>NC_140346.1:18145210-20968275 GCF_963514085.1 Chelon labrosus
AGAAGATACAAAAAAGGATTAGGATAAATAAAAACTTTTGGGTTTGAAAATGTAGTCAAGGGGACATACTGGACAGGGCAGTCATGGTCACCACCACACAAGCTATGTTTGTCTTTTCTAAACACTGAAAAAATGTCTTCTGGCTGTATCTTTAATCTGGCTAATGGATGACCTCTGTTACATCAAGTGGGTCTAAATCAGTTGATAGATGTGAGTTGTTTGTGTCCTCCTCCCACACAGCCCTCTTACATTGTCATCCCTGTTTAGTAGGTGTCTGCATATGAGAATGTCCTACAGAAGACAAGGAGTACCCTTAAAGTGTTTGTGCACACCACTGATTAACAGTAGAGTGCACAATACAGTCATCTTTTTAAACAATGTACCTGCACTGCATGTGTATGCGGGGGTCAACAAACAAAACCGTTCAAGCACACAAACTTACTAACACACCAACATCTCCATCGTCACTCACAGACTCTTCTCGTGTACGGCGGCTGCGGGTTCTGGATTGGCGGATGGGGCCGGGGGCTGGCCCCGGGGTCTCTGAACCCGGAGGGGTGAATCTAGACAACGAAGAATAACTAGGGCCGGCATGTCATAGGGGTCAACCAATGACACCGGCTGGGTCATGGTTGTGGTGCCAGTGGAGCTGCTTTGTCCAGAGGCCTGGGAGGAGATGAGGGTTGGCTGCACCATCCACTGCAGATCCTGACTGGTTGTGATGGCGGTGACGGTGGGCACAAATGAACCGGGCATCTCACCTCCAGCGCTTGTTCCTTGCCCGCTGCCCACAATGCTCAAGCCAGCGCCTGCTGACACACACTCCTGAACGACAGGTAAACACAATTAGACGAAGGCAGGAATACCGGCACAAACAGACTGGGATCGATGCTTTGTCACATAATTAGAGGGAGGCTAAGTTCTAACAAAATGCTACCGTGGATGACCAGTTATTGCAAACAATATTAAAAATATAATTGTGAAATTCTCATGACATGACATGACAAATAACTTTTAATTTGATGTACATAATGGTTTAATGAATGTGATTGACAAATATAAGGTTATGAGTTGAAAAGATGTGGAAATGGTATATTTAACTAAAAGTTCTGGCAGTAGCCTATAAATTCAGAGGTAATCTCTTATTAGCTCGTTTTGAATGTGCGTTTGTTGCTGTGTCACTACTTTTTCTGTGTGTCAGTGTGCCTCCGGTTTATTTTAGACCCGAGGAGGAGTATCGACTTTGATTAATATTCATTTAAAGCCCTCTCAGCTCATTGGGGCGCGCGGCTCTGTGAGAGTCCGCCTCGACCAATCGTATCTCTCACAGAGCGTCTCCCCCTCCCTCTTCCTCCTCCCCCGTCACACCCCCGGTGTTCCCCTTGGCAACGCGACGTAGCGCTCCAAAATAGAACATGCATTTACGTCACGGCGACGGAGAGCGTGGAAGGAGAGAAGCGGGAGGGGCGTTGCTTCGGCCGCTTACGTAGGAGAGTTCCAGCGCTCTGTCGTCCGCTCTGCGGCGTGCTGTAAACCGAGCACGTTGTCAAAGCCGCCGAAGCCAGCAACAGATGACTGGTAAAGTTATACCATACATCTTTCCTATACGCGGCATGAGGCTACCATAAAATAATAAATAAGCATTTTGTAGAATGTATTGGATCCATGTTTAGTTTTCTTTGGCCTATATTTCATTTTCCTGTATAACCTCTTTTACATGTTTTACAGGTTAAGGGTACAAGTAGCCTATGACAATTTGGTATATTATATAGGATATACGATTACTATATTATTTGGTTGTTGGGTATGACATAGCTCACACTATACTATACTATACTATACTATACTATACTATAGCCTACTATACTATACTATACTATACTATACTATACTATACCTAACGCATACAAAACAGAAATTCAATATTAATATCTTTTTTACCTGCAATCTATTTTGTTATTATTAAAAATAAAGCTATCTTATTTAGCCTACCCATATGAGTGATGTAATCATAGGTCATTTAGTGCATTTAAGACCTTATGTTATAGGTTAATGACCTGTTGCATTTCAAGTTAACAAAAATAGTATAGTATATAATATTAGAAATAATATATAAAAAATAGTACAGTATGTAATATTTTTAGTACTTTGTTTTTATATAAATTGCCGTTCTTAGGCAGAGTGATTCTAACATCTGCTGCATGCATTTATTTCATCATGTCTTACCTGCGGAGCACTGGTGGTCGGCGGGCTCCCGAAGGAGTCCACGGAGGAAAGGTACTGGGACTCTATGGATGGAGACGAGCTTCCACGGGATCCGCTGTCGGGGTCGCCGGGGAACCCTTGGTACATCTCCCCGGGGGGACCGAAAGAGAACGAGACACCTGCAGTTACCGGAGAGAGCGGGATGTCACCTGCAGCGGCAGGGCAGCGGCACACACAAGAAGATTACTAAAGAAGAGGTACTGTAGGGAGAGAATGGCTGATGTTATAGGTTACTCTGAGAATGGGTTTAAAAGTAGACAAGTCTCTAATAAAACACTGTTCCTTCATAGGTTTAGTCATTAAATAGCCCGTCTGGCAGCAGCGGGTGTATATCCTGACCTATTTTTTAAGCTAACCTTTAAATATCGTCCATATGAAAGTTAATGTTGTCTCACCGTTGTAGATCTTTTTGATATTCCCCAGCGAGATGCTCTTGGTTTCTTTCCAAAAAAGTTGCATGAAGAATCTTAATCCAGTTCCCCGCGTTTAGGGGGAAAGTGTCCCAGTTCAATCTGTGAAGAAGTCCCTCTCGTTCAGTCTTTAAATCCTCTTAGTTTTCTCCTCTATCCGCTCGTTGACCGGACGATTATAAATCCATAAAGTCCGTTCACGGTATGCCGGAGGATGATCGCTAGTATTACGGTGCACGGTAGCCGGTCTTGTCCTATGAATGAATCCATCCTGCTCGATACAAGCAGGACATTTCTAAGATCTAAGTCCCGCCTCGGAGTTCCGCTGACGTAGGCACACTTGCCCATATTTGTAGCGGTGTTGTGTTTGGTATCCTTGGTGACGTTGAGGGATTCCCTCTCCCACTGAAATGGACCAGAAGCTCACCTCGCCGACGGATAATAATAGATTTTTTTTTTATTATATCACAGGCACGAGATATTTCTCACCGTCTGACAATTTCTGAGAGGAAATTTTAAGAAACTTGAGGGTGATAAATATGGAAAGTATCTATTTTGGACTATATGCGTCTGTAAGGATCGGAACATTTTGGTTCACGGTGTAGGGAAGACATTATAATATTCCTATAATAGCCTACTACATTATATATATCTGTAAGCATTAGTGTAACGTTGCGTCCGTGTAGTTGTCGTCATTATCATTAGGTTTAACTGAACTATTATGAGCTCAATTAAAATATAATATTGTCATTATTGAATAAGAACTCTCGTTGGTCTAAATACCTTGCATCGCATACCATAGAGCATAACTCGGAAAACACAATGCGATATACAATGGTTTATTTATGCAACAGTATGTGTTACTCAGGAACGGAATCCCGTCAGCCTACAAGGGAAATCCTGCTGAAAAGTTTCTCAGGACACGCCCTCGGGAGTTCCTCAAGCTTGAGAGTTTAAAGTCTAATGAAAGGAGAGCCTCCTTTTCATGCCTGAACACTCCCTAATCCTGAAGTCAGGCACGTTTCCAGGGACGGACTGAATAGAGGTTGAGAAATACACTCAAAATGTACACAATGAACCTAATCTTTTATGGATTTTAGTGTCGACTAGTGCGCACAGAGCATCGACAGCAGCCTCATTCTCACCCTTCTCCCCACATAAAAGTGAAGAATAACATAATATCGGTAAACAGAAGTGTAATCCTGACATGGACAGTGGGCAGCAGTGACGGAAATCAGCGGCTGTCATTGCAAACATCACCCGGCCGAGCAGAAAGTGATTCATTATTATAGCCTACATGCGGACACCAGTGGGAATGTGGCAGGTGGGAGGTTGGCTTCGGTACGGATGGGGTTGATCCGCGGGCTAAATGCGGGAAGACTGGGTGGCAAAATCATGAATGAAATTCTGAAATTCAAGGCCTACGTTCTTTGGTTGTGATGTCAAACAATGTCACGGGGCGGGCATGCTGCTGTGAAAAGGCTACAGCTACAGCCGATGTGAGAAAAGGCGTGAGCAAAATGGGAAGAGTTGGGGATAACAAGATATTAGTCAGCGCTGCAACAACGTCAGAGACGAGGATCTACGGAGGACGCTGTGTCCCATCCGGGCTGCCGTTACCGGTGCTGTTCTGCTCAACCGGGATGACTAACTCCGTCGATGTAAGTTGTTCATGATGGGGAATTATTGAGGTGAATGGCTGATAACGCATGCGGCCAGCCCACATTCGCGGGGAAATAATCAGAATGAACGACAATAGAAGGATTTGACGGGGTTAGGGCATTAAATCACGGCAGCAACTAATGACTAATACCGCTGTTTCAGATAGAGCATGATAAAAAATACAAATAGATTTAATGACGATGACAAAAGCGATACCTCTCCCTCTTAACACTGTTCACAATATCAAAAAAAGTCAGCGTTGCCACTTTAAAAGGAGATATTTTGTGCTAAAACAAGAGACAGGGACCATGTGCTATCCACGGGTTTGCTGCATGTGTATGTAGCGTTCTGTCGCCATGGATACGCCGTAGCCTCTGACGCAAGGACGTATAAATTTGGTCTTTTTTGTTATGCCGCTTAGCAACAGGTTTCCGTGGCAACGAGCTCTGAGTGACAGACAGCGGCAGCACACAATATGGCTTCCGGATTCTTTCTGTGCAGAGAACAGCAGCAGGTCGGAGCATACCGCAGCGATCGTTGTTGCCGTTGTCGTTTTCAGCACAGTACTAACCGTCAGCCGCTCGTATTCTTTGCGTTGTAACGTCAGGCGTCGGTTAAAAAGTAATGGTGGCGTAAACTATAGCCGCGGCTGTTGTCGCGGACCCGAGTCCTAGCATGTAAATGCGAATGCGCGCGCTTGGCAACGCACAGTACACAAATACATGTTGTTTGTCTTGTTGTTAATCATTGTACTGAAAAGGAAACAAACAAATCTCGGAACGTTTTATTTATTAAATGCAGTAAAATGAGATCTGGCTGTATTGTGGAAAACGTGAGTTGCAAATTTGCTTTGTATTAACTGTTCATGCGGAAAAGTCAACCACTTTCAGTTTCCTTGAATGTGCTTGAGTCACATTCATTATATGAGCGTAGTGCACATAATATTTTTATAGTTTTCAAGTCATTCTTGGTAATTGTAACGTTAAAAAACAAGGAGTAGTATACGTATAATACTTTGTAAAAGTTTGTAGTAAAAGTTTGTGGGTTTGAAAATTTGTACATGAATTTGTTGCTGTCATACATATA
Source organism: Chelon labrosus (assembly GCF_963514085.1). Lineage (NCBI taxonomy): Eukaryota > Metazoa > Chordata > Actinopteri > Mugiliformes > Mugilidae > Chelon > Chelon labrosus. The sequence continues at coordinate 18,150,634 of NC_140346.1, forward strand.
AGAGTTAAAAAGTGTAAATTGCCTAAATCACTTGTCACTGTTACATATAGAGTGTGGTGTAGCGTTTTATGAGACTGCAGTCCTCTTTCTATCTCTCATCGAGGGTTTGTTTGTTTACAACCTGCGGTGGTCTAGACTCCAGCCGTGCCAGGTAAAAAATAGAAGCAGTGTTGTCTAACGTCCCTGATGTGCTTTGTTTTGCTTGCCCTTGTCTCTTAGCGTATTTACGGGAAGCCACTAACTTGCACTGTGCTCATGAGGCCAGCCCCTGTTTCCTTTTGGAAGGCGGGCCGTGTTTGCCTGGTCTGGCCCAAAATACTTGTTACCAGGCAACGATTGGGCCTGTCCTACTTGAGAGTGGTGTTGTTTACACCCCTTCTGGCTCCATGTCCCAACAACATTACATAACTCTCACAGGCTTTCCCCACCTTACTGAGAGAAATTTGATCAGCCTTCCGTCTTCAGCCAACCAAAGTGTCTCATACCATAGTTTTTCCTCTCAGACGTTCAACAGTTTCCTCCAGTCTTTGCTGTGGTCGCTGAGAGCTGTTGTTACTCAACACTGCAAAACTGAAACTGAGACTACAATTGTTTATAAAGCTTGTCTCTTAGGCCAGCCTTTGGCTAAAAATGTCTAAAGCTTATTGTTACATGATCTGTCAGGCGGGGGTTCAGGTCTACCTCTGTAACCGTTTAATAATACATCTAAATCCAGTAATTCTCTCTTGGCATTGCTGAAGGCCTTCCTGCACTCCTGTGTAAACATGGCGTGTGTGTACTGTATTAACTGCAATACTCGAGGTGAAATTAAAAAAAGTGGATCTTAAATTGATTAACATTTCAGTTAAGATTAAAGAATAAACTTTTGAACTTGGAAAAATCCACTTTTTTGTCTTTGCAAGGCCGCTTGTGTCATTCCTACACGTTATTTGATTTTTAGTTGTTATTGCAATACAATTTTTGCAGTCCTGCAATAAATAGTAGCTTTGAAGAGCTTTGAATAGATTAGTCTTTTTTTTTTTTTTTCGCTTGGCAGTTTTTCTGGATCCTAGTTTTTGATGTGGAGTTTATGTGTGATGTGTGTCCATGTCATTTTCGACATCCCCTTGTTTTTGGTTTGCGTACTAGCCAGAGAAAGACAGTACTTCAGCCACCCTCTTCATTTTATGAGCGACAAATTAAAAAGTGTACTCCAGATTTGTAGCTGCTGTACTTTCCCTATAATCAGGGACAAAGTACTGTTCCTCAAATTATCTGTCTTACAGCGGCCTCTGTGTTTTAGAATTGTACCACAGACTTTTTCGTGAGAGCCAAATAACAAGCCTCAGTTTTAACCCCCACCTTGTCCTTGCTCTGACAGTTGGAAACTGGTTGTGTTTGATTTGTGTAACTTACGTATGTTTGGTAAATTGCTTTTGTTTCATTTCAGATTTTGCTGCTACATGCTTGCCTGATTTCCTGCTGAGGTTACAGTGACAGTACTAAACCTACAGCCGATAATGCCACAGTGGTAAGTCAAAACTAAAAAAACTTGTGCTTACCGAACCTGTGACCCCTTCAGTGTCTGTGTGTGAAGAGCCGGTTACATTATTTACATTTGTGACTTTCCAGTCTTTCTTGTTCCCTTCTTCAGCACACACATCTGTTGCAGGACGCTTTTGTCTTGTTTATGGTAATGTACTTGTGTTTATATGGTGTAATCCTCCAGTTAAGTAACAAGCCTGTGTGTTTACACAAACCCACACAGCACACACGCACAGCAATAATTTGGAGCAATATGTGGAGAAGGTAGAACATGTGCATGCGTCATATCTTCAGTTACAGGCTCTTCTGTGATAAAATCTTTCTCACGTCATATTTTCTTACCCCGCAGAATGGCATCAGGCCTCTTAGACCTGCTTTACTCAGCGTTAAAAAGGTAAGTGAGACTATGGTTTATGGCTGACCTCCTGTACATAAGCATTTGACGGTACTTGATGACGCAGTGTTTGAGGGAGGGTTTATTATTGTCTTGGTTTAAAACTGAGATTATTCATCATTAAGCCTCATTTTTGTTGTTTCATTTTTAGCCCCTGATTAATCGTTTGCTTGTTGTCATCCTTAGCCAATTGGCGTGCAGCCTCAAGAAAGATAATCTTATTTCTGTGTCGCTATGATATGTAAAGAGTTAGATCATTACTTTATCTGCCTCTAAATAACCATCTGTATAAATGTTCTCAGCATCAGAACAATTGCCAGTCTTTTTTTTTTACGTCGCTGTATGTGCAGCCATGAACGTCAGCATTGAGGTGCAAAAAGAAGAGTGGATGGCTCTATTGTATCATGCACTGCATGGGTGTCGGATGCCTAAAGTTAAATGCAATCAGTGGGTTTCAGTATTCCACAGTTCTCTGTGACTCAGACACAAGCAGCGCGTCAATCCTAGCCTACTTTCACCAGGCTCGCTGCCAGTCAGAGAGGCAAAGTGCCAGAAAGAGGGAGGGCCAAGAAGCCAGAGGGTGAGAGAGAATGAGCATGAGATCAGAGGTGGAAAGTAACTCAGTTTGTGCCTCAACAGTGTACTAAACTACAGTGTTAACTTTTGAGTTTTCTAAACATATATAAGTCCCCCTTTCTTTCTCACAACAAACATTTTAGCTCGTCATTATAGGAAAAGCCCAGGTGTTACTAATAACATTACAGATGGCTCTGTTCTTTTAAAGTGTCTCAGTACGCCATGACTGTGAGTCAGCATGCAGTGCATTTCCACAACACAGAAACTGAAGCTGCTAAATGAAATTCAGCCGTCATTAATTTTATTATTTACACCGGTGCGTCTCCAGTTAAAATGTCTATTGTGTACAAACGTCACATGGCAGCTGTTGCAACTTTATTTGGGACATTTTTGTTTTGGCTCTTTAGTGTGCTGACTGCCAGCTTTAATATGATGACACAAATATTTTTCATGTCGAGCAATAATAGTATTTGTAACCTAATAGGCCATGTGGCACTTTAAACAAAAAGATATATTGCTGCTTTACATGTCATTAACGCTCAGGCAGGAATTTTAGATTTGGCACTTTTCTTTAATTGATCATAAAACCAGGACATCCACTTATTTTCTTGCTGCCTGCTTATTTAAGTGGCTCTGAATGCTTGTTCTACCTGCATGAAGAGCGTGGATTCCACCTTCATTATTCCCCCTACTCATTCTCTCTGTGTTTGCTTGTTTCTATCCAGACGGCTTTGTTTCGCCCTTTTTTTCCTCTGCTCACAGTGCCCCCTCCCCGTTTCTTCTCTCTTCCTTACATAAGGACTGCCCTATTTTTTTTTTTTTTCAGGGACCAGTAAGATGTAGGAATAAAGGGAGTGAGTGGGTGAGGAAGAGGGAATGATGGAGGGAGGGATCCAATGGAGAGAGAGAAAATATATGGGGGCAGAAGTGAGGAGTGTGTGTGTGTGTGTGTGTGCACTGCACACGTCAGGAGGACTCAAACCTGTCCCTGTCATCGCCCTCAACTCAGCCGGCCTTCTCTGCCCACACAATACTCCTTGCCGTATCCCTCTGCTCTTCGCTGCCAGCTGCCTCCCCTTAACTCACCCTTTTGCTCTGCAATTTCCAGGAGAGCAAGAGCTTGTCGCCAGTTCTCTCCAGTGTTGGCAATCTTTAACATCACCTACCCTTGGACAGATTCACCGACTCCTCTGCCTTCCTCCTTCACCAGCCACATGTGTTACTCTTCAGCCCCTTTCTGTCACTGCATCTCAGCACCAACCCCAGCAGAGAAATCATCTGAGGACACACTAGGTATCTACCTACCTACCCACCCACCTATCAAAGTCTTATTCAAGCAAAACATATGGCCCACTTTATTCAGTAATAAGGCAAATACACAGATCAGCCATGACATTATGACAACTGACAGTTCAAGTGAATGACACTAATTATCTCGTTATCATGGTACCTATAAGTGGTTGGGACATTTTAGACAGCAAGTAGATATTTTGTACTCAAAGTTGATGTTAGACGCAGGAAAAAATGGACAAGTGGAAGAATTTGAGCGATTTTGACCAGAGCTAAATGTTGACGGCCTAATGACTAGATCAGAGCATCTCCAAAACTGCAGGTGGGGGATTTTTGGTCTGCAGTACCATCAAAAGTAGTCCAAGGAGGGAAAAGAGCTGAACCGACGACAGGCTCATGGGCGACCAAAACTTATTGATGTACTTAAGGAGCAAAGGCTCGTCCGATCTAACATTCAAGCTACTTTAACTCAAATGAGTGTAAAAGTAAATGCTGGTTCTGATGGGAATGTGTCAGAGCACACAGTCATTACAGTTTATTTTGTGTGAGGATGTGTAACTTCAGACCAGTCTGGGTGTCCATTCTGACCCCTGTAGACTGCTGATAGCACCTGAAATGGTAACGTGAAAATCAGAACTGGACCACAGAGCAATGGAAGAAGGCGTTCTCGTCTGATATATCATGTTTTCTTTTACATCACTTGGATGACTCGGCGCATATGTGCTGCTTGGAAACATATGGCACCAGGATGCTGTGAACACCCCCTTGCCGCTGCCATGACCAGTTGAGCTTGTTTCACAGTAGTTTGTTTCTCTGTACTCGTACGTCCAGGTTTACAACAACTAACCTCAAAAGCATTAACAATTCTGCAGCTCTTTATACCGTGATCTTTCAAAGAAAATCACATCAAGCATGAGAAATATTGATCATCAGATCACAGTCCAATGAAAATATCTGTACCGTGACTGAGCATGCTACCAAGTATTTTTAGGTAAACTGTGTAAATGAGTATGAGGTGTCTGAAACCACAATTGCGTATAATAAGTGTACAAACAAACTGAGCGTGATGCACACTGGTGACATGGTATTGGAGTCATGAATAGAATGTGAACCACGTTTTTGCTGCGGGGTATTTGAGTAACACAGGCGTAAACAATGACGAAAGCAGTTTGGCTTTAAGCTTTACGCATTCCTCTCTTCACATGCAGACAGGTTCTCAGCAGCTTTGGCCTCTTTTGGTATATTAGTTATAGATACATAATGGCACATGTTATACAGCACTGTGTGCTGTGTTAAAAAGTATCTGAACAGAATTTTGCACATATGATCTCATGCACACACAGACAAAACAAGGGTGCAATGTGTGAGCGAAAGTGCTAAATGCATGTTTTTGGTTTTCACCCAGCCTTTCAAGGACTCAACCAGCGTTTCTGTCGGAAAGGATTGCTGTAAGAAAGCTGATGTGTTTAAAGGGACTGGAGTGCTGGCTGTGATCTTCACACTGTAGACTGGCAGAGAGGCTGAAAAGAAGAACACACTGCGGATAAAAAAGCAAGTTAGTAGAATATCCAGTGAGACACATACACATTTAAAGTGTTGTACTTATTATAGTATTAACAAATGTCAAACTGAGGATTACCTCAGTCCAAACTGAAGTGAACAAATAGGAACAATACCATGAATACCTGTCTAAGTGATGTCAGGTGTTTATTGTTACAACAACAACTAAATAGTTTCAGTGGCAAACTTGAACATTTTAGTCATGGTTGATGTAGCACCATCTGTTGTTAGTGGTGGCAGCAAACATGGTTTAATACTAAACAATGAGAATTCTTCAGACAGGAAACCCCTTGCCTGCAGCTCTTCATCTAGCAACTCATTGTTGCTGCTCTGTCTTTTGTAATTGTTTATGAATGGCAGTGAGTGCTAAACTCACTAGCTGACTTAGCATTTGCTAGGACTTCTGCATATTAAAATAAACGTGTGTTAGATGCTTTTAATGTGAGTCTGCTGCAATAATTTGCACTATCAAGTATCAGTTGAACCATTGTGCATCTGACACTGGGGCAGCTGCGCATATAAATGGTCATAGAGATTGTCCAAATTTGCCAAACTAGCCAATATGGAGAGCTTACCTAAACAGGCTTCTACTAAAAACTCTCTGCTTCACTGTATTAGCATCAGTCTTGGCACAAGTGATGTTGCTGCACTCCACTTACTTTGATCCAGGAACCTATAGTCCAACATCCAATGTTCAATATCTCTGCAGTAAACTTGCTGCAGTAAAGTGTTATTTTTACTGTGAGACACATTTCTATATATAAACCCTGTAGTTGGACAGATTTACCTAATTTATTTCATCATTTTTGAACAGGATTCTGAGAAAGAGGCTTGTGGTTAAAGGCACACTTTAGTGGTTAATTTGGTACTCACTTTTCATTTACACTATATTTTACAGTTGAGTTAAGACCACTGCTGTGTAGTAAGCATGCGAGTAAATATTTAAACTATTGGTATTGGCATCTTAGCTGACTTTATTTGACAGATATAGATATCAGTTTCTTTGTCTATGTCAGCGTAAATCTAGTTGGATTTTTCTGTACTCTGCTAAAATGTATCAGTGAGGTACTGAATTTCGATTTGAGAAAAAGGATGATGCTTATATAAAGACAGTCCAAACAAACACCTACACATACAAATAGTTGAAACAGAAGGACCCAAGTGTCGAATAGAAAGGCTAAGGATTGATAAATTAGCCTGAAACATTTCTGTTTAGGTTTTTCATGTCAAGTTTGAACGAGAAGTGAAAGTTGTTGTTGAGGAGTGAGGTGTCACATCACTGTGTTATATTTCTGCTGCCATCTATAAAAATCTGCCATTTAAAACGAAAACAAGCAACAACAGGATGAGAAACGGAGAGCAGAGTGAAACAGTGAGGTGCTTAATGTCGATGCAAATGCGTCTCTTTGCATCTGAAATCATCAGCCACCCGTCTTCACGACTTGTAAATAAACACGCACAATAAATACACCCTGCGTCCCATGCCAGCACACACTCGCATCCTAAAATACCGCGGTTGTGACGACTGAGATAGTACTGCTCATCAAATTTATGCGTGAGCGAGCCCAGGCTAAATTTGCAGCAGGGAGCCAACTTACGCAATCCTCCCTGGTCTCCCTCCTGTCTATACGACGGCTTAAAAATCTCACAGTTCTCAAACCATCCCAGCCCTCCCCAGATGCCGCCCCCACACTATTCACTACAACTTCGGCACTATTCCTGTACCAGCCCCCGCCGCTGTGGCACAAAAATACCAGCACCTCCAAGAACAGACGCCAAGCTTGTCAGAGGGTTTGGCGCAAAGACAAGGGGGGGGGGAGCAGGTGGAAGGATGAGCACTGCTGCTGTCGAGAGAGAAGAATCAACAGAGAGAGAGAGAGAGCACAGACTGGTAGATCAGCCGCGGTTTCTCTTTATTTTGATCTGAAGGCGCCTCTCTAAGAACATTGCCCCCCTAAGGAAATGTGTTTTATCACATTATTATAATTACGAGCATTAGAGACATCAATCATGGCACTTTTCAGTTCATCTGCATTTAGTGCTCAATAACAAGTTTTATGAAAGATTTGACAACTTTTGGGAAGCTCAGTATGCACATTTATGATTTATAAGCAGTAAAAAGAAGTGACTCACAACTCAGAGCTGCTGAATAAACAGATAATGACAATAATAGAAATATGAGAAGTTATAATTGTTGACAATAAGCACTGTAACAGAGAGCCAGGAGCCCGCTGCGTCTGTACGCTGCCATCTTCCCACAGACGTGCAGTATTTTAATATTTAACCACATTATTTTAGTCACGTTACGTTGCTTTTTGACATCTTCTGCTTTATTTATTGACTTTTTCTGATTTGTGTTTATTTTTAAGGACTGAATATTTGGCACTTGTTTCTGTAGTAGCACTCTTAATCTCACTGTGTGTTCTCGTACATGGGCGGCTTATCCATCTAATTGCTGACAACCACTTTACATTAATTAACACTTAAAGTGTAAGTAAATCTAACTAAATTGTAGACTAAGTAAGCACCTCGTCCACTTAGTGTTCTTAAATGGATGAGATAAAGTTACATTTTACCTAGATGGCCTGTGTTTTTCTCCCTTCGTAAGTTGGAAAAGTTCAAATTTGTACAAAAATACCTTGAACATGTCTCACCTACACTGACACTCATTTTTTTAATGAACAGATTGGGTAATTTGTTGTATATATGATATCTGCAGTGTCGACACAAAGGGTGCTTGTGCTTTATGTAAAACATTTAGGTGTGATTTGAACTATTTATGATAAATCTGAATCTTATCTGTTCTCACATTAAAGAGCAGGGGTGGGGGGGGTCTCTCATTTGCAAGTAATTTGCATGTGTTTTATTTATTATGGGGTGGATTTTGTTGCTGTTTTATGTTTGTATGTTTAATTTCTGTCCAAGTATTGTCTTTTATCTGTGTGAAAATTCACTAAATAAATAAAGAATCACACAGTTTGTGCAGTGGAAAGATTCAAGGTTAGACAGTGAATGCAGACTCTGTGTGTGCTGATTTAATTTTAGCCACACTAGTGGAGTGGAAGTGTCATTTGGTGCACCGCTTCGCTCCAAAATACAAAGTAATTTGGTCAACAACTGTTAGTTATATGGACGAAGATCATATCGTGGTCCCCACAGGAGGAATTTAGTAACCTTTTCCAACATCCCCACTGAGCTGACGTTTGTGGTGCAGACATTCACGGTGCCCAGAGGATGAATCAGAGTGACTTTGGCGATGCTCGAGCGTCACCAAAGGGATTGTGGTTTTGGATGAATATTGCCACAGGATGAAAAACAGGCTTTGGTGAACCCTTCCACTTCCATCTAGCGCCATCATCTGGTCAGTGATTTAACTTGTTAAAATACTTTGGTTTAAGACTAAAATACCTGCTAACCTAATCACGCCAGCCTCAGCCGCACGAGAACCACATGTTTACTGTTGATTTGCAGATGTTAGAAAGCGAAGAACACCTACTAAATAACAGCACGTCTCATCATCACTGCGAGCATTTAACATTTAGTATTACTGTCATTTAATGCAGACTCACAGAGATACTAGCACAGGTGAACTCTTGAGTTCTGTGAGGGCAACAGATAGCTCATTTTACAAAACTTGTCCAGGCTACAGACACACAAAAATTAGCCAACGTAAGGTTGGGATAAACACAAATAAAATAAAACGGGTCGATGTGAAGGAGAGGCCCGACATCATAGACATTGAGAAGCATAAAAATACTTCTCTGTGGGTCCTTCCTGTCCCCCTCTCGCTCTCTCTCTTTCTTTTGTCTCCTCCTCTCTCCATCACAATGTAGATGGACGGTTGCCGAGGGCAACCTGTGTGTACTCACCTAACGATGAACAGGAAGCAGTGTGTGAGCAAAGGTGCTATTAATAGCAGCTTGTGTAGAAAGGACATTTGTTGGCTCGCGCATGTGTGCGTGCGTGTGTGTGTGTGTATGCTAGCACCTAGCACCTGTGTGTATGTGTGAGAGTGAGTATGTGTGTGAGGGAGAGAGAGAGAGAAAGCAAGCAGCCGGCATGTAACCGGGAGGAGGAGGAGGAGGAGGAGGAGGAGGATGCAGATTGTGAGACTCAGACAGTTACTAGAGAGAACAGGAGGGGGAGAAAGAGTGAGGGATGGATGGAGGGAGTGAGGGAACGTAGTGGAGGAGGGGGCGAGTGTGTGTTGACGCTGTACGTGGCGTCAGTGCGATAAGAATAGAGATGGTGCGTGTAGCTGAGACATCACCCTCACACCCTCAGTGGGGCAGGCAGTACTCACTCTGAGAGAGAGTGTGTGTGTTGTTTGTGTGTGTGTGTGTGTGTGTGTGTATATACTGATATTTCCCTGGGTATTCTCATGTGTGCATGAATGAGTAAACTGTTGGAGTTGCAGTGATTTTTCTGTTGTGTAATTTCAGTTATGTGTGTCATTCAATCAGTCAATCAAGTTTGATAAACATGTTTTGTGTTCCCATGTCAAATTTATTTTTTAAGTCGTCACGTATCTTGATAATAATTCAGTTTTTTTAAAATAATGATCTCAACAGACAAAAAGCAGTAAAGACACTTTAAACACTTCTGTCATTACGAAGCTGATTTTATTAGAGTATATTAGTGTTACTCCACAGTGGTATGAGATTAATGTGGGCCACAGCTCTGTCTTTGAAGGAATTAATAGAAGCGTTTTAAAGTAAAATACAGATTATGTGTTTCCACTCTGGCTCTTCTGGTTCCAGGTGGAGATGCTCTTCAAAAACATCTTTACAGTGTCAGAAACTGCAGCAGCCACTGTGCAGGGGCAAACAGGTGCAAAGAGAGAGCGGCAAGTCAGAAAGGTCTGTTTGGGTCAGTATGAACACACAACGCAGCATATTTGACCAGATACTCACAGCATTGATGCCTCTGTCTTTCACCTCTTGGCTGGTCTCTGATTCGTACAGGGCTGAGGAGAAGAGAGGAGGAGATGACTGCACACAGTGTCTTTGCAAAGGTTTTCTGGCTCAACAATTTCCCCATCAAGTTTAGTGTTTTCAGAACGGAGATCCCAGCAGGTGTCCCGACGTTAGTAAGTGAGAGCAGTAAGAATGTAAACCGTGATGAAATGTGATCAGGCGCTATAAGAAGATACTGCTTTGTTTTAAGGGTCAGGAAAAAAGAATGAGTTTGAGTTGGTCGCAAATGAGAAGAACAAATAGAAAAAGGATCAAAAGGTTATGATGATCTTTTGGATGCTTTACTAAGACAAAACAAAAAGAATACGCCATTAAAAGTCCTGCATTCGCTTCAGATCAAATAAAAATACAGAAATATTACCAGCAAAATGTAATTAGGCTACAGATCAATAGGAAATAGAGAACTATGTATAAAAGTGTAATTTGTACATTTTTCTTTCAATTTGGATTTAAATACCCTGCACTTAAGTCTGAGTCTATACTTTAAGTCCCTATTTGTCATATAACAATGTAAGACAGATAGATAGGTAAGGTTCACCCAACTGTAAAGGGTCACAGAGAGAGCAGAAGTGTTTCTGCATTTAGTTGTATTTTCTTTCTGGAAAGCAATTTCCCTGGTCATGGATATATATGGTTTTTTTTTTTCTTTGTTTAACTGGTCAGTCTGTTTTGTGTTTGATGACATAAGGTGTAGGTGTAGTAAGATGTAGCCACACTGGGAAACTGTAATATCAAGGTAATTATAGACAGTGTCGTTGCAGTGGATGTATATACGTTACCAAAAAGCTTGCGCAGCCTGGTGAAACACGACACAAAGCCATGGAAGGGCAGCTGAAGTTCTCCAGATGCAAACCTCGCAGACAGCAGCTGAACCACCTTGATGTCACACTGCATTCCTGGGAAACCGAGGGATGAAGGAACGTGTGTGTAAAGCCAGACATCTGTAAGTGTGTGTTTCTGTGTGTATGAATGTGCATGCATACCAACAGCTTCCAGAGCTGAGCTGAGTTCAAAGGGGCTCATGGTCCCAGAAGAGTCCTCATCAAACTGAAAGAAGATGGACTGAAAGGAGACCGAGGCATCAGTGAAATGACTCTTCTCGTTTTTTTTTTATCTATCTTTAACACGCACACGCTGAACTGTACCTGCAGATTGCGCAGATTGGACAGCAGGGTTTCTGCCTGCTCACGACTGAGAGTGGAGCGCCCTTTAGTCTGCCAGCACAGTTAAGGACATCTCAGCAGGGCAGAAGATAGAGAGCTAGAGAGACGAAGTTATGAGGAAGCAAAGTGAAAGTGAACAGCGGGGTGGCACGATGACTCATTCGGAGGAGCAGAGTTCATACCCCTTCGTCAGCAAGCATCTGCCCTGAGGAAGTGTGAAACTAGCAAAGGTCAGTCCTGTTTGTAAAAAGTCAGCAGTTGTAAAGTTATCTCGTGTAAAACTGAGTAAACTAGACGCATATTGACACTTTGGCTGGTGTCAACCAAGGATAAGCTGAGGACAAAAGGATACGTCCTCTCCAAAGATGAGCTGTCTGCACGTCTCCAGTGGCAGATGGTAATCTTTGTCAAGAACTGTGGTCAGGAAAGAAAGGCATGGATTGATGCAGAGAACCAAAATAAAGGTTTAAATTGGATTTAGCTGGAGAAGGGTGAAGGTGAGGACGAGTGTCGCCACTTTCATTACTTAAACCAAGTCCAATTTACTTTATCTGACTGAAGCTATGAGCCTCTGTCTAGACTGCTGACCTCTGTGGCTCCACTGTTTCAACTTATGAGGAGTCATGTTGCTCCTTTGCTCCCACCTAGTGGCCGCTATGAGTGTTACACACAAAGAGTGCTGCTGGTGAACTTGACAGATATATAATATGGTGGGTGATCTAACCTGAGTTGAACAGCTCCATGATGTCTTTGGCTCTCAGCCTGTAATCCTGTCAAAAGAAGAAAACAACTCCTCCATGAATAAAAAAACAAAAACAAAACAAAACGCTTTTGTTGGGTGAGAAAACACGAGTAAAACGTTTCTTACTGGGCCAGCCTCTGCAGCAAAAGTCTTCTGAACTCTCACTTGATCCTCTATGGAGACAGGAGCCGACATAACCTGACACACACAAACAAGGCAAACTTAAACATAAACATAAACATGAAGGAAAACCCTCTAACTTTTACAGATGTGGTCTGTGAACTTACTGGGAGGAAGTCAGAGGTGCAGGTGAAGTCTTGAGTCCTGGAACACAAAGAGCACGACAGATTATCACTGCCACTCACATTTTTATAGTTTGCTCCATTTCTCTTGCACCGAGTAAAAAAAGTAAGTGGCGATCAATACAGCAACTTTAAGTAAAGGCAGCAATATTACAAAATACTCCTGCAGTGGAAATTTCTACGTGAGTCAAAACATAACCAGGACACACCAGGATTATGCATAACTTGTTAAAATAACATTTTAAGGACTTAAGTGTCTTTCTTGTTCATTTTGTTGCCGGACAAGTTACAGCTTAATCATTCTTATACTGTAGTCAACAGATTAAAATACAAATCCAGGCAGCGCTTTCCAACCTGAGCAAGTTTTAATCACATAACCAGTTATATAAAATCATATGTGTAGTTAAGGAGGGTCTTTAACTTGTTTAACTAACTGTCAATGATATGTAAAGACATAATGAGTCACTCAGCGTTGTCTTAATTTTTCTTCCCTGTTTGGGGACATTCAGGTCCTCAAAGCTAAATGTAGTTCCGTCTCACCCCAGAGTGTTTCCAGTTTTGGAGAAAATGCGGACAAAGAACTCTCCGGGCTGGTTTGGTCGATAGGTGGACGCCACGATGATGTAGTTACCCGGGTCCAGGCGGAGCTTCCTCCACACACCCCTGTGGGACGAAGTTAAAAAAATTTAGGGCGTTTGAACAAGTAGGCAGACATTTCTTCTCATGTCATCCTCTTACCTCTGAGCCTTGTATTTCCCAGAACGGCCCACGGGACGATTTTTTATGAAGAAGTTGCGGTCCAGACAAACGCCCTGGAACTGTGTGGCAAAAAACAAAACGTGAATGGAAAATTCCTACTAAACATCCGCTGATAATATACGAGTGTTCACATCTAATGCCTATGAGATGCTCACCTCAGGAGGAACCTAGAAAACAGAAGAAGACACATTAGTTTATTAATGAGCAGAATAAATTTGCAGAGAAACAAATACAGAATAAAGAGAGTTTCTTTCTCACCTTGTAGACGTGGAAACCCATGTAGAGGAAGTGGATTTTGTCCTTCTGCCTGCGGTTTTTCTGCAGCAGCTCCACCAGCACGGTGCACTGCTTGGCTTTCTGCTTCTTTTTCTCTATTCTCTTCTTCTCTTCTGGGGTAATCTCCTCAGTGTCCTCCTCGTCATCATCATCGTCTTCATCCTCCTCCTCCTCCTCTGTCTGGTCCTTCTCATTCAGAACCAGCTGGAACTGCGGATTCTTCCAGAACGATTCTGGGCAAAGAGCAGCAGAGAGTGTGATTAAAGATCCCAGCACGACTTAAAAGCTCCAATCATAAAGTTATAAACATACTGTTGTATTTGCGGCTGCCGCCAGCAGAGCTCCCTGGTACCCAGGACCCTTCATGTTCACTGATGGTCCAGGTAGACGTGGAGGCAGGTGCGTTTTCCTCCTCAAGAGTGTCAGGATTCACACTGCAGAGCTCCACCACGTTGAAGAGGAAGCTGAAGTCGTCGGCACTGATCCTAATCCAACCACAATTTACATCGTTTACATTTTGTTGTTGTTGCAGCAGGTTATTCACGAGTGTAGCATTCGTACCAGAACTCTCCGTCTTCTTTCGCTTTCAACTCAATCCTTTCCTTCTCCGACTGGTTCACGTCATCCCACTCTTTACCTCTGCAGTCACACACAAACAAAGTAACCCTCTGTGTAAATTACGTAATCTGTGTCTGTAATCTCTGTCGTACAACATGAACAAACAGGAATCTCACTCACTTGTCACTCCAGGGGCCGCGGTATTCGATAAAACCCCAGGGGTTCCTCAGCCTCAGCAACAAAACCTCCTCTGAGGCTTTCATCACCTGAAAAACAGAGAGGAAGGAAATTAATGCACGTGTAAAAGTCCTACTGTGGGAGATGTTCTCAGTTTATATTCACACTGAGAGATTAGATTAGAGATAGAACAGATTACCAGACTAAAGTATATTAGGTGAAGATAAAATTAGAAGATACATGTCATCATATATTATCATAAAATATCATATATATGTATTAGATGAGATACATTATGCAACATAAATCAAATTATTTTATGAAATAAAATGAGATAAAATTGAGATTAGATTATTTGAGATAAATTAAATGTCAGTAAAACGATATTAGATTAAATTATATTAAAGAAAAAATGAAATTAAACGAAATTAAAGCATATTATATGACAGTAGGGTGAGATTAGATTAGATTAGATTAGATAATAAATTACATGAGAAGATTAATGAGATTAATTAAATTTGAGTGAGACTAAATGCAATTAAATGATATCTCAAAATTATATAATTAGATCAAATTTAGATTAGATTAGATAATAAATTATGAGATCATTTGAGATAAATTAAATATGAGCGAGATTATGTCATCTTAAATTAAATTATCCTAAAATGAAATACAATGACAAGATTAGATTAGAAAAAACATGAAGAGGAGATTAGATTAGATTTGATAAAATAAATATAATAACACATGAAACACAATGCAGAGTCTGTGCATGTATCATTGAGAGTAAAACAAAAGTAGTGTATTGATGATTCCTGCTACAGTCTACAATGTCGTCTCTGAGTGATACTGGCCTTGTCCGTGTCAGTGATGGCGTACGCGTGACCCTTCACCAGCCCGTTTCCCGTCACCTGACCAACCTCACTGTAGCTGGTGGCCTACAGAGGCAAAGAGAGAAACTCAGGTGTATACATGTTAACATCCAGTGTGAACATTTTGAGTTTTGTACTGCATGTGGTACCTGGATGAAGCAGCTGAGCAGGCTGCCTCGGGACAGAGCAGCTGTCAGAGACCTCCAGAGGACTCGAGGGGTGCGAGATGAGACAGGCAGCGAATACGCGATGCCTCCTGTGAAATCCTCCATCCCCTCTGAGATGTTGCCTCCCTTCAGGCTCCCGTAGGATCCGACTAACCTGCACAGGAGACGTGAGAAATGCGTCTCCAGTGGCTGCGTATTTTTATCACATTTCTACAGCGACAAACGCGCACGCACACAGAAGAAGAGTGGGTGATCTCAGACATTACAACCCAGAAACATATGCTGGTGTAGTGGCAACTGACTTGGCATAGGCCTTCTCCACCAGGGCGCTCCAAAACTCATTGCGGGTGTGAGAGTAGCTGAAGAGCAGACGGCCTTCGCGCACTGGCAGCCTGTCATCCACAACCACCTCCACCCACTCACCATACTGCCAGAACTGCACGGAGGGAGAGAGAGACAGCAACAGGAAGAGGGAGACGGTGAGAAGAGAGGAGGAATGGATTTAATGAGTCAGGAGGAACCTCAACTTTATGGTTCCCACATGTGATCAGTAGAAACAAACTGAATACACAACACTGCTGATGTATCATCTCTCAAGGGAATTAGTTTTCTTCTTTGGGTACATACAGAGAAGATTCATATTGAGTTTTTGTTTTTGAGACAATATTCTGGTTCTTGAGCTGGTAAACGCTCTGCCATGTTCCTCTGCATGTCACTACTAACTTTGCCACTCGGTGTGGCACGGTGCAGGTTTTTGTTGTTTTTTTTTTTTTTATTCTGACTGAAAACAGCTGCCTTTTGTCTTTGAAGGTGGCATCGTGAGAGTAGTGAGAGTGAACCAAAACAGGAAACGCCGAGCGGAAACATGCTACGCAGTGCCGCAGAGCTGAGGGAAACTCAGAAGTGATCTCTTTCCCCCAAAAGCAGTCAAGTGATCCATGGTGACTTCAAAACATCAAAAATGACAAGAGCCTCTTAAAAGCAAAATTATTATTATTACTTTTCAAACAGATGCATCGACATGTTTCGTCTTTATCAGAAGATGACAGCATAAAACAATTAAACCCACTCTCTCTGACGTCAGTACACTATTTGCTTGTTTTGCACTCTTACCTCCTCTGGTGAGACCAGCACCTCAAGGAGGCTAATTATAGACGATGTCAGCTAATTTAAAGCAGACACTTCAATTAACAAAGTCAGGAAACCACCTCATCATACACCGCAGGACTGCAATTTGAGATTATTTTCATTGTATTCCTGATGAATTGACTGCTGCCTTTATAAATGACACATGAAGATTGTGAATGACTTCAGAGTTTAATATAATACAGGAAATAAAACTTGTGAAGAGAAAAATCTGGTATTTTTTAGTCGATTAATCAGAATAATTTTACTGTCAAGTCAGCTAAACTGTCCCACAAGTAAATATTGTTTTTGGAAATTAAATTAGACTAAATTAAATTAAATTAAATTTCCATGTTTGCTAGTCTTCTATTTGATTTATATGTATTTTATTTTAAAAATCATTCTTGTATGTGCTGTGTTTGTTTATATTCCATTGTGCTGTTGTTTAGTTTTTCCTCCTGACCTCTTATGTCTTAAATTATGACTTTCCACTGCCTCCTTGTTGAAATGTGCCTGAGAACAAACTTGCCTTGGATTAATTAACTGCGCAGTATCATCATTACATGACGTATTCAAAGACTTATCAGAGCAAACACAGAAAGAAAAAAAAAAACAGAGTAAAGGTGTGTCCAGATGTGGGAAAGGAAACCCTTTTGGTCTATAAAACGTTAAACAAACTGTCTATTGAGCCATCTATGAGGACGTTTACTGGTCACGATACGGGGCGTCTACTTCTCTGCTAACTGCATGAACACAACAGCTGAGAGCAGGTCTGCACTGGCCTTTCATAGTTACTTGCCGTGGGTGTGTGCACGTGTCCCAGGGGTAGTCACTACCTGCATGTCTGGACTGCTCTCCAATCACCCTGACAGGGCAAAATGAGTTTCCAGTCCTTCCGTCCTGCTTGTTCAGTCACGCCACATTCCCCCTGAAAGTCTCTGAAGGTCCAAAGCTCCGGGGTAAAATAATCACTGACTTGTCTGTTCGTTTTTTTAAGATTGATATCATCTACTGAGATGATATTTTATTGATCCGAGCCAGAGAACAATGAAGCCTCTAGATTAGAATCGCAAACTCCTAACGAGGTGATAAAGGTTTGGATTTATGTTTGTCTGCCTGAGACCACCGATGCAGCGATGGCTCCAGGATGAGATGATACTCGTTGTTCATCAAATGCCAGAGCACAGACACGGCAGCTATATGTGCAGACGTGGCATTACCTAAGTCTAAACGGATAGAGCCAAATCAGATAAAATACAAATATCTTCAGAGAGTCAGCCGTCTGCTACATTAAATGAACAAGAGTGAATTGGGTGCATGAATCATCATTTGTTTTTAAACCATGTCCAGGACTTAAATCTATGAACTAGGATCAGAACTGCTGGAGCTTCTCTGTAGTTCAGTTCAGACTGATGTAAAATGATATAAGACCACAGCGTTTCTAATAACTATCACGTGATTCAGTGGCTTTGACGCCCTGATGCAAAGTGTGATCATTTGCGCAGATACAAATTGATGTCGACAGATTTGAATGAATCTTTTCTTATTTCGTGTCTAGATGTAGCTCAGCTTCTGATAAGGTTGACTTAAACTTTTGTAAGCACTGGGTGAGTCTGAGGTCTGGAAGTGAAGAAAAAGAAGAAGAAAAAGAAAATATGGGCGTGTGGAATCAGAAAGAAGTGAACTTAAAAGACCTCTGTAGCTGCTGCTCATCTCTTTAGCAGACATTAGTCTCTAACAACACGTCAGAATCTCCTTCTGAATTGTCTGTTGCACTGTGATTTATGTACCACAGAGGAACTGTCAGTGTCAAAATGACTCAGATTTCTTTTGGAGCACCAAACAGGTGAGCTGCTCTCTCCAAAATAAAATGATGTTGTCTATGCAATAAATGGCCAAAACCTTAATATTGTTTTTCTGGATATTTGCTTTTAATTGACACTAATGATTACCAAGTACAGATAGGAAGGGTTTACATGTTGT
Organism: Chelon labrosus; assembly: GCF_963514085.1. Taxonomy (NCBI): domain Eukaryota; kingdom Metazoa; phylum Chordata; class Actinopteri; order Mugiliformes; family Mugilidae; genus Chelon; species Chelon labrosus. Next base: position 18,169,078 of record NC_140346.1, read on the forward strand.
GCACACTTACCCTAAAACGGAAGATTCCTGCATAAGGCTCATCCAGGCTTTGGTCGGGTGGCACCACCTTCACGAACTGTGAGGGGTGCATGGTGAGACAGGACAGGGCCGCTAGCAGCCAACAGTTACCTGGTGATATTGTGGAGGAATAAAGATGACTAATTAGTTGCTGATATCAAAGCACTTCACTGGGACTGGAGGAATTAGTCTCCTGTGAAGTGTGATTTATGTTTTTTGGTCCACACACGGGCACACGTAATAATCTACATTCCTTAACGGCAGCAAACATCTGTTCTGTGTTGTTTCTCTGCAGATGTTGCAGCAACTGCTGGTATCTGTGTAAATCATGGAAAGCACATCCTGGGATGCAGTTTAAAAGAAAATACAAATGGAGGACAAATAAGAAGAAGGAGGAGGAGAAGGAGGAGGTATTGATCAATCCAGAAATCCCAGAGGTGGACAGAGAGTTTTTTGTTTTGCGCAAAACACTCGTATAGTTCACCACAAATACGAAACAGACTGAACAACACGGGTTTCAGCAGTGCCTGTGGGCTGTAAATGCCGGGGCTGGATGGGATAAGGACCCCCAGCTGATTTGAGGTTTAGGGACTACAATGGGTCACCCTTTTAAATTCTCTCTTGCTGTGAATTTAAGGGCTGTGTGCTGGAGACAAGTTCTGAAGTCATCACATTTTTGCTATATTCAAAAACAGGAACCACATGAACTAAATAAAGTAGTGTTTCAGCGTTCGGATATGTGGATTTAACTTTTCCAAGATGCTGCCAATTTACGTCAGTCCCGCAGGATGACCAAAGTTTCAACACTCACTCCTCTGGGGAAGTTAGATGAGCAGCAGGCACTGTTTTCCATCTGATGTACCCACCTAGCTGGCCCTGACAGATATCCGTGGTTCCGGTCGTTCCCTCCACAAACACGGCGTTCTCACTGATTTCCTTGAGACACAGAACAAGAACAGAACAACATCACGGACAAGAAGGTGAGACAACAAAGCCTGGGCTCAGTTTTGGTTCATCCACATTTTAATCTTTGGGCAAAACTAATGGGGATTTGCATGTTTCACTGGAAAGATGAATAATTAAATCAGCATAAAGAACTCAATGCAATGATTTAGATACGTTTGAATATGCCTTTAAGTGGTTGTTAAAATATTTGAATATGTTTCCATAGGCTCAGGAAAAATATGAACGTTTAGTGTCTGAATTTAATCCTCCACATCTGTCTCCACTGGTCTCCATGCTGGGTTTAGACATTGACAATGTCTTCATTCAGACTATTCTGCTGTATCTATTCTCAGTACTATTTGTATATTCAGGCAGCTGCTTCAGGTAGCGAGTTCCTATGAGCCACACCTAGTTTGATACACATCTGTCTACACCCACAGTCAACAGAGCTCATGTGAAGACGTAATGACAAAAACATTTCACATTTTTACGCATCTGATTAAAAGTGGCCAAAATATAGTCCTACAGATTGCCTGTCTATAGATTATTGAACTTAGTAATCATGTCACTGACGCTAAAACATCTGGACAACAACTGGCACTTTACATGCACAACATGACAGTGGTCGCACCTTGGGTCGTTTCCATTTGAGCGCCTTTTTGGGATCCGGATCTTCGGGCATACCGATGGACTTCTGCTCAGCAGGAAAAATTGGATCAGAAAACAGCACACCAGACTTCAGACACTCCTCCAGGAGAGTCTTGAAGTCCTGGTCCTGAAACTTGATCGGGTTCTCGATGGAGCCCAGAGGTGCCTCTTTCTCATTCGCCATGGTGTCAGTTGATGGAGCTGCAGAAAAACTCTGTCAGATGCAAAATGTGAGCGCTTAAATACAATTAAACGTGCACACCCACCAGATAGCTACAGCGAGGGGCACTGGAGCACCTCCCCGGCTCGACCCAGCCCGGAGAGGTGCGCAGAGCGCTGGGGGGCTTCAGGAGCTGGAGTCGGAGTAATGACACGGTGCCAAGAACGTCTTTGATCTTTATAATTTATCGTCCATCATCACCACCATCCTGAAAGACGCTTAGAACAAAAGCAGTGACTTCAGCCAAATTACTCTACCTCCACCACCACAACAAAAACACCCTTAAAATTCTATAAAAAGTTGTTTTCCGTCCCCCCCTCCCCTCAAGTGTTTCTAGGAAACTTAGAACTTGGAAATCTATCAAGAAATTACACACGGTAAATTGAGTCAACATTAAGTTCCTGCACGATCAAATACCCAGAAAATACCTGTTAATGCAGGAATGAAATATGTTCATGTTTGTGTGTGCACACCTGGTATGCGTCCTTGTATGTTGTTAGTGGAGGCCTTTGGGTCCTATGGGTTGAGGGGAGGGGCCTCTGTAGACTAGGCTTGTTCCAGTGCATTCCCACAGATACTTGATCAGTTTGGGATCTAGTGAGTTTGGAGGCCAGGTCAACACCTTGTCCTGTGTTTCATGTATTTGAGTTGTTCCTAAAGCGTTTTTGTGTGTGTGCCTGTGTCAGGCTGCATCCTGCTGGGGATGGCTGCTGTCATCAAGGAGTGTCATTGCTATGGGGTGGGGGGTGCCTGGTCTGGTCTAGGTGGGTGCTACATGTCTAAGTAACATAGACACATGAATGCCAAGTCCAAAGGTTTCCAAGCAGAACATTGTATTGTCACAAGATGGTCAATGTTATTCACTTTTCCTGTGAGTGGTTTTAATGTTGTGGCTGATATATTGTACACTGTCTGTAAATGATGTACATATTATTTTTGTATTTTAAATAAAGTAGAAATAAAGTTTCTGATCCTGAGGCTGCATGTAAGCAGAAGTTGACGCCAGTTCAATAAAACCGACGCTAGGTGGCAGACTACTCCAGCTAAAGACCTCTATAGCCTAGATCAAGTGTCACTAAAATCTCTCTGAACCACGCGTCTCGGTGCAAAATTTTAGGAAACAGATTGTAAAGACTTAATAAATATATTGATAAGCATAAAAAATATTTTATCACAAAGTATGAACTCTAAAAATAGGTGATCCTAATCGGTGTAGTACTACAATTAACACATTTTTTAGGTTTTGAACGAAACGATAATAATGTGTATTTTCTACTTTGACAGCCTATAAACTATTCTTTGCATATTTTTACGCTCTTTATTTTGTATATAAACGTTTATAATAAGACACCTTTATATAAAGTCAATATACGTTGTCATTAAAGGCTGTTTTATTGCTTTTAAATTATTCACCGATGTATAATTGATTAGATATGAATGAACGAGGTTGAGAAATCCCTCTGTTCCCCCAGCAGGACACGCACTCTGTCCTCTTTTAGATCTTTAGTTTTTAGTAAATTTGGGTTACGTTATGAACAGGTAAAGGACCAAAGTTCAACACGTATTAATTCGTGGACACAAAAACAACTTGAATTGTCGTGGAAACTAAAAAGAAAAATGTATTTCAAATCATTTATGACACCTGTGTTGACGGCTGAGGTATAGACTGATATGGACAAAAAACAAACAAACAAAAAAGCATAATTTACCATTAATAATGTCATTAGTTGAAAAACCTAACTTAACTTAAAAGTGTGGTTTTATTATAAAGTGGTCCCGGGTCCATCAGTAAGCAATAAAATATCTCCTAATTTACACAGTGATATCCAGAAAACTTTCCACAATATCGGTGTAATCAATTATTCATGAGTGTTTTCTGCTGTGCCACCTTGTTGAGCCATTGTAAACAGTTTTCGGAAGGAGTGCTTTGGACCCCCCCTCCACCCGTGTGCACCACTTGTGAACTGTGCTCCGGACTCAAGTAATCTGAAGTGGACATCCAATTATCGTCCCCCTCCTCCCCCCATCCTTCCCCTCTTGTGTCGTGTCATTCACCAAGTTTAGGTGGATATCCATCTCCAATAAACCGTTGTCCTGCTGCTCTCACTCCGGGCCTCTTCAGGCGTCTCCAGCCGCCCCTCCATCACACGCATGATTACACAGTAAACGTGAGAGTGACCGGGACTAAACAAACACGAAGAATAGCGACACAGATCCGCCTAATGGTCACCATTTAACTGCATTCACGGCCTCTCCATTATGTCCGTATGGTCTTTGAGGACGGGATTATAGGACGCCTCAGCGACAAAGGTCAGAGGGCCGAGCAGACACTCCCACACCTCCATGACCTGCTCTGATCCCACGACCCCGGCACCAGCAGCCCCCCGACCCCACTCTCTCTCCCCGCTGGTTAACCGGCTTTGTCCCGGCCCGTTTTCTGCCGCATCACTCACACACATCACCGCGGGTGGAACGGGTCAGGAGATGGACAGAGGGACCCAATTACCACAGAAAGGGACCAACAATAGCCCAAATAATAAAAAAAATAAAAAAATAATAATTATGAGGGATTTCTTTAAGATTTAATTTGTTTATTTCTTCTTGTTTAAATTATTTCTATTTTGTGGTGTTTGCTGGTGTTTTCTCCTCCTGCAAGGTGTCATGCAAATACATTTTGTAACTTGCTTTTTACATTTTAAACCTGTTGTTTCCATTTTAAATGTATTGTTGACACCTGTTTTCGGCTGATACTATATTTATAATGTTAAAGCTAAAAATTCAGAAAGTTTCTAGAGAAGCACAACGTTTTTTTTATTTTGTTTTTTGCAGGGAAAGCATTTTATTAAAGTATGTATTAACATCTTATCATGCTTACCTGTTAAAGTCTGAGTACTGATAACATTGTAAATTTATCTCATGCATTTGCCAGCGAATTTATTAATCCTTATGGTGTATTGGTTAATTTACTCAGCTATTATCAGGTACTTGTACTTTATTTCAGAGGTAAATATTGTGTTTCTTAATTTGACAGTTAACTTTGCTGACTGAATATTTTTTCCACACAAAATCTATGACCAACTGAGATAATATGATAAACCTGATTAAAATGTCTGCTTCTAATTTTTCATTCATGTACTATTGTGTATTTCTGTGTACATTTGCATTATTATTCTTGTGTCAAGATAACAGCTGATTGTTATCATAGCTTTATCAAGTGTTGACAAAGCTCTCAGTTGCTTGCCTTGTCCGTAAACTCTAGGATTCGTCTCACTAGAGCTTCAAGTTCATCTAAATCTGAATAACTAATCAAGGCCCGGTCGTGCAGATGCAGTGCAGCACGCAAAGAAATGAGAAGACAAAGGACATACACAAGGACTATGCAAATTGTAAAGATTTATGTAAGTAGAGTGACAGTGGACATTTGTTGCATGTGAATATTCTGGTTCAGGCGGTTAGGAGATGCAGTTAACCTGCCCTCGGGCCTGCAGGGAGCAAACACATGAAAGCATTTTCACCTGTCACAAGACTGAACTCTACCTCCTAACCTTACTCTGCATGCTATCGCGGCAGCACATCTGACCCCAGTGCTGCCTGTGTTTGTGCAGGGAGGGTGTGGGCAGTGCGGCTTGTATGGTTAAAATCCAGTTTTTCCAGCATTTATGGATGACCGTTAATAGGTCGAATGAAAAACAAAACTGTCTGACCTGAATATGTGTTTGGGTGTGCGAAGTGTGATTACCTGAGCAACCGAATAACTGTGTTTGTGTGAGGTTCACAAAGAGTGTCACCAGGTGCAGCAAGGACAGTATATTGTGCGTGTGTTCATCAAAGACAAAGAGTGTAGCAGATGTTTGAACAGTTTACCAGAGAGGACCTGAGTGGGCAGATGTTTGATTACCTTATAACTTCCACCTTGTTTAAGTATTTTGTTTGGCTGCATATTTATTTACCCTAGACTCTCCATGGATAAACAGAGTAATATATGTATGTAGTTGTAAAAAAAAAAAAAAAAAAAATTTGATCACGTAAAAATCTACACTTGCCAGTATTCAGGTGAAAAATCTATCTCAGAAGCCTTGCTATCATGTTGCATTGTACTGCTCCATACAAATTTCATATCATATTGCACTGTAATGTTGTTATTGTATCATATCATTATCGTATCGTATTGTATCGTATCGTATCGTTTGCATCATATAATATCATTACGTTAACATAACATATATCATATATCGTAACCATATCGTATCATTACATTATCGAATTGTATCAAATCGTATCATATTGATTGTATCGTATCATATTGATTGTATCATATCATATTGATTGTATCGTATCGTGTTGATTGTATCGTATCGTATTGATCATATCGTATCATATTGTATCGACTGTATCGTATCGACTGTATCGTATAGATCATATCGTATCGTATCGTATCGTATCATATTGATTGTATAGTATCGTATTGATTGTATCATATTGTATCGTATTCATCATAATGTATTGTATCATATTGACTGTATCGTATCGATCATATCGTATCATGTATCATATCGTATCGACTGTATCGTATTGATCATATCGTATCGTATCATATTGATCGTATCGTATCATATCGTATTGTTTCGTATCGTATCATATTGACCGTATCAGTCGTACCGCATTGTATCGTATCTTATCATATTGATCATATCGTATCGTATCGCACTGATCGTGTCGTATCGCATCAGCCATATTGCATTGTATTGTATCGTACCATATTGAATTATATCGTATCTTATCATATCGTATTCTTTCCACAACCTATCTTTGTTCTCTTCTAAATACAACCCCATTTGATGTGTGCTATGAAAATGAGCTGATGGCCTTATTTGGATTAGTTTTGGAATTTATTTCCACCATTTTTATCCAGTGACAGTTTCTGTCAACAATCAAAAATGTGTCTAATGCTGGGAAAAAAGAGAAATCTGTGAACTTCCTCCTCTTTTGTTTTAAATCGACCTGCCTCCAGTCTCATCAGAACTACCTCATGCGCAGAGCAAACTGAAGTGACACTCCTCCCTCAGAGCTCGTCTGCAGTGATCAGTGACATTATATAACCCCCTATAAGAATGAACCCTCCTTGTCTTTCCCTGCTCTCATTATCTGAAGGTGTTGAATGGCAAAAAAGAGAGGCACTGGATTGACGGATGGCTGCCCGGGACCGAGTCGCCTCTCACCTTGTCCTCCCACATTCTCACTGTTAGAGGTTGGATGTGAGGGGAGGAGGAGGGGGAGGGAGGAGAGATGAAGCGGGTGTAATTCCAGGGTTCAGGTTTCACTCTGCGGTCGTTGCGGGAGGAGGGACGGGTGAGAGAAGGTGGGGATTGTGGGAACTGTGCGAGGATAAAGAGCAGAGAGGGAGTCCTGCGGTTTGTCTGACCACTCCCAAATGCATCTTTCTCTTTCTTGTTATCCCCATCTCAGTCAGCCCTGCTGATGATTTAATCCTGAGCCTCTGCCTCCTCCTCAGCTATTCTGAGAAGGAAGAAGACAACAAGACAGGGACTGCAGAGATGATTGGAGGCTTCACACAGTAGAAACACCATGAGAAATGTAATTAAAAACCCACAGTTAATTGGCTTTTTACATGATAAAGCACAATCGTCTCATACATAAGTGAGAGCCTCTCATGGCCACAGGCCTGGCCTATAGCAAAGGAAAAACACAGCTCATACATTCCCTTTGTTGTGAGCATTTTCAGAGCTAATCATCATAAGTTTAATCTGAATATGTGATTGTGCCATTACTGCCAGAAAATGGCGTTTCATGTCTGTAAAGTCCATGACTTCTCCTAGACTGCTCAGTGAATAATTCACTTCTTGGTTTGAAACCGATGCAGGTCGATGTTCCTGTTTTTGTCATGGTTTGGAAGTGATTGGAAGTAGCAGTCTGGGAAAGTTTGGACTGTTACGAGTCCATTTTTTTCCTCCTTGGTCCGATTACAAGTGATCTATGCAGTTAAAACTGAGTTGTCAACTTTAAATTACTGACAAAACTCTAGCAAAGGCCAACGCACTGTTTTACCTGTGAGTTATGTGTGAATATACATGTCAAATAAAATAGAGCTTGGTGAAAACGCCTTTTTCATTCCACTCAGATAAAATAAAACAACATTATCAATCTGATTTCATTGGCTAGAATAATGAGTGATGAGGGATCTTGGCCGAGCAAATGGATGCACCGACATCCCAGCTCAAAAGGTTTACAAAACTTTCACGCTATATAAATGAAATGTAGATTTTAATCACAGCAAGTACGTTTAGCAACAGCTGCCGTTGTGTGTGCAGCTTATTAACTACCCTTGTGGACAGTGCTGTGCGACCTCAAACAACTTCCACACAAAACAAAAGCTTTCTCTGTTGAGCTGAGACACAACCATTCGATCTCAAAGTCCACACTGCTATCGCCCGGGGGCAGTCACTGGTCAGAAAGCACTCCCAACACACACACACACTGGCAGACGTGATAAACCCTCCGCGTTGTGATTGGCCCGTGTGGGGACTGACACTGACCTGTGCAGAGTTTGACAGCAGCTCAGATAGGTGTGGACTGCAGGAAGACAAAGGGCACCCAGGGACGAGGAAAAGATATCCACTTGCTGCAGGGGCTTGTGTGCTGTGTTCTGCTCTGTATCAACTTACCTTACATAATTGGGCCCTTACGAGCACCAAATGGCGCTGGCTGTGGCGCCCAAACAGCCAGGCAGAGCGGAGTTTACCGGAGGGAGAGACGGAGGATGTTACCTGTCACCTGCACTGTCCTCCCTCCTTGTTTTTTTCCTTTTACCCCCTTTTTTGTCTCTGTGGAGAGAAACGGACAAACTGACTCATCTGGAACTGAGGGGTTTCTGTCTTCACTTCCTCCTTATTCTCCATAACACAATGGTAATTGGTAGGAGTGGGCGTGTGTGCATCTGGTGCAATAACCCCCCCCCCTCCACCCCCTCCAACAACCCATCTAACCCTACTCCTCCTCTTCATCTACCCAGCCCCCACCTTGTTGAAAGCTCATTAAAAGACCTGCTGTTAATGAGCTAGAGGGATCACAGAACTTCATTTTCATTGGGAGGGGGGGTTAAGGCCAGAGATGCTGGTGCAGAGGTTTTTATGCCCTTAAAATGGAGTCAGCAATTATCTCAACCCCTTGACACTCCCCACCCATCCCGCTCTGCCTCCTAACATGCCCACAAACAATAACCAAACTGCCCCCCCCCCCCCACTATTTAGCATCCTGAGAAATCCTCATCACCCGTGTCCCATCACAGCTCACTGCACCCACCTCTCAATCAGCAGAGTGATTGACACCAACTCAAACATATACTCTCTGCATACGCACTCTTATACAACCCCCCCCCCCCCAAAACCCACCACCACCACCACCACCACCACCACCACCACCATCCAGCAGAATTACATTACAGTGTTTCTAGACAAAGCCAGTAACATCACAGGGATGTAAACAAGGAGTGAGGGTCCCTAATCCAAACACTCACATTAAAAATTAATAAGTCAGCGCTGACTGTGGTCCTCAGAGAAACGACCCGCACTGACTAAGACAACATCCTGGTGAGAAAAAAAAAAGAAAAAAAAGACTTAAAATAGTTTCTGAAGCTTTGTTCTTGGTCCCAGAATAAGAAAAAAAAAAATAACAAGCACAAGCAGATAAAAAGAGGAAAGAGGAGAGGGAGGAAAAAAAACTCAACAACAAGAAATATTTGACCTCAATTCTTTATTGAGGCTCCTTGTGACAAGGTCAATTACAAAATGGTGTCAAGTTTACAAAGACAGCAGAGCGGCCAGTGTTCAGCTTTAAAGGAAGCAATCAGCAACGCTAGGAAAAATGGGAAGCATGTAACAGGGGCAGGCAGGTAATATTATTAATAACAATAATAATAATAATAATAATAATAAGGATAAAGATAGCAAGAGCATATGTACAAAATATTATCCCTGAACAGTTACACTGCACTCATTCATAATTCGATTTCAAACAACACACATAAGCATTTGTTTTGACCTGAATGCGGCAGAGATCGGAAAACGGTAACACAAAGTAGTCATCACAGTAGTCACGAAAAAAAAAAGAAAAAAAGAAAGAAAGCAAGAAAAGGTGTTAACATCTACTTGTTTTATTTCTTAAATGGACCGATTCCCTCCTGATGAGCTTGTGTTTGAGTCGTCATCGCTGACACATAATGACCAGTCAGAAGTACGACGCGGCAATTAGTCGAGTCACAAGATCACAGGACAGAGGGTTCAAGTAGAAGTGCGTCCCCCCCCCCCCCAATCTCCGTCCCCAACCTCCTAATATGTACAGACGCACAAAAACATTCATCCGACTCACTCAAGTGCTCGCTTGGCAGCTTTGTCCCGACGACCCACCAATCAACCGGCTACTGCTGCACCTCTCTACCCTGTAGTTCAGCAGTGAAACAGACTTTTTCAGTTACACAACCACCGACATGCAGCGTCCATAAATTAAGAAGACCTGGCTGCAGAGAGACATGCAAGAGCTTCGAGCAGCCCGGCACTTTACAAATGTAAACAATGAAAGAGCGAAATAACCATCACAATAACAATAGGTACAAACAGAGAGAAATAATACACACCCGTTTCACATGTAGGTAAAAATTGCTGTTTTTCTTTTTTTTTTTTTTTTTTATGCATAGAAACTAATTATGGAAAACATCAGTAGGCGAGACTTTAAAGCCTCCATATTCACATTTATTTAAAAAAAAAATAATATATATATATGTATATAACAAACAGAACAGAAAATCATCCACACATACTGTCACAAAGTCAGGAGACACAACCTTGCTAGGCCCCCGTGAGCCTTGTAAACATTATGTTAAGTGACAAGTGTTGTGACAACCAAGCGCCTTTAAAAAGAGGAGTCTGAGAAACTGCAGGCAGACAGTGTTTGGATTCATTTCACCCCTGCCTCCGTTCAAACGTCTTTAGTCTTTAAAAGGTCTTCTCAAAGGAAAAACCAGCTAGGTAGCACAAAACGACCTCTCTCGGTTTTGTTGGTGCTGAAAATATATTAACAGCTCTATTGCTAGGCTTTTTTTTTTTTTCATCTTTTCCATCAATATAATTTATTCTCCGCATCATGTGACAGTTAAGATCCGTCGGCACCTGTCCAGTGGGTCACCGGAGACATAAATCACACGTCTTTTGCATCCTGCACTGCAACATGGTGATCAGTTTCCTGTGTCGGTGTGGACTGTGGCGGTTCACTTCCTGTTCAAGAGCTATGGTAATCTCCCTGTTGAATGTCATGGCCTTGTTTTTCTCTGTGGTCTGTAGGCACTTCGTTTCAACCAGCAGCTTTGCATACAATCGTGAAAAACGTTGCTGCTGTGTGCCTCGTTGATGGCAGAGAGGATGGGGCTGCCTGCCGCTTTTCTACACTGCTGTGGCTTCTTCTTTAAACTCCAGTTTAACTTGACTGTCGACTCAGGGGTGGGATGAGTTCCTTTACATGAATGGGCGAGTTAAATCCTATACAGTGCTATGTTACTGTCAGTGAATGATTGAGAAAAGCTCTCAGGGGGCAGAGGTCAAAGGTAAGCTCACCTCTGCGCTGCTCTCAGGTGGGAGATTGCTCACTATGGCTGGACTCCTGATACCAACACGCTCTGATTGTCCCTCCTCTACCTCTATTCTGTTCACCGCGTCGCTCATGCTCACGTCGCTCGTTTTGTTCTCCGTCTCTGTCCGGTCAAAGCTGGCCTCGTCCTCCTCCATTTTCACCACCACCGCTTCTTCCTCGGCTTTTATGGCGGCTAAAGTGTCCGCGGCGCTGGCCTGTGCGTACGCGCCGACGCTGGCGTGGCTCAGGCCGTGGACTTTCTTCAGATGCTTCTCCAAGGTGGCGTAGACCGTGAAGGGAACCGCGCACAGCTGGCACAAAAAGGAGGCCTTCGCTCCCTGGGCACCGTGGGTCTTCATGTGACGCGTTAACTTTGAACTCTGCGCGCAGGCGTAGTTGCAGAGGCCGCAGCGGTAGGGCCGCTCACCTGTGTGGCTGCGGCGGTGCACAGTCAGGTTGCTGCTGTTTCTGAACTGTTTACCACAGTACTCGCAGGCTTCGTCTTTCTTTTTCTTGCCAGTCGAACCGGCGGTATTATTACTGCTTCCTCCAGTGTTAGCGACTCCTACTACACTCCTCCGCTCATTGTCCCTCTGCCACTCATGCACAGCCTCGCTGACTTTGACCGAGCTCCACTCCTTCTCCCTCTCGATGATCTCCCCTTGGTCATTCTCCCACTCTCCAACTCCTCGCACCCTCTCGCTCACCTCAGGACGTTTGGGGGTGCAGTTGCCGCTAGCGATGCCGCTCTCACCACTTCCTCCCGTCTCTCCGCTCTCCAGCGAGCCCTCAGAGGGGCTGGCGCAGGGCGAGGCGTGCTGGGGCTCCCCCTGCCCCTCTGCCTCCTCCTCGCCTCCCTCTCCCCGGCGCTGGTACAGCCTCAGCAGCTCCCTGTCTGTCGGTCTACCCTGGGAGGTCAGCAACATTAGGCCTGAAGCTAGGGAGGGGTGTTTGGGGAGGGTCAGGTCCAGATCGGAGGGGCCCTGGACTCGCACGTCTGTACTGACCATTCCTTTCCCCGTCATTCTTGCTGGCTGCATCTGAAAAATCCCTCGCACGCCTTGCCTCCCTACGTCCTCCTCCATCATGACCATCTCCACCGACTCGTATCCACTTCCTCCACTCCCAGCCTCCCGGTGATGGCCTCTGATGTGACGAGCCAGTTGACCGCTCTGAGCGAACGCTTGCCCGCAGACCCCGCAGTGGTAGGGCTTCTCGCAGGCGTGAGTCCGGCGGTGAGCAGACAGAGCACGCAGGGAGTGGAAGTTCTGGTCACACATTTCACAGTGGAAGTCGGCCTGGGCGCCAGTCTGAGGAAAGGGAGAAGCTGCTGGCGGGGACGAGGATGGAGAAAGCACCAGGCCTCCGGGGGAGCCGCTATTATTCCCCTCTGCAAGCTCCCTGAGCCGCACTGAGAAGTTGAGAGCCTGTGGGTTGCTGGATGAGGAGGCGGCGTGCGTCTGACGGGAACGGCCGAGGCGCACGGTGGAGGGCTGGAAGGCCGAGGCGAGAGCTTGGCTGAGGTGGCGTGGGTCCAGAACGGCCATGGCAGGTTTGCGACCCCCTCTTCCTCCCGCGTCTTCGCCGTCCTCCTCTTCCTCTTGGTAGATGCTGAAGGAGTGTGTGTGCTGGGCGTGCTGTAAGAGCGCCCATGCAGATGGAAACACGCCTTCACACTGCTGGCAGGTAAAATACGAGGGCTCGTCTGACACTGGAAACAAAGATGGACAAAAATGTAGGTTGGTTAAGAAGTCAGCATAAAAATGTCACGTTCTTTTGAAAAGAATCGATGAGCCGAGATAAAAATCACTGAACTTAACAGCCTGACATATTGTCAGTTTAGGCTGAACACTGCGAACATTTTATCAGTCATTTGGGGTCACGTTCAAGCAAACCCGTACACTAATATTCTCTCGTCTTGTAGCTCTATTTTTGGTCTCCACCACCAGATTTTAGGATACTGAGCGGCTTTATCTTCCCCGTGTCAACAAGCCAGTCACTAACTTTGTCCGTCTACTGTTTGATGACGAGCAGGTGGCTTTTTAGAGCATCTTCGCTGAAAAAAAAGCTGCAGCTAAACAAGCCCGCAGAAAGAGGAAAGACTAAATGAAAACCAGTTAAGTTGAAGGGCTTGAAAAACCAAACACTGAGTTCAAAGAGTCAGCAGAGCTGAAAAGAAGAGCCGAGTGCTCATTATCTGATCGGTTTTATCAGTACAACCTCCACTTTCACAAGTAGTCAGATCCTGTATTAACGTAAAAACAATTGTTACCGCAACTTTTAAGTCATACGTGCTGAAAATGAGTGATAGACAGACTGTCGCGGTCCCTAATGAGTGTAAGGTGAATAACAAGGTGATGATGATGGAGGAACGCACAAACAAGGATAGACAGAACAAAACTGAACGAAGGTGAGTGGGAAAGTATGACTAAAAGTAGAACAGAGAAGCTGAAAGGCCGACGGAGAGGCGAGCCGTGTCGCCAAGTACATCTGGAGATATTTTTATATTTGGATAGCTTTGTCTCCTAACCGAGAGCCACTCTCCAATTAAGCTGCAAATTGCTAATTAGCAGAACGTAGAAAACGAACGCTTTATGTAAATCAGGCACTGACTCAGCCTGCTTGACAAATGAGGCCTTTCTGCATAAATCAAAAAATTGGAGAGAAGATCGTCAAATTGAGGGGAAAACATTTTTTTGCACTTTTTTTTCTCCCCCGTTTTTTGGAGAGGTTCAAAGCCGACTCTGGTATAAGCCTCTTTCATGTTTCCTCAAGTCAAATCCTTCTGTATTTTACTGGAGGGGGGGAGGAGAGTGAAGATGAAAAAGAGAGCAACTGTTTCTTTCTCTTCTTTCCCCTTCTCCCGCCCTCCCCTCTGTCTGGAGAGGAGCTGCGGTGTTCATGTCCTTTAACCTAGCCCGAGGAGAAACCCAGGAGAAGTTGAGATACTTCTTTTAAAAATAGGGTGAAGAGTGAGAGCAGGAGAAGAAAAAAAAAAAAAAAAAAAGGAGCGAGATAGGTAGGTCAGGGCTCAGGAGATAAAAAGAAAATGAGATAAAAAGATTATAATGTGGTACGGGGGGCCAAGAGACACCACGAAAATATGTCACCCCTTCGGATTGTACTTGAGACCCATCCTCCAACCCCGGCTCTCGTCACCCCTCCGCCTCCCCAAAACCCTCCAAATCTTTCCCTGAGGGGGGGGCTTTTGTCTCGGGGTCCTGGAGTGAAACACAATACCCAGCCGGTTTCTCTTTCCTCCACTCTCTCTCTCCCCTCTCACTCCTCGCATTTTTTTTTTTTTTGTAAGGATTCCCATTTGGCCCGGGGTAGCACTTGAATATTAAGCAGAAGCAATAACTACTAATTAAAAATGCAGATTGGCTGGGAGCACTAACGAGCAGCAGGCAGAATCTCTTTTCCCTTGGGAGGCAGAGGGAGGAGAAAAGAGAGGAAGATGAGGAGGAGGAGGAGGAGGAGGAGGGAGGGAGGGGGGCGAGAAATTGAAAGAGGGCAAAGCGAAAGTGTGTTGAAGATGGGGGGTGAAGAAATGGAGGGGGGGGGGGGCGTTGGAGATGAGAAAAAAAAAACAAACAAGGAGAATAAATAAAAAGGAATGAGACAGATGCACGCGGCTCTTCAGTAATCCATCCCGCTCTACCCCCTTCTCTCCTCCGCCGTCTACGCTTTTCTCTTGACTACAGAAAATAGAGGGAGGACCTGTCTGTTGTGGGATAACTGCTCTTTCACTTTCAGTCATCTTCAGATGCTCAGTTTCTCTCACAAAGCAGCTCGAGTAAATCAAGCCGCCCTTTTTCTTACAGTCCAATTAAATCTTTCACTGATTTGCTGTCCAAGAGATCAAACTTCGCGTCAGAAAGCGAGGAGGTAGAAACTCATGCTACAAGCTACACTCTTGAATAAAAATTTCATCCAAACTAATCTACTCTTGCATTATTCACATGCCGTCATGCTCTTTTCCTCCATTCGCCCCGCGCACGTGTCGTGTTTGTTGTATAATCCTGCGGCTGCCAAATTACTAAACTGGTTGTGTTCTGACTGTAGGTAAGTGACGAGAAACAGACTGAAGTAGAAAAACAAGAGAGGTTGTGGACAAACGGAAACGGTTCGTGCACCCGTCCCCTGAGCGTTACACAAAGGAAGGAACTGCTAACGTGTGTGTACATGACAGAGAGCGTTTCAAAATGTGCGAAGGGGCACTCGCTCGTACTACGGGCGTGTGGCAAGATGCTCTGTCCATTTGCAATCATTTGCGACATCTTTCAGACTCCTACCCCTTAGTCACTTTGGAGATGCAGTGTGACCTTCAAACAGATCTGACCTTTGAAAGGAAAACACAGTAACTCTACATCTCATGCACATTTTTTTTTTTGAATCCACTGGACATGAAAATCTTCAAAAGGATTTTAATGGAAATTCATGAATTTCTGATGGACTTCTGATGAGCTTGACCTCCACCGTGACGCGTTACATTTGGCACCACCATCGCAGCGTCCACTCACATTTCAGATCATCTTGTCTAAGCAGCGGGGAAAGACGCGAAGAGAAAGAAAATCCGCGCTAATGTGTTACAGACTTCACGCAGAAGAGACTTGAAACCAAGGGGACGGCGTGGGGAAAAGAAGATGAATAAGATGAAGAAAAAGCAGGAGGAAGGAGGAGATTCCCAGGAGCTCAGGTGGCTCGGCCCGGGGCAGAACAGTGGGAGACAGCAGAGGAGCTGCACATGATGCAATGTCCTCCATTACAGTGTCATGACAGCGAGGAGAGCCGCGCGGTCTGCCTCTACTTCCACTGCTCTGACCATTTCACACTGCGGTGCATGACGGCAACCGTCAGCCCCCTTTCACAGAAATCAACTGTGAGGCTGTTCCAACATAGAAACATCTCGGGTTATGGGGGACAGGGCTTCGGTCTCTGTTGTCCAGGGCGCAGTGGGTGACATGGAGGGAGAAACATGTTTACCTGGCCATTCCACCTCAGAGACTGACAGTCAGGGAGATGGGAAGAAACTCTGGAGCGCAGGTGCTCGGTGAGGAGCCCTCGGGGACACATGGTGCCCTCCGAATGTTCCTGACGCCTATCCTTTCAACACAATTAGCCTGTGCGTCACTAACTCACGCAGGTCTGCTAATGGCAACGGCTAGTTAATGAGCTGGACTCGAGAGGGAGGAGGGGCGGTTGTTAAATGA
Organism: Chelon labrosus; assembly: GCF_963514085.1. Taxonomy (NCBI): domain Eukaryota; kingdom Metazoa; phylum Chordata; class Actinopteri; order Mugiliformes; family Mugilidae; genus Chelon; species Chelon labrosus. Next base: position 18,185,761 of record NC_140346.1, read on the forward strand.
AGAGGAGGGAGGTTGAGGGGGGAAAAAAAAAAAAACAAAACAAAAAAAAAAAAACAGAGTCACTAATTAGCAACCTGCCATCATCTCCTGCTTCTTCTTCTTCCAAGCACTCACCTGCTTTGCTGTGCTCCGCCTTCACCTTCACGCCGGGCTCCTCCCCCCAGACTCGGTCCCTGGCCGCCCCTCTCCGGAGCTCAATGAAGCCCGGCCCCAGCTCAGAGCTGGTGACCTGCTGCCGTGCTCGACCGGCAGGTGAGGGGGGCGTGGCGCTGGCGTTTGGGGCTGGATTTCGGGAGCTGCAGCCGCCCTGTTTGTGCTGGATGAATGCCAGGATGTGGGCGAGGGGGAAGGCCTGGCTGCACTGGCCACAAGTTAGGAGGTCGCGGCCGTCGTCGGGACCTCGCACCTGTAGAGGAGGCGGAGGAGGGAGGTCGCCTGATGAACCGGTGCCACCCGCCATGTCAGTGGTATCTGAGAGAGGGGAGGGGGAGACAGGAAGCTCAGTTAGAACCAGAGGAAACTTGTTTTACCTTTAGTGCCCTTTAGTGGCAAAAAGAGAAATAAAGAATTTTAATTCTAATAAAGCGGCTTGATTGATTGACAGACACATCATTTAAGTAAAGGAAATGTTTAAAGCTCCCCATGAAAATAAAATGTCTATTAGTGAGACACCTCAAAACTTCAGATCAGACTCTCGCTGGCATCGACTGAAGAAAACAATCTGTACTTTAATGGGAAAATAAAAAATCATCAATTTGAAAGTATTACATCAGTGTCTGCTTTCCATGAATTAGTGAAGCACTTCATCCAGGAAATATGTAAGTCCTTTAACAGCATCTACCAAACGCACATGGTGATGACAGTAAGAAGTTTCTGAATTAGTCTCTTTGTCAGACACACAGACAGAGCGTGGTGTAGGGGTTTTACCTGAGACCGCTGGGCTCCAGTTACAGTTTTGATTTCTGCATTAACAAGTTGTTGAACACGATCTTACAAACTAGTTACGACGTTCTGTTGACCTCAGTGGAACAACAAACCAGGCGTGGGGATTGAAAGTGCTACTTTCAGTTGCATGCTCTAGAGCAACGAGGCCAATCGGCTCGGTCTATACTGACCACTTCCTTTAACAAGCTCTGAATACATCTGCTCGCTGTGGCTGAAGCTGTTGGGTGCACAGGAGGAGGACGACTGTCCATCTCAGCGGAAAGTTCAGTGTCCTTTTAATAGGACAGCAACCGGGTCCTGACAAGTCAGATGACTGCATTAAAAGTGGAAGACTGTGGGTGATGTTTTCACCTTTACACTCTAAATAAAATGCGGCCTTACGAGCCACAGGCAGCGGGAGTTTCTCAACAGGAAGTGGATTGCAATAAAACAGAAAAAAAAGTGACTGAAGGTGTTAGAGATAAGAACCACCCCTGTGTGTTTTTTTTTTTTTTCCTCCCTCTCGCGCTCAAACATGTGCAGGACAGCTCATCAGATTCAACAACCTGACAAATCTTAATGTGGTTTGTGCTTTGATATGCACACACAGTCTGCAGGCTGGGGTGAACATGGTGAGGAGAGCAGAGAGTACAACTTGAACCAATAGAGTGAACTCAGATAGCCTCAGACCAGGAAGGATTCTTTGGAAGAGCAGTGGAGAAAGAAAGGGGGGGGGGGGTCAGAAGTCCTATTGCTCAACGCAGTCATGGGCACACCTTGATGCCTGCACTGAATCCACCTGCCCAGGGTGGGCCGGCTAGCATACAGGACAGGTACAGACAGTACAGTCTGAAGTCGGATCTCGCCAGTTGTTACTCAAAAATGTCACCTTTCCTGTTTCAGGGCTGCGCTGTTTGTGCAGACTTGCAAGGCGCGGTTACACTAACGCGCGCACAGACACACACACACACACACACACATGGTTGAGTCAGGGCCTGTGGTCACACTAGACATGCACCACTGGTCTCCAGTAGAGAACTGTAAAAAACAAATGGTGTTTGAGTTTCTGTCTTATTTCCTTTCAGCCATCACGGTTCTTTTTAACGTTCAAGTAGATTCTCGACATGGTCACACGGACAGTTTGAATGGAAATTCCGTTTTATTTCAGAGTATTATTTAAACTGGAACAATGGAAAATTAATAAAAAAAATCTGGCATCACATAAAGCAGGACAGGGTGTATTGGCAAACAAGTGATGTGTCCCAAAGACTCATCAGACAGAGACCTACCGGGAAACTTGATCATAGTCTAACCTGGAAATATTAATCATCGTGTTCGGACCTGTAGCCTCTGAAAGCAGCGTGCCAATAAACCGGTCCTTCCTCTATGAAGACTGCTGCAGCAACAATACACATCAGGACAAACACAACACGAACACTGTGAGCCCTTACTTAAATATTTGTCTGTCAAGTCCGCAAACGGGATTAAAGAACCAAATTGACTTGGTGAAGGTCAGTGTAAACGCGGAGATACTTTTAAAACCCTCCGGGGGAGTGTTTTGGGTGAGTGGGACTTGAAATAACAACGTGCTCTCCGACCTTTTCATCAATTTGGCCATCAAACTGTGATAAACGGCATCAGCGCGCATCCAAACCAGGCGCGTAAACTGGAAATAAAACCATCCCAGGACCTGAATTTGTTTTAATTTAACCTAAAATCATCACATCCATCTGCTAAAGGTTTCAACGTGCCCCACGCACCGCCGCTCTCCCTTACCTTGAATTGCACTCAGGTGCTGCGGTCTGCTTCCAAGTTTGCGCCTGGACATCGCGTCGAGCGTTTGGCACCTTTTTCCAAAAAAAAACCCCAGATCGACCCAGATCCCGTCCGGCTGCTCCTTCTCCGATAAAGTTGACCGAAAGCCGAGCGGCGTGGACGGACCGATAAAGACTGGCTGGCCACGGCCTGGACTCGCACTGAGATGTGAAGGCTGCGTTCAAGTTCACGCTTCTTCCCCCTGCAGCCAGCGGAGGGCAAAAGGGGGCATGGGCGACTGAAAGCACCGCCCGCCCCGCCGCGCTTCTCCTCCGACCCTGACCCCGCCCTCTTCGGATAACGCACTCCTTTAGCACAAGCTCATAGGCTTTCACTTTAAAACATATTCTATTGTACACTCTTTTGTGTGCGTGTGTGTGTGTGTGCGCGTGTGTGTTTATCTGTTTGAATAAAGGTTTTCACATCCAACAGCGGGAATCAACATCTAGTTCCTCTCAGCAGCTCAGAGGAACTACCTCTCTTGTTGTTTTTCACAGGTGTCTCAAAAAACAAACCGGAACAAGACCTACATTCATTTCTCCTTTTTACGCTCGCCAGCTGCAGCTACTGCACACCTACTAAGATACAGCAAACACTGAGGGGAAACAGCCTAAAAGTTACAGAAGGACTCAGTGACAAGAAGCAGCAGTGAAGCTCTGAGATCTGTCGCCTCCTTCTGGTGAAAACAAAAAATGAAAACCACGAAAAACCTATATTTAAGGCACTTATTATCTTTTAAAAATAAAGAAAGGGAAGTTCACAAATCATTTCAAAGTAAGTTTTATTTGTCGTTTTGTATTTATCATTCAACGTTACTGAAAACAAAAAGAGTCGTCTGCTGTTGTTGGCTGAGGACAGAGTACAAAAAGAGCAATCGATAAAGTAGAAGTTTTATACGGATGTGTATAAATATTCTGTACATTAGTTCTTGAGACTAAACAGATCCTGCTGGAGTAAAACGTGGGAGAGAGCACGCTGACAAGAGGAAGGTACGTCATGTAACTTCAGGTATTGCTCGGTATTTCATACTTTGAAGAAACGTCTTCAGGTGAGAAGAAGCGTCCAGAAAGAAAAGGAGGAGCATGCAGAAGAAACCAGAAACTCATTTAATAAGAAGAAGGAGCAGAAATGAAAATGGCAGATCAAACCATCTGTGTAAATCTAAAGGAATCAGTCTTTTTTTTTTTTTTGTATACACAAACAGTCCCAGAGAACACACGTGTGCAGGTGTAGATTTGTATGTTGGTTTATCAGCAAGCAGCTAATAATCCATTGCTTCATATTTCCTCGTTATTTAGGCTGATGGTGGATAGTGTGTGTGAAAATGTAGGTTCAGTCGGATGCGTCACACTTCCCTCCCGTCACTTCAGTGTTTGTAATACGGACTCCGCGACCGAGACCGTGACCTCCTGGAAAAACGGAAAACCTCAGTATACCAAACGAGCAACACGAAGACACGACATGCAAAGGGATTTATACATATATGCTCGTGTGTGTGACTTAGATTTAACCTTCAAGCCGTGCAAGCGTTACTTTGTGTGCGAATGAGAGGAAACGCCTTAATAAATATAGTTCAGTGGTGATTACTTGAGTCACGACTTGAACATATTTGACTGGAATCACAGTTTTATTTAATCTAGACTAGAGCCTGGAAGAAAAAAATCCTGCAGCGGCTGATATTTGCTCATCACACGTGACATCCTCACCATACATACCAGAATACGAATCAAATAAACTGCAGGTTTAAAGACAAAGACTTGTGATTTAAGAGGCCGCCACCAAAATCTTCCTATTAGATGATTGAAACTCATTAAATATATATATATAATTATGCAGGCTGCTATGCTATAGATCACAGATGTCAAACATATGGCCCTGGGCCAAAAGGCAGCCCACCAGAGAATCTAATCTGGCCCGCGGGATGAATTTGCAAAGTGTAGACATTTACTGCAATTTTTCCAATAAAAGTTACTGCTATTCCAAGGGTTCACATAGATATAGTAAGAGTTGAGGACATAACACAACACTGAGACTAAGAACTATACAGAAAATCCACTTATTTTTCTTAAAAAATGTCCAGTTGTTCATTACATGTTTTGTAGATTTGGAGTTGTCGTTATTCATAGATTAATACGTTATTGTGTTACTGCCCTGGGCCCCTTGAGATCAAACTGGGCTGTATGTGGCCCCCGAACTAAAATGAGTTTGACACCCCTGCTATGGATAAATGATGATAAACGGAACATATTTCTAAGTTTTATTTAAGTAAAATAATGACGTACACTCAGAGCAATTTATTAGGAACACCCCAATCTGCTAAGTCCATGTTTCTGTCCCTCCCTGAAACTTGTCCCATGGTGGACAATTCTTTCTGATCAGACGAGACTGACGTGGTTACATGAGACGTTATTGTTCTGTTTGGGCAGATGACTAGAAAACACTAGTGTCCATGTAAACATAGTCATCCACTGTGGCGCGATGATTGTTAGAAAGGTTTTAGTGTCTCTAAAAGCGCTAATCTGTTTGACTTTCTTCAGGTTGTTGCAAAAAAAGCATCCAGTGACCAGAGACCAAAGGAGAATAGTGACTCGACAAAGAAACTCAGATAAGCTCTCTTTCAGTAACGCATAAAGTTTTGACAGCCTCTGAAGCAGTTGGACTACAACGGCCACGTCGAGCGCCACTCCTGTCTAACCTGATGTGTCACATGGTTTGTTACACAGAACTTTGTGCCTGGAAACTGTAAAAGTAAAGGTCAAGAATTTCAAAAAATATTTGGTAGGTTACAGGAGCCTTCTGTCAATCATGGAGTAACTTCAAACAAACACATCGCTTCACGCCGTCATCCCACCTGAAACATGCCGGTGGCCAACAGTAGTTTCTGATAGGACGCAAGAACAACAGCTTGAAACCGGGCATGGTGGATATTTGTCACCCTCCTATCAGCCAAGACGAGTAACCTGAGGCTGGTGTGTTCACAAAAACTGGACGTCTGGTCAGATGAATTTCCTTTTCTGCTGAGGCTACCGACTCCAGGGCGAGTACTTAGAAACAAAACCATGAACCCACACACCCAACCTGCCTTGCATCAACAGTTCAGGCTGCTGGTGGTGTAACAGAGCGGGGGACGTTTCATTCTCACACTCTGGGCCGTTTATCAATCAATTATGCTTTAAATGCTGCAGCCAATTCGTTGCGGACCATATGCATCTCTTTATGACCACAGTTTACCTTCTTCTAATGGCTACTTCCTGCATGATAATGAACCATGGCACAAAGCGCTAGTGAGTTAAGTGGACGTCTGTGGCCTCCCCAGTCACCAGATGTGCCTCCAGTAGCACTCAGGGGATGTGATGCAATCGTGTCAACATGGAGCAGAATCTCAAAGGAACGTTTCCAACATCACGTGACCTCCAAGACATTAAATACTGTTTTAGATGTAAAATCAGGCTCTACCCAGTATTAATACGGTGTTCCTAATAAAGTGCTCTGTAATAACGTAGTTTTGTACCTGTAGAATAATTAACTACACAAAAAGTTTTATTTCAGGAACTGGAATATTTTTCCTAACGCTTCATCTTCAAGACTAATTAGCGACCAAGGAACAAGCCAAGGAGCTGAAGTATCACGTCTGCAGGCTTTGTGATGAGCCTGAGATAGTGTGAGAGTGTTAATGTGATAAAACAAAACAAACACAATTCGTTTTTGCGGCGTTGCCTCATTCTTGTGGCTTCTTACATACCTTCTGTGTGAGCTGTGCTCTCGGCCTGAAGGGACAGAGGACAGAGAGACGCGATTAAAACAAGTGCATGCCAGGACATCTTGAAGCTTATAAAACTGTCAGAGCAGAAACTGACGGCAGCAAATCATGACGGGCTGAGCTGATTAAATATTTTGGTTACTTATGAGTGAGCATGCAAGACGACGCGCACATTGAACAAGTCATTATCGTCATTTTCTGATGAGCGTTACTGACACCAATCGAAAACCTAAAGTCTTACCATATTTGGAAGGAGAAGGCGAGTGGCTCTGCCGCCCGTACTGCCTTTCCCATTCGTCTCGCTCTTTCTCACGGCGCTCACGCTCCCTAAACACAGAGCCTCTGGGTCAGACAATTGCGACACACGAATACCAAACAGCACACTTAAACACGCATATACGGCCTTACTTCATGCGTATCTTGCGTGCCATGGCTCGCAGTTCTCCCTCTCGCTCCTGTAAAAATAAACAAACAGCGATGAGGGGAAACACAGGACAAGAGTCTCGGTTTCGAATATAAACTACAAACACAGAATAAAACACACACCTGTCGTTTGTGTTCCTGTTGCTGGATCTTCACCTGAGCAGCTCTCTTATCCGCCTTGGCTGCAGATCAGACACAGAATTTGAAAAGAATTTGCATTATTTGACAAAACAGATACGTCTAAGGACAGCTCATGGTCTGTACTGGGATGTTTCTTGACTTGCACGCAACCGTGGCGCTCTGCTCGATTGTACTCACACTGCTTGTTGAGCGCCTTCTGCATTCGTAACTTCAGCCGCTCCTGTGGGGTCATCTTGGGCTGCAGGTGACACAAATGTGTTAGCACGACCGTTCAAAGCCCGGCAAAAAGTGTGAGTGGTTTGCATGTGTATGTGTCTGCGAGAAAGATCAAAGATACCGTGCTGTTATGCAAATCTGATACTATCACCTTTATGTACACTAGCCGGCGGAGATAAAAGGTTGAGAGATAAATTAATTACAAGTGATGTTTGTTGAGTCGGAGTAGGCCGTGTGTGAACAGAGGCAAAATGCTGCTGTAGCACAGTTTAGAAGCAGACAAGTGTCCAGTTACGTCAACATTTACACAGTGTATTATTATCTGTATCAGAGAGATAACTGAGAGAGGGAGAGAGGGTCACAATGTGAAACAAGAGCAAGTTCAGGTCCGGTAAGTTTGGAAAGAGCCAGTGGCGTTTTGTCACTGACACACCCATCACTGGGCTGCTCAAACCTGGCCAGGCAAGAAAAACTGCAGGTCATTACACTGCAGGCAAGTTCGGCACAGAGGAAGATTATAAGTTCCACCTCAACTGTCTGTTTGACTGTTGGCGAGCATTCAAACCGTTTCTTCTTTGGCAGGAAATTAGGCGAGAAGAAAAGTCAGGTCAGGACAGTAAAAATGTTCAAAGGATCATATAAAAACAAACAATTCAACTTGTTTTTTAGTCTTTAAGGAACAATCTCAACATTTTAAGACATCTTCCATAACTAAATTTCCCAAAACTATTTCTTAGACTCTCTCCCAAAGTCTTTAAACTGTATGCGAGACATTAGCCATTTAACTCACAGCGTGCCCTGCAGCTGGTTAGAACAAGTCCTGATATGACTGTCCAGAGCACACATGTCATTAAAGACTCATCTAACGGCTTCTCTCACGAAAAAGGTGCATCACAAGGCAAACGGTCGTAAGAGAAAGAAGCCACCTTCCTCATCTTAGGACCTCTGATGTGTGACACAACAAAGTGTATTTGATGAACAGATATACAGACACTCTCTCTGTCACATGTACATGTACAGGATGCATACATACACCACCCAGACTAAAGGCGCCATCAAGACAATAAAGTGTGTCTGAATCTTCACTTCACACAGGAATATGGCAGAATTAATTCAGTCAGTGTTGGCAAGAATACTGTAAGGGTAATTTCAAAGTGGAAGCAGGGCTTTGACTGCAGTTTATGTCCGCTTTGGGAGGGGTGGGGGGTGGGGGGGTAATCATTGCATTCTCTGTGGGAAAACAATGGCTCCTACATCCCAGTCTGGTGGACAACCATGTCAGCCTGTCAGGGATGAGGGAGGCGTAGGCTTTAGCAAGAAACCCAGCTAGATCAAATTCTTACTGACTTTGGAAGCTCCCGTCTTTTTACCACCCGCAGTGTCAGGCCTGCAGAGAGAAAGGACGAGAAGATGAGGGGACATAGACATCCTTATTTATTAAAAGACTGTCATTAAAAGCTAAACACGGCATAATTTCATGAGTTCCTTAATAGTTTGATTACTTCAGTGTTAATTTACAATGTAGAAAATAAACTTTTGACTGGTCTTGCATCTGTACATTGTAAAAAGACTAAAACTACTAGATCAGACATGTCCATATAGGTTAAGACATTTTCTCCTGGCTGTGTTTTGTGAAGTGGTGTAAATTCACACCTATAAATATTTACATGGTCTTCTTACTTTCTTAGCTTGTCAGAGACAGAGATGGTAGGAGGCTGGTTCCCTCTGTGATCTGGGGAGGGACTGTGGTGTTGTCGGATGGGAGACTGAGACGGACTGCGGCTGCCACTGTCTGCCCGACGGTGTCCTCCACTGCTCCGTCCCCCTCGCCTCGAATTGCCGCCCTGCCGTGAGCTGGAGCGGGACCTGAGAGAAAAGACAAAGTCTTGAGTCACAGAAGTTCTGTTTGTTGTTGAGCAGTAACTGTTGCGAGATTAACCTTGTTCGTCTGCGTGCCGAGTACCGTCCCCTGTCTCTCTCTCTGTCTCTGTCCCTCTCTCTGTCTCTGCCTCTGTTGTTGGATCGCGATCGTGACCGCGTCCGGTCCCGTCTCCTCCAGGACCCAGATCCTCCGTTCCCTCCTCTACCTCTGGAGTAAGACCTGGAACAAGACCTGGAACGCCGCCTCGACCGCGAGTGACTCCGGGAACGGCGACCATCCCTTCCCCCGCGTCCTCGTCGAGCTCGGCGTGAACGGGAGGACGAGCGAGAGGAAGACCGAGATGAGGAGCGGGACGAGGATGAGGGGGAGCGGCTGGAGGATGACCTTCGTCTCCTGAACAAACACAAACACAATGTTTTAGTAATAATACGACCCCAGCGCCTAGCCTAACTTAGAATACTTCTGCTTTTTTGTATAATAATTATATATTATCAGTGATATTTTATAATCTGATATTAACAGGGAAGATTTCAGGGTTTTGGTTTCTGCCATACAGTGGCATGCACAACAGTAAAGTGTGTCAAAGCTTGACCTACCCAAACACACACATTTTCTCAATGCACATGCAGTTACACTTGTCCTACTTGTGACCCATCAGCTCACATTTGTTCTTTACTTGATAAGTGATCCTTCTCCCTATCTGCAGAAACGATTCAGTATTCTCTCCTTGTTCATTTTAATGAACACAATGACTTTCAGAGGAAAATAACCAAAGAAAAACCAAGAAGAGGGAAAGTTACCGACCGGGAGCCCCTGCTATGACCTGCCGAGTGCTGCAAGTTGGAGGGGGCGTGGCCAGAGTGAGGAGCAGATGGTTGCGTTTTTGCTGCTGCAGATTCATCATCGCTGCCTCCGAAGCTGGTGATGAAGGTGATCTTCTCTGGACCAGGGGTACGAGAGCGCGAGCGGGACTCGGAGCTGGATTCTGACTCTGGCCTGAAAGAGGTCAGAAAAATCAGGACACAGACCTTTAGATATGCACAAACTATAATGGAAAAAGACAAAGCAGTGGGTTAACTCACCGTTTATAGGGATCATAAGTTGGACTATCTCTCCGGGCATAGCTAAAATAGAACAGAAGATGAGTAAGCAAACTAATATAATCATGTTTTCAATTTAGAAGACTATAAAAATGAAAATGTAAAGAAAATTGAATAAAGAATTCACCTTGGTGGGCTGATCTGTCTACCTTTTAGCCTCTTCTCCCTGAACTCCCTCCTCTGTCTGCGAGAGCGTCGACCCTGAGACAATTAATCAAATATATACACACATACATTACAATGCAGCAAGCACTAACATAAACAAACTATTTCCTCGGTGCACTTAATCTTACAGAGTACATGGCCTTCTCCGCCTCCAGAGCTTTGGCGTGTTTGATGGCCTCCACTTCCTCCTTGTCTTTCCTCAACATCCTGACAAAGAAGTAACATAAAGACATAAATAGTCTTAAACAGAGACCCAGTGAGATGCACGCTTTGTAAAAATGAAACGGCCGACCAGAGCAACACAAGATCTACAAACAAGCGCCTCAACAGAAGAGATCTGTAGGCTTCTGACCTCAAAACAATGAAAGAGTGTTGTCAGTGTTTGGACTACTACAGTGAGCTTTGTGTGATTGTTGGTTGGTGGTCGCTGTCGTGTCCTTATGTGTTGCTTTTAAGACAATGACAAAGTCTCTCCAGATCAGATGCCAGTGCTAGCAGGGCAGTGCTGCTTTCCAGTACATTTACAAGAAGTGAAACACCTGTTCATGTGCATGTAGACATAAAAAAACTAAACTTTATGCTCCAATGGCAAAATATAACAAACTACATATTTTTCCATCACTCGTAAGCTGCTTAAATCTCAACTTTAGTGATGAATTGTATCAGTAGATAAGTTGTAGTAAGCTGAGTGTGAGGTAGCGGTACATTAACCTAAGTATAAACTGACTAAAATACTCGACAGATTCATTATTTGGAAAAGCATTCTCAGTAATGTCTACAAAACGCGCGACTCTCCAAAAACTGGAAACAGACCTGAACAGAAAAACTGTTCCTGCATGTAAAACTATGTTTAGAGATTTTATTTGACAAGAAAGCACCGTTTCTGTACTTTGAATATTCTGATCAAATAATGTTCTTAATGAACTTAAAATTACAGCCGCCGGCAAGGCAGAGATTCCCAACCACAACTAATTTAAGAACCAGCCACACTGGTATTGATCTAGTTTCTCTCACACTAAGAAACTTTGATATAATCTCTGATATTTTACCTGACAAAGTCGCCTTCAGCCATTCCATACGGAGTCGCCATTTTGTTTAGGTCCACCACCTGTTCCTGGTTCAGCTCATCAACATCAACCTCCACATCTGTATGTACAGACAGATTTTTTTTTTTTAGATGGAATTTAAATTTCTTTCAAGTGAAAATCTTTATAAGTGTCCATCACATTTCCTTACCGATATCTGGGATGCCCTCGTCCTCTTCAGATTCACTATTTTCCGAGTTGTCTTCATCTTTGTCTGACTGAGGCTCAGGCTCCGTCACAGTGCTGTCTTCATACGTGTAACCAATAGTGGCTTTTTTCTCTGCCAGTCTGCACAAAGTTAGCAAAGACTTGTGAAAAACTAGCTAGGAGGAGATGGACAAACTACTTTCATTACAATTAAATGACATACTTTTTCTTCTCGTCGTCTGGTTTGGGCAGGCCACCGTAGAGCTCATCCAGGTAGATCTGGTATAAACACTGTTCCTCAGAGACTGTAGAAGGACAGCGGGGAGTTAAAAAGCACAACACAACTGCAAAATATACCCACTGAGAGCAGGCTAACAGTCTATTATAGGCCCATTAGAACGGCATATGCAGCACTGTGCATGTGTGTAATGTATTAACAGCAGTCATGTGTTCTTCACTGCTGATTTGTGTTGTTCTTAAAATAATATTCATGTAGCGATTGTAAGTGAATACTCACTGTTGGCAAAGTCGTTCTGCACTAGGCCTCTGTAGCGCTCATAGTTACACCTCCTCTCCTCCATCTCCTGCTCCGGCGTGCTGCATGAGACAAAGAGCAAAAGGTCGTTTGTCGAATTTAGCATTTCACCAAATACTCAAATATCAACACACTCAGCAGTTTTGGCTTCTGGCTGAGGATAACTGACACATTCAACACTTTTTTTAGTCACAATGACGCATTGTGTTGGAAAATAAATCTAATTTAACTTCAAATGTCAGATATGACGCAAAGATTACATCCACTAAGTGCTCTACTCTAAAAACATGAAACACAAAAAAAAACATGTCGACTTGTTCTGTTTCACAAATATGAAAGAATGTATGAAAGAATAAAGACCTCTCTACATGATACTTCAAAACATTATTTCCTTCATCATAATGTCATGGTAGGGTCAGGTACGCAAAATAATCTGTGAACATGTAAATGCCCTAAAACTGTCACAAACTAAATAAAATATTTAACCTAGGCAGCTTCTGAGGTTAAATGTGGTCCTTAATAAGACTTACGATGTGCTGAGCAGAGGAGGGGTATAGGTGGGGATGTAGTCCAGGTGTGCCCTGACATCAAACCTGTCAATCATGTTGTTGGCGTCTCCTTGCCATGGCATCCTTTAGAGAAAACAAGCAAAATGAGGTATGATTTGATCAACAAGATCCCACAAGCTGTGAGTATCGTGTGTGATTTCTAGTATAAGTGGGTTTATTTGTTTGTGTGAATCTCCTCACATGTTGACAGGGCTCTCTGCAGCCAACGCCACGGCAGGATCCAGATGGATCTTGTAAGCTCGGCCATGGACTTGGAGAAACTGAGCAGGATCTTTTTTCTATCAAGACAAAATGAGAGCGCATCGATAAACATGGCACAACAGAAACGACTTAATAGAATAATTAACCGAATACTGAAATATACTGGACACACTTAAGAGCCCTTTAGACAGCAAGCAGAAATAAAAAGCTTACAGCACTTCGAACCCTGAGAATATATGCATATGCTCATATTTATTGCCATAGAGCCAAGTTGCCACAACACTGATATGAGTGTGTGTGTGTGTATATATTGCTCAGCTAGATAATAAAACCTCTTACTATCTTCTCGTAGTACTCTCGTCTGCGCTCGCCCCGGCGTTTGTAGTCTACCATCATGCCACGGAGCTTGCGCTCATGTTTGCGGGCCTCCTGCCACATGACGGCTCCGCTGGGGGTGGGGGCGCGGCGGGGCACGGCTGCTGCATAGAGGCGAACGAAGAAGAACCACAGGAAAGAGGAGAAAGAGGGACAGGGGAGTGTTAAGACATATTTAAATAAATCTTTAAATTAACCGATATAGCACTCCCATAACATCCAACTACCACTTCATTTCCTGGCTATAAATACTGAAAGGATAACTCTTCTGCCGGTTACTGCAGTCATTCCTCAACATAATTAACCATTAACCACTATGCCAAGGCTCAGCTGTTAGAACAGGCCACAAAATGTGACTCCAAGTACAGATAACTGCTGGCAAGCAATATGTCACAATGTCCTACAATTTGACTGTGTTATATAACATACGTTTGATCTTTCAAAAGGTTTAATACTGTGGATCAATGAGCGCATACTGATGAAACAAGGCTACACACCGGCTCCTTGCAAATGTAGTCCAGTACAATAAACTTCTAACTCAACAACATGACACAATAGTCACCTCTGTAAACCATCGGTTACACTTTTACAGATGTTAAAGTGGGTTAGTTTCATTGATCACATGTCTCCAAAATAAAAACACAGTCGGATCAACAGGTCTCTTAGTTATTTAAAACAAATACAGAATACTATAACCTTCATGAAGATAAGATTTAGTGTTGGACTGTTGCACCAATCAGTCATAACATTACGACCACTGACAGGAGAAGTAAAAAAAACATTGACTATCTTGTGACAATACAATGTTCTACTGGGAAACTTTTGGATCTGGCATTCATGTGGATGATCTTAGACATGTACCACCCACCTAGACCAGACCAGGCACCCCCACCCCATAGCAATGACACTCCTTGATGGCAGACGCCATCCACAGCAGGATGCAGCCTGACACAGGCACACACACAAAAACGGTTTAGGAACAACTCAAAAAAATATGAACAGCACAAGGTGTTGACCTGGCCTCCAAACTGATCAAGTATCTGTGGGGTGCACTGAAACAAGCCTCAACCCATTGGACCCAAAGACCCCCACTAACCACATCCTGTTCCCAGACACCACAGGACACCCTCAGAAGGACCATGTCCATTCTCTGATGAGTCAGGACTGTTTTGGAGACACAAGGGAGACCTACACAAGATTAGGAAGGTGGTCATAATGTTATGTCCGATTGGTGTATACTAGAGTGGATTTGTTTTCACTTGTCTACCCAATGAAGCAGTTGTTGAGTGTATATTTTGGTGATACAGAACAAGGTGAATTTCAAGCCATAAATAACAATAAAGCTTAAGCACAAAAACATTTAGAGATATATCCTACTCTTTTCACTGCTGCCATCAGGGAGACTGATAAAATAATACGGATCAGAACCAACAGACTGAAAAACAACGTGCTCCAGAAACCATAAACACACATATAAATACCTGATAAACACGTGCAATAGGGCCCACATACTATAAACTGTCCTGTTACTCCATAATAATTATGACTATGTATTTTTTTTTAATGTATTTACTTGATATCTGTGTGGCATTTTAAATTATATTGTTGCGTCTTGGAGTGATGCAAAAGTTTAGTTGTGTTTTACATGAAATGACAGAAAAACTAACTAACTTTACTAAACTTATATTCACCAATCTTGATAATAAAATACATTTTTATATAGGCTTTATTTACATAATCAATTTCGGGGGTGACTTGGGACAAAATAGTGGCAATATGCCCAATCAAATTCAAGATACAAACAATTTAGATTTGTTGCTAGTGCTACGATATACAAACAAAAGGCCACTCAGTGTATTTGATACGTTAAGTGTCACCTCTCCATAAGATGGAGACTGGCGTTACAAACATAAATAACCTCAGTTATTTGTGTTTGTAAGTTTAAATTGGCAGCTAACCGCCAAGAGCTAGCAATGCTAACCCTAGCTAACTATCCAATATTAATATTGTCAGTCTGACACTTGGGCAATGTGCATCAGTTATAAACAGCTAGTTTGATTCTATAATTAGTACTTCACTCGTACGATTAACAGGCGCAATATGTGTGAAATATCAGTGTCTTAAAAGTTTGTCAGGAGGAGTTTGTCAGCCTACACATGGGCCTGAATGCGCATGCAGCCCGGGCCTTCTTGGTGCTACAACTGCTGCTGGTCAGTTAGCATCGCAGCTAGCCTAGCCTAGCTCAGTTTAGCTAGTGTGCACAGACGTTAGGAACAACGCGCCTCAAACGGACCACCAAAACATGACGTGCAACGGCCCGACGCATTAAGTCTCGTTTACAGTTTCTCTGCATACCTGTTTTATTGACCACCAACACACACTTGGGTTATATTCAGGCAGGCAAAGGCGATAGCAGCGGACTGGCTCCTACACGCCTCCTTCTTCGCTCTCAGCAGACTGGCGGCCTGCAGTACCGGGCTCAACCTACGGGGGCGCTGTCTGCTCACTACACATCCAGGACAACACGTATAAATCATTCACTGGGTCATAAAAACTATGAACCCACCTGCCTGTAGTAGGTAATCAGCTAAAGGTCTTTATTTATTACTTGTTTACTTGTATTAATCTTTATTTTTGACATAATGTTAATCTTTAATTTATAAATCTGATGATTCTATTAACTCGTAGCAGTGCCATTTAAAAGTTACAGTAATGCCTTAAAGGAGTTTACAAAAAATAAAAAATATTGCTTTCATTAGACATTTTTGTTTAGGTTTAGCATTCAGATTGCACCTTAAATTATTCACCTCATGGGTTTAATGGGTTATTACTAAACCAGCCTGAGCTGCTGCAGCTGTTTGCCCATGGGACTTTCATGTTCTCATTTATGGACATACTCTGGGAATTTGTGCAAACGTATTTGATACTGAGGTAATATGATATCAGTATTCAGTCCCTACGCTGCATCAAAAATCGTTTACCTGCTGTGGCCACAAGATGGCCCTGTAAGACAAGATAGCAGAACATAACTTTGAGGTCAATCTTAGTTTTGGAGAGATACCGATGAACTAAAGTAAATTGAATTGAATTAAATAGACTGACTGATTAACTGTATCTAATAACTCTGTTTTAGGAAGATAAATTATTGCACCAACCCACATAAACTGAACTAAATTATAATTACAGATGCCTATTACATGTTATCACAGCTTAAGTTTTAGATCACCCTTTATCTATGTATGATAACTCACAGTTTCAAGCTTTGCATATAAAAATAAGCCTTTGTGAACCTAGCCTGGACCTCAGGGTAATGCAGCTGAGTCTGAAATGTAGGCATTATCTGTATGACTGTCATCATTTGAGATACAACAGGAAAGCAAGTAATAAAATGAGACGTTAACAAAAGATCTCTCAGCTGAATGTAAACTTTCTAATCTGCAGGCTGGAGTCTGACATCCTGCGGTGCACAGCAGGTGTAGAAAGAGTCTTGTACATACAAGGTGTGTGTGTGTGTAAACTCCGTTTCCTACATTTCCTCCTGACCAGCGCGGTGACAGGAAGGCCGTGTTCATTTCCAGGCTGTCGCTGTTTGCACAGGCCGAAGGTCACATTTGTCATATCCATTTGCCCCATTAACTGTCACTGCCGTGACCTTGTAGTCACTTTACTCTACCCCGAATTACAAAGCCTTTCCTATCACGGTCTGTCATTAAAACATTCAACCAGCATTCATCAATGTATTGGATTCAAACTGACCCCACACTACCAGATATTTTGGAAATTCATTTTCAAGCCTAACTTTAGTCATAAAATTAGTGTTTGCAGGTTTATATAATAATAGCGAAATACTGTTCACTGGATGTTGCAAAAAACAAGTGCTCTTGAAACTAACTGTACGTTTTACCAACTTTCCAACAACAGGCAAGTTTCTCACAGCCATGCAGTCGTTTTCTAGGAAGGCCGGGGTCAGCCACTTGGTTTTCCATTTTTTCCTGGCACCGTCTGCATCATTGTTTGTGATCGTGTGTCAGCGAGAGAGAGATGGAGAGAGAGATAGTGATAGTCCTTGTGTATACGGCGACCTGCTGATCCAGTCATTGCAGCTCTGTTTTACAATTAAACATCCTCCCATGGGGCTCTGACAAGGATGCTGTACATCCACCAGGAAACACAAGATGAATATTTAAAAATAACTTTTATTAATGGAATCAGTTGTGAATGTTATTTGTTTTCTATGTGAAACATGATGCAAATGTTCTCTTTAAAGTTTAAAATTAAAATCCCACACTTTAATTATCATTAGTTTAGTCTATCGCAAGGCCAACACAGAGAGACAGACAACCATTCAAACTCACATTCACACCTACGACCAATTTAGAATCACCAGTTAACCTAATGAGCATGTCTTTGGACGGTGGGAGGAAGCCGGAGTAACCGAACCGGAGAGAGCCCACGCAGACACAGGGAGAACATGCAAACTCCACAGAGAAAGGCCCAGTCGGCCCATGGATTCGAACCCGTGACTGCATGGGAATGCTGAACTAATTTGAATTGTGCTGGTCACACTCCACAGATCTGCCACTGGTACCTGTTCCTCCCCTTGCTGCTGCAACCAGCCAGAGTTCTCCACTCGGATATGAAAGGGTTAGAGAGCTGCACTTGCTTGTGGGCTTTTGGCCATTTTGTTGTTTAATGCGCATAAATGATGCATTTGTGAACTTTTTGGCCTTAAGGTTTATGCCATTCAATATTGTGATTAATGCTGAGACTACTGATCATGTGAATCTAGCGTCTCTTTCCGCTGCATGTGACAAACAGACTGCCAGCAGGAGCTTGTAGGGGAGATTTGCCAGTTTTGTCGACTCTCCTTTCTACTTCTTCTACTCCTCTTGTCCAGCTCAGATGCCAGTTGTAGGTTTGTTGCTGTTGTTGTTCCTCCTAGTGTAGATTAGTTGAATATTTCCTTTCTAGACCGGGGTGTTTTGTTTGTTGTTTTGGCCTTGGCTCTTCCTGATGTTGTCCCATGCTCTCTCTGTTTAAAGACTGGCTCACCTAATCTCCTCTGATTTTTCATCTGCCACCATTACAGCCCTTTCCACCAGCTCATCTTGACAATGTAACATATTTAGAGAAGGGGAAGTTCTCTGCGAATTTATTCCCTTTGTAAAGATGGCTCTAGCTGTGGTAAGATAGACAACTAATCTCGACAATTTTTAAGCGTGTGACTCATTCAAGTTAAAAACTAATATATATGCAGCCAATGAAAAGTTAAAACGATTGGGATCTATCCTTGCGTCGGCCTCTGACAATGATAATAACAAGAAGGGTCGTCACAGCATCTCAAATGTGCACTTATTATGCACATATGAAGACGGTTAGAAGCACTTTGCTCTCTCTCTCTCTCTCCCAAAGAGCAAAGTCATTAATCTCCGTGTAACAGAGCTGACACTTCCCCCTGGCAATGACTGCAAGCCGGCGATTAATGAAAATGAAAAATAGTTGAAAGAGTTGGTAAATGCACTTTTATTACAATCCACATGTGCTGGTTGCTCCAAATGGAAAGTGAAACGGGACCAACAGAACAATGTAATACAGTGATACTTCCAGACCAGACTTCACAGTACAAAAATGGCATCAATATGTACAATATATTTATGTACAAAAAAAGCTATTTTACACACCGGTATGAAAAAAAAAAATCATACATCTTAGAGAAACTGCAGTATTACATAGACAATACAGGCAACAGTGTGGAGTTTTAAAACTGGTATATCAACTTAGTTTTCTTTTCTTAAAGTGAAATGTTTCTGCCCTTTTTTTTTCTTTTTCTACACGTTACACTCACAATATACATTCTCTCTTTCACTGTCTCTCTCTCTCACTCACACACACACACACAGAAACACACTGTTAAATAGGCATCTTATGTCTCAGTGTCAGTGGGTCAGAGATCAGTCTGGAATTGAAATGGGGGTCTGAACGCCAGTCAGATGACCTCATAGACCAGGAAACATGTTGGGAAGCTCCTGCAGAGGACGGCCCTCTATTTACTCTTGACAGTATCTCAGGCACTCCAAGGCAAGTCTTTAAGTGTCCAGATTAATATTTCAGTTTTTCAGTCGAACGTCATGCACCAGCCGCTCCTCATTCTTTGCCAAAATAGGCCCAAACACGACAACACAGTAAGACTTTTGACCCCTCTACTTAGCAGCCTTTGCTCCTCAGGTGTCTGCGGATGGCCATCTGAGCACATAAAGGTCAAAGGGTCACCCTATTTTCATAACTGCAACATTGACACAGTGCAAGTAACTGGAGACCTGGTCCTGTGCGCAAAAAAGTGCTAAGGACACAAAATGAAATAAGAATAAAAAAGCTCCCCAGAAGCTGTGAAGTTCAGGACATGGTCAAACCTCCAGTTCCTGGTTTTCTGTGCAGTGGAAGCGGTTCAGCTTCTCCCTCTCCCGGTTTGAAATGTCCAGTTTGGGCGCATGGGCCGGCTTTAGAGCTGGGGAGGGGTGTGAAGGGGCCGGGGAGGGCGGGAGGGTCAGTTCAATCTCCTCGTAGCAACGTGAGACGGGAGCGGGGACCTGGGGGTGGGTGAGAGGGGCGGCGGGGGGCAGGAGGGGCACGGGACGATCCACGTTTCTGATGAGGTTGACAAACTCCCTCTGGTTGTTGATGCCTTCTTCCTGCGGGACTGCCTGCTGCTTTTTCCGCTTTCGATGGAAGTGGGAGAGGAGGAAGGCGCAGGCGGCACAGCCACAGACCGTCACTAAAGCTAAGACTCCCACCAGGATCATGTAGAAGCTGACGCCCCCGTGTGTTGTGTCCGACATGACACCTTCAGATGTGGAGGGACAGAGGTTAGACCAGAGTTCGTGAAGTTTCTCGCACTATTTCTCCTACTGTTCTTTGAGACACACTAACATTTCTCTTACCTGGACAGTGCGGACCAATGCAGGGATTCTTGAGGCTCATGCACTCGTTACCATAGTAACCATCGGGACACTCGCACATGTACCTGCCTTCCGTGCTGTGACACTGTACCCCCTCTTGGCAGGGGTTGGGATTGCACAGATCTAACACAATCTGAAATAACAGGGAAAAAAACAATAGGAAAAGTTTGCAATGGTTTATTTTCAGCAACAGTTCATAAACTAATACATCAACCTAAATATGTTTCCAGTGGTTTATAAAAGCTGCAACCTCTAAATGATCATTGGGGTGTGTTAAAACGGCTCAGGTGTCCAAATAAACACTGAAAAGGTGTTTTTGTTTCCATCTTAACAGGCCATTACAAGATCACTTCCTAATGCACTTCCAATGTGAGAAATTAGGCCAAAATAGATGCTCTAAATCAGTCAAACCAGGTGGATATCCATAAATGTTGTTGCATTTTAGCACAAGATTTGTTCTTGAGGTTTCTGTTCATCTGCTACAGCTGAGAAAGAACTGATAAAAGGAAATTTCACAGTAAACAAAACTGAGGACATCTGCTTGAATTATTATTTTTAAGTTGATTACATTTTCTGGGATCAGTGTTATTGAGCACAAGTTACCCATTAAAACTGGCAGACCGAAGCAAATGCGTTCCTAATATAACATTTTAAGAAGCTGTTCATTCGGTTGGCTATTAACGTTGTAGCTTATTGATGATATATAATAATTTGTTCTTCCTGGCATGAGGAATAGCTGGTCTATACATCAGTGAATCCCTTTCTTTGCATTTCAATTTCATTATATAATAGTTAATAGTTTTATCTTGTTTAGCAAACATTAATCATTGCACATGATTGGGTTTTAGATATTATCCAGGTTGTCTTATTGGGTTTTTAAACATATAGCTTCTCCAACCTCACAGAAGACTCCTGAATATCCCGCGGGACAGTTGCAGGTGGGCGTCCTTCCGTCCTTCTTCACACACTGTCCTCCGTGCAGACAGGGGGTGCTGTCACAAGGACTCGGCCCATATTGGCAATATTTCCCAGAGAAGCCAGGTTGACACAAGCATCTGACCCCTGACACCTGGTCCTGTGGAGCACAGCATATATGTATGTATTTAATTTATATGTATGCAAACAGAGAGGACATCTGAGGTCAGGGATCTGTGACAGACAATAAAACACTTCACCATTTCACAGTAATGCACAGAATGCTCATTTAAAATTATTCTCCTTTAATGTTGGATGAGAAGTCCTTATTTCACCGGACAAATAATGGAAAGTTGTAGAGAGAATGAAAGCGTCACTACAGAGTAGAGGAGGACAATGCAGCATCTCAGATATGCACAGCCTTTAGGCAAATTAGACAGACGGAGAAAGGCAGGACTCTCACCTCACAACGTCCGCCATTCAAACACAAACTTTGACAGCTGCTGTTCCCTAGAAATCAGAGAGGACAGAAACACTACATTAATCTGTCGCACGAAGACAAGATGCAAAGTGAAAACAGAGCAGACTGGTCGTGAGCCTGAGCCCGAGAATGCAAGCTGCACATTTTTCACATCACTTTCTCAGCACATAATAAAAGGAGATAACGGTCAACAGTAGAGCATCACACACTCTCACTGGTCAGCGTTACATTTATAGTGTTTCAGAGATACCCCGTGAAGGATGATTGATGGAGCTGGAGTTGGAGTAAAACGATCTCCCGCCCACGGAGACTCTGGTCTGCAGGGGGACTGCTGTTTAAAGGCTCTTCATGTTTCACTGTCCACCACAGGACTACCACTTCTCTCTTCTTCTATTAATGTATCTCTGTTTTATTCATTTTGTACTCACTGATGTCGCAGTTGGGCCCGGTCCATCCAGGAAGGCAGTCACACAAGTATCCACCAATTAGGTTTCGACAAGAGCGGGCGTGGACACATATACTCAGTTCGCACTCATTGGTGTCTAGAGAAACAAAGAAAATAGTTAAATACTGTGGTAGTAATGGTAAAAATACAAATAAGTGATTTAATACCATTGTTGAACAGAGTTGTAGAAAGAAGAAGAATCTAAAATGCTTCCCTAGAAGAATATTTTATACAGAGTAATAATACACAAGTTAAATCTCCATCTGTTTTGGATTCGATGCCCAGTTCAAAGTTACTCTGTCTTTCTCTGTTTTCACTTTGTATATTGTCTTGATCAGTGGGGAGAGACCCACGTGAACACAAAGTGAGCATGAAGGGTTGGATTCCTGGTTGTGATCAACTGACCCTTTGCTGGATCTCTGATTGGTCTGCTGACCACCAACCAGAGGGATCCTATCCTTTGTCCAGACAAATCTTTTCACCAATTTCCAGTTTTTAATTTGGGTTATCTCCTCTGCTGTACCCACACTTGTTGATAATTACATGTTTTGATGCTCACTATAGGATTTCATCATTTTTCTGTGGGAATAAACTGCCACATTGCTGTCGTTTGTCTAACCTAACAGTGGGAAGTTTGGATAGGAGCCTTCTGGTTGGTGGTCAGCAGACCGTTTAAATAAAGCAAACAAAGGATCTACTGTAGCGCCTCCAAATGATAATTTTCATAAACCAAAACAGCAGAATAACAACTTCTCACTGAAATAAGATAAAAAGTCACATAATTACCCTCCTCTTGTGAAACACGCAACCTTTAAAACTACAGAGTTTAATCCTGGGTGTCTCCCACTGAGCTCAGACGACCTGTAGCCACCAGTTAAACCAGAGTTCAAAAAAATTTTGAAGCGGATCCTTGATCTGGAACCTTGAAGTGGAGCACTGTGAATGAGCGCCTTTGTCGGATGTTATTTTTATTCAAATAAACATCCAAATCACGCCTTTAACAATCTCCTCTCCTCCCTGTTTATTCACAGATCTCCCTCTTGCACCAGTGCCTCTGTTAAGTTTAGGTGTGTCTATTCCCACCTCTGTCGTGTTAAAGCCAGGCGCCCTGAGGGCTTGGCTCCGATAGAGGAGGATTAGAAAGGAACGCTCAGTGAATAAAGAGGAAGTAGTCAGTCAGTTATAGGTAATCTAAACCTTTTCCCTTCAGTGAGAGGCCTATTAGGATTTAGCACTGATGGCTTGTGTGTAGTTTTGTGCATACATGTCTGTGTGTATGTGTGGGTTATCTATGGTTAGAGTTGGGGGATTCGACCTTAGCACGAGAGAAAATGGAAACAGAAATGAGCTAATAAAGGAGTGAAACTGATAGAGAACATAATTGCTTTCACCATTTGAGGCACTACTGGTTATCGGCTGAGGCGGTGAGGAATTTTATCACTTGTGCTTGAACACTGCATGCATGCGTGTACTGTGAGCTACCGACCTGTGATGTGGAACCATAGGGGATTATCAAGTGTCAGAGTGACATATCACTGTGACGCAGAGGAACAGGAGAAGCTGTCATCCTGAAATATGTCTCCGTTTTTATTTCATAACCCCCAAGCCTCTGTATGAGTACATATATATATATATATGTGTGTGTGTGTGTGTGTGTGTGTGTGTGTGTGTGTGACCTGATTCTATACAATATTCTCTCCACTCCACTATCTAACATAACAAGCCTCCGGGAGCAAACTCGTCAATATGAGCGAATGCAGCCCAAAGAGACGTGACGGTGCATTTGTAGCATACTGATTCACACTGAGCAACGGGCTGATGGGACAATCAACATGCTGCCGGCTGTTCCTGCTTCTTTTTAATTTGAGTATTAAATGCATATTTCACTTCAAATTGAACGCGTAATCTCACGTTGCCCATTGAGAGAGAGAAAAAAAAAAAGCAGCTTTTGAAACCAGCTGTGTCTCGTCGCTCAGATTTCTGTTAGAGGATCAGTGTGAATGGATTCCTTTGAAGATGATAAATATCGGATTTTCTTGTTAACAGAACGCTGAATAAATAACCGTGGTATCATATGTTCTTGAAACATTACACTGGGCCAGTCTCATCAAAAAGCTCTTTGTACAGTCTTTGGGCTGGGCAACTCTTGGGAATTAAAATGTAATATCTTATTAATTAGTTAGAATACAAGTTATCAAAGCTAAAGAAGTGGATTTTCATTCATTTTCAGCCTTGATGATTGAAGTACAGTTTTCACGCCGTAATAATGCCTGTGTCTGCACCTCAAGCAATAAAAGAACTTCTGTTGTCTTTTGTTATTTTAGTCGTCTTTCAGGAACTTTTTTTTAAACTAAAAACAACAGTCCTGATCTTACTTTTGAATTATTTAATCAAATACTTTTCATGCTAATAAAAAAAATCAGTTTTTGTCCTTTATTGTTAAAAAAAAAAATGTCATCTCTGTTTTTTTGCTCCACTGACGTTACTTTTACTTTTATTCCTAATGTAAATGTACTTTACATGTGGAAATATATTTAAAATATACACTTTATATTGCTTATATTACTTTATATTAGATTAATTCAAGTATCGTATCATTAACAGACACTAGCCAAACAAGTTTCTGATGAGTAACACCAACATATGTCACCATTTAAACCTTAACTCCTTAACTAAAAGTCCTTTAGTCTTCAAGAAACTGTGCAAGTCCAGTTGCCTTTCTTTAACGGTTTTGGACATCTTAGATTAGGCTTCATCTCATCTCACACATCTCATATTTGCAAAATAAACCTTACCCACAAACCAGTAGTTGGTTTGGATGCTAAATGGTGCGATGAGACTCAGATGCTACTTCCACGATCAAAGCTCACAAAAATGGAGGAATCTACACTTTCATGTAAATGCTTTAACCATAGAAACTGAATTCATATTACTTATACTTCAGTTTGGATAAAATAAATACCAGTAGTAGTACCAGTAAAGATATTGTGCACTTTAAGTCCATTTATCATTATATAACTGTAACTTGATCATGTTTTATTAAACAGCCCAAATAACTAAAACTGTGCTCAAAACACACACAGCCTAGACCGATCTGTATCAGACACACGTAACCCAGTTTAATCCTGACCCACTGACCTAGCTGGCACGTCCTGCCGCTCCATCCAGGCGGGCAGAGGCACCGGAAACCTCCGGCAGCCTCCTGACAAGTCGATCCACGGCCACAAGGGTTGCGATCGCACTGCCTGACCACTGAGAAGAGAAAGAAAAGAATATTACACATCAAGTACTGGTCTATGTGAATATTAAGGAGACATCTCCTGTGTAAGTGTGTGTGTGTAGGTTTGTGCGTTGCCACCGTGTGGGCATGTGTGACCTGAACTGTAACATTGGTATGCGGATGCCTTTGCGGTCTGTGTTTTCATTCTCGTTTCTGCCGCTCTGGTTTCTGTGCAAACAGTGATAAATACAATCATCTGCTGCACGCACACGGCTCACACCTCAACCCTTTCCCAGAGCGGAGAGAGAAAGAGTGGATTTAAATAAATGAAAGGGTGATGGGTAAAGAGAAAGATGTGGGTTAAATGGAAATAGAAGAACGGTGCTGCCACGCCTGGTTCCATTTATCTGAAAAGGAATTAAAAACAGAGGAAATGTGATGAAAACAAGCACGAACAGAGAATCTCACCATCCAGGGGTTAACCATGCATAACTTCTTATTACGCATGGCATACTTGTGCAGTAGTGGCATCTTAAATTTTCCCATGAATATCTCTGTGGTATACATCTTTCACTCAAGAGCTCTCTGTGTCTCTCATAACCCTTTTTCATTTACCTAACCCTGCACAACAACCATTTTCCATCTCCCTGACCTTACGCCAACCCTGAGCGATAATAACCCCGCCGAGCTAGCAGCACTTCTCCCAAAAGGAGACGGAGGATTCATAACAAACAAAGAACCCTTTAATTAATATTGGTTGTACATATAAATCTAGTCCGAAAAACAGAGCTGTGTTGTGGTTTTGGTTGTCATTCCCAGCGAGCCTGACGATCCTCTCACTGTGTATTCTCCAGAGAGCCCCCCCACAACACATACAGAGATAGACTCCATCTCTGACCGTTAATCAAGCGAGCCACAAATAACAAGAGCAAAAATAAACTTTTTTTTTTTATCCCCCCTGTCTGTCTGTCTGTCCCTCTCTCTGCCTCTCTGATAAAAATGCTTCTCGTTGAAGTGCGTACATGCCAGCGCCCCGCAGCCTGCAGACACGTTTATCCTGACCGAGGTGAATGCAAAGGATGCGGAACGTCGGTTGTTTACACACACAGCTCTGGTAGACCGTAGGCGACATGGTCCAGATCTCACCTGCCACCACACAAAACATCATCGCAAACATATCGCACAGAAAAGTCACACACATTCAGACCACATGGTTGGACAGACTGTTAACAGAGTTCAGGTGCCACTTTGCAGCAAAAAAAGCTGCAAACAGATCACACCTGACGAACGAATACTGTATAAATAGTCCTTCAATTGCATGTGTTTAAAAATCTGTACAAATAGGAAGGTATTTAGCCGTGGACACTGACATATAGGATTTAGAAAGACCTTAAAGGGGCCACTTTATAACTTTTACAATGATCACTTTTCCCACCATTCAGACTTGCCCTGTGAATAAACTTGACTGATATAGTCTGTGGCTGTGGAAGACATTTCCACAATGATAGAAAAACACTCGGATGATATCATCAGAGATAGCCATGATTACAGGCATGGATCATGGGAATTAAATGATCCAGCAGCTCTGAGCTTGACTCACACTTGTGATTCAAACTGAAGATATTTCACCACCACTTATTTTGCTTACATGTCTTAAAAGTTTTTTTTTTTTTCAGTCATGAAAACCCGGTTTGTGGATTACAAGGCCAAAGACAATTATTTTTATCTGATCTGCAGAGTCACAATAAACCCTCAGACTCTCTTGGAACAGTCTGCAATGACAATTACTATCTAAAAGAGTTGCCGTCTTCTATGATTAACTGTGCTCAAAAAGCGTCTGGCTACAAGTTATCTTCCAGTGGAAGCTGGTGATATGAAGTGACAAACTGATGCCCGACACTTGTTGCTGCATGGCAGGCGAGATGCCTGACAAATCAAGGCTGAGCTGGCCTCAACATTTGTGACACGGTGAAGCGTCAGCCGAGCAGTGTGTTTGTTTCGGAGGTCACATCTGAAAGGATGGCAACTCTTTAATGTACGGAGGCCGACAGAGATGCTCGTGCAAACAGACAAAACTCAAGCATATTACGAAAACGTGACAACACATGTGCTGCAAATACAACACGACCAAATACGGAAACTTAATGCAAGTAGGGCAAACAACAACAGAAATGTTTCCGGGGATAAGCCTGGATGGGATACACTTGTTCAAAGCTTAATGACCTGAATTTCTTATGAGTCTCTTGCTTGTTATTATCTTACCGGTTGAAATAATCTGACAAAATACACAATTTCTTTGCAGATGAATAAAATTAATAATATTCAAAATTGGATTTACTTTTTATCTCTTTTTGTGGCCCTCTGGAAACATTTTTGTTGTTGTCATTTATGCTACTTGAATTGTGTTTCAGTTGTTAGTTGTTTTGCGTGTGTCTGCGGCGCACATGTTGCCAAATTGATGGAGACATTTCATTCATTTGCTTGTGTTTTGTCTATTTGCATGTGTTTTCCTAAGTTGCAGTGCACTGAGTTCTGTCTGCCGCCGTACGAACGGTAGCTGTGTAACTTTGTTCAGCTCCTTCTTCAAACATATTATGAATTTGAACTGGTCAAAGTTGGGCTGTGTGGCACAGACATCAGGCTACTGTACAGCAGGCTAAGATCACAACGAGGACAAACGCCAACAACAACATGTCATTCCTTCCCTAAACACAAATGTTGTGTATTGTTTATATGTGTAGCAGCGGTCTCAGTTTCCTCGCTGAGCGAACACAATCTGATAACGTTACACTGACTTGGCAGACATTTTTATTTTTTCTCACGTACACATGTCACAGGGGAAAAGGATGTTGCTGCGCACATTTTCACATATGTGATTAAAGGCTCTTCTTTTTGTATGTTATTTTAACCTGAGGAAAAATAGGGACTTTTTTCTGGGGGAATCCTTTTGACATGTGGACAGCAGACAAACCGCGCACCCCGAGCATCTGCTTTGTATTTTGTTACTCTCAGATCCAAGTAGCTCTTCCTTCATTGTTTTTCATTCCATCATAGAAACAATTCGGAGCTCAGTGTTTTCCTCGTTTTTCTCAACACCAACATTTAGACAGGATACATAGCTGGACGAAAACATCCAATGAGATCACAAAGTTGGATAGCGATAAAGCCTCTTCCCAGCGTCATTAAGAATACGCGCAACTCCCAGCGCAACCTCCGTTTATCTCACTAGAACTGATCAAACACGGCCCATCTCATTCGTTTGATTTTCCTGGTGATGCAAATATAAATGCATTCCCACACACACAAACACACACACACAGGGCCAGGCAGAGGGCGGGACAGATCACTGATTGTTCTCGATACTGTTTGTGTTTGGGCTAATTTAGTTTCCTCTGCAACACTGATTAGAGTCGCTCTCTGGCTTTGATCCAATAACAACTGATCTCACAGACAATCTCACGCCGCCCGGCCCCTCAGCTCAGACTTGCATGTGTGCAGCATTGACAATCACCCTCTGTGCAGGTGTGTCCAGTCCAGCCTTCGGCACAGACGCAGCTGTAGCCCGTTGGGTCTTCAACACAGGTGGCTCCGTTCACACAGGGGGAGGACAAACACGCATGTTCCACTGATGGAGAGGATGGAGAGGACAACAATGAGAATGGAGGATGAAATTTAAAAGCCCACACATGTACAAATATAATGTAAAACCAAAGATGAGACACAGATTGTTTCCTGTAGCCACTGAAGAGGATGTTTCTTCTTCAGTGATTATTCATTTCGAGGAGCAAAGGATTTGATTCAAATATATTTTATATAACTAATAAATGATGAACTTGTTATGTCTTTATGGTATGGAGTCAGCCAAAGAGCATAGATTTCTATGTTTTATAAGTTGTATATTTGTTGTGGTTTATCGATTAATAGGAAGATTCACTTTACTGACACATATTATTCTCCACATCTATCCGTTGCTCCTCTGTGCATCTTATAACAGATCATTTGCTGTCCAAGCATGAAGTTTTCAGGATGGTCATGCAGCACTCACCGATGTCACAGTTGCGTCCTCTGAAACCTTCCTGGCACTCGCACTGATACTCGTTTGGCTCCGTGTTGATGCAGGTCCCGCCGTTCTTGCAGGGCTGATGGGTGCCGCAGTAATTCAGATCTGAAAAAAACACATGTTGATTTATGGCTTTATTTTTTTAGCTCACAGCACATAACAGCACAGACAGAAATAGAATTCAGTTTGAATTTGTCTCAGGAAAAAAAAAAAAAAAGACAGAGCACAGAGGCTGAAGTGGATCCAGGTCGATTCAGTGTGCTGACTGTGCAGGACAGTAGCTGCAGGCCCTGTTGTCTCCAGTGTTGAGGCTGATTAAAGCTTTACTTTCTGTAATCATCTCCTCTTTACCCACAGTCTCTTTGTCTCATTGCAGCTCTTTAAAGAGCCCTTCTGAATACACAGGAATAGCTTAGGACCCCACCTAGCTAAGAGCACCCAACCAAGCCCTGCTCACGTTTACCTTACCCAAGGCTATCACCTTTCCCCTGCACAATACACCATCCCCTGGGTGCTCGTTTAGCTCCCGGATCCCAGATCCCACACTGAGACAGAGGTAAGAGGTGGGAGTTGCTGGGATAACATTGGACAAGCCTTGCTACAGTTTGGTGGGAAAAACTAGCGAGTAGAGGGTGAAGTCCTCAGGGACTTTGGTCTTATCTCGTATAAATGATCTGTACGTCACGCATGGAAAGATGTGTGAAGAACCACGCCTGACAAACTAATACACTGTATACACAATGTTTCCTTCTCCGTCTCACACAGATAGTTTGAGCTCTTGCACAGCAAAGCTCTCCCATCTTTATGTAAAGGACACAGTCTTCTACAAATTGAGTTTAGCAGTGGAAAACCTAGTTTGTTCAATTTAAACAACAAAATAAGATTCTGAAAAAGAATATGTGCTGTTCTAAGACAAAGGGCAATAAATCCAGTTATCCGACTATCAGCCTTCTCTGTGGCGTTCCCTGTGAATTGAGTGTAAGTACCTAGCATCAGACACAGTAATTGATTCATGTCTCAGTCCTGATGATTCTTCCGAGGCACAAAAAAATCCATCTGTGAGTTTCTGAGTATAAAGATTAATGTGCAGGCTGGATTTCATAAGACTTTGGGTTTTACAAAGTGTAAAAAAAGATCATGATTAAAGATGTTTTTCAATCCATAAAGGTATAAATCAAGATGAAGATCAAGGCTTCGTGTGTCCTGTGGGGACGGTCCATAACCACAGTGAGGACCTTGTGAGTCTGGCACCCAGCAGAGTACGCTAGATACACACCGCTCCAGTTACATATTTGAGGTGCTAAACTACTACAGAAGCTGAACGGGTTAACGGATCGGACCTTTGTCACACAGCAGTCCTCCCCAGTTGACGTCACACACACACTGCCAGGGATCGGTGCAGCTCCCGTGGACACAGCCGGGGAACGTCGCACACTGGTCACACAGAGGACCCTTCCAGCCATAATGACACCTAGAAGAAGACATAACCAGCTCCATGAGTTACTTCATCTGCATTACAGAGATGCAGTTACTGTTCTATTAATAAAAGCGCTGAAGTGAGCGATGCTCTTCTTTATAAGTGACCGTTAAGGGAATGTTTTGGCATCTCAGATTATTATTGGCCTAACTGTAACCTCATCTGTGTGAGTGTCTGCTGCTCCTGATCAATAGTGGAGAAAATAAATTCACAAGTTATATGAAGCTTTTAACGTACGTAGGATTCATTTGGAATTAAACCCGTATAGAGAAATCTAATCCAGGCTAAAGTGGAAAAACAACATGATCGCACATAAAGAATACGTATCATCTGTGAATGACTGGAGGAAGAGGACATATAGGATCATATCACAGTCTTTAATTTAAAATATTACACTGCACTCGTGCGTGTAATATAAATCTCCATCTGGTATGAACCGAAGTTTAGGACCATTAATGCTGTGGCAGTGAGCTTTAAATCTCGTATAATATCATATTCATCACTGCTGGTATCTACTGACAGTGTCCACAGGAGAATTAATCTGACTTACGCGCATTCTCCAGGTGAAGTGCAGGAGCCGTGGGTCTGATGACAGCCCTGCTTGCACACCGCTGTGAAGAATAAAGATAGAAACACAAAGGTAGAGACATTAAAGACAAGAAAACGTTCACAAGAAAACAAAAATTATGTGCATTGTTTTACCCTCACAGTACATCTGTGAGGATTCTTAATCTTCCAGGTCAAGGTATATCCCAAAACAAAGGTAAACTGGACCTCTTGTTATTTATTTTAGATGTTTCACCATCATCTAAGCAGCTTCTTCCATTTTAAATCACTGGAGGAGTTAATGTTTTTTCATTGGGATACTCAGATGAGTAAGGTCTGTTACGAATCCAATATTCATCTCCAACTGGAGGAATTTGTTCAGATTAATAATAATACTTTTTCCTTTATTGATCCCTCATGGGGAAATTCTTTCTCTGCTTTTAAGTGTTCATTTGTCTTCTCAGAGCTATGGGCTCCAGTGAGCAGTTTGTGGATTAGGTGCTGGGCCCGGGCACCTTAGGCATGAATATAAGGAGATGAAACCTCTGACCCAGCAGTCCCAAACATGATTCTCTAACCACAACTCAACTGACATCCTGTGTTGTAACATCTGAATTTAGTGTTTCAGGTTAAATGTAGGGCAGTCTGTATTGATTGAAGTTGATGCATTTTTCCATTTACCTTCAAGGAACTATCGTACAGCAATAAGCTATTCACAGAAGAGCTTGTCCGGGATTTGAACCCCTCACAGACAAAGCAAGAATCATACACCTAGAGGTTTTCAAATTCTGCATAGATGGCTTCTTTCACTCTAGTTTCAAACCACATGTCTACTCTGTGTATGTTGTTGTCCTGGTTAATGAAGTGTGTCCTTTGTCTTTCAGATGCAGGTGAACTGCTGAGCCCTGACCTGAAGAACTGGCTCTCCTGTATCGAGCCATGCGTTGGCGAAGGTTTTTTTTATTTTATTACCCTGTGATGTACAGACTTGTACACTGAAGGAGATCTTCAAGGAGACTGCAACAAGTCCACCTGTCTTCGTTTTAGCTTTGATTCTGGTTAACCTCACAGCGTTTTTATTGGTGAATTACTGAACATGGAAAGTTGTATACATGTGATCTGTTATTTAAACAGGGAACAGTTAAGTTGTCTAACACAACACCTGAAAAATGACCATAGCAATAGTGGCCAAGTGCAAAGCAGCAGAAAAACATCCACAGCACTTCAGAGTGACGGCTGTATTGACAATATCAAGTCTTTAAGTTTCATAAAAACTCTTTATCTGACCTCAGTCCATTGAACACTTATGATCAGTAACCTGCAGGGGGTTGACCGAGGGCTAATGTTTCAAGCTTCCTGCTTCTCTGCAGCCCAATCAGCACCGTGCTGAGTAGGAAGTCAAATGAACTGAGACAGGGGCAAGATGGGCAGGGCTGCAGGATGTCCTTAAACTAGCCGTGTCCTTCAGGATTCTCATGGTTTCCACACGGTTTCCTCAATTCACTTTTACCACTGCAACAAGATGGCAACTCTCCGAGGTCGCGGAGTGAGGTCGTCCAGCTGATGAGTCACACAAAATGATGCTCCACACCCTGTTCACTTGAGCTAACTGATGTGTACTTACTCGTGTACAAGGAGTATAACAGGAGAGGACTGATCCGGGACATTAACAGGAGTACATGTGTTTGTAGGTGTGTGTGTATGTTTATTCTTCTTCATTCATAAAACTTCATCAGTTTGTCAAGTGGGTGTCAGAGGGTTGTAAATTTGGTTTATTGCTGAGTGGTGGTTATAAGTGTGTGTGCTTGAGAAATTACTACAGAGGCCAACATTACTGAAAACAAAAAGACCCTCAGGTGTGAACCTTGGAAAGAGTCACCAAGGATGAAACCACCGTCTACAGCAAGTAGGAAAAAAAATTAATTGAAAGCAAAAATATTTATAATCACTGGACTCAAGAGGCTATTGATGAGAAAACATTTCTGGCTTAAAGGGCAGAGTCATTTGTGACTTAATAATGTATAAATATCTTTAATTTAATGCAAACATTGTTTACAGGACATCTCCACAGGACTCTTTAAGTTCTCTTTCTTACCTTCTTTGCACTCCGGTCCCGTCCAGCCGTCCATGCAGACCTTGGAGCCGCTGGGGTCACAGTTGAAGTGGCCGAAGAAGTCGTCGCGGGCCCGGCAGAACTTGTTGCAGAGAGGTCCGTAGTAATTTGAGTCACAGCGGAAGCGAAGCCGGTACTCCAGGCTGAGAGGCTGTCCGTGGTGGCGATACGTCTGCCACTGTTCACCAGGGTTCAACATGGAGGAGAGGAGGATTTGCTCGATCAACTGACCTGAGGGAGGACGGGCAGAAGAAATACTTCAATTTAAAATGCGTGCACAATTTTTGTTTGATATTCTGTCCTTTCTGTTGGAAACTGATTGGTGCTGATTTGTGTGAAGAAGGAAGAGTCATGTCCGCATTAGTGTAGATGTAACGGGGCCGAAATAGTTTTATGTCTCCACTGAAGTCCCAAATTGAGAGGAAAGTCAACACATGCAACTCTCACAAAAACATCAACATATTAGGGAAATAAAATATCTGGTTCTTTAGCAGCTAAATGTTCCAGTGGTTTCACCGGTTGCCGTTAACTTTGCTGTGGTCTCCTCTTTATCAGTGATAGGGCAAAGTGAGAGCTACTTCGCTAAAACAGCTGCTAAATTAGAAACGACAGAGAGAGAGCAAATACATATAAATTGGGAGCTGATAACTGAAACAATGAGTTGTGAAACCT
This sequence comes from Chelon labrosus, assembly GCF_963514085.1. Taxonomy (NCBI): domain Eukaryota; kingdom Metazoa; phylum Chordata; class Actinopteri; order Mugiliformes; family Mugilidae; genus Chelon; species Chelon labrosus. The sequence continues at coordinate 18,219,984 of NC_140346.1, forward strand.
TACAATGCCATGTACAGTTGTGAGAAACTGCAAATTCCTGCAGGATCATTACAACGAGATACCTTCTATTAATGATTTTAACTCTTCTTAATGCAAAAATATTGAAATTAGACATGTTCAGGACGGCACAGTGGCAAGGTGGTTAGCAATGATGCCTCACAGCAAGAAGGTCCCGGGTTCGAGTTTGCATGTTCTCCCTGTGTCTGCATGGGTTCTCTCCGGGTACTCCGGCTTCCTCCCACCATCCAAAGACATGCCCGTTAGGTCAATTGATGATTCTACATTGGCCGTAGGTGTGCATGTGAGTGTGAATGGTTGTCTGTCTCTCTGTGTTAGCCCTGCGATAGACTGGAGACCTGTCCAGGGTGCACCCCGCCTCTCGCCCGATGACAGCTGGGGTAGGCTCCAGCACCCCCTGCGACCCTTCACAGGAACAAGCGGTTACAGAAGATGAATGAAGATGACGTGGAATTCACATATGCACGTCTCTTGAACTTTTGCAGTGCACTTTCAGTTCTGTTGTGATGCGTTCACCTTGTTTCAGAAATGTACGGCATGAATCACATGACAAATTAATGTCTTCGTTTACAAAAGGATTTGTTTGCCACGTTCACTCTACAACAATGTGTTTAATTAAGTGGAACAAAAACTATTTTAAATACCTCTGTATTTATTATGATATGTGTGTGGGTCAGTGTGAATATTATTGGAGGTAATGATTGACTTTAGGACCAGAGAAAAGGGTTAGTTGGTCTGAGGAGAGAAAAAAGAGGGGGGGGGGGGGGGGGGGGGGGGTCGGAACAGCAGAGAGGACCAGACAAGCCCTGGGGCAACACTGGGGCAGCAGCTTCTCCTCCTGACCCCCGGAGGGGGATTTCCCAGAGGCGCTGTCATCCTCAGCTCAATTATAAATCCTCGCTGACAGTACGTTAACACACAGAGTACTGAGAATCTGCACACATATATCTGTGCATTTCAGTGTACACTACATGTATGCATGTATTTCAGAGATGGGTAAGATCGCATGATCGCCTTGTTGGAAGTAGGTCAGCAGTGAAGAGAGACAGAGTGTACAATGAGTGCATGCTCTTGTTTTTATGAAGTTGTGGGGGCCGGACTCTTGTGGAGTACTAACGTTGTGGGACCATTTGTCTACGCCCCCAACAACCTGGTACGACTCTGGTAAACGTTATGGATAAGGTTATGGTTATTGCTGGGTGCTAAGTTGAGATGGCTGTGGTTATTGTCGGGGGCTAGGGAATGCATTATGTCAATGGAAAGTCCTTTGAAAACGTGTGTGTGTGTGTGTGTGTGTGTGAAAGAGAAAGAGGAAGGGAATCAGCTATTAGCACACGCACACACATCAAACTGCCCGATGGAGGGATGAGATCACCGCTCGACACAAAGAAATAAAAACAGGGACACATACCCGGCTGGTGTGAGTGTGTTTTGTGTGCCGGTGTGTAAACGTGTGTGTGTTTAAGGGTAATGAGCGTGCTGTTAGCTCAGCCGCTGCCCCATTCCTCCACTGCCGGTGGTTAAACTGATGCATCCGGTTTTACGAACCCTCGCCAATGCGGCTGCAGTGCATTGTGGGTTTTTTTCATTATTTTATGACTCTGGCGAGTCTAAGGGTTAATTTCATCATCACCATTTCGCCGCCAGAAAAGAAGAAGACATAACTTAATTATCATCCAGCAGAGTAGGGAAGGTGTATGACAGAGTCTGATTTCCCCTGTAATGTCATTAGATGGGATGGCCCAATAACACAAGTAGGGGTTAAGAGGCAGACTGGAAAGAGGAGATCAAATGTAAGACAGCAAAACAGCAAAAACAAGAAGCCCAGAGCTGCTTTTTGAAATCACACTTTACAGAAATACAAGGAGAAAACATGCAGGGATCTCGTCTGCAGGCAGCGAGAACACTTAAATCTCTTTCCCTGGCCTCTGGTGATCGTCCCCCACTGCCTGGTATTAGCTGTGAAGTGCTTGCCCTTGACAGTGGCTGAGAAAACACTGCAGGAGAGAAAATGCCTACCTTTGCCTGGCTATTTTGTATCACCAACCAACAAATCAATAGACGTATGTAAGCCAATAGATCAGCTGGATAGCCTTTTGTGTCTCCCCCAACCCCATATTTGATGTATGTGGGCAATTCTCATGATAGTTTCATTTTTGTTTTCAGTTTTCATTCAGCTGTCCCACACGGATAAAGCGCTAAGTCTAAACATGTGTCTTGGATTTTTATAGAGAAGCTGGTCCGGATTATAAAGCATCTAATATTGAATTCCACTTTCTCTCTAGCGGTGGTGGCAGTTTTGTGGCTGTGAGGGTTACATCAGTTCAGTTGAAATGTGGATGAGCACTGCAGCAAGTATGCTGCGCAAAACTACCCTGTAAATATGTGAACAGAAGGAAGAACAGAGTAAATTAAACTGCTGCTATTTTAAGATAATTCCTGTTTATTACAACAATGTGTTGGTGTAAGTTAAAAGCAGCCTGTGGGTTGTTTTGTTTTTTTACCACTAGCGATGCCAGTGACCAATGTTTTTTAAGACTGGCTCTCTGTTTTGTTAAAGAGATAAACAGTCTTGTCTCAGATTTTATATGATTTAACTTCCCCAGAAATGTAGCAATGCTTCAACAAACGCAAATAATAATAAAAAAACGTTCAAAAATCAGTTCAGGAGGAATTGTATTTCTGGTGCAGCGTCTCCCACTTCCAAGGTGCGTGGAAGAGGAAAAGTATGAAGTGATCAAGACTCCGGTGACAAATTTCTTAGATCTCAACGGGCTCACGCCTGAGTCTGATAAAGTAAATACTTCACGAAGAAGGAAAGTCATTTAATGATTTTGTTTGACCTCAGAAAAAAATACTACAATATTCCTCAAAACTTCTGATAGTTCACCTGGTTGAGCAGGCAACCCATGAACAAAGGCTAAAGTCCTCATTAGGTTCAATTTTACAAGATATGTTAAAATTTGGAAACATGGAAACCTCAATCTAAAAAAAAAAAAATATTATAAAAAACACTGACGGCCAATTAGTTTTAAATCAATCTCTGCATTTGTCACTTAAAAGCTACGATATGCAACACAAAAGTATCACCATATACCAGTTCTGTACATACACTGAAATGTTCTTGCACTTTTTCTCACCTGTATTAGTCACAATTTCAAATCTAATTCTCAAAGTTTTTTCCCCCATAGTACTAGAAACTACTGGAAACGCTGCCAATCTTTAACTTCCTTTAATAAAACTAGACACTAATCACTCAGATGTGAAGGTGTAGGTGGTAGGAGGTGCTCACTGACTTTGGAAATTTTTAAACTGTCATCACCTGTAATTCATGATGTCTTTTTTTTAATGATAATTGTGTCTACTCCTTTATTCTCATTGCCTTAATGGATATCTCTTCTTTTATTTTTATATCTGCATGATTATTAGTTTAAGCTAAATCTGACGTTGTCTTATGCAGCCTAGTTGGTTTGTGTTTCATTGTGCTGACAGATGTGCTTCCCATTTATTTCATTTAGAGTTAAGCTAAATAGCAGAACCACATAATACATCTTTAAAAATGACTGGAAAAGTAAAGGTAATGTTTGAAGAAAACACACACACATACTAACATAAAAATCTAACTAAACTAAGCAGTGTTGACAAATGTTTGTACTAAAACATACTGCCTTGAGGTTACCTAAATCTGACCAATGTTGTGGTTCAAATCACCTAAGTATTGTGATCCACTGCAGAAGAAGAAAACTTCCCTTGGCGTTTTAAAATCTGTTTGAGCTTGTGTTTCTTATCCCATTTTGTTGCATTTTCGTCTCCGATTAAAAAGCAAAAGTAAGTAAAATAACATAACTGGTAGAAAACAAGGGCCAAAACAATGGGAATAAAAACAAAGTTGTAATAAACTGGCATTATCCCTTTAAAAAAAAGGCACGACCCTGCGCATTAACACTAATGCTACATTTTATTTTAAATAAATTCAGTGAAGGTCATTCTGTCAGTGCTCAAAGCAAAATCATATTTCCAAGGACTGTTTCAGAAGGTACAGTCGTGTTCGGTAATCCGTTCTGATTAGCAGCAGGGCCCGATAAGTCCATTCAGACTGGCATGGGATGCCTGTGTTTGGGCTGAGCTAAGCTGTCGGCATAGCGAATGGCTTTAGTCCCAATGTAAGGGTTGTCAGGAGCTCAGGTGGAAACGGAAGATAATGCAAACAAGATGTTAGAGCAGTGCTGGAGGGCAAAGGGAAGGAGACACGGAAGAGGACAGGAAAGACGAACACAGAGACGGAGAAGGATCTCTGGTGCAGCTCCCACTTTCTCATTATCTCAGCCATCTTTTGGATATGACTGTGGTCCCTGCACTGGCTGAGGGGGAGGTAGAGGATGGGGGGATGAAAGGGAAGACTGTGGCATGACAGGAATGAGGAAAGCATAGGAACATCTGTGTGTGTTACACTTTTTATAGCATGCAGCTCACATTCCCTGTCATGGAGCTTTTCCTGATTATGAGGAGAAACAACAAGGAGACGAGCAGGAAATTAAAGGGTCTGGATAAAAAAGCCCAGTAAACTCGTATGATCACAGACATTAAAACACAAAGGATATTTTCACATTGTTTCATCATGTTGAACCACACATCTTCGTAAACAAGCGCTCGTGTTGTTTGCCTCTATGAATATGTTGCATGTTGAAAACATAACTTGTTTTCTTGGTAAGAAAACACTATAGGCCTAACTACAGTTATTTCCTAAAGTCAACTTTGGAATTTAGTTTACTAATCTATATAAGAACAATTAACACACCAGGTTAAAGGTTAACTTAGCTTTAATCCCTTTTACATATTAGTCAGAATTTATTTATATCTGTAGTTTGCAAAAGATATTTTGACAAACTCTGTCTCTTTTACTCAATAAAATTTTACATGATTGATATATATCATTTTGAAAATATCAACATGTAACATAGGGTTGAGGTTAAGTGGCTGCACGTTAGTTGTAGCTAGTTAGCTAGCGTTATCTAAAGCTAATTTGCACACTTTGAGCTGTTTACTTAATTGAAAAATCGGTTTTTATGTTCCAACATTTTAGAATAAAGTTTTCGTTTACCAAATAGACAAAGCAGTGGCTAAATAACATAATCAATAAGCATACCCTACAGGAAACAACTACCCAAATATGGCTAAGAAGCCACATTGCACTCCGGCTAAAGCAAAGTGGAATGCAAGGAGAAGTTGCAAGATAACCAGCTTTTTTCCAAAATGCAGTCAGGATGCTCTAATTGTAATTAAGACATTCTGAGTTTTCCTACATTAAGCTTTCTGGCTGTTAGCTTGCTAAACTGTTAGCTGTGTCGCTTCTAGACGGCAACAGTTGCCTAGCAGCGGTTACCATAACATAACTACGAGTTCCATTTGAAGGAAGCAGAAAACGAAGTGGAGTGGAGCCTTAGCTAAAGCTATTAACTACGTATAAAATGTCAGTATTCGAGTTTTGTACATCATATTAAGAAAAGTCACAATCAACTTTGTAAAATTTCCAGAAATAAAGGTAAGTGCAAGTTAAAGAAATGCATCTCAGCTATAGCTAATTTACCTGTTTTTATTTAAATGTTTTGTGTAATTTTGAATTGATTTTTGATGCTCAAAAATATTAAGGATTAAGAATATTTTTAACCATTTTTTTTCCAAAATATTTCCAAATGTTTTCAGACATGCGGTCAGGATGATCTAATTGTAATTAAGACATTCTGAGTTTTCCTACATTAAGCTTTCTGGCTGTTAGCTTGCTAAACTGTTTTTTTAAATAGATTTTTGATGCTCAAAAATATTACGGATTAAGTTGTTCTGCCATGTTAATATGATTTTGATTAAACATAATGTTGAAACTGTACCAACAAACCAACCCCAGCTAGCCTAGCTTAGGCGCCCATTTACTTAGATCGTCCAAACACAGACGATCAGTATCTGAAAATCTAATGATGGTGGGATGTGGATTGACAGGAATTATCATTCAAACACGTGAAGTAGCGTTCAAACTTTACAGCGGAATATGTCACATGGACAAAAACAAATTTAGATAAACAAATGAAGATGCAAAAATGCTTCACCTGATTCTGATGTGTCATTGTCGTAGTCCAGAGCCTCCAATTCCAGAGAGAAGGACTTCTGTCAATAAAAAACAGGAAACATTTTAATCAAACATAGGCCACATTAAATAAGAAAAAAAGACTCTCTCTTCCCTACCAGTCTCTATCCGTCACTTATGTTGTCTTTCATAATTGCTATTGTTCATGCAGTCGAGGTTTAATATGTTTTGGACCCATGATTTCACTACAGTCAGCCTTTAAACAAACCAAGGGGAGAGTCTGAGTCACAAATAACAACCACATGGTCCAGCTTTTTTCCAGTTATTCAGCATTTATTATATATTTGTCCACATCCAGACCACGAATGGAACATTTTTCAACAACTTTTCTGTAAAAGAAGTTTTATTTACTTTTTTTAAATATGAGGTTTAAATTGAGTTTTGACCTTTACATGGACGCAGCATCTCCTGATTTAAAACAAATCCTTGGTCATAAATGTCAGCGTGCTAGAAATGAATGTCAAGGTATATGATATTTGGCAGGGCACGTGCACAAATTCAGTTTCTGAAGGTGTACTCCTATCGACAACATTACAAAACTGTGAGCTTGACATGGTGAACTGTTTGCCTTCCAGCTGCAACAGGTATAGCCTGGATATATCTATACGAGTCTGAGCTGAAATGATGTACAAAAATCATTTCAATAATGTATGAATGTGTTATTTCTATTTCCACACCCATCCATTCATTTAAACCTGGAGAGTTCTGCTGTTGGAGCAGGTGAATAACCACAACCTCCATTTAAATTCTGCACACTTGAATTAATTGGTGGGTTGCAATCGTTTTGTCAATTAATGTGTGTCTATCCTTGCCCTCAGCCTTTAAAACAAGGACAAGTACCTAAAGTGATTCACTTTCTGGAAAGACCAAGGCTGCAGCTGCACAGGGCTGATTCAACAAGAAATCAAAGTGCAGCATACAAGGAGAAAAAGAGAAAGAGGACGATGGTACATCACTGCGGTGAGGGAAGACATCCAAAAACCTCTGTTCAGTTCATTGAATTCAATACGTCCCACCTATTATACCTTCCTTTACCCTCAATCAAGCTGTTGCAGCCTGTACTGCAACATGCAAGTCAAACCTCAATCAAAAGGGCTGGTTATTGGCTCTAATACACTCCATTTGACTAAATAAAGACATCTTTATTAACATTCAGCACCTGAAGTAGACTGCCTGTCCAGTCATTATGTAGTACAGTAGCAGAGGACTTGAGCATACATATGCTGGACATCCTCAAATGGTGACTTTGAGTGTACAGAGATACCAGACTCTTGAGAGATAACAGAGGACATGTTTTATGTTGAGTCTTCTTCTCTTTCCTGATAAATTCAGTCATCCTATAGCCAGCGATGAATAATTCACACCAACACTTTCCCCTACAACTCTCTGCCTCCCTTTCCCTTTTCTAGCTTTTTCTATCTCCCTGCATCCACCCACCACCCACTCATCCCTCCCTCGGTGAAACGCGCCAGCGCCTGTCATGCAAATCGCTCCACAATGTGCATTGTGGGTAAGGTTCTCCTAAAGGGCTGCATGGATGTGTAGTCACGTCTTCACTGGGGGAGTGAACAGCCAGAGGGGGGGATGCGAGTGGGAGGAGAGGAAGACGGACGCTGAGGGAGGAGAAATGGATGGGAAGCAGGTGATGGGCGCAGGAGGTGAGCAAAGGTGTGAAGGAGAGATAGATTTGTTGGGAGGATAAGGGCAGGAGGTCGGCTGCAACACTAATGTTAGCTCGAGGCGACATGCAAGGAGCAGCTGAGGAGATGAAGGGTTGCAGTAAAGATGCAAAATGTTAGGGAAGCAAAGACTGGGTGGCAGAATACACTGAGTCAGGGATTTGCTTCAAGTGGCGCTATAGCTGGCTTCCAGTGTGTCTGTACTGCAGACATGAGGAGATGGGAGTAAAAGGTGAGCCGAAAGATCGCACAGAAAGAGAAAAAGGACAGAGGGAAGGAGTGGAAGGGATAATTACTTGGGAGTGTGTTTAGAAAATGTCATTGAAAGGTTGAGGGAAAACGCAGCTGTGGTGGAATAATTCACGCGACTCCCAGAGTTTGTCCGATTTCTATATATGTGAGGGAGGAAGACCACAGAGAGGTCAGAGCGAGGTGGTGTGATACAAGAGAGAAGATTAAAGGAGAAGACAGAAGAAAGGAGAGATGAGAAAACTGTAGCAGGGGAAGTGGACAACTTCCCACACACAGCACTTAGAAGTCGTGCTGCTAATGAGATGTACCGGGGTGCCGAGGGCTCGCAGCCAGTTCATTACAGCCGGCTGATAGCAGGTAGCCCACAGATGGACCAGCTGGAGTCATTAAGCTTCGGCTTAAAAGTCTCACCTCTAGCAATGTTTGGTATTCATGATTTACAGCGACACTGTGGGATCTTACAGTCGGCTGTAATAACATTAGTTCTACACAGACGAAGAAATACACACATCTTTCAGTTAAGTACAGTAAAATATCACAACAGTGCTAATTGTTTCAAGAAAAGATCCTACAAACAAAAAAAGAAGTGTAACCAGCAAAATCTATTAATGTATCTGGTTGTTCTGCAGAAAAATAGCATTTTAATGTATCTTTATATGGCACGAAAATATTAAGATGGAGTTCAAGGTAGTTTTAATTATTTTACGCTGTTTACAGATCTGTAGTTTAGTTCAGTGTGTCACAACCTAGACATCGCCAATGACCCAGAGGGGTCACAAGATAAATTTAAGATAGTTTAAAATAGTTTGTTTGATTTTTTTTGAGAAGTTCAGAGCAGAAAACTTGTCTTTGGTGGATCTGCAACGACTCAAAGATCAGAAACTTAACACACGTCAAGGTTCACGTGGTTAATCTCTAAAGATGTGTCGATATCGTCATCTCTCCACTTTGAATTCTACTTAAAAATCTATACATTTTATAAATAATTCAGCCATTTTCTGTTGACTGTGTATAACAGCCTTTAATTATTATTATTTTTTATTAGATCTTTATATTTTGATGGTTACTAACATTTTGTGTTGTGTGCCCGTGTGTTTGATTTGTGTATACTCTATGTCTGGTTTAAGAGGAAAATACAACTTCTGTAAAAATGAATCAGAACTCAAGTATATTTGAGCAAATGTTCTGTGGATAAAAATCTGGAGCATTTTGATGATTAGTCGCGATGACCTGTGCACTACTACAAAATGCACACGCAGCATTATCTCCCTGCTGGCCTGCTTGCAGACCTCTTAGCCTTATCGCCTCTCTAGTTGCCCTCCCTCTTGCCTCACCCTTCCTTCCATCCACTGTATCCGTCTCTCCCTCTTTCTGCCTGCACCCTCTGCCAACTACGAGAGACTAAGACCTGTGGGAAGTCCAGTTTCTGTTTTTTCTCCGCTACTCATTTCCCCCACACGCACACACACGGCCAGGTACGTCATGATGCAGTCGTCGGTGCAGGAGCCGTGTGTCTTCTTCGGTCAGCCCCGTTGTTAAGATTGTGGTCGTATAAGGTGGTAGGAAGGAAGGGCCGAAATAACCATGGTTACCGAGTTACAATCAAAACACCCACTGTGTTGGAAAAGATTCACACGTTTGCCAGTAATGAGCGTTTCCTGACAATCTTTCCAAAAGCATGCACACTCTCAAAGCAATTCGTCTTGCAATCAGAAAACTCGGCGACGTCAGAAACAGCGAGGCTCACAAAATGGCACACACGGAAAGAGGGAAATCCAACAAAGAGAAGAGGCCGATAAGATCACAATCAGAGAAGAAGAGATATTTTTAACATGTTCTAACACAAACAACATTATAGAGTTATTTGTGCCGTTTGTGGCGATAATGAACAAAGTGGTGACAGCGGGGAAATTACATAATGGGAACGGTGTGTGTAGTGCATGTGCTTGTATTGTGTGTGTGTGTGTGTGTGTGTGCAGAGAAAAAATAGCTCTTCTCAAAACAGAGATAAGAAAAATAACAAAAATAACAAGTATTATTTTGATTTCTGCCTGAAAGAGACTTTAGAGTCGGCTGCTTAAATTAGCGTTTTGGAAACAAGACTGAGATACTTGCGTTCCTCTACGGAGAGTTGATATGCACATGTTTCATATGTATAATGTTCACCACGCTAATTAACGCCAAACAAAAGTACAGCTGAGTCTGATTGGAACGTCATTAGCCTTGCAGATTTTAGTCCATTAATGTCTGTGATTTCTCCGTCCATTAGTGACTGAAATATCTCAGTCTGGACTAAAGTGCTGCATCAACGGGGCCACACAGGCAGCGTGGGAAAACAAGCAGGAGTCATTGAAATGCCATCAAGAAGATACATACACTGCATGTTTCCTTTTATGTACTGTCGTCCAAATGAAAAGGGAAGATTGAACTTTGTCAAGGAAAAAAAGGAAAAATAAATGATGGAACTTGCATCATTGCTAACAGTAGAATAAATCCGAAGCAGACATTTTGATTTGTCATAGCAGGAGAGGCTCTACTGGAACTAATTACACCAATGATGTCTCTGTTCCAGCAATTAAAGCCTTTATTGAAGGCATTTATAACAAGTTATTGGTCACACCTGCATCTGAAGTCAAGATGTCAACTGTGGAAAATATGCAGCACGTTTTATCTCGGTCCTGTTCCCTTAATTAGTTCGACTCTCAACCTTTAGTCATATTCTGTTTATATTACACTTTACAGTTACTCTGACTGAGTTGAGCTTTCTGATTAGATTTGCTTCTACGCATCCCTAAAAAGAGGATTTGGGGCTGAAATGTACTCACTGTTTAAACATTGTCTCAAAAGTTGTTTAGTTTGATGCAATACTTTGGGAGACATTTGATTGAAATCAGTACTCAGATCCACATTCTATGTCCTGAGCAAACCACTGCTGTTGTCAGTCACAGCATGATGGTTGATATTTCATTTCCTCTGCATGCAGTGCATCTAAGGAATGCTCACAATCACCTCGTGGTTGCTGTATTTCTGTGTCTCGACAACTTCCATTCAGCAGCTTTATAGATTTTGCTTCTCTGCAACATTTGAGTCTGATATTTCTGTGTGACTCTGGGCCAGTGACTGGGACTCCTGCACAGAAACTCCCTCCCTGTGCGTTGACAGTCATCACGTGAGCAGGTGGTCTGAGTCTGGCGTGACGGGAGAGAACGGGGGGGTTTCGAAATTCACGAGACCGAACAAGAGAATTAGTCTGGATGATAAATCGTTCCTACCCTCGGGCAGTAGGGTTTGGGGTCTGGACGTCTGGCCCTGCCCCTCACATCAGTCTAACAGTGGTAAAGCTGTGGATTACAGTTTACTGACTATTCTAATTGAAACCACTCAACGGACATTTGTCATTGTACTCCAACTTTCTATTAAATGATAGTTTGAAACAATCAAACTCATTCAACACCCTTTTTCACTGCTCCACCTCTCATTCATCCCCTACAGTTGGTCAGCTTGACCCCTGAGGGACATGACACACTAACACGATGTTGTATCCACTGGCCCTAATGTGCCCCTCAGTGTTGGCACTAGTTGGATCCGTCTTTGTGGCTGTTTGGCCAATAGAGGCACCAGAGTCTGTCGCTGAGAGAGGCTCCTCTGATCGGGTTGTTCATCTTAGCAAACCTGTGCACGAGAAGAGAAACGGAAGCAACTGAAGCTAAATGAAATAAAGAAACTGAAGGCCAACTGTCAAACAGGAGCACAGCGTACGTACCTCCTAGCTGGCTGTTGGCTTTAGTCTTTGTGAAAGTTCAAGTGCCACATTTTGGCCCACACACAGGTGACATGAGGCAACAGTCTTCGCCACTAAAACTTCTTTGATGTCGGTTTGGTGCGTCTTTTTGCCTTTAATCTCCATCCATCCCTGCCACCCCCTCCCCCTGTTATTGGTGCCCCTTTCATCCTTCCCTCCCTCCCTCCATCTCTCCCTCTCTCTCTCTCTCTCAGACATGGGCAGGGTAGGATATCCCGACAAAGCCAGGCTGTACAAACACAGCTCTACGACAGGAAGAACTCCCAGCCCTGAGAGAGGAATTTCCCCTCAGAGCTCAAACACACACTGATGCACACATACTTAGACACACAGACACAGGCGTGCCAGCGTATGTCCACGCAATTCAGACACAGCCATCCAATGTTACTCTGGTAGGAAAACGTTATTTTTCCGCATACAGCGCTTTCATTTGTAATCTGAAATAACTTCAGATTGTGGCGGACGACATGCTTCATTTATCGGTTTAGACAACAAACAGGATTTTGTGTCATTTTAGTTCCATCGATAAAAAACAATAGCTTCAATAAAACTTAATGTTATGGATCTTTAGTTCAGTCATCACTCATTTATCCATGCAAATGATGCATTTTTTAAACTGCACACAGGAAGAGAAGTGTGGAAATGCTGAAACTCAGGCTAAAACTGACAAAATGGGATAAAATGCGACATATTTGTGTTCAAGTCCACTAAAGAAATAAAAATTGTAAAAAAAACTCTGACTGATAAGCTGAATTATGAAACAAACATGGATTTCTATCTAAAAACAAAAGTAGAACAAATTTAACTGAAGACATTTTTCCACTCATCCGAGCGGCTTCTTAAGTTCTTCAAGGTTTTATTAGGGAAATCTGTGGATGGTGCCCACCTGGAACCCACATGACCGTCTGTCTGTAACAACACAATAGGGGAAGTTGATCACATTAACCTGGGCGTATTGTCTTTTCACAATTAATGGTTCTCGAACGATAAGACGGTTGTGGAGTAACGCCTTCAAGAAAACTCAACCAGGTCCAGTTTCCTTTATTTTATCTTTGCTTAAGACATACTATTATATGTTCCCTGTCATGCTTGAGTGGTTCAATGACAATTTATCTGAATAAAGCAACATAAAATTAGTTGATGTTAACATTTATTTGTCTGTTCTTTTACAGATTTCAGCTGAAACTAATTTGTTGTTCAATTAAATGTATGCCCGCAGACAAATTTCACCTTTTTTTTTAATATATTCATCGTGACCTGCTGCGCTCGTAATTAACTGGAATTAATTAACTAGACCTGTAGTGATTAAAAGGCAGTTATTACTGTTATAATTGATACAAAACCTCACACTTCTCACCAGGAGTCATGTCTGGAAATAATGATGAAAAATAAACCCTCTCAAATAAAACCGAATTCTATTATTGTAGATATTATATACTGTAATTATCATAGACTGTAATCAGAAGTATAAGTATTTGTACTGCTCCTTTAATCTCTTATCGTTTATCCCCTGGGTTTATGGATTGATTGGTGGTACTTATCTTTCGCAAGCTAATTTTTCAACTCTGCCTTTTAATCTTTTTGTTTTTAATCATGTAGTCCTTATTTTCATCGCCAGCATTTCCACTTCCACACCTCATTTCCAATTGTCATAATTCATGTATGATTATGAGATGGGAGTGCCCGTGCATGTCGAGAGCAGTGATTAGTTTCAGGAAGGAAAATGTTACTTTAAATTAGGTGTTTAGTTTATTCTGTGGACTAATAAAAGACAAACGAGAGAAGACTCTTATATTATTCTAAAGTCTTTGTATTTGTTTTAGTTTTAATCATTTAGTCATTGTATTGTGTACTTACTAAGGTTTACAACTTCTTATGTGCAGTTTCCTTCTGATGTGTTTTGGGTACCTAGATTAACGCTCAAGTCTAGTAATCATGAGCATATACACTGAATAGCCACAACATTAAAACCACTGACAGAAGAAGTAAATACCACCTGGTGACAATCCAATGTTCTGCCGGGAAACATTTGGACCTGGCATTCGTGTGGATGTTACTTGGACATGTAACACCCACCTAGACCAGACCAGGCACCCCCACCACATAGCAATGACAGCCATCCCCAGCAGGATGCAGCCTGACACAGGCACACACACAAAAACGGTTTAGGAACAACTCAATAATCATTAAATTCACTAGATCCCAAACTGATCAAGCATCTGTGGAATGATCCACAGAGGCCCCTCCCCTCAACCCATAGGACCCAAGGACCCCCACTAACAACATCCTGTAGCCAGACACCACAGGACACCCCCAGAAGGCCCATGTCCATTCTCCGATGAGTCACAAGTGTTTCGGAGGCACAAGAGAGACCTACACAATATTAGGAAGGTGGTCATAATGTTATGCCTGATCAGTATAACATGTCAGTGGAGCTAAATGGTGGACACAATTAAATGTAAGGTCACTTTACTCAGTTTTGGCTGAGTAAATTTCATTTTTGACTTTATTTTTAAATGATGAAACCCCAGAGGTTGGCCAGAAGGTTGATAATAAAGGGGTGTTAGTGGTTTGAAAGCAGACTCTAGTGCATGAGACCAAGAAGTGATGCAGTATGAGAGGTGAGAAAATATGCAGCATGTATAAATGATAAGAGCTGTATGAAATGTCTGTTTTGCATCAAGGTTTGAAGATGAATCCTATCAGTTCGCCCTGACATTTTATTGTGACTGTCAAACTGTAAGCCAAAACATTTCAGAGGTGTTTATACTCTTGAACTGTCTCTAGTTCGCTGTCTTTGATCCTCACTTTAAAGGTGATGTTGAAGCTTTTTGATTTAGAAGCCAGAGACATTTTTTAATGTTCACCGTTAGACAGGAAGTGTCAAACCTTGTACCAGCTCCATAGCTTGTCAAGCAATAGAAATCTTATTATAATCAAACGTCACAACCCCATTTCAGAAATCCCGCCTCATAAAACACCAACTAAAATCTCCAGTCTGTAGTTAAGCACTTCAGCCTTTATGCACATACACGACCCACGCAAAGACTAGCAGGAGACAAAGTGCTAATTAAATATCTTCCGTGTAAACGATGAAGTGAACGAAATTGGCAACGCAACTTTCAATATTCATAATCAGCTTCTGAACGCTTGTTGTTCTGCCACATCAGAAAGCTCGAGCAATTAGAGGCTCACACACAAACATGCAAACGGTTGTCATGACAGCAGCTGTGCTTTAGCCGGATTGGATGGCTGACATCTCACCTGCACTATGAATTAGAGGTGGAGGTAACCACAGTAACAATGCCATTACTATTCCACCAGCGAGCTCCAGTTTTACATAATTGTGAGGCAAGTACATATAGTGCGCGTGGAAATCTATGGGTTCTCTGCAAAAGGTCAAAACCTGAACGGATCCAGCACTTGAGACAAAAATAAAATGTTATCTGACAAGTAAAACTCCCCAAAGACTATGATTATTGTGTTATTGACTGATTCTAGGCTCACAGTAACAAAGAAAAGACACCAGCCTGTTTGAATCAAGGAGTGGCAAATGCCCAAGAGAGAGGGAGACATGACGTTACAGTGGCTAATCCGCGAATTTCTAAAGTCTCTGCGGATATTATCCAATACCGACCATCTCCCTGCCCTCAGGTGGAAAACACACACACACACACACACACGGAGCACAAGACGAGGAATTAGACCCCCGGTGTGCAGCCATGCACCCCACCCTGCTCCCATGACCCCGTCTCTATAATTACACGTCTCTGCTCTCACATTCTCGACGTCTCCTCTGTTTTTCTTCCATTGTGGATATAATTAGCACCAGACTTTATCTTCCTCCCTTTGCCCTCACTCACTTTCCATCTGTCCACCAGCGCCGCTGCCATCATCTCCACCTCGACAGCTCTCTGCCTTTCCTCCAACTCTCTGCTCTCTGCTAATCTTCACTGGAGGATGAAGCGCTCCTTTGCTAAAGATTCTCCATTACCAGCAGGTCTTACATTCAAGTAAAAGCACAGAATCTGGTTAATATTACTGGATAATGTTATTTGTCTCCATTTATATTTGAGTAATTCTTTTCATTTTGAAATTTTTGAATGTGTGTCATCTCCACCTTCCCTTTTCTAAAACCAGACACTGTCAGTGTTTCCTTTAAAGCCCTGGTGGACTCCCGTTATTAACAGCTCTCCCTCTTCTCTTTACCTTTTTCCTTTTTACACCTTGTTTGACTACATTTCTTTTTAACTGCTGTTACTACTTTGTTTTTATTGTCATTTCTGTTATTTGACTAAATCACGTTTTCACTTTTCTTTTCTTTCCCTCCTTAAGGCGACGGGAGGTCCGTGGTATAAACCCGTGGCTTCTTGGCCTCCCCTGTCCCACCAGTTCTGTTTCTGTATGTACAAAGACAGTAAAATGGGAAATATTTGACATATTATTTGTCTCCTAACACAGATAGATTTTTATTTCTGTTGCAGCAGGTTGTGGTTAACTAATTCATATTTAGTTTTTAGTCCGTCGATTCCCAGCCCAAGGATCAGGTCTCTACAAAGGGTTCCAAGATAAATTTGAGAAGTCATAAGATTATTTATGGGAGAGTAAACTGAGCAATCTTATATTAACTGAGTGGTTATTAATGTAGCATTAACATTAACAAAGTGCTTTATTTGAATGATTTCTGGAAGACAAAGGTAGGGGTGTCCTGCAGATTGAAAATGTCTCCCAGCGCCGTAGTAGTGTCGTAGCAAAGGGGGGCAGACAAACAATGGATTTTGTCTTACATATGTGCAACTTGTAGTCTAAGAGGCGATAAGATGAAAGTCCTCTTTGGTGGAAGTTTGTCTTTAATGGGACTACGTCTTGAAATCAAAGGGAACAGCTGATTTAATGCATTGTTTTTCTGTATGGTTTCTGTTTAGCTTTAACCATCTGAACACCGCCTTCATCTTCCTTTATGTTCCAGTAATTGAGGTCCATAACTCATTACTTCAGTTTACATTTTAAGCATCTTAAACCTCCCATATGCATACAGTCTGTTGGACATTTAGAAATGAGAAGCAAATGTCCCCTGTTGATTTTATTTATTGTGATTCTGTTCATCTGGAATTTTACTAAAGTTCGTTGTAGCTTCCTTCTTCTTCTTCTACACCGGCTTTTGCTTAAATTTAAAATGTCTGACTTATAGTGTCACTATACAATACACAGGCTTATTTCAGCATAAATGAATGCGAATCCCTACACATCTTTTCTTTTAATAGAAGTATTTTAAATTATTTAAAATAAAATCTTGTCTGTATCTGCAGCTGTCAGATACTGAAGTGAAAATTGCAGTATTAGCCTTTTGAAATAAGTTATAAGTTAGTTAAGTAAATGTACTGCTACGACTGTCTGACCCTATCACCCCTTTGTGTCTGTCTGACGGTCGCACTCCTGCAGGGTTAATTGAGTTAAACTAAACAATGCGGCTCCTTCAAACGCTGTGGAACAATAGAGTCCTCTTGACACGACGTGCCCTCACACTGCATGTTGCCCTGCCTCGTCATCATCATGTCCTCCCATCACCAACCCCGCCCTCGCCTCCCGCGGCGTATAATTTCCTCAGTAGTGTGAGTCAGCCGTCATGACACACAAGCCTCCACCCAAAACACCTGGCTGTGACCCACTCTGAGATCATCCGCTGAACGCCCCAAACACTCCCGCCATCCATCCTCACTTCCTTTCTCTTCCCTCCGCGGTGCTTACACCAACTTTACCCTTTCGCCCATTAATCTGAGCTCTTTCTGTCGCTCTCCACCTCTCCTTCACAACCCCCATCTCAACCCAGACCGACTATCCTCATCCCCAACAACACCCCACACACACACACCCCTCCTCGTCCTCCTCCTCTCTCACTTCCGCAGGAAATTACCTTGTCTAGCCGCTGGACGCTTCACATCCACAGCTGCACTTTCAGAGAGTGGCGTTATGAGTGAGAAAACAGGACCAGACTGGGAGTGGTGCGTGTTATCACTGTGCGTGTTCTCAGATTTCCAGGCTTCATAAACAAACCACCCAATATTCACATGAAAAATGAGAAAAGTGACGCGAAGGAGGGGCTTCACCCTTTTTAGGTTGGCTGTTTTAGGTTGACACCAACTGTGGCTTCTGTGGTGTGGTGTGTGGGAGGATAAAGATGAGAAGGTGTTATTAATACATGGTTCATCAGCCAGTGTTTAACAAGAAGAGGGACACAAGTCTGTATCTGCATTTCTGCGCAGTCAAATTTTTGTTAAGTAAAAAATAAGAAATTTTGGTTTGGAAACGTCACTTTAGAGTTAAAAGACCATCACACATCATTTTATATGTCGTGTGCTGATGTTCTCTACATAATGCCTCTGATTAGACCTCTGCTCAGGACTGTGGTGGCACGTTTGACTTACATCTCCCTCAATCTCCTGTTATTTTGGTTGCACCTGCTAAAGCGGCACAAATCTTTACCATTTACATCGTCCTACCACAGATACTTGTTACAGTTTACATTTTTCTACCACAGATATTAATTACAGTAAACTGATTTTATCAGTGACTCACAAAAACAGCCTGTGTGAATTATTGAGGCCTAACAAATCTGCTAAAAGTGTTCCCTAACAGAAACTCTATATTAATTTGACTCTTGCACCTGTTTGTGTTGAAAAACCAGCATCCCTTAACCTGTCTGGACCAGTGTGTCGAATTTCGCATCATCTAGTGTACGGAGAACATGAAAGGCCCTCTCTACAGCCAGTCGCAAAGTTAATGTGTAGATATAAATGTCTCATTCTGAGGCAATAATTTGTAGATACATGTGATTATACTATATTTAAAACCTAATTGTGAATTCTAAATTCAGTTTCGGCAAAATAATGTATAAATCCTGCACACAGGTTCTTTGACTCATTCAGCACTGAAAAACAAAACGCAACTTAATCTGTCCAAAGGTGAAATACTTTCTTTGTTTGTGTTTCTGTTGCACCACTTGGCCAAAAGCTCTTCTGTGCATTTTGTCATTTGTGTACGATGTGCTGTATACATGCAACGCTATTCCTGTTTCTTTTTTTCTGGTAGATTTCTGGATATGATGTTTACACGAGCAGACACAAAACCAGGTTTCATTACGACACTTTAGACTGTTAGTGCTACAGTATACCAATCCAAACTTTATCTTTAGATTAGTCTGATGCAGGTTCGACTTTCTAAGCTTTAAAGTTCCTCAGGCTAAGCACTGAAACCATAGGTTTCCGTGTAAACCCTCGGTCCCACAACGACATTCATAAGTATGTAAACATACTCACTGATGTGTGTTAAGTATACAACAAGTAGTATACAGTGAGCTTCAAACATTTCACAATGCTATGCCTCAAAATGTTTGTGGTTGTTCCTGTTGAGCTTCGGCAACAGAGGAAACCACAGAGAGAAGAGGAGGATTTATGATCCCTATATTGTAACTTTGTCCGCTCTGTGTAATCCACGGGGACATGATGTGGCTGAACATCAGCAGCAACACAACAAAAGGTTTGCAACGAGAGATTCAAGTGGGGGGAGCGAGAGTGTGAAAGGTAAATGACGCTGAAAGGAACGAATCGATGGCACTGAAAGGAAACTATTTTTTGTAATTACAGCTGTGTATCCTTATGAAAGATGCGACCTGCTTCCATTGACAAACAATGACACGTCCAGACACGGGCACACTGTAATTTCACAGTCATCATGTAAATCAAGGTTCATTTGCCTCTTTTCTCCTCTAATAAAGAGACTCCCACTCTCAATCCAATTTGCACACAAATGAAATCATTAAAACACGCTACCCTTGAGACGTTTACCCCCGAGTTATTAACTTATCTCTAAAAAACACAAGCTCTGAATCCTGATGGAATTAACCGCTTCGTGCTTTGTGTGTGCGTGTCGCTTGATGTGCCCATGATCTGCGTGTTTGGGTGTGTCGATATAGGAAAAACTGAAAAGGAGAAATTTGTGTGTGTCTTTGTGTGCGAATGCCTGCAGGTGTGTACGTACAGACAATGTGCACAACAGTATCAGCATACATGCAGGTATGCAAGGCTGCGTAGGAGACTCAATTAGGGGACAAAAGAGAGGAGAGCACAAACGACAGGCGGAGAAAGAGTGAAAAAGAGACTGGTGGAGAGAAAGAAAGCTCCAACTATGTTCCTCTCCTTTCGTTTCCCTCCACTGACTTCCCTCTGCTCGGCTCCCACACTGCAGGAATGCAGAGCACTGTGTGTGATCACGGTGAGCGTGCCTTCTCTCATTCAATTACTGTAGGCTACCAACCAGAGATTATGTGGAATTGCTATATTACTTTTTACCTCTGCTTCATATAATTTCAGAAGTTCAAATTCAATTAGCTCGTCTTAGCATGAAGACGGTTAGCCTGGACAAGGACCAATGACAACATAATCCTTGTCCAGCACCAATAAAGCTCATTAATTAACTCACTATACCTTGTTTGTGTAAAAACAAGTGTAAAAACAACATATACTGTACGTGCCAGACTATTTCTTGGCAGTTGCCCGGCAACCAGCAGCTTCGCCAAGGGGGAACCGCATCCGCTGTTCGACTCCCGGCCTGGAGATCTTTGTTCAACAAGTGCTGCAACCTAAACATCCATACGGGTGCTTTGTCCCTCGGATACAACACATAGGAAATGACCTTGAGCATTAGATAAATGAGAAATAAACAACAGCAACAAAATGTTATAATAGTTCAACAGATAAAGCTGCTGCTGAAACATGAATAACAAGTAATTTGTGTTGTAACAAAGCTATCATTTTGGTAGTTTTGGTAAAGGTTACAAGTTGAAGCAGGAAGCAAACAGTGGCCTCCAGTGTTAAACTCCAGCTGACCCATCCCTCCACCCCAACCTCCTCCCTAAGGGGACTTTAGGCTCTATAAGTACGACACCTGACTTCTTCCAGACATGAACAGACACGAAAACGATGTCAGGCTGCCAGAAAGCAAATAAGTTAATTTTTAAAATTATTGAAACCTTCCTTTAAATCTATGACTAATGTTAAAGGTTCACTTCGTGGATTTTCTACAGCAATCTGCTAAACTACCACCGCAACGTCTCAGGAAAGTGACAATGAATACATTAGTTAAAGTCACTTCTGTAATTAGTCTGAATCAAAGGCACTTTAATTCATAGCTCTCTTCCTTCCCTTCAGTATCAATAAAGACAGAAGAGGACAGCCGGCAGAGAGTGGTGGGAACACTCAGCAGTTCACAGCAGCTACCGGCCACGTGAGCATATTTGCATGTCGGCTGCACTTTGCATGTCGCGCCGAGGAGAAAGTGCTTTGTGTGACTTGCACGATAGCTTTAGCTATTATGCGCTAAGGTCGTCGGATATCTGCCACCCCCAACACAGGGGAAGACGAAGGAATGTTGACTTGTGTGCTCATTGTAGCAAATAAATCACATTTGAGAATGTCAGCTACGATGTGTTATGATTACTCTGGATACTTCTCAGAACTCGCTGCGAACAAATATCAAATGCACTACGATGTATTTCTTTGGGAGAAAGAAGCACCAATGAAAAGTATGTGGATTATCTCTAAAATGGAGGAGGAAAGAGATTACTGTTAGACTATTTATCTTTATTTATGTGGTAAGTATAAACAGCGACAAGAAAGAGGAGAGATGGGGAGGATTTGCAACAAAAATTCATGTCTAATTTTGGAAAGTCAGGCATGGGACAGCTGTAGGGACATACTTTGAGGTACTCGTAAGTTGCACTCACTTGACTATTGCTATATTACAGTACTGAATAGAGTACTTCTACTCAACTTATAGAGTGAAATAAACGTTTTAGTCAATTTCTTCCTAGGTACTAAGATTACTGTTTTTTTTTTAATTTAAAATACATAACTGTCTAATAAGACAAAAAAACATATAGCACAGCAACAAACAACATCATAAAACTGTTGGTTGTAATTTTTGTTAATAATGACAAATAAATGGAAATAAAGTATTTTTCTTAGGTGCAATAGAGTATTTTTACATTGTGGTACAAGTACTCAAAAGGGGCCAGTTGAGATAGTGAGGATGCCTCCAGGGTAGACCCTGAGGTAAACATGGACGGATTAAATATCTCAGTTGGCAAGCTGGGAAGCTATGGGGTTCCTTCATTCAAAATGGACAGATGATTGGATGTATGGTACTTTACTAAAGTAAAAGAACTTAGTAGAGACATAGTAAATGTGCATGTATCTTAATTTATATGGCAGATTTATAAAGTTCTGAATATTTAATATTATGTAGCAACAACATATCTTGCTTACAATCCTCTTGACAATGTGACTTATCAGTTGAGAGTTTACAGTTCTGCTTTTCATGCTGCATGAACCGGCATTTATTATCTGTTTGTGATAAAACAAATATATGAGACTCACATCTATGCAAAACACAGGAGATACGCTTACCACGAATGGCAAGACAAGAGGAAAGGAAGTCGCTGTGCACTGAACACACACACACACACACACACACACACATCTGTGCACACACCCTTCAGTGAATGCGAGCCTTTCCCAGGAACATCCAGATATGGCCTCTGGCAGTGAACCTGACCATGAATGAGTTTTGACATAGATTACAAACGATGGGGACTTCACTCCACTTGCTTCATGTTAGCGGTATTTCTATGGCACCTCTCATGCTGTCATTTGTCACAGGTCGTTTTAACAAAAGAGCGGGTCTTAAGCAGACCTTGATGAACTAGTTCTGAGTAACAAAAGGTCAGGAAACATCAGATTCACTTCCCACATTGTGCGTTGAGTGGCAGTTTTACACTGAACCCAAGCGATACAAAGGAGGAAGCGGTGAACCTTTGTCTCTGTGTACCTGCCAACTTGTTTCCCCTGCACCGTTTACATTCATCCCCCAGATTCATTCACTGATTTGTCCCCACCGCTCCCAGAAAAACACCAGGAACAAACTCTTGGCAGCTTTCTTTGTTTCCCTTCTTCATGCAAACAGATTCAACAGTGAAACCACCAACAGAGAGAGGGCTTTTAGGAATGACCTTGCGGTTATGAAGTCTTTGAACTTTTTCAGTCTCTGTGGATGCGCCGCAGCTAAAACATCCCAGACCGCTGAGTGTCTGTGGTTCTAATGCTGGGGTCAAAAGGAAGCCACGTCCCTCAAGATTACTAGTGACCCCGAGGCAAAGCTGAAATCTGGATTTTAACATCGAAAAGCAGACTAGGAAATCAGCAGAGACACGCGATTATATCTTCTGTCATTTTAGTTTTTGGTGAAGTAATGAACAGGATTAATTCTCTGCACTTTTTTAATGATAACTGTTCCAAGCATCGAGCTAGAGCTAGAAGGCTTTGTGCAAAGTTCAAAAACAACAGAAAGAAATTCGCAGCAACGTGGCGACCACTGAATGTGTGAAATTATATTCTGCAAGTCGCATCAATGACAGGTGAAAGAGCATTTAGCACCGCGATGTGGGCAAGCATCATACTGAACTAATCTCAACTTTGAGGCGATGTGATTGAGGCAGCAATCAGCTGACACAGCTGACTGAAATATGACACAAGCGCAAAGTTTCCCAAATGTTTACCGCTAGTGAACACCGTCCACAACTTTGGTTCCTTCCTTCAAAATGCTGTTAACAGGCTTGTAGCATCATGTAAACCCAAATGAAGACACAGCGTCCCAAGTAGAGAGCGGTGACGGCAAGGAGAGCTAACTACGTCCAAAGACTAGTCTGGAACGTCCACTAGTGACAAACTGTCAGCTGCAAAGAGATGGAGGACAACCAAATTATTTAACTCAGTCGTAGGATAACTAATAAACATATTTATTAGACATATTTACAGCTGCTGACAACTGTCTGAAAAAACGAAATAATTTAGAGGCTTAATTAGAAAAATCCCCATGCACACCTGCAGCAGCCTAGAAGGGATAAACACCCACATGAACAACAAACATAGCAATTACAACTACGCTCACATTCATAAGAGAATACAAACACACACATATGACGGCTCACACACACATCTCCCTGAAGAGATTAGTGAAAGAAAGACTGAACAAGTAAGGGAGGGCAGGGGACAGAAAGAGCTCACCTTTCCTCATAATGACTACGCTCACCTGTTCATCCCCTCACCTGGGGCAGGGGGATCACTCTCCCTCCCTCCCTCCCTCCCCCTTTCTCCTGCTCCACCTCCTTCTCCACCACCCCTCCACCTCCCAGAGATGGTCAGATAAAGCAAGCCTTTCACTGGAAAAATGGGTTGCCACATGTGTCCCAGCTCTCGCTCTCTCTCTCCTCTGCAGCCGAGCCCGCCCCGCGGCCCGGCCCTGAAACTGATCCAGGTAGTCTTTCTGATGGAGAACTTTCTCACACTCTCACCTGCCAATCATACACCTCCTCAGTGTACGGCGGAGAGAGAAGAACATGGCGCGAGGAAAGTGTGACACACACGCAGCATGCATACAGCGCACACACACACACACATACAGAAACGCATACAATAGCAAACTGTACACAGATAAGGGAAGATAATTGGCTGTGGGACAGAGAGTCTCACGGGTAAATGGACTGATACTAATCAAGGAGAAAGAAAGCTAAACCAATTTCTGTGTAACATTTTCTGTGTGTGTGTGTTTACTAGTTTTGCTCATGTTGTGGGGACATAAAGCTGTTCACACAGTCACACTGTGGGGACTCGTCGCCCATTTGTTCAGACAACAAGTCCCCGCAACGTAAATCATTCAGTTTATGCACTAAGACTTGGTTAGGCAAGTGGTAGTTATGGTTAGGATAGGTCTCCAGGAAATTAATGTGAGTCCACATTATTAGAGCACAGTATGATTATGGATTAGAATCACTGGGTTGTAACATTTTGTTGGCATTTACGTAATGTTTTCATTATGAGAAACAAATCGACCACTCTGGGAGCGTTCAAAGGCAAAAAGAAAGGCAAAAGGCAAGACTCCGGGAGGATTTCTTTGATTGAAAGGACAAACAAACCCTCTAAAATCCAGAGAAAAATTGTGGCTGATGTGTCCTTGCCAAGTCATTTTGAAGGGATTCTCTCCAGCTCTAGTTTCGCTGATAAACAAGCATTAATCGCTGGAATGAAGTCCAAGAAAGAAATGACTAATGAGCGCAGAGATGGACTGATGGTTTTTTAGAAAATTAGGTGATTTGAGGAGATGAGCTCTTCACCAAATTAGCACATTTGTGTTTCTCAGCGTGAATAAAGCACTTCTCGCATTACTGCCATTTTAAAATTTCATGGCTCAAATGGCACAAAGAAACAACATGAAAGGAATGGATTCACAAAATAGTCCTGCAGCTTATTTTCATCAACAACCAATCAATCTCCCAGACACTTGTTGAAGTCTGAACAATGCAAAAAAAATCAAAAGATAAAAGAAGGAAACCAAAACCACAGAAATGTTCATATTTGTGAAATGTTTAAATGCTTAAAATTTGCATAAATGATTAAGAAGTGAAAATATTTTCTGTGGAATTACTGATTAATTGATAAATTGAAACACTAATTCATAGAAATAAGCGATTCATAGATTATTTGGATTTATAAACCAATACATAATAAAAAGAAACAAGTAATCAGTTTGCATTCCTACAAACTGATTTTAGCTTCTTCCCGCATTACTGGTAATAAACTAACATAAGTGAAAGACAAAGGGCTGGAAGAGGAAAGAAAAAGGTGGCTTCAATAATCAATATCTCTGTTGGTCATGCCAGCATGTTCTAAATTGTTCCGCTCTTTAATGAGAACACAAGATGGAGCAGCCAACAATGTCGTGTGTGAGATTCAGATTGTTCGATATGCCGTGAAGAAAGCACCCAAAAGACCAACAGCTGTAACATAAGAACTGAAGCTGTTGGATGGATGACAGTAGGAGGAGAAAAGAAAACTGAATTACCCAGGAAGGAAAAGACAAATCATGAGATTTCTTTAAATATGTGAACTGGGTGATGTGGAAAGGCAAACAGATCTTCCTCTGTTCTGGTGGGTTCATCTAAACCAGTGGTTCCCAACCTTTGTTGGGGTTGTGACATTGAAACAAAATATATTTTTGCTTGCCTCAGCATGGACATGAGCAATGTGCGGTTTGACCTAAGAGTTGGTTTTCCTTCTCAATTACTTTAAATTTTTTGAAAATGCACAGTACACAGAGGTTATTTATTTTCACTGTATAATGTTTGCTGCATTAAATAGCACCCTTCTATTTGTTATACCATAAAGATGGTAAAACAAAGAGATTTTATACAGGCTACTGGAAAACTAGAAAAAAATATATTTTGGTTATTGTCATGTGTGTGCATATGAGTCTGAACTAAGTGTCATTGTTATTCCACTCTAGCCTCAATTTGAGTGTATGGTTTTGTACTCGAAGCTTTGCCTGTTCCCTTGGTAACCATAATGATAACCAGCACTGTACTTACTGGCCAGGCGTATTTGAAGGGAATGACAACGTGACCATTAGTCCCATCCTCTCCTCGTCCTCCTCCGTCGCGTCCTCGATGGGAGTTTCCACCCAGGATCCCCGTGGTGCCCGACCCGAAGGTGCAGGCTCCAGTTGCGATGACGCGGGCCTGGTACTCCTTGAGGCAGGCGCGGAAGTAAGTGTCACATTGGTCCTTGGCTGAGCAGCGGTGTCCCCCAATGTCCTGGAGGTCGCAGCAGTCTCCAGTCTGCAGGAGTCCATGTGGGTTCTGGAAGTGATGGATCTGAAGCTCAAACATCCCGACAGCAGACACAGCCTGAGTCCAGAGAGGAAGGATGGCAAGAAGAGAGTTACATTAATACATTATCTGTTATTAAGCTGGTACAGTTACAGTATAGGCCAACAGGTTCTCCCTCTCATGTAAGGAAAGTCACTACAAAACAAGTGACTTAAATAAATTAAGAGCCAGTTAACGTGTAACATCAGGATACACCATACTCTGCACTGAAGGCTTTGAAATCCGATTTGTTTGACCTGCATGAACGGCATAAAAATGGCGCCTCAATGAAAGACTGTAGATAACTGGAGCTGTTTTAAATGTGTGGAATTTACAGTTCTAAGCTACACTTCCTTCCAGTAATGTAAACCAACTTATCTTAACAACTTGACCAAAACACGTTAGCTAACGATAGCCTACATGAGAGAAACCTCTTCATAAGACGCAGTAAAAACAGGAGCTAACTTAAAAGTGTACTGGACTTCAAGAGGCTAAAATGATTCCAAAATATGCAGATGACATTGAAAATACAGAATTTGAAATCAGCCCACATTCATTAAGGAACAGTGTGATAACTGTTTACTCTCACTTTCTTCTTGCTGCCAATTGTGCGATTCAGGATGTCACTGCAATTAAACAGAAAGTAGTCTGGACGACTTTGGTTTCTGCTCAAACTAAACAAATGTACATGTTTTACTTTAACATGTGAGCTTCAGATGTGCTACAGTATTTTTGAATACAGTCTGTCGAGCTAGCTTGCCCTTGTTTCAAGTCTTTGCGATAAGCTAAGCTAACTAGCTGCTAGCTGTAGCTTCGTGTTTAGTTTACATGTTGGTGCTATCAATATTCTTGTCTAGCTCCCGACAAGAAAGTAAATTCCGACAATTGCACACTCTTCCTCCGATGATGTTTATTTAATGTGGGAGTTGTATTTGCTTTGAGGGTTGGTATTATTTACTGAGGAAAACTCTGCAGCCCAACTTTTTGCATACTCTTTCCTCACACGGAGCCCATGGTTTCTGCATACTGTGGTGCCCATGAAGCTGTCCAGAGTACCACAGTTGGTCACTCATGAATTCAACCAGGTCATCCAGGTCAGAGAACGCTGCCCGCTGCCCAGCACTGACTTAATGTGTTTGTATTTGAATGAAAATGAAAATTCTAGGAAAATCACATATTTCAATCCAAAACCAGTTCCTGAACCAGTTCCTGATATTAATCATTCTCCAACATTTCTTCTGTGGACTTTTAGTATGTTAGATGAATTAAGATATTTTAAATGATAAAAACTGACAAATAAAAAAAGAAAGCATGAGTGCGTGAAAGAAGTGAAGAAACTTTGAGAGCAGCCTATCGTGTTTCCTTCAATACGTCGTCTCTTTGCTTGTGGGAGTCTGCGTGTCTCCTCTGTATCGTCTGTTTATCAGTGTATTATAACACAACAGTCTTCAGACAGCAAACAAGAGCGAGAGACGACGACATAAATCTGATTCCCACAACTCTGTCTGACCCCCAGTAGAGGAAAAACAAACTTTTCCATTTAAATCATGATACAACAGCTCCCCTGTCATATAATCCTCAAACTGTTTATCTCTCCACTTCCTTCTTCTTGCCTCGTCTCCTCTTGTCTTTCTTTCTTTCTTTCTTTCTTTCTTTACTCTTCCCATGTGTCACCACCACTCCCTTCTTATTTCTCACTTTCCCTTCCCAGGAGACCGTGACTCTGGGATCACGCTCTTTCTCTCTCCTGCTCCTCCCCATCCTCACTTCTTTCTCTATCTGGGAACAAGTTGTAACGCTCCTGTCATTTCTCTTTCTGCGGCCATCGGTTCTTTTCTGCATTGTTACCATCTTCCTTTTCATCTGCCTCCCATTCTTTTCTCTGTGCTCCCTCCCTGTTTAAGGATGGGTGGAGGTGACACACACACACACACACACACACCCCCACACACAGAGCCTCCTCCCCACACACACACACACACACACACACACACACACACACACTCTGGACTTAACAAGACCCCCTGAGAGTCTGGGAGCACCAGGGTCATGTATGTATGCGTGTGTGTGTGTGTGCTCCTGTCTGTGGTTTTGGCTTTTTAAACCGACAGTAAACAAAAAAAATAAAATAAAGCCACTGTTATTTCAGTTTGAAACCCCAGCTGATGAATAAATCTGAATAATTCACTGCCAGTTTGGCCTTTTTGCTCAGACACTGATGGCTCGTTAAGTCCAAGATTCAGAATCATGTGTCCCCAGAGGTGTTGTGCGCTCAATCATGGACAGAACAACATCTCATATGTCCGCCGTATGTTAGCCGAGCTGCCCAGCACTGATCCAAAATCTCTGTCGCCCCCATTGTTACTGGTCTGCGTGTCCCTCTCCTGCACCTTGTCCCTGAGCTGTAGGGGGTTGAGTTGGGTGAGGTGGGAGGGGTCAGGGGGGTTTTGGTGGTGGGGTGAACTCGTCTACATCAAAAGGCTTGCGGAGATACAGTGGCGCTCATCACTCCTCATCCTCCTTTCTTCCTCTCCTCTACTCGCTGCCCAAGTCATTCCCTGCATACCAGCATTTCAGCGCTCAGTCTGACCAGAGACAGAGAGACAGAGAGACGGAGAGTCCAGAGAGAGAGAGAGACAGAGAGAGAGAGAGAGAGAGAGAGAGAGAGAGAGAGAGAGAGAGAGAGAGAGAGAGAGAGAGAGAGAGAGAGAGACATCCACGCCAAGGCTCAGACCATCTCTGCAGGAGAGCGTTGGCAGTTAAAAGCCCTCTACATTCAGCTGGTCCCACAACAAATCCTCTCCATCTGAAGACAGACACTGAAGACCCAGTAACTGACCTCTGGTTAACTATCCAAGGCAGGTGAGACTGTTATAACTTAGTCCACCTGTCTGACAACAGGAGTACAGTCTTCGAGGGGAAAGTTCAAATCCCCAAAACAAAGCAGATAAGCCCATTTGTTTTTCTTTTGAACAAAGCTTAAAGCTTGGATGTGTCAGCACATTTTTGTGGCCGAGACTAAAATTTAATCATCTGATTATTTAATGAGCGGGAAAATTCGTGGTAATCTTTTTAATAACATATCATGGAAAAGTGCCAAACGTTCATCGCTCATCTCAGACACAAGGATTTCCCGTGTTTCTTTGTTGTAAACTGACAATTGGGGCATTTAAAACGGTTGCACAGACAAAATAAACAATTTAAAGAAGTCCTACGTGAGTCACTGAGCCTCAGTCTGCATCTTAAATCCCACTGAAATTATATCTGGATGGATCTCCATCAAGTACTGGTTTAGGGTTATGCTTTCATTGTTGTATGAAAATTTCCTTTAAAGGCAAAATCACTTCTGATTGATTATTTATATAAACTATATTTTCTTCCATCTACAAGTGGAAATTGTTGCTTTGAACAACGTGTATGACGCAAAATGTGAAAAGGCTTCTTCTTGGGATGTGAAGGAATTTTAGAGAACCATTTTAAAGATTGAGATTCAGTTTGCATACCACATCTGAGAATCACACGTTATGCTACTGCAGAGTGGGCTTTGGGTGGAAATAAAGCGGAACAACAAGTAGTGCCTGCTAGAGTGTCAAGAGCCTCATTTATGAGCCACAGCTTTAGATATCTCCTCTCTGCTGCATTATAAATGGGCACCAGCAGCTGCAGAGGTTCCCGTGTTTCACTCTGCAGTGCGGCCAGAGAACGGAGGGAGTGGAGTGTGTTGTTCCTCAGCTGTGAAGGGGTTGCAGAGGTGCAGCGAGAGACACGCAGAACTGCCTTAATGTTCAACGTTCACACGCCCCGGAGTTTACTCGCCTGTGGCCCCCGGGCTTCACACACACCCAAGGCACAGATGCTGGACGTGAGCTCAGCGTTTAGAAAAAACATGCACATATGCAGTCGCGCACAAGTGCGCTCACACGCACACGCACGCTCCAGAGCACCTCTGGGCCTGGTCTTGATACTGGTGAGTCCTGTCACACATCGTAGTCATCTTAATGAGAGAAGCAGCAGCAGCCTGACAGCTCACAGAGCGAAAAGGGAAAAAAAAAATCACTTTTTTGCTTTTTCTTTATACCCAAAATTTCCATGCTGCCAAAAACCAGTCCCATAATGTGGTGCCATGTTGTTTCAGTGATTTAAATAGGCTATCGCTGTGATTACTGAGCATTTCTGTTACAAAGCAGCAACAAAAGAAAGTCAGTCATGAATACAAAGTGGATAAGGAATCCACAGACAGCCAGACAGTGGCTTAAAAATCCTTTTATACTGAAACTGGCAATAATGTACCTGCAGGCAAACATCAAATGGAAACAGATGCAGTGACTCCATTATTAACCAGTGACTAAGGAACAGACACGGAGCAGAGGAGGTGTGGTTGGTACTTTGGATCTTATTTAATCTCCATTATTCCTTGGAAGATCTATTAAAGTATAAAAAAAAACAAGAGTTTATTTTGCACTAAAATCCCCAAATAATTAAAAGAAATCATATTATAGCATATAATATAGCAGGTGTGTGTTGGTCAGATTGATTTGTGTTGTCTGCCTCATCACACTCTTTGTTTGGCAAACATAAGCATAGTAGGTTATAGACTGTCTGACTTCCTTAGGAAGCTAAAAATATATGTCTGATTTTTGTACCTGATGCTGACACATATATTTGCTGTAATATTTGCAACCCATGCTTATGAAATAGGATTACAGTGGCTCTGTGCTGCATGGGATAGCTAATAGACACCAGCGGGCTGAAACAACAGGTGGGCGCAGCGCCATGGAGGAGCAGACTGAGGCGGCACAAAGGGGATAGGGACAGTGTGCGTGGACTTCATTGCTGAATGTTTTGGGATTCGAGATGTGAACTAAACCGCAGTGGGAAGTGAGCGTCGGGGGTTTAAGTGAATGCCGCCCGAAATAGCACTTAATCGGTAGCTTACCTGCGGTTGTATCGTGAGCGCGACGAGAAAAATCACAGTCCGGTGCAGGTGGAGGTGTCCCCGGTGTCCCCGGTGTCGCTCAGTCTCGGCGTCCGGCTTCCCTCTGATCTCTGCGCTCAAGCCTCTGGGATCGAGCCGGGTTATCCTGTGCGCTCTTGTGCTCTCCATCCCTGCGTCAAGGGATTGGGGACCGGGTTGTGCGGTGCGCTTTGGCGTTGGTGGTGCCCACCCTTCCTCCTCTTTTCCTGCGTCCTCCGTCCGCCCAGCTCTCCCTCCTGTACGGTCTTAAACCCTGAAACTCCCGCAAAGCCACTTCATCGCGTCCAGTTCAGAGAAACCATATCTATCTCTGCCTGCGCTTTGGTTTATCTCCACCTAGAAGCGCTCACCTGATCAAGCCCCTTGCTGCTGTGACCAGATTTCCACTGGGAGTGACACACGCGCACAAACACACACTCTTCACATGGACACACTCCGTTTGCGCTGTATTCCTTCCACCACCTGCGTTAAGAGGCTTTTCAGCTCCAATCTGCCGGTTCACTTGACTTGAACTCTCATCCCAATTAGCTGATACTCTCTCTCTTTAGCTCCTGTCTGTCTTCAAGCTTGATCCACTCTCGAAAATAAGGCAAAAACACGAATCGCATTTCATGCAAAGCGAGCAAAGTTGCGTCTCTTGAGCTGATTGATTTCACTTTGCGACCTTCTCATCCGAGCGGCTTGCTGGTCATTTGTCAACCCGATACGAAGCCTGGCGGCGACAGAGTCAGTGTGGGAAACAATGAAGGAGAGAGCGAGAGAGAGAGAGCATGGAGGGTGTGTCCTGAGGCAGGGAATGTCCGACTTGGTTCCCAGCGCGCACCAGTGCTCCCATCCCTTGCTATGCACTGTGAGCAACCTATAGCCATACACAAACTTTTTTTTTGTCACGTTTACGCATGGGATTATCCTGAATGCGTCTCGCATCTCAGTTCTCCGCTCTGGGTTTTCAGTTTCCTCTTTACCTTTTGTAGCACCTCACTGGTTCCTCTCCTCCAGTTTCAGGCCTCTGCAGTCCTCAGACCACTTCAAAGCTCTGCCGTGCCAATTAACTGTTTTCACAGTTCTGCTCAGGCTCGGGTGGCCCCTGAATGGGAAAGTTTCTATAGGCTTTGAAGCGGAAGCCCTCCATAGTTAAAATACCCTTCTGTTGAAGATGATGAAATGGAACTTGTTCATGGAAAGTTAACACGACTGCATGCCTGCAGGAGCTTTGAGGTGTTTTCTGTGAGTGATTGTCCTTATACGCGCATGGCTAGGACGCCCATGGCACAGATGCCCCAGCGCACCTAACATCCGTATGTGGACAGATTTCTTATAAAATGTTTTCGTAATACCGACATTTGGGATCAAACGTATTCCGACAGCTGTCGATCTGGATTTACTGCTCGCTGTTTAATGAAGCCGCCGGCTGCAAACACTAACCGGGTGAGCGCATAAATATAAAAGCGGATTGTAGGGTGTGGAGGCATCTTTTGAATATTGGCACCGCTTACATGGCATATTTTCCACATGTGACCTCAAGTGCTGTTCTTGTTGGAACCGAGACCTCCGCACAATGATCCTTCTTTATCGGAGGGAATCTAATGAGATTCTGCCCCCCCTTCTCCTCCTCCTCCTCCCCCTCCTCCATCTTAAGGTCTATCATGGGCTTGTTGCTCAAGAGCTTCCCTGACAACCACTGGCGTTTCCGCGGCTTGGCGCTCTGCAGTGACCCCGGAGCGGAACAGAGGGCTCTTGAGGAGCTTTGATTTGCATAGAGGAGCAGTGACCTCCAAACACGAGCTGAATTCTAACCAAGAGTCCGGAAACACGCAGACACCAGTGGGTCTGCTCAGAGGCGGCTGTGTGTGTGGCTCACCTGAGGAAGAGTCACCAAAAACTATGCAGCCGCTACTCTCTGCTTCTTGTTACCTGCACGGAAGTCTTGTGAGTTGTGCATTTGGCACCATCTAATGGTCACACGTGTCCTTTTGATCGCAATTTGAAGAGCGCTTTCAGCATATAGCACATTACAGATCAGCAATTCACTAAAATAATGACAGATAAACAAATGGAGATTCATTATCTTGAATCCTGTCAATGAATAATTGATCCGATTGACAAATAGCCCACAGGATTTTATATTTCTCCAAGTAAGAAAAAAAGAAAAAGACAAATGTAAAATGACCAGTGTGAGCTTCTATCACTCACTTAAGAGCCTGTGAATAAAATAAAATACAGTAGTCAATCAAAGATAGTGACAAAATTACAAGGAAGCTTTCCGTTTTCACCTATTAAAGCTTAGGTTATATACCTAAATGTTACACCACCTGTTTCTCAGCGACAACTTATGTTGCATGTGACCTTTCTCGCTCTCTCCTTGTTTTCTATTTACTCTACAAACTATCAGATAGAGGCGAAACTTTTAAATAGGAGTTAAAATGTGAATCCCTTTCAGAAATCTTACACTTTATGTGGCTTTGCACTTGTTAAAATCATCTGTTATTTATCGTTTGCATCAGCTAAAGTACCCACCAAAGCTATGAATGAAACTAAACGCATCAATGGAAACTTTAGGACCCCCTCTGGGATTCAAAGTGTATTTCTGGCTGTGTAAACCAACACACCGATTGTTGATGTCGCTCTGGATTGCCACCGACAGCCACAACTTCCACAGATAAACCGACAGCAGATAAGAATAAGTTGCCTTTCACTCATTGCGACTGAAAGATTACTGTGTTGGTGAATGGGAAGGCAGTGGGCACGTTGCCAAGATCATGCCCCCTCTCACACACACACTCGCTCACACACACATGGCGCCCTGGTGGCTAAGGTCAGCGCTTTCTCAAGGCAAAATAAGGGAGTGTGGAAAGGCTTGGGAAACTGCAGAAGAATGTGAATTTCTGTGTACACTGTTGAGCTGACCTGAAGACAATTACTCAGGGCACAGTTTAAGTCCACAACAGGGAGGCCCTGTGTGCGCTGGGCACAGCTGATAGTGAGAGTCTAAATTAAGCTTTTCAGGCCTAATTCACACATCACTCCGTATGGCGCTCATGAATCCAGCCTTTGAGAGGAGGAGGAGGAGGTCCTTATTGACATGTAATTACTCCGCAAACCTACATTATCTGAAGAGCATTTGAGGATGGGCCGCTAGACAAATGAGGAATTTGCTAATTGGCAAAACTGCGTGACAATTATGAACATGTGACACTGTACCCAACAGTTAAACATCCACTACTTACTGTACAAGGCAGCCTTCTCGATTTATACATCCATCTACTGTAACTATACATTTTCTGTGAGAAGTGACATTTTGAATACGTGGCTTTTTCCTTGTAGTCAAACGCTTTCACTTAAAAACCCCTAAGCCACATTCTCAGCCTTGACAAACACAACTACAGAATTTATTTTATCTCATAATGAAGGTAACACCTCTATGTTTACAGCAGATGCGTAAGAATCAGTAAATTGAGATGTGACAGAGCATCAGTGTAGTACTTTAACCATAACCTGCACCAAGACTGATGGTAATAACTTAAAGCATTGGGTAAATGTTACAGGCATTTAGCCAAGCTTCTTCACATTAAGTAGGACTGTTGCATGTGTAAGTTGCTACATGGTTAGCATACCAATACAAAGAGTTTGTTGTGCAGCGGCATTCTCTAAAGGAAGAGACTCTCGGGTTCTTCTCTGGCTACTGTCCCATCTCAAAAGATATCTCTCAAATTACTCTATGACTAAAGTGAACAGCTTCCAAAGCCAGAAACTGCTTATTTTGTCTAATATTATACTTCCACATAGCAGCAATAAGGAAACAGCCACACTCTAGACTCACTGCGGTTTGCGTACCAGGAAAAGGTGGGGTGGAGGACAACATCCTCTACCTGCTCCACCGGACTCTCTCACACTTAGACAAGGGGGATGCTGCTGTGAGGATCATGTTTTTTGACTTTTCCAGCACATTCAACACCATCCAGCCCCTGCTGCTGAGAGACAAGCTAATAGAGAAGGGAGTGGACTCACATCTCACTTCCTGGATGGTGGACAATCCCACTGGGAGACCATCATCAGCAGCACTGGAGCACCACGGGGGACTGTGCTCTCCCCTGTCCTATTCACCCTGTATACCTCGGACTTTAAGTGCAACACAGAGTCATGTCACCCGCAGAAGTTATCAGATGACACTGCAATCTGGTGAACAACTTCATCTCATGGTGCAGAGTGAACCACCTACTGATCAATTCAGCTAAAACAGCTAAACAAGGGATGGCAGATGTTTTCTGGAGGTCCAAGCCCCACCTGTGTCCCGTAACCATCAACGGGGAGTGTGTAGAGGTGGTTCGGTACCTGGGGTCTACATCTGGATCACAAACTGGACTGGTCAGCCAACATAGACTATTGGTGCACAAAAAAGGTCAGAGCCGTCTCCATTTCCTCAGGAGGCTATGACCATTTAATATCGGAAGCTGCTGGACATGTCCTATCAGACTGTCGTTGCCAGTGCCCAGGCAGCACTAAGAAGGAAGGCAACTCACGGCTGGACAAACTGATACAGGAGCCGGGCTCCGTGGTGGGGGCAGAGCTGGAGTCTCTGTCATCAGGGGCAGATGCAAGAACACTGGACAGTGAACACACCACCATAGTGGGGCAGAAATATATAAATAAATATCTTATCTGTTTCTATGTGATGAACACAGATATGAAAGATATTTAAGTTTGCAGGGACAAATAAAAAATCCATATATCTATCAAGGCTGAATAAATTCCCGCATTAAATCTATTTTAACTCTAGCTTCTGTATTACTCTAAGAGGCGTAAAAAAAAGACTGCAACAGAAACAGGAAATAAAAACAGGAAATATTTCTAATCTAAACCTATATTTAAAAAAAACAAACTCATCTGGATTATTACACAAAGCAGAAGGCCAACAAAGATATAAAATGGCTTGTTTGGGTAGCGCATACTTCAAAGCTCAGACTGAATGAGATTCCTATTGGTTTACTTTACAAGAAGGAGCGATACGATTACTTCTGTGGAGGTTTTTATATTAGTTTGATCAAAGCAGTATTAGTTTGGTTACGATCTAATTAAATACGTCTGATGAAAAACTTCCAGGAATTCAATTTTCTATAAAGTATTTCTTTTGAGCAGATGTGACTCAGTCTGACTCGGGTATCAATATCCTGAGAGGACTTTTTGTTCTCAATACCTACATTGCAATTTGTGATTCACTGCTGACTAATAATTCTGATGAGCAACATTTACCAAGCAAAAGCCACATCGCTAATAAACAAGTTCCAATTCTTCTGTCAAATTGTTTAACACCCCGGCCAACGCACTAATGCTGTGCAAGGTACCTCAATGTCAGGGGTAGTTGGGAAAGTTGGTTCATAGCTCCACCTGTTGGCCTTAGACAAACTCATGCTGCCACATACATAGAAATGAAGAGAACTTTCTCCAAGAAATTTTTAATTAAAAAAAGAAAAAGCTCCAGGTACAATGTCTGGTGGACCAGACGCTGGGTGCAATGCTTTATAACAAACAATTAAAAAACATATAAAGACATGTCACATCGCTTGTGTTAGTGAGTGTAAATATCACTTAGAACCCTCTATAAATACCTGGTTGTGTTTTTACAGTGAGAAATCCGTCATTTCTGCACGATAAAAACACAGAAACCTGATGCATACTTACATGTAATCCTGGATGGAAGGGAAATGGTTTTACTGATCAGCAAACTTCAGTTTCTAAAAAAAAGTTTTAGTTTTGGGCACCGCTGTACTCTTTTTCTTTTTTTTTTTAAAACACCTGGATTTTCGCAAAAAAAACGGCCGCTCCTGAAAGGCGTTATTTCTTGGCGAACGAGATCTTCATGGCGTTCGTCTGTGTGATCTTGAAGCCTTGTAGCGCATCTCGCGCAGCGCCAGCCTGCACCTCGTTCTCAAACTCCACAAAGGCGATGTCGTGGCGGCCGGGGACCAGACGCACCTCCTTGAACCCCGGGAACCTGAAGATACGGCGTCACAGTCAGCGTCAGACTTCGACAGACACAAGCGTTTCTAATTAAATGCAGAAAATAAGTGGTTACTGACTGGTTGAAGAGCATGGACAGCATGAGCTCGTTCGTCTCCTCTGGCAGGTTGGTGAGGAAGAGGATGTGATTGGGTGGATTTTCCGAAACCTGTGAAGAGAAAGCAGAATAGTTAGAATGACATCGAAACTAATTTAACGAGATTAAAAAAAATGAACGACAATGTGCTCTTTCGGAAAGGGGACACACGCTACCTGCTGAGGCATTTGTCCCGGCATCTGTCCGGGCATCATCTGACCAGGAGGGATGGCACCAGGCGGGATCTGGCCAGGTGCCATTCCTGGAGGAGGCATCATGCCTGGAGGGGGCATGTAAGGAGGCTGGCCTGGCATGTGCATCATGCGTGGAGCCTGGCTCATAGGAGGCATTCCCTAAAGAGTGAAGTACAACAATGATGAGCTGATATGACCAGAGTTAATCCGCTTTATCACTTGCTTCAATTTATGTTCCACTTTCTTTATTCACTTCTATTGATTTTTACTGTTCCTGTTTTGTTTGGGACGACACTTTGGATCCAAGATGAAACAAGAATTTTCCAGCTGCTGAGATCAGCGTAGATTGCGACTAATGCAAATAAATTATAGACTGTGCTGCACATTTAGCTGTATTTTACACTGTAATAAGAGTTTATGTAAACATGGTCTGTTGTTAACATTACCTCCATCAATAAACACCACACGTTTTACTTACAGGCATAGCAGCGGGTACCCCAGCGACCATAGCCGCAGCAGCCCCTGCAGCAGCTTTCTTAGCTGCTCCCGCATCAGGTCCTTTTGGCTTCTTCTTCTCTTTCTTGCGGTCACGCTCCACGTATGTGCCCTTCATTTTAGCTATGATGTCCGAGTCCAGTTTGGCATACTGGATGCGCTGCAGGGAGACACAGGGATGTTAAGACCACACGCACCCACAGTTTGAACGTTATGCCAAGAAGTGGTCAGGTACACTCACCATGGGTTTGTCGTAGAAGGGGAAGCCCTGCATGGACCTCAGTGCATTGGAGGCGCTGTTAACCTCCTTGAAGATAACAAAGGCCTGGCCCTTCATCTTCAAATTCCGTGCGACCAGTATGTCCAAGATCTGTCCGAACTGTGAGAAAATGGCGTACAGCGACTTTTTCAACTCTGCAGTGGAAGAAAAAAAAGAAAAAAGTACAAGGCATTAGTTTGGTTTGAGGGACGTGGATACTGTTTATTAACAGAAGGTTGAAAGATGGGGCTCAAAAACTTAAACTCACCATCTTTCTTGATTTTCTCATTCAAGTTATTGATATAGATTGTATGATTGAGCCGAACTTCCGCAGTGGCCATCTTCTAACGTGTTGGCTGGAGAGGGAAAGAAAAACTTTAAATAATATTCACCTTAAAACAGTTGGAAGCACAGGTCTGATCCACTGCTAAGCAGCTAACTAGCTAGCGATAGCAAAAAAACACTCCAGGGTGAAGAGCGTGGGGTGAACGTTGGAGTTAACGTTAGCTTGAAAGCTAACTGCTAGCTATAAATGAGCAAACATAATTGATCGTGCTAAATTCACCTTTTGCTTGAACTGGATTACATGTATTGTTACACATGGTGGTCAGATGCGTTATCTAAGCCAACAATTTATTTGCTAAAACATCACATCCTTTTATAAAAAAAAAATAAAACTGGATATTTCACCGTGGACGGAGTACTCACCTCGAACCGTTGAATGAAAATCCCGGCCTTCACAAATCCCGTTCTTAGTTCTCGCGTTAAGAAACAACGCAAGCGTAGTTTCCGGTGTTACACCAATAAGTTCCGTGTTCAATCAGGTTTCGTAACCGTAAGCGTTCCTGTCATACTTTGTGCAGTTATATCACTGTTACTAAACATAGACGCAGATAGCGTGACCTGTTGTTTAATTCATGCTACAAATGTGATGTAACACCTGTTCTTGTTGGGGTTAGCACAACACCAATTTTATCGGCCTTTTTAATCGCATTTTTGACCCACATGTAGGTTGCAGTTACTTGCTTGAGACACCATGAATTAACTGTGGGTACATTTTTCAGATAATGTAGTAAAGCGAGTAGATGCATTGGAGGGCGCTATGACCTTTTACTGTCGATGTGTGATCTCACAATATTCACAAAGAAGAAGAAGAAGAAGAAGAAGAAGAAGAAGAAGAAGAAGAAGAAGCTGGGCGAGAGGATACAACCAAATATGGACACGACACTGGTGGTGTTGCCAGCGCGCTTTGCTAGTCTGAAAAGTGGGTTCAGGATCAGTGTGCAAAATACAATAAGTAAGTCACTGTTAATCGATAATAGAGGTGCTCTTACTCTTCGTTTTCTACCCAAATAACATCCAGCATAGAGTTAACATAACTTTACTGTTGGTTGTTGTTAGCAGAGCTACTAGCTAAGTTGTAGAAGATAAGAGAGTGTGAAAGGTGGTCAGGTAGGCTTTGTGAACAACCTTTGTCAATTATTATCTTTGTTTAACAGTTGTCAAAGTCTTTTTATAACTCGCAACGTGTAAAGATAAACGAAATACTAACCGAGCTACCACTTTTATAATGGTTAAACAAACAGGGACGGAGAAAAGATACCAGTCGAGTGCCCACAGATGCCACCACCTCCTCATCAGCCTCCTCCACCTCCTCCACCACCTCCACTTGCTCCATGCCAACCACCTCCTCCTCCTCCTCCAACCTCTGCACCAAAGAAGAAGCTGTATCAGACCATAGCCAGCAGCAGGAGTCCTGTAGAAGGGGATCACACAGAGGCATGCTTACTGATCAGTCAGAGAGAGAGCAGGTGAGATCAGATGTTACAAAAACAAAACAGATTATTAGATGCACATGTACAAAATGATCCAGTGAAACTTGGCGGACCCAGTAGATGTTGGCAGTTCACTGAAAACGTAACGTAGAAATCAAAACAGCGTATATTATTTAATTCAGCTTCTTATTTTATTTAACTGACTAGAGAAGTGCAGCGACCGTATAGTGGTGGACGTTATTCAACAAATAGTTCATCAATCAACTGAATCACTGAATTGTTATTTGCAGTCGACTGGCTTCGTACCAGAGGTTTTCTTGGCTGACAGGTTGGAAATACCTGTCACTTTGTGGTAATTTGATCCACAACCTTTAACTTCAGCCTCGGCAATTGACGCAGAGTTGAATCAACATGTGACAAATGGAGCTCGTGAGCTTGTGGTCACGATGTGGGGAGTCGTGTACACCGCGCGTGAACTCGGACTTTATTAAAAACTGCCACTTACAAGAGGGCGCCTTCATATGGAGTTTGCTCATGGTAAACACGTCCCCGTTTGAAGTTCGCAAGAGTCAACAGAAGCCGAATACGATGTGTGAGCCTGTCGTCAATATCAGTATGCCCGTTTCACTGCGGCCAGTAAACACAAATCAAATTAATTATGACCACGTTCGTCTTAGCGCATCGTAAACGTTCCAGTGAGCCAGCGTGCACAATACCGTGGACCCGGCTCACCTTAAAGGAATCATAATTAATGTTATCAATCACACTAACCCTGCTTTGACAGGTTTTTGGAAAAAAAAAGGCTGCTGTGAAAAGAGTCTGTTGCAGGGCCGTTGAACTGGATTTTCATGCATTAAATGATTTGTTCCCGTGGAATGATTTGCCTTTATGTTATCCAGTGCCATTTTTTTTGTTCTACAGCTTCAGGAAGGACCTGCAGTGGATACTGGTGAACACATATGTGCCTTCCCTAATTCAAGATGGTCCACAGTAAGTCAGTAAACCGTGGTTTCACTCTCTTTATTGCCATGTAACTCCTTGATCTACATTTGACTGAGGAGTATGTTAAAGTGACACTGTAACCTCATTTGTTACGAATGTGCTGTTATGTCATTCGCAAAACCCGGAGGCTTCTATGTTTAGGTTGTTATGCATATTTCCCAGGGTGTGACTTGTCAGTTTTTTTGTTTCCCTGTTGAGGTGTGGTCTGGTGGCTTTGTGGATGGCTGCTCATCTTCGGCAGCCGCGGCTCAGCGTCGATATGGAAACTGTGGTTCAGACGGCACGGAGCAGGGGATACACGGCTCAGGGGGAAATGTTTTCAGGTAACTGAAGTGTGTACAGAGTTCGGGGAGGGTTAGTTTGAGTGGAAGAGGTTATGTCTCAATGGATTTCCGTTTCCATGTGTGAGCAATAGAAACTGATCTGCCAATACATTATGACCAACATACAATACAGATGAAGTGAATAGCACTGATTATCTCGTTATCACCTGTCAGTGGGAGGCAGTAAGTGAACGTGTTGCCCACATCAGTGCCAATCAAATTTGGTCTAACGAAGGAAAGTTGGTGAACCCGTGACAAGGCCTCATTGATGCACTTGGGGAGCAAAGGCTGTGTCTGTGTGGTCTGATGCAACGGACGAGCTTCTGGAGCTCAGATTGTTGTGAAACCTTATGCTGGTGGACAGGTGAGCAACAGAACTGGAACGGAGGAACTGAAGATGATTAATGGGTCAAAGCTGTTTTGGTGGCAAAAATGAGACCTGCACAAGATTAAGCAGGAGGTCATAATGTTACGGCTGCCAATATGAGTTTTCTAGCAAGATGCAGCCTGTGATTAAAATTGTGGAAGTTTTGTAACTGGATTTGCAGCTGATATTTGTTCCAGTGGTCTTTCACAGAGCTTTTGGTGTTTAGTTTCTTTATGATCTCATTATTTTATTTTTATTTTTTTGTCAGCTGAAAACATGGCCCTGCTGGCTGAAGAGGTTTGCGGCTGCAAGGCTGAACTTCTCTCAGGGGGTTTGACTGGTGACAATGCTGCAGCCATCATCACTCACCTGTGGGATAAACAGCCCGTTCTCATCCCGTATCCTGAAAGAAAATAATTATTTTTTCTGCCCCGTGTGTCATAAAAAAGAGAAGCTTATGTTTAGAGGTAAAAAAAAAAACTCCTTGACGGCATGTTCAGGTATGACGAGGACTTCAACCACGAGCCGTGTCAGCGCAGCGGCCACAGGGCCCACTGGGCTGTCGCTTCTGGTAAGACGAGAGTTTTATAAACACTCTCATAAATGTGGTTAAGATTGAGATGAACATGAAATGAACACAACAAAAATAAATCCGGATCAGTTTTTTTTTTTTTTAAATAAATTAACTTGAGAGTGCAGACTATTACATTTTAATGGGATGCTA
The DNA here is from genome assembly GCF_963514085.1 of Chelon labrosus. Classification (NCBI taxonomy): domain Eukaryota; kingdom Metazoa; phylum Chordata; class Actinopteri; order Mugiliformes; family Mugilidae; genus Chelon; species Chelon labrosus. The sequence continues at coordinate 18,262,837 of NC_140346.1, forward strand.
AAGCCATGCCATGTGTCATATCTGTTTTATTTTGGTTGCAGCACATTTAAAAACACATATTAATCATTGATATATTTTAAAATTAAAAATTGTCTTTGGTTACTTAGGTCACACTCCTTTAAACCACCTTGTATAATGTCCTGAAGTGAACTTGGTTCGACTCATGTCTCCATTCCAGGTGTTCTCCTCGGTGTCGACCAGTGGAGTGTGAACAAAGACTCTCAGCCTCATCCCACTCTGCCCTGGCTTTTCTTCGCCACTGACAGCTGCTCACCTTGTCCCGTTGGCAGCGCGCCAGTCAAAGAGGTTTACATCCTGGCTAAGCAGGGTAAAAGCCTGCGCTACCAGCTGTGGAGTTTGGACAGTGTGGCTCAGAGCAACCAGCAGCTGAGGATGATGGACCCACAGAGGGCTGATGATGGGACCCAGTATGTGGTTCCTCAAGGAGGGGTGGAGGCAGGGCTGGCTGGACAGGCCGTGCTGCTCCACACAAGGACGCCGAGGCAGAAATGAATGTGACGCTGCTCACGTCGGCAGCTGGACTTAAATCTTGTGTGAAAGCATGACAGTGAACTCTTATGGTGCAATATGACCCATTTAAACTCTATGTGCTTCGTGGAGTTTTAAGGATAAGTCAGTCAGCAACATGACATAGTGTACACATACACTGATCAGCTATAACATTATGACCACCTGCCTAATATTGTGTAGATCCCACGTTTGCACGGGAACAGCCCTAATCCGTCGAGGCGTGGTCGCCACCAGACTTCTGAAGGTGTGCCGTCGTATCTGGCTCTAAGACGTTGGCAGCAGATCCTTTATGTTGATTGGGGCCTCCGTGGATCGGTCTTGTTGGTCCAGCAAATGCCAAAGATGGTTGATTGGATCTGGGGAATGTTTATCACAGTCTGGTCATTGTCGGGTCGGTTAAATCCATCCACTTACCTTCTTTTCCTCCCAACATAGACTCTGAGGACAAAATGTTTACGTGTTACATAATATTTTCCACCCACTGACAGAAGATAATCGGCTCTATTCTCTTCTCCTGTCAGTGGTCATAATGTTATGGTTGACCAGTGTATTTTGCCAGGGGAAGAGTCGCTTCAAGTGCCGTTACATAAAGTATATTTTAGTAAGTTATTTTATTTCACTGGGTAAACCAGAAACAAATGTTATTTTATTTAAAACTTCATTTTCAGGAAATACTGTTTTTAAAGTGTTGTGCAGATCTTTCTGCTTTAGACTGAAAAACTATTTATACAATAAATTCTTGTCTTAATGTTTTGTTGTATTTCACTGCCTGTCATCCTGTGAGCTTCGAAGAGACAAAAAAAAACTCAAACTCCGGAGACTCTTATTTTCCGTTTATTGCAATCCATGACCTTCCGGACAAAGCAGGGATTTATTAACAATTTCCAACAGTCTGTGTTTTATCACTGTAAAACACGGCGTCTCAAAAATACAAAATGTGTTTACCAATCCAGTTTTTTGTGCTCATAAAGCAGCACCCAGTTAGAAGACCTGACAGTTTGACAGTAATAGAGTTTGTGAACCATAATACTTTGTAAACACCTTTTTATTCCTCTGTCCTCGTACGTTTGCTTTCCATAGACGAAAAATTCCTAAATTTCAATTTCAATTTCATGAAGTGACATGTTTGCAGCACTCGCGGAGCAACTCCGTGTGCCGAGTGAACCGCCCACGCACACCTCAAACAGTGTTGCATGACACCATCAAAGGACATCTGGAAGACTGAACAATGTTAATGTTCACCAACCTGCTGCATTCCAGTCAAGGAATGACAGATATGCTCACAAGCGCTGCCACTATATCTAAATACGACAGTGCCGTTTCTTTGTAAACTCTCAAGTGTTGCATACAAAAATTCAAAGCTCGGTTTTAGTGTAGCTAAATGAGGTTTACAGCAATTACACGTCATCCTTTAAGTCACATTCAGATTTTCCAGTTTCAGGAAAGCCGATACATTAGTGAAACCCCACAGAAGTCTAAACGGACTGATCTGTTTAATCAGGCAATTCCAGTTTCAGTTTAGCCTTCACACCACTGCTCTGCTGTAAAACTCCCTAAAGCAACACGGAGCAGAGAGACGCGAGCGATAAATTTCACGTTGAACTGTAAACCCAGCACTTCACTGCTGCTTCCTGTCTTGAGACGCACAGAGGCACCGCTTGTTTTGTTCAATGGCTTTGTGAGGATCCATAGTGCAACATATTCCAGACAAACATGGCTGCCAAGCTGCTTACTGTACAGTTAAATGACAAAAAAAACAAACAAACAAACACTTCACTGCATTATCATACAAAACCCTAATTAAGAAAACACTTTTGAGATTCTACTAGTAGAAGTCAAAGCTTTGGGATTAATCGTAAATCGGTTTGTACTTGGGTGAACTCTTTGGAGAGAAAGGTAGCAGGAGTCCACTGCACTGGAATGATCAAACAGCTCTGTCTGTAAATTGCTAGGCACAGAAATTGTACAAACAAGGTAAGGAGGTTATACCAAGGCCAAAAATAAAATAATTAAATTAAGACTGTATTTACACACCGAGTTAGTTAACACGTGGTCAGACCAGCGTTTTAGTGTTGTGTTATACTTTAACATCAGAAGTGGTCCGTGAAAAAAAAACAAAAAAACTCTGATTTCCTTAAGATCCTCCAAGGCTGAGTACAAAAAAAAAAAAAAAGTTTCCTTTGGATCAAGTTCATGGGTGAGAGGTGAACTGCTATGAGAACCTCTAACCAAAGGAGGGAGCTGTTGAGGAGGAGGAGGAGAATGAGCATTGGTACATGCAAGTCTTTGCAGGAAAAAGTCACAGTCAGAGGTCCATGATTTCAGAAGAAACAGGCCACAGCCCAAGTGACAGTTGTGCATTAAATTCACCTCATCTGCTCCCAAGTTCCACATAAAGCTGGCATAGTCCACTTTGCAATGGAAAGCCTTGGTTTGTTTCCCCTCCCCTTCTTAAAGACACTTAGATTAAGCAGTAGGTCTTTAAAAAATGATCAAACAGGCAGCCATCTTCTAATCACTCCTCCGTCCGTCCGTCTCTGTACAATCTTCTCTTCTCTCTTCCACCGTCTGGACACCCGAACAGTTTTCCTTCCAGTCACCTCTCCTTCTCAAGGTGTCTGTGGGAGCATACTGCTGAGGATTTCTATGAGGTTGTCCAGTCCCCACAGGTAGCCGTCCTCCCTGTTGCCCTCCACCCACGGAGTTCGGTGGTCCAGGGTCTGAGGGGCCGTCAGGGGCACGGTCTTTCCGAAGTCGATCATCCACACTCTGGCCTTTCCCGAGGCGTCGTGCACGAACAGAAGAGAACTGCCGACGACCTGCAACGGAGAAACCAGTGAGACGGGTGACTTTAGGTAAGCATGTGAGCGATTTAGGACAGAAGCTGAAGGAATGATATCACATATCTACAACTGGGGCGGCAGGTTTGTTCAGAAATTTAAAAACCATATATGATGTTTCAGTGTCTCACCTCATGCGTCCTGAAGAAATGCGACTGTTCGAGGGCTGAGCGGAGTTCCTCCAGCTGTTGCAGGTAGAGTTTCTAAGAAAATGAGGAAATAACGGGAGATGCAGGCAATCAGAATTTGAGAACAAAGGCGGAAATGACGTTGAAAATGGAGCAAAAATATACTAAATGTGCAAAGCTTTTGCTTGATAAATATGAAACCTCCACCAGCAGCTGGCTAACTTAGCTTAAACTAAAAGAAAACTAAAGTTATATCTTGTTTAATACGTTCAAACCCTGGAAACCTGACAACAACATGCTATTTGTTTGTTGTTTGCCGAACTATTTCTTGGACAGGGTCAGGTTCCAAGCATCCAGCCGCTCCAGGAAATGATTATACAAGACTAGAAGAATAACATGTTAATTAAGGAGCTTTACAGGTGCTGGCAGGAGGATTTTATTACCTTTGGGAACAGCCAGGCTACCTGTTTTCTCTCTTTTTCCCCCAGTCTTTATGCTAAGCTAACAGTTGCTCGTGGTAGATTCATATTCACCATAAAGCCATGTAAGTGCAGATAAACTTATCATCTAACTCTTGGCAAGAAAGCAAATACGCTTAAATCCCGAAATGTCAAAATAGTCCTTAAAATATTTTGCATTTATAAAATGGAAGAGTGGAGGACAAACATACCAGAATCTGAATGTTGCCATTGACAAAGTCTTCCAAGGCCTGCATCACCTGCTCTCTGTGCTTTGTCTTTTTAAAGTTGGTGTTACACGTCCCGTCAGCTTTCTGTTGAAGAATGAACATCGATTAATATTTTGATTTGCATGAGGAGAATGATTCCTCTCAGTCATTACCCAAAAAAAGGTTCAAAAAAGGCAACTGGACTTGTAGAGTTTTTTGAGAAGACGTTTCACCAACCGTCAGACAAGAGTCGTTAGAGAACCATTCATGGGGAAGAGGACGGGGGCAAAAACAGTCCCCCCTCAACAACAGGTAAGTACCCAATCGTTAATGTAAATTAGCTGCACCGGTTTCTGGTTGTTAACATAACAAGCAAGTTTCAGGAGGAGTTCCCATTTAAACCTCAGACTTCCCATTAGTCCCCTAGAATTGAAGCAGCTACTGAGTGGTGAAACGTCTTCTCAAAAAACTCTAGAAGTCCAAGACCTTTTTTTTTTTTGGATATACCATGACCTGGATGACTGAGAAGCTTCACAGACTTTCAGTCATTAGTTTAAAAGGCCAAAGAGTCCAGCTGTTCTGTCTTTAATGAGCACCTGAGTATACAAGTGGAAGCAACAACAACAAATATGAACTTAAATGTCCTGGCTGCTGATACAACCACAGCAGGCTGCTGCCCTAAATCCTCATGGTGTGTCATCAGATATTTTCCTTCAGGCCTAAATAACATGCAAATCTTCCACTGGAGCATGCCGATAACCAGCCCTGGATTTACTTCAGAAAGAACAAACAGTCCCTTTAATGCCTGCGCATGCAGCCAACAACCAATAACCGACTGTTATTTTCCCAATTTCACTCCGGTGTGTGGTCCGTCTTGTGAATACAAGTATTTACTCCCACTGATCGGTTTACGTCTTGTAGAAACACGCAGCGCTGTTTATCCTCCTAAGTAAGTCTGAGAACTACAAGCCAGGAATGTTCGCAGTGCTGGACGACCTCTGACCTTAATGCCTTCGATGCGAAAGCCCATGGTGGCGGTGGAGCTGAGTGTCTCCCTCCACTGCATGTATCGCGGCTTGAGGACGCCCTGCTGAGCTCGTTCCTCCTCTGTCGGCGCCCCGGGGTCCACTGCCACCATCTTATCGTACATGTCCTTCCGCATGCGTGGACGCTCCCTGGCTTTTATCAGCTCCTCTTCCAAGTATGTCCTGAAAAGTACAAGCTTAATTTAACTTTTCTTTATATGGATTTATTATTTTATTAATTTTCTCATTTCCTTTCCCCCCCCTCTGTTTTAATATTTTCTTGTAGTCTTATGTTAGTATTGTGAATCAATTTGTTGAAGACACAGACCGCTACCGTTTTATACAAATATAACAAAGAGGTGGGAGTGAGCAGATTAAAGGTGCATGACGCTTCCTTTTCAAGGCTCAGCGAATCTTCCAAAACACGAGATAAGATCTGATAAGCAGCCAGTGCTGTCTCACAAATTCTGTTGCTGAGCCTCACCTGCTGCCCATCTTGCAGTCCATAATAGAGGGAGAGTCGAAGTCAGCCAGCAGGTCCTCCATGAGGTTATAGTCCTGCTCGCCCTTCTGCACTACACCGAAATATCCAGGCACGTAGGGTCGCAGCGTGTCCTTCATCAGCTTCTGCAGGCACTGCTGCTCGCACTCACAGAATCGCTTCAACAAGCGTCCGTACTCCCCAGCCTGGAAGTTTCCTTGAAGAAAGAGACAGAACGAGGATTAATATAGATATAAAGCTAGAGCAAAGTCATGATAGATTAGAAATGACAACTTGTATTTGCACAGTAGTTGAGCTTTATCGGTCCTGTTAGGCAGATTTTGGACGTATTTCCGAGCACAACTATGGTTAAAAACTGATACGACAGTGTTTTCTCTTACAAAGCTAAATAAGTGAGACCATTTCCACAAAGAATTAGATTAAGAAAACATATACATCATATCCACAAGTGTATCGTGCATGCATATTTTCGCATACCTGCATGGCCAGCAAGCTGCACCCATGGGTAACGCTTCTTGAAGGACACAACGAATGGGGACCAGTGAACCATGGTCTTCAACTTCTGCCAGGACTTATTCTGGAAAAAGAAAAGCAAAAAAGAATTTCATCGTCCCGTTGAAAAGAGTGACTAATCAGCCTGAGGGTTTTCTTTTCTGGTCAAACGTAGCACTGAGCCAAACGCAGACCAATAAGATGATTATTCATTAAAGGAAAACACACCCTGTAGCGCGCACACACACACAAACAAACGTATCAGTAGACATTGGACAGACCCTCCCCTTCTGCCAAGGCCAGGTGCACAACGTACATGACAAAGCCCATTCATAAAACATTTACCAAAGCCACCACTGTGGTGTCGTAAAACAGAACCGTACTGTCTGAAACTGTTTGTGTGTGTAATGGTTATCGGTGTTGGGAAACACCACAGCAAGGACAGTGTGCAATAGGGGCTTTGACGCAAGCGGGTTTGAGAAGAACCTGACCTAACACTGATCGATTAGAACATGTGTGTGGGAAATCACGACGAACGGACAGCCCGCCGTGGAGCGCGAGCACGTCACGTTACGGCACTGAAAGGCAAACGTGTCACGCGTTGTTTCTTTAGGCTCGATTGCGTTAAAGTTTAACAAACACAGAAACAATCACGATGATGAAAAGAGCAGGACGGAAAAAACAGGGCTGGGATGCAAAACAGGTTCATGTGAGCAATAAAGCGCAGGGACAAGAGGCCACAATCATATAATTAATCATTTTATGGCTAAATGACTTCTGTGAATGGCTGCTCCTCGCACCACTCGCCCTATCTGCGCTCCACATTCTTTCCCCAGCTGCACTGTTGAAACTCAAAAACAGTCTTAACGCAGGAATATACACACACGACGGAAACTGCGGGTCTGTATTTACCTTAGAGCAGGAATAAGTGCTTTATTTGGGTTTAAGAAGGCCTGTTTTATAACTCCAAAGCTGGAAGGCCTTGAAAAACATTCTTCGTACGATAAGTGATGCAGAATAATCTTTTTTTTTTAGGTGTTGAACACTGTAATCTTAATTTTTACTTTGATTGTTGTTTATTCAGGTAAGAGAATAAACCTGAGTATGGGAGTTAACTTGTTTATCGTACTGTATGCAGCATTTACTTGGCATGTTAAACACAAGAGACCACAAGACAACAGTAATACCTTCAAAATAAAGTATTCATCTCGTCTCCTTTGCAAATTTTTCTCACGTGAAGTCATTCAAGGGTTCAGCCTGTCTGAGCTTCATCAGACAGCTGGCCAGTGTCATGGTTTTCAGGGAGAGACGGAGAGTAATGAGAGTGAACGCTGGACGGCTGTGAACTGAGCCTTCAATCGCATCAACAGATTAACCTCGGCGTAACCTCAGTCACCCCGGGGCCAAGAACAATGACAAAAGAGCTGCAGCGTTTCACCAACTTTGCAACGCGGAGGCCACGGTTTGCAACACGACAAACATTCCTCTTGCACACATATTGACGCGCATCGACAATCAAACCAGACGCTTTTGACCTACACGTGATCGGGGAGTGACATGTGTCTGGACGGTCGGTTCAATAATTTTTATGAACCAGGCACTAGAGCAAATTATGTGAGTTTTCCACTGTGGACACTTTAATCCTTTCATTTCCCCCTCCCCGTGTTTTCAGCGTCTTTCCATGACGCGAGAATCCACTCCACCGGATTTGCTTAACTTTGCCATTTTAGTCACAATTCCTTCGAAAGCAAACTGCACAGACCAGTGTCAGCTTTAAAATATCTCCTATGAGGCGGAAGCGTGCGTCACAATTTCCCTACTCACCACAGTACAGTTATACACAAACCAAGTGGAAAAAATATCAACAAACAGACGACAAACCTTGACCCACAACAAGCGAGCCACTTTCTAACACGGCACCGGGTCAGTAAAACTGTCACCATGCGTCTGGCCTCCGAAATGCTGCTTTAAGGGATAATTAGAAACCTGTTATGTAGGATTCGCAGTGAAACCAGACTCTGTAAAAACAATATGAGGACTCAGCTGTTGTTCTGACCGTAGACATGTTTTAGTTTATCCAGCAGTTGTTTTTAAAATAACAAAATGGTACCAGACATTTAACTCAAATATCCGCCGCTTTTAGTCTCGATTAGGGTATTTAAATCTGAAAAGCATGGGTACGTGATTGCACAAACACATCCCGTAAATTTGGTTTGCTGAAATCACCTTCATATTGAGTAAGATTGTGTTATTACGCGATGAACGCTGTGTGCATATGTCAGACTTTAACTGCTGACACTTCCTGCCTGCTGGTCCAACTGACTGCGGTTAATGCACACAAATAAACATCAGTTTCAAGGGGTCTATTTATACACCAAACACAAACTTTGTTTAGCCATCAGATCTTTCCCCTCGATTTCTTTTTATTATTATTTATTATGCTATTATTATTATCCGCATCTGTCCTCATGTAAGGAAGACCTCAGTGATAAATGAAATTCACGGAGGGTGAGAGGGGAGTAGAGGAAGGTGAAGCAGATATCCAAAACATCCAGCCTCTCTTCCTTCACTTCACTTATCCGCATCTAATTGCTCCATGCTGACAGCTTAATGTGTTGCGTCTAAGGAGTCTAATGCATCTCCTTAATAGGACCAGCGCTGACAAAAAGCTAATGCCGCTAATGGTCTGCTCGACATAATGTGGAGAACATGCAATTTGCAAAAAAGCCTTGTTGTTCCAGTTTAAAGTGCTGCTATCTCATCCTGCGTCTCCGTCCCACACACGCGCGCTTTAAACACTGAGGTCACATCTCACCCCACACACTCAAACCTTCACCATCGCCGCTTTCTCTTTTATATAACTCATGAATATAGGAACACAAAGCTTCTGTTTTGTTGTTCTTTGTTGTCCAAGCCTCCTCCTCGTTTCCCAAAGCGTTGACGTTGATGTTTGCGCAGATTTCTTCATCTTTATTCTAAAGTTATTTTTATTTTCCCCCACCGTGCATCAAATTCTACGACAGCTTGCCCCCACCGCCGTGTGAAGTCCACTTCTCTGGGATTTTTATTTTTTTTTGGGGGGGGGGTTGGAATCCAGGGAGTGTCTCCAGCACTCGCCAAGACACATCCCTGCCAGGATCACCATGTGGTTCACATGACAGCAACAATGGTCACACTCAGGGAAGTCACAAGAATCTTTTAACGTCGTTCCCCTTCAAACTTACACACATGACTAAATGTGTGAGGGGGGCAAGAAACACACTCCAGCAGTTTATTAAGAACACCTCGCTAAAGACTAATATAGCCTCTAATGTTTAATGAAGGCTTTGATGTTCAGTTTTTGATGCTCTTGAGGCGCTGTGTCAACTTTATGGTCACTATAAAGGCTTTAATTTAGCAAAGAAAGACTAAATAACCTTTGTGAAAAGGTGACAACATAATTATATCCTAGGAAATTAATTGTGTGCCATTTGGCTGACTGGCTTCTACACCCAGAGTTCATCAAGTATACACAAGACAAACTGAACAATGCAAAGACAACCATCACACACTGACCCAGCAACAACAACAATAGGTTATCAATTAGATCAGATTTGAATACCCAAATCTGTCACCTGCATCTACTATAATCCACCCCAACATCTTTGTTCTGAAGAAGCATGACTCCAGCAAAAGCAGCCCAGGGCCCAAAGACAGATTGCAATTTTAAACCTGCATCGCTGTTCCGTGGCTAAATTTGTCCCGATCCATTTTCCTACCTGGCAGACGGAGCAGTAGTGGAGGAGGAGGAAGGCGCTGACACAAGCGCACACCGCCCCGGAGACGAAGCGAGATCGCAGCCAACACAAAATGCTCTGCACCATCAGCACAGGGTCTTCCCGCTTGACCACCACCAGGGACGTGTGCCTCCCTGCCGGCCTGACGTCCTTCACGTTCATCTACAACCTGCTGTGACTGAGTCTCTGCCTTCGTCCAGTTATTCAGCTTCAGCTGCTCTGTAAACTGAGGCGTGTGTTGCCTTGTAAATGATCTTCTTCACTTATAGACTCTGACAATGACTCCCTCTCCTGCACTACACCCTCTTTTTGTCACCTCAATTCACAATTGCTCCTGTTTCATCATTTAGTCACTCCTCCCTTCCTTTTGTCGCACTTACTTAACACTTCATATCTTTGTTGCAGTCATCAAGAATATTCACCTACTGAACTAAAGTAGTCATTTTTCTCTCTCTCTCTCTCTCTGCCATCTGCCTGCTTGAACTAGTCCCCTTTTCCTCTTGCTTCCTCCCTGAATGCATTCACCCTGAAGGTGCACACCTCCACACAATGAGCTGTCTTCTCTTTCTCTCACTATAATCTTTGTTCTCCTCTACCTCTCTCTCTCTCGCTCTCTCTCTCATCCTCTAATCCCAAGAGAGCCTATCCTGAGCCCCATGCCGAGCCAATCTCCTGCTAGATTCATGACTGACATGGCGGCATGGGGGTAGGGACAAGAGGCCTCTCCATACCCTCCCGGCGTTCTCCTTTTGTCTGCATGACAAGTTCGCCAGTAACCTGCAGAGAGGTGTGCGTGCGTGTGTGTGTGTGTGTGTGTGTGCGTGCGTTCGCAGAGGCAAAGCAGAACCTGTCAGACAACTATCATCTGCTACAGGAGCGACAGCGTGTGCATACACTAAGCGGAGTTTTCAGTCATGTTAGAGCTCTTTTCTCAAAACTAGTTTATATAAACCACATCCCTTTCCCTTGACTCAAGTCTCTGGTGCTGAAGGCACTCGGCTGTGGTGGGCCACTGAAAATGGCACAGCTTTTAGACAACATAACAACAAAAACTTTAATAAATATCATGCTACTATTGTCTACCTGATACTGTATGTAATGTAAGCAGTGTACTATTTATTCAGAAATGTCATAGTTGAAATACAGATAACTACGTCATTGTTAAAGTTCTGCGTTATGAAACATTTCCTGGTTCAATTTTGGTCTTCTGTCTTTCATAATTATGACAAACTGAGGATTTGGGGGGGGGTTGTACATCTCATTTTATCTCCACCTTATGTATTGTAGAAATGCAGTGTGAAACATACATTAGAATTTGTACACTGCCAGTTCATTAGGTACACTAGTGGCTTCTAATATAACAGTCCTGCACTAAATGTTAGTTTCATGAGGGTTATGGTATTCAGCATGTCTTTAAAATAACCAAGAGAGCAGCTGATCCAAATGTGCTTTCATTTTGGACAGATGTTTCTATTATTTTGACAACCCCAGTCAAAATAACTGCTGTTTCAGGCTTGGCTAAATAACAGAAACACGTTTGAGGTGCTGTTAAACTGCACAGAAACACAAACTAGATTCTCCAAAATGATCATAAAGTTGATTTACCACCTTTCTGACTCCGTTTCAACATAAACTGAACATTACAACTGTCGTGAAGGAGGATGTCGTGCAGGACTTTTACATTAAACTGCATGTTTTCATAGCGAACTGGCAAATAAATGCATATAACAGAAACGGGACAAAAATGCACTGCATTTCATTGCAGCGTGGACATTATTCTATCATGGATTTTGTGTGTAAGTGCTGTGGGAGTGATGTGTGGGACGTAAAACAAGTCTGCAACTGTGGCTCATGAGGGAATAAGCACGCATGAATAAGAATCATCACGTGTAGGCTATGTGTTCAGAGTTTCAATATATATATTTTTGTGAGTCTGCGCTCTGTCGTTTGTCATCTTACTCTAATTTTCCCCTTGTTTTCTGTTCCACTGGGTGTCTCACAGTGCCTCAAGGGAAAGTATTAAGCTTTAATGAAAAGCCGAATGTTGGGGGGAAAGAAAGAGTGCATCATATGGGAGCGGAGTAATCTGGTAATAACGTGAAAGACTGTGTGTATTGTTGGCCTGAGGAGACTTTCATAGGAATTTACATCTAATAGCATTCAAATGTCAGGGACAGAGTAGACACTGTCGGTGAGCGAGAGAGACAGAACAAGACGAGGAGAAAAAAAAAAGTACCATATATGGCAAAGATGTCGCCTAGCAACCGGCTCAGCCTTCAGCCCAATTTTCCATGACACACACTGAGCTATGAATGCAAGACGGCATCGCTGAAAGTGTGTGTGTGCGCGCGCGCGTGTGTGTGTGTGTGTGTGCATGTGTGAGCAAGTATCGGCTCACGTCACACAGAGCGTAGGAAATGTAAATGAAAGGTTTGGCGGCGAGCTGACAGCGTGGCCACGGCGTTTTAAAAGGCCATAACAACAAACAAAAACACACTCGTCCTAATTGACTACAACAAACAACGGAGCTTTTCAGAGGACAAAAGCGTGCCCATTATAAACCGGCTCTTATCAAGAGACCACAGGCCAGCGTCATCCTGTTTGTTACAACAGCTCAAGTGCAACTCTTCAGGTTGCTCATTTCCTGGCTGTCGGTATAATAGCCAGGAAATTACACTGTCCACTGACTGGCTAATTCAAGAGATTGTTACGGTAACTACAAGTGAATCAATAGGTTTGTCCTGTGTCAAAACTTCTTTTTGACGGTATTCCCACAGCGTAACTAAATGCCCGTACACACAGGGACAAAAAAAAAGAGATATTATAAATGCTGTCATGGCAGTTTCTTTCACAAGTTCATTCAAATATGTGCAAACTCTACGATATTACAACACTGGAAAAAAGAAAATGTAATATTTGAGCGCGGGGAAACGACAACAATTTCAAAACACGAGCAGAAGCGCGACAAGCCGTCTTGAGCCGAAACTACTTTTCAAGCAAAATCTCCAAACTCACTCTTCGCCAGTGCAATGATTTACTGAAAACTGAATCACTTTGTGTTTTAAACTGCTAAACAAACAAAACAGAACATCTGGAGACCTTTGGCTCTTGGCTCTAGCAAATTAATCGATCAAAAGCTGAAGCTAAGAGTGCACATAAACTAATACTTTAAAGTGGCTGCAATCTTTGTGGATTACAAGTGATCAAAATGACATTAGGGAGGTGACATTTGTTTGCATAATAAATATGCGGGTACTTTTTGGTTTGTTTGTTGTGGTTGTTGTGTTTTATGATCTACATTATCTATTAACTAAAATAAAATTAAGACGGAAGCTCAAACAGCCAACTCTACTGACTTTATTATAATGTTTAGACATAAAAGACTATATAAAAAGACACTGTTTAGAGCCAAAGTCCATCTCAAAGTGATTATGAAGACAACAATGATTTGGGGAAAGCTCACAACAAAGGCACGTGCTAAAGTGGCGCTCTGGATGCCTCAGACTGCTTCTGTGGAGTCAGATTGAAGTTCAAACCTTCTCCTCCTCTTAAAAACAGAAAATAAAACAGAAATAAAATACCAGACTGGGCCAGGTTGCACTGTGGAAAAATAAATGGCGCTAGATTATTAAAAATATGTAAGCACAGATACTGCCAGGGTTTTTAAGATTGATGTGGTGCGGCATGAATAGCAACACGGTGACAGCTGAATAGCTTTCAGCATGAATGAATGCTCGGTGACGTGGCCCACAGCAGAAAACCTGGACATTCAAGATTCACATGCTTCCAACAACAGAAGTAAAGATACGGAGACATCCTGTTTTTAAGACATTCCAAGCGTGTCTAGTCAACAGTGCATCAAAGCTTCATAACAACAGGGGGGAAACGGCACAACTTCCTTACGTGGACACTTAAATCTAGATCTCATGTCTGGACGAGAGGAAATGCTTCAGCCTCTGGGCCCTTCAAGATAACTTAAAGATCAGTCTGATTGCATCTGTTACATTTACTTACAGAGATATCAGATGACATGTCACTCAAAAATGTGTTCATACAGTGATTAAACGGTCCCGAGGCTGAGCTCATCAAAGCCGTGTGATCGTGACACACGAGGGCGTTGGAGGACTCCCGTGTGGGGGTTGACGATAATAGTTTCCCCTCGTTTTGGGTTCAGTTTTGTAATTAGCAGCAGTACTCAGCAAATGTCTGAAGTAAATATGGAAATACATGAGTGTTCGTGCTCTGTGGAGCTATGTGATGACTAATCAAACTGTCTGAAGCCTTACAGGACAGAGGAGCACCAACCTGCATGCGTCCTCTGTGTGCTAATGTGTGTTTATTGCCTTAGAATTTAACATTTACTCTACTGTTGTGTTTACCATCCGTGTTTTAATTTATACTTGTGTGGACATTTCGCACCTGGCAGCATGGTTTGTCAAGGGGAGGAGAGCCTCTAATAACACACTGTATAATCTGCTGTTTTATGGTCAGTTGCACAATATTTGTATTTGCACCTATTTTTTTTGGTAGCTGAAGTAGTTTATGGCTTTTTTTGTGTGGTGACATGATGCTGTTTCGAAATAAATAAACGTAAAGTAAATGAAAAATCAATTAAATCTTTTTCAATGATACATTTGCAACTGAATTGTTCAGATGATCTTAACAAGACACTCACCCCTGTCCCGTCGTCCGGGCTGCAAAGAGACCGAGCCGGAGACAGACTGGACTCGATGTCGCTGCCTGTGAAGTCGTCCTCGGACTCTTCGAAGGACGAGGCCGAGGACAGGCCGATGGAGGAGGAGTTGGACAGCTTCCTCAGGGAGCGCATCAGAGCTGGGGACCCTCCGCAGCCGCTGTCCGAGCAAGGGGACTCGTCATCCGGGTGGGGGTCCAGGCAGCAGCCGGTGCTGAGGTCCGTTCGGACGGTCAGCAGACCCGGTGATCCCGGAGAGCGAGTCGGACTGGGGTCTCTTGTTATGATGAGCTTTGGTATAGTTCCTGGAAAACTTTGGCCTCCCATCGGAGTCTGGTGGGTCTGATCAGAGTCCTTTTGGTTTTCAGGTTCAACTAAACAACTTTTGTTTTGGTCGCCGGCCGCTTTGGGCCGACACGAAACACTACTACAGTCAGTTTTTGTCATTTTATCCTCAACGTGATCGTCCGTTGTCGACAATCCAGCATCCAAATGCTCAACCGAGGACAAAGTCCGCTCAGTGCCAGGGTCAGAGGTGAATAACTGAGCTGAACTCAGACCAGTATATTCCCTAACCCCAGACACAATGAGATCCTGGTTGTTTCCCCCCAGTGGCTGATCTTCCATGGCCCTCGTCGGGGGGTCCGAGGCATTGTCCTCTCGCACGGGTTTCGGCTCCTCGCAGCCCGCACCTCTGACTTCACCAGTCCGCGTTTCCAAGCCTGACGCATCGGACGAGCCAGCCGCTGCCTCTCGGTTCACTGCCTGCCGACTAGCTCTGACATTATCATCTAGGCCGGATGGTGTCTCCAAACAACCCGGAGCTGCTCGGTGTTCCCCCACCGACGAGACAACCTCGTCCCTCGGCAACTTTCCCACTCTGTGGCCGCGGCGCGTTGCTGGATCTCCGGCTGCGTTTCCGCCACCTAAATCCGCTTCACTTTGGCTGGAGTCTCTCTTTCTCCTTCCCAGGCACGACAGCACTTTACTTTTCATCGGATTCCTGTTGAACTGGTCGTTTCGCCGCTTCTCACCGCTCCTAAATCTGCGGATACGGAGTCGATTGGCTGTCTCGCCCGCTTTCCATTTTGCTCTGCCTGGGGTGTTGGTGCTGTGTGATAGATCCGAGCGAGTTTGGCCCATCCTGCATGCCGTAGTAGTAGCAGGGAGCCAGACACACCCTCAGTGTCCGATTTCGAAAAAACAAAACAATGCGTTTAAACTAATTAACCTGTGACTCCTACACTTTACAGTAATCCATTAGTCACAAATCCATGTAGTCAGCTTGGGAAATTGGAAATTAGTCCATCCCTTGCCTCCATGGGATTATTCAGATCTGTGGGAACAAGCAGATGATGAAAAATGAACAATAGCATAGCATATCAATACACTCCCATGTTTTAAACCCCTTTAAACCTGTCTGGCTGATCAGTGACAGCACATAATATAAAGCACAAGCATATTCTTGTACCATAATACCTGGATCAGGTGTTAATCTGTGGTTTATCACCAGTTAAAAACTCATTTTATTTCCTGCTACAGGACAGAAACTGCCCAATTAAAGCCAAGTCAACTGCACTTGAGTTTATTCAAAGGAAAATATGACTGTAGGAAACATTTAAATATCACAGATAAACAAGTGAGAGCAAATACATTCAAGGTTTCATACTGAGTTTCAACAGTGCAAGTCAGTGTAATACTGCCCTCCTGTGTCTGGACACTGTACACTTGTCCAATAATTTCATTTAGACTCTGATGGCCGTCTGTTAAAGTACAGTGAACAGAAAAAGAAGGTCAGAATATAAGCAGATGCTACGCTGCATGGTAAAACTAAGTAGTCTTTGTTAAGAATAAAGAAAGGACTCTTTATAATTCTTTAATAATCCCTCATTTGCTTTTAAGATGACAGGACCTACAATACTTTACGATGACGAGCAAGTTCATTGGGTACACTAGTGAGTACGAATGTATTTCAGTACAGCAGCCCTGCACTAAATCCTCCTTCATGACTGTTAAAGCGTCAGAAAGGTGGTAATTCAAGTGTACGATCATGTGTGAGGATGAAGTTTGTGGTGCTGTTAGGGTAACTCTATTAAATTAGAGTATTTAAGCCTAAAATGGGGTTGTGAAAATAACAGGAACATGTGTCAGTATAACACAGTACAAGTCAATGGCACTACAAACCGCAGCCTCCAACATGAAAACACAGTTGAATCAGCAGCTGTCTCATTTATTTTAAACAAGTGCTGAATACCATAATCTCCATGAGGCTAAGACTTAGCGAGGGCATGTTATATTAGAAAGCATTCGTTTTCACTAGTGTACCTGGCAAGTGTACATTCAGTATAAAATGTTGCACGATAAATCATTTAACAGCTAAAGCGCAATCTTGTTGATTCTCACGAAAGGCTCGTAATCATTATTCAACGTGAAGTATTTATACTGCATATAAAGTGCCTTACTTCCCTTCACGCTGCCTGTTTTGAAACGTCTGTATTCAGACGCCTCAAACGATTTCAAAAGAGTGCCCTCTTTCTCAACTTGGCGGCCTACGGCAGTTATTTGACACAACTTGTCCTCCAATGACAAAAAGAACTCTTTGATTATTTGCTTACGATGAAGCTTAATCGACCGGCTGACTGCGACTCAGCTTAAAAAGTTTTGTTCTTGTAGTGAAATGAAAACGCAGAAAAAAATATCTTACTTCCCTCCACGTTGCCCGTTTTGAGATCTCTGTATTCAATCGCCTGGTAGCACCTTTCCCCCTTTAAATGTTTTGTTTACGGCCTACGCTAACACTCTTTGATTCTCATTTCCTTACGATGGAAATTAATCGACTGACTGGCAACAAATACAAACAATACCTGTCACTCAACTTGAAAGTCTGGCCCTGGTCTCCTCAAACTGATTCATAAATTACTGTTTTGAGACATTTCAAATGCAAATACAAAAAAAACAACAACAAAAACATACAAACCCTAATCATGCAGTGGTAGCTTTCCTTCCAGTTAAAGTATTAGAAACACACCTCGAGAGCAATTAAATAAAAACGAAGTATTTAATCATTACTCACTGTCATCTAATGTGACAGCACATCGGCAGAAGGAATGCTTACAGAGAGGAAACGAGACAGGAAGGATAACAATGGAAAAAACAGCTCATAGCGTACCACACACTCCAGTTCATTCTTGTGTAATCAAATTCATAAAATAATTATACATAGTGACTCACACCCTGAAGACTCAAGAAACGTGTGATACATCTTTGATGGGAAGTTGGCCATTTCAAAAAGGACATAACTGTCACACTAAAAAAATGACATAAGCTGTCAGACAAATTTAAATCATGGAGAGGCAGAGATATTTGTTTAAAGAATAGAAATAATTACTTTGCAAAGTCCTGCCTGTTGTTGAACTTAATATGGCATCTCTTCTCAGTGCGAGCCTAATCCTAGATAACAGACTGCAATCCAGACTTTATAGTTTTCCTGTGATGGCACAACAGAAAGTATTTTGTGCACCTAAAACACCCAAACTAATCAACAACGGAGCCGAAATACAGTTAAAAATCATAATACACACTGTAAAATGAGCCAAACTTACTCGACAGATCCGGAGTCGTTCTTCTTCTGGTGTTTTGTGTGAAGCAGCTGTTTAAAAAGGCTGGAGGGTTTTATAACTTACAGCAGGCTGTGAAGATGCGGCTTGTCTGTTCACCTGGAGTGTGTGAAATGCCGCTGGGTGTTGTGTTTTATCAGCATGTGGTTAAAGCAAAAAGAGGAAACGCTCGTCAGAAAAAAAAAAAAAACGGGGGCATGTCTTGCTAAGGTTCAGGCTCCGTTACTTCAAGTGGCACCTTGAAGTCGCATTAGCTAGCTGTAGCTACAACAACGTTAGCTTAACACGGACACAAATTTGACTAGAAATAATTATAAAATGACCAGAACGAGATGTAATTAAGAAAATATCAATATCTAATTTACGAAAAAAGTTTTAATTTTACTGTGTCTAAAAAAAAATGTCACCATCGGTTAAAACGGAGTCAGTGGATTTAAAGATGCTGCCTTCAGGTGCTCCACGGAGTTTCGCTTTTGTAGCCGTTAAAGCCTTAAAACTTGGGCTCATTCGGTAACTTTAGAGACGCCATTTTTAAATAGCAAATTTTTATTTATTTAATTTTTAGTCGGTTGATAGTATTAGCAGTGTACTGTTACGAAACAGTTAATAAGATATTATTGATTTCGCTTACTCCATGTTGCTCTTTTGAAGAAAAAAATAAAAATAAACGATTAATCGAGAAACTTCAGTAACTCCAGACATCATTAGCATCACCAGTTTTGACGGTCTTAATTTAAAAAACACTAACTGTCGGTCTGTGCTGTGCAAAAGTCGTCTTTCAAGCGTTGTTGCCTGAAGTAACATGACCTTGCAAACAGACCCATGTCACTTTGGAAAAGGGATTGAAATATTGAAATTCAACAAAAATGATACTATAAAAATATAAATAAATATAAATATAAAAATGGCAATATGAAAGAAACTGCTTTTTGACATTACTATTTTATTATCAAACACGCTGCTATTAAGAATTATCTGACAGCACTTGAAAGCAGCATCTGCCTTTTTTGCACATGCGTGTCTTTAAATTCATTATGTAAATGTGTGCTTTAGCATGTTTTCCTTTAACATGAACAACATGACATAGCGTTAATTAAATCAAACATGTCACTTTCCTGATCTTTTTTCTTCTCTTTTACAACAAACGCGAACATTTGTAGTTTTTGGAACCTCTAGGTTTCCGTAGATGCGGAAGCTGTGTTTCACAACCAACCACCGGGGCTCCGGCGTGACATTCACCGGGTTGTTAGCAGAGTTAGGGTCGTGTGAAAGCAGGAATACGACCACCGTGTGCTCGATAAAGCTGTTGTCAAAATGAGAGTACTAAAAGCGGGTCTGTCTTTGGCAAAGACGCATCTTTTGGCACCAGGGAGCGTCACACTTAAAAAGGTAACATTAAGCTAACATGGCTGTAAATCCATCATGACCTGGACGACTTTACCACCATTTCACAATCGGTAAACAGACAGAAGAGGGGGGTTGAATATTGATCTGAACCTGTATCATGTCCTCAGGTGCTCATCAACAGCTGTCGGACGTGCTCCTCCGGTGCATTTCCCAACGAGAGAATCCGCAACATCGGGATCTCAGCTCACATCGACTCGGGGAAGACCACACTGACCGAGCGTGTCCTCTACTACACGGGCAGGATAGCAGAGATTCACGAGGTGAGCCCTGATATGGACTGTGTTTGTGTCCTCAACGTGCTTTTGTGGTGAGTTTTACAGGTATGCAATCTGTGTTAATGACCTGTTTATGTTGTGATATGCAGGTGAAGGGGAAGGATGGTGTTGGAGCCACTATGGACTCTATGGAGCTGGAAAGACAGAGAGGCATCACCATCCAGTCAGCTGCTACATACACCGTTTGGAAGAACCACAACATAAACATCATTGACACACCAGGTAATAAAAGCGGCACTTAATCTTGGGTGTTTGAGGTAAAGAATATAAATGTCCGGTCCTGACTTTCAGGTACTGATATAGGATCAGATGTGAAGCATTAGATGTTACATTCCCCCCAAAAACTGTGATGATTAGACACTGGCTGCTCTGTAAACATCCATGTCTTTCAAACTAAATTCCAACATGTTCTCGTAGTCCAAATTACATCTTGAGTTTTCTTCTTCCAGAGCTACTGAAGTCACACATATGTTATTTATAACCCGACCACTCACATCTCTGTCTCGTGATTTCTTTTCTCATCCTTTTACTGCTTTAACTGCAAAAATAACTTTCCTGCAGGGTTAAATTTTATTAAATATATTTGTGCTTGTCGGTGCAAGAAGACGGTCCAGGACTGTAGCGGTGCCACAAGTCAAAAGAACCAGCGTGATAAATGCTTCTGACCCTCATGTGTTTCACAGGTCACGTGGACTTCACTATCGAAGTGGAGCGAGCGCTGCGCGTGCTGGACGGAGCCGTGCTGGTTCTGTGCGCGGTCGGAGGCGTCCAGTGTCAGACCATGACCGTGAACAGACAGATGAAACGCTACAACGTCCCCTTCCTCACCTTCATCAACAAGCTAGACCGAATGGGCGCTAACCCCGCCCGAGCCCTGCAGCAGATGAGGTACAGTTTACACATACATTATACACGTTTATACATTTATACAGCGCTTTTCTACCTATTGGTACTCAAAGTGATTTACAGTCACAGTTACACATCTACTCGTTCACTCTCACAAGCACACATTCGGACACCAGTGCAACTCGGGGGTTCACTATCTATGTGGTCCACCTACTGGACTCCTAACCCTAAACTCCTATTGCTAGTTTATTGTAAATATTTTCTTTCCCAATTCTATTTGCGCGATTTGTGTATCCAGTATGCATTTTAGGAACCTTTTACTAATCTGTTTGTGTTTACAATAAATCTCACAATAGACACGGATACATTAAAACTTGTAGACTGCATTCAGACTCATGCAACTGTTCTTATGATACCAACCATCACTAGTTGGCATGTAATCATAAAAAATATTTCACAGACAATGTTGTAAATGGGTGCGGTTTTCCCTTCTGTGTCTTCTTCCCTCATTTGAATGATCTTCTCACACTTTATTTTATTTTTAGATCCAAACTGAACCACAACACAGCCTTTATGAACATCCCCATCGGCCTGGAGGGCAACATGCGCGGCATCATCGACCTCGTAGAGGAGAGGAGCATGTATTTTGAAGGGCCATTTGGGTAAAGTTCATTCACAGTGTAATTTGGTTGTTTTGATCTGCACTGTACCATAAGTGAGAAAGAACAGGTATCGGTAATAAAATCTATCCGTCAGAATTATACAAACCTGTTTGTTTTTCTTCCCTGCAGTCAAAACATCCGCTATGATGAAATCCCAGCAGATTTTCGTGCAGAGGCCACAGACCGGAGGCAGGAACTTGTGGAGTGCGTCGCCAACGCTGATGAGATCTTGGGAGAGATGTTCCTGGAGGAAAAAATCCCAACCAAGGATGACCTAAAGGTCTGTGTGTCCAAAGAACCGTTTGTTCCGACATGTTCTGAAAATGGAAATGATCGGCACATCACTTCCTGTTGAAAACTGATGTACACCTTAATGATTGAGTAGTCAGAAACATGCTGACACTAACAATGCTGCCATGTCGATACTTAACTGCAGTAACATTTTCCATGTTTACATTTTTGTAAAGTGATATTAACAAATATTAAACCAACTCAAAGTATTGTTGAGGATGAGGGAAAGTCAGGTCAGTCATAAACCAAACTATTGGAAATATTCACACTTTGCTTGTTTAAAAAACATAATGCAGATGATAATCACTAGTTTCCTTGATATTTCAGTTTGGACCAAAGTGTTGGATATCACCATTTTAGAAAAGCCATCTTTGAGATCTTATTTTGACCTTATTAATAATTATTCAAATTGCATATATAAACTAATAAGAACCCTTTACCTCACTGTCTTCCAGGCCGCAATCCGCAGGGCAACAGTGCAGCGTCTCTTCTCCCCCGTGTTGGTAGGCACAGCGCTGAAGAACAAGGGCGTCCAGCCTCTCCTGGACGCTGTCCTGGAGTACCTGCCGAACCCTAGCGAAGTCAAAAACTACGCCATCCTCAATGACGAGTGAGTGCGGGGGGGGGGGGGGGGGGGTGGGGGGCTACAATGGTCAATTTGCATGGATTCATTTTTTGTTTTAAATTTCCTCTCTGGATGCATTTCATCTATTAATGTCTGTGGGTGTTTCACTGTTTTAGCGAATCTGCCGAAAAATCAAAGATTGAAATGGACCCTAAAAGAGACCCTGCAAACCCCTACGTTGGTCTGGCCTTCAAACTGGAGGTGAGGTGCCTCGAAAAAACATACTATTTTTATATCATGTCGTCACTGTTTTTTTTTTTTGTTTTTTTTTTCTTTGTTTTCGAACATTTGCGCAACAGGAACATGTCAGTGTGTCATACTGTGTTGTTTCCTCTGGTCTTAACAGGCCGGGAGGTTTGGTCAGCTGACCTACATGCGTGTGTACCAGGGCTGTCTGAAAAAAGGAGAGTACATCTACAACACCCGCACAAGCAAAAAAGTCAGAGTTCAGAGGCTTGTGCGTCTCCATGCTGATCAGATGGAGGTGAGAACGAGCCACTGCACGTCAGCAGGCCGTCAAAGGACACAGTTTTCCATCTGTGGTTTGCACTTTACACAGCAGAGGAGCATGACTGGTCAGAATGGGTAGCTTCCTCTTTTGGCTCTAGTCAAGTGTGGAGATAACAACCACATCCCCTGTGACACCAGAATAACATAACATGTTTCCAGCTGTCTTGCAACTGTCAAACAAGACGTAAAATTGCTAAATATTCATTTGTATTATTACTTAAAAACATCTGGATCTCGTCTGTCCTCGCATTATATTCCCATCATTCATGTTTTCCCCTTTCCATTCCTGCTTTTTTTTTTTTAGGATGTGGAGGAGGTTTACGCCGGAGATATCTGCGCTCTGTTTGGGATCGACTGTGCCAGTGGAGACACTTTTACATCCAAGACCGGCACTAACCTGTCTATGGTGTGTAGCTTAAAGGCTGAAGAATAGAGCAAGAAACAATTCATTTTAAAATGTTTGGGAACACCTTGTGTACATTTGTTCTCATTTTGGGCCAACAGGAGTCCATTCACGTCCCAGAGCCTGTCATTTCCATGTCCATGAAGCCAGCCAACAAGGTAAAGAAATACTGAAATGAACCTGTAAGAGCCATAAATTGATCTCTCAACTCCTCCCTCTTATTATGTGTTCTGTCTCTTATTCTCCAACCAGAATGACCAGGATAAATTCTCCAAAGGTATCAACCGTTTCACCAGAGAAGATCCGACGTTCAGGGTGCACTTTGACACCGAGAGCAGAGAAACCATCGTGTCAGGAATGGGCGAGCTGCATCTCGAAATCTACTCGCAGGTACCTGGTCAGATAGCGAGCAACTCTAAGATGGAGTGCATGATTACGTCGAACTGTAACAGTGTTACAGATCTCCCCTAAAATCTTAGAAATCTTAGAAATGTTGCTTTGTGTCTTTCTATGTGAAGATTTAAAGCTGCCGGCTGCACCCTTTCTCTGCACAGAGTACTCAGTTCTGTTTGGTTTTGAACAGGCAACATTTAAATGCTTTTTTCTCTATGGTGCAACTATTTTGTCATCCTCATTCCTATTCAAGTGCATTCACCATCATTCCTTTGAATAAGAAAAGGGATGTCAATGCGCCACAAACAACTGATCTCTATCTAACCACAGACTTTTGTAAAATGGTGACACACGGTAGAGTCCGTCTGACTTATGATTTGTTTCTGTTTTGCTTTCAGAGGATGGACAGGGAATACAACTGTCCCTGCGTGATGGGAAAGCCCAAAGTAGCTTTCAGGGAGACGATTACCAGTCCCGTACCGTAAGTCCCGATCCTCTGACGCACACTTCAGATTAAGCAGTTAGACTGTGCTAACAGTTTAATGAGGCCAAAAATAAGGATACAATTTACTCATACAGATGAAAGTTTAATTACATTTGTGGGGTATAAAATCCAGCTTTCAGTATTTCAAAAGGTTTGTGCTGCAAGAATCTACAGCACACCTTGGATCGCAGCGTCACAGTGAACACATTCATTCTCCAATATCTGAATACAACGTGTGAGCATCAAGTGTGTGCGGTTGTGACTGCGGTGGCAGTTTTAACGAAAGCCCTCGGGTTTAGTCCGTGCTGGGAGGGTTTTCGCAGTTATGGCAGTGAGGCAGCTGTTCCATCTGCAGCACTTTAGTTCCCTCTGCAGGAGACCAAGTGAACAGCAGCTTCCAGTGAACGATTTCCTGCAGCGATAAAGAAAAACGTTAAGATCAACACGAGTTATCTGACAGTAACACTTTCCCTGAGATAAGTGCAGCACAGTCGAGCACAAGAGTCGTGTCTACTGGAAGATCCAACCGGTGCCAAAAGAACTTGGGACCAAAAGGTCACTAGTTCACATCCCCCTTTGTCCAGGGCCTAGGTGCCCAGAGCAAGCACCACGTAGGATCAATACAGTATAACTTATGTTTAAAAAAAAAAATCATTGTTTGCTGTAACTCCTGACTTTACCTGGGACACCATCTCATGCAGCAGTATGTGACAGTCAAACTTCAGCTGGTCGTTCTCAGTTTCCTGCAGCAGACGAGGAAAAAAAGAAATAAAAGACAGTCCAGAACAAATGTTAACAGTCCAGAACAAGCTTAACTGTTGTGCTGCTACCTGTCTGACTAAACGGTCTGCAAAACACCTCCTTACTGTACCTGCAGAAGCTCCTCTTCTTTAATGTGGTTCGTCCATAATCGGAGAATTATCCAGTTTCATTTGCAAATGTGCTGCAAACTTGTGCTGCTTGCAGAATTTAAATGAACCCTACTTACAATAATGTAAAACTGCCCAGTGAACAGAGGCAGCAACAGAAAAAAACAACCTACCAGCTGCGTGATGTTGGCCACCTGAGCCATGTTGTACAGAGTCTCCTCAGTGGATTCTTTCAGCATGACGTGGCTGGAGGCCATGATGCCCAGGTGCCACAGAGGCTTCATGTCCTGCGCAATGTGACCGTAGCTGTCTGGGGGGAAGTTTGCCACACATACGTCTGGTAAATGCACCGCGCGCTTACAGGAGATTGCTAGTTTCAAGTGACAACATGCGTGTAGAAAACTGAGTTCCCTAAAAGCCCACTAACAATGTTGAAATGCTAAAAAGGTCAATGTTGGGAAATATCTGTGTGGGAGAGGTTGTATTGTCGGACATACCAGGTAATTTCTGTGCAGACTGCGGGCTTTGGTTGGTCTTGTATTGCTGGTATAAGGCCTCTTCTTGAGCTGTAGTGTTGATTTTAAGGAGCTCCTCACACGAGGCCTGGACTTGTGCTGCGTGCTGCTTCCCTCCTCTGGGAAAGAAAACCTCCGCAGAGCATTTCTGTGTAGTCTAGATGAGTGAAACAAAAGCAAGATGTGGAAGGAGGTAGACAGAGCAAAGGCGTTGTCCAGAAGTTAGCACGGCTGTCGGTGAGTCAGTGTTTGCTAATTCTTGTCCAGTGTGGTTAGACCTGCTCCCTGTAAAGCCAGAGTTCATTCGTCGGTGTACTCTAAACTTAAACTCACTCCTGAGATTTATTTTTCACGAGAACCATGTAAACGGAACGTAAACTCCCTATAAACTTTAAAGTAAATCTCCAAATTTAATTAAAGGGAATTCAGTGATCTGGTTTAAGATGCTAATTTGTCATTAAATGTGCATTTTTTTATTAGATTTCTTTTTGGAATAAAACACCTGCACATCTGGAGCAACAAGAGAAATTAAACAAAACCTATGATAAAATGAAAACTATAATAATGTAATCACACTTGCAGTGGTTCACTGATTGTGTGATTAAAACAAAAACGTATCCTACATTGCCGATGATCTCGTGCACTGAAATCTCCAGCTGATACTTTCTTCCGGAGTCTGACACATCCTGAAAGGGAAATAAGATATCAGCCATGGCTATATTTCATCAGTGTTCAGTATATTTTACGCAGCTATAATAACGTTTGACGTTACCTCTGCGTCTCCACTGTGGACCGTCTGCAGTCCAAACAGCCTGTATGGTGAGCCGTAGTGGGCGTTGAGATAGTGTTGGACCACCTTAGCAGCTCTCTGAGCCGGGTAGTGGTTGGGATTCAGCTTTCCAGTCGCCATCACGTCCTCCTCCAGATGCTCCTCCAGACCCTCCTCCGGTAACTCTTGTTTCTTTGGAGAGTGAGAGAGGGATTGATGGTGACAATGTGAACAGAAGCTAATGAAGTGAGCAGGGATGGGCTCCCAGTCCCTGAAGGACTATGACCTGTGTGTATCATGAGGGTGGAGCTTCTGTCTGCAGTAAAGCCTTAGACACAAACATATTCACCAAACAAAGTAGAGAGGAACAAGATATTGATGCACAGTGAATTTAATGAGGGAGTAAGATCTTGCCTGTTAGTGTAACACTCAGACTCCCTGCCGATCAGATGGCAGGTGGAAAGTTTTATCTGCTCGATGTTCCGAGTCAGCTGCTCCTCATGCAAGTGGAAAGATTACTTCCCACTTCCTTTAACAGCAGATCTGTTTCGGGACAGCCCCTTTTTAAAGAGACAGAGTCCCTTTGTGTTTCACCATGTGCCCCCTTTCACCGCTGCACAGAACTTGTAGTGCCGGCAAATAAAAACGTCTCCAGGAAAACTCTACAAGTCCAGTTGCCCTTGTTTTAGCTTTGATATTTGGATGAATTAACTGAAAGATAAAATTTAGTGCTTCAACTAAAGTTCAAAAACCTCTGGAAAATACTTATCACCTACCTAGAAATTCTTAAAATTGCATCTATTACTCCTCTCGCATTATATAAATAATAATTTAATTAATAATAAATTGAAAAAGTTATGAATAAATTGCCAAAAAAAAGATTACTCCACAACTGTATAGTCCATTCTAGTGTTTAGTTTTCTACATTGCATTTAATATACTACATACATAACATGTTTTATTCCAGTAGGTACATTTTAAAATCTCTTTTTTTTTGTATCAAATTCTGATCGTACATCAGTCAGCACAGAGAAGGTCGACCAAAACACATTTGGCTGCTTCCTAAAGTATAGATCATCATCAATAATAGTGCCTACAATACTTTAAATTAACTGAAATTAGTGTGTTTATCTCCTTATATGGTAAAAAATATGACTTTTTGTCATATCCTGTTCACAGTATATTGGTCTTCCCTGAGGAGAGTGTGTGCTTTGTTATCATCCGATCGTGTTTGTCCTTCAGTTTGATTAGTCGACTCGTTTGGGCAGGAACGAAAAACTGTCCGTTCAGGCATCAGCGCAGGAAGTGTGGTATCTGGTTTCCTCTGGTTTCCTCTGGTTTCCCCGTGTCAGCGTCCTTCAGACTGTGGATGTTTTGTCTCTTGTTTTTCCTGCAGGTTTGACTTCACCCACAAGAAGCAGAGCGGCGGCTCCGGGCAGTACGGTAAAGTTATCGGGGTCCTCGAGCCCCTTGATCCAGAGCTCTTCACCAAGGTGGAGTTTGAAGACCAGACTGTGGGAACCAACGTCCCAAAGCAGTTTGTGCCAGCTGTTGAAAAGGCATGTGTGAACTTTAAATGTGGTCTCAGTCGACTGTGAAGGTGTGAAATAGAACAAAGTTGACTTGAACGCAAAGTAGAATCAGTGTATAATTTTAACCTCGGCTACTTCCGGTGTTCATTTCTCTCCTCTTGTTTCTTCCCATCATGTCACAGGGCTTCAGGGACGCCTGCGAGAAGGGACCTCTGAGCGGCCACAAGATCTCAGGAGTCAGATTCCTCCTGGAAGACGGAGCAAATCACATGGTCGACTCCAATGAGATCTCCTTCATCCGAGCAGGAGAGGGTGCTCTAAAACAAGGTGAGGCTCGGCACTTGGCTCTGATTTTATTTCCTTATCATGAGTTAACACTGGCGTCCTTGTTCTTCTCTCTCTCTCGCAGCCATGGAGAAGGCCAACGCAGTCATCCTGGAGCCAATCATGTCTGTGGAAGTCGTTGCTCCTCAGGAGTTTCAAGGAACTGTCATCGCCGGGGTAAACCGTCGCCACGGAGTTATCACGGGACAGGATGGAGCCGACGGATACTTCACTCTGTACGCCGATGTGAGTCCAGTTGGTGCATTTTTCACATACAGCTCACATATCTTCAGTATTTTCTCTCAGTATTTTATTAATTTCATCGCGTTTCTTCCAACAGATTCCACTAAACGACATGTTTGGCTACTCCACGGAGCTACGATCGTGCACTGAAGTAAGTTCGACCTCCAGCGCCATGAAAATCCTTTATAGTCAGATCATGATGAGCATTCAGACAAGCAAAGGCCAAGGTTTAGTTACAAAAGAGTGTGTTGATTTCAAAATCATTTTCAATCAATCAACATTTAGTTTTCCTAATAGAGACCTGATTGTTTGTTGTGAAGTATCCAAAAAGGGCAGCAGTGTGCAGTGTTGAGTTGTGTCCCTTTTCCACCAAGGCAAGCTCCATGGACGGTTTGGAGTACAGTGTTTCAGCAGCCAAAGAAACCACTCTAGAGTCAGGGTTGGGGTTAGGATTATTGTGACCAGCAAGGCCAAAATGGCAATATTAAGATGTGGTAAAAATCTAGATCTTATGTAGGTATCTAGTCCATCTTATCCAAAGCAGAAGAAGATCCTGAGCTTCAGTAATGAGGTGAAAATGAAGCAGCGATTGTCTGTGGTGGAAACAAACCGTCTCTTTCCACAGAAGTTCAGAACTGACCACAGTGGGCTTCAAGACCCAAGTAGTCTGTAGTCGGAGACTACAGTTTTACATTAGTGGAAAGATAATATACAGTAAGCATGCTATGAAGTGACACCGCTCAGAGACTGACCCGAGCTGTGATCGGTGGATCCATGGCTGCCTCAGAATCAGAATAATTGCCCAGTCAGAACAACGACGCCCGAAGACTGACCCGATCAGATTTTCACCGGATTGATAGGAGCGTAGTAAAGCTTTGATTATCTGCTCATCTGATCGTTTCTCTCTGGATGGAATAAATACATTCTTGTTTGCCACATGAGGAGTAAACATCAGGTGACGAGTTCAGCTGGGTCCATCTCTGACATATTTCCTAATGAAATCAGTGCTGTCTATAAAGTTGGGGGAGAAACTGTCTTGGGGAATGTAAACAGATATATCTTATTGGATCATTTTATTTAGCGTCCGTGTAAACAGTTAAGATGGAATTTCTCGTCACGATAATTTCAGTCGGGGTGAAGAAAAGACTTTTTAGCGAGGACGTTAAACTAAAACTGTAGAAGACCCTTACACGGGATCCTTAAAAAACACAGTTTGTACACTGAGATTTCGTAATTCAACGTAATCACAAACATACTCCGTCATTGTTTATCCAGGGAAAAGGTGAATACACCATGGAGTACAGCAGATATCAGCCATGTCTGCCGGCCACACAAGAAGACCTCATCCACAAATACTTGGAGTCTACAGGACAGCTGCCTGCAAAGAAGAACAAGTGGAAGAACTGAAAGCTGTCCACTCGACCGCTCACTACTGGACTTTGACCGTCCCTGATCCTCATTCTGTCTATTCTGCTCATCACCAACCAGGACTACCTAAGGCCTTCATTTGTGAAACTTAACAAAACTGGCATTTAACTTTTCTTTTTCTTTTGTTTAGCCCTCCTAACCTGATGTCTGCCCCCTGTAGTGAACATATTTATTACCTTGATTTTAGACCACTTCACAGCCAGTGTTCAAAAATGGAAAGTTACGGCAAGCTCAGTGTTTGACCTGAGCTTATTATGGCTTATGTACTATGTACAGAATGGTCTAGATGCGACAATGATTCAACAAAGACGTATATCCCTCTTTTAAAGTGTATTTTTTTTTTGTGCAACGGATCAAGTCTTTGATTTGTTGATTAGCAAAACATCAAATTGTTGCAACGTGGCGACAAAACAGTAGAAAGCAAAAAAAAAATATTCTGCAGCAGTTGTAGCTCCTCACCTGCTCTGTTTCCTCTGCAGTCTCAGGTACGCTGTTGGGATGAGCCGTCACGTCTGATGTCCCTGTAGTTTCAGGTCTGATCGTCACACTGAGGCTCCCGGTTACCGCCAGTAACACAGCCAGGACAGCGATCGTCCTCACGCCCATTGTTTTCTACTGTGTAACTGATGCTAGAGAAAAAGCAAAACTGACTTCTGTGAAAGAGTGCAGGCTGGGAAATGACCCTTCTGTCAGCGTGGGGTTATGTAACCAAGAGGAGGAGGAGGAGGAGGAGGAGGGGAAGCCGAGAGGAAGCCGGGAGAAGAGACTGTCCAGATCCTTCCTGGAGTGATGTTTTGTTTTGTTTCCTCTTAACTAAACAAACCGCTCCACTTTATCTGGTTCTGCTCCTCATACGCTGTCAAGCAGAATCCCTCAAGCTGTCAGCTCCTAAATATTCCAGCGCTCTCATGAGAAGAAATTATTAGTTCAGGAACGGTTATCCCATTAGAGTTACTGCCGGGTGATGCAGGTGTGGTTAAACTTGATAGCTTGATGGGTTGCAGCTTTGCCTGGTAGACTCGAGGCAGAGGAGCGAGGCGTTCGCTGAGCCAAACCAAGCATGCCCAGGCCAGTTTAGGGCTTGTCAGAACACTAAATCTGTTTAAGTGTTTAAGACTAAAAAAAATCATCACGCAGAATAAAGATATACAAAATGACAGCTTAAAAAATAGGTCAATTATAACGTCTTAATCTGACTTCCTCCCTCTATCGTGATATCTACATGTGAAAATGTTCCGCCGAGGATGTGTACTTTCTTAGTTTCATGAGAAATTTCAAATAACTGAGATATACATGGTTGCAAGACTGAACGTTCTTCTTGACCTAGAAAACATTAAATCATAAAATAATCTCACCATGACGTCGGTTAGTCCTAAAGGACGTCAGCGTGAGATTATAGGTCTGGAGACTTATTGTATATCCTGATAACTGATGAGAAAGAGACCACAGACAGCGCTCTTAGATTCTTAAAAGGGAATTACCATTTTTTTGCAGCCTGCACCTTATTTCTGGCATAAAATGCGATCATTTGCTCACCTATGTAACTTTGGTGTCGTTTGGAGTCGTTCGGACGATATTTAGATCTGCGTATATCCATATAGTGGGAGTGACTGGGGCACCGAAACGCAGCCTCTAAATAACGCATTATCTGCCGCGATTTTACCAATATTTTGTTATGATACACTAGTGCTATTCCCCGTTAAGTCCAGAGTTACCTGTTGTCATCACCCGGGGTCTGTAGATTGACCTACTAACCTCTGGCCCTGATGATGTCATCTCTGAGCGCCGCATACACCCGCGGTGGTCGACTTGTTTACCTGTAATTTGCTACTGCTAGTTTTTTTTGCAACATGGCTGAATATTTTTCCGATTCTGAGGTTGTGGACGTCGACTTTGTTTATGATGGGCGTCCTTACCGTTTTGAGCCAGAGTATATACGTTGAAAGGAGGATGCTGAGGCAGAGAAAGGAACAGCTGGCCAAAGAACAAACCGCTGCACGTCCGTGAGTAGATAACAGGTAACTCCGGACTCAATGGGGAATAGCACTAGCGTATCATAACAAAATATCGGTGAAATGAACGAGTTTCGCGGCAGATAATGTGTTATTTAGAGGCTGCGTTTCGGTACCCCACTCACTCCCAGTATATGGATATACGCGGCGCTCCACTGGATCTAAATATCTTCCGAACGACTCCAAATGACACCAAAGTTATATGGGTGAGTAAACAATCGTATTTTATGCCAGAAATAAGGTTTAGGTCGTAAAAAACAGTAGTTCCCCTTTAAATGGTGGAAACAACGTGTAATTGTCTAATATATGTGGTATTTGACTTTAATCCCAGAACGATAACAGTTTAATTTATAGAAATAATCCTTGTTTTTCCTTTTGAACAGCTTTGCCTGGCTCTCAAATAAATCTCTCACTGGAAACTTGCAACCAATGTTTGTTTAAATTGTTGACGAATCATTTAATCTACAAAATATTAAGAAATTTAACAAACACCGCTTCAGAGTCTAAAGTTACTTAGTGAAAACGCACAGGCGGTAAATCTTCACACTGTATAAAGGTCTACAGTAAATTTCTGGCAGAATGGCTGTGGATGAGTTGACTTTATTAACTCGACACTGATCACTAGTACTCAAAAATAAGTGGAGGAAACGTTTACAGGGAATTTTTTTTTTTAATGCAGAATAACTGATTTATCAGAGCATTTACAGATGATGCCACTTAATAACATGACAAGAACTACACATGCACACAAGAAAAATCCCTCAAGTCAAAAGTCTGGACAGTTTGCTAGAAAACACGCAAGAGCGGCCACTTTATTAGGCACACCTGTACAGTCCGTTTCAAGCTCGGTAGCTCGGTCATAAAGTTGACCCTCGTGGATGTAAACGTTCAGTTTTTGTTCTTTAATGAAGCCAAGGTAAAACTTCAACAATAAAAATCCGTCCCGTTCTATTCTGTTCCCCTTCCTCCTGCTGCTCTACACCGATCAGCCATAACAGGAGAAGTAAATGACATTGACCATCTTGTGACAATGCAATGTTCTGCTGGGAAACTTTTGGACCTAGCATTGGTGCAGATGTTACTTCGACATTTACCGCCCACCTAGACCAAATTAGGCACCCCCACCCCATAGCAATGACGCTCCTTGATGGCAGCAGCCATGTCCATTCTTCGATGAGCCACAACTGTTTTGGAGGCACAAGGGAGACCTACACAATATTAGGAAGGTGGTCATAATGTTAAGCCTGAGCCATGTAGTTCCTTATCCCTTTAGCTTTCCCACACCTTCAAAATCACTTCTCTATGTTCTCTATTTTTACGTCACCATTCTTGTTCAATAATCCATTTTCTGCCTCCTCTGATCCACTCAATTCCTCATCCCTGTGCTTTAAATTCATTTGCTAAATTTATTGTGCAACACTCCTCCTAACCATCTCCAGCTCTTTCTGGTTGTCCTAAGAGTCAGAGGTCTCCACTTGCGAACTTCACCAATAGTATCTAGACTCCCAGGAGCATCCCGTCCTTACCTTTCTTCATCATCTGGGTTGTAGCTCCATGATAGTAAAAATACTTTTCTTGCTTATGTTTCTCCACTCACACTAGATGTCTCCTTGGAAAACTTAACTTCATTGTGCTGAAAGCTGTCTCTAAAGTTTTTGTCCTTCCTATTTACAACTATGCGAGAGCAAAATATAATACAGATCTGCACCGCTAACTGCGACTTGAATTAATAGCTCAGAAACTGAACCTTACATCACAAAACTAAACATTGTGGCAGGACATTTATATTGGACTGTGCAGGTGTAAATAATGAATAGCAAGCTTTAAAATGACATTTAAGACACACAGCACATCTTCACCAGATTTCACTTCTTTCTCCCCTTCATCACACGAAGCTCGTCGTAATTTATCAGCCGTACATCCCGGGGCATATTGTTGATAAGATCGTGAAGGGTGAAGATGCTGAAGCTGATTTCATCGTAGGCTGTTTGGGTACCGCACTCGAACAGGCAGGCGAAGGCCACAACAGGCGGCTCTCCAGGGCAGGGCGACACCTCCAGGTAGGCCAGGTCGGAGTAGGCGCTGGGGCCCTCATAGATCACCCAGGGGCCATGCCAGCTGTCTGGATCACGAGGACGTGGGCTGAGGAAGATGCCCATATCCTTGCGTTCAGTGGTCCCTGTTGGGTGGGAGTAGACTACCCAGGTGGGGGTGAGAAAATCTGGAGAAGGAGATTCTGCTATGGAGCTGCTGGAGCTGGTACAGGCCGACTCTGTGTGATTAGAGAAGGCCATGCAGGATGTCCAGTGTTTGGAGTGGTGCACAGGTTGCTGTAAGTGATTGTCAAGATCTTGATATAGCTTAAAAGGAGCAGGAAACCCAACAATACTGCCTTGACAACCGTATTTAGGCTCCACCAGCTTCTGAATAAACTGCCCCTTCTGAAACACGGCTCCATCATCCAGACTGAGGGCCTGCACCCTGTATGCCAGAGGGCTGCGGGCGTTACAGTACAACACATTACTCCCATCCCCTTCGTCCACAGACACCATCTGACACTCCAAGCTGTCCGGGCCCGGCACCGCCTCCCCAAAATGCCATCCCCCGTGGGTGTCGCTGTAAAAGCAGAAGGAGTGGGGAGTGGTCTGGCTGACCTGTCCGAAGCAGCCTCTGCTCTCGATGTGGTAAGCATAGGCAGGAATGAGGAGGCGGCCTGACTTCAGCTGGATGCCGTGGCCGGGTCCCAGAGCGAACGTGGCCCATTCTGCCGAGAAGTAACAGCGAGGAGTAAAAACAGGATGCAGAGTAATTATAGTAGATTAGGAGAACTAAATAATGTGAAACTTCCCTTTATAAGAAGAGGGACATTTTCACATTCTCTTTATAATCTGGTAAAATTCTTGTGTGGATCAGAAATACGTGCCATTTTTTCACCAAGGAACCATTTTTGTACATACTGTCTATACCAGGACATCTTAAATAAACATGTCCAGATTTGATTTGTAGCTTTAAAAGACCGTTTTCTATGTTGTATAATAGTGTGAAAACACAACAGAGGTCTGATTTTTAGGTGGATGTTCATTCCATGAATGTCCCTGACCCTGACCTTTGATGGTGTCTCCTATGACCGTCTCGGTCAGGTCGGTGGCAGTACTCCAGGTTGTGCCGTTGTCGGTGCTGGAGACGAAGCAGAGACGGGCCCTGTTATGCCCTGTCCTCAGCTGGTAGCTCTCCGTGATGTGGCCCAGGACAGCGATGAAGAACAGGAAGAGAGTATTCGTGGACTCGTCGTACACTGGGCAGGGATTCATGGAGCGGTGGCCCGGCAGGAACGCTTCGGCCAGGACACAAATGTCCTCCCACTGAGTGAAGACAAGGAAGACAATAGTAGAACAGATAAAGTCACAAGAGACAAGAGCAAAGATATTTTCTCAGTTATCCATTTGGCATTTAACATTTTTGGTTTTTATATATATATATATATATAGATATATAGTATATAATATTTTTCTTCTGATAATGTCACAACATAAAGAAAAGTGATGTTCTTCTTATTGCTCCATTAGCTTCATGGTTTTTATTCTTATTATTCTCCAATATGAGTGACCATACGGTCACACTGCAAACTTTATCTATATTTTCACCTCTATTCATATTTATTTTGACAGCGATAAGATGTTTCTCAGTACAGTACCACCTTTAACTATCACATTAGAGCTAAGCTTATGTATACATACACACATATACACGTATACACATACATATACATACACATAGACGTACACATATACACGCGTACACATATACACACATATACACGTATACATATATACATACACACATATACATGTATACATATACACATATACACGTATACATATACATACACATACACACATATACACGTATACATATATATACACACACACATATACACACATACACACGTATACATATACACACATACACACGTATACATATACACATACACACATACATACACACGTATACATATATACACGTATACATATACTATGGCATGCCGTTCAGGAAATTAATCTTTGAATATATTGAATGAAACTTGAATATATGGAATGAAACTTTGAATATATGGAATGAACCTTTAAATATATTGAATGAAACTTTAGTGACAATGAGTCAGGCCGCTCGCAATCTCGTTGCAGCAATATTAAACAATGAGGACATGATAAACACACTGACGAATGCGTGTACGGGCCAAAATCCTTCCGTTAGCCCTGCCCAATACCTTGCCCGTTCTTCTAAGAAGTTCACTCCTTTTTGCAGTCCGCTGTGTGAGTAACGTGCCCAAAGCTGACGATGTGTCGCCGATCATCAAATACGTTCATTACTAAACTAAATATTCACCCTACATTGGTCTATGAATGTGGGTGATTCTTTTTGCATCTAAACAATATATGAAGAGCTTCTCTTTCAGTTCACGAAATCCCTGTAGCCGCAGCAGCTTCTCCAGTCTCGGAGAAGAGCCGCGTCAGAGCGCAGTGCCATTACGCACGGCCATTCACTGTGTTTTGCCTTCATTAAATCACCTGAAAACTATATCAAGCTAACCATACAGACCTACATACAGACCTCTACACACAGCAGAGTGTTCTGTTAATAGTTCTGCTTTTTTTATGAAGGAGACGCCCTGTTGTGTACCTGCGGAGATTGTACACAGGGGCTGTTTTGGGGCACTCCTGTGAGGTTGAGGGCATGCTGAGGTTGGCCTGATAAACAGCTGCCTGGACTGTTGTAGGTCTGCCACGGTTAAAAAGGAGCGAACTTCTTCGTTAGAAGAACAGGCAGGGTATTGGGCAGGGGTAACGGAAGGATTTTGGCCCGTACACGCATTCGTCAGTGTGTCTATGTCACTTTTTGCTGCAGCATCCACACGCTAAACAAGATGGCCACAGGCACTGCCGTGAAGTCTGACGTCAGTCAAGTTTCAACCCATATATTCAAAGGTTCATTCCATACAGTGGGGAAAATAAGTATTTGATACACCGCAGATTTTGCAAGTTTGCCCCCTTATAAAGAATGGAGAGGTCTGTAATTTTCATCATAGGTACACTTCAACTGTGAGAGACAGAATCTAAAATAAAAATCCAGAAAATCACATTGTATGATTTTTAAATGATTAATTTGCATTATATTGCATGAAATAAGTATTTGATACACTAGAAAAACAGAACTTAATATTTAGTACAGATCCAATTACAGAGATCAAACGTTTCCTATAGTTCTTGACCAGGTTTGCGCACACTGCAGCAGGGATTTTGGCCCACTCCTCCATACAGATCTCCTCCACATCTTTCAGGTTTCGAGGCTGTAGCTGGGCAACACGGAGTTTCATCTCCCTCCAAAGATTTTCTGTTGAGTTTAAGTCTAGAGACTGACTAGACCACTCCAGGACCTTGAAATGCTTCTTATGGAGGCACTCCTTAGTTGCCCTGGCTGTGTGTTTCAGGTCATTGTCATGCTGGAAGACCCAGCCACGACCTATCTTTAATGCTCTTACTGAGAGAAGGAGGTTGTTACCCAAAATCTCGCAATACATGGCCCCATCCATCCTCTCCTGCATACGGTGCACTCGTCCTGGTCCTTTTACAGAAAACTACCCCCAAAGCATTATGTTTCCACCCCCATGCTTCACAGTTGGGATGGTGTTCTTGGGATTGTACTCATCCTTCTTTTTCCTCCAAACACGGCGAGTGGAGTTTATACCAAAAAGTTCACTTTTGGTCTCATCTGACCACATGACCTTCTCCCATGCCTCCTCTGGATCATCCAGATGGCCACTGGCAAACTTCAGACGGGCCTGGACATGTGCTGGCTTGAGCAGGGGGACCTTGCATGTGCTGCAGGATTTTAATCCATGGCAGCGTAGTGTGTTACTAATGGTAACCATTGAGACTGTGGTCCCAGCTCTCTTCAGGTCATAGACCAGGTCCTCCTTTGTAGTTCTGGGCTGATCCCTTACCTTTCTCATGATCATTGACACTCCACGAGGCGAGATCTTGCATGGAGCCCCAGTCCGATGGAGACTGACAGTCATCTTGAGTCCCTTCCATTTTCTAATAATTGCACCAACAGTTGTTGCCTTCTCATCAAGCTGCTTGCCTATTGTCCTGTAGCCTATCCCAGCCATGTGCAGGTCTACAATTTTGTCTCTGGTGTCCTTAAACAGCTCTATGGTCTTGGCCATGGTGGAACGGTTGGAGTGTGATCAATTATGTGTGTGGACAGGTGTCTTTTATACAGATAACGAGTTCAAACTGGTGTAATTAATACAGGTAACGAGTGGAGGATAGGAGGGCTTCTTAAAGACAAACTAACAGGTCTGTGAGAGCCAGAATCCTTGCTGGTTGTTAGGGGATCAAATACTTATTTCATGCAATAAAATACAAATTAATTATTTAAAAATCATACAATGTGATTTTCTGGATTTTTATTTTAGATTCTGTCTCTCACAGTTGAAGTGTACCTATAATGAAAATTACAGACTTCTCCATTCTTTATAAGGGGGCAAACTTGCAAAATCGGCGGTGTATCAAATACTTATTTTCCCCACTGTATATTCAAAGTTTCATTCAATATATTCAAGTTTCATTCCATATATTCAAGTTTCATTCCATATATTCAAAGTTTCATTCCATATATTCAGAGTTTCATTCAATATATTCAAAGATTAATTTCCTGAACGGCATATGGCATGCCGTTCAGGAAATTAATCTTTGAATTTTATTATAAGCTGCTGGAAAAAGAGTTTATTGTAATTTAACTGATTTTTTTTGGGTATTACTTTACTTGTTAACGTACTTTTAAGTAGGTAACTTTATATTTTTAAAGAACAACTTCATATTTCAAGATATTTCATCCTTTTTTTAAATGATCTTGCTATTGGTTGTAAAATGATAAAAATAACAGTGGTAAATAACAGTATCTTTAACTTGAACAAGTGCTGCAGTGCCACAGCTCTGAGCCGATGAATATCTCTGACCTCCACATAGTTCCTGTAGAAAGTTCCTTTCTTCATGACCAGCAGGTGAGCCTGAGCGTCGGAGGGGCTCAGCCTCTGTTCACAGAAGGCCAGAAAGGTTCTGGAGCGGGACAGGTAGAGCAAAGCTGGGACTCTGTATGTGACTCCACTGGGTTCTTTGTGGAAAAGCACAGATCTCGCTGGAAAACAGGGCAACCTCATGCTCTCTGTGCGTTGTGTCAATATTTCAAAGTCAGTCAGAATCTGCTGAAAAGAAAGAAAAGAATCAGCTGCACAAGAACAGTATGTTTAGACGCTCAGTCGCATTCACTGTGATGTTCTTACACAAATTGCAGAGGACACATCAGCAGGAACATACACGGCCACTTGGATTTAACTAAGCAAATAGGTACGAGCCTCCTATTGGATAATTACTGCATGGGTGATTATCTTTCAGCTGGCAACAAGTTATTTAACCCCAACTGATGCAATGAGTAGCTTGTGGTCTAAAAAATATCGCGACTGATTGTGATCGATGATCACTTTAACGTTTGATGAAATCAGATCTAAGAAAAACAACAGTAGGACTCAGGGCTATGTTTAATAGTGAAAGTAAGAGTATTTCTACACGTACAACGTGAAGGGAACTCAAGGGATTGAACAGCTGTGTAGCCTTAAGAAAACTACTAATCAATGAGGCTAAATGGAAAAAAGGCTTCAATTTGCTAGGGAGCACTGTCAATTTACACTGGGGTATAACTGTAGCTTTATTTTTAACAGGGACCAAGGTGAAGAATACATGTACACTCACTTGCCAGTTCATTAGGTACACTAGTGCATTTTAAGGTAAACAGTTCTGCACTAAATCTTAGTTTCATGAAGGTCATGGTATTCAGCATTTGTTTAAAACAGCTGAGAGAGCTGTTGATTGAAATATGTTTTCAAGTAAGAATCTGCCAGAAGAAGCAGTTTTTTATCTTTATCACACTTAAACAGTCACTAGAAAGAGTCCAGTGTCAAGAGAAGCTAGTTCATCTGTTACTAATGTGTATTCAGTTTGCCATTTCGACCACTGCTGCTGCGTTAATACTCTAGCTTCCGTTCATCAAACTGTCGTCAAACCTCACGCTGAATAGAATGTTTTTTTTGACAACTGTGTTGCATATTCAAGAAAACTAAATCTCCAAATATGTTTTCATTTGAGCATTAAACTATAAGCAGATGCCACTTACCTCACATCACAGTGCCAAGCTTGATTTAAAGTCTAAATATGAAAATGTACCTCTAGCTTTTATAATGGGGGCGAAGTTGTTTGTGATGAACAGACCACAGAATGTGAAACAACTCCCTGACAACTTTTGCATCACATTTCAGCAATTTCTCGCAGTAAACCTGACACTGTTCTGTGTCAGCATTATTCAAGCTGTCAAACTTCACACCGACTAGAATGTTTTTTTTTGACAACTGTGTTGCATATTCAAGAACACTAAATCTCCAAATATGTTTTCATTTGAGCATTAAACTATAAGAAGATGCCACTTACCTCACATCACAATGCCAAGCTTAATTTAAAGTCTACATTAAATATGAAGATGTACCTCCAGCTGATATCATCAGGGAGAAGTTGTTTGTGGGGAATAGACCAAAGACTGTGAAACAACTCCCTGACAACTTCAGCATCGCATTTCTTGCAGGACACTGTTCTGTAACAGCTTTATGAGGAAGAAACTGTGTCCTGTGTGCAGGTTATGAGTAGAAGATGGTAAATGGCTGCAGAGTACTCACATTCAAAATCCTCTGTTTGTGTCCTACAGTATGTGTCAGCGCTTGAATGGATGAGGTGTTGACAGTGTGTGTAGTTAGTCTCAGCGTATTTTAAGATGAGGTTCTGAAAGCTATGGCCTCGCCTCTCTGTTCCCTATTCAGCGTGTCCGTATGGCATGCTGTTCACTGACCCAGAAATGGCTCACACTCATCAGATCTACAGCTTTGGATGAATCAGTGGAGAGGAGCCATTGTGGAAATGAAGGCAGGCCAGGTGGGAGACACGGTGAACAATGATCTGATGAGCTGTCTCCTCTGTGTCCTCTTTGCTTTTCTTTTTCATCTTCTTTAAAACGATTAGGAGCAAATGAGTTTCTGTTGTAAAGCACACAACTTCTGAAGTTTGTTCAGATTTGATTTATCCAAATGTGGCAACACGAGGGTAGCTACTAAGTTATGTAGCAGAAAATCTTTTCCTTTTTGTTTTTATTACCGACAACGCCACCTTGGGTTAGGGCCCAAGGACCCGTACTAGAGGTCAGTTATCACCTAGTAGAAAAGGACACTCAGATTCGTTCACTCAGGGAGGGCAGGAGACAGAGTTCAATGATCACTTACAAAACTTAATTTGTTAAATGAGCACAAGGTTTGGCACAAAATAAAAATAAAAGAGAGCCCAACTGGAAAAGGGAGGGTTACAGGCTGAGGCTTACCGGCTGGCGGAGGGGTCAACAGGGGAACCCACTCACACAGCAAACAAATGTGACGTGCTGTCGTGGCAACTTAAAATCAGTCGCTTGTCTAGTGCAGATGAGAGTTGGTCAAAATACCAAGTTATGACACAATACTTAGTTTCTAGAAACCTTTATTGCTTACAAGCAAGAGCCACTCATCAGCGACGGATGATGACTGAAGAGAGGCAGTCTCTCCTCAGCGTTTATACTATCCTAAACAATGTTCTTATCTGTAGTCGCATCATAAGATCACATATGACTTGACACAACTCATTGTACTATCCCTCTCATATAAATCCCTCACTGGAAACTTGCAACCAATGTTTGTTTAAATTATTGACGAATCATTTAATCTACAAAATATTGAGAAATTTATCAAACACCGCTTCAGAGTCTAAAGTTACTTAGTGAAAACGCACAGGCGGTAAATCTTCACATATAAAGTGTCTACAGTAAATTTCTGTCAGAATGGCTGTGGATGAGTTGACTTTATTAACTCACTGATCACTAGTACTTAAAAATAAGTGGAGGAAACGTTTACAGGGAATTTTTTTAATGCAGAATAACTGATTTATCAGAGCGTTCACAGATGATGCCACTTAATAACACGACAAGAACTACACATGCACACAAGAAAAATCCCTCAAGTCAAAAGTCTGGACAGTTGGCTAGAAAACACGCAAGAGCGGCCACTTTATTAGGCACACCTGTACAGTCCGTTTCAAGCTCGGTAGCTCGGTCATAAAGTTGACCCTCGTGGATGTAAACGTTCAGTTTTTTGTTCTTTAATGAAGCCAAGGTGAAACTTCAACAATAAAGATCTGTCACGTTCTGTTCTGTTTCCCTTCCTCCTGCTGCTCTACACCGATCAGCCATAACATTATGACCACTAACAGGAGAAGTAAATGACATTGACCATCTTGTGACAATGCAGTGTTCTTCAGGGAAACTTTTGGTCCTGGCATTCGTGCGGATGTTACTTCGACATTTACCGCCCGCCTAGACCAAATTAGGCACCCCCACCCCATAGCAATGACGCTCCTTGATGGCAGCAGCCATGTCCATTCTTCGATGAGTCACAACTGTTTTGGAGGCACAAGGGAGACCTACACAATATTAGGAAGGTGGTCATAATGTTATGCCTGAGCCATGTAGTTCCTTATCCCTTTAGCTTTCCCACACCTTCAAAATCACTTTGTTCTCTATTTTTACGCCACCATTCTTGTTCAGTAATCCATGTTTCTGCCTCCTCTGATCCACTCAATTCCTCGTCCCTGTGCTTTAAATTCACTGTAAATCTTTCGCTCTGCCTTCAGGCCGTGTATTGTGCAACACTCCTCCTAATCATCTCCAGCTCTTTCTGGTTGTCCTTGGAGTCTTATCAGAGGTCTCCACCTGCTAACTTCACCAATAGTGTCTGGACTCCCAGGGGCGTCCTGTCCTTCATCATCTGGGTTTTAGCTTCATGATAGTAAAAATACTTTTCTTGCTCATGTTTCCACAACAAATGGTCATTCTCCACTCACACTGGATGTCTCCTTGGAAAACTTAACTCCATTGTGATGAAAGCTGTCTCTAAAGTTTTTGTCTTTCCTATTTATAACTATGCAAGAGCAGAATATAATACAGATCTGCACCACTAACTGTGACCTGAATTAATAGCTCAGAAACTGAACCTTACATCATGAAACTAAACATTGTGGCAGGACATTTATATTGGACTGTGCAGGTGTAAATAATTAATAGCAAACTTCAAAATTACATTCAAGACACACGGCACATCTCCACCAGATTTCTCTTCTTTCTCCTCTTCATTACATGAAGCTCGTCGAAATTTATCAGACGTACATCCCGGGGCATATTGTTGATAAGCTCGTGGAGGGTGAAGATGCTGAAGCTGATTTCATCGTAAGGTGTTTGAGTACCGCACTCGAACAGGCAGGCGAAGGCCACAACGGGCGGCGCTCCGGGGGAGGGTGACACCTCCAGGTAGGCCAGGTCGGAGTAGGCGCTGGGGCCCTCGTAGATCACCCAGGGGCCATGCCAGCTGTCTGGATCACGAGGAAATAGGCTGAGGAAGATGCCCAGATCCTTGCGTTCAGTGGTCCCTGTTGGGTGGGAGTAGACTACCCAGGTGGGGGTGAGAAAATCTGGATAAGGAGATTGTGTGATGGAGCTGCTGGAGCTGGTACAGGGCGACTTGGTGTGACTGGAGAAGGCCATGCAGGATGTCCAGTGTTTGGAGTGGTGCACAGGTTGCTGTAAGTGATTGTCAAGGTCTTGATATAGATTGAAAGGAGCAGGAAACCCAACAATACTGCCATGACAACCGTTATGAGGCTCCACCAGCTGCTGAACAAGCTGCCCCTCCTGAAACACGGCTCCATCATCCAGACTGAGGGCCTGCACCCTGTGTGCCAGAGGGCTGCGGGCGTTACAGTACAACACATTACTCCCATCCGCTTGGTCCACAGACACCATCTGACACTCCAAGCTCTCCGGGCCCGGCACCGCCTCCCCAAAATCCCAGGTTCTCCCGTGGGTGTCGCTGTGAAAGCAGAAGGAGTGGGGAGTGGTCTGGCTGACCTGTCCGAAGCAGCCTCTGCTCTCGATGTGGTAAGCATAGGCAGGAATGAGGAGGCGGCCTGACTTCAGCTGGATGCCGTGGCCGGGTCCCAGAGCGAACGTGGCCCATTCTGCCGAGAAGTAACAGCGAGGAGTAAAAACAGGATGCAGAGTAATTATAGTAGATTAGGAGAACTAAATAAT
The DNA here is from genome assembly GCF_963514085.1 of Chelon labrosus. Classification (NCBI taxonomy): domain Eukaryota; kingdom Metazoa; phylum Chordata; class Actinopteri; order Mugiliformes; family Mugilidae; genus Chelon; species Chelon labrosus. Next base: position 18,306,963 of record NC_140346.1, read on the forward strand.
GTGAAACTTCCCTTTATAAGAAGAGGGACATTTTCACATTCTCTTTATATGTGCAATTCGGAAATAGGTGCCATTTTTGTATATACACTGTCTATATCAGGACATCTTAAATAAACATGTCCTGATTTAATTTGTAGCTTTAAAAGACAGTTTTCTTTGTTATGAAAACACAACAGAAGTCTGATTTTTAGGTGGATGTTCATTTCATGAGTGTCCCTGACCTTTGATGGTGTCTCCTATGACCATCTTGGTGAGGTCGGTGACAGAACTCCAGGTTTTGCCGTCGTCGGTGCTGGAGACGAAGCAGAGACGGGCCGCGTTATGCCCCGTCCTCAGCTGGTAGCTCTCCGTGGTGTGGCCCAGGACAGCGATGAAGAACAGGAAGAGAGTATCCGTGAACTCATCATACACCGGGCAGGGATTCATGGAGCGGTGGCCCGGCAGGAACGCATCGGCCAGGACACAAATGTCCTCCCACTGAGTGAAGACAAGGAAGACAATAGTAGAACAGATAAAGTCACAAGAGACAAGAGCAAAGATATTTTCTCAGTTATCCATTTGGCATTTAACATTTTTGGTTTTTATATATAGTATATAATATTTTTCTTTATTTTTTGCAACACACAGTGAGCTGAATTCTTCTGATAAGGTCACAACATAAAGAAAAGCGATGTTCTTCTCATTGCTCCATTAGTTTCATGGTTTTTATTCTTATTTTTCTCCAATATGAGTGACCATGCTGTCACACTGCAAACTTTATCTATATTTTCTTGTCTGTATTCTGATTTATTTTGACAGCAATGAGATGTTTCTCAATACAGTACCACCTTTAACTATCACTATCTGCGGTTAACTGAATTTTTGTATATATGTCATCTAAAACCAACAGCTAAGGGTAGAAATTATTAATTATTAATGTCCCTAATAAAGTGACCACTCAGTGTAGAGAAAGGCATTTCTGTCTGTAAAATGTTTTCTGTTGTTTTCACCACATTTTCAAGATAAATCCAGGAAGAAATGTAGAACATTTACAGCCGTATTGTTGCAACAGTCTGCACAGAAATCCTGCATGAATTCTTCTTTTCTTGTTTTCTTTTCACTTTCCAGTTTCGCCACAAAGGTTGTTGTCATTTTATTATATTATTATTTTATTATTTATTTTCAGTAAGTAACTTTATTTTTAAAGAACAACTCAAATTTCAACTCAAATATATATATATATTTTTTTAAATGATCTTGCTATTGGAAAATGTTGGTAAAATAACAGTGTCTTTAACTTGAACAAGTGCTGCAGTCCCACAGGTCTGAGCCAATGAACATCTCTGACCTCCACATAGTTCCAGTAGAAAGTTCCTTTTTTCATGACCAGCAGGTGAGCCTGAGCGTCGGAGGGGCTCAGCCTCTCTTCGCAGAAGGCCAGAAAGGTTCTGGAGTGGGACAGGTAGAGCAAAGCTGGAACTCTGTACGTGACTCCATTGGGTTCTTTACGGAAAAGCACCGATCTCGCTGGCAAATATGACAACCTCATGCTCTCTGTGCGTTGTGTCAATATTTCAAAGTCTGTCCAAATCTGCTGAAAAGAAAGAAAAGAATCAGCTGAACAAGAACAGTACGTTTAGACGCACAGTCGCATTCACTGTGAAGTTCTTGCACAACTTTTCCATCAGCAGGAACATACACGGCCACCTGGATTTAACTAAGCAAATAGGTACGAGCCTCCTATTGGATAATTACTCCATGGGTGATTATCTTTCAGCTGGCAACAAGTTATTTAACCCCAACTGATGCAATGAGTAGCTTCTCATTTCTTAAACAACCATGTCGACATCCTGTGGTCGTAGAAAAGATGTTAGTCTGTTTGAGAAGGGTCAATGAAGTCGGAGAAATATCGCGATTGATTGTGATCAACGATCACTTACACGTGGTGAAGTCAAATTTAATAGTGAAAGTATGAGCATTTCCACACGTACAATGTGAAGGGAACTCAAGAGATTGGGACTGAACAGCTGTGTAGCCTTAAGAAAACCACTAATCAGTGAGGCTAAATGGAAAAACAGGCTTCAATTTGCTAGGGAGCATTGTCACTGGGGTATAACTGTAGCTTTATTATAAACAGGGACCAAGGTGAAGAATACATGTACACTCACTTGCCAGTTCATTAGGTACACTAGTGCATTTTAAGGTAAACAGTTCTGCACTAAATCTTAGCTTCATGAAGGTCATGGTATTCAGCATTTGTTTAAAACAGCTGAGAGAGCTGTTGATTGAAATATGTTTTCAAGTAAGAATCTGTCAGAAGAAACTGTTTGAATGTTTATCACATTAAAACAGTCACTAGAAAGAGTCCAGTGTCAAGAGAAGCTAGTTCATCTGTTACCAATGTGTATTCAGTTTGCCATTTCGACCACTGCTGCAGCGTTAATACTCTAGCTTCCGTTCAAGTCGTCAAACTTCACGCTGAATAGAATATGGTTGTTTTTTTTTGACAACTGTGTCGCATATTCAAGAAAACTAAATCTCCAAATATGTTTTCATTTGAGTGTTAAACTATAAGAAGATGCAACTTACCTCACATCTCAGACGTTACAACAATGCCAAGCTTGATTTAAAGTCTAAATATGAAGACGTACCTCTAGCTTTTACAATGGAGGAGAAGTTGTGGTGAATAGACCACAGAATGTGAAAGAACTCCTTGACAGCTTCAGCATCGCATTTCAGCAATTTCTTGCAGTAAACCTGACACTGTTCTGTGTCAGCATTGTTCAAGTTGTCAAACTTTACGCCGACCAGAATGTTTTTTTTTTTTTGACAACTGTGTCGCATATTCAAGAAAACTAAATCTCCAAATATGTTTTCATTTGAGATTTAAACTATAAGAAGACGCCACTTACCCCTCAACTCAGACATCACAACAACGCCAAGCTTGATTTAAAGTCTAAATATGAAGACGTACCTCCAGCTGATATCATCAAGGAGAAGTTGTTTGTGGTGAACATACCACAGACTGTGAAACAGCTCCCTGACAACTTCAGCATCATATTTCAACAATTTCTTGCAGGACACTGTTCTGTAACAGCATTATGAGGAAGAAACTGTGTCCTGTTTGCAGGTTATGAGTAGAAGATGGTAAATGGCTGCAGAGTACTCACATTCAAAATCCTCTGTTTGTGTCCTACAGTATGTGTCAGCACTTGAATGAATGAGGTGTTGACAGTGTGTGTAGTTAGTCTCAGCGTGTTTTTGGATGAGGTTCTGAAAGCTATGGCCTCGCCTCTCTGTTCCCTATTCAGCGTGTCCGTATGGCATGCTGTTCACTGACCCAGAAATGGCTCACACTCATCAGATCTAGAGCTTTGGATGAATCAGCGGAGAGCAGCCATTGTGGAAATGAAGGCAGGCCAGGTGGGAGACACGGTGAACAATGATCTGATGAGCTGTCTCCTCCGTGTCCTCTTTGCTTTTCTTTTTCATCTTCTTTAAAACGATTAGGAGCAAATGAGTTTCTGTTGTAAAGCACACAACTTCTGAAGTTTGTTCAGATTTGATTTATCCAGAGAAATATTGTAGGTCACCAGTCTGTAGACACACACTTTCGCATTAACACTCACATTTTTGCACGTAAGCACTTCTGATGGGATCTGTAATGTTATCTACTGTGCATTTCAAACAATGCACATTCAGTCAGATGAATTAAAGTTTAAAAAAAAATGCATTAAGCTTACTCGGGAATATATGTTTGCTCAACACCCTGAGTAGCACCTCCAAGGCTGCATTCACCCTTCCTAAGAACAAAAACACAACAACCTTCACTAGTTAAAGACTTGAGGTTGTACAAAAATATATAATGGGCTCAGAGTTAATGATAGAGCTAAATAAAATAAAAACCCATAATCCTTTCCCAAGTTTGGATCGATAATACATCCTGACAGGCAAAACTGAGGGCCCCAATCACTACCATAACAGCGCTATGTGATGTCATCAATAAGCGCCGCTGTCCCACATGGCAACCTGCTAAAGTTTTGACGGCACTCGCAACGGTATTGTAAATATCTGATTGTGAAGTTATTAATAATGTCACAAGGCAGTTATGAATGATGTGTAATAGGATACATATTTATTTTATTTTGCTGTTGCCGTCAAACCGTCAGCTGAACAGGAAGCAACATATTAGCGCCTGGGCTAACAAGTTAGCAGAGTTGAAGCTGCTTGGTTTGGTTTGACGTTTAATTTAGTGTCTTAGCAGCTTTTAAAAAAAATGGTAATTCTGGCTACTGGTTGGTTAAAACATAATGTGAAGCTCCGTCATTTGCATTTGAGTGAAGAGGCACGAAACGTGTCTTGCTGCTAATATTATTTACATATTACAGTAAACACAAATCTTATTTGGTAGTCAGTCTGAACACTCTGCAAGCCAGGTAGTATAAACTTAAAATGTCTACTATAAACATTCATTACCTGTTTTTAAGTAATAAGTAACAAATATGGTTTATGCACAGAATTTAACAATTTAATAATTACTCAGAGCTAAAATGAATGTTCATTAAATGGATTAGCAATAGAATAATACATTCATAGTTACAATATCCAGTAGTTTAAGATTATTTAAACAACTGTACACAACAGAATCTAAATATATTCAGTTGACTTACATAATAAACACACCAAGTATGGATGGAACCAGATAATATCTTTTTTTTTAGTTGTTGTGCATTAAACCAAGATTTGTTTTTAGTATTTTGTCTACAGCTATACTTTCTGGGTAATGTCACAGACGCATGTTTATCTTCTCATTCGTAGGGTCAGTATGGCCAGGCAGTGGTCTGAGGGCCACTCCACTTCCATCCTGTGTGTTGGGGCATCTTCAGGCCCGGAGGGTCTCCTCGCTTCAGGCTCTGAGGGCGGAGATGTCACAGTGTGGAGTCAAGAGGGAACCATTGTTGGGCGTCTCACTCTCCCTGGTGAGGACGACAGCACAAGTGTTGTGTTCTCACCTGCAGCGCCGAGCCAGCTCTACGTGTCACACGGAGACACGGTGAGCCTGCTCGACCCCAGGAACCTGAAGAGCCCCGTGGAGGAGTTTCAGGGTGCAGGCGAGGAGGAGATCAATGCTTTAGCGCTGAATGAGACGGGTTCAGCCCTGGCAGTGGCTGATGACTCTGGGGCTGTGCGGGTGCTCGAGCTCCCTGGGGGGAAAGTGTGCAGAACCCTGCGCAGACACACCAACATCTGCTCCTCTGTAGCTTTCCGGCCTCACAGACCCAACAACCTGGTGTCTGTTGGACTGGACATGCAGGTGACGGAAAGAAGAACCAAGAGTTTAGCTGTTTGTATGCAAACCTCATTTGACTACATTACTTTGCTTTATTTTTGCTCCAGGTGATGCTGTGGGGTTTACAGAAGACCCGTCCCCTGTGGACCCTTAATCTCCAGGATGTGACAGAAGAAGACGACCACCATCAGCAGCGCCCCGGTCAGCTTTTTAACCCGCCACTGGCCCACTGTGTGTCTGTGGCGAGCTGTGGAAACATTTTGGGCTGTGCAGCAGAGGACGGGCGGGTCCATCTCATGAGGATCGGCAGCGGCTCTAAACTGGAACAGCAGGGAGCAGTCAAAGCCCACAGTCAGGGAGCCTCACAAGCCCACTTTGTTGGTTTCTTATCTCACCCGTACTGGCTCGTCACTGGAGGAAATGACAGCCAAGTCGCTCTATGGGACCTCAGTAAGCACCCCGTGGTGTCGCCAGAGGGAAAAGTCCAAGTAGCAGCACCACAACGCAGGAAGAGTAAGAGCAAGGGAAAGAGAAAAGAGCACTCCCAGGACAAAGCAAAGACCCCACCGAAGGTTGAGGCAGAGAAAGAAGACGGTGGAGGGGAGGAAGAAGCAGCAGCAGCTGGAGGGGTAGAGGAGGTGACGGAGGAGAAGCCTGGCCCCAAACTGAGCATCAGCCACGGGGACAAGGTGAACTGGCTGTGCCCTGCTGTGCTGAAAGGAGAACCAAGTGTGATAGTCGCAGATCAGAGCTCCAGTCTGACTGTTTACTCTCTGCCTCAGTTGTAGATTCACACACACACTAAACTATTTTGACTTATCAAATTTGAAATACTTAAGAGAATACACTCCACCGTTTGTCGTTTTTTGAACTGGAGGCATCATTATTTGAATGTTTTTGGCTAAATGATGCTTGGCTTATGGTTTTTAAAGCCTGAACAGCGGACATCACAGGTTTTCTAGAAAGCAGAAGTGAGATCTTTACAGCCGCAGACAAACATCACAAAAATGTGATTTGCATGAGGCTTCACGCGGCTTTTGAACTGAAGACATGATTGTTTTTGGGTCTCATTTAAAGCATTTTAGGGTTTTGTGTGCGTGTGGTCCCATAAAAACATCACCCTTTGAAACCTAACTTTTTGTCTCTCCACACTGGATTCATTGTATTTTTGTAAATATTTTTCTGGACTATAAAACGACCACATCTGACAAAAGGAATTTGCATTTTATGTTTAACAGAGTGTTTGTGCTCATATAAAGTTTGAGAACCAAAGGGGGATGCCAGACAGAAATCAAAGCCCAATAAATGAGAAGCTGGTTTTGAAAACCGTGATACTAACCAGCCACATATCTGCACGTCTGGCACACGATCCCGTCTTCTGGAGTTAAAATACATCTGAATCAACATCTTTAGAAACCTCGTGTAATCATGTGGCAGGGTAATTATTATTTTTTTTTTGAGTGCATGTTAATGATTAAATCCTGTTTGCTGCTTCTATTCCACGTGTTGGACTTTCGTTTACAGTAAGACACACATTTCTGACCCCGTTAGTCTGCAGACAGCTTGAAAAACTTTATGGTGTCAACTTAAAACAAACCAGATGGCTACAAACACAAAATGTCACCAAAATTCATACATTCATCTCAAAAGCACTGTATTCACACAGTATCAATCATTCTTCTGCAAACAAGCAAAACACATTTCTATATGGGTACCAGAGAGAAAAGGCACGAGGCGGACAGTCCAAGTCATTGAATAAATGCAGTTCACGCCAGTCTTATCTTCACAAAGCAGCCAACAGCTCAGGCAAGCTTAAAATGAACCGAGTGACATCTTGAAGCTCTATATTTTCAAACCAGGCCAAACAAAGCGGATTTTCACAGTAAGATTTACACTGGAGAAGCAGGATAACATCTCAACACCGCAGAGCAACCTGACAAACCGCTGCATCTCATTTCAACGATGTCCAAAATACTTTAATAGTCTGTTTTAGCACGATTGAATGTCGTCCGCTGTTAAAATCCTTTCACGTGTTGCACAGATAGGTTTGTGGTTAAATGGAGGCTGATGTTACACAGAGGCATCACTCCTCTGATTACTGAGGTGACGGTGAAGGTCGAGGTGGTCTGATATGACGTCTGTGCCTTTTAGGCACACTGCGCACTGAGGGAGTAGAGCTGCTGAGTTTACAGTTTAGCCAGGCTTCGCTCCAGGCTCTCGATGTCAGCGTCGCCCTCTTCTCCCTTGCTGCCGCGGGCGCTGCACTCCAGGAACTCCACCTTCATGGGCAGCTGGCTGAACTCAAAGTCCTTGCCTTTTTTCCCCAGATACAAGCTGCCGCCTACGGAGCCATCCTGAGAGCTGAGTGCTGCAGAGCGAGTCACTCTCAAGGTGTTCCTGCGAGAAAACATGAGTAATCTTAATCTTAATTTGCAGACGTCTAGGACTTCCTGTTTTTATTTGTCACAGGGAGAAAACCGTTTTGTTTATTACAAATTTCTACAAAAAACAGAAAGCTATTACCCAAGACAGATATGACACAACCAAGTCCCATTATGGGACATATAGGATCAAGGGGATTTAGAGGCTTGACTCATACTAGGCACTTTAAACCTGCTATTATTTAGCGAAGGGGAAACAATGGGATTGAAATTTGATCAGATCAGCCACGATCTTATCTTGGCCAGATGCAAATGGAAACCAAACAGTGTGACCGTGTTGTGAAGTAAAACCTCTTCCTGCTAAGAAAAAAAACTACAGATGGTGTCTTAAAAAAAGAAGAAATGCTCAAACACCAGCCTTGTTTTGTTTAACCGGGGCTGCACCATGTTTGATGGTGAGCTCTGCCTATCTAAATGCTAAATTTCATATTGAGATCAGACCAATGAAGATAACTCACAGTACCAGGTGTGAATGCAAAGATCCAAGGATCAATAGTCATTGTCCAGATTACAAATTACAGATTGAAAGAAACAGGAGGGCATCTCCTCTGTTTAAGTTTCGGCATTTCCTAATTTAATTTCTCTCTTCGCTGTCAGAAATCATTATAAAATCATGGGAGTAATCCTAAAGTCAAAGACAATCAATGCCTGAACACGCCAACTAATTACAATTAAGAAAACCAGAAAGAAGACATCATAACTAAATGGTAACGCTTTAAAATTAAAGTATTTAAGAGACGATTATTTTAGTAACAGCGACTTACAGTTCCTTTTCCAGCTGCTGTTGAATCAGTTTAGCAGATTTCGCCATGGTGATGTCTACAAAATAAAAAGACCAGTAAATAAATGTGCCCCACTACAAGTAAGCAGTGCAGGCTGATATAAAGTGTAGTTAGCTTGTGTAATCTGTAAGTGAACCTTGTTTGTTGCATGCCACCAGGAGAGCTGGCACGTTCCTGGAGATCACGGCGTCCGTCAACAACACGTAGAGAAACTCTGCCACATCTCTCACTTCCTTCTGGAAGATGGCGCTGTCCACGACGAACACAATCGCTCTGGAGAGATGGATGGAAGTGTGATGGTTAAGAAGTTAGGCAAAAACACATACACTGATCAGCCACAACATTAAAACCTGACAGCAATGTTCTGCTGTGAATCGTTTGGACCTGGCATTCGTGTAGATGTTACTTAGACATGTACCACCCAGCCCATAGCAATGACACTTCTTCAAGCAGGATGCAGCCTGACACAGGCACACAGAAATGGTTTAGGAGCAACTCAAAAAACATGAAGAACAGCAGAAGGTGTTGACCTGGCCTCCAAATTCACTAGATCCCAAACTGATCAAGTATCTGTGGGATGCACTGGAACAAGCCTGATCCACAGAGGTCCCTCCCCTCAACCCATAGGACCCAAAGGCTCACACTAACAACAGTCTGTTGCCAGACACCACAGGACACCCTCAGAAGGCCCATGTCTATACTCTGATGAGAATGTTTTGGAGGTACAACGGAGACTTACACAAGGAAGGTGGACATAATGTTATGCCTGATTGGTGTATGTTCTCAGTACCATGTAATGTTCTTCTGGGAAACCTGGGTCCCCACATTTATATGGACGTGGATCAGTGTTATTCACTGGACTGGTCATAATGTAATGGGTGATTAGTGTCCATCAGACTCCTGCTCTCACCTGGCTGCAGACTTGAACTTCTCCAGGTACTGAGGACGGAGACTGTCATGTCCTGGCAGGTCTATCAGAGTCCAGGTGCTGCCCTGAGTACAGGAAGGGGAAGGTGCAGTTTAAAAAAAAATCACACTCTTTATAAAAACCAACCTGTGTCCATCAGCTGTGTTTAACTCACTCTGTCATTTTTGGCTTTGTAGGGAGCGCTGCTGTCAGTGATGGAGGTCTGAGTCCGCTTAAACTTTCCGGACAGCAGCTGCCAAAACACAAAGTGAACAGTGTCTTAAAGAAAATGTAAATCACAACCATGTCTTTCATCAGCTGAGCATCCTGTGGCAGGCAACGTGGCTGTGGCGACCCACGCTTTGGTTACAGCAACTCACCCGGCTGAAGAGCAGGGTTTTCCCCGAGTCACACAGTCCGACCAGCAGCACAGCACTCCGGACAGTTTTACCGGTGAGAAAATACTTCAGAAAAACTGAAAAACAACACAAAGCAAGGAGGATGGATCACTGACTCATCCCTAATCAAACTACCCTTCAGTCAATTACATAAATACACTAAATTTACTTCCTGAGCAACTGACAGCTGTTGACGTCTCCTTTAGCTTAGCAGTTAGCTTCCTAGCATGCTAATACACACACATTCGCACACGTAACTTTATTATATATCGACAATTAAATATTAACACCCTGCTGTCTGAATAAATAAAGCAATAAATCAAACAAATGCGTTATAACACCTGTACAAAGCTACGAGGTAGCTAGCTAAGCTAACGCTATACGTCTTACTTTAGCCTGCTATGCTAACGCTAGCATGCTAACCGCAGCAGTAACGGGGACTTCTTACCACAGGTGATGACAACCACCGCCAAAGCGACGATTACAGCGATCAGAAAAACCGGGTCTTGGTCTTCCAGTTGCTGACGAAGGGATTCAATGTAAGGTTCAAACGGGTTTTCTGCCATTTCCACGTCTGCCTGTTCTGCCATTTTTCTACCGGTGCTGTCCGCCTCCATCAGTCCGTCCGAGCTAATCTGATATGGGACACGTCTCCTTCCTTGTATGGCCTGTATGGAGCCTGGGCGGCCAGCAGGGGGCGCTGCTCGCCAGGGCATTCACGTTTATTGCAACTGGTGGTTAAATTGAACCGGTTAAAGACAAACAGGTAAAAAAAATAGATTGATGTTTCTTTTATTTCTCCTCTGTAAGTTAATTTTCATCAGGAGAAGGAAAATGAAAACGTTTCTCTCAGTAAGAAAATTATTAGATGGTCAAAACCAGAGGGCAGATCAAAACTGACCTGGGCTTATCTCATTTTATCAAATAATAAGTCAAATATTCATCTAACATGCTAAACCGGAATTATTAGATACCTTATAATTACAAATTGTGTCATAAAGAAGTAAAAAACTGAACAACAATACCACAATCTTTCTCATTTCTGTATATTTTCTAAGGCTAAATTACATATTAAGTGAAAACTAACTGGTAGGAAGTAGCTGTCATATTAAATATATTTAAGTCATTTCCTAAACGTTTTGTGGTTCATCTGATCGGTGCCAAAAATAAAAAAATAAAAAATAAAAAATCATGCATAGACTACAGATATATTTAAGAAAAAGACTCAACGCTTCAAATAATAAAGTAACCTGCTGCAGATTGATAAACTGATTAAAATGGATAGACATGATAATGTGAGCCCTCATGTCTTATCTCTATGTGGGCTTCACATGTTTAAAATAAGTCCCTATGGGGTTTCTATACTTTAACACCAATCAGAGCAATAAAAACGAATAAAACATGAGCGATGCAAAATGCGTTAGAGCTGAGATACTGTGAAGTCAATTATGGCCACATAGTTCTTATTATCCTATCTGTAAACAATAAACTCGTGGGTTTTCTATCGGGACCAGATGCGCTTTTACGCACTCCGTCTCCAGCCCCTCTCTCAGCGCGCTTTTTACGCACACGCGATATTTGACTCCTCGGTCCTCGGCACGATGTCAAACGTCATAAACCCAAATTATTCTATAGGAAGAGGTTGTGTGTCATTCATTGTGTGCTCGTGAGTGGGCCGGCTTGTTTCTCGTCGCGGAAGAAGAAATTGCCATCACGTTAATGGTTTCAGTGGGATTTGCTTAGCTTTTCTTTTCCCATTCCACTGCAGTATCTGCAGTAGATCTGTAGACCAAAGCAGGATTTACAACTCCGGGAGTTACTTGAAAGTCTTCGGTATCTCTGGATATCTTTGTCAGGGATAAACTTAGAAGAGATAATGGCTTGTTTGTCTCTCTACGCGCTCTGCATGTGGATAAGTTTAGTGTGTCCTTCGCTGGGAACCGGCTTTGTTTATCGCTTTCCAGGCATCACAGTCCAGCGTCAGCGCATTAAATCGGAACAGAGCAGCACGGGACCACCGGGTACCCGGTCCCATACCCAACTCAGGTATGCACACATTAAAAAAATTGTTATCTTATGCGCAAATGTGAATTCCTGAACTGGAAAGTTTGCTGATGCATATTGAACATATTGACTTTGTTTAGCTGTCCAATATATATTCTAGCAGTTGACAGTTTTTTCTGTCCTTGGTGTAATACTGATAAAGATAACATCTTTTTTTATTCTGTGTTTTAGGAACTGGTGTCAGTATACTGTTTCCAGAACAGTCTCTTGTCAGGTGCACAATGGAACTGAAACCACAGTACAGAGAGTGTATCAGGGCTGCAGATGGCCAGGACCCTGTGCCAAAGTCATCAGGTACCCTCAGACTCTACTGCTACACCCTCCAGTCAAGTCCTCCTTCAACTCTTTCAGTTCTATGTGGTGCTGGTGCTGTTTTGCTGTTTACAATAAGTCATGAATATGGGGGGTCCTGCATTGTGGCAGGGGCGGATTAAGTGATTAAGGGGCCCAGGCAAACTCTGTCTTCAATTATTTACGAACTTTCCTAATTGAAAATGTTGGTTTTGGCAGCGCTTAAAGAGAATCTAATACAAGAGTGTAGAAATAATCTTAATTAAAATGTTTACTTGAGTAACAGATGTATTGTCCACAACTTAAATACTTGAAGTGTTTTGGATGTTTCTCTCCAAAATAAGTACCGAATCCCTCTTAGTATGGCATTATTAGATTAGAAGTGTAAGGTTGTGTAATATTCAGTATATGCAACATTCCCTGTTATTCGCACTTGTCTCTTGTCTTTACCCCTCCCCTTTCTCTCTCATTTTAGTCCCTCAGACTACTACCCACTGTCAAACAAAGCATCATACCCTCAAAATATTTGTCTGTCCGTCTGAGTATTTCTACATATCGCTGCAACGGATGTCCCTCGAACCAGTAAGCGTGTGTTGTTTTCCAGCTACAGGACCCTGATCAGGCCGTCGTTCAAGATCGCCTACAAGCAAGTCACTGCACTGGAGTGGAGATGCTGCCCAGGGTTTGTGGGAGAAGAGTGTCGCGAAGGTGAGTTTCTTTCTTCTGCACGATGCAACTTTCTCGAATGTCGGACTAGAGGGAGTATAAATAGATGACGTTATAAGAGACTAATTTTCCTAAGGACTCAAACAAAAGGCGCATGTTCACCCATCTGTTTCTGTTAAGCAGCACCAGGCAGCTTTACCCACATCAGTGCCTTTTTTCATGTTTGGTGGTGTGTAGCTGTATAGCTCGGTAATCATGCTACCGTGCGGCAGTCGGCCTCTCTTGATATGACTGTAAAGTTGTTTCGCATGAAGACTGAAAGCCTGTGTTGGATTACTTTGGGGAACAGAGGCTGCAGTAAAACAACAGTTGAAAGGGATCCTGGGCTCTGTGGTTTTGTACCTTTCATTCAAGATGCTTTTGTGGCTGCAAGGAGGATTAGAATCACAGTCCCTCTCCTTCTTTCTTCCTTTCTCTCTCTCTCTCTATGAGTAAGCGCACACACATGCATAATACTCTTTTAACTGTAGACAACACAGAGGCAGTTTTGCTTGTCTCCTTGAATATCATCATGTCTATTACAGTCAAAAGAATGAATGAAAAAAGCTCTGAGGAATGTCAAGCGGAGCAGCTTGTAAAGTGGGAGGTAGTCTGCGTCTCTATGATGGGCACCACCGCTGCTGGATACCACAGACCGCAGACTCTGGGCCCAGTAAAGACCGAAAAATTTTCACCCAGGGACGAGTCACCACCGCAGTCAGCCTGAAGAAACAAGAGCAGGAGGGTGGACGGTTGTCTAATGCAGGGCCTTGTGTTTTAAATATCGTGCAGACCTGCAAGGAGAGGCTGAGGCTGAGATACAGTTATTAAAAATTGAGTTGTTTTAGCTGTTTTCTATTAAATGTTCTTACTACACCCACCAACTCGGTAGATTTTTTTAAATATTTTTTTTAGGCTGGGTAATAAATTAGTATGTCATTGAAAAACACTGGCACGGAATCAGTCCAAGATTAACAGTTACCTCAATAAGAGTTTTGCTTATAGGTCATAATTGCCACACCTTGTTCCATTTTGCAGGATTATTCATTGTTGCACTTGGATGGGCAATATTTACCATGAAAACACATTTTAATGCTAATGGAATAAACACAGACGTGTCTACAAAGCCTTTGGAAGCCATTATTTTGCCCCGGCTGTGAATTCTGCGCAAAGATTAACACATAGCTGTATCCGTGAAGTCTGTAATGCCTGGAGATTAGGCTTCACTTGAGACCAAAGTGGTTGCAGGAGTGCGAAGAGGTAATCGAGCTGTTTATTTAACGTTCGCCGAAATGTATTTTGCACTTTCTAATGGCCGCGGAGCTGTGAGAAAATCACCTCCATATGGAGAGGGAGAGGGCCGGGAGACCTTAAAGACAGAGGCTGATGTCACTGACAGTCCGCATCACACCGAGGAGTGGAGGGAGAGCTGGCAGAGGTCACTGCGTCGGAGTTAGGAAGAGAAGAGAAGAGAAGAGAAGAGAAGAGAAGAGAAGAGAAGAGAAGAGAAGAGAAGAGAAGAGAAGGAGTGGGTCTGTCCCACACGTCTCCAGCTGCTGCGAGCTGCCCCGACGGCAGCAGACCAGAGAGCTGGTTCTGTGGGAAAGCAGCCCCACTGAGATTAATGAGCATGACACTCCTCCACCAGGTCTTTGTAACATACGTGACCGTGCTAAGCTCAGGCTCGGAAACAAAGACCGGTTCTCCATCATGCATATTAACCCCATCCCCCATCGTGGTTTTGGACAACTGTGTAGAGTTGTACCTCAAATCCATTTTTTTGTCTGCGGATAATTGGAGATGAAAGTAAGTCATGCCTCACTTCTGGGAACTACTGAGGTCCTCTGAAGTGCTTTACGGGGAGGAGTATTAGTACAGACATGAAGAAATCTTTTCATTTTCATGGCACGTTGCTCGCATTGCTCTACATTTTAGAAAATTGCTCATTAACTGTCTTGTTTAGATTTAGATGAGAAGATTGGAACCACTCTCATGCTTGTTGCTTTAACATGAACCAACAACCTGCAGCTGATTAGCTTAGTTTAGCGCAGAGAATACTCCGCAGTCACCCAGATAAAACCATAACTTTCACAGTTTTACACTAGAGTTTTTGTATGTCAACAAAGAAGATATAACAAAGTTTAGAGGTCCTGGATTTCAGATTCTACAGAACGAGGCTATTTCCCTCGTCTCCTGTCTTAATGTTAAGCTAAGCTAATCAACATCTGGACCTGGGTTTGTTTTCATCAGACAGACATGAGACATGGTATCGGCATTCTCATACAGCTCTGGCTGATAATACAATTCTGAGTGAGCGTTTGTGCATTTATCTTTGGGTCTTTATGTCACTCAGCCAACGCCGAACATGCAGCGCAGTGCGTTGTAGAAAACTGCTGCAACGGGGCGCCGGGCCAGGCTTTTTATCAGCGCGAGAGAGAGAGAGAGAAGACAGCCTTAACCAATGAAGATGACATCACCTCTGGTTTTAGCTTGATGGGGTTCTGGCTCAACTTCAGAGGCCCCTGAGGCCCTCAGAGATGCAGAGGCAGAGGACATAAAGAAGGCAATAGTCAAAGTTAAGCCTGTGAAAGCAGAGGAGGATGCTTGTTCCTCGCACCTCTGCACACACTCTTCATCGTCGTAATCCTGAGTCTTTTTCTCAGTTATTCTTTCTCAAATAATCACAGGAAACAGCTGTTCGTGAAGGTGACCCGGAGCAAAGATGTGTGCTTTTTGAATTATCGTGCAGTGCTAAAGGTTTAGCGTTGAAGTCAAAGTGATGCTTATTCAATAACTGGTTTTGGTCAGACGAACCACGTCTGAATATGTAACCTTGAGCGTCACGTTGATGTGAATTGCGAAAAAATAACTGGCAACACTCGCATTAATCATTAGTTCCAGCCCTAAAAATGTTTGACAGTCTTCACAGACCTTTTTTGCATATTCCTGTGTGACAACTTCTTAACTGAAGCCTGTGGCCAAAGTCCAAGGCCGAGCTGGTCTCCACGGCTGAATATTTGTGCGTTTGCTAATGGAAACGGGGCGCTTTCTAAATGCATCGCATGCGGCAGACACCCCGACCCGTCAATATTTTTGACAGTCTGGTTTGTGCTGCCTGTGTTCAGTGCATCTTGAGATTTACATTTTGCTTTCAGCCGAGTTGTTCTAACACATGACGGCATGGAACACATTCGGGAGAAATGTGTTCGTAATTTCCTCACCCCCTCCACCCCCTCCTCCTCCGCCTCCTCCACCTCCTCCTCGTCGTCCTCGTCCTCCTCCTCCCCGCTTGGTCACAGCATCACCCCCAGCACCTATCAACACACATGATCATATTAACTCTAGGAACTGTGGGTATCGTCTTCGCGTGGGGGGAGCGCAATCTTAAAAGAATTAGTGCCAGGACCTCCCCTGATGAGAGTAGTGACCTTTGAATGTAATGGAACAGCTCAGGAAAAGACATTTAACAAAGTTTGATGCTGGGTTTTCTTACACAGGATGTTGTTTTTTTTAAGTAAAGCAAACGATGAATTTCATTAAAGAAGAGAAGGTGGCTGGAATCTCAGAATGTCATATGTGTTAAGTTGTTAATGCTGCATTAAACGCTGTGCAGCTGCAGAAGTCACTGCCTACCCTCTGGATGAGGAGGACGTGATTAAAGTGTTAAGATCCTATTGTTTGAGGGATTATCTTGAATGCTAGCTATATAACTGTATATATCTTTCCAACATACCTTTGAATTTTTCCATTTTATAATCCACTCTCATCTCTGTGCAGCCCTTTACTCTATTGCCCTCTCTTTTTCTTGTCAGTGCTGTTCCCTTTATCTTCTATATTCCTTGCTGCTTCCCCCTTATCTAGCTTCCTATGTCCTTTAGATATACTGCTCTCCTCTCCTTGGAGTAAAGTGATAAAACAGAACCACATCCCACATGTGCTCCTAAACCTCTGCAGCGTAAAGATATGACTGATGTCTCTGTTACATCCACATATATAGGTCAGACGGTGCCCTTTGACCTGGAGAGGAGCTGTGGGAAAGCTCAGCTGTTCCTGCCCCTGGTCTGATCTGCTTGATGGATGATGCTCTGTTCATGTTCTTTCTGCTCTTTTTCATTTCTTTCGTCAGCTTATCAGCGGTCCTTCCTGCCTTTCAGTGATATCTTTCCATTTGTCCCCCTGTCTTTCTGCAGCTCTGCACATCTGCTTATGCATGAGTTATGCATGTGAAGCTCCCGAGTTTCTGAAAGGTTCCTAGAAACGTTGGCGAGGTCAAGGAGAGCCACATGTGTCCACAATGTTTGGTGTGATCTCCAGGTTTCTGTTTGCATTCTGCTGGGAAATCCCTGCTTACGAGCTTGGTAGACGCTGTAAATGTCTTTACACTGGTCCTTGAACTGCACACGAGAACAGGCTTAGGGTCGAATTGTGCTAAAACAGAGCTGGTTTGGACGAAATGTTGCTCCACTCCATCAGAAATTTTACATTTGCAGTCACTGCAACGTTGCATGAACAACGAAGGATGAAAATGACCAAGAAAGCTATCAAACCTTGGCTCCTTCCTTTGGAAAGAAAGGAGCCTCCCATTGAGAGGTTGGAGCGGAGGAGTTTTCTGAAGCTGCATGTGTTGGACCAACCGACAAGACCTTCTGTAAAGAGAGAAAACAGCGGTTCAGCCTTGCTTTCAGCTCTCTGTTTGTATATTATACTCATCATTTGAGTTTTTGGTGTTTTTAGGTATATTTGGATTTGTCAGTAACTGTTAAACACAGCTGAAGTTGACAAGACTGTTATTAGTTTTGCAGGTGTTTGATTAAGTATCGGACAGATTTATGTTTTGCCTCGAAGAGAAGTTGTTGAGTTAAAAGTTCGAAAGTTCGTTTTCGAGGGGGACGTGAATGTCTCTGTCAAATTTCATGACAATCCTTCCAGAAGATGTTTAGATTCACCCCAAACCAATATGGACCTTTCTGTAACACTAGATAACAGTCAAGGGGTCACCAAAGACTTTGGGATAAAACATCTGGAGAATATTTGCACCAGATTTCAACAGTAAACAACTCAGCCCTGGATCCCTGCAGCTAGTGTGACCAATTATAAATCTTGCAACTTTCGCAGCCTGTGGCACATTTACATGTTCTCATCTCATATTTGCAGTATTTCTGCACAGATATTCTTTCTCTGTCAGCGTCTCTGCCCTCGTCAGTTGTCCCCAGTTCATCAGACTTTGCTGAAACACAGCCTGAACCTCAGCTCGACAGCTTTTCACCATGAAATCGCCCTTCCTCCGAAAATTCACGCAAACATCGTCTCATAGCACGGCCGTGACAGTATGTCTGCGCACCAGCGGGGCCATCCATCTCTAACTGGGACCGACGGTGTTGCTTGCATTTCATCAGCAGTCCCGTGTGTTGGCTGAAGGGCCGCACGGCGCAGCGTGATGAGTGGTTCTTTTCTGGCAGCGTGAGGGAATAAAAGAAAAGAGAAACTCAGTTTGGAAGAGATTCAGTTTGTCACTGAGTCACGACTACGTCTGTTGAGTAGCAGCGTCTTGTCCATTATTTAATAGTCAGCAATGTCTTGTTCTGCGTATAATTATGTCGCCATGCATCAGACCCAATTGGAAATTCGATTGGAAAGTAGTTTCTTATTTTCAAACTGTTCAAATTATAGGAATGGTGTGTGGCCTGTCAGCTAGCATCATGGCAAAAAACGCTAAATGGTCCCACTGTGGACTATGTTATACTAGACATCTTGTTTTTATTTTTTTTGTTTTTTTAAAAGGTTCATTCGCCATCCTCAAGCAGCCACCGCGGTCAAAGTGGGTGTGTGATTTAGTGAGTGAGAGTTTGTGGCCGTACAAGTGTGTGTTGTGTGTCTGTCTCTGTGTGTGTGGGTGTATTTTGTGCCAGCTGTTCTTCATGCCAGCAATAGCTGACCACTTGATGGCTGGGGCCGACACACAACAGTTTTCTGGGATGCAGCCATTTCTCGGAGGCTGTCTGTGGTCTGCACACACACACACACACACACACACACACACATGTACACACACACAGTTGCCTGTTTGTCTTGGTGATGTGACAGCAACTTCTACGATGGTCCAAGAAGACGTTTCAATGCATCATCCCTCGGTGCTCCTCACACACGCAGACAGAGCGAGTATTTAGCGGCATTGAAAATTACTGTCCCCAGCTGTGTGCGTCATGGTTTGTTTTGTGGTCGAGGTTGTCTCCCTGCAAGACACCGAGAAAAAGAGAGACATTTCTTTGATCTATATCCAGGTCTAATGTAGGAAATGTAGCCGTCTCACCAGACTATGCCCGCAGTCTGACTAACACGATTGCCAAAATATCCTGTGCCGTCTTGTACCATAGATCACAATAATGGCATGGATGACTCATCAGACGATTTGGTTTTTATCGTCTTCCCAGATCAAAAAAAATTGGCTCCATTTTCATTCCTGTGATGCTTGATGAAGATTTATCTCCCAGGAGTTTATCATCTTATTTACACTCTGGAGGGACTTTGATCCAAGCAGTCAGCCTGCTCTTGTTACTCGGTTTTCATTGCCAGACTTAACAGACAAATAATGCCAGCTTTGCTTCCATGCTGTGTTATATACGAGCATGTAATCCATTTGCGTGGTGTACTACCTAGCAATCAGAAACTTTTATTGGTGTGATTAAATCATTCTGTTTCTATTTTCTTACAACACACCTGAACATTAAAACAAAAAGAAAATAAGAGAAATGCTCCTTTAATTGACACAATTTTCGGTGAATTTCTGATAAAATCAGACGTCTGAACACACAAATCCGCCCTCTTCACGGCTGAAAGTTTTCCGTCCCTTTTGTTTGTTTGGCTTCCCACTAAAGACAACACGCTTCTGAATCTTTCCCATGAGCTGAGCACAGTCCAAGATAAATAACCCCGTCTTATGTTGCCATGGTGTAATTATGGATCCAAACACGCTCTATAGCCGCGGCCCGTTCTAAACATCAGCTCGAGCACAGCGGAAGTTTGGTTTTCTAACCCAACATAATTAAATTCTAGCTGTGGAGACGTAAATCCCGCCCCGTACCTAAAAAAACAATAAAAAATAATAATTGTTTCTCTGGTTCACATTTATGTTAGGTTGACTTAGTTCTGGTGTTTTCCTGTGGTGTGTTTTTATGAGATAATAAGATATGGCTGGTTTATTTCTGGCCCTCTTTGGGCCGAAGATGATGATTGGACCAGTTAGCCCATTAGCAGTGAAGAATGTAGCCCACGATGGGCGAGTCTATAGCAGTGATTCCCAATCTGGGGTACACGTACCTTCAGGGGTACGCAAAGTGACATAGGGGGTACGCGAAAGAGTTGATTCTGAACTCAGCCTGATTACAGTTTGAAACTGAAAAAAACGGATAATGGGTTGTTTTCTCATTTTCTGATTCTCCACCTAAATGAAAAATCAAAAGACTGTTTCTCATGTGAGTCAATTATGTTAATAGCTAGATTGTAGGACAACTGGCTTTGAAGCTATGTATCAGTTTGCTGCTAATGTAGCTTGCGCTAGGTCACCTAAATAAGAAAGATGCCAATTCCCTGAAATGTCTGTGATTGGTGGGCAGTTGCAAATCTATAGCTATAGCAATAGCTAGATATAGCTATAGCAACCCAGGCTACTCCTCAACTTCTATATCTAACTTTGACCGGGATGCTAGAAGCAGTGCAGTTGTGGCTAGCGAAGCTGCTAGCATAGCCACGGACAGCGATGAGGAGTCTGAAGTGCGTGAGAGTAGGGGGTACATGGCTGGAGGTCAAATGTCTGAAGGGGTACGGGCTGTGAAAAGTTTGGGAACCACTGCTCTAAAGGTAACTGACGAGGCATATTGGGTAGAAGGAGACAATCAGTTGTTGGAGGTTTGTTGAGACGTTGAGGGAAAGTGGGTAAAAATCAAACAAGTCTTTAATCATTGTTCAAAGAGACACAGCGGTCCTGTTTAAATGCTTATGTCACCAGGCTATCCCGCTCAGAATTACGATATAAACAGTTTAAAAATCTGTGATAAATCTGCGTTTTTCATGTTTGCATGCTAGCGTTTGCTAATTAGTGCGTAATCATCCTTTGCTCATAAACCAAAGTTTAGGACCAAGGCAAGTTTTGACCTTATGATCTTTCCAAATGTGTTCTAAACGCTCATGAATGTGTGTTTAGAAGTTCCATCTTGAAACATTTGCAAAAAAAAAACAAAAAAAAACACTCAACCTTGTTGTGGCGCTAACAGAGAAGTCAGGGGATCACCAGAGTCTCCGTGATGCATTGTCTGGGAACCGTGAACGCCCGTGAAAGTGTCTGCGCCAGTCTGCCTTGTAGTTGTTGAGATATGTGAGTCTGATCTTCCTGACCGATAGCCAGACTGCGCCGCTAGTTTGGCTGAAAACTGCATGTCAACACATCATCACAGAATAACTCCTGGAATGTATCTCAGATTGATGTGCTGTATAACAGAAAGAGAGTGTCAGAGGGTGGAGACTTCCTCTGGGCTGGCGATGAATAACTGTGGATGAGATGAAGGCATATCGTCTCATCAGTACTCACATTGTAGAGCCCACAGTTTTTGCATCTTTTGTGTTCTTGTGTAGTCACTTCAGGGACCTCAGTGCACTCAGTCACAACAAACGCCTCATGTGGGGTCATTTTGGCTTCGGCGGTTGAACGGCTCTCGGTTTTCAGGGTTGACGGATCTCGAGGAATGTGTTTTGGGTTGGAACTGTTGATTGTTGTTTCCGTCGGTGGCCGCGCTCCAGATTTGAAAACGCTGAAACGAAGCATTGTGAAACCACACCCGCGCAGCCTGATACACCACTGGACTGGACATGCTACAGACACTCACCCTGTCCTATTTCAGTGAAGCAGAAACCTCAGCGGCTGCCCTCAGCAACCCTGGCTGCTGCGGTGGGAGACGACGATTTAGGCAGACCGGGGCTGTTTGGGTCATTTTTGTTGTCGCGTTATTTATGAGCACCAGTTGCTCCTCGTTCTAGGTATCCCGGCTATGACCACAATGTGGGTGGGTCGCATCTGTGGGACTGACAGCTGACATTCCAGACTTCTTATGAGCCATAGACCAGGAAGCTTCGGGTTTGCCTTTTAAACTGCGCTGTTCTGTGTTTTGGATTATGGCTCGTGTAAAGGACCCCAAATTGCCGCACGGCCAGAAATGTATACATACTGTATGTCTATCTGCGGCGTTGCGGCGGCTGAAACGGTATAATTATGGTGGAGAGATGACCGGCGTGTTTAAAACAGACTGAATGTAACGAAGCAAAGGATTTCCATGAAGCACACACACATAAATATTTTGCAGGCGCTGAAAACAAATGTAAGAAACTCAAATGCTATAAAAAGACAAAAACCAACAATTGTACTGTCTCCAAATACTTTCTATTGTCTCTACCCTGGCATCCAACCCACTGTTTCCCACTTTAAACAAGTTTTTAAAGCAAATAACTACATCAGTATAAAGGAGGGGTGGCACAGCGGGCTGGTGGTTAGCACTGATGCATCACAGCAAGAAGTCCCACTGAGATTTATGACTCTATACCCATCACGATTTCGCTGGTTTTGCCTCTTTCAGCCTAATTTACAATGGATGCAGCTTTTATGTTTTGGTTCGTCTTTGGCTACAGGAGGCTGATCTCTACAAAACTCCTACAACTAGCGAACATAGTGGAGCATTAAGCTGTGGAGACCAAAAACCGAGCTAAGATGAGAGTGACTGTTGAACCAGATGGACACAAACACAGCAAATGGATCATGATGTTGCTCTGCGCCGCTTCCCTTGTTAGTTCAGATTCGACATATCTTGTCATGTGTTGCGCCTGCTGCACTCAAGTGGGCAAAAAGTCAAAATATGACGACAAGGGACAACTCCTGCTTGATCTTATATATTATAATTTCTGTTATTTGTACAGAGCACACGGAGGATTGAAGTTGTGTTTCTCTCACTGGGGAAGCCACAACATGTGAGGAATACAAGATAGAAATATATAGAAAAAGGTAAAAATACTAGTGGAAAATTACAGGTATGCACAAATAATGCACATGGGTTTTGGGCTATATACGACATATGTCCAAAATACACAAAGAAGGCACATGAGATTCTTGTTCTTATTCTGTTTGGGTCTGATTACCTTTCCATGGGATAAGAAAACATAGAATAAAGTCTGAATGTGTTTCCGTGTTCTACAGATGTTGATACCTGTGCACATGTGGTTTTGGTGTCTGGACAAAGACGTGAGCGAGGATACGAGAGTTTGCACGAGAGGGAATCTCATGAGAAGTCTGAAAATGTTTACTCTGCGAGTGACTGACATGATTTAAGGTGGAATTCCTAATAAATTCTTGGCTCCAGCTTGATGGGCATTGTTCTTGTGTATCTTGGCTTGACCGGCTCTGAGCGAGATACTGCAGACGGTGCCAGGTTTAAAAAAAAAAAAAAGGAATGGCAGAGACAGGGGGAAGGTGGGAAGACTGATGTATGCCCAGTGTAATGCAGAAACTGAACTCATCTCTGTGTCTTTCTTTCTTTCTTCCAGAGTGTTTGAACTGCACCAGTTTCAACGGCATGAACGCGAGAATAAACGCTATTGAATCAAAGGTAAAGAAGGTTTTCTCAATCCTGTGCGTGACTGAGTGAGTTTCCAAGCGTTTGTATTTCACAGATGTGTTTGTTGTTCCAGATCAAACTGTTAGAAGAGGGACGCCCGTCTCTGCCGACAGGCAGCAGTTTACCAGAGGGCTCGACGGACAACGAGGTGGACGCGGCCAAGCCCACTCCCCTCAGTCCGCCGTCATACCTGCCACCAGGTGTCAACACATCACAAAAACTTCTTTCCTGAAATTGTCTGTGTGCAGTCTCAGTAATCAGGACTTGATTAAGGGAGTAGTTTTTCATGAATCTGTGTATTGATCAGTCAAGAATACACTCAGCTTATTCACTGATAACGAAATTAATCCAAAAGTACAACATACGCCTCATAGTCATCTGAGACACACAACACAACTTTGCTCTTTCGTTGCCAGCTGGACATCTCTCAGGCCACTGACAGAAATGAGATTAGATGGATGATAGATCGAATTATTAAGCTCACAGTATTTGATAAGCATGTTTTTCATCATCTAGTTTGGCGGTGAAGCTGGCAGGCAGAAAGGAGATTTATTTTTTCAACAAATTAAACCAGACTGTATTTTTATATTATTATTATTATTATTTTTCCTGCTGTAACAGGTGGTAGAGGTCCCCCGGGGCCCGCCGGACCTCCAGGGCTTCCAGGTCCTGCTGGACTTCCCGGTCTGCCTGGACGAGCAGGACTCCTCGGACCCGTTGGTAAAACATTTAAAACTAACCTGCACTCATTATTTAAACGGACTTATTGATCGATTGATTTTTCCCTGATGATGCTCAGGACCAAAGGGGGACAGAGGTCTGCCAGGTGAGCTAGGTCTCCCCGGCCCTCCTGGTCCACCAGGTCCTCCGGGGGAGAGTCCCTCTCCTGTCCGTGTTCGGGGTGACGTTTTTCACGTGGACCATCAAGGTAAGCTATTCAAATTTAGGATCTTACAGTAACGTAGAGCACAATTGCACCAGATGGGATCAATCGAGAGCATAATAGACTAGAAGATTTTACACACATGGTTGAATCCCGACCAAAGAACCATTGTAAAATCATTCGAGCATTCAGCTTTCAGATGGTCTGAATTGATGCCAAAGTCCATTTCCACTGTTCATTCTGCAGCGAGTCATGTCCTTCACACTCACATATCTCATGCATAATGTTCATTCTGCTCGTTTCTTGAAATCATTTTCTCAGGCAGAGCATGAACCGAACTAGTTTCCACGTTTGGGGGATGGTTTAAAACGGGGACAGGTGGACGCGCAGAGACTGAAAAGTTTCTGTATTTTTCAGCGAAGGAACTTAAATTCTTAATGGAGAGAGTATTGTTTCTTTTCCCTGAGCAGGGCTGGCATAGATTTAGTTTAATTGTTTCCGTGTGCTGCTGCTGTTGCTGCTGCTGAGCCACTGTTTTCTGCAACCTCATTTAACACCACCGCCAACAATGAAGCCAGATACCTGAGTATAGGGCTCTGCGTAACAGGATTAGCTTTGAGTATTTTTAAAAAGCTGAATTAATTTAAAATATAGAGTCGCATGCAACAACTTCACCTTTTGCTTCCAGTCCCTGCAGAGATCAGTAAACACAAGGAATGATGTGACAAAATACTGTTTGAAGCGTGAACAGGGCAGTTCTGCCAGGTTTAATTCTCCGTTTCCACCACATGGAGGCAGTAGGAGTCCATGGTATAACCGTTACCTCAGGAGGACTGCTGGCTCTGATTAGACTTTTGGCTGTGTCTGCCTTTTGAGCCTGGGACTGTGTCTGCGGGTCTGGAACTATGTAGATTTGGGTCTGTGGGACCATGTAAGCTGAGGGGGGCCAACTGGCTGTAAATCAGGCCTAATTTGTTAGCTGTCAGCACAACAGTCTGTGTTTTGGGGGAACTGGCCACGGCCCAGAGCCAAAAGCTGGGCCGGCTTTGAACGAGGGAGGAGATAGTCTGCCACTCATGTGGAGTTTCTTAGGGAGGCAGCCAGACTCGAGGAGACTGTAGCATTAGAAAATTAGTTCCAGAGGGAAATCTGCTCCTTCTAGACCCTTTCTGTGGACTGCAGCCATAATGTAACAGTGCTGTCTCAACACGGGGGGAAGGCTGACGCTGAGCATATGTTAAAGTGGTGAGGAAGCGTGGCACAGTTTCAAACAGAATTTATACTACTTTAAAATATCCTACATGCTGAGAACAAGACACGACTTCCTCAACATGCATGTTTTCTATGAAGATAGATCATGTCCAGGCATTTGCTGCTCTATTAAATGGGACCTCTTTTAGATCGGCCAACTGTTCCCGTCAATCACTGTCACAGTGGATGTAATCCAACTGTTGAATGCTGATGAAACTCTGCGGCCTGAACGAGGCCACTGGATGTCTTAACTCTTCTGCTAGGGTGAAATTCAGATCTTGAGGTTTAGTATGTTTGTGTCTCCAGTAGTTTGTGTACACGCATACAGGAAAAAATGATTTGAAATGTGTTTTTCAAAGCGAAGATTTAACAAAATGTAAAACAATCATGTGCAGATGTCCTCGGGTTTTTTGCAGTGAGCGTCGCAGCAGATAAAGGTTTAAAAACTTGATTCCGGTCCTTTGATCGAGGCCCTTCGACCTAGTTTAGAATATAGACGCAGCCTGAATCTGAAATATGGGCCTTACTTTTGTCTCGTGGAAAGAAGTGAGGGCACATCATCTATATTTTTATACAGTCTAGAAGGTGTGGAGGATTGAAGAGGTTTATGTGGTCAGAGGCACACTTCCTCTACAACATACTCACATGCAGATATTTCATTTTCACAGAGAGAACTGTTGCCAGCTCGTCAGCCAAACCTAGCCAAAACAATTGCAGTCTATTTTTTTTGTCCTTGACATTTTTCTAAGTGACCGTGTAGATAAAATTATGGAAACAACTTCGGGGTGAAATGCAATAAAAACAAATTAATCAGCACTTCTTTAAAGACTGCTGTAGCTTTTGTCAGACGTACAGTACCTAAACTGCATCTGCGTGCCTATCTGCATCTAAACGTGTTGTGAAGCGGTGAGGTAAATTCAATCCAGATGTTCGGCCACTGGTGTTAAAATAGACAACAGGTGAAGGGAACTGGGAAAAAGTGACTCATCTCGTGTTTCCAGTTTGTGATTCTTAATCTGTACACAACTTGTAGGATCAACCGAAACCCGCGCTGTGCTTCTGTTTTTATTGCACAAATATCCTGTGTTCAAGCTTTGGCAACTAGCAGCGAGTGGAGTCATCGACGTTTGGACAGTGTTCACAGTAGCTTGGTCACGAGGACATGAGTCATTACAGTTAATATGCAGGGTGCTGATTAATGAAAGCATTTGTACAAAACAGTTTAATTTTCAATAATTTAATTCAGGAAACACAGTGGAATTTTATAATAGCTAACTGACAGTGAAAATATTTGCATTGGCGCATAATAAGAGGTGATTTATTATATTAAAACACAGACAGGTTAAATGCAGCAAATTCACCTTTTGCTGCAACACGATTGTTACTGATGCTCAGTCAGGTAGTTTTAAAAATATATATGTTTTGTTTTACGCAGAGGAGACTTCCCTCCGTCCTGTACTCACCGCCGGTCCTCCCGGTCCAGTAGGTCCTGTCGGCCCCGCAGGTATGAATATAAACTGTTTCCTGTCCATAAACACCACAAAAAACAAAGCAAGGCCTCAGCCCAATACACTTCATTACACATACATGTGGATCATATCTGTGTCTTGACAGTGCTCTGACCCCTCGGTGGGTGCATCGTTGGGAGAGCAAGTTGTCCGCACGCAATGTTTGCGTGCACAAAACTCATTTTACAAAACCGTTAAGATCCCAGACTTTCCAAAGACGCCAAACATGTCGTGTTAATTTACCCGAAGAATGCGCACGAAGAGAAGCTCGAGGCACTTCGACACAGCCACATGAATTTTTAAGTAGATGTAAATATGTAACAAAATAAGAGACGTTATTTATACTTTCACGCTAAATAACCGAGACGTGGGCTACTGCACTGACTTTTTTCGCGTCGTCTGTGTTAATTACAGAAAAGCCAACAGAAACACCAACTACGCTGGGGCTTGATGTTTAATTGTGTGTGTATTTTGTAAACCATGACGAATCCTTTTTAAATTTAACTTCCTAATTGAGTTCATCTGTGTTAGATTGAAGCGAATTTTTGATGTTTCACCACAGTCAGAGTTGAGCATTCATCAGCCTCATTGTGTGAATGTTGTTGTCAATGACGCGACAGGCGCCCGAGGAGAGAGAGGACCGGTGGGTTTACCAGGTCTCCCGGGACAAGACGTGAGTATCTGCAACCGGAGGGGCGATTGTTGACGAATGTAAGATTTCATGTACGACTGGCGTCGCTAATACGCGTCCTTCTGTTTGTCTGACCTTCAGGGTAAGGAAGGCCTCCAAGGCAAGCCTGGTTATCCCGGGGCTAAAGGAGATCCAGGGGAAAGGGTGAGGTCGCTCTAAAATTCTTCCTCATTACCGGATTACAAGCCTGGCTGAACATATTAGATTCTGATGAACTATCAAAATGGTTTTTGTTCTACGTTTTGTAAATGGCGCTAGCTGTCATGCAATCTTAAACACATTAAAGGTGAACCAGCTTTTCTTCAAAGACTCACTCCGAGCCGTGACTAATCCTCCTCTCCCTCTCTCATCCAAGGCCAGGCCTCGCTAATCAGGGCAGCCATGTCGGGTCCCCTCTGTAGTCAGCTCTCTAGTGGGCCCCTGTCTTTAAACCTGATCCCCTTCCTCTACTAGCATGATTTAAGATTGGAAATCTGGTGAAGAGGCAGATTAGCTCTGGGGATAAAAATGCAAGCCAGTGAGATGTGTGTGTGCGGGCAGGAGTCCTAAGTTATTTTTTTTCTTCCTCTAACAGGGGTTCCCAGGTGTAACAGGCGAGCAGGGCCTACCTGTAAGTATAAAATGATTGGGTCGCGTAAAACACACACACACACGACACGTAAATAACACAACTATTTTACTCTGTGTTCGTAGGGAGCCCCGGGGCCGAAAGGAGAGCCAGGAGAAGGCTTGAATGAGGTAAGAGACGTCAATGTGTTTTCCTCCTGAGCTCATTTGAAATACTGACCTAAATAAACATGACGCCGGTGTTCAGGGCGAAGCCGTGCAGCAGCTCAGGGAGGCCCTGAAGATCCTGGCTGAGAGGGTCCTGATCCTGGAGCACATGATCGGCATTCACGGTGAGGAGGAACACGGAGGGGGAGGAAAATATTTTTCTTTCAGACTGAAGAGTTATGTTCAAGGGAAATTCTGACGTTTTTTTGGGGAAATATGCTTATTAGCGTTTTGACAGGGAGTTAGACGTGAAGACTTATAGCGTTTTAGCTGGAGTCAGCAGCTACAGGAGCTTAGCTTAGCACGGAGACTTTAAACAGAAGGACACAGCTAGCTTATAAAGCACTTCTGTGCTGGACTATTTCTTGGCTCTAACCAGTTATTAGAAAAAAATTAAGCCAGTGTAGAAGTGCCAAAAACTTCAAATTACAAAATGAGGCTGATTCAATCCTCCAAAGACCTCCAAGTTAATACGTCCAACTTTACAGCAGAAATAAACATGTTCACAGCTAATCAGCTAATTGACCTGTTCCCTAAAACTGTAGAGCTGGTGCATTTTATACAACTCACCTGTTTTAATCCTGTTAAGGCTTAAAGTTAAACATAATTTAGGTTAAGGCTGCTTTGTTAGCTGTCTGACCCAGCTCTGCTTCTTTAACCATCTTTGATTAGCCTGAACTGGAGTTGAACACTGCCAAGATGGCCGACCATGAGCACCACTGCCATGAGCTTCAAAACTGCTCTTCAGGAAAACCATGGCTGACATCAATGAGAATTTTATCGGCTGTAGCTTTATGTTTAAGGACCAGACATCAGGATGGAGTTATATTTCCCCCATCAAACTTTCTTCAGAAAGCAAATAACCATATTTCCCCAAAATGTCAATCTGTCCAGTTAAAGCAGTATTTGAAGAAGACTGTTTTCTTGTCTTTCATTGATCTACACAGAGAACTCTGAGGGATCTGGATTTGGCGGCGTTACCGACCCGCTGTCCTTCTCTGTCCTAAAGACCAAGCGCCTTCAGCCTGTTCGAACACCTCTTCAAATTCCAGTACTCCCCGAGAGACAAAGACGAGTTCCCCTTTAATAGTGTAGTCGACTGTGGTTTGTTATTGTAAAAGGATGTTGCAAATCTGGAACTGGACGTACGATGTTTGTTCACATATGAGTTTTATTTTTGACACAAACAAGTGCTGTTGTAAAAAAAAAAGGAAGTTCTTTGCAGACATGAGATGTTGAGCATTTCATCCACATGAAAGGCTTATTTCAGGCTTTTTTTTTTTTTTTTTTTTTTACCCTGTTGCTGCATGACCTTAGTCCACATAACCATAACAGCAGCGCTTGCACGGTGCTGTACAATGAAATATCATCTCATAAAGTGTTATGAGGGGTTTGGCATCTTTCTTTCCTCAGATAAAAGACGGCATTGTAAACATATCTATTTCCTTGGCTGGTGTTGCAAAGCTCCGGGTTCCTGAGGGCTGGACGCAAAATGTACCATTTTGTGTCAAACACATTCTTGGAATGACCTCGAGGTTCATCCTGTGCGCCTGTCAAACATATTTCTTCCTTCTCTCTGTCTCTCTGCGCGCTCTGCCTTGTTAACACCGAGGTAAGACATGACAAGCTGCCAGGAATATCTGCTTAAAATAAAGTTAGGTGAAATGAACAGCACCTGGGGAGCGCACATCTGGAGAGCAAAAGGGAAGGAGATGCTGAAACAGTTGACTTGCGGCCTGGAAACCGCAAAAAAACTCTGCTCGGGCCCCCGGCGTGGCTTTACGTAAATGGCTGACGGAGCACCACAGTTGACAGGGTTACACTGACTTCTTCATAAAGTGCCTCTGAGATTTCTTTCTGAACTGATATGATTATTGTGTAATGTGTTTCTGAGAGACCCAGCTGCTGGTTTCCAAACGCTCTGGAACAGACTTCTCTATTATGAGGTTTGTACGTTAAAGTCCTTTATGGAAATGTGCTTACTCACTGCCTAGATGACGGATGGATAGAAGATCAATAACGCTTTCAAAGCTGCGCTCACATCAAATGATTCAACACAGAATTATGTGTTCAGGGGTAAAGGGTAAGATTTAAGGATTTTCTAGCGGGCCACAGTATCTTCTGTCTGATTTAAGAAACATCAAATACGTCAATAAACCTGCCAACAATCCTGCCAACATCTAAATAAAATATACTAACACCAATAGTTACAGTTCAATTGATTTAAAGGGAGCATTTGCATATAGTTTTACTTCTAAAATATACAGCCCTTTTATCTGGTGTGAGGTTGTTGTGTGGACCTTACCTCAGCAGATATTAATCTGTGTTGATTACTTGAAGAAAGATTAAAGTTAAAACAACAAAGGGGTTTTATTTGGTGGAGCTGCCACTTTATTGCACATAATTACATCCTCGCATACTGTACGCCACCACTTCACAGCGGGGCGAGACTACTCGCTACGCCCCTCATCATCATCATCCTCTCCCTCCTTCCTTTATCCTGCTCTTCGTCTGCTCGCATGACACAAGTTCTCGTAGTCACGGTTACCGGCGACTTCCAGAGGTAAACATCTGTTGGGCCTTGTAAGCAAACAGGTGAAGGTTTTATTGCACTTTTCTTATTTTAAATCCGCAGCTTTCCCCCCCCCGACAAGAGGAGCTGTCAGGTTTGCAGAGGGGGATCTCTGTTGTGCCTGCAGACGCCGAGCTGACTTTTGCCATTCAATTAGCTCATCAGAACAGGGAGATAAGTGCGGTTGTGTATCATTGTCATATTCCACTCTGGCCTCTTTATGCATCCTTTCATCTGCGCTATGCCTGCCTGTTTCTGTCTCCCTCTCCTCGTGTACCCTCCTCTCCCCCTCCTCCCTCCGTCTGTCTCTCTCCTCTTGTTTTTCCTGTCTACTGAACAGAGACGTGTTGATATGAGGCCCGCTTGCACGGCCACAAGGGAACAAGTCTCTGGCGCTTTTGATCAGCTGCAAGATCAGACATGTCCACCGCTCCCCCGCGTACACCCCGGTGACTGATCATGCAGTATGGTGCAGGCACAGGCGACCAAAGATGCACGCCCACACATGTTCTCTCTGTTAATCATACAAGCATGGGCACACACACAATGCACGGGGCCTGTGGTCCATGTGTTGGCTCTGCTCACAGTGGGGTGGCTTGTTTGCCGGACACAAGGGAGCGAGAGCGAGATGGTGTGTGTGCGATTTCCCCCTTCTTGCCCTTTTTTTGCTTTTGACAGTAAGATGGATGATTGCAATCACAGGAGCCATCAGTGAGACAGAGTGGAGGTCTATGGGGCAGTGAGACACAGCCATGGGAAACCAGCCGTCAGATTAATGCACCGCGCTGCCATGGGAACACTGTGCTGTTTATTTGTCTGGGGGTTTTGTTGTTTCATATGCATTTTCCTCCTCTCTCTTCCCCCCCCCCGAGCCCTCCTCAGTGCGGCCTTTTGATGCACAGAACATGAAAGCTTCCTCGTAAAATATGTGCAGGCTGTTTTAGAGAGACAGAGAAGGAGAGTGTTTTCGCAACATAGTGAGCCTACTGTAAGTCAATATGTCTTTTCAAACCAGTACAAATGTGACAGATTTCATAGTGATTATACTGGTCTCTTTGATCCTTTGAGGGACAGAGAGGCATACTTTTCACTCTCCAGTCAACGGATGTTTTTAAGAGAAACATCTGTTGCTGTACAAATGAGATTACTGTGTCTCTAGCCAGGGGCCATGCATGTTATGAATGGCACTGTTACTGCAGAGGGGGGTCTGGAAGAGAGCTGAGAAGGATCTTTGTAATAAGCTGTAGCTGGTAGTTAAGGGGTTTAAATCAAATCAAATTGCCTTCGATTCTGGGGATTCATCAACGCTCACTTTCAACTTGTTCAGCGGCATCACGACTGCTCGTACCTTTTGAATCACTGTCTCGCGTTGATATGTCCAATATTTCACCTTGTTGCCAGGCAACAACTCACCTCATCCCCTGTAAACTTGTCAGCCCGTGACACGGGGTGATATTTCATCCTGCAGGGGAGCAGCAAGAAAGAAGAGCAACTGTTTCCATCTCTTTGACTTTGAATCAGGGGTGATCTGTATTTCCCCCGACCAAAGCCCGCACAATCTGAAACTTTGTTTGGGATTTATGTTTTTGCGCCGCATTGCTCTAATTCAAAGTTATCTGTGCGATGAATTCCTGTGAGAGGCACCGCAAGTCACCAAGCCTCTTCTCAGCAAACTGTGAAGAAAATCACTCCTACCCTCCCGAGGATTCCTGTTTCCTTCTGGGTCAAAGACCTTGAAGGCTTTTAGATTTGTCTCCTCGAGGTCAGTTCCTGATAAAAAAACAAAAAAAAAACAAAAAAAAAACAAGAAGCTGCAAGTAAGAACTGTTCATTTCTACAGATACACATGCACATTGTACTGACTCAGTTTAAGGCAATACCTTATGTGCCACTATATCTAATTTTTTATATATTATTATGCTTGCGAAAAAAAAAAAAAGAAGCCTGTGTTGCATACACCAAAATAATATTTGAGTGTTTTTTGTGACATGTCTACTTTATGCATCAACTCCTTTCATCCAGAACAAAAAAAAATCCATTGGGAGACAATAAAAGCAACCTAGACCTTGAACATCAAACTTAAAGGCTGAGCCTGAATAAATTATCAAGAAACAGTTTAAATATTAATTTTATATTAGCGTTTCAGTCAAAGTCTATTTACAGTTTTACCACGGAGGTAAAAAAAAAATACTAAAAACACTACCAGTTTATTATTATTATACATTTAGGTGTGCCTTGCAAACATGAAAAAAAAATGAAAATACTAAACTGGAAAGAGATTAGCTTAAATCTCCAAAACAGAAGTTGGAAAGACAAAACTTGCACTATCACCGTTTAGAGCAGCAAAGGTGGTTCATCAAGGTTGTAGTCTCCGTCTCCGAGCCGGGACAGCAGAGGACCCAGGTTACCAGAGGAGGCAGTGCGGCTCCACTTAGCAGGACGGTCTTCAATCAGCACACATGCGCTGTACAAAGGCGCACAGTTTCTGTCTCCTGATATCGTTTGAATCCTGGCGTCTGCAGCAGAACACCAAGAACAGAGGGGGTCCGTTGTGGAGGCCGAAGATCTTCTTTACAATAGATTATCCATTGCAACCATATGTCTGATTACATTTCTGTCACATTTTAATGATTTATTTACAAGATAGAATTAAAATTGGATTGCTAAATTATATTGTGTATTGACAACAACTCAGCATAAATTGCATTTATTGCATTAAGAATGTAATGCAATGAACATCCTGTACAGTCAACACTGTATTCATCTTCTTCCTAGTGATCAAATTAGCCCTTCAGATACATTAATAGGAGTGTTCTTCCTTTACATGCATAGGTCACGTTTCTAACACTTGCTCTGTTCACACTATAGAGACAGATCCATTCACACATCCCTCAATGGACATGTTTGATGTGCTATTTGAGAACACTCTGAATGAGAACATGTCAAACCAGCTTCAAGGAGATAAAGGAAGGGTAATTAATCTATCTATGTATACCTAAAAGCATAAAGAGTCAATATGATTTTACTCGCAGTAACCAGATACGCTTACGCGCATTGGATTAAGACAGGAAAGGAGGAGTGTGAGGCTTCTGGACATCTGAAACTGTTATTACTGAAAGACGTCACTGGTTTCCGCAGCTGCTGAGGCATCGGCTCGTTACGGGGAGCAACAGTATTCGGTGTCATCGTCTCTGCAGGAAATTTCTCATTTCACGGCGTAAAGTGTTAATTCTGTGTCAGGGAGGTGTAAATTTAAATGATGCACATAGCAGCTCCTTGACTCCTATCAAGTGACTCCTGAAGCACATGTGTTCACCCCTCACCCTCCCTCCCTCCCCCCCCCCCAAGCCTAAGAATAGAAAAATAATCAGCAAAACGTGCGTAGAAGAGAAAACACTGGAGGATGTGTTCATTTCTTTTATTCAGTGTTGTGGCTGGGTTATGAACAGCACTATAAATACAAGGTCTGAGGCCTAGCAGTTGCTTTGAAACTCATTCAGTTAGCCAGGACTCTTTCGGGTGCTGCTTTAGGGATGTGTGGCCTGCACACAGCGACACAGGCATGACATATGTGGCATTAAGTTCAAAGCATTAGCCACATTGAGGATGTGATCAACATGCCACAAGCCACGTGAACAGTATTTGTGTACTTTTCTAGACAGGTACCTGTATTTCTACATACTGAACAGGTTTAACCGTTTCTTGTCTGGTTCCCAATCCACAATCTAGTTTCACCTTTCAGTCCCTACATTTTCATATTGATACCATCTGAAAGTCACTTTACACATAAGTAACATTTGCATGAGACACATATTATACCGTTTTATCACCTCAATATTTGGCTTGAAGTTAAACTGCTGGTGTTGCATGTAAAAAAAGGTTGGCACATGGAACCTCAAGGTCATCAAAAAGACAGTACAGTTATTTGTGGTGTTTCTTTAATTAGTCACATAATTTAATTTTACTGAAAAGGTGCTTATTAGACTTCATTTGCAAACTTTGAAAGCAGCAGGTGGCCAGTGGCTCTGTTATTTCCTCTCTCATTGTCATGTGTGTTTACATTTTGTCTTATCTCTCAGCTTTGCCCTCTGTTCAAACAGGTGCTGGAGGTGAAACCGTTTTCACGAGTGAAACCACCGTGTCAGGCCTTTCACCACATCCGTGCTGCCTTTGACGCTCCTCACCGCCCTGCAGGCCGTGCAGTAGTGTTCGCCCCAGAAGACCGGCTGGTGCAGGCTGTAGCTCCCCCTCCAGTCCAGGTGCCGCCTCATCTTTGCTGGACTGCGCCTCAGCATCAGCAGGTACCGGGCCAGCTCTTGCACTGTGCTAAAGTCATCCACGTGGATGAACGCCTCGGGGGGCAAGAAGCGCTCGTAGTTCTGCCTGGACGGACCCAGCACCACCGGGACCGCTCCAGCCTTCACTGCGTTCCACAGCTTCTCCGTGATGTAGTCGGTGTGCTGTGAGTTTTCCAGCGCCAGGTAGAACGTGTATCTTCCGATCAAGTTTACCACGCTGGTGCCCGACGGTAAGGGCCGACCCGCGCGCCCGTACACATCAATCCGGATGTACCGGCGAAGCTGGTAGTAGAGGGCCACTCGGGCATGCGACTCCGACCAGTTGCTGATGACCCAGGTCACGAGGCGGCGCCTGTGGAGGCTCGAGTGGGAGGGTCCACGGAGGGGATGCGCAAAGCGGTGCTGGAGACCACTGTGTGTGCGCGCACGGGGGACCAGATAACCGTACGGCAGGAAAATGTCCGAGTCCGTCCGGTAGCTCATTGTGAGATTGAAAATGCCCTCGAAGCGCCACAGTCCGGGTGTGTGCGTGGGGGACTCGTAGTTCATCCATATCCACTTTTGAGCCGGGGGGCGCGGTTCCGGTGGCAGAAAAGCGGTGCCACTGGCGATCTCCCGGTGGTGGATGATCACAGCGTCGGCCTCGGGGTACGTTTGCAAGTCGTCGGTGAGCGTGCAGCCGCCGATCTCACAGAGCTCCCAGCAGTCCGGAAGTTCGCGATACCGACCGAACGGATGCGTCCAAATCAGGAGAGTCACTGGGACGTGCTTGTGAGAGAAAGACAGGAACGGATCAAGCGTAAACGGCTCCGGTAGGTAGAGCAGAAAGACTCCTAGGATAAACAAAAAACTGACGGTAGCCACGCACAGGGAAGAGCAGGTCCATTTGAGAAAGCGCAGGCAACATTTCTCCCGCCAGGACGAACCTGAGCGCCTGTCCGCTCTGTGAGCTGTGTTTGTGGAGCGGCTCGCTGCTTTCCAATGAGCTCCAGCTCCCATCGACGCTTTTCACCCCACAACTTCTGCGTTCAACCAAAACTTTTACGGTATCAGTTAGCTTTCATCCCCAAGCTAATGCCCTTTAGTCTTTTCGTGGGAAGTGGGTTACAGAAAAAAAAAAAAAAAAAAAAAAAAAAAAGCCAGAGTCCAACACAGCCTGCCACCACACCCAAATGCCCTGTTTTGAAAACAATTCAGGTATATGATCAACAGGGTCAGGTTATCAGGTTACTTGTTAATAGACTCTGCAACAGTCCTCTTCCTGCTTTGTGCCTTTTTTTTTTTTTTTTTCTCCCATGGGTGAAACTTGCCACGTGCCTTCAAATAAAGTGGAACACATTTGCCCCAGTGCTGCGTCCTCAACCATTTCGACGTGGCACGGTCTCCCTGGGTTCCAGTTACCGCTGAATGGGGCTTTTGTGAGGCCTGTTTACTGACGGAGGGCCTCCAAGACACTTCTAAGTTGGGTAAACACCTTGACCCGGGGGCGCGGTGTCCTACCGATGAAATAAGAACACGCTGCTTGTTTTTCTCTTTTTCTTTAAAGAACAAGACTTTTTTTAAATTATTATTCAGAAACAAGTTTATCAGCAGCTGCAAAGTAGATGAAGAATCAGATCAGGTGTGTAGGAGGTGGTTATATTAGAGCCTTATTTTAAGGTTCTTACCATTTAACATGCATTTATTAATCTAATTATTAAATATTAATACCAATATAAAAACTTAGTAATAACCAGTGGCCCCTCAGTCCTGTGTGTGTCCCCCCATATTAAACGCTACACCTCATCCACCAGTAGGTGTCTCCCTACACACGCACAACGTGCCCTGTGCGGTCTGCTGGGGTGTAGTGACATTAGGATTTCTCTCCAAACATGCATGTTTAATTTGCCAAATGAATAAACATTTCAGCTGCAAATTAGGCATGCAGCAGCAAGTCTTTGAAAAGGTTTGTCTTGAATGTTTTATTTATCACACATGACCCAGCGTTGCGGCGGCACCCTCCAACCAGAATTGTTAATAAATGACTCACAGTTTTAATTTGGTGATCTAACCTAAACAAATACACACACACACACACACACAAAACAAAACAAGCACAGTCCTTCAGATAACGACACGCGGCTCGCAAAGCGGCCACCTATGCTGGCTGTTGTCGTGAACATGAACGCGTCCTGATCAGGACTCATGAAAAAATGATTAGGGCTGGAAATCATTCAGTGTGCGTTGCGTCTGAGCTCTGGTGGGCAGGAAAAACACGCCGTGACTGGGACAACATTATTCCTCCCCACAGACACCAGAGTATGTCATGAAGTCTGAATGTGAGCGGAAAAAAAATGGCAGACGAGGAGGAGTGGGAGGAGATGAAGCAAGAGGCATGTGTGTGTGTCTCCGCTGGGTCCTCCTCCTTCCTGTTACATCCATTCACTTTTCTTCACCGTGGAGCAAAAAAAGAAAAAGAAAAGGATGTCTCTGTGTGTGTGTGTGTGAGTGCGTGCGACTAGTTATCCCCATAAGAGGTTTTGTATTCTTTCTGCATTATTTATCCTCCCTTTCATCTGAACAGTTCTATTTTCAGCCGATCATTTAATGTCCTGCCTGGGGTTATCTTGTGTTGGGAAGAAACATGGCAATCTCATAAGTTATGTAGACATGGCGGGGCTCGACATTATGAACACGTGTATGTTTCTCAGCAGAAAATAGCAGAGGCTCCTGAGGTCAGGGGATGACACGCAGGAACGAGTCTGTCAGTTTTATCAGTTCAGTTTTATTTAACTCGATCCTCGCGAATGTTGCCCGGGAACGTACCGAAGCTGAGCTGACTGGTGATGGGGCGACATTTTGCACGGCTCACGTTACAAGCCGGGGTGATACACAAAGCTTGTGTCTTTTTTCCACATCTATCTTGCGAGGAAAGAACGTATGTGCCCTCGCGCTTATTCACTCGTTTTTTTTTGCAGACCTTGATTCTCCATAAAGGGATCAATATTGCATCTTCCCCGGCTCAAACATCACCGCGTCTGTACATGTAAGCGTTACGCATAAAAAGACGGACAAAGGGGCCTGGCCTTTTCTGCTGACACTGAAAGCTATATGAAAACTGCACATTTTGCAGAGTTCTCCTGTAGTTTTGTACATTTTCCAGACGTGTGTTCACTGCTGCCCTCCTGTAATACCGCCGTGTATCTGTATGTGTTTTAGTGGATGTGTGAATCATATCAGCACAGAGAGAAGCATACAGTTTTTGATGGGACCTCCAGGTCTTCACTCATCTTCCCTATTGATTTTCTCTTGCTTTCCTTTTTGCACTCCCAGGGGATGGGATGTCTCAATTGGTCCCGGCTGCTGAAGGAGAGTGTGAGCGATAGAGCAACAGATAGAAGTTGAGGAAAAGAGAAAAGACAAAAGAGAAAAAAATGAAGGGGAGAACGCGGAGCCGAGGCATGAGGGGCCCTGATCGCTGAGGCCCTCGCTGACCCCTGACCTTGATCATGACCTCAGAGGTTACCCCGGGGGTCAGAGGTTGTGTGAAAGTGCCACTGCGGCGATTCACTCCACTGCTGGGTGATGATGATCTTATGCAGCCTCCCCAGCCTGTCTGACATGATCAGTGTTCCACTCTGCCTGCAGCTCCCAAGGGCCACACATCCATCTCTAACCCGGCCACACAAGGCCCGCTAAAAGCACCTTACAGGCAGAGTCAATGAGCAGGAGGAGAAGGGACACAAACAGAGGAAAGTGGGAAAGCTAAAGGACAAGAAAGGGCTGTTTTATTGTATACCCTGTAGCTCTGTCTGGGTATGAGATCTATCCGTATGATGGCAAAGAATGCGCGTTTATTTCGCTATATGTGAACCTCAACCTAATGTGCATGAACCGATTATAGCGGCTAAATGTCTGGGCCTCAAC
The DNA here is from genome assembly GCF_963514085.1 of Chelon labrosus. Taxonomy (NCBI): domain Eukaryota; kingdom Metazoa; phylum Chordata; class Actinopteri; order Mugiliformes; family Mugilidae; genus Chelon; species Chelon labrosus. Next base: position 18,346,358 of record NC_140346.1, read on the forward strand.
TTGTTCCTTCTGCTGTCCTTGTCATGAACAATTTATGCTGTTTTTTTTCTTCTCTCCTCTCTAATTTTTACCAAAGAATGCAATAAAAAGGCAAGTTAGAGGAAAGAAAACCCCTGTCAAGTACTTCATGGCGAACATGCATGGACGTCTGTAGCAGGAACATGATCATTTGTAGGCAGACTCATAACTCTGACTGTTCTGATTTACACTGCGTACCCCCTACTGCTTCAAAGTAATCCAGAGCCCAGTGGAGCTTCAGTCAAATCCACATGGAGATGCTGTGTGTTAAAATGCAAAGAGTTTGAGAAAGAGCGCTCCGACTGCGGTACAAAATGAACCGGCTGGTAATGTTCACAACTTGCATGACCGCGTACATTTTTTTTTTCCCCTAATGAAATTACAGCCGTACTTAATACGGTTTGAATCAAAACATGCGACGGCTTATTAAAAAACAACTCCAGGAGAAGCAGAATTCAACTTCGTGCACGGTTAAATTACTATTAAGAACAGATACAGACAGAGTTCAAGGCCTCGCTCAGGAGTAAACGCTTGGTCATGTGCTTTTGATTAGATTGAACAATTTAATTTTATGATAATTTACGGACCAACCAATATAAAATAAGAGCTTTATTTCTGGTGATTGCTTTTGGGTGGATGATTATGAAAATCTTTAGCTGTTTCGGAGCTTCGGATAAAAGTTCTTTGTTTGCTGTGTTACACAATGTTACGTTCATGGCTGACCAATGTTTCACCTCTGCAACAGGATGTTTTATTACCTGGGCGCTGTACTGCAAAAATAATAATAATTAAAAAAAACAACCATGTTAAATAATCATGAAACACTCTGCAACACAAATCCAGCTTTCAGGGTTGCTTTCAAACGTTATTATCGATCAGATATATTGTTAAACAACTTTCTTGTCCTGTCATTGTGATGTTACTGGCACTGAAAGTATCGTGTTCCTCTTAGTGTGCTTTCGTTGTCTGACTGTAAGAGATAACTGTACAAATACTGCATAATGGACACGCCGCAAAGCAGCCAAGCTTGTACAGATTATCTCAGACCTGTATTTCTGGTTTTGTCTTAATGATAGGTAGCATCACAAGTCAGGGAGGCCAGGGCAAGGAAACACCGATTAACAATGGGGGAAGGAATGAGAGGATTAAACACGGGATTCATGTGCAGGATTTTGTTTAAAGCATAAACACACCTAACAGCCCTCAGCGTGTCCCGCTGCAGATCAATTGATAATGGTATTTTTCCAGGACTCTGTGTGCAATGGCTAATCTAATGTGAATCATACCGCTGTTACAGTGATTAAATTAGATACATGTACATCTAGTTATTATATACAATGTGACTCAATCCTAAATGTATTCCGTGTGTATTTTATTAAAAGCATGTGACTGGTTGTGATTAGAAAACTGAAGCCACACATTAATTCACAGCATTATGTCTATAAATGAAGTATAAAATAAGGCAAAGTTATTTAGACTTCATATCAGTTGAGGACTGAGCACCATTCATGCTGTAGGAGGAAGGGGACACAAACAGCTACAAATCAAATCAAGTAATGGCCTGAATGTTGAGCCAATTCAAAGCACAAAAATGCCCACCTTTGTATCCACACAAATGCAGCGAAAGAGGTGTTATTATCTATGGCAAATCCTTGTTTTATTTTTGGTGAATGCAATTAAAGTGTAAATGGCTGTAAAAAAAAAATAAAAAAAAAGAGAGAGAGAGAAAATAATTGGAGGGATAAAAATATATATAGCCGTAGAATATTTTTGTTAAAGTCAAGGAGCGTTCAAGAGAAAAGGCGTGGATTTTTCCACACAGCCGGGCCTCAGAACGCACTCAACAAGTCAAATTTGGGAAGCCGCAAAGTGCTAAAAATGAAAACAATGTGTGCAGCAGATGTGTCACCCTGATAAACCTGAGCGGCTCGGATCTGGTTTTTGCCGTGCAGAGCAGTTGGGAGGTTTGAATGTGCTTTAAGGTGAACGAGGCGGCACAGTACGACACAGGAATTTAGGGGCACGCCACGCAGATACAGTGTAATTAGAAATTCTTTGCATATCCCTCCGAGACACGTCCGCACACTGAGAGGGTCAGAGGACATGGTCGGCAGGAGTGACGCCTCAGGAGCAGCCAGGGTTCAGTGCATTGCTCAAGGTCACTTCCACAAAAGATATGTATGCACATTGACACTCTGACCACTGGGCTGCCCGCTGCAGCAGCAGCCACTTGACTGGATTAACAACACAACAAGCTTCATTTGATTAACTAATCTCTTTTAGTGTCTGCATCACATAATAATACCTTGAGCAAAAATATCAGCCTCTTATATCAAATTACTGCAAATGGAGAAAATTGGGAACTTACCTTGTGCCAAGTTTAAAGTCCACTCCATCTTTTACCAGTTCTTAAATGGCCAAGTTCAGCAGGTCCTCTCCTGCTTTGTTGCATAAGCTCAGTTTGCACATCCACCCTTTGAATGGGAAAAATAAAACGTAGAAAGCTAAAAAATTAGTCAACTCGATTCTTCATTGAGTAGACATTTTAAAAACTATATTAAATGGTTTAAATTAATGCTGTTTTGTTTGCTATTTGAAGAAATCACTTTTACTGAGATCACTCAAAATAACTACCGAACAAAAGCCATGTAATCATAAATAAAACGTTTACTTTTTAATAAACGTGTGCAGTTGTGACAGAAAAGGGACTTAAATAAATATATTACATACATAACTTAGCAGTTTCAGTCAGTTTGAGCCTTAGTAGGTGCATGTAGAAAAAATAAATCACTGACTTTTCTTTTATTTCTAAATCAGGCGTGCTTAATTTAAAGGAGGAATTATTATTTTTATATACATGATTATTTTAAATGATCTTTCAAGCTCAGAGGAGACACTGGTCCTGATGTGATTTATTTTTTTTTCTTCCCCCCTCCTTTTAGATATGGCTTCCAAGTAGCCTCCTGGCATTATTTTTGTATGATCTCTGCTCTCCATAATTCATAATTATCTCACAAACCACATCCTCAAAACGTGGACTCGAGTGGCGACTCACCACTTCCAGCACTTCAAGGTAATAAAAAAACGAAAAGTAATTTAATACCGCTTGGCGTTGTTTACCTGTAATATCTGAATGTTGATAAAATGCTATTTAAGCAATTATAATGGCGTTATTAAGGCGACACTGCCGCGAGGTGACTCCGATCCGCACTCCGGATGTTACCGGTGCGGGAGGTGGGTGTGATCCGGTCCGGGTGTTCCGGCCGCCCGGTCCTCTCCACTGAACTCCAACCCCCGCGCTCTCTATCAGCATCTCATTCCTGTCTCAATATGTCTCAAGATGGCGGCCAATGCAGGATCGATGTTTCAATATTGGAAGCGCTTTGACTTACAACAACTACAGGTCAGTTCAACCGCCGCTCTAACCGTCTACCTTCGCTTCGCCTCGGCCGTCTCGTCCCTCTCCGGGGGCTGCGTTTTGTGTTTTTTTCCGCGGCCGCCTCGTAGGTGTTTCGGAAGAGAATTCAAGACCTCTTCCTCACATTGATGAAAGTGGCTCTCTCGCTGATCAGAAATTGATCCTCTTTGTTCAATTCAACATCGATCGGACACTGCAACTGGGCAAGCCAGGGCGACGCCGCGGGGATGCGCCGAAATAAAAGCGAAACGGCGGGGCTTCGGCGAAAAGCTCTCGGCTGGCTATCTTTATTGCGTGTTGTTCAACTTTTACCGGAGCGAGTAGCCGTAGTTAGCCCGACGCTTTAGCCGCTGTAAGGTTGGATAATTTGGGGGAGAAAAAAATAAGTGCGACTCATTATACGGTGGCGCTGTGGTGACACCGACCGTTGAGACGGGCAGCACAGACACACAAACAGCGCTTTGCTCGTGTTTTAACTGTCATTATCGGTAAGTTTAACGGAAACATTAGCAACCTTTTATCGGCTAACGGTTGAAGAAACAGTTTATATCCAAGTCCGTGAATGTGGTTGATGAACTCGGCCGTTTTTTTTGTCGGTTTCCCCTGACGGTAATTATACACACAGTGAGGATTTTTTTTTTTTCCTTTTTTTTTTTTTTTTTTTTTTTTTTTAAACAGACATTGCCACGTCTGTGGAAGTGGACGAGACGGGACAGTGTTTGTTGACGCGATGCATTTAAAAACATCGGAAATTTGATAGATCATGACCTTGTGATTGTGATGAACTCCAGTAATGTCTCGGCCGCACGCACGCACGCCGCTAATCTCGGCGTGCACGGAGGAGGAGATCCACGGCACAGGGAAGGATATGAAGGGGGGGGGGGGAGAAAAAAAAAAACAAAAAAAAGAAAAGACAAATTTATTGGGCCTGTTCAGTGTGTGACTATAGCCTGTGTATATTAGAGCGTGTTTGACCTATCACAAGACATGTAGACAATGGCACTGTTGTGTTTTCCCCTGGCATTTAACATGGACTGCTGAATTTCAAATCACAATTTATGAATATTAGTAGCCCCAGTTGCCGTCGTCATTAACATAAGATTGCATTATGTAGGCTAGCCCGATTGTTCATACATTATTTTGTAAATCGCACAGGCTTGGGATTTAAACTTTTATTTAGGTCATGATGCCCCTACGAGTGGGTAGACAAAAGGACAGTGAACAAGTCTTCCCAGCGGGCTTTGTGTTGCACTTACGCCACATCATCAAGGCTTCACTTCTCCTATTTATTTGATCCGGTTTGGTCCTCCTACTCGTGCCCCCTTGTTCATGCATTATGTAAAAAAAAAAAAAAAAAAAAAATTGAGACTGCTTTCTCTTGTCTTTCCTCGCTATCTATCTCCCACCCCCTTCCTGCTTCCCCCCCCCCTCTATCTTTCTCTCCCCCCCCCCCCTTCCTTTTTATATATTTTCTCTCTCTGGCCCTTCACCCTGCTTTCACCTATTTGCTCCCGCTGCGAACTGACACGCATGTGCTGTGTGTGTGAATTTGGTCCGAGATCAGTCCCTTTTTTCGTAGCTTTGACTGGCAGCGCGGGCAGCGAAGGCACTGCCAGCAGCCAGGACATGAAAAATGCATCGCATAAGTTTGTGATAAGGCCCTGGGTAATTATGGCAAAGGCCCCTATCACAAGCGATTAGTCAGGACAGTGAATCTGAGCGTGTGCAAAAAGGCTGGCGGTTGGCAGGCCTGTCTGCAGGATAGGAATCAGTCGGAGCTGGTGTGTGTGTGTGCGTTGTGTGTGTGTGTGTGTGTGCGTAGAACTGCTCAGAACATTCACTGTCTATTATTGATGACATCTTATTTACTCTCCCTCCCACTGAGAGGCTCCTAGAGGAAAGCCTTCAGACAAGAACCTTTTTTTCTTATCCGTTTTTTTATTTTTTTGAGGATAATGTGGGGCTAGCATGATATGATCATGGTCTACGCATGGCCTTGTCAGACGATTGCTTTCTTTCGCTTGATTCTTCCGTGTGATCGAATGGACAGTATGCACTGTACACTGACGCTCAGTCTGTTTTGTCTGCGCCGGCAAAGGAATGTTTTCTTTCTTTTTTTTTTTTTTTTTTTAGTTTCTTTTGATGATGAAAATCCAACCCAACCTAGATGTCAGTAGCTTTAAGCCATCGCTGCTTCTATTCCTCAGGCTCCGACTGCTGATGTTCATTAAAATCCTATTTGATCAGTGTGTGCCAGTCCCTGTGTGAGAAACTAGCTAGGTGGTTGTTACAGGACAGAGAGTGCTTTGAAACAGCACAGCGAGCTGTTAACTTGTCTTCTCTGCATGCCTTTTTTTTTTTTTTTTATCCGCCCTTTTTTCCTCCCCTACCACTACAAACACAAATGGGTGCAACAGTGATGCTTTTAGCAAGGTCTTGCACACTTGCAAAATGGATCAGTGATTCAGAGATGATGGCAGGGTGACAGTGAATTACAGATGGAGGAGGTTTTAACGTCTGTAATCCCTGTCCGTCCATTACAGAGTTGAGTTTCTTTAGAGGGGATCATCACTCTTCTCTCCTGTTCTGTTGTTTTTTCTTTTTTCCTTTTTTTTTTTTTGACCCAGTCAAGCAGTTTGCTGGAACATTGCGTTTCTGCTTGAGAGCGATGAGAGATTGCGCTTCATTACAGGCTAGCCTTAATAAGATGTGAGGGAATAGCCCGGCTCTAAACCTATACTGTGTATTTTTTTTTTTTTATGTAAGCTTGGAAAATTAAGAACAGACTATTCTGTTATACACAATTCCCAGTTTAGGCCTAATGGTCTACATCTCACCTCATAACATTTCCTGGAACAATGCACCCTAGAGCCATTTTGAAAAATAGTTCACGATGTAAGCGGCCAGCTAAACAGTGACTTCAATGAAAATTGATCTAGACCCTGTTCTTTATTCACCACCTCCTAATGGGTAAATTTAGGAAAAGGGTTTTGTAAGTTGATCCCGGAGCTGTGGTCAGTGGCAACCTGAGTGGTTTGAATCTCTCAACGACTGGCTCGCTGTTGTCTGCAGGAGTTTTAGTGTTAATTTATGAGCTGGTTGTCTGAACTCACTGGTGGGATATTTTTACCCCTCTGTTGCTGCACAGGCTGGGGGAGCATAGAGGAAGGGGCATCACGTCATGCCTCTACTGTAGCCAACCGCTTCTCTGCCCAGTGACAAAACCTGGCATTGGGACTGAGGTTTCACTGTGTGTTGGTGGGTGGTGAGCGACTAAGCATGAGTCAGAGAGAGGGACGAGTGCATGTCAGGTCTTTGGGCCGTCCTCGTCCTCCTTTGGTCGGAGCTTTGTCATCTTACTTTCTAAGCGTTTATACTGTAAACCTACTGAGGATGCACTCCAAACAACCGAGGAGACTGTCTACGGTGACTCTCTAAGAACTTAAAAAAAAAAAAAAAGCAACTTTTCCTCTATAACATATCAATGTCTAATTCTCAGCGGAGGCCCATATTCCCCTACTCCTCAGCGATTAAGTGTACGTCACTCTCTCTGGCTCAGTTTCCTCATCCCCCCCCCACCCCCAATTTGAGGAATGTCTACTTCACGTTCGGTTTATCCGATTTAATACAAAATACATTGTGCCGCGTGAGAGCTGGAATATGACTTCTCACTTCTCACAAAAATTTAACTCCGAAACAGTTGAAGGGGGAAAAAAAAGGAAAAAAGGGGACTGTTGTCATGTGATGTTTCAACAAAAGATACAAAGCACTTAACAGGGATCTAAAAATAGGGGTACCCAAACAGATGGAGTCAGCAGCTCTTAATTCAGACTTTATGCAAAAGTAGGCAACAAACAGATATATTACTTTTTGGAAAAGTCGCTAGTTGTGATAAAAACTTTTTATGGGGCTCCATTACGCTTGAGCTGGATAATATAACAGGTTAGTACTCAAATATACAACGAAAACAGTTTTATCACGCTCCTGTGCAGAGGAGAAATCCTTTAAAGTACCCCGTATATAACACGTGGTACTAATACAATTTAATTACTGCGAGGGCTTATTTTTTAACTCAATAAAACATTTTTTTTGTTAATACAGATATGCTGAAAATGTGAGGTTTATGTTGCTTTTGCTTGGCAGTCTGTTAATCTATATTTTAAAGCTTGAAATTTGACCTGTAAAACATTAATTTGATCACGTGCCTCTTCTTATCCTACCTGACACAATTTCATTTTGAATGTAAAACTTTAAAAAAGTTGATTATATTTGTTTTTTTATACCCAGTCTTCACATTTTAGAAAATGTGTTATTATTATTTTTTAGTTTTTTAACCAAACTGTGCTTGTTTTATAGCCAGTGAGCTTTCTGTGCGAACCTTTTAAACCACACAAGGGAGGTGTACCCTTAAGGAAATCACAAAATAAAAATGCCTTTTAGGGATTTGACAGCCAGTATAAAATAAAAGTGTTTTATGTATTTGCAGTCACTACATAAATACAATCTTTAACACTTTATAGGCCCCAGTGCGTGATGTATTTGTACCAGCTGGGATTAGTTACTTGCAGAGCTTTTTAGTTATGGCAGTAATTAGAGAAACTTCACCAAACGTGGCACAATTATAAATTGGACGCTGCTCATAATCGCACAACAATCTCGATATCTATAGCCTCTGTATTTTTATTTGCTACATAATACTACACAGGCAAAACTTCCACCCAACAACCAGCAACAAGAGCAGAGGCGGCCGTTTCCAGAGACCTATTTTCAAGTGGCAGGCATTATTTACAGACCCACTTGGAGACTCTCTCACCTACAGCATCATAGAGTTTCAGCGTATCTCATGACAGAAGCATCCATTATTGTGCTGCTCTGTATTCCAGCAGAGAGAGAGAGAAAGAGAGAGAGAGAGCAAGGGCTCCTGTGAGCGGCCACTTCTCTTTAGGCTTACTTTGGAACATGCTGGCTGTTTCCACTTGTAAATTTGAGGATGATGCCCACTTTATTTTTAAAAAATCGAGCGTGCACTTTAAAAGGCGCCTCCGAGGCTGATGTAATCTTGTATAGTCTATTGTTCACGGTGTAATATTAAGGGAAAGTTTTTCAGTAAACAGAAGTCTTGCATTCCCATGGGGGGGAAAAAATGCCTTGTTCATAGTCGACTGGCAAAGTAGGACCGCACACCAGCAGTGGGTTTTGATCCATATGTGTAACAGAACACTTCAGTCATGTCACATGCCTTCAGTTCATGTGTAAAATGTCATGTCTAACAGTATATGTAGTTCAAACCTGCTCTTAGCTGCTTTTAGATTTATCCAACCTACAAACACTTACACAAGTTTTTATTGATGGCACAACAATCTCAAACTTAGGGCTGCATCTGGCAAATGTGTTTGATTGCAGTTGTCATCCTCCATCCTTCTGTTCGGCCTGTAAAATATTCATGCTCACCCAAAATGATGTCTTTACATTTCTTTTTTTGTCTTACCAGTTGCAAAAGATATTTGCTTTACGGTGGTGTAAGATACAGAATAGCAGAACACCCTAAAAAGTGAGAAGCCAGATAAATGCGCCGTTTGAAAGTCGGTTAATCGTTTTTTGAAAGTGCTGTCTCTTTAATCATTCAAATAATTAAATTAGATCTTCAAGTCATTCTTAACTTTCCGTCCTCAAGAATCATTTTACACTCCACGCGCAGAACATGGGGATGAGAGTCGAGTGTGGAAAACCAAGAAATCTGTGGTGAGAATAACTTTGAATAATGACAACTTTGGTGAAAGACGGACTTAAAGCAGCCGCGGAAATCGGAGCTTTTTAGAAACCGTTTGATTGGTTGCTACGGTGCTGATTTCTGATGACCCAGCAAGCCCGAGCCTGGATGAGATTTACGGCATTTTGAGGAGTTAAACAAGATGTTAACATGGAAATATAAACGGAGGCAGCGGACCAGAAAACGAAATGGAGTCTCGTTCCCACAAGGTACCGCAACGTAATAATTTAGACCAACTGCAGACGGTCACACACCGGGGGCCACGTTTTTGACAAGTTTGGCTTAGCGCACTGCTGAGTTTGAAGCTAATGCAGGCCTTCATTTTGTTCCCCCAAATGTGTCCCTCTGCGTGAGCCTGTCGAAATTTGTTTCTGCAGCAAATACTCTGTGGCCTTTAGTGTCTGGTGTAGCCAAGCTATTGGTGAACCACTTGCCCTACCTAATTTTAGTGTTGTTTATCTCCCTGTTATCAAGGCTTCTGGGCTAAATAAGGTCCGAGGAGCCCTATGTGCAGACGTTATCCCATGTCAACCCATGACTCCAGTATCAGTGTCCTGGTAGATCATTGACCATAGGTATTGAATTCTAATAGGCCTATTGGTGTGTCCTAATGGTCCAAGTATTGAATTATGATATTGGCAAGAGCTGATGGCCGCAGGATTGAATTATGATATTGGTGTGCTGCAGGCTAATGGTCCTTGGTATTGAATTATGATATTGGTGCACTTTGATGGTGTAGGGATTGAATTATGATATGGCTTGCTATCTGCTAATAGCTCACTCTGTGTAATTTTCAGTGTCAATCATGGCTTCGGTTGCTAGATCCATAGCCGGGCCTTAGGCTCAATCCATCAGTCTCATCGGACGGGAACAGCCTTCAACCTTTACGCTCAGTCCTCAGTGCATTTTATTTTCCATTACCGTCCTCCTTTTCACTTTCATCTGTCTTGTATTCAGACCATGCAGGAGTTTTGCCACTGGATTCTTTATATTTATCTAAAAATAGGCAGAGGAGTTTTTTTTGTTCTTGCCGTTTTTGTTCTCCTGCGTACTTTTACTCTCCCTGCTATTGGGTGAAGAAATTGTGGCTGCTTTATTAACAAGCCAACACCAGTTCCGAGATGTTAGATAAGGTAAAGAGGTTTATTGATTGCCTGGCCTTTTGTTCAGTGGTCGGTCAGTAACCGTGTGTGGATTTAACATTTTCATACACTGCCTCGTGTCATAAAGAGCCTAATGTTTAAGTAATGGAACTGTAATGGCTCTGAATCTAAGCTAACCTAATTTCTGTTAAGTGTCCACACCTTTGCAGTGTTTATGTTGAGCTCATTCCCATTTTGGTAGTTTAAAAGCAACCAGAGCCGCGATGGTCCTGCTGCCAGCTCACAGAGTAAATGGACGGCCTGCTTCTGTGTCAGCCCTCTAAAAATAACACAGACTGCTGGCTGGGCTCAGCAGAAAACTACCACCGATTATGATGATTCAACTACCCTGTATTCACAGGTGCGTGCTCGTGTTGGATGGGGGTGGGTTGTGCTTGACAAATAGTTTTTTTTTTTTTTTTTTTTGCGTTTTGCATTCACCGGTTTACTTTTTTAGATATGTCGCATATGGGCAAAACTTTGCCAAAGTCAGGAGAATTCACAGACCTTATGTGCTGACTGCGTGTATTTTAAGTTGTTGAGGTGTAGCTGCTTAAGAAATGTTTTTTTGTGATGCAAGTCCTATAAGTGCTCATCAAAACAGTTTCAATTGTAGTTTAGATCGGATTAAATCACTGTATTTCTTCACGGAATTAAGACTCACTTGGGACTGGACCATGTTTCTTCCTACTGAAACGTACAAATTATGTCCCATATCTGTTAAATTCATTGAACACCCTCAGACGGTAACTTAGCCTCTCCCCGACCTTTGACCTGAGCAGCTGTCAGGCTGGAGCCACGGTTCAGAGATGGTCTGACCCCAAAGACCCCGATGTGACCTGGGCTGTCTGACTGGCCTAACCTTCAGCGCTAACAGATGATGACTTTACCATCTGTCTCGCCTTTAACAGGTCTAGCCTCCTTGAACTTGAACTTGTTTGGAAATGGAAAGAAGATGGATAAAACTGGTCAAGAGAGAAAACTATCTTGAGTTTTGCCCAGGCTGTTTTCCCAGACTTACTGTCTGGATTTGTCTCGTTGTTAAAGCGTGGGTGTCGAACCTTTGCTGTTTATCTACCTATTTGGACATAATTTGTGAGCCCCCGTCTGGGTTGGAGGCGTCTCTGCTTGCCCCAGTTAAAAGGTGTAAAGTTGGATGGACATTGCTGAGCTCTGTAGTCTGCTGTCTCATTTTTAAAAGTGAGAGTTGTCCTCCTGAGGAAGGGGGAAGGGACTTATGTGTTTAGTAGACACAAGCTCATCCGCTGACTGCTGTCTGACCCTGAGTTCAGCGGTATGGTTATTAATAGGCCCAGAGGCCTCAACTTCCAGGAGGCCCTCTGATCAGCTCCAGATGTGGAATGAGAGAGGACAAATCTACTTTAGCCTATCCATGTTTCACATGAAGCAGAAAGTAGGGAGATAGGCATTTGGCGAGACTGATAAAGAGTGAGGGAGGGAGGAAGGGAGGGACAGGAGACCTTTCCACAGCAGGAGTGTGTTTTGTGAGTCTTTGTTTTCATGCGTGTGTGTGTTTTTTAGCGTTTATTACACTCTCTGCCCTCAGACCAAAAGACCATAAAAACGTATGGCATCACCATGGCGACCATAATAACTACCTATAAAACAGCGTGTAAACTGTGAAATAAGACAAACAGACCAGAACAGCCCTGACTGGCTGGCTGGCTGACTGAATGGCTGCCTTCCGCCATAAAACTATTTGAGAGCCAGACTGAAGGAATGCCTCGGAGGCTGCTGTGGCTGTCACGACACATGAAAGGATTAGGCTCTGTGTTTTATCTCCTCTTTATCTGATGGTAATGGATAAGCTGAGTGTAGCCTATCATCTGACGCTTGGGCCGGGGGTTTGATGTTTTAGTAGGGTGACGGTTTGTTGAGTTGACCGCTTTGGTCTATTGATTGCTGTTTGATGGTTTTGATATGTAGGCTGTGTGGAACAGGTCAAGTCTTTTATGCAGTGAAGGCTCCAAATAGCTTTTAGCTGTCCTTCACTCCCCCCCCATTACTCTAGTGGTTCGTTTGATGTTTGGATCAATCAATAGAAAAGAGCCGGAGCTCTTACACATGCTCCATCCTACTTCCCACTGAGCTCAATTCCTCTTCCTTCATTGTGCAAGCTTTATATCCCGTTCTCTCAACACAGAATAAATGATATAATTACAACCCATTACTTAGCCTAACGCAAGCTAATTATTCTGTCATTACTGTAAGGATTAGCTATGCTCATTCTCCCTTTCTCACTGTTTCTCTGTCTTTTCCTCTCAAAAGTCATGCGAGCGGAGCAGAAAACTCTTACTCATAAAGGCTGAGTAAGACTAAGCCCCGGGACATGTTCTGTTGACGTTGATTGTATAGACCACGGGTGTCAAACTCAGTCAGAAGCCTCGGCCACGCTACGAAGTAGTGACAGCGCGGACCGGACACATTAAACAGTCTAGACATAAAGATATGAATAACCTAATGGTGCATTTTTAATAAACGCTTTTAATTTATGCGTAGAAATCAACATGCTGCTTTTATAGGCCGTGGCACAACTCATGCTGATGTGTCATCAGGCGTCTAGAAAATTACTGGATACAACAGATAGACGGGGCTAAATTAAAATGTGGAAAAAGGGCATCATGCAGAGCAGGGATTTAATGTAGCAGAGGCACATGAGAGTGATGCACACCTTTTTTAACTGCCCTGTAACTGTGCCAGCCGCATGAAGCTGCTAGTCATCCTTATATGGCAGTCTAAGTGAATTACAACAAATCAAATAGTCTAACAAATTGAGAACAGATCTAATCTTAACTAAATTAGAGCAACTCCGAACACTGCTCTGTTGTCAAGGGTCACAGACTTTCTAGGCCAAAAAAGACTACTAGCGTTGAAGTGCAGGAAGGTGTGGATGTCTGCACCTTTACGTTGCGAGCTTACACCTGCGACTGTGAGCGGTCATTATCCACTGACGGCCGCTCGCATTTGATGTCATATAAACTAATAGCGGCGTCGCAAGTTGCCTACCAATATTCCTGGCCCTCGAGCTGTTGTGTATGTGCAACAAGGCCCGGAGAGCCCCACTCTTCTTCCAGACTTGATTAATCCCTATCGCCCCTCTCCATGATCGCAGTTTCCATTTTTTAGTCCATATCTGTGCACTCATCCCCTCCCCAATCTCCTCTCACTGGCACAGAATGGCTTCCTGGCAGAATGGAGGCATTAATTCAGGGATGAGAGGTGTGATACTTTCTCTCTCTCTCTCTCTGCTTCTCTCTCTCTCTCTCTCTCTCTCTATCGGTGCTGTGTTTGTAATGCGTGGCCTTTATCGTAGCTGAAACAGCTCACTACCCTCTGATCCTATCTCAGATCTCAATATCCTAGCCGTTCCACCCTGTAAACGCAGGGATGAAAAATCTTGCCCTTTCACCAATGCATTACACCCTAGCATATCGCCGTACCCCTCTCCTCTCATTGTACACTCCACACCACTCACCCTTTGTGACACAGGCCCCCAGCTAAATTCGAACTCTGCAAAATGAGACCAAGTGAGATGCACTTCCTCCACGCCAGAAACCATCTTAGTCTCATTATATTTGTGTTTAGGCTCGGGCCATGCCTCTGAATCCCCCCCTGTCAGACAATAGGTCAGGCAAAATAATGACTAGCTCTCTGTAAGCTTCGGGAGAGTTAAGGCTTGGATGTTGGGGAGATAAAACAACAACCAGTCTCTCAGCAGAGAAACATGGATCAATACAAACGAAGCTGCGGTGTAAAAAGGCTGCTTTTGATCCAGGCTTGCGTCAGCATCACTGAGGTGAGTCTTGACAGCTCCTGTGCTGTTGGTAGATATGGATCTGTGTTCAAAAAAAGGAGCAAAACGCTCAGGGACCACAAGCGTCTTGTTAGACTGTGGAGAGTGTTAGGCTGACCCCCGCCCCCAGCTGCTCTGCACACAAACACACACACACACACATGCACACAAAAGTGTTCAGACCTCCGTTGTCACCGTGAAACTATTGTGTTCGCTTGTGGTAGCGAAAAACTTTGCGGCTTTCACTCCAATGGGTGAGAGGAAAAGCAAAAGCAGAGATTCGGGAGGATATGACTTGCGTCTTTAGACCCTGTGTGGTTTGCGAAAACGGCGTCTGCTGGCACACTTAAAGTTCTGCACCCTGCTACGTCGAAGGTAGGCAGACAGGCAGCCAGGATTGTCGCCTCTTATCTGTGCTGCTCTTGTGCTGTGTTTTGAGGGGGCGTGCCTGTGATCTGCGATCATGTACCGTGTCGTTGTAGCAAGTGTGGCTGTCGCTCCTGACTGAGCCGCCACCCCACGACTCCACCCCCACACAGTAGGTTTGGCATACAGAACAGTCAGCCGCATAGGAGGTGGAACGCTTGTGCAGGGAGATGGAGGGGGAGTTTGAAAGGTAGGCCTCGTAGATTTCAGATAAGACATCTTTCCAGACGCCTTTGCTGTTTACTATCATAACCACATAACAGCCTCAGACATGTCAGAGATAAAAGGAAAGATTAGTGACTGCACTGCCAGGACTGAAAACTTCGTCTCTTAAACATATGCAGCATGCTGCAAAGTAAAAGAGGCCGTGTAAAAGGCTCCTCGCGTTGTAGTGAACAGAGGAAAGCTAATTTTTATTTTTAAATATTAGCCTCTTCTGTAGCGTGAATAATATACTGTTGATATTACTGTGAAGAAGCGGTCGTGTTTGTGCCCGTCTCTTTCTACGCCTGGCTTAAATTCAAGGTTGGCACTCCATTAGATTAATGTGTAAAACACGCACCGAATGTGGAGCAGTTAACCTGCGCGTTGTTTGGACTAAAGGAGAAGTGACAGACTACTTGGCATGTGCAACTGCAGACGGGGTGTAAACAAAGGGTTTCTAGCGGTTACAGTCCCAATTATTCTGCAGAGAATGAGCTCCGAGGCTGTGGTGTGCTCTGCTCTGCTCTGCTCGGGCGGGGGGGGGGGGTGCACGCCTGGTCACCGTGGCTGCACAGGCGGCAGCTGCGGATTGACTTCATACTGTGTACATAACAATAACTTTGTTGTCATTCCACCGGCCTATCTGTCTCGGCATCGTCGGAGCGTGAGGGTATAAGGAATTCCACAAAGTTTTGATACCTCAATTAAAGTGCGTCTGTCTCCTGTTATCTCATTTAGTCTGTAGTCAATATGATTGGCATAATCAGACATGCCTGATTGGGGCCTCCCATTTAATTAATCAGTCTCACTGTATCATCACCTGTGGCTCATTAGAGTAATTAGAGCGAATTAGTCAGATAGAAGGCCTCTCTCTGCCTGCGCAAGAGTGGAAGGAATTTCATTAGGAGACATGAACACACATGCATACACCTTAGCTCTGATGGCTATTGGTAATAGGATTTGTTTACCCGTGACTGTTACCTGTGATTAGTATTATTACTGCAATGTTAGGACGGTGAGACGCTTATTTCACCCAACCTCTCACCCATCCCAGCCGCGAACACGGCTCGCCGTGCCAAATTAGGCAGGGCGAACATGTTAGCAGACTTCCTCTTTTGTTGCCGAGTTCAAAAGAATGTGGAAAGACTGGGCTCCCCAAGTTACTGCCGCGGCCTGTGTGTGCATTCATGTGAGAGCACACGCGTGTGGAGCAGTGTGCGAGAGGCTTCTTGGCCAAGTCGGTGTTGAAGTCTCTCTAGGGAGTGTTGGCAATCTGTTCCAATCGTCTTTACAGCTGACCAGACGACCAAATGAACCAGGACAGGGACTGCTGCTGTGGGCCAGTCCAGCCAAGCCAAGCAGGGCTGTTACAGCAATCACACAGACATTACAGCCCACTTAATGCTCCCCTGCACAGACCATATTCCATCCTCTGCTAAACTAGACAGCGCGGTCCTAACCAGCCGTGGCCAGATTTAAAAATAGTCCCGGAGTTAATGTGAATGATTAAATGAATTAATACACCAGTTAATTAAGCTGTTTTCAGATTTGAGAAGTGAAACATTTCAAAGTCGGGCCAAGGAGAGCCAGAGAGCGTTGACCCCGGAGACTGAGCCTGAAAGCCCAAACACAGTGGACACGAGTTCCTCATGCATTCTGTGTGGTGCTCGGTGGTGCACCGCAGGTGTTCTGCTGAAGTATCAACACGACTGTGACATTTGCCAATGCAATTAATTTTATTTTTATCACGTCTCCAGTCTTGTAAAGTATACACGCCTCCAGTTTACATGTTTTTATCATTTTAATAAGTTTATTCCGCTGGTGATTTGGGTGCTTGTCAAATAATTTTTTTAAGTTCATAAAACTAGCATGATGTCTGTCATTAAAGTCTAACATGATAGAAGGAAAATCCCTGCGGTACGCCAGATGGCTTGAACCCCTGTAGAGAAGCTTTGCCTAACATTAACAGTATTCCCCTCCAAAAAATTTTGAGCTTGTTAGATTGGAACAAAATGGCTAAACTCACATGCAGCTACTTGGTTTCCTCTTTCACAAATAATAATAATAATAATGAAATTTAACACAACTCTAACATGTCTTTTTAGTCAGAGACGTTTAAAGTCTTTTTCTGATACTGTTTTTCAGTACTCTTCAATCCATGTTTACCCGCTGACCTCTGAAACATGCCAAGGGCCTGCCCACTCCTCATGTCCAGCCTGCACACTCAGTTGCTGTTTGTGATCACTGCTGTGACTTCGATAGATAGTGACAGATGTCACCATTCGGTCCTTATAAAAATGAAAGCTGTTCATATTTCTATTTAGCCATCTATTAATCTAGCTATCTGCTATCTTTAGTCGCGGCAGTAATATAAACTGCGAAGTGGCTGCTAGAGTGGATCGGGTAGCGGGAACGATTGGGCACTGACAGTCCTCACTGCAAGGAATTCAAACACTTTGAATGGTTATCTTTATCAGAGTTTGGAAGCTCCTTACTGTACAAACTCAACTTCAACAGCTGTTTGCGGCCGGCAGCGGTCGAAACCGAGAACAAAAGCTTCACTGCAAGTTTTTAGCTTGTACGCTGAATTTTAGTGCGGTTTAATTTTGTTAACCACCCACCCGTTACATAAAAGCAGCATTCAGCAGAGAAAATACCCAGATCTGTTTGTTCAGTATTTCACTCAAGGTACTTAAATGTGACAGCTTATCATTTGCGATAATATGTGGCTTAGAATGGGAATCATAATGGTCTCCTAATGGTCGGTCAGATTTGATGTGTGTATGTGAACAACGGGAAGGCAGCATGGGTTGTGCACTTTCGGATGTTACGCTCTATCAGCAAGATGAGTGTAAAGTCTGCCCGTGTCTGCTGATGTGGGCAGAGAGTTTGCTGCGTAGTCAAAAACCTGACTGGGTCTTAGGGTCCTTTTTTAAAAATAAATAAGTAAATAAATAAATAAAAAAAACTAAGACCATGCCCATAATTACTTGCCCACTTGGCACCGAATCAATCCTCTTTCATGTGTGATGTGTTTATTTAGCTTAGCAGTGAGAATTTTTTATTTATTTATTTTTGGAATGGGGATTTGGTCGCACATTGGGATATATGCAGGGTATTGGAAAGGGATTGGACTGAATCAAGGGCGTCAGGGATTGGCACATGACCTCTTAAAGCAGAAACCTAGCAGAGGACTGTGATTATTTCGGCTTCACCCAAAAATGGGTCCTATTGATGAATGTATGTGAATGGATTTGAATTTCTATTTATCTTGGACAAGTAAAGAGTCCCTTAAGCTCGAATGCACTCATTTACAGATCAGACCACGTACGGATACGTTAAATAATGGTAAAGTAGACATTTTGTGCAAGGTTATTTAGTTTAACGGGACTGTACATTTGCTTGATGTTAAAAAGGATAGTATATGAATAGTGCATAAGGCAACAAAGTCTTGTAGTGTGATGGTTATGTCCTCTAAACCAATAGATTAGTAATTATTGATCCAGACAAGGTTTCAGTATTTATTTTTTAACAAACTGTTGATTTTCATACCTTTAAAATCTATTCCTAGTGTTTAATGAGTGATTAACATTATTATCCCGGTACTTACATACTGTCCTGAATTCAGATCACACGTTAAACACAAATCTCCCTCTGAATCATTAGAGAGGATTTTTGGAAAAGTAAGCCTCAAGGCCTAACACATCACATTATAATCATATCTTGATTAATATCTGTCAATTTGATGCTAGCATCTCGAACCAACTGGGTCCCGTAGTCCTGTTCCTGTAGCTAATCTTCACCAACATAATAATTATACCTCTATTCATGAACTAGAGCATTCAGGTTTTGACAATTAATTTAACGTGATTAAAATTTATTAACTTCCTCCTTTCATGAAGCGATGCACAAGCTTCTGCGCACGCTCGAATTCACTAACAGATAGTGCAGCTGCTCCATGGCCATGGGCAGACAGGCTGCTACATCAACTGCTCCATGGGCAGCGAGAGCAAGATGGCATGTAAGCAAGTAAGCAGTTTTTTTTTTTGTTGTTTTTTTTTTTTTTTTCTTCTCCCCCCCAAACATCCTGTGCTACTGCGTAAAACCCACTGCAGAGGACGGTCGAACAAGTCCATTTGTTATATATATTTTTTTGTGTGTGGATAAAACGAGATCACGGCTGGTCAGGGAATTAAACTTACTGCTGATGGGGGGGAAAATCTCCTAATTAGTACTTGATCACACTATTTCTTTAGAGGGTTGTATTTTCTGCGTGTGTGTTGGAGGGTGTGGGCGAAGTGGGGAGGTGGGCATGTGTGCGTGAGTGTGTTTTGGGACCTTGTCAGCAGACTGAGCCACAAGGGCCCCTGTGGTAATGTGTGTATTAAATGATTAGTGCGTTAGTTAGCATAACGGCCCTTCAGCAGCGTTTAATCACTCTCAGGGGTGGGCGGCCTCACAGGAGGTGGATGGGAGGGGAGGAGAGGGGGTGAGAAGAAAAGAGGGGAGGCGGAGTAAAGGGAGAAGAGAGAGATTTAAACTGAGGAGAAGGAACTGCTGGTTGAATGAGTGAGTGGATGATCCGGAGAGAGTATGGAAAAAAAAAAATGAGAGGAAGCGAAAAAAATAAGAGGAGTGAGCGTGACAGAGGGCAAGAATCCAACAGAAACATAATCCAGCAACACTCACACACTCAGCAGAGAGATACAATCTTTACAAGGCCTGAACGTCTTGTTAATGTCAGCAGTCAGGCCATCATCTGGAACAAGTCCCATAAATAGCTATTAATAACAATGCAGAATGGATGTGGATAAAGGCGGGCCTTAGCTCAGCCTTGACAACACCGCTGTTGTTGATAATTGTGTTGTTGTTATGCGGGGGGGGAGAGGGGAGGGGTCGCCCCGGCGCAGACAGTCAATAATTGTTGTGAACCGCCTGGATGTGTTCTAGTAGTAGTCTCTTGCCGCAAAGGTTGTCGTGCTTAACGTGGTGGTAACTGATTGACTGACGGGCCGAAGGGCTCCGATTCAGCCTGTGATGGTGGCAGATCAAACTTCCTTGTCGTGGCGGGGACGTACTGTACATGCAGCGCTTCTGTTTTTCCTGCCTCTGCTGCTGCAACATGCCGGGCAAGTTCATCTGAGGCCGGGGTGGGTTGTCTGCAGCGTGCCAGATGGGTCAAGTTGTCTAGTCAGAATGCAGCTCCTGTCTGTTTATCCCGAATGCTAACAATGACGCTGATTATACTGGAGGCAACTGTAATGATAAGTTTGATTAAAATATGCGAGCTGAAAAAAATAATAAAAAGAGATGTTTGTTTTTGTTGCAGAAAGAACTAGACACCACCGCCACACAGCTTGCCAACAGACAGGACGAGAGCGAACAGTCCAGGAAGAAACTAATCGACCTGAGCCGCGAGTTCAAGAAGAACACTCCAGAGGTGAGAAAATCAGATATTTTCGCAGACGCACGCAACCGCGCTTGCGTATCTCCCCCGCTGTTCTTTTGACGGTCGCGGGTTTGCCCCGCCGCGTCCCGGCGTCTGCACTCCTCTTCATAAACCCATCCGTGATTATTTACTGAGAAAGCAGGGGAGGAGGAGTAGACGACGGCGCGGAGATGCGGGCTTCGATCCCAAAAATAGTCTCTCCATTAGTTTCCCTGAAATCCTAAAGAGACAAAACAGAAAACCCCTCAGGAGTTTGTATTATCTGACCTAGTTTTTTATGCGCGCAGAAAGTGTGGCCCGTGAGTGTGTATGTGAGAGAGAGAGAGAGAGAAAGAAAGAGAGAGAGAGAGAGAGAGAGACGGAGCAGAGCAGGACAGAAAGAGAGAGAGAGAGAAAGAAAGGGAGTGTGACAACACTACTAAGTGGGATCATGAGGGAATTCTGTCCTGTTCCTGTGTTCCCATCACTCCTCCTGGGAATATTTGTTTCATCTCTGTTACCAAGGCAACACATTTCAAACCTCCCAGTGAAAACAGAGTATTGTTGTGTTATTATTGGTAATGTCACCATGGTGAATTATTGATGGCAGTATGAATTATGTATGAATGGTGTAGACAGTGGATAGAAAATTGTCAACTCTCCGAGGAGTTGACAGTAGGCCTATTATAGTTACCACAGGATGGGGATTGTGACTATTGACTTCGGCGTGTCGCCCACCCGCTGCAGAGGGAGATGCACCGGAGGAAACCGTACCTGCACACAAAAGATGTTCATTTCACTTCGCCCTGCGCGTTCATCTCTAATCTCATTTCCAAGTATAACCACATAACCAGCAGCACACACAGGGAGGCAAGGCAGGCACACATACGCACACAAAAAAAACATGCAGAGAAGCAGAGGCACAAACACACAGACGCAGATAGCCTAGATCACAGAACAGGACACACACATTCATCAGTGTAACAAGGCTGTGATTTAGGAAGGCTCCTCTGGCGTCTGTGTGGCCCCTGGCATCTCCCTGGTATGTGGAGGAGGAATCTGAGCCAGGCCAGACGAGCGACAGGATTCATTACAGGGCTGTAACAGGCTCAATAGGAATCAGCACTAAAACTCCAGGCGTTTGGTAGCACAGAAGCATCAAGGCTGCCTACCAAATAGGCTGCCTCATAACGTGTGATGGCTCGCGCTTGATTAAAAATGCCTTGATCGTCTTGTGCGCGTTTGCGGAGCCGCGTTTTCCCATCGCCGGCTGTGTGTGTGTGCGGTTGACCAGCCTATAGAGCGGGGCTGTCAACTCTCTGCGGTCCGCACCAGTCAGCGGAGATCACAGTCACATCAGATCAGACTGCATTAGGCTGAGCGGGAGTCCTTCTCTGATCCATTATTCAGCAACCAGGAGACCGGCCCACGTTGACTGTGTCTAGTCTGCTGAGCTGTACTCGGCGTGAACTGCACTCATGGTCTGCATAATAACACACATACACTCAAACACACACACACACACACGGGCTTTTGTAGCATTTTGAAAGTAGTGCAAAGAAATGCAGCGTGAAAACAAAGTTTTCATAATTCATTAGGACTGACACGGTGTTGAGTTTTTATTTTTTTTTAAGAGACTACATCTCACCGTACTTCCTAAGTTGTCTAAATTATTCATTCGGTTCTTAATTTCCTTTTAGTTAGTCAAGAATCCTCTACTGCGCTGTTATAAAGGCAAGGGTGGGAATGGTTGTAAAATGTCCCAAAGATTGCTAGCCAGAGGCAGCGGTAGTAAAACAACTTTGTGTGTGTGCTTGCGTGTGCGCGCATGCACACACACACACACACACGTTTGTGTTTAGCTGCAGGGCAGACAGACAGCGAATGGGAGTTCCATACTCCCTGGAGGATTCCTCGGGCTGGCCTGTCTGCTGTCTGCCGGCAGCTTACACACCAGCCATCCATCTCCTGCTGCCGGGGCCCCTCCACTCCCCTCACTACACACACACACACACACACACACACACACACACACACACAGATTGACCACGGTGTCTGTGTGCATTGTTATGTTATATGGTCATAAATCTTTGGAAGTGGAGGGGGCAGGGGGACGGAGCACCAGAGAGTGGACCGAAGGGGCTTCAGAGCTCCGTCCAGTGTTCAGAAGGCACAGCTCGCTGCTGCATGTTATTTGAATGTGCTTGTCTTTGCTTGTTTTTCGTTGCGTGCTCCCTGGGTTTGTGTCGGGCCTCGTCGAGCTTGCTGCAGTGTTTAGTCGCAGAAGCTACAGAAATGAAAGCTGGGAAGACAATCGGCAAAACTTGGAATGGAATTAACTGAGCAAAAAAAAAAAAATCGATAAGATTAATGGAACAACTTCAGATGATTGTTTATTAAAAAAGAAAGTGTGAATGTCTCTGCACACTCCTGCTCAGAAAAGCTCAATATTATGGCTTGAACAAAAGTTTGAACTATTGCAGAATATTATAAATGGTTACCTCAAGCTGCACTGCTAATAAAGGTTAGTAATAAAATCGGTCTTACATCTTCAAACAGATGTTTGCGAGTATTTTGTTGGTCTCTGACTGAACAATGCTCCACCATTTATTTATTAAACAGGAACTAGTGCGAGGCACAGAAACTGAATTCTGAAAAAAAATATTGGGATATAATCACAATCTAATGCAAATGAAATAACAGGCACTTATCTGGCGGTTTTGTGTGGGTGTTTCTTTTCATGCTTTTCCCGTGTGTGTGTGTGAGAAAGGGAGAGCCGGGGCAGAGAGAGAGAGAGAGGGGGGGAGGGGGGTGCGGGGCGCAGGTCATTATCCGCGGCGGGGGAATATTGAATTGGCCCCAGACAAACAGCCACAACGACCCCTGATGAGGTAACAATGAGACGGGGTCTCCGAGGTCATGACCTGTCCTCAGCCCCAGACAAGCAGCCTGTCTGGACCGACCTGGGATTAGGCCAACTCCAGACACTGGTCCCAGGTCAGTTTGGGATGCGAGCTCCCCTGCAGCCTCAGTCAGGCTTTTAGGCAGAGGTTTCTAAAAAGGCGCAGGAGTCTCCTGAGCGCACATCTGTCGTTGCCCTACTTCACATCTTCATTAGGCAGTTTTGCGAGTACGTGTGTGTCCACAAACTGTGCAAATCAAATGTTCCTGTACAGAATGTCCTATTCTGCTTTTTACCGTACGCTCCAGTTCAGTTCGTCAGAATGTAGGCTCAGCTAACAGCATGGTGATTTGCATGTTCCCCTGATACATACTCGACTGGCTATCTAATCTGAAACTGCTGACTCGTACTGGAAAGTCATGCAATGGGACTTGGGAGGATGAAAAGCCTCTGCTTCGTAGTAAGAGCTCGGCGCGTCGAGACAATTTGCATTAACTGTAGGCCGGCTCCGCGGCTCATTCACTCGCTGTCTCACACGCACTAGCGGTGCCTCTGGGTGGCCCAGGTGGTGCTGCACCTGTTCTTATGAGACATGCAGTCCGTCAGAGCGCCTCAGGGTACAAACATGGCCTCCTCCCCGCCCTCATGTTCATCACGCACACACACCACACTTCATTCTTTTGTTGTTGCCAATAAATAGTGACCGTTGGATTTCAGTGAGTGACTTTGATCCGAGCATAAAACTGCTTCCGTACGCCACTGCCAAATGCTTCTGTGTATTGTCATCTATTTTAGGTTTAACTGTTCTGTCCGTTATCTTATTCTTTGTACTCGCTAATCTCGCTCTTTTTTCTTTTCTTTTTCTAGGATTTTCGGAAACAGGTTGCCCCTTTGCTTAAGAGCTTCCAAGGAGAGGTGAGTGCATTATTTTGGACTTTATACTCACACGGTGGTAGAGATACACGTTCAATCACAGCATGCAAACAACGCATTCATTAAAGACCGTCTGATATTTATTGACTGCTCCCTCGTTCAGTGCCCTCCTCTACTTTTCCTGCTTTCCTCTTAAATCGTCATCTCTTCTCTCTCACTTCTCGCTTTCCTCTCTTCTTTCCGCCATCTCCTGTTCTTTTTCTTGCCACTATCTCATTTCCCCTCTTTCCTCTCCCTCTTTTCTTCGCTCTGCTCTTGATTTTCTGTCCTATTCATGAAGTCCTGTAGCCCGAGGGTGTGTTTAAATTGCATCCTGCAAAAAAAAAAAAAAAAAAGGCACCACAAAACCCCAGCTCTAGCCAGTCACAACTCACCGAATGCCATTTCCTCAGACTTCGTACGTCTGCATCATTCGGTGGGGTTATTTGTTGTTTTTAAGTTGATTTGGTGAGCCATTTTTGTTCGCCGTGTCGTATTTATTTACTTTCAATATAATGCCCTAAGTTTTTTTTATGTACTCCGACCAATGAGAGGCGACTTCTGTGTGTGTGTGTGTGTGTGCTATATCATACTCCCACCGTTCCCCCTCTATCTCCTCCTCCATCATTTTGGCCTATTTCCATCGTGACTCCTCCTTACTGGCAGCCATGCATTTCCAGTTCACTCCCATATGTGAAAGTCAGAGGGTAGGAGTGGAAGCGGCTGGTTTAGACTGGGGCGTTATTTGGGGTTGGAGTGGGTGGACATTCAGCAGTATCTTTTCGCTGGCGTACACACACTGGCGCACAAGGACACACACATGCGCACGAGCAAAATCATCTCAATGAATAGTGACAGGGCTGCTTTGCTACTGGCCATAGAATATTACAGTTTAACACTGGGTTAGTTTCCATATTCTTGTGTTAGAGCAACAACCACAGCCAGTGGTTATGTAAAAATGCTGTAATTTATAGTGGTTCCACCATGTTCTGCTGATGATCCACAGTCTATTTAGAGAATAGAAACAGCAGCAGTATAATTGGGGCTTTGTCAGCTGTTTCCACCGTCCTCGTGTTGACACACCTCGGCGGCGTGCACACCAGAACACGCTGAGACGCGTAGTGGGTGGTCGCGGAACTGAGAAAGACATTATCTTATGATTATTGAGATAATACTGTACACCCGCGCCAGTCTCGGAGCAGCCCATCAATCAGTCGACTATTCTGCTCGCTTGCATGCCACAACATGAGTAGCTCTGAGAATGTGTAATTTTAGCCTGTCTTTGTTTGCTTACCCCTCAATGCTTTGATCAAGGACAAGACAGCAC
The DNA here is from genome assembly GCF_963514085.1 of Chelon labrosus. Lineage (NCBI taxonomy): Eukaryota > Metazoa > Chordata > Actinopteri > Mugiliformes > Mugilidae > Chelon > Chelon labrosus. Next base: position 18,371,719 of record NC_140346.1, read on the forward strand.
CAGAAAACCAAAGGGGTCCTCTGGAAGTCCCACAGTAACTCATCTTTAAGCATTTTACTCAGGCGCTCGAATCTTTAGTTGAGTGGATGAGGAGCCCAGACGCAACAAAACAGAAAGTTTAAGCCCAGGAACTCGGACGTCTTGATACGCGGTTTAATCTTTGTCATTGAAAGGTGGATGCCCTCGGGCCATAATTATTACCAATAGCCGTACTGTTTCCACAAGGCCTCAGTTTGGGGTGTGTGTGTGTGTGTGTGTTGCATGCTCAGTGTTCCTTGTTGGTCCATCGATCAGATAAGCTTTTCCATTATCCAAGGCTTCAGTCTCTGCTTCCCATAGCCTCCCCTTATCAGACTCCACTGGGGCCACACACACACACGCACGCACACACACACGCACACGCGCAGGTCAGCCTGATGCCCTTCACACACTATGGGTTAGATAGGGGAGCGAGGCGGTGCTGAGTGATGGTGGCACAAGGTGCTGACGTATGTACGCATGTGTTTGTGTGTGTGTGTGCGCGCAGACGTGTCAGGGATACCTTTTGCAATTGCAAGCACTTCTCATCGGTAGCCTACCGATACTGGCGAGGTATCATTTGTGTCACTTCATTTGTTTTGCTTGGTCTGTGTGTGGGATGGGGGCAGGGGAGCATGTAATAGCAGATGTCATTGGGATTGGTTGAAAAAGCTGCAGTTTGGAACAGCAGGGTTGTATTTGCAAATCCTGGGTGGTCTTCTAATGGCTCTGGTCCTGCAGTTAACCTGCCTCTAACTGTAGGGTGTGTCCTACATTAAATGTCTATTTCCTGCCTCCCATGTTGGGCTATATAAAGCCGCTGTACCACTGACCTTGGCCTAGTCATTGTACAGTCACGCAGCTGGCTTCCTTCACCGCCATCGGCAGACCTTTTTTTTTTTTTTTCTGTTCATTTGTGTGCATGTGTTTCTTCTTTATCATGTAATTGTGTTGTGGTACTCTGAATCTGATTCTGATCACAGACGCTTGCATACGCACACATTTTAGACCGCTCTGAACAGGTTTGGTCTTTGCTGTGTGTGTGTGTGTGTGTGTGTGTGTGTGTGAGAGAGAGGTATTAGTACTCAGCATCGGTAATCTCCCATTAGTGGCCGTGCATTTGAGGATCCTGATCGCTCAGTGTCACACGGCCCAGGAAGAGGGTGAAGTGCGTGATGCAGTGTGATGTGCGAATGACTTATATTAGTGGGGGTAGTGTGTGTGTGTGAGACACGGGGGGGGGGGGAGAGAGAGAAAGAAAGATGGCGAGACGGGAGCGATGTGCATCCCGGAGAGACATAAGTGTGTGACAGAGAAACATGTGAGAAAGAGTGACACTGAAAAAGATTGGGGGGGAAAGGGGAAAAAAATGAGTCAGGCAACATGGAAGTGACAACAGGGAGAATTTGAGAGAGAGAGAGAGAGACTGAAAGACAGGGAAATAAAAGGGGGAAAAGAGGGAGGGGTGCTGGCACCAGCCTACTCAGGGCCAGATGTTTTGCGGCTAAAAAACTAGAGATGAATCAAAGCCATGTGAAGAGATTTATTAGGTTCCCATAGGAGCCCAGGCAGTATTACATGTAGCCCGCTCTGTTTACAGTGGCAAGAACCCCTAAACCACCCATCAACTACACTACTGGCTTGGCTGGGAATGTGAAGACTTTATATTTGGACTTATATAGGCTTTTGTCTTTATTCCTTTTCTCTCTGTGAATGTGCTGGAGGAGGTTGGAAGAGAAACACAAGGCTGTTTAGTCTGAGTGCGTGAGCCAGAGGAGTCAGCTGTAGTTCTGCCCAGTACAGTAGCACCATCTGAATGTCTTTATTTGGCATCTGTTTCCCTCGATTTAGACTTGATTTCAGATGCGTTTCGCCTACTCTGTCTGCTTCTCATATTGAAGCGTGACACTGAGAGTGTAGCGGATCTCGCCGCCTCATGTTTCTGCATCGACAACAGCGCGCAAGTTCCCTCCAGTACGGTTTTAGGATTAATCGCTTATGGATCCATTCTAATGCTGTCCATTTCAATAATATCGGTGATGGAATGCATGCCGTGCCCTCTTGTGTTAATGGCTGCATCAGTAATGGATCCACACTGTATTGCCGCTAAGAGCTGACTGAATAATCTGCCCCTGCTGTGGCTGGAAAGACTGAGCCAGCTGTTTAATGATGTCAGCGTGCTGGAGGGGAAACGAGCACACACATTTGAACACAGGCTCTCGCGCGCGCTCTCGCACACACACACACACACACAGAGAGCACACAACACACACCGAGCGGCCGACAGACTTAGGCGCACTCACTCGAGGACAGACGGACGTGGACACGCACAGGCACACGGCAAACGAAACGCATCCGTCATCGGCTGAACAGCTGAGCTGACTTCACGGGAAGGAAACACCAACGCAGCCACTGTCAAGACAGCCGCGATCGCATGAAACATACCAACACATAGTGAGGATAGACAGATATGTAGACTACTCTTACTGTGAAATTAATGGGCCTTGCGTCTGGAGCGGGTGTATGGATGTGACACTCAGGTGTGAGCGTCGATTGCCAAGAATTAACCATTACTTTTTCATTCTTTTGCAGATCGATGCCTTGAGTAAGAGAAGTAAAGAAGCAGAGGCCGCCTTCTTGAACGTGTACAAGAAAATAATTGATGTCCCAGGTGAGACGACTTTTCCTGCTTTGTGTCTGTGTGTCTTGCGTTTGTCAAGACGCTTCCCGAGTTCAGAAACATGATCAGAAGGCCCCCTTCGTTCATTCAGACAGCACCAACAGGGGGAAAAGAAAAAGCATGATACCAACCCTCTGGTGCTCCTTCACTGTTCATCCAGGCGTGCGCGACGCCTTAATGTGTCCCCGCGAGATCTCGTCCCTACTGGTGTAGCCTTTAGAGGGTCTTAACTGAAGGTGCGTCCTGATATGGGTGACAAGCGCGCCCACGATTGGCTGCGGCAAAGTGCTCACCACATGAGCAGTCACGTTCAGCGCGCTGAGGCCGAGTAGGGACGCAGAGCACAGAGTGTTACAGAACACACAGTCACACTGCTGCTGGTTGGAGGTTTTCAGCTGTATGGGAGCCCTGGAGGGGCCGTGTATGTAGGAAACGAAAGAGGGAGTTCATCTATAGCGTAAGGAGGTCATCATATTCCCACATGGATAGACCTACAGTAATATCTTTGGATTGTACTGCTCCCAATAAGTCAGCGCCAGCTCTGACGGGGCTATTCTTAACTTGCAGCGAGACAATGATGTAATGCCTGATGCACACACGCACACAGACACAGACCAGCCTGACTAATGCAGCAGTCTTGAAAGAGGAAACAGTGTGTTTTGTTCTGTCTTCTATCAGCTGAAGGCCTGGTTAGTCAGCCCAGTGTGCTCTGCTTTAGATTAAAGGTGTCTGGCGAGAGCGTTCAGCACCAGTGGCCCACAAGTCAAACTGCTTTTAACAGGCTGTACAGTTGATTTGAAGGGGGGGCCTGTGCGAAGGACAAAGGTTTGATAAGAGGGAGAGAAAGTTGATTTTCAAGGGCGCCGAGGCAGATAGGAGTCCGAATTCAGAGCGTTCGCTTATGTTACTTAGTGTTTGCTTGTACTCGTGTGTGTTTGTGTGAGACTCTGAGTGTATGTGAAGGTGCATGCGTGTTCATTTATACGTGTGTGTGTGTGTATATCAGAGCCAAGCCCTGCATGGTGTGTCACCTTGACAGCACAAAATCAGCATGAAATTCCCCAATCGTTCTCTGCTGATCTCTCATTAGCATAGTTAAGATATCTAACTGCGTCAGACATGAGACGCGCACACACACACACGTACACTCGCATACACACACACACACACACACATACGCAGCCCTTACCCCCAGCTGTAAGCTGTCAGTTCCTCTTATCAGTACAACACACACACACACACATAAACACACACACATAAACTGCTCTTTTAGCTGGCATGCTGATGAGCGTCGCCTGCGTCTCTTGGCTGCCTGTCACCAGTCTGCCACCCATGAGCACCAATCAGATGTGATTGGCCTGACTGACAGGGCTCTCTTCATCACGCTGACAGTTAACCCTGCTGTGTGTTCGCAGAGATGTTGGTAAAATGCTTCCCGAAAGTTGCCTTTCTTCCTTCTGCCTCCGTTTCTTTAATCACTTGTTTATCGTTTGAATTCGCGGCGCTGCGGCTCCACTCTGTCCGTTTATTCCTCTTCTTTGTTGCTTTCAAGCTTAATCATAGTGAACACTTTAACTGATCATAGCTCGGTAATCTTTCCTGTTAATGTGTCTCATCTAAGTTACTGGCTGCGTGTCTCCGCGGGAATCACTCATCCAGTTCTCTCGCTGTGTCAGCAGTTGACGTGCTTTTTTCCCCCGCCCCCATACAAAACCAAAGTTTATCTCGTATCCCAACAATAGTCTCTTAATTCAAAGGCTGATAGTGTATAGTTCAATAGACTCCATGGATAAAGTTTTGTTGATAGGGAATGTGAAAACTAACTGTGACCTTTCGGTGTATTGTGAACTGTTGTAGCAAGGTAAATATGCGGTCTAATCTTTTTATTGTCTAATCAGTGAAGTGCACTGCCGTCGTAATGTAATGTGAAGTATTGTAATGTCTTGTAAGTATTCACTGCAGAGCTAACCGATACAGTTTTAAGGTCGGTGTCAGTGTTTGAGACTCAGTAAAAGTTAATAACAGCATATTGGCCCGATATTCACATTTCCCTGTTAAAGGTTAGTCATTTAAAACATTTGCGGGGTTTGGTATTTTACTTCTAAACAAACCAAAATGACAGGATACTTAAATAGAAGCCGGCCGCCATCTTTGAACAGTAAACCTGAAATACAAATATTATAAAGTCACAGAGTAACTTTAAACATCAGTTCGGAAAATAACAAAGTATGGACACATAAAACGTTCTGATGAAATATTTATTTCTGCAAAGTTTCTTCTATCATCTGTTAAATGACCTCTGACCTATAGGTGTCTGATGCATTAGAGACTGTGCACATAACTCACCTTATAATAATATTACCCGTAATTGTGATTTGTTTTGGCTCTTGCTCGAACCAGTGGTTCTCCACAGGGAGACCAAAGGTCAGGGTGAGCAGCAGAACAGTTGTCCTGGAGCCGTTGGAGATTCATTGCCTTGCTCAAGGACGCTTCACCGGGGCAAACGCTCTCTCTCACATGGCCTTGAATGTAGTTATTCCTAGCGCACTACTCCACCTCGCCGCCCTTGCTTGTCTAATCTGCTTTGCAGTGTGTTAACACGGTGTGTGTTTTCTCCACCAGATCCTGTACCTGCGCTGGAGCTGGCTCAGCAGCTGCAGCTGAAGCTCCAGAGGATGCACGACATTGAGACAGAGAACACCAAACTTCGAGAGACACTGGAGGACTACAACAAAGAGTTTGCAGAGGTTAAAAACCAAGGTTAGAGACGGATACATGCAAAGGCACACATTTTTATGATTTTCCTGACTTTGAGAAGGACGTGGATGTAGGTCGCCCAATTAATTAGGTAATCGCGTATCAAAATGTAGTATGACTACAGTGGATATTTGCAAGGATCGGCGGCGTTTTGGTGAAGCATCTTCTCGAGTATGGCAGTTGCAGCCGTTATTTTAGAAAGTTTGTTATCAAAACAAAAAGTAAAATGGCACATTTGTTTGACCTGGAGTGAAAGGGAAACAGCTGCTCTAAAGCAAAGACAACTGGACTAGTTTTAGTTTTCTTTCAGAGCATTTGTGGGTGATGCCCACCTGAACACTCACAGCTCATGACCATATATGCAATATGAATTGGAGGATGCAGCTTTTCACAACATTTTCCCTAATTTGTTGTGAAAATAACCCTTTGGCTATAGTTTCTGAACATATTTTAAGTTAAGAAGACTTTTCCTTCATCTGTAATACCTAATAAAAGTTATAAGCTGCTAGTTGGAGTAATTCTGAAGGAAAAGTAGATGACAGTAAAATGCTTGGAATTTCAAAATGTTGATTTAAATCTGCCGTTGATAAAATGTACAGAACTTTTAAGTGCAAATACAGGATCAAAGAAACATATTTAGAAGCCTTTTCGAGGCGTCCATATTTGAACATCTTTAATGACTTATAAATATTTCAAAGAGGCAAAAAATGTACAAGGTTTTACATTTTCAAATAGGTTTGGAGGGGGGTGAAAAAACATGAGGCCTGGTTTCATGAATAAAAAACGACAGGCTACCTTAGGGTAAAGTAAGATGGAAAAACTGACAAAGGCAGGGAGATGAGTGAGAAGCGGTAATAAAAGTGGTGTAATTTCAGTCGAAAAAAGGAGGAGTGAGCGAGCGAGCGAGCGAGCAGGGGAATGTTTTGGAATCCCCCCTTTCCTCAGCGCGAGTTAATTGGAACAGCTCGATAGCGGCAGGGTTCCATTCTGCCATTGATTTTCCTGTTCCCTCATCCTTTATCCCTCCTTCCCGCCTCAATAGATGGGGGATATTTAAACCCCAAAACACACTCTGGAACTCCCACTCCTGTTAAATACACACATGCGGACCCGCCCGCACGCTTGCACGTGCACGCACGCACGCACACACGGACGCACAAGGAGTGCAGGGGCCATTGATCCCCGCAACCTAAATGTTTAAAGTTCAGTTAAGCAGTTAAGGGGTAAGAGGGCTCTGAGGGGACTCTCCTCTATTGATTATGTGTCAGAGCAGTGAGAATGGAGTTTAAATCACACGCGCACACACACGCACACACAGCGCTAAGAGCCCTCAGTCAAAGGCAGCAATGCTCTATATCATTGTCTCAGTCACTTATATCTTTCTCTAAGAAACACTCACGCACACGCAGACGAAGGCCTATTTATTACTCCAGTTATGTGTTAGATTTATTTCAAGCTCCCCCATACAGAGCTCAGCCGTCAGCAGGTTATGGGGTTTCAGTACTAATGCAGTCCTAATGAATACAGCGTATCCGCCGCTGGAGAACGTTACGCCAGTCGTGGATGTAAAGATTAGGCAGGAGCCATAGGGGCCAAGGTCTGTGCTGACAGAGAAAGAATGCGGGATACGAAAGGCTGCTTCTTAAGTAAAGGTCAAAATCCCTGTCAGAAGCATCATTGTCACTGCCGCCGTTTATCACTTCTATGAAATCGCCTGTCGGTTCCTATGTACCGTACGTTTTGCAGATTTCCTACATTTTTAACCCCCCCCTTCCCGTGTCCTTTTCTCTCGACGCTCGTCTTTCCCGCTGCAACCCTTCTCCAGAGGTGACCATCAAGGCCTTGAAGGAGAAGATCCGCGAGTACGAGCAGTCCCTCAAGAATCAAGCTGAAAACCTGGCCCAGGAGAAGCAGCTTCAGCTACACAACGACTATGCAGAGAAGGAGAGGTACAACCGCTTGTGTGTTTATGTGCTACTGCAGCTGTGTTTCGAGTAATAACCTCTGCATTATTTTGCCATTTCAAACCTCTGGGTCATTGTGCCCTCAGGCAGGGCTGCTGATTCTAATCTTAAACGATAGGTTTAAGATTTCAGACTTTATTTAGCAGAGCTATTCGCAAACCTAATAATTTCTTCTTAAATAATTCTCTTAGGACATTTTTCTTTTAGGAGTTATCAGTTTAATCAACAAATTGTGGCTTATTGCTTTCCCTCTCTGATGAATGTAGGAATGGAGATAACCTACGTAAAAGACAGTGTCAGCATTTTTGTCATGTGGGTTCTTGCCATTCTTGCTTTGATGGGAATCAACACTTCACACTCCCATTTTCTGCCTATCAAGATATATTTCAGCCATTACGGTGGAATTTTAGCTGCCTCCGCTGTGTCTGGAAATACGCGGACACCAAACAAATGCAGTGGCGAAAATATGCTTAGCCGTCATTTTATTTTCATACAGAGTAATTCATTTCGGAGCAATGGATGACTTCCTTTTTATAGCAAGGTATTTTAAAGTGTGTGTGATTTTCAGATACACAGGAAACCTCTGGCAGTAATAAATAAGCCCCAAAAATTGTTGCTAGATATTTTAGGAACATAAAAAATTCAGCCGACTGCTGAAATTATTTATTAGCTCTCGCGAATGCTACAATGCCCCGATACTGTCCGTTCCCAGGAAGGAGCCCATTCAACTTAAAGACTATTAAACTAATTGCCTGAGATGCGGGCAGCCAGAACATTGTTTCACTTAACAACTGACCTGGGCTCTTTTCCTCCTGCATTTCTCACTTAATCCAGACTTTCATCAGGGTTACCAGTTCACGTTGTCTCGTAAAACCATAACTTGTACAACTATGTACTCCTATTTTTTAATGAAAGAAATAAATAAGGACGCGTGTACAGTTTAAAGCCCTGTCTACATTTAAAGCGATTCGCTCATCGCCCATCGCTGTGTTTCCAGGGAGTGTTCCAGGCTCTGGTTGCCTTGTGCATTTCCTACCACAAATATTTCCAAGTAAAGCACATAAAAATATTGCTAGTGTATGAACGTAGTTAGTTCCTCTAACCTAATACCGCCAACGACACTGCTGCTCCATCTAGGCTCACCCGACTCCCCAAGCTCGCAATCAGCGCGGTGAATTTGGCGCCAGGAACCGAAGTGGGTAGTGTTTCCTTGCTGTAAACATCTGGGGAACTTTGTGTCACGTGTCAATCAACTGAATCAGCCACTCGCCTCAAAGTTGATATTAGTTCAACATGGTGCCCTCCTGCGTGCGGTTGACAAGGTTTTTCTTCTTGCCTGTTATCACTACAACTCACTAAATTTCATTAATAATCCATGGTCCCTTGTCCCACATTGCTGCTGGTCTGTTCCTGTGTGTACACCCCTTAAAGCTACATGCACGCAGAATAGGTTTTCGGTTTTAAGCCGATCTCCATTCAGACAGTTGTTTTAGTACCGTTTAAAAAATATTCACGCGTACACCGGGCGTGTGCGTGCCAGTTTTCCAATTCCACGTTGGCCTGATAATGTCGCTGGTCACTGGAGGACAAGAAACGCATGAATAATACCCCGCGACCTCCACATGCAGGCGGTAGCCGACTGATAAAATGCTAAATTTAACTTCACAACAGCTGCTACCATGGACGACAACAAGGTAAACAATGCTTTAATTTCTCATAATCCGTGTTGAATGAACCGCTGGCAGTCAAGGCTGACGTCTCCGCTGAAACACGGTCGGTGTTTGAAGAATCTGTGAATAACAACGTAACGACTGATATCGGAGAGCAAATGCCTGCATCAGGGTTTCCAAAAGCAGTTTTTGCTTGTCCAGTCTAGAGTACTAAAATATCATTTCCGATGACAGAATGCTGAAGTTATGTGAACTCTAGACTTGGACGTAGGAAAGGTTTGCAAAGAAACCGTATTACTGTGGATGTACCCTAAGTGATGAACACTTGCATGATTAGATGGTGCAGCCTCGGCGCTTAAAGACATGTTTACCGAGGTTGAACGGGAGCTAAAGGCTACGACGGATAAATCAAACCTGAAAAAGATTTCGAAGCGGGGGAAGTAAAACGCTGCCAAAACTTTCAAACCAGTAAACTCACAATGAGCCCGAGTTTACAGTGATTAACAGCACAGTATGGAAGGGCGTCTTCAACCATGTTAATGTGCAGCTTTTAGTGCTACGCCACATTCCACACATACACACATAATAATATATTGACTCAAAACTGTTTCAGCTGTAATTCTACGTGAAGTAGACCTAATTTCCCAAATGCTGTGGATAGTCTAAAAACTGCTTGGAGTCACTTAGACAACTTTGAAACGATCACATTGATTAAAGTCCCCATCTTGCGTCAGTTTGCGGCCATTAAATGTGCATCGCACGCCTCATACTTTCCCCGTGTCAGTCATCTTGTTTGCCTCGTGGAGCCGCATTGAAGCCCGTTGCCTTTCAGACGTACAGTAGAAGATCAATTGTCCGACTGTATTTCCTGTACGTCAGTGTTTTATTGGGCCCTTCCTGTCTGCAGAAAGCTGACTTCCTGTGTCTGAGAGGGGTAGTAAATGGATGGCACCTCTGATGCATTTTATCCTGCAAGGAGTGAGGGAAGGCGGGAGAGAGGGAGAGAGAGAGAGAGAGAGGGAGAGATGAAAGGATGAAGTAGAGGGCAGAAAAATAGAGATGACAGGAGAGACAGATTGGCGGAGAAGGGGGGCATCAAAGAGTGCCATAAAGACCGTCTTTGTGCTAGATTATTGATGTTTTTACACGCAGTGGCAATTTCTCAGCAGAGCCCAACTTTTTATATGCTAAGAATGAATCTATTTTATCCTTGTGGTTTCTGTCGCCCCCTCCCCCTCTCTTACTCAGCCCTTGCTCGCTCTCTCTCTCTCTCTCTCTCTCTCTCTCTCTCTCTCTCTCTCTCACTCACTCTCTCTCTCTCCCCCTGGGTGCAGTGTGCCCCAGTGGCCAGACATTCCTGCCTAATAGGTCTGCTTAATGAGGAGTGGGTTGTGTTGGGAGGATTTTAGTGGAGAAAACACTTCAGAAATGGTGGGAAAATAGAGAATAGTTGCAGTTGCCACAAAGTGTGAACCCAGGATTTACTGACTCAGTATCTCTTAGCCCGTGACTTTCTGCTCTCATTTTCTTGCCGTCTGTCTGCCTCTGTAGGAAACTTCAGGAGAGCCAGGACTCCATGTCCTCAAGGTTGGAGGAGGCCGAACACAAGGCTCAGTCCCTACAGACAGGTACCGGCCTACTCAGTATTTACAAACCTGGGTTTTAACCAGCTATTATCACTGCAAATGAGACAGGGGGTGGCTTTAAGTTTGCTTTATTGTTTGAGTTTAAAACTCTTCTGCTTCATCTGAGCTAGTTGGGTGTGGTGTGATGAGGCGGGTCTGGTTAATTACTTCGCTATTGTCACTTTAAACGAACCATTTAGAAATAAAAACAGAAGAAACTAAAACAGAAATCACATGTGGAATAACCTATTCTTTTTTGTCAGGTAACTGTGAACAAAGTTTTGTTAATAGCTGGATAGAAGGCATGTGGCGGGGAAACTCACTGACTGACTCTCTTCCCGTCTCTCGCAGCACTTGAAACAACTCAGGCCGAGCTCTTTGATTTGAAGACCAAGTATGACGAGGAATCCACAGCAAAGTACGTGTCCTGCTGATCTATGTGTGTGTGTTTGCGGGTGACTTCTCCCCTCTGGCTCGTCCATAGTCTGTTCTTGACATAATCATCCTGTTTAGTGAATCTTCTTGCCTGGAAACTCCCCCTTCTCTCCCTAACAGCTGGAATGTCTCCCACAACGCTCTGCAGCCTCCAGATCCCAGCATTACCCATGCGCTGTAAATACTGACAGGGACTGTAATGTATTCTGCAGACGCGGCTAAGCATCAGAATAGATTTTTCATTTTTGCCACTTCAAATTTTAAAGATCTCTCCACGGTTCATTATGACAATGAGCCGAGGGTCACTTTGAGATGTCAGACTTGAAGGTTTTCTAACAGAACCTGCGAGATAAGGTAGCTTCAATTACTCGAGCTGCGAGCATCTATCATTATTGATCTTATACTGGTGGCGAGGATGAGAACAGAAGCCTTTCCATGTCGGCACTCCACACTGTTAAGTGGCACTTTGTGACATTCACACTCCTCGTTCCCTCAGGCTTCGGGAGCAGGAGCCAGAGCCGCCTTCAGCTGAAAAATTAAGCATTTCACGGTGTTTTATTGATGATTGGTGTGCTGCAAAAACACATTGAATTTACCTCCGCACTTGAGCTCTTTGGCCAAATCTGTTCATATAATGGTCAAGGGCATCCTGCGTGCACACACAAAGTACGGCAAAGTATCAACTTGGCTTTTAAGGCGCCCCACACCACCCCCCGCCCCGACCCCATTTACCCAAACTCGCAGTGTCTCTCCATTAACAGAGTTGTTAAATTGATTGGCTGTTAAAAACCGATCGATCCGACCTCTGTCTTCCTCACAATACTTTTTTTTGCTCGTCTTTTCTGCCTCCCTCACTCCCACACTTTCTTTTATCTACCACTCTGTGTGTTTGTGAGTATGAGAGGAAAGGCCACAGGAAGACATCGCATGCGGTGTAATGGCACTAATCAATAGGTTTCATAGTCTATCGGAAGGCCCTCCCTGTTTATTTTCTTTACCCATGACTACATTGTAGAAAAAAAACAGAGGAGTAGTGCAGCCCCCCCCCGCTCCTCCTCCTCCCCCCCGTCCTTGTCTCTTCCTTTTATAACAGAAGAAAACACATTTTGAAAAGACACTTATAGGAGGCCCCATTTGCTTACAGAAGCTAATAAACACATGCCCGCCCACATCCACACATGCCCTCATATACACACACACACACACAAGTGTACGCACAAACTCACTCGCTCACTCACTCGTGAGCCTGAGGCAGTCAGGGTCCTTGACTGTGTGGCGTGCTGTGATCTGAAATTTTAATGCAACGCTTTAAAGCACACACAAACCCTCTCTAACCCTGCACCCTCCCAGTCCTTGGAGTCCTTCCCCCGTTTACTGCTTGGCTGAGCAAATCGCCAGTGTTTGGCTGAACACAACTTTTAACCCTTCGACTGCATACATTTTGGCACTGCGAAGAACACAGATGCCACACATATCAAGCGCGCTTTCGCACAAGCGCGCAGCAGACACACGCCGCGCACACACTTGCTCTAAACTTTTCACTAAGGAGGACATTGCGTGACAAATCCCCCCCATCCTCTTGCTGCATTTGGGTAATCTGCCTTTTAAAATACGCACCAACCCACATACGGACTTACACACACTCACTGAGAATTTAGTCGATGTTGCAGTGCCCAGAGAGTGTGAGCTTCGGCAGGAGGCAGGCCTGTAGATGTAGCGCAGCCCCCTCTCTGTGCCAGCGCTGTGAGGGTCTGGCCGGCCGCGTTTTACCCGTTTAGTCCCTGTTAAAGATTAATGATATATTGATCCCCAGCCCCACATGATGCTATGTGTGTGTGTGTGTCTGTGCAAGCTCCTCGGCACGTTTGTGTTCGACGTTATCTGTATATAAAGTTCTTGATACCGTTTAAAAAAAAAAAAAAAAAAAAAAAAAAAGCATTTAATCGCTTCTAATTAGGAAACAGTCAATGGGCCTTTCTTTCCTGTGTCCACCTCAAGCTACACACACAAACACAAAATGGCGCACAACACACACGCACACAGACACACTCTCACAGCTAGCTTCTTTTTAAGCCTCCTTGAAATCCCCAAGGTAACACGCTGTGAAAACGCAATGTGGAGAAAGCCAAGGAAAGAAAAGGAATGGAGTGATGAAAGCTGGAGGGCAAAAAGCAAGCCAGGGGCTGGAGGCTTCAGCGAGGAAGAGGGGATAAGAGTGTGATAGAGGAGGGGAAATGAAAATCTAAATCAGGGGAATATCCTGCTGGCACCGAGGACAGAGGCAGAGGAAGAGAGGGCGAAGGATGAGAGAGGGGGGTGGTGGCGGAGGGGAAAGAAAGATGAAAGGGGGAAAAAAGTGGAGGGCATTGGGAAGCGAACGGTGGAGGGGAAAGGATAGAGGCGGACAGAGGGTTGGAAAAGAAAAGGAGCGGTTGAATGAGGAGCAAGAGAGAGAGAGAGAGAGAGAAGACGATAAGAGATGAAAAGGCCTGTCTGAGATGGAGGAAGTACAGTAGGGGCTTAGAGGCTCTGGGCTTGTTTCAGAAGTCCTACAGTATTCACTGATGTCACTGGGTGCACCCATTGGCTTTCATGGTACAAAAGAGTGTGTGTTGTTGGTGTGCCTGCACGCGTTTTCCATTGCAGTTGTGTATCTACTCTATAGCTCCTCCCTGTGGCTGATGGCTAAAGCTTTTGGAGATAAGTTTGGGTGGCTTAAATCTCGGGCTCGATCATTATGAAGGACCTTTACCGTTCAGCGTTTGATGAATTAATTCCACTCGGTGCATTGGCTTGCTATGGACATCTCCTGCCCTGCCCAGCGACCGACCGACTGTATCAGGATATGCAGAAAATCCCTTCCCTGTGATCTGCTTTGGCCCACAGCCTCTAGCTTTGCCTTTATAATTCCCAAATACAGCCAAATCCAAAGGTTATTTAAGAAGACTTTGTGCATCTGTACTTTGATTAAATGATCACATTTGGAGCAGGAGCGGTGGTGTATTTGGGTTGCATTACTACCCATAAACGCTCTCCATTACAAGCTTTTCTAGCTTGTTGGCTCCCTGACCTCACATTTGTGTGTGCGGGGAGCGTGTGGCCCGAGTGCACACGTGGGTCCCGCACACTATAGCTTAAGACAGGATAAAAGCTGTTGAGGTAGTGTACTATTATGTTGCTTAAATACATACTAGATCCTTTTAACTGTTCGGGAAAGAATAAAAGCGGAGAGTGAAAAGCTCTCCCACCCACATCTGATTCTTTTTGCTGCATTGCCTGTGGCACAGTGTTGACCTAATATCAACTGTGTCTGTTTTGTTAAACACATTCAAATCAGTAGTACTCAAGCCTATGGGACATAACACTGTTTCTCATACTGTGACACACAAATACAAAAGCTGCGTGGGTTATTGGGTTCGCTATCAAAAGATTGCAGCGGAATCAAAAGGTCTTAATGGACGCCGCGGCGCACATATGCGCTCCCGTCTTTGCACTCGGTGCCGCTCGTGTATTCTTACGCGAGTAATGTCTTAAATCAAGGTGCACGCATATTTGCACGGCATTGAACACCCGTGAGGTCGGTGTTTTTTGCACTTCCTCGTATGTTAAAATGTGGTCAGAATTTACATTGGCACTCACCTTAGTAAGTATTGCGTGTCAGTTGATTTTTGCGCAGTGTTTCCTTCCGTAACTCATTGTCTACAGAAAAGTGATAGTTGTTCGCGTCAGCCATGAAACGGGGGTTACTCCATTTTACCAGAGTCCAATGAGAGGTTGTATTATGGGGATGTGTTCCTGCTGTCTGACCTCTAGCAAGTGCGAGGTGAACCATGGCCTCCATCCAGACCATTAGTCAGACACAATCACACAGCTTCATAGCAGATTAGTCTGCTGTATTAGGACTTAGAGCTCTATTAATGTAATCCCTCTGTTTTAGTGTGGCCTGGGTTTAGGGGCTTACATGTGCGTGCGCGCAAACACACACACACACACACATACGCGCTCTTAAATACATGTATGCACGCACACATACAAGCTGTTTGGGTTATGGAGTTCACAATCAATGGATTAAGGTGATATTTAGACAGTAGCTTAATGGACCCTGGCATCCTCTAAATGTACGCTCTCTGAACAATCGCGTGTACTTTTCTTCCCGGGACTCATCCATTCATTTATCCATTCTTTGTTTTAATTGCAGTGTTTCCGTGCGTCTCTTTCTGCCACTGTCGCATCATCTGTGTGTTTTCTGCTGGAGTAATAATAAATGTTGTCTCCCAGGGCCGATGAGATTGAGATGGTGATGACAGACCTGGAAAGAGCCAATCAGGTAACCCGCTCAGTACAATGCAATCACAATCAATCACAGCAGGCTGCACGTGTTTTATTGTTAAAATAAAGAAAAAAGCAAATGAGTTCCTGGGCTGACGTGGTTCAAATTAAAGGGCTTCTTAGGAATAAAATGTGTTTACACTGTAGAAAATTAGATTAAAACAGTCTAGCCTAATTAATTCTAACAAGTATTGTCTAGTTATACAGAGTCTGATATATATTATCCTGTCTGTGCCTTAGTGCACCACATTTTTCCCTCCGAAAAATGAATAAATGAGTTGCACTAGGTGACATGTTCCTTGATTAACTTAAATATGGGCGGCGCATAGCTTTAAGTTGAACTTGTGCTTAAAATGGCCCCCAACAAATGCAGCCTTTACTCCGGTTTGAACCACTTTAAAGTGTCCAGCATTTTTAGGAAATTATTTTTCTAAAAACGGCACTGTAAATTTGCGCCTCTTTTATGTTTAAGATTTAAATCTTCATTAGGAACAAGAGCAGTCCTGTTGCTCAGAGAGGCAGGCTGGTTTCTCCTCTGTTCAGTGGCTATGAAATATAAACAAATAATGGGTTGCTTATCACCGTGAGGGTTGCTTTTTGTTTTACATGTTTATTACACACCTACTAAACCCATCCAGCCGAAATAAGCCCCACGGCGCGCCCTCTGCCCTCGCGCTGTAAATATTCCTGTGGTATCTGTTAATGTCATTGTTGTTAACTTTCATTATTAGCCCAAGAGTATGATTTGTGGTTAAAGGGGTAGCATAGGCATGTAATGTTAATATTAGCCCAAAGGTTAACGCTCCAACCATAATGCCACACACACAAACACACACACTATTCACACTTCTGATTTGAGGTTTACGCAGGGTGACAGCATGGCCTGCAGCTCAGTCACAGACTTTTTATACGCTTTTATACCAAGAAAATGGAAAACAGGGTTTTTCTTTCGCAACTAGCTGTCCAACTCCCGCCCAGTCAATAACAGCTCTCAATATGGTTGCAATTAGGAACACTGTGGAATCGGCTCCCTGTAACTCCTAATGATGGCAAGTTGGCCAGTGCTGCAGATGAGTCCCAAATGGAACATGGCGGTTTTGGCTATGAATACGAGGTGGCGGGTATCATCTCAATTCTCAAGAATAATTTAATATTTTTAATTAAGGCAATACTCGGCCTAAGCTGTCATCCTACGTGTTTCCATCCTCTGAGCCCTCCCCCACTCTGTATGATATATTTTGTTTACGCTGCAAGGGGGTTGTCTTCCTTTTCATGCAAACAGACAGTGGGCTGACAGAAGACGATGTGTTATTTGAAAAGTTTTTCCTGCTATTTGATTGCCCTGCACATATGCAGTGTAGTAAATTTAGCTGTAGCCTTTGAAAAACAACTTACCTCTCAGAGACCACATCCTTCAACAGCCGTTAAACTGACTGATTTTGCAGGGCTTGAATGTACTTTTCGCGGAAACTTTTTCTTTCTTTGTCTCACTGTTCTCATGCTGTCACTCCGCTTTCTTTATCTGCATCTCTTAAATAGTTTTTTCCAGGGCTAGTGGAAAATTGAGACTACATATTGAGGGAAAGTGTGTCCACCAGAGTGAACCGTCTTTGACACCGTCAGAACCTCCAATTGCAGGATTTTCCTTTAACTTTTTCTCCGTTTCCTTCCAGCGAGCAGAAGCAGCTCAGAGAGAGGCAGAGTCGCTCAGAGAGCAGCTGTCCTTGAGTAACCAATCCCTGCAGCTCAGCAGCCCGGCCAAGGCCGACACCGACACGGTAACACATTTTAATGATTCACTGGATGGCTGAGCTATTGATAGGCTAAAGATCAGCTTGGCCTTTTTATGCTGCCAGTGATTGGTTGATTAAAGCTTTGGTTTACTGATCTCTGTAGCCGTAGATATTAAAGGTCAGGCACTGGCGTCACTGGTAATGCTTTCCAGTGACGCCAGTGACTTGTTGCAAAGTGATTTGTGCATTGATTAACAGAAAATAGAAATGATTGTATTGATTAAGTGATTTTATTGAAAATAAGACTTAACTTAAAGACCGACCTCCTCTCACTGCTGGGTGGTTGTAACTGACTGATGAATTACCTTTGATTATTTATCTGTAAGAGCAGGCCTTTCAAAGGGATGATCAATACTGATCAGTTCTTGTTTGGCGTTGAATGCCTCTTCATGATTAATTGAATGTATCTGAATCTTGTATGGGTGGATTCATAAAAACATTTAGGTTTTCACTTGGCTCCTTAAATTAAAATGCTGACCTATCTGGCCTTTAGGAACAGGCGGCGGAGGTGGCATCCAACTCTAGTCTGGAGGCGGAGCTCAGGGCCAAAGAAAGGGAGACTGCCCAGCTGGTGGAGGATGTCCAGAGACTGCAGGCCAGCCTGACCAAACTCCGAGAGACCACCAGCTCCCAGATCACACAGCTGGAGCAGCAGCTTAGCAGCAAGTCGGCAGTTCTTAAGGTACCGACATTTACTTTTAGCCGTCGTAGCCATTAGTCACACACATTTACTCACCTTTTTGTTTTGTTTTGTTTTCTAGAGCTAAGTCACTGAAATAAATGCACAACACAAAGATCCAAGGCCGTCTTCTGTCGTTTTATTCATTTTCACATCTTTACAGGAACTGGAGGAGAAACTGCAGAAGCAAGCTGACTATGAGGAGGTGAAGAAGGAGCTGAGGTGAGGAGTAAACACAGTTTGTCCGTGCGTGTGTGCGTTTGTCCAGCCCAGATCTATTTATTGCATGTTTGATGTCTTTAACAATGTTAAACAAGATGCGTGTCTTCATTTAAGTTGTATAACTCAATTGAGGGCCCTTACAAAGGTGAAGCTTGTACATCTGTAGCTTTATATTGTGTCTCTTTTTGTCCTTGACCCTCTGTCCCTTCTTTGCCCTTAAAGAGACAGAGAGGCTTGCGTGCTACATGGTAGACGTGGGTTCATGATTGTTGTCTTTGTTTCTTCAGTATCCTCAAGGCTATGGAGTTTGGGACATCTGACGCCGTGCAGGTACGGAAGAGATATTACTGACACTGAACACTGGCCTGCAGACGTAATGTTGCACTAATTAAGTCATTGATCAAACAAAAGTGATGAAAAGATGAGTAAACTGGAACATCTGAAGCGGGCAGCATGGAGAAAGTTATTTCATAAAGTCTGCAATTTTGATCTTCAATCAACCTTTTCTTTCTCCAGCAGGACTCATCCAAATCCCTGGAGGTGCTGTTGCTGGAGAGGAACCGTGGTCTTCAATCAGAGAGCGCCGCTCTGCGCATCGCCAACACTGAGCTGAGCGGTAAGTCTGCCCAAATGAAAGTTTACTGTAAGGGCTAGATTCATCAACGCTGGATAGGCTGTCTTACCAAAACTTTTGCAGCTTCAGTCCAAACGTATGTGGGGAAGACATATGGGGGATCTAGGTGCAGGTAAGGCTAAGCGGGAACGTAGAGACTGAGTCGGGGGAAGTGCATACATGTACGCGTGCACGTTTAGTCTTTTTCTCTGAGAATACTTAACGTCGGGTGAATGTGAATTATTTGCACTGCTGGGTGCTTCGTACGGTTGTGTTGGTTGAAAATTCAAAACACATGCAAAACTTTATCGTAGTGCAAACATGTTGTCGTCCACACTTCACTGAGCAGAGGAAAATGCATCTGTGGCATCTTGTAAATAACCCAACAGGAGGTCAACCTGAACGGTAACAAAACTGCATCACACAAGAATGAGGACACCATAATACACCTCCTACACCAGGACTCTTCCCCTCCGCAACAGTGTTTATGGGTTTGAAATGTCATGGCTTTAGGCTTGAATAGTTGAATAGCTTTGAATTGATTAACATTCACAGTAAGGGGAGCTTACTGTCTTACTCAATCATGTTAAATTTCAATGGTTATGCATTAGAAGAATATTTCTCCCAGCACTCATCACCAAGATGGATACTATGAGTTACAAGACTGAGGAAATATAGTTTATGTCTATATTTGTTCTGGTGGATGTTAAAATTGAATCAGTTCACTCATAATTAGTTATACTTAAAGAAGGAAAATAAGGTCTTTGCTCGGAGTCGGCAGAGTTCTACGGCGTCTGTTTCTGGTGACATGCATCTGTTTTCTGTTCAGCCATAAAATTGTTTTCAAAAGAGTTTTATTGCTCTTTTTTTTTTTTTTTTTTTAACTCGGATGTATTTCTTTACGCACTAAAGACTATGATACTGCCTCTGCAAAGGAGTAAAATCTGTGTGTAAGAACACGCCGCTGCAGCATGGAGGAGGACTCGCATGGTGTATTGGCTATCTAAGGACATCTTTTTACTCTGTCCCTTTACTTCTACCTTGCCTGCGAGAACGTGAAACAGAGACTGAGCCCTGGGCCAAGCTAATCTGCCTAAGTGGCGCAGTGTCAATTGTTTTGTGTGTCCTTTTTTTTTCTTCCAGGCTGTGGCTTACAAGAAAGGTTGAAATCACAAATGCATGGGCACTTTGTCTTGGGGGGGTTGGCAAAAAAGGAAAACAAAGTTCACTAATTTGGAGAAGACTTGATTAAGATAACTTTCAACATTTGTTATTTTTTTTTTTTTTTTCTCTCTCGTTTTGGAACCCCTTTTTTGTTGACTCCCCCATAATGCATGGTGTGTTTGACCTTTCTTGTAGGGTCAGCCGGGCGAAAAGGGACAGAAGAGTCCACAACGAAGGAGGAGACCGTGCCCAGCGACCCTTCTTCCTCGCCCCCTCCTCCCCCTCCCTCTCTTCCTTCCTCCTCTCAGCTGCCCCTGTCTCGCACTCACACGGACCCCCACAACACTGCCACCACCACCAGCAGCAGCGAAACGCACCCCTTCACTCCTACGGGCATTGGACAGGACTTCTACTCCCCTGTGTTCCCTCTGGTGGGTGGTAAGATGGCTTTGAACTCCCTCATTCAGCGGCAGCTGCTCCAGACCTTCTACTCGAAAGCCTTGCAGGAGTCGTCTGGAATCCCCAGTGGGGCTCTACTGTTCACCCCCTTCACTCCAACCCTCAGCTCCATCCCTACCTCCACCCCAGGCTCAGGGTCTGCTGCCATCCCCCTGGCAGCCAGCAGCCCCCAGCCACCTCCGGCCAGCCCAGACATGGCTCCTGTTAACGGGAGCAGTACAGCTGGCAGCGCCCCATCCCCGTCGCCCAGCCACTCTGACGCTACCACAGGGAGCGTTTTGGATGGGGAGGACATGGACACGGCAGAGATTGCTCGACAGGTGAAAGAGCAGCTGATCAAGCACAACATTGGTCAGCGTGTGTTTGGCCACTATGTGCTGGGACTGTCCCAGGGTTCGGTCAGTGAGATCCTGGCCAGGCCAAAGCCGTGGAACAAGCTAACGATCCGGGGGAAGGAGCCCTTCCACAAGATGAGGCAGTTCCTCGCCGATGAGCAGAACATCCTCGCGCTGCGCAGCATCCAGGGACGGCAGAGAGGTTAGTCTGTGTTTCTTTAATGTGTCTGTGCTTGGGGGGGGGGGAGTGTGTTTGTCGTGTGTGTGTGCGCGCGTGTGCATGTGTGTGTGTGCAGCCCTGCACAGAGCCATTGATTAGCTTGTCAATATGGACTAGCTTTTTATTTTTCCTCCTCTTTCCTAACTCCCGTTCTGTGCCACACCTGTGTGTCCTGAATGAGTTCCTAGTCACGCACTGATCCCAGGAGCCTCTCCTAGCTATTGTGGTCAATACAGAAACCTTTCACACATCAATAGTATTGATCGGTAGGAACTAGGAGGAAGGCAGGGGTACTGTTAACTACGGGTAGATTCGATTAGCCAGGGCCTGCTTTTCTTAACGCATCAGGACATTTGTGATTGAAGGTGGTCTCAGAGGTACAAAACATGTAACAAAATATACCAGCGAGTCAGAGTGAGTTCATATTAAAACTGCGGCTGCAGTTAGTGTGCTCCTGTTTGAAAGCTACTGTTATATAATGAATCCCTCCCTGGGCTGTCTCTGTAGTGGTTTTAATATTTCTGTTAGAGGCAGAGGTTTGATTCCTACCGGGGCCACAGATGGTTAAGATCAATGCATTTATAGTAGCATATAATGTGCATTGGCTAGAACAAACACGCCTTGTATTTGCAGAGCATTGTAAGGCACCGTATAGTCTAGCTGTAAAAGGGGAAAAAAAACAACACACAAGTGCTGTAACATAGTGTGTGGTATATTGTTTTTAACAGAGGGCTCAGGCCAGCCCCAGCTTAGCCGAGTGTTTCAGGATGTTCCGAAGCGGAGAACCCTTTCCGATACAGCTTCACACACAGGTCTGTCCCCTTTACACGCACAGAGACTGCAGCACGTTCTGTCTGTGTGGCATGTTTGTGTTGGGGTGAACTGTGTCTGTGGTGTGTATACGTGTGCGTGTGTGTGAGCGTGTGCGTTGCTGATTATTAATTGGGGGCAGGCATACAGATATAAATGTGCCTTGAAGGTAACCACACAGTTTCAGTGACTTGCGTCAAAGGAAAAAGCCAGCATGTGTATTTAGGGATTTTATTGGTAGTTGTTATTCTGCGGGGAGCATTTACTGTACGAACCCTGTAGCACGTGTGCATGTGTGAGCTCCAGAGGGACCAGAGAAATTATGACAATCCCTCCAGTGTAGTTGCCTTGTAGCTCAGTGGTGGGAATGTTGTTCTCTGTGCTGTGCTATGTTGTAATTATTTGATGTCCTTATAGGCTTTGTTATTGTTCTATTCATCTTCTCTGTTGGTTATCTTGCTTTTTAATCTGACAAGATATTTTATCTCCTCCCGTTCCCCCTTCTTCTCCTTCCAGGTAACATTACTGCTCGTGTCCGTACCCCTGAGGCAGGTTCAGATGAAGCTATCAAGTCTATACTGGAACAAGCCAAAAGAGAGCTGCAGGTGCAGAAAGCTGGTGAGTTGTGGTTTGTTTTTCTCATCCCTCCAGAGTAGTCTGAGCAGAGCAGATTTTACATCATGGCTGTGCCTGTCTCTCATGATGGCCCTTTTCTCCTCCCTCAATAGACCTGTCCCATGCTCAACCGTCATATACAGGACTTAAAGGCGGGAGCGGAGGCATAGTAGGAAGCGGAGGGGGCGGCGGATCGGACGAAGCCATTCGCTCCATCTTAGAGCAAGCTCGTAGAGAGATGGAGGCCCAACAAGCTGTACTGGAGCCCATCCTCAAAGCCTCATCTTCCTCTTCCTCATCATTGTCACTAACTCACAGGGACCTTGTGAACTCTCCACTCACCGCACCCCTCCCCCCTTACAATCCCCTGGCGCTCTCCCTCAAGAAGCCTACCAGCTCCCTCTTGTCCTCGCCCTCATCCCCGTCTCCAGTCCTGGACTTCAGCTCCGGTGTGAAGAGAGAGGGCCGGGCTTCTTCAGGGATGGACTTGTCTGTTGACGGAGCTCTCAGGCTGGGTCGGAGCTCCGAGGTTTCGGGCCGATCCGGGAGTGCTGGAGGATTGGGTTACTGGAGAGAGCAGTGGTGGAGCAACATGCATTCGGACCCCCGGAGGACCATGTCCAGCCACACCGTAGAGGAGAACCACAACCAGGAAGACTCAAAAGAGGTGAAAGAGGAGGAAAAACACGTTTGTCCATTTTCTGTCCTTTTCAGAGTTTCAATGCTCAGGTTTTTTCGATTGGTTGCATGACTGTCTCTCTGTGTGTGTTTTAGGGAATATTGAGTGATAGCCTGTCTCGACACAAACCGTGGAACAAGTTGAACCAGAGGAGCAGAGAGCCATACCTCCGCATGCAGCCGTGGCTCAATGGAGACCAGGGGCAAAACACACACATCCAGCAAGCTCAGAACCAAGGTAAACAAATCACACACACACACACACACACACACACACACACACACACACACACACACACACACACACACACACACACACACACACACACACAGTATACGGATTCATACAGCCGTGCTCCGTGGGCTAGAGCATTACTCTGAAAGCCTGATTAGAGCTAGTGGCTAGTTGTTACTGTCAGTCTGTCACTCACCCCACCCATCCTCTCCGCTTCCCTCCCACCCACCACCATCCCTCCTCCCTTCTCCTCCCACCACCCCCCCCCCCCCCCCCATCCCCAGTGCTATGGCAGTGTCAGCCAGCAAGCTGCTGGTTTGTCATGTCATAGACAAGTTAGTGTTGCAGCGCCAGATGGCAGCTCTGTGTGTGTGTGTGTGTGTGCGTGTGTGTGTGTCTCTTTTTCTCTCTGGGGGTGTAAACAGCAGCTAATGTACACTGACAGCTCCTCATGACTGCTCTCTTCCAGCCTGCTGAGCTGCACAGCAGTACTACACAGACAGAGACAGGGAGATGAAGGAATAGGAGGAGGAAGCCAAAAAAGCCTCAAACTGAAAACTTAAGCACCTTTGCTGTTTGTTTAACAGGAGTTAAATTAGTTGATGTAGTGTGACTGAAGTCCCTCCCGAACTCAGCAGGGAGCGGAGATGAAACTGTGTTTTCTCACACAGTGACATGTCACCTAACCTGTGTGGTCTTTTCTCACCCTGTCTGTTCTGCTCAAGCAGAGGGTACTCCCAAGACATCAGCAAGCTGCAGCCCCGCTCCAGAGTCCCCCCTCAGTTCAGCTGAGGAGTCTATCAATGGTCTCAGTGGGGATCCACTCGCTTCACAGTCCTCCTGTCTCAAACCTCCGTCTGAAGATCCTTCAGGTGGAGAGTCTCAGCCTGGCACCCCGCTGCCTGTACCAGGTCACTCGGGTCTCAGCATCCAGGAGATGGTCGCAATGTCTCCTGAGCTTGACACTTACGCCATCACCAAGAAGGTTAAGGAGGTGCTAACTGATAATAACCTTGGTGAGAAACAAGAGTATTTTCTCTTTGGTGTGTGGTTTTAGTCTTCCCCTTTCACATCCTTCCCTATTAATGAATTATCCAGCCGTTGAATCAGTTCTCTGAAATTACCATATGTTCTCCTTTCTCTTGTCTAATCAGGTCAGCGCCTGTTTGGGGAGACTATCCTGGGTCTGACTCAAGGTTCTGTCTCAGACCTGCTGGCCAGGCCCAAACCCTGGCACAAGTTGAGCCTGAAGGGTCGGGAGCCCTTTGTCCGTATGCAACTCTGGCTCCAGGACCCACACAGTGTGGAGAAACTCATGGACATGAAACGCCTGGAGAAGAAAGGTGTGCAACAAAAGCTCGCACAGTAGAAATACGTGCACACACAACACAGCACAGCGCGCAAGCGTGCCTTCTGCCGTCAGGAGTAATAAAGAAAAAGCTTGCAGATATACCTTAATGTTATCTGCTTAAGCATGCACTTATTTTATAAATACTTGGGGAAAAAAACACAAGCAGCAGCCTTTGAATTACACATGCACATCTGCACAAACAATATCCTTTGTGCAGGACAGCAGAGCATGTTGTGCATATCACAGTCATCTTGGTGTGATGTCAGTACCAATCAGGACTGCAGACATCATGTACTGTATTCGATGTGACAGCTAGGGGACCGCCGGGGGCCTGCTTACTCACAGTCATCAGCACTCCTCTTCATCATCGTCATCATCATAATAATCATCAGTGTCTATAAGCTCGTATT
The DNA here is from genome assembly GCF_963514085.1 of Chelon labrosus. Taxonomy (NCBI): domain Eukaryota; kingdom Metazoa; phylum Chordata; class Actinopteri; order Mugiliformes; family Mugilidae; genus Chelon; species Chelon labrosus. The sequence continues at coordinate 18,396,781 of NC_140346.1, forward strand.
TTTATTATTTGTCAGCCCTTAGCTGACTATATCACTCCATCATTCTGCGTTCTCCTCTGTTTGCAAGAGAATCGGCAAAGCCAGTAGCCCCACCCCTCCTCCTAGCTGCATCATAGTGACCCCTAACTGCCCATTTGAAGCTCTCTGTCTGGGGAGGATGGATATTTGAACCTGCTTGTGGGTGCAACCATCCAGGCTCAGTTTACTCTCCTGATATCTCAAATCAGGGCAGAGCCAAAGCTGAACTTTAGCTTGTGTGTGTTTAGGCAGTGGACTCGTGGGGTCTACTCTGCATTCAACTTCGTTTTAGATTATTGACCAAATGTAATGCATCCAAATTGCAATGGGCAATAGTCCTGGCCACTAGCAGAGCCCAGAGGAAAGACATGGAGTCTAGTCTAGAGTAACCGTATTTGACCTCTCACCCTCGTGGTACAAGCCTGCGAGGCGGCGCGCAACTTTCAGAGTGGCCTAACCTTGCTCTGAGGGGTTTTTCCCTGCAACACTAATATATCTGGCAGCGTGTATTGGGGTTGGGAAAATGTCAGCCTCATGCGAAGCTGCCATGAGCTGTTCATTTTCAGCTCCTGGTGCCCGGAGTGAATAGTTCTGCTTGTTTGCTGTAAAATGGAAGAGATGCATTCATTGTTGGTGTTGGGGAGAAAGACGAGAGCACCATCTAGTGGTTGATGAAGGAGCTGGCAGGGTTTGAAAATGCCTCCGTATGTCCTACCGGGATCTTAGTCTACTTTTATGGCCACTTTTCTTCGCCACCATTTCTCTGAATCTCTGCTGCCCATGCCAAAGGTCTGTGTATCATTATGGACACTGTGTTAAAATTTGACAAAAACAAAAATGAATAACGTCAGCAGTGTGGAGACGTCATTTTACAGCAGGTTCACAGTGCTGCAGTGAGAAGAGAAATGACTCCCCTGTTCCTGACTGGTTGGCAGATAAATCGAAGATAGATTTAAGGATTGCTTGTTTGTTTTTTAAGCTGTACATGCATGGAGTACATTCTCTTAACACTTATTCCTCACAATTCCACATTACAAGTCACAATTTCTAGTTTTTCCTATTGCTGCTACCATGTACCATTTTCTGGAGTACTGATCTTCTCCTCTTGTTTTTGTGTCTCTGCCCAGCTTACATGAAGAGGCGGCTGAGCTCCTTGAGTGATGGCCATTCTGTGGACCCGGGCCTCATAGGGCCAGAGTACGTGCAGGGCTCCCAGAGCCCGGGGCAGCAGCATCTGAAGAAGCCCAGGGTGGTGTTGGGTCCTGAGGAGAAGGAGGCCCTGAAAAGAGCTTACCAGCAGAAGCCCTATCCTTCCCCGAAAACCATTGAGGAGCTGGCCTCTCAGCTCAACCTAAAGACCAGTACTGTTATCAACTGGTTCCATAATTACAGGTCAGAAAACAGATGCACTTGACTAGTGATCTACTGATGCCTGTAGCTGACTAGTGCTTGCAACGCTATGCTATTCTCAAATTGATCATTTTGTTTGTCATTCCTAAAAATATCTCTATAAAACCTTTTTACATTCAAATGTGTCAAATCACACTATATTTTGATGAGTGAATGGCCAGTATGATGAGTTTAAGAAGGTTATAATTCAAGCTGAATTGCAAGTATGACTGAACTCATCTTTCTCTGTTAGGTCACGTATCCGGCGAGAGCTCTTCATAGAGGAGATCCAAGCAGCTGGGGGCATGGGGCCTGGTAGTGAGGGAGGATCTCCTTCCCTCCGTGGGTCCAAATCAGGAGAGGGGGACAGCTGTGATGGGACAGAATCTGAGGGAACAATGGAGACACGCCAGGGACTGGGCATTGGCCTGGAGGATCACAGAGGAGCATTCAAAGACCACGACATGGAGGCTGAGTCTGAGGCAGGGGGCTCTAATAATTCCCCTGTCCAGTTAGACTGCACCACCTCAGGCTTAGTCGGGCCAGGCTCCAGCTGTGGACACGGTGGACTGGGGCTCTTCAGCCTCACGGAGGCGTCCTCCAGTAGCTCTGCCTCTAGTACTAATGTCCCAGCCGCTGGCCCCACCAGAAACCCCAGGGACAACAATCTGCGCAAGAAGAAAGCAGCCAATCTCAATAACATCATCCACAGGCTGGAGAAGGCTGCCAGCAAAGAGGATCCCTCAGAGTGGGAGTTCTAGCTCCCCCTGACCATCCTTCATCCCTCTCGTCTCATAACCTCACGACCTCTAACCTTGGACCCCTCCTGCTCTGTTCCAGTTGGAGAGTGGACACAGCCAAAGTCAAGCTCAGCAGCCATTTTTATTACATAGAAGCTTTCCAGAAAGAGGAAAGAAACAAAGAGTGGTTGGCAAAACCCTTAAAAGAAGATTTACTGAATACATAGAAGAACAAATTAAGAGAACTTAAGTGTCTCTCCTTTTTTTTAAAACTGAGTTTTGTTTTTGTACTGAGAAAAGCACTTAGCCGTCCTGCTGGCCTCTGGCCCTGCTGTACCTCCCCTATCACCAGCCACTGGTGCACCAGACTGGTTAGTCCTGAGCTGGGGGTCTGACCCGCAGCTGGGGTTGAAACCCGGACTCAGTAACACAGGCAAGGCCTGACACAGCAGCTGTCACAGTGATAGACACTGATAGATGATAGATAGAGACAGGAACTCTCTTACAAGAACTCTCACTTTCTTAAAGGAGATTTTTTCCGCTCTTCTTCTCACCTCCCAAGTGTCCACAAACCTCCCCTCACTCAGTGAGACGCCTCATTTTTCACACTGTAGAGTGACTGTTACAAACCCTTTGCCTTTTTCACTCACTGCGTGTGTGTGTGTGTGTGTGTGTGTGTTTGTATGTTAGGGGATTGTGTCAGTGTGCACCTGTGTACGTGTGTGCGTATATACACACCCAAAAAAAAAAAAAAAATATGGTGTGTATGTGTGTGTTCTCTTCTCGATGGCAGCATGTTTTCTTTTTTATCTCACTCCTACACTCTTAAGAGGGTAGTGGAAGGCCTGCCGGCTGAGCTGCCATGGTTACTGATGTAAGAAAGATGAACTTTGACCTGTTGTGTCCCATATCCTATCCTGCTGACAGCCATGTGATGGCCAGAAGGATCTGTAATTCCTCACAAACACACGCACTCATCTGAAGAGGAAGGAAGGAAGGAAGGAACCCTCTTTTTGCCTCCTTAAAACCTTCTTTTTAGGATGAAGGATGATCTCTTTTTTTTTTAAATATTGCAATTTGGTTGCCAATAAGAGATTGCACAGTCTTTTGACTCTAAAGAGTACAAAATAGGGAATTTTAGGAAGCATTTTTAATTAGTACAAAATAAGAAAATAAGAGAATAACAAGTTACTGTTTTAAAAAAAAAAAAAAATACAAAGCAAATTAGAATGGAGTAATACTGCATTGTTGAAATACAATACGATGAATTCACGTAGTACTGTAGCTGTCTGACATGGTGATACTATACGTGTCTCTTGTTGTTTTAGGTTGTGCACGTCACAGCGTTGCCCAGCACTGGACCTGCTGGGTGTGTGTGTGTGTGTGTGTGTGTGTGTGTAATGTATGTGTGTGTGTGCGCGCGTCTGCACCACCGACAATTTTTCTCTGTTCACGAACACACATCTTTTTATAGGCCAAATCAGGAAGAGTGTGTGTGTGTGTGTGTGTGTGTGTTTGTGCGTCTTGTGTGCATTTGTACTTGCCTGCATGTAAGTCAGGGTCGAGGTCAATTCACTCAGAATGAAATTTTTAGAAGTACATTGTCAGTGATGAAATTGTTGACTGAAAAAAAACAAAATGGGTTTCGGCAAATGAACCTGCAGCGTACGGAACTTGATCGATGTGTGCGTCTAAAGTGAATTCACCCCAACCCTGGTGTGAGTAGTTACCACTCTCCTCCAGTCTATCCTGTATCCAGGGATGTACGTCTTTTGCATTGAATTCTACTGTATACACTACAAAATTATAAGGCATATCACCTCCTCCCTGTCCCACACAAGCCCTCAGTGCCTGTCAGCCCACTGCCTCCCCTTCGTGTGTGTGTGTGTGTGAGTTTGCGTGGATGCACGTGCACGCATGCCTGTCAATACATGCGTGTGCACGAGTGTGCGAGATTGAGGAGCGTTCAGTGTTTCCTATGAGTGGGGTCATATTTCGTATCTACTTGCACACACTACTAGTGCACAACTGACACCCTTCTTTAAGCTGTTTGATGCGTTACCATTACATTAATCTTCTCACAAAGTAGTGTAATACTATGATTTACTGTAGCTTTGGTTTTATTGCTATTTTGCATTTATAGTTTGGTTTTTATTCTGCTTATTTATAGGTGCTGTATTTTTCATTTAATGTCTTATCATTTGAGTTGTCTATTTTTTAAGGGATTATACTGTTCCTGAGGGCAAGTAACATTTTTATTAGACGTTATAGACTGCCGGCAGTATTGGTTAATATTTACAAAGATGTACTAGTTCTCATTTGTTTGTATATTCATGAATCCTAAAGTTTAGCGTCATTTCAATAGCTTTGAGAGAAAAAAAAAAATAATGTGTTTGCTACAGTTCATGCTCCCGTAAGCATAAAGCTCTTACCACAACTGTTATGCTCTTAAACTGCTAGCTAGAGAATCAAAGGACATATCAAGATCAGTGGATATATGATAGCATATCTCTGTTTCTGTTTTCTATTCTCCAATATTGTTTTTTTTTTTTTTGTTTTGTTTTGTTTTTTTGTTTTTCTTCCTGGGCAAGCCCAACACTAACGCTCGGCAGGGCATGCAGCTTTCATTAGATAGACTTCGCCCGCTCATTAATCACATTAACGTAATTAACTGGTCCAAATTGATACAGTTTGTCAAATAGGTCAAACGAAATTACCTAAACCTGAGAACACATGTTAACTTGAAAGAGGTCATATCTGCCAAATTGAGATTAGAGAAGTGTACCAGCTAGCAGGTGTGCTACGCCAGATTGAGCAGAGATAGCCAGCCTATGATTATGCAGAATTTCTATTGCAGTTAGTAACGAAGCACTTATTAGGATCTTTTTAAGACTTAACCTAGGACAGGGTCTGTAAACACTACAACAGAGTACGATCCCAGGAATTCTGGGAAGTGTATGCCTTTTTTTAAAAAGTGGTTGTAAACCAAGCACAGACTCTTATCCGCACCCGAACACTAAAAATTAAAACATAAGACAGCTGTACCCATGTTTTCTACAGAAGAAACTGTATTCCTATCCAGCAAACTCTTACTTCAAACTACAAATGACTGTGTGACAGAAAGGGCCGTTGTCCTGTACAGTTGTAGATATTCCGAGTAACCCGCCTGTTTGAGTTTCTAATCTCCTCAGTCCATCCTTAAGCCTCGCCTTTTCCCTGAATGTACATCCGGATACATTGGCAGCCTGTCAAAAGGTACTGATAACGTCGTTGCACTGCGTTGCGATGCATTAGTTAAAATTGGATTTTCCTAATGTGTCTGTTAATTGTTAAAAAAGAAAAAAAAAAGAAAAAGAAAAAAAAATTCTCAAAACTTTGGCTCTTCCTGTGGACGACTGATGTGAGACATCTGTCTTCTGCGGCACGCTGAAGGAGTACCGCCTTCTGCTGGGCTGCGTGGACTGAACAACCACAGTGTGTTTTATGGAGATGAATAGCTACTGTAAAGTATAAGCACTTAACCCATCAGCCATTTTATAGCCAGATCCATCAGCTCACCTGAACCACGTGAGATCATCAGATTTGTGCCTTTAACTGCCAAGCAGGGCACCAAACTAGTGATGTCATCTGACGATTTCACCCGCGTTGTTCATAATGAATCCAAAGTCCTGATCCAAATTTATTTCTCATAGACTATTGGTACTTAAAGAACAACTTGCAGGTTGAATTAATGCGTGTGAAACTGGACTTTATGGGCTCCACGGTAAATCTATCTCGAGCCACCGCGCGAAAAGAAATACGGATCCTGTCAGTAGTTTTGACACTGAAGACGTTTAAACGTATATTCACGAATATATGACAGACCTCAGGCGTCAAAGAGACCAGGACGTGGCAGGAATTTGAAGAAACTGCGGCATTAACTTTTCAAACGATCATCTGCAAGGAGTGTCACTTTGACCTGCAAGTTGCTCTTCCCACTTTTTTTCCTCAGCCCCCCTGGAGAGGGTTGTATATAATCGCTGGAGCGCAGTGAACCAGGAGAAAACAAACTTGCGCATTCTTATGACTCACCCGCGGTCATGTTTCAGTCCGGGTCTTGTTGTTTTCCCACAATGCGTTTCTTACGTTGTACATAAAACTAGCAGCGAAAGGCCAGAGCATTGAATGAAGGAGGAAGCATGCAGAAACAGCATACACTGTAATAACACTGAATTTATTCATAGGGCATTTTGTATTTTTCTGTTTGTGTCAGGTTTGCTGTGACATTAATAACGGCACTACAGGTATTGATAATGACGCGTGCCAATTCTAATGGTTATTTGGAAAAGAGACGTGTAAATACGGTCGGTCAAGTAGCTATCGATTCATTTATTGTCACAGTATGCTTTTGTTTTGAAGGCAGGAGGAGAGAAGGGACGATTCAGGACTTTTCCATGATCCACAGATATTTTTCTACAAATTTAAATCAGATGATTCTATACACTGTTGAATAACATTGTAAAGGTGTAACAGATGCTGTATATCATATCATGTTTTCTGAAGTCGTAAAGCTTTACTGTATGATCTGTTGAAGTAGTGGTTATTCATTTGACATATTAGTTGTAATGGAAGCCCGAACAGCAGCACTGGTCACCATATTCAGGAAAAGAGAGAAAAGAAAAAGAAAAAAAAAAAAAAGAGAGAAGAAAAAAAACCTCAGATGTTTTTTGTAATACTTTTAAAATATATCTTATGAAGTGGGTTTTGTAAGGAAACACTTTCTGAATCAGCGGTGCTGTATGCATAGCACACTCAGTAATACATACACACATAATACAGCACAATACACTCAGCCTTTAAACTCCCCCTTCCACTTAACTTGCATGCTTTTATTGTTTTTTCTCTCACATTGGCTCCAGCTAATTTTTAAGTCTTAAAACTTAAAACTTCCTCATGAACTCATGCTTTTAACTGTACAATTTTTAACAGCCAGAGACGGACTCTGGAGCGACAAACATTTCAATAATCGCAAGACTTAAAAGAGGAAGCAAAAAGCCAAATAGTGAAATAGTTATCCACTTCTGTTGAGAGGTTGCTGACGGTTTTCTGTGTATTGCTACCTAGTGTCGTTGCTTCAGTTCACCCATAGCTTAAAACCACAGTGTAGTCTGACAACCAAATGACCTGGGGAGATCTTCACCCCCGCTCTCCCTTTTGGAAAGCTTTAAGATGCTTGTTGAGGCTTTAGCAAGTTCAGAGTGTTTTTAGATGATTTTTATTTTTTTTTCTTCTCCCCAACCCGTCATCAACAACGTGGAAGTAATAATTCTCATAACTTCTCCCACTGCTTATTTTTGTGAGTGTGCGCGTATGTGTGTGTGTTGTAGTACAAACGGCTGCATGACTGTAAAGGGATGGTTTTAATTTTTTATTTTTTCTTTCGTTCTGAAAGTTGTTGTTTCCCCCCAGCACTTCTGTCACTCCTGAGATGCTTTTCGTTTTCTCCTTCGGGGTATCCCTCCCTCTCGTTTTTCCTCATGTATCATTGTTTCTTTATCTTTCTATTACTAAACGTATCATGTTGTTTGTTCTCAGCACTGTAAAACAGTCCCTTCTACAACATTGAAAAGCAATATCACTGTATGAAACGTTCACAATGTATTTGTTATGATTGACATTTGATTCATCATCATCATTATTATTCACATGCACCCTAGGTGTGATAATTGAAGTAAATCTCTTTTATACAAATACTAAAAGTGTACTGTGTTAGTTTTTTTTCTTTGTGTGGTTGTGTGGAATAAGTATTCTCAGAGAAAGAGCGTTAGAAACAAATAGAGGGGCAACTTATTGGGGTTTCAGGGATATGTTGGACTGCTTCTTCCATTTACAGCTGCTACAGGTGAGTTATTTTGGGAATTACTAGATCAAATCTGAAGAAAACAAAAAAAAAAAGATGGTTTTCAAATAATCGTGTTTTTGCTCCTCGACAGGCCGTTACGCGGATCTGCAGGTGGAGTTTTCGGCTGCGGTGCGCACCAGCGCCGAGCAGAAGGAGCTGATCCTGAAGCTGGAGCACGACCTGAGCACCATTCAGGCCATGTCCTCCCTGCCCCGCCCCGACGCGGACGGGTCAGAGTTCAGCAACATGGGGAACATTCCAGACCCGATCAAAGAGGCCTCTGCGATGTTCACTGGTACGTCATCAAAAAAAAAAGTTAGCAAGAGGCAACGACGCAAAGAAAAAAAAAAACCACACAACTCAAAGTATATTTATTTTAAGTGATATAATACATTGAATTTTCTGCGTTTAAATTTAAAGCTTTAATTTAATCTTTAGAATAAAGAAAGTTATTTTCAAATGTCCCCTTGCGCAAATTTGAACGTTAAATTGCCCCAAATAGCCAACATAATGCATCAGCTGCACGGACGTTTGTGTGATAACGAAGGAGGACGATAAAGCGGCTTTGTCTGAACACAGTGGGATAAGAATCTTCACATGACCGCAGTCATTGCACATTAGAAGCGGGAATTAGCGCGGGCGTAGACGAACGCTGTGTCCTGTTTGGTAACACTGAAGCCAACGAGCAGCTTGACGGTCACTTTTCTCTGACGCATTTAACTTTTAATGCTTTCAGTCAAGACGCTCTCTCCCAAAACATTCACTCATTCACTGCGTCATTAAATAGTGATGAATAAACAGGCAGAGAAGTTGAAGTAGTAGGGTTCATTAAGAGTTTAACGTTTAAAAACTCAACTAATTTGAAACATAGCATCCAGCTCTCTTCAAACCACTGAGAGGGGCACAGAATCAGTTCTGAAACTGGATTTAACTTTGGCAGAGGCTCTCTTGTAAGTGGAGATGCCCGTTCATCCAAATAAGAAGTTAAAAATAACTCTTGAGGCCGTTCAACTGTAAATTTACGTTCGCTTTCTAGTTAATAGAATCAGACTTATTTCAAGCGGCTGCTCGGTGGCGTTAAATATCTGCTCTAAAAGTTTTACAAAAGGCTAAATATCAAAGCAAGACAGAAGAAAACAGTCCCTGTGTTGAAATCATCAAATTAACCGCTGATTAAATCACTCAGCTTTTATGTTTGTGTGTAATGTCTAAACTTAAACGCATTTGTTTTAGTGGAGGTGACACCACATGACTAAACACGTAGTTCATTAGGTACGCTGGTGAAAACAAATGCCTCCCAATATAACTGTCCTGCACTAAATCCCCCTTCATGGCATTTCTACTGTTCAGTTTATGTTGGAACAGCGTAAGAAAGGCGGTAATTCAACTGCATGATCAGTCAAAATAGTAGAGCTTTGGTTTGTTTGCAGGAGTTGGACCGCACACTGGCAATAAAAGAGATAATCATGGCCGTACTCACCTGGCTGAGTCAACACATCTAAATAGAGGAAGTGAATCTTGGCCTGTGTTGTTTATCTGTACTCTCTGTGTTATCTGCAGGTTCAGGCGTGAGCCCTCATCCTGAGCTTCCTCAGGGCCAGATGGACTCTCTGCTCTCCATCATCTCCAGCCAAAGGGAGAGGTTCCGCTCCCGCAACCAGGAGCTGGAAGCTGTGAGTCACAGTCTCTCTCTGATGCTCTCAGACTTGTTGTTTTTCTGTCTTTTTTTTTTTTTTTTTCCGGGAGTAATAATCCCCCCCCCCCCCCCGTCTCTTCTGTTCCCTCTGACTCCTGCAGGAGAACCGCTCCATGCAGCAGACCATGCAGGCCCTGCAGAACGAACTGGACAGCCTGAGAGCAGACAACATCAAGCTCTACGAGAAAATCAAATTCCTGCAGAGCTACCCGGGCAGAGTGCGTCACTCACGCCGCGCCGCACGCGTCTGACGTTTGTTTGTTAGATCTTGTTGGTTTTCGGTGGAAAATTAAACTGACGTTTGTTTTGTCCGTGCTGCAGGCTGAAGGTAGTGACGACACCGTGATGCGTTACTCCTCCCAGTACGAGGAGAGGCTGGATCCGTTTGCTTCCTTCAGCAAGAAGGTACAACGCACACAGCTTAGCTTCACACATCAGATCAAATAAAAATCTTAAATCTGGTCATTTTTGAATCCAGGTCGTTCGGCAGCAGACTTCACTGAAATTGATGTGTTTTTGAATGATTGTCCAGATCAATTTTAGGAGGTCTTTGTTTTACTTTTGGCTCAGAATGAATGAATCTAAGCACTTATAAAAATGAAAATGTAAGCTTTATTAATGAGATAAGACTGGACCATCTGTCTTTCATAAATTTATCAACATTTAAGCACAGGGAAATGTTGAACATTAATCTGCTAATGTGCTGCACATTTGCAGATTCTCCAGCGGGACATCTTCAACTGCATTTATAAAAAAGTTCAATCTCTTTAACAAAACATATTTCATTTTTTTACTTGACAAAAATCAATGAATTAATAATACTACACCTAAATTAGAAAAAGTAGCACTAATGTTTAGACTCTGGTCTCCAGATTAAAAGTTGGATCCATCATCATTTTGTACTGATTAAGCCGTCACTCAGAAACACACGGATTGATTCATTATAGCAGAGAAGAAGGCACAGGAGTCCACCTTTGTTACAATATGCTGTGGTCATAACAGGGACTGTGTTGCTCTTGTCCAAAAACGAACGTTATTATCTGCAAACAACAACTCCTGGATCTGTTTCATGCATTGGGGAGATGGAGGAACTGAAGTAATTGCGCGGTCTATTGTTGTTATTATTCACTCCGTTATACCTGGAGGTGTTGTCAAGGCTCTGTCGTTGTGTTTCCAGGAGCGCCAGCGTCGATACCAGAGCCTCAGCCCCTGGGATAAAGCCACTCTTAGCCTGGTGAGCCTCAAACTTACACAAACGCTCACGTCTAATGTGTTTTTGGCGCAAAACCCTCTTGTCTAATCTTCTTGCATCCCTCAGGGACGTGTGATTCTCTCCAACAAGGTGGCCAGGACCATTGCTTTCTTCTACACCCTGTTTCTGCATTGCTTGGTCTTCTTGGTAGGTTTGTTTTTTTTGAGCGTTCGGATTCACCGTCTGATCTCGAGCTTTAGAGGAACGGGACTCACCTGTTCCCTGTGGTTTCTCAGGTGCTGTACAAGACGGCTTGGAGCGAGAGCATCGGCAGAGACTGCTCAGCTTTCTGCGCCAAAAAGTGAGTGTGCATCCTGCAGCCGACTTCAGGCGAACCCAAATACAGCGTTTTGTATCACCGACATTTACAAATACTTCTCTGTTGCTCTCAGGTACTCTGACCACCTCCACCGTTTCCATGAGAACGACCAAAACCTCTAAGCTGTCCTAGAGTAACGCCAACATGTCCCTCTGAGACGGAGCTGCTTCAACATTAACATTAATCTACATAGAAGTATATCTGTTTCATGCTCCTCTGTTGCTCTTGCAGTAGCTGTTGTCTCCACTAGGGGGCGGTCTAGGGCTGTAAACTGAAAATCAAAGGATGACCAAACAGCTTTTCATTTCCAGTTTCTTGATCTTTAATAAGTTCAAATTAACATATAACTCTAGATAAGTCTAAATGATAAAAAGGTTCTTGGGTTTTTTTTTCATGTTATTAGATTAACACAATACTAAAAGGCAAATCGTTGATGGTGTATAACATCAAATGTGCTGCGTTTAGTGCAGAAGTTAAAATTAGGTTTGTGTCTCTACACCAAAGGGACCACAATACTCGGGTCTTGATTGTTTTTATTTTGTTTGTTTTCTCTTGAGTTTAACTGGAATATTTTTTAATCATTGGGTATTTGATCAATGAAAACATATACTCTGGTGATATTATAATTTAAGTTTGATTAGAGGGTGTACTGTGAAAGAACAGGCTTTTATTGTGAAGGTTATTGAAGGAGATGTTTTAGGAGGTTATGGTGGTGGAACGTTACATATATTAGTTATAAGGTTACTCATCACTCCCTTTGCCCTACTTGAGATCGACTAATGAGATTGATAAGTGATTGGTAAGTATAGTTTTTAATGATTTCTGTCTTAGTTGCTGAAATCTCCTCGTTACTGTAACTTGCTGTTAGGAGACCTTTGCTCCTCTGGTAGATGAGGAAACAGTAAAGCATCACTGTGCATGGTTACCTGCTTGCTTCTCCCGTTTCTGACTGTTGTCACTGATATATATTCCAAATAAAGACTATGCAGTAACTTGTGTGTTGTTTTTTTTTATTAACTGTGAGGTGTTTGTGTCCAAGTTACAGAATAAGTGGGGTTTTCTGTTTCTGCGTGGTGCAGACTCCAGACTGGTTATTTTATTAATTTGAACTGTTTTTGGAAGTATATTACTGGCACTTTTATGCTACAGACATCGCTTTCTTAACCTTTTTAAATCTTTAATGATGTTAAGACACAGTCTGGTGAAATATGGGATATGAGCAGCATGCAGCGGTGACACAATATACACGGAAGGATCTGAAACTGACTTTAACAGATTTGTTTTTTTGGTTTTGTCTTAAATCAAAATCGTTCCTTAACACTTCAAATAATGGTGGACGTGTGAGGAGTGGATGGACGAGTCCTGTCCCTGAATCTAAACTTTATTGGCCAAATATATTTACACATTTAAAGAATCCTTTTCCTTAAGATGTTTCATGTCTCGTCCAGCTTCTTCAGGTCTAAATGACTGCTGGGTAATTTAGATTTTTATTATGAACATCTGTAGTGGTGCACACTTGATGCTGGCTTGACTTGTGTGTTAGCAACCAGATACTTTCAGTTTTTTAGATTAACAACAACCCAGCCGGAAACTCCAGGCTTCTTTTACTCCTCTTTCAAACCACGCGTCGACTGTAAAAACATCCTGATTGAACACATATTTGACAGACCGACTGATTCAACTGTTTATCTGGGAGATGGCAAGAGAAACAATGGTTCTTGTGTCCGGTAGTTTCGGTGGAATCTGTTGTTCCTTCCAGAGAAGGGGAAGTCCGATCAGGCTACGGCCGGAGCTGGAGGGGTCGGCAGCGTGTTTCCTGACTGGATGGATCAGCAGGTCACGAGATGAGATGAACTTCCTTAACTATCGTGGGAAGTTCAAGCTCTCCTAGGCCTTGTTGTTCTCCCAGCTCATAACCTTGTTTCTCAACATATATCTCTTTCATTAAAATGAATTTTGATTTCTCCCTGGTACACCTTACTGCTGTGTTTTCCACCACCCTGTGTCTTTTTAAATACATCCATTCACAACTCACATTTAAAGGTTTATGTCTTGAGAAGAACCAAGATCATTAACAAAAACTCCATCCCCATTAAAAGACTAATATTTCAGCCATCCCTGCATTTGTAAATGAGTTGACGATGGGGGAAAAGTCGCGCAGGCTGATAATGAGCACCCTCGGGTCTGTTTAACAGCTAGCCCAAGAGGCTGAAGTGGAAGCGGGCGACTAATGTCTGAACACACACGGGAGGACGAATGTGCTGATCAGTGATTCGAGGCTCGGCACCGAAGGCTTCCTGCATCTTAGCGCGGCTGAATTAGACTCCATTATTCATGAGAGGCCTCTTCTTAAAGAGCACCTCAGCTCAGCACCCCGGCCATTAAAGGCTAACTAGGCCGGCAGACGTTCGCTTCCTCCAGATTTTCCTGTATCTTAAGCCCCATTTTGCTTATCAATCAGAGGAGGCGCTGCGCTGATCTCAGCAACAATCACAGCCTCATTCTTCCCTCCGGTGCACATTTCACCTTTAACCTCAGACTCGAACGCACACCCTTCTCTGTCCTCTCCTCTCCTCATACTCATCCCCGTCCCTCTTTCCTCTGATTCCTTCATCTCAGCCTCTCCAGCTGCCCATCGTTCGCCCCATAAATATTAACAGCCTCCATCTGCGGAATAACAAAGGACTTAAGTAAGCCTAATGGCCCGATGTTATTTTTTTACTGCAGCCGACCGGTCATTTCACCTGGACTCACCCTCGGTCTGAGTCCTGCATGCTGATGGGTCAGCGATTTATTTTTGTGCCTCGTCATGTCACTGTTTCAAGGAGAAAATGTCACCCTGCGGCACGAGAGGCTGAAGAACTATAAAAAGAAGAGCACATTGGGTTATTGTACATTTTTTTCATTTCTATCATGGGTTCAGCAGAGGGCAGTAAAGTTGTGTTTTGTTATGAATATGACTCTTCTGACTGTAATCCCTCTTCTCTGTGTGTGCTTGCAGCTTCTTTGCCCGGTGTCCTCTGTTCCCTGTGTGGAAAAAAGTTTCCCCTTAGTACCACGTGTCCGTTAAACGTTCTCAGTAGCCCATAGAGCTGCATCTGCATTTTTTTTTCACTGACTACTTTATAGTGGTTGATGGAATTTTTTTATAACCAACCAGAAGTATTGATGTGTCCATCCTGGGTAATTTTGGGTATTTTCGGTACATTTAAAATTTCTTTTTGTTGCTTTTATCGGGGCTATGAGTGATACAATCCAAATTTAAGCAACAATAACTTCATCTGCAGATACAAGGTTGAAGCAAAACAACCATATTGTAGTCTGCTCTGGTATATATAGAGAGTATACATTCAGATTCATTACATTATGTTAAGATTATACATTTCTTTTAAAGGGGAATTACCGTTTTTTACAACCTGGACTTTATTTCTGGCATATAATATGATCGTTTACTCACCCATATAACTTTGGTGTCATTTGGAGTCATTCGGACGATATTTAGATCCAGCGGAGCGTCGCGTATATCCCTATAGTGGGAGTGACTGGGGCACCGAAACGCAGCCTCTAAATAACGCATTATCTGCCGTGAAAGTCGTTCATTTCACCGATATTTTGTTATGATACACTAGTGCTTTTCCCCGCTGAGTCCACAGTTACCTGTTATCTATTCGCGGACATGAAGCAGTTTGTTGTTCTTTGGCCAGCTGTTCCTCTCTCTGCCTCCGCATCCTCCTTTCAGCAAGCTCCTTATCCATATACTCTGGCTCAAAATGGTAAGGACGTCCATCATAAACAAAGTCGTCGTCCACAACCTCAGAAAAAAAAATAGAAAAAACTGCAAAAAACTAGCAGTAGCAAATTACAGGTAAACAAGCCGCATGGTTTGCACACGGCGCTCAGAGATGACATCATCCAGGTCAGAGGTTAGTAGGTCAATCTACAGACCCCGGATGATGATAACAGGTAAAACAGCGTATCATAAAAAAATATTGGCAAAATGAAGGAGTTTTGTGGCAGATAATGCGTTATTTAGAGGCTACGTTTCGGTGCCCCAGTCACTCCCACTATATGGATATACGCTGATCTAAATATCGTCCGAACGACTACAAATGACACCAAAGTTATATGGGTGAGTAAACGATTGTATTTTATGCCAGAAATAAGGTCCAGGTTGTAAAAAACAGTAATTCCCTTTTAAGTAACCATAGTGGGAACTGTCTCTTTAAACAACATTTAGACTTGAAAATTGAAAAAAAGATTTTGACTAATAAACGGAGCATCTTCTAGCTACTTTAAAATCCAAATCATTCAGTTTTTGATGATTTCAATGAGAGTTGTTTTTTCTGTTCAATTATTATTATTTTGTTTGTCCGCCTTTAATCATTCAGAGGTCAAGCTTTACTTTACAGCATGTTTGACTGAGAGTTGTTCAGCACGCATGCAGGTGATTCTTAGATATTGAATCCTAAAGAGTTTTTCTTTCATAGCGCCTCGGGGGCTGCAGATGAGTCCCGGTGAGAGAAGAATTATATAAAGTGTGCATGTGAATCCTGCATCGTCCTGGCTGTTAGGTTTTTGTTTTTTGTTTTTGTTTTTTTTTTCCATCCCAGACATCCCTCCCATTCAGATGCATCGTCTTCATTCATTTCTCTGCGGCTGTGAAAATCTCATTCAGTGCTTTCAGTGAACTAACACACCATTCAGGATTTCTCTCCTTTGTGTCACTAAGTAGCTCAGACCCTATACTGCTGAGGACTGTTGCATGGATACAAGGAGTGTGTGTATGTGTGTATGGAAGAGGGAGGGTTGTTAAGGGAGTTTGGCGCCTGTGAGGATGTGTGTGTGTCTGTGTGTGGTGGAGAGGCGTCATTCATTTTGTTACAGGAAAAAAAAAAAAAAACATTTCTGTCATAATCCCCTTCGGAAATGTCCCCTTTCTCTCTTTCGTCCTCTCCTCTGTCTGCATGAAGTCGGCTTACCACCCCTCTATGTCACCCCCACCCCACCCTACCTCCCCATCCCTCCCTCCTCCCCTCGTGGGTGTTGCTATGGAAACAGGCCTCCTCTGTCAGGTGGCTCCATGCCGAACGCTCCCCTGCGCTCTGATTTGCTCTGACATCGTCTGGCTGATTCACTCGGGCCCACGTGATCCCAGATCAGCCAGTCCGGACGCCGAACACGAGGCTGGTCTCTGTTGTGACCCCTGCGCCCCCACCTCTAGTCAAGTCCCCCCCCCCCCCCCATCCTGGCTTCCTCTCACCTCATCCCCGGAGAAGTGATGAGAAGTGACGGCTAGATGGGGGATCATGTTTATTCATAGACAAAAGATGTGATTGTAAAGCCATTAATGAGAGAAACGGCGGATTAACATATTCAAATTAAATATTCCTTGGCTGGTGTTTGGTTTGAGGTCCTGGAGCCGCTGGACGCTCCTTATCAGCTCTTAGCATTGTTTTATCAGCTTGATACTCAATGACCTTTGCTAATTTATGATAATTGCCTATACAAGGAATATATCTTCGCTCCTTCTCAGAGAGAGACAAAACATGACTTAATTAGGATTAGGAAAGGATAAATAGGATTTTCATGTGTTATATATAGATTTTTTAATGTCATTTTATAACTGTTTATTCACAAATGGTCAGAGGTTAGACTGGTTGACCCCAAGCTTAACTAAAAGTTATTAACACTGTATATATCAACATTTTTTGGGCGATTTCTTCATTTACATTATGTTTTCTTCACCTTCATGAAATGCGCAAGCCCACTTCATGGACATGTCAGGTGTAATCACTCAGTATAGTTCTCCATGCTGAGTTCAAATTAGGCCAGAAGGGTAAAAAAAAAAAAAAAAAAAAAAATATATATATATATATATATATATATATATATTTTTTTTTTTTTTTTTTCACACACACTCACACATAAATGCACACAAACTAGTGTTTCGCCAGCAGGTCGTCTGAGGATCTGCTAATATCTTGGCGCCTCAGTGAAGCGGTCGCATGTGCAAGTTGACTCAGACTGACAAGAAATAACTGTAATAATATATATATATTATTACAGTTATTTCTTGTCTACAGCAGTGAATTCCGTGAAATCTCAACAATGAGGAAGTAGAGCAAACAAAAAAAACACACAAATATTTGTGCCTGAAACTCCTCGAGTCAAAAGGTGATGGTTGTCTCATATTGATATATTGAAAAATGCAACAGCAAAATAACATATTTCAGGTGTTAATGTTTGTTTATCTCAGAGGGAAGCTGCAGATGTGGACGCTCTATGACTTCCTTTTTACAAACTCCACTTTGAAATAAAGGCCCAACCCTTTGGAAGTCCCCGCATGCCGCTTTAAAACAGATTCATGATTTAAAATGTTTTAAACCAGAACTTCAACCATAAAATCATTTCGTTAAATATGTTAAACTTTAAGTTACTTAATTCCATGTTTGTTACAGGCTGCTGTTTCTGCTTTTGTTGTCAGAATACAAAGCACTGATAGTAAAAAGTAATATTTTAGTGACTCCTTACTGATACCCAGCAAGGGACTGGTGTTGGAAGCATCGGCACACACGTGTAATGTGTAATGTGTAATGTTCACTACTTGTCCTTTACCATAACAAATAAATAAATAAAATACTGTGAAGTTAAAGGAGTAATGCATGAGATTAAATTATATTTTTATAAACTGGCATAAGTGTCTTAAATGTTAGTATTTGTGTTTAGATAATGGAGTTATGAGAGTAGGGAGTATCACCAGGTTTCTTCTTGAGCTGTGAGATGATGTTCATAAAACGGGCCAGTAAAAGAAATAGATTAAATTTCAACTACTGGTGTTTGAAACAAGGTTAGAAAAAGTTGTTGAACAACTATTTAATAGAATAATGTGTTCAGAAATGAACTGGTCAGGCTGTATGTGTGTGTTTCCGTGCATCGGCGTCAGTATCACTGTCAAAAATATTGAGAAAAAAATTTGCCACCAAAAAAAAAAAAAAACACTAGAATTTTATGTAGTTAGGTCCTGGCTATATAAAATCTCATCCATCCCGATGCATAGTTTAACCGAGACACCAACGTCTGGTGTCTCAGCCAGTTCTCAGTAACACCGTCATTCATTCTGTCCTTTTTCGCTGCTGGCATCTTCCACTGTCATCATGGCTTGTTTTCTGTTCTCTCCTTCTTTAACTTTTTGTTTATTTTATTTGAAAGGGCCTATCCAAACATTGTTCTTATTAATGATGAGTGAGATTAATGCTGCCTTCAAATGGAGCTCGTAAGCTCGTGGTTACGAAATGGGAAATCGTGTACACAAATCAGCTGTGAGAACTTGCTAGAAGCCAATGATGCTAACGGTTTAGCAAGCTAACGAGGGTGTGCGGGGGCAGGGTGGTTATTGTCAATACACTGTAGGGCCTTCATAGTTTAAAGCGTGTTTATGTTATTTATATATTCAGTATATATACCATGTGAAGGCAGCATAACTGAGCCAAGCTGCTTCACCATGAAATTCCTCTGACGTCTGCTACAGGTAGAAATACTGAGAAAAAAACACAAATACCTGGAAACTGTATTCAAGTCCTGTCCTCGAGTAGCTGCTTGTTGTGTTTCCTGAGCTCCATAAACTTGGCTGGCAGGCATAACTTACTGACGTGCTCTCCGCATCTTCCTGTTGTTGCTTCCTTGCGTTGTTTACGACGTCGTCCATACTGCGGTTTACCGTGCTATCTTAGGCCGAGCTCCGGGGTCGCTGCAATGACATCACTGCACACATCATGCACCACCTCCTGCCGGCTCAGCGGGAGCGACGCAAGCAGGGTGACACAGACAACACACACACACACACACACTCACACATAAATGCACACAAACTAGTGTTTCGCCAGCAGGTCGTCTGAGGATCTGCTAATATCTTGGCGCCTCAGTGAAGCGGTCGCATGTGCAAGTTGACTCAGACTGACACCTCAGACGCGGTGTGATGAGCTCCAACCGTGACTAGCACCAGTCTGTACCCCAGCACGTATACTGGAAAGATGTGACACGTGTTTGTTAAACAGAGACTGAATTATTTCCTGCAATTTGTTCCTGAATCCCAAACATTCGAGGGCCCCCGTCAAGATGTTAAAGTGAGCGTCCAAAACAAGTGTTCGAGGCTGCTCCATAAAAAGAGACAGATTGAAAACTTTTAGCGGTCTTTTATTAGTTGGGTTGTTTCGTTTGGATGACTTTTCTATAACGGATGTTAACAGACACTTCTACTAAAAGCCCGAGGGATTCGTGGAACTGCATCTTTTGAGCTTAGCAATGACTGCATGGATACGGGTGGAGTGCCAAGTGGTGGTGAAGGAAATTAGGCCACGTCAAGAATGACTCTTTCCAACTTTATTATACAGTATGGTATGTTCAGTGCAACTGTCCTTTGGCCAGCACACTGCAACCTGCTGCTGCCACGCAACATCTTTGACAATTGGCCAATCACATACACAGATCAGCCACAACATTAAAACCACTGACAGGGGAAGTAAATAACATTGATCATCTTGTGACAATGACTATAGACCTTTTGGAGACTTTTGGACCTGGCATTCATTCATGGGGATGTTACTTAGACATGTACCACCCACCTAGACCAGACCAGGCACCCCCACCCCATAGCAATGACACTACTTGATGGCAAAAACGGTTAAACGTAGAAACGACTAAAAAAAAACACAAAAAACAGCACAAGGTGTTGACCTGGCTTCCAAATTAACCAAATCCCAAACTGATCAAGTATCTGTGGGATGATCCACAGAGGGCCCTCCCCTCAACCCATAGGACCCAAAGGCCCCCACTAACAACATCCTGTTGCCAGACACTACAGGACACCCTCAGAAGGCCCATGTCCATTCTCTGATGAGTCCCAAGTATTTTGGAAGCACAAGAGAGACCTACACAATATTAGGAAGGTGGTCATAATGTAATGCCTGATCGGTGTACATGCACATATTCCTAGTAGATCACTTTGTAATATGAATATGAGTATTTCTACTAATATCTCTATAGTCTGATTACTATGGACTACTTCTACAGTTCATCTAATAAGCCTTTAAATGCATTAATTAAACTGACTTCTTCATTTGTACACCAGTGTCTTAAACAACAGTGTGTTATTTTGAGTCCTCATTTAGCCCCCTGCCCCGGGCCCCTGTCTTCAAACTACACATGTTAAATCAGGAAAGATTTGTTGGTAGCGGTGAGGAAGTGAAAGCCTTCATCAGTGACTCACCTCTAAGGAGACAGCCATCACGTAGGCATCATGGAAAAACAATTTCCTGTCACATTTTGTTTTGTTCCCCATTTTAATTTTATTTATTCTTGACATACCTCTGTTTTTATGTTTCTGTTCCTTCCTTACCACGGAGAGTCAGGTTACAGCGGTAGTAGATCACGCAGTACATGGCAGACTGCACACTCCTTCTATCTCACGTCAAAAACATCATCTTCTTCAAAGGCCTCAGAGTTTTCCTGTGCACCTCCGTGGTGTGTTTTTTTCTGGTCAGGAGACGGTGAAGGGCAGTTTCTCATTAAAGCCTGCTGACATATTGATCCTCAAACAGACCCAGGAGGCCAATCTCCATCTTAGCCACTTTAGATGCTTTCACAGGAAATCAACTCAAAAGCATCTCTGTTTCTTTCCCCTTTTGTCTCCCAGCTCCCTCCCACCCGCGCCTCACCCCTCTGAAGTCTAAATATGGTATATACAATATTTGAACTCCTGATCAATAACGCCCACTGAGGAGGCCGGGCTGCTTGTGTGCAGATTTGTGTCATGGGCCGTTGAACTGCACTGTACTGTACTGTACTGTAAGGGAGCACAAAGGGCCGAATGGAAAGCGCTGACCTTTAGCGGTGAGGCTGGAGGAATTAAGAAGGAGCAATGTGATAATTTGGACAGGGGGGAAATGAGACATAGAAAGGAAAACAGATGTGAGAGACGGGCGCTGAAGGATCTGTGGATGAGCAGGAGGCTGAAGCGGCCACTGCCCCCTCGAGGCCCTCGTCGATTCATCCTTCCGGCAGGAAGTGTTTGAGGATCAATAAGAAGCGAGGGTCTCGGGAGAGAAACAAAGAGAGAGCCCTCGCCCAGCCCAGGTCTCTTTTTGTTTCATTAAGCAGCTCCTCGCTCTATTCTGGGGTTGAATAGAAAATAATGAGCTTAAAGGTTTCTGTCGTCATCGCTGCTAATGAAAACAACAATGAAGGCTCCCCTCTAGCGACTTCAAGGGGACTGTAATCTCTAATCTGTGATATTAGTTTGAAATGTTTGAACCATTATTAGTTTCGCTCACTGTCTTACTTTAAATCAGTTAAAGTCCCTCTTCATTCAGAAACATCTTCTCATTGTTCATGTTGAGCTTCACTGTCCACAGTGATGTCTCACCTTCATCTGCTTGACTGTACAACATCATTCACCGACCGTGGTCCACTGTGCTGCTTTCACACAGAGGGAGACTCAAAATCAAAGCGATGTCTGAATCCAGGAGTTTCTTCATCGAGGGAGAAGAAGTGGAGGCAAAAAAATAATATTACAGATGATTTTACTTGAATTCATTCATTCATTCATCTTCTGTAACTGCTTGTCCTGTAGAGGGTCGCAGTAGGGGCTGGAGCCTATCCCAGCTGTCATTGGGCGAGAGGCAGGGTACACCCTGGACAGGCTGCCAGTCTATAGCAGGGCTAACACAGAGAGACAGGTTTTATAGGAATTTAAGATTTTAATTATTTTAATTGATCTTTTTCCGTCATCAGACTCTATTTGTTGCTCATAAGCGAAGCGTTTCAACATGTATTGTCTGTGTTTAACCAAGAAATATATGAACACTGTTTCCTGGTGTGAGATCCAATTAAGATAAAGAATTGTTGAGAAGTTTAGGATGTCACCAGGAAAATGTACAAGTAGTTTTAATGCTTGTAAATGATTTATCAGTATTTTACCAGGCTGTGGTGTAACCCGTCCCTCTGTTAGAGCTCTGTACAGTTTGCATCTTTGTTGACAGTTCAGCGCAGCTTGAACCAAACTGGCAACAATTCAATCACATTTGTCTACTAATCATTACATGGATCACTTAGAGCTACTTAACAGCCTGAGAAAAGAGTTTGGAAAACAAGATCACAGCGTGGCGGCGCAGGCCAGCAGCAGGTACGGAGTGGATGGTTTAAAAGAAAACACGGATTAAATTCTGACCTTCGAGAGCGACTCGTCCTCTCCTACTACCAGCTGTCTGGAGCCCGCCCAGGCTATTAGTTTAGCCCTTAACCCCGGAGTCAATCCTCTCAGTGAGGATTTATAATGAAGGTGTGCTTAAGTCTTTGTGTAACTTACTCAGAGGTAAACATCAATAAGCCACGTGAAAAGTCTCATTTGGCAAAACAGGATGCATGTTTTCATTTTAAATATATATTTTTTAATCCGTTCAGTCAAATGTGAACTCAAATCCCGGACCAACGTATACAGGGATAAGCCGAAACAATATGACCACTGACAGGTGTTGTGAATAACGCTGATTATCTCGTTATCATGGCACCTGTCAGTGGGTGTATCTATTAGGCAGAAAGACAGCATTTTGTTGACAGTGTTTAGCTTTAAGCGTTATAAACAGGATTTGAGGATTTGAAAACGACTCAATTGAGGTGACTAGATGAGCAGCTATTGTTGTGTTCCTAGTCTACTGTGGTTTGTAGCCATCAGAAGTGGTCCGAGGAAGGGAAAACAGTAATCCGGAGTCACTGTCATGGCTCACTGATGCATGTGGGAAGCGACTGTAGCTCAGATTGGTGAAAAAGTTAATGCTGATTCTAACATACAATGGGTCGCAGTTTGTTTTGTATGAAGCTGAGTAGCTGCAGACCAGTCAGGGCGTCCATGGCGACCTCTGTCCACTGCTGAAAGTGCCTACGACGGACATGTGAGCAACAGAACTGGACCATGGAGGAAAAGAAGAAGATGGCCTGGTCCACTTTGACACTTACCACTTACCTAAGACATTTTTACATTTTTATCCTGCAGATCAGGAATGGTATGAGTAACACAAGAATGAGCTCAAGGTGTTTTGTCATCCGGATTTCATCTGGAGATGTTCTGGACAAACAAGTCCAGTCCATGGAGGCCAAATCTTGTAGTTTGCAGGACTTATAGATATGCTAGAGTCTCGGTGCCAGATACCACAGCACCGTCACTAGACCCCTCAAGGTGTGCTGTGGTATCTGAGTCCACTGACTCTAGTGGACTCCACGCCTCGATGATGGCAAAACTCAATAATTAGGCAAAGGGTCATAATGTTATGGCTGATCAGCGTACGTACATAACAGTTTTTTTACCAGAGAGGAAGAAGTTGTCCAAGCATCCATTCATTCATTCTCTTTAACCGCTTGTCCTCTGGAGGGTCGCCTATCCCATCTGTCAGTGGGCGAGAGGCGGGGCACACCCTGGACAGGTCTCCAGTCCATCACAGGGCTAACACAGAGAGACAGACAACCATTCACACTCACACCTACGGCCAATTTAGAATCACCAATTACCCTAACGAGCATGTCTTTGGACGGCCAGCCCATGGATGTTTGCATGTTGTCCAAGCAACTGTATCGTTAAGACAAACTATTTACCACATTTGTGACTTGATTTTACAGCATGTGCGTATTGTTTTGGGTTATTTCTTCCATGTAACCTCTTCAGTGTGTCAAATAATTGCAGCGTCTTGTCCTTTGTATGTGCCCAACTGATACAGATGTGATCAACCCACCTTCTGTCCATTGTCTGTGTTTGTCAGCACAGCGAGCAGTATATGTTGGCATGACTTCATGGCTGTCACCTCTTAATTTGTCAAGACGGTGGAGCGTTGCATCAGTCAGAGGAGTGAAATCAAGTGTTTGTATTGAGGGTCTCTCCTGGTTCAGCTGCTCCGACCCTCCTCCTCCTCCTCATCATCATCAAAGGCACCAGATACGGCAACAATAAAAGGGCGTGGCTCCTTTAAGGGCAGCGTTAAATAGATCAGTGAAACACAAACACACCCCCAGTAAAGGAAACGGAGGTCAATTCAGACTAAGACACACAGAATGTGTCAGGGCTTTCGTGTACCTTCAAAATAAAAGCCTCCATTTGATTAAACTGGATTCATTCTTCTGTAACCGCTTGTTCCTGTGAAGGGTTGTGGGGTAAACCGGGTTGGGGTGATAGGAAGTACAAATTGTGCAACAAAAGGATAGTGGCGTAATCCGGATGAAGGGTTATTTTTAAATTGACAGTTTTTCAGGAAACAAGTGTTGTATTTAGACTATTAATCCATTTTCAGTTCTCTAGTTCCACTTCCATATGACCATACAGGAGTGGGTTCCCATCAAAGACGCAACGCACAACAGAACTGTACAGCTTCCTCACGAGGATACAGGAAATGAGGATATAGGTTACTCCTAGAAACACTGCGTCAGTAACCTTGCGTAATTTTGACAATTTGAGATGTAAGCATCGTTGTAAAACTAAAAGAACAGTAGTTAACTATTTAATAATACTGGACCTGCTTACTCTTCCTAATTATTTAGCTGTTAAATAGATAAAATTCCTCATTAGTCAATAATGTGGCTAAATACAGACATAGTGTTAATAAAACTGAAACAATAGAAGAAATTCCCGTTATTTCCAAGTAAGTCATGCAAAACAGAAACAAAAACCCAAATATAAGTGGTTTTGCAAAAGTCCTTTCATTACCAAGAGTCTAAATTGTAAATGTATTTTAACTTAAGGGTGTTTTTTCATACTTTGGGAATCATTTGTGAAGTTTGTGATAAAACTGAACGTTCTGTTATTCATCTAAAACTTCAGTAAACGTATACAGGCATATTTTCCTTGTGATAAGTGTCATTTTCTGGTTTCTAAATAATAATAATAATAGTGTATTAATATACTCTCTTTATGTAAAAAGAAAATTACCTACAAGATCAAAGGGGGCAGCTGTGGCTGTGTAGGTAGAGCAGGTTGTCCATGAACCAGAGGTATAAGTGGTTCAATGCCAAAGTGTCATTTAGCAATACTCTGAACCCCAAGTTGCTCCAAGAGCTTGATGCTAGTGTGTGAATGTGTGTGTGCCTTTGTGTGAACAATTAGGTGGATGTATCACTGTGACTGTAGAGTGCTCGTGTACCAATAGGTAGAAAGGCATAGGTGAACGGATGAATTTAAGGTTATACATAAGCTGGGTGTGGGTTAGAGTGTCGTCTCATACTGCATTGACCCTGTGAGCAACAACAGCTACAACAAACAGCTACACTGTCGGCGAGCACCCAGTTGGAAGTGCTGCTGAAACGCTCATTGATGTTTTTTATTGACAAGATTTAACCTGGTGAAACAAACGCACATGATTAGTTGACATGTCACCGTGTCAACTCAGCTGTGACATTAGCTTCGACTGAAAATGAACAGTAGCTTCTTGCTCTTTCGCCACTAGCGTGAATGTAGCTTCAGGTTGCTAGCTGCCAGCCAAAATGGCGGCGGCTAGGGCCACCGGCACTGAGCTTCACAACTGCTCCTCGGGTGTCCTGGGGATGCCATAGCGGAGGGTTCATCCATCTTTATATGCAGTCAGTGTGGGTATACTCCTCCACACCATACCCTTTTAATAGTTTGCTCAAATCACACACAAGTTTGGAAACTGTTAAAAAACGTTGATATTGACAACTCCGTTAGCTACGTTCCCATCATAAATATACACAGCCAGACCAAAGCCCTCTTATATACAAGTAGCATGATATTTTGGGGCCCCTATCTCGACCTTCTGTGGAACAAGAGCAGGAGCTTTATTCTGAAACTACAATACGGAAGTGAGTCTCCTTGTAATTCTCTGTGGTTGACGGTGGTCTGTGGCGACCAAGTGTTCAGCAGCAGTAGCAGCAGCAGCAGCAGCACAGTGCGTCGAGCAGAGATGGAGGGGGAGCTGACCGGCTCTGAGCTCGTGTAAACCGGACTGAAGGACACCAGCTGAACCGGGGAATAACCATGTTTGATCCCGAACAGTGAACAATCTTCAGGGACAGGGATCAGGATCAGAGACACTGGTCGGCGTCATGAAACCAGTCCTGTATTGAGGTGAGAGCTGCTGGCACCGCTGCGTTTTTTTTTGTTTTTTTTTTCATTTATTTCTCATTTAGCGCGTCCGGACCATCCTGACGTTTATGCTTAGACATTTCCCTGAGCGTTTTTATTTATTTTTTTAATGTGTGTGTGTGTGCGCTGAATCAATGAGGAGATCGTGATTTGTTGAGGACTACCAACAACAACAAACCTCCAGGTGCTGAGGCGGAGAGGAGGCTGCTGTGTTTTGGTCTTAAACCCGTTTCATCCCCACAGGCAGCCTCTGCGCTGAAACCTGCGTAAAGAATCGGCTTTTCATAGAGAACAAGTGCAGGAGCGGTCTGGCGGTACGGGGCTTGTTGTTGGTGTTGGACACGGTGTGCGTGAGGCTTCCTGGACCTGAGAGGGGGGTCGCGGTGGAAAGGGGCTTTTCTGATAATCCATTTAATAGAGAGTAAAGAGCGGTCAGTCACAGGACGAGTCGGGGGCCTGATATGATCTGATGTGTTGTGATGAACAGGCCTCCCCGACATGATCATTAAAAAAAAAAAAAAAAAAGCAGGGTACCGACTCGTGACTCCGTACTCGGGCTCCCATTCATCGCCTGCTTTCTGGACCTGGATCTGTCAGCCATTCAGCAGGAGGCTGCTGTCGATTCCCATTCATGAAGTCCAGTCAGTGCGCAGCCTGCACAACGATCCACTGTTGGCTTTAAATAGGCTCTCCGGGCCTGCAGTAGGCCTGTTTTAGGCCTGCTATTGACTTTCTCTCATGTATCTTTTTTTTTTTATAGGCTGCACTAGGCAGTCAGTTGATATGAAGCTTAATAAGTCTGATTTTAACAGGGTACAGGCCTGCTCATATTCATTCTCTTCATATCAGGCTCCACTGCCTCTCTGGCACTAGGTTGTGATTTTAAACTCATCAAATCAAGGAAAACAGCTAATTAATTAATTTGTACTTTAACTAAACTCTATGATTTAGTATCAAGGATGTCATTTTATTCTAATATTAAAAGAGATTTTACAAAGACGCATCAGTTCTTTCTCTAAAACTTAAAAGTCTTGATTTTCTATTCACCCAATAGAAGAACGTCGCTCAATAATGTCCGTACTATTTGCCTAACTTCTATAAAACTGCATCAGGGTTTGTTGCTTTCATTGTGACAGCCCATATAATTAGCATTAGCAAGAATGATAGGAACAAGCAGTCCGATGCTTCACCACAACTAGTTAGTTTTATGCTTTTTATGCATCATATGAGTCAGTTTTCTGATTCCATATTTTAATTTTATAGTGCATTATCTAGATTAAGGTACTTATGGGGTTGTATTTATTTATATTTTACATATAAAGCCTATAATATTGTAGCACAGTGCTTAAGTTAAAGCGATCCTACACCATTCAGGTTAGCCTGTATGTGTATTATCTACTACAAACACTGCAATATAATGAAATCCAACATAATCTGTTATACAAAAATACATCTGCAGTCCTTCACATCGCTGCATGTTCAGATCATACTCGTATAAAGCCACGTCGCAGCAGCAACACATTTATGTACAGTACAGTGACCTATAACCCACACAACTAAAGTCTGACACTCTTGTAAAAGGGATCTTTTGTGGTTTGGGTAAAACTTTGACGTTTGAAGTAATGAAATGCCGCTTCGGTTGCACTTTGTATTTCAGGGGTGGGATGAAAAAAACATCACGTTAAGTCTAGTTCCTCATCACAAAATACTCACAGTGTAGTATTGCAAATCATAGGTAAGTTAGTAGTCTATTAAGTGTTACTAGTACTACTATCAGTCATTTATTGGACCCTGAAATCTAGGATTAACTACATATTACTAAAACATTTTTTAGGCAAGTATAGACAATATTGTACAATCCAAATCGTCACAATAATGTCTCTTACATAGCTGAATCAACACATATAAGGCAACTTTTCAATGAAATGTGAACCGCTTAAAACGGGACATTGTAGATATAATGCTAAGACAAGTCTTTTAACTATTAGAAAAACTCCATCTTCTAAAATGTGAGGATTTACCATGTGTTAGGCCATTAATCATTCAGTGAGTGAACTATAAGAATCTTTTCACACATTTAATTTTAATTCAGCCTACTTTTTACTACACATCACTCAAATTGAACTATTAGCCGAGCAAGTTTCCCCCCAAAAATAATTACCTAACACATTAAAACACAAAAACGAAGCGTTAATGGCAACAAAAACACCGTCGTGTTATGTTATTTCGCACAAGCGCCTGGGTCCACTTCGTCCTCTGTTTTTCACATCAGCCTCACCGTGTGACACCAAATTTAAAACCCATCTATCGCAGTAACGGACACGCTTGACGCTCGCACAGGTTGCACAGTGTTTCTCCGTCTGCGTGCGACTCCGCGAGAAGCCCGTGGTCATCTGTGAAATTAGTTAGACCTGGTGGGTGAGAGACAGGAAATGGAAGTCAGCGGCGCAATGTGCATCTCCCACGCGCTCTGTCCTTTATCACTGGCTGCCATATGGATGCCTGAGCTCACTCAACATTTACATTGTGAATGCGTGCCAGAGGAAGCACTAGAGAGAGAGAGAGGGAGAGAGCCTGTAGAGGACACACTAATAGATGCATTTAATATCTGTGTGATGAGACCCTGCAACCTACGTTATTAGACATGGCTGTAAAAACCTACAGGTAAACAGGCGAGCACTGCTGGGCGTTTTAAAGTTTGGCGATTTGGTCCTCAGGAATGCTCCATCTTCTCCTCAAGTCTGGGTTCTTATCATCGCTTGTATCTGTCTGCCTCCGCGCTGATAACCTTATGCAGGTGGGTGTATCAGTGTCTGGATCAGGACTGTATACCTTTCATACGTGTGTCTGTGGGCCTTCACCCTTCCAGTCCTACAGCGAACAGAGACGCTCTCCCCTCTGGTGGTCCTGTGTCACGCTGGGACTGATAGGAACTCTCCAGGACAGGCATTCAGGCGCATTAGGGAGGGACGAGGTTATCAGTGCTCAGGTTAGAGGTCGCTGACCGGCTGCTCTGAAGTGAGCACATCTAAGGTGGGAGTCTATCACTGCTGACCCCTGTTTCTGCTCTTACTCTTGCTCCTGCTTCCCTCATCATACCCCTCAATCTCCAGCCTCTCACTTCTGGGATTTTTTTTTTTTTTTATCTCATGTCTACATCTTCTCTCTGCTTTTCCTTCCACCTTCGTCATCCTTTCTTTTTATCCAGCGTTAAAGCCAGCGCTCCGTTTTTCTTGCTGTCTCCTACACACACCTGCATGTCAGCAGCAATAATCTGTATTTTGACTTCTGTATATGAGTCAGTTTGTGCCAGTGTGACTTTCCCCCCGTGTGTCAGTGGCTGCTTTTGATTCAGTCCTCCTACAGCAGAGAGCAACCAAACAAAACAGACATCCTGTGCATTCAACTTACTGTGTCTCAGGTCACCTCGTGCTGCAAAGTCAGACTTAATTTTAGCTTTAGGTTTTTGTTGGGTTTATTTAGTATGCTGCTATTAACGTGTTGTTTATTTGTTTATATTGCACCCATAGCCCCAGCAGGTTGTTTTTAATACACTTTTAATGAAGTGTTAGTTTCATACTCTTAATTCTGTGTCTCTTAGTTATTAGGTGAACCATCTGTCATGGGTAAACGCAGCAACCCGCAGTTGCTTTGTAGGCTGGCAAGCAGCCGGTGTAGTTAGCCGTGTAGTTTGCATGTTGCTAGATGATTCTCGTCGCCATTGAAAGGGGGAATAAAAAGGATTGAAAACTGACGATTTGTATCTGAGTGGATCCGTTGAACGACTGAAAAAAAAAATCAAATATTGCAGTTTCTCAAATGACCACTTGAGGCTCCATTTTTACACAACTCAGCACTTTAAATTGCATCGGAGTTATGGATAAATTTTGGGCGTGGCTGCTTTGAGTGATATGTGGGTGCAGGTAGTCAGCTGTTTGCCTCGGCTCCACCTCTTTGCCCGTTTTTGAATTATCCCGGAGTCAGGCACTATCAAGATGGCGACGTCCTGAACCACCCACACTGAGCTTCAAAACCGCTCTTCTAGTTTAGATTTTTAATTAATTTCATTATTATTATTTTAAATAATTTACAGTTTTAATATTCATTTTTAAAAAAAATCTGACTTTTTACTCCTCGTCTAATGTTCTGCTTGGCTGCTTCATATCAATACTAATCCAAGTGTACGTAAATCATTGCAAATGTGTACAAAGCAGTGTTGTTTTCCTGTTTTCCTGCTCTGTATCTATCATCCTCAGATATCGCTCCACGTCTATGCGCTGCAATATTTACATCTTATATAAGAACAAATAATTAATGGATTCACATAGCGCGCTGACGCTGCTGCGTATGTAACGGGCTGTACTGTACTGAGATTGCTGCTAGCTGTGTGCTGTGCCGTGGAGCAGGCTAATCTTAGAAAACATGGCAAGGCCCAAACTCCCTGGGGTGGGGAGCACAACATCACCAATCATCCTCATCAGCCAATCACAGAGGGTGTGCTGCCGGCATGAGGCTGCTCGCAGCATAAAGGAGTCTGTTAAACTACATGTGCAGTGTTTATCTCTGAGAAGTATGCACAGCTTTAAAAACACGAATTCGTGTACATCCGTTATTCTTGGCCACTCTGTCATTTCCCCAGTAGCTCCATATGACTGCCCACAACACCACAGTCTTAATCAGGCGTGTGTAATTCCTGGCTCTGCACGGTTCGGTCCTGTGAGGGCTCTGCGAGGTACACGAAGTGAACAGATCTTGTACGATGTGTTTTGCAGGCTGTAGCTGATCACTTCTCCCTGCGCAGTAATGTCTCTTTCCTCTCCTCCCCAGTCAGTTTACTGTTACAGACAGAACTCCCAACCATCTGACAGAGATATCTGCCCCGCTCCCTCGGGTAAAGAACCAGCAGGAGGAGGAGGGGGCACAGTAGTGGTAGATTTTTACAGCAGATCGGGAAGAGATACAGGAAGGAAAAGGCTTCTGAGGGCTGAAGGATGGAGGTGAACACTTTTAGATTCCCCACGACTCCCTTTAGCCCGTTTTCTTTTTTTTTTCTTTTTGCATCCGGTCCATCGGAGCCGAGGTCCAAGGAGAGTCTTGGGGTTGTGAGAATCTACATGGTGCCTCTGCTCCCCCTTGTCCCTCAGTACGTCTCCTTTTCTTTATGCTCCCCTTGTCTCCTCCACCTCCACACATTTACTGATTGTTTTAGCAGCTGGCCTGTGGAGTAAAAACATGCCCCCTCTCCAGAGGTGGAAAACAGTACTCTGATCTTTAAGTACCAATACAGCAATTTCAAAATACTCTACTTTGAATAAAGGGCTTTATTTAAAACCCTGCTTACGCAAAACTGTAGTCACGTTAAGAGAAAAAAATGATTTAATATGAAAAAAAAAACCCATGACATTGTGAAAATGATTGCACATTCTGATGGACCTATTTTTTGTTCCTTTCCCTAAACTCATAGCACTGCTTTTGAGCATAGTTGGCCTGTTTTCAGCAAATTGCAGACGGACAAGGTTAGCAGCTATCTTGTGAAAACAGTGGAGTACTTAGTGGCTAAATGGAGAGATACTCCCCTGAGGGTTTCCTGTAAACCTTGCCCTGTTGGGGATAGTCCCAAAAGGTCCCATTAAAAACACCTGTGCGCTGCTTTATAACAGAAAGGGGGTGATTACATTTTACATTGTACATTTTCTAAATCAACCAGTTAGTCGTCAAAAAATGGAAAGAAGTATTGTTTAAAAACACTTCTTATAAAGCACACATATGTGTTGCTTCTTCAAGTTTGTTTCTGAGGGCGAGATGGGCTCAGTGTTACAGGAATATGTGGACATATATCAAATTAACAGTCTTATTTATTATCTTAATAGAAAACATAACCAGATACCGCTTTATTATAATGTGTCACAAGGCATAAAATGTCAGGAGCAGCTGTGTTTTTCTTATTTTTGCTGTCTCTGCCATCATTTTATCTTTTTTTTTTTTTTTTTTATCCTGGTGTGCCTTTTCCATATGTCGTCAGCTCCAGTCTGCTGAGCCTTTAGAAAACCATAATGCTGTCCACTTCCTCCAGCGTCTCATGGCTTGAGTTTCATGCTGACTCGATGACTGAATGTGTGTGTGTGTGGGCGCCGCGTACAGTCAGTTCAGTATCCTTGAGAGAGGCACATCCTCATCTTTGCGGAAGGGCAGGAGTTTGTGAAATGCACCTCGCGGTGTATTGTTGTTTTTCTGCTGAATGAGTAGAAAGTTGGCCCAGTGCAGGTTTTTAAATAGCTGAATGGGTATCGACGTGCTCGCCGGCAACAGCAGCACATACGCACACACACATACGCGCGCTAAGTCACAAGGGTAGCGGGGTGATTATAGCAACAACACTTGATGATTAGTAATTTAGCTTCACAAAAATCTTGTGTGACTTGAATGAATGAGTGTATGGATGTTGAATGAATGAAGAGATAAATTCATGAATGATTGGTTAATGACTTAGTAATAAAGGTTTTTAAAGTTGTAACAGATGTATTAATGGGGAATAACTCGTTTAGTCATGTTTTATAAATCAGTTATTCCTTTCTAATAAGCCCTAGTCTGAAGTTGTAAATACTATTAATAAGGGCTTTGTAATTTTAGTCATTAGTAAAGGTCCAGATTATAGTCTGTATATAAATATGGACTACACATACCCCACTTCCTTGCATTGGTCAAACTGATGCTAGTTTCCCAGGGATACGGGCAGCGCGATCTTCCGCTCTGCTCTGCCTCCATCAGTTACAATGAAATGGCGGATTATAGACTGCACTTATTTATTTATATTTATTTTTTCCTGCTTTCCCGGAGCGGTTGGCATAGCAACTGTTAGTCATCATCATGATGTCACATCCTGTTTCTACAGCGTCAAATAAACAAAACTTATCAGAAAAATTGACACTTGAGTATACATCAGTATTCTGTTAACTACCTAAAATGACAGGAACCATCCTTGAAAAAAGTGTTTTAGTTTGACACAAGTCCCGCCCACTAACATGGAGGGGGCGGAGCTTATGACCTATACTGCAGCCAGTCACCAGGGGGAGCTCTACTTGCTTTGGCTTCACTTCTGGGGAGCAGTTCTTTATCCACAGTCTATGGTCCAGATCCTGCACCAGCTCTTTTCCAGGAGGAAGCCAAAGACGACCATAATAAATAGAATTTGAATGTTCTCCCCGTGTCTGCCCTGGCTTCTCCCTCATCGCAAAGACATGAAAGTTAGGTTAATTGGTGATTCCAAGTTGGCCGTAGGTGTCCATGTGAGTGTGAATGGTTGTTTGTCTTCTCTTTGTCTGTGTGATTTATTGGGGCGTACCCCGCCTTTCACCCAGTGCCAGCTGGGAAAGGCTTCAGCCGCCTGCAGCCCTCTCCAGGATAAGCGGTAATAGATGATGGATGGAAGCAAATACCATTCAACGTTGCCTCAGCATATTTTACATTTTGTCTGAATGCCTGCGCTTGGTTTCCATTTTCAGTTCGCTTCAAGTTTACTTTAAAAACTTTACTTTAAAAATCAATATGCTGAGTTTCCTGTTATTAATCAGACCTTCGTGGTTTGTTTCTTTCATTCGGCCTTTCTGTTTTTTTGGCACGCGTTCAGTTTATGTCTTTCTGAAACCTGTTAGGATGTATTTCCGTCAGCTGATGACAGGTTATGAAAGTGTTCCCATCTCAGGACCTTTGGTTGCGGTGCAGCTCAGGGGGGTAGACCAAGAGCGACAACAGCACAGTGCTGCTCATTCACGTTTTCCTCACTTCTCGTCCAACCAATGCAATCACTGTGAGATTCAAAACAGCTTCATACGAGACCCCGGACCACCCACCTCTGCACACTAGTTGAATTAAAGAAGAGAAATAAAGCGAAATGACTTTAGATTCCTTGGGGACATCCTCACAGATGAGAAAAACATTTCTTTTGTTTCTCTTTTATTGTTATTCTCTAATCTCACCATTTCCTTTCCTTTATTGTGTCTGCAACCATCACAGCATTCCTCTGAAATTTTGACACCCGGTCTCAGCATCAAGCATCAAGACTTCTTCACGGAGCAGCCTCCCTTACCGCACTGTCCCTCAGATCTGTCATGTTGTGTTTCCCAGATCAGTGGGAGAAGAAACGAGAGGAAGCGATTAGCTTCTAGTTGAACATGTGTGTCAGACTTAATTCCAGTGGAGAGTTGTTTTTGTGCGCTAATCCTTTCTGAAAAGACAACCCACACTGATGCCTCTGAAAACGACGACATTGCTGCTTGCGGGAGAAATTCCAGGAAACTCTGCAGTGCAAATGTATGCGAGATTTGGTTTAGGAGTGCAATTTCAGTAAGCAAACATCTGAGCTCTTATTGTGAGCGAAACTGCCAAGAGAAGCCCATCAGCTCTAAGAATAAGCTTCCACTGCTCGGGGAGCGTTGGCCGTCCCTGTGCGTCTGTCGCTCAGCCTGCCCACTCCCACCATATCGTCTTTTTATCTGCATGATTTGCAGCAATAATCAAACCAACATGTGCCTGATTGTTTGGCAGTATTCGCTCATGATTCGCTAGTCACTGATGTGCAGAGGCAAAGAGACGAGGGGGGTTGGGGGTGTAAACCGTCACTGGATGCTGCTCCTGGTATGACTCTGTGTCGGAGTTTTAGCATTGATGTGATGTGGTTTGGCACGGCTGGAGCCACAAAGGGAAGCGGCGCTGAGAACTGAACGATGCCAACACACGCAGCGGTTGTCTCAAAATAAAACTCATTATTCAACAAACATCAACAGATGATAGAAAACAAGAGGAGACATACGATCAGTTTGTGTTGAATTGCAGTTGCGTTAACCGGCTCTGACAGAACACTTCTGGATAATTCACATAATCTGAGTGCATGTCAGAAATCATCAATTGGTGAGGCTCGCGACTGATAAGGGGCCGAGCTTTCCGGATGATTTCCTCTTCGATCCGTTGTCACATGGAATCTGTTCATGAGGCGACTTCATGACATGCAAAGCCTTGCGCGTTAATCTTGAGCTGCCACAGATTTTGAACTCGTCAAAGTGACGAGTCGCACCACTGTAGCTTCCACTGAGGACACTGCGGTCCTGTCCTCTTCTTAAGTGCATTAATTAGTTATTGGCTGATTCCACAGCATGTTTAGGCTAAATAAACGTCTTAAAAACCCACCGATTATCTAAAAAATGTGTCGTCCATAACTGAAAACAGTCCTGTTTTTCTTCACTCGTAGATTTTCTTGGGAGATACATTGTTTTCACAGGATGGAGACTCTTATGTTGGGGAAAAAACTAAACATTTGAGCAAAGGAATAAGATTAAACTAATCTAATAAAACAACGTTGAGACGTTTTTCATGGATCGGGCTGCCTTGTGGACTCATGAGCTCATTCTTCCTTTTTAAAATCCTGGCTGAGACCCTGGTTGTGACTTTGATGCACATTTTATTTGATAGTCTGAGAAAGGTGAAAGTTGTGATGTCAAAAGAAATCATTTTGACATCACAATGCAAGGAAAAGTCAAACTTTTGCAGTGTTTGTTGAAAAAAAAAAAATGCCACAGAAAATCAGAAAACAAGGTCTTCGTTTTCATAGATATAAATATTATAATGACAAACACAAGCTGGTTCGCAGTCTGCTTCATTCACACATATTTTATTCTTTGCACCATCACACATGCAGTCTGTTCCACAACTGTTGTATGTGTGATCCAAAGCCAGGAGGTACACCAATGCATGCTGTATTTGCAGCTTCCGCACTAACACTCTGCCTCTCTTCCTGCCCTTCAGCCTCTCCTCGGTGGGTTGGCATGGCCCAGTGAT
Organism: Chelon labrosus; assembly: GCF_963514085.1. NCBI lineage: Eukaryota > Metazoa > Chordata > Actinopteri > Mugiliformes > Mugilidae > Chelon > Chelon labrosus. Next base: position 18,433,043 of record NC_140346.1, read on the forward strand.
GAACGGAGCGGTGGTGCCCGGTAGCCCGGAGCTCTCCTCCTCGTGCCCACTGCCTGACTGGCGAGAGTTCTGTGAGCTCCATGCTCGAGCCTCTGCTGCAGACTTCGCTGACAAGTTCCAGCGCTTTCTGTCGGAGAACCCGTGCTACGACTCGCCCGGCGCGGACGCCAGTTTCTCGCAGCACTTTGCCCAACACTTCCTCGAGTGCTTCTCTGCGGCGTTGACCCAGGCCCGGGAGAACCAAGCATCCTCCCCGGGAGAGGACGGGACGAACTCTGCGCCCAAATATAGCATCGTCCCTTTCCTGGGAATCCAGGGTTGCCCGTTGTCCTACGGGCACGACCTCTACCAGAGGCGCAAGGACGCCGGGGCTTCAAGTGAATCTCTGGACAGTATGGATAGCGGAGGGGGAGGGATAGATGGGGGAGGCAGTGGCACCGCCGCCTCCCGGGGCCCCCAAACAAACCACAAGGTGTCTGCTCTGGGACAGTCCCGCAGCTCCGAGGACGTGTCAGTGAGTCACCCAAAGGCTCGCTTCAAGAAGGGCTTCTCCCTGAGGAACATGAGTTTGTGCGTGGTGGACGGGGTGAAGGAGATGTGGCACAGACGGGCCTCCCCTGAACCTGACGCCCCCTCTGGGACCAGGAAGTCTAACGGGGCAGGAGGAGGAGGTGGAGGAGGAGGAGGGGAGGCTGCAGGGGGAGAGAAGTGGTCCCAAAAGCTGCGGCTTCCCAGGGGTTCCCAGGGCCACAAGGCCGAGCTCCTGGAAATCCAGAGGGAGGGAGCGCTGAGGTACATGGTGGCCGATGACACAAACTGTATGGGTGCTGCACAGTGGCAGAAGTGCCGTCTGCTTCTGAGGAAGACGAAGAGGGACGAAGGAGGGGAGAAGTTCCTGCTGGAGTTCTACGTACCGCCCAAGGTATGTAAACACACAGAAAAAGTGGACACTTTAACAAAAGAACATCAAAGTGACTTATTCTAATCTGATCAACAGAGGGAAACTCAAAGATACTCAATAAACTAAAGAAATAAAAGGTCGTCACATCTTCAATTTTCAGAACTGGCAACCAGCTGCTTTTCAATTTACATTATTATTAATTAAAAGGTTTGTTTTTGTTTTTATAGGCCTTTATTTAGGACTATTACAAATCTTCTTAAACCACATTGAGCGGCCATTAACTTATTTCTAAGTCTCTGAGTCTAGTTGGAGATTAGAGAACATCGACCAACAAAACTCAACCAGATAATGAAAACATGATTATCTGCAGCTCTTCTCGAATCCCAGATTTAAATTCAGCCCCGATGATCTTGCCCGGCCGACGCTGAGTAACGCAGGTCGAGCCACACACTCGCATGCATGCATGCGCCCTGCACATTTGTCTATATGGGATTTCCAGATCATTGCCCCTGACCTTAAGTAGGCCATGAGGCTGTGCAGCTGAGTGTGTGTAAATCTGCCACCGTCCTTTGAGCGTGGCTGGTGGGAATGTGGGGATAAGGCTGCGGGGAGGAGGAGAGGGGGTAAGGACAGGTGGGAGGCAGGCGTGGGAGGGGGGTTGGACGTGAGCTGGCAGAGAGAACCGGAGACTGTGAGAGAGAGAGAGAGAGAGAGAGAGAGGAAGCTGTTACATTGATTTCCATGAGGCGAGGGGATCACAGAGTTTCCCTTTCGTGTGCAAAAAAATATAAATATTGATTCCTTCCTCATCTTCAGCAAACCGAAAACAGGAACCATAATAGTTCTGTGACTCACTTAAACTCTGCCATGTCACGAGAGGAACTTGTAAAACAAAACTTAACAATTGAGCTTCGGCAGTTTCACGTGTTGTGTTCTATTAACGTCCACACATGGGAAAACGATTATGAGCCGCGGACGAGGAGAGACTTCAGAGCTGCGGTCGCAGCCTTGATGAGGCATTAATTAAACGCGCGCACATCTCGACGGGGCCTGCTCTGCAGACGCTCTCTCCGAGTTGTTTTATCACTGCCATCCTATTCACATCTTACAAATCATAACAGTGCAGCGTCAACAGTGTTGGGAAGATGAACTGACTCATAAAATCTCACTCCTGCCTTGCTCCTGGCTCTGGCTCCGTCCCTGTCAGGGCCATCAATCTGCCGGCTTCTCCGCGAGGCAGAGACACTGCAGCACGCTAACTGCCTGCATTATGACACAGCAGCAGGCCCTGAGATGACCTGCTCCCTGCTTCTCACCTCCCAAACTAACATGCAAGAACTACAACGGAGTAACAGTTGTAACACATCAGAGGTCTGGGATACTAATGTAGCGTCAGAGATATATACGAGCGTTAAGTAAAGGTGCTGAATGTTTCATGCGCTCATAAGAGGGCATTAAAATTTCAAACGCTGCCCGAGAAAATGCCACGTTTTTCTTTTTTTTTTTTTTTTTTTGCCACTTTTGTCACGTCCCAGCAATTATTCATTGTGAAAGTTATCTCATGTGGTGAACTGGTAGGCCATCAGAGCCCAAGTTGCGGTTTGAGCAGCTGAGGCTTTGAGATGTCCACCTCTCATATGGATTTAAATAACACATTTAAAGCTGCACCGGTCAACAGTTTTATTTTAACATTAACTATAATTAATCTGGTGTTAATTATATATATGTGCCAGGTGAACAGGGATGCATGTGGCGATTAAACCACAAATAACGATCACTTGACTCTGCAGACTTCCTTAGCTTCACGTATCACTCTGAAAAGAGACAACTAAGAGCTGTTGGAGACTAAAACAAGACCTGGGTGATTAGAAACTTCCTGATTACTGTCCTGAGTGTGTAAATAAACAATGCTTTGCTAACGAAGTCAACACTCCAGGTAACTCAAATGTGGACAGCCACACCACAGAATAAAAAAATAATATGTGAAGTTGTATTTTTCCTTTTTTCTCTGCAAGACTACAAGTCCTGGGGTGGAGCATGCACTGTTATGTGCACCGGTTAGCACCACCCATGCTTTTCAACATGCTATGCCCACCCAACGTATGCTGACCAGAGCAGGGAAGCACAGGAAATGGTCAAAAGGTTTAATACAGGAAGTGGTTTTTGACATCTGATCCAGAGAAAGGAATTGTGGGCGTGGACGGCAGAAAAGCTGCACAAGGCGGATCGAGATGAGAACAGTGTTTCTCCAGACAGATCAGCTGATAAGCCTCTGCCAGACTATCAGTCAGCCTCCTCCTCGCTCTGCCTCTCCCGACATACACAGGAAAAAAAAAGGCTCTCAGCCTCAAACACACTCATTGGATCTGTTAAGATTATCGTCTGGATCCATCTCTCTGCAGAGGGCAAACTGCGGCCAGCATGTTTTCTGTGTTCACCCCTCTTGTAAACTCCTCCCGTTCTCTGTTTGTTAGTCAGTCAGCAGGAATAATCGCTGCGATGCAGTGAGAAATAAGAGCCCGTGTTTAAAAAAACTAAAAAAACTAAACGAGCTGTGGAGTTATTTTTGCAGGTTGTGCAGTCTTTGGTAAACTCTCCCCTTTAATGCTAATGCCAGTGAGTTATTTAATCTGGGGGTGTAGTGCATTGCTGCTAAATCTGTGCCAATAATTTTGACTGCATGTTGCCCCTTAATTATCATGTGTGAAGGAGGAGTTTGAGGGTTTTTTTCTGCATTTCACAGTAAAGACAGAGCGAAGTGGTTCTATTTAAACACGCACCTCTCATTTAAAGCTATAAGTAGGGCCTCTTTGTGCAAAAATATATAGTTTCTACTTTTACAAGTTTTGCCGTTTGCACCTACACGGTGTCACACAGCATGTAATTTAACTCTGGACAATTCATAATTGAGTGTTCGGGGTTTTGGTGATGATATACTTGCACAAACTTGTACCGCCACACAAGGAGTGGTGATTTGTGTGTTTCCTAGAAATGCAGAAAGGATAAAAAAAAAATAAAAATGTTGTTCCTCTGTGATCTGCAAGCATTTCATTGCTTATCTAAGACAAGGGTCTCCTTCCGCAACTTATTCATAGAAAGTGGAGTTTGTCTGTCTAAAGAATGCATTATGAGGCGTTTAAACCATTATGTCCCCCTGTTTTTTGGACTGTTTAATTACTTTTTAGAGATCTTTTGGGGCAAAAATTGTATAGAATTAGCGTTTCCTGTCTTTCGACGCAGTAATAAAAAATAAACATGCGACAGAATTTATCTGTTTTCTGTTTCCTACACTAATCTAGAGACCTGTTTATCTCGGGGCTGACTCATCTGTTGGAAACCACTTGTGTGGTGAAATTTACAGCTGTGAATTCGGAATTTTTGCTTCTAATGTTTTAGGTTAAAACATACAGGTGCAGCTCATTTGATATACAACGCTGTCTGCATGTTCCTTCTAGTCCTCAAAGCCCAAAGTGAGCATCCCTCTGTCAGCCATCGTGGAGGTGCGGACCACCATGCCGCTGGAGATGCCTGACAAGGACAACACCTTTGTTCTTAAGGTAGAACCTGCACGGACTTTCACACAACAGCACCTGCATACTGTAAGTTGAAAATGCTCTGGGAGGAATAACACACACGCATACACATACACACACACACACAAAAAAAACATGTTGCTGGAAAATGAGGTTGCGCACGTCTTTGCTGAGCCAACACAGTCATTTCCGTGTTCTGTATCCTGATGTGGTCCAATGGACAGAGCTCAGTGTGTGACTGCAGTGTTTGGCTGCTTCCACAGGTGGAAAACGGCGGGGAATACATCCTGGAAACCATTGACTCCCTGCAGAAAAACTCGTGGGTTGCTGACATCCAGGACTGCATAGACCCCGGGTAAACCACCAGATAAATATTTGCTGTTGACTGAAGATGCAGGGAAGAGGGGGACGGATAGAGGGGGGAAAGAGTGCGCGGGATGGGGAAGGAGGGGAAACACACACACACAGTCATTAATCATCCAATTAGTGGAGTTTTTGACAGGTTGCTTGAGCATAAACACGGGCGCTCTCGCACCGCCGACATTCCTCCTCAGTTTCTTGGATTTCTGGACGTTTGTCGGCGCAGCGCAAGACGTAAACATATTTGTGTATTTATTTATATATTTGGACATATTTGTGTCAGTGTTTGCAGGTTGTGTGTAGAGCTGTGTGCCGGGATTCGGTGATGTTTGTTTGCACACGTGTACGCATCATGTGTATACGTTCTTGCGGTTGTCCTGACCCTGACTGCTTGTGTACAGGGACAGCGGCGATGATATCGAGCTGGCGTCATGTCCTCATGGTCAGGCCTCCAAAGACTGCTCCATGGTGGCCTCTTGCAGCTGTGAGCTGCTGTCTGAGGGTGAGCAAAGACGCCTCTCTGCTCTCCTCTACAGCTCTTCATGTTACATAATGTTTACATGTTTTGATCCTGACTGACGAGGAATGTATAAAATCATGTCTAGGAGTGTATCGTGCTGCAGAGAGGTCGTGTTCTACGGCAGCAGAGCATTACAGCGCCCCCTCAGTCCGTTGCAGGGAACCTCCTTTCACCCAGCACCCGTCCCACATGCCTTTAGAGCGCTTCCTCCAATCCCCAGAGGCCCAGGGCTCCAACACTTCTTCAGGTGATAACACACACATGCGCTTTCCTCACTAGATAATCAAAACAGGTGAAGACCCATGAATATAAACACGAGACGATTCCAGATGGAGAAATATAAAACATAAATGTGTGCGTAACACTGCTCAGGTGGCGGTGAAGGAGCCAAAGACTCAGATGGAGATGCCAGCTTGGCGGGCTACCCGTGGTTCCACGGTACGCTGTCTCGTGTGCGCGCGGCTCAGCTGGTGCTCGCAGGTGGAGCCAGGAGCCACGGGCTCTTTGTGATTCGCCAAAGCGAGACACGGCCAGGGGAGTACGTCCTCACCTTCAACTTCCAGGGCAAAGCCAAGGTGAGATGATTAGAGGAATAGTTTATGTGGTTCTTAAACACTGTTTAAACTTTTACAGCAGACTGAGTTATCCAGGGTCTTGGAATAGCTGCAGTGACGTTTGCAGTCCTCTTATGTAACATGATCCCTGCACATCACATCCTGCCAGCCGGCAGTGTTGAGGAAGTGTCAGCTGCCACCTCTTCCTCTAGTGTCAGCCTCAGTGTTCTGTCTCTGCTCCCACAGCGAGGCGCAGATAATGCTCTGACCTCTGTGTGGTCTGTTTGTTTTAGATGTTCACCGTGTCTCGGGATGCAACTCTGCCTTTGTATGTTTTCACTTTCACCTCCCTCCACCTTGTTAATGTCCGGTTTTCTAATCTTTTCCTTCCCTCTTCTTCCCAGCATTTGCGTTTGTCAGTTAATGAGAACGGACAGTGCCACGTCCATCACTTGTGGTTCCACACCGTGTCGGACATGTTGAGACACTTCCACGCCCACCCAATCCCCCTTGAGTCCGGGGGCTCGGCTGACATCACTCTTCGCTCTTATGTACAAGTGCAGAGAAGCTCCGCTGCAGGTACTGTTGATTTAACTGGTCATAGATGCTCATCTCTCTAACTTGGCAGCTGTATCATACTGCCTGGTGTATATTTTATTAGTTTAATACTAAGTCACCCCCACCCCATAACTATGACACTCCTTGATGGCAGCACAAGGTGTTGACCTGGCCTCCAAATTCACTAGATCCCAAACTGATCAAGTATCTGTGGGATGATCCACAGAGGCCCCTCCCCTCAACCCATATGAGCCCCCATTAACAGCATCCTGTTGCTAGACGCCACAGGACACCCTCAGAAGACCCATGTCCACTCTCTTGGTTGAAATATTCCTTCAGTGAACCAATACAATGAGACGCAACTGTCTTAATCTTCTCATTGACATTGTTAAAGTATGACATTGTGACATCTGAAATAAGACGCAGCACTGTTAATAAGAAAAAAAAACTTTATCCAGGCTCAGGTCAGTCCACTCTGGGTTTTGCTCCCACAGCCTCGTAGGGCGATTGCGAACCTACAAAAGGTTAAATGTGCTGATGAATACCAGAGGTTTGGCCTTATAGACCGAGGAACCAAACTCACTCACCCATTCCTCCCCCATCCTCATTACTTAACACTGGTCCTGCCATCCACTCTCCTGGCGTGGGATAAATGCCCTCCTGTACAGGAGAGTGAGGGGGCGATTATACCGCAGCAGTTTTGCATGCAGGCCGAGACTCCAGCTCCAACCCACCCTGCTGGTCACAAAGAGGCCCTCTGTTCCACCAAACGCTGGACCCACACACACTCACGCACTACCTCACATCATGAAAATAGAGTGAGGGTTTGATTCCGGGTGTAAAAGGCTTTATTGATACACTGGTCAGGCGTGTCTTTGGCACCAGTGTTGTTGGTGTTATTGCCCACCAAGAGAAAGGATAATAAAGGAGGCCCACACTGCCTGTGTTTACATGCTGCCCTATGAAGGAGCCTTTTACTCGCAACTCTCCAGAGTAAAACCAACAAACAATTAGCAGCAGCGCCTATTTATTTATGCTATTAATGCGTCTATTAAAAGGATTTCTCTCTGCGTTCCACTATCTGCTACAGATGTGACCGTGCCACCGGTCCTCACTCCGCCCAGAGATGCAGGCTGCCGGACAGATTTAACCCAGCCTGCTCTTCACCCTCCTGGAATCGCAGCACCTGCAGGGCCTCCCGCCGATGCCCCACTTTCGTCAAGCACCTCCTCCTCGCCTACCGCTCTTCCCTCCCTCTCCCGCAGTGACCCAGGTACTGGAGGAGGAGTAGGAGGAGGGTTGCAGAGCCGGAGCAACAGCTCTGAGCGCCTGCTGGAGGCCTCTAGTGGTACATCCGAGGACTACCACGACGCTGATGGGACTCGCAGGGCCCGAGCTGTGGAGAACCAGTACTCTTTCTACTGAACGACCCAGGGCAGGCGTTCAGTCACGTGTTTTCAGACTGGATGAGGTGCGGAAAGTTGGAGGTGACACGGGGCGCTCTGCAGATGGTGCAAAATGGTCCAAATCACTGGATCACTTATCATTTAGTTTGTTTTTGTTTCATGGTGATTTCCTGTTTCTCAGATGTGAGAGGGGCGGGAGATGATGCAGAGCAGTGTGTCCACGCTGATTTATCCCTCAGCCTCTGTGGCTTTGATTCAAAGTCAGTTGTGTGTAAACAGAGAGTAAACAGGGGCCTAAAGACAGAAAAAGAGAGTTCAAGGTGGAGAGGGAGATATAGAGAATGTAGTGCTGAACATAAGTGTAGGTGGAGAAAACAAGAGGAAGTCATCCAGTGGAGTCATATGGCTTTGATTCACCTCCTCTTCCCACTTCCCATTCACCCTTACCCATAGTTCCCTGGGAGCAGAGCCTGTGTCACCACCCTGCTGACAGAATGAGAGTTTGAAATGACCCTTAAAGAAACAGTCCCTCCCTTCAGAGCTCCCGAGAGCATCCCGTTAATGTTTGTAAAGCTGCTTTGAGTCTGTTCCGGATTTCCTCGCTGTCCCTGCGGGTTTTTCCTCCAAAGTCCTGCTCTGGGTCCTTGCTCTTCTCTAACATCAGCACAGCAATCATGGGTGTGTTAGTGTTAGAGGGGAGATGTTTTTCTTAAACATGTACAGCCTAAAGGGTCTTAGTGCCTGACAATTATCTTGAACTTGAACTGACTGTTGTCCATAGCAACAAGGAGGGTGACGTCGCTGTCAGCAGCCCCAAAAATTAAAAGCAGGTTATTCATTCACTGTCAGTTTCTGCTCAAAACATACCGAACATGCATATCTCGGCACACTGAAGTGGTTTTCTTCTCACAGTTTTATCAGTGGCTGCAGCGTACACACAGTTGGTGGTGTAACAATTCAGTTTAAAACTGTTGAAGATGAACAGAACGAGTCTGTACGGACAGGACAGGGTGGCTCCCATTTAAATGTCCCAATGGGTTATTTCTATGAGTGTGTGGTGGTGTATTAGAGTCCAAATATTTTTAAATGATCAGTGTGCTACAGTAGTGTTTCTGAGACATGGTTTTCGGGGTCCCTCCGTCTGGTGATGGTTCTGTATTCAAATCTCATCATATCAGTAACCTGTAGAATAGATACGCTGTTAATATAGATCACTTTGAGGTAAATGCCTGGAAGATATTATCATACCAAATCCAACATTTATCGGAGGGACTTGGGACATTTTTTTTTTGTTTTGTTTATTTTTTTTTAGTTTTCTGAATGGTGACAGTATTGTGTACTGTGCGGCCTACAGGTGAACCTGTGGGTGTGAACTGGAACGGTACAGTTAGCAAAGCAAAGAGTACTAGATGGCCATGCTTGAATGGAAAGGTGTGACGTTGCTGCTTCACCTTATGCAGACAGCTCGGACAGCACTGAATTTTTTATGCTAATAATTTAGAAGGAAATGTGATCTTCACAACACAAAATACACATTACTGTAAGTAAACACACAACATGTTGTGTTAGCGCCTCCTCACAAAGGAAAAGTATGGCATTTTAAGATATGTGCTAATTAATGAGGGAAATAGCTAGCTTTAATACATAAAACAATCAAAGAACAAACATTGTAGAAATTTTTTGTATGGATCATTGCTTCTTTCAAATAGGGTCGTGTTTACCGGGGCCTCTCTTGTGGTATCCAGTAAGATCAGAGTTCACAAGTTGTGATGTGTTCGCTGATGTTTTTCAGAAATGGTGGCTAGTAAATTTATTCATTGTAATTTAGAATTTTTATAAATTAGTGAAGAATACATTTTCTTTACTTAGTTCAATTAATGAAAGGATGATGATGATGATGAGTCCTTTCATTACATTGTTTTGCATTTCCTACATTAAGTAACCAAGTTGTTAGCTTGCTAATCTGTTAGCCTTTCTTGGCTTCTCTTCAATTCAATTTTAAATTCAACTTTTTAGCAGTGGTGTTCTCACGACTTACAGCTGATGTTACCACATGAACGTGAAGCATTGCATGCACAGAACTTCTCACAACCAAGAGCTCCTGAGTTCCACTTTAAAGCAACATAAACAAACATAATTAACTATATTACTTAGTGAGACTTACAGGTGCTGGATTTCAGATCAGAGCGAGGCTAGCTTAGCTATAGCCCCTTCTGTTTCGTCCTACTACGACCAGTGTAGGATTTATGAGGTGTCTATTTCCAAAAATGGAACATAGTATTCATAATTATGTTATTATTATTAGTGTATACTCACAGAACAGTACATGCTGTGGTTTGTCAGTTTAGAGCTCTTCATACCTACAAAGGGAGCAGTTCCTCTTCTATGGAGTCTCCCATGTTGTGCTGCCATGTTTCTGCAGTAGTCCAGTGAATGGCCTTTGGCGTTTTTACTTTGAAGTGGGGATCCCATAGGTTCTCCTATGCTAGTGGTTCATTACTCCTACTTTGCACAATTAATAAAAAGTTTAATTATGTATTATATATTATATATACATATTTTTCCCTTTCATTCACAGCCCCCTTGCATCGACACTGTGCCCCCTATATTAGGAGTAAGTGCCCTACACACTTGGAAAGAGATGGGTATTGTCGCTGGTTGCAATCTGCAACCTCACCACTAGATGTGCTTTAAATTAGCGTTTTGCCAACAGTACCTTCATGTTCTTTGTGTTCTTTTGTTGTGAAACATGTCAGACACACCTTAAAACATAAAAACAGACATATTTCAGGTCAATGTAAACAGGCGAGCAAGCAGCTATATAAAATATCCGACACTTATGCAACACATTGTTCTGTTGGAATAAACATATCAAGAGTCAGCACTTCTTTTCAAGCATGGCCATCTAGCCTCAAAGGGGTCTTCAGACGAGGAGCGGACGGAGCAGTTCATGTGCCAATTTGAATCCTATTTTTGAAACATATTTATTCCTCAGCCTGTAAATTAGTTTTCCTATCGAGTCTTATTTATGTACAACGGATTGATTCTTCTTGATGAAACATCCACGGTGGAAATTGTCTGTTGCAAGAAACCCGTCTCACATATCACAGCTCTCTCGTGTCTCCATTTTATTTTCTTAACACCCTTAAAGCTGAACTTTTCTGTTGTCTGACTGAGTTTTGAAGAGTCTGTGCAATTTTGTACAAAGTGACGTACTTGGCATACTACTTTATATTTCTGTGAATAAAATGTGAACAAACTATTGCATATTTTCTGCAGTTATTCACACATAAATGTCACAGTGTGGACGTCCAGACTGATGGCAAAAAGATGAATTAAAGGCTTAGAAAAGCTTTAAGTTAAAACTAAACTGACAACGTGTTTGAGGGAATTGGTCTGACAAAAATATCTCACCTATGTACGTATGAATAGATACATATGAAACCTTGTGTTTTTTTGTTTCAGTTTATATTAAATAAAATCACCTTTGCTCCATAATGACGCCCTCATTCAAACACACTTTGAACTTTTACACATTGAGTCTCACCTCATAAGTTTCTATTTCAGTAACTGATGTAAGTTCACACATCCAAGTTTAAAACGTTTGACTTGTATTCGTGACTTTGGTCAGTTTAAAGTCTGGTAACACAATCATACATTCACTCAGACATTTTAAGGGAAACTATAATAATCCGACACACCAACAGCAGCGGGCCTGTGCAAGCTGAGACGTCCTGAATGTTCATGCACATCCTCCCACACAGTTTCATTGAGCCCATGGATCCTTCAGCTGCGCCGCGAGATTAATTTTCATGTACTAAGATGCCCTCTAGAGGTCTCACCTTATAACGCTACAGAAAACAAATCACGCTGTTTCACTGAACCCATGTATTGACGATGACACTGACACATATAGAGCAAACAAATAACTGAATCAAACTGTTTTATTAGATCTTCTCTATCACAGATTCAATTCTTCTAAGGTCACGTGGCATCCTGTATGTACAGTACATTCACATATATACACTTGAACAACCTGGAACACGTGTTAACACGTGTATAAATACCTTCTTACTAATAACACATTGTCTTCAAATACACGCACAGTAAAAGTGATTTTATGCATTACAGAGTTCAGCAAGAAAAGTTTAATTTCTCATCCTTGTGCAGTGTTTGGATGGACAGAAATCAATTTCAGCTGTTAAAGCTTTTTTTTTTGGCTTAAGAGTTTTCACTGCTAATAGAAAGTACCTAAATCCTGGTAAGCATGAACTTTTACAAGATTAAATGTGAACTATTCTTTTGAGATTTCTGAAAAACCTATAGTATATTCTTCATTACTACAGGAATAAATAAGTCCACATCCAACATATTATGTTATTTGCAGATTTCCACTTTCCACTTGGAGTTTTTTTTATCCATCACTCTTTTCTAGGTAAGTCTAGATGTGTAATGTTCTGTTTTTTAAGATCAAAGAAATAAAAGAAAACCTCTTGTTCACACTGGCTATTAAAGGATCACTGACCGATGTGTTTTCAGTGAAAGTGCAGCATACAGACAATATGTAGAAAAGAGGCTTAAATTTTCAAGATAGGACACTGACCACTGAAGGCCCATATCAGCTTCAGGTTTAAAGGTAAAGGCAGACTCTGGATTTTGTCCACCATCACTTACATTGAAAACATAACTGTCAGTATGTTTGTGTGGATGCATTTCTTTTTAAAGTAAGGTAGTTTGTTTATTCGAGCAACACACTATCAACTATCAGAAACTGTGCAACTCCTGCAAAACAGTCATGTAGCACCCTTACCACCTCCTCCTCCTCTTCCTCCTCCTCCTCCTTCCCCCTGAGAGTCATAAAGTGCAGCCTGAGCTGGGGCACGCTACAGCTTCTATTTCAGGTCATGATGAAGTTGACTATGATCATCCCTCCCATGAACATTCCCATCATCGCACTCAACTCTATCAGTCTCTGCTGCTTCCACCTACTCTCGTATTTCTTCTGTTGCTCCTGCATGGCCTGCTTCCGGGCTTTCGAGTATCTCTCTCTCCGCAGCTGCTCGCCGTAGTGCGCCTGATAAAAGGCGTCAAAATCAAATATGGGCTTCCCCCCGACATGGGTGTAGCGCCTGACTCTCTGTTGTTGTTGCTGCTGGTGCTGCGAGGTGCCAGTGGATCTGCTGGTGGTCTCTTTGGAGGACGGCCTCCCTGCACTTCGGATGTCAGACTGGCTCAGGATGCCCCGGTCGTACTTCCTCCTCAGGTTGATGTTACCCAGCACAGTGTACGCCTCACTGACCTCAGAGAAGCGCTGTATGGCGTCCTTGCTCCCCGGGTTCTTGTCAGGGTGGTAGATGAAGGACTGCTTGTAGTAGGCCGTCTTGATCTGGGACTGTGTGGCACTGGGCGTCACTTTGAGGATGTCGTAATAGGCCGTCCTGCTTCTGTGCAGCACAGTAGCATCGTTTGAGCCCCAGCTGTAGCTCCTACTTGTTGTAGATCCTTTGAAGGGATCAGCTTTCAGGTATCTCCGTCTGTATTTGGCACCTGACCTCTCTGACCCCTGCTCTGCCACAAGAAAGACAACGGTGCAGAAAGCTCGGAGCTGCTGAGATGATCTGAAGGTGTCAGGGTTGATGGAGACAGCTCCTCTGGTCCAAGGTGTCAGTCTGCAAGGCAGCAGCTTCTCCTGGAGGAGTCCTGTGGAGAGGTACAGGGCTTTCTTACAACCATGTAGACTCTCTCTGGTTTCAACAAACCCAATGAAATGATACGAAGACGGCCCCAAAGAGGGGGCACATAGCAAAGTCACATGTTCCTGCTGACTTCTACTCTTTCCTACTCTGGAAACTTTATCTGATTTGCGTCGTGTTGTATTGCTTTTTGACACTTCACGTTCATTTTGGGCTAATTCCTCTTCAGCTTGATTGTTGCCGGAAGCGCAGGTTATCGGGAGACATCCGGGGCTTCCTCCGGTCCGTACAACTCGACTCTGGCTGATTCTGAGAGCGGACAGCCGGGTAGCACCGCTCCGAAGCCCCTGACCGACCTCTGCCATTTTTGCCGAGAACGGGCCGGTGAGCACGTCCGGAAAACCGCTGTAACATCCGGCGCGTCACAGGACGAGGAACCAATGAGAGTCAATGTTTACAGGAAGCGCTCACCGTAGCTGACCAATCAGCTTGCAGAAAACGAGGACCACACAGGCTATTACTAAACTATGTCTATTTAAAAATAAAACAATGAATGAATGATTAAATAAATACAAATTAAATAACGTTAAATTATGTGGATTTGATTAGTTTCAAGCCTTCTTGGTCATCACAATTGTAATTTCCTATAACGTTGTTTTTTAACAGTTATCCAGGTAATAACCAATTATATATATATTATAAGGGCTCTTTTCCAAAAAGAAATATCTGTCATATTGGAATCGGTTTGATATGGCAGAGGGCCTGGCTTTTACCTTATTAATACTTGATCACCAGTGATATTTCCTTCAAACGTATTCATAAAGAAATAATAATAACAAAGCAGTTAAAACTATAATTGCTTATACAAAGTGTATTTTTTTGTCAATGTATTTTTATCTTAAAAAAATGCTTAAACGATGTTTTTGTCATGTATAGGAGAGAATTTGAGTAGAACTGTTGGTAATAGTGCTTTTTAAACAGCTTCATTGTATAGAGAAGTTATTTAAATGTTACTACGCTTTATTTAACCTGTTTCATTTACTTTGTTTAGATTTTTCTTCTGTGTTTTGTTTTCGTTAATAAAAAAAATAAATAAAAAAATAAAGCATATTGCTGCAGTCTATATTAACCTGAGTGTACAGTAGGAGGCGATATGTTGTATGGGAGAGCACTTTTATTAAATTCGACGAAGAAGTAACTCCTCTCCGTCGCTTGTGGATGACGTCACTGCATTTCACGTGTGGGTCGCCTCCTTCCACAACATTTAGCTTGTTTATCAAGTGAAATTACAGCTATTTTAGATACTGACGCACAACCAGCGGGACCATGACCTCCAGCTGTCGACGTCCTGAACACACAGCTCCTCCAGATGTGGTCAGTTTGTCGGTTTTGTGTTTTTTTTTAGGTGCTAAAGTCAGCGGTGGGTTTTCCTGTAGGAAACATTTGGGGTCTGTTAATGTACCTTTAAAGGCCTGGTTGAGTTGTAGCATCTGCAAAGAAACAAGCTGGTTGTTTTGTTACTCTAACTAGACAGTTATTCTTTTAACAATGTGATAAACTTGTCTAGTTTGTGCCATGTAGATTACTTGAGCCTGGTGTAATGATAATATGAGAGGCACAAACTGGAGCTACAGCTGAGGTCTTATTCATCTATTAAGTTGATGTGATTTCTTTTCCGCAGTTCTACAATGAAGCGGAGGCGAAGAAATACTCTCAGAAGTGAGTTGATGTTCACTGTGTGTGTGTTTTTAAGTTTGATATACAACATTTCTTTAACATAGATGATTTCAATGTCAATAGTTTGTTTTTTGTAACCAGCAAAACATGTTTGGTAATTTAATAATGTAGTTATTTTAGTTTTATTATTGTTGGTATTTTAACCCCAACATTTTTTGGACATTTTTTATCTCAGAAGATAAAACTCTTTTGGACGTGATTTAACAAAAGACCACAGAATTGGTCACTAATTTAATTTATCAAGTCAGTTCAAAGCTCTGTGGTTTTAGTGTTCTCTAAGTGGTATAGTGGTGTTTGTCAATGTTAGGTTTAGGTTGGATTTACCCAGTGGATTAAGCAGTATTTCGTACTGGACTATCTGAAACAAGTTGTATGCTTTTGCTTACTGGCTGTCTCATAGAAAGTAGAATTCGCTTGTGTAGAAATCTCTTCACATTGCCAGAGATGAAATAACAGAAGTGACTTCATGTTTTGTCGCTTCAAGTTCTCGGATGATTGAGATCCAGACTCAGATGTCAGAGAGAGCTGTAGAGCTCTTAAGCCTGCCGGAGGGACAGCCCTGCTTCCTGCTAGATGTCGGGTGAGTTAGTGACGCTGACTGTCAGAGTATGAAATAATACAATCATTTGAATATTAACCTTAACATGAATGGGATTATAAACTGTCTAAGTGTTATCTATTTAGTGCATACATTGTGTATTGTTGTAATGTTAAAGAAATTGTTCTTATATTCTTTTTGTAGGTATGTGGAAAGAGTATGATTTGGAAAGCAAAGGAAAAAAAAAATGATTTATTGTGAACTGTAAATAATGAAAATCAGCTACTAGTGGAGTCCTAGAATGAAAATATAAAGTTGGAACTGAGCCCAAGTCCTCTTTAACTACATTTACACACCTAGGAACTTTAGTGCACTGTTTTCTAGTCATCAAAAAAGACCTTTAAAGTCAAACGATTCAGCAGTGCCATTTAACAACTGCAGCATATAGCTGAACATTGATTATTATTGATTATTTTGAGATAGTCAGTGTTGTTTCCTGTCCCTCAGGTGTGGCTCTGGTCTCAGTGGAGACTACCTGTCAGAGGAGGGACACTACTGGGTTGGAGTCGACATCAGCAACGCAATGCTGGGTTAGTTTGACTTAAGCCAGAAGCTGTACTTGAGTGATATAGTGTTGACATTGTGATATTATACTAAAAGTCATGTTTAAATGTTATATTCCAAAGATCTTTGCTGATCTTAGTGATGTGAAATAGTTTATATGTTGTCTTGATGTTTTCGGAAACGAATAGAGAACAATGAACCTAATCCGTTGATCGGTTTTCATAATGACAACACTGATGAATTATGTCGGTGTCTTAAAACAGAAAACTGTTTTTCCCCAAAATGCTGCACTGGAAATAAAGTCTGTTCTCAAAATATTCCACGTGCTAACGAAATCTAGAAGTCAGTTAGTCGGAAGAAGAAACGCTTATAATCAGACATATTCATTTTGCATGAATAAAATTAAACTCCAGGTGCTTTCTCTGATTTGCATCTTAATTTATTCTAAGTTTCCGAACATACTGAGATGCAGATCAGGGAACATCAAACAGAACTTTTTTTTTTTTCACTAAGCATTTTCAGCTTTCTTGCCTTCATCAAAATGGTATTAAGTGGTTGTTTCCTATGATAAGTCACATAACCAATAGATGACCATTGCTGACCCCAGTGTCATTGTCTTCCTTGTGACAGATGTTGCACTGGACAGAGAAGTGGAAGGAGACTTGTTATTGGGGGACATGGGCCAGGGGATGCCTTTCCGACCCGGCACCTTTGACGGTTGCATTAGGTGAAAACCAAAGAATCGTTTATGCTACGAAATAAATGATTTTGTGTTGCATTTAGAACGATTTGTGAACCCACTTTTTATTCACTCTATGTTTTCAACCCCATCAGTATCTCTGCCCTGCAGTGGCTCTGTAATGCAGACAAAAGGACGCACAGTCCACCAAAGAGACTCTATACCTTCTTCAGTACTTTGTACTCCTCTCTGGTAAGGTTTTATTACCCTCATTGTCTTCTTCCACCAAAATTAACACCCAGATACAATATTTTAGTGCTTGAATCTTTTCTCCTCTCTCTTTCAGTCAAGAGGTGCTCGTGCAGTTTTTCAGCTTTATCCAGAAAATTCAGAACAGGTAAAAAGTAAACATGGCTTCCTTCTTGTACTCATGATAGCTTTGTGTCAACGGATTCTTTACTTACTTTTTCGTCGTTCCTCTTCAAAGCTTGAGCTGATCACAACGCAGGCCATGAAGGCAGGTTTCAGTGGAGGCATGGTGGTGGATTACCCCAACAGCACCAAAGCAAAAAAGTGAGTACATATTGGAAGCAGGGGTTTTTATTTTGACGTGTCCAGCAATTGATTCCTTCTTAATAGTCTGTGAAATTAACAGCGGTGTTCTCGCAACACAAGACCAATTAGAGCAGGACGACATTCATATTGACTTTGTCGCAGATGCTGCGTGATAAATGATTACACATTTTCTCACTCACACACTTCCTCTTTACCTCCAGGTTCTTCTTGTGTCTGTTTGCTGGAGTAACAGGAGTCCTTCCCAGAGTAAGAAACACTCGACTTAAGTGGCGACTTGTGAGGATTACAGCTGTTTGTTTTAATCACATTTTAACCACTGTGATTTCTTTTTGTTCATCCCAGGGATTGGGATCAGAAACTTCAGACAGAGCTGTTCCAAACCAGGTTCAGTATTCAGGACAAAGGTAAAAACACTCGCTGCAGACTGACTCTGAGAAATCAGACAGATTGAAGAAACTATTCATATGTTCGGAAGTAACTGAGTTTATTCCAGTCACCGTACTCTATATGGGTTTAATTGTTTATTGATGGGTTGAGATGCAGTCTGAGAATCTGAGCATTAGATATAAAGTTAAAAGATATTTTTGCTACTTTGTTTTCCTCATTATTAATGTGAATTGTTCATTTCTGACTGCTGAACTAAACTGTGCACATTGCTTCTAAATGGTTTCAGCTTCTGAAATGTGAGGATTTGCCGCTTTTCTCCATTTTAATCAAGCGTAATAATTATTATAATCGGCTGATTAATTGTACATGAAGATAACTGTTCATTGGAGATGTAATTTATTCTCATTACAATAGTCCCGCTTTACTATTCCTGTTAAAATGACATGAGGGTCATCAGCTGGTCTTGGCATTGATAAGTGCAGGTCCAGTCATACCTGTGTTGATGAAGCCTCAAGACCAAAAGAAACCTACAAAGGGCCGTTGTCCTGCCTAATTTAAAACCCTGTCAGGCAGGTTTTCCTCCCTTTCACATATAATCGTCCGACTAGATGTGGGATGTTCTGCATCAGATGCTGCTCTATTTTTACAAAGGCGTTAATCAGCTGCACCTTGTTTTTGTGAAGATGCCGTTTCAAGAACATGAAGGGGAAATCAGCGAAGAAGGGACGAGACTGGATCTTAGAGAAGAAGGAGAGGAGAAGAAGACAGGGACGGTATGTGCAACTCTCACTGGACAAATCCTTGCATTTATTATCTTGAGCTGCAATATTTAGCCTCTGAATACTGTAATATACTCATATTTAGCTTTAACTAAATTCCACCTCTGATTATCTTTATGTTGCAACACTTGCTGACGCCCCCATCTTTCTCTCCCCTCCGTGTGTTTGCTGGCCTGCAGGGAGGTTCGGGCCGACACAAAATACACTGGACGTCACAGAAGACCTCATTTCTAGCTCTGACTCATGCAGCTGTGCCTTCATTAGCTCTCGTCTGTGCCGCCACGCACACAGTCGCCTCTAGAGCTGATTGGACCCGGTTAATTTTTCAACTCTTTAATCCGAGCGGACGAAATAGCGAAATGGCCAATTTTATATTTATATTTGGTCGAGTGTTTGTTTCTCGCGAATCGTGGCGAGATTGGACTCTCCGTGTTCAACTCTTCAACTGGAAGGACATGAACAAATGTGTGTATGGCTTGCAGGTGGCAGAAAAAGTGAAGATGAAGTACCAACAGTGTCATGGAATTAAAACAATTCTTATAAATAACTAAATATGAGGTCCTCTCTCTCTCTGATCAGCTGTTTATTGTAATATCTACAATATTTTATCAATTAAAACCAAACAAAATTCATTTTTTTTTTCATGTTTCTTCCTTTAATTGAATGAATAAGCCCTATGCAACAGTGACAAGGTACACTTTTACGATCTAAACTTGCAAAAATTACCCCTTTATGCAGATAGAATATGCAAAAGGACTTACTATATACGTGTGCATGATAGTCTTAAGCAAACTGGCAGTTGATACGCTTCACTAAAACATCTTGATAAGAAGCTCTTTTGCATTAAATGTGAGGAAAGAAATCCAGCTTAGGCTAACATATTTATTTAAAGTCTAAAATCACGACTTTATCGTGTAGTATTTTGTCTTATTGCTATTTCCATACCAGCCTCTATCGGCAGAGGTCGCTGTTTGCTTTGGCACATTGGAAACCACCTGGGCGTTATCTCTGACCTGCTCAATCGATAACCAGACTCAACACAATTTCACCACTGGGGCAGACACTCTGAGCTCCTCATATCTGTGTCAAACTAGCCTGGGCGCAGACTAACATTCACTTGATAGCGATAGAAACTCGACAGATTGGTTGTTGCTCCAAGAAGAAAATGCCAATTAGCGCGGATTGAGGAGGAAGTTGCTAGAGTGTAATGGGTTAACGGAGGAAGGCCTCGCCTCACCTTTCTGCGCGTCACCCGGCTCTGTAAAGTGGTCCCACCATCCCAGCATCCAAACTAAAAAAAAAAAAAGGGGGAAAAATCGCCGCCGCCAGACGCGTCTGCTCGCCTCGGTAGATCTCGCATCATCCTGTCGGTCTCCGCCCCGCCGCTCCATCATCACTCACACATCCAGAAGACAACGAGAACTGGAGGAATAAGAGTGATTTAGCGGCGAAATAGGAAACCATGAAGGACCGCATGCAAGAACTTAGACATGTAAGTTACTGTGTGCTTCCTTTAAATGGCGTGCGTCTCCACCTGTTCTGTAAAAAGACGCTTCTTATTTTTTTTTTGACTCGACGGGGTTTTTTCAGAGCGCGCGGATCCACAGAGCAGGGCGCGCTGGTTGAGCAACAGTTGTGACTCCCGGGAATCTGATGGAGGCGGAAATTTAGTGTTTTATCACAGGCACCGGGCTCATATTGCGACCGTGACATGTTGTGTGCGTAAATCCCAGCCGAGATGAACGATCTCAGATGTTTAAGGAAAGTAAAAGTCATTCTCCAAGCGCAAAAATCACTTTGAGCTCCGAGCGTTTGTTCCTAAATCACTTCCAATGCTAGTGCAGGATGCATCTCGGAATAAAGAGGGAGTGATTTGATGGACAATTTATGCTTAATCTAAATAGGGTGATTGGTTATCCAGTGTTTAAATTTTAATACAGACACATTTTGTAATCTTTCGGAATTTCACGGGTGGTTATCCAAAGAGCGTTGGGTGGAAAATTATGCGGTGGCAATTTTATGTTGGAATATGTTATCGGTGAATTAATTAGCTGTGTGCGCATGTGTGTGTGTTTGTGTGCGTGTGTGGTTTGATCGATCTGGCGAGGCTTGGGTGTGTGTGACTGTAGTGGGGAAATTGGTCCCAGCGCACCCGTTTCACCTGTTAAATGTCCTCCCTCTGCGCGTCACGGGAGGTCTCATCCAAAAACCTTTAGCAGCAAACACACACACAGAAACACAAACACACACACACACCGAGCACAGTGCTTCTCCTATTTCTTACAGGACTCCTGCGTTTCATTATGTACATGTGGAGGGATATATTAGATTAGTGACACATTAAATAACCAAATTTGAATTCCTCCTCATGATGGAGCAGCTGAGTTTTGAGCCCTGGGCAGATGCAATATCCCTGCACATAGACTATATATTCTCATTAATTGTTGCTCAAAGCCTCAATTACTGACAGTCATCATGACTGATTGGACTATTGGTTTGACAGATACAGATGTAGAGCTATTGATTAGCGACCACAGGAATGCTACTTTTCAGCTTAATATAGGCCACTGTGAGTGTGTGTGTGTATGTGTGTGTGTGTGTGTGTGTGTGTGTGTGTGTGGTGGTAAAGTGGCCATTGTCAGATCTGTGTAACTGGCAGTTAAGCTGAGGAGGGAGAGAGAGAGGGGAAACAATTTACAGCTCCTCAGTTTTCAGCGAGGATCCAGCTATGAATTGGTCTCAAGGGAGACTACTCAGCCTTGCCAATTGTGTGTGTGTGTTCAAGAGAGGCTTGCCCTGCTGCCTCCATGTAATGCTGGAAAGATGAAGTTGTACAATTGAGAGAGAGAGAGAGAGAGAGAGAGAGAGAAAATGTCCTAAATGTTCCTCAGCAGCTTCTGTGACCTCGACCAATGTTCAGCTGAACCGTGTGGGGTCGACAGAAGTGATCAGTCATCGGCTGATTCTATTTTCTTTTATCCTTTCCATCATGTCTTTCGTGTCTGAGAAATGGCAGCTGGGGCGGCTCCAGACGGACCTATTTCAGGCAATCCGGACCAAATAAAATTGAAGTAAATTGCGAGTCACAGACAGTTATTTCCCATCAGCGCTAGATTATTATTGGTTTTTTTCCCGTTTACAGCCTCAAGTTAATGCCGCTTCTCGAATATCATGCAGATGTCTCTGCGGGTCTGGACAGCACATTAGAAATAAAAGCATAGTGTGATGATTTAAAATCTCTCTAATACAGTGCAGTGGATTGAGGCTGCAGCTGTTCTCAGTTTTTTTAATTAGTTTATGCTGAAAAATACCCAAAACAAAGACCCAAGAATAGATCATCAGGCAAAATGCTATGACCAACCGATGAATCCAAAGATGTTTGTGATACAGGCTTCAATGTGAAGAAATCCTGTGCACAGGACCCCGGAGATATTTGGTGGTGGGAGCTCTCCCTGTTACCAACACTTCAGCTCAATGTGACTCTGAGTGTGAGATTAAAGTTGCACTCACTGATTTAGATATAGCACCCAGCACCTGAACCCAGTCGGGCAGAGTCACGTCATGCTTTTTCCTGCTCTTATTGCACGGTTTTTCCTTCTGATTTTCTATTTTTAATGTGTAGTTTAGAATTGAGATTTGTGAGGCTCTCCAAAACGTACCACTTTACTGCAGTAGCAGTGATTGGCAGTGGGAAGGAGCGCCATTTAAAAGTGAAACTGGATGCTTTTCTGTGGCTTGTGAGGGAGACCAGGCAGGTAGAGCGCCTGATGGTGCTTTGTCTGAGTCTGTATCCACGCAGCCCCGTCTCAAGCTGAGGGATGTCTTTGACGACGCGACCGCTGCCACCACAACCCGGGCTTATGCAACCAAGAGAAAAGGCCAGACGAAACAATTAAATTGATCGTTTTCTATTGCACGCATTCACAGCAGTTAGACATCTGATCCTCGCAAGAAGTAGTCAAGCTGAGCTGTAAACAATGTCCTCAAATATCTTTGCTATGTTGATGTTCACAGCTGAGTTGCAAATCATCAAGTTAAAAAAAAAAAAACAGGTGATATGAGGATTCTGCTGCGAGCTATAATGAAATTAGAGACCTCCCCTAATAAATTAACTTTCTGGCTCTCGGCACAGACTGATAAGTTTTTTATAAGGACTCTGCAGTGCTGTTTCTACAGCAGCCCCTTCACCGAAAAAGTAGAATTAGTATATTTCATTGTGTAGAACTAATTGGGGACATTTTTATGTAAAACTACTTCAGCCCCGGTTTTGCTGTGGCACTACAATGGCCTTGACAAACTAACAACATGTTGGATAGTGACTTCTGGCCAATACCTGATGAGTTTTTTTGTTTCTTAATACGCTTCTTTCATTTTTAAGCACTTAAGTATAAGGCAACTGCTTGTTTGTCCTCGAAGATGTTTCACCTCTCATCCAAGAGGCCTCTTGGTCGAGTACTTCAGCTACGATTTTAGACAAAAACTGCTTCACCTCAAGGATAAAACACCCAAACTCAAGCTAAGCAATGTCACGAATCTGGTCCAATCAGCCAGGCGTATAGAGGAGACTAAATAACTGCTCTCCATTCGTATGGCAAAACAAACGAGAGCCTGCGCCTCGGGTCAAGGCTCATCTAAACTAACGTACGTATTCTGGACTGATGGTTTGAGAGAAGGGCAAAGGAAGCCATCTGTGCTTATCAGCCACATACAACCTTGATATCCCTCCCCAAGCTGATTTGCCACCATTCAAACCTTGGTCCATGTGAGTCATGGGTTGAGCTTTTAGTTATGTGACTAACAACAATAGACTATAAATATGGAGGCAGAACAGCTCCTCAAAAGTGAAGCCAAAGCAAGTAGAGCTCCCCCTGGTGGCTGGCTGCAGTATAGGTCATAAGCTCCACCCGCTCCATGTTAGTGGATGGGACATGGGCCATTGAGGTAGCTAATGTAATACTGACAAATGTTAAATTTTTTGGATAGGTTTCATTTTAGTTAGTTATTTTACGCTATAGAAACAGGATGTGCACGAGATGGAGCTGCCCGTATCCCCGGGGAAAATAGCGTCAGTTTGGCCAATGCAAGGAAGTGGGGACACGTTGTCCATACACAGTCTATGGTAACAACAACCCACAGATGGCACTAAATGAAACCTATGATCCCCACCAGTCGGTTAGAAGTGAGGAAGCCTCTTGGACCTCTTGGAGAGCAGAAGTGTCTTCAAGAGCCAAACAAGTCAAGTTTCCATCTTCTGAATCACTCTGAATTACCATGACCTACACGAACATTATACTTCCTTCTGTTAGACGCTGTCAAATGTACGATAATACAGAGATATTAAATAAGAATTCACCTTTACATAAAAGCCAAATATGTGATCAGTAAAAAAGAAGACTTCTGTGCTCTACACATTTCTGTTACTTATGTGCCTTTGTGTGTTTCTTTGTGGACTCACGCTGCAGGTTTACTCACCCATGTGCTTGTGTGTCATTTTGGCAGGAAATTGAGTTTTGCTCATATTCGTGCGAGAGGGCAGCAGGTTCTGCTTCAACGTCGCCCATATGCACATAAAGCTACTTTATGAGCCCCAACACCTGCCTATGACTCCGCTCTCCCAACAGCTCATTAGCTTGCTGCCTAAAGCTGCCAGACTCAATAACTAAAACGGTCACACGCCCCCCTCTCCCCCCACCAAACCTTGTCCCATCACTCCCAGTAGTGATTTAGTGGCAGATGGCGCAGATATGATGCCTTTGTCAGCCGTCTTCAGACTCTGAAAACCTGAGGGGAAACACGCTGATGAGGTTATTTCAGGTTTCACACACCACGGGGACTGTTATCAATCAAATGTGATTGTTTATCATTTTGCGGCAGCGAGTTATTTATTTAGGCCGCCATTATGAACCCTGCCCCCGTAACAGGTCATTCCGCTTGCGTATCTGCTCATATTTTTCCCGGCGTTTTATCGGCCGCTTCCTTTATTTTTTTCCGTCAAGTTATTTGATTGACCGTGTCTTCCTTTTCTTCCCATCTCTGCCTCTTTAATAATAACCCTCTCGTTTCTTTCATCCTCTCTGTAATGGTGAGTTCCTCCATTATTGCTTTTTTCCTATCAGTGACGGCTTCCTGTCCTCCTCTACATTTTTCCATTCCTTTATCCCTCCTGTCCTCTCGGTGCCTTGTTAGTCAGTGTTAGTGTTGGTTCAGGCACAACTTTATGTGTGTGTGCTGGGTTACACACTGTCACTGCCTGTTTGGTGTTAGAGTGACACATTAACTAACAGGATGGATGTGGAGCACCGACACAGAGGCTGTGTCTGCCTGGTTTCTTTTCATTATCCTGTCTCTTTTTTTCATTTTCTTTATTCAGCTTTATTCCGCTCCTTTGCCCTTTTTTTGTACTGTCCTTGACCTGCTCATAGCAGTTGACGCCGTTTCATTTACACTAACAATGGTGAGAATAAAAAGAGCCGCTTTGGTTGCCAGTGAACTGAGCACTGATCCCACAGGGTCAGAGGTTTTATTTGTCCTCGTTCAAAGCTTCAAGCCTCTGTAAACTCGGATCTTTGGCCGACAAATTGGCTTCTTCCCAGTTGGGTAAGACTTATCTGTAAAATCTGTTTGTTCATGGGGGACAAAAAGTAGCAGTAAAATGCATTGTCATCATACTGTATTAACAGAGAGGCACACACAGAGTCACAAACACATTATTCATTAACACATGGATGCTGTATAATTGCATTAATGTGCCATGAAATGAGTGTGACCAAGCTGGCATTTCACCAGGGACTTGTCTGTCTTGGCAAATGAGGGGACAGTTGCAATGATATCCAATATCTGTTGGCTGCTAATGGTTATTTTCTGAAATGTGTGAATGGATGCTCCATCAAACTCTTTTTTTTTTAAATGAGAATTGATTCCAACTGAATCCGGTAAATCAATGTGTTGTGATGTGCGTGTCGTGTGTTGCTGCCTGTGAGGCAAAAATCGCGTCGCTTCCTCTCATGAAGAGCAACAGCTTTCGAGGCGCGTGCTAATTTAGGAGATCCTAATAATAATAATTAAAAAGAAGGAAAAAAAAAGATGATTCTGTAATCAAGTCTTTCCCATCTGCTGTGGGAAACTTAGCTCCAGGTCATCTCTGTAGCCGCTGCTAAAATTGAATTTTTAATGTGCTGACCTCCTCTTTCACATCATTTTATAATTGATGGCGGCAGAGTGGTGTTTTAGCAGTGCAGATAGCACCTTTTATAACACTTACATACTTGGTGGAGATTCAGGCACTGGATTATCATTGTCCTTATTAGTCCCCGAGTAGCTCTGTCGGTCTATTTGCATGATAGTAATATGATCAATCTGTGCCAAGCCTGAGGTTCAACAAGTACTTTTACTGACGATTCCTACAAAGATAACAGCAACAGCCAATTTTTGCCATCACCTGCCTTTTACCATAAGATATCATGTGGTGAGCTAAATTTAGGCACATTAGTGAAAGATTATAGTTAAAATAACTATTTGACTACAGTTGAATCACAATCCTGACATGCTGTCGCCTTTTAAGTTGATTTAAAAGTCTATATACGAAGCAATGTTACCTATCATTTCTGTCCTCCAGGCGAATGCAAGTTCAGCAATCACCCTTTTTTCTTTTGGGTTAAGAGAGCGGCCATTGAGATGCTAAATGCTTCACACCGTTCGCTAGCTAGTCGCAAACTGTGACGCACGGTCTGCTGTTTGGTGCTCAGCAGGTAATGTGCAGCCAGTCTTAAGAGCTTTTTTTTCTTTTTTTCTTTTTTTGCTAAAAACAGCTGCCTGGTGAGGCTGAAATGAGTGAATCAGAACAGTAAAGCTGTGGGCTTTTCAAAATAATGATGTTAAAAGTCGCTGCAGAGTGCCGCCGTTCAGCCCAGGAAACTGCAGAGTGGGTGATTATTTTCAGTGGATTCATCAGTATAAGCAACCTCCTTTACATACAAGTCATCATAATTCCCAGGTTAGGGTTAGAGGCTGAAAAGACTGCAGTTCAGTTCAGTCCTGTGGCCTCTTTTGCTCAAAATCTTTCTGCATGATTATCATGTTTTAACTTCTGCACCTCCCTGCGTCTTCTTCTTTGCTTCCTGATTGTTTTTTCCCCTCTCATAGAGCCCTTTTATCTATCCAGTGCCATTCCCTGACATCCCTTTCACTTTCTGTTACATTTTCCCCATATCTACAATATATAATTGCGTTAGTAGTGCATCGGTGCTGTCATGATCCTTCATGGTCAGGCACTCTCAATATATTCCACAGGGGAAGAAGGAAAAGAGATTGCGGGTGGGGAAAAAGCCGAGTCGTAAGCGGCGACAGCACAACTCTTATCCCTGCCTGTGATCTGTCATTAAAGTTCAATTGAAGCTTTATGACATTTTCTCACCCACTCCAGCAACGCCGAACACTGGCCAACCACCCACCGCTGCCCACACACACACCTAGAGCAGGCGAGTTTGTGTATGAACATCCTCAGCGGCGTGTAATTTATAAATTCATATCCATACGCATCGGCCAATTATCAGCTAACAAGGCAAAACGGCAGCAGGCATCCACTATTTAGTCTAAAAGGTCATTCATCTCATGTGAGTCCCTGCAGCAGAAAGAGATATATCCACGAGAACAGGCAGCTGCAGACATTTGGATTCTTGCCTGAAATGGATTGTTATTGATTTTTGCAGCCTCATGAAATCATTGCATTACAAGTCATTATGTAACCTTTCGTAGCGTGGCAGTTTGTAAATTTGTATTTAGACGTGTTTAAATGGCATCACTTTGGTGATTATGCTGTTAAAGGTCAGTCAGAAAGATGTGTGAGGGAGGCAGAGGGTGGAGAGGGATGAACGGCGGAGAAGAAAAAGTTTCAATTCTAATAATATCCAAAGGAAATGCACATTTCCGAGGACAGCTTAATAGAATCTATTGGCCTTGGCGGAGGACTGAGAGATGGTTGGGAAGAGGAGACAAACACAAAGTGAAGGCGTGAAGAGGGAGAGCAAGACAAAGGTAACAGAGTCCATGTTGTGTGGGCCTGCTGCTGCTGCTGCGATGAATCTCTTGTGAGGCTGAAGTCTGGAGGAAGGAGAGCGAGAGAGAGGGAGGGAGGCGAGAGAATGACGGACAGGGAGAACGAGAAAGAAAAAGGAAACTGATTAAAGGGGGAGGACATTGAGGAGGATTGTTAAGAAGAGGAAACCGCTGCACATGCACACACTTTGACTCGGTGCCTCATCTCGTCTCCCACCCACATTATCCTCCTTTGTGTATCTGCTGAACTCTGTGCCGTGCAGGAAGGGCTGATAAAACCATCTTGTTAACCTCAAGCAGGTCTGTTTTTTTTTTGTTGTTTTTTTTTTAACCGGCAGGCAAAACATTTGTGCTTCAGAAAATAGATGTGTAAAAATCTCATTCAGAAGTCAGAGGAAATTAGTACAACAGATGTGCTGGTGGAGACAAAACAGCCAAGGGGCCCCTTAAAGAGATCCGATTAAATCTCAGTCTAAAACTAATTAGCACTTAGCTTCTTATTAAAGGTGGTCTATTGGGCTTTTCCTTATTTTATGTCACTTATACAATGTAATAATGTAAGATTTACATATTAAACATGGCCAAAGATTTAAATAATGAGGTAATCACATGTAAACTAAACACAACACTCAGTTTCTAATGTCTCCTTCCTTCTTGTCAAGCTGATGTCTGTTGATCATGGATTTCTTGATAGGACCGCCTTCTTCAGGCGTTAAACTGCTGTCTTCTCGGTAAACTATTGTACACGTGCTATCAAAAAGAGACGTCCTGCTGTATCTTTTGTTGATGCAAATGTTTTTCTTC
Source organism: Chelon labrosus (assembly GCF_963514085.1). Classification (NCBI taxonomy): domain Eukaryota; kingdom Metazoa; phylum Chordata; class Actinopteri; order Mugiliformes; family Mugilidae; genus Chelon; species Chelon labrosus. The sequence goes on from NC_140346.1 coordinate 18,461,686, forward strand.
TCCACTCTCATATCCTCAATCGTATTCCTGCTCGAACATCTACAGACGGATTTACGGAAGTTGCAGAAATGATTTTGGAACCTCCGCACCAGAAAGAGGACGAGGCGCTGCTTGCAAGCAAAGGTTTAGGTAAAGCCTGCCAACCATGAGAAGAGAGGTGACTCAAGGAGATATTACTGTTCTTCAGGCAGAGGCTGAACTAAGCTGAACGACAGGCAGTACGAAATAAACACTTTTTTTAACTGTGAATTATGCAAAGCAACTGCAATTCGGTCCCAGAATAAAAACACAGAGTTGCAAATGAGAATAATTTGTCTCTTTTATTCGGCACAGACCTCTTAGAGATGCTTTAGCACTTGTTTGCTGTTTTTCTGCACCAGTTCATCTTCTCCGTTTTGCTCTGGGCCTCTAAATTTCATCAGCCTGGTTGCTTTTTGGTCGCTGTGCGTGCTGAGAAATAAAGCTACAAGTGTTTAGTTGTGTTGAACTCGGATGTCTTGGCAACACAGAACAATGGATTTTCTTCTCTGTAATTACTCACACAATTAGCTGGTTTTAACTTGAGGGCAAAGCTGTGTACAAACAGTGACATTTATCTGGAAAGCACAGCATTACATACACACATCCGAGACTGCAACCCGAGTATTGAGCTGTATTTGTGTTGGCATGTCACCACCAGCAAACCGCATTGTTTCTTTTTCCAGCCGACTGCATCTATTAACCATCAGTGTGCGCCCTGAACGATGGAGACTTGTTGATTTTCTTTGCTCCTGGTGTTCTAGGGAAGAGGAGAACAGTTAATGTGAAAGGAAGTGAATGAGTTTTACAGCTGGCTGGTCTTCTTCTGGCTCGGTCTATCACTTCCTGTGTCCTCTCATCACCCACACCGCTCCCTGGTCGTGTAATTATCCTGTCTCGATAGCCCTACACTGTGTCCTCCTCTTCCATCAGCCAGTCATTCTCTCTGGCAGTCACTCCGTCAGCCAGCCAGCGGTGTAATCAAGTCAGTGAGGATTGTTTAGTGATTTGTGGGTTTGCTGTGTCAGCATCTCCAATACCAGTAGGTCTTCTATCTCTAAAGTTGGTAATGAAATATTTAAATCAGAGTTTGCTTTGAAATTGTGTTACGCGCTCTGAACGTAATATTTTTTGTCATACTCTTGACACTTGCACCGGCTCCCCTGCTGACCGTTAAATTCAGTTAAACCTGTGCGACTATAACAAAGTCATTCCACGTGCAAGCATCTACTTCAAGCATAAGTGGAAAATACTTTTACATACTAATTTTTTTCTAGCAGCACATACAACGATCAGGCATAACATTATTACCACCTTCCTAATATTGTGTACGTTTCCCTTGTGCCTTCAACACAGTTGTGACTCATCAGAGAATGGAAATGGCCTCTGTGGATCAGGCTTGTTCCAGTGCATCCCACAGATACTTGGATCAGTTTGGGATCTAGTGATTTTAGAGGCCAGGTCAAAACCTTGCACTCATGTTTTTTTGAGTTGTTCCTAAACCGTTTTCGTGTGTGTGCATGTCTGTGTCGGGCTGCATCCTGCTGGGGATGGCTGCTGCCATCAAGGAGTGTCATTGCTATGGGGTGGGGTTGCCTGGTCTGGTCTAGGTGGGTGGTACATGTCGAAGTAACATCCACATAAATGCCAGGTCCAAAGGTTTCCCAGCAGAACATTGGATTGTCACAAGATGGTCAATGTTATTTACTTCTCCTGTCAGTGGTTTTAATGTTGTGGCTGTACATACATTAGATGCATGCAGCATGTCCTGAGGGCTTGAACATGGGAGTGGGAGTAATGGGAAGTAAATGCAAGGCTGCAGCTATTTTTATCATTATCTTGTGTATGTGTGCTGATGAATATCTATCTTTGTGAGGACTCCTTTGAGGTTTTTTTAACAGGAAAGTGAGGCCATTTTGATCAGATTTCTCATCTTTACAAGATCTGTTTGAGGTTTCAAGACTGGTTCAGTTCACTCACCTTATCTCTAGTAGGTAGATAGGCTCGGTTTGATTCATCTCAGTTCTTAGATGTCTATCTTCTCCCGTTGGAAGGACCAGTTGTTTTGTAGCTACTCACTTGTCTTTAGTGTTGCTCTTAGTTGTTCAGATGGAGGGGAATGGAAAAGTGTTTGGTGTTGAAAGCGTCCTTCATCAATTTACCATTATCACAATGGAGTGCAGAATCAGGCAGCAACCTCCAAGGCTGAACAATAAATCTGACGCACAAGTGCAGTTCCTCAAATGGCCTCTTGAGGCTGCTTTAAAAGCGATTAAATCCCCATAGATCCACCCTGTGTTAAATGCCCAACTTTACAGCCCAAATGAGCATACCTTTTAGAAATAAATGTTTTGGATCCCGGTAGTTAATCTTCCCATTCATGGAAACTGTACTGTACTTTTAAAGTAAAGTTAAAGTTATGGCCTTTTCTTTAAGTAACAGGTGTGTGCCCTCATAGGTTATTAGTTGTCTACGTTGGTGTTGCCAGCCCACCTCACCTTCACTCACACTCCACCTAGAATATTTCTGAATAAGTGGGGAGCTAGGAAGATTCAGGTGCTGCCAAGGTGGTGGCAGCCAGAGCCGCCTCCCTGAGCTTCAGCACTGCTCTTCAGGAACCCTATGGGTGACGTCAGGGGAAGGTTTGGCCGTCTTTATGCATAATCATTGTGCGGAACCTTGTTTGGTCCTTGTTATCGACAGTGAAACTCAAGCATTAACACTTAGATTGGTTCGTCATGCTAGTAACAGCTAATTTAGGTTCAAGCTACATTAGCTGTTTTGTCTGATTTGTCACAGCTCCTTTTGTAGCAGGTGGTAGTTGCAGTACTGTCAAAGACCTGTGAACAGACTTTGTTGTGTGAATGGTGGAATTAGTATAAAAGAATATACAGAAACTGAAACTGAAGTCTTAGTTGCTCCAGGAATTTTTGTTGGTGCTACCTTTTTTTTGTAATTATTATTATTTTGCGCAACCAGGGGAATCCCATTCTCCACTATACATTGCATTGAAGGGGAAACGTGTTAAATGCCGTGTAAAAATGTTTTATAATTTTGATAGAATTATCTTAAAGGTTAAAGTTAAGGTTTAGTCTAAATGCATAATTATTATATACGAGTTGAGAAAGCTTCGTCGACTGTGTGAATGGTGTGAATTAGCAGCACAGCTCCATTTCAATCAAATGTGCGAGTAAAAAGCTTAAATGACAGAATTAGGTTTGTTGAATCTGATTCGCATTGTTAACATGAACACAGTGAATAAGTCAGAAAGTGGTAATTATAGTAATTATACTGTATAATAACATGAACATACGCCTAAGGCAAGGGATCAGTGCGAAGGCATTTGTGTAATGTATGTTGTGTCATGTGTACTTTTGGTAAAATTATAGTAGAATAATAAATGTAGTGACCTTTGCCTGAAGCACCACGATCCTCCTCATGTCTCCTTTCCCTGAACAATAAGGAGATTAACATACTATTTAAAGCAGCAAGACTTTTTTAAACTGTGTACAAAAACATCTACAATTCAGTTTTTATATCTTTGTATTTGTCTAATGTAGGAAACATGAATAAATAATCAAAGATTTGTGTGCGTGTTTCAGCATGCGCACACATCCATAATGAATGCTACTTATCTGTATCGTGATGATAAATCTGGTTATGCTCTCAGTATTCCTCTGTGCGGCTGACACAGATTTTTATGAGTCATTTCTAATGGGACTGCAGGAAGCTACATACTTGAATTGACTGTAAGACAAAGACGCAGGAAGCAGGTCCGCTTTAATATGGAAACACAAAAGGACAATAAAGTGCTGCCCACATGGGTTTCCATCTCCACTTGAACTGTCTCTCACTGATCTGCTTCGTCTTATTTTCACATAAAACCGCGAAGAGTCGGTGCGTGCGGGCTTGCAAGTATATTTCATACCCGCCATTTCCATTTAACCTGACTGCTGCTTACACACATACTTAGTGTCTCTGTGGCCTTTTATTGCTTCGTATGCTATTACACTTTCACAGCTTTCAATAATTGTTAAGTTGCCCTGTTTCTCTCTCTCTCCTCTGTTAATCTGGATTCTTGCAGCCTGCTCGCTATGACTTCATCTCTCACTCGCTAACTCTTGAACTGTATTTCCTCCTCTTGTGTATGTGCAGACAATTCTGTCTTTACGGAGAGACGTCCTGCTGGCACGGCGCCTAGCACAACTCTCTAATCTAATAAACGGCATAATCAGGTCACTGCTCCACTACACCACAGTTGGGGTGTTTTGCCCGACTGTGAGCCCCAGAGACAGAGTGCATTAAAGGGTTATGCCCTAACTGCCCTGTGCTGTACATACACCGCATTCTGTCTGTGTGTTTACCGTCTGTTGTGTGTTATCAGCTGCATGTATGTATGTTTGTGTGTCTGGCTCAGAGCATCTGTTGTGTGTGCACGGCCAAGTCTGTAGGCTGAGTCGAGAGTGCAGCACTAAAGGCTTCTCTCAGCGGTTCAGCAGGAGCTTCAGATCCGGGTGGGAGGTGGAGGGCTGGGGTGCGCCACTCATCTCATCTCCCTTCCTGACCACTCAAAGTGAAACCAGACCAAAGCCCTCCTCTCACTCCGCGGGACATACAGCATCTCTCTGTGGAGGCTGAACACATTTTTCTCGGAGCCTATTCTGATTCCCAGCTTGTCCTCCTCCTCCTCTGCCTCCCGCTGCTCCCGCCTCTGTTCTCTCTGCTTCTGAAAGTCTGCAGCTTCCCAAATGCACATCGGTGCCGTACCAGCACCAAAGTTTCAGTTTTTAATAGCAGAGTTTTATTCCGACATGCGACGCGAGAAAGTGACTTGCACCATGCAGACGGTTGAGCACATTAAAGATTCGAAATTCGGTGTTTTGGAACATGAAACAATTCCGTTTTTGTTTGATTAAATGTAACTTGAGTGGGTTTAGATGGTATCACAGTGGCTCCTCATTCCTTTCACTTAGATTGGCGCCAGTTGCCTCAGCATCTCTCGCCAAAGTCTGTCCTCTTAGGCATTTATTTTTCCTTCAAGAGCCGGCTCCCTTTCCTCTGTTCTTCTCCCCATTTCTTTTAAGTATCCGCCCTGCCTCCCCCTCTGTGTCAGCTCATGACACGCTAAGAGTCGTCCTCCACAAAATAACTGAGAACACAAATAATATAGTTAAGACAAGTCGAGTCGAAGTCGTGTTGAACATTTTTTATACCTCATTGTCTGAAAAATTTGTAGTTTGTCAGTGATGTAAGTAATTTATTTCGGCATATTTTGGAATAATCAAACCAAAGCTAGATATTTTATTATATTTATGTCAGACTTTCAAATAAAAACCTCCTCACATACTCGTTTTTTAAATTATTTTTTCTATCATACACAAAAAATGGTTTAAAAGGAATGAATTTTAAACGCAATAATATTTATAATAATAATAACTTTTGTCATTTTCTACTATATCCTAAAACAAGATGGTCCCAGTAAAATGGGTCGCCTATCAGACATTTTAAACTCTTAAATTAAATTGTTCATAAAAACCCATTATTCAAGAGGCTATAGCAACCAGAAAAATTTGTCACTTTCAACCTGTTCCTCCTGTTTCCTTCTCTATAGAGTGATTTTTTAGTTGGACTTTTTATTGGAAACCACTTGGTGCTGCTGCTTTGTTAGCAAGCTACTCGTGCTACACCTTCTGTGTAGGTGTTTGCCTGTATGCACCTTTTTCACAGCAGACATTTCACATCATTTGTAATAATAGGAAAAGCATCGGTGTCCTCTGTTTAAGTGTCCCAGTCAGCCGCTACAGTGTGTCAGTGAGCCAGCATGCAAGTGAGACAGTAAAGTGGAATTATAGTATAACAGCTGATTTTATTATTTATCCCACATTTTACGACTTTAAAATGTCAAAATGTCGGTTACAAGCCAAACCGTTGTTCAGATAACATTTATTTTGCCTTGCACTTAAACTTAAGCATAAAACCACTGTTCAAAATCAGTTAATATACACCGATCAGCCAGAACATTAAAACCACTGACAGGAGAAATAAATAACATTGACTGTCATGTGACACTTTCCTGTCACTGTTCTCCTCACAAAGATAAATATTCATCACATACACACAACATAATGATAAAAATAGCTACAGCCATCCCTTTACTTCCCATTACTCCCACTCCCATGTTCAAGCCCTCAGGACATGCTGCATGCATCTAATGTATGTACACCGATCAGTCATAACATTAAAACCACTGACAGAAGAAGTAAATAACATTGACCATCTTGTGATAATACAATGTTCTGCTGGGAAACTTTTGGACCTGGCATTCACACGGATGTTACTTAAACATACCACCCACCTAGACCAGACCAGGCACCCCCACCCCATAGAAATGACAGTCCTTGATGGCAGCAGCCATCCCCAGCAGGATGCAGCCTGACACAGGCACACACACAGAAACAGTTTAGGAACAACTCACAAAAAACGTGAATAACAGCAAATTAGAAATTAGAAATTTCCCACCTGCCTCATTTGATGGTGAAATTTCCCAGCTTCCTGCCTCCTGGTGCCTATAATGTGTTCAATTAGCGTCTTTGTCTGGATGAACCTGGCCAACTTCCAGGCCACATGAAGCAGATAAAAATAATGTATTAATACACCTCTCTGTGGTTTTTAAATATTTATTTGACTTAATGGTTTAAAGAGTTTTAATGTGCGGGGGACTTGTGCTCTTATTTTAATAGCCGTGTGTTTTATAAAGGATGTGTCATTTCACCTCCAATCTGTGGTCCGTGCTCTAACATCTCCCCACAGTCCAGAGCTGTCGTGACAAACAAGACCTCAGGGAATTTATTCCGTGACGGTTTGAAAAGAATATTCAGATTTGTGAGTCGCTTGAGATTTGATCCAACTGTTGTTCTGAGGACAACATATAAAATTATAATTTTTATACAGGCAATCGGGAAGTGTCATATGCACGACTCAAGAGTTTTTGCTGCTGTTTGGAAATTTGAGGATAAGAATAAGGAGGGGGTGTAAGGCAGAAGGAGATGGAAACTGCACCCTGTCCTCACAGATAAGCAAATGGATCTCAAATGGAGCTAATGGGGGACTGAATTAGCTCGACAGTGGCTAGATGAATGAGATGAGGCCACATGGGATCCCTGCTAATGCTGTGTAATGGCTGATCTGTGATTAGAAATAAGCACTTATTTCAGAGTGAATCATTGGCGACATGGTGGAAAGCTTGAGAAGTTTGAACAGTCTGTTGGCTTCAGACGGGGTTTTAGAGGCTTAATTAGTGACCGTGAAGATCTGTTTTTATTTTAGTTACTCAAAATGTTGCCAGTGCTAAAACATCGTTCTGCAGCAGAAAACATTTGCTGAATTTTTAGCCATTATGAGAGCGAAGGCAGTTCCCACAGTTGGGATTATCTTTGATACTGTAGTGACCCTGTGGTTTGCATCCTATTGTTTGTTTTTAAAAACACAGTTTATTTTTTAAGACGTGTACTTTTTTTGATTACTTCCAGAGAGAAATGCTTGGCTGGGGGTTTTGAGACAGAGCAAGGACAGCTGGTTTCCTCGGTTACCAGTCTTAATGTTAGTCTTGATTAACCTTACCACAAATTTTGAATTATTAGCCGGGAGGCTATCCTGAAGTTCCCTCTCCCACAACATTTTAGTGGCGGAATTTCAGTCTGGAGCCGCTCCTTTCATTATTCATTATTTCTTGTCGAGCCGGAACATAGTTATACGTATCATCTAGCAGGACTGTTGGTTGGTAGAAGGACTACTTGTATACTTTCCTTGTATATTGGTTAAAACACGCCTCGTACTGAAATTCATTTTGTTACCAGGTTAAAATTCTGATAAGACCAGGCTATTGAACTACATGCTCATGTGTGCGTTTGAAGGTAGAAGCGTGCAAAAAGCCAAGGTTTCCTCTGCCCCCGGGTCCTAATTCAATAATAACTTGCAAATCACTCGACCCGCGGTTCTAATTACAAGTGACGTTAAGTGCTCCTTGTTTCTAATCAGCTGACGGGTGGAGAGGCGGGGGGGAGCGTTGATACTGTTCCATTTAACCTTGAATTATGCAAAAACCCACCTTACATGGTCCAGTTCAGACGTCACTAATGTTGCTAATAGAAATTATGATTACATATGTTTCATCTTTAAAAAAAAAAATAAAAATGTATCTTTTAAATAACTGCTTATTGTGTGTGTGTTTGTTTGTTCAGGGGAAGGAGACGACAGAGGAGGAGGATGAAGTCGCCGTCGGGATGGAGAAAGGCTTCATGGACGAGTTCTTTGAACAGGTTTGTTCTGATCCTTCTATCTTAATTTTCTTTCTGTGTTTGAATACTATTATTGTTCCTGTTTACATATTAACAGATTCATAGTAGGCTCATCATTTTCCATTGTAAATTAAAATCCAGGTCAGGTTTGCTACACTACAGTCTCACAATCTCTCTGGGTATCATCGGTTTCCTAATACTAAATCTAATGGTGTTGGGTTTTCAGAGTGCTGTAATCAATCTCATGCCGCCCGTCTTCTCTTGGGAGCATTGATATGATTTATAAGCATTGAAGTTGCTGCTGGTGTGGCACGGATCGTTACCTGTTTTATTTCATTTGAAGAGACCGTTATCGATTCAGACACGTCGCACCTTATCCAGCTCCGAATAACAACGTTGGCGATTGCACTTCTGTCCTCTCCTCTTGTGCGTGACAGATACCTGCGTGCACACAGCCTGTGTATAACTGCATCTATGCATGCGTCTGAGAGTGTATTTTCCTGTACATGCTGTGCACATGTGCTGGGAACATAAACTGAACATCATCATGGCTCTCAGTCGGAGGGCCCTATTTCAGTGTAGCGGCAGTTGACATCTCCTCCCCGGAGAGATGGAGACCCACTGTGAATCATCAGTCATATGGAGCCGGGCTGACTTTACTCTGTGACATCTTTTGCTGTGAGTAAAGTGGCCTCTGTAATGCCTTTTTAATGGACCCGATCTCCCACAGCGAGCAGTTTAAAAGTAAAAAGCAGGATAATTCAGCTTAAGTGAGAGGAAGGCTAAGGAGACTTTACATCTTATGTAAAATCCATATTTATGATCTCGTATCATGGTTTTCATCTCCTGTCGCTGCTGTAATTCAGTTATTTTTATGAGCGAGACCTTCGTTTTTTAAAACACCTGTGTATATCAACTTATCTACACGTGGGCTCTATCTATTTCAATCTCAATCACCATTGCAAATGCTTCTTCTGTAAAGACGGGTCTTGTGAGGTTGAATGCCATTTAGCAGCATTTCTGAGTTATGAAAGAGGTCTGGCAGCCAGCACTTTGATATGTGAGTATTCAAAGCGCCGTGAGACAACAAACGCCTCAACAAAGAGGCTAAATTATCTGTGACTGAGCTGCAGGTGCATCAATCGAAACCCCTGTATAGATATTTAATAAAAACAAGGGGAACTGTGTTTAATACGGACAAACAATCTGAAGCCAGCGCCACAGCAGGCGTGTGATTGACGTGTTGTATATTGTGCAAAGATTTGACGGTTATATGCGTAGAAGTTCTTTTAAATTCCTCAATCATACATGCCCAATTACTCAAGCTGCTAGCCAGCACCTGCTCATTTATTGTCTCAGCGCTGCTTTCATGCAGCTATAACCACTGTCTGCTCTCTCAGCTGTTTAGCCCCCCCCCCCCCCCCCCCATCCTCCCTGTGCATTAGCATTTAGATTTCTCCATTCAGCATAACTTCAGTGTTAATTAAAATGCAGCGAATTGCACGCTTTTTCCGGTGTTTACGAGCTTAGGGACAAGGCTGTGTGGCACTTGGGTGTATCACAGGTGCAAAGCCAAACGCAAACGTGGTAAATAGTTAACTCCTTGATGAATATCGCGCACGAGTTTGCAGTCTATTAATAATTCAGTGTCTTGGGCATTGTTGAGGTGGAAACATTATAGAGCAGCTAAAAGAGCCCTTACTCCTAAAGACATCCCAGTTCGCAAGGGAGACTGTGGTGCTTCACATTTGAACTGGGAAGTCGGAAAATTTGAAAAAGTGGTCACGAGGAAAGTCAGAAGGAACTCGCCGACCCTGACCTCAAAATCCAGTGGTGGGAAAATTGGTCTGGAGTCGCCCTGTTGGGAACTGATCGTGCCCCGGGTCAATCAAATAATTTGGAAGATCGGATGAGTAACATTGATGTAGTAATACATGAAATCTGAATTTGTTAACAACAAAATGTCTCTGATTGCTTTTAGGATTACCCATTTACATGCAGAGGTACTTTTTCAGTTGAAACATACCCCTTAATTAAATCACCCGTGGGTACACCATGCTAACAATACACAATTTATTAACATTTCTCTCTCATTAAATCATTTGTACACACAGTACACAGCAACTTTTATCTGTTGACATGTAGCTAGCGTTTTTATATGCACAAAATACCACCTAAAATTAAAAGCCAAGCAACAACAGCTTGGTTTTCTGACTTCTGAGGTAATTGTATTGCAATATAGGTCTACCTCAGTGTCATCCCCCGGTTTGTTCATCAAATGGAAAAGGATTCTTCCTGGTCACCTCCTCTCAAGGAGTTTCTCTTAGTGAAAAGAGTTATTGCTTGATTCTTTCTGTAACTCTTATTCGATCAAATTTGAAAAGCCTCATCTCAGCTGCTTATGGCCACCGTGCTATTCTTTTATTCATGACCCAGTGCTTGTAACTGAGGTCTGAAATGCAGATTGTCCAGCTAATTGAGAGCTTATCGTCGCTCTCAGTGCTAGGATGGTCTCTAAAATGGGGCATAGTGTAAGTGCAGGCAGAGACACTCAAGTAACGCTTGTATTAGCTGATTGGTGTCGGCTGCTTCAATCATTCTTCACCATCAGTGACTCATTCATCAGCTCACGTGCTACCACCCATCAAGTGATGTCTTATCTTATTACTGCAGCAGGTCCCTCAGCTCATTTGGGTTTTACTTCAGCCCCCAGAACTAAATCTCCTGACAGTCAGTACCAAAGCAATCCAGGAAATAACTTCAAAAACTCAGTAATTATCGGATGTTTTAGCTGCGAGGGAGAGCTGAAGCCTGCAGCCATTTCTTTCACATTTCTCTCCTCTTATTTCTGCTTCTCGCCTCTGACAGCCTGTCTTCATCCATGATATGGAAACGTACCTCTCTTTATCTGACGGTAATTTCAGCCTGTTACATCCGTCTCAAGTGAAGAAGTGAAAAAAAAAAAAAAAAGTTGGTCTGAAAAGTGTAGACAGAGGCATCAACAGAGAACAGCTTGAGACCGGAGGGACGGTGAGAGAGAAAGAGAGACAGATTTTTAAATGAGAGTGATGTGAAGTTAGACATCAAATCCAGAGAGGAGGAACGTGTAATAACATGTGACAGCGGGAGATGTAGATAGACAGGAGGGAGAGGGAGAGGGAGAGTAATCAGGCTCTCACCCTCCCTGGGTGCGTTAATTAAGCTTTCCATGGAGATCTGGACGGATAGACGAGGCTGCTGCAGCCCCTCTGTCCTTCACCCACACCATAAACATGACCCTCAGAAGAATGTGGATATTGATTTTATAATGCGTTTTATGCCATTTGTGGCTGTTTTTCACTGCCTGCTATCTATCCTATCCGTGTGCTTGTGTGTTTGTAATTGTGTTTAAAGACCAGGCTGCATTTCCCTCGAAGAAACCAACAATAAATGTATGCTTTTAACAGGACACGGCTGTCCTTCAGCATTTATGTCATAGAATTAAATTGTCACCTTGTCCACCATGAGCTGGATGGGATGGTTTCATATTTCCATCTATTTACTCAATACAATCTTAAATAATATTCTGATATACAGAATGTATGATTAAAAAGTTTAATTATTGCTTATTCTTTTTAAATAAACTGGGAAAACGAGAAAATATGTTTGTATTTTTCTTATACTTGCACATATCGTATGAATGGACGATGTTCTGCGCAACTGATTATATAAATAAGTAATATTTCTTATTCACGGACACCATCTTAGTAGCAAAGTAATGCATATTTTCTACTGTACTCCTTTATCAGTCACTAGAATTTTAGCTGTAAAGAAATCTTTTTCCTTCAGCCATGTTAGCTTTGTAGCACCGTGTGCGTGCAGTTACCGTGAAGGAAAAACTGTAATTTGTCCTTTAAATGTGGATGATGATAAGGATTAAAGGGGAATTACCGTTTTTTACAACCTGGACCTTATTTCTGGCATAAAATACGATCTTTTACTCACCTATAAAACTTGTCTTATGACTTGGTGTCATTTGGAGTCGTTCGGACGATATTTAGATCTGTGTATATCCATATAGTGGGAGTGACTGGGGCACCGAAATGCAGCCTCTAAATAACGCATTATCTGACGCGAAACTCATTCATTTCACCAATATTTTGTTATGATACGCGAGTGTAGAGGAGGACCTATGAGCTCCTTATATGTATATTCTGGCTCAAAAGATAAGGACGTTCATCATAAACAAAGTCGTCGTCCACAACCTCAGAATCAGAAAAATTTTCAACCATGTTGCAAACTAGCAGTAGCAAATTACAGGTAAACAAGCTGCACGGGGTGCTCCGAGATGACCCTGGATGATGATAACAGGTAACTCTGGACTTAACGGGGAATAGCACTAGCGTATCATAACAAAATATTGGTGAAATGAACGAGTTTCGCGGCAGATAATGCGTTATTTAGAGGCTGCGTTTCGGTGCCCCAGTCACTCCCACTATATGGATATACGCAGATCTAAATATCATCCAAACGACTCCAAATGACACCACGTATTTTATGCGAGAAATAAGGTCCAGGTTGTAAAAAAACAGTAACTCCCCTTTAAGGGTGAAACAACAAAAGATTTTATTTACTTGTCATAATGTCTAGTGAGAGTGAGGACCATTACTTTTGTCAGTACTCATCGTGTATCAAGTCTCCTCTCATGCCCCCAAATCCTTCACCTGATGATGCAACAGTGAAGCGAGCAACGGCAAGACGCTCAGCATGGCCTCAAGCCCTCTAATCACCCTCCTTACCAGACAAAAATAAGACTTTTACACCAGAATAACTTGACAAAATGGCGATTTATAACTGCAGGTTTTGGCTGGTTAACAAGGCAGGGACATACACAGGCCACGTGTCATTTAATTTGTTTTTTGGCGTCTATGCAAGCATTTCAGCAACGTCTGATGCTGGTTTTTCTCCCACATAAATAAAAATTTGCCTGATGTCTTACTGGAGCTGAGAGACATGCACCGTGACTCACCAGCACATGGTTTCTAAACTAAGACGCCTCAAAGTGGTTTCATCTTCTGCTTACTTACCGTCTCTTTCTCCTTTTTTCATGCTGTCTTACACTTTTTAACTTAGTGATCTCTTTCCACCTTTCTTTTTTATATATTTTTTAACTCTGTCTTCACATCTGTGTGCCTCCTGTGCTGTCTGGTCTCTCCCCTGCGATCTTTCAGAACCAATTATGTTGTTATTAAAAAAAAAAAAAAAACAGATCCAATCAGCTGCTAATTAAAGAGATAATTGGAGAATAATGAGCGGGGCTGGGAGGAGGGAAACTCAGGAACGTAGCAGAGCCGTCAGAAGTGATAGAGGAACGGTGCAAAGAAGAACCAGAGGTATGCACGAGAACAAACGACCACGGATGTGTCGTGGGGATGGGTGAACGGAGAGCAGGTTGGCCTGTAGCTGAGCAGGTGTAGAGGAGGACCAAGTGATCAGCGGTTTGACAGGCCGAGATGAAAGCAGAGATTGATGAAGTCACTGACAGATGTGACCCGCTGCTCGTCCAGCTGTTACCAAAAGCCAGGGGCTGCACAGCTGGTGACGCGGCAGCAGGAAGTAGGAGGGAGGTGATTGGTTAGAATGTCAGGCCTGGATCTTGGTGGCAAACGAGTTCAAGGGAGGATATGGATGCGATGCACTTCTCGGGTCAGTTTTCTTCAAACGCATTCAATTATGTGAATTAAATGTCTGGTAATTTGCTTTTCGATGCTACCATTGTGTCTGAGAGCTAAATATGAAGCTCAAATTAGCACTCCGGTGGCTAGCTTAGCATTAAGACAGGAAAACTGTTGCTCCGTCTGCAGGTAAGGGTTTTGTAAACTGTAGCAGAACTCAATCATCATTTTCCTCCTGTTTTCTTTGTGCAAATTTAGTCCGAACATAACATGCGTACATCAGAGATTGCTCCCGTGTTTGCGGAGTCACAGAGATGATTAAGTCCGGGTAAAGTGTTCTTATATCTGTGTGTTCTTTCCTCTAAACCAGCCTCGCTCTGCTTTCATTCTGCCTCTAATATGATAATTACATCTTCACTTCAGTTTCTGTCAACATCAGTCTGGGCTAATCACGGGAGGCTTCCTGCCTCGGCACTCGGCACATCTGAAGCACCTTGTTTGGTCTCTTTCTCTTGGCAGGTGGAAGAGATCCGGGGTTTCATCGAGTCTTTGGCGGAGAAAGTTGAAGAGGTGAAAAGGAAGCACAGCGCCATACTCGCCTCGCCCAACCCCGACGAGAGTAAGGCTGTCTGGCTTGTCTTGTTTCTTCTTTTTGTGTTTCTCGTAATTAATTCTCAACACAATTCTGTCAAGGTGAAGTGCTCACGACTTTTGCTCTGAAAAATATTCTCTTTATGACAGGACTTGAGATGTCTTGAGGTGGTATGCTTGCCTTGAATTCCCAGGCTAAACACAATTGCAATAGCAAAATCAGAGGGTTTTACTCTCTAGTATCAATAATAGGACAAGAAGCAGAGGGAGAGCGGGAGTAATCAGGCTCTCACCCTCCCTGGGTGCGTTAATTAAGCTTTCCATTGTGATCTGGACGGACAGAAGAGACTGCTGCAGCCCCTCTGTCCTTCACCCACACCATAAACATGACCCTCAGAAGAATGTGGATATTGATTTTATAATGTGTTTTATGGCATTTGTGGCTGTTTTTCACCGCCTGGTATCTATCCTATCCTTGCGCTTGTGTGTTTGTGTGTATGTAATTGCGTTTAAAGACCAGGCTGCATTTCATCACTGTCAAAGATCCCTCGAAGAAAGCAACAATAAATGTATGCTTTTAACAGGACACGGCTGTCCTTCAGCCCCATGTAGCATTTATGTCACAGAAATAAATTGTCATCTCGTCCACGATGAGATGGATGAGACGGTTTCATATTTTCATCCATTTACGCAATACAACCATACACAATATTCTGGTATACAGAATGTATGATCAAAAAGTTGAATTATTGCTTATTCTTTTTAAATGAACTTCTTATATCTGTGTGTTCTTTCCTCTAAAGGGTGACGTGACAATGTTGTTGCCTTTTTTTCAAATTTGTCCAATCTCGAACAAGGATAGCGCTCGTTACCTCTTGAGTAAAGTGTTCTGATGAAGCTCAACAGATGTCTTACAGGTTAATTAATTTCATAAAGGTTTTAATTTACCCAGAGTTCATGGCTTGTTTTTACATGAGCTGAGTTCACAGCCATAGCCAGGGCCTATATGTGTGAAAATGGCCTCAGATGCAAAGATGGCGACGGCCGGAGCCACCGCGTTGAGCTTCAAACCTGCTCTTTGCGAATCCTATACTTGATGTTACGGAGGGGATCTTCCATATATATTATACACGGTCAATGATTTTAAACCAGCTGAACAGAGGTTAAACAAGACTCTCCAACTCCAAGTTACCTAAAGTTTTTTTTTTCCTCTAATCCATCGTGAATTAATTTATTGTTTCAATCAGATGAGGTTACATTCTCCTGATCCAAGCCTTCTGCACGCACCTGTCGCTGTTTAATTATACCATTAATGTTTAATACAGCAATGACTCAGTAATGATTCAGAGAAGCCCCTTAATGGAAGGCAGAAAAAAGTGAGAGAAAGCCAAACGTCCCTGTTTTATATGCTGTCTAATGTTCAGCGGCAGCGGAAAGCCTGATAATAGCGGCAGATTCCACTGAACAAAAGGAAGAAAGATGACTCTGTCGTTTGAAAGAAATTGAGGAAATATAGAACAATTTGTCGGAAAAAGCAAAAAGCCTGGTCGTAGATGGAGACTGTAATAGAAGTCAGAGGACCTTGAAGACGCTGAGAGCTGTCCCCTCCAACAATCAGTCCTCTCTGTCCTTTGATGCTCTCACAGTAAAAACCCTCTTTGTCGGTTTTTCTTCAATTTTCTGCTTTCTCTCTCCATTACGATTTAGGCTTGTCTTTACCTCTTCAGCTTGTGTGACCACCCTCTGCCAGATTTCTGAGTTTCTCTGTCTTCCATCGCCCCCACCCCCACCCCCCTCCAGCCACTCTCCACTTTGCTTTGGTTCAATCTGTGATGGATACTACAATCCATCTTTCCTCCCGTCGTTCTGCTCCTCCATCCCTGTTCCCTCACACCTCTTCCCCTCTCATTTATGTCAGGGCATTGATCTAGGCCCCTGCTCTCACAAGGAGGATGTTACTCATACAAGTAACACCTCCCAATCCCTGATTCCCTACCTCCCACCTGCCTGAAAGAGAATCGATCTGCTTTGAGCAGCAGGCGTCAGATGAGCCCTTTAACCAGCTTGAGAGCGTGCAGATGACACACGGAGCGCAGCGACATCAAGGCAAGGTGTTGCCTTTACGATACGAATTCTTCCACGAGTCGTCTCCTTTATTACTCACATCAGTGCTCGGTGTGTGTGTGTGTGTGCGCGCACCTGCCTGACAAATGCAAGAAATGCACATCAGTCAGCGGCTGATGTAAATGTCAGGGTCGTTCATTACAGGGAGGTCATTATGTTCTTCCCTTTCAGTAAAATAATCCCTATAATACATGCAGAAATCCTGTCTAGTCGCAGTGTTGTGTGGTGCAGCTTTTTTCTATTAATCAAAATCATATTCTACTACCTTGCACCTAATAAAAGATTTTTTGGACGCACTCCTGCTACATTACTTTTTTATAGACGTATTTTTAAAAGCACAAAAGGGACATATTCATATTGAATGTACGCACCTGACGTTCCTGACAATATTTCCTCATGGACAATTATGGCATACTTAATATTTTACGGCAAAACCCATTGATCTCTATTATAAACTTAAAAAGGCAACAGCCTGTGAGGATTTGCACAGGGATGACTGCGATACATAAACGGCCCGTTGCATGCTCAGATGGACGCTGCTTACATGCTAATGTCATGCCAATATAATGCTTACTATGCTGACCATCTTAATTTAGCATATTAGCATGCTAATATTAGCTTATTAGCACTGAACAGTCCTAAAACAACCTTTCTGAAAACCAAGGTGACACATTTCAAAGAAAACTTAGACTTTTTATACCCACTGTTCAGACTTTGATGTCTCTTTTTTGTGCGTCTCTCTTTCCCTGCTGTGGTAACAGTCTGCAACGCTGACATTTCTGTGCTTCAGCTTTTGCGACGGACTGTGTCATCAAAACTAACTGCACGGTGACATTTATTTTAATGTGAAATCTAAGATCTACACCGATTCATTGTACGGAAAGGGCAGTGTGGTCTTGCGTCATGTTTACATAAGCAGAAAAAAAAATGTTCTTCTTCCTCGTATTCGGCTTGTCTTATGGCTTTTGAATTACAGGCATATTCTTTGACCCCTGTAGTGAGAGGAGCCTGCTTGAACTTCATCTTCTTCCTGATGCATAATGAGTCTTCTTTTCCTCTTTGGGATCGGTGCTATGACTGGCGTGCGTCGTCACCTCGACACCCTTTATTTTTCTCTCGAGTCTGATAAAGAATCCCACACACAGTATAATGCTCTTAAGTCTTTCACAGCTCAGCGTAACATTGTGAGATTCATCAGCTTCGTAATAACACCACGTCTCCCCAGTCACCACCCACCAGGACAGTTCCACGACCCCGGACCGCTTCTCTCTTCCTCCACCTCTGCTGGCTGCGCTTTTGTTTTCGCTAACTGAGATGTTTCCTGAGGATTTCCACAGGGTTAATTCCAGCCCACTCGGAGCCAATATTAATACGCGCACTGACACACATGCAGCTTCTTTGTGATATTACGTTCGCCCTCGCGTCACACATTAATCTATATCAAGCCCCCCTAAATGAAGCATAGCAAATTTCCGCCAAATTGCGAGATTTATTTTCTTGGCTGGTGTTAAGGATGTGTGTGTTTCCGTAGACTGTGCTCGACACTGTAGTAGTACAGTGATGATAGATTAGGTAATCATCGGATCATAATGTGTATTGAACCTGCGTTTCCTCATGAGCACACTCCTCTAACGCAAGACCCAAATGCGTTTTATATTTAGAAACATGATTGAATTCACGTTTTCCGTTTAATAACGGCGTTATTTGTTTTAGTTTGTCGTGTTGTTTGTTTACCCCACGCAGCAACGCTTCTCATTATTCTCATCGATGAGACGGCGCTTGAAAGATTTTATGATGAAAAGTCAAAGGTCAGCGATGATTGCTTTTTCCACAGGAGCATCCGTGACTTTTACACTCAGCAGCTCCCAGGAGAGGAGAGGTCTATGTGAAATTAAAGACGGCTTTTGCAAGAGGTGGAGGTATTAAAACCTTTTGGGGAACTAGTTTAATAAACAGTGGAGTTTGGTTGTATTGGAAAATATGTTTTTGTGAGACTGAGACAGTGTTGTTTGTAGATGTCGGCCAGATAGTTGCTGCAGAGATAAGGACAGTTTATAGTATTAGGTATTGAATTTGCACACCGACTCTTTGTTTCTATAGTTGTAGTAGCAATGACTGTTTGTTATTATCATCATCATTATTATCATTATTTCATCTTCAGCTGCAGAATCTGGACGTCTACATTCATATAGTCTGCTGATCAGTTTAAAATCATTCGAGGTGCTTGTAGATTACACTGAATTGGCTCAGTTTTCAACACACACACTTCATGTTTTATCATGTGTTTGGTTTCCTTCCTAGTCCGAATGTCCACTGTTGCTCTGACAGAGCAGCACTAACATCAGAGCCAGAGTTTGTGTATCTAGCACTGGGTATATCATTTTACAAGCTTGATATTAAATTAATCATTAACCTGACACACCAGATGGGTCATTACCCTGATCCACCTGTGAAACCTCCTTTGAAACAGTCTCTCTCAAAAAAAATAAATAAATACTTGGCAGGCGGTTGGATGAACGATCTGTCTTCAAGGGACAACAACCAATCAGATTAATGAACCATATGACGGCGCAGGAAACACAATGCACAATAACAATATGCAATGTGAAGAGCTTTGGTTGCAACCGGTCGGTATAGTCGGCATTTAGGTAGATGATTCTTGTCGTGTTCGTAAGAGAAATATCAAAAAGGCACGAACAGTCGCTTCTTACACTCGTACCTGCAGACCAAACAACTGTGATTCAGGCCGCAGGTCCATGCCTTGCAGCCTGGCAAGATGAATTCTCAGGTGATAATCATGAATCTCTTGAGAACCCAGCTGCCCCGCAAGGTAATTAAATCAGTGCAAGAAGCGGAAATACAGCACAGGGAAAAAGCTTTCTCAGTTATATATCTACCACTGCACTATTTGAGCTAAATCAATTACTACTGACCAAGATGACCCAACCATTATTGGATAAGAGGTGGAATGCAGCCTGGACAGATGATCTGCTTATGGGAACGCACATGTACGTCTTTTTACAGTTTCCCTTTGAGGGCGCTAAAATGGAAGTTGTTCAGTGAAGAGGTAGCACATCTCAAACTTCTAAATCGAGGACAAAATACTTCACACTTCACTTGTTTATTTGGCTGACGCCAGCAGAAACGTGAGTATTTTGTCCGCGATTTGGAAGTTTGAAAAGTGGTTCATCACTCCATCACAGACTCTTCGTGTAGCACAGTTGTCAGGAAAAGCAGTTAATATCACGCCTAGTTTCAGAAATCTGCACACTTAGCTAATTACCGTGAAACTGGCATTTTTGTCTGGTGCGAGAAGTCGCAAAAAAATCGTCAGGCACACACAAATCCAGCCTCAGAAGAAGACACAACAACCGCTTTGTTTGAAGTATACCGAGACCCATAAACCATTTGGACAGTGGCTGGAAACCTGAGCAGCAATTGTGGGCTGCGATGAATGAGAGACGGATCCCAAGGCACTTAATGCAGCTTCCTCATTTGTAGGTTGAAGCATTCTGAGACAGGCAGCATGGTATCTCAAATAAATTTGAATATGGAGGTTCATTTGTGACCTTGCATCATTTTTTTGTGAATAATTCATCACAGATTGTGACACCAGTGGAATGGCTTCAAATGTTTTCCTCTCCGATCTCCTGGCTGCAGAGTTTTTGGATGAATCTTCACACCGAACTCCACTTCCCATTAGCTCACTAATTAATATAAACAGAGGGACTCAGTCCATCCATCTCCACATTTGCATTTTTGCAACAAAATCGAAGGCAGTTTAAAGTATACCAGGAGGACAAACAGTGCCATGGGCGGTACTTGTATTAATTAACCTCAGAAATTCTTTAAAATAAAGCACAAAAGCACTTCTGTCTGTAATTAGATGCAAACAACCTGCCCTTTAACACTGCTACTTGAGAGTTTATTTAACAACATTTCTCAGTCTGTTTTTTTTTTTTTGTTTGCAGCCTCTGACACCTCAGCCTCCAATTTCCAAAGAGCATCTTTCCTCCGACTCTTAAAAGTCCTCAACTCGCAGAACCGGAGATCCTTGTTTTAATTGCTGCCTGTGTGAGTGTTACTATTTCTAGTGTCAGATTTTTGGCTGAGTGTGCTCCCACGCTCGGGGTGCTGTTTGCCAAAGCTCCTCCGTCCTCTACCAAAATTTGAAAGTGTTGTCTAAGTTCCCCGAGCTCTCTGCATTCTCTTTGTTCATCGTCAGCTGTCTTTTTCTTTGTGTCTCCGTCCTTTTTCGCTCTCTGCTTCCTTCTCTCTTACATCTCCCCCCATGGCGCCCGAGCTGATGCAGTGTTATAGCCACTGAAGAAATGGCTTTGAACTGTGCAATATACATTATATGAAAGTGAGGTTAATGAGATGTCAGCGGTCATGACCAGGGCTAAGGATGAAGGGAGACATAGCGGTCAAAGCTGGTAAAATAACTCATTCGCACAGGGATAAATCCGTTTTACTGCCCTCTGTCCTCTTGACTTCTGAGCCGGGGAGTGTATGCGGGGGTTACTGCTCTGATCTGGAGTACGCTGTCAAACGTTGGGAGGCAGGAGGAGGTTTTCAAAGTGACAGTAACATTGCCTTGTTAACTAGCAGTAACCCTGATATACGGTCTAGGAAGATGTTGCAGGAGAAAGAGAGGTCGTTAGAGAGAAGGAGGGGGCGTTGTTAGACATAATGAGGGCGTGCGCTCCGTGGTGAGCGGTGCCCAAAAAGAGATATCGTGTGCTGTGTTTTACTTGAAGCAGAGGATGTATGACCATGACTAATATTAGTCTAAACTGAGCTCTAAGTAATATTTAATGCAACTCACTCCGCAGATTAAGCGTTGGACACGTGGAGCATTGTTGGACTCAAAACTGATGCAGCAGAATTAGAGATATCTGCTTTTTATTTCATTTTTTTGTCAAAATACGCTTTTGATTTGGTGTGTTAGGCTGTTAGCTAATGAGTCTCAAGCAGAGTTCTGGTAACTTGACTTCCTTAAGTGTGGACAAACGGTGCCATGGGGTCTAAAGCAAATTTATCAGATTTCTTGGAACTTTTTGTGGAGCCAGAAAATTGACTTTTTGCTCTTTCATTCACTCTTTCATTTTCTGTTACCGCTTGTGCTGTGAAGGGTCACAGGGGGAGCCTATCCCAGCTGTCATTGGACGAGAGGCGGGGTACACCCTGGACAGTTCGCCAGTCTATCGCAGGGCTAACACAGAGACACATTCACACTCACATGCACGCCTACGGCCAATTTAGAATACGGCCAATTAACCTAACAGCATGTCTTTGGAAGGTCGGAGGAAGCCGGAGTACCCGGAGAGAACCCACGCAGACACAGGGAGAACATGCAAAGACAGAAAGGCCCTCGAACCTAGAACCTTCTTGCTTTGAGGCATCAGTGCTAACCACCACACCACTGTCCCGCCCTTTTTTGCTCTTATGCTGTGGAAACAATAACTATAAATAGATTCTTTTATTTTTTACAAAAGTTTTTCTGTGTTTTTTTCTGTTGTTTTTTCAAGGTTTGGTCAGTAGTACTGAGTACTTAAGTACTTAAGGCAGTGTTGGATATCAGATTTGTTAAATCCATTACAGTGAAAACCTAGCTGTGGTAGAGATGGGAGGAGGCGCAGTATCTTTGCAAATCATTTCCAGACAGGGACTCTGGACAGGGAGATATTGGTAATGGTGCATTGTGTTCCTCCCTTGACAGTAGCTACAAATACTTGAGTAGCAACTAAATAAGAGGTAAAAAGAGAAATATACTGAAAACAGTTACAAGAAAGTGTGGCTATCCGACTATCCTGTATTCAGAGCGTAGTGCAGTATATGAAAAATGTAATACTTGCATGCCAACTACATAAAAGTAGGGATATGTTTATTGCGTGTAAACTCTCTCATAGTTTAGAGGTTACGCTTTATCTCTGTGGTCAGTTTGCCATTACCTTTGTCCATACAGTAGTCCTGCAGCAAAGCAAACGTCAGTAATGTTTTAAGGATGAGCTCACACTCCGTCTCTCTGAAACATCAGACACCTGGACTCTAGACGATCAATACGCGGAGCAAACACACAAAGGACTGGTAATATATTTACAGAGAGAGCAGAGGGAGAAAGAGAGAGACTGTGAGATGAAGAAAAAAGATAAATGGCTACAAGTCAGAGACTGGAATGGCAGCAATTGACCCTGTGTTAGAGAGGAGGAAACGGAAGCAGCTTGGTGTCTTGTCAGTGTCATGGTACCCTGCCACCAGACCGACACCCACACACACACACACCCACACACCCACACACACACTGTGTTGTTGTAATAAAAGGACCTGTGTTATCACGTTAAAAAAGCCTACTGCTGATTGTGGAGAGGAAACAGGGATGGTGTTCAGATATGAGCGGATAAATGCTGCTGCTGTAGAACCAAAGTTAATGCAGGATCGAAGCTTAATGTAGGAAGGAACTGAGCCAGACGTTCAGGATGTTTATCTTTTACCCAGTCCTGTTAATGTGCTTTCACCCATGTATTTCAGATGAGTGATGTAGGTGAGGTACCATCGTGATCAGCAGACATAAAGGCCGGCAAATCAGATCTGCTGCGCTTTCAAAAGCACTTGAACTGATAAGAAACGTCACGCTGAGAAGCAAATGCACGATGTCTGTTTTCTTGACCGAGCTTAACCGAGATGATGGTATAAAACTGCATGAGCGGTGCTACAATAAATTTAATCAGCTAATTACATTGCTATTGCCAGCTGCCCACTAACTTCGCTTGGCAAAAACACTGGAAACAGTAAGCATGGCTCAATCCCAGCAGAACGAAATAGCACCTGTAAATCTCACTAATTAACACATTGTGTCTTGTTTGTTTAATCTATAAAAAGAAAAAAAAAAAAACAATAAAAAAAATCTTAAATTGCTGTTTTGCTGTAGTTGTGTGCCAAGTGGGTATTTTGGTAAGGAACAGTTGCTCAGCAACCGACAGAGACTCCAGGAAGTTGCTAAAGAGTGCCCCACTTACCTCTCTCAGTGTTTTTAAAACAAAGCCTTTCTGAAAGGAGCTTTTTTTTTTTTTTTTGTTATCAAACTTGTGCAAAGAAGAGGAAATCATGTTTCTTACATCATTTCACTCTGTGGTTTCCTGAAAATGGTAGACTGCACCACATAAACTGGTTGCACATATACTTCAACCTGAAGTTATGAAATTAGACATGTTAACACTGCAAGATTGCTGGTATGATCTGAATGATGGTATCTCTATCATATGAAATGAGTTCCAATTAAAAACATACGGTAGCATTTAATGGTTGATTTGTGACCTGATCCTCTTCCCTGTTACACTGCTGGTACATCATGCTAACACCATTTGGCGCCGCAGCTTCATACGACTCAACAACCTTGTCATTAAGTGTTTTATAATTAATAAATTATTGGTTTAATAATAATTTACTTTAAATCGTTGTGAGGTTGTTTATTTTCTTCCGACAGATTTGTGAAGTCTTAAATGGTAATCTCCTATTAAGCATCTTTAACTGAAACTGGGAAGCGATGAATGTGCTTGTGAATCTTGGCTGCATTGTTTCTTTTGTCTGAACAAATGTGATGAAATAAAATTTGTAGGAGTAGTCAGATTTGTCAAGAACAGGTCAAATGCTGCCCAATAAAAATCTGATTCGAGGCCAATATCAGTATCAGTATTTGGATTAAGATTAAAAACTTGACCTTCATACAGTACCTTATGCAATCCTTTATGGTGACCAAGATATTTACTGAGCAGGATGTTTCACGGTTGCAGCATCACATGTCAGTGCTCTCCGATAATCAATACGATGACACTGTTTCTGGATTACCTCAAATATATTTATTGCATTTTTATGGCTTTTCTCATAAACCTGGTCTAGCTCCAGTAACACAAGTCTGATAATCTGTAATTATCTTGTAAGTAAAGGCAAGAATATTTATCATATACATGCATTTTTCATGCACTTCCATTGACGGATTCACTTGCACCGTTTTAATATCCTTCCAGCTGTATGTAGTCTCATGAGATCTATTAAAAGATATTTTTTTTTCCTGTAATTAGAAGCAATTGGTCTCGTGTTTGGGCTGCTATTCCCCAGTTTCTCTTTATAGATTTTTCACTTGCCATTGATTATATTTTAACCTTTCCTTTTCACTATCCCAAGGAAATAAGAAAAATTGAAGCTGAAAGTACTAACACAACTTAACTGGTCTATCTCAAGTAACTTAAGTATGAAACCTGTTCAGGACGTTTGTTGCATTTAATTATCGTGTAATAAAGGCTAAAATGTTGTAAATATTACTCTTAAAAACAAATATAGTCATTACCCTGGCATCGGTTTCCTGCGCTATTTATTTGATCTCACGTCCTCATGCTGGCCTTCTCCTTGCTTCCACACTTCCTCCGTTTCTTCCTTCTTCTCTCTCTCTATCTCTCTCTCTCCCTCCCTCTGTCACTTTGAAACAATCTGATGCCGGCGAGAGGACCGACTGCGCACATCGCCATAGCAACACAGTCTTAATGATGGCAACAAGCGTGACCTGAAGATTCCATTTGAGAGCGTCTGGGAGAGGGATGGAGTGTGAAGCCACAGCTCAATTGACTCCTCAGCTTTGCCCTCTAATTTGCTTCCCTCTCACTTGTCCCTCTACTTATTCATCGGTGTCTGCGCTCTTCCTCTTTTTTTTTTTTTTTCTCTTCACACGGTCCAATAATGAGGCTGAATAGACACTTGATCGGGCAGGTTTGGCCTCCTCTGTTTGGTAACCACGAGGGGGAAATCTAATCTAACTCCTTAACAGATTTTTTACATTATTACCTCTGCGATGCCGGTACCTGACCTCGTGGAACCGGTTACCAGGAGGTTGCCGTGGTTACGCGGAAATAAGAGAAACACTCTCGGAGTTACACCTCTCGGAGTTTGTGAACTTCTGCATCCGTTTGTGCATGTGGACACTGATAGTAAAAGTAAATAGATTACAATGTACCTTCATTCCTAATCTCAGATCATTCCCTGGCTATGAAATAGACTTGATACAAAACAATCACTGGTAATCAGCCCAAGTGACTCCTTCATTTCAAGTCAGCCCATTTCTGAACCTCTTTTCTATCCGACGGTCCAGATAGCTCTGTAGACCCGGTGTCCATTCTCTGCTTTAATACCATCCTACTTTGTGTGTTTGTGTCCCTCAGGTCTGTGACCCTGGCTCTTTGCCCTTCAATCTTCACGTGCCCGGTCTATTTTTGCTGGCCTAGCTCGCTTCTCTGACATCTGAACTTCACTCGTGAATGTGTGCATACAGTATATGAATGCCCGCAGTTACAGAGACCCTTTATTTTTTTAGTTCTTTGTTGCCAGCACGCACCAATAGCAGGAGGCAGGGAGCTGATCTTCATTCATTCACCTGCAGGGCTCCTGAGCTCCCTGCCTCATATACTCTGTTTTGACGCAGCTGTATTCACGATATTGCTCCCGTTTATAGGTTTTCTGAAGAGACTAACCAAAGTACAGGTTCAATGACAGCAGCTCTGCTTTAACATCGGCCATATTGACATTTAAAATGAGTGATCAAAGAGAAAATTAGCCTACACCGCCCCCAGGAATGACGATATGAAACTACCAACGATTGCCCAACGCTGTTATTGAGCAGCTCTCACTCTGCACACACAAACACACACACTCATACACCACAGAGCACTGTTTATTCATTTACCCCCAGGGCCTCAGCCCACCACCTCAGATCAGTCTCTGACCCTGACAAACTCAGTGTACGCTGCATGCGTGTTGCCACCGGCAGCACGATTATTGACAAGAGATGCAGTTTTGTTCATATGCGATATGGTAATGCTGCGGATGTTTGTTTTAAAATTGCTTTCAGATAAAACTTTTTTTTTTTTCTCGCATATTTAGTTCTTTCTTTAGAATTTGATATCCCTGTGCTTTGAGTGCGTGATTTGATTACAGCTCATTTCCTCTGTAGCTGTCTGGTTGGATTGGCTTCTCCATACATCGGCTATGTATTTAATTTCTCTGCCGTACACTTTTTTTTTTTTCTCGTTCAACTGCTTGTGAGATACAAAAGCTTGTGTAAATGATGCACCGGCTGAGATTCTTTATCATTTTATAACAGATTCAATGAAAAAATAATAAACCGTGTTAGTCTGTCTTTGACTACTTCTCTACAGCATCTGTGGCTTTTGGCTCCAGGCTCACTGGTTCTGACTAAAAATGCACAGCTTTAAAAATGGTTCAGAAAGATATTTATCAAAAGGCTAGATAATATCCTGTTTTCCTGAGTACCGTAGTTTTTAGCAAATGTTACTCAAGGTGTGAAAAATGTACATTTTCAGCTGCACCTTGGGAGGTTAGTAAGTCGCGGCGTGTTTGTTGGAGACAGACGCAGTGCAAAAGTGTGTCTACTTGTTGCATTTTTTCTTTTTCATGTAAATCTTTATGGGCAAGTGATTAAAAAACAGAATGATAATAATATATGTTAGTAATACATTGATACATGCATTTTTCTTGCAGTTCCATTGATGGATTCACTTGCACCATTTTAATATCCATTTTTCTTCCAGCTTTATGTAGTCTCATGAGATCCATTAAGAGATTTTTTTTTTTTTTCTTCCTGTAATTAGAAGCAATTTATCCTGTGTTGGGGCTGCTATTCCCCAGTTTCTCTTTGTGGTTTCCTCACTTGCCATTGATTATATTTTAACCAAATATCTGTCCTTGGGAAATAACAAACATTGTAATTGAAAGTACTAACACAGAATGTGTGCAATTTGCTGCAGCACTTGATATATCTTGATATATAGGTATCATTTGCGGTAGTGGTAATTTTCCAAAACGTATGTAATCCACATAAATGATCCACATACCTGAGCAATGATATGTGTTTGGACAACATCAAGCAGTAGGAAATTGCCTTAAGGCTTTAGCTGCATAGGAAATAAGTGCATTAAAAGCAAATTAAAAGTTAGACTTTTATAAACGTCCAAGATTACGCTTATCCTTAATATATCTTCCATACGACCGAGGAGGCCTTCAGTGCCCAAACATCAAGTGGTACTACTGGGCAACTCAACTGCGGTCCATCATGTTCTACTTCTCTTCCGAAAAAAACCCTGCCTGGAAGGACTTGGAATCCTACTCGGTGAGGCCTAGCTTACCACTTAACTTGTTTTTGTATTCAGCGGACCGGAAAACTTTGAGAAAAAATACAAATAACCCTATTGTACTAAATATGATTGACATCTGGTTTGATACTTGTAAATATTTGAACATCAATCCGTCTTGGTCACGTTTTAGTCCTATTTGGGGTAATGCCTTTTTCAAACCAGGGAGTAGTGATTCAGGATTTCGAACATGGGCTGAAAAGGGATTAAGGAAAGTGCAAGATATGTACAGAAAAGATAACGTATTTATGTCCTTTTCAGAAATATCAACCAAATATAACATCCCAAAAACGCATTTCTTTAAGTACCTTCAAATTAGGAATTTTATATCGTCATCTCAACATTATTCATTGGACATACCTATTATTTCCTCATTAGAGACAGCAATTACAGGACATTGTTATGGTAAAGGTTTAATTTCATCGCTGTATGATTTGCTCATATCCGGGTCTGAAGAATCTTCAAATCATAAGTTGAGACAGTGGAACGAAGATATAGGGGATGAAATATCACTGGAAAACTGGAAAGGGGCATGTATGAAAGCTCAGAAACAAACAATTAACAGCAACTTGAAACTTATTCAGTATAAATGGCTGATGCGTACATACATAACCCCAGTCAAATTGCACAAGTTTAATGATAACATCCCTGATACATGTATTAAATGCAATGAAGCAAGAGGAACGTTGTACCACTGCGTATGGGAATGTGTCAAGGTGAAATCCTTCTGGCAAGATATTATTAATATGATTGATCAAGTATTAGCTAGGAAGTTACCGCTGGACCCAAAGCTTTTTCTTCTGGGTATATATCCAACTATCCCACAACTACAAAGTAAAGAATCTAGATTTGTAGATATGTGTATATTACAAGCCAAACGCATCATTTCCCTTAACTGGAAAAATGTTGATGGACCAAGAATTGGCAGGTGGATCAAAGAGATGGCATCAAACATGATAATGGAAAAGATAACATACATTATTAGACAGAAGCAACATGTTTTTGATGGCGTCTGGAGACCTTTTATATGTTTTTTAAGACAGGATGCCAATGTTGGTAACATGCTACAGCAGGAGGCTCTGAGAGAGTAGACTGTCCATGTGGTGCGACATAATGTCCTGAGAAACGCCCTTGAAATGCATCAGTGCTACAACTGTTTCCAATATTTATCTATTTAGTTAATCAAAGTGAGGGTGTGCATATATGTATATGTATGTGTATCTGTGTCCATGCGGGCATGTATATACGTTTTGTATATATTTAATTTGTATTTATATATATATATATATATATATATATGTTTTTTCTATTTATTTATTATTATTATTTTATCTATTTATTTGTTTTGTTTTGTTTTTTGCTCTATTTTTTTTTTTTTTTTTTTTTATTGTTTTAATACCTCTTATACTTTTTTGAGGGGAAGAGGGGAAGAGGGGAAGGGAGGGAGAATAGGGAGAAAAAGTTTGCTTTGTTGCATGTAATAGCGACCTACTGTTTTATTTGCTGTAATTTGCAAACAAAAACTAATAAATACATTTGAAAAAAAAAAAAAAAAAAAAGTTAGACTTTTGCAGGATTTGTTGTCATTTAAAAATAATAAAACCATCAGATATGATTCCCCATCTTCAAATATTTAGCTTGCCTTCCTGGTGGCAGAAGGAGGAGGAGGAGGAAGGAATTTTCTGGCCACGTAATCGTAATGTGTTGCTATCAAATAAATTCCAAAAGCCTGAATAATAAATTTTCCAGACCGTGCCCTCCTGGCCTTTATAGCTGGATGTGAAATGATCTAATTTGTTCTGTGAATGAGTCTGAAGTTATCAGCCAGCGCTCTGCATCTCCCCAGCTTTGTCACGCTGAGCTGTATGTACCACAGGCTGATGTCCGCTGATATGGAAGTACAGCCGTTAAGCAGATTAAAAGCTTGTAGTGCATCGCTGATTAATGTGTGATAGGGTCAACTGTTATGGTGTTATGTTATCACACAAGCTGATCAGAGGATTTATCCCATTCTAGTTGGTGGGTATAAGCTCCTGATTAGGATCCATATAATATATATATTATTCAGTGTGAATAAAATAAGATGGCGGCCCTCCTACTTTTTTATTCTGTTTTTGTTTTCAGTTCTTTATGCAAGCCCTGCAGGCTGTCCTTACTGTATTTATCATCAAAGTGTGATATCTCAAACTGCCAAGAATAGCGTTCATATGATATGTTTTCAGTGCAGCTGCAGTGGAGGAGATGACATGATTACCTCATTATTTAAGCTTCTTTCTTATAAAAAAATAAAAATACGTGCAAATATTATGTTTTAATAATTGAACATGTGCCAGTGATTGAAGTCTTCCTCGTACTGTGTAATCAAATTATCCACTGAGGCCTTGTCTGTAATTGGGCACAGATGTTTGCTATGAGTTTCGGTTCAGCAGGGCTATCGCTGCCTCCTATTCATCTATGTAATTTATTCGACATTAAAGGAGCAGGTTGCAGGCAGAGACCGAGTCATCGAGAAGGACTGGGGGACTGTAGGCAGTTCAGTTTGATCGAATTGGTTAATCTGAGTTACTTTTATTGGCAATCTTTTACGTCTGCTGGCTTCCTGCGGCGTGCTAACATATGGAGATGTGATTTTCTTATGGCGTTAAGATGATGAACAAGTTTCTCACTGCTTCCCAATGTGCTAAAAAAATGGCAATTAATGCTCTAGGGTAATTTGTGTGTAGGAGAGTGACTTTTCTCAGCTTATTTTTTGGCCTCTCTGTAGTGAAAATGAAACGATGGCCAACACTTTACTTGAATCTTATGAGTTTGCATTTTTATGCCAAATAGGGCTAACCTTCGTCTTGTCCTCCAGGTCAAATTTGACATGTATTGAATATTTCTATGTCACATAATTTGATATAAATGTGGTCTAATGCCAATTAGTCGATCAGAAGTTGGCTGAAAATGTGTTACAGAATTAGGCGAGACGTCATATTTTAGGCTTTATAAGTAGTGAAACAGTTTGGGTCAGTTTTGACCCAGGAGGACAAAAGTTGCATGGTCAACAGGAGGACAACACAAGGGTTTCTATAAAGTACCCATGGGTAGGTTTAACTGGAACTTCTCAAGTGGCCACCAATAACTAGACTCTTCATTGTTATAATAAGTTATATTGGTGTTAGCCTAGCCACGATAGCCAGTCTGATGAGTTGAAAACCAAAATGTCGATATAGCTACCCAAATAAAACGTGTGTTTTTTCTTGCTTGTTGACTGTAGGCTTTTGGTATAACACAAACCTTCAGACTGTGAACTTAGAAACATCACACATAGATATACAACTAGCATAGCACTGGAAAGGAGGGGTGGGGTGCCAATATGCTCTGGCACATCGTCAGTGTGCCGGGCCACAGCACCATCATATGGCATGGAATGTGACGTCCCACTTTGTCTCGATCTCGGCGTCTCTCCGCTGTTGACCACCATGTGTCCAACTTTGGAGCAAAGATAAACATGTTCCCAGACTTTTGCTCACTGTGGCTAACATCCCCCATTACTGACTCCAAATACATTTGGGGTCATTTTAATATACCTCCGTCTTCTAAATTATACCAAGGTTTAAAGTAATGCACAGTTAAAGGCATAGCTGTGACGCTAGTTGCCGATCAAGGCGTCCGTTGCCCGCCTTGGCTCAACTCATGCTCCACCTTTTATGCCCGTTTTTGAATTGAAGAGAGGAGCCCGTGTGGAGGGCTCGTCCATCTTTGTGTAGCATCAGTGCTATATCTGAGTAGCCTTTACCAAAACCAGACAGACCAAAATTTTCCACTGTTTATACATTTTTATTTGCAGCAGAGCTACTGAGACACTACGTCTAACAGAAGGATCATTTGTGACTTAATGAAGTATTTTCCCTCATCTGCAAAGAGATAATTAATATTAATTTAATTAAGTTTGGCGGTGGTTCTTAATTATTGAGCTGTAGTGACAACAAAATAGTATCACTTATTGTTTCATATATTCAGATGGAGGATCTGAAAAAACAGCGCCTGTTTTGTTTATTGATATCTTGACTGGGTTCGTGATAATGATAATCTGTTTTTGTCTGTTCTCATTTTCTAGGCAGTTTCAGTTTCATCACTGAAAGGAAGAGAATTTATTTTCTTATTTCTCCCCATGAGCAAAGATTCTTTGAAATTGAAAAATAATCACATCTTTTATTAATGTTTGAGACAAGGCTCCGTTAATCCTTTAGGCTTTGCGGCTAATTAGTCCGACCTGCAACGTTAAATTAAAATGTTGTTTTTTTTCTTTCAGAGCAATTTCCCATGTGTGATAACCTGAAGCCATCTGAAAATTAGAATTACGAAACTGTTGGTTTCAGCTGTAATGAGCGAGTTGATTCTTCCGTTTTTCATAAATAACGTCACAGCAACACGAGATGTGACAGCAGCTCAGGAGTTATCCCTCAGTGTGGTGTGGCCGCCCTTTGAAGTGAGCACTGATGAAACAACTAATCATCTGTGTACATGCAGTAGAAATAATGTGTCTGTTTTACTGGCAGATGGAGAATAGCGTTCAAATAGAACCAAATTAGCGACACGCATCAACACTGGCATCCGCTTTTCACACACCTGGGATGCTACTGCTGCTACTCCAGTACATTTGTACTTCTTGTACCACAGGAGATAAACCCTGCAACACAGATTTCTAGCTACATGATCGTCAAAAATGCTACCAATCCTTAAAACAGAAATCCCTCAAGTACGCCGACAAGCTAGTGGTGCTCAGGTGTGGGATTCGGCAACATTTAAACTTCACGCTTGCTGCGCTTAATTATCT
This sequence comes from Chelon labrosus, assembly GCF_963514085.1. Taxonomy (NCBI): domain Eukaryota; kingdom Metazoa; phylum Chordata; class Actinopteri; order Mugiliformes; family Mugilidae; genus Chelon; species Chelon labrosus. The sequence continues at coordinate 18,494,390 of NC_140346.1, forward strand.
TAATTGTTTTTTCCGTACAATCTAATTTCCCACTTCTATTCCGATAGCTTTTCTAAAGGAACATTATGAACTTTATAGTGCTAGCTTCACAATGCTAAAAAAACTATGAACAAAAAGAACAGGAAGTAGGTGGAAGACCAAGAAGGTGGAGCCAGCAAATGATTTGAAATTTGATATTGAAAAATGATGTGTTGAGTCTATTGATTGTTGCTGTTGTCCCTGTTTAAACAATTACCTTCCTTCTCTCTTGCATTTAAATGCAGCTATGGACACATTTGCCTACTGTGTGTGCATTTAGCTGTAAATGTAAGGTCCTGCTTTTGGAATCTCACATTTGTGAAATCTGGGCAGTTTCCATTAGAGAAAGCTTTCAGCATGGAGCAGAGGAGAGTTTGATGACTGGACTGGAAAATCTGCCCAGCTCCATCATCTGATAATATGTTCCTGTTTGGCAGAAATACATTTTCTACCTTGTGGATTGTGCTGCCATCCTCTATGATTTCACTCGCAGCCGTGGTCAAGACAATCTCGGTTGCGCGTCTATAATGTGTACGTTTGATGTTGACTGCAGTGAGGGATGCTGGTACTCTATTTACAAATCGACGTCAGGAAGAAGGATGGCTTTGCGCTGCCGTGGACTGGGGCTGATGAATTGTTTGTCCCTGCTGGGAGTGACACTTAAAAGAATCATTCCCCGTGTGTCAGTATTGATTCTGTCTCTGTGAAACTCACTGGCGCTCTGGTTGGTGTGCGTGGGTGAGTTAGTATGCGCAAGGGTGTGTTCATGTGGAGTTTAAATGAGTCTGCTAATCTCTTCTTCTGCCTACTGAGGCAGAGCTGGTTGTCCACGAACTTAGAGAGTTAGTGGTTCGATCTCCGGCGCATGAACCACACGTTGATGCGTGGTTCTTTGGGGAAAATGATGAAGGGGAGTTGCTCCCATTGCTTGGCACTGGTGTGTGGATGTGTGTGAACTTGTGTGAACAAGTGGATAAATGTGACTTTGTGACTGTGGGCCAAAAGGTAGAAAAGCGTAATATGAACACAAACCGTTTACCATTACTCTCCTCTCCTTTTCCTCAGAAACTAAAGCTGAGCTTGAAGATCTAATGGCAGACATCAAGAAGTTGGCCAACAAAATACGCTCTAAATTAAAGAGTGAGTATAATTTTTGTACTTTCTCCTTCTAGCGCCATGTCTAATGATTATTTTTTCATGTTTTTGTTTTACTACTTAAATGTTTGATGAATGCCAGTAGCGTCTCGTTAATTGACAACAAGCTTTATTTATGTCTTTGTGTATTCAGCAGCCAAAAAGTATTAATGGCTTCAAGTTTATCTTGGACTTTGGAAATGGCTTTTTTTTTTTTTTTTTTTTTACATAACATTTCCCCAGAATTACTTATCAGCTCCAGTATGATGGATTTTCTTAACAAATCTGAGCTGAAATTATGTATCTTCCATAATGTTTAATCATTTATAACTAATTTTTCAAGCAAATATGCTAAATATTTTAATGCTCCTGCTTCACAAATGTGAACTTTTGCTGCTTTATTTTATGTCACACTGAGCCAAATGATTGTCCACATTTCTCACTGTTTCCTTATGGCGCATGGACCACTTGATTAGTCCATTAATCGTCAGCTCAGTCGAGAGTGAAATACAATTGTGAGCTGCAGAACTCTGGGGTTCAGCTGTTATGACCCCGGTTCATCATTACCAGCGTGTGCAGTCGTTTATCTGGCGGCCCCCGGTTACTTTCTCAGGAGACCGGAGACAGCGAACTGTATAACATTTAGAAGCTGACAGACAGCAGCTCAGTTTACACTCGTAGATTCTGTGGAGCAGTGGGCTGAGAGATTAGTGTCACTCACCACAGAGGTGGTGGCTGTGATTCATAGCACGAGTGCTCACTGAGTTTTTTTTTTTTTTTTTCTCACACTTATGCACACGGACTAACTAATGAACAGTAACATACTGTGTGCAGGCATAATGGATGTGCTGCCGGTCCTGTATCATACACCCATCAAGAGGAGTCCTTGCTTATTTATCCTTATATGTTTGAGAAGCCTTTAATCTTCTTATTCTATGGTCATCCTCCCACCTTTTCCACTCTTGACAGCCGTGTCTTATGCCTGTTTCTCTCCTGTTCTCGAATAGTTCCCGTTTCTGAAACACTTCTGTATCCACCACATAAGTTATTCGCTGTAAAAGATCACCCTGCTGTGACTCCCTGCAGGGCTCAGATGGTAAAGAATAGGAGTCAGGCATATAATATCTATATACGGTATCTTACAGGAAAATAGAAATAGAACTACTTCAGAGCTGAGATCTGCAAGATAATCGCACCTATCCCTCTTCTGTCATGAATACAGCCACATACACACACACAATACATGTATTCATATATACAGTGCATATACTGCTTTACAGTCCTATATGTCGACCTAGTTCGTTTTTGCAGATAAGAAGATATTTCGTGTTGCTGCTTTCTGTGTGTTTCTGAGTGAACAGCCTTATCAAACTGCACCTTGACATAGATCCTTACTATATTTTTGGGGGGATTTCTTAATCAGTCTCTGTTCAGTTTCATTTGTATAGAATCCATAACCATCCGCGTCGTCTCAAGACACTTTACCGAACCCAGAATCTCATGTGGGCGGACCATTCTGCTTTAGTCCAGCAGAAAAAAAAGGCGGTGGAACGGAAGAGAAGGGAGGGGCACGCTGATACATTCATACAACATTTGCTCAATGCATGCATGCAGCATATAAATATGATACAAACAAAAGTACATGACACTTCATAGGTGATGCATGATACATAGAAGCATTGGTTTACAGTGTGCTCATAAAGTTTCTATTATAAGAATGATCAGGAGCACAGAAGCAGAAAACACTGATGAAGGTGAGTATATAATGTGTGCATGTATGAGATCATAATCCATAATCAGATTACAGAATTATGCAATCTGACTGTTCAATGAGGGAATTTCTACAAAAACAAGACCACGGACAGTTTAGATGGTTGACCTTTGTATCCTACGCTATCTACATTAATGTATCTAAAACAGCTACTGAAAGTTATACAGGAAAAAAATGCCTGCTCATTAAAGGAAACATCCATTATTAATTCTAACATGATGAATACCACTTGTTCTGATATTTGATAAGAAGCATAATCAGTGCCCGGACATTTCTTTTGTAAGGTAAGTTGTTCCAATTACTATCCTCATCAAGCCAAACAATTGTGGACCAATTTATGGGAAAGCTCAGTGTGAGAAAAGTGACTGAATGCATGCAACAATCTCTTTTAAATAACTTGCTCCTGCCACTTAAGAACAAGTCTGCTCAGATGAGTCATTCTTGCTTGAGCGCCGCTCACTTTTATATTGCAGTACATTACAGCACAGAGTACTTCATATTCAGTCTGCCTTACCTTTGCAGAACCTCCTATACGTGTGGTAGAGGTTTCATTGGCATGCAGATGTTTAGTATGTTAATAATGTTTAGAGTATTTTCATTCATTCAATTTTCATTCATCTTCCGTAACCGCTTGTCCTGTGAGGGGTCGCGGGGGGTCTGGAGCCTATCCCAGCTGTCACCGGGCGAGGTGGGGTACACCCTGTACAGGTCGCCAGTCTATCGCAGGGATAACACAGAGAGACAGACAACCATTCACACTCACATGTACACCTACGGACAATTTAGAATCACCAATTAACCTAATGAGCATGTCTTTGGATGGTGGGTGGAAGCCGGAGTACCTGGAGAAAACCCACGCAGACACAGAGAGAACATGCAAACTCCACACAGAAATGCCCAGTCAGCCCATGGATTCGAACCTGGAACCTACTACTGTACTGGATCATTGGGTTATTCTGAAGGTTTAGTGAAGGCAGCCTGAATCGGGGAAGATTCAGGCTGCCAACAAGCTCAAGAAGCAGGTTTAATCATCTCCACGAAGGTTTTTGAAGAATATTTGTGCCACAAATCCCATTCAATGTTATCTCTAAATTATTGATAGTACGGAATACATTAAAGTAAATCAGAACTATAGTGCCTTTTCCTGGAACGATCAGATATAATGTCTTCCTTGTGACGGGCATCATTATTAATTAGGCGTGCTCCTAGCAGGCTGAAGGAGTGTGGGGCCAAGAAAGCACCTTCACCAGTTTATTGATCAAGACTGGTCAATGAATTGATGTTGATGTTGGATGAAGTTATGTGAAATTCTCGTACAGTTACTAAACCTCTTAAGAATGTCAACTAAAAATGTCTGCATAAACACGGAAGAGTACAGTACACATAGTAATTAAGCTGCAGGCGATATCTCACCATGCAGGAGCTAGAACAGACATTGTATACCTGTTTAAATTGCAGAAAAATTGTGATGTGGATGCGCAGGCTCCTACATCTCAGTGTAATTTAGTGACTAATTGAACATTTCTTTAATTTACTATACCAGGCAGCAGCTCTTCTACAAGTCAGGCAAGTGCTTTTTACAAGAAAAAGCATTTTTTCTAAATAAATAAAATAAAGAATAAAGAGCAATCATCCCAGTAATTTGCACCTTGGTGATTATCTTTATACCTTATTCCCAGTGATTCCTTTTTATTTGAGTGATTTGATGTGGGACCAGTTAATATTTGTGCTTTGTCGAGTACAAACACACTGACACTCTAAGATATATGAACGTCTCAATACTTCATTATAATACCCCCATCTTGTCGTAATTGTAGTTTTATTGTATATAGATTAGATCAACTCAGTTGTAGGTAAATTATACGTTGATAATGTGGCCGTTCTGTCTCGGAGCGTGTTGAATACTTTCAGATCTTGGAGTGAATATTCATGACCTCTAGAGGATTATTGATTACTGAATGTGAATCGTTTTCTCTTGTAAAACCTTTGATTCAGTGTTTCTCTTGACCAGCTAATGCCAAGGTATCTAGAAAAAATGTCCGGATTTTTGTTAAATTTTCATTGGTGATAATTTTCAAACTCACTCTGCGTTGTTGTTATATGTGTGTGTGTGTGTCCAGGTATCCAGAATACCATTGAGCAAGAAGAGGGGCAGAACAGGTCTTCAGCTGACCTGAGGATACGTAAAACACAGGTACACAGCAGATGAATACTGCATACTGTATGTACTATGTACCGTATGCTGATTTTATTTTTAAGTTAATAGGAAAGAAAATCTTTGTGTCAACAGGAAGTGATGGAATATGCACGCTGCCATCAGACAAACTGCAATTAAATAGACATTCATTGTTTTCCAAAGTCTTTTTGTACTTGTTTCAGCCTGAATTTGATCTATTTTCAAATCTAGCGTTGATTTATAATTAACCTGTTAATTTAGTGTCTACCGCTCAAGTGTTTTGAGGTGTCGTTGTCTTTCCAGCACTCCACACTGTCCCGTAAGTTTGTCGAGGTGATGTCAGAATACAACACCACCCAGTCGGACTACAGGGAGCGCTGCAAGGGACGCATTCAGAGACAGCTGGAGATCAGTGAGTAGACCTGGGAGGCTAAATCCACCTCCACCCCCTCGTGCTGACTGCGCGCAAGTTACCATTACACAGACTCGAAACATCCTTTTTGCCCTTTTTGTGTTTTTAAACATAAGTTCATGAGAACTTTTGCGCAGGCCCAGTGTTTAAAACAAGTTGCAGTGAGTCACTGCGTAAAAGTGTGTGTTGAGACGTGACTCACTCATTTCGTCCTCTTTTGTACAGAAAGAGCAATTGGCAATGAGTGAACACTATCAAACGCAAATGTCATGTGGTGTCCCAGATGCCATATGACAATACAGGGGATGAAACCACAGGCTGTTGGAACTGATGCTCATTTTCATTCTTGACCCCTCAGACTTGTTTAGACTAGTGTAGACTGTGTAATCTGATCTCATCTTTAGGGGGTGGTTCAACCTATAGCATGACATGTAAGTTTGGCCAAAATGTGTTACAATACTGCTTTTTCACGTTTGCTTAAATTATGTGCACAAGTAACACCCTCTTCATCTCCATCCTCCCTCTTGCTAGTCATATTTGTATTAATCAGGCCAAAAATATAGTCTATTCAGATTAGAGTAGACCAGGTCACCAAGACACAATCTTGCAAAAATTATGGACATGCAAATTACCGCCGCATTACCTCAGCTGATCGAACTCTTCACATATTCAGTCGAGCTCATGGGAGGAGAGCTGTCGTCATTGAACAAGCAGGTCCTTTTGACAGTCTGTTTTTGAAGCCTCCACTTTGTGAATTGTGGCAAACTTCATCATCACAGCTTCTTTCATCTACTGTAGCTGCTTTCAGAGCGACATTCACTCGACTGAGCAGACATTTGGTTTTATTTTTTTATGGAATCGCATGTAAAACCTCTGCAAAAGGAGCTTTAACTTCACTTGGTGATAATAGATTACCTCTGCCTCGATCTAAACTTTAATCTGGGGTGCATCCATCCATTATTACCGAACAGAACAAAAGCTCTGTCTTGTTTTTAGAGAAATTTCAGTTGATTTTATCCATATTTTGTTTTCGATTTTCCCAGCGTACTGTACCGAAACAACCGCTCTCACACTGAAACCGCTTTCCAAAACACATACATCACCAACACCCACACCCATATGCATGCACTTGGTTTCCGCAGCTCCGATCTGAGCTCCTCTCACTCGTGTCCCGCTGTACATGCGATGCGATTTGACAGGTATTAGCTGCAGGCCCCCGGGCTCCTGGACCGGGCAGCTGACACGCCCTCTGCCACGGCATCCTGGCAGAGTTCGCTGTGCCAGCTGCCGCTCAACAGTCATCACGACAGAGTCACCTTATACACAGCGCACACATGCGTACAGACAGAAACGCACTGAGTCATTTATTGGTAATAGCAGAGCAGAACAAGGGCAGTTTTGTTGCAGGCCGTTTGGCGTAGATGTAATTTCCTGTGGCCATCTGTCAGGTTTGAGTAGACACATGCAGCCAGTTTCTATGTGGGAGCTCCACCCAGTATGTGTTCACTAAACATGGTCCAGTCAAAAGAACAACAGTGCACACAGGACTCTATGGGGTTAATGAAAGGGCCAATACAACCCTCCATACACTTAAAGCACACACACACACCTGACTCACTTTTTCCTTGAGCTCCCACTGATCCGTTTGGATTTGATTTATCAGCTGGCAGAGTCACAGGAGACCTTTGCTGATATCACCTGTCGTCATGGAAGGGATTAGACACACAGGGAGAGAACTGAGACGGAGTGAAGGCACAGAGGATAGGGGAAGGGATATGAGGCAAAGAAGGAAGTTTACTTCCTAATTACATCTGGTCAATATTTTGATCACAATTCAATTCCTTTAGGGTTATATGGCAAGAGGGCTGTATTTCTGTTGTGTGAACACCTTTGAGTAGTTTGTGTGTGAATCAATAAGAGTGTGTCACACAGAGAGGGAAACGTAGTCTGGTCTGTCAGACCGAGTATTGATGTTTCCTCCACTGCTTCTCCACTCTACAGACAGAAAGGAAACAGGAAAGGAACTCTGTGGCATACCATAAACAAGTTGTTCTCCCATCACCTTTTTTGGCGCCATTTGTACAAATAGTTACCAGATTAATTATCCATTAGTTAAGATAATAGTTTACTGGGTCTGTTACCGGGCAGATTAAAGAGTGATACAAATCTTCTTATCTGATTCATGGCAAAGACAAATGAGCATATTATACAAAATGTGAAAGCACATGTAAAAACACATGTTACTGGCAATGTTATATGTTATTCATATACTTTACTTGAGTCAAAGTGCTTAGACGCCACTGCAAACGTCCAGGAAAAAAGTCTCCTGTGCATGTTATACTATTATATAGATTATTATTTCTCATGTATTAAAGGGGAACTGCTGCTTTTTACAACCTGGACTTTATTTCTGGCATAAAATATGATCGTTTACTCACCCATATAACTTTTGTGTAATTTGTAGTCGTAAACAAACCGACCCGTCACGGATGCGCGCGGTGCTCAGAGATGACATCATCCAGGTCAGAGGACATCATCAGGGGTCTGTAGGTCAATCTGCAGACCCCTGATGATGATAACAGGTAACTCTGGACTCAACGGGGAATAGCACTAGCGTACGATAACAAAATATTGGTGAAATGAATGAGTTTCGTGGCAAATAATGCGTTATTTAGAGACTGCGTTTTGGTGCCCCGTCACTCCCACTATATGGATATACAGGGATCTAATTATCTCCAGAAGGACTACATATTACACAAAAGTTATATGGGTGAGTAAACGGTCGTATTTTATGCCAGAAATAAGGTCCAGTTTGTAAAAAACAGTAGTTCCCCTTTAAAGTCTGTAGCTGGTTGAGATGGAGTTCATTGTCAACTATTTGTATCCAGGGAGCAAATAAAGATTATTTTGGCCATGGGTTAATCTGCTGATTTCTTAATCCATTAATAGGTGGATTTATGTGCCATTGTGACCTACAAACTTCATATTATCATATTAATTTTCTGCCAGTCGGCTTAACTGATTAAGTTGAGAAGTTTCATTCATAGGAAAACACCAAAGTTTACTCATTTACTTATTTTTTAAGACTTTAATTTGGTTTATTCACGGTGAACTAGTAAGCACTCATTTTAAGCATTACATCCAAAGTTAAAAAAGTCAAAAATATACTTCTTTAAGTCCACCTCCTGTTTCATATTATTGCATATCATTGCGGCTTGTAGTGTGTATTGGCCAGACGTAGAAAATAATCTAAAAAAGCAATGAATCACATTAAACAGTGGCCAAATTTTTCATAAATTTTTGTGTGCAATCCTAATTCGTAAAACAATTATTCATAATTATTAACTCATTAGCGCTCAGATAGTAAAGTGAAACTAAATAAATGTCATGAAAATAAATTGTAGTTCAATCCAGACCAACTGACTACATTAATATATCTGTTTGAATATTTTTACATTATTTCACATTAAAACTCAGATACTTGAGTTCAAAATAGTGCATTTCACACATCTATTTGCCTGCACAAGCGGAGAGCACAAGGCAGGCCGGCTCAGCAGGCCCGAGAAGATGGTCGCCGGCATCGTAGGGTCTCTTTGACATTTCATTATGTTTCATTTCTCAGCGGACGCTCCTTTAGCTGGCAGAGACGCGTTCGCAGCGCCAGAGGAACAGACAGATACGTACGCCAACACATTCTGCCCGTATAACGAAGCAGATTGTCGTGCATGTGTGCAGATAAGCGTAATGTGACACACTGTACGTTCCTGAGCAGGAGAAACTGCCACGAACAGGAGCTTGAGGATCACTTGCTTCCTTCGCCCGGCATGTGTGTGCAACACTGGTGCACCTTCCACTCTGTTCCTCGGGGGTCTCTCTTCATTTGTGTTACGTAACAGTGGAAATGAAATAATGCCGTTACTGGTAGCAACATGGCATTAATCATTTAATAGCCCATAAACACTGTGAAGTGAGACGTCTTGGCTTCGTATTAGGCTTCTCAGGGTTCGGGTCTCCATGGTAACAAATAAGAGCCTCCCTCAGAGCCTGGCATGGCTTTAAAAAAAAAACGATGAGGAACATGTGTGTGTGTATGTAGGAAGTGAGATAAATAGGGTAGGGTAGCACCACAGTGCCTTATTTTTTATTTGTTTGTTTTTTTTCCCTTCACAGTTATCCATGACTCATTGTCACTCCTCTCTGTCCTTCATATCTTAACCTCTTTAACGCTGCACTTTTAGCCTTAATGATAGAGAGATTATTTATTACCACAGAGGTCAGGAGGAGAATGAATTGATCACATCACTCTCTCCTCTTTATGGCCGCTCCTCATCTCCTCATTTGTTAAGCCTCAAAATGTCATCGTGGAACATGAGTAGATTCTTAAGCATGTTAATGAAACCGTGCGATCACCCAGTCACAGCTAAATGAAATTCATCATTGTTTGATATGGATATGAAGTCTGGATTACACCCGCTATGCTCGGTATATGCGAAGAGAAATGAACGGAGGTGCGCTCGGGTAAGGCCACACGGGCGCGTAAACGTTAAAGAGAAAGCTTCATCAGTATTCTGTTCATGAAGGCAATCATCGGGTCTGACTCCCGACCATCATCACTCACCATCAACCTACCTGCTCTGCCGCCGAGGACCCCCCCCCAGTACCAACTATCAGACTTCATCACGCGCAGATTCTCACTCACGCCCTGATTAGGTCACGAACACGGGTTTTGTAGTTGGATTTAAAACATGAACTGTTGGGAACGGAGAACGTCGAGCAGTTTTTGACAAAGCTAGCTGTGTACGTCTCGTGTGTTTAAAATGTTTGATATTTTAGGATACAGGCTTATTTGCTAACAGGTCAATATGGATTCTTACAGGAGCAGCTAGCTGACTTAGCAGGTAACAAAATCAGGCCACTAGAACTTCCCCATCTTCCCAACAGAGAGGCGTCATCGTGCCCCTGCTAGTAAATCTTCACCATCACGGCACCTTATTTCAGATAAAATATCCACAGTATTCAACGGTGAATGGGATATCTTATTTTCTCTAAAATAAGGTATGACAGTGACCACCAGAAAGGCTGTAACTATGCATCTGTTCCACATTAACACTACTGCCAGCAGCAGTTAGCTCAGCTTAGCAGGCCTGCTGCTGTTTGGCTCCGTTTCATTGTGCTCTGTGGTTAATCATATGTCTCTAAATATCAAACTAATCCTTTAATCCAACAAATAAACTATGGCATTTTCCAGGAAGAACTGTCCCTTGAATGATCTCGAATCATTTTACTATCACAGACTGAAGCCATTAGCAACTGTAACTACACAGCATCAATCCCTCAGGACTGATTTTCTTTTGCTTTTCTTCTTGCAATGCAGAATTGCTTTGTTCACTAACAAGACCACACCTCAGTATGTACAAAGAAGTTTATTTTGACCAGGTTAAAGGGCGGGAAAGGTAGGGGATGGGATGAAGATGACGGGGTTGAGGGGATGGGATGAAGGGGTCGAAGGGATGGGATGAAGGAAGATGTAGAGAACGATGGTGGAACCCAGGGGAAACCCAAGGGGAGTGAGATTCAGGGTGGCGGCATATCCCTGTAGACTTCTACTCCGTGTTCCCCCAGTTCCTGCAATGAGATTGTAAAGGAGAAGAAAGAACAGATTAAAATATAAATCTGTGTTGGATTTTTGTTTAATTATTTGACATTTACTGGATATAAATATGTCTTTGACAGTAAACAGTTTTCTTCTGTAATTCCATTTATAAGCAATTAAAGAACCTCCAAAGGAGTGATAATTTTAACAGGCACTGTGCACAGGACGTCCCGTATATACTGTGTGCAGCCCCTCAGAGGATTTAAAATGTGCTAAAGAACGATTGGAGATGATGCTGAAAACGTCTGAATGCGTCGTACGGTGTCAGCGGGGCAGTGATTGAACCCAAGAGAAGCAGCTCAGCGCTCACAGATATTAGGTGTAGGTGTAGGGGAACGTTTATGAAGTAGGACAAACTCTGTCGGGGAAAACGAACATAGATGAGGACGGATCGGCAGGAATAAACGCTGTCACACAGGCAGAGATGGCAGATATGGAGATAGAAAGTATTATGGCAAACTTAATAAGATACTCAATAAGTAGGTTATGGCCTTGGCTTTCCTTTGCTCTTTATATTAAGATATCTGCAAAGCCAAGCGATCACGAAGCCTGTCTGCTCATGTTCATGGCCGTCCTGTCAATTGAAGGGGGAAATGCCAAACGATTATCTGCGAGCATGAGATCTAATCTCAGCCGCTACAAATGATGTGCGGACTTATTGAGCGTGACTGACAGCTCTGAATCAATGTTTTCACCTGTCTTTTTTAAAAAAGACAAGCTGCAGCACCTTACCTGTTTTTACTGGACGTGATCTTTATCAGCCACTGTGTAGGATGGAAGAGGTAAAGTAGGACAAATCAAAACCCACCTTAATGAATACATCTGTGGAGGATGAAATATTAGCTTGACAGTTAACGTCTTTAATCTGTCATGCAGCTGAATCTAACATTACTGTTAGATTCTAATGAAACTGTGCAATGCCTGACTGGTAAGTGTGAAAGCGGTGAGGTGAAGAGACAACAAAACGTTGCTTCAGGCAGAACTTAGTGTTTGAACTGTAAGGTCTTCGAATGTGTCTGGTGTTGAGAGAGTGTGTGGAGGCCGGTGGCACGATTTCTCTCTAAACTTAGCCTGTAAATTATACTCAGCTAAACGTTTGAGATGCTTGAAATCCAGTTCCTTCATGTTGCAGACTTTTTTAATATTATTAAGAGACGCTCCACTGATTTTGACAGAAATGAAAAATGAAAAATAATGTTTAAAATGCCATATGGACCGTTGAGACAGATGGAGAGAGAAAAAATAAGAATCTGGAAAAGAGAAGCACTCGAATCTCGTTTTAAAGTGAAGGATATTTTCGTCCAGTGTATTTTGTTAGTGTTTCCTAATGTGGTTGTCATCAACCTTAGTTTGAAGAACCTTTTAAAGCAATTTTGCAGCACTCTTAATGTCTGGGTTTAATTTTAAAAGTAAACCTCTAAACACCGTGAGATATTTTTCTGTCACAGATGTTTACGATTATTTGTCTGCTTCCTTTTAGCCGGGAGAAACACAACAAATGAGGAGCTGGAGAGCATGTTGGAGAGTGACAACCCGGCTATCTTTACATCGGGGGTAAGTGATAGAACATATGTAGCAATGAGTACACATAGAAATCTATATTTGTTTAATCTAATTTTCCTCCTATCCAAATCCATCATAGATAATTATGGACAACATCACCCAACAAGCGATGAATGAGATTGAGACGCGGCACAATGAGATCATCAAGCTGGAGAACAGCATCAGAGAGCTTCACGACATGTTCATGGACATGGCCATGCTGGTGGAGAGCCAGGTGAAAACACTGATCCTCTCTCTTTCTCACTTCCTACAGCTGTGTGGTTTGGGGCTCAGCCAAATGCATGCAAATGAAACGAACCTGCAAATGCTAAATGCATTTATAATCGTCAATCCATCTGCCAACGGATAAATAATATCCAGTTTCCACATGCACAGTTTGAAAAGGGTTTGAAAAGAGGCTCCCATCTAAATCAGAGGCTCAGGCGTGCACCTTGTTCACAAGAGGGGAATTGATGGCAAGCTACGCATGCTAGCATGCTGCAGCAACGGATGCTTCTCACTCGAAGATCTCCAGTAACTACACTTCATAAAGACAGAAACTGGCACTCCTTTAATTTACAGACAAGTTGTTAAGTGTTTTTTTTAGTATAAATATAGTCCAATCCATGCCAGCAGAGTTGGAAGGAGGTTATGTTTCCAGCTCCATCTGGTTGCCTGTTTGCAAAATATCTCAGTAAATTTAGGGGACTGATAATTTTTGGCTGAAAGATAAGTCGATTGGAATCAGATGATTATCTGCATTTGGGATTTCTGCCTTTAGCCCACTTTGTATACATAATTATCATGCTGCGTTCAGGAGCTGAAAGGAAAATCTGACATCTGGGACTTTCAAGCTGGCAGCTCAGGGGACTATTTTTTCAAAGCGTTTAACTAAAAACAAACCTTGAATATCACAGGCATTATACATTAGAACATTTTATTCTATTACAAACATACACACTGAGAAACATTCAGAGCTTGTGATAAAATTGTGCTCCTATAACGTACATAGTTTATCCAGAAATCCTGAACTACCTGTTCTCCTCGGTAGAAAGCAGAGCTTCAGGTAAATCTACAAGCCTGCTGCCAGTGTGTGTGACTGCATGAGTGTGTGGGCTGAGCCCCCACGGAGATTAACTGTTTCCCTCATCAGAAATACTCAGACTAAAATATGCAAAATGGAAACTGAGTGAGAGAACATGTGAATAAGAAAATAAGATAAAGGATTACAATGATTGTGTTTGTTTGTGTGTTAACTCTTTAATTCCTATATTCTAAATACTTAAATGAACTAACCCTGCTGTTATTCTCTAACGGCCACATCATTTGTGATTATACTCGAATGCGATTGTTCATTTTCTCAGCTTTGCTCTCCCTGTCCCCAACTCTCCCTGCTGTTTTCCCCTCTTTTCTCTTGTTCACACCGCAATACTGTCACCACACCAATGACTCTAAGCTCTAGAGAACAGACAACGCTGCTCCCCTTCTAAAACAGAAAGGTAATTCACCTGTAATTCCTTATTTTTTTCCTTTGAACACTTTGGGAAATCTTCGTGCATGCTTGGAGAGCTGTATGCTGGCTCATTTAATAGTCGTTTGAATGCAAAACGGTTCAACAATCAGGGGTCAAGTGTCAATGCTGCGTTGGGTCAAACATGGTTAATTAGTCTTTCATTGATTAAAGAAGAAAAACGTGGAAATAAGTTGAAAGAATACGATTTTTTTTTTAACCCTTCAGCATATGCCAGTCTTTTCCATTCTTTAATATAATCATGTACAAGAACTCTAGCATGTATAATAGAACTAAAGAAAGTGATGAAACACTTATAAGACTAGTCTAACATTTACTTGCAGTTTTACATCTATGAAATGTAAATGCTGCTGTGTTTAAAGACTGCTTCCACCATCTCTGTACTGACTCCTTCTCTTATTTATTCTGCGCAGGGCCAGCTGATGAACAACATTGAGCGGAGTGTTTTGGAGGCCCAGGAGTATGTGGAGAAGTCAAAGGACAACTTCAAATGCAAAAAGTTAAAAAAGACCAGCAGACGGGTGACATAATTATTTCTCTTTTCTTTCTCCTTTTCTTCTTCTTCTTCTTCTCTTTAATTCCTCCCCTTCCCCATCCCCTCATCTCTATCTATATCCACTCCTCCTCTTCCTGCCTACACACCGGGCTCCCTCTTTCTTCTCCCTGTCTGCATGTCTTCAACACCTCCTCTGTAACTAACCTCTCCTAGGGGGAAATGATAGACCGCATAGAGTACAATGTGGAGCACTCAGTAGACTATGTGGAGAGGGCAGTATCAGACACTAAGAAGGCGGTTAAATACCAGAGTAAAGCCCGGAGGGTGAGTTGCTTATAAAAGAAAACAATGCATGTGCAAGAACATGCAATCACACGGCGTTGGATAACTTCGGAAACGTTGCATGTGTTTAAACTGCAGTGATCGTTGTCATCTGTGTGCATGCTCACCTGTCGCGTATTCTGCATTTAGACAGTGTGTGTGTGTGTGTGTGTGTGTGTGTGTGTGTGTGTGGTGAGTGACTCCCAATCAGGGTTGCTGTATGCATGCCTGCTGATTCGATATGAAAGACAATCCAAATATAGTCTGATTTTGACTCGATAAAGAACAATCTGCCAGACATACTGGAGTAAGCTGAGTTAGATATAACACCTGAACACCACATGCAGCTGAAATCTGCCAAGCAAGCAGTGAAGTCAAAATAGACAGCTAAAAGTATGTGTCGGAAAAGTGTTACCATGTCAACTGGTGGTGTTGCAAATGCACACTCCTTCTCTCTCAATGCATCCACCATGATGTCGTTTTTAAACTGGTGTTTTAAAAGTTGAAAATGAGCTACTGGTGAACATTTAAGCCGCTGGTGCCGGGACTTTGTTACTTTGACAGTGTCGTTGAGTCATGTGTTGAAGTGTAGCAGGCAGAAAAGATTGGAAACTGGTGTGAAATTAGTTGAGACTGTTACTCACCAGGTTGCTTCACCAGTATTTTAGAAATTTTGATAAAGTTAGGTCCTTCCTTCTTTTTACAAGCTGCAGTGCAGTGGAACAACTCTGCCACCTCTTGGTTAATATCTATAATAGCACAATAACACATATCTGGTTTTCTTTCTTTCGTTCTTGTTCATTCTCTCCGACATACACCGACTCATTGTCTGACACTTTGCTCTCCTTGTCTCTCCTCCCGATCCCCCCATCCAGAAGGTGATCCTGATAGGAGGTTGCGTTGCAGTGTGTCTTACTATCCTCATTATTTCCCTCGCAGTGGGACTCAGTTAGGACCCTCAGAAATCCTCGCAGAGCAGACAGGACAGGATAAAATGCTTCCTGTTCCAGCGACACACTACCACTGTTAATCTATTAAAATGTGGCTCCGTGTGTGCACTGTGTAATGTGCAGCCACTGCTATTACTGCTTGTGAACCAGGAAGCTGGTCATTAGATGGCCGGGCCTGAAGTCATTTCATTCTGAGCACTCAAATATTGTACATAAACTTTTAAAAATGTGTATTTAAATATATGTTTTTGAAAAAAGAAAAAAAAAAAAATCAAAATCAATCACAAACCTTGAGGGACTGTTTGTGCTTTGCTTCTGTTTGTGTCATGATTCACACAGCTTTGTCATGTGCATGTTCGGCGGCATGTTGAAGAGCTTTGCATGTTTTCCCACCAACATAAAGGCTGCAGCTGCTGAATGGACACACGTTCACTGATATTCAGAATAAACTTTTAATTGCACCTCAGCACGGGGAACCTTCATGAACAGATGAATACTTGAAAATCCAAAACAAATGCATTAAAGGAATAATTTCACAAATTGGGAAATATGTATCAAAGCTAGAAGTTGTAGTTTTGCAGGGTGTTATGTTATGGACTCTCCAGAGTCTCTGCTGGTTGCCTGGCAACCTGACGTTGGTGACAATACTAAGACGAGTACGCCCGCCACCGGCCCAGAAATAGTCAGGCACATGAACCCCAATGGATGCGTTGTAAGCACGGGTTTCCAGCTTCAAGGTCTGGTTCCATATTGGGCGCCTCGCTGCAAATGTGCATGCTAGGCTCTGGGAGAGTTTCACAAAACCTTCATTAATTATAAATTCATAACCCAGAGAGGAACAATTGAGCTCGTGTCGGTGCGCAGTGTTAGGTCTACAGATAAACAGATGTCCTCTTTATAATGATGCACTATGTGGTACTTGGGATCATATCCACGTGCATCCATAAAAACTGTATGTAAAAATACAAAATTAAATGAGATATATAACAATATATTACTATAACTATAGACTATAGCTATAATTTCTCAGGTTAAAAAGTGGTGGGAGTCACTAATGTCTTATTTACTGTAAGTGCAGTTTTCTGTGTGTTTCCCAAAATGTCAAACTGTTCCTTTGATGGCGACTATTACACAGACTTTACATGTTGGCTGTTTATGAACTCATGTGGAGGAGTGCACATAAAAAATAAGTTTACTTTAAAGGCACTGTGTTGATTTTTACTGTCTGTGTTATTTGCAGTCTGCAAGTACCACAGACCATAATTGCATGTTTTTGGACACTACCACCAGATGGTGCCACAATTGCAGATTCCTAATTTTACAAATAGTGGCTTTAAACCTGAGGATTCATGTTTGTGTATATTATTCTGAACACTTTTTGTTGTTGTTGTTTTCATGTGGTATGAACGAAATGCAGAAACTAAAGATGTGTGGATTTAATGTGGAAATGTTTAAAAAAAATAGTCACACTCCAACATCATCAGAATACATAAAAAAAACATATATTCTCCAGCTTCTACAAAACTGCATTTTGTTCTGATTATCATAAACCCTGTGTTAAAGTAAAGTGTAATTCATATCTCTAACATGTTTCTCCTCTGCTCCCCCCTTTTGCTGCTTTGGATGTTTGTCTTTCTGTTCATGTTAACTCTGTGCAGAAGAAAATTATGATCATTATATGCTGTGTGGTTTTGGGGATTGTCATTGCTTCCATCGTTGGGGGAACTCTGGCCTGAACCTCGGCCCGCAGTCGCACCGAGAGGCACACAAACACAGAGCCGCACGCACACAGCAGAGACAAGAGCAGAGCAGACACACATTTTCACAATTTCCCGTTTTCATGAATGCAATCGATTACATGTTTGGCACCAGATGCGTTGCGTAGTGTACGATGCATTTTACACACACTGTACAGGGCCAGAGGTGTTTTCGCATGAGTTGCTATTTTGTAAATGTGTGGTGCTGCAAAACCGTTTATCCAAGTGTTGAGTGTCGTCAAAGATATGATGTTCCTTGAATGAAAAAGTTACTAAAACGATGTGTAACGCTATACTAATACATTCCGACTTCCAGATGTGACACTGATTCAGTTGTAATGTCTATTTTGTGTTGTACAGGCAAAGTGACAGGTCACTCATCTGCAGTGTTTTCAAACCCATGTTATTGGTAGACCCCTGGTTATTTGTTATTTATTTAACTTTTTTTTTTTTAATTTTTCTTTTGTCTTTTCTCTGATGTGCTCTACCTCCCGTCAAAGCCCTGCATGGTTTAGTTCACTGTAAAGTAGTGTTTTGTATTCTGTTGCAAAGGGGGAACACAATGAAAAGAACCTAGCTGTACCGATGTTGGATATTTTGCTCGTAGAGTCGTCACACTGCCAAACCTTTATTTATTTATTTTTTTAATCCTCTGTGGTTGACGGAAGTAACACTACTGTTCTAAATTTCATCTGGCCTTACCGGTTGTGCAGCATTTCCAACTGTGGCGATAGTGAGTGCTGATTGAGTGCATGCTGTTTATGTGAAAAGAGTACTTGTGCGTGTCCATGTGTTACTCTACGTCTGGACGTGCTGGGTGTGAGTCATGGGATGAAAACCTGAGTGCTTGTTCTTTCGCCACGTGTGTCTTTGTTTTTCAAACTGATATAAATCTCTCTAACACTGCCAGTATGTTCCAATAAGCTGTTAAAGTGGAGTCTAGTCCGGTTGGACTGCCAGTTATGGTTTGTAAGCGACGAACCCTCGTCGATTTATGTCTTTTTCTTTAAAAACCCTAAGCTTTAAACGGTGCATATTCTTGTGTCGCGCTACTTATTTGTTTAGTTTCATGAGTGAACTTTGAAAGCGTCAGCATGAAGTCAAAGTAGCCCTGTAAAAGACTCTCATACCAGTTTTTGGGGACACATCAGACTTGCACAGACTGCAACCATGTTACCATGTTGCCTACTCAACTTGTTGCCTTTGTGTTGTATCGTGATGACATGGTTTCGTTTGATTAAGTTTTTTTGTTTTGTTTTGTTTTTGTTTTTCAAGTAAAATCTGTCTTGAAAATCACTTTCAGAGTTAGTTGTTTTGCTTTTGCAGACATGTTTTCACTAAAGTCCATTAAAAGGAAATTCTGGTATTTTTCAGCTCGGGTGTTGGTGTCGTGCGTGTGGCCATTCTGACTACATCAATCAATCGCAACATCAAATCAACGAGTGAGGCAGCAAGGGCAACAGTTATTTATTGAAGCAGAAGGAAGAAAATGGTTAAACGTTAGGGCAAGGGCTCAGAGCATCCACGAAATCTGGGGTATTTCCATCAAACAGTGGTTAGTGTCTAACAAAAGTGGTACAGTGAAGGACAAATGTTGAAGCGGTGGCAGTGTCGTGGCTTTGCGGCCTAAAGGAAGAGATTCAGATTCAGAAAACTTTATTTGTCCCCGGTGTTAGGGAGGAATTTGTGGTGATGCCGATGAAGAAGAAGAAGTACCAGTACCAGTCTTTGGTGATTTTTACTGCCAAGTTGAGTGTCTGTTGGTCATGAATGTGAGTAAGAGTTCTTACAGGCAGGCCAATGATCTTAGAGCAGACCGAAACAGTGCTCTGCAGTCGGTTTCTGTTGTGGAGGCTGATGGAGTGGAACCAGCAGGTTATTGAGAAGGTGATGATGCTCTCAATAAAACTGTAATAAAAAGTCCGTAGAATGCCTTTGCTGACTCCAAAGGAGCTGAGTTTCCTCAGGAGGTAGAGGCGTTGCTGGTACCTTCTGATAGTCTCTTCAGTGTTGGACGAGAATTTCAGCAGGTTGTCAAAGATGGTGCCCAGATACCTGAACTTCTCGACCAGCTCCACTGGCTTCCCATGGATGATGGTGGTGGCTGCTGTAGTCAGGTACCTCTGCTTCTTGGAATAAGTCATCACCATCTCCTTGGTTTTACTGACGTGTTCATTTTCTGTGTCATTGCTCTGTGCTCGACGCCGTAGCCTGACCTGCTCTTCCCCAGAAATGTAATTTACATGTCACAGCAACGCGGACCACAGCAGCTGTGATTGGTCCTAAAAATCTTTTCTTCATCCACATCTCTCAGGAAAAAAACAAAACAAAAAAAACAGACAAGCACAAAAAACACACTCCTTCTGACTCAGTAAAAGTGATTTCAGTAAAGGTAACTTGTTTCCCATGTTTTAGCTCCAAAATGAACACCGAGAGACTCAGTGCTCAAAACTCAACTGACTTAATGTTTTATTGTCTTTTTACACATTTAACCAACTTACTATCATCTTGCATTTTACTTCCCACCGCTTAGTTTGATAAAATATCTTCCTGCTTTTTCCATCCTTCTCTTTTTGTTGATGTGAGGAGGCGTCTTTACCCTGAAGTGTTGGAGCCTGTCCCGGCTGTCATCAGACGAGAGGTACACCCTGGACAGGTCGCCAGTCTACTGCAGGGCTAGATTTATAACATGGTTATTATTATTATCATTCAATAGCTAAACTTAAAACCAAACTAAAAACAAGCTAATTTGCATATGTTCAAAGATTATTGGCCAAACACTGGAACATTTATTTCAGACAACTCAAAAGAAGCACATGTTCAGACGGGTTAATGATATCTGTGGTGGGGATTTTTCATGTTTCAGTGTTTCCACTCAGGGCCTCGGGCAAAGGGTGGTACCAACCTGTGCTCCTCAATTTAAACATAATAGGTTGAAGAACATGTTTAGTCTATTCAGTGTCTTAATTCTTATGATGCCAAATCCTTGTTGTGACGTGGCATGTGTGAACGTGTCTGAGAACAGAGCTAGGATGCATTTAAACTGCGTTAGTATTTGTGTTTGCCTCTTCAACAAAGCTGACTTAAAGAATGCAGAACACAATTCAGCGTAAGCTTTTTGCTTTCTCACCGACCAGGTGAGTTTGGAAAGAAGAGAGTCATTCTCATTGTGTGTCCAATGCACAACATCAACCTGGAAGCCTTCTTTACCTGCAGACCCGGGGCTCGTCATCACACACAACAACAAGCACAGCACCGTGAAAAACACAAGGCACACTTTGCATGTTACAGTTCCTCACTTGAAGCCGACAATCAAGGCAATGCAGACCTAATCAGAATTGTGCAAATATGTAAATAATAAATGCTATAAATCGCAGGCCTGGATGATGCACTGTGTGTTTGTGAACGCACACAGCTCTCAGCTTCCTGTGTCCGAGCAGGTTTTGGAAACTTAGCTTAGTTAATCTAATAAAAACAAATGAATCAGAGTGGATCTCTGATGTGAGAAAGATTAGACTTTAATTAGACTTTAATTGTTAGACCCTAAAATGTCAAGTAGAGAGCTTTATAACTGCAAATAGAGAGTGCTTTATAACAGCCTAACAATAACGATCAGAAATATGTGCAGCGTCAGCAGTATGGTGTCAGTAATACAGTACATGGCACAGCCAGGACATACAACGCAAAAGCTGGTTCAGTCAAGTACTCAAGTAGCCTCTTTGCTTCGGTTAATGATGAATAAACTCTGTTGCACTGAATTTCTGCTCGTCTGTGTTTGTCTTATCTTCAGTGAGGTTTCTGTGTTTCACTTCTTCGTATAAAAGAGTCTAAGAACAGTTTGTCTTGTCTTCGACACTCTTGTTCCTGTTTCATTTATTTTCCGTCACAGGTCAAATCTGAAGACGAGACTTTCACAACACGTTTAAAATCGACACAAATGTCACCAGCAATTTGTGGAAGCCGCTTGAAGAGAGAATACCAAGTAGGACATTTTAAAGAAATAGAATAAAGAAGTACTTCATATGGCTGTCCATGACTAACACTGCTGTCATCATTCAGTTTCTTTTACCAGAAAGCGGCTCAAGTGATGAACACGGAGGACAAGTTCTGTTGAAACAATTTCTCTAGTCACGAATATTAATCTACACTTGAGTAAGTCAAGGGCAAAATGTTTTCATTCACCTGGCTGAGCGGGTTGATCGAAGGACAGACACAGCTCTGAGTATAGTGCAGGACGTCTGCTTTCTCCTTCACAGTGTTGCTCTCTTTGAATATTTATTCGTTCTCCCTGTCACTGAGGAAACTGTCCACTGAAACTTAATCCTTGTGTCAGTCGAAAACCTTATCCGCCAACGCCAAGTTCCTTGTCTAGAAAGAAGAATATGAAGCGGGAAAATTACACCACTTTTATTTATATTTTCCACCCTGATGCAGACAGAAGAGGAAGACGCACATGTGGTTACACTACTTTCACAATAAGTCATTTTCCTCACAAGGTTCCTCTTTCTTAGAGACTAAAGGCCCGATGCCCAGCAAGACTCCTGCTGACCTCAGAGTCAGCACATCCTCTACAGGTAAAGAAACTCTGCCTCATTTCTGTGTTATAGCCATGATGCAACAGTGCACTCATGCAGTAGCATAAAGGGCTTACCTTACTAAATTGATATGACACAAGTTAACATCCACTCTCTATATACACCGATCAGGCATAACATTATGACTATATTGTGTACTGTACGTCTCCCCTGTACCTCCAAAACAGTTGTGACTCATCAGAGAATGGACATGGGTCTTCTGAGGGTGTCCTGTGGTGTCCGGCAACAGGATGTTATTAGTTATTGGGTCCTATGGGTTGAGGGGAGGGTCCTCTGTGGATCATCCCACAGATACTTGATCAGTTTGGGATCTAATGAATTTGGAGGCCAGGTCAACACCTTGTGCTGTTCTTCATGTTTTTTGAGTTGTTCCTAAGCCGTTTTTGTGTGTGTGCCTGTGTCTGTGTCGGGCTGCGTCCTGCTGGAGTGTCATTGCTATGTGGTGGAGGTGCCTGGTCTGGTCCAGGTGGGTGGTACATGTCTAAGTTACATCCACACGAATGCCAGGTCCAAAAAATTCCCAGCAGAATATTGAATTGTCACAAGATGGTCAATGTTATTCACTTCACCTGTCAGTAGTTTTAATGTTATGGCTGATCGGTTTAAATATATATGGATCGCACTGACTTTGCTGAGCTGTATGTTGTTGCATTTACACTAAAACTGGATCGACGGCTGCAGACCAAATTTTACCCAGGTAAGGCCGTTAATACTTTCTTTGTGTTTTTAGTTTATTACGAAGAATAAAATTAGGCTTTTAAATGTTCAATGCTTTATTTAATTAAGAGTGAAACATACTGTATAGAGGTTGCGTGGATTAAATGAAAAAACAGTGATACAAGAATAAATGAAAAATCTGAGACATAACAGACCTTATACTGCTTTCGAAAACAAATGGAAAACTATGAAAAGAAGAAAATAGACCAAAAGGTATGAATCATTTTATTAAATCAAACCCATTTCTCTCTGTCTCTCTTTGTTTCTGGGAAGCAGGCAGGACTCCTCTTCAGCAATGTACACACTTTATAAACTTTAATGCTGCACCATTTCCATTAAAAGAGTGTCTCATGAAGCGAACATAACATTGAAAGTTATTGAAAGTTTGCATTATTCAAAACTCAGCCCCGTCTCAGATGCCTGGGACGAGGTAGAAGCGTCTTGTTAGTGTGCATCTGTCTTTGGTTGGCATCTGTCTCTTGTTGCCAGCGTCAAAATCCTCAAAGCGGTGCATGACCTGTGCGGTGGAAACAAGACGTGCACCGATTTAGGAAAGGCATTAAGCAGTTTACTGTATATATACGTTGTACCCTTATGTTATACCTTTCTGAAAAGCTCCTCGATGTCATCCTCGTGCGCGTAGGTGTTGAACACCTCGACGATGTACTTGATGAGGAAAGACCCGTCTTCTCTGTGCCTGTATGACACAGTATCTGCAGGAAAAAACAATCAGAGATAGAAACGTCATGTAGTTTTCAGTACAAGAGGTATAAATGATGTTATGAGTGTGATAAGACCTGATGATATTCCAGTTAAACTGACCGGGAGTGCTGGAGAGAAGAGAAATGAAGTCTTTTTCTTTGTGCACACATTTCACACTATCATCCATTATGTCCTCGTCAAGAGCAGACGGACGTGGCGGCGGCACATCATCGCTGACCACGGAACTAACAGTCACAGCTCCACCCCGATCTGCAGCACATGTGAGATGATTTTAATTTAATTCAGGTCCAAACTCTAATGTGGTAATCTAATAGGACTTTTGTTGATGTTCTTAAGGAGATGAGATGAGAATCACCTCCTCTGCAGGCCTGGATGACGATGATCTTGGGTTTGTTCAGCAGCGCTGGACATTCCTTTGAGTCCAAGTACTTGTAGATGTTGTCCACAGGGAATTCATCCGGCTTTTCATTTGTATTATCGACACCAAGGATAACTCCCCGTTTCCCATGAGACATGATGACCACAAAGACGCTGTCTGTGTCTTTGAGTTTCGGGTGTTTGGAGAACTTAATGAGAGCAGCCTCAATCTCCTGTGAGAATACAAAAAGCCACGCCGTATGTTGTTGTGATAGTCAATCTTGAATCTTAAGCAGGAAAGATTAACCGTTAACAAGAAAAAAACACTTAGATTATTTAGAAAGTACCTTTCCAGTGCAGTTCTTTGACTTCACCACCTCGTATCCCAGACTGTTGAGCAGTTTCTCCATGTTCTCCTCGTCTTTGTCAGCCCCTTCTCGTGTTAAATTATGATCGGTAAACTTTATATTTGTGATTAACAGGGCCACTCGACTCCTAACGGCCACGGGGTAAATCTGAAGAGAACACAATTAAAGGGCACAAAATGAAATCAGACGTTGAATATATGAATTCACAGTTCTGTATGTGAACATTAGCAAAATTAGCCCAACTAGTATGTCAACATGAAACGCTTGAGGGAATATGTTTTCAATTGTAGATGCCAGTTAATGACAAACATTTTGATCATTCAGTTTGTCCTTGAATGAATCAGACGTGAGGATGAGCTTGTTTGACCAGGTTTGCTGCCTCGGAGGCGCTGCAGCTGGGAAAAAAAAAACAAAACAGTGCTTTTAGAGTAAGGGCCAGGTGTTTCTTTTTTAACATTTTTGAACATAAACTCACCTGGTGGAGGACCACAGGACAGGCCCAGTACGGAGAAAAGCTCAGGATCCCTCCTCTCAATGTGGCTGATCATCTCCCTACTGGCTTTGTCTCCTTTCCTTCTCACCATGTCAATGGCAGAGCGTGCCATGTCTGCTTTGTTGCTGTTGTCCTCAAGCACAGAGTCTGTCTCGCCATCGTTCAACAAACCGTCTTCTAAAAGGTCGTCCAGGAGCTGTTTAAGAAGGGGTTTCGACACCCTTTCCACAAATTTCCCCCTCACTCTGGCAAGCTCCTTATCTAGAGAGGAAATCATATAACATGCCAATAACATACAAATCATGATTATATTATTACTTGCAACGATAATGAATCCGTAAGTCTTACCTGCCATCGTTCAGAAGCCTCGTCTCTGAAAATACAGTCTTTCAACCTGCACGAATAAGTGTGTTTATGGCAAGGAAACCTACTTTCTCTTAAAGTTATCAGGAAACTTTACTTCCATAGAAGAGGTGACAAACAAGTAAAACTGGTGGTGCCACACCAGAGTTTGGATACAGAGAGCCAGCTGTGATCTCTCTGCACTAAAATGACGGCAGTTAAGACTTCTATGTAGCGTATAAAAAAAGTAATCTGCCCCTTTAAAACTTATCTTTGAGAGAAACAAACTGTCATGCCCCTGTAGAAACTTTTTTTTTTTTTTTTTGCTTTATGTATGACTTACATACCTCTTTGACATGTGAATGCTGTGAAGTCTGTTGGGCAACTTTGTAGGTTTTCTTAGGAACTTAGAGCTGCAGTTATGATAACTGATTATGAAAATGAATTTAAATGACAAATGGTATCTGAATGTTGAAACCCTGAATGACAGATTGGCATTTTCAATTTTTATTTTGAAAGAATACTGGCGTGAGCTTATGGATACTGTTAAGAGTTATTCAGCAACTGTTGTCCATAATGCTGACAGCAGGATGCAGCCTGACACAGGCACACACACAAGAATGGTTTAGGAACAACTCAAAAAAAAAAAATGAAGAACAGCACAAGGTGTTGACCTGGCCTCCAAATTCGCTAGATCCCAAACTGATCAAGTATCTGTGGGATGATCCACAGAGGCCCCTCCCCACAACCCATAGGACCCAAAGACCCCCACTATCAACATCCTGTTGCCAGACACCACGGGACACCCTCAGAAGGCCCATGTCCATTCTCTGATGAGTCACAACTGTTATGAAGACACAACATTAAGAAGGTGGTCATAATGTTATGCCTGATCGGTGTATTTTAAACTACATGTAGGGCATCAGCAATGTGAATTAGACAAATCAAGATGCCAAATTTTCATGTATTTTTATGAAGATAATATTCGATTACCGTACCCTTTATTCAATTGTTTTTTTAATACATTGTGGTTAGTATGTTTCCCGTTGCTCTCTGACCGTTGATGGGGCTATTTCCTGTAACCGGGAAAAACAAAACTGGAAGCTCAGGCAAATTTATCTTCACAAATACTGACTAAACATCTCTTCCTGATGAGTTTTCTCTTCTGTTAATTGACAAGTTAATAGGTTTTGTGCTACAGGTACAAGATTTACCCTGGTCAAGTTTACAGTCTGACACACAGACACTGCCAAACTAAACATGTATAAGCTCAACAAAACCTTCTCCAAACACCTATAATGCTAAAGGTAGACGACATAAAAAGGAGGAAGACCAAATATTGAAAAACAGATTGAGAGAAATTTTAATGTTGGATTCAAAACATGCACAAAATGAATGAAAATGAGAAACGGATCAATAAAATACATGAATGTGTTCAAAAGATTAGAGTGAGCTGCATTAAGTTTATTTTAGTTACAGTACTAAATCTATCAGCTTTACGTGTGTATTCTAGCCCTTTTATATATGTCTGCACAAATATTCATTTTAAAATGATCATCTCTTAAGTGTCGTTGTTATTAAAAATACAAACAAATGGTTTGTTAGTATCGTGAAGTCCATGAGTGAACAAACCAGTTACCTGCACACAATGCCACATGTTTTCCAAGCACAATGATTGACAGCCACCCCTCCTACTGAGAAACAAAACAGCAAGACTGAAAGAGACACAAACTGATTGTCTTTGGCGTTTTCACTGTCTTTCTGGTCATTTTGCATCAATTTTTCCAATTTTACATGTCTTCATGTCTCTTTCTGGTTCCTGTTTCATCTACTTGTAGCCACTTGCTTCCCTTTGTCACCGAAAAATATCAACTTTATACAGAGACCCTGACGCAGGCCTCTGACCACTAACTATTTTTCTCTCTATTGTCTGCGTAGCACCGACAGAATCATTACGGACTGCAAAGTGGTAGATAAACAACGATGAGTCCGTCTCAGATGCCTGGGAAGAGGTAGACGCGTCTTGTTAGTGTGCATCTGTCTTTGGTTGCCATCTGTCTCTCGTTGCCAAGGGTGAAACCTTCAAAGCGTTTCATGACCTGTGCAGTAGAAACAAGACATGCACAAATATTAATCAACGTTATCTTATCCGGTTTATGTTCACACTTCCATAACTTACTTTTCTGAAGAGCTGCTCGATGTCATCAATGTGTGCGTAGGTGTTGAACACCTCAACAGTGAACTGGATGAGGTAAGACCCATGCTGTGAGTTTCTGTATGACACAGTACCTGCAAAACAATCAGAAACAGAAAAATCATGTAGTTTTATCACACAAGGTATCTACGGTGTTGTGAGCTTCAGAATAATATCTGATGATATTCCAGTTAGACTGACCAGGAGTGCTGGAGAGAAGAGAAATGAAGTCTTTTTCTTTGTGCACATATTTATCCTCCTCCACGTCGTCAGCAGACGGACCTGGCTGGTTCACGTCATCACAGACCACATCCTGTTTTGCACTGTCATTAACTTCTACAGATCCACCACATTCTGCAACAAGCGTGACAAAATTTATATTAAATTCAGCTCCAATGAGTAGCTAATAGGACATATGTTGATGTCTGTATGTAGGATAAGATGAGCGTCACCTCCTCTGCAGGCCTGGATGATGATGACCTTGGGTTTGTTCAGCAGTGCTGGACATTTCTTTGAGCCCAAGTGTTTGTAAATGTTGTCAATGAGGAACTCATCTGGTTTCTTTTTTTTCCACTTGACACCGCAGACAGCTCCCAGTTTCCCATGAGACATTATGACCACAAACACACTGTCTGTCTCTTTGAGTTTTGGGTGTTTAGAGAATTTAATCACAGCATCATTAATCCTCTGATGAAAAGCACATAAATAATAAAATAAGTAAATAATGGGGTGGATTTAAGGATACAGTAACTAACTAATACAATTTTTGTTGTCGTTGGGTGTTCTCAAACGTACCTTTGCAGAGAGGTTTGTGTGTTTCACCACCTCATATCCCAGAGCAGAGAGAAGCTTCTCCATGTTGTCCTCATCTGTCTCAGCTCCCCTTCTGTTGAGTCTCTCATCAGAAAACTTTATATTAGTGATCAGCAGGGCCACGCGATTTCTAATGTTGCTTTTGCCTGCAGGGTAAATCTGGAAAAATAAATCAAAACAATCAACACCATCATCAGTCATCAGCATGATGGACAGAAGACTGATTAATTTCTTTATGACAGACAATATTGATACTGTAATGGCATTAAAACCACGGTATAAAAAACTGTTCATTCCCTCGGATGTTTTCCTTTTTATTGCCTTTAGAAATGGAATCATGGTCAAGGTGTTTGACAGTAACAAAAAAAATATCAAAGTTAAAACACGATTTCTACAAAGTAATGTATATTAATAAAAATTATATAATATAAAACAAGTGACTGCATAAATATCAATCCCTTGTGTATTTAATAGATACACCTTGGGTTACAATCTCAGCACTGAGTCTGTGTGGACAGGTCTCAGTCATGTTAACACATCTGGATGCAGCAACATGACTCCTTTCTTCTCTGTAAAACCGCTCAAGCTCTGTTAATTTGCGCGGGAATTGGGTGTGAACAGCACTTCACGAGTCCAGCCACAAATTCTCTGGTAGGCTGAGGTCTTGGCTCATCTTGACAGAAGAGTCACCTCGTTTTTATACACCATGTCTGTTTAGCTTTGGGTCAATGCCGTAAAATCTATTTTCCTCAAAGTCATAGTTCTCTTGCGGATTGATTTTGGTATATGTTGCTCCATTAATTTTACCCTCCACCTTTACAAGCCGTCCAGGGCTTGCTGCAGAGAAGCTGCCTGGTAGCATGATGTTGCTTCACAGTGGTGTGTAGTTTAACTGACTAGCATTACTTTGGAGAAATCAGTTTAACAGTTATGACTTGTTTTGTTGTTTTCTCAAAAAATAAAATAAAAAAAAGATTAAAGGTTTAGATATCAATAAGAGGGGAAAACCTCCAAGGGTGTGGATGCTCTTTATAGCTAAGCTTCTATACATTTTCCCATTGTGCTGATGTATAGCAAATAGCTTCTGTGAATGACTAACATCTTTATCATTCTGTTTCTCCTTCCAGAAGGCCTCAGGGGTCAATTTGAGTTTGTCTGACCATTTCTCCTCCCCTTCTGGCTCTGCAGCTGGAACAAAAATAAAGTGCAATATTACTGTTTAACCTGTGATCATGACAGTCTCATATCTTTTTCAGAGTCTCTCACCTGGCTGGGATGGCTGGGATGGCTGGGCTTGCTGGGCTGGCTTGGATGGCTGGTCTGGCTGATTGGTGGACAAACCCAGGGCAGAGAAAACTGTGGGATCTCTCACTTCGAGGCGAGCGATCATCTTCCTGCTCGCTACATCGCCTTTCTTCCTCACTGAATCCATGAGACCACGTGCCCTCTCTGCCCGACTCTGGTTCTCCTCAAGTATTGCATCTTTTTCCCCATCGTTCAAGACACCGTCCTCCAAAAGGTCATCCAAGAGCTGGCTGATCATTTCTTTGGAAACCTTCTCCACAAACTTACCCCTCACCCTAAAAAGCTCCTCTAGAATAGATACAGATAAATAGATTACATGTTTTATATATATCATAACGTCATAATGTTATGCCTGATCTCCCTTGTGCCTCCAAAACAGTTGTGACCCATCAGAGAATGGACATGAGCCTTCTGGGGGTGTCCTGTGGTGTCTAGCAACACAATGTTGTTAGTGGGAGACTTTGGGTTCTACGGGTTGAGGGGAGGGGCCTCTGTGGATCAGGCTTGTTCCAGTGGGTCCCACAGATACCTGATCAGTTTGGGAGCTCGTGAATTTAGAGGCCGGCTCAACACCTTGTGCTGTGTCCAGTGTTGGGCAAGTTCCTTCAAAAACGTAATACATTATGTATTACTTGTTACTGTCATTTCAAAGTAATTCGTTACATTATAATATTACTGTCTCTGAATTGTAATGCATTACACTGCTACTGCATTACTTTTAAGTTACTTTCACCAAAATAACTGGAAATATATATACTTATTCTAAATGTATCTTATTATTTTCCTAGGCTTAAGGCTAACAACAGAAAAATGTAATAGGCGCAGTTTAAAAAATAAAGAAAATAAATCGCATTTAAATGAGAAGATGAGGTAGGAACAATAAGTGCAAAACAAACTTATGGTCAATAAACATCAAAAAAGCAACACCTAGCAAGCTAACCTCCTGACCACAGGGAAAAAAATATTATCCAATCACTTTTTTTTTTTTAAGTTCCCCAATCTTTTTAAGGTAATTAGAGTGCTGAAAATAAATAAATAAATAAGTTTATATTTTTTAGATTTCATATAACTGATGGACATTTTCCTTAACGAGAAAGAGAAAGGTACCAAAGCCCCATCCCTTTACATTTGTTATCATTGCAAAAGCTGTAAATGTCCTCTGTAGATAGGCAGTATTAGTCTTACAGTTTGGCTTTAACATCAGCACATATGCACAAACCAAAAGCTTAACTGTGGACAGTTGTTGATTGACAACCTGCACTATTAGCACTATTAGCTTACCAGAGAGAAAAAAAATATAACACAATAATAATAAATAACACAATAACAACAACAGTAAAAGTTAGGGCTGTTGCTAATGACTGTAATGTGTTGGTGCTGAGTGATAAAGTAAATAGATCGTTTGGTAACTTATAGGAGCCACGCCCCTCAGGTGGTCAGCCAAACCTAAGGTGTGTGCGCGCTGCGTGCATGGGGGAGGGAGGGGTAAACGAGAGAGGTGGAAAGGGGCTAGACACGCCTATGGGCGCAGTGATGGCTCGTAATGCAATACAAGGAACAATCATAGCCAGAATTTAGTTAAAAACAGACCTTTAACTGCTTTGTCTCCGCTTTCGTCCTCAGTTTGCTTTCTTTTCACTAACTTAATTTTAGCGTGGCACCGCTCTAAATGTTTCGTTGGATTACTCGTTCCATTTCGCGACGTAGATAGATCTTTTGGTTTCGGACATAAAGTGCACTTAACTATATGCGCCTCATATCTTTGTCTCTAACAAACTGAAAATAACGAGTATGTCCATCTCGAAAATGTACATTTTCTCCTCTGATCTCGCGGTGTTATTGGCGAAAATAATGCATTGTAACGCGCGTTACTGACCTTTGTACCGAGTACAATATTACCCAATTTTTTTATTTTTTTTTTTGGAATGCCTTACATTATCGCGTTACGGCAAAAAGCAATACATTACAGTAATTACATTACTTTTGTAACGCGTTACTCCCAACACTGGCTGTTTTTCCTGTTTTTTGAGTTATTCCCAAACCGTTTTTTTGTGTGTGTAGGTGGGTGGGACATGTCTAACATCCACAGAAGCCTTTTAAGAAGGATCTTCATGAATAGGAAACTACTTTTTTTTAAACTTAAGTTTAGTAATCATTATGCAAACCTGAGAGTGGCTGTGCAGCATTTTTTCGTACATTATTATACACTTATTTGTCTTGGTTGTGTTTCTCAGAGAGGAGGGTTGCTGTGCCTCCCTTCCTTATTATAGTAATGAGAGGCTTCCTTTTCAATCTCACACACAATTTCACAATCTCACATTATCGATGTCCACTTTCCACTTCCTGTAAAGTTTTAGTTGTCCAAAGACTCACGTCTTTCATTAAAAGTTATGTTTATGGTTATGTGTTGACTTGCGCACTCTGGACATCTCAGCTAGATAGTCTAGTTCATCAAACACTTTAAATTACAGAATCTGAACAGGCTATGAATGAATGCAGGCTGTGATAAAATCACAAGTGTAATTTCAGCTATATCACGTATGAAATAATAAATACACATTTAGGAAACCTACAAAGCTTGCAGTATATTTTTATCTCCTCTAAACAACAGACCAAACGGAAAGTAAAACTAATACGTGGCAAGATAAAGAAGAAAAAAAAAAATGCAATAGTTGTAAAGATTTGCTTTCAAGGGTGCTGGTTGTAAAACTATGAAAGTCTAAGAAGTCTAAGAATACACGTTATCAACCTCCATCTTCCTCATCGCTTCCATTAAAATAGACAGTGGTGGTATAGAAGACGACGGTTGGCGCGTACCCTGCACATTGTCGCCAACATCAAGTACAGCCTACAGTAATGGATCCCTTCAAAGTGCATTTAGTCCGTCAACTCTTACCTGCCATTGCTCAAATGTTGTGTCACAGGACAGTTAAATTTGAAGTCTGTAAATCTCTCGCGAAAACTTTCCTGCTTTGGGCTATATGTAACCGGTGACGTGCGTAATGTCTACTGTCTGATTTCCTGTTTTGCGCCAAGTGACCTAATTTACATTATCAGCAAAGATTTATTTATTTATTTATTTATTTATTTTTCTTCTTCTGCAAGTGTGAAAGTGTGGCTCTAAACAAGACAAACTGACCCTGGTGGTGGTGCATGTTGTGCATTTTGTCGTGCGCTCACCTAAAACCATATGCGTAATACTTGAGACTCCAACATGAACCCCACCTTGTTCTCTTGGTTAATCATTACACTGGGGGCTTTAAACCGACCTATAGACTACAGCCTATATATGCCACTCATATCACTCGAGGTAATACATAGGTTTAACTTTTACGCACTGGCTGCAAAAGGAATAAAAATGTTTCATAGTGTTGCAAACAGAAGGTATAAAGGTCACACATATTTGTTTGTTACCTAAAAGATTTAATCAAATCAGATTACTGAGTAAATTTAACATATCATGCATAATCATCAGTCACCAGAAGTTATGACATCTGGACTAGAAATGAGGGGACACAATGCAAGTAGTTTTGTACATCTGGTTTTAAAATTGCATGATGGAAAACTTTTAGCATTTTCATTTCTTCGGCTGGGATGAGTGTAGATGAGCAGCTGTGTTCCTCCTGCGAATCACTGTGGATAAAAAACAGAATACAATACACAAAATCACTTTGTCCTGCATTTTTCCTTATTGTTAACTCCTCCCATGTAATAACCCAAACCAACAATGAACTGATCCTGAGCTATCTAATGAGGCCAAAGTCTGATGCTGTGTCTCTGTACTGCATGGGGGTCCAAACACTGTTAACAGTTAACTGTTATCAGTGTGCCACACTGTTGTGGGTGAAACGCTCCTTCTCAACAACTGACATCACACCTTCCCTTGCTGCTGTAAACTGTGTTTGGATCCGTAGCTGTATTTTTATCAAGTAAAATCTTTTTTTTTTTTTTCCTTTGATATGATGATAAATTAACGAACGTGCCATCAAGCGAAGTGCATGAATCTAAATAAGGATGGATTTAAAACCTTAGATGGCTGCAGCAGCAGTTTGAAATGAAGATACGATCACTTTTCTTCTATTTCAAGCACTTGCTGAAGCTTAAATTCCTGTTCAAAAAAAGTGTCCTATGATGGCGTCAGAGCACAACATTGGACTGTCACACTGCTGAATAAAATCTGGATGACATAAGACTCAAGACATAAGACATGTTTATTAATCCCACGTATAGGAAATTTCCATGTCACAGTAGCACAGAATTTGACAAAATGTATACATAGAAAGCAATCACAACTTCGACAGGGAAAAGAGTTACCTAAAAAACACAACACAAATTTGAAAAATATATACAAAAAATAACAATACTCTGAAAAATATATAGACAAAAACTAGAAATATAAAGACATTTCGTACATACAGTGTGGTGTTGGAATAAACTTTACAAATAAATAATTTCTTAAACTTTGAAAAAATTGTGAGATGGTGAGGTAGTGGTTTGTGCAAAAAAGCAGAGTTATATGTGCAAAAGGACAGTTATTATAGACTCAGGCTGGTGTTGTACAGCCTGATGGCAGCTGGAATGAAGGACCTGCGGTAGCGTTCCTTCTTGCAGCGTGGATGCGGCAGTCTGCTGCTGAAGGAGCTGCTTAGGTCCGAAACAGCCTGGTGCAGTGGGTGAGAGGGGCTGTCCATGATTGATGTCAGCTTGGCTAACATCCTCCTCTCACCCCCCTGCTCGATGGACTCCAAAGAGCAGTCCAGGACAGAGCCGGCCCGTCTGACCAGTTTGTTGAGTCTCTTCCTGTCCCTCTCTGAGCTCCCACTGCTCCAGCAGACAACTGCATACAGGATGGCAGAAGCCACCACAGAGCCATAGAAAGTCCTGAGCAGTGACCTGCACACTCCAAAGGACCTCAGTCGTCTAAGCAGGTGGAGATGACTTTGGCCCTTCTTGTACAGGGCGTTTGTGGTGTGTGTCCAGTCCAGTTTATTGTTTAGGTGAACACCCAGGTACTTGTATTCCTCCACGCCCGACAATGGCTGTATCGTCAGAGAATTTCTGGAGGTGGCAGCTGTCAGTGTTGAGTCTAAAGTTCGATGTGTACAGGGTGAAAAGGAAGGGAGAGAGC
The DNA here is from genome assembly GCF_963514085.1 of Chelon labrosus. NCBI lineage: Eukaryota > Metazoa > Chordata > Actinopteri > Mugiliformes > Mugilidae > Chelon > Chelon labrosus. The sequence continues at coordinate 18,529,186 of NC_140346.1, forward strand.
ACAGTAGCCTGTGGCGCCCCCGTGCTGCAGACTACCACATCAGACACACAGTCGCGAAGCCTCACATACTGCGGCCTGTTGGAGAGGTAGTCGGTGGTCCATGCAGCCAGACTACTGTTAACTCCAGCTCCCTCCAGCTTCCCCCTGAGCAGTGATGGTTGGATGGTGTTGAAAGCACTGGAGAAGTCGAAGAACATGACTCTCACAGTACTACCGGTGTTCTCTAGGTGAGAAAGACATCTGTGCAGCAGGTAGATGACAGCGTCTTCCACACCTATGCCTGGACGATAGGCAAACTGCAGCGGGTCCATATTGTTGTTCACCAGATGATGGAGGTGGCCCGAGATGATCCTCTCCATGGTCTTTGTCAGATGAGAAGTCAGGACTACTGGCCTGAAGTGGTTCAGCTCACTGGGACGCGCAGTCTTGGGAACTGGAACCACGCAGGATGTTTTCCACAGGAGCGGAACTCTCTCCAGACTGATGCTCAAGTTGAAGATGTGCAGAAAAATTCCAGAGTTGATCTGCACAGTACTTGAGGAGTCTGGAGCTGATGCCATCAGGGCCAGCAGCCTTTTTTGGTTTGATCCTCCTTAACGCCCTCCTCACCTGGTCTGTAGTTATGGAGAAGTTGGAGGGGTGGTGTGAAGAAATTATGTTCTACCAAAACGGATTTTAGTCAAGTGAAATTTACATATCATGCACAAACACCAGTCACCAGAAGTTATGAAATCTAGGACAATGATTGACAGCCACCCTTCCCACTGAGAAACAAAACAGCAAGACTGAAAGAGACACAAACTGATTGTCTTTGGGGTTTTCACTGTCTTTTTGGTCATTTTGCATCAATTTCTTCTAATTTTACATGTCTTCATGTGCACAAATATTAATCAAGTCTCATGTTAATAACATAAGAACGTTATCATTACAGTTTATGTTCACACTTCCATAATTTACTTTTCTGAAGAGCTCATCGATGTCATCAATGTGTGCGTAGGTGTTGAACACCTCAACAATGAACTGGATGAGGAAAGACCCATGCTGTACTTTTCTGTATGACACAGTATCTGCAAAAAAAAAAATAAAATAAAAAAAATAATCAGAAACAGATACGAGATTTACCTTGGTCAAGTTTACAGTCTCACACACAGACACTGCCAAACTAAACATGTATAAGCTCAACAAAACCTTCTCCAAACACCTATAATGCTATAGACGACATAAAAATGAGGAGACCAAATATTGAAAAACAGATTGAGAGAAATTTTATTGTGGGGTTCAAAACATGCACAAAATGAATGAAAATGAAATCACAAAAATATACGGATGTCTCCAGAAAAGTGAGCTGAATTAAGTTTATTTTAGTAACAGTACTAAATCTATCAGCTTTACAGTTGTATTCTAGCCCTGTTACATATGTCTGCACAAATATTTCTTTTAAAATGATCATCTCTTAGTGTCTTTGTAATTAAAAATGGGTTTGTTAGTATCGTGAAGTCCATGAGTGAACAAACCAGTTATCTGCACACAATGCCACATGTTTTCCAGGCACAATGATTGACAGCCACCCTTCCTACTGAGAAACAAAACAGCGAGACTGAAAGAGACACAAACTGATTGTCTTTGGCATTTTCACTGTCTTTTTGGTCATTTTGAATCACTTTCTTCCAATTTTACGTGTCTTTGTGTCTCTTTCTGGTCCCTATTTCATCTCTTTGTAGCCACTTGCTTCCCTTTGTCCCCAAAAAATATCAACTTCATACAGAGACCTCGACGCAGGCCCCTGACCACTAACTATTTTTCTCTCTCTGCATAGCACCGAAAGAATCATTACTGGCTGCGAAGTGGTTGATAAACAACAATGAGTCTGTCTCAGATGCCTGGGAAGAGGTAGAAGCGTCTTGTTAGTGTGCATCTGTCTTTGGTTGGCATCTGTCTCTTGTTGCCAGGGGTGAAATCTTCAAAGCGTTGCATGACCTGTGCAGTGGAAACAAGACGTGCACAAATATTAATCAACGTTATCTTATCCGGTTTATGTTCACACTTCCGTAACTTACTTTTCTGAAGAGCTCATCAATGTCATCAGTGTGTGCGTAGGTGTTGAACACCTCAACAATGAACTGGATGAGGAAAGACCCATGCTGTACTTGTCTGTATGACACAGTATCTGCAAAAAAATAAATAAAAAAATCAGAAACAGAAAAATCATGTAGTTTTATCACACAAGGTATCTATGGTGATGTAAGCTTCAGAATAATATCTGATGATATTCCAGTTAGACTGACCAGGAGTGCTGGAGAGAAGAGAAATGAAGTCTTTTTCTTTGTGCACGCATTTCACTTTATCCTCCTCCACGTCGTCAGCAGACGGACCTGGTTGGTTCATGTCATCACTGACCACATCCTGTTGTGCACTGTCATTAACAATGACAGATCCACGACATTCTGCAACAAGTGTGACATCATTTATATTAAATTCAGCTCCAGTTGTAGAAAATAGGACACATGTTGATGTCTGTATGTAGGATAAGATGAGCGTCACCTCCTCTGCAGGCCTGGATGATGATGACCTTGGGTTTGTTCAGCAGCGCTGGACATTTCTCTGAGCCCAAGTGTTTGTAAATGTTGTCAATGGGGAACTCATCTGGTTGTTCTTCGACACCGAGGACAGCTCCCAGTTTCCCATGAGACATTATGACCACCAACACACTGTCTGTCTCTTTGAGTTTTGGGTGTTTAGAGAATTCAATCACAGCATCATCAATCCTCTGATGAAAAGCACATAAATAAAAAAATAAGTAAATAATGGGGTGGATTTAAGGATACAGCAACTAATACAATTTTTGTTGTCGTTGGGTGTTCTCAAACGTACCTTTGCAGAGAGGTTTGTGTGTTTCACCACCTCATATCCCAGAGCAGAGAGAAGCTTCTCCATGTTGGCCTCATCTTTCTCAGCTCCCCTTCTGTTGAGTCTCTCTTCAGAAAACTCTATGTTAGTGATCAGCAGGGCCACGCGATTTTTAATGTTACTTCTGCCTGCAGGGTAAATCTGGAAAAATAAATTAAAACCATCAACATCATCATCAGTCATCAGCATGATGGACAGAAGACTGATTAATTTCTTTATGACAGACAATATTAATACTGTAATGGCACTAATGGGATCATGTCAAGGTCTTAAAGATTTACAAAAAAAAATATCAACGTGAAAAAACGGATTTCTACAAAGTAATGTATATTAATAAAAACTACATAATATAAAACAAGTGACTGCATAAATATCCCTTTAACGTGAGTATTTAACAAATACACCTTGGGTCACAATCACAGCACTGAGTCTGTGTTGACAGGTCTCAGTCATGTTTACTCCATAGTCCATTCTTCTGTGTAAAACCGCTCCGTGGGCTGAGGTCTTGGCTCATCTTCACAGAAGAGTCACCTTGTTTTCCATACACCATGTCTGTTTAGCTTTGGATCATTGTCTTACAATGAAAATATATTTTCCTCAAAGTCAAAGTAGTTCTCTTGTGGATTGAATCCAGTTGTGCTCCAGGATTTTGGTATATGTTGCTCCATTAACTTTACCCTCCACCTTTACAAGCCGTCCAGGGCTTGCTGCAGAGAAGCTGCCTGGTAGCATGATGCTGCTTCACGCGCATTACTTTGTAGAAATCGGTTTAACAGTTATGACTGTTTTGTTGTTTTCTCAAAAAAAAAAAAGAAAAAGATTTAGATATCAATAAGTGAGGAAAACCTCCAAGGGTGTTGATGCTCATTATAGCTAAGCTTCTGTACATTTTCCCATTGTGTTGATGTATAGCTTCTGTGAATGACTAACACTTTTATTATTCTGTTTCTCCTTCCAGAAGGCCTCAGTAGTCGGTATGAGTTTGTCTGACCACTTCTCCTCCTCTTCTGGCTCTGCAGCTGGAACAAAAATAAAGCAAAATATTACCATTTAACCTGTGATCATGACAGTCTCATATCTTTTTCAAAGTCTCTCACCTGGCTGGGCTCGCTGTGATGGCTGTGATGGCTGTGATGGCTGTGATGGCTGGGCTGGCTGATTGGCGGACAAACCCAGGTCAGAGCAAAGCATGGGATCTCTACTTTGAAGGCGAGCGATGAACTTCGTGCAGGCTGCGTCTCCTTTCCTCTTCACAGTGTCGATGAGACTGCGAGCCTTGTCTGCCCGGGTCCGGTTCTCCTCGATTATCGACTCTCTCTCCCCATCGTTCAAGACACCGTCTTCTAAAATGTCATCCAGGAGCTGGCCGATGAGTGCATTGCTCACCTTATCCACAAACTTCACCCTCACCTTAGTAATCTCATTCACTAGAAGAAGGAACATCACATGTTTAGAAAATGCAGGGGAAGATAAAACTACGTTACAATCAGACTTATTACACAACTCTGTAAGCTCCTATAGATCATCTTCCTGCTCGCTACATCGCCTTTCTTCCTCACTGGATTGATGAGACCGCGTGCCCTCTCTGCCCGACTCTGGTTCTCCTCAAGTATTGCATCTTTTTCCCCATCGTTCAAGACACCGTCCTCCAAAAGGTCATCCAAGAGCTGGCTGATCATTTCTTTGGAAACCTTCTCCACAAACTTACCCCTCATCCTTAAAAGCTCCTCTAGAATAGATATAGATAGATAGATTACATGTTTTATATATATCATAACGTCATAATGTTATGCCTGATCTCCCTTGTGCCTCCAAAACAGTTGTGACTCATCAGAGAATGGTCATGGGCCTTCTGAGACTGTCCTGTGGTGTCTGGCAACAGGATGTTGTTCGTGGGAGACTTTGGGTCCTATGGGTTGAGGGGAGGGGCCTCTGTGGATCAGGCTTGTTCCCGTGCATCCCACAGATACTTGATCAGTTTGGGATCTAGGGAATTGGGAGGGAATTTTTTAGTTGTTCCTCACCCATTTTTGTGTGTGTGCTTGTGTCAGCCTGCATCCTGCTGGGGATGGCTGCTGAGATCAAGGAGTGTCATTGCTTTGGGTTGGGGGTGTCTGGTCTGGTCTAGGCGGGTGGGACATGTCTAACATCCACAAAGGCCTTTCAAGAAGGATCTTCCTGAATAGGAAACTCTACTTTTTTAAAACGTAAGTTTATTAAGTAATCATTATGCAAACCTGAGAGTGACTGTGCAGCCTTTTTTTTTTCGTACATTATTATACACTTTTTTGTCTTGGTTGTGTTTCTCAGAGAGGAAGGTTGCTGTGCCTCTCTTCCTTATTATAGTAATGAGAGGCTTCCTTTTCAATCTCACACACAATCACACATTATCGATGTCAGCTTTCCACTTCCTGTAAAGTTTTAGTTGTCCAAAGACTCACGTCTTTCATTAAAAGTTATGTTTATGGTTATGTTTTGACTTGCGCACTTTGGACACCTGAACAGGCTATGAATGAATGCAGGCTGTGTTAAAATAACAAGTGTATTTTCAGCTATATCGCATATAAAATATACACATTTAGGAAACCTAGAGAGCTTGCAGTATATGTTTATCTCCTCTAAACAAAAGACCAAACTGCTGCACAGAACCGGGCGTATCGGTCGATCGGAAAGTGAAACTAATACGTGGCAAGATCAAAAAAATGTAAATCGTTGTAAAGATTTCCTTTCAAGGGCGCTGGTTGTAAAACTATGAGTCTAAGAAGTCTAAGAATACACATTATCAACCTCCATCTTCCTCATCGCTTCCATTAAAATAGACAGCGGTGGTATAGAAGACGACGGTTGGCGCGTACCCTGCACATTGTCGCCAACATCAAGTACAGCCTACAGTTATGGATCCCTTCAAAGTGCATTTAGTCCGTCAACTCTTACCTGCCATTGCTCAAATGTTGCGTCACAGGACAGCTAAATTTAAAGTCTGTAAATCGCTCGCGAAAACTTCCCTGCTTTGGACTATATGTAACCGGTGACGTGCGTAATGTCTACTGTCTGATTTCCTGTTTTGCGCCAAGTGACCTAATTTACATTATCAGCAAAGATTTTATTTTTTCTTCTTCTGCTGCAAGCGAACAAAGTGTGGCTCTAAACAAGACATACTGACCCTGGTGTTGGTGCGTGTTGTACATTTTGTTGTGCGCTCACCTATGCGTAATTCTTGAGACTTTCAACATGAACCCCACCTTGTTCTCTTGGTCAATCATTACACTGGGGGCTTTAAACCGATCTATAGACCGCAGGCTATATATGCCACTCATATTCCTACATTTTCAAACTGTCATGTAACATCATCAGTTTGTATCATGAGATTCCACATGTACGCTTTAGTCAGATATGTGTATCTATGACAGATGTATGTTTATCTTGCTGTTCTCTTCTCTCTTTCTTCTGTCTGTACCCGGCTGGCCTGAGGCAGATGTGTCCCTCCATATGAGCTGGGTTCTGCTCAAGGTTTCTTCCTGTTAAAAGGCAGTTTTTCCCTTGCCACCGTCGCCTTCAGGCTTGCTCTGGTGGTTTCAGGCCGGGTTTTGTAAAACGTTTTGAGACGATTTGTATTGTTAGTGACGCTATATAAATAAAATCCAATTGAATTGAAATTGAATATCACTGGAGGTAATATATAGGTTTAACTTTTACGCACTGGCTGCAAAAGGAATAAAAATGTTGGACACACATATTTGTTTGTTACCAAAAAGATTTAATCAAATCAGATTACTAAGTGAACTTTACATATCATGCACAATCATCAGTCACCAGAAGTTATCACATGTGGACTAGAAATGAGGGGACACAATGCAAGTAGTTTTGTACATCTGGTTTTAAAATTGCATGATGGAAAACTTTTAGCATTTTCATTTCTTCGGCTGGGGTGAGTGTAAATGAGCAGCTGTGTTCCTCCTGCGAATCACTGTGGATAAAAAACAGAATAAAATACACAAAATCACTGCCACTTTGTCCTGCGTTTTTCCTTATTGTGAACTCCTCCCATGTAATAACCCAAACCAACAATGAACTGATCCTGAGCTATCTAATGAGGCCAAAGCCTGATGCTGTGTCTCTGTCATCATCTTATCAGTGTGCCACACTGTTGTGGGTGAAACGCTCCTTCTCAACAACTGACATCACACCTTCCCATGCTGCTGTAAACTGTGTTTGGATCCGTAGCTGTATTTTTATCAAGTAAAACCTTTTTTTCCCCCTTTGATATGATGATAAATGAACGAACGTGCCATCAAGCGAAGTGCATGAATCTAAATAAGGATTTAAACCCTTAGATGGCTGCAGCAGCAGTTTGAAATGAAGATACGATCACTTTTCTTCTATTTCAAGCACTTGCTGAAGCTTAAATTCCTGTTCAAAACAAAGTGCGCTATGATGGCGTGAAAGCACAACATTGGATTGTCACACTGCTGAAAAAAATCTGGATGAAGCTCACCTCGTAGCTCCACACAAACACGCCAGCTCACCTGGTTAATCAGTTTACAGACCCAACTCAGTGCAAAGTGTGGGATCTCTACTTCGAAGGTGAAGGATGAACAGCATGCAGGCTGCGTCTCCTTTCCTCTTCACAGTGTCGATGAGACTGCGAGCCTTCTCTGCCCGGGTCCGGTTCTCCTCGATTATCGACTCTCTCTCCCCATCGTTCAAGACACCGTCTTCTAATATGTCATCCAGGAGCTGGAGGATGAGTGCATTGCTCACCTTATCCACAAACTTCCCTCTCACCTTAGTAATCTCATTCACTAGAAGAGGGAACATCACACGTTTCGTATTTAGAAAATGCAGGGGAAGACAAAACTACATTACAATCAGACTTATTACACAACTCTGTAAGCTCCTATATAGGCAAATAAATTCAAATTTTTATATTTTTGTGTGAGTGAGTGTGTCAGAGAGGTTTCTTTTTATTGTGGTTCTGCAGTAGCCTACACTATAGAGCGCGCACGCTTGAGACATCTGTCCTTATTACAACGCCACTGAAAAAACACTTAACCAGAAATACAGTAATAAAGCCTGCTTGACGTTCCCAGTCAGAACACAACAGTATTGCCTTTGTAAAGCAGAAAGTTAGAACTTGCAGTTGGATTTGCTTTAAATTATTTTCTGCAGGTGCGTTTGATAAAGCGGCCACATAGTGTCAAGAGATGTACAGTTAAAATCCACAGAATGAGAGGAAACGTTTAGTTCCCATGCCTCTTAGTAGAAAATATATTTATTATAAATGTGCTTGAGGTGGTGTATCATGATTTGAATTAATAAACCTCTGGCTTTGCACCAGTAAAACTAATTTGTAATTGAATGTCTCATACGAGATTGGGTTTAGACTACTTAAGTTTTTTTTTTTTTTTTTTTAATGGGACGGATGTAGGCTAATCAAAGTGAAACTATAGGGCGTCACGCTGAAAAGAAAGCAGGGATCAAGACACCTAAAATACAATCAATGCCATTTAACCTAACAGGAGATTGATCTATATTGTACCAACACTTTCTTGAGAAGGAGCTTATCCGATTATTTTTTATTATTATTATTTTTATCTTTAGTTTGCTTCCTTATTGCTCTGCGTTATATCCTGCAGCCGTGTGCGTGTCTGCTCAAAGCTGAACTTGACTTTCCGCATACTTTCCTTCACTCGCAACGTTTGGGAACATTTGATCTTCATTGGATTCCAGCAAATATTACTAATTATTTTATTAAAACGACTAAAACGATCAGATTGGTCTTCCCTTTCGGTCTCCACGCCCATATGGTATATACCATTTTAAAAACGTTTGCCACTCACTCAAACTCATCTACAACGGATTTAAAGCTTGAGTTATCGATTTATTTTTTGTTTGTAGAGTGTATTTAAACCACAGATCCTCTTACCTGCCATTGCTCCTAAACCTCGTATGACCGAATAGTTGGATAATAGTGGGTTTACGTTCAAACTCCTCCCCTGCCCGTAGGGACGAATACGTAAAGCTTTGAATCCTTCCTGTCAAGTAAACAACCTAACCAGATCCCTACGGATAAAGCCGAACAAGATTCACAAGTTGAATTTTATTTATAGGTTACATATACTTCATCCTCAATATAGGCTTGTAAAATCAGTAAAAAGCCCAGTGACAGTGACTTTACCCAAACTAGAAATCAAACTGTATTTTTTATACAGTTTATACACTTTCTTTTTTCATACACCTTTACACTTTTTATCGTTTATAGTTTTACAAACGTTTATGAGTAATTAAAAATGTTCAATTGCGACTTGACAACGCGAGGTGGCGGTAAACAAATGAACCTTCGTTTGTAACCCATTTTTAAAAAACACCAGCGAAGAAGAAATAAGTACTAGACAAAATGGCTGTGGGACGAAGCTAGCCGCTTAGCTAATGTAAACATCCACCCAAGAGCAGCCTGGAGAGGGAGCAACGATAACGTTACTCGATAACTTTTTTACCCGAATGAGAGTGTACGTTGACACAAAACCCATAGAGTTGACAGAGAGTGTATTCATAATTGTAGCGATAGTTTTGCTCGTTAGCTTAGCTAGCCACTTTAGCTCTGTAATTAGCTTAGACAGGCACTAAGCTAGCTATATTAGCTTTCTGCTTTGGCGTTCTTGACTATAACAAAGGCGTATCCACATATATCAATATAACGTTTGCCAATATTTAAAGGAAGCATTTGTATTTAAGGGACAACGCGTTTAAGAGTGTAAGAGACAGCTGCTATTAGCAAGCTAATGCTAACTTCGATCACAACTGTTGGGTGACATTCCCTCGGTTTAGCTAGCCATAATATATTTCTCCTCTTGACATTAATTCAGATACATTAGTTAGGACCTGTGTCAAATATTTTAGAGAATACTAAATGCAGCGTTTAGTCAAATAAGATGAGACTGTTAAGCGACGTGTTTGTTTAGGTTCAGACTTGGATGCAGTCAACGCTGTAGAAGTTGTTTGCAATCATGAATAATACATTTAATGTGTTAAATTACAGTGATTTCGTGTTATTTACTCATTTATTTATTTATTTATTACACACGACAAAGCTCAGTTTGGCTCACCGAGTTTTCTGTCTTCTGATTCTACCTCAGTACACCTTAACTTTTTGAAGGATGACGAGCCAGCGGCGTGGGATCCATCTGGACCAGTCAGAGCTGCTTTGTAAGAAAGGATGTGGTTTTTATGGCAACACTGCTTGGCAGGGCCTCTGCTCAAAGTGCTGGCGAGAGGAAAATCAGCGAGAAAGGCAAAAACAGATTCAGGAAGACTTGGCGCTTGCTGAGAGGTTTGTAAATATTCCAAATAAAGTGTATTTTCATTTCTTACCGTTTAATCTGCTCCGCTTGCTCTTTGTGTCCATCTGAACACGGTTTACAGTTGTGCTCTCTTTTTCCCTCCCAGGCTGCAGAGAGAGGAACAGGAAGCGTACGAAAGCAGACATCAGAGGACACAACCGCAGGCCGCTGTCACTCCTGTCAGCAAGTTAGAAGACAGAAAGCCTAAGGAAAAGTCCAGCAAAGTCAACACGGTCACAAAGTTTTTTATTCCATCTTCAAAAACACCTCCGAAAAAAGGTATGCACTGAAAAACAGGTAGCTCTTTGTAGCGCTAGTTATTAATTGTCAGTTTTGTATCGTATTCATGTTGTTCCATTACTAATGAGAGATTGAAAGCTAGCTATTTGATGTTTTTATTCAGTACTAATTTCACAGAAAGTTGTGACACATTGTGGACACCCAAACCTCAAGGCAGTAATCTGTGTTTTCAGTTCAACCACTTCCTTAGATTTACAAACAGTCTGGTTAAATAAGTTGTTAAGTCTACCACGAATAGTCTGTTTCACTGACTGCCGTGATGTTACGACGTTCAGACGTGACTAAAGTTATATTACATTTCTTCCTCCAGATGGTGCTCCTGTGGACACACACCCCAGCCAAAGCCCCAGCTCCTCAGCAAGGCGGCATTCTTCCGTGGACAGTGACCATGCGACGCGAGAGTTCATTGATTTTCTCAAGCCTCTGAAGAATGGCAGGGACATCTTCAAACAATGCAGGGCCTTCACTGAGAGCATGGTCTACAAGCGAGTAAGCAATACTTAGTTGTGCAACTGTGGACAGCCTATTGAGAAATTACTTAAATTTGGACATTCAAAGGTAGACAGCACTCACAGCACTGGAGCTACAGTCCTGTAGTCATTGAACCAGATTATGATACCAAAATCTTTCTGTTTGACCAGTTTTGTTTGAGTGGATTTTGGTTGCATGTAGGTAAACAGTCCATGTGGGAAGCAAAAGCGGCAGAGCGCCCTGTCTGCAAGAAAGCTGTCACACTGCTTTTGTCAAGCAAATAGAGCAAACACTGTTGTAGGTTTAAATTGTTAACCAATTCATAACTGTCTGGTCCCAGATCCTGTCTCTCAACTCGACCTTCATCCTTGCGTCTAAGTTCAGATATCTGGTTTCTGTTAACTGGATATCTGGCTACACTGTAGGCCCAGAAACACTGGCCTTTGGTCCTCCCACCAACGAGGTTAAAGTGGCCAGGAGACTTTTCAGATTCATTACCACTCTCTGTTTCTAACATTACAATTACTGATTAATTGTAGTGACTTTAATGGCTTCAGTTGAAATGCTAAACATTCCACATTTAGTTTTTGAGAAGCATTGTGAAATATTTGCATCAAAGTCAGTCATTTTATTTATTTCGACTCCTTCTCCAGGACATGGGAGCTGATGAAATGTCAGAATGTGTGCAGGACTTCTACCAGAGCCTCTCAGAACGCCTCCTGACCCAGTTCAAAGGTACAATCGACTACGAACAGTAAATCTCACTAACATTATTTAGTGTGTACTGTCTTTCAGTTGTAAATCTGTGTTCTTTTGGCTTCTGTTCATAGGCTCGTCAGATCACGTAGAGACTGTTATGGATGAGGTAGAGAAGTACATGATGACTCGTCTTTACAAAGAGGCCTTCTGTCCTGAGACCACAGATGATGAGAAGAAAGACTTGGCCATTCAGAAGAGAATCAGGTTTCTAAACAAAAGCACTAGAAAAGTTGTTATACGAAGACGCACAGAAGAGTTAGACTAAAGCCCTGATTGTTTTTTGTTACAGGTCCTTGCACTGGGTCACCATTGAGATGCTGTGTGTTCCTGTAGATGAGGAGATCCCTGAGGTCTCAGACAGGGTAGTCAAAGCCATCACAGGTTAGTCCCATACTGGATTATTTTTTAGAAGACCATCCATGACAGGACATACACATCCAGTAAGATTTCCAGTGGTACCTCCTCATACCTCTGCTTTACCCCAGATGTGATTGAAATGGATTCGAAGCGCGTGCCCAAGGACAAGCTGGCCTGCATTACTCGCTGCAGCAAGCACATCTTCAACGCCATCAAAGTCAGCAAGAAAGAGGCTGCGTCCGCAGACGACTTTCTCCCGACGCTCATCTATATCGTGCTGAAAGCGAACCCTCCGCGTCTGCAGTCCAACATCCAGTACATCACCCGCTACTGCAACCCCAGCAGACTGATGACTGGAGAGGATGGCTACTACTTCACTAATCTGGTAAAGAAATCCATACATGCTTGCCTGCATTTATGTGTTTGTCAGTCTCTTGAGTTTCCATATTTCCATGTGTTCTGTCAAGTTTTCTCAACTTCAGCCTCCACAGCGATCATAAAGTGCAGTCAACATGTCGGTAAAATAGTTGGACAAAAACCTTCCCCCTGCAAAGTGAACATAACGTAAACAGTAGATGTTTGGTTTTATGTTATTACGTAATTTGAGTTTTAGTTACAGCTGAGCCATTTCAACAGGCTCTGATGAAATGTTACCACAAGCCACGCTAACATTTTGTGCAACACTTCTTTTGGTTTTATTTTAAGACATCTTGTAAAGTCAATATAAGTCGACTACAACCACCTGCGTTGTTGGTTGTTAGTCTAGTCTGCGTTAGTTCAACACCCATCCTGCTGGGAGAGTGGTTGAGGCGTATACATCTATCTCTTTTCTCTAATTTCTTGTCTGTCTCCAACTACAATTTACAAGTTAGAAGCAGAGACTCTCTGTTAACGACTTCCTTCGTGTCTCCTCTTCACAGTGCTGTGCAGTGGCCTTCATTGAGAAGCTGGACGGCCAGTCTCTGAACCTGAGCTCCGAGGAGTTTGAGCTCTACATGTCGGGCCAGGCGTCCCCACACTGGCCACAGGCCTCTGGAGCTTCCGCCAGCTCCCCGGGAAGTGCGTCTCTCAGTCAGGTCCACAAACGTCTGGACCTGCTAACCGGGCTTGGGGAGAGGCAGGAGCGGGTCATGGAGAAGGCACGTCAGCTGGAGAGCGACCTCATTGACTGGACGGACGAAGTGGAGCAGAAGGTGCAGAGCGTTCTGGAGAGCTTTCCTCCAGAGACGCAAGACCCCGCTGCAGGCACAGCTAGCGGGACAGCGTCTGCCTCGTCATCGGCAATCGACTCTGATAATGTTGAGAACGAGCTCCTGCCCCCACCACTACAACCTCAAGTGTTCGCTGGTTGATGTGAAGTGTTCCGCTCTACAGCAATTCCTCCATCCTCCCCCTTTTCCCGGGTGTCCGAATGCACATACAGCATTTAGTCCGTTTCCACTCCAGCCACCTCTGTTACATCCACACATCATCTCAGAGGCTCTGAAACTATACACAGCAGTAATGTAACTATTAAATTAAAGGACAAGTTTGGCAAGTGCACTTATTGGCTTCCTTTCAAGAAGCTGGATGGGAAGATCGCTACCACCTCCGTCTGTGCAATCAATATAAGTCTCACCAAATTAGCTTAGCATAGAAACTGGAATTAGGTGGAAACGGCTAGCTTGACTAAGTCAATAAACTCGTCCACCAGCACGTCAAACGCACTTATATTAACATGTTGTATCCTGTTTTTGTTTGTACATAAAAATATCTAAGAATAACTGAGCTTCAGAGGTGCTAGTTGGTTGATTTTGTTAGCTTTGTATAAAGCCTTTTCCACACACTTCCAGTCTTTATGCTAAACTAAGCTTAATTACTTGAACAAACAAACGTGAGAGTGGCATTGATCCTGTCATCCAGCTCTGGATGTGAAAGCCAATTAGTGCATTTCCCCAAAATATTAAAAACTATTTTTGTAACATGAGGTGAAGTCTCTCCAAGTATATCCGTCGGGAGTCGCAGGTCAATGATCCAGTGCAGCAACTGCAGTAAAGCTGAGACGGCGTGCTTCCGTCACTACGACTTGTACTGACGTCCTCCATCCAGCCGTGTCCTTTGATGTGATGTCTTTTTGCGCAATATAACCCTCACACTCCTGGTGTTACTCTTGACTGTTTCTTTCTCTGTGACGTGGACGGGGGAAACTTCCAGGAGGCATCCTAATAAGATGTCCTGATCACCTCAGCTGTTCAATGCAAAGGACCAGAATAACTCCACTCTAAGCTCTTCCCAAATACATGTTTGTCCCCGACAATGGCATCTTCAGTACCTCAGTAGTTCTTATCGTTGTTGGATTTGTTTAGAAAGGAAAAAAAAAACAAAAAACGTCTGGATGTGAGTTTTAAATATATTTTTTAAGTCGCATTTCCGAACTTTTCAGACGATATTTTTTTTTGATGGTTTTCCCAAATTGACACTAGGATCCTTACTGTTAAACCTAATAAATTAACATGAATTTCCAGTAAATTATGGTTTAGAAAAGAAATGGGGAAACGTGGCTGACGCATAACTTCCCCTATCTCAGAATACTCTCCAGCTCGTGCTTCTGAATTCTGCTGTGCTTGATGTGTATTTCCCCATCTAGCGAAGACATAGCCAGAGAGGAAAGGCATGTGTGCGGCGGTTGTGCATGTGGACAAGTGTATGTGTTTAAAAAAAAAAGTCCTCCAGTTGTGCGTGCGGCTATCGTAGTCCCGTTCCAATGCCAGACCTCTCATTCCAGTCACAAGCTGGATGTACAGAAGTGATTTTATTTTTCTATAGAGTGGCAGATATACACTTTTCTGGATGCATTAATCCTGTAATATTTACAGTAGCTGCTTGAAGACGTCGTATGAATTCTAATGATTGAATAGTCAACTTCTTAAGAGGGCGTTTTAAGCATGACTACTAAAATGCTCACTTATAGGGGAGTTATTGTTTGCCCCGTCAGAGCTGTTGGATGAAATGGACTAAAAAAATAAAAAACAAAGAGGACGATATTTCCCTGTTAACGTAAGACATTTAAAAAAAAAAAAAAAAAACTCTCCCGGTGCTTTTACTAGTGAAGAAGAATCCTCCGTTTTAATTTATTTTGAAGCACTTTTGTTTGATTTCAACACTTTTCATTCAAAATGAAGGAAGTCTGAAACGATTGTGAAGGATTGTGTCGCGGGCCGCTGCTGCAAACATTTGCTACAGCTGCGTTTTTGTGTTTGACAGTCTTATAGTGAAGGAAATGTTTGGGAAAGGCACATTTTTATTATTTTTTTTTTTTTTTTGCTCACGAGCTAGGGTTTCCTTACGTTGCTAGATTTGAATCTCTGTTGATATTTGGAGCAGATGCTGTCAGATTTTAGTTTGAGAAAAAGGATTTTAATATAAATTTCAACTATAGCTTGAATAACTTCTTATTGCACTGTATGCAGAAGCCATTTATCAGGTGTTTTACCAAGCATCATCTTTGTTACCTTATAGGTTTGTTATTGTGTCACATGGGAGAGATTAAACTCAATACTGTCTCTTATTTAATTGTAACTTATTGGGACAGTGTTGGCATACTTGCATCTATGGGTGTGTGATGATTAATAAAAACAGAAAGTGTCCTCTTGTGTGGTTCCTGTTCATCGCGCTTCACGTGACGGTACTCTTTGTGATGTTGCAAGTCAGGTTTTTAGGAGTGTGCTCAGGATTTGGGCTTTTTTCTGCTGTATTCTGCATCATGCCGGAAAAGTCGTTTAGGGAAATATTAGATTTACTGTGTTCAGGAGTTAAATATGGAGTGATGCACAGAGGAGAAACGGCAACACAAAAACTTTTTTAAGCAAAATCATTGTGTACATTAGGCCATGGTAGAAGAAGAAACTGTATGTGCAAAAACAAGTCGTTCAGCTGCAATAGCGTATTGGTCTGGACAGGTAGTGGTACATACAAATTAAATGTTTCTCAATCCTAAAGTTGTACTTATATTACATTATATACTATTATAGCGACATTAATGTTATTTAATACAACAAATAAAATAGTATTTCATGAGTACAACTAGTTACAAAGAGGCCCCACATCTAATTGCAGATGTGTTTATCATAAGCATTTATTTAGACCTATTTCTAAACGGTAACACGCAGTTTGACTCATTATTCTTTAGTTTTTTCTCTGTGGGGGTGTTTCAGTTCAAACTTTAGATTTCTAAGGAAAGGTTTCTTGTTTTTGGTTCCTCTTTTTTCCTCTGGTTATCAAATGTCAGTGACTGAGATACACCGATCAGGCATAACATTATGACCACCTCCCTGATATTGTGTAGGTCTCGTGCCTCCAAAACAGTTGAGACTCATCAGAGAATGGACATGGACCTTCTGAGGGTGTCCTGTGGTGTCTGGCAACAGAATGTTGTTAGTGGGGGTCCTTTGGGTCCTATGGTCTGGTCTAGGTGGGTGGTACATGTCTATATAGTCAGTGGTTTTAACTGCTTTAGTGGCTGATCGGTGTAACTGGATCTCAGATAATAATTTGATTAAACTAAGTATCAATAATACAGTAACATAAAATAATTTCATATGACAAAAAAAAAGAAGAAAGACACATTTTTGATTAGTACAATATAACCAGTTATTAAAAAAAAAAAAGTTGGAAATGAGTGAACAGCAGTTTTGGAAAATGGGATGTCCTGTGTGATGTGTTAAACCTCAGGAAACCAAACGCACATTTTCACTTCCCTTTCTATTGAAAATAAATTCATCCTCCTAAGTTTCTGTTTCTCACAATCAGGACATTCACAATGGACACGGTCGCTTCCCTCCTTGGTGAGTTTTTCTTCAATTCATTCAGAAAAAAAAAATCTTGTTTCAAGCAAATTTGAAGTGTTTAATAATCTGCAATAATTTGTCATTTTCTATTTCAGTTCTCTCGACGCTACTGCAGCTTGGAGCACCTGGAGGTATGCACCGAATACATTTGACATTATTTAATATTTTATCTTAATAATCACCGTTCACATTTATTAATGTGATGAACTAATAACTTGTATTGTTTTGGGGTGTATGTCTCTACAGCTCCCTCTGCGACCGAACTCAGAGCTACTGTCGAGATTGTGACGGGGGCTTCAAGGATCTTCACGGGGGAGACTGTGCGGCTGAGATGCCACGTCCAAGATGAGCACGGGTCTGTCTGGAATTACCAGTGGTTCAGGGACACCAAGCAGCTGCCACAGACTGAGCAGGTATTGGTTCTGTGGAACACCAAAATGGACGATGGAGGGAATTATTACTGCCAAGGAGTGAGGAAGACAGTGGTGGGAAACATATACACCCTGCAAAGTCTACCTGTGGAGATCAACGTGGATGGTGAGAACTCGTTTATTAGTACAATCACAAATTGCATTGATGTCACAGGTCCCTATTTCCCATTAACACTGGAATCAGTTAACACTGATCATTTGTTGCCCGGAGATCTGATCTCGAACTAACCTTATCTCTAATCTTTGTCCAGGAGGGTGGGCCATCCTGCAAGCCCCACCTCATCCTGCCCTCGTTGGGGACACCTTGAGCTTGCTGTGTCGCATCCGAGGCAAGCCCCCAATTCACGAGACAATTTTGTACAAAGATGGTGTTGAAGTAATGAGACAGGACGGCCCCAATCTACGTTTGACCCTGACCAACTTGAACCTGGAGGACGAAGGGATGTATTCTTGCAGGGCTTCCTGGGACGTGCAGAGACGTACGCACTCCATAATCTCGGTTGCCATTCATGTGCAGGTCTTAGGTGAGTTTCTATCAGCTTGTTTATGATGGTGGTGCAAGAGAATAGGCAGACATTTTGGGAAATATGTTTATTAACAACAACTGATTTAAGCAGAAAGCAGTGATTTGGTTGGCTGCGGGAGTCTAACTGACTTGAGGGAGTTAATAAGAAGTTGTCCTACAAACTGTAAAATTGTCCATAACACCACAAGTTATTGTTTGCTTGATTATTCTGAATTATAAAAGTTCAAAATATTCTTTTCAGCAACTCAGATTTTATATGGATGAAACTAAATGGAATCTTTAATTAGAGATGTTAACGGGTGCTGGTGGGAGGATGTTGTGACACGGAGAAATGAAAGTGGACATCATATAAAACAGGAAAAAAAATAACTACTATTACTATTAACTATTACTTTAAACTAATCCTGTGTGTCTCCTGTGGCTCTTTCCCAGAGGTTCTCACGCAGCCAATTGTGGAAATTGTTTCTGAGCCTAAGCTGATTGCAGTAAATAAAATGAAGGTCATCTGCCACGTCCAGTACAACGCCCGTGCTCCTGCCCCTCCAATAAACTTCTATTTCTACAAGAATGAAGCCCGACTGGGACCTGCAACCTCTGAGAACCATGACCTGGTCAGACCGGCTCCGGGGCAGTACAGCTGCAGGGCCAAGGTGCCTGAATTGGGCCTGTCAAAGTGGAGTGAGCCAAAAACCTTTGAGCAAATCAGAGGTACTTCAAAGTAGATGCTGCTACCTAAACCCAAATTTCTGAATTGTTAAAAGTGGAAAAAATTTGTGCAGCAGCTGCAAACCTTCTGACGTCACCTTCCTTGTCTGTGACACAATAGGGGCGCACATGGCGCATCCGCGTGGACCATCCACTCACCTCAGCCCGAACCCTGCACCTCAACAAAGAGTGGTCCAGCACTCCAAATTAAGTCCTGCTTCTGTTCAGTACACCAAGGAGCCCAGCCAGCCTCCTCTGAAGCCTTCACAACCAAGCAGACCTTCAACCGTAGATCACGCCCTGACTCCAGCAGCTCCGCCGACATCAGACCTACTCCCCTCACATGGATACACTGCACCTCCGCTCACCGATGACAGCGTCAAATCCCCAAATCCTCCTTTAAAACTAGAAGCCTTCCAGCCTTTCACCCCAACTGCTACTCCATCACCAGGCACTGAATCCCAAGACAGTAGTGATTTATCTGCAGAGACTTTCTGACAAGTTAATACACATCATAATGACGCATTGTGATAACGCATGGTCGACTCACCTTTAGCTTTCTGTCATCGATCATAGTGGGCTATTCTACTGCCAATAATTGTGTGGCATTCATGCTTCACACTGTCATGTACCCAAAGGGATCTGCTGCCTTGTAGTGTCATATTTTTAAATAAAGCACGCCATAAATTAGTCGTACTGTTGGACTTTATTGTCAGTGAATTTCTTTTTACAGCTCTATTGTACAACAATACTGACAGTTTACAGTAGAAACAAAGATATAATAAAAATAATGTATATCATCGTCATTTCTTACCCGATTCTGGACAGATTTACAGTAAGATAAACGATACAGCTAAGGATCACAGAGATTCTCTCTTTACAATAACACATACATCGTTTCTAGCATTTAGATACAGATAGTCTATAGGTCATAATAGGTGATAATGTAGCTGGAAAGGAAACAGTGGTGAAACCTTGCGACCCTATTTCACCGTTTTCACCTTTGTTGCCAATGTCACCTGCAAGGTAAGGGGGACTGCATCAGAAATAGTGAACTATGGCAACAACATAAAAGATTCATCCATCGCCTAATCTGTGCTGTACCTTTTTGTCCTGGTTTCCCTGGAATTCCTGGTGTACCATTTGTCCCGGTGTTCCCTCTGTCACCTTTATCCCGTGGGAAATTTACACGATAGGGCATAATAATTATTGAAATTTTAACCACTGCTACTAGGTGAAGGAGAAAAATGTGTTTAAAGTCTCTAAGCCTGTTCTGGCACGGCACAGGGTGACCGACTTTGCTTGAACTCTTTGTGTTTTGTTACTTTGGTGCAGATTCTTTAAATAGTAATTTAATGGACACAATAGGACTGTTTCACTTCCCTCTGGTTGAAAGTCCCGATCCTTTTACAACTCTAACTCCACCCACATCATTCTTTGGTGTGGTCAGCAGTGGGCTCTGAGGCACTTCTATGAAGATGACGGTCAGTAATAGAAAGCTTTTACCAAACAGGGATTAACTGCAAAAACAAGTCGTTCAGCTGCAATAGCGTATTAGTCTGGACAGGTAGTGGTGCATATAAATTAAATGTTTCTCAGTACTAAAGTTCTACTTATATTACATTATATACTATTATATCAACATTAATGTTATTTAATACAACAAATAAAATAGTGTTTCAAGACTACAACTAGTCACAAAAAGGCTACACATCTAATTGCAGATATATATTTATCATAAGCATCTATTTAGTCCTATTTCGACACGGTAACACGCAGTTTGACTCATTATTCTCTAGTTTTTTCTCTGTGGGGGTGTTTCAGTTCAAACTTAAGATTTCTAAGGAAAGGTTTCTTGTTTTTGGTTCCTCTTTTTTCCCCTGGTTATCAAATGTCAGTGACTGAGATACACCCATCAGGCATAACATTATGACCACCTTCCTGATATTGTGTAGGTCTCTCTTGTGCCTCTAAAACAGTTGAGACTCATCAGAGAATGGACATGGACCTTCTGAGGGTGTCCTGTGGTGTCTGACAACCGAATGTTGTTTGGGGGTCTTTGGGTCCTATGGGTTGAGGGGAGGGGCCAGGTCAACACCTTGTGCTGTGTTTTTGAGTTGTTTCTAAACGGTGTGTGTGCATGTCTGTGTCAGGCTGCATCATGCTGGGGATGGCTGCTGTCATCAAGGAGTGTCATTGCTGTGGGGTGGGGGTGCCTGGTCTGGTCTAGGTGGGTGGTACATGTCTATATAGTCAGTGGTTTTAACGGCTTTAGTGGCTGATCGGTGTAACTGGATCTCAAATAATAATTTGATTAAACTACATAAAATAATTTTGTATAACGAAAAAAAGAAGAAATACACATTTTGATTAGTACAATATAACCAGTTATTAAATAAAAAAAAAGTTAGAAATGAGTGAACAGCAGTTTTGGAAAATGGGATGTCCTGTGTGATGTGTTAAACCTCAGGAAACCAAACGCATATTTTCACTTCCCTTTCTATTGAAAATAAGTTCATCCTCCTAAGTTGCTGTTTCTCACAATCAGGACATTCACAATGGACACGGTCGCTTCCCTCCTTGGTGAGTTTTTCTTCAATTCATTCAGAAAAAAAAAATCTTGTTTCAAGCAAATTTGAAGTGTTTAATAATCTGCAATAATTTGTCATTTTCTATTTCAGTTCTCTCGACGCTACTGCAGCTTGGAGCACCTGAAGGTATGCACCGAATACATTTGACATTATTTAATATTTTAACTTAATAATCACCGTTCTCATTTATTAATGTGATGAACTAATAACTTGTATTGTTTGGGGGCGTATGTCTCTACAGCTCCCTCTGCGACCGAACTCAGAGCTACTGTCGAGATTGTGACGGGGGCTTCAAGGATCTTCACGGGGGAGACTGTGCAGCTGAGATGCCACGTCCAAGATGAGCACGGGTCTGTTTGGAATTACCAGTGGTTCAGGGAAACCGAGCAGCTGACACAGACTGATCAGGTATTGGTTCTGCGGAACACCAAAATGGACGATGGAGGGAATTATTACTGCCAAGGAGTGAGGAAGACAGTGGTGGGAAACATATACACCCTGCAAAGTCTACCTGTGGGGATCGACGTGGATGGTGAGAACTCGTTTATTTGTACGATCACAAATTGCATTGATGTCACAGGTCCCTATTTCCCATTAACACTGGAATCAGTTAACACTGATCATTTGTTGCCCGGAGATCTGATCTCGAACTAACCTTATCTCTAATCTTTGTCCAGGAGGGTGGGCCATCCTGCAAGCCCCACCTCATCCTGCCCTCGTTGGGGACACCTTGAGCTTGCTGTGTCGCATCCGAGGCAAGCCCCCAATTCACGAGACAATTTTGTACAAAGATGGTGTTGAAGTAATGAGACAGGACGGCCCCAATCTACATTTGAACCTGACCAACTTGAGCCTGGAGGACGAAGGGATGTATTCTTGCAGGGCTTCCTGGGACGTGCAGAGACGTACGCACTCCATAATCTCGGTTGCCACTCATGTGCAGGTCTTAGGTGAGTTTCTATCAGCTTGTGTATGGCAGTGGTGCAAGAGACATTTTGGGAAATATGCTTATTAACAACAACTGAGTCCATTCGTGGCTGGGGACTATGTTCCGGCTGAAAGCATTGACTTCAATGAGATTTGCCGTATAATTGTATGTATAATTGTCCAAAAAACCACAAGTTATTGTTTGCTTGATTATTCTGAATTGTAAAAGTTCAAAGTCTTATTTTCAGCGACTCAGATTTTATATGTATGAAACTAAATGGAATCTTTAATTAGAGATGTTAACAGGTGCTGGTGGGAGGATGTTGTGACAGGGAGAAATGACAGTGGACATCAAACAAAACAGGAAATAAAGAATTTCATAAATTACTTTAAACTAATCCTGTGTGTCTCCTGTGGCTCTTTCCCAGAGGTTCTCACGCAGCCAATTGTGGAGATTGTTTCTGAGCCTAAGCTGAGGGAAATAAATAAAATGAAGGTCATCTGCCACGTCCAGTACAACGCCCGTGCTCCTGCCCCTCCAATAAACTTCTATTTCTACAAGAATGAAACCCAACTGGGACCTGCAACCTCTGAGAACCATGACCTGGTCAGACTGGCTTCGGGGCAGTACAGCTGCAGGGCCAAGGTGCCTGCATTGGGCCTGTCAAAGTGGAGTGAGCCAAAAATCTTTGGGCAAGTCAGAGGTACTTCAAAGTAAAATGCACGGCCAACTTACCTTTAACTTTCTGTCATCGATCATGCTGGCCTATTCTACTGCCAATAATTATGTGGCATTCATGCTGTCATGTCTTTCGTCATGTCTTTCCTCATCTTTTCACAGTAATGGTTTAGTTTCTGTCATGGTTTCTGTTTATTGTATTTTATTAAGTTTCTGGTTTTTCAAAGTCAGTTCTGTCATGTTTTCTGTCATGTCTTCCGTTTTTTCATAGTCATGTCTTCTGTTCTTGGTTTTCAGTCATGGTTTAGTGTTCTGTCATGTCTTTCGTCACGTCTTTCGCCATGTCTTTTTTCCTTTTGATTAGGTCATTGGTTTCACCTTGTGTTATTTCTTGATTTGCTTCACCTGTGTCTTGTCACCCCTGTTCCTCGTGTGTGTATATATACCCCTGCCTTCCCTTTTGTTCCCTGTCGCGTCATACTGCTTGTTTCCCAGGTATCATGCCAAAGTTTGTTCATGTTTTCCATGTTTATCATGTTTGCCATGCCATAGTTTCATGTCTTATTTTAGTTTTCATAGTGTTTTTGAATATTGTTTTCCTGCCACCTCGGCAGTGCCATTTGTTTGTTAGCTTTGTCTTTTGTTAATTAAAAACCCTTTTTTCGCCTACTCCTGCCTCCAACGTACTGCATTTGGGTCCTAAAACTCCATTCCCCGCAACCCTTCGTGACACATGCTTCACGCTGTCATGTTCCCAAAGGGATATGCTGCGTTGTAGTGTCATATTTTTGAATAAAGCACACCATAAATGAGTCGTACTGTTGGATTTTATTGTCAGTGAATTTCTTTTTACAACTCTATTGTACAACAATACTGACAGTTTACAGTAGAAACAAAGATATAATAAAAAACAATGTATATCATCGTCATTTCTTACCCGATTCTTGACAGATTTACAGTAAGATAAACAATACAGCTATAGATCACAGAGACTCTCTCTTTATAATAACACATACATCATTTCTATGTCTCATTTGTTGCATTTAGATACAGATAGCCTATAGGTCATAATAGGTGATAATGTAGCTAGGAAGGAAACAGTGGTGAAAGTATGAGAAGGAAAAACACAGCAGCATACATAAAAGAGGAAGACGGGGCGGTATGAGTGGGTTTTTTTTTCCTTTTTTTTGGTTGAGCAAATGAAGAAAGGGTCACATTGGGTCATTAACTTAGGGAAAAGCCGAAAGTATCAGCAAGTACTCATCAGAGTCATGGGTTTAAAAGGTGGCGAATATTGTGGAGACTTTGTAATGGAAGTAACACTTAATAAAAATAACAGAACTCCTGCACACTCTCTCGCTTACTGTCGGTTTAGATATTAATAATGCTTGACCAAACATTAGGTACACGATTTAAAAAAGGAATCCATTGTAATGCAGTATAAGAGTCCTGCACTAACTCCATCTTCATGACCGTATTTACTGTATCTAACCCTAACCCTAGCCCACTGACTAAAATGGATTTGTCAAAATAATAGGAACATGTGTGGGTACGACGCGATACAGTTAAATAGTTCTGCAAAACGCAGCCTCCAAAATGAAAACACAGTTGAATCAACAGCTCTCTCAGTTATTTCAAACTAACGCTGAATACCATAACCTTCATGAAGCTAAAGGCTCATTTAGAGTACTGCGGGATTAGACACCGTAACCTACGTACGTAGCCTACGCCAGTGTGAGCCATTTATACTTGTGCGCTTGTCAGTCTGACTCGCTCTGTAAAATCACCACCCAAATGCCGACTAGCACTTCCTGTTCCATCTTTATTGAGCCAAAACAATCAATTCGAAAATTACGGAGACGGAGGAGCAGCCAGGAATATTAAAGCAGAAATATGCTACTACCAAGTGGAGGACCAGACACAGCTCTTGTGGTCTGTGTCGCCGCAGCGCGTGGTTACATTTCTGAGGAGGTGCATGTCAGGCTATGGCGTTAAGCGGAGTTTACACCTCTGTGGGACATATGGGGCGTTCTATTTGTCCACCGAACTCGGTTTGCGAGTCGGTTTCCGGAGTTACGAACCAGAAGTTGCAAATAGAACGCCCCCGAGGTTGTATATACAGGTCGTCAACTCGTCGAGGCTCAGAGGACCCCGAGTTCAGTTAGTTCAGTTACTATGACAACAATGCCGAGTCTTGAGCAGAAAGCAGAGCAGTAGCCTATCGTTAACGTTAATCAAAACGGAATATTCAGATATCAAACTGTGAAATATGTTTGTGTAATATGTAATGAACATGTGAAATCCGCCGTGGTTGCACTGTAAACGAGATAAACACTATAAACATCTTTTCTCCGACCTGTCGTGTTGTGTACAAAACAGAACGCAAAAACCCGCTGTAACTTGTTTTCCAACACGGATGTGACGTCACTTTCGAGTTGCAAGTCGGGCTTACAAGACAAATAGAACGGGCCAATAGATGGCGTAACCTACACACATAGCCAACGTCGCTGCGAGACGTTTATACTTGTGCGCTCGTCAGTCCGCCTCGCTCTGTAAAAACGCCACCCAAACGCTAGTCGACGCTGTGTCTTTTTTGCCAGTCGGGTTCATTTTTGTTTCTACTTCCTGCTTCACTTTAAACAATGGTGACTGAAACTTTCGCCAAGATTTCACCGAAGATGAGTCATACAAACGTTTGTATCTCCGAACCTCTCCAAACCTCCTACTTTGAAAACTGCAGAGATGGAGAAGCAGCAGGAAATATTAAAGCAGAAACGCGCTGCTACCAAGCGGACCAATCACAGCTCTTGCAGTCTGCGTCGCCGCAGCGTGTGGTTACATTTCTGAGGAGGTGCACGTCAGCTACGGCGCTAGGGTCTTTGTTGTCGCCGAAACTGACGGAGAATCCTAAACCACCTATAAGATTTAGTACAGAACAGTTATATTAGATTGCATTCGTTTTTAATAGTGTACCTAATGAACTGTCTAGTGAGTGTGTGGTTATTATTGTATTTAGCTATATTCTCTTTTGTTCCTATTGTTAGGATTTTGTTTCAGTACCTTCAGAAATATCTAGATGACACTGACAATTTGTTTCACCCACCAATTTACCTACTTTTTATGGATTAGACAGCTGACCTGATTTACTTGATGAAGGAGGTAAAATATTGGCAATAATTATATCCCTCAGTAACACCAGAGTGTGTGCGGAGTTCTTCGTTTTTATTCAGACAGTAAAAAAAATGAGAGGTTAGGTGATAATACAAAATGTACAGGGAAGCTTCTGAGCAGCTCATACTGTAAGTGTAGCACCACTGGTGTTTGGCCCCTTTCTCTGATGTGGTCAAGCTGAAACAATCCAGTAGAGGAAGAGATTATCAGTTCAGAACTGGTGAGCATCAGGCCTTGTCAGAGTAAAGCAGAAACCCAGAGAAGATACTGTCATCCTCACTGCTGGCATACACCCCATTCCAGTCCCTGGCCGTCTCCATCCACACTTGATCACCCACCGCCAGACGTAGCACCACCAGAGTGGACGCCTGGTCGATGTCTTGACCGTACAGAGAGTCCCGTGTCCTCACTCGCCGCGATCCGTTCACTACCAGCGTGGCTCGCAGTGGCTGGTTACGCACGGTTATGTGGAAGGAGAAGACATAAACCCCTGGGTGGACGCAGGTAAAGCTGTTGGAAGTGACGTTGTAGTGGTTCTCTTCATTGTAGAAGATTTTGTCGAAGCGGATCGGGAAGCCAGAGGGAGGGAAGGACTTTTTTGGGGAGATGCCTACACTGAAGGCAGAGCGTTTCTGTGGTATCCCTGATCCCTTGGCTCCTTTGATTCCACGAAAGCCCCGGTCACCTCTCATTCCAGGGTAACCTCTATCCCCTTTTGGCCCAGGCATCCCTCTCACTCCCTGTGATCCTTCAGACCCTCTCACCCCTGGTTCTCCTTGTGGTCCAGGTGGTCCTTGATCCCCTCGAAGACCCACAGGGCCCGGGGCACCATGCTTACCATTAATGCCAGGAATTCCCATTGCTCCTGGGATGCCAGGAGACCCAGGTTCCCCTCGCTCACCTTTCGGCCCTCTCTCCCCGAATATGCCACACTCCCCTTTATCCCCCTTTTCTCCCTTAGGACCTTGTGCAACAGCCAGTCCTGGAGGTCCAACTGGTCCCTCTTTTCCTGGTTCTCCTTTCTCACCAGCAGCCCCATTCAGGCCAGGTTCTCCTTTCTCCCCACTTTCACCCTTGAAACCTTGCGACCCTATTTCACCTTTTTCACCTTTGTTGCCAACGTCACCTGCAAGGTAAGGGGGACTGCGTCAGAGATAGTGAACTATGGCAACAACATAAAAGATTCATTCATCGTCTAATCTGTGCTGTACCTTTTTGTCCTGGTTTCCCTGGAATTCCTGGTGTGCCATTTGTCCCGGTGTTCCCTCTGTCACCTTTATCCCCTGGGAAATTTACACGATAGAGCATAATAATTATTTCAATCTTAACCACTGCTACTAGGTGAAGGAGAAAAATGTGTTTAAAGTCTCTAAGCCTGTTCTGGCACGGCACAGTGTGACAGACTTTGCTTGAACTCTTGAAAAGTCACATGCAGGAATAGCTGTGATCATGTTTGTGTTTTGTTACTTTGGTGCAGATTCTTTAAATAGTACTTTAACGGACACAATAGGACTGTTTCACTTCCCTCCGGTTGAGAGTCCCGATCCTTTTACAACTCTAACTCCACCCACATCATTCTTTGGTGTGGTCAGCAGTGGGCTCTGAGGCACTTTTATGAAGATGACGGTCAGTAATAAAAAAGCTTTTACCAAATAGGGATTAACCAAATGTTGAACTTCCTCCAGCTTCCCTAGCATTCATTCTTCACTACAATGAGCTTTAAACTAAAATTAGTGGGAAGTAGAAGTTGCATTGCAGTAGTTTTCTTGGTATCTGCAGAGAGAAGTGGATCTGCTGTGTCAAGAAGTTTTGAGATTTCCCTTTGTAACCTTGTAACCTTGTCCCACGACCCTGTAACACATGACATGCCATGGCTATGGTGCAGTACATTACAATAAACTCTAATATTAAATTTGTATTAAACCCTTTTATATCCACCTTTATCTCCTTTTAACCCCATAGGACCACTCACACCAGGTGGTCCAGGTAAACCAGCCGCCCCATCAAGGCCTCTATCACCTGGTGGCCCTAGGTGAGAAGGAAAAAAGTGATGTTTAAAATTAGGAAATTAAACACGTACAAATTTGTGCTCTAACAGTGAGTCGGATACCTGCCAAGCCTCTGTCTCCCTTTGGGCCCCTGGGTCCCCTCTCAGGTGGACAGCACTCACAGAAGTTGAAGTAACATTCATTATAATCCAGAGTGTAGTTCTCATGACCAGCACCGGGGGGCTCTGTATTCTCACTGTAGTGCTGGGGGATGACATGACCTGGGTATGTGGTCTTCCCTGCGGTGGGCAGCGGGTGCGGCTGCACAGGACTAGGCGTCACCACTGTCTTCAGAGTCTTGGGCACGCTGGTGGTGACGGGGCTGTGCACAGTGATGTGAGGGACGGGCTTCTTGGTGTACAGGTATTTTGGTTTCTGTGTCGTCTTGGCTTCAGCGCAGGATGCCACAGTGAGTGTAAGCACAACTACAGCCACGAGAGTCGACTGACAGGAGATAATCCTCATGGTTGACTGGAATCTGAGAACACACAGAGACTCAGCTCTTCTGTCCTTCTATTCTGATTAAAAAACGACATGCTAGGAAAATAGTTCACTGTTGCAAATTGCTCATGCAGGGGAAAACATGTGATGACATCTCTGAACTAATTTCTTTTGTCGTTTTCAAGCATCACTTCAACTTTTTGTTGTTTTCTTCTTTCTGTTTGTTTTTTCTATGTTGCCAGTTGCAGTTAGCTACGTTTTCTTGCTAGTGTGCCATTCAAAGCTGATTTCATAAGCCCCTCCACCCCTCAAATCTTTTTAGCATCTCTAACTAGACTGACCTGCATTTGTTTTGTCCACAATATAAAGTTTAGTCATCTACAACATACACACAAGCTGTTGGTCTCATTACTTGTCATGGTGACATGCAACATTTTGAGAATATGAATTCAGCAAAGTTCATAAAACTCACCCAGTTATGCATAGGTAGTACGATCATTTATCCTTTCTTGCGGCGTCTTGGAGGCAGCACCAGGAGCTCCAGGTCTCTCTGATATCACTGTCAGGCTTGGGTGAAAGAACATCCCCACCAATGAGGGTATTTGCTGGAAGCACAGGGGGAGGTCTGAAATCCCACTACGGCGGGCTGGAGCTGACCCAAGGAGAACCACTGTGCTGTGGCCCATTCTCTGTACCCCCGTTGTGTAGAAAGGTGCTTTTGTGACACGGGATACAGCGCCCGCCAGGAGCACTCCTTCACTGCGAGCTAGGCAAGGAGCAAAGGCCGTGGGGGCAATGGGTCACCTGATACGGGAGGCATTCCTCCAGCATCCAAGCTACTACCCAGGCTCTTGTGGCGGGACAAAGCCAAGCAAAGAGGAGTGTGTAACTGAGGCTAGCGGCTTTTTTATGCATAGGGCTGGACAGCAGTGCACATGGTGCAAACTTCTTTCATTTTAGGTCTTTTTAAATCCCTTACAGATTCATCCAAGTTGACCTAACAATATCAGTAACAATTAATTAAAAAGACTCGGATGCTAGATCTGCAAAACCGGCGCGCAGCACAGGGAGCTCAGTATTTACAGTCTACCCGTGCTTGGTGGACATCCAGAGGAAAGCTTTAGCCTAAAGAGCCCTGATAATCACTCAACAGCTGCTGAACTTGAGCTGTTTGTCGAAGGAACCAGCCTATCTCCTTTAAATCAGTGGAAGTGCAACGCTTGCCTGATCACTGTGACCGACTTTTTGCACACGAGCCCCCGAGGCTGCTGGCGGCGACATTTGCTCACGTTGATTCATACTGTGCATCCGGACAATGATTCATTCTTTCTGTGTAACAAGATAGCATCAGTTTTTTGGTTTTTTTTGTTAAAAAAAAGTGATTTTCTGGTAGCCGTCTAGTCGAAACTCTCGACTTGCCATTGACAATGAATGTTTGAGCAGTGGACATGCCTCAGTTGCCAAAGACCTCATGTCCTCAGAGAGATCTATGACTGGCTATGAGTGAGCAGGAAGAAGGGAAATGAAATTTGGGGATCAGAGCGGGCTGATGGTGGGATGGACGGATGAGGAGGCCGCTATAAAAAGGATAAGACTGCGCTTATTTAAGTCATTTTAAGTCTATTTTCACCTTTCTTTATCTCCTCTCCTACATTTACATGCTCTTCCTCTCCTTCTTTCCCAGCAGCTCGGGTAAAGCGCTGACTTGCCCCTTCCGTAAAAGACAAATAGATGGAGAGTAAGATATGCAGCTGAGTCCTGAGAGAGACAGCGGGGTTCCTCTGGGGTTCTCCATGCCTGACCCCAACAACATCGTCTCTCAGCTCCATTCAGACCACACACAACAGCGGCGGTCAGTTTACAGTGCCCAGCTGGTCACAGAGGGACCCAGGAGCTGCTCACCTGTCCGTTCATTTAACACCTGCCCTCAACCTCCATCCGCACACACCAGGGAGCGAGGGATAAGGAAGGGTTAACTTACTCAGCCGGTGCAGCCGAGCAGAGAGAGGTTCAAAGATGACTTGGATGGATGGAGGTGTATTGCCTTACTTTAACCCTATTCATGTAAAGGAGCTGCTGTGAATGTGTATAGAGTGAGTTGGAGAGGTCTAGAGTGAGACAGTAACGCAGAGACTTAACCAACAAAGCAAGCAGCCACTCTGTATGGTTATTTCCCCCCTGACTGTATTCACCGGTACAAACAAGGCCAGCAGTTTTTACGTGCTTTGCTGAATCTTATCAAAGAAAATCGAGACCCTGCAGAATTAGCAGCTAATGAGTTTGGCAAGTGATCCGCTGGCAGTGAAGATAGTCAGAGTACAAACACACTGTCCTCCGCCACACTTTCTATGACAAGACTCTCTGATGGCAGGGATGGGCTCATAATGCACTCAAAGTAGGTTGTGGAAACTTGGCGACCCTTTCCGTCTGAATCGGTTAAGATGCAGAATGAACAGATTGATTCTGTATTAATTAAACGGATGTGAAGTGATGTAGAGATGATGGCTTTATGGTGTCATCTGGTGTTGTTAATGAATAAAAAGTCTGTTAAGGGGCTTAATTTGAGTTCTATCGAGGCTTATTTGGACCTTTTTTAAAACAATTTAATAGGATTCATAGTTTTCAGTGACAAAAGCATTGCAGCTTACACTGATCAAGCATAACATTATGACCACTAACAGGAGAAGTAAATAACACTGATCATCTGGTGACAATACACTGTTCTGCTGGGAAACTTTTGGACCTAGCATTCATGTGGATGTTACTTAGACATGTACCACCCACCTAGACCAGACCAGACCAGACCAGGCACCCCCACCCCATAGCAATGACACTCCTTGATGGCAGCAGCCATCCCCAGCAGGATGCAGCCTGACACAGGCACACACACTCAAACAACTCAGAAAAATATGAAGAACAGCACAAGGTGTTGACTTGGCCTCCAAATTCACTAGAACCCAAACTGATCAAGTATCTGTGGGATGAACCACAGAGGCCCCTCCCCTCAACCCATAGGACCCAAAGGGCCCCCACTAACAACATCCTGTTGCCAGACACTACAGGACACCCTCGGAAGGCCCATGTCCATTCTCTGATGAGTCTCAACTGTTTTGGAGGCACAAGGGAGACCTACACAATATTAGGAAGTTGGTCATAATTTTACGCCTGAACGGTGTATGAATTCAAAATTCTTTCATCCAGCAGCCAGCCCTTGGTTCGCTGAGCTTATCTTAAAGACAAGAAACAAGGGGAAGCAGCTAGCATGCCTCTGTTCAAAGGTAACAAATCTGTTAACCAGCACCACCAAAACCTCACCGAAAGTCTCTACATGTTGCCCGACAAGCTTCACAGTGATGATAATATTAGAAGAACTGATTACTTTAGGGCAAAAAAAAAGGGTATATCCATTCTTTATGTTAAACTAAGCTAAGATAAGCTAGGCTAACAGGCTGCTGACTATAACCTAATATCTAAGAGGGTTGGCATCAGTATGTCCAAATAAAATCCTTGGGTTGTTTTAAAGAGCAGCCAACTGGCAGATTTTAAATACTGTTTTCCCTTGCTTCCAGTATTTTACCTTAAGACATGAAGTGATTTCCAAGTTGAGCTTTCAACCAGAGAGGGCAGTAACGCACTGCACTTCAGGCTTATGTTACATTGCTCTCTGGATACAAAGCCAAACATTCAGTCATCTCAATCAGAGAGCACCATGGGACTTATTCCTTTTTGTCAGCAAATGCATGAAAGCACGACTGACTGCTGGACTACTGGTTCTTGTTTGTGTTTGGACGGGAGAGAGTGGAGAAAAAAAAAAACTGTGTCTTGCAGGCTCTGCCACAAACATTAGAAACTTCCCTTTCTTCTCTCAGCTTCACAAAAGCAACACATACAGTTACACCACCAGGCCTCGTATGCACCTAAATCAGCAGACAAACTCACCTTCAGTCCTAAGCTGATTATTTAGCACTACACTCTCCCCGGTGATTGGGTTTAGCTCACCTAACACACTCCTCGACCCTGCAAAAAGATCACCCAGGTTCGGTATCCCATGGATAAAAGAGATTGTAAAACCTCCCCCTTGTGTGTTTCAAAACTCTTGGTTCCCCGTCAAACATTCCTTCACAGCAGCTCGCACACACTGATGACTTTCCCTCTGATCCTCGGATGTGGAGCGCCGCACTCTGAGACACGGCATCAGAACCAGAAAATTATTGTTTGTGCAATACTACGTTCTGCTAGACCCTCACATCTACACTACAAGGAGGAAACAATTATTTCTTCATTTGACCACTTGGTGGCAATCTTCTTTCTTCTTAACAGTTACAGGCCTTCAAATACTTAGTGTTATTTTTAAGATATCTTATCAGACACAGACTTGGGTGTGTGCACGAATGTATTTTTAGGTCAAATTACTTGAAACTTCAGAATTTATAATCCCCAGTTGGTGGTAATAATATTGCTTTGACTATGCAATGAGGAGAACAGTCTCTTCAACAGCTCTTTCTGTGATCCTACTATATTTCATTTGTATTAAAAGTCAACTGAGGGTTGGTTTCCAGCTTCGGAGAAAGCACACGATCAAAACTGGAATCGGGTGTTTTTATCAGGCCAGCCACTCCCAGGTTCATATTGACTGATTCATAGTTCAGATATATACTGCGGAACTGGGAACGGTGCCACGAGGTAAATTCCTCCTCCATCTTCGATCAATAACAAATGGCAATAATTGCACACTCTTTCTAAATGCCACAGCACAAAGCTTGTCTGACTGCGGTCAGTCAAAGAAAAAAAAAAGACGTCACTTGTCGACCGTCAGTTTATCCTCATGCCACAATAATGTGACCTCGGATGTGATTTTGTGTGATGTGGTTGTGTTCCCAAATGATGTAAGTGCTTTCCCTATTGTGTCTGATCTAATCAGTGCTTATTGTTTGCTCAGTGCATGAGTTACAACCCAATTATGTGAAACCTTTGTTTGTTGGAAAGCTCAGCCACTCTGGGTTTCATTTTAAAATAAGATTAGATTAAATATCCCCAGGAAAACAACTCGATTTTCGTTTTTTTGAATTACGTCTGACTCATCGTGAGGAAACAAAACTGGAAAAAGCTCCAGTTTAAGCGAAGCCCTCGGCAGAACCGGTACACAACAACGGTGACACACACAGACACACTCACGCCCAGCAGTGCAAACGGTATTCCCTCAAAACAAACCTGCTAATTGGCGCTATAAAACATTATAACAGCAGCATGTTTTCCTTTGATAGAACAGATGTTTACACAAGTGACTCAAAATGTAAATTTCGTAAAGTCGTACTTCACAGTGAGGTCACACAGTTATTAGTCATGTTATGTGTTGCATTGATTTGCATGGATTTTTCTTTTAGCCCAGGATAGAGCCAAACTGTAGCAGGTAGTCACGATAAAAATGATTTGTTTCGTGCCGTAGAACAAACCAAAGCGTGCAAGGTGTTTATTTTAGGTGTGTGTTCGTGTGGTTCATGTCAGTGACTTTAGTTTTAAAATTACTGCCCAGTGCAGTTTACACACTGCCCTGTCCGTGTGTTTAATGTACCTCCGAGAACTGACCTCAAAACTGAAACATACAACATTAATAGACAACTGTCTTTTCTTAAATTTAAAATACAGTTTATCTGATGATGAAATAAAGGAATGATGTCTATCGCTTATAAAAGAAGACTATTCATGTTATAGAAAAGTCTGAACAAGTCCGTTTTGGATTGTTTTTTTCTGTGCCATGCATACATTGTAATTAATGTCCCAGCCAGGGATGGCACTGCAAATTAGTTAACTCTTAGAGTAGGTTGCAGGCTGTAGGCTTGGCCCTAGTTAATAAAAAAATATCTCAGTTTTGTCTGTGACCAGAAAAAACATCAAACAATATAATCCACAGGTCAGGCCGCAATGCTGATTGTGTGTGTGTGGTCTATTGTTGTCCCTGTCTGTCACAGATTGTAGTTAA
This sequence comes from Chelon labrosus, assembly GCF_963514085.1. Classification (NCBI taxonomy): domain Eukaryota; kingdom Metazoa; phylum Chordata; class Actinopteri; order Mugiliformes; family Mugilidae; genus Chelon; species Chelon labrosus. The sequence continues at coordinate 18,563,645 of NC_140346.1, forward strand.
ACAGTAGTCTGGGGTTATTTCCATGGAGACATCCATTGTAATGGCACACACCTGTAGGAAAGTACAGCTGAACAATAGCATCAATTGCAGGAGGCAGAACCTCCGCCGTGTGTGTGTGTGTGTGTGTGTGAGAGAGAGAGAGCGAGAGGAGAGACTTGTGCCAGCACGGAAGGCGTTATCAAATGTTAGCGACAATATTAATATTTGAACACTTTCTGGGGTTTCCTTGTAAGCTGAACCCTGGCTGTTTTGGCAGACTAGCGTGTTTTTCGCGGTGTCATGTACGTGTCTGTCCCGTCAGGCCCAACAGTTGCAAGGAAGCCCCCCCCCCCCCCCGGTTTGATTTGGGTGAAACAGTCACGGGCTACGTGTAAACACAGCAGAAACAATACACCGCCCTCCTCTGAGTGTCGAGAGTTCATTTGACTCTTAAGATAGCGTTGTTTACACCATGTCATCATGGAGATAAACTCTGACCTCTCCCTTCATGGGAAGCAAGTTAACATGCGCAGTGTAAACAGAAGACATATACGTCTTCGAGGACCCTGAGGCAGAAGTGTAACTTGCACTACGAGAAAAGGCCTACTTAGCTTTTCTGCATGAGAGGGAAAGTTGATAAAGAAGAGAGGAAGGGACGGGATAAAAAGTCAATTTAAGGGTCTTCCGTAGTATTTTGGGATGAGCTTGGGTGCTGGGTTGACAACGGTGGAGGTGTTCGGTTTCAACGCATTAACACTGTTAACCTCCCTCCTGCAGCTTAACTGATAACTAAAACAATTCCCATCTCCATCATCCACCAAGCATTGGGTTGAATCCTCTGTTCCCACAAAGAGGGTGGACATGGAAGACCTCAGGCGACCAGAGCTTTGTAGGCATAGACAGGCCGGAGAGGATACTGCACAGAGGAAAGCAAAGCCTGCGGGTATTCATTCCTGCGCTGTTTAGGGAAAACTGGTTTGGTGGCTCTGCCTCTTATTGTGTGAATTCACTTCATGTGGTACAGTCGGTTGGGTAGGAAATGTGCTACCCATAACCTTTTGTTTTGCTCAATCTTCTGCCCGATCGAAGGCGCAACATGTTTTATATTCCGCATGAACATTTCTACCGAAAAAAAACCCAAACTCAGATGAGACAGATGGCCAAATTTATCAGACGCCTTTATTTTCTGATTATTGCAGTGAAGTGTTGCTTTCATGTATAAATAAATCATCCATTTGGTGGACAGTGGAAAAAAAAAAAACCCTCTCAGGACTCTTTATTCTCAGGGCTGTAAATACTTGGTACAACTGTAAATGTTTATCAAAAGTGAAAATGGATTGACACAACCTGGGAACAATATAAAAGCACTTCAAGGCGGAGAAACAAAGTAAAGCACAAATCACGCGTTATTTATGGCCGCAAAGAGAACACAGATATAAATAATCAAAAAAACATGGTTTTTTTTGGTAATTGACATTGTAACCAGCCAAGCATTACCAGTGTATATAAATATATAACTTCGTATAAATAAAGAGATCATGTTTAAATTGTTTAAACCAGCGAGCCCTTGACCCAAAGCATGGATAATTAAAACGATATTAAGCGAAAAATCTGAACACAACGCTAATCCTGACTACCAGGTACACTGCGACTCATATTCTCTCTAGTTCAATAGGTCAGCCGTACTTATGGAAGACAACGTTTTATGTTTTATTTGGGCCAACTTGCCAGCATTTCTTTTACATTTCAGCACGTGATGGACATGCTTCGACTTCAGGCGTTGGTGAGTGAATCTACGTCACTGAAAAAGCCAAGCCTGAACCACAAAGGTGTGCTGTATCAATATTTGCTCATGCTCAGTGCTGAGTACACCTTCCTGACATACCACCGGTAATGAAAACTTGAAGATAAAGAGAGGGCTCGGCACATGTCTGCGCCATTATTTCGTTTTATTACTCACTTCAGACCAGTAAATGCAATCCGTAAATGCAGGGCTTGGGACTAAACCGCATAACCGAGGCCTGATTGCGACATTTTTTTTTTTTTAAGAATCATTGCATAGCTTCGGCTTTCTGTCAGCTCTCTCTTTTAAGAGCAAGAACATGATGCCTAATACGTAAAATGTGCCATTTAGCTTTCCAGTTAGGATTCCAGTGCATAAACTTGGAAACTAAATAAAGGTGACAGTGGTCCTGATACAAAACCATAGATCAGCCAGTTACATTAAGTGCATGTTGAAAGTGTTAGGCATTAACTCCTATTTCATAAGAGAGCAATTCACACATCAGTGATAAACAAGCATATACTTAAAGGGACACTCCACCAATTTTACAAATCAGACTGAGTTCACTCGGCTCAGGGAGATTACTGAGTTTGTGCAAACTGTTGGATAACATCTCCTGTGACTCTGAAAGGAGCTTTTCCATAGCCGTACCTACAATCACTCCCTCTTCCGCTTATTTACTGCTCCCGTGATTCAGTTTACACGTTTACAACATTTTTTTTTCCTCACCAAATTCTTCATCGGGGTCGTATATCTCGGCCCGGGCATTGGGTGCTTCATTACGCCCACTTCCTTTTCAGTCTGGTTCTGCAAATACCCAAGCTTCAATTACACATTCAATCACTGGAATGCCCCTTTAAAGACCGTATCTCAAAACTCACGAGAGAAAGAAAAGAGTCTAGCAGTATTTTGTAGTGCGATAAGCATGCAAATCTACCACCCATGTATGACCCTATCATGCAAATCCCAGGGGTGGAATGCATTCATACAGGAGACACGTTGAGAAGAAAACAAAAACAAATAGGACAAACAACATTTCACAAGACATTTCACAGGGACGGTGTGAAAGCAATGCACAGTTGTGTGTCTAATACCGTGGGGTAAGGCCAGAGGGTTAGGGATGTAAAGAAGATAGTAAGGCTCTGATTTCCAGGTCATTCCGTTAAGATCTTCATGGTTTCAGTCTCGATTAGCTGGCTGCTGTGGTTAAGGATGAACGTGGCGCAAAGTGGGGCTCAAGCTGCACCAGGGGGGAGCGAAGGACCACTCGTCGTCTCTCTCCTCCTCCTCCATGCTCCTTCCTCCTTTTAGTTCATGAGTGTCATGGTGCTCTCGGGCTGGCCGCCAAAAATCCCAAAGAAAAACTCCAGCGCCAGGCGCACGTGGATGGGTATGAAGACGTAAGAGGTGTAGATCACCATGGCGATGGCGGAGAAGAGGACGGAGTTGAAGATGGATTTTTCCCACGGCTCCAGGACATAGATGCCGGTAATGAGCAGGTACTGGAAGTAGAGCCAAGCCAGGTACTCCCTCAAGTTTTTGAAGTTCATCCTGCAGGCTGGGCGGAGGAGAAATGGAGGTGGAGTGTTGAAAGATTCAAGCACTACGAATAAAAGATGGTGTGAAGGAGATGTAAAAATACTCCTAATGGTCCTGAACTCCTTGGTACAAAAAAAGCATCAATCTAGAGTGATGATTTAAACTAGAGTGTGAAATATTTTACAAGTTGATTATATATTTCCTTAATACATAATCAAGTATGAGCATAAAATTGCTGCACTTGCTAAAAATAGTAGTACAGCAAAAGCGCAGTACTTGGACAAATAGTTCCGTTTCAACACAATTTACTAAAATTAACCTCAGAGAAATAAAACAAAGAAACTCTGTAAACAATCTGTATCTAATACACGATAAAGCAGTATTCAAAATATTTTATGGAGCCCCCATTATTACATTATAGCATATGATTTATTGCTTTGAATAAGGAAAAGCAAATCTCCATAGACTGATATGGTTTACCCTGTATTTATCAGTATCCTGGGGACATTTGTTGAACTGCAACAGAAAACAATCCTCAGTTTTAAAAAAAATAAAATAAAAATAGTCCTTGTGGCTGTGCGTTCACTAATATGAAGGTATGAAGGAGAACTGGGAGCACTCTTCTAGCCCCTTTCCAAAAACCCTCAGCTGAGGGGACACTCTTATATTCAGCTGTGCAGGTAGAAAAACACCAATGACATTAAAACAAGGGGGTCCCACATGACATAAAACAGTCCTCCCTGATTTTCGTTGCTAACTTATTCCCACAACTGCCACATAGGGGACACTTACAATGAGTTTATGCTATGTGAGGAGAGTGAGGAGGGTAGGGAGCCCAGTTATCGACCCCTAGAGAAGATATAGCGTACACGGAAACCTACGCGAAAAATCAACACAAACTTGTTTTACAGCTTTGCTTAAATGGAGCAGGGAGTTTGACATTAGTCAAATGACATCGTTTGTTTTCCAGCTATGAAAACAGGCAGTTGTTCATTTGAAGTAATGTAGCCGCATTACCTTAATATATCCTGCCGCACAGGTAAGGGGCGGGGCCAAAAGGTGCGCTGAAAGTGCAGGTGTGCAGGTGTATTCCTCTGCTTGTTTTTGTTTTTGTTTATTTATTTTTTTTAAGTTGGGAAAATAGGAAAAACAATACGCACAAGAGAGGAATAGTTTCTACAGGATTCATTCAAATCAGCTCCCTCACAAACAGTACGACTGTTGTAGGTGTATTAAAGTGACCAGAAGAAGAGCGCATTTTGGTAGATTTCTGTGATAAACAACACGAATAAATCACACACAGGTCCGTACCTTAAATAATATGGCATGTCAAACATCTCACTTAATAAGTTTGTGCCACAAAACAGCAAAAAAAATTTAAATAAAAGTTAAATCTCTCGTACAAATGGTGTAAATTATTATACGCACATTAACGACAGTGTATTCAGTGTTACACGTTTAATAGGAAACTAAATATTAGAGGGGATGCTGCCTATCAGCTCATGAGCGATTATTGAACAATGTGTTGTGTATAACCGAATCCATGTATCGACTCACCTCGGCAGCCGATGCGAGGTCCCCTGGATTATCTACTAATGAGACTATGACAGGACGAGCGACAGCCCGCGTCGCGTTGCTGCTCCGCTGCTTTGTGTAAACGAAAAGCTGCCCCACCAGCTTGCCACTGGCCTATATGCATGTGCCGCTCATACGGACTATGTGGACGACACCACACCCACTACTCGTTACACTCACCTGGCTCACAGATGGTGCAGGTGGAGCAGGCTAAAGCGCAAAGGCCGGCGTGCGTTTACGCATCTGAAAGAAGGGGGGAAAAAACGGTCCTTGAATCCAAAGGCACGGGAGGAAACGATGTCTTTCTTACTCGCAGCTCCGTTGCAGCCATGTGAAGTGGTCCGTTGCTTCGTGCAGCATCTTTAAACTTTTTTTTCAGTCCGTGTCGCATCCTTCGCGCATCTGTCCCACCGCGTGCTGCAGCCAAACACTGCGACGCAGCACCACGTCTGACGTAGACCGCAGCAGGAAGACCAGCAGAGACTGCACAGCCATTACACTGGCATGCACCAATACCGCAGCCTCGGGATGCTGTAGTTAAACTGGGTTTTTACCAAAAAAAAACAAAAAAAAAAAAAAAAAAAACTCAGATTGTAACGAAAATCATACTCTGAATGAAAAAAATATTTCTGGCATATTAACATTCAGCTGCAGTTTGAAGCTCACAAAGGATGCAACATTCCCTCACTGCAATAAAGCAGAAATACTACCAGCCTGAAACACCTAACCTCACTTTAATGATAAGAATATGCACTGTTTTCATATCGGTGCAGCATTTAAGATTTAGGAAGAAAAAAAAAAATCACAGATAAAAAAAATCACAGTAACAAAGTCTCTGATCGTTTAACTTGATGGATTTCAACGTTTTGGAAGCATGGCAACCAAGAGAAACCCCCCACAGCCCAAGCGCCCCTGGGAAAGTACCTGAAGTAAAAGCAAATGCGTCTTTCTGTTTGGGGGGAATCGGACGTGGTGTTTGGAAATCTTATCTCTCAACTGTAAGGTCTGCTGACCCGCTCAATTCTGACGCTGCATTATTGATGTGTAAACACGGGCAGTGCCGCCGTGGCGCAACGTTTACGCACGGGCACACATTTTGTTAGGATGTGGTTTGAAACGACGCAGGCACGCCGTGTGAACACGTCCTCACTCTGAGCAGATATTTGCTGTTTTGTTTTTACAGAAATACCCGTGTTGTCTTATCGCGAGCTGTGGTGAGCCGCTCTGCCTCAAGTGCTAAGGAAATCATTATTCAAAGCAGAGAATCAGCCGGCTGAGCCTTTAAGCTCATTGTCAAATGTATAACACATTTGTCTTCCGACACCTGGAAAGCGAGTCTGTAAGGCTGCATGCAAAGGCGGCTGGAGGTAGAACATTCTGGGTCACAAGGGCTCAGATTGTGCACAAGCAAAGATGTGTGTGAGAGAGAAAATCAGGCCAACGCACACACACAGGGGGGATTCACTTCATTCACTTTCCCAAGTAGATCTGATTACCATTGACAACCAGCTCAGGCTTGAGAAAAACGAGACTGGCTCTCCTCCGCCCTCTTCAAGTTAAAACGTGAGACAAGTCACACACAGACTAATACACTCTGTGATACACACATTCCTCTGGTGTCTTGGGTTACATTAAGTGTGCTGTGGGTAGGGAGGTCTGAAATGCAACAAGAGAATAATACTTAAAATAACAATTTAACCCAGCGTTATGGTTGATGTTGAAGAGATGGTTGTATGCAAGTCAGTTTCTTGATTTTTCCTTCTGCAAAACATTAGTGATCATAAAAAAAATTTTGATATTAAATGTCACTTTGACTGATCTGGATTCAACCTGTACAAAGGGTCCTCAACATACACCAATCAGCCACAACATTAAAACCACTGACAGGAGGAGTAAATAACATTGACCATCTTGTGACAATTCAATGTTCTGCTGGGAAACTTTTGGACCTTGCATTCATGTGGATGTAACTTAGACCACCCCCACCCCATAGCAATGACACTCCTTGATGGCAGCAGCCATCCCCAGCAGGATGTGGCCTCACACAGGCACTCGCACATAAAAATGGAACAACTCAAAAAAAAAAAACATGAAAAACAGCACAAGGTGTTGACCTGGCCTCCAAATTCACTAGATCCCAAACTGATCAAGTATCTGTGGGATGCACTGGAACAAGCCTGAGCCACAGAGCCCCCTAAGACCCAAAAAGCGCCCACTAATAACATCCTGTTGCCAGACACCACAGGACACCCTCAGAAGGCCCATGTCCATTCTCTGATGAGTCACAACTGGTTTGGAGGCACACTTTTCTTGAGAATAACCTAAAATAGTAAATATTCAGTGATTAAATTAAATGCTAACGTGATATAATAAACAGTCATCCAGAATATGGCTATAAAATCTTGATGTGTGACACTAAGGATGTATAAATGGTGACAGGTTGGAGTTGGGAAGCGTAAATACAGGCACCGAGCCTCCAATCAGTTAAAGATCACTCCAAATCACAGAAGAACATTATTTAAACTTAAATCTACCGATTCGATCTTTACCTAAATCATATTTGTGTCTCCAGCTTCAGATGATATCAGAGCACAGGGTTCACTTTCTCTGGCTGAACAGGTGCTGCAGCTGAGTATTTGAATATCCAAATGATCCAGTAACAGAAATGGTTCAGCTTACCTCAACTGTGGCGATTTGAATGAACTACTCTGCACCTCTTTCTGGCCCAAAGCCCCCTCTGGTGGATGTCTACGGACATCTACAGTCAAGCACTTGATAAACAGTTTTTCCAACAAGCAGAAATTGTCAAGTAATGGGGAAATATTTATTTTGATAAAGTGAACTTTAAGGACTCCATTTCATTCATCATTTCAAAATACAACATGACAAATGAGAGCACTGTAGGAATAGCTGAAAATGTTAGTTTGAAGGCCAAGAGTGATGTCCAATTTCTCAGTGAAAATGTGTCCGTCAGTGGTTTAATCAGTCCTCAATGTGCTGCCGGTTCAAAATCAGACGTGTGTAATGGGGTCTTTGCATCATCAAGCCGAGGTTTCTTCGACAAATCAGCTGTCAGCGGCACTAAGGCAGAACGGCGACCGGCTATTCTGTCATCATGTCAGCCCCCTCTACTCCCGTGGCGTCCGATAGGCTGAGCTCCTCCAGCATCTCCATCAGGGAGACGCGCGGTGCTCCGTCATCATCGGTGTCGCTCTCCACTGGGATCTTTGACGCGTCTGTAATTGAAAAACAATCGGCATCGGCTCATTTACTATCCAATACATCATCTATAAGAAACGGCGTGACGCACGTTGTACCAGAAACATAAGCGGCCGTTGACAGTAAATGAGCGAAAACCTAAATACATCAGCAGAAGAAAGTCTGCAGTGACCAGCTGCTCACCTCTGTAGATATTGACATTTTTCCTCAGAGCCTCATCTTCCTCCAGATCCTCCAGGAAGTCCTGGTATTGTCTGAAGACAGAAAAGCAAATTCAGAGTGAACCCATCTGGCACAGCAAAACAGATAAAAAAAGAAAAGCAACTACAGGATATTTGGCATTCTTGGCACATCATCAGACTATTCACCAGCAGACCTAAACAATACCTTGACTTCAGTCACCATGACAGGAATTTTAAGTGTTTTCCCATACAAGTGAGATTTGAACAAAACAAATAAACGTTTTTCAGTTGCTCTTATCTTCTACATTAACCTGACAATATATCCTTTACTTATTTAGGACCGTTACTGCTACCGATACTTTGCAATTACTTTAGTATTAAAGGTTTGATCTGGAAATATTCAAATTCCATGAAATCATGAACCCTTCTAACAAGTATTGTCTGTGTACCCAGTGCCGGATACAGCTCGTCCCTCTGTGTCATAAAGCTCCGATGTTGTCCAAAAACACAGCAGGGAGCCAATCTGTTGTCCTGGCTGCCATGATTTTTCATTCCAATACGCTACTTATTTATTTTGATGCTAAATATATTCCCAAGATAGAGTGAGTTCATTAAATAAAGTATGTACGAAAAGAATCCCAAACAAATGCACCATTTTATTCAGTGAGTTAGCTTAAAAAGCAGCATTTTGAATCTTTTCACTTTAAGGCAAGTGTTGGCTAAACGTAACCATCCTACCTCTCGTCATCTGTGTCCATTCCTTCACGGTCCCTGACCATCTCCTGCAGTTTCCAGTTCCTGCGCTTCACCCTCCTGCTGCGATCGTAGCTCTTCTTGATCAGCACCTTCGGCATCCAACGTGCACATTGTACGAATTAAAACGCAACCACTGGCCGTTCATGTATTTTACATTATGTGTTTATGAGCAGGAATGTATTTGTCCAAAGGTCAGTATTATGTTTTGCCACTAGAGGTCAGTGTTAATCAAGCCCACGATAACCCGCTAAAAGTCTTACCACATCAGGAACATGGTGAGGGTTCATCTTGTTCAGGTACTCATCGTTGACGTTGGAATTGGCAAAGTCAAAGCTGCGGGGTGAGAAGCAAATTTTCCATTAGGTGTGACGCTCACTGCAGTAAGTCCTAAGAGGGTAATGTAGTTTTTCCTGCATGCTGAAGGGGAAAAGTCCCCCGGCAAAGTATTAGCGGTGTAGCCTTTTCTTCTGTTTATTATCTACATCACCATGCAACACATTTGCATAATGTCCAGCTGGTGGCCAGTGTGGCACAACACAAGCTCTGAGCGTTTGACCAAAAACCATCTGACCAATCACAACATAATGGGCTTTTTGGACAGGGACTTAAAGGGCCAGGTAGTAAAACAGAGCGTTTCATAGCGAGAACAAAAACAGAGGTTGCTGCAGGGTGAAGCAGGGGTAAAATAATGTGCTGTTTAAATATTAAAGCACGTAAACCTACTCCAGTACACCCTACAAATATAATTATGTGCCTTTAAATAAGCATAACAAGGCCTCTTTAACCGGACATCACCGAATTTCCCGTCAATCCCTCGCACTCACCCCAGCACCAGGTCCCCGATGTTCAGCAGGTGGCCCAGGAATGTGCGGCAGTGATATTGCTGACTGGTGTCCATCTCTGATGTTTTCTGAACCCACACCTCAGCCAGAGTGTGCTGCAACAAACACACGCAGGGAATATAAATACATCTTCAAGCAACAAGAACAACATAATTCATTATTTTCCTCCAGCTGGTTCAGATAGTCGCATCAATAATATTGCAACATTCAGACAGAGGAAAGGGAGAGAGAGAGGAAGAGAGAGAGAGAGAGAACAACAAACCTCTTTCCCATCAGAAGAAAACACTCCTGAGTGTTTCTGTCATTTTGGCTTGAATCCCACATACAGGTTCAGGGATAATGTAATGGCTCGCTATTGATTTTGCTTCCGAGAGAAGAGCAATGTTCCCACATAATGCAATCTGTTCTGCACCGGCACACACACACTTACCTTGTTGGACCGCATGCCGGCCCCAGCACCCAGCTTCTGGTCTCTGATGATGTCAATGTCCATAACGATGAACTCCTCCAGCTGCCGTGGGTTACAGAGGCTGTTGAAGGGGTTACGCCAGTATGTGTTCCCATCCACCTCGGCAACTAGTGAGTTAGAGATCATTGTTCGTGTCAGTAAAGATCCCACTTTGAGCCATGATAGGAGGCAAAACGTGAGCAGAAGTGAAGCGAACTTTACAGAAATTAGTTATTCTTGACGCAGTTAATGTTTTTATGCTGAAAACCCAAACTGCAGCATACTTTGAGTTATCTTATTAAATTAAATTATTAATCCGACGTCTGCAAATGTTTTTTTCTTTTTGGAAAAACCTCAAACAAACCACACATGGATGCTGTATCCTCGTCTATACTCCCAATAAACTGCACAAGCAGGAAAACAGAAACGCGCATATTTCTAATACTTGAGTTAATTGCCTACTGCTGCTGAATCGGCTGAACAGCCTTGAGGCCGTCACTGCTATTCAGCCGGCTCAAAAAAAAAAAAAATTCTGCAACGAAAATAGCCTGCTCTTTGAAGAGTAATTAGAAACGTGTGTGCTGCCTCGAAATGTCAGAATTCTGCAGCTTAGGGTCTCAAGTCTCGCACATAATGAGTGACTGTATCAGATATAGAGGAGCTGCATCATCGTGATGCATACCGAAAAACTATGCATCGTCTTTCAGTGAGCGTGTCCCATTCTGTGACTGCGAGCAGAAGGAAGCTGTTAGACGTCTGATGAACACATGGTCGGCAAACTGGGGTCAGCTTAGTGCAGTATCGAAGGGTGTCGACCGAGCTGTGACTTTCAGTTGTATCACATGCATAAACAGCTCGTGTGGTTTCCAAAGTTTCCAAATGTGGAAATAATAAAAAGATCCCAAACAGACAGCTGAAACTATTTGATCATCCATTGTTTTAGATCCGACTAGTGAAATTGTGAGAATGCAATTCTTATGTGATATTAGACTAAACATCTTGAGTGTTGCAAAAAAACAAGACATCTGAATAAATCGCATTAGGAAATTCAAAGTCTGGCATTTTATAGACGAAATGAAGACAGCAATCTTCAGAGTAATCAACAATAGTTGCAGCCCTAATAAAATTAGAAGAAGGATTCACTGTGTTCATGAAAGGATGGAGGTGGCCTGCAACAATAATCAAGATGTGGCAATAAAATATCCACCAGCAGCCTGAACCGTACATACAAGGCAGGATGGATCCATGCTTTCAGCTCGTTTACTGCAAATTCTGACCATGCCATCTGAAATCAAGACTCAAAAGACCAGATCAGTTTTCAGTTTACAGGAGTGTCACTGTGTCGTGCATTCAGAGATGCTCTTCTGCATACCTCAGTTGTAACAAGTGTTTTTTTTTTTTAATTAATGTTGTTCTTTCTGTCGGCTCTAACCAGCCTGGCCATTTCTCTTCTGATCGCTGCTGTCAACAAGGCATTTTTATTTTTTATTTTGCAGAGAAAACTGCTGCTCACTGGATATTTTCTTTTCCTTTTCTCTGTATATTCGAGATGGTTGTGCGTGAAAATCCCAGTAGATCAGCAGTTTCTGAAATACTCAGACCAGCCCGTCTGGCAGCGACAACCATGCCACGTTCAAAGTCACTTAAATCGCATTTCTTCCCCATTCTGATTCTCGGTCTGAACTTCAGTCTTGACCACGTCTGCGAGTCTAAATGCACTGAGTTCCTACCATCTGATTGGCTGATAAGATATTTGCACTGATAAGCAGGTAAACAGGTGTACCTGATGAATAGGCAGGTGAGTGTATAAGATTTACTGGTTATTACATAATGGTCAATAAAATGGGTGGCGTGGGTTGTGGAAAAAAAAGAATAATCTTGTTATAGGCAGTTAAGGCTTCTGCGTCAATTTGACGCTGTAGCTATGGCAATAGCCCAGACTATAATGGCGTAACCTGATGTGCACCTCCCCAGTAATATAACTAAGCGGGGATGCAGACCGCAAGAGCTGTGATTGGTCCGCTTGGTAGTAGCGTGTTTCTGCTTTAGTATTTCCGGCTGCTTCTCCATTTCCGCAATTTTCATTGATTGTTTTGGATCAATAAAGATGGAACACATCGAGGAAAGGTTAACTGAGGAGGTTTGGAGATACAAACGTTTGTATGACTTGACTTCGGCGAAAGTTTCAGTAGAAGTAGAAACAAAAATTAACCCGACAAGCGAAAAAGACACAGTGTCGACTAACGTTTGGGTGGCGTTTTTACAGAGCGAGCCAGACTGACGAGCGCACAAGAATAAATGGCTCGCACCGGCATCGGATACGTGCGTCGGTTACGGCGTCCAGTCCCGCAGAGGCATAAACTCCGCTTTAGTTCCAGCTGGGGACTTTTTGAAGCCTGTCATACTGCTCGCAGGCTTTCCAGTCCGCATCACTCCAATACTATGTAATTAAAAAATTAAAAATGTAAAAAATGCAATCTTTTAAAAAGTAATATAAGTAGTGAAAATCTCAATTTCCTGAGGTCAAATGGCTCATTTGCTCCATCCAACAATCAATCATCTTTAAATGAGCTTAACGATTAGGAAATTCTCATTAAACATTTTTGAATAATTTTCTGATGATTGATTGTTTCAGCACGGGGATAATTAAACCGACTGTTTATTATAAGCAATAACTATTCATGAGAACGTGAATTCAGCTCAGTGCAGACTACTTTCAAATGAACAAAGTTAAATATTTGACTGTTTTGTATTTCGCTTACGCACACAGATCACATAATGACGTCTCAGGCTGACTACGACCAGACGCAGCGATATTAAGCCAGCTGAAGCAGACAGACAGACGGACGGACAGTGGTGTCAGCTGGGGCAGTTAAAACGCATCACTACTTTAGCTGTAGAAATACTCACTCTGCAGGGTGCGTGGGTCGATGAGATGGATGGTGCTGGTCACCCGGACGCACACACAGACTTGACCCATGTTCCCGAGGCTCTGCGCCAGCCGTGGTGCAAGGCACACTACGTTGTCCTGGCAACCAGACACAACCAGACAACTTGGGGTCAGACTGAGGTTGCAGGGACAGTGAAAGAGTTTGCAAAGGAAAAAGAAAGCACTGCTCTTGTTTTCATATAGTGAACAGACCCTGCATGACCTCTATCATCCGCCCACGTCTATGTGGTACTGATTAAAACAAATAAAGCTACATATCAAACAGGATTAAGCAGCCGTTGAAAATGACGACTAAAGACCTGCCAAGGATCTCTTTCCCTACTTCAGTCCTAAACGCTATAGAATCAGCTGCATTTGTCGTCACCTGTCACTGTCGAAAACAAACACAACCTGAAAGATTATTGGCCGGCATTTCTGTCCGCGTATCAGCAGATCATAAGACAGCTTTTCAAACATATCAGCTTCACTAAACTAACTAAGCTTTGTCGGAGGAGACGTGCCAGGAATTCCGGCTCGTCCGACGCGCCGAAGCAGATACGGGCGCGTCCCGCTGCCAACAGTCCAACTAAATCCAACTAAAATGAAAAGTAAACACACAACGTGAAGAGGGCCGGGATCGCTGTTTACCTTGCAGACAGGTACAATTTCCATAGAGTAGGTGCTCTTGTAGTTGTACGTGTTCGAGTGGATGTCGTGAGAGATGAGGCGCTGGGATGTCTTTGACCTTTAAAATAGAAAAGAAAACATTGATTATTGCGATGTCTTTCCGAGACACAATCCATACTGCGTCGGCTGCATAAATCATATCACAGGAGAATAAATGCAATAAAATGTTTTGCAAAAGAAGCAGATTTCTGTTGTCTGAGCTGTTGAAGGTCGTATCGGCCTTCTGACGCCATATGCAGGCAACAGATTTTAACTTTAGATTTCTTTATATTCTTTATGAATGCAGGTTTCATTAAAACAAAAATGTACATTTTGGGAAATAATAAATTATCTTCAAATGTGGATAAAAATATAACTCTAGTTTAATTAAAAAGTTGCGTTCATCGTCTCCACAGCCACAGACTGAAGCACTGCTCACCTGCAGGGCACGGTGCACTGCAAGAAGTCAACCATCTTCTGAGCGTGCTGCTTTGAGCCGTAGTAGAAATCAATCCCCTCTAAAGAGAGAAGGAGAAGAATCCCATCAAACACACTTCAGCAACAAATGAATCACAGGTGCGCTTCATGGGTCACCGCCGTCGCAGAGAAACACACACACACACACAGGGGGAAGCGGATGAGGAGGGGAGAAAATATGGCAGCCACATGTTGTGTTGTAACCATCATAAAGCCTTTTTAAGTCCCGCCGAGATACGGAGATGATTTAAGTTACGCTATCGGGCCAAACTCCGCTTCACGGCCCCCGTCCAAGAGCACAGAGAGCTGCTGCTGAGCCGTCACTCCCTCCACAGCATGTGAGCCTGTGTGTGAAGCAGCATTTAGCACACTTAAAAAAAAAAGGGGGGGGTATGGAACAAGCGTGCATTGCGGGAAACTGGTGTGGAATGCCTGTTCTGATTACAGCGCTCTGATTAGTCGCACGACGCATGCTCCTCGGAGGCCCGCGCGAGGACGGCCGTATGAAGTGATTGGCGCCAGCGATATGCATGCATGGCTTGCTGCCTGGTACGGGAAGAGGTAATTAACACTCGACACATCATTATGCGCCGCTTCGTTCTAATCCACATTAGTTCCACCGGAGGCAAATGAGGCAAGTTTGCCATTTTACAGAGTCGTCGAGATAGAGGCCCTAAGGACACCACCGGGCAACCTCCCAGTTTATAGATATTAAAAATTTAAACGTATAGAATCACATTCAACCGACCCACCGTGGATTTCTTTGATGTTGAGGGCGTTCTGGTGGAGCTTATGCTTGAGGATCAGCTGTTCCAAATAGTAGAACGTCTTCTTGTGGAGAGTCTGGTACATAAAGAAGAAAGCATCACACAGAGATTCTGATTAATTCAATTGTACTGGAACAGTTTTAGTGTACAACAAAAATACTTCATAAGCTTACTGTTTATTTAACTGAATCCAGGGACAAAGGAAAGGGAGTGAGAACAGTAGACTGTTAAGTCAAACTTTCTGTATAGCTGCTAGAGGGAAAAGCTTTTATTGTGAAATAGCAGTAGATGGTGTTGACTTGTATAATAGTTTAGATAGGTGGTAAGAGAGGTTTAATCTAATCAAAATATTCTCTGTTACATTTCCTGCTACATATCTAAAGCTCTACCTTTATTTGCCAGTTCATTAGGGACACTAGTGAATACAATAAAATGTATTCTAATCTAACGGTCCTGCACACACTCTTAGCTTCATGATTTCAGCGTTTGTTTATATGAACTGAGAGAGCTGTTGATTCAACTGTGTTTTCAATTTAGAGGCTGTGGTTTGTAGTGCTACTGAATTGTACTAGGTTGTACCCAACAACACATGTTTCTGTTATTTTGACAGCCCCATTTTAGTCAGTGTGCCAGGCTAAGCAACAGAAACTTTTGTTTTTAATTCAATAGTTTAACAGCACCACAAACTAAATCCTCTAAAATGATCATATAATTATATTACTGCCTTTCCGACTCTGTTTCAACATAAAATGAACATGATAACAGTCATGAAGTCAGGATTTAGTGCGGGACTGTTATATTAGGATGCATTCCTTTTCACTAGTGTATGATATAATGAGACATTTAAGAGATTCATAAGCAAAAGTGCAACAGTCCAACACTTTTATGAATATCTGTTGTACTACATTCTATCTAATCTAACACAGACATACGAATGTGCCAAAATAAAACCGATATTAACGGTTCAATAAATTATCCATATGTCATATGTATTCAAAAAAAGTGGAATACTTGCAAATGTGAGTCAAGAAGATATCCAGAATGGTAGATAAAGATATTTCAGTTGACGACAGAGACTTACCTTCTGCCTAACTTGGACCACGGCCTTCCAGAAGTCTTTGGCCTCCACACGGTGGCAGTCGTCACACATCTGGTACTGGATGACAAACTCGACCACAAACACCTGCTGTAGGATGGCTCCGTTCATCACCTGAAGAGGATGACAGCAACAAGTTACACCATATGTTCCAGCTGTGTGGTACACGCTGACAAAAAAACCTACCATTAACCGAGTCGCCCGGGAAGAAAATAACTGTTTTATTTTCTCCATTTAGAGAAATAGCTGACCAGCTGGTGGTGCAGACAGCGTTGTGAATGGCCCTTAAGCAGCACAAACAAAAGAGTTGGCCCCGAGAAGCACGGGGCTCAGGTTCTCGGTAAAGGTCAAGGAGATGAGATGACAGCCAATGGCAAGACTCCCTTCTTTCACACACACGTAACTCAGTCAATGTGTGTAAAAACATGTCTGCATTACAACTTGGCAGCATTACTTTTACTGCTTTTACTGTATGCCGTTAACCAAATGCTACTTGTTATTGTTACAGAGGACAAGTCAAACACAATTAACTGGACATTACCTCCTGAAAATAATAAAACCTTAAGACAAAAAGCATCTTGTCTGTCTCCGGTCGCCGATCAGTTTAAATGTCACATTCTCACACTTATCACTTCCACTCTGAGTTCTTACCTCCTTTTGGATGGTCAGTTTCATCTTAATCCTTTTGGAGTGTGGTTCTGTCCAGAGAAAGCCAGCATCAATGAGACGTATCTGTGAGAAGAAAGGTGTTGTTGAATCATTAGTAGTAGAATGAGCCCCAGCTGATTATCACAAGTACTTCTGTATTCATGGTATGTAAACAGTATTGTTGCAATTAAATCCAAAATACCTACAAAGAATACCATAAATGTGAAAAGTTTTAGTGGGTGCTGTAATAAGGTGTTGCTTCAAGTTTATGGTTAATACTTATTTCGCAATAAGCAGGCTCAAAAAGAGATGAGACCAAAACAAGCAGGTTAAGAGTAAAAATCATGAATCCCAAAACTGGATCTTGAAATTTACACCTTCCCGCTTCACATACATTTTATTTGTGCAGAAATATACTATTCTCTTTACAGAAACAAACGGTAAGAATCTGACTTACTTTAGTCATAGAGCTTTTAAGTTTTTTCAAGCAGAGAGCCAGTAGCTCCCTGGACTCCAGAGCACACTGCACCCAGCTGGCTGGGGGCTGCAAGTACCTGCACGAAAGAGAATATTAAAGAAAAACAACCTTTTTGCTCCAGTAAGCACATTATGTGCGTTCTACGTTGTGAAAAAAAAATGTATAACTGCTTTATACTATATAATAAATTCATGAACCAACCGATCACACTGCTTGCAGAAGTGCACTGTGACTTGCTTGGGGATGCCCTCCGAGATGTCTACCTGAGTGCGAAGGCAGGCTACACACATGTTGGCTGGGTTGGGAGGAATGGGGACGCCACAAGTACAGCACAGGCTAGGGAAGGAAAAAAAGCAACATTTAAATCTATTCTGGTTTAACCTTTAAGTTAAACACAACATCGTTGACCATTTCACAAATCATACTATATCTTATTTGGCTGTGTTTCTTTTAACTAAAGCATTCTCTGCAAGTGATTAGTCTTTATTTGGGATCATAAATCATTGCAGTAAACATTAAAAGCCCAGTGTGTAGGATTCTTTAGCATTCAGTAGTGAGGCTGCAATCAACTGAATAAGCCTTGCTCACCACTCTCCTTCCAATCATACAGAAGAACCTAGGTTAGCCACAAAAAAATGTGAAAGGCCCTCTTTATAACCAGTGTTTGTTTCTCTCCCAATCTCCCAAAACTCCACACATTGGACCTTTAAGATGCCAATTGTTTTGCAGAAATTGCATTACCACGGGAAGTTGAAATTAAAACGGCATCTAATTTAAAACAGGACATCTAATAAAGGGCTCTGTGATTACAACAAACTGATGTGGCAAACCTTTATTACTTCTTAAATTTGAGCAAACACAGGCAGCCCTAACATCTCAACCTTGGCATGCATGTCCTGGACTTGAGATTTGTTTACTTCAGCCTTGAAAATGGGCTATATTGTGTTAAGCTTCCCAAAACACTCCAAAGACTAAATATTAAAAAAAATTCACTTACATGTTTCCCTGGCTGCTTGTGGCAGGAGCTTGCATGTACTCCATCCTTGTCAATCTGACAGGTCCGTGTATGTCAGTGGATCTCTGTGTAGCCTAGTGATGTCTAAAGACAGAAACATGACAGATGTAACTGGCCCTGTAGCAACAGTGCTTAGGAATAGCGACACATGCTAACTGAATGTAACCTTAACTCTAAACGTATTTGTCACAGCAGGAAATATTTTGTCTTTCTTTATAAATGTACGGCCCAGAACAGACAGTAAAATAAAACTAATCAAGATGCCATGCAGGCAGTACAATTAGCGCTGCTATGCTAGCTGACGCTCTAACTTAGGCAAGATGGAGTTAGCACTGGAGGCTAAACTGGTAGCTATTTAGAGTGATTCTAAAACATATTCGTGGCAAAACAAGCTGGGAATTTCAAAAAATCGTACTCGATAACTGCGCCTGGTACAAACAAGAGATGACAAAACCTACTGAAGTTATTTTGATAAGAAATCCACAACACACGGGCACGTACAGCCCTCCACGTTTTCCCCACCGTGGGCCGAGCGATCAAGAGAGGCTTGATGGCGTCACGCAGGACTGAAGGACCCCGAGACTGTCTTTGGGCGCCTGAATAAATTTCCATTTAAAAAAAACTATTCAAGTAAAATAAAATAAGGTAATAAACGATTAAATTAATGTATTAGACAATTAATGATTGTTCTGGAAAATCTGTAGTACCAAACCAGAGTCTATACTGCGCTGTTAAAATTTTAAAGGCCATAGTATACTGACAATTTTTGTTTTTTTCAACATAATTGACAATACATGCTATTGTTTGTGACTATTTAATACAACAGAGTCCCTGCTAGGCCAGAACAGTGAGTAGACAGCCTGTTAGGATTTTCCCCTCCAGAAATGTATATCATGGACATTTACCTGGAAAATAAAATTAGATAGAATCACAAATATGCATGTAGATTTGTTGTCCTGACTGGATCAAGCTGAGTCATCACTTTAGCACATTGTTGTAAGCACATTCTAGCATTTATTTTAGTCTTAATTAATATCAAGAAACAGGGTTTTACTCTTTACTGCTCACCATTTAAAATATTTTAGCATAAGCAAAACCTATTTATTTCCACTCCAAATATATCCATTTGAGGGCAAAAATGTGGTGCCAGCGTCTGCTTCTCCTGTACTAGAATATAATATGAACCCAAAGTGGCTTTGTAGTATTTTAGCATAAGCAGAAACCCACCAGAAATAATAAAGACTTATTTTGACATAGTCCACAAGACCCATTAATAACGCAGGAACCAAGTTGACTATTGCCTTGTCACTCAATATTGGGCTTTAAACCACCATGGTGTTATTTGTGTTATTTTGTCAAATCTCATAAATAAATTCTCAAGGTTAATTTTTAACGTTTATAATTAACTATTAACAGGTCTTTGTGTGCACGTGTAGTGTGGCTGTTGTTGAGATGCCTTCATGCGCCGTCGGAATTATCTTGAGCTGGGAGACTCTTTCTCCTGCTCTTCTGTTGTCGCAGTTAGGTTTAAATGGACGAGCCTCTGGGATAATTCAGTATTATTGTTTATCAAATTTCAGTGGAATCTAGTAATGATTGTATGATGCGATAATTTGCAGGTTTCTCTACTGTTCTTTAATTTGCTTTTTACTGTATTTCAAGTCTGTTTTTTGTTTGTGTCTGTCTTATTTGATCGTGTTTTTAAATGTTGTACTAATGAATTTCTTCACTTTGCCCTTTGAATTGTTTGAAACATGCTATGTGAACTAGGGCTGTAACTAGTCGTAATGATTGTTGTCTTTGTTGACTAATGTGCTGGTCAGTTTTCTAGTGATAAAATATCCTTGTAATGTTGGAGCTTGGTGGAGCTCTAATACAAATAAAATGACTCCATTAATTATAGATAATGTAGCTGGGATCGGCTCCAGCAACCCCGTGACTCTTCACAGGACACGTGGTTACAGAAGATGAAGTAATGAATAAACGAATTAATAGATAATGCATTATTGCGTTCTCCAAAAAACACAGCTGAAACAAAGGCAACTGATGTGATCCACACTTAAAACACACATGGCAATTCAACAACCGGATACTCCCCTTCAATTAGATAATGTTTTTTTCATATTGACCAGTGTGGTGTCCTGTTGTTCCACAATTAGTAGTACCCCGACACCCCATTAATGTCCAGAAACTCCAGGCTCAGGGTGAGACAGTGGGGTTAATCTGAACAACATCCTCTAATTACAGGTGGGTATCGGCTTGTTAACAGAGACGAGTCGTGTGCTTTTCAATCATGCATCGCCCAAAGATGTTTTTATTAAAAACCTAAACAGGTCTAGCTGGTTTAGTTCTTGCTTTGTTTATTGTATTGTTGTGCAACACAAATTCAAACAGGCTTGTCATTCAGGTAATCTCAGACATTGCTTTGAACATCACTTTGACCGTGTTATGTCATATTCCACGCGGTGCTATATTAAATACAGGCAAGTTAGTACTATAATAGTAATTTAATCCTAAAAGACTTTCTAATCTGTGGAGCAGAAACAGCTGAAAGGGCCATTTCAACATTCACCGTGAGAAGTCTCCTTGAGTCTGAAGTGTTCTTTGAGAGATATTACGAGCTGCACCTGAAGGCAGCACCCCTGTTTAGAAAAGCAGCAGCAGAGAGTCGCAGCCAGTGTGGCAGCTGGGAATGTGAGGGTTTCAACACAGACCGCTATTTTCAGGACTGGGGGAACAGTAGCAGGGCTGGCAAGGGAGAGCTTCTGCCCACAACTCTACCATAGCCACTGACTTAATATCCAAAGGGGCGACTAGGGTTTTTCTGTCCGGGGTGTCGGGTGCTCTCGGACCGCAGCAGATGGTCAACGGACAGCAGCGGTGGCGGCTCACTGACTGCGGGGCTACATGCTAGAGGGAACCAGCCGGAGCTCCGCGTTTGTTACCCCCCCGGTCTGTGTGCTGACACCTCACCCTCCTGTCTGCTCGGGTCCCGGGTTAAAAAAAAAAAAAAAAGATGCAGTGAAGCGTGCCCCATCTCCCTGTCTGTCGGGTCGGAGTAATTTTGAATGAAGTGAAACGTTAAATGTGCCTGTTTTCGCCGCTGCCGAACGGAACGCGACGATGGAGTGAGATCTGCGGCTGGGGGGGCGACCGACACAGAACCTGCCGCGATTTCCTGCGTGTAAATAAATAAATGATAGAGGATACGATGACCCTGCTGTCTCTGCTCGGTCGGATCATGCGTTATTTTCTACTCAGACCGGAGACCCTGTTCCTGCTGTGCATCAGCCTGGCTCTGTGGAGCTACTTCTTCCACACGGACGAGGTGAAGACCATCGTCAAGTCCAGCCGGGATGCGGTCAAGATGGTCAAGGGGAAAGTGGCGGAGATGATGCAGAATGAGCGCTTCGGCGGTCTGGACGTCCTGGACGCGGAGTTCGCCAAGACCTGGGAGTTCAAGAGCAACAACGTGGCCGTGTACTCCATCCAAGGCCGGCGAGACCACATGGAGGACCGGTTCGAGGTGCTCACCGACATCGTCAACAAGAGTCACCCGTCCATCTTTGGGATTTTTGACGGCCACGGGGGAGAGGTGAGGAAAGAAATCCTTGTCTGTGTCTCATCTGCTTCTCTAAATGTGAATGGGTTCCCAGTGGGAGCCATTAAACAGAGCCGCAGGGGCCCATCAGAGTTGGATTTGTCTAAATCAGCCTTCAAAGTTGCTGTTAAATTTGAACAAGGAGCATGAAGTTGAAAGTTTGCTGGGTTTTTCTTCTCAACCAGAATGTAGACTTTAATAGGACTATTTCCACTAGGACTAACAATTCATTTTATTTTCTAGACAACTAAATGTGGATCATTATGTCAGGCAGGAAGAATCAGTCTTCAGCTGGCAAATATTAGATTTATTACATGATATTCAATTACATGAAGTTGACGTGCGTGTGATTGGATTGCCCCGTCAGTGGGTATAATTGCTCCTGTGTCCCTGCTATTAGTAGCTCCTCACTCCTCCCTAGAGTTGGAACAATGTCTGATTCTTTTCTCTGCTGGACTATAACGCTACGGCCTGGCACGGGGTTTTCCTGCAGGGTAATTTGATTAAACACAAATTGCTTCAGGATCTTGCTCCGTGTAAGGACAAAACTGAACTAATGAAGGTCTTGAAACTGCAATTTTGACACAAAGGCGAGGTCAGGTAATAAAAGCAGGGCCCACTTAAAGGCTCCTGTCAGGTCTGCTGATATTACGCTCGAATGGTGCGTATTTCCCCGCCGCAAGCCTGCACTGGAGGCAATTAGTGAATCCAGCCTTCGGCCTTTGTCATCAAGTATTTGTGCATAAGTTGAGAAGGGGCCCAGATTCCCCCTCTTATGCACATAAGCTGCAATCCTGCACTCACCCACACACGCGCGTTTTGTCATCCTTTAAATGTTTACATCTTAAATCGTGCCAAAAATTGTGTTGTTTTTGGCCAAGAACCTTAAAGATGACGCGTGTTTTGACCAAAATCATTAAGGTATTCGCATGGTTTGAAGTGGTTTTAACAATATAGGTCAAAGCTGCGCTCTAAGTAAATCATAAGTGAGGTGGGTCACATGTTACACATCAGCTGGTTACTGTACTACTACCCAAGCATCGTGCTTCCTTAGTCTGTCTTCCCTTTTCCGAGTGGCTCGCAATGACACCATTAAAAAAAAAAAATAAAAAAAAAGAAGAAGAAGCCAGTAGTCGGTTAAAAGGACAAAGGGAGTATTTGAGATGACGACACAGTTTGGCAGGAACATGAAAACACTAACTTATTATGAAGTCATAGCATGCTGCACTGGCTTTGTCTGTTTTTTTTTAGTGCTTCAACCATTCACAGCTGACAGTACTGATGCAACAGTGCTACACAGGAAAAAGCCCAAACTGTAACTGACTGTCTCTTCTCTTCTCTTCTCTTCTCTTCTCTTCTCTTCTCTTCGCTCCACCTTCTGCATTAAACATCGCACATTTTCTCATCGCCCACTGCTGCTCGCTGAGGAGCTAGCCTCCATGCTGTTTTGGGCCCGACAGCAGAAGTCTTCCTTCTGGCTGCCGTGGTCTGATCGAGGCCCGAATGATAACATGCTAAAAATAGACAACCCAAAGTCAGAGAGGTGGCTGTTCTTTTTGGGTAAATTAAATTTTAGGCCGCAGCGCTCACTGCTGCAGCTTTTGACCATAAGTGGTCATTGGGTTGTTTTTCCCTGTGGCATTCCCCCCCCTCTGAGGAGTTCATTTTTAGAGATCATGGACCTAACCTGTTTGCCACTGCTACCGCACATATGCTTAAGAGATTTGAAGCAATAAATAGTGAACGGGAGATATGTGCTTGTGTATCAAAGGAGAAAATGTGTGGGAGGGCGTCAGCGATGAGTATGTGAGAGTCCGTTTTATCATTGCATGTCCACGGGCAACAATTTGGTCTGTTTTCATTCCCACGCCCTCTTTTGAAGTGTGTGCCAGACAGCAGGCTTCAGAAACAACTTCCCCAGTTTAGTGGATTTTACTTCCTTTTTTTTTTTTTTTTTTTATTATTTAGCTAGAAGGCATTGAATAAAGCAGTGGGATGCTGTGTGGCCTAAGGCTACACCAGATATACTGGCTGCCTCAGCTGGCTGGTTGGGGAGTTGTCAGACGCTTCTATCTCTTTCCACATACACACACTTTGCTCGTCCAAACAAACATACACGGTCATTAAAGCAATGTCGAACTTGTATCAACATCTATCTTAGATCCAAAACTCTGCGTCAGCGGACCTTACATACTGTTTACGACTTCTGTAATGAGCAGAGATGTGAAATATTTTCACAGGGGTATGAGTGTACCAGCTAATTAGTGTAGTGATTTGACAAAAAAGCAATGTGTATCCAACTAGGAATTAGGAATTTTCATTATTTTATTCATTAAGAACGAAACAGTTTACTTAAAAAAAATGATTTAAAAATTCTGCAGTATTACCCTAAAGCCCCAAGGTGATGGTTTCTTACCAATGGTCCAAACCTCCAAAGTAAAAATCCATTTTTAGATAGAATCAATCACAATCCAGGTCTCAAGATGCTTTACAGATACTTAACCCCAAAGGGCGAGCACTAAAATGACACTGTAAAGAAAACCTCCCTTAACAGGAAGGAGCCACCATATAAAATAGCTTTAGGGCCCGTCCACACAGAAACGCAAAAACGCAGAAGTTTTGCATCGTTTTGGCCGATCGTCCACACGTATCCTGTAAACGCATAGCCCTAAAACGCACTTTTCTGAAAACGGGTCCCAGGGTGGAGAAATTCGCAAACGCAACTCTTGCGTTTCTGTGTGGACAGACAGAAACGGAGAAAACGATGATGTCATCGCCACACCCCCGAGCAGCCTTCCACCTCCTGCGAGACGTCTCATAACAACATCAACAACAATGGCGGACTACATGCTAGTTTTCCTGCTGGAGAAGATATTGAGCATATTAGGGTTACTAGGGCAAAATATAATTTCTCCTTGAGTTTGGTTTCTTCTAAAGCCGATTTGTAAACAGCGCTCAAGATTTGTGCGCATGCTCCGCCTCTTCCTCTCCGTTTTTGGTGAATTTCTGAAACTGAAACAGCGCCACCTATAGGCCTGGAATATGAAGTAGCGTTTTCAGTCGTGTTGAAACGGATCCGTGTGGACGCAGATATTCTTGAAACGATGCCAGGGAAAATGGAGAGGGAAAAGATCGTTTTCGTATGTGTGGACGAGGCATTATACTACCACTGATAGTTGATCGTTCACCCAGTGACCATCTCTGGTTGCATTATTTAATGTAGCTTCATCATATTCTTTGTTCAGCTTGACTAATAATTTGTTTTCTAGGAATCACATTGTCTTGATTTAATCATTAGTCCTGACAGGCAAAGCCATCACTCTCATGAC
Source organism: Chelon labrosus (assembly GCF_963514085.1). Lineage (NCBI taxonomy): Eukaryota > Metazoa > Chordata > Actinopteri > Mugiliformes > Mugilidae > Chelon > Chelon labrosus. The sequence continues at coordinate 18,588,974 of NC_140346.1, forward strand.
AACAATCCAGTGTAATCAATGGATATTTTACACTATGAGACGTGTAAACACACGCGTTTTGCATGTTCAGTGCCAGACTTCAGAGTAAGTGCAATTGAAATACACCTTATTTGCTTTGATTGCCAAGAAATGGATGAGAAGATCCATATCCTTCTTGTTTTTATTTTAATTATGGAGACATATATCTCAGCTTGAAGACTGAAAAGATGGCGAAACATCTCTTTTCCAAAAATTCGACTTATCAACATTAATCTGCATTTGCATCGTGGTTAGCGGTGATTTGAATCCTGTGACATGAGGTTTACCACCAGATAAATCATCAGTCAACCCACCCACTCGCACACAATGGCATCCTCAAATTCAGATTTTCTAAGAAGTGTTTAAAATCAGTGTTTAAAGTGAGCACATCCATTGACAGTCTCAGTAATATTTGATGTTGGCTCGACGAGGGGATTTATCTGTTAAATGGGGGATTGATTGATTTTTTTATTTCTTTTTTTTAAGCTGACACGTGGGAATAACCTGCATGAAAGTAATAACCCTGGGCTCTCCATCCATTTAACGGCAACACGAGCCATTTGTTCCTTCCTGGGGGACGGTGAGAATCGGCCATGCTTCTGCCCCTCCCCGTCTCACTGTCAGGTTGTGGCTTCAGGCGCCGCAAAATTACCTCAGCCGTAGCACAGAGAAGACATTCACCATGAGCCTGTTTAACTTGAGTGCGGGGGATGTTTCCTCGCTGTCTTGTTTGCCGTCCTTTGGCTTTTGTTCCGTTGATTTCTTGTTCCGTCGTGGGCCCACTCGTTCACGCAGCTTCGATCAGCGGTGTTTGCTTGCTTGCGAGTGGGTTGTGATAGATATAGTTTCTAACTGTGAAGCAGGCGACGGGAGAGCTCAGAGCAAAGAAGCACAAATAACACTGAAACCACAGGGACGATGGTCGTTTCCAGAGGTCTCCTCTCCGTCCTCATTCAGCTCTCAGCTTGTCCTCAGTTCACCTTTTGCTTCATGTTCAGGTTCAATGGCCGTTTTATTTTCGTTTTTCATTTCTTGATTTTCTTGAGGAAGCATGCATGCATCCTAATTCCTCATCTTTTCAAAATCAAGAACATTTATAGTCAGAAAATATGAGGTATTTTAACATGTTAACATGCATTTTTGTGCATTAGTCCAGAAGCAGAGGGTGGGTTGTGTAGTTTAGATACCAGGCAGTTTGAATTCCTCCTGAGCTCTCCCGCTCACTGGAGAGATGAAAGAAAGACCCGGCATGTGACTAATTGCACTGTTGGCATTACAGGATTAAACGGAGAGAGAGAGAGAGAGAGAGAGAGAGAGAGAGAGAGAGAGCAAACGAATAGATGGAGAGTGGGAAGACCAAGGACACCAACGTTTGCCTGAGTGTATGAATATTTATGCGCGCGTGTGTGTTGCAAGCTTGCAGAAGAAGCCGTTTTCTCCTTCATGGACGCTGACGCTTTAAATGGAGATGAGAGAGGAGCAGTTTGGTGTTTTGTTCCAGTGAGAGGCGTCTTCACTGTGGGACTGAAACGCCAAAGGCCTATCAGGAACAGACACCTGCTTCACACTATCACTGCCCTCGGCGAGCTAGTAAAATTGACTTCACAGCGCACTTTTAATTACATTAACTGAATGTTAGGGGGAAAAATTGCAAAAGTTGTAAAGCTATAATGATAATCAGTATTTCTATACTGACAGTGAATCGTGTGACTGGCTATGTGTAGAAGGCGTGGCACATAGTGATGAACCAACAGAGAATTATCCCCCAGCTCTGCTACGTGGAGCTATTTTAGCATCTTTTGGGTTATTGTTTAGGTTTTCTCGACCACAATTTTACTGTTCTGATTCACATACGCTGCTTTCTCTCATTTTTGGGCATAGCAGGCAGGCAGTTTCCAATTACAATGCGACTGTGCACTACCAAACTAGGACCAATGGCAGATGGACGCAGTTAACATCTAGCTGATCATTGTGAAGCATTTAGCAGCTAAAGAGTCATATTTCCTTGAAATTTAATGAGCAGTAATGTTGCCAAAGTGCCCGATAAATCTGCTATTGCAGGTTTATGGACATCAAATTAAAGTTTGTCTCATCTGGCACATTGCGGACATGGTTCACCAGCCAGCTCATTCCCCCTTATTAAATATGACATGACTGCGTCTTGCAAATTTGATCCATGATTGCATTGTCTATGGAGACTCGGTCGACGGCCAGTCAGCTGTGTTGAGTTTGTCTTGGAGCAGCTTGTGTTGGAGCTAATAAATGCTGATCAACATCTAATTTTTCTGGTATCCCTGCGACACGCATAAGAGAAAACACCTTCAAGTAGATGGTTTGTAGGGGACAAGTTTCTGTCTTTGTTTGGTTGCTGAGATATGTTGACGAGGAAGTACATTTTTGACCAGTAACCGCCGTTTCTGTTTCTATTTCTGTCGCCACAACGTGTAGTTACACTTCTGGGGAGGTGCACATCAGACTGCAGCGCAAAGTACAAAGCTACGGCGTACCTACAGCTTTGATCCGATGCAGAAGCATAAATCCAGCTTAAGACTGAATCCCTGGCGACTCCAACAAAGTATAACTCTGCTCATAATTACCGTTATCCTTTCCAGTACCTGTACTTCTGTCATCTGTGGCAAAACCTGATGCCCAACACAACAGCCCTCCCTTGAAGTCAAGCGAAGCAGAAAGATGAGAGCTCATGGGAGGCCATGCTCTGTTGGAAAACACTTGTGGAGCAGACAAGAGACCAGAAAGCTGGAGAGCTCTGCTGAAAAGTCTTCTGACCTTTTGTTAATTTGTCCCGGGTGGCGCGGTTTGCATTTCTAGTAGTGAAAGGAGCGGATTCATGGAGAGAAGCACAGCAAATAAAGGGATGAATGGGCCTGCTGCCTGTCAAGCAACCTAAATGTTTGGCCCTGGAGTAAACATCTGTTATCTTTTCCTTTCTGCGGTTATCCTTTCTCATCGAATAAATCTGCTCAGAAATCCTCTAACTTAATAACATAATATGCCCCTGTGTGTCTTTACCTGTTAACACCGTCTCATCTCTTTTAAATTTCAAGAGCATTTAGTAAGCTAACAAGAACATCATCTCCTCTGGTTTGATAGGAGTTTGTGACAGGAGTGTGTGTGTGTGTCTGCCAACAGCATGTAGCCCCAGATAAGAGTGCCTTCTTCAGCCTCAGTGTGCCGTCCTTCCCTGCTGGCACCAACTGCTCAATAATTTAACACCCTCTCTGTCGAATACTTCTGCTAAAACCCCCTAACTAAATATACACCCTCCTCCGAGCAGAAGCCACAAGGTCATTGTTCGCACACACACACACCTCACACTGTGTATGCGTGGAGGTTTCTGGGAGGAGGTCTTGTCTGGAAAGCTGTTTGTTAAAGTTTGAGCTTTGTGGTGCGTTTGGCTTCACCTCCGCTTCACCCACTTCTCTCCCAGCGGGGCCGGTCTGAGCTGACAGCATTGCTGAAGGGTGGGTTTGGTAATGGAGCTGTTCAGTTGCCAGTCCCTCCTCTTGTCACCCCCGTCGCCCTGTTTTCTCCTTTCACCTATTTTCCCTCCTCTGCTAACACCTCCTCCCTCTTAGGGGGTTGCCAGCAAATGAACGGGCCAAAAAAAAATCTCCATCTTCAACCTGCTGTCCCCTGACCCCACCGTGCCCACACTGCTTCTGCTGGTTCTCAATGCAGCGCACTAACATGTGATGTTTTCCCTGTTTTAAATGCCGGGCATGCTTATTGTGTTGGAAGGGTTTAACATCCAGTTTCAAAGCTAAAGTCTGGCTCTGAATGCGCAATGCTCGCCACAGCAGCGCCATTAGGCTGTATGTTCTTACGTGTGTTCTTGGTCTGCAGCTGATTAACGATCTCTAAATCTGATCACATGCCTGGAATTGACTGGGCTGCTCAGTCTAATCTACACTTCGTTTTGAAAGGGGGACATTATTCACAAAGATGGCAGCTGTGTGAAACGCTGAAATGAAAGAATGCTCGCGCTGGATCGTCCTTTACAGTTTGAACCCAGGAGCCCGAGTCCGCGTGCGAGTGCCAGCTCTACAATTGTTTGTTTGTCTGCGTGTGATTGAGAAAATAGATGAGTCAGTTGGAGTTTGCCTGCTCGCTGTCTTGGCAGTGAGGGACGGCAGGAGAAGAATGTTGGCCGAGAGAAAGTAGGGAGTTGCAGCTGTTCAGGGTTAGCAACATTGGTGTGATTGTGTGTGTGTGCGCGAAGAGGCCGAGCCATGATATTTGTGACGGTCACAGTTGTGGCTCTTTTCTCTTCGCGCTGCAGATGGACCTGTGTTTAGCAGGTGCATCCTGCTAAATGTTATCAGGCCTCCTGGGTGTGTTTGTCTGCCACTGCCTTTTATCAGAGCGGAGGCCCAGAAGTTAGACGAGCTGCCCTAGATCATTTTTAAATTAAAGGCCTGTCGTAATAAAATGTTTCATGGCTGCTTTTTCAGTCGTAGATTTCTGTTCTAACGTAATCTGTTTGAATATTTCTATCCACATGTTGGTGTTTATACTTTAAGTTAGCACGCTGTAGCCGCTCTGCTGCACACATGTGCTGCACAGCCTTCCCGACATGGATCCACCCAGACAGGAGGAATGCAGCTGATATGAATGTTTGATATTTGCACATGGTTTCTATTCACTGTAAGTACTGTGCGCTCAAAAACACCTTCAAATAAACTCTGCGGTGAACCAGTGCTGACACAGGTTGTCTTTAATTTACACTCTTAACAAAAGTTCAGGGGATAATGAGAAAGGATCAGCCTCCACAGAATGTCATTATTTTAGGCTTGTGATTAAAATTATGAGGCAGAGGGATCTTATGCACACACACACGTGTTTGTGTTCTTCGATCATTCTCAGGCATGAGTATGTATGATTGTATACCTGGGTCTTTCTGGCTCGCTGCCATGAACTGCTGATTATGGTCCTTGGAGATTTATAATCCTAAGGGAGTTGTTCCACCCTATTTTTTCCTTTTTCTTTTTCCTCTGTTCCCTCCTTTCTTCTTTCAGCGCATTTATTGAGAACAGGCAATCTAACACTGGTGACGCTTTATGGTGAACCATCTGCTGTGTAAGGTTTAGATGAAGTCCTAAGGAGAAAACGGATGATGTTGACGAATGAATTACAAGTGAAAACGTGGAAAGCGCCGATAAAGCAGATTGGGAGTTATTTGTAAACAGATTGACGAACATATGGGCTTTGTCTACAGAGTAACTGCAATAAATAAACTTAATCTGCCAATGGGATTTCAAGTCAATTCCAGTCTGTATTTGTTTGACCTTTTAATCCTAAAGCGTGCCAACAGGCTGACTGTAAACCCTGCACTTAACCTGTCTCTGACTAGGATGTGGCGATCGCCTCCAGAGGTGTTGGTGGCCTCATTTAGTAATTGCTCGTTCGCACGCTCGGACCTTTTTGACCTAAATAAGTCAGATTTTTGCTGTAGCTCTCTGCACTCTCTAGATTAATTGTTTTTTAGTATGTAATGCTAAGCTTGAAACCAAAACAGCTTACAGGATGATTCAATATACATTTTTTAATAAATGTCCAGGTTTTTGTAGTAGTATGGATAGTAAGTCCATTGTAATGAAGTAAATCAAGCAGCAGTGTGTCTGATTCTGAGGCTACAGCAATAGATCATTTTTATTATTGATGAATCTGCCAGAAAAAACAAAATGTCAATGTGCATCCAAGGGCCTCAGATGTCTTCTTTTATTTGATCAACTGTCCAAAAGCCCAAAAATAGTCCTCCGGGTAAAAGCACTAAATCCTCACTTTCTAGTACGTCTAGAACAAATCAATCATCAAAATACTTATTTGGCCTTTCTGATACGTTATAAACACCTTGCATTAAATATGGATATTCATTAATTCATTCATCTTCTGTACCCACTTATTCCTGTTAAGGGTCGCAGGGTCTGCTGGAGCCTATCCCAGCTGTCATCGGGCGAGAGGCGGGGTACACCCTGGACAGGTCACCAGTCTATCGCAGGGCTAACACAGAGAGACAGACAACCATTCACACCCACATGCACACCTACGGCCAATTTAGAATCACCAATCAACCTAACCAGCATGTCTTTGGACGGTGGGAGGGAGCCGGAGTACACGGAGAGAACCCACGCAGACACAGGGAGAACATGCAAACTCTACACAGAAAGGCCCAGTCGGCCCATGGATTAGAACCCGGGACCTTCTTAAATATGGATATTGGAATATATAATGTAAACTAAATTGTGGTCACGTCTTTGTGAGCCGCTTTTGATTCTTATCCAGTTTTGTGCAATACCATCAAGGCAATGGAAGCATACAGATTTTTTTTTTTTGACACAAAAATACTTGGTACAGTCTTGGTCCTAATCTCTATCTATAGGTTTCTAACGACACCTTGACACATTAAAAATATATAAAATAAACTGTGATGTGATAACGGCTGCATGCAAATACATCTTCCTCTGGGTTTAGCTTCTACATTTGGCTTTTAGTGCCTCAACCTTTTGAACAATGCTTCAGAAACACCAGGTCAGGTGTATTGGTAAACTGAGAAGCTTTGCCGTATAGGTAAATGGGTCGTGCATGTATGCACTGAGGGTTGCGGACTGGTGATGGCTTTGGATGGATGGGTAGTTTAGAGGCAGATAAGAAGGGTTGGTAATTGATTAGTGTTTTGCAGAGGAGGCTTAAGGTGACGTAAGCTAATGTTAACAGCTCAAGGCGCACAGGATCCCTGCTCTCTTCCTGAGAGAGCCTCTAAGCTGAGGCTGTAAGGAGTAGAAGAGACGGCAGGCCTGGTTAGATTTACACTAATCCGCTGCAGAGATCGGGTCTAAATTTTCACCATGTTTCCATCGTCCCTCTCCCAGTTACCTGGGGCGTTTGATTATCCAATTAATTATTCTCTTCCTGTCTGAGATGCCTTTTTAGATATCTTTAGATTTCCTTTTCTTCGCTTGTGTGTGTGTGTGTGTGTGTGTGTGTGTGTGTGTGTGTGTGTTTACTTATCCTTTACCTGTATGTGTTTGTTGCTTAGAGAAGTGTGTTTGTTGCCCTCTTCCTGAGTTGATTTAATGAGCTTAACCAGCAGCAGAGTTGGCGGCTATGCCAATGCTGCTCCGAGGTGGAGGTGTTCTTTATTGAGGATGAGAGGACAGGAAAATGATGGCATGGATGAGAAGTGCCCTCAGTCAGAGAGGGAGAGACGAAGACAGAGCAGCTAAGATGCCAAGATGAGAGGCACTGACAAAGCAGCTGAGAAATAAAAACGCTGCCGGTTTTCAGAAGCATAAGCGAAGATAGTGGCAGAGGGAGCTTAAAGCTGCTGTTTGGAGGAGGAGAAAAGGCGGGAAGAAGTTATTTCTTTCAGAGGAGATGAGGATAAAAACGGATGGATGCCTAGAGGCAGCATCTTTCACCCTCTTAAGAATTTCCAGGGCTGCAGCACAGGTCCTGTTGCTCAGAAAACACCATGTTTGGGTAGATTCAGAGACCTAAAGAATCTGTGTGAATCAAGGCGCTGACAGTTACAGGCTAAACACCATGTAGCTGTACAGCAACCTGGAAGTTTGATTGTGCATGAAGTGCCAGTGGAGTTTTATTATCTTTTCATCATAAGTCTGCCAGACTGAAGGCCACGGCACCACAGGGCAGGTCCTCCCCAGAGAAAGCATGACATACTTTTCCACCCCTTTAGTCTGTTTTTCATCTCCTTTCTGACACTTGCTCTCTGTCTCCGTTGACCTTTCCCTACAGTCACTGTCTCTGTTTTCACTCCCTCTCTCCTTTTCCCCTTCTATCTCCTCATCCACCCCCTTCCTTCCGCCTTACCTACTCATCTCTCTCTTTCTGATCCCTTCATGATCTCTTTGTCCTCAGAAATCAAAGTATGTCTTTCACCCTGAGTGTCTTCAGGTCAGTGCTGTCAAAGGAGTGCAACCGGAGATCTGTGTGTGAGGAAGCAGGAGTAGTGAAGGAGAAAGGTTCTTCCTCTGGATCAGATCTGACTCTATTTCAGGTCATGGTTGTTTATGACTGACTGCATCACTATATGTAGAAATGTTTATTGTAAGTTAACAGTCAGTATATACTAAAGCAAGTCTCCCTTTTGCCCAGTGTGCTTTCCTCATTTCTTATTTTTCATGTCTTCACTGACTTTTTGCCTTATTACCTTATACGTCCAATTCTACAGCACTATTTCCCTTTCCCCTTTCTCCTTTTCTACCTCTGTCTCCCTCCTTTTCATCCTCCCCCTGCCGCCCTCACCCCTACCCGCAGAGCCACCTTATCTCTCTGCAGTCTGTCTGACTTATTTATCACTGCTCTGAAATATTAAAGAGTCTGCTGCCTGTAGTCCTGAGGGGAGTCCGCGACTTTTACTCACGACGCACGCATGTGCAACCACACAGCGTAAATCATGGCGACTTCTGAAGGCGAGCGCAGGCTCCGCAACACTGCGCCGCGCACAGATGGCACGTCTTGTGGTTCTCGAGACTGACGGACTACGCGGGGAGTCTCGACAAATTCTGCTCCTTCGGGATGCTGTAGATACATGCATGCTGTCAGAAAGACTTTTGGTATGTGTGCTTGAGTGACTGCCAGTCAGCGGTACATACGTCCGTCACAGGACACCACTTAACATTAGTTGACCTTGCATAATAAGAGAGTCCTGACAAGTAGTATCACTGCCATTGGTTGCTGTATGGATAGAAATAGACTAGGAAAATCCCCAACTTCTCTCAGGCCTTATTTCATCAGAAGTAAGGCATTAGTATGCTCCATCTTAAATAACTGGATTGGACTCTGGATGATTAAACGACAAGAAATTAATGAAACTGGCTCCCCGCGCACCGCTCTTAAGTCGGACTGGGGCGATGTTGGCCAGGTGTGTGGAGTTGGGAATGCATGCTTCCTTTGAAGGGTTTTAATTTCTTTGAACCGCTATTAATATCGCTGAGAAACCTGGTGAGCAACACTATGAATAACTCACGTTGTCGGATGACATGCTGCACGAATAATTCCTCCTTTAGGTTTAGGTTTCTGTTTTCACTTCTCACCTTAGACTCAAGTTAAGTCAGTTTCATTAAAAAAGATTAAGGCGGTAAAGCCATTTAATTCAGTATTGTGTGATTAGCAAAAAAACATGGAAAACAGTGAGGCACCTGCTATATATTAACTTTCTCCAAGTATGGAAACCTTTCTACATTTTGGCATTTCGTACTTCATTATTTTCTGTAACAGTGAATTGACAGTGGCATGTAAAAATGTTGGAGATGTTGCTGAATCACGAAGTCAGCTCTCGGCTTCAGATCTTGATGTTTGATTGGAAATGCTTGATGTCACGGTCAGAGTGCGTTTTTGTGTTTTTGTAGGGTTTATGGTAGGATGGAGGCTCATACTGGCTACTGACTATTCTTAGCAGGCAGTCCCTTTGGGGGGGGGGGGGGGGGGTAGTGTTGTCTCAGGCTGGAAATGGTGAGCAGACCAAAGTGGAGTTGTTCTTCCCCATCATGGTACTGCACCTGCTGTGGAAACTGGGCTGCCTTTAAGACTTGTGGCCTGACGCCTGCTGGCTCTGTCACTTCAACCACAACCCTCCCCCACTAGGCATGACAACTAGTGTCCAAGCTGTCAAGAGATTGCAAACCAAACGTGAACAAAAATGATTAAAAGCTTTTTAATCCAAAATTATTCCCTGCGTGGGCAAGCTCATTCAGCATGTAAGTCAGTTCATTAGCTGGACCATCGAGAAAGCAGAGGATGGCTGGACGCCTTCCATGCAAAGCTTATTGAACGTGGCCAGCACAAATGTCCACTGCGCGGTTTTGAGCTCTAATGGGCAATGTTTAGAATTGTTTTGGAAAGTGGGCACTGGGTTTGGTGTTTGGCTACACATCCAGTCCTCATTATGCTGTACGGGAACTTGGCCGTGCTGAAGTTTTGAGCCATCATGGAGCAGCATGTGTCATCGTCACAACCTCATCATCTTTCATCGTGCTGTTTACCACTTAAATCACTTTGACCTGAGGGAACATGTTATATTTAAGCTATAAATAAAGGAAAATGAACATCAGTGGGGTCATGGAGCCAATGAGAACCGTTTCAGATGGTTTCGGACCAGCGTTAGAAGACACAGCGATCCTGGATCAGTTTTTATTTCTCACAGACATCCGTTCCTCTCTTCTGCCAGCGTGTGGGAGGGGAAGGCTTGGTCTCCCACAAGCCTGTCGCATAGACTGATGTGATGCCGGATCTACTGCCGTCTCTGTCCTTGTACTTGCATGACTCACATGCTGCAAGTAGCTGCTTCCCTTTACTCATCTCGCAGTTCTATTCTACTGTATTGTTCTTGTATCCATAGCACCACCATGCAAACTTGTCCCAAAATACACTTAACAGCCTTCATATCCAGAGTCTGTTAAATTTAGTCAATGCTCTGATTACTTGAGTGTCTACACTCATCACAATGTGACGCATACGTGTACACAAAAGCCTTGATTTTGGTCAGCAAGGTTTGTGGGAGCAGCAGCAGCAGCAGCAGCAGCCGATAGAGTGGAGTATTGATTTTTATGAATGTCGGTATATTTATCGGCAAGTGCAGTTTTGTTTTGCTCTGTGAGACACGCACACACACAAACAGGCGTTGCATTGATCGCTGTGTGTTTTTTCTTGCCTCTGATGAATGGGGAACACAGAGTTGGGGAGATGCCAGGAAGCCGATGTTTGGACCGGAGAAGGAAAATCACATTTTTAGTGTTGCATATCACTGAGTTATCAAGGGGACAGAGGTCAGGACTTGTGTATTGGGATAATAACCTTGTGGTGATTTATGAACTATGTGTGTGTGTGGACATACCTGCACATGTCCTTGAAGGCGTTGGAGAAGCACTGGCATTTATGACCGTCTTCATGGCGCTGTAGTCACTAATCAGAAGGAGACCGAGGAGGCAGGCAGTTTGTAATTAACGTGATAAAAGCAACATCTGTCTCCGGAGTGACAGCTAGAAAAAAAGTGTGTGAGGTTAAGGAGGAGGAGGAGGAGGAGGAGGAGGACGAGGATGTAAATTGAAGCACTGGGGTGTAAGGGAGATGATGATAAGTGAATGAAGTCGTGAGACGAAGCAGGAGTAACTAAAGGTGAGCAAGGGAGGGATCACACCAGCAGACTGCAGCGTTATTAAAATGAAAAGCCATCAATTTCTTCACATATGCTTCTCCTTCAAGACAAATCAGCAGAAATCCAGGCGTCGCTCTGTTCCTTATTTATGGGTGCCCCAATTATAAGCCTGCTGCCTGCTGCTTCTCGGCGGGTTGCGTGCGTATGGAAATTAGGTGCACGTGAAATATGGAACAGTTACTTTGCAGCATATGTCCACTGTATGGGTTATTTTTTCGCGGCCGCTGTGTTGCCTAATTGAAAAGAGTTGTTGTGCCAGGGGAGCCAGCTGTATGGAGATGAGAGCCACCATGAATGGATGGACACAGGAAGGGATGAATGGAGTCCAGGAAGCTGTTGACTCAGGACGGCGGAAGAAGCACTTGGCACTGGCAGTGTGGTGCAGCGTGCCTTGTGGCAACAAGCGTCTTTCAGAACAACTGCGGCGACCCAGTCTGCATCTCGGTTAACGAGTGCGAGACGAGTTATATTTAGAGCTAAAATAAATGAATTATGGATCTGTTAATTATTATTTTTTCTTTTTAAAAATGTCACACAGCTGTTTGAAATTGGCATGTTGTAAGGAAATTCCCATGAGCATTTTTCACACATTTTGGAAAAATCTTTAGACTAGTAAAGTGATGATTTTGTGCTCCCATTTAAGACTAGAAACGGCTTATTAATTCATCCTGATTACCACTTCAGCTGTGCAGACACAGATAGAGCATCAGTTTAATGAGTTTTGATGCACTAATTTCATGATCAGTGGTTGTTTGACCTACAGTTCGAGGGGGGTTTTGGTGATTGGCTAATTGCCGGGGCAATCTAGATTATGGCTGTTTGAGAATCTAATAAGTTTTGATCCCACATGGATGCCTTAAAGAAAGTCAACTGTGGCGAGCTTGTTCCAACTTTACTGGAGTAGGGTTTTACATGGCAGTACTGCATAACAGTGTTGACTGAGACTGTGTTGTCATTCTACTTCTTATGGAATGATTAATGGACAAAACTGATCTGTTTAAGTCGGTGTGAGCACGCATATCATTAGATATCATCCACCTGTGCTCGGGAAAAACTAATCAAAGGAGGAGCTGGAGGAACAGTCGCCGTCTCCGTCTTCTCTTCCGCATATAAACAGCTCCATCCTTCCTGTTTTCCTTCCTATCTTACCCATCTATCTAGATTTTACCGTTACTCTCTGGCCCGCAGTAAAGGCATTGCCGTTTGATAAAACTCTTGTATGGCGGAAGTGGTAATCTGTAAACAGAAAACTTTCCTCTCAGAACTACAGCTTTGGTCTTACTGGTAATTCTCTAATCTCGCGTTCGCTTTATTCTTCGTCAATCTTGGTGTTACCTCCTGTGTGGAGTGCAGCCTTTGCACTCCGTCTCTATTTATTTCCCTTTCATTTTCTCGCCACGCTTAGATTGTCTTTGTGCTTTGATAAGAGCAGAGGATGTAGCAACTTGAAGTGAGGAGGAGGTGGCAGAAATTCATTTTAAGTTCAGGTTTGGCTTTACGGCTGCGACATGCATAATCACCCGTTCGGAGCTGCAGGAAGTGGGACTGAAAAGAGCAAGTGGAAAGATAGGGTTTCACTGGGAGTGAGTGATATGGTATCGGTGCATACAAGTGCTTTGTGCTTGCAGTGAATTTGAGAGAAAATGCAAATTGATATTTCAGATCAGAGGAGCTGAATGGCTGCAGCGTGTGAGCGTGTATGTGGGGGAGAGAAAGAGCCGAAGTATGGGAGCAATGAGTCGTGAAGACGTAGGAGAGAGAGTTGGTGAGTAGTGATGACAAATGCACAGTGATGAAGGCCTCGAATCGTCTCTCCACCAGCGGCACCTTAATAGCTTCCTACCCACGAAATAACGGCGAGGGGGGATTTGTACTCCCACTCTAATGAAGCTGGCAACATCAGCATTCAGCTAAAAGTCCAACAATAGCAAGTCTTGGTGGAGAAATGTAGCTTCATCTGTGGTCTTTTAAATTATTTACTGATTTCTTGATGTCTTTTTCTTTAAATCGGCTAATGTCTTGAATAGCTGAAGAAGGGCAGCTAAGGACAGACTTCCTCTGCATTGTGGGCATTCTGCCTCAGTGAAGATGATCAGATCAAATCTCTCAGACAGATGTGATTATTCTAGCAGGGGATCTTCTGTACCAATTAATCAGGCAAGAAATGATTGATAAGTGGCTTCAATCACAGCAGGAAGAAGATGCACCTCTTCTTAGGCATCAATTGTGTGTGTGTGCGTGTGTGTCTTTGTGTGTGTGTGTGTACGCATCAGGTGCCAAGCAGACACTGGTGTGGTTCATTAGCTCAAAATGAAAGACCCTGCTGTGTCAGCTCTCAGCAGCTCGCACCCCGCGTGTGCATGTGGAGGGTTAGCATTGTGTAGGGATGCATCACCTCGGTGCGAGAGCGGCGGTGCCCGCGTGTATGTGTGCAATCGCGCGCTTGCGAGAAGAGAGGGGGGGCTGATGAAGCTTGCCACCCTGACTAGTGCATGAATATTTATGCAATTGATATATCAGTGTCTGCCAGAAAACGCAGGCCCCAGATAGCAGGAATACAAATAAGAACACTTGCCAAGGGTTTTGTGTGTCTGTGTGTGTGTGATCTGTGTGTGGGCACAGTGGTAGATTATAAGCCCGGGAGTACACGAGCAATTGGGAGGGTGTAAGATTGAGAAAGATGTGTGTGTGTGTGTGTGTGTGTGTCAGAGAGAGACAGAAAGGCGTAGCTGACATTTACTTAGTTCTTCTTCTCCTCTAGGCTTTTTGTGCCCCACATTCAAAAGAGGGAGAATAACACTCGCTCTTGTTTTTAGAAACTTTCGCCTGCTGTCTTCACATCTCTGCCTCCCTCACTGTATTTCGTTGTGCCGGTTGTTCCCAGCGCACAGACAAAATGAAGTCTGTGAAAAATAAGAATCTAAAAAAAGCAACTGGGTTCTTTGGTAAATATCTACCAGCTGTTCTGTTAGACAACTAGATTGAAAACACTTGACACAGTGCCATCAATAGAAAAGTGCGCGACTTAAAAGATAAGGTCACACTTTGTTCCATGACTGTCTTAAAACATATGTAAAGCGTATATGAAATCGACATTGCTCGCTTTAACTGTTCCTCCTGTTAATTCTCTTCCTAGTCATGGAAAATCTACAGTTTCTTCCGAATCTTCAAAAGTTGCTGTGTTTTAATCCGCAAATCCCACAGATGCTGCCTGGAGGAACACCGCCACATTTACAAGACACACTGGCTTCGGTTAATAATTCAGACTCCCGAAGCCTCAAAGTAATCTCCGATTATTGCACTCAATGGGGACTGCGTTTGTCTCCAGTTTGTCTTCAGTTTCATTGAAATTGTATTAGGAAGGGAGCTTTTCAGTACTGCATTAAGATAGATATAAAAGCAAAAGAAATATGGCCTTCAAATTTCAGTCAAGTGGTTGGATGCAATTTATTTTAGATGATTTTGTGGCAATACTGTACACTGCTGTTGTTGTTTTCTTATTTAACTTACTGTAAAGGTTATACAACACTTCTTCTTGAGCCTGACCCCAGATTTCTGACTCACTACCTATAACAATGTCTTGGATTTTAATACTTGTCAGATTAATTTGACACAAGCAATTGTATAAAGACACAAGATTTATAAAATTTACACTCTAGACTTTACATTTAAATCAGGAACGGTCACGTATTTGCAAGCTAACCCATATTATAGTAATTCTCTTATCTATATTCAGGAGAGAAGAAGCGTGAGCAATGAGTTGTGCACCACTGAACATTTGCTCCAGTGTAGTAATTAGAAGACATGAAGTGTGGTAATGTCAACACACTGCACAGTAAACTTGGTCTCGTAAACTCTCGGCCCGGGAGAAGATGCTACAAAGGTCCTTGAGTGTGAATTTATTTGCTCTTGAAACTCTTGAAAGAACCAAAACAAAATATATATTTTTTTTTTTGTCTGCAGCAGCCACAAAAACAGACAACCGGAAAACACCAAGATGACTTTTTATCTCTGCATGTAAACAACACCGCCGCTGATTAGTCTAAGTAAAATCCCCTGGGTTTTCCTCTTTCCTGCGAAGCAAAAGGGAAAATGGGAGACAAGTAAATGTCAGCGGTATACTCCTCTCGCGCAGAAATCGTGCTGAGGTGTTTTATATAAATAGACCAGAGGCGTGTGTTGGGGTCTGAAGGACAAATGCGTTTCTAATAGATGGCAAAAGGACAAGCCTATGGAGATACCAAGCATCTATATTTGATACTCTCTTCTCTTCTCTTCTCTTCTCTTCTCTTCTCTTCTCTTCTCTTCTACACATGCTGCCTTAAGGAATCCATAGGAACATAATTATTATTTTTTTTTTATTGTATACACTTCAGTTCTTTCCCCCCACAAACTTTTAATAGCACTGCTTCTGTCCTCAGCACACAAGGACATCTGTGAGCTGATGGATATCTGAGAAGTGCTTACCCAAACCCTCTGGGTCCTGAACAGAAATGGCCATCGTTCTAGTCTTACATCTGTTCGTTTATGAAAACTGCAAATAGTGCAATAATTAAGTCTTCCTCCTGTCATAACTCAGCATTATAAGCATTAAAGTAAACTTCTTTTTTGCTGTAGTTTGGCATTATTAATACCATATGATTTACATCAGTACAAGTCCATATCCATGCTTTGTACCAGATTGCCACCATTATTTTGTTCAGTGTGTTGTTTTTATCTTTCAGGGCTTCAGCTAACAAATAATTGATTTTAAGGAATAACCTGATGTCTTTCTACTCATCAAGTAATTTAGTTCATAAAAAATCAGAAAAATATCCACATTTTCCAAACCTCAATGGCCTTACAAGCCTTCAATTTTCTTGTTTTGTCCTAACGGTCTCTAAAACTCAATATGACAAGACGGAACCGGCAGTGATTATTTAAATGATCACTTAATCTGGAGATTATTTTCTCCACAAACTGATTATTTGTTTGGTCACGACAAGCGCTATTTCCTAAAATCAAAGTCTTCGTAATCCTTGTCTTTGATAAATGATTTGTTAATTCATTTTCTGATAATCAAGTCATGGGTTACTTGCTACTTGATTACGGTTTATTTCAACCCAGTGATTATAAAATAATGCTTTGCGTGTGATTGCTTGTCTCAAGAATTCTTATTTTTTTCCCATGAACAAATAATCCGCTGGTGATTTTGTGGATTGATTGCTCAGTCGCTGGGTTGCAAGCTATTTGTGAACTATAATTGAGGAGCAGGGAAAGCACAAATTATTTGATTGTCTAAATAGCTGCCCACTAGTCTTCTTTCAGCCGGCTAATCAGTTCAGCTGCGCCCTGATTGATACGCTAATGGCACAAAAATCAGATCTGTGCACCGATGCTGTCAGATGAGACATAATGCCTTCGCTTGCACTAAACAATCAATAACGCATTTTCCCTGCCTAAAAGAAAAAAAATTCACCTGTGCGGGTGAAAATGTTGACCTTGCAACTCCGTTAACTCCCTTCAGCTAATATGATTGGAGTTTCCTAAAGAGTCTTGGAAAAAGAGACTCACGGGAAGTCTTGCTTTCGCTGTAATGTCGTAGGAATGTCTAATGTTTATTCAGAATCATCTTTTGTTTTCTTGCAGCAGTAGTAAAGGCGTGGGATGGTGTGCGGATGTTGCTGTTATAATAGAGTTGCTGTAGGTGGTGTCTGTGCTGGAATCACAGCGCAGAAACGCTACCTGCTGACAATCGTAGCTGAAGTGTTACTGAAAAAAACCTGTCTTTACCGATCCAATTATTTCTGTTGTTGTCGTCCACGCTTATTAAACCTAACTTGCGTCCAGTCAAGCCTTCTTTATATGCTTTAGTTTAATGTTGAATGAAAGGACTCTGAGCTTAGCAAAACAATAAGTCATTATACTGCGCAGAAATGAAATGCGTTGTGTGTTTTTTAATCAGTCCCACACCTCCGAGACGCTGCCACTGATTCTCATTCTTCCGCTCTCCATCTTTTTCCTCTGTCATGCGGCTCATTCTCCTCACCTGAACGCGCACCTAAAATGGTTTTATCACCTCTGCTCCCTTCCTCTCACCTCCTCATTTCATTCCGTGCTTCCATCACTCTCACACCCTCACCTCGGTGTTTACGGCCTGTGCTGATTTATGTTCAGCTGGAGTTATTCTAATTGCCACCCGTTCGCTCTGTGTGACAGGCGTTTGACGTGTGGAGCGCCCGGGCCAAAGGTAATAAGTGCTTCTGTCTATCCGCCCGCGACACATACGCATGAGCGCTGGCGCCGGCACCTGCGCACTCATGCACACACAACACCAGGCTACCTTTGTGCTACGGCTGCTTAGCATTCAAATCCATGTTGATCCACGTCTTTTACACAAGAAATTACAAGGCTATAGTGCTTAGCAGCTGGCATTATATTTCATAGATTCTACATTTACACTGTGGCAGCTGTTTGTGTGTTTGTGCAGCGTGTGGTGCGAGTTGTATGCTGCAAGAAGATGAATGTTATTTGCTGCCATGCTGGAGAGGTGTGAGCATCTTTTGTGAGCTGATATATTGACAGAGATGACATGAACAGGACATGTTTCAGGTAATTCATTCAAGCTGGCTGAACTCATCACAGTGGGTGTGTCGAGTGTCCATTTCATGGTAAGCTCGTGAAATGCCTGTCACGTATTTTTTATTTTTTTTTTGCCGTGTGGCTAGGTCATTCATTTCGCAGCACAGCAGTGGAGTGGCATATGGACAGAGGAGAGCTGGCAGACAAAGAGGCGAGAGAAGATGACATGCAACAAAGGTCCTCCGCTGAAATCAAACCAGGCTGCTCTCTGTCTGTTGAACTGTTGATTAACTTGAATTCATTCCAGTCCTGTCGCCAGTCAGTCAAACAGGCACTTAAAAGTTTGAGTGCTTTTATAGACGACTGACAAACTTGTAATATGGTTCAAATTGTAAAATCACCTCTAGTTAAACAGTGTTTTACTAAACCAAAACAATAAATCCTCGTCCTTGTTAAAGCGATTCACTTAGTGGTCATAGTTTTATAGCTGACAGCGAAGTGCTAGTGGACGTAGCAGGGCTGCGCTCGCGTAAGTAACCCTGTTGAAGTGGATGCTGTTTGGAAAGATAGTCCATGCTTTTCAAATGGAAGGATATAGTTAATTATAACATATTGAAACTGAGACAAAGAGCAATTGTAAGCCTTTTTTTTATTTTTTTTTTAAATATCATTATCGTCCACATATCCTGTATCAGTCAGGTTGTAACACAAGCCGTTGACTTCTCTCCATGCTTCAACAGTTTTATGAGTCATGGTTCTGGCAACACTGAGTTTTATAGATGATGCTGAGTCTCTTTTCTATAAACTAAACATTAGTCTATTTTCGAGCCCGTAACCAGGTCACAGGCACTCACCTACTACCAGGTTGGGCTATAGGAAGTTATGGATCAACCAGATGGCCTCCCATCTCATACGCTGTTTAGATTTAATAAGAGTTTCACCTCCTCTAATGGACCCGGCTGTTACAGGAAGGACGCACATTAAAGTCTTTTTCCAAGACGTGTTCACCGCGAGCGGAGAGGCTGACGGATGAGTCTGTTCACTTCCTGAATGCGAATCGCCCCCGTAATAGTTGCCTTCACTTTATGAGCGAGATACGTCTCTGTTTGCGAGGGTGTACCTGTCTGGGTGTGTGTTCGAAGTGCTAGATTTGGAACTGCCGGACGGTCACCTTTGCAGTAAAATCTGCTTTATTGGAAACGGAACGAGCCAGCAGCCAGCAGCCTGCCGTCCCCGGGAGCAGGTCTTTGTGTATTGATTCAAGTTTGAGAGGACTTCCACTGAGACTGGGCCAGAGGTGGGCCAGATGTTGAGACAGTCGGGGGGCCCCTTTGCAGCTGTAACCATGGCTACCAGATGTTCACATCACACCAGTGTTACACTTCTCATTCTTTAACAGCCAGAGAGAAAAAGACGGTGTTTAGCCAAGAAGGTGTATCTCGTGTCGATCTCACTCCTTCCTTCTCTGAAGACGCTGGAGGCACTGAAGCATTTACAGCCACCGTTAATGGACTTCTGTTCGACTTTCTCGTCCTTTTCCTCTTTTATAACCCTCCCCCGTGAAATCCTCCTTCACTTTACTGAAGCCGTTTCTGTCCTCTTTACACCGTCAGCCATGCAGCACACTACTGACCCTCGGAGACGTGACAGGTATTTGAATATGCTCCTGAGAGTGTTTTATTTTTATTTTTTATGTTTCTTGAACTCCAGCAGTGACATTGTGTTTGTCTATCTATTTGTTTTGTCTCTCGCTAAAGGAGAGTTGAAGTTCACGGTACCAGCGTCGGCGCCCCTCCCCATCCCTCCATCGCTCAATCTCTCACTCTCCGAGCCCATCTGCGCTCAAAATGTTTGTTGTGGGTTTTGGGTGAGATTTAATGGCTGGAAGAGCGAAATAGTTTTGAGAAGTCTGGGTAAAATTTGTGTGTTGTGCACAAGGGGGTTTTTTCAAGGCCACAAAAACAGTTCCAATCTGGCTCCAGACTCAGGCTGCACAGGAAGTCACTGGGCCATAATACTCCGTTAGAAGTAATAGTTTTTCTCTCAAGAGCTTATTGATTGGTTCCCGAAGACAAATATTAAAAGTGATTAACTGTTTGTGTGGACCACATCTCACATCCCCTGCAGAGCGAGCTTGATCTAGCATTCTTTCCAAAACTCGACTGGAGAAAGCTATAGAGTGGTGGACGTGACCGTATGAATGGTACTACTTTTTGTTTTTACTCACAAGGTCAAAATTTTACTGGCAGTCACAACTATTCCACTCCCAAGTGTGTTAGAAGGATTTAAAGTATTTTAAAGCAACTTCTAAAAGGCAGTTTCAAAACATTCTTACCACAAGGTCCATGTAGTAGCTGTTGTTGTTGTCTTCCTCAACACATTGAGTATTAATTCCAGTTGTCACACAGTCGTAAATGTCTAAATTTACATTTTTTAGGGCCCTTAAAGGAATTTTTGACTGAGATCTGAAACCACAACTTAATGAATCATGGGTTGAAATAGTGTTGGTGTTTTTATGAGCTAAAGTTTGTGTGTTCTGCGTTGGCTTGTATGTTTGTTTATCTCATTTAAAGATAATATTCTACCAGATCCCACTCACAACTCTTTTATCACGCATACAAAGCTGCGGTGGGAAGTAAGGCCTTCGTGTTCATGCTCTCTTAAGGTGCAGATACACTTAAAATATCACATATAACACATCAGAGGGCAACCCGCGATGAAGGCCGATTTTGGCGTCACCTCAAGTCACCTGTGTCTGGGTCAAAATGTTGCACTTGAACGCACCACAAAGAGTAGGGCCGGTGGCCAGCTGGTCCAAATGTTCCACTGCCTGATTGAAAAGAAGCAACAGGAAGAGTTGGGATTAGCTGGGAGGCTAGGACGCAAGGAAGAGCTACAAATTGTTTTACAGAGCTAGCCTCTCCTGAATCGTGCTGATCAGTTCATCCACAGTTTATTCATCCTAGATGATCATATCGTTGTGAAAATGTTCAGCTTCAGCTTTCAACATGCTGAATCGTCTGAAAATCCGGAGACGATGGAACGTCTAGTGTCAACGTTCGCCAACAGCAATTGCGTCAGTCTCGTCTCTTTAGTATTTTTCAATTGTAGTTTCAAACGTGTACATTTTAAAGTGAAAACAACAAAGTGGAATATCATGATGTGCCTTTTCTCCACAGTCCCTAGTATCCACTGCTTTCTCTGTATTTCATTGCTTTGATAGTTCAGTCACTTATCCCAGGCTCTGTCTTTAAACCAGGATCTCTTTCTTTCTCTCTTTAATGATGTGCTTGAGTGATGCTAATGAATGGTTCTTACTGCCCTCCTCGGTCTCTCTCTCTCTCTCTCTCCCTCCGTTCCCTTTTTTCTTCTTCTCTCCATCTGCCTGCTTTATCTGTCAGGGACGCAGAAAGAGATTTCTCTACCTGGTTTATGAAACTCCCTTGGGGCGATTCTAAAAGGGAAAACTTGGGTGACTTCTCTCGTTTCTGCTGGCCTTGCGATATGATGGATGGAAATGTTTAGAAGGCCTGACTATTTCTGGTGGACTGTGCGTCTGAGTGGCTCACAGTAATAGTTGTCAGCGGGGAGTGTTTGGGTAACAGGGTAGATGATGCAAAGTGTGTAGGTGGTCCTGTTGAGATAGGAAGGTGTGTGCGCGTGTATTGCCTGTGTGCACATACAGGTTTGTGCTTGCATGTGTGCTGCAAGTGAAGTCTGGTGTGAAGGAGAGCTCAATGTGATGCTTCTGTACTGCCATGACTGATTGCCAAGTCTCCTGTGTTGGGACTGGGAATCACAGTAATAATTTTCTCTTAAAATCTTAAATTATAAGTGAATAAAACGGATTATAATGAAAAATCGGTTCTTGAAGTACGTTATCAAGCAAACATCGGCTATTACCAGTTTCTTAAAGTGCATGTTTTGGTTTAGACCTTCACATTTGTTAAAATTAATAAACTAAATAATCAGTGATGCATTATTGATGAGGGAAATTTGAGTTGCTTCCTCTAATAAAAGCACAACTGTGGTAGTTCATATTTATACAAATTACATATTATTTTATTCATTGCCACCATCTGATCAATCCCAGATTATAATCAAGGATCCTAACTTTTCTTTTAGTGTGTAATACCACCGCTCTTGACTTTATGTATAATGGGAAATGAGTCACTCAGACTAGCTCGCAGATAATTCAAACACTCAATACCGCAGTTTCCCTCAGCTCGTAAGAGTCTTTTCAGCCCATTGCATTGAATTATGGGCCATACAACTACTTTTTTTTATTATTGATCCTCATTGCACTCGTTTTTTCCTTTTTTCTCAAGATGTTTTTGGCACTTTGCCTGCATTTTGATGGCTAGAAAGAAACAGGAAAAAGGTGCAACGAGTACGACGTGCAACAAAGCAATCGAACCATGAAAGAAAGTCTTGCAGTGCAGATTAACCGCTAGGTCGCCGGAAAACCAAAAATGTGTGACCTAAACAAGGAGAGATTAACAGTGGAAAACACTGTGGAGCATATGGCCGTATCATCTGGTGTTAATAAATCTGAAAAAACATCTGAAAAAGAAACAGTCATCCAATCCGATAGACAGTCCGCACGTACTCTGCCATAGTAATACTGTAATTTAAGATAAACTGTGAGGTTAGATTGAGGATTGTACACAAGGACACATAAAGGATGGTCCTCTGGAGCACGCAAGTGTTGCTGTTCACATCCTGCCGTGTGTTTCACACAGTTTCGCTGGGCAACACTTGGTTGTCATAAGTAAATTTAGTGTGTAAACAATACACAATTTAAAGGAAGCTCTCTGTGTTGTGGGACTTTTCTCTCTCGAACAGGCCTTCAACTCAATTTTCAGTTCTTTGTGTTTCCCCTCAAACATATTAAGTCATCATCTTCATCAACTCTCCATCCAGTCTTTAGTTTCAGTTCACATTTGACTGCTCTCCTTTGGGTAAGAAAGAATTTTACTTCCTGACCCTTCTCTTCCCCCTTCAGCCTTCCAGCTACAATAACAATCAGCATTCCTTCTTTATGCACTTTTGCTAATCTCATCCTTCATTTTGTTCCCACATGTTTTGCTTTCCTTGATCCTTGTCTTTATCCCTCTGTTCTGCAGTGTTCATCCCCGCAATCCCTCCCTCATCTGCCCTTCCTCCCTTTCATCCTCTAAGCTGGTGTTAAATGAGCCAGCAGGTTGGATGATCAGATAGTCAAGACTCGGGTTCGACATGTGCAGTCATACCGTTAAAAGAACTGTAGCTGGAGAAACGCTTTCTGACCCCAGTGCTATGTTAAGGACCTGGAGGTAGACATTTAGCACAGTATAACCTAAGCAGACAAAAGACTTCTTGTTCTATTCATGACCTTTGAACCTGGTTTGTGTGTCCTGCTGCCTGCATGGTAACCGCAAAATGAAAGTATGTCAACGGTGATTGTTCTCAGACGAGAGAGAGAGAGGACAAAAGGATGTGGAAAGGACCCGCGGTGATTTTTGACTGAGCATCACCATGGGAGCAGAGCGAAGGGGGACGGTCAGAAATGAGAGAAAAATAAAGACAAAGCTATGCGCAGCCATGAAGGAGAAAAACATTGTGACTGTTTGGGTTTCATCGGAGAGGATAGTGGAAGATTTACAGAACTCGCAGTGGAAAGTTTCAACAACGACGACAAGATACAACAAGAGAGGATTCGACTGATTGTTTTCATGTGTAGAGAAAACGCAGAGGAGACAGGGGTTATCTGAGTCCTTGAAAGCAATTTCCCAGAGCAGAATGGGCTATAGATGGAGAGGGAGGTATAGATGGGAGAGAGCAGCTCTAAATGGGGACAGCGTATGAGCACTTGAGACATAGAGTTCATCTGTGGGTATCTGTCATATGACCTCAAATCATTATACTCAGTGCCAGGAAATTGCAAACTTTGTCTCCTTTGGAATAGCTCACTGTTTTCTCAGTCCATTGCTCTTTTTTTTTTTCTTTCTTCTTTTTTTTTTTTTTTTTTAAATCATTGCAGGTGTTCGACTCTCCGCAAAGTGAAAACCACATGAAAAATAAGACTCCGCGATGATGCAGATCAGTGAAGTGTCAGCAGTATATTATCTGACAATTGTACCGGATGACCTCGGTCTGGCTAGTCTTCTGTGCGCCCTGAAAGCTGAGGAGGCGGGGCGGGCATTATTTTCTCTGAACCAGCAGCGGGAATGTGTAAAAAAAAAAAAAAAACTGTTTAGCTGGTGTTATCCTTGGAGTAAAATGGGTAGAGGTGAGGATACAGTTTCTCTAGCTCAGCTCTGTCCCACAGCATGAGCTTGGGTGCGTTTGATTGGCGATGCACTTTTACTTTCTTTGTCTTAGTTTAGTCCATGTTTGCTGTTTATCAAAACTTATTCAAGTTGTAGTTATAAAATGAGTATGGATTTAAAGGGCAGACTTTGGGCTTTAAGTTGAGGGTATTTGCAGCCGAACTGGAAGAAAACTTTAGGAATTAAAGGTCTGTATTATGCTTTAGTTAACTAGGCAGAGCTAAGGACACAGTTTCTCTCACATTCCCTTTCTTTATCTTTGTGTAATCTGTGATTTATCAGCTTCAGCAAGGCAGAAAGGACATGGAGGTTACTGCTTCTGTAGCTTGCTGCCAAATACCGCTTGTGCGCATATGTATAGTTCCTGTAATTATTTGTCAAAAATACAAGTTTTTATTCGGGGGAATATTCTGGGAGATAAGCCTGTTCACTTTCTTGCTGCCGGCTGCCTGGCAACCTCAAGGTGATAACAAGACTCCAGGGAGCTGCTGGCCCAGTCAAGAAATAGTTCCAGCACATATCAGGCCACAGGTCCACTGCATGACATTTTTACATTACATTCTCGGATTCGTAAGGATTAAACGAGCACGATACATAACATGCTCCTTTGTGACCTTAAGAGGCCCTGTTTGGCAGATTTGTGTTTACTTATGGGAAAAGCGAGACTAGTTTTTGTTGATTCCAGTGTTTATGCCAAGCTTATCTAACTCTCATTAAGATTGTGAGTTGATGTATTTGCTAACATGTCAAGTGTTTGTTTGATGTGATGTTTCCACTGGAAATATAGACACAGGTGTTATATGTCTATTGCCATTGCTTGGACACGAGTACACTTATCAGCATGTGGAACACGTCCAAATATACGTCACGTCTCTGTGTTTTTGACCAAATGATTTATTTTTTTTCCCTGCCACAATCTAATTCTTTATCTGTCTCCCTCTGCTCTTCATTATCAGGCTGCTGCTGACTTTGCTAAGGCCCACCTGCCAGAGGCTCTGCGCCAGCAGCTACTGACCTATGAACGCGAGAAAGAGCGAGACCGAGAAAAAGACAAGGAGAAAGATGAAAAAAAGGAGAGAGTCAGCCTCTCCTATCCTTCCATCCTGGAGCAGCAGATACTGACGCTGGACAGAGAAATGCTGGACAAGCTTTCTGCCAATTACAACGAAGCAGGTGTGTATTTGTTAAGCGCCGCACCTGCCTTTAAAAATGCATTTTATGAATAATGTATTCGTGCATGCGATTGCCCACAATGGCTTTGTCTGTCTAGGTGCTACACCGCTTCATTAATTAGCGATGATATATAGGTATGAGTGCACACAGTCTGTTGGCTTTGACCATTAAACTAGAATGCACACAGATAGATTCAAGCCACGGGTGTTTCTCATTACTGGAGGCACAGTGAGAATGGCTCCGAGTTGTTTGCAGCAATGTTTTTAAATTCCCTCTATAATGCTGCACGCATACTATTATTTTCTACTCCACTGTTTCCCTTGACGGTGGTTGAATAGTGACTGTCAGCAGCCCAAGGCCTTGCTTATTCAGCTGTTTAAATACAAGTTGATCTTCACAAGGCTTGTAGTAATTATCTCTGGAGGGTTGTACAGACAGAGAGAGAGAGAGAGTGATGGAGTGAAAGGGGTAGGAGAAGGGTCAGAGGGAAGAATGCATGTATGCAAGGGGGTAATTTTACTGGTAAGAGACGTACGGTTGAGAGGAATGTGAGACCAGTACAACAGGTCAAAGGAAGGGAAAACGATAAAAGGTAAGGGCTGAGGAAAAGTTGGGAAAGAGACTGAGAAGTTGGACACAAAGATGATCCAGATCTACCTTGGTGGCGGAAAACGATCCTACATCAGTATCATACATTAGCATGAGCATGAGATATTAGAGGAGGCGAAAAATGTGTTTGTACTTGAGACTGAGTCGTTATTGGCTTATTGAACCCGAAGGTGAGGGAGTTTAAATATAGATTATACGATGATTACATGGACTAACTGCAACCTCAAGAATGAAGCCTGTGGGAAAGGTCAGTTTTCCTTCCAGTGCCCTGATTGAACTAACCCTCTCAGTTGAGTGAGTAAACACAGGAGAAAAGGAGTCGCAAAAGCAAATAGGTTTTGGTTTACATAGCAACTAATGAAAGGGAAATTCTGGGTTTGAACAGACTGGATTTTAGCTTCAAAGTTTGGGGTTGATGTGTAGATGATTATCACACCAAATGAATTGCAAAGATGTTGGAAGATGGCCAAATCGGAAAGAAAACTGGTGGTCAGGCAGTCGTACAATTTAAACAAACAAACTCTCAAAGATTATCGCCCAAACTGTTAATTGTAAACATCCAACAGTTTACTGACTAACCTCGCAGATGTGCTTTAAAGGCCGTGAAACACCAAGTAACAATAGGTTGCTGGCCAGTGTCTGCGAGCATCTGTGGATCTAGACTAGTGCGGGGGCATGTGAGGAGATTGAGGAAACTTGCAGATTGTTTTTTGGATATTTTCGCAAAACGAGATCATCTAGAAAGCTAACTTCCTAGCCTCCCAGCTACTAGTAGCTCTTCTGGTTTCCCCGTTTTAATGACAAACGCAGACTACTTGCCACCAGTTTGAAAAGTTATTTCCTTTCACATTGACTCACACTGTACGTGCCAGCTGGGTGTTGGCTGTCGTCTTTGCGGTGTGTTCAAGTGCAACCTTTTTGTCGGGAACCCGTCACGGTCGACCTTTGTTGTTGGTAGTTTTTTAACGTCGGCTTGGTTTGTCCCAAGAGTTTTTTGGAAATCATCTTCATGTCTCTGTGTTCTCAGATCTCAGCGTTTGCTGTGGTCAGTTCATTGTTATCGTGGCAGAAATGATTGTGACAATTATGGGAAATTAGACCCAAGCTGTAAAATACTGTTATTCATCTCAAGAAATGAAATTCACCAAAAGCTAGCATGTGACTCGCATG
Organism: Chelon labrosus; assembly: GCF_963514085.1. Taxonomy (NCBI): domain Eukaryota; kingdom Metazoa; phylum Chordata; class Actinopteri; order Mugiliformes; family Mugilidae; genus Chelon; species Chelon labrosus. The sequence goes on from NC_140346.1 coordinate 18,616,013, forward strand.
AAAGTGAGACAGCGGTTACTGGTATAAAAGAGCTATTGAAAAGGACTCACATCCTCATGAGACTGATGGGTCATATGGTACTGACTGTTAAAAAGGAGAACTGAAATCTGCAGCCTCCGAGCGCCCATCCTGGAGGTGATGTCTGATTATGCCGTTGTTGATGTGCTACAGCGGCATTACCTTTTGTTCCACCCTCTTCATCCTCTCTTGACCTTATCCTCCTCTCCTTTGCTGTCTCCCCAGCTGCAGATAAGCATCCACTTTCTGATATATGTTGCTCCCAAAACGGCCACCAAGTAAATCTCTTTCTCTGATCCCTCTGCCTTCTACTGTCCTTAAGCTTCATTACTTGTTGCGTGCAGGCTCCTGAGACACTTTACACTCCCCATCTGTCCTTATCTTTCTCTTTCTGCGCTATATTTCCACCATCCCTCTTTTGGACACGGCAAGATGAATCGACACAGAGCTTATGCACAGTCAATCCTGACAACAATAAAAAAAAAAAAAAAGCTCTAGTGTCGTCTAGGTCCAAGCATTAGACATTCAGAGATTGAATTTGCTGCAGTATTTGTTCTGCCTTTCTTGTCAGCGTCTCAGGGGGGGGATCTGCTGATCGGGTAATTGTTGTGCATTCTTGTCCCTGTATCGGATTGAACAATCGCATCGTTTAGGTGCACAGCTCCCTGCTTTCTGTAGTAATCGGGGTCTAAATTAAGCTGGCGGGGACGGGAGAGTGAGGGAGAATAGAGAGAAACACTCTCAATTCAGCGGCCTGTCCCCGGGACAACGGCGTATCAGATTTATCCCCCTGTTCGTTCATCCCTCTCTTGTTTATCAGCAAACATAAGCGCTTGAAAGAAAGATAAGGGAGATGGGACTTTGATGCAATGCCCAGGAGCTTAGAGTCTATTATGGAAACAGTCCCCTTAATGCGGTGTGGTGTTCTGCTTGTGCTAACCTTTATGTAGCTGTGTGACGTGTTTGCAGCCACACACGTGTACAGTAGGACATTAGTTGAGTAATCAGTAGTCAGACAGCAACACGGAGAGCTTGCTGACAGTTTATCATCTCGTGTAAGAAATCTGTTTTAAGAATTAAAATGTGCTTTAGGTTAGGATTTGGATATGACGAGATAGTAGTGTATTCATGTGATGTTGGAATTATCTGACAAATTGTCACTTTTCAAGTCAGAACAGCTTGAAAAGTGAAAACTTTAGGACACAACTTGACTTATTGACATTATACACATGGCAACTGAGGCCTAGTGGTAAGAAAAGCAGCTTAAGATCACAGGTTGACATCCATTAAGATACCTTGTGCAAGCACCTAACCCACCCATGCTCTCCGGATGGGTCAAACGCAGAGAAAGAATTTTTCAATGAGTAATTAGTAAAGGAAATTAGAAACGTGAACAACCTAAACCTGATAGCAAATATAGACGTTTTTGTTATGTTACCATGCATAAGTCTCACAACACAACGCAACTCTTTCTACAGCACATGGCCACAATGAAGAGGCAAAAGATTACTTCCCGTAAGGTTATCTTAAGAGCTTGTGAATGCAATATTGGTTAATAAAAATCTGTGCAGAAATATTTTATCCACCATGTCTTTTTTTAGGAAGACAAAAGTATACCTAAATAGATTTTTTTTCTACAAAGCAGGAATTAAATGTAACGTGCACTACAAGATTTTTTTTTGTACACAGGAGACCTAAAACAGTGCAGACACATGCAGAGACACACTGTAATATGAACACACGTGGCATCATTTCTGACTGAAATGCCACACCACAAGACATTTATTTTACAAATGAAATATCTGTAGAAAAGAGGGAAATATTTCTACCTGAGTAAAGTAGCAGAGAGTATGTCTTTGCCCAGTAATATATAAACTCTCTTCATAGCAAAGCTCCGGTCTTTTTGCATTTCTAAGCTTAGCATTTATATTAAATTTCTAATTATATTTAGCTGAATGGCATCGCTGTCTATTGTTTCTTTCATTTGAGTGTTTTGACCCCAGTGATGTTGACGTTCGTTTGGATTTTTCTTTCTTGTGTTGGGCTTTCTTTAAAAAGCTTTACACATTCCACTCCCCTTCAAGTAAATGTTTGCTCAAACCAAGTATGTTTGCTGCGGTTTGTTTAAACCCTTCAGTCTCAGAATCCCAATTATGTAGGCCAACTGTAATCAGACTATTGTTTCAACCTTTACATGCTATCATATTAGATCTTTTGTAGTTTTGATTGAAACTGGTGGCTGGTGTTTCTTGTGCGGGTCTCTCTGTTGTTCACAGGCCGAACGTCGCTGTGTTTAAAGAAAAGGTTTCAATGAGGTGTTGCAGGTTTCTGATGTGCACAGGAAAGGGATGTTTAGATGTAAAATAAATAACTGAAAGTCCATGGGTCTTTATATAGATGATGATAGCAGTCAATTAGTGACTTGATCGTATCATATTGATACTAGTCCTAGCATATGTGGTCAGAACATGTATGATATGACTATATAATATGCAGGACGGCACAGTGGCGTCGTGGTTAGCGCTGATGCCTCACAGCAAGAAGGTTCCGGGTTCGAGTCCAGGCTGACTGGGGCCTTTCTGTGAGGAGTTTGCTGTCCAAAGACATTGCTCATTAGGTTACTTGGTGATTCCAAATTGGCTTGCGATCCGTCCAGGGCGTACCCCGCCTCTCGCTCGATGACAGGCTCCGGGACAAGCAGTTACAGAAGATGATTAAATGAATGAAGATAATATGCAGCTTTATAAAGTCGTATTATTGTTTAGTGTAGACAAAAGTGTGCTGGGGTGTGTGCAGCTTGGGGCGCGATCATGAAGTTGATTAAACGCGTATGACAGCATCTGACATCACAGATATGACAGCTACTGTTTTATATAACGCTCAGCTCATCGTTGCAGTGGGTTTTTGGAAGCTGACTTTTAAATTTCCAGTGACTCAGTTCCCTGAACTCACCGTGGAGGATTTTTTTAAATTTTTTTTTTTAAAGCCGTTCCTGTTTGTGGCATGAATGCAGGACCTTTAGATGCATTTACTAACAGGAGAAAACGTAAAGATTTGTTTAAACGTAACGTTTCGAGACTCAAGATTGGCACTGAATCTCAATAAAAGTTGTTAAAGTGTGTATGGCCTCGAGGCACAAAGCTTTTTATTGATTTTTTTGTTTATTGATTTTTTTTTTTTTTTGTACCCCGTTGAACGTGTGAGGAGGGGAAAAAAAAAACCTAGAGATTGATTACATTAAAGGTTAACTCAGCCAACTTTCAAGTCGTGGAAAGTTATTCGTGGGTCCAGAGGGAGCTACTCCAAGTTTGATAAATAGCCTCTAGTGTGTCTTCAGTGTCAGTTATGGCAGCGTAGGACGGGACAGAGGACTACACGCTAGAGAAGGAATAAATCTGAGTGTGGAGTTGGATAGAAGTGAGTTTACCAAATCTATGCAGGCCCCTCATTATCTCCAACGGCTTGAGGCTACATTTGTCGCTAGGAGCACAACCCACCCAGATCTCCTGAAAGTGTTGGTGGTTGAACTGCATTGTGGGTAATGGAGGCACTCAGTTTTGACTTTGACTATCTTTGATCCAACTACCCACATTATTTGAAAAAGGATTTTACATTTGACCGCATCGATTTTGATCTTTTTTTGAGACATGAAGCCCACAGGGTAATAGGAGCGCAGTGCTAAGTCGGGAGAGTCCTCTCTTAAACCACTTCCTCACCCATGAGATTGATTTTGTCAGTTGCCACAACGGTCTTGCATAATTAGAAGCGATAATTAGATCAATTGTTCTGTCAAATCAAAGTATCTGTAATTTATGATCGAATAATTATCTCTCCTCCTGTTTTGCCTGCATGCAAATTATAAAAGGAGGATGAATCAGTGGTTCAAATCCTCATACAAACATAAAGCCAAATCTTGCACAGGGCTCCAAAGAGGTTGAGGATGACCCTGAGGAAGTCACTATATTTATTTAGAATAAAATGTAAATACATTATGAAAAGCAGATATAGTAAAAAGCTTTATAGTGACATAATATTCAGTGTTGTTAAAAAATTATAAGACTTTCAGATTGATGCACACCCTAAAATAGCCTTGCTATAAATGTTATAAGTGGAAATAAATGGAGGGCAGGTGAGACAGGATGGCAGCTCCCTGGGGGGAAAATAGCCGTGGGTGGACTAATGGGCAGGTAGTGTTTTTAGAAAGGCTTTAAAAGAGACAATGAGCAGGCTGGTGGCAGTCCTGACCTCACATTTCTCACCTAAATGCCAAGCAGCCTGGGCAGGAACACAAATCCATGGGAAGTGTCCTGCTGCTGCGCGGACGCGTACACTGTCCAGATGTGCCGAGAGCACAAACCCAGAGTCTGTCAGAGCCTGGAGTCTGAGAGAGAGAGAGTGAATTAATGGATTCATACAAATTGGAGTGGGGGGACTAACCGGGGCTGAGATGTTAATCTTATTGGAGTTTTGAAAATGTGCCTGGACGAGCTAAGCCAATAATTAGCACGAGCACAGGGTGCATGTGGGCCACGGTGCCGTTTTAATGGGGAATGCTGAGTGTGTGTGCTTGGCATGGCCGGGCTAATTGGGGAAGGGTGTGCTAGCGAGGCACCTCAGTCCATTATCTCTTATCACCATGGGAACCAGATAAGGATAATTAGCTGGACAGCGTGGCACAGTGCAGCGGCAGCTATAGGCTCCAAGAGCAGGATTCAGGGTGCATACAATGGTGAGGGTAATAGAAATAGATTTTTTGCAAACTGTGTAAAAGATTTAGAAAGTCATTTACAATTAAGTGGCATCAATATCCCCTTCATTCATCTTTACATCCGGCTGGTGTTCTTCGTCATACTTACAGTCAGTCTCTTCTTTCTCCTCATTTACCAAGTTTACTCACGCAAAACTAAATAGGAATAAATCATATAAACAAAATGAGCCGCTCCTTTTCTTAAACGTGAGACGTTCGCTGACTTCACGGGACAGAGTAACCGAGCTGAATCGAAGCGGCGTACTCTGCTGATTTAAATCATTCAGCTCAACGCAAAGCGCCAGAACATAAACGGTGAATCAGTCAACCTCGCACCAAGATGTGAAACTTTAAAGGGAAGGTTAGGAAGTTAGTAGGTCGTGCGTATTATCACGCTAAAGCTGCTTTTGTTTTATTTTTTCCTCTACATCCTGAGGCGGGTTTTACATTATAATCCCGGGTGTGGCTCTACTGTACTCTACTGTACTGTATGTCCCATTTCCTTATCACTCTCTCTGTACACCACCCTTCCCTCTTCCCTTTCTTATCTCTGTCTGTCTGTCTGTCTGTCTGTCTGTCCGGGTGGTCCATGCTTGCCTGGTAAGAGCTCCTATTTTTTTTGTTCCCCTCTTCTCTTTCTCTTTTTACTCCGTGTGAGCAGATGGTCAAACAGGCAGATCTGTTCTTTCTCTGCAGGACTTTGGATCCCACACAATAGGCCTCAGATTCCAAGTCCATACTCTGTTCTGCCTGGCTGGGAAGCTCAACAAAGAGAGGAAGGAGTGGAAGAAATAATAAAAAAAAAAAAAATAAGGTTTTGGGAAGGGGTACAAGGAGGAAAAGTTACTTCAAATAGCTGTTTCATTGTTCGCACATGACTCCATGTGTTTCACTTTGTGTGTGCAGGACGGAAGTGTGCGTGTTTTGGAAGAGCAGGAGTTTCTAATGAATCTTGAGTGATCTGGAGATATGGCAAAATAAAGTACATATTTTTTTAGTAAAACTAGCTGGGTGAGAATTTTTTAGCCACATTAGCACTTCAGTGTTGGTCCCAATGTTGCTCCAGTGCTTTAACTCAGACGAAAATATCTCAGCAACTATTTGATGCATTGCTTGGCCCCTGAGGATGAATCACAAGGTCTCTGGTGATCCGCGAATACTTCCCCGACAAAAGTTTGACTCTTGATGTTCTGAGAGAAATATCTTGATGTAATATATATATTCCACCTCATCTTCCCTTTTCCACCTTGTCCCCCTTTTTCCTCTCTCTGTTTACAGGCACGACATGTCTGGTGGCGCTGCTGTCTGATAAAGAGCTAACGGTGGCCAACGTTGGAGACTCGCGCGGGGTGCTTTGCGATAAAGACGGCAATGCCATTCCTCTGTCCCATGACCACAAACCCTACCAGCTCAAAGAACGCAAGAGGATCAAGAAAGCTGGTGAGAGGAAAAAAAAAAATCCAACAACAACAAAACAGTCGCAGTCCACACACACACCGGTGCACTTTTTCTCAACAAACTCTCAGCAACTTAACAGGGCTTAGGTTAAAACTTTAGAGAACATTAAAAGTCAGATTGTTGTCATGAAAGCATAAAATAAGTCTTCTTATGATCAAAGCTGAGATCCATTATCCCGCTTTTTCACATCTTGCGTCTCGGCCTGACATCAAAACCCGCTGACTGATAACACAATCGGCTTCCAAAGCAGCATGTTATCGAATGCAGCCAGACAGTGCACAGTTTTAAGGTGTATTTGTTGGCGTAATTCTCCCTTCAATCCTATCTGCATACTCTGTGTGAGCTGAGGAGAGTTTGATGGCAGATTGCCAGCTCTGTCAGCGAGTTTTGTCACCGTCAGGAAAGCTCACCATCTCCATCTAATGGTCTAGTTCAGTACTGTTTGTATTTATTTATGCAGTTATGATGTTACAGATGCTATAGATGTCCTGCTGTTTAATGACCTTAGGTGAGCAGGACACCTAAAGCTTCATTCAGAAGTACTCACGCACACTAATGACATGTATGCTAATGAAATAACACCTCTCTCATGGGGTTGTGTTATCCTGTTACTGTGGTGATTGTCCTTCTTTCGCTCTGTGACACGTCCCTTTTACCAAGGAGGCTCAAGAACAATTAATGGCTGAAACTTAACACCTTACACCACAGGTTCCTCCAGGCAGAGCTGCTGATCGAATGGGATTTGCATATTAATTAGTGAAACCTGATTTGCTTGAAACCTTTCGGTTGCCTAAATGCTAAGCTAAGTGGCTCCTTTGCACCAAAGGGCTACGCTTCAGAATTCAGTGTTTTAATCACAGACTGTAACTGACATGAAACTCACAGTATGAAACAGTAACTATAGTTACAGGCTCACACAACCACTTAAAAAGAGTCAAATCACAATCACATTTTAAAAAAATCTTATGCTGTATGATAATTTTTTAAGGTAATGAAGATTGCTTCTAGTTTGTTTAGACTCGCTGACCAAACTTCCTCCAAGATTAGATTATTTTGTTGATGATAATCAGTTATTTTTCATTACGCAACTAGTAATTTGTGTTTCTGTTTTTCTGTTGACTAACCCTATCTCTATGTTGGCTCTCAATCTTTAACGTTTTGTTAAAGATGTTATTTTATGTATAATTTATTGATATGGAATGGAAATGTGTCATGTGTTTGCGATACGACTACTTGTTGCTGCCTGTGACTGTGAGTTTGGTGCCTCATGAGGATCTGTGACTAATAAGCCTCCTAAACACTGAAAGACGTTTACTAAAATATTCAAAATTTATTGGATATGATAAAACAACTAAATATATGATAATGCAGAAATTGCTCAATGCCAATCAATTAACTTATCAGCTTAACGTCTGTCCTCAGCAGCTAAATACTGAGGTTAATACCTCATAGTGCCTAAGTCACTTGTTTCTAAGTGAAGTTATAACATTAACCAACATTTATATCAACACAGATAGCTAAAGAGACACAACTCATGTCATCTTCTTTTACTGACAGCCCATTTAATAATAGAAAGTTACACATAACGGGACTTTTTTAGGTCCTGAACTCTCAACCTCAGTTTTTAATAAAGTCCCGATTACGGCCCCCGCTCGCTGGGAACTGGGAAGGCATCCTGACCTAGTATGGAAGTCTCTGTCGTATCCGAGTCATTTCCAGCACAATTCCCTGCTTGCGAATCTGCTGGAGTCGCACAGGACACACAGCTGTAGTTGCAGGATGTGACACGAATTGAAATGTGTCCAACACAAACAGTTTGTTCGATGGGGCTGACGGTGAGTGAAAGCATGTCGGTGACACTGATGCGTGGTGCCATTTGCTCTTTGATGTGAACACAGTGGATTCATAGTTGTTTAAAAATGAACAGATGTGCTGCCAGTTGACTCATAGGAAGAAAAATCATTTTAGCGGTTTAGTAGAAATCATCTTTTCCTCTGTTTTAATATAATTCTTCTCCCTTAACACATTTCCAACCATTTGTTTTCCTCCTCAGGTGGTTTCATCAGTTTCAATGGCTCCTGGCGCGTCCAGGGCATCTTGGCCATGTCCCGTTCTCTGGGCGATTACCCTCTGAAGAACCTCAACGTGGTCATCCCTGATCCCGACATCATGTCCTTCGACCTGAACAAGCTGCAGCCCGAGTTCATGATCCTGGCGTCAGACGGCCTGTGGGACACCTTCAGCAACGAGGAGGCCGTTCGCTTCATCCGGGAGCGGCTGGACGAGCCTCACTTTGGCGCCAAGAGCATCGTCCTGCAGTCCTTCTACCGCGGCTGCCCTGACAACATCACCGTCATGGTGGTGAAGTTTAAAGGCAAGGCCAGCGAGAAGTAGACTGTGTGTGTGTGTGTGTGTCTACCAAGCACAGCATCTATATCATGTTTGAATAAGATGAAAGATGATGATGAAAAAAAAAAAAACGCCTTTTGAGCGAGAACTATTTCTATCGCAGATATTTACAGCAGTTTGCCCTTCAATGCATCAAACCTCGTCCCCCGCCCCTCCTTTACTTTTACTGCTATAAAAGTGACACAATGAAAACGTCTTTCATTTCGGCTTAGCCATATCTTTGAGACACCGTCTTGCGAGCTGGGTCACTGTTATGCAAATAAACAGATTTAGCTTCGTGCAGCTGTGGGTGCGTCCAGGAGTCTGCACACGTTTGTTTGTTTGTCTGTGTGTGTGTGTGTGTGTGTGGGTGTGTGTGTGTTTGAGAGAGTGGGTGAGAGGTGAATCCATGATGGATGTCTTCTTTTTGCTATAAAGCTGCACACAAGTCGGACGTCAACAACCATTTCAGTGTCCAGCGACTGATGAGAGATTTAAAAGACTGTGTGATAACATGGAGTTTCATTTCCATATCGTTTTAAATGTGTTGTCTGTGACTCCTTGTCCAAGTGGCGACTAAACTTTTTAGTTTTCTAACTCCACATTGTCTGATCGTGTTGACGAAGCGACGCACCGCAAGTTCAGTCCATTAACACGGTGTCAGGTTATTTAAGTGTGAATTCACATTTACACGTGAACAAAGAATAATATACCGATGCTTCTTAAAATACGTTCATACTGTACAGCAATAGAGCAGATCACGTTTGTTGAACTTGGGAAATCTTGACGTGTGAATGGTCGACTTGTTTTCTCTTCAGTTTCCACATTTTCCACGTTCCGTTCGTCGAGTGTCTTTCTGTTCCGATGAAGTCTCGTGTCTTGTTGTGAGTGTCGACGACTTATAAGACTTTTTAAAGCCGATGTAACAGGATCTGTGTAACTACTAATAATGTAATAACTGTTGGATAATATTGTAGCTTGTCAAAGTGTGATGAAATGTCCCTTTAAACGAGTATACCTTTCCACGTAATGGAGCGATAACGTAGAGCATCTCATTATGACTAACCGCTAATCATGAGTTCATAATGTTTGTCACGTGTTATCTGACACAATAACTCTGTTAATTTAAAAGAAGGTAACGTTTTCACGCATAATAATTGATTTAATTGTAAAATTAGAGTTGTGATATTTACAGATTAATATCACCATGTTATATTTACAACCCTCTTAAAAGATGTTGACATGCTATTCCTTTATCTGACTTTTCTTACATTACATGTGATATAAATAGACTTAATTTGACAATTTACTGTTATAATATCATCATCTTCTAACTCCATGTCATCTTCACTAAGACAAAAGTCCTTCGTGCTGTTTGCTCTACATTTCTGTCTGAACTGTAACTCAAAATGTATCAAGCCTCTGAATGAGTTATTGTTGCCTTATATTTTTAACTGTCCATTTCCTGTTATGAAGTCTGCTGCCAAAACTACTTCTCGGTTTTCGATGTAACGCAGTCGACTGTACAGTACCATGCACAATGCACGACCTCAGCGTCCCCACCTTGTTAATTCAAACGTAGAATAGCATCGCTGAGAAAAATGTCTCCGAGAGACATGAAGCTGTAAGATGAATGTACATACTTGTCCTCATGTTAGTCAGCGTCACCCTCCGCCACTGTTTAATACGAGCCTGTTCCCGAATCGTTCTAACTGCAGAGATATATATATATATATATATGCCAGATTAAACCGTTTGTGCTTTTTTCAGTTCACGTTCTCCCTTAAAAATGTACATTACAGAATGTTTATGTGACATTTGTACTTGTTTTTGTTGACTTTAATAAACTGTACAAGAAAAGAATTCAGAAATTTTAAAATGTAAATCACAAATGTAACATTAAAATGATCATGACATTTTCGTGTTGTTGTTGTTGTTTTTTCCAAGAAAACAAATTGCAGGTGATGGATAGTAAAATAGAGAAAACAGACAAAAGGTGGAAATAAAAAGTCTATACACATCTGTTCAAAGAGAAATCATAAGAACTTTTGTACCTTTATTGTAAAAGAAAAACAAAAAACTATGAACTGAAGATGAAATACTTTTGAAAAAATGATAATACCAACAACACTTCAACAAAAGGACTCAGTGCCCTCTGTGAAGCATCATGTTTTATGTCAGCTTTTCTTCAAATGGAGCTGGGGCTTTAGTGAAGGTGGAGGGAATCAATAAAACCTTGAAGTATCAGTCAGTATATGGATGAAGGAAGAACTTTGACCTTTCAGCGTGACAATGAGCCAAAGCACAAATCTAACATCTGACACAAAAAAAAAAAAAAACGCAGCTTCAGCAAAATAGATTGATGTTTCATAACTTCCTAGCCAGAGTCCAGACTTGAATCCTATAGAAAATCTATCAGGGGAACTGAAAACGGACCCGCACAAGAGATGATCTCACAATTTGACAGCTCTAGAAAAATTCATGGCAAAGAAGAGTGTGAAAATATTCCCAACCTAGTTCAAGAATGGGCACACTTATTCTTATAATTTACCTTTAAACATTTTATATCCACTGGGTAAAAAAAGATCTTTTTTATCACCTGTATTGTGTGCAGATGTTCATTAAATTCCTATCAAAAAATAAACTCGAAACACACAAGTGTCATTATTTCCGCTAAATGTCAAGAAGAAAAGTTGTTCTGCAAAGTTTCTTTTTACACGGAGAGAAAATTTAGCAAAAAGCTTCCCTCGAAATCAAACTGTAATTATATTTAACATTTAAAAAGCTTCATTTAATCCGCCTGTGCCACCTGCTGCGTGATCAAAGTTCACTCAGACTCAAACATCTGATTCTAATCCAAACGCAAATCAGAGGAAAGCCACAACCCCGTGACATGAAATTATCCCATAAATTAACCCATTGTCTAAGTGTCCAGAATCAGATGTCAGGCAGCATAAGAAATTAAATAAGATGTAATTATGTTTTTTTTATATCATATTATCTATCCCTGTGATATCAACGTAAAGCTGTCTACTGTAATAATTCTAACTATGTTTGAATGTACAACTGGGAAATTCCCAGAAACTTTTTTTTGCAGAGAGGTTTCTGGAAGCTGAATGTTCAGCAAACACACAGTCCCTCTAAAGATAAACCTACATTTATCCATCAGCCGGGGGTCAAACTGTAGCTGTGATGTCAGAGGCTGTCGGACACGCAGCCAGACAGTAACACGATCTTTCCCTTGTACCAAACATGGACTTCCTGGCTGCTGTTGTGTATGAGGATCTGGGGCAGGTGTGATGTGACTCCACTGGCCGTGCCGCGGTAACCGGAGAGCAGCATTTTGCCCCCCTTTAGTTGCACCGTCACTTTGGGTATAAATAGCTTTACTGAAAGCCACGCAGGGACAGAAGGAATCTTTGTCACAACAGAGGGGAGGGACCATTTGGTCTTCATAAGAGACCGGACATACTAAGAACATAGACAGCGCAGAGAGAGCCACTGGGAGCAGACGCCATAGATAGCGGAGCCATAATTTTCAGGATATACACACAGCCTTTGGACATGGGTGCATTTGGATCCAAGTCTCAGAAACAAGCGCAGGTCCTGATGCTGGGCCTGGACGGGTCAGGAAAGACCACCCTGCTCTACAAACTGAAGTACAACGAGAGCGTAGTGACCGTGCCGACCGTGGGTTTCAATGTGGAGACGCTGGACACGGACAGGAGCAGCCCGAGACTGACGGTGTGGGACGTGGGAGGCCAGAGGAGAATGAGGCCCCACTGGAGGCATCACTACACTGACACAGCCGGTCTGGTGTTTGTGGTGGACAGTTCGGACGTGAAGCGGCTGGACGAGGCCCGCAAGGAACTCCATCGGGTAATTAAATCAGACAGTAATTTATTCTTTAGAAGAGCAACACTTTAATACACAGTTTTATGATTTATAGACAGTATATGAACTTAAAGTCTACCTTGCAGACTATGACTACCATGCAGGTTTTGATGCTAGAAGGCTGTTTACACATCTCACTTTAAGACTGAATTTAAAATTACTTTACTGATTCATCTAAAACATTTGTTTTACACCAATTCAAACATTGTTTTCTTCACATGTAGGTCCTGAGGTACGAGAGTCTCAAAGAAGTCCCCGTCGTGATCCTCGCCAACAAACAGGACCTCCCCGGCGCTCTGAACCCGGAGGAACTGTGCCTGAAACTGGACCTGAGGCGGGCGTGCGAAGGCAGGGCCTGGTTCATGCAGCCCTGCTCCGGCACCACCGGGATGGGACTGGAGGAAGGCTTCAGGAGGATGGTCTATCTGATGAAGACGCCACTGAAACAGACTCAAGAGGACATCAAGGTGAAGATGAGGTCTAAAGGCTTCAGTATCACAGCCATGAAACAGGTCTTGCTCTGCGGCAGTTGACGGACGAACTCTTTTTAGCTTTATTTGTGACACGTGGAGGATTTCTTCTCGCCTGCTTGTGCAACTCATCTGGAAGTGGCCAAACGGAGGCGTCCGTGAGGTCAGAGGATGATACTGACACAGAGATTAGGGTTAATCAATGTGGTATTCTGAGGGAATCAGGGGAAAGACAGGGGGCCTTTGGACGGTGACGATAAACCAAACTGATTCTGTGGGAAATCTTGGATTATCAGTCTAACAGAGTAAATAGTGCACATGGAAACTTAATACCAATTAGAGTTTGGACATGCTTCTGAAAGAAATGCTGTTTTCCTAACTGTGCATTATCTGTTTTTCTTTATTTCTTATTTGTATTATTCTTAATTTGAGAATATGAACTTATTGTTACTATTCCATTCAAGCTGTATTTATTTATTTATTAATTTATTTGGAATGACACTACCATTGTCATCTCACTGTGTGTAATGTAAAATGCAAAGGTTCTGTCAAGCAACACAAACATGATCACACACTGAATACGGTATATCATATATGTTTATATGATATGAATGTAACATACAGCATTCAAATCTGTCAACTCGTGTTCTGAGTATGTGTGTTAAAGACTGCGCTCTTCCAGTATTTTGTGTCTATATTTTTTTTTGTCGTAAAAAATAAAAATATCTGGATTTGAAAGAGCTGAGACAAAAAATTAATTGTAGGTGTTTAGACTCAAGTGAAGTTTACAATACAACTGGAACATTTCCATTAGATATAAAAGTCCTGAAATTCCTCTGTGCTTGTATTTTAGATAGATAGATAAATAGAAGCATATACTGTGTACATATGTATATATATATATATACATACAGGAGGCAATGAGGGGTGGAAGGTATCAGGCATGATGTGCATAATTTGTGAATTATAATAATAATAATAATACGGATTTTATTTCAAATTGCTCACATATAAACAGTATTAACCCTGAAATGCATCTCAAAGTTCATCCAAATCTAGTAGGAGGCTTCAGCAGTCTGACTTAAAGTCAAATTAAAGTTATATCTTACAGAATTATGTGTTTTTAGTGCATTATCCCCTCTGTGTTTTACGCACGTTTAAGGAAAGGGTTGAATTTAGCAATAAAAATTGTAAAAAATAAAATTAAAAAAGAGGATTAATGTGTCAATTAATTAGTAGTTCATCTTGAAAGTTTGTTACATTTAGATGCCATTATGCTTTAGATAAATCCCAGTTTTATTGTTAGCACGATCACACGATCACGATTATAATCACCTGTCGTATTAGCAGATATTAGTTCATATCATGGCGTACCTTATGATCAGCTAAGTAGTAATCTTACTGTAAGTGATCCACTCTTAAATTAGACACTCATTGCCAGTTTATGAGGTACGCTGGTGAAAACAAATGCAATATAATATAACTACCGCAATAAATCTTAGCCTCATGAAGGCTTTGTTCAAAAATAATAGAGCTGCAGTTTGTAGTTCAAGTTCAGGACTGTTATAATAAAGTGCATTTTCCACTTGTGTACCTAATGAACTGGCAAGAGAGAGATTAATTAGTAGTTCATCTTATCAACTTATTAACTTTTTTAATATTCACTTATTCACTTATCTTATAATTTTTGTAAATATCGTGTATACTTTTTGTTCTTTTTTTAGTTCTCTATTCTTTTTATTGTCGATTTTTAGCTTTTGTTAGATTTATGTATGGTTGAATGCCTGTACACTGCTGCTGCAACAGAGAAATTTCCCAGTTTGGGATTAATAAAGAAACTATCTATCTATCTATCTATCTATCTATCTATCTATCTATCTATCTATGTTAAAAGTTTGTTATATTTGGATGCAACTTCCTGTTTTGTCCTGCTCTGTTTAAATGTGAAGCCCTATTATTACTATTTAATTCATATGAAAACGTTATTTATTTATTTATTTACCACGAATTTGTATTTTTACATGTATAATCTTAAAAAAATAAAATAAAAAATGTAGCCGTACAATAAATAAAATAAAATATGTTTGTGTTAATATTCAGAGATTAAACGCGTATTTCAACATTGTGCTCACATGGATCCGTCTAAATAAAAACTACCTATGTGGATATTAATTAAATATAATGACTATATATGAGTTGTGCACCCTGCGGATAGACGTTCACCTCCAGACCAATGAGAGGACGGGGGATTTCCCCACCCTTCCTCTACGCCAGAGCGAGGCTGCCCTCCACCACCGGCATTCCCAGTATGCACCGCGGACAGAGCAGCAAAAAATAGTCCGCTAACGAAAGGCTCGAGAAAGGGGAACCAGAAAAGAGTAGCTCGCTAGCTAAATCCACGAGTTAAACTTGTATACGGGCGCCACCAGAACCAGCGAACATGGCTGACAACGAGAAACTGGACAACCAGCGGCTGAAGAATTTCAAGAATAAGGGCCGTGATTTGGAGGTAAAAGTTATGCGGATCGGTGTCGAGGATCTCCTCTTCGCCTCGGCGCTGCCGCTGCGCTTCGCGGCCAGCTTCGCATCTCCGCTTCCCTGTGACGTCGTTTCTAATTTCCACCATCGGGGAACTTTGTACCGTGAGTCCCGGCCGGGGCCTCCGCGGATCGCCTCGTTTTTGTGCGCCGGGGCCTTGGCGGGGCGGTTTCCCGCTGCGTGTCGCTGGTTTCGGTACACTATGAGACCGTGTTGGTTATGAAACATGTCAGAAAAGCTAGGCAGAGTTCATCGCCTCCGCTGGTTGAGCTCTGCTAGCATGCTAACTAGCTAGGTAGCTAGGTAGCTAGCTAGCCAGGCCCGCTGGGGGGTGGGGGGGATATGCTAGCTTAACTGAAGCATATCACCCACCGGATAGGGTTTAGCTCGGCGGGTTAGCTTTTAAAAAAAAAAAAAAAAAAAACACAGTCCATCTAAAAGTACACACACTCGAGTTTTGTGTTATCTTTTGGGGATATTTACTTAAATGCCACGCTAAAGTGGCGGCAGATTAACGTTATTTTGATGCTGCTGCAGTTACAGCTAGCTTGAATGCTAGCTAACGTTGAGCTTGGGCTTGGTGGTGCTGTTGGCTGCAGTTCCACCCATCCCCCGTCTTTATGATCAAAAACAATGGCGGAAACCAGTTAGCCTCTCAGCCGGCCACCTACCCATGTCTAAACTCGAGGTTTTAACGTGTTAAAATTCGTTATTTCCTGCTTCACCGACATCGCACATACACACGCACGGCTTGAACACGAGCAGCTGGTTAACACGATTACACGACTGATAGATCAAAGCTACACGTTAGCTCGTGACGGATCCATAAGTTATCAAGTGGATTTACAGTCAGTTCAGTGTGTCTTTTGTTTTTTGTTTTTTAATTAGCAGGTGTTGGATGTTGTTTTACTTGAAGTGTATATGAGCAGGGGACACACACACACATCCTGTTTGACAAGTCGGTTGTGTGGCGCGTTAGGCCTCCAGACACGAGTTGTCTCACCTAGCATCCTGTTCACAACTTTTAACTAATAAATATAATGGATGTCTGTGTGTGTTGAACTCACCTTCACTCTTTAGTCAACCATTTTCTCATGCGTTTACTGCTAGCACTTATTTTCAGTCATTATTTACCCTGATGTGTGTGTAAAGTTTTGCTGCGCTGCCTTCCTGATTGTTACAACCGGGCTAAAATTGGTTAAGGTTGTATTGAAATTAATTCAAAGAATAAATTTGCTTTAATACTTTGTCTAAACTGCAAATATAACAGCAGGTAGACTAAACACACATTGGATTATAATGCTAAACACTCAAGGGCATTTCCGAGGCCTGTGATAAGCCGTTGCGTGAATAAAAAGGTGTATATCAAATAATAAATGGGTTAGCTGTCCTGTTATTGTCCGCCAAATAGCCATGCAGTAGCTCAAGCTGAGTCATATTAGGTCAGGCTCGCCTCAAGTGGTGTTTGGGTGCTGTCTGTTGATTTTATGCATCCACTATGACATACTTATCAACAGCTCTGGACGCACAAGCTGCATCCTGATCACAGATGGGTTCCCAATTTTGATAACACTCTTTTTTTTTTTTTGTGTGTGTGTGCCGTTAAAGCGGGTCGAGATTAAAGGTCCTCGTTGTGTAATGTTCATGTGCCGTCTTTCCCACAGACTATGCGAAGACAGAGGACTGAGGTAGTGGTGGAACTCAGAAAGGTAACGTCTGACTTGTCTGCAGATTATCTTTGAGAAATCTCTCGAGCTTTCCTTGTAGTGACTATTAAGTTTTTCACCAACATGCATAAAGTAACGTAACCATTTTTTGTTTGTAACCGCAGAACAAAAGAGACGAGCACCTTCTGAAGAGGAGAAATGTGCCCCACGAGGACATCTGTGAGGACTCTGATGTCGACGGAGATTTCAGATCGGTACGGTCTCGCAAACAAAGAACTGAAATAGTTTTTGCGTTGCTAAGTGTGCTGCTGAAGCACTGGGGATGACAGCTAGGCAGAACCGCTCTCGGATCATGTCACAGGTTAAACACTCCAGAGGTTTAGGACCTGCTGACATCTAATCCATGTGCTGTTGCCTCTTTGGCGCTCCTTAACTATGTGCTGGGTGGGCGGGGCGGGGCAGAAGTGCGAACAAACATACCGCCTTTCTTGCCGTGTGTGTTTGTTTGTATCTCGTTTTACTAAGAGCCACAATCTTTCTGTATATTTGCATCTTACTTGGTAAAAAAAGATTTAGCGCCTCGAGTAAACTATACCTCTTACAGGTTTTAAAATGCACATGGTTGCCATTGTGCTTTAGATAAATCCAAGTTTTATTGTTGGGCACGATTTTTTCCATCCTCAGATAAAATAGAAATTAGGGCATAACGTCTGATATTATAATCACCTGTCGTATTAGCAGATATGAGTTCATATCATGGCGTACCTTATGATCAGCTAAGTAGTAATCTTACTGTAAGTGATCCACTCTTAAATTAGACACTCATTGCCAGTTTATGAGGTACGCTGGTGAAAACAAATGCAATATAATATAACTACCGCAATAAATCTTCATGAAGGCTTTGTTCAAAATAACAGCGCTGCAGTTTGTAGTTCAAGTGCAGGACTGTTTTATTAAAGTGCATTTTCCACTTGTGTACCTAATGAACTGGCAAGAGAGAGATTTCTTTGGATCCTTTTGAATTTTGTACCCCTGAAGCTTGAAGCTCAGCCCTTAATGTTTCTGTAGCGATCCCTGAATACAGGAAATGTTTGCGCGCACCAGTGCCTCGTGTTCGAAGTCGATCAAGAATCTCCCTCCGCTGAAGATCTCGGGGTCCTTCTATGGCGCTACTGGATTAAAATGGCCACTCAGCAGATCAGAAATTCAATCACTGTAACTACCTTGTGGCGTTCAGAGGGCTGAGGCGAAACGGGCTGCTTAGCAATACATCAACAATGACACGCCGCTCTGACTCACTGCGAGACATTGGAGAGGCTTTTGTGGAAAGTCTTGCCGGCCGATCTAGTTTAAATACTTAACAAACAAATGACCGCTGAGTGACTGTTTTCATTCGGTCTAAAATAACACATTGATTGTGCTGCCTTCGGGACATTTGTTTTCCCCTTCTCTAGTTTGTGGTTGGCGCTTTCGGGATGATTAATTTGAAGCCTCATGAGCGTGTTAGACTTTATTTGCCCCGTTCTGATATATCAAATGTTTGTTAAATTCCCATTTTCCCACAGCTTTGCTTTTCAGCATTTTTAATTTCCCATGGTTTCAGTTCGCTCTTTAATCACTCCCCACAGCCAAGGAATATAAATACACCAACAGAAATCAACTTCAAACACATGCAAATTCACATTCAGGGTTGTGTTTGAATGATTTTCAGGTTGACTTGCATTGCCCCCTCTATTTGTTTTGGGGTCTACATGCGATCAGCTGCAACTGCTGGCTTATCAGCGGCACCGTACGAAATTTTAGGGCCCACAGTCATTTGTTGATTGAAAGTGACACTCGGATAGTCTCTAGCAGAGGCTACACTGGACTCTGAACTCGCTGTAGAGGGCATCAGACGAGGTTGCCAATTGGCACATTGTCAAACGTCAAGTGCTGGTCTGCACGTCCAGCTAGCTGGCTGTGAAACCCCAACATGATCAAGCGAGTGTCCTGATGGCATTTCTCACTCCCTCGCCTCCTATCACTGTTTTTGTTGGTACTCGAGCGTCTTCCTGATCCGTAGGTTGCACATGCAGACTTTTAACAACATGGCAAATATGTGCATTTTTGAAAAACACATCTTCAATCATATCAATCTCTGCAGATACCGCATGTCATTTCTAATCAACTTTGATGTTTTCTTTTAAAGCAAAACACCTCCCTTGAAGCAATAGTACAAGTAAGTAACCTACTTTTCTAATTGGTGTATATAAGAGTTATGAGTTTCATGAATTATTTATCAAAAATAAGCTGTGTTGTATACCCCCCCAAAAAACACGAGCAGAGACGAGGGCAACTAGGGCTTCTCGACCGTTCACCACTTATTTCTTGCCCTAGTTTCAGCTTGTTTTTTGGTTATACCATGACCTGGATTGTGGAGAACCTCCCGACAAACAGTGTTTTAACGTTCTTGTTGATTTATGGTACATAATATATTCACATAGATTTATTTAGCGCTATATTTTCACGTACACACTTTGTAAATATACGAATTTTAGAACATTGTGAACTATTTTTACACCGTGTGACTCTGTTGCTGTGTTCTTTTGTAGAATGCCACCAGTGATAACCAGGGAGTCCAGCTGAGCGCTGTTCAGGCTGCCAGGTAAAAAACACACAACCATGCATCATGTCCGTCTGCACCATGTATGTCCAGGAGGTGTATTCACACAATAGAAATAAGACAAGACATCAGCACCAAGAAAATGCTTGTCCTTTTTATCTGTCCATGCCTTTAAAACTAAATTTCACAAAGGATAAACCGATGGGGCTTCATGCTGACGTTTTGCTTCACATGGGGATGTGTTTACCGTGCTCATGAGAAGCGTCCATATAAGTTAGAGTTAGATGGCGATTTAACAAATCACAGAATTGAATGTTAAGTTAATATATTGCACTTTAGTTGTACAGAGTTATCTTTTTAGTTTATAGGATGTATGGCTAAAATATTCATATTCCCTCTGGCTTCATCTTGCGCTTGTGCCATAACCTGATCATTTGCTTGCTGACTGTTGGCCTCTGTGGCGTCTAGCAGTGTCTTCCGACGATTTACAGTCTGTGTTACCTGTAAAATGCCGAACAGTCTGTGCACACGGCGCCCTACGTCGAAACCGCGAGTTTCACTTGAAAGCAGCAAATCATCTTGATTCGCATTCTGCACCAGAGCTCCGTCTCTAGAGGCTTTCTGGTGGGAAATGGATGGCCTCTTGCAAAATACGGTTTCGGTGTTGCAATTTCAGGGCCTGAATGTTTTTCTGGCTTTGTTCGACAGCTGTGATTTAGAGTAAGTCAGCCCCGTCTTAATTAATGGGCGTTGTAAACGGCACCACAACTCACGAGTGCAGCCCACTAGGAACTTGTCAGGTGCTGCGTAATTTAGCTGTTCTTTGTGTGTCTCTGTTGGTGTCAGTACAGCTATGTGAAAGTGTGTGTGTGCGCGCGCATGTGTGTCTCTGTCTGTGTGTGGGACTAATGCCCTTTTGTTTCCTCTTTGTTTTTGTAGGAAGTTGTTGTCCAGTGACCGTAATCCTCCCATAGATGACCTGATTAAGTCTGGGATCCTTCCTATACTGGTCCACTGCCTGGACAGAGACGACAAGTAAGCACGCCGTGTTTCTGTTTGTCTGCATGGAGCGGTGAATCATGCTTTTTCATGTGGGATAATTATAGCTACAAGTTACCCTTTTCCCCCTGATCATCTGGAGTGTATGTACTCTTCAAAGTTATGCTAACGAGCCGGCAGGCTTTAGCTCGGTCTAAAGATGTGAACAGTGCTGCACTTATGTAAATGTGTTCCAGTTTTCACCTTTCAGCAATGGCAGAACATAAATGACTCATCTCCCTTTCACCTTTGTGCAGCCCGTCTCTCCAGTTCGAGGCAGCCTGGGCTCTAACCAACATAGCGTCGGGTACCTCAGAGCAGACCCAGGCCGTGGTCCAGTCCAGTAAGCGCCATTTTCTCTCTTTTGGTTTCATTCCAGGCTCTTTCCTCTTAAACGTATCTTTCTTTGTTAGTGGGACGAGCAGTTTAATATTGGAATATAAACAGTTCAGCAAGATTGTGTATTGGCCTCAGAGGCTATGTTTACATGGACCATGTTTTTCGGCCTAATTAAAATCTTTCCGGTCATAGATACTAAATAAAACACCAAGAGGGGATAAAGGTGTTAACATTCCTCAAAATGGTGATGAAAATAGAGCTTTTTTTGAAATACCAGAGTCATTTTGGTGTGGAACATCAAATGTCCTGGAAATAAAACCGAACCCGACTTTATTAACAACCCTGAACGCAATGAGTAGAAGATGATGACCAAGATCAGTGTTTTCCAAAGGATTTTGTGAGACTAAGGCGCTTGGGGCTCTGGTCTGCAGCACTAATCACTGATAATTGGCCAGTGGAGGCTGTATGTTACGTACCTATCCTTACTATGCGTATCTAGATTATTCATCAGGTTCAGTTCTACCACTGCAGAGTGAGTTTGGGCCCAGGGGACTGATGGAGATCTAACCAGTGGGGCAAATGGGAGCAATGGGGCACAGCACTACCACAACATTGTTTGTTATTTGAGACAAAACTAATTCTGGTTCATTATGAGATTATGGTCGAGCAAATTGGACTATAGCGGGCTCCCATTCTGGGAAACACTGGAGATGGACCCGCATATTTAAAAGTGCTGCCCACATCTATTCCGGCTTTGTTCATCTTTACAAACACTTGTTGTTTTCCTGGCTTCGTGTCTCCGTCCCTCCTTGAAACTCGGGGTAAACATGCAGCAAAAGAGTCAGTTTCTTCTCCCCAGATCAGGTTGTTTCAAGGTTGTTTACGTGGTTATCATCTGTTCAGACTGAGGTGGTTACACGAGATATTTTTCTTCTGACTGGGCTATTGTTCTGATTATTAACAGATTACTATTGTCCTATGGTAACTTGGTCCGTTATTTGTGTTGTTGTTGCACTCGGTTTCTTTTTTCTTCCTTTGTAAGATTGGGTTTGATCATTGTTTCCACTGGTCATGATGGTTTGTGGTATATTTTATTTTTTAAATAAGCTGCTTGCTTTATCTGAAATTGTCCCACGGATTCATGAGCTCACTGCACGGGCTCATGCTACGTGGCAGCACTTAGACTAAGCCGGACCAACACTGAACTGCATCAACGTCAGGATTATTACTCTTGACGGTGATTTGTGATTAGTTATGCAGACTTAACGTCAGGGTTTAAGTATCTCTGGCTTTGAAAGCTTTTACTTGCATCCCAGGGTGAAGGTTGGATTTTCTTTAAAGATATTTCTGAAGATCTCAGTTTGTTTGGCTGATTTTTAATTTATGTTTTCATTAATCTTTTTACTTCGCGTAGATGCTGTGCCGCTGTTCTTGAGGCTGCTTCACTCTCCTCACCAGAACGTGTGCGAACAGGCCGTCTGGGCCCTGGGCAACATCATAGGTGAGTTACCGTCGGTGTGAAAATGAGCACATAAACAGAAATAAATCCAGCCGGTCCCGAGACGAAACGTTCCGGTTGTGTGCTTGTTCCAGGCGACGGCCCTCAGTGCAGAGACTATGTGATCGGCTTGGGCGTGGTGAAGCCCCTGCTCTCGTTCATCAGTCCCTCCATCCCCATCACCTTCCTCCGCAATGTCACCTGGGTCATGGTCAACCTGTGCCGCCACAAGGACCCTCCACCACCCATGGAGACGATCCAGGAGGTGTGTGTGTGTATGCAAGATGATTGAGAGTGCGGATGTTATTTAAAAGGCTCTGTCTCTGTGTTTATTGGTTGAAAGGGAATCACTTTCTTCTCTCTAAATTTACAATGTAGCCCCTAAGATTTCCTCATTTGAAATATGCCCCCAAACAGAGAAATGTATCACAAAGCACTTGATCTTCTTGATCAAAACTACAGTCTGCTTTATAATATTAATAACAAGGCAGAGCTAATTTAAATATTGGTCAGTATTTGGGGCTAGATGTTCTGAAACATGCAGGTGATAAACAATATTTGGCAAAACCTACAAAATTAATTCCAGAGGAAAGTATCACCCTAAGAGGTGTTTGTTTTTGGGCTGCATGCTGCTGTGAATGCTTTCACAAGCTTCTTAAAATCCAAGAGGACAATGTGTGTTATTGGTTGCCGTGCAATGGCTCCATCACTGCTCTGAGCAGGTAAAATGTAGACAAGGTGTTACAATTAATGTAGGTCACATGACTCATACGAGGAACCTTACTTGTGTTTGTCAGTCTCCAGCTAATGATGTCGTCATTGTTCTGAATTGTTTCCTCAGATCTTGCCAGCCCTGTGCCTGCTGATCCACCACACTGACGTCAGTGTGAGTATACAGAATATAAACAGGCTGTGGTGCCCCGGCCCTGCTTAACTATGAGCATCATTAAACATGAGATTAATATTGTTGCTGATTCATCGCTGTTCAGTGAAGAAAACAAGTTCTATTTCTGACAATCTTCTATTTATGTTTTTCCCTCCAGATCTTGGTAGACACAGTCTGGGCTCTGTCCTATCTGACGGACGCCGGCAATGAGCAGATCCAAATGGTCATCGACTCTGGCATTGTCCCACACCTGGTGCCTCTGCTCAGTCACCAGGAGGTCAAAGTTCAGGTACGGAGAGGAGATGCTGTTTAGGATCAACTTTCTCAACTAATTTCTGTGTTTTTAGCACAGAGGAATTAACCAGCACAGTGCAGAGAGTATAAATCCTAAAATACACTGGAGTCACTGGCCATGTCGGCACCGTATTATAACACAACAGTTTAAATGTGAATTAATGACAAACCCTTCAAGGGAAGCTTAGATTCTGCCCTTCCCCTTACGCACACGCTATATGTTGATATGGAGGATGACAAATGTTTGCTTTAAAGCCCAGTTTACCAGGCATGCCACCGGAGGAGCACTTGTTGCACACATGCGTAGAAGCTCTCGCCTGCTCCTTGTCCTCCGGGCCTATTAAAAGCCTGCACTGCTTGCTGCTCCGATCATTGCATCCTGCAGCTAAACAGCCGCTCATTAGGGAACAGGCTAATTTGCAGGGTGAAGGCTAAAGAACATTACAGGAGAGAGAAGAACAGCGAGTGTAGGGAGAGAGGGATGTAGCTCATTTTGAAGCTCGATAGCCCACAAATCTAAAAGAGGTTTTTGCTCAGTGTCAAAGAGGCACACTGTATTTTGTGAGGTTTATATGTAGCAATGTCATGCTGCAGAAACCTACATCAGGACCTATGGGAAACATTTGTAAATGTTATGATTATTACCTCTAAAACTACTGATTCTTGTGCTACAACAAGCTGAAGAGAAATCCTCTTATTAAAATCTAAACAATTTAATATCTTCTCTCTACATCCAGACTGCTGCCCTGAGGGCTGTTGGGAACATAGTGACCGGCACAGATGAACAGACCCAGGTTGTGCTCAACTGCGATGCGCTCAGCCACTTCCCTGCACTCCTCACCCACCCCAAGGAGAAAATCAACAAGGTATCCATCCTTTCCCTCGACACACACACACACACACACACAACCTGACAATCGTTGTCTGGAAGTGATGAAAACAGAGGCTTGGTGCTAGTGTGAATGCTGCGCGAATGGTAATAGGTGGGACAGGTAGCTCATAGTAAGAATTCACAACGTGGAGAATCCCGAGGATGAAGAAGAAGAAGAGGACGTCGGCAACTGGTTACTTGTGGTTTGGTAGTTAGACTGGGGGGAGGAGGGATTTAGTCTGCGTGCATGTGATTGAATGTTTGAAAACCATGGGTTGGTGGAAATAAGGGTGCTGAAGTGTCCCTGCTGATACTAGAGTGCATCTGAGTCGGTCACTTAAACAAACGAGGCCCTTTCTGTGACTGGACGATGATCAGAGTCTCAATCTCGCCCTTTCCCCTCCCACAGCACTATGTCTCTGCAGAGGTCGAACCGCTGAGCCCCAACCTCTGGATTCTGATCCGTCTCGCACACGAATGCTAGTTTGATTCAGTCCTCCTTTTCTTAGAAACTCCACTCATGCAGGGCGTCACCGTTGTATTTATGCTTTGTGTCCTGTAGGAGGCAGTGTGGTTCCTGTCCAACATCACAGCAGGTAACCAGCAGCAGGTGCAGGCTGTCATCGACGCCAAGCTAGTCCCCATGATCATCCACCTCCTTGATAAGGTTTGTCTCCATTTCAGTTTCATCATGTATGATTATATTTATAGTGAAAACATCGCTTACACCGAATGCATATATTTTTAGGGTGACTTTGGCACTCAGAAGGAAGCAGCCTGGGCCATCAGTAACCTGACAATAAGTGGAAGGAAAGATCAGGTAAGAATCGTTTTGGAAGGATTGTTTAACTTTTATATATGTGTATATAAGAAAAAATGAGTGCAAGTTCATTGGTTCATATGTGCCGTCTGCAGGTGGCACACCTCATCGAGAAGCAGGTGATCCCTCCGTTCTGCAACCTGCTCACAGTGAAGGACGCTCAAGTCGTGCAGGTCGTCCTCGATGGCCTCAGCAACATCCTCAAGATGGCCGACGACGAGGCTGAAACTATTGCTAATCTCATCGAGGAGTGTGGAGGTGGGTTTTACGTCCTGTTGTCATGGTTATTATATATAATTGATGATTTTACTTACTAGCATCGGGTGTTAATGTGTGATCTCTTTGTTTTCTTTTGTCCCACAGGGTTGGAAAAGGTGGAGCAACTGCAAAATCACGAAAATGAAGATATCTACAAATTGGCATATGAAATTATTGATCAGTTCTTCTCATCTGATGACGTAAGTTACACACACTTAACATTTAGCCATTCATTTATTGTTTTATTTGCTTATTATTTAGGTTTAAAAGCTAAGTAATTGTCATTAAAACCTTAAAAACAAAGGAAAGATTTAGGAAAAGCTACTGTAGTTTATAAGAAGGAGAAGTTTTCTGCCGTCCTATACTTAATTTAAAGTCCACTGACAGTCGTGGGGCGCTGTAATCTTATTTTTATTCTTGATGTGTTTAACACCAGTAGCGTTTGATGTACTGCTGCGTCTGCTGCACGTTGTTAACGCCCCGTTTTTTCTTGTCTGTCATCCAGATTGATGAAGACACCAGCCTGGCCCCAGAGGCCATTCAGGGCGGGACTTACAACTTCAACTCCGCCAACGTGCCAGCCGAGGGATTCCAGTTCTAGACGGCATCTGGGGTATACTGGAGTTTTGTTCACGATGCAGCACTCTGTTCAACATAAAAAAATTAGGAGAGAAAGAGCGAGAGAGAGCGAGTGTGAGAAATTTGATCCATTGTGCTTGGCTCGTGGGATCCATGGCTGCATCTTATCTGAGAGAAAAATATGTGGATTTCATTTGGCATTCCAGGGGAACCAGCCCAAATGAAGTTTGAGATGGCGAGTGGGTGCGAGTGAGAATGAGTGGCTACATGTTGCAAAAAAAGCAAAACATCTACATCGAATGCGTTGAGAGACATGCCGACATAACTTCTGTGTTATTGGAGCTGTCGTCTTCGGAAAACTACTTCAAATGACAACAAAAAAAAACTCGATGTCTGCCCAGGGAGAACCAAGGACATTCAAAAATAAGAAATCAAGAGATCTTGAAATATTACAATACAGCAAAATGCAGAAACGAATATTACTGATTCTGAACTGAGATGAACCACGAACCATCACAATTCTGCGGTCCTCCGACTAGAGAGGGCGCCACCCTCAATGTGCCCCTCCCCCAATCGGCCACGCTATCAGACATGTGTGTGAATGGACCCATTGTGTATGAATGACTGGACTCAATGCTGAGGAGCCAGGTTCATCTCCTCCAACGAGACGCCCCCCCCTGACGGGGCACCATCCTCTCCCCCTGGTGGGCGGGGCCAGGAGTCCGGCTGCGCGTGTCGCATGTGCGAGAGAATGGACGGATGAGTTGTGTGTGCTTGGCTGCGTGCGTGACTGGGAGTGTGCGAGTCTGGGTGAGAACGCATGCAGAGACGGGAAAACGATTCAAATACAACATCTGAAGAGAAACAAAAATTGAGAAACGCAACAATGAGGTTAGCAAAGGTTTCAGGAATGAAATTCTGCCTTTTGAAAGAGGCCGATCCTCAAATCCCTGAAAGGAAGAACTTTGGATATGAGAAAAAAAAAAAAAAAAATCGTCATCACAAGGATTATTTTTTTGTTCTGAATTATTGTTAAGTTAGTATTAATTGACACTGGACAATGTTATTGGCAGGTGTGGAGCAGCAGTGCATTGTATTGAGATGCATTTGGTGGCTTTTGGGCTTTTCTTTTTGCCTCCAGTGTGTTCCTTTTTTTATGATTTTTTTTTTATTATTATTATTTTACTTTCAGCTTTTAGTTTCATTGCTTCTGTAAAGGTGATTGATGACGATCGTACTCCATCCTCACACCAGATCCCTAACCTACACACCAGACGTGGGCTTTGATGCTGTGAAATTCTGACACCATCACTATAATCAACCAAATGACCTGTTCCCCCTTGGAAATCCTTCATTCATTTTTTTTTTTTTTCTTCCTTCTCCTTCGACTTACAGCAAAATCACTGCTCTGCAGTATTGTTGCCATAGCTTTGATTATCACCAAGGGAGAAGAGAACAATGGCCATTTCACGTAGGATTGTGAATCATAACCTTTGCATGTACTAAACTATAGCACAGTTATTTTTAGGGTATTTTAGTTTCCTTAGGCTGTGGATACAGTGTAATTTTCATTTTAAGTAAAACTGTGCTTAAATGTTACATGTTCCCCCTTCCCTTTACTCCTCACTAGTGTCTGATTTGCTAAATAATCTGTATGGTTTTGCACATGTACTGCAAAGTGAGGCCTGAAGTCTTTCTGAAGGTGCGTTGGTGGGCTTCATAGGTTTTCAACCGCCAACAGCCTCTCTACAATATGCATCACTCAACCACAATCTTTGTTGTCTTTCTAGAGTAATCCAATGATGCTTTTTAGTGATACTTGAGAAAATAATGACTTTATTTCAGGAGCAGCAGGAAGGAATCTGCTTATGTATCTCAGATAGACTAAGAGGGGACTGAACTTCACCCTTTCTCAAAGTCAAAGGGTGTTCCCACACGTCAGACTGGAGTCGTTCTAAGTGGGTTTTCCTGAATAATAAATAAACCCATGAACAAGTTTGCTGTAACTTTAGTACCTTGCAGAGTCCCTAGCCCCCCTCCCTCCCTCCCTCCCTTTCTCTACCAGCTAGGTGTTCAAGCTTCCCCTCTTTCATTTTTTGTGTTAACTTCAAACACTGTAGTAAATGATTACACATTGTGCTCATAAACCTTCTGTTAAATATAGGGGTATTTTTTTTGCAGCATTCCTTGTTAGCGAACGTGGTTTCAAATCTAAAATTATGACCTGGAAGGAAAATAAAAAAAGGTGGTTTGCCCAAAAAAAAAAAAATACAAAAATATTTTTTTTTTTGGGAGATAGGCTACACAATAGGTTGTCTTCGAGAAAATAAATAGTGAAACCCAAATCGAGAGACTGTGTATGTGTGTGCTCTGTTGTGGAGAAGGTGGTGTGGCTTATATTTTTCCGTTTATTTGCTTGTTTTGTTTCCAGTTTTTTCAAAAAAACATGAATAATGGCCAAATCTTTCAGTTTCGTCTTAACGGTCGAGCTTGTGTTCAAATCGAGAAAAGGCGGGATCTGATTGGATAGGGGAACCGTTTATCCGCATGCGTACTACGTGAAAATAAAAATGGTGCGTTAAGAAACAGTCGGAAAATTAGGTGTCGTGACATCGACGCGGTACATACCAGACAACTCCCCATTTTTTCTGCGTTTAGATGTTAAAACGTTTCATAGAGGAGTTACAAATGAGCAAATTAATTTTTATTTGCGACCGGTTTACATAGCGTATTTAAGCAAACGTTTAACATCGTACAACGCGTTTATTTGTTTTACTGTGTGTATTTTTTTAACACGCATGTGCTTTTAAGTTAAACGCGTTTCTGTATTCATACCCGGGGCTGCTTTCAGAATTAGGTCTTTACCGAGTGCACCTGAAGGCACCACCGGAAGGGACAGGAAATGAAAGCCCTGTTTTGGACAGACAGTCTGCTCCGAACAGACGGTGAGTCTTTAAGGAGATTTCTCGACTTAAACACGTTTTTTAAAAAATTGTTTACGTTGTCTCACCGAGACTGAACTTAATAGACGATACAACAGACGACAAGAATTGGCAGACAAAGTCGCTTAGGAAGTTGCCGTTACAGCTGTTGTGTGGCTAGCGTAGCGTTTTTGGTGTTTGGGAGTTACAGGTTAGTTAAAATAGAAGACAAAAAGTATTGTTTGTTTAGTGAAAACGACATTTTCCGGTTAAGGAAGTGACGCCGAATCTCTACCGGTAACGGTAGAATTATTATTTCTAAATATGCTCGTTCAGTGGAGTAAAAACAACATTTTTTTTGAGGTTAACTTCCCTTTTATTTAAGAAAAATGTTATTAATAGTAACACTGGAGCAGCAGTTACCTGTAGACTAAACCTGCCCGGCTAATGTCGTGAAATAATTATAATTCAGTCATTTATTAAGGATGAAAAAGAAAGTTGGTGCTATTGAATGTACATGCTGTATGTGTGTATGGCTAAAATTAGCTTTGCAGACAGTGAGTCTGGCTGATGATGATGATAATAATATACGTCGTGCAGCAGCTGGACACCTGTCACCTGTTTGAATCTGGGCGCCAAACTGGACCTGCTTCAGACAGGGATAAGGTTTTTTTTTTCTCTTTTTCGAGGGGGGACGGTTGCACAGCTGAACAACAAACTGTGTGTTTGTGTGTCTGGGCCTGGGTGGGTCGGTGGGTGGGTGCTGGCTGGCAGAGGGCCGTCTATTGTCGCTGTGGTGCCGGCTGTAACCAGAGGAGAGAGAGCCCATAAACACACAATGCTACATGACTGATCCGGTAATAGGAGCTGAGCCGGTTTTGGCTGTTCTCCTGTTATTCAGTGCAAGGTCTGCTCCGTCACACGTGACGCTAGATTTCAGTAAAAACCCACCCATAGTTAGCTTTAACAACGCAGTCCAGCTGTTCTGCAAAGAAGTCTGCATTTGTGGTGCATAAATGTTCAGGTTTTGATGATACTGTCATTTATACTCACTTGAGAAAACCGGTGTAGTCTGATATAACAATCCTGCACTAAATATTAGCCTCACTAGGGTTATAGCATTCAGCATTTATTTAAAAATAACCAAGAGAGCTGTTGATTGAACTGTGTTTTCAGTTTGGAGACTGGACATGATCATACAGTTGAATTGCCACCTTTCTTACACTGTTTTAAAGCAGGACAGTTATATTAGAATACATTTACACAAGTGTACCTAATGAACTGGCAAGTGAGTATGTATTTTTTTTAGCATTGAGGCCACTCATCTGCATTAGATCCTTGAAAGTTAGTGAACTGCTGAAGGCCTGGATCTTGAAAATGACAAAAAATTATGGATAAACTTGCTGCGTAGTTTCTAAATCTTTTTGTCTAAAGCATAACAAATATAATTTAAATGTCTTGTATCCTATTAGCAGCTTTAAATCCATAATATTCAGTTCAAGTCACTGTTCTTTATTTATTTATCGATACTCTCAAGTAGATCTCTCTTCCCCCCCTCTTCTTTAAGTACTCATGGTCACGTGACGCTCACTTTCCAGCTGTGGCAAGTTACTGTATTTTGCTGAACAGGTGCGACACGTAGCTTTCCCGTCCACCCTGCCGTCCTGAGCCCCGGTCTCTCGTCTCCGCCATGGACAGCCTGGAGGAGGACCTGACGTGCTCCGTGTGCTACTCTCTGTTCTCTGACCCCCGCGTCCTGCCGTGCTCGCACACCTTCTGCAAGGGCTGCCTGGACAACCTGCTCCAGGTGTCGACCAACTACTCCATCTGGCGCCCGCTCCGCCTGCCCCTAAAGTGCCCCAACTGCCGCAGCGTGGTGGAGCTGCCGCCCGTGGGCGTGGACGGCCTGCCCACCAACGTGTGCCTGCGGGCCATCATTGAGAAAGTAGGAGAGAACCTCGTGTGTCGCGCTGAAACTTTTTATCTGTGCGACTGCCTGTCCGCCGAACTCCTCGCTCGTCGCGTTGTTTGCTTCTATCAGCTCGTGCTCATTTTTCTCGTCTTCCCGTCTCAGTACCAGAGGGACAGCGAGCCTCGGCCGCCGTCCTGTCAGGAGCACCACAGGCAGCCTCTGAACATGTACTGCGTCCAGGATCGGCAGCTGATCTGTGGGCTGTGTCTGACTGTCGGGGAGCACCAGGGGCATGAGATAGACGACCTGCAGGCGGCTTTCGTCAGAGAAAAAATGACTCCATCGAAGCTGCTGGCCAGACTGTCTGAGAGGAGATGGGCACAGGTGAGGGCCGGCATTCAAGTTGGCGCCAATCTCGTATAAATGTGTCGCTGTAAATGCTTCTCTTCCTTCGTTAGGTGTGTGAGCTGGGGGAGCAGCTGGGGCAGGAGAGAGCCCGCTGTGAGGGCCTGGTGAGGCAGGACCGGCAGGAGGTCAATCAGTTTTTTCTCGGCCTGGAGGCTGTGCTGGCCAGGAAGAGACAAGCGTACCTGGAGGCTCTAGATAAAGCTGGCGCAGAGGTGTCGCAGGCCTACGACCCCCTCATCCACAGAGTGAAGGAGCTACAGGTGTGAAGACACTTTTTCCAGATCTTATGCTAAATTTGAAGAAATAATAAGCAGAAACAAGCACATTTCTGTTTGATATTGACGTATTTTTGATCCATTTTCATCTCCACTGGTGTACAGCAGGTCCAGTAACAGTCTTGTTTCCCCACAGGAAGAACAGCTGGATCTGGTGTCGCTGGGTTCGTCTGTGGAGGAGGAAGACTCGCCCCTGGTCTTCTTGGAGAAGGTGCATTTGTTCAGGGAGAGGGTGGAGGAGTTTATTAAAACCCCTCTGCCCTCTGTGATAAACCTCTCGGTCATGCCGCGAGCAGCAGAGTACCTTCAGCAGCACTGGCCGGCCGTGACCATCGGGAGCCTGGAGGAGGCCCCTATTCCTAAAGTGTGCTGCTGCGCCAGATGCGGCAGCGCGGAAACCACAGCCGTGAGAGATCGGCCCGAAAGAGGGGTCCAGGACTTGTGGAGTGAGGTGAGGCCTACTGCTGCCGTGCTGCTGGTGGGACTGCTGCTGCTGCTGCTGCTGGCAGGGCTGTGGGTGAACCCGGTCGGAGGGGCGTCGCTCGGCTTCTCCCTCCTGTCCCGGTTCAGTCAGTTACTCCACGGGCTGAGCAGCGAACTCCTCACATCCGCCTGGGACACCGCAGGCTCGGTGTACACGGCGATGGACGCTGCTGTAGAGGGATGGCGCTCACACCTCTCCGCAGCGGGGGACAAGTTCTTCCAGCGGGTGGGTGCCTTATTTAAAAATCTGACGTCACGCTGAAAAAGGAACTGGAAACTAGAAAAACTCACTTCCCGATTTTGCTGTAAAGGGAACAAATCCACCGTCAACAACAGCTACTACCTATGATTTCTGAAGCTACTTTAATATCGCACAGTGTAAAAACCTAAAAGACGAACGTCAGACTTTGCTGACGGCGTCACAAACGTTAACTCTTAAGTGGCGGCATTTCAGATCTTTTACATAAACTGTAGTCTCTACTTTGGTTTTGTTACAGCTTTGCGGCGCTTATGAAATCATTCTGGAAAATTCAGGCAATGGAAGATAAACAAATCAAGAATAATTAACAAAAAACTTTTATATTTTACACTTTAAACACACCCAGTGGTTGTATGTTGACCTAGGGAAGTAATGGTCTGTTCATTTCCATGTTTGAGAACTGCACATGAAGTTTTGAAGTAGCTCTGAATGTTTTTATTTACCAATTCGTGTTTCTGATACGTCCTGTTTGGAGGTATATTATTCTGCCGATCAACTAGTAAACATTTATCTTATCAGACACTAATCAAGAACGTTATAAAGGTGTTCAGTATGGAGGCTTTAATTTTTTGAGTGAGCGCATACAGACTCCTCGGTCACCTTTCCCATCATGCCGTGGGACAGTTCAGTGGCGTTCCTGCTGCGGATATCGGCTCCACGTGGATCTTCTTACACCATTTACAGTGACTGGAGCTGGATGTGAAATTTAGAGCCTGGTGAGTGGAAACAGACCCACAGCGGTTGTGACTTAAAGCTTCC
The DNA here is from genome assembly GCF_963514085.1 of Chelon labrosus. Taxonomy (NCBI): domain Eukaryota; kingdom Metazoa; phylum Chordata; class Actinopteri; order Mugiliformes; family Mugilidae; genus Chelon; species Chelon labrosus. The sequence goes on from NC_140346.1 coordinate 18,649,395, forward strand.
ACAGATCATGTTGCGGTGATGCCGAGTTGGATCCCTTACTGTGCCTTTAACCATCATGCCTTTACCTTAACACACTCAACAGCTTCATAGTAGGATCGTCAGGTCCAGTACTTGTGCTTTTACTACAAAGGTGCACAAATCTAGTGTTAGTGTTTGGAAATGCTCTACTAGTGCTGTTTTATATACCACAAATGTCAGGCCTTCTGAAATACCAGCTAGATTCCTAATTATGTTCAGATACGAGTTAAACTGGGACTTTTTATACGCTGCTGCGCAAATTAGCATTTTAGATAAATGTCAGACATTGTTACTCCGACCTGTTGTAGCGGTCGCCTTTTTATAAACTGATCAATTCCTGTATTAAAGCTGTAATAAATGAGTTTAAATGTTATTTTATGTGGCATTCGTATTTTACGTAGTAATCTGTGTGGTAGTGTGAGGTGCATCACTTCATGTTGGTATGTCTGAGCAGCACAGTGAGCTCAATTAGCTGATGCTCGTTACAAATGTCTTGGTAGTGAGAAATATATGTCGTCTCATGACTTTACAGTAGAATACGAGTGTGTACAAGGAAGTAATGACTAGGTGTGTTCAAGATTATTTTACTGTAAGTTGCACTGCTTACTTTAACTTACTGGTCTCTTAACTGCTAGTAAACTTTTTATGAAACTTAATGCACACAATATATTTTGGTAGAAAAAATGTATTATCAGGAAATATTTATTGGTTCAAATAATATAGAAAGAATAGCAGCATTTTATTGTGAAAGGTAAAGTGAGGTAAAATATGTACACAGTGTTAAAAGGAAAGTTACACATTTGCTCAGGTTTAAGCAGAGACGGCGTCGTGCTCTTTGAAGACGATGGTCTTGGGGTTGATTCCCACGCTCTTGGTGGTGTTGTGCGTCTTGTAGATGCCAATGAGGCGGTCGGCGATCTCAAACATGTTGTTCCTCAGGGAGATGATGATGAACTGAGCGTTCTTTGTTTGCTCCTGTAGGAAGATGAGGAGATATTAGCCTCAACTGAGCATTGGCATGTTTCTTCTCCAGAGGTGCTGTCAACTTGTGATCTTAAGAATGAGTTATGTCTCCGTGGTGGTAACAGGCATGAGCACAGCTCATTCCCGTGAGCACAATATCTCAGGAACAGCTCAGGGGAGTTTGTCCATATTTGGAACAAATATCCACTTGGACTCAAGGATGAACAGATTAGAGTTTAGTGTTCAAAGGTTAGAGATTTAACAAATAATAGTCTTGGCCACATCTTTCTCATAAATGTCTAATAGAATCAAATGATGATGTTGATCCTTAGTCAACGGATCATTTAATGTTCTGCAAAAACACAATTACATTCTATTAAAGTCTTCACTACATACGAATGGACAGAAATACGTCAACTGCAGTTTGACTAGTTGGCAGAGACAGCCACGATTCAGTAACTCTACTTCAATATTTTATATTCATAACATGTTACCACATTGCTACTAACATTGAGGTGCAGAATGAGATTTACAACCTGCAGCTCGTCTCATCTTCTAATTCTCAGGTCCATACTCACGTAAATGTAACAGGCCACAATGGAGACGTTCTTGAAGTCGAGAGCAGCGTCTATCTCGTCCATGAAGTAGAGCGGTGTGGGTTTATAGTGGTGCAGAGCAAACACCAGAGCCAAGGAGCTGAGGGTCTTCTCTCCTCCTGACAGGTTGAAGATCTTTTTCCAGCTTTTCTTTGGAGGACGAACACTAGAGCGACGGGACAGGAACGAGTCAGAAATCAAGTGTGATGGTACACGTATTCACTGAACCCAAACAATTACAGAAACTCTACTTGTCAGCTAGTACGGTCAGTCTTGAGAGATGGAAATACACCCTGATTTTATTTGTAAAGCTTGTACAATGTGTTAACTCACACCGAACATTTTGATCTAAAAGATGTTGATTAAAAAAAAGAAAATGGCTGCTTGGTGCTGTTCCATGACTGAAACTGCACTGCTCACTTTAACAATTAATGTTAGTAAAATATACAAAAACATGCTTAAACTTGATAAAACACAAGTCAGAGCTTCCCTGACATTTGTGTATAAAATAGGAACTTTGGTCAGAGAAACACTGTTGAAGGTTCTTCAAAATAAAATGACAAATAATATTTTATGCATTTTTTTTCCTTTTACTGGACTGAAAACGTACCAAACTATGAATTTTTTGAACTGCCTGGAATCAACTAAACGTGCCAGTGAATTATTTTTCCCCTCCGTCTCTTACCTGAACATGATGCCCTCAGAGAACGGGTCTAAACTGTCCACGAGCTCCAGCTCCGCATCACCACCCAGTGTCAGCATCTGGTAGTTTTCCTTCAGCTTGTTTGTGATCATGTTGAATCCGGTCATGAACTCGTTGAGCCGCTGTTTACGCAGGTCCTCGTAGCCGCGCTTGAACCTGTCCCTCTCTGTGGTGATCTCATCCAGCTGGGCCACGCGCTGCAGGTACAGCTCCTCCTAAAAACACACACACGCACAGTGATATGTATTAAAACTGTGATTTCTCTTTTAATACATTTAAACATTTTACTGTCCCACTACTCTTCACTTTAATTAAAAACACTAAACTTGTGAAAGTGATAAACGGTTGAACAACGTCACACTTGATTGTATCTCCAGGCTTCAGTAGAAATGAATGAGAAATGACAACATTTAGAAACGTCTGCTGAGGTGAGATAACAGAGTGTACGATGATTTTCGATTGTACCTTCTTCTTGTACTCAGCAATGGCCCCGAGGTTTGGCTTCATCTGAGCACACTGCGCCTCTAATGTGATCATCTTGTTGATAATGATGTTAGGATCTGAGATTTCTTCAAGTTGATCAGGAGTAAGTACGGGGAGTTCCTCTGCTGGTTTGTCCTCGATGGTATGAAGGGACAGCTTGGTGGCCTGTGGAACAAAAACAAGGCAATAAGTTAATAATTTACTACAGATCCTCAATATTTACATGACTTTTAATAATTTAATAAAGTTTAAAAACTAAGCCGTTGACACCCACCTCTTTCTGCCAATGTTTGATCTTGTTGTTGTGTTCAGTGATGGTGGCCTCTATCTGCTCAACACGGAGCCGGACGCTGAGTGACTCCTCCTGCAGAGCGTGCTCCTGCTGCTGCAGGACCTTTATCTCCTTCAACACGCCCTGATACTGCTCCTGAACTTCAGGTAGTTCAGCCTAGAGGACGGGGGAGAAAAAAAATAAAAATAACTCCACTTATTTCCGTGTTAACTTGACATTCATTTAGACGACCACTCACATGACAGCGATACCTTTTCAAACACTTTGGTGAAATGTAAGTAGGTGAGATGAGTGAAAATCATATTTCAAACCAGAGTAATTGAATTGTTTAATGTATTTTTTCCCCTTTATAGGACTTTCTTCATTTTTACATTACACAATGTATAGTACAGGCTATGAATGTGCTTTGGAAGCCGTAAACCAAATCCTTCAGTGGAAATCGTTTAAAATAAGATTAAGACTTATTTTTAGTGAATAAAAAGCACCAACCTCTGCCTCCTGACAGGCCGTCATGATCTCCCCGGCCTCCTGCTCCAGCTTCTTCAGCTTTTCAGTGAGCTCAGCCATCGACTTCTCATTCTCCTCCAGCTCTGCCTGCACACGAGCAACACTCTCCTCACACTTCTTCAGGTTGCTACAGAACAAACAGCAAAATACACAGATATTAATCACCGGAAAAAGTTTCTTGTATGTGATTATGACGATCAGAACACGTTTTAAATCAAGATCTAATGACCTGCTGACCCACGCTATCACCCTGTCTGCGCAGGACGCTCTGCACAGGTGTATTGTGAGATGCTGTCAACACAGGATGCATTCAGGGTCAGCGCAGTGAAGGTCACCCACTATTTGGCAGCCCTCAAGAGCCCAGCACACAATCACTTCATGTATGTTTGTAAACTAAAACAAAACAGACTTAAACCTTGCTATAAACACTCAGATTATTTTATTCTATATTAAATTGTTAAATTATTTTCTGTATCACAGCCATTGTGTTGTCAGAGAAAGCACTTCTCAGTATGATAAACACTCCCAGGTGTTCCGCCTAATATTTTCTCTTTCAGGCGACCGTACAGGTAAAATATTACGCGGCTCGTTAAAACTACACGTTATAAAAACCACAAACATCCCCCCTCACTGCTGCACCGAGACCATCAATCATATTAATATGACGTGTGTGTAAAGACATCCAACATAAGCAGAAACCCAGATCAGTGACAACATCTGAAACGAGGCATGCTGACATACAAATCTCTTGTTAACTGTGTGAAAATAGCATAAATGCAGCTTTGATTTTAAACTAAAGATGTTTATAATAGCGTGGTTACATACTGTGGAGCCACAACTGCTACGAAAAGAGTAAAACCTCTTCCAGACATGCCTCAGTATCTTAGTTCATAAGCTTTACTGTGTTGTCAATTGGCTGGAGAGCTCATCATGACAAACCACCAGTATTGTTTTGCTACAGCAGACTACCAGGCTGTCCTGTGTGATTATACTTCATAATCCAGCTACAAGTAAGAGACTAGATTTGTATTTTGGTTTCAGCTGACAGTGCTTCATTTAAAGGAACCTGTGACAACAAATGAAATTAGGAATTCAATGAGTTTACCAGGAAATTAATGCTTCTATTGCTCCCTGAATATTTAACAGGAAGGCACAGACCTTTATAGATGCCACAACAAATGATTGTGTCCTTGAGGTGAAAAATAATCCCTCGAGATTACTACCAGGGATTTATAACTTGGTTACTTACTACTCAAATGTTTGGCTCTGTAGAAGAGATTCATATACAGTAAATCCACTACCTATAATTGTGTTCAAACGAAGCTGATGTATATTACTCTATAATTTTGTCACTAAAAGACAAAGAAGCTGATCACTCGGCTGAAGTTGTGCACAGTGCAAACACATGTATTTTCAGAGCTGAAACGAGCATCGTTCCCTCACCGTCCAGCCGTCTTTATGGCCACCTGGGCCTTGGTTATGGTGGAGGAGCAGTCATCCAGCTCCTTGTTGATCTTGTCAAGCTTGTCCTGCTGAGCTTTCAGTTTGTGGCTATTGATGTCTACAATCAGGTTGTGGAGCCGTTTCACCTCATTTTCCACCTTCCCAGCCTTACTGGACGCTGCCTCATAGTCTGACGGGACAAGAGAGGCACAGAGGAAAGGAACGAGACACGAGTGAATATAAGCGTGCCGGCCATTTAATGATATTCTAAGGGATTTAAAAACATTTTTATGAGTCTAACAACTATGTACACATGCATATTCATTTATTTAAAAAAAACAATAATAAAAACCAATTGATATATTTAACAATCTACAGTAATATTTCTCTTTACTGCCTACAGGAGGACTGTACCTTTTTTGAAGGCCTCCAGGCTCTTCTCCATCTGTTTCTGTTTGGCCTTGTCTGGGGCAGCTGCCAGCACATTGGCTTCGAGTTCCTTGATCTGAAGTTTCAAATGAGTCTCCTGGTCAGCTAAACTCTGAAGGAAAGAAAGAAGGAAAATATTCAGTCACACAGGCTCAGCAAAAGGTTTTTATCAGTTAAAATGATGGCGTTGTATAGTTGCTTATGAAGTTATTATTTAGGTTGCAACCAAAAAACAAGTGAAACAAACACAGTGAGCGAAATCAACGTACAGTTATGCTGTTGGTGTACTTTTCCAGGGTGTTCTTCATGTCTCTGAGCTGCGGCTGCAGACGCTGGATGTTCTCCTCCAGCTGCAGCTTTGTCTCTTGGCAGCCCTGCATCTTTGACACCTTCTCGTTTAGCTTGCTCTCCATACGGTCAAGCTGTAGGAAACAGATGAAAACCATGTCTCATTCATTAATGGCTTCCAAGTGAGTATTATCTGGTAGCAGGGTACATCGCTTCAACTGAATATGAACAAAGCAAAAACTTGTAGCGGTAATTATTTATGAAGCTCCTTATTCAAACATGGAACAAGGTGTAAAACCTCACATCCTAGTTTTACTATACTAACAACTTATAACATTCACTTCAAAGGGATTCAGTTTAATTCGATAAAAAACTAAAATAATATTATACATAGAATATGTGTGTAGCAATACTAGTTATAGACCAGTAAAGCTTTATATAATTTATATGACATAATTCATACATCTGTTTTTTTGTGCTCTGTGGGTGCTTAGACAATATGTGTTTCACTGTTAATGTGTGAGAGCTCTTAATGAATGTGGGCATGTGTGGGCAGAAATAATAAATCAGGCACAGACTGTTTTCATTGTGAAGCTGCATCTGTGCCCCATTTAGTTAAAATATCAAGGATGATGTATTTGAATCTCTCTTTTCAGAATATGTAAAATGGTGGGAACATTTTTAAACAACCAGCGTATTAAAGGCACATTTCTTTTGCGATACTTGGAAGTTACAGTAAATGTAGTCGTCATACTGGACAAAACTGAATAGAATACATTTTTATAAAAAAAACTCTTGACCTCACCTCCTCCTGGGTGACCTCAGTGTCAATAGAAGAGCCCATTCTGCCCTTCATCACTCTTCCTCCTCCAGTCATGGTTCCTGTGAAAAAAACATATCACAGGGTGATTTTAAAAAAACTAAACTTCAGTCAAAATGATCTTCATTCAGTGAGCCAGAGAAAACATAAGTAAGCTAGACAGAACGGATGAGTCACCCACCAGCCATCTCGATTATCTGTCCCTTCAGGGTGACCACTCTCCAGCGCCTGTCTTTCTGGAAGGCCATTCTTGTGGCTTGCTCCATGTCTTGCGCCACCAGGGTGTCCCTTAGGGCGAAGTAGAAAGCTGGTCGCACACTCTCATCTTTCACTCTCACCATGTCAAAGAGACGAGGGCTGTCCTCTGGAGTGCGAATGGGAGCCATTTTCTGCTCCCACACTTTCATCTGTGCAAAGAAAGTGAAGAGGAATAAGAAGCATGAAAAGGAGGCCCTTTGTTTTATTTAAAAAAAAAAAAAAAAAACAACAACAGCTGAATGCTCAACAAGCTTCACTGAAATTCCCCCAAAACATCGTTTTACCTTGTCAAGACCAATGAAAGTGGCAACCCCAATGTTCTGTTCTTTGAGGAACGTGACACATTTCTGAGCTGTGTCGATGGTATCGACCACGATGTTGTCCAGAGCACCACAGCTAGAAGAAATGGCCACATCATACTTCTCCTCTATGGCACCAAGGTCTCCCTATAACCACAGAAATATATGAACAAAACAGATACTAGATTTACTTTTCATTCCAGGTGATGCTTAAAAAATTAGTCTGCAATGGTTGAATTTATTTATCTTTTTACCAGTCGTCCATAGATTCCAGGGATTCTTCCATTCTTCTTCTGCTGCATCAGGGCATCCAGGACTTTTCCTCGACTGCGGTTGGAGGACAAAGAGCTCTTGGCTTCGTCTACCTTCTGCCTCAGTTCCCTCACCACTTCCTTAGTCTCGTTGTCCATCTTCACCAGCTTCTCCAGCTCTCCCTCATCCTGCAGAGAAAAGGAAACGAGGACTTAAAGCAGAAGTCTACACAAATGACGACATCAACCGGCTAGACATACAACAACTGTAGTCAGAACAGCTAAAATTGTGGAAGTTTCAACAAATGTTTTTTTTTTTTTTTTTTTAAAAACCTATGTAAACGTTGCTTCAACAATATGCCACAATGTTTGGTTTTTACCTTCTTGAGCTCCTGTTCTTTCTGGGGTAATTTGACTTTCAGGTCTTTTATGGTGGCGCGGCGCTCCTGCAGTGTGTCAGAGGTTGTCTGAAGTGTCTGCTTGGCCGTGTTGAGCTGTGTCAGAGCTGTGTTGTGGCGACTAAGGTAGATGTCAAGCTCCGACTGAGAGAGGTCCATACGAGAACGGGTCTCATTGACAGCCTTACTGAGTTCCATGAGCTCTTTCTCTTTTTTCTGGAGAAGACAAGAGGAGGGGTAAGGTTGGATGTAACATTTTGTTTGTTTAAAAGATTCATTTTAGGGCATTTTAACAGAAAATGAAGAAAAAAAAAAACAATAAATTGAGAAGAGTGAGCAGGAGAATAAGTAGGAGTCGTCCCAAGATAAAAAAATATTTTGCAGAACAATGCCAAAAGTTTACTACCGAACAATGCAACAAACGAACACCGGGATGCTCACACACACACACCTCTTTATCCTGTTGCAAGCCACTGGTCTCTTCCTTAAGACTCTCCATCACTTCCTTAAGTTTTTCCTCCTCTTTCACCTTCTGCTCCTCCAGGTCTTCCTTGCGAGCTGTTGCCTCAGAGATGGCCTTTTCACTGCTGGCTGGTATACCGCGCACTTCCTCCAGCTGAAAAATGAGCCAGACAGGAGAATGCACAAAAACAGATGAGATGTGTTCAACCCTGGATTCTAAGCAACATGACTACACGTATCTAGGTTCAACTTGAGGACACAATTATTTTAATACAGCAACAGCCCTTTACTTCTTAAACAAGATAAGATAAAGAGATCAGAAAAGTATCTAAAAGAGAAGTGGAATAAAATAAGGTTTTTGACAGTTAAAAAGGAGTGATGGTGCACACTGAGAGGGAGACCAATATGAATTAATGTGATCAGCTATAAATATTCAGGACCAACTGAACTAGCACTGGTTAAGACTGGCACAGCAGCGTGCCGCTTGGCAAGACAGGAACAAAGGAAGGAGTGGCGTGTGCATATAGTCTATGTTTTGTAGGGTTAACTGCGGGTGAAATGTGAATGTGGCTGCTGGGAGTGTTACACAAGCCAGGCCATAGTTGACTACCACACAGCAGAACACTGCTCCCCAGAGGTCTGCCTGCCTCTGCCCAGCTCCCCCTCTGACCAACATGTTTCCAGAGCACAGCCATTGTGTGTTAGAGCAGAGGGGGGAAATGAGAAGATATACCTCCAGTTATGACAGAACTTTATGTTTGGACATTTTTCTCAGTAAGTGTTCAAGCTACAGAAACATAAGGAGACAGGAAGACCATTAATAGTGAAACAGCACACACACACACCGACAATCAACTTGTGTGTCGCAGCCCCCTAGTGGCTAGTTTAGGACAGATGGCCCCTCCTGCCATGAAATTTCATTTAAAATTTATATACATTTGTATTTTTTTTAATAATGTCAGTTGTTTAAAAAGAAATACACATGCTTAGTTTGATCCAATGACAAAAAATATAGATTTTTAAAAAATTAAATCAAAGTCCCAACAGGCTCTGACACAGCCCGATTCCTCACTTAAATGTGGTATCATGTCTAAAACCAATAATTGTCAGTAGCAATATTTACACTGTAGGAAATTTCACTGTTCTAAGTTCCACTTTGTGTAACATACTCAAGAAGAATGTCAGTTCCACTTATTATTTTTTTACACAACTCTAACAGCAGCACTATGAGCTTAAAGCACATTACTTTTAAAATAGTTTTTGTTTTTATGTTTCAATAATTATTCTTTAATTATTTAGAAATGTGTCACGGTAGATTCTGTCTTTACTATGACACTTGAACTCTTGTAATACTGAAAAACACGTTAGACAACAACTGGGTTAAAAAATACAAACACTATTTGCATCTGTAAAACAAGAACCTGTCACATGACGAGGTGTTTCGGGGGGGGAAAACATGTCAGCCTACAAAAGTCTCTAGAGAATTTGATTGCAAAAATCCATATAGGACAGACAGAAGTTAATATGTAGTGTCTGCAAACAATGCACTTACAAGCATGCTGCTGTTAAGACTTGACAAATATCATTTTCTCTGTTTCTGTAAGTAACCGATTGTATTTTTAGTGTACATGTTTCTATCTTAGCCACAGGAAAAAATAAACTGCAACACTGAGGAAAACCCCACTGGTAACTTAGTGCATCTATTTATTTGTGAAAGGATGTGTATATAAATTTAAAAAAAAATATGCTCTCCTGACAGACTGTGTCTGTTTGCCTTTGAAACATTTTGAGAAGTCCCAGTTATATATTAATTTTCCAATCTACTGCAGAGTAGCAGTACAGGAAAACTAACTTAAATCAAGTCATTGAACTGTGTGTGTAAACGTGGAGTGAAAGTTTTAGGCCAACACACCTTTTCTTTGTCCTTTTCCAGCTGCTTCTGCAATTTCTTGTTCTTGCTCTTGGAGTGTTTAATCTTCTCACGCACTTCTACATCCTGCAGGTCCAGCTGGGTGAACTTCTCCTTCTGGGTCTCAATGTACTTGTTGAGCTTATTTTGTTTTCTGGAGGAGGAACAGCATTTAACTGGCTATACTTAAGTAAATTGTTCAAAAACACTACTAAATTACTGGATAAACTATGAGAATCTCAAAAATATACAAAATAAAATATACATAACTAAGAATAGTAGAGTAAGTTTGGTTAGAGTAAGCTTATTAAAGCTGATTCAGTTCCTGCACATTTTCATGAAAACAAATAATGAAATTATGGACTCTAGAACAATAACAAGTCTATACCTTTTTCTGAAAGTTAGCAACAGTTTTGCAGCCATTTGTGAGGAAAAAATTTCAGATTACTTTTGTCACTACACTTTTCCAGCCTTCTAAATATGTTCAGTGTTTTCTAAGACAACGGCCACAAAATTGTTGATATAGTTAAAAAGTTTGTAACCTTATAAACATGTCACATAGGATGATAGAAGAGAGGAAGTGGCAGAAAGATTGTTTTTAAAAACACTTACTTCTCCACATTTTTGAGCTCTTGGTTCATTTTCTCCATCTCCTCTGCTATCTTTCCATTTTTCTCCGTGAGTTCCTTGGTGTCCTCCAAGATCTTGTGCTTTTCCTGCTCTTTATCCACCACACGTTTCTGCAGATCATGACTAGTGGCAAAAAGATATCAGGAAAAATCAGCAGTCAAAGATAAAACTTAGTAATTTACACAAAAAACAAAAGGACTATTTTGTTTTCTTTTTTATGCTTTATATAGTTTTGTCTACACTTTTGTTTTTAATGCTTAATTTTTTTTATGTACACAGCAGAGATGTTACTCACACATAATACTGGCAGAGCCGACTCTTGTGTTTGAAGATATCATTCTCCAAGGTGAGGAACTCCACAGCTTTGTTCTTTTCGCCCTCCAAAGCATTCTTCTCCTTTTCCACAAGCTTTACTCTGTTTAGCTAGGAGAGTGAAAATATTGAAGAACTTTACATTAGGTGACAAAGCATATGGTTACTTTCATGATGCAATAAAATAATAAATAAGAACTATTTAAAAAAGTAAAAAAACCTTTGTCAACATGCTAACACATTCTCCAGAAGTCAGTGTGTGTACACAAAAACCTTTTCCTGAAAATCCATGAATTATATCTGGGGAAGTTGGGCCTGCCAAGAAGCAACTTATCTTACATACTTTACAGTTATTCACCTACAACAATGCATTATTTCAACTCAAAAGCGTACAAAAGCCTCTTCAAAACTATTGTGTAAAAGCATAACAAGTCAGGACACAGGAAGGAAAGTTGTTGGCTAAACTGTGAGAGCAGATAGTGTATGAGTGTTGTCACCTTCTCTCCCCTCTGCTCATTGAGTAGCTCAATACGGCGAGCTAGGGTTTGGATGGGCTCCTTTAGACGACAGGAGCCAATAATGTCCTCCAGGTACTCCAGCATGCCCTCATCATGCTCTGTCTGACCTTTAGGCTTCATCATGGCAATCTGTTCCACCTCACCCTAGGTACAGTCAAGAACAATATTTTGGCAAAGGCATGCATGCACTCATTCAGAGGGCTGAGATGAAAAGCTACACTAAAACAGCGATTGTTAAAATTTGTAAAAATAAATTTAAAAAAAATATATCCACAGCTTTTAACTGTCTAAATATGTGGCCAACTGAACTCATAGCTCAAACTTGAAGTAACACACAAAGTAATAAACAGTGTACCAAATTTTCATTTTAAGAGCTTCCTTCTGAGAACTGTTTTTTCCACTCAGTGAAATAAAAACGAGAAAAATAGAATAAAAATGATATTGCTGAACAACTAGCTAAAAAAAACACATGATGAATCTGTTAAATTAATAAATCCTGTAAGCACATCTACACAGGCGCAAGACCACTTGAAATATTAATGCTAAAATAGAAATTCATCACTTCACCATCCCACAGTTCCAGAGTGTGGTTTAAAAAAAATATATGCTACTGACACCATGCAAATTTTGACTTCTTGTAACTACACCACAGTTGAATTTCCAGAAACTATAGCTGTATACTGCACATGTTACTTGGTACCAAGTTGTGGACAACTTTCTAGTATAATTACATTTGTCTGAACATCTGTTCATTTTTATTTATTTATTTTAAACAAGCTGGATTAGAATAACAATACTGATAGGTAAGACATTTCAAGTTAAACACAAATTAAATCTAGTAATAGTAAAAACAAACTAATTAGGTTTTATTGATGTGTGGGGGGAAATCAAGCTTATATTATTTTTTTTATGCATGAAAAAAGGAGAAGCCGGTAGAGGAAGGGGGAGAAAAAAAAATCCCACGTCATCCTCTGCTCTGACCACTGCACAAAATAGACAGCTTCCCTTTTGCCAGAGGCCTGGAAAAGTGACCTTGGAGAACAAGCTCAAGCCTCTTCCCATAGTCATGCAGCCATGTCACTGACAGAGACATCCAGGGAGAGTAGAAATGGACATGCACACGCATAAATATATTAAAAAAAAAAAAGAGTCAAGCAGGACTGATCCAAGTGTTCACCTGAAACTACTGCTTATTTTAAAAAAATAAAGGGGAAACATTCAAAACTGCGACAACAAAGATTTAATCAGCCATTTTGCTCTACTCTGACATGAGTCATCACCCATATGCCTTGAGTTAATCAGTAATAATATGGTAAGTCACACATGTAATACAATCAGATGGGGCTGGAGTGTAACTAGTAACTCAGTTCAAATTCAGTGCAACACAATGCAAAATAATAATAATAAAAACAAAAAATACGATAAAAATATACAGGAATGCATTACAATCACATTGGAGGCAAACAACAACAACAAAAGAAATAAATAAATAAATTAAAAAATGCTGAACCAATATTGCAGCCATGGTAATGGAGGGTGTTTTGATCCAGCCACACTGAAGCAGCACTGCCAATATTGGGGTTGGGGACTATTCTCACACGCCAATATTTACGTGCTGCTAAAGCGTGGCAGATACATGGGAAAAGGAGGGGAAGGGAGGTCCAACCTGTCCCTACTGGTGGGTCTGCTGAATCAGAGATCCCCTCACTACAAAAATCTGACTGTACAGCCACTCACAAGCAGGTTTGCATGTTTTTCCTTAAAATCCTAAAGCAGCAAATAATGGTTCGCACCTTTTCCACATTGTTTCAAACCATGATGCGCTGCTATAGCAGTCTAAGGGCTGGCAGAGGACACATCCTCTCTTTTCCAGTTCCAGTGCAACAGGTTATTCCCACAGACAGACATGGCTTATAGGCATATATGACACAAATTTGACTGATAGAGGATTGGGAAATGGGTATAGTTTGAAAAGCAGGAAACCTCTCACAGAATGGGATGGTTACAGCAGGGATAAAAGAGCAGAGTAAGAAGTGGAGGAGGAAATTAGATAAAAAAAAAAAAATACCATTACCTGTAAGATCAGAAATCTGTTGTGGTCTAGGTCAATACCATGGCTTCGGAGTAAAGTCCCCACTTCTTTGAATGTGGCTTTCTTGCCATTGATATGGTAGGCAGAGGAATTGTCTTTGTTGGCAGTCCTGGAAACATAGAACTTGCTGTTGGGGATAACTTCGTAGTCATCTCCTTCCTGACTCAGAAGGGGGGAGGGGCAGAAGACACAGAGCAGCTTAGAAGAGAGCAAACCAGGAGAGATTCAAACAGCCCCACACATCAAATTTAACACTTATAATACTGACAAATCCACTCTGGTTGGTTAGAGAAAAAACACACCACATTAAAGTTAATTAAGAAAAGGGCTTGTTTAAAAAGGCACAGTAACATGTAAAAAATCTGTAATACACCTACTGGAGTGTATTCTATCACATTTATAAAACTTAAGCAACATTTTATATTAAATCATAAATACAGTGCAGAAAAAACAGTTGGTTTGCCTAAAAATGTTTTCTTGTACAAGCAAATCTGGTAATTTAAGTTGTGTACACCACTCCTAAAAAATATTTTTTAAAATTCAGAAATGGTCATTTGTAAAACTAACAGAGGACACAGACGTGTGTCATTAGTTTAACAACTTGAATTTAATTTATTTGGGGCTGTTGAAGCAAACAGAAAGGCTTAAATAGATTTAGCAAGAGGCAAGGCAAGACTTACTCACACCCCCTGTGGCAGATCAAATACAGAAACAAGTTTAATTCTGTAAAATTCACTTCAGTCGGTTTTCAAATAAATTTGTGATGTAATGGAACCAAAATTAATTTGTCTCTTCAAACAAACCCACATTTTCTTTACCTTTTACTGTACAGTCAAATAAGCAGAGTCTCATCACTAAATGACACATTTTAAAAATATGCAAAAAATAGAGGGATCAATTCTGGCACAATATGAATTGAATGCGGCATATGTGGGTGTTAGTTGTAGCTTTCATGACTGATTTCAGTCTGTTTTTAGTCACCGAAGTGACAACTGTGTATCAATATTATCTCATCAGGACTGAGAAAATAATTTATTAAAAATCCAAGTAAAATATATTTCCATTAGAAATTATTTCTGATTACTCTTTTCAATTTGGACTACATGCTGATTAATTTTAGAATGAGTTTAGACTGTACTGGTGTGACACAGATGTGTGTATATATATATATATATATACCTTATCAATAATCTTTTGGAAATGCACCTCCACAGTACAGCTTTGCACATCATTGTGTTTATCAGAGCTGTGAATCAGCACTGAGAGCTTTTTCGATCTTATCTTTTGAGCTCTGTATCCAAACACAAAGAGCATTGAATCTATCACATTGGACTTCCCACTTCCATTTGGACCAATGATGCAGGAAAAGCGCTGTGGGGAAAAAAAGGGAAAAAAATCACATAAATCAATTATATAAAAAGAAACTACATCCACATGCACATAGTGTAATTGGATTAATATTAAAAGCTATAGACTAACATGTCAGTATAGTAAGGTTGTGTCAGTGACTATAATCCATGTGGGTGTAGCCAAGATTTATTTAATGTATATATATTTGCAGAGAATAAAGGGAAATAGAAAAAGGTGAAAACACAAAGTTTAAAGACATAACTTAAGGGAAACTTGAGCACACCACTCGATCACTACCATTTGTAAGATACACTCACTAAATCAAAATGGAGGAGTGTGACTCTTTCCACTTAGATATTTTTTTTTTTAAAAATCCAATAAAGTTACAACACAGTATCATAAGTAATTTCCACAGTCTAAGTCTTTCACTACACAAAGCAAGATGGATGCAGTTGCAAAATATGAAATTTAAGACAAATAACATAAGATTGAGATGCAGTACAAGTGATGGTAAATCTGTGATGTTAACACAACACATTAAAGTACCTCCCAGGCAGGGATTACATTTGTAACCATGTTTGGTCGTACCTTGTGAAAAGGCCCCAGAATCTGCTCGCCTGCGTACGATTTAAAGTTGCGATTAACTAAATGTGTTATCATCAGGCGAGGAGCGCCCGGTTCATTGGTCATTGCTGGGGGCGGGGGTGGAGGGATGCTACCGAGAATCTCCTCCAAACTTCGATTATCAACCGCCTCGGCTGCTTCCCCCTGAGACGGATCTGTGGTACAAAAAAAGTACAACTTTTATTCCTCTGTGCGAGTCGTTTCAGGTGGGGGACAGTGGTGCATGGGGGAGGGGTGGAGGAGTGCAAAAAAAACACAAACAAACAAAACACAAGCAGCAAGTTACAACTGCAGCCAAACAACAATTCGCGAGAAAGTTGACAGGCATTATTTTTCTTTGTTCTGAAAACAAGAACCAACCAAAAAAAGGAAAGAAAAGAAAGAAAGAGACCATGGCCGCTTATGAACGAACCCACATTATTATACAAACGCTCTCCACCAGAAGCGGTGATACGCGAAAGTAGATGCGCCACATTCATTTCGTCGATGATAAATAACTAAAGTGTAAATTTCGATCACGAACGTCACATTTTCACTCATGCTTGAACCAGCCTCAAAACACAGGCACGGAAAATCTCGTTTTGTGACATTAATGTGTAACATAAAAACGATCATGTTGCCAACACACCAAGCCACAACGACCTGTCCAAAATCTATTGTGCTCACATAAGCATAAACAAGCCAAGGAGTCGATGTTTGTAAATTAATTTCTTGCTGCCAGACACTCACTTAAGCTTTGCAACATATCTTAAAGAATACAAACATCAACCCTCTGTCCATGTGCATCACAAGCTTCGCATGCAAATTAATTAATATCAAGTTATAAGAAATGAGTCAAACACCGTTTTGATCTACTACACCAAAAAAGAAATAAAGTACCTCGTTTGCTGAGAAAGATCCGGAAAGAAGCACATCCGACGATACCAAAATCGACCCAAAAATCATTTTATTGATGACTGGCACTTTAGAAAAATATATATCAGCCATTCTAGCTACGTGTTGAGATTTAAGCAAGGAAAAAAAAGCTTTACAACTGTGCCAGTTGGCCACTAGCACTACAGCAATACACGCTAAGCCATTGAGTGAACAACTTATTTAGATTCACAGACACCAAAACACCCTTTGTTACTTGCCAGTTGTCGGCGGTGCCTCCTCTTGGCCATTGGAGTTGGTTTCTTGAGGGGGTACATCCAGCTCGTCTTCAGAGTCATCCCGAGGCTGCGACCCTTTCCCTCTTGGCTTGGCGGAGGCAGTTGAGCCCTTCGCAGCTTTAGATGGCATGATTTGAAATCTGAAGGGGTCATTGGTAAAAAAGGAATATCCATGAGTGGTTTTTGTGCCTGTCAATCTCTCAACTCCACTTATAGTCGGTCACACGCAGCTACTCTGTCAGGCTTTAATCATTACCACAGTCAGATCTCACTGCCGCCCATCCAACTGTTCATCGGTATACATATATATCTTTTTTTTTTTTTTTCATATGGTCACATCGTTTTTTCAATAAAGTTATACCATGGACTGCAGTGCACGAGTTTGTGACCTGAACAACGTGATTTAGGAAGACTCGGTCTGAAAAAGTTAGATGGCTGTGATCCGGTTGTATTTATGCGTGATGCTATTCAAACAATAAACCCAAATGACACTAAAAATCAAGGTCCCCTTCCTAAGACTGAACGATTCTAGTAATCATCTGCATCTATAGAAGAGATTTTATTTGCGCCTTAGAAAGTCGGACGGTTAATTACTCTTGCAATGTTGGGAAAACAGGAAAATAAGGTTAACGTCACGTCAACTACAAAACCCAATTCAGTTAATATGCAAATGGTTTAATCTCTTAGCCTAGTCTGTGTTACATGGCCACTACTGAATAAACGCAGTTTAGCTGTCGACTGTAAATACGCAACGTCCTCAATTGATCAGTCTCAAACTGACGCTATTATTAACTTTCATCCCCGCAACTTTTATGTTAGGGGCGGAGGTGTAGACGGGGCAACCTAACTCGCTAGGTAATTGGTAAGCACGTTCAAATAACTAATGTAACTTAACCGCAACGTCAGACTAACGTTATAAATTACACGTACGTTTTCCAAGTAAGTCACTTGACGATATTAGCTTGGCCATCGGATAAAAGAACATATTGTTGTTTTTTTTATTTTTTTTTTATTTTTTATTTTTTTACTTTGCTAATGATACCGTTAAGTTAGCTGCTGTAGCTAACTACCTGATGTCAAATATCGCAGCAAAGCTAAAGCTACCATAATTGCTAACTTTGACTAGCCAACGTTCGTGCGTTGTGGACATGAAAACGCAGCACTGTAACGTTAACTGTACTCAAAGTAAGCGTTATCTGAAATGTAAGGGGGGCTTAACGTCGCATTTGTCCAACTAACTTTGGCTAAAGACAAAGTAGTTACCGTCCCACAGGCAAATGTATTACATCTCGAAGTCTAGTAAGCATATGCGACATAAACATTAGCTTAGATTGTCGTCAAACGTTGACGTTACTGGTAGTAAAGTATGCCCAAAAATTTTGCGGTAAATGTGACCTAATGCAAAAAAAGGGATTATCTCTCGTTATACTCCTTCGGATATGTAACGCCGGTCCGTTCGTTTTCCATCGTAATTAATGTTCAAACTCAAATTGATGTTAAGTCTGGTTTGGAGCTAACGTTTTGCATTTCAGCAAATAGACGGAACCCAGCCATTCTTTCTCCGCTAAAATATTTCTATGTACCTTCCGCGGTATTCGCACGGTCTGTCAAGAGTCTTCCTTTATGACCCCAAATGAGGAGTTCGAAAAAAATATTCGTCGATCCAAAAGTTTGTCAAATATAATCCAAAAAACTCAGCCCCGTGTCATTCCGAGTTGCTCCCCTGCTTGAAAACTCTAACTTGTAAATGGCGCCTAAACTGTGCCGTCGAACCAAATTCGTTACAAACTGACGCAAGGCACCATGGAACGTTCAAAGGGCAGGGAAAAAAAACACGAAATTCAAAAAAGGGGACGAAGCCAACTCCGCCTCAATCGAAACAAGCGATATGCACATGACAGAAACGACCAGGCGAGAACACGAATACCGCCACAATACGTCTCCTTTTCGATGTTATATATGATTTAAGATTATTTTCAGATTCAAAGTATAATGTTATTTTCTACGTGTTCAAACGGTTGCCTGGTTACAGTGGAACAGAGTCCCGCCCCGATGTATAGTTTTCGTTTGAGGAAATATTATTCAATGAATCAGCGACTAATGTTAGGATACATGATTTGAAGCATAAAATAAAACATTTATTTAACATATGTCATTTGTACATATGAATATTTCGAAATATCCGTTGTCAAGGAAGTGCGATTTGCAACTCTCGCGATAACTCACTTTTCAAGCTCTTCATGACCCAGATTAAATGGCTACCAAAAGTTAGCCGTTATACGTTAGGTATAAATTGCTGATTGGTGATGGATAGGGTTGCTGTGCACTATATCCACTGTTCATGGTGGAGTAAATGACACGTATGCGTGGCTGGTTTACCCACAGTAACGTTTGTAACGACAGAACGATGTCGGTTTTAAACAGAAAAACAAGTTAAGGTTAGCATTGAAGTCAGAGGCAAGACTCGGGGACATCTGAGGATTCTCGTTAGCAACAGTGGCAGGTACCGTAGCAACTGCTGACGCTTGTTTCATTCACCGTAACAACTACCAGGGCATGCCAACGGTTTCCTTGTCTAATTTACCGGGTGCGGTTAATACTTTTGTGGTTTCAGTGCTCTATATTTTTTGTTGTGGCGGTTTAACATTAATATATAGAGAGAGTTTTAATATCAGGGCTAACGTACTGTTACTGACAATTTGTTGTTCGTTCAGGTATCAACACAGCAAACATCCACCATGAGACTGAAGACATCGCTGCTAAAGGAACCCAAACATATCCTTTTTATGGAGTCGACACAATGCCAAAAGTTCTGTTGTTATTGTTATTATTGTTATTGCTAGTACCACTAGAAGTAGTAATTGGTTACTTTCTGTTGCTTAACTTCATTGCAGAATTGTATTGGACACTGCAGAAGCTACCAAATTAAAAGAAAATATGTTAATTTACTCTTAATTTACATTGCCTGCTTTCCTTAACAGCAGATCACATAAGGAACTTGTGAGTTGTGTTGGCTGGACCACAGCGGACGAGCTGTACTCATGCAGTGAGGATCATCAGATACTCAAGTGGAACCTTTTGACCAGTGAGACCAGTCTGGTTGTCAAACTGCCTGACGATATTTACCCCATTGACCTACACTGGTTCCCGAAAACTGTAGGTGGCAAGAAGCAGACCCAGGCTGAAGTCTTTGTCCTTACCAGCACTGACGGCAAGTCTATACATTCTCTAAAATCTCATCAGAATGATAAAAGGTTGTCATGAAATCAGTGAATGTTTTTGTTAAGTTGTTCATTCCTGTATATGCAGGTTTTCCAGTCATACAGTGGATTTAAATTAGTTAAATTATCAAATGCTATCTTAACTAACTAAGCATAATGATAATTTTCTGGTCTGTCACTGGTATTTATTACACATTGGAGGATGACTGTCTACTATGTTTATTTACGCCACACATCAGGAGCCATTACTTGTAGTTAGAGGACATTATTTCAACCAGTTTGATAGTTATGTGGCAAATAAAAATATATATTTTGAGAGAAGCATGTTAACTTTTTACAAATCTAAGTGTTTTTAGTATCACAGTTAATTTTGAGTCTCTCTCTGTTTGTTTCATTATAGTGGGCCTTCAATGTAAGGTCATCGAGGGTGAATTCATTTTTTGTATCTGTGCATCTACAGTACATGGACTCTTATGTCTCTTCTTCAGCTTATATTAGATATAAACACACAGAATATGGATGTACTGTTATGGCAGGCGATGTGTGGTCACAACACTAATGGCAGTGTAGGGTTGCATAAACACACCCACAAACTGAAGCAGCAATTTTCTCTGGCAGACCAGAGTAGTGAAAACTCTGTTACGATTCACTTTTGCAACTTTCTTCTGCCTCATGTCTTGTTACAGTCAAACGCATATCAGTGTTGCTGTAGTTGTTGAGCTATAAGAAGAGAAAAAAAAGCCATAATTAATATTTTTGACTTTGGTGTGGCCTGGAAAAAAAAAATGTTGAAAACATTTTAAACGTGGATTCTGTGCTGGATATATTACACTTTCTCAGAGATTTGTATGGTTAAGCTGAAAAGAATAACAGACAGGGTTTTATTGGGTTGGAGGACTTTTTATTAACATTATGGCTTTCCATAATATTATTAGATTAGTCAGCCTCCCTCCTCCTTGAAAGTATATTAAGTTTTTTGTGTGTATGTGTGTGTGGTGTATATGCGGTTTGACTATTTTCCAGTTACTAACAGTGTCAGTATCATTTTAAAAGGTTATTTTCTATATGTTTTCATTCTAAACTAAACATTAAATAAATGGTTAATGAGTTTACTTCATTATTAATTAGTAATTTAATAGCTCATCCGTGTCAGGCGGTTGATTTGAGCGCACATTTGATAAAGTAAAACTGTTTTTAAAGGTTTGTTTGTCATTTGAAGGAGTCCTTCAGTGCAGCTGTATGCCTGTTTTACTGACTACCTGCTGGATCAGTAACATCCACTTTTGTTGGGATGTCCAAATTTAGAAACGGGAGAGAGCAGCAGCACGCTGATTTGCAGTTTTAGGCCACCAGAAATTACATAGAACATTCAGAATTTTTAATACACACTGCCACAAAGTATATGTTAGGCCCACATCTTCAATAACTGCCTCCATGCCTGATCACCCTTTCGTGTCTAGCAAATAGAAAATTGCTCGACCAAAAGAAACCCTTTACTTTCACTCATCGACTTCATGCTTTAAGCTTGTAATTTAAATGATTGGAGAAAATATGGCTTTGAGTCTAATTGTGTGTTAGGGGATTGATAGTTGTTTTACTTTTATTTATAATGTCAAATTATGTTATTTTACAAGGTTAGTAAATATTTTCTCTGCGACCCATTTACCTCATGCAGCAACTAGAGTTAAGCAGATTTATGAAAATACAGTCTCTTTATTTTGTATATGAAATCAAACCCACCTCGAAGCCAGTAAATCCCACCAAACACCTTTTAGTTTGTGAGTTATAGACTGAAATTACCTACACAAACCACAGGCCCAGAGTTTGGAATTGCTGTACAGTGAATGTTTGATTTTTTTTTCTTAACAGGGAAGTTCCACCTGGTCTCCAAGATAGGACGCATTGAGAAAAGTTTTGAGGCGCACAAAGGAGCTGTTTTGGCTGGAAGATGGAACCATGATGGGACTGCTCTTATCACAGGTAAAGCAGACAGCAGTACATTTCCATTCAACAAATACTGCTTATTAAATTTAATTCAATTCTCATGTTAATTTATATTTAATTTTATTTAATTAAAGGAAGAATTCTGTTGTCCTTGAGATAATTTGATTCTTTTATGACTTAGCTGGAGAAGACGGACAGATTAAGATATGGTCTAAAAGTGGGATGCTACGCTCAACACTAGCCAGCCAAGGTATGTCTAAAAACACTCTTGCTTCAACTAACAGGAACACAGCTACATATGCATACCTAGTGCTGGTGAAACACTGCACATTGTACAATCTATAATAGTAATAATAAATCACTTGGCCACAGCTTTATATGTGATCAGTCAACAAAACAGAGTACATGCATTTGCAAATCAGTGGCCATTGATTTTACTGCCAGAAAGGACAGCTTTAATCAGGAAACTGAATCAGTTGCAGATAAGGAACAGTAATTCTGAGACAGAAGACTTTTGCTGGTCTCTGTGCAGTATTTACACTTGCCCAATATTATTTCTGAAAGGAATAAGAAAAAACTTTGTTGATTAAATATGTAGGATTTTCTTTTTAAAAAAAAAAAGACCAGCAGGATGGTGAGTCTTCTTGTTGGGTTGCATCTTACCATTTTCACTCAGTTAGTGAATAAGAATAGTAAACACTTCATTGTGCGATTTATCACCATAAAGCCACTATATGTTGGATTAGAAAAATCTTCTACCATAAACTTATATTTGTGAGGCTGGTATACTGGCCACAGTCTGGTGCCGTTCACTTGCCGGTCCATTAGGTACACTAGTGAAACCAATGCATTCTAATGTAAGTCCAGCACTAAATCTTAGCTTCATGAAGGTCATGGTATTCAGCAGCTGTTTATTCAACTGTGTTTTCATTTTGGAAGCTGCAGTTTGTAGTACTGTTGAATTGTGTTGTGTCAGTAGACTAGACTAAATATCAGAAGCACTTGTTTGTTTAGTTCAATACATTTTAACAGCAACACAAACAACATCCAGAATGATCATACAGTTGAATTACCACCTTTCTTTCAAAGCTAAGATTCAGTGCAGCGCTGTTATATTAGAATGCATTGATTTTTGCTAGTGTACCCACTGTTTCGGGAAGTGAGTTTATAATTAGTAATAATAACATGTATAGAGTACAAGAAGGCTTTGAGCTGTACGTCCAAAGTGACCATTGTCCACGTCGCCTTCTGAACACATAATCTAGATAATGAGTTTTAAAGTGCGACAATGAGTTTTAAATCAGCTGTTACCGTAGCAGCTAATCGGCAGCAGCAGGGACCATGTGGAGGCAGCCACTGACCAACCAGCTGCAGGCATTTAGTAAAACACACCAGTTACACCCTCACTGTCTGATAGATGCACACACAGCACTGATTGCTTTTGGACTTTCATACCCAAAGAGGGCCTCTTCTGACACACAGAAAAAAAAAAAGGCAAGAACGCAGATAAAGAGAATTTGACACACAGAGAGTCACTTCCATTCGTGTGCATGAGGGAAAACTTCTCTTTTTCGTAGTGATACAACACACTGACAAATCCCACTCATCTGTCTCATGTTTGACAGTAGACAGACCCTTCTTACATGTGGTCCCAGATGGCAAATAACCTCTCACACCTTGAATCTTAATTTGATGTTACTCTGCAGACGATTACATTCTAAATTTTTGTGTTAATATAAAATAATAAGCGTTGTGTTCATTCATTACCTCACAAGGGATGTGCATCTGCGCTGGTATACTCACTGAACGATCTGTAAGATGTGCTTCTGTGTCGAAGCTGCTCTTTTACTCAAGCAAGATAATTTGAAATGACAATCAAGGAGGAAATGTTTTTTTTTTTTTTTTCTCCCTCTCTTCTTGGCTGTGCTGTTCACCACACTTGTGTGTATGTGTTGGGCCTATTAGGATGTAATTGTGCTCAGTGCAACCAAAAGCAGAGTCGGCCTTCCAGTTCTATGTTTTTTTTATTAAAAGTGCAATAAAGTTTCAAAGCTTTATAGGAGTGGAGTTTTATTAAAAGCCATAAAAGGACTCCTAATGATACATTTCTCTATCCAGCATTCGCATTACAGATGGCTTACTTATTAATTGATTCATTGTGCAGTTTGACTTATTAAATGTTTCTCTTCAGTTGTGGGACAGAAAAAAGATGGGGTGGATAAAAAAAAATTGGCTTCTGGGGAAATGGATGGTACACCCCTGCTGAATGACGGGTGCTGTGGAAAACCTGGCAAAGAAAGAGCAATTCAGTCCCAGTTTGTAGTAACATTTTTCTTTAGTGTTCGGGGATTGAGATGATGGGTGGTGGGCTGCTCAACAAACCTATAGATTTATAGAACACCTGGATTTAGTACCATTACTACAGATACACACAATCCACCACATGGCACCCAGATCACTGCAGGTGTTGCTTCTCTTCACAAGCCTACAACTCCACATACACACACACACACACACACACAAAGTGCAGGAGCAAGCTGTTCTTTTTGGGTACTGTGACCCATTTTAAGAGAGAGCTCTAGGAAGAGGTTGGAACCGAGCGAGAGGGAGGAAAGAGAAACTTGTTTCAACCCCTCTCATCGCCTTCGTCAGATTTAGATCATGTGACCAGTTGGCATTTGTGAGAAACCACATGCACCTGGAGTGGGGGTTAAATGTCAGGCCCCCTCCCCTTCACACACGCGTAGCCACAACCTCCACACACACTCTTTCCCTCGCACATGTGAGCGCAGACACACACACACTCGCACACTTTTGCTTACGCCGTAGACCGATTTTCTCAGCTGGTTTTCCTGTAAGCTAAGTGCTGTTACACAGGCTGAATGAGGTGAGATCTCTGAGGGAATATAATATCTTCTGACTGGATGAATTAGCTTTGTTTTATCCTACAGCTAGTGTTCATAAAATAAAATTGCTGATACGTTTCTCCCTCACTGATAAACTCCGTGAAAGAGAGAGAAATGTGTATAGATGTATCTATGTCCGTATGTGTTAAAGCTCAGTCCATTGCGCTAGGGATTGTGATTAAGACACGATTTTGTATCTGTATTTCTGTGTGTCTTTCAGGGTCTCCTGTATATTCTGTGGCCTGGGGTCCAGACTCAGACAGAATCCTCTACACATCAGGCAGACAGCTAATCATCAAACCTTTGCAACCCAGTGCCAAAGTCATACAGGTACATAAACTATTTCTAAATAAAAAGAATAAACAGGTGAAGAACTTAATGTCAACTGCATTGCTATATTGGCTTCATAGACATTTTGTGATTTGCAAAATTCTTATTTCAATGAAAAGTTCTTATTCAGTATCACAATACCACTCAAAGGAAATGTCTCTCTCCCTCGCTCTTGTCTCTCTCTAGTGGAAGGCTCATGATGGAGTTGTCCTGAAGGTGGACTGGAATTCAGTCAATGACCTCATCCTGTCAGGTGGAGAAGACTGTAAATATAAGGTTAGCGTTTTCTTGAGTCCGCTTGTCTTAGTGATTGTTGAATTGTTCTTTAAACCACACTCTCCCTCAACAGGTTTGGGACAGCTTTGGCCGTCTGCTTCATTCTTCGTCATCTCACGACTACCCGGTCACCTCTTTGTCCTGGGCTCCAGATGGGGAGGTGTTTGCTATGGGCTCCTTCAACACCCTGCGGCTCTGTGACAAGACCGGAGTGAGTCAGTTCCACCTTTAAACAAAGTATTAAGCTATCCCCAGTATAATGTGATTTTAATCAATGGGATGTTAGTGATTAGCATCGAAGCAAATTAGTGATTCTTGCCAAACATTACTGTTACAAAAGGGGAAGAATAATAAACAGCAGGAGGAGAAATCGAAAGAGTACTTTGGCATTAAACTGGCCAGAAAATAAAACTATTTTGATGTTGATCCTAATTATCTGCCACTTCTCATACTTAAGTCATCAATTTGATTGATTGATGATTTCTGTATGATGAATCTTTTATTTAGTGCAAACAAGATGGGTGCCACGTCAGCTGATAATGAGATAATCCAAGTGCTGCCTAGCAGACTGTGTTAGTGACAGAGATTCCTTGGATAAGCTGATCAGCTCACCAAACAAGTGCATGAAAAGAGAAACGGATGGGACAGAATTAAGCAAACAACAAAGTCACGAGGAAACGCGAGGGACGCACTTCTTGTTTTACATCTTCATTTAATCTGAACATACAAGTACACCAATGTTTTCATGACGTGGTCATCTGGAAGGAATTAACAGCAGATCAACTGATCAGCATGTTTCAAGAGAGCATGATCTAGCTCTGTACAACACTATGTAGCTTTTCCTAGCTTCCTAGCCCACCAGCTAATCTCCCCTTTTGATTTGAGAATACAGACTACTGCCACCTTCTGGTAGAATAGAGTCATTAAATTTCACGTAGGCACAGAACGTATATGCCAGCTGCCCATTGGCTACAGCCTTTGCAAGTGTGTTCAAGTTCCACCATTTGAAGTGCCAAGCTTTCAGCGTGCGAGTTAACACAGTCCTGCACAAAATCAGGTGTCACATGCATTTTGACAAACACATTCCTAATATTATAATATATAGTAAGATTAACCTGCGATGGACTGGCGGCCTGTCCAGGGTGTACCCCCGCCTCTCGCCCGATGACAGCTGGGATAGGCTCCAGCAGACCCCCGCGACCCTTTAACAGGAATAAGCGGGTACAGAAGACGAGTGAATGAATAGTAAGATTAACCTTTTCAAACTAACTTATTTTAGCAGTGTATTACTGACATCTGCTCTTCAATGCCTGTAAGTAGACTTTAGAAGTGATGCTGAGGTGACAGTTAATCCAGAAACAAACTGATATTTGACCATTGCCTGGATTACTGAAAACGTTCACAGACACAAGTGACAGTTAAGAAAATGAGATCGACTTCTAAGCATATGTTGCTGACAACTGTAGCACATTGGGGGTTTGTACTTACCACATGTTGTAAGCTACTGTTTTGTGTATTTTCTATAGTTTGTTCTCATCTACCATTATGACATTCAAGCTCTGTAGCCAAGTCCTTTACCCTGAAACGTACCGTATCTATGGCACACTGTCATCTTTTCCAGCGCAGTATGGTTCATATTGTGTAGCTCATTACAGGCCTCGTGCTCTCTATACATCATTCATCTCTGTAAATCACATTAGGCTGCGTGCCACATGTTCTTGTTACCTGGTGCTGATGGTAACTGTAGTAATGAGAGGGGAAATGAGAGAATGATGAATGGTAATTGTTGTTTTATTATTGCTGAACGTTTGGCTGGGAACGGTATTACTAGTTCCCTCACGGGGCGTTCGGGGCTCCTTTGAGTTTACGTGGAGATGTCAGTGCATCGCTGCATCAGATTGCTGTAATCAAAACAAACAACCAGGGCTGGGTTTTTGTGTCCTGATCACCAGGCATTTCATGCTCCATTTTGATTTAATTAGGATCAAATGTCTTTTTTTTTTTTTTTTTTTTTTCTGGAGCACTAAAACAAATGGGCTGGAGAGAGGTCTGAGCCAACACACATGTCTTCTCCTGTGGGGTAAGGTGTTTGTTAGTATGCACTTTTGAGGGTATATTAATATGATATATACCATTACAACTTCTTCTTCTTCTTCTGGACCAGGGATTTTAGTAGTTCTGGGAAAGACTGACAGTTTATATCTGTCTTTATATCCGTGTAAATAAAAATATAAAATGATAACTATCTCACTATTAAGAATAGAACTCAGAATTGTGTACAACTTGCTCCTCTGTTTTTTTGTAATGACCCGAGTCACCTTACGTTCTCCCATTATGGGTTTGTTTACGTGGTTGGTTTGTTCCATTGTTTCATCATTGCACCACTTGCTTTGCTGTGGTGTGCCTTGGTTAAGGCAGTGTGATGATGATGATAATTACGATGATTATGGTTCTGCCCTGCTCTGACTGGAGGAAGGGTATGCTTGCCTTCTCCTCCCTAAGCCCCTCAGAGACAGTGTGTACTGTAGCGTGGTGTGGGAGGCTTGCTCAAGAAGAGGAGTGGGGGGAGAGAGGAACGGAGAGAAAGAAAAAGAGTTTAGAAAAAGAAAATCCCCCTCAAAGGTCACTCCATCTGAGTCGCTTTCTATGTTTGAATTCAGACACGCGTTCCTTTCTTGCATCATGTCAGGAGGAAAATTCAGTTTGCATTCTTATGCGCAACGCAGCGTAATTACTTCAACGTCATCGTGCGTGTGGATTTGCAAACAAACACAGAGACCATTAAGCACTTACAAGTGCCTCACCTTTGTTGTTGCTGTGGTTTGTTTGCGGTGCAGTAAGGGTTAAGCAGTGTGAAGAGTCTTTTCTGTTACTAGCGTGACTAATGGGAAGGAGTTTCATTCTGTATCTGCTACAATGAAACCTTGCACTTTAACGTATTGCTGCTGGCTCAGCAGGATCAGTCCCGCGCGTTTAACCCCTTCACCTCCCGTCCAGCTCTGCTCTCCTCTCATCCTAAACTATCAACTCTCTCCTGCTCTTTTACTTTTTCTCCCCCATGCTTCAGGGCAAATGTATGTGTTACCCGCCCCCATTACCACCGTTTAGAGCGGGTGAGCATACACACTCACAAACACGCATACAAAGTTTACATCAAGGCAGAAGCACTAGGAAATGCTTGTTTTGTCGTGACTATGGACAGATGACAAAGTTTGTTTTGTCCTGTTTTTCCATGGAGCATAAATTAAATACATAACTTGAGTTATTAATCCATATTTAATTATTTCATGCACAGTCTTGTTGAGCTTGGGGTCCTTGTGTGGAGAGTGCTTTTTCTTTTTACAGCAGGTTTAACAGCGCACAAGACACAAAGAGGTTCACTGTCCCTTTTACAAGATTTGGGAGACACAATAAGTCAGTGTCTGTCTGTGTGCCTGCCATAGTATATGCATGTGCCCACATGCCTGTGTGTGTCTGTGTGTGTGCAACCATTGCCGTGCAAATGTGCCTGCGAGACAGCAGTCTATTTACGAGGCACTGCAGCTGGTGTCTAGCGTCTGGACCCTGTCACGATCCCTGACACTGTCACTGGCTAACAAGTAGGACTCATTGTGCCAGGCAAGCACCCTCTCGCTTCTTTCTCTCCGCCCCTTCTCCCCCTTCTTCTCCTCTGTACACTTGTTTTTTTCTCTCTGCACTGTACACCCTTACTCACATGCATAATTGTAATAGCTGCTTGGTTTTGTTGTTCTAATTGTGCAGACTTTCCTGCATATTGTGCACAGATGAGAATAGAAACTTTTCATGGTTTGGATGGCAAATGATTTTGTTTGCCATCCTGTTTTAGTTACTGATGAATGAAGAGAAATTTCTGCTTTCCTTACAGAACAGATTCAAGTTCAGAAGTTGGATGCGTAAGTGGTTGTAGAAAGAAGGTTAATGTCCACCTGAACATGACTGTAGATGTTCGTCTCATTAAATGCTGTAGTTGCTTCTTCTGGTCTATTTTAACTGATGTGTAAATGAAAATAAACTGGATGAACTTACTGTAGGACACCGTCAAGCTCCTACTGACAATCCAGTTCACACGTCCTCTGTTCCGCCCCTGTTTCCACCCATGTCCTTTCCACTCCCCTCTTTGTAGATTATACTTAACAACAGGCAACCTAGTTAGGCTCAGATGGTTTTAATGCTAGCTGAAGGCTGAGCCCTATATCTTACAGTTATCCTTGTCATATGTAATAACAAAAATGCTGCCTTCTAATACATGTTTGCAGTTTTTCTTCCACAATGTGATAACAGCTTTCACCCTCACAAAGTGTTGGGTTGTTGTGAGTAGCCATAAATAACGTGTCAAAGTTATAGCTCATAATGGTAGTGTTATTTTCCAGAGTAGGGTATGTACAGTGAAAGTGTTAAACCACTGGTATCTACTTGTGGACACTGCCTGTTATTTCATGCACCGGCCAAATGGTAATCAATCATGACATGATTTATTATCTCTAGCTGTGATTCTCTGCTAGCAGACCGCTGTCTTTAGAATGAACTGATTCTTCTTTTATCCATCCACTTTGTGCCAG
Source organism: Chelon labrosus (assembly GCF_963514085.1). Taxonomy (NCBI): domain Eukaryota; kingdom Metazoa; phylum Chordata; class Actinopteri; order Mugiliformes; family Mugilidae; genus Chelon; species Chelon labrosus. The sequence goes on from NC_140346.1 coordinate 18,679,448, forward strand.
TACAGTCGTCTTAGGAACTTATGTGGGAGCATAATTTTCCTTCTAATTGCCTCTTTGTCTGTGAGATGCGAGCATGTTTTGCTCTTTAGGGATGGACTTCTCCCGTTCGGAGGATACGTCTAAATCCCTCCCTATCTTTCTTTATTTTGCTGCTTCTGCCTCCCCTCCTCCCTTTGGGTTTGTCGGAGTATCTTGTGCTTATCACTGCTCCCCCTCTTGACTCCTTTTCCCTTGTGTTTTCCCCAAGGCCCTCTTTACCTCTCATTTTTTTTTTCTGGGTAAGTCCAGGGTTCCCCTTAGGGCCTTGCTCAGCATTACCACTTTTGGAACGGGTCCATGTTTAGCTGGAATCACCATCGCTCTTGTCTCTCTCCGTTTCTGTCTCATCCCTTCCCTGTTTAACTGCATCCACATTCTCTATAGGATCTTTGTCTGCCAACCTTATAGCTGCCAACCATTATTTTCTCCCAGAAAGTGTATTGCTCTTGACTGGTTGTTAGTCTGTTGGTGTCATTGCTGTCTTTATTCCCTCCTTGGCTGTTGACTCTCATCCGTTGTGACAATCTTATCAGTTAGTGCCTCTAACAGTTTTTCCCCTTTATCACTGGGGAGCATATAGTACCTGAGCCTGTGCCGGCAGTTTGCTACCAACCACTGTCCAGCCAACATCTGGAAATTGCCGCTGCTGGAAAATAATGAAACGGCCCAGGGTTCTGGTCCTGATAGTGAACTGCCGTTAGTGGAGCATGAAAAAGCAAAAGAAAGCACTCTCAATTCATTAGACGTTATCTGTTTTCATCACATGAGAAGGGGACGTTTGGTGCAGTTTGGTTTGGGCAGCAGAAGCAAAAGAGACGGACGCACGTAGTGGACGAGAGTAGAAAAGCAGAGAACAGCCGAGGGAGAATCACACAAAAAAAAAAGTGAGTCAAACCGAAAGTATTGGCATAGGCCTGGAAAAAAAAAAAGAGCATGTGCACATTAGAAAAGATTGTGACTGTTTGAAAAAAGACGAGTAACTTTGAGAGAGAGTGTGTCAGAAGGAGAGAGAGAGAGAGGGGGGATAGAGAGAGAGAGAGAGAGAGCAAGAGCAAGGAAGCATTGTCAAACAAAGAGAGTCCTGAGTCAGCAGCAGAGCAGTTTTCTCCCCAGGCAACTGGGTAGGGCTACTCTCTCTCTCTCTCTCTTTCTCTCTTTCTCTCTCCTCTTGCTTTACCCCTCCCTCCTCTTCCAAATCTGTGCTTTTGCATGCTATTTCTTGCCTTGCTCTCTGCACTCTTCCTTTCTGTTCTCTCGCTGTAGTAAGAACAGAACGCTCCCTCCGTACATTGTGAAGCAGAAAGCACAAGATCTGAAAAGAGTAACTAACTGGGGTTTGTCTTGGCCTCTGCAGCTCTCTTCCTCGAACATTTATCCCTGTTTTCGTGGGAGTAATTTTACTGAGTCATTTTAGCGCAGGCTGATGAAGTTTCCAGACCTGATGAAGCTTAGTTTAGAGAGTGTGAATAGCATAAGAATACTTACATGCAGACTTAATCTGTTATCCCAAGAAGCTCATTAGTTTCCCTACCAGAATGTGAGGATAATGGTTTCTCCTTTGTATTCTAGGGCCTTTGTGCCGAACAGGCTTTGGTTTTCTGTGTTGCTGAACTCATTCTGGCACATGCTGTGGAACAGTGTATACTAAGGTCCATCTCGCAGATGATTGACCCCAATTTTTTTAGTGCGAGCTTGTGTGTGCGGGTGCCTGTGTGTGCGCGCAAAGTGGGTTAGAGTAAAAGGCACTTGTTGACATGGTATTACTTTTACACCTCTCTAGAGTTCGGCTAAAGGCTTGCCTTGTTGGAAACCAAAAAGGAGGGGAGCATGAAAAAGAGCTGAGAAAAAAGAGCAGTTGGAGGGGTGGGGGGTGGGGTAGTGTGGAACTGTCCAATATATCCTTTAAAGTTGGCCTAGGCAGTGAGGCTTGGAGGATTGGTCTCCATAAAAGACGGTGGTTTCTCTTTCCCTCAAGTCTCTCTCTTCTCTCTCTCTCTCTCACTCTCACTCTCTCACTCTCTCTCTCTCTCTCTCTCTCTCTCTCTCTCTTTTCTTTCGACTCTCTCTCTTTTTCTTCTTTGCTTCTCAGTTCTCAGCCCCTCCACCCCCCCCATGGCTCGAGTATGACAGTGAGACAGTGCCCTGCCAGCCCCTCTGGCAGAGTCATCATTCTTAGCAGTACTAAATCACTACCTCCACTAGCTAGACAAACATGTCACACTCGCAGAGAAAAAAGAAGGGGAAAGAGAGGAAAAGGGGGATAAAACGGAATAAAGAGTGAGGGTTGATAGTTGGTGACGAAGGCAGGGAGCAAATAAAGGACTTTGGTTATGCACATAAACAAGGAAAAGCTGAGCATGTGTGGAACTGGGGTATCACTTCGAGCTTTACTGCCAACGCAGAGTTCATTAAGGGCTGTTACTGAGGACTAGGGCTGGGCTGGAGGCAATGGACCAAGGTCCAAAAGAGGATGATTTGAAAGGGTTTAATGTTGGCTGCACCCCAGGGTTCCTCCCCCTTTCTGCTGCCTTCGCCGCGGATCAGAATGGTGCTATGCTTTGACAGTGACTAATTTATTGACTGGTTCCTTCATTTGTTGTAATATGTTTGTCTCCACAGTAAACTAATGGTCTTGCCACCACACATGCATCTGTGTGCAGTTTAATTTGTGTGTTTGTATTGACTGTTGTTTTTGTTTATTCTGTGAAATCCATATTCGAATGCCTTTGTGATTTATATTATATAAAAAGTGACCACGGTGTAAGGGTGACTCTGATCAGCTGTTACCAACGCGTATTACAAACCTGATGTGCAGTTTGGAGGCAGTCACATCTTACAAAATAAACACTTTTGTTTTCATAGGGGTCCCATAAAAAGTTGTCTCGGCTCATTGGGCATATTTTTCAAACCCTTCTTCTTGCGCAGGCCTTAAATTGGACCATGTAATACCAGTGTATTCTTGACCTACCATCAGGTGGTGCAGTAGGGTCTTACGTGTTGTATGCAGCATGCCAAAACGCATTTAAATACCCAAATTACCTGTGTGTGTGCGCACGTCTGTGTGCATGCATGTGCTTGCAAGTGCATATGTGCATAGTTGGTGCTAATAGAATTCTGCTGTCCAGCTCACAGCTGTGTCCTGCTGATGAGTCCCAGGAGGCCCCAGCATGTGTCTATGGTTACTATGTTGAGGCTCCAGCATGAAACCATGTGTAGATCATTACACTCTCTCTCTCTCTCTCTCTCTCTTTCCCTCTCTCCCTTGCTATCTTCTAGTTTGTCTTGCTCCCCCCTCACTCACTCACTCACCCACTCACCCCTCTCTCTCTCCCCCTCTCCCCGTTTCCCTTTGCGCTGCCAAAGCTCCAACTTATGCCACTCTGCGCTCGTCTCAGGCCCAGCCTCTGGATCTCTTTAGCCGAACCAAGTGGGTATTTCACTACAGAGATTTGTGGAGCTCCTCACTTTAGCCTGTGTTTAGAATATAAACCTTATATAATAGCTATAGACTGTTATTGCACAGGTAGGTTTATTGGGCAAGGCGTTGTACAGTAAATGCTGGCAAATACACCTGGTGTATTTTTGGTACTTGAGCATTCGAAACTGTACAATGCGTGTATTACAGGTTGTAATGTTACAATAGGAGAAATAGGAGTGATGCGTTATGCATAATACATTAAACACACACATACATAGTTACACAAAAGCACAGAGGTAAAGATTAGATAGATTTTGCACTGATGGATTGATTTTTTTTATATGTGCCTCATACAATGGTCCTGATTAAAAAAACAAATCATTTTTTAACAAGCAATGCTGATAATGATTAAATGTCGTGTCATTTTGCTACCTTAATCTCACAAAATCTTAAAGGACTGCCCCAGCATGCTCGTTTCTTTATAAACCTGCCTGATGTAGTTCCTCGAAGTTTAAAGCTTTAAGACAGAATTGGCTCTTCTGTGTATTGTACATGGTAACCTGGCATGCACCTCCCCCTGAAATGAAACTACACCACTATGTAGACCGAAATGCATTTTCTTAGAAAATTCACCCTTCCTTTGCCTCCCACACACCATGTACTTAGACATCGTCTCTCTTTTGTTCATCACAGCAATTTCGGTAAAAGTCCAACATGGGCCTTAAATCCAGTATCTCTAGATACATGGCAGAATTATAAACAAGGCTTTAGTTCGGTCACATTGCACGTTACATTTCTTGTGTATGCATATGGGTTTCATTTGTACCTGGTACTGCATATAGACTTATGTATGTGCATGTGCACAGAACATAGATTTGGTACCATTGTTGATTACATTCACAAAAAAAGTAATTAACTGTCATAGTGTGAAATGCAGAGTAACGTGATGACTGTGAATGTGAGTACTTAGATGGCTGCCTTCACATCTAGAAAAGGTGTGATTCTTTGGATTGTTTAGTCCATCTTAGAAGCCTGGTCTCAGCCAGAACCAGCTTGTCTTTATCCTAGTAGTCAACCCCATCCCCCATGGAGGGGTCACTGCAAACTGACATTTACAAGGTCTCCTAATCTGCTGAGAGATTGATGAGCCCTCATCCAAAACGACCTCCTCCTTTCCTCAAAGCAGAATACTTTGTCTGAGTTTCACTCTTGAACACATTTTCGGAATTGGTTTTAGAATAACTTTTTTTCTTGAATTTGTGTCATCATTTTCATACATGCACACCCCATGTCTGTTTATGGCTCAATACTTGTCTGTATATGTCTAGTGTCCATTACACTAAGACATGTTGTGTTTATTATGTGCAGGGAGTTACTCTCTGTACCTGCACTGCCAGGTCCTGTCCTGCACATAGACACACAGGCAAACTCAAGCCAGCTGGCTTTGCAGAGAGTCTGCCATCTGTTCTGATTTATGTAAGACTGTTAACCCTGGACTAGGTCGGCTCCCACTAGCTCACTAGCACAGTGTTAAACTAACAGAGAAGGCAGCCCTCCTTTCACCTGTGTACGAATTGGACGCAAGTTTGAACAAAGTGTGGCTTTTGTGGCAATATCTGTTATGTAATTATGAGATAAAACTTATATACAACTAAGCAGTGAAAGTAACCAAAAGTAGGGCTGGATGTTATTGAAAAGAAATATAATTTCAGTATTTTGTACGGCAAAAATTTGAACCGTTTTATGCAGTTTTTTATTCAAAGCCCATTTAGAAAGAAATGCTTATTCACTGTGAAAGCACAGCCTTGTAACAATTCATTTGTTCTCTTGTGTTGAAGGATCTTTCCCAGTAGCTGTAATTGGATGTTTGATCATTTAAAACGCACATTGCCACTATCGTGTTTCCATGTCTTTAGAAGATAACACAGTGTTGCTGTCACACAAGAGATTCAAGTGGCAGACGTCACAACACAGTTTGTGTATATTGTAATGCAGTGGAGCAACATGTAGCATGGTGTAACGACTCGATAACGCTACACATCCCTGCCAGTATTTAGTGCAGTCCAAATAGTGTTGTAGCTGCATATAACACAGGCTTTTAGAAGGGTCATGGACTCAGTTTGACCTATTAACACTAATGGAAGTTAGAAGTTTTTCCTGGAGGCTTGCTTCAGTGTGTCAGGAGTGTCCAAGATGAAGGGCTAGAAAAGCAAAGGACGTCTGGAAATCTCATGCCCCCCTTCTTCTGATTAGCATGTTGTTGACTAGCATTAGTGCTGGGGGGAGCAGAGAGCGGTCAGGGCAGACATATTTAATGCTTGTGAAGAAATGGGGCTGAATCAGCAGATAGCTCCACTGGGAGCTATTAGTCCAGACATGTGTCATTAACCCTTTCCCTGGACTCCGCTCCACCCCCGCCCACTCCCCCCCCCCCTACTCCCCTCAGCCCCAACCATGAGCACTGTTTCAGGTAGTGCGGAGAGAGAGGGCTTAGGGGTAAATCAATGGCACAGATACGCTTTCTTTTTCTCCTTTGTCTTCATTTCTTATATTTTCCCTCTTCCTCCCTTTTGAGCCTGTGTGCTTCACCTTTTTTTTTTTTTTCCAGTGCTTTGTTTTCAAGATAGCTTTTGCTAGTTCATTGTTTCAGGCACCAGGCAAATCTTGACCTTCTCTGAAGCCAGTTTAAAGAAGCGTGATTCAAAGTCGCGAAGTTATATACAACAAATGATCTATATATAGTAAATCCTCAAACACTGTAGCTGTTCAAATTTGGGAGGAGTGAATATACTGGCTGTGGTCTGCTTCATTTCCGTTACAATAAATCGTAATAGTTTTCAGTAAAGTTATCAGTTTGTCAGTGTTTTCAAACCACTCCTGCTGCATAATCCACATTTTTGCCATCAGTCACAAGTCTAAATACATACACATTTGCAGTTGTCACAATTAGATGTATATAATAATCATAAACAGCCCTTTCTGCCACGAAGAGTTGTCACTGTTGGAAAACCAGATAAGAAACAAGTAACAGGGCAGAGATGGCCTTTTTTACCCTTTTAGAGAAGAGCACATATAGAGTAAGAGGTCGAGGGTGCCGTTAGTAACAGGTTTGGCTTATAATGTTAGGGGTTCTTAAAGAACGCCCTTGCCGTAGACCTTTTTTTAACGCAACCTCGTTGCAGGCGTCCCCATGCTGGCAGCTACAGGGCAACAATAGAGAGAAGGGGCAGGCCCACAACACCTGCCAGTCTTAATGGTAAACATATGTCTAAAAACGCAGAGAGAGAGAGTGAGGAGGAGGAGGAGGAAGAAAGGAGGAGGAGAGCATGCACACTCCTTAAAGAGGCTGTGCGTCAATAGATTGGTTGTGGTTTTTATTTGAGTGTTTATGCGCTTTGTGTGTGTGCGCAAATGTGTCGTTGTCTGCACAACCTGTCAATAGGTCTTTGTGGACCTATGGTAGTTTGTATGCTGAAGCCAGGGTCTGGGGATCATCACTTAGGTCTGCAGCTGCAAAAAAAGGCATCCAAATAGCAACACCAACTGGCCAAATATGGTGAAGGTTGGTAGATAGTAGGGCTGCTTTAGCAGTCATTATGTATGGTATTTCACCTTCCTGAACAGCTATTTTAACATTGTCAAATGCATAGGGTCTGTCACGTATATATGACAAATGTGCGCCAAAGTCCTGTAAATACATACATGTCAGCATACACAGGATGCACACGTGGGTGTTATGCTTGGCGCTCAAAGTGATCATCACAACTGTTAGACTGTTAGTCTCGGTGTTCTGCCATGCATCTGAGTCATATAAATACACGGTTCTTTGACACAAGTAGATGTGTGGGCGTGCGTTTTTCGTCTGCATCGCAGTGTGACTTACATGCACAGCCATGCATTGCTTCTATGTACGTTTGGTCTGTTTGTGTAAGCTCATTATGAGTTTGAGGGGTCTCACTCTCTCTCATTCAGACCTCAACTGAGAACTACACGTCATGTCTGCCACCTTCTCCCTGACCACAAAGCTGCCCATTATGGCTCGACAACTTTCAGTGACCAGAGAGAACTGTAGCTACATAAGGGCTGAGGCTTGCCTTCCACATCCCGCTCCTAAATCTTCATTTCAGCCTTCATACACGCTCCTTGCGCATGTCTGCGTGCCTTTTCTTTTTTGCTATATAATATCTCTATGCACTAATCTTAAATCTCCTTCCAGCCTGGCCCAGTAGGATTCTCAAGTATCCAGTAGAGTTCCACCCCTTTGGGCTGCAATAAAATCAGTTGCCAAATCTGCTGCCACTGGCTGATTCACCTCCCCCTGCTGCTCTCCCCATTCTCTGTCTCCTCCATCTCTCCTCTTCTTATAATAGTCAATTCCAACCCCTCTTTATTACCAGTGTGATGTATTTTTTTTTTTTCAAAATCTGAAAACAGCAGTCTGACTTTGTAGTGTGAAACGGAAAAAAATTGTATTTCCAGAAATGATGACATACGTCTGCTCAGATACCATAGCAGCAGAAATCTCAAGTCAAATTTCGGTTGACCTCAACTTTCTTTTACTGCTGATTTTACTATAGTGGAGTTTCAAATTTAGTCTGGCTACAGTGAAACAGAATTATTGATTACACATTGGTAGGACCAGAAATTAAACATGAGGAGACCAGACAAAGTAACTAAACTGGGCCTGTCCCATACCGTTTGTTGTTTGTTTTGTTGTTATTCCTTTGTACGAGTGACAGCTGTGGCCAGAGGCATGTTTTTGGTCGCAGAAGAGGAGCTCTTTGAGGTTGTTCTCTGTCTTGTTGTTGCTGCCGTAGTGGGGACAAGTCCAAAGTCATTTTGTTGTAAATTCTTCTTTGGTCCCTCCTAGTGAAGAATGCTGTGATGCAGTTACTCTTCTAACTTTATAGGCAGCCAGTTACCATACAGGGCAGTGCCTGTCCTACACCTTCTGCTGTTATGTCTTTGCCAGAGGCATGTTTTTGGGTTGTTCATCTGGATATGCATCCCATTCTGGCGGACGTGATAACTCAATGACTCATATGCTAATTATGACAACATTTCACGGAAATAGGTCTGGTATAATGATGAAGTGGTGATATTTTATATCTACAAGCTAAAATGTTTACTGTAATTCCATAATATTCTGCAGAAAGACTCTTCACTTAGTCGGGACAGACATAGATATAAACTTAAACTTGACTGATTTGCAGAAGCGTACAACCGCCAGGAGGTAACTCTAGTTTACCAAGTATAACTGATGATACTGAAGAGGAGCTTTTTGAGGTTGTTCTCTGTCTTGTTGTTTCTGCCTTAGTGGGGACAAGTCCAAAGTCATTCCCATTTTCAGCCTTTTTCAGTAAAGAACATTGTGATGCAGTTGTTCTTCTAACTCTCCAGGCATCCAGTTATCACGATATCGGAGCTCTTCACCTGTAAAGGAGAGAGGGAATAAACCAAAGAAAGGCAAACGAAGAAGAGAGCATTGCAGAGAACTTGTATCTGAATGCTGCTCTGGAAAAGGTTTTTGCGTACCTGGCCAGGTCCATCCATCTCGGGAGAGCAATAGGAATCCCCCCCGTGTCCCATAGTCAGACGCCAGCTGACAACCCTAACAAGCCTGAGGATTTTCACCTCTTTTACACACATGTAGACACAGCATAAAAACAGACCCAGGGCACTCACTAGAGGGAAATGTGAACTCACATTTAATATCTCCCTTTAAAAACACACATAAGATTTCACAGAAGTTTTGTTGTCTTGTTATACTCCAATACTAACTGCATTTAAACTTTTTTAATTTAATTTACTCAAGCTGCATGCACCCAAATCTGCTCAAGTGTTGTACGCGCTAAGACAACTCCCCTTTCCACGCACACACATTCTCGCTTGCTGGCGGACCGGCTGGCTCTAGAAAGAGTCAAACAGCTCAATGTGTTAAAAGCATTAGGTAAGCATAGATCCAGCAGTGCTCCTCAGGCTGATATCATATGTCCTGCTTCATTACAGTCTGGTGTATACATTCAGCTGAATCTCTGACCCTCCATCTATCCATCCCTCTTCCATCCCTCCCCTCTCTCTGCCCCCTGGGGTGCTTTAACACAGAGCGGGCCATCTCAAGATGTTAGTAGAAGAATAAATGAGCTCTCTCGTTATTGTAAATGCTGCCCCAGGATTCTTGGCATGGAGCTCACGCAAGCGCAACTCCACTCAGGGTTAGGAATAGAGAGAAAAAAATCTATATAAACAGAAAGGCTAATTCCTGTTGTAATTTATATTTAAGGAAGCTTGAAGCTGCAGAAATCAAAAGGAAGATGGGAGGCGGGGCGGGGAGTAAAATAAAAATTCATTTAACAAACTACCCCTTGTCCACAAGGGAAAGTATTTTTTTTCCTGCAGCTATTTTGGGTCCTGATATGACATTAAGTGGTGGGAGGGTGCTGACCAAAACCAGCTGAGCGGTGTGTGTGTGTGAGGCAGACAGGGGGACCAGGAGTGGGGGGGAAAGATCAAAGCAGTGGGCCTGTAACCTGTAGCCTGCCGACTGTTACCTCTAGTCCCGTCAGAAGCAACGAAGAGGAAATAACGATACACCTCACATCCCGCAGCTGCATGTGTATGAGGCAGGGAACACACTGAGGCCTTTGCTCCAAGGTTCACCGCAGCACTTGGCCCGCTGCACCACACTTGTCTCTCCATCACAGGCGAGCAGGCAGGGCTAGGTTAACATTAGCACTTTTTCTCCCTTCATAAGCAGTTTGCAGTGTGAATGCATGCACTTGTGTGGAAGAACACAGCTGAGAAACGGCTATCCCAGTTCAGCTCAGACAGCCGCTTGGGCTCAAGGTAAGAGGGAACGTCAGGCAGGTTGATTCTGGTAGCAAAAGGGCCCATTATGTAATTAAATATGCTCTAGTAGGATGCCAGGTGTGCACAGCGGGCAACAACAAATTGTTTAGCGTACCATACTCTGCTAATGTTTCTACTGCCTGACCTTGTTAGTGATCATCCTGGAATACAGAGGATCCACTCAGTCTAACCTAATAATACACAGAGTTGCATCTTAATGGCCTTGACCGTTGTTGTGAATACTTGAGGGACACACAAAAAAAAACGCAAAAAGAAAAAGGTAAAGATGAATAAATAGAAAAAAGGAATACCTGAGTGAAAGAGGGAAAGCTTAGAAGATGAAAAATGAGAAGGGTAGTCTCGTCTTAAAGATAGTAAAGGGCTGCATCTCTCTCTGCTGTGTCTTTCGCCATAAGTGCCTGTCAGAGTCGGTGCAAGCTGACGCAGCACAGCAGCTCTCTGTCTTTCTCCCCATCCTTCTTAAGCTCGGCCATTTTTAAACGTTTTCTTATTGGTAGGGAGAGGTCCAACTAATTATCTTTTGGCTTCGGTTTTGGGGAACATATATAAACTCTTACATATAAACCCTCCCTGTCCCCCCAATGTGTGTAATAGATGAGGATAGCAGAGTGCATGTTTATGAGCACAAGTGCTGGACTTGGCAGGCCCAGGCTCTCCTTCACTGTCTCACAGTTCATCACGATTCAATGACTGACTGGGCCCCTGTCTTTCTAGCAGAGTTTACATGTGTGCACACACACGTATACATGCAGAACTCTTGACCTTCACCCTTTCTTTCCTCTAAACTTCTAATTGCATCTGCTTTGTGTACTGCCCTACAACTTGTTTAATCTTGTAAATACAAATCTGTTGCCATTAACAATATTGTTCTCTCTCTCTCTTCCATGCCTTTCTTTCACCCCTCCCTCCAGTGGTCCTATGCGTTGGAGAAACCCAACACAGGCAGCGTGTTCAGCTTAGCCTGGTCTGCAGACGGCACCCAGCTGGCCGGAGCGTGCGGCAACGGACATGTCATCTTCGCCCATGTGGTGGAGCAGCACTGGGAGTGGAAGAACTTTGTGATAACCCTTACCAAGAGGAGAACCATGCAGGTAGAGAAGGGAGCCATGTTCTGATTCCTCGTCTGCTGTAAGAGTTACGATTTAACAGGTTAAAGCTTTGTTTTTTAAACAAATATCACTGAAAATAAACCTGTCTGGGAGGAAGGATAATTGATATTTAGCCAAAGATTAAGAGAGGTTAACCACTAAGGTTGGTGAATAGTCTATGTGGAGAAGCAAATGTGTCCCAGGCCTCGGCTAGTTGTGGCTATATATTATAGTAGTACCCTCCCAATGTGCCCATGTGCAGCCCTTCAGTGACAATGACCAGCCTGTCTAGCAGCCTCCCTCGTTCCACCATTCTCTACTGTTTAAACTCACACCAACCACAAGGTAGCGTTTACATGCGGTTAACACACCCAAATGTACATACACACACACAGACACTTGTATACTTTGAGACAGGGATACACACGCACACTTACAGAAACATGTGTGCCAACACACATGTCCACTCATTTGCCATAGACATCTCCACCAAGTGCAGTTTGTGTAAACCAAACAAAGTCGGGTCATCAGCCATTTATTTTCAGCCTTGCAGGCGCTTTTCTGTCTCCCTCCTCCCCCTCTCCTCCTCACAGTCCGTTTTAAAACGGCACATCTGCCAGTGGTTTGTGAATCGGCCAGCTAAATTTACCACCTTGCGGTCAAATGTTTTTTATTCCTGGTTGTGTTGCATGTAAATTTGGCTTGCTGAAGGGAGCAGAGGAGGAAGATTTGTAAAGCTGTAAAAATAACCCCACCTTTCACCTGGTGCTGGAAAAGGCCCTCTCATTCATTCACAGAGAGAGCTAGAGGGAAGTATTTATCTATGCAGGTGAAAAAATGAGCACTGGCCGCTACACGCACACACTTAAAACAGTAAAAACTGCTTTCTCCTACCACAGTTGACCTATGTATACTTGGACATACTGTACACAGTTTCCTGTGTATATTAAGAATAAATACACTCCAATGTGTACGTGACTGTTTTCAGCCCTCTGTGAAGCCAGTGTCTGCCCCTTTGTGTGTTTAAATGCTAATTGTTTACTCAGTAGTATAATGTGTATGCCTGTTCCATCAGTTCTGTGTGGTCAAACGAATCCTGCTCTTGTTTTTGCACACCACTCTTTTCCTTCTTTCTCAGGTGAGGAATGTGCTGAACGATGCTGTGGACGTATTGGAGTTTAGAGATCGAGTCATCAAAGCCTCTCTGGCTTACGGTCACCTAGTGGTCGCCACTTCCCTGCAGTGCTATGTCTACAAGTCAGTACTCCATTTCTCCTTTTCTTGTATCCTCTGACTCTCTCATCTCCTGTTCACACAGCTGTGAATTTCCTCATCTTGTACTTTGAGAATCCCATGGTGTTATGCAAAATATGCTCGCTATTTCTGACCACAGCCTGTTGATTGTCTTTTAATCCAACGAGAATATAATGGGATTCAGTGTCACGTGGAAAAGCCTGCAAAATCTGCCCCTATAAATTTAGTTAACGAATGAAAAAAAAATAACAAACTTGATGTGATTTGGGGAGAAATGCTGATTCGTGTAAGGCTAATGTTAACAGATGACCTTTGTGTATGTGGTAGAATAATATTTACTTGACTTTATGGACATGGAAAACTTAAGAACACTGACTACAATCTTTTTGCACGCCAATCGAACATTATAACTCACTGATCGTAATCACTGGTCATGTGAATTACACTCATAATAGCCTGTCAGTGAGGGACGGCATATTACGCATGAAGTGAACACTTTTTCCTTAGGAACAGGAAAAATGTGCGAGTTGAAGGATTTGAGCGACTTTTACAACGCGGTCGGGCAGCTCTTGTTGGGTGTTCCCAGTCTGCAGTGGTCACTACCTATGAAAAGTGGTCCAAGCAAAGAAAAGAGGTGAACCGCTGACACGGTCATGAGCAGCCAAGGCTCACGTGGGAAATGAACGCTGGTCAGTGTGGTCCAGCATTAACGTTGAGAGGTTTCAGAACATGCAGTCCATCACACTTTGTTGGGTATGGGGCTGCATAGGCGGCTTTAATGTTTTGCCTGATCAGCGGTCACATCAGGTGTAGCCGTTGATCATTTAATTATTAAATGTCTTGTGTGCGTTTGTGCTGTTTATTCACACCAGCTCAAGAAACTGGAATACTCCTCTCATCTTTGACCTGAAGGAGGGAACGGTCAGCCTTATCCTACAAGCAGAAAAGTGAGTCTTTCTTTCTTTTTTTTTTTTTTTTCAGGAGCACTGCAACAAAAGAAAGAGCAGGCTGTTGGATCATCTATCAGCTTCTCTAATGCTTCATTACTCCACACTGGCCACTCATTTAGCAGCAGCCAACCCAAGCACACACACTGCACTCTAGCTCTAGCCAGCCCTGTCATACAATAAGGCAGAGAGTGAAACCACTGGGGGAAATTAGATTAATATGGAGTAGCTCTTGTGCAATACTCCAGTGCAGTGTCCCTGACACTTAGCATAGAGCTAAATAGATTACTGGCCATTTTGTAATCTCAGCTGAGCTCGATGAGCCTCCCTGAGTAAGTTAACACAGTGTTGATGTGCAGTAAGTGTTTAAATTACCTGCTTGTGTCAGTTAATTAACTGTTATTGTCTCTTGATTCTTTTACTTTTAACATTTTATCTATGGCATTTCCTTCCTTGCACCTTTTATTCCTCCCCTTGCTACCCCGCTCACCCACATATAGGTTTATATACAATAATGCAACACACGTACTTCACTGTTGTCTCCTGCTTTTAGACACTTTCTCCTGGTGGATGGAGCGGGGTTGTATACATTCTCTTATGAGGGTCGATTGATATCTTCCCCCAAGTTCCCCGGCATGAGAGCTGACATCTTAAACTCCCAGGGTGTCTCACTTAGTAACGACACAATTGCCATCCGAGACAAGAGTGATGAAAAAGGTGAGGGGGATCGCTATGTCACTATTGTAAAAGTAATTTTCTACCGGCTGTTCTTTAACTATGCCAGTCTTTTCTCCCCCCCCCCCCCCCCCTGTCAGTCATCCTTCTCTTTGACGCCCTGACTGGAAAAGCCCTTGGTGATGGGAAGCCTTTGACTCATAAGGTGTGTAGTCCTTGATCATGATTTTTTTTTACCAAACGTGTCATATTGAGTTGACTAAATGGTTTCAAGATTTCTTTATTCAAAACACAGTCGCTGGAGACTCATTGGTTTAGTTTCACTATTACATGTAGTCCAGACACATTATTCCAAATGATATTTTTCAGTAAAATATTCATGACACAGTTGCGGGGGAAGAGTTTTTCAATGTTAATTGATCTACTGTGTCAGAAAGGAACCAGCGAGTAACAGAAATCGAAGGTTTAGAGAGAAAATCTGAAATAGTTCACAGAACATAATGAGCCTGAATAAGGTCAGTTTTAGTCAGGATAGAAACACAATTTAGGATTGTGTCTTCTGAGAAGTTCTGATTATTTTGTGTAGTGAACGTTAAATATAAAGACAGGTTTCAATCCAAAATAACTACAGTTTGAGGCATGGGAAGGACCCTTATCGACGTTTTTACTCCTGACCCCCTCTGCAGCCAGTGTTGACATGCACAGATTGCTTTGATAAAATTCGCTCTTGCTGATCTTAACCTAACCTGATGTATCCAGTGACATCTTAGCAGCCTTCTGTCCTTTATACGTGCCATACTATTTATTAATATCCTGATACAGTGAAAAAGTGTCACCGTGAAGTTAATGTGTGTCCTTGCAAAACAGCTGGAAGCTTGGGGACCCTCTGATGTGGTCAGACAGTCAGTATGATAGACTTTGTGGTTGTCCCTACTGCTTCAAATGTCAGGAATGTCAATACTGTTCGAAATTGGTCAACAGTGCAAATTTGCTAATTTACTTGTTTATTCAAGAAATTTATGTGTTGTCATTGAGTAAAACTAGAGAGTGAAAATGTATTTGTGAGTTAGGCAAACTAGTAAATTACTTTCAGTATAATTCCTAGGGGATAGTCTGTTTTTAGCTTGAACCATAATTTTGTAGAATTGCAGTGTAAATTAGACTTATATCTATTTAGGGCATGCACAGACAAATGCTTGTGAAACTGTGTGTGTGACTTATCCAAATATGTTATGTTAACGTAAGCATCAAAATAGATGTTAAAAACATTTTCCCTAACAATATTGTTCTGTGATACCTGAGCTAGCTAGACCTAGCCATGCTCCTTATGGCATTCCGCCCGACTCGCCTCGTGAGGATGCCGATTTTAAACATTAACTTTTAAACGAAGTAGCTTTTTTTTTTTTCTCCTTGTTGTTCAGCAGGCTAATTTTATCTGTGTATATACATAGTTCATGGGAAATGTATTTTGAGATTGGGTGTCTTTACTACACTCATCCACAAGGAGAAGAAACGATAAAGATACGCGAAAAGAATGGTAGAAGAGATTTTGAGTGAAACCGAGAGGGAAAGGGACAAAAAGAAGTAAAGAAAAAGAAGTAGAAGTAGCAGTAGTTACTGTTTGTCAGTATGGCTTTGTCTGCCAGTACTCCACAGCTCCAAGTTACTGCACCAAAGCCAGCTAGCTCCGGCCAAAAACACACACAGGTTCACGCACACATATACCCACTCTATGTCTCTCTGTCTCTCTCTCTCATATATATACACACACGCTTGGCAGAAAGGCAGTTGGGTCACGGTACAAACTGCTCTCCCCCTTCCTTTCTTTTTCCTGATCTTTTGTCCTCCTTCCATCATTTACTCCTCTGTTCCCTCTTACCTTTGTGCTTTTGTGTGTGTGTGTGTGTGTGTGTCTGTCTGCATTTATATGTAGCTGGATGTGGTGGAGATAGCCCTGGATCAGTGTGGTCCGTCCACTGAGAGGAAAATCGCCCTGGTAGACAAGAACCGTGACCTTTACTTAACCTCTGTGCGTCATCTCGGCCGAGAACCCAAAATCTGCAAAATCGGTGAGCCGGGGAGGAAGGAACTCACTTGGCAAAATGTGTAGTGGCTCTCTTTATTATTTTTATACACAAGTGTAGCTAACGCTGGATGAATGAGGTGGTTTTTGTGTGTGTGTTCTGTCTTGCAGGTAGCATGGTTCACAGTATGGCGTGGAATGATGCTGCGAACATCTTGTGTGGAATCCAAGACAACCAGTTCACAGTGTGGTACTATCCGAGTGTTGTCTTCACTGACAAGGAACTACTACCAAAAACTCTGTACATAAAGGACAGCAGGTGGGCATGTGCAGTCCTTCGCTTTCACGCTCAGTAGTGATAATAGCCGATTCTCTTCAACATGATGAGCGTTTTACTATCACGGAAGCAGCAGGTTATCGTAAAACGAAAAGCTCTTACAAGTTGCAAGTCGTACAAAAGCCATGCCTCAGTGCCCTCACAGTTTTATTCTAAGACGTAACAGGAAAACATGTAAAATAAGAGCAAAGAAGAAAGATAGAGGCAGCTTTTTTTTTTTTTTGCACCTTCCAGCTCATTCCCCAAGGTATAACTCACTGCTTTAGGCGCTCACTTTTGCCAGCAGCTGTCAGACTGTCCAAAAGTCCTCAGCTTCAGCCAGCACAGGAGGTGTTAAGGCAGAGTGCCTGCACTGTCCGTACTGGCCGTCCTGAACTACTTTTGCTTGTCTGCTACACTAATGTGAACATTTGGTTGCACAGTTTGTTTTGTGTTCATATGTTCCTGGTTTGCATTTACTGTTTTGGTGCTTAAGCAGCCAAATTTGGGGAACACCAAATACCACATGGCAAGAGCTAATAAATCAACGAACGCTGCGCTTTTCTGAATGTGTTTTTGGGATATCTGTGATGGATGGCAGGTTGGAGCAAATACAGTGAAAGTTACAGAAGTAGCACTGTCAGTATATTTTTTCATCAATTCAGCAAAACTGTATATGTGGTGGGCTGCCACAAATTACCCCTAGTATAAGAAACACTGTCACACACACTCATGCACATATGCAAACTGGTGAAATAGTCATTAAGTTGATTGCTGGATTATAAATTAGCCCAATTCATTAACTGCACACGTTAACAAATAATTGTTTTACTTAGTTATAGCGTAGCATTTGCTGGATATCATGAAAGAACGCCATGCCTTCTGTCAATACTTGCACACAGACTTTTCTGCGACAAACTGTGAGGATGTGGTCGCATGTATTTGTTTTAACTCTGACGTGTTTGCGTGTGTTCAAAGTGAGTTCAGCCGTGCACCCCACATTCTGAGCTACGTTGGCACCAAGGTGACATTAAGGCAAGGTGACGGCTCACTGGTGTACAGCAGTGTACTGCCCTACCCCGCCCTCCTGCACGAATACAGCACCTCCGCACGCTGGGAGGACGCGCTACGCCTCTGCCGCTTCGCCAAAGTAAGACACCGACACATCTCTATTAATGTGAAATCCGCTTGAGTATTTCTTTATGTTAGGTAGCCTAACAAAATCACAGAATGCACTGATTATGTAATTTCTTCTTCTACACTTTGAATCTAGCGTGAAATATCCCATTGCCTGGAGCGCCACCACAGTCTAGATTCACGTGCATTCATGTACGTTATGTATGAAAGAGAGCGAGACAGAAATGAGAAAGCAGCAGACAAGTTTATGGGACCAGACCAGCAGGTTTTAATTAGCCTTCAATTAGCCTGGTGACACCATTTACCGGACTCAGCCCCCCCACCCCACCCCCCCTCCCCCAGACCTCACTCATAAATGCGCACTCTGCTATATGCACGTGCAGAAGCTCCAAACATATATACTCATGCACACTGAACACAGTGTGAGCCTGTATTTTGCTTGGGCAATGTTGCAATAACCACAACCCTGGAGAAATGGACGACTAGTGGTAAGAGGAGGGTGGAACAAAAGGGATGGAGAGAGGCACCGGTTTTAAGAGTTTTTTTTTTTTTTTCTTGACCCCTCCCCCCCTACTTCTGGTAAGAGTTCGGTGACAGTGTGGCATTTCCCAGAAGGACACTTGTTGTTGTCAGCAAGTGCTCACCTGATAAGAGTGGATACATGAAATAGTTTAGGGATATATGCACAAACATAACTGACAGCAGATAACATGTACCATCTAAGACGTTTTTGTATCAAGTTTCTTCGACCACAACCAGTCACTGTCAGTGTTACTTGTTGTTTCCGATCAGAGCTGTTTGTCTTGGTGATGGACAGTGATTAAAGGGGAAATTACAGAGTGGTGACTCTGAAGTGCAGTTTGCTCAACTGTTGGTGGTTACGGCTAAACTTTAATTAATGCAGCTGCACGGAATAAAGTGGTGACGCATTTGTTTACATTCATAGATGTGTACGGCGAAAGTCTCCTTTTTTTGTTATGTTTTTGTGCCTGTCATGCATGTTTTTTTACAGACTTGGAGAATGACTTCGATGAGGCCTGTCAGGATATGGGCAGGAAACAGTGGGGACTATAAAGACCCCAGTGCATCCTGCAACAGGATGCACTGGGGTCTTTATTAGTCCCCTTTATAGTTAGAATGACACCATCATACACACACACACATACACACACCGCAGACTACTTTTAATCAGCCATCTCTGTCATACATTGTTTATTGCTGCCTGGAACTGACTTTGCATTTTAAATAAAACCTAACAGTACAACTTGGCAGGAATCACTTGTGAATGCTTTTTGTATCCATCTAAGAGTCTTTAGGTTTTTCACCCTCTCTGTTTCTTTGTTGGTCACTTCAAATGGGAGATATTTTGAGGCTGACTTGCACGTAGGTTGACTTCCATTGAGGTTCAAGTCAGGGGACTGTAAGTGCCGCTCAAAAGCCTCAGCATTTGTTCACAGAAGTTCACGGTGGATTTTATGATGCAAGCATCTTTTCAGTTTCACATTCTTGACTGACTGCATGACATCTGAATCCAGAAAGTGCCGCTGTTTAGTGGAATCCGTTATTCCCTCTAAAGTTTCCTGTGCCACTGGCTGCACACACATGTTCTTTTCATTCTCTTCTGCTCCATTTTCCTCCCAAACTTCCAAACTTATCTCTGTTCAAGTTCAAGTTTAACTTAGTCTCTCCTCAGCACTTGTTTCTTACTATGTATAAATGTTTCTTTGTGTTGAGGTTGAATTCAGACCCGGTTTGTGTATCAGCGCTACGCAGTGTAACAGTGTACACCACTTCCTTGTCAGATAGACCTTCCTGCAGGTCATGTGCTTTTCCTTTCTGCACGTCAGATGTAAAATGTTAACATTTTTCTTGGTCTTCCCTATTTCACCTTTATTTGTCTACCATTTCCACAAGTCTACATTGTCCTCCTGGTATTTTGTCATGTGTTTAGAGGGGCCTATGTTTGTTGAGTGTTACTTTTACCACAGTGAATCAAGTTTTTACAGGTAGATGAATGTCTAAATCTTTCCATGTGCCACATTTTTTGGTCTAAAAAGTAAAAATAGGTTAAAATTGGAAGAAAGTATTTTTTTTACACCACATAAATAAAACCACTGTAGAAACACATTGCAAAAAAACAAGATAAAAATAGGAAACGCATTCAAAAATGTATCTGCAATTTCAGTGTGTCATATAGAGAGATGCTCTAATTGCTCTATGTTCCTAATATCCCTAGGACCAGTCCTTGTGGGCGTGTCTCGCCGGTATGGCAATGGCAAACAGGGAGCTGACCGCAGCGGAGATGGCCTATGCTGCCATTGGAGAGGTAATAGCATTAGTTAATGGAAACTTCAATGATACTGACGAATGAAAAATGTCAGAAAGATAAGATATCTCATTAACAATCTCACTTTTTTTTTTCTCTGCATATCCTCTTCCCCCATATCTTCTTTCAGTTGCCTAGGGTGCAGTACATTAACTTTATAAAGGACCAGCCGTCCAAAGAGTCGTCCCTGGCCCACATGCTGATGTTCAGTGGTCAGGTCCAGGAGGCTGAGGCCACTCTGTTGCAAGCTGGCCTCATCTACCAGGCCGTACAAGTCAACATTGACCTTTTCAGCTGGGAGAGGTGATCATTCTGTTTGTGTGTGTGCATGTGTGAAGGTTGAGCTGGAAGGAGAGGGAAATATGAGTAGGTTTGGAGGATGCATTTTCCTGGCAACATTAGGGTTATTTTTAGGATAAGATCTAAAATTAGGTATGAGAGGCTAAAAGTGAAGCATGTCTGTCCATACAGGATCTATGTACAGTATGACTGTCTGCATCTTGTCTTCTTGTGTCCAGGGCACTGGAGCTGGCAGTCAAACACAAGACCCATGTGGACACTGTACTGGCCTATAGAGGGAAGTTCTTACAGAAATTTGGCAGGAAGGAGACAAATAAGAGATTCCTTCAGTACTCTGAGGGGGTAAGTCAAGACAGCCTATCATCATAGAGAAAATTTTTTAGCTGTAGATGGTGTCTATTTCTAATAGTTTCCTGAATGTTTTTGAATGTTTTATGTACGGCTTATATACTCAGAGTGCTTCAGGTTAAAAGGGATTGATTCCTGCTTGCCGTGAAATCAGAGGATCCAAAACCTGAATTAAACCAAAAACAAGGAATCTCCCCCACTGAACCTATTTAATATAAGATTGCTTGAGGGAGCAATCTAAGGGTTGCAAAAGTATAAAGAAAGCTTTAGTCGGGGGCTTATCTCTGCAAAGAAAGCCTCAGTGTGATCAGAACTAGGGAGAATACATTAAAACATGTTACACTTTTAAGGCGGCCATGTCATGTCTGTCAGATAACACAGTAAGAAATGAGAAATCCAGACAATTTACTAAAGTAATTTCTCAATAACAAGGGTGATGTGTTGCATTTCTTATTACTTTACTTTAGTTACTCACCCCAGCTTGGGCAGCTCCACAATTTTTGAAGGATTTATCGATCACCTAGCAGCAGCTCGCTTAGCCTTGGTGAATTCGCACAGCTCGCAGTCTTAACTTCAGCTTTGCCGCCCACACATCTAATTTCGTTTCATCTCAGTCTCCGTGTCTCTTACAGGTTGATGTGGACTGGGACAAAATCCAGGCGAAGATAGAGATGGAGTTGTCCAAAGAGAGAGAGAAAGCTGCTAACGTCTCTGTGAGGAGCAGCGTGGCCTCACGACGTTAATGTTCAGGGGGTTCATTTAAGGTGGTTTGGCTGTACCACAGTGTAATAAAGACATTTTTTATCCACCGTATGCTGCAATGTCCTACAGACATGTATTAACTTAATATGAAAACAACAGGGAACAGTTGAAGATGTGAAGGTTAGTAGGTCACAAAGAATACGACACTACACTGTACCCATACTCTTGTGTCGTATGCCAAGTCATATAACGCACTCCCACTACTTGGCAGTGACTGTCACTGTGCGTGGATTACAACACTTTTGATAAGAGTATCTGTATGTCTCATCAGCAAAACATATGGCCTTTCTGGAGTAGAGACTGGTTTCAGTTTGTCAGTTTCAAAGTTGATTGCTGTCTTTTTTTTTTTTCCATTAGTCAAAATTGCCTTGCTTCGTCATGCGCAAATGTATGCTTTGTGTGTCAGTCGTGTTTCACTTTTTATATGGAAAAATATTTTTACAGTTTACGTGTTCAAAACATTGCCTTGTGGAAACACTAGAAAAATGTCACTTAATAAAACTGTACATATTTATTCAAAATATCTCTATTTTTCACACTCCTTTAATGTATTCACACGTCGCAGGCTTCGCACAAAGATCCGAGTATCTTTGAAAGTTTTCCATCTTTGCACACACGCCCAGACGCTATTTCTAGGCTCATGCGTGATTTACAGTCCAGTATATTTACAGTAGTGCTTCTCTTTCAATTATTCTTGTATTTCCTCTTCTGCTGAGGTGTGAAACCAACTGCTTGCCATGGAGCTCCACCCCCTGGTTGGCAGCGGGCCAGTGCATCAGCAGACCATTATAGACTATCCATCTCCTCCAGTGGCCATGGAGGGAGAAGATCTGTCTCCAGAAACAGCTTGTAGACTATATCACCAAGATGTGGGCAGATATGGACAGACACGGTAGAAAGTGATCGGCACAATCCCAGAAACTGTGAGTGTCTACCGATGAAACGACAGTAGATTCAGGGATTTATTCTCTCTTGCTTTCTTTTTTTTTCCATCTTTCCTCAGCACCCTGCAAATTTAGCCGCTTGTTGCCTCTTTCCCAAACTCACAGTCTTTATCTTATTTTACTCCCTCCATCTGCTACGTTTGTGGGCTTACTCACTCGGCGATAAAACGTAGTTATCCCGACCAAACACCATTAATCTATGAAAAGACTTATCAGTGAGTAGTCAGGTTTCACATGCATTACCACTGAGAGCGGCCACACACATTGAAATGGAGAATTTAAATCGTGCATTCAGGGTCTACCGTACCAAATCTTGGTAATCTTACTAAATATATATTCCTCTTTTATTAAACTGCAGCGGTGTATATTTATATTAAATGACTGGCAAGTTGTCATAGATTAAACTGATATTATTGCAACTCACCCCAAATTACACTTCCTGGAAATAATGTGGAATTTATGAGGACAGTAATTATCATTATCGTTTACTTGTGTCGTTAATCTGTAAATAGAATAACAGGATCATATTACGAATCAATTTTGTCTGAGTGTGTGCATATTATATTTGCATTTTTTTCCCCCTGTACGTACAAAATATGCTTCGCGTTGTGTGCATTTGAGGAAAACGACGCCATGGGATGTAAAAAGCTTTACTGTTGTAGCTTAGATTCTGGAGCTGGTTCACAGTGACTACGAAGGAGAGAGTGAAAGACAACGATCACACCTCTTACGGTCAGGGTAGCACTCATACATGGCTTCATGCATCCTAGGGTCACATACTTCACCTCGTCTACCCGTCAGTGGGTTTTAATGCTTTTAAGTGCAAACTACTCCCAACCACAAATTTCCCTCTGGAAAAGAAAGCCATCAGTGATCACCACTGGCTCTGCCATCATTATCTGGTGGTATTGGATTTCACAAGCCACCACAATCACACTTAGACTTTCAGTGCGCGGACCATTAGAGGCGTTCAAGGTCTCTAAATTTAAAGGCCATAGATTTGCAGAGATACACAGTTCTTCTTATACATTTTAATAGCAGCTTGAAACCTGTCAAAATATAAAGTTTCAGTTATTGTGGTGAAGAAGAAGACGTCGATCGTACTGCCGGGTGCTTCACTGTTCTAATGAGTATGCATTGGTCTTGATTTGATTAGGTGGGGGTTGTTATCTGCTTTACACTTGCTTGTGCATCTTTAAAAGGACAATATGATGCACCGAATGTATATACTAGTCTCCTAACTAATGTAGTCAGCTACCTAACTAGATTAGTTGATTACGTAAGAAAGTGAACATGTTTTATTCCTCTCAAATGTGATTATTAGTGTTTTTTTAGAGCCTTCTTTGTTTTTTTGGCCTCTAATTAATGAGACAGGATTGGGCGTTGGGCCTTCTAAGTGTTAAAATTGCCAATAGTCAAATATGTAATTCCAAGTCACCCGATTCAAGGATTTGTGCATAACTTGGTTTTCGACTGGCGACGCCTTCTTGTCTAAGAACCGATACGCAAAAGGTAATCTCAGCCTGCATGTTCAGATCCCTCTGCCAGAATAAAGAAATTACTGCCGCCTGCGTGTGTCTCACTGATGTTTTAGTGTTAGTGCTGCTTGGGGGCAGCAGTTGTGATCTTGTCTGCTGCCATCAAAATACAGCTTGGTTTCTTGGCAGCCTGCACCATAT
This sequence comes from Chelon labrosus, assembly GCF_963514085.1. Taxonomy (NCBI): domain Eukaryota; kingdom Metazoa; phylum Chordata; class Actinopteri; order Mugiliformes; family Mugilidae; genus Chelon; species Chelon labrosus. The sequence goes on from NC_140346.1 coordinate 18,703,574, forward strand.
CAGTATGCCAGCTGTAATCTCTGTTTTGTTTTGTTTTTTGCTTTTTTTTTCCTGAATTCAGAACCTAAGAGACACTACGTGTAGCTTCAGGCAGTAAGGCTCCCAGGATCTGAGCACGTTTTTTAAAAATTACACCTCCCTGCTGTGGCTCCTCTTGCAGCAGACGTATCAGACGGGGCCCAGGCCCCTGACAAAATGCTCATTTATCAGTTTCCAGTGAAATGCGTGAGCGGAATATTGCTTTTCATGCTCATATATAAGCTGTACATTCACAGGCTCCAGAGCTGGCTGATCAAAACGTGTTCTCCAAAAAGTATTAAAATTGATAATAATCCCTTCAATTCCTCTTTCAGTCCACATTTCAGATTAGTGATGGGAGAAAAATACATTATTCCTTTTGGATGCAAATTCAAGGAAGAATGCATAAAAGAATAGGAGATTTCTCTCTCTCTCTCTCTCTCTTTCTCTCTCTCTCTTCAGGTCCAGCAGAATATTTAGCAATAAGGACAAGAAAGGACGAGAATGTGTTTCACGGTGCCACTTAAATTGAGGTGCTGAAGTAAAACTTAATGCGATTGTACCGGAGCCAAATTAGCTGTTCCCAACACAAAGCACGTCAATTCCAGCCCCCTTCGCTTACTTTATAATCTCTTTTACTTGTCCCAAGCGGTCATTTGCATACAAAAGGCGGGTAATCCTCCATAATCTTAGAAACACGTACATTTTCTCAGCCTTCTCCTTTATTATTATTATTATTTTACATTCAGGATTATAATTGCACTTGAGTTTGTGTCTCTGCAAGGTGATTACCCTGATAATAGTAAAATAAGAATACTACAATGTTTCTGGTGTCCTGGTCTCTGTGGTCCGTCAAACAGAGTTCCGAGATGTCCTTGGGCTTTGCTGCGGTCTTGACACCTCCAGGACATCCCGTCTCTGCTCTCCGGATCTCGGTCCTGTTGCTCTCCCTCTGCCCTGACCGCCCCTCTCGTTCTCAGACAACAAGTTATCATCAGACCGGTCCCTGTGCATCTCTTGCATGCTCTCCTCATACGTGGGCAAATATTTAACCTCGTCGTAGGCTGGCAGGTTCGGAGAGGCGAAGTCCCCGATGCTATATTCGGGGTACCGGTCCAGCAGGGTATCCTGGGACGCTGATGCGTGCCCGTGAAAGAGGGAGGGCTCGTCGCTGCGGTCGTCGTGCGGGTGCCGGCGGGGCCGCGGGCAGATGATCCGCTGGATGAAGTAGCCCATGGCAAAGAGCAGCAGCAAGATCAGGATGCCCGACAGCTTCCGCGTAAACCAGCCCACGTTGTCGAAGAATATGTGGATGGGGAGCTTGCAGCAGCGCACCGTGGAGGTGGCACTGCCGTTCCCGGAGACGGTGGGCGGACAGCACTGCTGCCCGTTGCCGCACTGGACCCCCGAGCAGCTCTGGAGGGCTTGACAAGCCGAGATCAGGCATGCCGACAAGAAGGTGCCAGTGCACGCCGCCCTGCCGCCGCCCGGCAGACGGGGCATCATTTCTGGATCTCCCTGGCTCCAAAGTGGCCCGATGCACGCGTTGCGTCTCCCGATGCTGTGACGTTAAAAGTCCGTTCAGGTGTTACAGGGCTGCATCTCTTTCCAGCTGTGCTCCAATCATGTGCTGTCACAGCCTCTGCGGCGCGGAGCGGGACAGCAGGTGCCCCCCTGTCGAGGATGACCTGTCTGCTGGAGTAGAGACGATTGGAGTGGAGCAACGTCAGTGTCTGGAGGGAGCAGTGATGAGAATCATGAATAATCTTACATCATTAGACGTGAAGACATTTTTATTAGGTCCATGGCGTGTCCTTATACCAGTGAAACGGTCCCCAGCATTTGACATTGTCATATTCAACCAGAAGATACTTGTGGGCTCACTCTTTCAGTATCAAAAATACACTCTCACAGAGCATAATACATGCCACATTGTGATTTCTATTGTTGCACTACTAGGTAAGAGTCAATAAAAAATCATGCAAATGTAGGAGGAGGGGTGTAACTACAGGAGGGGGAGTAGAAATCCATGCTCAATGCTCAGTAATTGCTCAAACTAAACTAATCTCCATTCTGTAATGGTGGTGGGGGTACTGAGATAAGTCCCTCATGGAAAACCGCAATACAGAAATAATCACAAATAAATTGTCTGAAAATATCTGGTGTAAAATGTAAAATTCAGTCAGGCATCAAAAGTAATAGTACTCACTATATAGTATACACTTCCTGGACAAAAAAAAAAAGTCGTCACCTGGATTTAGCTAAGCAAAAAGGTACAAGCCTCCCATTGGATAATTACTGCATGGGTGATTATCTTTCAGCTTTCAACAAGTTATTTAACCCCAAGTGATGCAATGACTAGCTTCTCGTTTCTTAAACAACCATGTTGAAAGACAAATCCTGTGGTCTTGGAAAAGATGTTAGTCTGTTTGAGAGAGGTCAAAATCACTGACATGCATCAAGCAGAGAAAACATCTAAGGAGATTGTAGAAACTACTAAAATTGGGTTAAGAACTGTCCAACGCAAACTGGAAGGATAGTGGGGACCCATTGTCTTTGAAGAACAAGTGTGGTCGGAAAAAATTCTGAGTGATAGTGATCGGCGATCACTTAAACGTTTGGTCAAATCAAATCAAAGCAAAAACAACAGTAGAACTCAGGGCTATGTTTAATAGTGAAATTAAGGTTATTTCCACACGTACAATGTGAAGGGAACTCAAGGGATTGGGACTGAACAGCTGTGTAGCCTTAAGAAAACCACTAATCAGTGAGGCTAACCAGGAAAAAAGGCTTCAATTTGCTAGGGAGCATAAAGATTGGACTCTGGCGCAATGGAAGAAGGTCATGTGGTCTGATGAGTCCAGATTTACCCTGTTCCAGAGCGACGGCAGCATCAGGGTAAGAAGAGAGGCAGATGAAGTGATGCACCCATGATGCCTGGTGTCTACTGTATAAGCCTGTGGGGGCAGTGCTATGATCTGGAGTTGCTGCAGTTGCTCAGGTCTAGGTTCAGCAACATTATGTGTCCAAAGAATGAGGTCAGCTGACTACCTGAATATACTGAATGACCAGGTTATTCCATCAATGGATTTTTTCTTCTCTGATGGCACGGGCATATATTCCAAGATGGCAATGCCAGGATTCATGGGGCTCGAATTGTGAAAGAGTGGTTCAGGGAGCATGAGACACATGGATTAACCACCACAGAGTCCAGGCCTTAACCCCACTGAGAATCTTTGGGATGTGCTGGAGAAGGCTTTGTGCAGTGGTCAGACTCTGCCATCATCAATACAAGATGTTGGTGAAAAATGAATGCAACACTGGATGGAAATAAACCTTGTGACATTGCAGAAGGTTATTGAAACCATGCCACAGCTGTAATCAAAGCTAAAGGCGCTCCAATGAAATATTAGAGTGTGTTTGTTTTTTTTGGTGGCGACTTTTTTTTGGCCAGGCAGTGTATTTTATTAAATGGTCACTGAGTGTTTAAAAAATTTTTAGATTGTAATTTTAGATGAATTAATGTATCGGCAATTGACATTTTAATGTTGCAGTTGACTGAAGTTAAGCCGACCGTGTCTCATTTTGTCTGTCTGTAAAGCAGCCTCAGTAAAAGCCGCCCAAAATGCAGTGAAGTACATCTTAAAAAAAAAAAGTCTAAAATAGTGCGAAAAATGAAAAGACAGGATTAAAGTGCGAGTTTCTGCAACCTCCGTCCAAGTCCCCAGATCCCACTTCATGATCCATTGCCCCCAAAAGGCTGAACCAGGCTTTAACCCTCACTGAATCCAGAATGGATAAAGTGCCAGATATAACCAGTAATGGTTGATGGCCCTGATATAAGGCGCCAACAGATCTACTCCGCTCATAAAAAATTAATAGTTCTTGCATTGTGGGTTGTAATTGGCCCCCATTAGAAGAGTGTCTAGGTTCACATTAGTTCAGCATCACCCTGGAGAACCATGTGTCTGCTGCATTGAATAACAGAACCATAAAACTCCAGGTTAAACGAAAGCCGCCTCACACAAGATGTTAATTCACACTGAAGAAGCCCCTTTGGATTGCATCAAAGAATGACCGATGGCTCGCTACGCTTCTCTACAAGTACCGGACATAAACTGATTAATGAAACTCGTCTGCATAAATTAGTGTGTTGCAGTGAATTAGTGACTTTATGGATCATGTTCTTGGGTTAACCAATGTTTAAAAGGCTTTTTTTTTTCTTATAGGATCTAAGATGAGTATTTCCTCTTTTCTGCAGTGAACAGGATTTTTGACATTAAGGCAGAACAGAGAAGAATACAGCCTTTAACTGTATTTAAACAAAGAAGATCGCAGTGATAAGATGCAGCCTTTTCAGTCTTCTTAGTGTAAATTGTTCAAATCCTTTTGAATTGCAGGAACATTTCACCCGGCCCTGTCGTCATGTTACTGTTTGCCGCTAATAGCCGGTCTGTATTCCTTTCTTTCCTAAACAAGGCCTAATGCACAGTACAACAAATCCAATTACCGGAGCATTATGACGTGAAATTCAGTAGAAGGGTAGGATCATGCAACCTAATTTATGCAGCATCGCATTTCTTTCTGTAATCTGTCTCGATTAGGGAAATGTGATCGTAAGGCAACCTTCTAACCAAATAAACAATCAATAGCCTCTGAGCCGTGGCTCTTAGAGTTAAGAAACCCTATTCAGTCCATTGTTTTGAGGGCTTTCCCAGCAATTCTGCTACTCAGTGGGTTCTTATTGACAAGTACAGGGAACAGCTGCTATTTTTGCTCACGGCTTTCTCACTCTACAGTGAAAAAGGTGCCACATGCACAGTATAGAGGAAACAAATAGTCTTTTTAGCCACTCAAATAAATCAAAGTGCTAAGATAAGATCATTGTTCCAGTTTTAGATTCTTTTAACGATCACACATTTTATGACATGACAATCTGTCGCATACAATTCAACCCCTTCCCTTCCCTCTCTTGCTTATCTTCAGTCTCTCATCATTTCTCCTCCTAAAGTCTGTTTCTAACCAATCACATCCTGCCACTTTTTCCCCCTCTTTCCTCTAAGTCCACCACAAAGTGATGCTCTTGTCTGAGTGAGATTGATTGAATAAATTCTTGCTTTATCTCTCTTATCAGCTCATTCTTGTTCTCTGCCCATTTAGAAGCCGCTTTACGCAAACGCATCAAACTAATTGTAGACCAACTGCATCCCAAAGGAAAGTGTTTCGTTTTTTTTCATCTTCCAGTATCTGTGGTATGTTTACAGCGAGCGTTTTCTGCCATGAGACTTGAGTACTGTTTGTGAAGCGAGGGAGCGAGTTTTGAGACGAGACCAAAGTTTATTCACAACAAATCCGTTAACGCCGGCAACACAAAGGCTACTGTGCTCCCGTTGCGTTAACTTACACAATAATTTGAAGTTTCAGCCTCCTGTATGTCCAACAATTTAAGTGATAACACACTGACTGTACTATAACACTGTAATAAATGTGCTATGCTGCATGCTTCCATTAATCTGGCACAAAGGTCTCTTGTGTTGTGCTCAATAATTCAGCCTTATGGGGTCCATTAGCCCCGCGTAATGATGAATGGCGGCGTTCATTTTCACTTGTCAGAGATGTTGATGCACAGGCCTCCCAACAGTCAATGTCACGGTTATCACGTTTGCATTAATTATGAAACAAAGAAAGCCTTGTCAGGACTCTGGCTTTGTTAATGGACCCACTGATGGCTCTGGCTTTCGCTTTGTTGGCTCCAGAGCAGAAGTCATAACCTCAAGGTTCCTGCACTGAGACCACCTTCAGCCTCTGTAGCTTCTTCACTCGCCCTATTTAAGGAAACAGCGCGATTTGTGTGTGATATGATATACAGGCTCACATCATATAAAGGAGCCCATTCTGTGTAAGAATAGCTGCATCTGAGCTTTAAGACAGAGGAGGACTGATACGTAGGTTTTGTGGTTATTTAATGTGTGAGTGTGTAAATGCTGTATCTGTGCAGGATATGTGTGTGTGGGTGGTGTCATCAGCGTCTGTGTATTCCCATCAGCTTGAACTCTAATAAAAAGCAGGGCCTGCAGTCAGTGTAGCTTGTGTGAATCCAGAAAGTCCCACACCGCAGCTATTTCACACCCACATACTTCCCCTAATCTTATCGCTGTGCTGGCTCGGAGGTCTTAAAGTGTACGGACTGTGTGTGTGAGTGTGTGTGTGTGTGTGTTGCGAGGATGGGGCAACTGTATTTATGTTTTAGTTTGTTTGTGTGGGCGTCTTTGTAAGGCTTCAAACATTTTTTCGGTTTTAGCATCACCGGATGAAATGCGGTAGCGAGGGACGTGACAAATGGAAGCGAAGGAGGAGTGACGTGGCGCAGGTCACTGGGCATTTTCATTTTCGGGGGATTCTGAACAAGCATGTGGATGTGGTAACTTCTACCAAATACAGCGCATTTGAGAGAAAGTGCTCGCCTGTTACCTTAATGTGGCTTGTTCTCCCGGCTTTGTGTAGCTTTTGGCGCAGGGATGAATCAGAATCCAGACTTCCTTTGAGGAGAAAGACTCAAAAACTGCTCTAAGAGGCCAAAAACATCCTCAACAGAAGTGAGAGGGGTAAAATCCCTTCTCTGTCTCCCGGGAATCACTCTCGGTGCTCTTAATAAATCAGATGCTTGGGAGGTTTGTGCTGAGCCGGACTTTTTGACTTTATGGTGAATAACTGCATAAGGTTGCCCTCACGGTGATCTTCGGGCTGTAATAGACCGCTCTCATTTAGACGGGTTTGATGGGTAATGGCAGTAAGTGATTTGACTCAGCAATGTTGCTTTTTGTTGAAACTTGCACCACATCTTTCCAGGAACGTTTTATGAAGAATACTGTAAATCAGCCGCAGTATCTTGACCTTGTGGAAAGACATCACTAGACACTACTATCTGTTAATTGCATGTTATTTAAGACAACATTTTACTTTTTATTGCATTCAATTTTGTGTTATTATTTAGCTTAGAGAGTAGAAGTTTGGCATCAGACTAAAAGGGCCTTGATGTAATTAGCCTGTCGCCTCTCTCAAAATTTAAATGCGTTTCCCACATATATATTGTAAGACAGACAGATTTAATGGAGAGAGCTCTCATCAGAGGGAGGTGACTGTGGAGTATTAAGGGGCTGACACACCGCTTTTCCACGTCCGCTAAAAGCCCCAAAAAACGAGGACAGTCTAATTTTCCCCTATAAGATAACCCGACTACCACCCAGCTGCTGGTGACTCACACACGTACGCATGTGCACGCACCAGACACCTGGAGGTTAAATATAGGATAAAGTTTTCCCATTCCCATGTGTTGTGAGCAGGGGCGGAGGGCAGGGGATTTTTGACCCCCCTGCCTCCGCACTACTGTGCTGAGTCACACTCAAAGTCCCCTTTGTGGGGGCGGGGTGTCTCTGTCTCAGAAGGTGACTATAACATGGCTCCATCCATCTCGCCAAAACGGCCATATTGCGACCCGGGACCCGCCCTTCTGCGGCCCTCTGAAAACAGTGTTCCCTGAGGGAACACTGAAAATAAGCCGTTAGCAATATGGAGAGAAAGCGGGATGATGAAGAGAGGCAGTAACGCAACACACATTACATAAAAAAAAAAAAAAACACACACACAGGCTAAGAATGACATGGTTTATGTAATACATTAAAGAGGGCTAGTCAACTCAAAAAAATCGCAACCAAGTTCCCTAGAGACGGGGCAGACAGTAACCTCTCTTTTTTCCCCTCTTGTTGCCTAAATCATAGCCTCCATTCCTCCGTTGCTTCCCACCATCCTGTTTCATGGATGTCCAGAGACAGGAAATCTGTTAATGTGTGAAAATGCACAATAATATAAGCCATCCCCCCCAAAGAAAGCGTCTCAAGACCTTCTCAGTAAGACTGTGTAGGTGTCAAACACTAACAGTATCGAGGACAGATGTGCCTCGTGCAATACAAAACTTTGTCAGTGTCTTTAACACAAAGAATCCCTATCAAGAAGTATGCTCAAAGGGCCTTTGCTTTAAACTGTTGTCAAGAGGTGGGCAAAATTTTGGATGTGTATATTTAACTCAAAAAGTTTGCTGTAACCTAAAGCACGCTGGAACAAGAAGATATACAGTTGCATTCAGACTGAATAGTTTGATAGCATAAAAACTATTTAGCAAGCTTAATCTTTCTTTTTCTTTTTAATTTTTTAAACGTAAACGTTGGAAAACGTCATAATTTAAACAGTCAATCTTTTTCAGTGGCATGCAAAGAATGGTCAGATGGTCCACCACTTTGGTCCAGAGTGAAGCACTCTGTTTGGACAACTACAGATGGATTACTATGAATTTTCCTTGACTGTCATGGTCCCCAGATTACAAATCCTTACTCACCCAAGAGCCCATATAGGCCTACCACCCCTCTTGTGGTATCTATGAGCTTAGCTGGCAGGCTAGCTTCGCTGGAACTTATGAGTTTGTGGTTCTGAGATGGGACGATGTGTACATGAAATGCTTGGTGTTGTGGTGAAATGTGTGATGACACTGCCGCTAGTTAAAGTCTAGAAGCCTCCGTGGCTAATCATTTAGCAAGCTAACGACTGGTTATCTTCATTCACTTCCACTAATCCAAAAAACATCAGCACACTCATCACAACTTGTGGATACGGACCTTTCCAAAAATGTCCACTTGCAAAGTCATGAATGCCACAAGAGGGTGATGTTTATTCTGTATAGAGCTCTATTTGAAGGTACCACAAGTTCATGAGCTGTGATGACCTTGCTTGCGTTTTCAGAAAGAGCGGAGGCCATGGCGGTTACTTTTTGGTGAATATATGGAAATTTTGCCATATAGAGTTTTTCTTTGTCATTTTAGAAAATGTCAATATTCCCAAAGAGCTAACTAGCCTTAGCATTTCCGGCTAGTTAGCTAGTTAGTAAATAGACTTGGTGGCCTCTAGACGTCGACAGCTTCCTAGCAGCAATGTTCTCACAAATTACAGCCAGTGATACCACTTGAACACCAAACATTTTGTGGACATGTTACCATGTTGTAATTAGCAAACATTGCTGGCACAACAAATTAGGACGACTGTAAAAATCACAAGTGATGCTTGTTGTGCTAAAACACGTTAGCTAGTTCAAAACAAAACGCTGACCAAGTACAACTTCACATCATCTATGGCTTGAAAGAGTCTTGTTCTTTCTTCACACTTTCACCTTTTTTCCTCATTCACCATCTGTAATAACTGAATAGAGAGACCTTACATTTCTACAGTTTTTGACATTAATTCCCCTCATCACCAGTTGCAAAAAAAAGGGACACTGCAGTATATCGAGCAGTTTTTCAGACACCAGAGTTAACTCCTGACTGCAACTGTAAGTTCAGATGTCATCATCTGAATTATAACACACTGGAAATAGGGAACAAAGAAGTGTAGAGACTGTGTGGGGGTGAGATTAAAATACCCCGGGGGACTCATAAAACATCTCTACCCAAGGGGAACAAAAAAAAAAAGAAAAAAAGATGACGACAGCTTGCTGAAGTTACTACTGAAAAACAACAAAAAGTATAAAAATAAAGATAGAGAACTAATAAATGGAGACCTTGGCTCGTTAAAGTGAAATCAAAGTGAGATTGAATATGTTGTGGTGAGTGAACTCACAAGTTTAGTCATTAGCTTTTGTTCCAAGTCCAGGAGCAGTCCGCTATTAAACAAAGGTGTGAATCATTTTCCCCTTGTTAATCCAAAAGCCATGTATCTGGATATATATACACACATTTTTTTATGCTTTCTCATGAATTTTATAGAACTGCCAACTCTTAGGCCCATGCATTATACATTACACTCTTGCAGAGGATTGAACGGGGTCTCAAATCGCTCATGGTTGAACGATCTTCAGAGCCTCTTTCCCGTTTTCTGTATGCAAAGGTGTTGCGCTTTGTACCTGTTCACCTCTCTCCAGCGTCTTTATGCAGGGCTGCGGCAGGCTTTTGTTACTGCGGATCTTTCCAGTGATAACTCAGCCCTGATGGCGAAATGGCCCACTGAAATTGAAAGGATGTGGCGCTCCTCATCTCCAGCGTAAGGGGACACCTTTTGTGTGTTTGTGTGTGTGAATACATGTATGTTATAAAGGGAAGGTCTGAGACACCGAGGTATGGGTTTCCATCCTCCCTCATGTAGTATCTTTATGCTCTGTGTGGATGTGTGTTATTTTGAGTCTGTGCGATGGATAATGAGTCCGCACAATGAGAGGCTCGTATTAACCCTCTAGGGCGTGTGACATCATCGTTTCCAAACAGGTTGGTCGATCTATAAAAAAAAAAAAAAAAAAAAAAGGCCCTGTCATAATACGTACACACACAATGAAACACTGTTTTAACTGAGCCACAGAGGAGGGGGAAACTAAGACGTTTCCCAATACCTGTTTTTAAAAATATATCTCGGGTTCAGCTTTTTATGATTACAACACAACAGAGATATATATATATATATCTTTAAGCCGCTTGAGTTGAGTTCAAGTAAAGACTTTGAGACTTGACCTGCAAGTCAAAAAAAAAAAAGAATCAAGTTTTTCCAGTTTATCGATGCCTGGTATGCAAATTACAACAGCACAACAGCCAAAATCCCAACAAATGCTTTTTTTATATATTTATTGGAAACAGTGCAATGAATATCCAGTGGCACACAGTGAATCAAAGCTTTTCTATGTAAGTGAAACACACAGTAGCTCAGTATTTTTAGCCGTCAGTGACAGAGCTCTATTGATATATGTGCTGCTCTGTCAATCCACCACTTTCAGGCTGAAATATCTCAACAACTGTTTAATGAATTCGGATGACATTTCGTAGAAATGTTACGAATCCCCGGCAGACGAATCCCGCCGACTTTGGAGGAATGTGCCCAAGTATTGCACCTAAACTGGATGTGCTGCTTATTCAGACGTTGCACGTTTACAAGCCTGTATCTCTAAATCTGGAGACTTTGAATTGCATATTTTTCTTCTAAATGGAAGGATTAAGTACACCTTTATGGGTTAGGGACACTCTCCTGTTTAAATCCTCTTGGATTAGCTGGAAAATGGATTGTCACAAAGATAGCCGTTCTTCTGAGCCCGTGAAAAGGTGACATTTTAGAGGTACGTGCTTCCCGCGGGCCAGGCGATGCTACAGTGATCTTATCAACGTCTTATCGTTAAACCACCCAAAAGTACCTAAAGTAGTTAAAATCAGCTTCACATTAAACATCTACGGCAGTTAAGTGCAACAAACTATTTAATGCAGCAGTTTTATTGATCCAAAAACATACTTTATCTAGTATTTTTGTCTGTAAAATGTGTACTTTTACTTTTGATATTCTAAGAACAGTTTGCTGATTTGATCAAAACTAAATATTTACTTTCAAATGCAGGGCTTTTACCGTTAGTGGAGTATTTTTTTTCTTCTTTTACTAAATGATCTGAATATTTTATCATGACTATATCATGACTTCACTTTGTTTCCATTCCAGCATCTCCCACGGACTGGCCTTGACATTTGGTGGTTCCCACTTTATGTGTCATACTAATTTTGACTTCATTTGAGCTCCACCACAACGTTCAGGTTTCGGGTCGAGTCATTCCCCACGGCCACTGAATGGATTGCCGTTCACGTTCAAGTTCCTCTCGGGGTGAATTGTGAAAATGCCGGTGATCCCTCACATTTGAACGCATTCATCGGGTCAAATACTTAGATTTATAGCCAAATACCTGCGAAAGTAAGGACAACATGTGCAATGAGCAAACATTATAGGGCTAGCGCAGTATGGGTTAGCTGCACAGAGCCACTAGCATGACAGTAGACACTCCATCTTGTTAGACATTCATTTATCTGAGGTCCAGCTGAGGCAGAAGGGCCCATATCAAGTCACAAGTCCCCATTTTTGCACCACGCGTCCAAAATAGAGTCTGCGGTTGAAATCTGAAGTCTCCGCTTCTCATAATTTCACATTTTAAACGACTTGAATGGCTCTCCTCTTCTTCTCAGTTTTCTCTTGTGTCATCCCATGTTTTCTCTCATTCTCCTGACCTTCCCTGTCCCCCACCCCCCATCTCTCTTCCACTGCTCATGCTTTATCTCCTCTGATTTCCTGAGGTGCTGGGGATATCGTCTCGCCACTGAGTCTGACGTTGCGCTGTCTCTTCTTGCACCGAGGAGCTGATCTCTCCCTTTAGACTCTGAGACTTGGATAATGTCCCTTTTAGTCTGCCGCATCCCTCTGTCTCTCTTTCCCCTCTGCTGCCTGCAAACTACATATCCATTCGTCAAGCCGGACAAGAGGATGGAGGGACGAGGGAGGGAAACGATCACCCGGATGGAGATCAATAGTGGAGCCCTTGATCCTTTACTCATTCCTCCCACTGGACATCTCAGACACTCACAGACAGCTCTTCATCCCTGTTCTGTTGTCTCTGTTGGACAGCGAGCTTATGCGCCATTAATGGACATTGACCTTTCCTTTTTTTCTTTTTTTGATTCCTTAAACATTTCACTCTCTGATTAATCCTCACATCAGTTTCATGAATCAAGTTTGAATGTGCATTGTGACTCAAGGATAATTCAAGCGGAGATGTTTTTTTTTTTTTTTTTCTGCTGTCTTGGACTAGTTTTGTTGTCTGATGGGACATCTGGTGGTGCCTTCCTGTAATGCAGCCTGGTGCGTTCTGATGTGTATTTCTTTTTCCCGCTCAAAGTGACCTAGTTGCACTATGGGAGTGCTGGCTGCTTCTGTCAGTGTGGGAGAAAATGTTTGACTATCAAGAACCGTTCAGGACAGGAAGTTACTCAGACAATAAACCTCTAAATGTAATAATGAATGTGGCTATACTCCAAATGAGCTCTTAGCACGTCTCAAATGTTTGCTGGTTTCACTTTAACCTCTGTAATTATTTGAAAATAAAAGAGGTTATTCAGTTTTGTATAATCTCCAACAGCAATCATCAGGAAATGTAAATAACATTGAGCATCTTGTGACAATGCAATGTTCTTCTGGGAAACTTTTGGACCTGGCATTTGTGTGGATATTACTTAGACATTTTCCACCCACCTAGATCAGACCAGGCACCCCCACCTCATAGCAATGACACTCCTTGATGGCAGCAGCCAACCCCAGCAGGATGCAGCCTGACACAGACACACACACAAAAACCGTTTAGGAACAACTCAAAAAAACATGTGAACAGCACAAGGTGTTGACCTGGCCTCCAAATTCACTAGATCCCAAACTGATCAAGCATCTGTGGGATGATCCACAGAGGCCCCTCCCCTCAACCCATAGGACCCAACGGCCCCCACTAACAACATCCTGTTACCACACCACAGGACACTCTCAGAAGGCCTATGTCCATTCTCTGATGAGTCACAAATGTTTTGGAAGCACAAGGGAGACCTACACAATATTAGGGAAAGATTCCATGAAACAATGCTGACATAGGTTCTTGTTGTTGGTCTCAACAACAAAAAACTGCCAAATCTGGCCTTTCTGTGTGGAGTTTGCTTGTTCTCCCTGTGTGGGGTACGCCGGCTTCCTCCCACTGTCTAAAGACATGCTTGTTAGGTTCACTGGTGATTCTAAACTGGCCGTAGGTGTGAGTGTGAACTGTTGTCTGTCGCTGTGTTAGCCCTGCGATAGACTGCCCCCGTAGAGAATTACAGTCATAAAGAAAATTCATTACACATAAATGTTGCAGTTTTTTTTATTTGCTGCATGTTGAAATGACTTGACATGGCCAGAGGGTGGAGCTATGACAAACAAATCCACATGTTCAGTGAATCAAATCAAACTGAGGTCTCAGGTCTCTTTTTCAGTTCTTCAAACATCAGAGATCACATTTATCTATCGAAACTACACTCAACTCTTTCTGTCTGTCCAAATTCTTTTCAGTAATTCACTTGATGAGAGCAAGGTTTTATAGAAATGAGCGACAAAACTACCAAAAGAAGAGCAGTCTTTATTAAACCAGGTTTCTTACTTCATGTATGTGCGAGCTGGGAAGATGTGAACATGGATTATGAGCCTTTAAATCAGACTGATTTGCACATTTGTCCTGTACACAAGAAAACAGCTCCCCACCTTGAGGTATTTTACAACATACTGCTGCAGCACCCTATTTACACATAACTTGTTGAAACTGATAACACCAGCAAACATTTTGGTCTCAAGTGTCCATCTCTTTGACATCACGTCATAATTAGCAGCCAGTGTTGATTTCCAAACTCTTCTGCTCTGACTCTGGACAGATGAAGTCTGACTTATCCTTCTCAGAGAGCGTCTTTGTCCTGCAAACTGTCATCACAGTTTCTCATTTCATACATAAATGAGCTTTTAAGAGGCTTTAACGGAAGCAAACCGTTCATGTTGGTGGTGGTGGATGTGTTGCGTGATGTCGCTCTTGTACAAGCAGAACATTTTCACCACAAAGGAGGGGTGAGAGGACAAGAGAGTTGACTGACAGTAAGACAAAAGCCATTGAAAGAGGAACTACTCTCCAAGTTCATGAAAGCGTTCTCCACAGATAGGATGCGGTTTTCCTGCTTTCTTGGTGCATTTCAGTCAGATCTCGACCTGGATATGAAAAACGACTGTCTGTGTATTTACCAGTTCCTTTTCATTTCATCAGGCCTTTGCTGAAAGTGAGGATCACGGCGATCAGAATGAATACTCTCAGTGATAAGGATAAAAACAATCAGCCTTATAGATTATTAAATTACACCACATTCATGCAACTAAGACCACATTTCCTAAAAGTTATATTTACAGTGTACCGTAACATTATAATATATAAGATCTCTCCACAAACCACCAGCGTCAGTATTGGGACATGATAGATTTGCTGATTTTAAAAACTGCAGCCAATCTAGTTTAGTTAATCCAACGACATTTTCATAATCAGGAACTAAAGAATGGCATTTCACATGTGCACAGCCATGCTCAACACGCAATAAATGCCTGCCTGCTACACTGTCAATGATCCGCGGCCTATCCGGGTACGAGCAAAACATTTCGTGGGCGCGCTTTGCTCTAAAACGCGCGTCCACCGCGATTTTTCGGATAGGGCCTGCCAAGGGGGAACTAGCACATCCCGCCAAAGAGACTTATTATGACCTGACTAGAGGGCGGGATGCAGCGCCCGCCCACATGTGCTGTGCTCTCCATTGACGGGCTTCCGTGCATTGCGCGACAACTGCGCAGCCAAGCCGATCTAAAAGCTTCTCCCAGCGTTGAGTGCTGCGCTGCATTGACGTTAACATGATGTAATAATCTGCGCTGTGATTACTCTCTGGGTGTCTACCGGAGGAAACAACACATCCACATATAGGCTGCAGAAATTCAGGATGAAAGATTTCTTTGTGTGTTTGGGCAACTGTTAGCGACTTTTCTGGGGAAAGGTCCACAGCTTTGCTTAAATAAAAAGTGCTGCACTACACTGGACATGCGATGTGAAGACGTTTGTGCAGCCACGAGGGCTTCGATGACCATTACTGCGCCATTTAATCCGCCGTGCGCTTTAACGCGCCACCGATAGTCGATGATAGGATCGGATTTTCCACATTGCAGGTGCTGTTACGCGCAGCCGCTGCTGCACGCCGCGTCGGAACACAAAGCGTAACGGCGAACGATTACAGTCGGAGGATGGTGGCGAAGATGGCGAGCTACGGGGCGAGCTGTCACCTGGAAGACGGGTAAGACCTATTTTTCTTGTCACAACGGCAGTTTGCACCAATGTTTTCAGTCGTTGCCAGCTTGGATCGCACAGTGTCCCCACAGGAAGTGGCGTCTTTTGTTGTTTTCGGTTTGGGGCTCAGCTCTTTTTGCTTTTTTAGATCAAACGCATCTACAATCACCGTTTCCTCGTCAGAAACGCGCGTATTGTTCAGTTAGATCCAAAGAGAAAGCAGCCTGAAATCGTGATCTCTTTGTTGCGCTGTCTCTGGGCTGCACGCTGCTCTGTTGTTACATTGTGATTACTCACTGACAACAGTGTATCATCGTAATGTGTGTGGAGCGAAAGCTGCAAGCGAGTTTGGTGCAAAAGATGAGGCTCCGCAGATAATTACAGGAGAAATTAGCCACATTATTTGATACTAATGTAACCTCAACATCGAGTGTAGCCTACTGCTGACTTTCTGCTTACACTTTGTAATCATGTTTGAAGATGCTGCGTAAACACATGTTTTGTCAACACGCACCTCCCATTTAAACTAGTTATTTCCCCTTTTAATAGTCCGCTTCTGATCCACATCCGTGTCTTTAATATTTACACGATAACCATCATGTGCTGTATTGTATTGTGAACCACAGACAGGTGATGTGATACTCATGACTCATCCTCCTCTCTGAATGCTACCGTGTCGTCACCTGGGCATCGTTTACCTGCTGACCAAACTGGAAATCCCCAAAGCAACAATAACAATGCAAGATGGAGAATGCTTTATAAACTCCACACTGTTGAAATCAGCATATAAATAGGAATTAAATACACACAATAACTCTATTTCAGAAGCAGTGGCAGGGCAAGCTTTCCTTACACCATTATGAGTTAAAGATTTAGTAGGCCACGGCCCCACTACTAAAGGATTGGAAATTAATAATAATAATAAAAATCCATTTTATATGTTGGCACGTCGCAGAGCACTCAGGGTCACCTTACACAAAACGGCAATGCATAAAACATCATAAGAATAAAACATACAATGCAATAAAATTAGAAATAGATTTAAAAGGTATATAGGAATGAGATAAAAGGGAAAGTGGGTTAAAAAGAGTTAAAAGCTATGTTAAAGAGATGCGTTTTAAGTCAAATGTGTGGAGTTCAGCTCTGAAACCCATGGTGTACAGTGCACAGTTGAAGAACCGGGTTCGATGTGGTCCATGGAGAGAGTTTACATATGCGTGATGTGACGAGGGCGTGGACAAGAATGGCAGCGGTGCTTTGTGCGAGGAATGGAAGTAAGCGGACTGAGTGATGTTGTTGATGTAAGCTTCAAGAGATAAGGTGCTGTTGAGGATGACACCCAGGCTCTTAACCTGAGGGGAGGGAAGTGCAGTGGAGTTATCAGTGTTTAGTGAGAAACTGTCAACTTTGGCTAGAGTGGAAGTAGAGCTGACGAGGAGGACTTCTGTTTTACTGCTGTTCATTCGTTTGCAGGAGAACCAGGATTTAATTTCTGTTACAGGCGAAAAGGGCAGGGGGTGGAATAGTGGAGGTCGACTTTGTAGACAAGCAGAGCTGGGTGTCATTCGCATATGAGTGAAAATGTAACTTGTATTTACGGAAAATATTGCCAAGAGGAAGAAGGTAAACGACGAACAGTAGAGGACCCAGGACGGAGCCTTGGGGGACTCCTCTGGTGACAGGTGTTTAAGCTGAAAAAACTCTATACGGTGGGAGAGATGTGATGCAAACCAGTCACGACAGGTGACTGTTTGAGGAGGAGGTTGTGGGAGATGGTGTCTACGGCTGCACTTAGGTCAAATCAGAATAGTTAAAAGTCCAGACTCAGCTGCCATGAGGAGGTCTTTAGTGATTTTAGTAAGAACTTTGCGATGGGCAAACTTGGGCGAAAACCTCAAGTTTAAACATGTTGGAAGTAGTAGTTAAATAGTCATGGATCAGAGTTGAAACTGTTTTTTTCTTCAAGTATTTTTGACAGAAATAACAAGTTTGAGATGGGACCGGAGTTATTTCGGTTACTGGGGTCCGCGCCAAGTTTTTTGAGTGTAGGGGTAAATGCAACACCTTTGCAGTGATCCTGGACAATTAGTAACAGAGTGTAGCAAAGGTCGTCTGCTATTCTTTTGTTCCCCTGGTTATGGTTGCAGACTAACTGACAGACGTTTATCTACACACAGATGTTCCCTTTCTGCGCAATGTTTATGGGAAGTTGTAGAAAGCACAAAAAAAAAAGGCGTAGCTTTTATCTTTCAGCCAAGACAGACCAAAACCCTCCCTGAGGATTCTGTTATCACGCTTTGTAGGACGACGACAGAAACAAGTGAGAGCAGAGGGGTTATCCTGTGACAACTAATGAGCTTCTGGTGTTGTGCTGCCGTGACGAGTTGGCAGAGGAGCTGACCTTGAAGAGAAGAAAACAATATTTCCTGCACAGATGTATGAAAACAAAGGAAACCACAGCTGCTTATCGGGATCAACAGACACCGAATGAAAGCATTGGTCATGACTAATAGTTCATATCGCGTCCTTAGAAGTGAGGGAGAGAAACAGGAAGGAGACGGTGACCTACATTTTTCACGCCTGCTGGTGGTGAACTCGTTCTTCTTGTGGGGTTGGCTCTCGTGTGTTTTTCTCTCGCAGGCGTGCTGCCTCTTGTTGTAGGCTCAGATTTAACTGTGTTAAGAGGTTGCTCCGGTCCACCGCTCAGATACAGAAACTGTTTGCACTTGAACTTGGTTTGTTATCACTTTAATACGTTTGGTGTTAATTATATACTCATCTAAAGAATTTAGGTGGAACAACACTGATCTGTGCTTTGCAGGTCTGGCTAATGTGATGGAGATTTTTTGCCAACTAAATAAACTATATGAGCATGTCTTTGCAACACGATGCCAGTAAATAATCCCAAGACCTAAGATGTACTGAGATCAGGGAAATGTTTTCAGGAATATGACAGCTAGAGCTTCTGTAGACCTGCAGCTGAGATATCGTGAAGCAATGAGAAGCGAGAGCTTTGAAGAGACAGAGTTAGGAACTATTAAAATATTTCAATAGGAAATGATACCTTGTATGTAAAAGAGAAGTAGGAGAAAGGGACCGGTATTGTGTTATTAATGGACGATTGGCTGTTATAGCGGTGGTGGAAAACAGCTTGGAGGAATACGAATGGAAAAACTTTATGTACGTTATTTTATAAAACATGCGCAAAAGAGAAATTAAAATTATTTTTCACAGCAGATAAAGCAAATTGCTTCTCTTGTAGGCATATGGGCAGGAAATAAAGAAAGATATGAAGAAAATATTTAAGCTTTCACAACTGAGGAATTATACTTTGGTAAAGTGAACATCAGACAGATACCTGTTTAGGATAACGTCAGTCTCAAGCATAAAGGCTATTATTAGAAAGTGGCTGAGGACAGGGTTATCTAAGGCGAAGCACTGGATTGAGCTAATGAAAAATATTTTATATATGTAGATGAGATGACTTTCTCCCTCAGACTGTCAACTGTCTGAGGGAGGGGTCAACTGGACTTTGTAGAGTTTCTCGAAGATGTTTCATCCAAGTAGCTTCTTCAGTTCTGTAAGCCTGGTGGGGAGTTGGGGCTTAAATAGGCACATCTGTGGGTGTTCATAATCAGAAACTAGGCTGGAAAAAATTAAATTTAGAATAGAAAAAAATAAAAACAAATAAAAACTTCTGACTGAATAAGATTGAGCGTGCAACTTGCAGAACGCTCTGGTTCAATGCCTCAGATATTGAAAGTAAAATTTTGCTTAGGGAATATATTCACAAATCTATAGATGTTTCTTTAATATGCTACCTTTTGTTTTCCCTTTTTTCAGTTTGTTTTATTTAAGTAATATAGTTCTGTGTTAACATAACAGAACTATATTTAGAAGTGTGTGTGTATAAATCTCACCAGCTATGCAAAGAACCCGGCCAGTATTTTTCCACGGCGGGTTTCCTCTACCACCGACACCGCTCTGACAGTTTGGGTGGGATCGAGAAGTGTGAGAAAGTGAGATGCAGATGTTTACACATTTCCTGTTTTGCTTATTCGCGTGACTGTGCATTTTCCCTTTCACGAGAAGAAGCGGTGCGCTTGCGTGAGCTCGCAGCTGCACACGTTTAAAACGCAATAATTCGTACTGCCGGCTTTATAGGTTGTCTGAATGTTATCTCCTCTGCCCCACAGAGACGGAGATATCCCCGTGGCAGAAAACAAAGGTAAACATCAACCCGTTTTTGTTCCTTCCCTCCCCCCCCCTCGCTCGCTGTTGGCTTCTCTTTCTACTTTCGCTTTGTCAGAGGGCAGATGCATGGCTGACTCCATGTGTTTGTTCAGTGATTGCTGTGCAGCCTCGTCCGCCTCCATTAAATATTTAAAAAGTGTGCATCCCTGTCTGTTATTCATCACTACTTCTGCTTTCCTTCCTTTATTTATACCTTTGTACTTGTCTGCCTCATCGCTGTGTGGCCCTACTACTTTCCATATCATTTGCGTTGAAGGGCAGAGGGATAAATGTGCAGTCACGCAATCACTTCTGTCCTCAAAGTACACAAATTACATTTGCCTTTTAAAGCAGAATTCTTTTTATAAACTTTCAGGATTCAGTTCCTCCTATATTTGTGGGTTTTTTTTCTGGTGAAATACCAGATACTTTTACACCTTAAGGCCTTTAAAAATGTTCAGATAAAAAATAATTGGTGATCTGACAATTTGTCGTCTGATACCAGTTGCAAAACATCACCTCAAGATACTGGGAGTATTGTTCACTGTGCTCTGTTCTTCTAAAGTTTTACAACCTTTTGTCTTTCGCGCCACTATAATTTTAGACCAGCAGATGGCAGGCAACACCCATGAATACCTTCCAAACAGTTCAGGCTGCTCACGGCCACACATCATTGTGTGCAGACGTGTGGTTGCATGTGTGCATCTGTGAGGGTGCTCGCTCTCCACCTTGTTTGTCAGTCTGATGAAGGGGAAGCGCCTGTGCCAGAGTGAAGAAGAGGGATGCCCGGAGAGAAAGAGAGTGCAGAGAGAGAGAGAGAGAGAGAGAGAGGCGAAGCAGACAGATTGAGCGAGAGCGGAAGAGAGAGATTGATGAGGGAGGTGCCGCGAGTCGAGCGGCGATGGCAGCATCTGCTTGTTAGTCTAAGATAAAACTCTGTGGGCCAGAGAGGATGTGCTCCATCCATTAGCCAGCCAGGCACTCAGCCAGATGGCCCGGTCCGTGGACATTCGCTGCCGCTGCCGGGAAGAGAGAAGCCGCAGCTCCCGTGGACCCATCTATATAAATGTGCCAGAATGTTAATGCACGGCACTTATCACAGGCTCCTTCTCAGGGTGCCACAGTTCAGCTACTGTGAGTGATGCAGAAGCCGGTGGTGCAGTTCAGCTGCGCTCAGGGCTTTTTTTGATGACTAATATGGATGGAGACGTAAAAAAAAAAAAGCACCCTAAAACTGGAGTTCTCACTGGGACTGCACCTGCTCTACTCTATTATTACTTTCCTTATGTAAGGAAAGTTTTTTTGAACACTTGTCAAGTCAAGCGTGATGAGGAGTTGAGCAGCTGACACTTTCTCTGCTTTAAATAGGCTTAGGTGCGATACCGAAGATACAGAGTCGAAATATTTATGCTTTACACACTACTGAGTCTCTTGGGATGGTTCTACTTGTGGTGAAATTAATCAGGCTTTACTCTCCCATCTGTAATCGGTGATTGAGCATCAACTGGGTCAAATCATATACACAGAAATGGTTCAGTGAAGTGTTCAGACCTTTTTAAAGTCCTCTAATTCCAGTAATGGTCGTTAATTTTAAGTAAAAGTGATGACTAATATGTGACCCTTTGTCACATTTCGACATTACTGCATGAGTACTGATGAACCAGACGGCATTCACCTCACGACGCTTACTAATCTGTTGCAGATAACCTGACGGAAAGCGACGGCAGTAGTTCAGGTAAGCACAAATGTCACACCAAAACAAGTTAACCTTTGTGGCGCGACTTTTACTCATTGCTTACTGGAAGTTCGTCTCAGAGTTTGCTGCTTACTCACGTGCACCTTGGTTCATTGTTCAGAGAACACGGGAACGTCCACCGAGGAGAGCTCGGAGGAGGATGAAGAGGAGGATGAGGACTCTGGTGAGGGATGCACTCGTACTGCGGAGGAGTAGATGGGAAGCGTTATGAGATGCCGCTCTTTAGTTTTAATGATAAAAAGGAACCTGGAAAAACATCTTTCTGCCTCCACCTGTAGGGATCATGAATAAACATGTTTGTTTACTTCGCACAAAATAAAAGTCAATAGAAGTGACTTCCTGCGCTTTTGTCATCCTTGCGGGAATAAATGAGATAAAACTTCTCCATTAGATGTGCTGGTAGGCAGATATAGTTTGACCTTTTGGTTGAAGCTCTTTGCTCCAAACCAGCTGCTGGCAGAGGGTTCAGTCTTACAGACATCAATCATCTCACGCAAACTCTTGCAAGAGTGCAAATCAGCATATGCGACGAAACGTTTGAACCACTCCTCCCCATTTCTCTGTTCCTCAACTTTCTCATATTTAAATTTTCACCAGGAGCCTGCGCTGGGAAGGATGGAGAAGAGGAAGGTAAGGAGCACTTCCTACACAGTTTATAAGGAAGGCGTGTGCACTGTCAATACCACTTATTTATTTCCCTTATGTTCTTTTCAGATAATGAGGAGGTCGACGCAGAAGAATCAAGAGATGGTAAGACACATCGTGAAACAAAATGCTGATACATGCGACTAGTCTGCATATTTAAGATGAACTAGGTTGTTGTTTACAAGCAGCTCGGTCGTGTCTGCTTGTTGTAGTAGTTGCCTTGGTGTTAGTGGCCAGTCATACCACATAATTATGCAACAAAATGTAGGACTCTGCCGGCTGTGATGTAGCTTCAACTTTGATTCAATCGAGCACGCTCAACCCTTAACCAAAAAACTGGCAAGTGATGTGAAGTTCGTCAAGGGACGTCCCCTCCCAGCGGTTTAACACAACATTTCAGCCTCTGAGATTTTCACACGCTAATGCTGCATCGATTTTGTCTTCCAGAAATAGCAGCCGGGCCCGAAGCAGAGGTCTTGAATGGTAAAGGTAAGCAGATCGTAACCGATGCGCTGCAGTCTGCTCCTGTTAGAGTCTTGCAAATAACACCCCGTTTGTTGTCGTACGTCCTGGCAGATGAGGGGAACTTCAAATTATGCTGTGAAAAATGCAAAGCCATCCAGCAGGTGAGCTCAGGATCCGGATGTTATCTCACAAAATGTCTCACCCGTCTGATCTTACTCCTGATACTTGCTTAATCGAATTTGATGTTCCTGCTAAGAAGCCTTACGTCTTCCCTGTAGTTTTTATATAATGGTATATCTGTGTTCTGACAGAGCCATGGCAGCGAGATTGTCAAACCCAGGAGGATCTCCAAGGGACGACTCCAGTACGGGTGACATTGTGTCTCTGAAGCGCGTTCATATCGATTCCTTACATCATCCCTGACCTTGTGTGTGTGTTTGTGTGTGTGTGTTGTTAGGGTGCAGCTGGAAGGAGAGGGCACATACGAGTGTGCGGTCACCGGCCTGGTGTTTGAAGCATCCGAGCGGGTCCTCGTGCGGTACTCGGTCCTATCCTGGTCCAAGTTTGGCTCCTTCCTGAGAGACTCCTGGAAGTTTGCTGGACCCATCTTCAACGTGGACACGGTCAACAAGGACGCGTCGGTCCTCAAGTCCATCCAGTTCCCTCATTCCGTCTGCCTAGCTGGTAAGAACATTTGTTTTATCTTTAACATGTCATTGTTGTGGCCTCCTGTGGTGACTCCTGAGCTCATAAGACGATGTTGTGAACATTGCCCGGAGAGATGTCACCCGGATGCTGTCGTAAATCTAATTAAAAGTTAAATTTAACCTCTTAAGATTAAAAAAAAAATCCACTGTTGGTTTATAAATAGATTTTGGTGTGACAACAAAGCTAGAATTCTAGATAAATACGATATAATCCATCATTTAATGAACTGAAATATTTGAAATGATCTTCACACAGATCCAGAAAATGAAATGACATTCAGTGTCCTGCACATAAAAGACAACCGTCCACTCATCGAGCCGACAGCGGACCACTCAGGGAGCCACGTGAAGTGGAACGTGACGTCCCTGTCGCCGGTGGGTCCCATCATTCAGACGAGCCAGGCTGTGGAACACCACGGGGTGGTCCTGGTCTACAAGCAGCTCAGTGGCAGCGAAAACAACAACAACAACTACAACTTCCACGTCTACCTGGCCACCAACAGCCAGTCGGACATCAAGGTCGGTGATGTAATCTGGGCCGTGATTGTTTCGTCGTATCTATTTTTAAAACTGAGCTTTGTTTTGGAAATGTGGTAAAATTTTTTCAAAACCTTCTGCAGTTTCAGGATCCTGTTTTATTTTTATACTCACCTTGGCACCTAGTTAACAGATGCTCCTTTCAAACTGAGTCTTCAAACCTGTGAAGAAAGAAGCACGGTGTTTCTTTAAAGTCTGTCTTTTTAGGATTCCACTAAGATTTTAGTATTTGTTCCTGTGCACCGATCAGCCACAACATTAAAACCACTGAGAGAAGAAGTAAATAACATTGACCATCTTGTGACAATACAATGTTGCTGCTGGTTAAACCTGGACCTGGCATTCATGTGGATGATACTTAGACATGTAGCACCCACCTAGACCAGACCAGGCACCCCCACCCCATAGCAATGACACTCCTTGATGGCAGCAGAACATCCCCAGCGGGATGCAGCCCGACACGAGGTGTTGACCTTCACTCCAAATTCACTAGATCTCAAACTGATCAAGTATCTGTGGGATGATCCACAGAGGCCCCTCTCCTCAACCCATAGGACCCAAAGCCCCCCACTGACAACATACTGCTACGACACACCACAGGACACCCTCAGAAGGCCCATGTCCATTTTCTGATGAGTCACAACTGTTTTGGAGGCACAAGGGAGACACAATATTAGGAAGGTGGTCATAATGTCATGCCTGGTTGGTGTATGTCCTGACATCTGAATCCAAATACGCATCTCGTGCCCAGCCTCTGAAAGCTTTTCTGGTGTATGTGGAAATAAAACTACTCACTGTCCACTTCCAAGGTTTTGACAAACTTCTCATGACGTATTCCTCAATTAAATCAGTTGCCTGTTTTAACTGAGGACTTTTTTTTTCCCGTGAGACGTGAGCGAAAACAAAAAAAAAAAAACGACAACAAAAATACCTACCTTGCAGGAGCAGCACAAGGAAAAAAAAACATTCCATTCACAAGACCACACCGCTGCATTGTTCAATCAAGGCTTCCAATTACGCCAGCTCCTCGTCCGTTAAAACTCCGGCAAAATGCCAGAGGATAAAAAAATAAAAAACATAAGGACAGCGTTAGGGCTAAAATGTAACTTTCACTTTTTGTTCGTGCAGTGACTTCGCTGCGGTCGGGCTCCATAGAACAAACAGATGATTTCCAGACTTGTGTAATGTAGTGATCTCTGGTATCAATGACCTTATCAAACCACTTGTGAAATTTGTTGTGGTACTTGTGTGCAGGGGCTGGGAGCGCAGTAAATAAGTAAATTTAATGTCACGGTGTGTGTTTTACCGTAAGCCTGACAGCTACATGACAATAAGTCTCTCCTTTTTTTAACCATTACTGACCTCTCAGAGGAAGTGTGTGGTTTTGTGAGCTTGTGTGCTTGGGAGGATGCAGCTGTTAGATAATCATGCTGCCACTACTACAGTTTTTTTCCTTTTTTTTTTTATCGCCACTCAAATAAATACCTAAAAATGTAGTCATGTGTGTAATAGTCTGGTAATAATTTTCCACTATGATGTGTTTTTCCGTCACCGTGCCCACCGTGTTGCTCTGTCCTGCAGCCATGCAGCAACTCCTTCAGTTTAGTCATTTTGTTTCGTCATCGTTTTGTCTTCCTGCTCTCCTCTCGTGAACTAGGATATAACCAAACAGGTGCGGTGCTACAAGAATCGTTACGTTCGGATAGAGAAGCCTCCCACGTGTAAACTCGACGAGGGGACGTATCGTCTCCTGAGCGAGCCGGAGGGAGAGATCAAACCTCAGGTGCGTCTCTTTGCATATGCGCCGCTAGAAATCATTTAGATTAGGAGCTTATTTAATGTGTGTACGCGATGTTAGCAGCCCACTCACCTTTTAATATATCACTTTCCCACTAAGTATTTCTGTTTGATACTTTGAATGATGGCCCCATCCATTACCCAAGTAACATCCGTCACCTAAGTGTCATGTACTCGTGTTTGCCTCATTTTTATACACTGCATGTACACTTTATCCTTTATCCAGATGCATGTATGAATGTGTCTGCACTCCTTCACTTTTGTCGAACCTTCCTCTTTTTTATCTGTCTCTCTCTGCTCGTCCACCCTTGAGCAGATGGGTCCCCCCATGCGAGCTGGTTTCTTTCTGTTTTAAAAGGGAGTTTTTCCTTTCCGCCATGACCTTGCTCTGGGGGTTTCGGTCTCTGGGTTATGCAAAGTGTCTCGAGACAATTTTTGTTTTTGATTGCTATATATTTTGCTCTTTTTAGTCACTGCACAAGCAAATTATGTTTTTTATGTCTTCGTGCAGGACTTGAAATTCACCATCGCGGTGACCAAGATGAAAGGCTACTTTGAAGCTTTCTTTGAGCATCCGCCTCCGTTTACATTGTCTCTTGTGGAGATCAACACCGAGGAGACCGTATGGTCGGCTACCATCAGGGAAGGTACTGGTACATTTGATCTGACGCTAATGACACTGTTAGTTAAAAAGAAAAAAAAACTCTAAGTATTCAGGTTATATTTGTTTGAAAAATGAAAGATTTGCTGTACATCTTTCTATTTTTTGGAACTCAGTTAACAAGTTGACGTCCATGTTTTTCTTTTCTCCCAGGTGACTGTGTGGACGACACAGAAAAAAAGCCAAGGAAAAGAACACACAGTATGTTCCCTTTAAAAAAAAAATAAAATAAAAAATCTGATTTGATTTCTCCCTCACATATTTTTGCTCATGTTTACTTGACTCATATCATTTCGAACTTTTCACAGGCAGGCAGAGGAGCAGCAGCCCTTCAGAAGAGGAGACGACCTGTAAAAGACCTCGATGGCTGGACGAGTCAGGTAACTTTCCACACCTTTCACTGACTTCCGAAGAACACCTGAAGCATTTCCAGGTGTCCGTCTAAAACTACACTAAGATTAAGCACCCTCATGTGTCTCCTGTCCCCTCACAGACGGGGTGAAAGCGCAGACGACTCCCAACCAGGATATGACGGAGAAGCAGCTGCTGCTGGTGGCCAAGCGGCTCGGGAACGAGTGGAAGCAGGTGGCCATCTATCTGGACTTGAACTCCAAGGACCTGGATGACATCCAGGCGG
The DNA here is from genome assembly GCF_963514085.1 of Chelon labrosus. Lineage (NCBI taxonomy): Eukaryota > Metazoa > Chordata > Actinopteri > Mugiliformes > Mugilidae > Chelon > Chelon labrosus. Next base: position 18,730,745 of record NC_140346.1, read on the forward strand.
CGGAGAAAGACGTGATCATGCAGAGGCTGAAGATGCTGGTGCAGTGGAAGAGCAGGAGGCGGCCGGGAGAGGCCACGGCGCACCACCTGTGGAAGAGCGTGGAGGATCTGGATGACTTGCCAAACGAGGTTTATCAGACTCTGCAAGGTAAAAAACCCCCCCCAAAAAAAACGCTGCATATAAATAGCAGGATGTGGAATGACTACTTCATTAATCTAAAAACTGATCAAACTTTTAATGTCTTTGGCTGGTTACATGTTTAGGAAAGTGCTTTTATTGTCCGCCCCACATGAAGATAAAATGAAAACTGATTAGTGGTTTGCTAGTCAGACTAGATAAATGATCTTATCAGATTGGCTGCTAACCTTGATTCAGATCTTTATCCTGTAGATGTATCACAGTCCTGGATGGCTGTCTCCTGCAACATTAACATTTTTAGTTGGCTTCGCTCTTGAACGTTGTTTTGGAAAACTAATAAAAGTTTAAACACATCAGATGATTCTTGAGGTGTATCTGGATAAATTAGTCACAAACTACAAATATTATACATGTACAGTACACAGTGGCCCAGAAAAAGACTCATTTTATTTTGGCTGTGTCTATGTTTTTTTCAGATATGATGAACAATCAGGCAGCTAAGTGAAAGGGATATGAACTCAATGGACTGCTGGGATTATGTTGCTCCATGAGCTGGAAGATCGACGATCTCAGGAATACAGCAAAGCAGAGTTGAACTCTGCGCCAAAACACCAGCTCTTCCTTCAATTTGTATGTTTCACCTGACTATTTTTGTATTTTCATTTCATGAAAAGATTTTCCTTTTCGTTCAAACACGGCCCTTCGCTTCTGTAATGAGTACAGAAAGGACGAGCTGTACCTGTAGGTACTTTTTTTGTGTAGCCAGAATTTGATTGCCTACCACTATCAGGTTTAAAAATGACCTGTATGGACATGTAGCGGTCATTCAGATGTTTAGTAGCTAATTATGTAGCCAGCAACAGATATAAATGTACTGTAGGTGCTGCAGTGTTGCAACTGCAAGAAATGGGAAAAATCCAACCTGTGGATATTGTTTCAGTTTTAAATGTTTTGTTTGTGGGACTTTTCCTGCAACCATTAGGCATTGCATCGCACGCATGTGCATCTGACTGTTGTAAAAAGTTTCTGACTGAATTATGGAACTATTTTTACCTTTGTGCACACTTTGTTCTATACACACCTTTTTGTTTTTTTTGTTTTTTACCAGCCTATTTGATCTTTATATTTTTAAACTGTATTATATCTGTACATGTTTTTTTATTTGACCACTATGTCTTAAACCCGATGGAGTTGCTCATTTTGTATTGAAGATAAATCTTGTTTGTGCATTTCAGGTGGGTGCACTTTAGCAAACAAACTAGCAATACATCAGGTTTGGATGTTCAGGGCTAAATGTTCCTGCCTGTGCGAGTGCAACGAGACACTGAACAACTCCCTATGTTTTAGGTTAAGCTTTCAGGTCTTGTTTCATTGACGTTAGAAACGACAAACTACACTGTAAGCTGTCTGTGGAAATCTCAACACTATTTGAGAAAAGCGGCAGAAGTGGCACGTGGAGGGCTGAATCGGTCTTCCAGGTGACGATGCTATGCAGTAATGTTTACATTCAGAGAGCAGGTCTGCTCCCTCAAAGCATTCACCACCAACTTTCCGTCCTAGCTCTTGTTTCCACTTGTATCTGTCAGGTCAGAATCCCTCCAAAAGCTTTGGAAATGAAAAAGAAATGTGGACTGAATAAAACAAAAGAGAGTGTCTCCTAGATATTCTTTTAACTCTGCTATTAAATGTCATCGGTTTCGTTCAATAATCACTTCAACTTCAGCACTTGATATGAAGAAGACTTTATTATAAATAACAATAAATAATTTCACAGGCCAAATAAATAAATAAATAGATCTTAATTAATTAAATAAATAAATAAATAAATAAACACATTCCCCCAAATATTGGAATACATTAATACACTTACATTGGCCAACATGGCCTCCTCTGATAACATTAGCGATAATTTGACTGTCCCACAGCTCTGAACAGTCATGAGAGGTGTAAAGCACTTGGTTGGTAGTTTAAAGTAGCAGTAGTGAATTATTGGGTCGACTTGTTTAGTTGGTAAAAATGATAAAGGAATGGAGATATTGTGATATTGATTGGAAGGAGGACGCTGATGAGGTTGCAGGATGTCTACTTCTTGTGGTCTCCAGAGGAGATGTAGCCCATGGCTCGGCTGATGGTGATGGTTCGGACGTAGAAGCCTCTCATTATCTTACACATCCTGTTCCGGTTACTGAAGGAGTTTTCGCCCCAGTTCTGGCCAGGGTGTTCCTGAAGGACAACAGAGAAGGATACGGTGTGAATTCAGAAAAATAACGACCTGCTAGTTTCCCCACAAAACTACCCTAAGTTTCCTGTGTGCATGAAAGGAAAAAAAAAATCACCTTCCCTCTATTAAAAGATCTTCAGATATCAGTTTTCTTTTCAAATGCTGCAAGACAAGGTGTAAATAGGGAACAAACAAAAAAGAAGGAATAGAAACGTACCTCTGAAGAGTCGCCGTCTTCATCTGGCTTCAGGGAACAGTTCTGTATCAACCAAGGAAGATTGTGTAAGGCAACATAAAAATGTTATTTCCCAGGAGATTCTCTAACTATTCCTGTGTAGCATGTTTCTCACTTTCTACACGTTTCCACATGCACACTAAACACACCTCTCTCAGTGCCTGTATGGTCTTCAGAGTTGGTTCCAGAATTTGACGTTCTTCTTCGGGACTTCTGAGTGTGGACTCCTTGTAGGACCGGATAGCAGCGTCATAGTAGACAAAGTCCTTCATGATGTTCCTCAGACAGTCACTCTGTCAAGACAAATAAAAATAAAAATCAGACACCTGTTTGTACTATTATTTAATATATAGATTTACAGTATGTCTGATAATTCTAATATTAAAAAAAAAAAACATGTCACCAGCATACCTCACTGAAGGAGGAAGTTCTTTGCGTCGTGCAACCTGAGTTCTGTTACAAAAACAATACAAAACGGTCAGGTCAGGTATCACAATGCATTTCTGGGTCACACATCAAACAGTAAAGTGAGAAAATAAAAGATGACATACACAAATACATTTGACATTCAGAATTTGTGTATCATACATAAGAAGTCAAATCAGAGTTGGTTTTGTAATAATAATTGTATAATTAATCATGTACATCCTCGATAAATCAACAAAAAGGGTCACCTCAGTGGGTGCGCATGCCACCACGGTCTCATTACTCCACAGATCCACTTTATCGGATGTTATGCCGAAACACAAAACGCTCTGTGATAGAAAACAAGGTTATTAATTACTGCTGCATAGTGAAGTCAAGTATTAACGACCTACATATGCAACAGTGAAATCTACTTACGCTGTTGAGAAGCTCGGACAAGTCCTGCACCAGTTTCCTGAGGTGCGATGAGCACATTGCGCTATTTTCTGAGCTCGGAGTGGGCACCGGGAGTCCAGTGGATGTGCGCCAGCTCAGGGTCAGCAGCAGCACGCAGCTGGCGAAGTCTGCACGGCAAGAGGATAACAATCATAAACACACGCTACTCACGATGTCCATCCAACATGCATGACAAGACACACAAAACTATGTAAAAAAAAAAAAAGAGAAATCTAATAACTCAGCCAGGTTCCCAGTATTGGCTCTGTCACTTACAGAAATTAAAGTTTGCCATGTTTCTGATCAGTCAGAGATGTGTGATGGAGCCTGATTAACTCGCAGTAATGTGTTGCTACATTCTCGTCCGATGGGAGTTATATCTGCCCAAGAGGGGGATTCCCTCGGCTGACCTGCAGGAGCGCCAGCAAAAAGAAAACTAAAACGTCATGCAGCGTAATTTCCTCGTCCGACAAAAAAAAACAAAAAAAAACAAGAAAAACAGAAGTCTAGATTTTAGTTTCATATTTGGATAGAATACAAATACGGGAAATAAAAGTAAACTTAAATAATGATGTAACTAAATTAATATTCCTCAGAGACCTTTTTCTTTTCCGTTTAAATAAAAAGCTCAGGTGATTTTAGCAACGCAGCCGTGACGCGCAGCACCAGCAGGTCTAATAAGGAATGGAGCGGCTTAATTCCAAAAAGAAAGCTCGGACGCTGACGTCTGGTCCCGTCAAAAGCACCACCCAACTTTTAAATACCATCACTGACCACACCGTATAGGATAACCAGTCGGGAGTCAACAGGCAGCTACAGCATCTGCAGAACACCTCATAAAAAAAAAAAAATAACGACGTGCGTAAAATTAAAACGTTTATAAAAGAAAGAGTAAATTGTGCCATTGCTTCTTGACATCTGACCCTATATTTAGAGCATGTGAACATATTTGCAATGTGTTTGATGGAGGGAGAATCTAGGACCACATTACTGATTCAGTGGAAATGTTTGCTGCCTTAGTCATGTGTCTTGCACCAGCGGTGAGTGAAGAGTCACTGATGTCAAACCTGATTATAGAAAGCCAATTATACAAAGAATGTGTTAAATGGCCTAATTGGTGGTAAATGAATCACGACGGGCTGTGGCGGTAAATTACTGGACGCCTAAGCCCACGCTCAGTTGCATTAAGGGGGCCACCCGCTCCCTGGCGATGCCCTTTGCGCACTTTTACGCACTTGTGGAGTTTTAGTCTACAGATGATCGCTACCGTGTGCAGCACGTTTCCCATTAATAGCCTACATACTGACCCGATGCCCACCGTGTCTGACTACCTCTGTGTCATTTTCCTGACCCACGGAATGAGGTCCAGTCAACGCTCCAACGTCAGTGTTTTTCCTTTGCCTTTCACGAGTGGGCAGGCGGTGTGCGGTCGTTCGCACGCAAGGACACAGAAATAAGGCATGGAAGCGATCCCAACATTTAAGTATGTTGTAAGAGATAGAAGTGCTGTCCAATATTGACGCGCCACATTTCAATGGGACATATTTGCAAGAGGTATTATTCCTTTGCAGATTTGGGATTTATCAAAAAAAAAAAAAAAAACCACAACTATGATCAGTTGATAAAATATGACTCAGAATTATGGTTTAAACTGAAAAAGTAGCCGAAACTAGTTCCACCTACATGGCTGTGGTATTAAAATGATGCGGTCCTGTACAATCATATACTTACAGCATATTGTTGTTCTGGTTAAAATAACATTTCAGCTGAAATAACCTTTCAGCTTTTATTCTAAATGAAAGTCTTTGACTTGTAATAGACCACTTTTACATTATTAGTCAAATACAGGAAATTAACAGCCTTCCACCATGTGTTCTCATCCGCGTAGTGAATGCTGTTTTGACTTTATAATGAGAGCCAGTCGTTGCTGTTGACAGTTGGGTGGAATAAACACTAATGACACTAATAACAACTACTTTTGTACAACACAGAGCAACAGCTATACATTCATTCAGTCATCTTCTATACCCGTTTAGTCCTGTTAAGGGTCACGGGGGTCTGCTGGAGCCTATCCCAGCTGTCATCGGGCGATCAGCTATATATGAAATGTCAAAATTAATTTTTATTTTTCCAAATTCTATGTTATGAATGCGTGTTGTGACTTGGTTCACTCACGAATAGCCCTTACAATTTGTCAGTTAATATCCTCAGTCATTCAGGCCACGGTGTGTCTTAAATAAAGCTAAAGCAGAACTTGGATGAGTGTTGAAACATCTTTAACCCTTAAATACTGTTCATGTTTAATAGCTTCAAGGGGATCAGTTTTTACCCACCACAAAAATTCCCTCATAATGAGTGTCTAGAGCCCGTGGCCAAAAGTTTTGAGGATGACACAAGTATTGGTTTTCACAAAGTTTGCAGTTTCAGTGTTTTTAGATCTGTTTGTCACACGTTACTGTGGTATACTGAAATATAATTACAAGCATTTCACATGTGTCAAAGGATTTTATTGACAGTTACAATAAGCTTATGCAAAGAGTCAATATTTGCAGTGGTTGACCCTTCTTTTTCAAGAGTTTCCTAGCCATGGACTCAAAATTTCGATGTGTTTTTTCCCCCGAGCCACTTTGTTATCACTTTTGCCTTATGGCAAATTGCTCCATCATGCTGAGAAAGGTATTGTTCACACCAAACTGTTCTTAGATGGTTGGGAGAAGTTGCTCTCTCATGAAGTTTTGGTACTGTTCTTTATTCATGGTTGTGTTCTTACGTAAAAATGTGAGTGAGCCCACTCCTTTGGCTGAGAAGCGACCCCACACATGAGTGGTTTCAGGATGCTTTACTGTTGGCATTACAAAGGACTGATGGTAGCGCTCACCTTTTCTTCTCTGGACAAGCTTTTTTTCAGATGTCCCCAAACAATCGGAAACAGATTCATCAGAGAAAATGACTTCACCCCAGATTATGTCAGCTGGTCCTTTTGGGGCACGGCTGAAATACAGTGGAAATGTTTTTCTTTTCTTTTCATTTTCATTTTCATGGCAAAGAGGGACTTTGTAATTAATTGCAATTCATCCGATCACTCTCTCTTCATAACATTTTGGAGTATGCAAATTGCCATCATAAGAAATGAGGCAGCAGACTTTGTGAAAATTAATATTTGTGTCATTCTCCAAAGTGCTGTATACCAAATTTTAAACTATTTAGAGTGTCTAAATAGCCTATTTCTCATTAATAGACGTGTGATTCGTCCTTGATAAATCTTTCAGTGAGAAGGGAAAGTGTATTCTCTACATTTGTTTTTGGAGAAAAACACCTGGACAGTGGAAGGACGCCGGAGTACCCAGAGAGAACCCATGCAAACACAGGGAGAATATGTAAACTCCACACAGAAAGGCCCCCGTCGGCCGGTGGACTAGACCCCAAAACCTTCTTGCTGTGAGGCATCAGTGCTAACCACTACGTCACTGTGACGCCCATGAAACCACAAAAGTCATAATGATTTAAGAAACCTTTAATGAGCCCCACTGCTTTACTTTTGAATTTGTTTTAAAGTTCAGAAAAATGTTAGACGTCACTATTTGCCCTTCATGTGGAAACTTCATTTGCAGAGGAAGACTATGATAACGAGTGAAAGCTCACAATGGACTTTCCTTTTCAGCGGGACCGTTTGTCCGATTCCTGTTTCATTATTTATGAATGAACTTTTTCGAGTATGTAAAACATTTCTTAATCACTACCTGTGAAATGCGAATTTCTCATTAACACATAAAGCATGACCTCACTGTGTAGTTACACCTCCCAGTCCTGGTTTTCGGAGCTTGCAGTCTGGTCATTGTGTTGTATGACAGGAAGTGCTCGCTCTCGTTGTGCGGTTGCGAGGAGTTTCCTGGCCTTTCTGTGCCTTTCACCACAGCACCATCAAGCACTCAAAATTACCATAACTCACTTAAAAGAGAGTATATGTTCAAGCCTACCAGGATAAATGGTGGGGCATTTTACAGGAATAAAAAACACTGCATTCATTACTAAACAATCCAGTCATACAGAATCGTTTCTTTAAATTTTTTATACCCTTTTATATTACCACAAGTGACCATTCATTCAAGTCCAAAAGCTGTCATTTTTCATGTGAAATAGAAAAATCGTCCTAGTTGTGATTGTTAAGGGGTTGTCCAAAGTAAAATGGATTCCCTTTAAGAGCAGCAAGCCCAACGTCCAGGGATAGAGAGAGTGTGAGAAACAAAAAGTGTCATGATGAGGCAAGACTGAAACAAGTCACTGAGTCATACTACACTACGTGTAATGTGATGATGGTTTATATATTTAACTGCAGTCGCGATCAGTGATCACACTCCCCACGTTCAAAAGAAAGAGGAAGCTCCTTGGGAGACTTGTGCACATGTACAGTACAAATTCAACAAATTGCACAACGAAACCCTGACGTATATGAAACAAAGTTTATTCTTTATTTTACATATCTGTACATAAACATTTCTTCCCTCAAATAAAGTATCTGAATACAACAGGATGAAAACGATATTAACACACTTATTCATTTAAAATGACTCGTGTCAGAAAATCAACATTCACAAAATGTTGAAGAGCAATTAGAGTGAACGTATTACCAAAATCTACAACTCCACTACAAGGCAGGCATGTTTCCTTTACACTCTTTTAGCACCTTCAAATGAACATCTCTCAGTTGAAAACTACCATTTGTGCAGAATAAAAACGGGTCGACTTTGAAATACTTTAAAATTACTGTCCAACTTAAAATGGTCTGCAGAAGTTAGTTTTTCCCATAATTTTTTATTTTTTTTATTTTATACAATATTGTTTCTTTTTTTTCTCATGACTGACTTTCTACTAAATTTTTCACTATTATTTTATCATTTTTTTTTCCAACGATTTTTGCGCTTGAACAGTTATAATTTAGTGGCGAATGTAGAAAGTTAAAAAGAAACAATAGCAAAAGCAAGGCCGATCACTGCACAGGAAGCTGGGGACAGAATCCATGACAACACACAATCAGTTTCTTTTCCTCCCAGGAAGCAGGAAGTGCTACTCCATCCTTAGCGCTGGGAGAAAAACCACAGAAGCAAATCAAAGAGGGTGGCTTTCTTCTGTGCCGCTGCTGCCGCTGACGTCAGCGAGTTGGACGGGTCCAGCTCGCTGGCGTCAGCGGCGGCTACCTTAAGGTAGACAGGGGGGGGAAACAGGGAAGCAGCAAGGAGCAAAATACTTAGGACAAGCGGGGAGGATCTGGATCGCCACGGGGCAGAGGTGGGATGGCCGGAGGGGAAAAGTTTGCTTTAAGCTTGGCAGAGGGAGGCAGACTGGAGATCTTATTTGGATAGGGTCCTCTCAGCCAAATGTTTCTGCTGGCTCTCGGCATGCCTGGAAACAAGGAAGGAAAATACATATTTAAATGATAAATCTGGAACCAAATCACAAGAAAAGACTGACACGTGTCGTGAGAGATGTGTTGAGCAGTGCACTAAATCCACAGCTGAAAGCAGTGGCTAACAAATGCATGATTTGCTCCTCCTCAAGGTGTTGAAGGGGAACTCCACCGATTTCATGTGTCAAAGTCTTCAGAAGAACTAATGCATATGGTAATGAAAGTTGCATAAAGCCTTTATTGACCACAGACGAATGTGATAACCAACCACAGTCTGACTTTTACAAATACCAGGTTTTTACAAGCAGTAAAAATGTGTCATATAATTCGGTTTAGTATTGTGCACTATGAAACTGACAGTGATCTCGGCAAGAGAGAGGGGGTGGGGTGGGGTGGACTGATTCATTTTTTATTTTTTTTTCATGAGATTTCCTGGTAATAACCAAAACATAAATTATCTTTAATTATTCTTTAAATTACCCCCCCCCCCCCAGCACATTTGAAGTGAAAAAATAAAGTTTCCCAGGAAGTGCTTCGTCACCTGGTGAGGTCCTCTATGTCCACCAGCATGGCATCTTGCTCCATGTGTAGTTCATCCCGGATCAGTAGCAACTGTACAAGCTCCTCGTTCAGACCTAGAAAACATAAGGAGCGCTATTGAGAAAGTGACGTCAGATGCATGGCGCCTTTAGTGCATATTTAGAGTACGGGAAAGTATAGCGCAGAGTGGAAAAAACAGCCACAGCTGACTGTGACACACGATCTACTGCGAGCCTCGTTGCAGAAACCTACATTGAAACGCTGTATGTGATACATTCTCCCACAAAATGACCTCAAGAGTCATCGAAAACACTCACACACCGTGGCTGTGGCTTGTGGTTGTCACATCACATGTTTCGGCTATTGTTCTTTCAGCTTTGGGCCAAAAACAAAAAAAACATTAAGCCTAGGCTTTTTTTTTTAGGGGAAAATCTGTATTGTAAGTAAAAAACGAGCTTGTGGGGAATTTTTCTCTTTGGAGTTGTTTATGTAAGATGAGAGTGTTCATCCACAGGATCAGTGATGTGTACCGTGCATTGACAGTAAATGCTCAGGGGAAGCTGCTGACTGGTACAGCTCTGTGAAGTGACTAACATATATAAAAGTACTTTCACATCCACTGAAAAGAGTAGGGGTCAGTATGTTTTTCCCCGTTTGCTCATTTCTGCTGTTGAAAGTAGAGGTCAGTCCTTCCGTGTGAAGGATCCTTTCTCTCGCGCTCTTTCTTGGTCTCTGTTTGCGTATGTGGTCAACTCACTCTCGATCTGGGAGTGCAGGTCGTTGACTATGACCTGGAGCTGTCCCAGCGTCATGTCTCTCAAGTCGGTGGGCTTCAGGCTCCTCTTCATTAGACACTCGCTGATGTGAGGCATGTGTGGAAGCTGCAAGACAATAAAATGAAATATAGAGGCGTGAGCGTACGTTGCGCTTTCTATATCACGCTCAGTCTTTCTGAGAAAAGACTAAGCAAATAGAATCGGGATGCGTCTCTCCATCACATGACACTGAAATCAGAAATGTAGAAATAATGTCATGGGGGATTTTAACCGACTCATTAAATCGTTTATCCTGAAAAACAGTGATTCCGTGATTTCAGGTTCTTGAATGTGACGTCTTGCTGATTTTTCTCTTGCAGTTTTACACAAATTTTCTTTCTTCTTCTTTTTTTTATTTCCCCCTCTTTTTCTAAAGAGTTAAGGATTCAGGAAAATCTGGTTACTCATTATTAGCAGAATAAACGGACAAATTTGAGTGAAACTGGTAACTAGATGTGTCAGCAACTTTTAATCCTCTGGTTCCCTGGTGAAACCAAAGGGAATCTCACCATTTCGCCACTTTGCGAAGGGAGACCGTAAATGTAGGGGATTCCAAGTGCAAACACGCTTTTCAGTCCCAAAAGGCAGACGGGAGGCAAAACACGAGTGCTTTACCTCGTGATGTGGAGCTATCTGGTTGGTTCGACTTCGTATCTCGTTATATTTACAATATGGCCTCCATTTACATGGAAACTTTTTAAATTCCCTCTGTATGTGATCAGCTACGAAGTGCAAATATCTGTGATGTAATCAGAGACAATGGTGGAGGGACAATAAAAGGGTGAGAGAATTCCCATTGCCACCTGCATCATGTGCACATAATTTGCTCACTGCCTCTCCCTCTGTCGGCACTCTCACCAAACCAGTCGGCATTCCTTCTCTTTCCATCCAACACATATTCTCTTCCCTTCCCGTTCACCTCCAGACAGACATTGCGCTCTTTTCGCTGTGCGCGCAACCCTGGGATTGTGCGTGGGCGCTTTCTCGCTCGCTTCTCGCCACTCTTTCACTTTCACAATGTCACTGGTGCCACTGTACTTGATGGCTCTGTGTGTCAGTTTCAGTTTCGACCGACCGGACTTATAGAGTGACATAGGGAGAAATGTGTTGTCAGAGACAACTCGAGTGTGTGACTGGTATTAGTCCTGGCCAGACTGATCATACTACTAACAGCAAATTACCCTCTGTACATTCAATATTAGCAAGTCCAGCTCCTGCAATGACTAGGCCGGTATCAGACTGAGGAAGCGCACTCTTGTTTCTGAATGAAGCCAAGAGAGAGTTGAGGTTTTACAGTAAAATCTATATCTGTACGCCTGTTTTTTTTATTCTGTCTTTCTCCTGCTGACTTTCTCACTTTCTCTCCGAGGTGATTCTGCTCATATTTAGGGGAAGCCACACTCATGGCACACCAGAAGTCTGGGGGACACGCTTACTGCGCAACGAATTCCCATGCGAGGCCCTTGACAATTGAGTTTTAGTCAAGTGAGGAAATGGTTTCCTGACGCAACCCACCCACGTGTTCGCTTGATAAGATGAAGTAATCCTAAACCGACACCATTGCATCATTTTAAACGTATTATTTTATTCATTTAGTCATTACTATTAATATTTTTATTAATAGATTATCTTTAATACCAGTAATTGGGGTTAGGGTTATAGTTTCCATTACTTTTACCAAGTTGTGTTAAACGTCAATCCTCTCTTAACAGGCTTTACTTTTAACTATGTCAATATCTGTTATCATATTTTAAAAGGTGTATTTAGTTTTATTTTCTTCAAATAATTTGAGGTGCTCCCTTCAATGCTGGTAGTCATTATTGGGAACCCCTCTTCTATGGAAAGCGTTTAGCATTTGTAATGACTGCCGTTTAATAGATCTCTGGTGCTTTGGACGCTACAGTCATCCGTAACCTTACTACATCTCAACATTCACCATGGGTTCAGTCCGAATGTGACAGCGATGTCTTCTGACTGCCGAGCACTGCTACGTCCCTAAACACCCAAGTCAATGCTTTGCCGCTTATGAATTATAGATGAACTCGGTCGAGCTGCCCTTCTCTTCTCTGAATAAGTAAAACGGCTCCGAGTTGAAGGAAATACAGTGTGCGCTAGTCCGACATTGTGTGTGTGTATGTGCGCTCCCGAGGAGGCAGCGGGGCGGATAAAAATGGATGAAATAATTATGAGCAGGGTCGTCATCGCTTTCCTCCCTCTCTAAATGGGGCCAGAGGAAGAGAGGGAGCGGAGGGTGGGCGGGGGAGGCTTTGACTTTGATTTGCTTCAATTACATCCCATGTCACTGTAACGTCCTGCCTCGTCAAGGATAGGAAATGTAGGTGATTTCAGCAACAATCCCAGGAGACGCCTTTAAAACCTTCCTCGTCGGCTGATAGCGTCACAAGGCCGCTCTGCTAATTAAATTTATGGCTGTAAAGCGTTAAAACAAATCAGGGTATAGGAGCTTCTGCCATCAGCAGATTTAGTGGATACCTGCTCTGAACAATCACCTAAAAGGACCTGGAGTTTTTTACATGACATTAAGAGCACTGTGTGTTGACATATGTCAGCTGATAATATATCTTACAATCACTGAAGGCCTGATATATCATAGATGTAGCTGAAAAAAGCAGCAGACAAACATGATATATTTTTAACTTGTTTTTAAGCTAATTTTTGAGTTTCCCACAAACCTTATCTGCGGCTCAGACCCTTCCCATTTCCAGTGACTTTTGAAACTACTGTGGGTGTGACACTGACATTTAGAGAAGTGCATTTCTGGTACTGACCAAGTCGGCCACTGGTGACTTTTTGCGGTTCTGTTTCTCCACCTCCACCTGCATCTTGGCCATGGGCTTGGCCATAGCCAGGGCCAGCTTCGCCTCCGCCTGCAGCTTCTTCTGTCGACTCAAGAAGTCCATGTCCTCCAGAGACTCCGAGTCGTCCTCTGTGGTGTCCCTGTCCGAGTACGAGGAGCTCTGCTTGGACTACGGGGAGAGGGGGGAGAGGGGAAGAGGTGGCAGAAGGATCAGGGTTATAAGTTGTAAATTAGAGAGAAAATCATGGTAAACATACGTAAGAAGGAAAGAGGAAATGATTGGAGAGGTCAGGCTGTTAATGTTCATGTGTTCCTTTCATTTTGCTCTGTAAATTTTACACGCTGACAGAAAACACATAAACAGTGATGAGAGGGGAACGTGGCTGAACCCGCATAGAGATGATAACTTTCTCTTTCTCCCTTTCTCTTTTTGTTAGAAAGAGTCTCGGGCTGACAGGAGGTTAATGCGGCCGGTCGCCCGTGGCCTCGGCGAGCATACACCAATCCACCTCTCGTTGGACGCCAGAGAACTGGTTGACACCGCAGACAACTCCAGCAGAGACAGTCACAAAGGTAGGCCATCTCTGTGATTCATAATGAATATCGCACCCATTTCCCCGCTTTCGTTTTTGGTATGTCTCAATTTTGCTATTGCTCAATCACATCGCTACTATCACTTAGTCATAAACAGAGACTCTGAAGAGATTTCAGGATTTCTTTCTCTCATTCTTGAATTCTCCAGCTGTACAGGTTTTGTGGCTGCCTACCATGGGGGACAGAGGCGTGTCCAGGCTAGTCTCTGTCTTGCTGTCGTCCGCATCGCTGTCCTTGTCGCTGCCGCTGTCGTTGACAAAACAGATCTGTAGGTTCATGCCGCTCTGCAGCCTGCACGGAGACACAGAGACAAACAGAAATATCAGCAATATTAGCATATATGCAGATGAGAGAGAGTGAAATCAGTGCACTGGTTAGATGCCTCTGAAGGAATCGACCCGGACCAGTGCCAGAAAAAACAGACTGCATTGTCAACAACGCCGCTGCTGATGTCGAGTTCAACAAAATGCTTCGCCTGATAGAGAATTCTGCAGAGTGATGCACATGATATATAATAATATCTTGAAAGAGACAAATAAGTACAAAAATACTCCGTCAGCGCAGCGTGCAGTGTAAGCATTGGATACAATTAAGGAGGGCTTGTGTTTTTAATCTTGTGTCCAATCCGGATTGATCCAGGAGTCCAATCTGCCTGGGGCCGGAGAGAGGGGGGCGGGGTGTTTGTGCCGTGGAAGAGCAAGGGTATCACTCGGTGTGGATCCACCTCTCTGTGGATCAATAACCTGCTTATTCAATCCAGTAATTACAAACAGAGCTGATTGATTCCACAGTATGGATCCGATCACTCCCAATTAAAGTAGGACCTGAGTGCTCGGGTTGCTTTTCACAAGAGAGAGAGAGCAAGCGAGCATCAAAGTGTCGAATTTTATAGAAACTACTTATGTGTCCAGTAACGTTCAATAACCTACAGCGTAGAGCCTGATGGCAACTTTGCTCAACTGTTAGGAAACAGAAATGGAAAGAAATGATAGAGTGTTGGTAATTCATTCAAGACTGCGGCGAAGTTCATTTTCACTCTGGTTGGAATTCTTTAAAAAAAACTAAATGTTAGTGTCACAAAAAGGTGAATCTGAATCGGAATTCACCCTTGAAAATATCCACGTCACAAACCCAGCGCAGTCTGGCTCTGATGCAGTTCATTAAAACGTAACGCGCACATGACAAGTGTGGGACGATATCGTCACGCAGGATGACCGTCTAGATATTTCCTTGCATTTATCGCAATCAATCAGCAGCATTGAGAAACCCATTCAAATCATGGAAATGATCACCAGAGTGTTTACCGGACATCTTGTTCCAGGAAGGCGTAGTGTAGGAGGTGGCAGCATTGTGCGTTTGTGTGTGTTTGTATGTGTGTGCACACATGTAGGTGTCTTTTAAGGAAGTGAGAGCTACAGGGGTTGATTACGTCTGGCTCATTCACGCTGCTCCTCTCTGTCATTCTCTTCCTCCCTGTTGATTCTTTATATACCCTAACAGTAAATCTGAACCGTTTATGATTAATACTGCTCTATGTTACTTTTTAACATTTACGTACAGTCCAAATTCACGCTCTTTTGACGTCACACGACTGCGCTCAAAACTTTGTGAAGGATCCCCTTTCAATACGTACTTGTACTGAAAATTCGGAGACCACAAAAAATCTTCTGCTTTTCAAATATCAATCACATGATCATTAGATAAGGTCAGAGCTCTTACCGTGAAGACAGGCTGGGTTTGCCACTCTTGCTGCAGCTGGTGTAGATGCCCGGCCCATCGTCAAAGAAACTGCCCAGGGCCAGCTTCTGCCTGATAGACTCCCTCTCATTCTTCTGGGCCTGCAGCAGGACATGAACAAGAGAGGGTTAATTTTTATCGATGATCACTATTTTACTTTCCAAATGAGGAAAGGTCATCGCCAGGCTGGCAAGGATGAGGTGTCTTCGTCAATAAACGTCATACATGTATGATCAGCCGACACTGTTTTCCCACAGGACAGGCCCGTGTGCGAAAATAGAAAGTTAACCCAGAAAACTATCTGACAAATCATTGGTGCTGATGTATTATTAGCAATAGCCTGTTCTTAATATGTAATGAGAGGTTCAGTGTCATCTTAGCAACTCCTGATACAAAGTGTTGAGTCAGCTGGGTTACTGGAAAATATGAAGTAGAGACAAACGTGACGTTACAGATATCCACCAGGAGGTGGTGCTGTTGTCTCAGAAAACAAACAGTGAGCACACAGGATGAAGTCGGGACAGCTTCAGCTTTGACCGTGCTTTGGGAGTTTCACTCATGCACACACACATCAACCCTGTGACTTGTGTCTGCAACCAGCTAATAAACAACTCACCTGTTAATAACTTAATTTAAAAAAAGAAGAAAAAGAAACTGCAAGCTGTTTGCGGTCCCTCAGACTAATAGTTGCCCTAAACGCTGCGGTACACCTGAACTTCTCTCAACCAGAACTCGGTTGGCATTAAGGGGAACTATCAGCATTGATAGAAAAGCAATGAAATAATGCAATAAAGCAATAGTCGCACTAATATCACGTAGCGTCCATGTAGCCCATGGATTGCACGTACAATTTGACTGCTCCACTTTTCCTTCAGTTCTGACCAAGGACCTAGTTTCCATCTCTTTCTCTGTGCCCCATATCTCTGCCCTGTATATCTAACTTTGAAATAGTAATAAAAAAAAAACCTTTACCCTTTCCTCTCTGGAAATCTTTCATCTTCTTCGTTATCGCTCCTCCTCACATTCCAATGCTTTCTTTATTCACCTGATTCAGCCGCGCAAGCCATTTCTTTTTTGCTCTCTCACTCTCCCACACCATCCCCTAGCACCACTCTCCGTCAGCCTCAGGCCTCTCCTATTCCCTCCACCGAGCCACCTCTCCGCGGTTCATCCTGTTCTTCCCTCTCCAAAACACTCATCGCACCTTCACCTCTCTCCCACTCGCTTTCTCAACTCTTCCTCACCATCCCTCCATCCCTCTCTCTCTCTCTCCCTCTCTGTCTTTCCCTTTTGACAATTGCGTGCAGGCGTTGGTGAGAGGGCCTTCACCAAGGACAAATTAACATAATCCCACTTCACACAAGAGCCCGCAAGACGCTCTTGGCGGTGTGAACGCACACACTGGCACGTCGAGGAGTGGACCTGCCGCTGCTCCTTTGTGTGTGTGTGTGTGTGTGTCTGAAAGACTGCCGGGAGAATCAAGATGAACATACTTGAAAGTTTTAAATTAACTGCCTCAAAGCTGCAACAGCGGTGGTGTGTGTGTGCGTGGTACAGTCAGGTCGGACACATTGTTGTACTGACCGTGACAAGGCTGTCAGTCAAGTGACTCCCTTGAACAGTTGCCGTGAGCAAAGGTGAAAACCAGAAGCAGCAGGTTGACTGAGCATTATTAACTGTATCTTTCCCAGATATGGTGAGATAAAATTAAAATGAGGGCTGGCTGGGGAGAAAGGATGAGACATTCAGGGTGGCTCAGAAGACGTTTTGCATGAAGCATCACTTTAAAATTTACGGTTCAGTTTCAAAACAACAGACTGGTTGACTTATCACATTGCCTCCAAATAGAAAAGCTAATTCTTACACTTCTTTCCATTTACAGTAACTTGGAGATAAGCAGCATCTGCTGAAGGTTTTACTGCTCGATAAATTATTAATTTAATCTACAAAATGCTGGTTTATTTTCACAGAGCTTACATATTTAAATCTAGTCTGTTTTGTGCGACCAACAGACTCCAATCCAGACGTATTATGCAGACAATTATATAACTGAATAAAAAAAAAAGCAGCAAAGTCATCAGCTCTTAACAGATGGCGGGGGGATAATAATGCACCATCACAAGTGAAATCAACACTGCAACACACCATTTCCCACTACACACGGGGTAATCTGATCTGGTTACTGTGTGTCTGCGCCTCCTGCACCTGCCCGGCATCTCAACTTCCTGGCTTTGTATAAACATCATCTGTTATGTGGCTTGTTTGTGTTGTGTGCTCGCACGTGTGTGTGTGTGTGTGGGCTACGTGTGGTAAAACAGTGATCACGGCGGCCTCGTAAAACATTTACAAAGGTGTGGAATACGCCACTGAGAGGTGGAGGTGTGAAACGGTTTGGCAAGTACATGCCCCTGTAGGTATTTCTTTGCCCTTTCAAACTTTTTCTACTTTTTATTTTTTCTATTTCACGTACTCGCATTCAAATCCTTTCCAGGTCTGTCTTTTGAGCGAAACGCGAACCATGCAAGTCAACGTTCTCCACTTTTAATTTGCTCAGACGCTCAAGCTATCATGAATAAAACATTATCGTGAACTTTCATGTGCTTTACTGGGTAATTTTTCCAAAGGAGCTTCTAACAAACTGTTGTAAAATCCAGAGATGGGGAAATGATCCGAACGAGGGTTTCCGCATGATGACATGGAAAATTGCTGGATCCATTACATTAACATTTTAAGATGCGAGTGGGAAACGAGCACCAGAGAGAGAGAGAGAAAGAGAGAGAGAGAGAGAGAGAGAGAGAGAGGGAGAGGGAATGAGTGACAATCCTAACCATCCCCTTCAGCTCCCGTCCTTGAGCACCAGAGCTGTCACTGTCCAAATTAGATGGGGAGGAACGCAATTTGGCTAATTTGTGTTTTTCCTCAAATTCACCGAGCAATTTCCTCCGCTGAAAAACATTCTCATCGACAAAGACATTTTCCCCTCCGCTCTTTACTGCAGCCATTCATCCGGCGGGCCTAGAGGGTTTATTAGCCCTGGCAATGGACGACAGGGAGCTTGTTTAGAGCCTTCAGATCTTCCCTGAAAATCTATATTAGAGGAGGGAGATGAATTTAATTATCTGTGCTAACAAAGAGCCTCCTCCTTCTTGCCTCCCACAAAATTGCAGGCTCTTGTGGGCCAGAAATTGTTTGGTGGTTACGATGCACAAAAGTGGATGTGAGAGTATGTAAAGCATTCCTATCGTTTCCCTCCTGCTGTATCGCATTTTAAAAAATATGCTGAAGGAAGAGGTCCTTTAAAATCTGTCACTCACTCATTTATTAACATCTTTCCAACTTTGTTCTCTTTCCCTTCATTCCACTCAAGGTGGTCTGCATTTTTCTGCACAATGGAGTCTTTTCACTGACCAGGGCCTTACTCCGTGGCTGGAGACAAGAACCCACTGTAAACACGCAGCCGCACACACACACACACACACACACACGTGTACAAATGTCAGGTCTTGTGAACACATGCTACGTGTCTTTTAAAGGTATATCAACCGTGAGATCATGACATTACAGCGCACCTGGATATGACGCATATTTTGGAGAAACTACAGCTCCCTTTGACATTTTGGCAATCGGTGCGCGGAGCTGAGAATCCAAACAGGGATGGCTTCACTGACACATATTTTTGCGGGCCTGACAGCGAGCTGCTGCTGAGCTCTCAGCTTTACAAACAGATGCAAGGTCACTGAGTGTTATGACTGCGGTCCGTTGTTTAACAGTTCACACAGATGTTCTTGTAGGCTTAGATTTGAGAAAAACTGAATATCCTAATAAGCATTTCTAAAAAAAAAAAAAACCACACTGATCATAAACAACCAAAAGGAAAGGTTAAGCGTTTTGGTATTTGCTTAGGCTACTATCACGTGTGTGTGTGAAAATATGACGCTACGACTAGCATCAGACCAGATTAGCTTAGCCCAATAACAGGAAATTGGCCCAATCTGGCCTTGTCCTGTGGTAACAAATCGGCTTAACATCTCTAAAGGTCACTAATTAACACATGATATCTGGTCTGATTAACCTGAAAAATATCTTAATGTTTTTCAGAGTGGTTTTGTGTGGATATATTTCTTGGCCGGGCACAGTGACTTCCACGATGTGATTTTAGCAAGCTGTGATGACGTAGTAGCACGGTACAACAACAATACAGGACAGGGCTCGAGGTCTGGATTTAGTGATGTTTAGACAGAGCAAGGCTGGTTGCTCTCTCTGTTTTCAGTCTGTACTTTAAGCCAAGCTAACTGCTAGCTGCTGGCTGTGACTTTTCAGTGACGAGTGGAGAGTGGCGTTAATCTAAAGCTAGATCTATTCTTCTGTGTTAGATTTACACCATAGTTCAGTGCCCTGAAGCCTGATGTGCACCTCTAAAGAAAACTCACCGTTCAACCTTTATTAACTTCAACACCAACATCAGCTGCTAAGTCTCAAACGCCTTTGTTTGAAGCACACAGGAAAAAAACTCAACACAGCCGACTAGCATTTTAGCGGCGAGACACCAGCACACAAATATAGATGATTTCACCGGTGTAAGACACTTCTGTAGGCTACAGCTGCAAAGTGTAAACCAAGCTAGACTCTGAGGAAGAAAGCAAATGCAGTATGCTTAATTTCCTCAAACGCCCAAGTGTTCAGTTGTAATCTATAGATACTCTCTCTGGAAGCTAAACATATATACGTATGTGTGTGTATAAGATTGTCTTCTCTTTTCGCGCTGTCTGTGGCCTGTCTGCCCAGGCAGTGCAGCATTCCACCCCAGATAAGGGAGCTGACCTTTGACCCCTCATACAGTTCAGCTGCAGGTCAGTGCAAGGCTGCTCCTGTCACTCGGATTGGAAGAGAACAACTCAGCAAGTGGTGGAAGGCTATACATGCATGTCTATGCAGTGGCAGAAGAAGCGGGGGAGGGTTGTGGTGGGAATAAGGAAAAAAAAACGAGAGGGTGACAAAGGCAAGGAAGGAGGGGAGATGAGGAGCATGAACAGGGTTTGGACAGGACAATAGGTCTCCAAGTGACATTTGAGCTTTCTCTCTTTCTCTCTCTCTCTCTCTGCAAGCAGGCCTGGCTTTTTGTGAGAAAGATTTAGGAGGAATGTGTTTTTTTTTTTAACTCCTAAAGAATGAAGCAGGTTTAAAAATAAAAGCGTGGTTACTCACGCCATTATGTCATAGCACTGCCCAAAATATCTGTGCACCTTAATGCCCAGACTTCAACCATTACATCAGTTCCTGGCCTGAATCACACAGCTGCATGCAGAGACGTGTTATTAAAGGGATAGTTCAGCATTTTGAGGAACGTGCTTATTATGTTTTTTTTCTTTTTGTTTTTAGATAAATACCACTATCATATTTCTTCAGTATGAAGTTTCAGTTGCTCATTAAGCCAGCACGGCATATTTGGTTTGCAAAAGAAATCCACACTGCAACTGAGAGCAGTCAGTTCCTTGAGCGTCACATCTTAAAAACAGTCCAGCACAAGGACCTATGACTTCTCATTTGTATGTGTTAAGGAAATAACATGTAACAAGTTAATTAAAGATTAGATTCATTTTGTTTTCTGTGGTCAGAGCCAAGCTGTGTCCCCCCTGCTTTTGAGTCTATGCTGGTCAGCTGCTGGTTTTAGCTTCGTATTGACAGTATGGACATAATAGTGGTGTAGATTTACTCATTTAACTTTTACTTCATGTCTTATAATATTTGACATAAGCAAAAGCGTGTGTAAGTGTGATCGCATACAGAGAAGAGCAAACCACTGATGTTAACACAGTCACATGTATCACCTACAATATTCCCCCTCTATTGACCACACTGAACTTCCCAGTAACCTTTAGCACACATTAATAATTTGATTTACAATCACAACAACAACTCACAAACCTCTTTGTAATCATCACTGAGGTAGAGGCTGGCCGCCTGCCTGATGACATTATCTATTCCACCACATCCGTCCGTATTATCCAGCGCCTCCCTCATCCCTCCCTCCTTCCTTCTCTGTCGTCCTCTCTCTACTCCCCACTCAGCAGGTTAGTCCAGACCAACTCTTGAGGTTGAGCCCAGTCAGTACGCATCATAATCCCAACTCACTCCTGCCATCGTCTGGCGCAAAAAAAAAAAATCTTCTCCTCTCCTTGTGTCCTCCCCTCGTCTTTCTCTAACATGACTTGACACTGTTTCTCTTTCTCCACTCTCTCCCTCTCTTTAGGTTCCTCTCCCGCATGACTGTAAAAGCACAATGGTCAGAGGTAAGGTCCTTTTAGACCCTCCCTACCTTCCAACCCTCTGGTCAGGGGCGGCCTCTCGCAGCCAGGGAGAGCAAGAGAGAGGAGGGAGGAACTCGCACTGGTGTTTTTTCCATTTTCACGCCCTGACGTGAGGACAGCAGCTGCTCACCACCAGCTTGAAAAGAGACACCTCAGCGATGAGATAGGGATAACCACGGTGTGTGTGTTCTTGACAGTGCACGCATCCATAAGATAGTGTGTCTGAAGCCTTTCTGCCACATCTTCTCTGTGTTTATTCTCCCTCTGTCACATGCAAAACTCTTCCCTCTGGTATGTAAAGGCGTGTCATCTGCGTATGTCTGTGGAAAAGTTTGTAAATTAGCTTAAATTTTGGAGGTGAAACTAATGTGAAACTGTGTGTGTGTGTGTGTAACAGAGGGGGTGCTGTACTCCCTTCGTGCTAAGGTAAAAATAGTGCCTCGTCTGGACTCTAAAGCCAGCAGCCTCACAGCCACGGCCAGCTAAATAAACCCTGACAGAGCACAATGGACCATTAGTCTGGCACACACACACACACACACACACACACACACACACACACAGACAGAGCCATACACAGCCACTCATTCACTCACTGCTTGCGCCTTGTATCAGTGACTTACATTTTCAATCTGAGCTCTCCGCGGTGTGTAATGATCTCATCTTTGTGAGACGTTATCGACCCGTGACTCATATATTTGTCATAGCCGCCCAGACAGAAAATTATATCCACATATGGCGGCAGATACAGTACTCACTGCAAGGGAACATGACTAACACACTAACACCCACACACACACCATCAACTGGGCAGATAGAAAAATGATAGGCGTGACAAGCAACTGGAAAACCATGTTAAGGGCGAAATTAAACTCATAATTCAAACGCCTCAGACATATATATTTTTTACTGTGTTATTGTTTAATGGATTGTGCATTAGTGAAGGATTGCATCTAATTTAAATCCTATGAGTTTTTTATTCAGGCAATGTTTACAGCCAGTCTGCGTTTAGACACTTTAAATTTTATTTTTTTGTCAAATGGAAAATTAGCAGTAAGAATAGTCTAATTCTTTACATGAGACATACACCGATCAGCCAAAACATTAAAACCACTGACAGGAGAAGTGAGTAACTTTGACCGTCTTGTGACAATACAATGTTCAGCTGGGAAACTTACTTAGACATGTAGCACCCACCTATACCAGACCAGGCCCCCCAACCCCATAGCAATGACCCTCCTTGATGGCAGCAGCCATCCCCAGCAAGATGCAGCCTGACACAGGCACGCACACAAAAACAGTTTAGGAACAACAAAAAAAAAAAAAAACATGAAAAACAGCACAAGGTGTTGACCTGGCCCCCAAATTCACCAAGTGTCTGTGGGATGATCCACAGAGGCCCCTCCCCTCAACCCATAGGACCCAAACGCCCCCACTAACAACATTCTGTTGCCAGACACCACAGGACACCCTCAGAAGGCCCATGTCTAATCTCTGATGAGTCACAACTGTTTTCGAGTCAACAAGGGAGACCTACACAATATTAGGAAGGTGGTTTTAATGTTATGACTGATCAGTGTATAAGTATACTAATCTGAAACAATACCACTCTAAAAAAAATGTGTCAAAAGTTCCTGTACATGTGTTTTTTTTTTCATTCTTGGAAGCATCAAACCACCACCAGCCGACAGATTCAGATGCCGAAACAGACAGAATAGTAGAAGATCTGACGGTAAGACATGGATATCAGATAAGAAACAAAACCGCCAGCCAAGGACAAAGGGGTACGAAAAAGGACGAGAGGAGGGATACGTAAGAGAGCGCTGATGAGACTGACAAACATTCATCTGCCTCTCTGCTCAGAGAGATAGAGAGCGGAGACGAGAACAACACAGGGAAAAAAGGAATCTGCGATGAAGACAGTCGGGGAATAATGCATTTGCATGGTGACATCAAAGAGCATTTGAACATCTCCAGCACAAAAACACAGAGACTCACACAGGCACAAGAGTTAAGTGAAAAAAATAGGAAGTGGATTTGATTCAGTGTTGATCCCTAAGGATTATGGGTAGAGTACAGCGAATTGTCTGGCTGTCTCCTGAATCCACCCACACTGGACTGCTGCTGGGGACAACACAGACAACATAACACACACAGGCCAATAAAACTGGTGTCAGCTGTGGGCAGGGGCGGCCTATCTGGGGATAGAGGGTGGGGCCCCTTTTTGATCTCGGCTTCATTACTGAGGCTGACTTCATAGAGAAGGTGAAGTCACTGCGGATTTCAAACAGAGTAGGATGTTGGGAGGTGAGGGTTACCTGGGCTACACCGTGCAAATGAATCAGACAATACAAACACAAACACACACTAACACCGTCTGAAGCAAAGTTCAAGGGCAGAGACGTCACCGACGCATATTTTAAGCTGCATTTTCGAGACACGCGCACACACAGGTTAATTCTTGCGGTGTAGATGATGGCTCGACTGGTGGGTCAGCTGAGAGAGCGAGTATGAAAGAGAGAGAGACATGCACACAGAGAACGGCTTATTGTTCCAAGTGAACAGAGGGTGACTGTGGGAGAGGGTTCCTGGCACCTCCTGTAAGCCTGGGATCCAAGGCCAGTGGCGCTATGTGTGTGTGCGCTTGTACGTCTATCTTTGCGAGGACCAATTTGAGTTCCAGACCTTGGGAGTGAGGGCTTTTGTGGCAAATAAAGACATTTTCAGCAGGGTCTGTTTGAGGTCTGCAAACATCAGCGAGCTGGCACGCCGCTCTTTAATATCTATTGTGCGTGTGTGTGCGCGCGCTTGTGTGACATTATAGAAGAAACAGACCACATTTACCGAAAGGAACGCTGGAGACTCGTCTTATTTTGGAAAGAGGGGGAAAAGAACAGGGGCTGCTACCATAGCAACGTGGTGAGAATTTCTTTCCGTGGCGGTGCTATGTGTTCCAAACAAATTGGGCCGTGAAAGGAGCATGGGGCGGCCCATCGGGAAGTCCACTAACTCACGCCGAGGCCGGTGTCTGAGGGGGAGCAAGTTTTGGCAAATTGTGGAATAACAGGGGAAAGTACACTCTGATTGTGTGCGCTGCAAAGCAACCGTGTGATGTTGGTGAACCAAATCAAAGCACATATCGCTGTGCAGTAAATGTAGTTAATATCAAAGACTTCTAAACTACAGTTACGCCTTATCTCATCTGTGTGTATTTTCCCATCCACATGCCAACTGAGCTGGATAATGTGATTTATTCAGAGTATTTCCTTTCATGTGTTCCTTAATTACTGTAAAACCAGTTTAAGGAATTGTTTCCACAAAAAACGTCTGTAAATGTGCATGCTTTAAACAAGAATGAAACAAAATGTTTGCATCAATCTCACGTCTGTGCATTAAATTCAGAGCTGGAGATGGTTCGTGCATATCTTAGCTCAGCATAATGAGCAGACATCAAAACGGCTAGCTTTGCTCCGTCCAAAATACCATGGTGCTTTTGGTTCGTACGAAAATGTCAGAAGTTGTGGATAAAGTGGCTGTTACAAGCTACTTCCTGGTAAACTATACATAATAATAATGACGTCTGTAATCCCATACGTGTAGTTTATCGTCCAGGCTTATTGATCGACTCTGTCGCTCTAACACGATTCATGCACTGTACTGCTATTCCTAATCTATAATTCATGAAGCCGCACCTCATACACAGTTACACTCGCACAAGAGCTCTGCTTCAACCCCTCTCCCAGTCAAGCTGCGCGAGCTTACAGCCACATAAGCATGACATAAACAAACAGAAATCCTCACGCATGAACTACTATCGTATGTACGTGTGACGGGATTCAGGATTCAATCAGAGTTCCCGAGGCCTTGGCAGCCTGACAGTGTTCCTCCAACCCGGGAAGACACACTGCGGCCAAGCCGATAAATCTCGCCATCACCCTTCACCCTGACGCTGCCGCTGACAGCAATACGGCGCAGCAGGTCTTATAGATTTACACAGGAATCGGGAAACAGGATGACATAGTGGGATCTTGCTGAGATCTTCAGTAGACACATAGAGGACTCGTGGCTTATTTGTAAAACTGACAGGGGTTGAACCAATGGTTTTGGTGGACTGTGGTTGCTCACGGCTTGCTCCTCCAGGGTCGGCTCGCGACTTAATCGGCTAATGGTTTCTGACATTAAGTGGGAGCTCGCCTTTAAATGTTATGGCTTGAGCAAAGAGGCAGAAAGGGGGAAGAAAGAGGCTCCTTCCAGTCCTCTTCATTCTCTTTCCTCTGCAGCTTCAATAAAAAAAACATCCACGCCCTATTTAAAGTGGGACAAAACAATAACCAAAACAGAAATTACCCCGAGACATACAACAGAGCATCCTAGAAGACATGCGGAGATACAGGGACAACGCCACCGCCCACCTTCCTCTTTTTTCCCACTTGATCTATTTACTCATCTTATGTCTTCATTAAACCCTTCGCTCATTTCCTCTCCTCTCTTCCGTCCACCTCGCTGCCCTCTGCTTCTTTCCATCCCTCTGTGGATGTGTGTAATACCAGTGTGAGGGGCGCTGTCTGCCGGCTGGTTGCCAGGTTACCAGTCTAATTGAGGGGCCTCTAGAGAGAAGCCGTTATCAGAGCCTGAACCCTCTGCTCCCCGTACCGCTCTTTTTCTTATTTGCTTCATAATTTTTCTTTCTAGTACCTCCCTTGCGTTGGAGACATCTCACCCTTTAACACTGCAACTTTCTTTCTTTCTTTTTAATGAAGTCCGCCCCTACTCTGAAATTATATTTTTCCATTATTCTTATCATCCGTCATCGCAGTTGCCTTGGAGAGCTGCGCGTTGCTCTTCATTGCTCTCTGCCCATTTCTCCCTTGGCTTTTCTCAGCCTGGGCTGTCAATACGGTTCCTGTAGCTGTTTCATCTCTTCCTTTTATCCGCCGTCTCCGCGATCCCTTTTGGCGTCACCTCTCTCTGGTTATCTGCTGTTCTCTCCTTCTTTCCGTCGCTCCATCTAGCCTTTATCTACCACAAAACATGGCAGGAAATCCTTATCCCATTACACAACTGCTCCCTAACCCACACAGGCACAAATCCACCCTCCTGACACGCAAATACCAATACGTGGACGATGCGCCGAGATTAACGCGAATGTTTTGTGAGGTGATTTGAGTCCTTTCGAGGTCAGTTTGTTATTAATTCCAAAAACCTAATCTCAAGAACATGAAACAGACTAAACAATCAGTCTTTATAAATGCCGGTGACGCCCAGAGCGGTGAGGCCTTGAGGTTGAATTCAAATTTTCCAATTTCGATGCCTTGAAATGTAATTTTACTTAAACCAAATGGAAAAAGTAATGGTTCAACGTCAGGATTTGGACGTTTCATGTTGCATGTTGATGAAAGACTTCAAGCGCACATCCACCTCTCCGCAACTCTCCGCACTTGCTTCCCCTCCATCAAAGAAGCTCCATCTTCCTTCCTCAACGCCTCCCCCGGCATATTCAACATTTCTCTCTTTCCTTTCATCTACCTCTCTGCTTGTTCCCACTCTCCATCTCCACTGCATTGCAGATTTTCCCTCCCTGGCAGAGCTGGTTATATAGAAGCAGATGCACAGCTGTGATAAAATGCTTCCCTTTAATCACCGCCGCTTCATTCCTCCCAATTCTTCGTTAGATAAAGTGGGACACATGTTAGAGTCACACACCCACTCGTAAACATGATTGCACACGGAAGCGCACCCCTCCGAGCCACCGTTCACATTTAAATCCTACGTTGTCTGCACCATATGTTGAAGTATGTGCATCCTCTTCATGAAGCTTAAACATTAACCACACATAGAGTTTAGTGACACTATGAACTTGCAGTTACATGCAAAACTCATGCCTCCCTGACATGGATTGATGAGGCTGAATGAGTAGGGGGGTGGATGGGAGGTACGACATTATTCCCTTGAGTCAAGTGCTCTCTTAGCAACCAGCCAGCCATCAGATTCAGATCATGTAACCACAAAAGACAGAAGAACACTCCTACACAAGTCTGGGTCTCTGCACTGACACACAACTCCTATACATGAGCAACAACGTCCTGGCTCCAAACATGACATTACAAGGTTTGTGATGCACTGAGCTGAAAAGATGAAACTTGATATTTAGACGAGCAGCAACAAACTATTCTGTCAGGACACCAAAGACACGAATCAATTACGGCAATGTCTGAGAACTACCTGGTAAGAACAGTTTTCCTGGTGGACCATCCTTCACAGCATCCTAGAGCGGAGCCGGCTGAGCTGGGGGAACAGGAGCGGGAACTGGGATTAGCTTCCCAGCCCTGCAGCGGTATTCCAGCGGAGAAGAGAGAAGGGATCCCACCCAGCCCTTGATCCAAACTAAAAAATAAGAAAGGTCGATCGCTACCACTGCTCGCCTCTCCTTGTCAGTCGGTTCAGTCGTCGCCTTCTGCTTTCTAGCTCTCCTTCTTTTACTGCTTGTTTCCTGATCTGTCTGTTTGTTAACAGAAAAGGGCAGGGTCTGATCGCTGCTTCCCCAAAGCTGAAAGAGGGAGGGGAGCGAGAGACTGGAGGAGGGGTGTGAGAACAGGGGAGAGAGAGAGAGAGAAACAGAGAGGGAGGGGAGGGGAGCAGTGAAAAGCAGAGTACACTCCCCGATCGCCTTTCTCTGTCTGGTTTGGACTGAAAAGAGGGGGGCGGGGAGCTGTTGGGCTGAGTGTATGCAGAGAGTTGGCCGGTGGTGGGAGGTTGCGGGCGGTGTGGGTCAGGGTCGGGATGTCATTCGGCTGTCTCGCTTGGAGTCATGCCAGAAAAGGGAGGAGGCCAGAGGGGTGACTTTCATTCCTTCACCTTTATCTTAATCCCTACGTGTGGTGCACAAATCATCAAACTACTGCTGGATTTTTATCATCAGCAAATTACTCTTATTATTTAATCAAACTGTTTAAGCAAAGATGTGCATCAGCATTATTTTATGTGTGAGTTTGTGTCACTTTTACCCTCACGGCGTTAAAAACACGGACAGCACAGACGCCATGCATTGCAGGTTCATCTCTTCTCCTCATTGTCTGTTTCTTTGTAGGATTATAATCCCATACTGGCAGATGGCCGGTCCATAATCCACACACAGGCAAAACCTACTCAGATAATCTCTCCACCCATTCCTCCATCCTGACATCCACCCATTACTCTTATAAATCCCTCTTTTTGTTCTCTTCTTTGCCCATTTGTTTTGATTCCAGTTGATTCATTCTCACTTTAACCCTCCTCATCTGGAATGAATATGTTTTTATATATGTTTTAGACATTTGGAATATTTAAGTGCGCATTAATTTGGACCAAGTTTCTATATTGCCTTCTCACAAACCAGCATTTTTTATAGTTTCTGAAACAGGAGCAGTGTGTTTAGACAAGTCAACACTCCCATTAAAGCAGTCATGGAACAGCTTTGCACAAGAATTTGGAGAATGTGACACCCCGATGGAATGAAATCATCTGTTTCAGCTTTCATTTCTGCCTTTTTTTTTTTCTTTTTTGGCTACACACTCGCTGTTATCTCATCCCTTCCCTTCGGGCCAAATCTCTCTATCCGATATTGATCTCTGTTGGGTGACGCTGCTTTTCCCGATAAGACCACTCCTGGGCTTAATGACCTGGAAGTGGATCGATGAGCTCCCCGCTCTGATCTCCCCTCCGCTCGGGCCCCTGCGCACCGCTGGCTCGGGGGGTTAGCTTTCTGCACGGCGCACACAGGAACAGCCCATCCCGCTAACCCCGGGTATATTTATCCGTGCTGAAGTGTGACGAACCTGTTTTTCGTACAGTGCCACGTACAAACTAGCACTCTTAAGCTTATTCAAGGTCATGTGTAAGCTTATTTAAGCTTACAAGCACGCAAGAGTGGATGATGGGAACAAACACTGAATCTTTTTTTTTTAAATTCACTGTCTGCGTTGTTGAGTATGTGCTTGGTGAAGGTGTTTGCTAAAAAAAATTTGCCAGATTTACTGTGAATTTTTAGTGTGGGCTAAGTTTTTAGGGCAGGTTTAATAATTGTTGTGTTTTGTGGGTTATTGGAGTGAATTGTACAACTGCACATGAATCCGCCTGCTGATCCCAACTTAACATGGAGGCAAGAAAGTCAGCTTGGTGTGAACTTCTCTCTCTGGCCTTCAGAAATCACTTTGGACAAGACAGACTGGAGCAGAACCCTCAGTCAATCTTCAGGCTTCATGAGCGCTGAACATTAAAATGGAAGACACTTACCCAGTAGCAGCGAGTCAATGATCTGATGTATTGGCTCCAGTATTTCAATCTTTACAATTTCAGGCTCACTAAAGCCCGACGCTTGTCTCTTTTGAATACAAATGCGGGGCAGTGATTTCGCTTTCCGGTGCACGGGAGCGAGAAAGAAAAACTTTGATGTCCAACATCACAAGCCGCGCTTTGATGAAGGAATCCACAGCAACTCCACCTTTTCTCTCCCTCTCTCTCTCTCTCCCCTGTCACCATGGCAGCAGTCAGTCCGGAGACACATGCATCCTAAACCCCCACGCCCCCCTCCCCTCCTCTCATCTGCTGACCTTCACGCGGTTGTCAAGGTTACAATCTGAGTCACGGCGCAGGTGGAGGCTGAGGCAGCACCTCTTTATTCACACTAGAAAAGAAAACAGTATCTGACTCTGCGCAGACTGCGGCATGCAGACTGAACCACCAGCTAAAAATAAGCTGCAAAAACAAACTCTAAAAACTCCCGTTACGTAAGGGGCCCACAAAGATAGAGAACAAAGGTTATTAATACGGACAAGCAGAAAGACAGGAAGGGCGCAATTTAGCCTCCAAATCACTGAGATGTTAGTCTGGGCAGTAAAAAGCAAATGGCGCCATTTAATAAAATAGTGTTGATTTTAACACCACACTTGAGCACAAGGGTGTCATTAATGCTTGCACGGAGCAGGAGAAATTGCTGCTATGTGTGCAACTTTCGCTGTGAGTGTGTGTTGTGAGCACAGAGCCCCTCCGCTCACCCCGCGCATGAAAACGGCGCTCATGTGGAGCTCTGAGTATTTAGCTCTGCCACGCGAGGCATCTTTACACACGCAAGCAGACGCAATGAATTCTTAATCATAAGTCACTGATGACTGAATCATGTGGCGGTTCATTCTGTAACTGGTGTGGTACAGAGAGAGGTGGAAGTGATACTGTGGGTGGTGAATAACGCGTCGTAGGAAAAATCCTGAAGCTCAGTCATGCTGTGACATCTCCTCCCTTCCTCTGGCAAACAGCTCGCCCTCTCTCTTCTTATTAGCCTCCGTGCCACCTACCCCTCCCTCCTCTCTCTCTCTCTCTCTCTCTCTCTGGCCTTTCAGTGTAACTACATTTGGTTTCTTTTCACCGCTTTTCTGCGTCGTCCTCCTCCTCCTCCTCCTTCCCGCTCCTTCTCCTTTTCTGCCCCCCCCCCACCCTCTCAGCGGGGAAGAGAGGAGCACAGATGCTTTTAGCGGGCTGACATTTTGTGCCAGTGTAAAAACACTGCATTGCAAAGCAGGTTGGCTCAGTGTGAGGGCCAGATTCTGGCGGTAATGAGCTCCCTCTGACAGGGAGGAACTGATGTGGAAGGCCGAGGAGTGCATGTCTCTCTCTCTCTCTCTGTGTGTGTGTGTGTGTGTGTGTGTGTGCGCTTATGATCAGCCACCAGAGGTTGTTCTAATGAGGGCTGTGCGTCTGCAGTCGGTGGTGGGGAGGCCGAGCCCGCTGCGAACGCCACGGTGTGTTAATATTCGTTTCACATTTTTTTTTAAAGGCGCCACAAAGCGCATTAACATTTGTATACCAAACGAGTAAATGACTGGCTGACCACCAGTTACACTTGTGCAACGACAACAGGAGTTGTGAGTCACAGTGAATAATAACGAGCGGCTGAGGCAGACAGAAGCGAGGCAAGAAAAGATTTCTTTTGCTTGTTGTCTTGACAACAGATACAAAAATTTGTGAACAGCAAAAAATAAGGTGGCATGAAAATGTGGAAAACAACTGACTTAGTCCGGACCAGTCATGTGATAGAAAAATGAATTATTATCTTAAGGAAAAAACACTAAACATTCAGTGGTTCAGGCCTTGTGTGATGTGAAGGTTGGCTGCTGTTTGTTTTCTGTCACTGCAGATTAATGTCTTTTGGTTTGGGACAAATAAAACAAACCAAACAAACCAGTTAATCAAGAAAAATAATCGTCAGATACCTGCACCCCAACAATATCAATCCATAAATTCAAGAAGTCTCTACTTACAGCTGTTTGTCTTAATACGCTGATGGTTTTAAGACTGAACAAAGAACAGATATGAAGCTATCACTGCTTCGTTTTAGGAAACCGACAGATCTGTTCACTCATTTCTGACACTTTGCTATATAATTAGCTGATTAACTCAGAGCAGATTAGTCAATACCGATTAAGGGGTGCAGCCCTGCTTTAGCTTTAAATGATTGTCCTTGTGTTGCAGGCATGTGATGAGATGAAATTGTTCTGTTCTCTGTTCCCTCCAGCAACAGATGAAGCTCTCTGCATGACCTGGCACAATGCCTCTCTCTCCCGTTGTCTCACACACACACACAAACACTAACACACACACACACACAGTCACATGAACAGACTAGCAGCTTAGATAACACCGAGTCAGAAACATGGAGACAAAAATACCCCGTTTTATCTACCCTTTAAAGTCTCTTTCTCCCTCTCTCTCTCCCTGAAGACGGGATTACACATGCTTCGTATTTTTAGCCCGGTATAAACACACCTAGTTTGCAACCCTCTTCTCTACCTCTCACATATACACACACACCCAAACAGAAGCTCTATAATTAGGAGCAGAGAGGACCAGTGTTTCATGTTTCAGCTCCACCCAAATGAGCACCCATGTAAATGCAAGCACACAAACACAGGGCACTGTGGGTGGGTTCGTTCCAACCCTTTATTCCTCTGACAGCAGACAGGGGAGGTGATGGATGCGTTCAAAATCCCGCACTGCTAAGAAAACCATCTCTCTCACGTTCTGGTTACAGCTCTCACTCTTTTTTTTCAAGCCGTCTTTGAAATGAACCTTGTTTTATTTATTTTTTTTATCTCCCTCTGCTTCGTTTTTACTTATACGGGCCGGCCGAGTGTGCATTTGTATGTGTGCATTTGGCCCGGGCTCTGCAGTGACTGTGCGGCGCGCAGACTGACACGAAGCTATAACATTGGAGGCCGTCTCCTCGCTGCTACATAAATCCCTATTTCCTCCACAGCACGCTCTGCCACTCACAGCCTGCGCCCCTCTTTGATAGTTTTCATAGGGTGGAGAGGGGGAGCCGGGCGGTAGAGGGGAAAATGGTCTCCTGCTGTATTTTGGCTGCGTGAGAACATAAGGCTATAATGCCTCCTGACAGCTAAAGGAAGAAAACAATTAGCCGGGAAGGGGAGTGGTAGTGAAGGACAGGGGATATCTGAGCCGTGAAGAAAAGGAGAGGAGAAGAAGGTAAAGATTTGCGGTAGTGCAGAAAAATGTCTTGGAACCTAAGCTGACTTCCATGCCAGAGAGGATATAAAAGATGCTGAAGAGGGCTTTGACTCAACACCTTTCTCAGACTATGGTGAATCACCAGTGACTGAATCACAGGAACGGGTGCGTTTGTATGAGTTTCTGTGTATCTATCAGGATGATCAACCAGAAAAAAAGCTTGTGGAATGTGTAGCTCTAGGCTAGGCCTATCCACTGTCCTTTATCTCCGATTACAGCTGCCTACCTTATGCTTGCTTGCCTCGGAGACATCACTCCGGATCATCACACAAAATGGATTTTCTTCCACCTTAAGACGGGAAGCCTGTTTTGTCAGCTACACCTATAGTGTCACTATAACTCATCAGCGCTGTTTTTGTTTGCTTACTGGTTCCAATGAAGAGAGGTTATCAGGTAGCTCATTAAAATGCACTTTGACACCAGATAAGAACAGTTTAGACAGCACCACTCCCGTTGTGGCAGTCAATGGATCATGAACTTAATAACCTGTTGTATTTCTTGGACGATTTCCAGTTGTTAAAGAGGAGCGTTTCGACAATACCCAAAGCAGGTCAAGCTAAACAGTAACATGTGACTTTACGTGTGAACGTGCAGCAGCGTACCTCCTCCAGAGAAAACATGGTAAAGTTGACCAGCTCAAGTCAAAACAGACTCTAACAACGGTCACGAGTTGGAGGTCATGGCAACCTTAGCAGTAAACAATCTTCAACCACAAACTATCTTTGGGTCCTGACACACCAAGCAGGCAGTTGGCCATCAGGCACATTTGGCTGATTGAGCCTGCCGTGTCGCCAAAGACGAGACATCTTCACCGAACTTACAAAGCTTGCTCGTTCTAATGCTCTGCTTCTGCCTTTTTCATTTTCTAGCTGACAATGCTAGGTGCAAGGCAAAGCTTTACAGTGCCTGCGTGCAAGAGCAGATCGTAACTGAAGACATGATTATCCCGAGGCAACGTAAAGCCTTTTGATCACCGGGCTCGTGTCGTGGCTAGCGCTCTGAGCTCGGCGCGCCGCGTCGTTCAAACTTTCTCTGCCCCTCAAGGTAAAGGGAACATTCAAAACAGCTGTACGACAAGAAGAAAAGATTTGCTTATGTAAAACAGGATTCAAACTGCACACGTGCGCTGCATATTCGGGGTGATATTCTTCTTCTAACAGAAAGAGAAAAAACAACCATGCAGCAACCCACATATGGTCAGAGTGCTGCCAGCATGAACCTGCTCTTTGTTAAAGGGTCACACACATACACACACACACAACACAGATCTGAGGAAACCGAGAGGCACACACAGATGTACAGCTGGTTCTACTTTTTGTTCTCAACGTTTTACTTTTGAGCAACATGTCAATTCAAAAGACGACTTGTCACAGCGGAAGAATGTAGCACCCTGAACTGTAATTACATTTGCGAAACAATTTATCCAACTTAGAGCATGTGCCACGTTTTGCCATGTAATGCCGAAAAGATCTGAGAAAGTGGATTCAAAGCACGCTCTTACCAAATGATTGTATTCTGCTTTACCTGAGTTAAATGCCCGGCTTGCTGTGAGGAATCCAAGGTTAAGCTGAGATGAAAAAGACTCCACTGACCAAAAAATAAACAAAAAAAGGAATAAAACATCTACCGACACTGGCAGACTGTCAGGATACTAGAAGAAGAAAAAGATATCCTTTGATTTGATTTAGTGAGGTGAGCTGGCGCATGTGTGTGTGTGTGTGGACGAATAGGAGACAGAAGTCTGCCGGACTCAGAGACAGTGCAGTGAGTTTGTATGAGGAGAGAGTGTGTGTGTGTATACGAGCGTGGTGCGCAGAGGGCCGGGCGAGTTTCAGCTGGTATCGGCACATTCATGGACACAGTCGCACACCAGGTGCAGTGGTTAAGCCTAGAGGGCTGAATCAGACACCACAGCCTCAGCAGGCGCTCTCCACACCTGGTTAAAGCCCTGCGCCTCAATTTTTCGAACTTCCTTCTACTTCCTACTAATTTACTATTTATTCTCCCACATTTTTTTGCTATTTCGCTCAGCTTCATCTTTACCGTGGCCCTTGAGTCCTCCTCTCACCTCCCGTCCTCTCCCAACATATCACATTTATCTCTTTTAAAGTTTGTTTACCGCATTCAGGAGTAAACTCTAGTTCAACTTCTTTCCACAGAATTTTTTTTGAACTTATTTATATCCACTATAACTGCGCTCAAGACTCCTTAGAGCCTGCAATTTATTCCCTCTCCTACACCGCGCCGTCGCTCCCTCTACGTGGCACAGTCTGGGTGAAGGTAGTAGTTAGGTTGTTAGTGGAGGGTGGCGTACACAGTTCAGCTGCTCGACTTCAACCTAAACACAGAGGGGAGAGATGGAAATAGAGAAACTTCTGCCTCGTCCTTTTATTTTCCGCAGCCCTTGAGTGCTTCTCTGGGCCAGAGCGCCGCACTCTTGTACCATCTGGTTTGGCTGCTGGCGATTTTATTGTTTATACGGTGTGCTTGAGCAACGCTTTCCTATCAAGCGATAGTTCACAAACATACTCCTTCCTTTGACAGTGGGAAAAGGACAAATGTGAATTGTCACGTATGTCCAATGAGGCATTGTTCAAGTTTTTTACAAGGCAGAAAAACAGGTAGCAGTGGTTGTGAGGTAACTTTGGCATAAACTGTACATGTCTAATTATATTATCGTCTGTTTAGAAGAGAGAATTTACAGTGATGCATTTTGGATAACGTCAAGGGACATTCAAGAGACAGACGGTCTTTTATTACAAAACCTTTCCTCCCTTATTTTAAACACACTCAAAAAACATGCATCATATACACTGATCAGGCATAACATTATGACCACTGACAGAATGACCATCTTGTGACAACCCAATGTTCTGCTGGGAGAATTTTGGACCTGGCATTACTTAGACATGTACCACCCACCTAGACCAGACCAGACACCCCCACCCCATAGCAATGACACTCCTTGATGGCAGCAGCCATCCCCAGCAAGATGCAGCCTGACACAGGTACACACACAAAAATGGTTTAGGAACGACTCAAAAAACATGAAGAACAGCACAAGCTGGCCTGCAAATTCCCTATAAACTACACCCTACAAACTGATCAAGTATCGGTGGTATGATCCACAGAGGCCCCTCCCCTCAACCCATAGGACCCAAAGGCCCCCACCAACAACATCCTGATGCCAGACACCACAGGACACCCTCAGAAGGCCTATGTCCATTCTCTGATGAGTCACAACTGTTTTGGATGCACAAGGGAGACCTACACAATATTAGGAAGGTGGTCATAATGTTATGCCTGGTAAGTGTACTTCCCATAATGCAACTAAAAAAAATCACATCTCAACGAGTTGTTTTTTCAGACTTCACAAAGCTTTGACTGTATCTGAAATGACCGGCTTACTTTTGACAAGTTTGCTCAACGCTTTTCATGAAACTCTGCACCAACATGTGAAGTAAATCCTCTGGCAAGTTCAGTAGATCTTTGTTAGAGAGAAAGACTAAAGGGGAGTGGTGCTGCAGGTCTCAACACAAGCCCTACCTTTATAAGTACAGTTTGCCCACGGGGTGTTTTTAGATGATGTGAGTAAGTCTGGGTGTGCGCAGGCTGAGATTGAAAAAGAAGTAGCCTGGAGGCATAATTTTTTCCTCCAGTATGCACCTTGGAAAACACATAGGTACATTTTTGAGTATGGATAGCCATACATGTAGCCTGACCCCATCTCTGCCTTTTTAACCTCAAGAGTGGACAGGAAGACTAATATTATTGTTCATTTTCCAGGAGCGCGTAGCAAAATAGAGGGTTAGAGGTAGAGTTAACCCTGGTGCATTTGAGGTCCCGGTGCGTCGCGCTCTGCCACGTGCCTCCAGAGTTCATTAGAAACAAATTATGAACAGGTCACCGTGACCCACGTCCTCGTGAATCCTCCCGAGCCCACACCCGCTGCCTGCAGGCAGATGGTGAGATTACAGCTGCCAGAAACCACACCCTAAATAAACACACCTGCAACAATATGACTACTTCATTAATACAAAACGGAGTGGTCAATGAGACAACATGAAGGATAACTGGCACATGACAAATTGCTGCAAATCTGCAAAGTTAAATAAATAAACAGAGCTAAATAGAGTGTAATAAAGCTTTCCAAAGACCAACAGGCTGTTCTGTAATTTGACGTTGCAATCTACCAGGCTGCTGACAAGAAGATGTGAGAATAAGCAATATGCAGAAAGGCATTTCACATTTCTTACATGAAGTCTGTACCGTCGCTACTGCACGCCAGCTAAACCAGTCTCCAGGCACTTTAGTGACCACCGCAGACTATTAGCTTTGAGCTTCACGGTGTCCCGTCTTTCTGAGAGCACAGACGCTTTTGAAGCTCTACTGAAGCACAAACATCTCCGTCCCATTGGACCCCAGCAACATCCCAGACAGACAACCCCCCCCCCCCCCCGCACATACAAACACACGCTCTGTCTATGTCTATGTCTATGTCTCTCTCTATGCCGGGGTCCCGCGTGAGTGGATGTCTAAATATTTAACAGCATTTTAAAAGCACCAGCCCTGCCCTTCTTTTCTCCAGGGTGTCTGCTAAATCCAGCAAATTTGCGGATTAGGATACCCAGAAAACCCCTGACACGGAAAGAAACCCTAAATGTCTCGTGGGAATGTCTCCTGAACTGCCACTTGACTGCTTTTGTGCTCTTGTAGGCAGGTTAGCAGAGGGTCCATACTAAGACTGACCCTTCTTTAACGAATATGAAAGCTCAGATATAGATCAACTACATGAACCAGAAGGTCAAATTTGATCTCAGGTGTTCAGTAACAGATTGACCTAATACGATCTAAAACAAAGGCCATCTAGCCCTCTATAGAAGCAGCACCGAAATCATTTTAAGAATGGGATTGTCCAGGATATGATCTTGTGTCCTCTGTCTTTTATAGTGTATCTGCTCTGTGCTCCCCGCTTAGGTGGGATTACACGGCTAATTCCAATTTCTTATCTGGACCATCGAAACCCGAGGCCGGGTTTTTCAGAGACCTCAGCTGGATGCTGTGGCACCGTCATCATCGTGTCTGCTCTATCTCTATCTGCCACAACAGGCCCAGTCTATCTAGATGTGCACACGTGTAAGACACCAGCAGACACAGAGGATATGTCAGCGGTGAGGAGCATATGTGCGAAATGTCTGTGTTTCTGTGTGCATGCCAAAGATAGCGGCTGCATGTGGAGACAGAGGCTATCTTCCCAGAGATTTTCTTCCACCGCCTGTGGAGAGAGAGAGTCTTTTCCACAAACTAAACCACACCTGATCTTCTCGTTTAGCATGGTCGGCAGGTAATGAGCACTGACACCACTAACGTCTCCATGTGGCCCTGAACTGCCTGGTCCTCTTCCTGTCCTTTTCTCCCTCCTTCCTTCCTTCTCATCCCCCACTTCTCCCGCTGCATTCCTGACATGCCTCAGGAAGACAGAGGGGGGGCCTCCAGGACAGACAAACAAAGACACACAACGCACACAACACACTCACAATGGCACTGGATGGAGCCATTGTGTGTGTGTGCACCGAGGAAAAGGTCTCGGGTGCTCGCATATCAATAGAGGACTCCAGTCTAGCTTTTCTCAAATTTGCCCCCGCTTGCTCTGTGACAGAGCTAAGTGCTGGCAATGAAACTCTGGCTGCTGTAAACAATTTCCTCCTGCTCCTCCCTAAATATTTTAAAGCTACACCCTTTTGGGCCCACAGGCTAATAAACCATAAAACTCTGGCTCAGGCTGCGATTTAAATTGAGTGGTGTAATAAATTTGCAAGTGAATCACAACAACCTTTAATGCTGCAGCAGCTGGCGTGGCTTACAGCAGCTCTGTGCGGACTGTCAATGCAACACTGACCTCTTCTGGTAGAAACACTACATGACAACAACAAAGAACATAACCAATTTTTACAAATTAGGTTACGCAGACTTAATTATCTAAGGTCAGCAACAAATCTTGTAAGAGTGTCAACAGCAATCAGACAATTAAAACAATTTGCTGAGCAGACACTTATAATAATACTGATGATATGGCTTTTCAGAGAGTTTCGCAGTCTCGTTGCTAAATATCTGAATCAGTGTAATCCTGGAGATGTCTGTTAGAATCTGATGCTAAATGGACTGAATCCCTGTTTCCTCGCTGTCCTCTCAACAGCCTCCACTCCCCTCCAGCTGTGTAGACTTCCGTGATGGTCAGGTTAATCGCAGGGCCACATAGCTTAGCGCCACATTAGCCGACTAATCCCCCTTCCTTACTCCAGCTAACTCAACTTCATGTTTCCAGGGTCCATCTGACATGGATAACTGCTGGATTACGTGTGACATGGCCTTTGGCACACATAAGCAGAAAAGCTCACAATCTTAAAAACACACAGGAACCTCACAAAAACAACACGGAAAAAACAAAAACAAATCGCACACTCACTGAGGTGTAGTTGGTCTTGCCCATGTTCTGGTTGTGGTTGAGGTTATGGTTCTCCTGCTCTCTGCACTGCAGCCCGGCCAGGTGTCTCTCCAGAGCTGCCCAGTCCATGGTAGGCAGAGGCTCTTCCTCTACATTCTCCTCCTCTCTGTATCCTCGCATCAGTCCCCCAGTACCTCCACTTCCTCCTCCTCCTCCTCCTCCTCCGCCTCCTTCTCCTCCACCACCACCACCACCACCACCCCGGCCATTGCTTCGGCTCCGCCTGCCTTGACTGGGGCTGCGGTGGCTGGGTTTGGGAGTCCCTGTGCCCCCCTGTGGTTTTTCGGGGGAGTGGAGCCGGTTGCTCCTGGGCAAAATCAGATTTCCGTTCTGTTTCAGTTCCTCTGGGACGGCGGCGACTGATGTGGCAGTGCGTCCGCTGGGGGCCGGCAGGGGCGGGACGGTCTTCACATCCTGGAATTCTTCGGCAAGGCTGCGGCTATTCACTGTCTTCCTGTAGCCTTCTCCAGTGCTGTCAACGCTCACAATGTCTCCTCTGCCCTCCCCCTGACCAGAAGGCTGTGGAGAGGTATAGTCCTCTCCATACTCACTCTCCCACTCTTCTATCACCTTCTTCTTGTACTCTTGGTAGTCCTCGTCTTCCTCATAGTCCTCCAAAGTAACCAGGTCCAGAGAGGGGGAGGATTTGTAGTCCTCCAAAGTGGCTAGGTCAAGAGAAGGGGAGCAAGGTGTAACCTTGTTGGAGTTGGACTCTGAGCTGGAGCGACTGGACACGTCGCTCCCCAGGTCCATGCCATCCTCCCGATAATCCTGTAACGAAACAGAACAGAGAACAAGAATGAGACGGAGGACAAGTGGGAGACATATTGTTGGTTGGACTGTAGAGGGAGAAAAGGAAGAAGGAAAAGAGGGAAATAAAAAGAGAATTTAGGGAAGTGTGTAGAATTAGATTAGTCACACCGTTGTTGTGGTTTGAGACGGGCAACCACAAAACACTTCCTGTCCCGCAGGAACTTCCTTTCTGCACAGAATTCTGCACTCACTGTCTCTTTTAGACTTGTTTTGCAGATTTCTTCCCCACAACCGTGCTGCTCTGGACCTTCCCACGTTCGTGCTAATCTCATTGCGTTTACATTCCTCTGTATTGGTAAATGTGCATGCATATGTGTGTGTGGAAGGGCTTGTGCAACACTTGACACACACAGAGAAGGCGGAGTCCGTGCGGTTGGATGTGTCAGAATAATATCCCACCACCCACTGCTACATCTGCACAGCACCACGAGGACAAAGCAGGGGTGCTATGAGGGCTGGGAGCGAATGACAGTAACATGTCAATGCACCACACAGCAACACAGTGAGGATGAACAGATGAGCCCAGAGCTGGTCTCTAACCTTGACCTCGACGGTCCTGCAGAGCCCC
This sequence comes from Chelon labrosus, assembly GCF_963514085.1. Taxonomy (NCBI): domain Eukaryota; kingdom Metazoa; phylum Chordata; class Actinopteri; order Mugiliformes; family Mugilidae; genus Chelon; species Chelon labrosus. The sequence goes on from NC_140346.1 coordinate 18,771,861, forward strand.
AATCACCAACTGACTGATGAGTTCACAGCTAATGAAAACACCCCGTTGTTTACAACCCTCCACAAATCTCCACCTGAGCTGAACCTTCTCTTGCAGAGTTATTAGTCTTTCCTCCACAGGATCGTGTAATCATGGCACCTCACCACGTTTAAAACTTAATGAAAAGCAACAAGCACCAAAATTTCTCTCAGGGCAGAAAGAAATTAACGACACATTCCTACGTGACCACAATTATGAGCTGCTCTGGAAAATAAATTCATTATGAAGAATGCTGGTTCATACCGCGGGTATAGTATAGTTTTGCTAAGACCCAGCCGAGGGAAACTGCAACATCCTAATCCTAATGACGAAAAATCTTTATTGGCTTCTGGATCACACCTGTGCAGGCACCGTCTCTTGACGTCAAAGCACGGTGCAGAAAATATCTACGCCGGGGAAGGCAATGTGACTCAGCATCTCAGAGATACGAAAAGTGCTGATGTGTTGTAGAGGCATAAAACCGCTATTATGCTGAGGAACTTGAATTTCTGCTTGAAATACTAACAGGTCAAAGAGAATAGAAGGGAAGCTGCTGCAGGGGTGAGGCTGGCACCAGAGAGCTGCGCAGCCAGGGCCGTGAAAGTCAAATGTTTTGCCTCCATGTGATAGCCGGTGGTCATTGCCTACTCAAAAAAATAACATATTGCATTACCACTGATGTGCTGGGACCTTGAGAGTCTCTAGTGGGAGTTAAATCACAGTATTATTTTACTCCTTGAATAAACCAAACCAGAGTCAGAATGCGTGATTACTTTTTTTGCTTGTCTAGACAGTAATAACATGTAACTCACTGGAAACATTTTCAACAAGCCGTGTGGTTTTTGACGTGAAAAAGTCCTGGAGCCTCGTAGGGTTTGCAACTGAACGAGGGGGAGGACTTAAGGGCACACAACATCACCGGCCTACTACTCATAAATAGCTTGAACCCGTTTTCTACAGCAAAATGACTCAAACTAGAGTATAAGGCGACGTTTACGCGCCAAGTGTAGCCAGGCTTCTCATATTTTATCATGTGTTGTATCTGTTTGTCACTACAGAGGAGAACAACCTTACCGACGTGATCATGAAACGCGCTGGAGCGGTCACCAGCCTCCTCTGGGTTGTGAAAACCCGCCTGTCATGTTGGCTTTGTCACCCCCCCTTCTTTAAGTGCCATAAAAACCCGGATTCAGGAACCGGGTGGATTGTTTTTTTTTTTTCCCTCTCCAGCGTAGGAAGAATGAGTGGAAACTGAGTGTCCAAACTGCGATCGCGTTTCAAATCTCGGTCACCGATCCTTTTCTTGAAGTGTTATCATCCCGATCTGTGCAGCCTCCAAACCGCGCTCGGTCTCCGTGTTTTATCGCGTAAATACGCGGTGGTCACATGAGCCAGATTAAAATAATGTAATATACTAAAGTGTGTATAATAGATTGAGCGAGAGAGGAAGAGGGGGGAGAGAGAGAGATAGAGAGAGAGAGGAAGGCGCTGCAAGACAGCAGGCTGAAGCGGCAAAGCTGATCCGCTGTGGGATTAACCGAAGCGCAGGCAGCCCGTGCAGCCTGGATTTGGCCAACCAAATGCATGCAAATTGACAGCTGCACCCCGCAGCCGGGCGGGTTTTTTTTTGTTTTTTTTTCATGGGAGGGGGGTTAATTTATGTCAAAAGACTCACAACTCCGCCCGTCGTTCTCTGGGTGGCTTGCAAAAGGGGCAACATCGCATACGCCCAGTCTTTTGCATCGAGCTCACTATAAGTGGCGTTTCTCCACGCATGACAGTTGCGTGATCACATCTGGCAACACATAGGTCATTCTGGAAGATACATATTTTAATTGTATGCCATTCGGGTTAGAAACGTTTGGACAAGCCGGGTGTTTCTTCAATCTGCATAGTCATTCATATGGCTACTCAAATGATGTAATGTTCCCAAAAAAGTCCCAGGAGGAACCTGATATCCCCCCTGGCAACAGCGCTGACAGAAACGCCCAATATCATACTATCACACGGCGGATGTCACCCACTTACAGCTGACCCCCCCAACCCCCCCGCTCAAGATACACCACAATCGGTCAAAATTAAAGTCCCAGCCCGCATAAATAACGCGCAGCGGCGGGAGACGAGCCAGAAGTAGCCCGGACGCAACATGACAGCCATTTAAAACGAACCGATACTCACTGTCATCATCTTTGTAGCTTCCCCTCCGCGTCTCAAGACATTGTAAAGTGTAAATCCCAGCTGTTAAGACAACGGCGACGGCGCTGACTTGTTTCACAGCGGCTCAGTTCTAAGGGCGGGCGGCGGCGAGGAGGCTGGTTTCGCTGGTGAAATTACAGAGAGCCGGCGGATAATTCAGAGCAGTCATCGCTCTGAGTGTGTGGGCTAGTCTGTCCACGGAGGAGCCAGCCGGAGTCTGAGTCCTGATGGAAAAAATAAATAATAACGTGGATGTCTTAAAATCCCAGCAGGTCAACGCTTCCTCTCCTCCCCGGCGCGCACACAAACACACACACAGAGAGAGTGAGATGCCCAGCCAGCGAACAGTTCAGCCTGCGCTCTCTCGCTCCCACGTCAGCTGGGAAATAAATAGCCTCTGAGTAAAGTGCGTCCCTCTTTATACTGTGGGCTTGCGCACGATTCGGAGATTTCACACAGCCAGCCGGCCTCTACCTCGCAGTTAAAACCGAGAAACACGGCTTGAAACTAAGCGCAGAACAAGCGTGCGGTTTCATGCCCGGCACAGGTCCTTGTGTTTGAGGCGACTCTCTCTCTGTCGCAGCCTTCTGCTCTGAGGAGTGACGACGACAAAACACAACTTAAAGCCCAGCCTTCTGCACCCACTGACCTTGCAAACGGTGGAAAGAAAGATGGAGAGGGAGATAAAGGGAGAAGAATCCAGGTGAATTATTAAACACAGTTGCGTCCAGACCTGTTTTATTTCACTGATACAGACCAAACAGAACTTTCACGAATTTATAGCATTATATACCTGTTTTGTTTTTTTTTCTTTTCTTTGGCACACCTTTCCAACCTAGTGCAATATAAAGCAACAGCCCTGCATCAAACCCAGACACCAGATTCAGCCTGTGATGAGATCATGTCCACACCAAGGTGCATTAAAGTGATTTAACAGCCCCCAAAGCTGCTTTAAACAGGTTTTTCAAAGACCAAATCTGAAGGCAACAACACAGTTATATTAATAGTCACACTTTTAATATAGGCCTACAAAAGTAGAACTAATGTTTAGCTGCAACAGAAAGGGCAAGTTGATCATCAAACTCCTACACATCAAACATCACATGTTGCTTGGCGACATTCATGTTATTAAAGCGGCAGGGATCCCTAACGATCCAAACACGGTTAAAGACTCCCAGCAACACTCACATACTGACTATGAAGCCAACGCTTTCCAGACTTTGTCTAATGAGGTAGACAGAATATCGAAAAATGACTATCGTTAGCAGAACTTTCTTCAACGCGGAAAACCGCAAGCTTCATTGTGCAAAAACATTCAAAGAGGATTTGTTGGAAACATTTTCTGTGAATATATTTATGCGAACCACTGTTTGTGGAAAAGACGATACCACTCCAGTTGATCTGGACAGACCTTTATAATCTATGTCTGCATCACCAGCAGCAATCTCAGGTTCTTGGCGTCCCCAGGCAAAAAAATTCTGTGTGCCATTGCCCCCAGTCTAAACTAGTGAAATCTGTCATGGGGTAGATAAAACGGGGCCGCTGGGGGAAATATGTGGAGTATTGTCAATGCGCTATAGGGTCTTAATAGGTTTAAGAGGGTTCTTGATTGTCGTTACAAAATATGCCAAAAGGTAGTCATCTGGGGGCCCCCCTTTCTCAAGGGGTCCAAAGTATTTACTGGTTTGCCTATCCTGACTGTGCACCCCTGTGCACCACCAACATATATTCCAAAATGAAAACTCCCCACCAGTTGTTTTAAACTAAAGAAGCCATTGGGATGAATCTTTAAGAAAAACTATAGCTTTTTAAATGCTTTGTTGTAGCTATGACCTGGATGACTAAGGATCCTCACAGACATATTGATCATTTCTGGCGTTTTCAAAGCACAATGTACTCCTCGTTTCCAGCTACTAAGATGTTAAGATTTGCTTCTTTTCTTATATGATACTGATGTTTAGATATTGTGGATGTTGGCAGCACCAAAAAGCAATTCAAAAGCAGCCCTGTTTGTTCTTAGCGTTTTAAATGATTGATGATTCCAGAAAACTATTTACATATTAATCAATAACGAAAGTAATTGTTAATTGCCGCCCTGAATTGCAGAACATCATTCACACGGTGCGATAAACTTTATTTGTTCCAGTTTAATTGCACCAGATGCGATTCTTCTTTTAGTCTCCACTAATCCGGTTCTTACAATGGGGCTGCTTCTACCGGATGAAACGACAGCGCATGACTTATCGCAGACACGCACGCACACACAGATGGCAGCCGCGGTGTCAGAGCTGAAGAGGGGTTAACACCAACATGCCATGATAGCTTCATGTTGCATTCTGTTTCCTCTTGCAGCAGCTGGCAATTTACATACTCCAAAACGGAGATCAAGTTAAATGTCAATGATGAACCAATCTCACCCACGGCAGGAGCAAAACGTAGCCCAAACAATTTGTATAACAAGTGTTTTGATTTGGAACTGCGCGCGCGTCTCTTGAGCGGGAAGCCAAACATTTGGAAACACAAAAGCGCCGCGTTTTACTACAATGATGTTGCTCAGTGACTCACAACGTTCTCCGCTCCGCACGGCCTGCTGGGCGCTGCCTTGATTCGCGGTTGTTTGAAGGATGGGAGCTGTCTTCAGATATGGTGCGTTGAATGTATAATAGCAGCACAAAGGAGTTCATCCATGTAATAACAGAGCAGTACTTCAAAGACCCCTGGCTGAGTCTCTCCTTACGCTGCAGAAGGGACAGCACTGGTCGGGATCTCCCCAAAGAGGAGGCAGCGGGAGTCTCGCCTATTGCTACCACTCCATTCCTCCACTGCCGCTTTCAACTCTCTTATCAGCCCTCCCACTCCTCCCCTCTGCCTTTCCTCCCCAATTCCCCAAACATTAATCGGTCATAGTGTAGTCAAGTGTAGAGTAGTAGATTTAAGTGAATGCCTTTAAAGAGGATAAACTACTTTTGGGGGTTTTATCTCAGGAAGAACGCCATCACTGTACGTTCATATGCTCACTAGGCAATTACCTTATCACGAATTTGTCAACAGGAGGCCAAAGTTGTCTGGGTTGCTCTTGCACTCACACACACACAGATTGCCTTCTTTGAAGTTCCCATTTCTCTTTAGCATCAAAGACCCTAAAAGCAGTTTTGACATGGCATCCTTCCCCTCAGTGAATTGTTCCACAAAACAATAAAAGCAGAAACAAGCTTTGAGTCAGGAGGGCCAGATGAAGATGTCCATAATCTGTCACATCAAAGGTCTCTGACGCACGTCTCCATCACACCTGAAGAACCGGATGACTTTTACCGCACTTTTGATTGAGTAGGTGGTCAAAGAAAGTTCACCGCGCAGCGCTCCCGGCACCTCGGATCAATCACGCCCGCATTTTTTGTTTTGCTTCCTACTTTACTAAGAAGCAGAGGTGCGGCGTCTGTCAAACTGCCATTCAGAGGGATTTACCAATCACTGAGGGGAAGAAACAAGTGGAAAAACAGCCCGCTCTAGATCTACAGTATCCGGGAATGCTTTGCTCTATCTGCCTGGCGAACAGTCCATCCGCAACAGATATCTGGCAGGAATCACCGAAGGCCCATTACTGACAGAGAGATAAGGCTGGAGAAAAGAATGCCCCTCAGATAATACTGAAAAGCCAGGCAACATCTTCCTCTGCTTATATCTGTCTCACAGGCGTTTAAAAAACAGGGAGCTCCTGACAGTCAGTGAGAAATTGAACCTGTCTCTGCCTTGTCAGGAACTCACCAACTCAGACGGAGAGACACAGAAAGTGACCTTGGAGGATTCTCTCTCTTTCTCTCTCTTGCTTCTCCCCTCTTGCTTTCCCCTCTCTCCCTCCCTCTCCCTCCCTCCCTTCTCAGGGACTGGGTGAAGGAGTTCACCTTGAAATAAGGCTCGGGCCGGACCAGACGACAGAAAAATGAAGCGTCAGAAACATGACTGTTGTACAAGGCCAGACCTGCAGATGGGAAATGTCCCGCCTGGTTATGAGAAACACAGGGGCCGAGAGGAGCCAGACAATAGACTCAACACCCAGGTCGCACAGTGTCATGTCTCCTTCAGATAAAGAAGACCCAATCCTGGCTGTCATGAAAGAAATCTTTGTATTTCACTTTAGACCTTGTAGCGCATGTACCTCTTAAATGTCTTCCTATGGCTCCTGCGTACACTCTGTACCATATCTATTACCTAATGACAAGAAGAGTCTGGGCTGTAAGACACTGATGCCTGCATGTAAGGGTAAATTGAAAACTGTAAACACTCCCCAACCTATTCTGGAAAGGACTGGGGGGTTTCTCTTGGTCTCTCTTGTTCAGTCTTGTGTACAGAGGATTTTGATAACAGGATTATGGCACATTTTTCCTGGAAGTCATTTTCCTACATAAAGAAATCTCCTGAGCATCACAAGGCTTAATACGTGCCTCAACCCAATTTGACAGAGTAACTGAGACACAAAACTCATTCTGTTTTAGCTAACCGTTTGTTAGTGTGTTACAAACTGTATTGAGATTTGGCGCTCCTTACGAACAATGAACAAAAAACATGAAGACCAGTACAAGGTGTTGACCTGGCCTTCAAATTCACTTGATCCCAAATTGATCAAGTATCTGTGGGATGATCCACAGAGGCCCCTCCCCTTAACCCATAGGACCCAAAGACCCCCACTAACAACATCCTGTTACCAGACACCTCAGGACACCCATGTCCATTCCCTGATGAGTCACAACTGTTCTGGAGGCACAAGGGAGACCTACACAATATTAGGAAGGTGGTCATAATTTTATGCCTGATCTGTGAATGTACAATTCAATATATCTTTACTGTAGGATGACGCACGCCTTCTCAAAAACATGTCTGGGTTTTCGCGACTGAAGGGATGCCAGCCTCAGGTGCTTGTGTTTTTCTGGTAGAGACCGCTGATAACAAAGACATTGTGAGGCAAGTCGGTGAAAGGAGCGACTCGAGTGACACGCATCGACAATAGCGAGGCCATTTCCCCTGCACACCTCCTCCTCAAATCACTGCTCTTATCACGACGAACGAACGAACAAACATAAACACTGTAATTGCACGCGAGTAGCCTATTCAGTTTACAAAACCCAGGCAAATTTGAATTTGTTCCGGTTATACGCACGTGTCACTCTTTATCTAGCAAAGCAAATGAAAGAACATGAGTACGGGGACTGGGGAATATAATTAGAACGTGTACTTAATGTGGCGGTGAAATATGGCACTGAAGAACTAAATTTATCAGAAACATGTATGAGCGTCATATGAGGAAAGGCTGCACAGTTTTATATTTTTCTGAAACATACTCATGTCTTATATCTTACAATTATATGAACATTTTCTGAATAATCATCCATAAAACTATAAACATTATGGAAAAATCTTAGGAAGTTGTTAATTTTTTTCCCCACTCTGACTTAATACATTTAAAGGCATCACACGTGTATGGTAAAACCTCTGATGTTTGGCAAACTGAGATCATCCTTTGCTATATATCATCCCATTTCCCACCCGGTGCATTCACACACCTTTCCCCCCACATTTTCTGCAGCATGTACACAAAGTGCCGCACGAAGCAGTTTGCGCCCCGAGACGGCGGCAGCAGGATGCAGACTGTGTGATGATGAATAGAGACGTCAGGCGGCCACAATAGAGGTCGGATCCTTAACTGGCCGAGTGACCCGTTGTTCTAAATAGAATGGGTGGCCAAACCATCGAGACCGACCATCAATCTCCTCCCCGAACACAATGATGATTTACTCCGTTCAGATCAGTGGGTGAGCGAAGAGTGGATGAACAAAGAGGAGTGTGTGTGTGTGTGTGTGTGAATTTCTGGCTGTTCTTCATTTCCTTGGAAACCATATGCATGTGTGTGTTCATTTGTGTCTGCACGTGTGCCGCGATGCATAACTGTGCACCTTGGCATCATGTTTTTGTAATTGTGTTTACACAGCCTGTCGAACCCCAGTGCCTCTGTCGGATTGCACCACTAATACCTGCCTGTAATATATTGATCTTCCCTTCCATACTGTACATCCAACCAACAATTTCATTTGCTAACGAAGTGTGAAATGAATTGTGAGAGCAACAATCTTGTCCAGAGCATATACAAGCACTCACAGCGATTAGATTCATTTAAATGGGAAACACGTCAGGTTCCAGTCTGCAGTGTAGTGTGCGGAGGTTATAGCTCGTAGCCAAGTGAGGACAAACTCAGACTTACAAAAATCTGTTTAATCTAGCTTGGTTTATAGAGGCTAAATTGAGCATTGAGTGGTAAAATATTCAAACCCCCAAAAAAAGAAGCAAACTAGCAATTACACAAAAGAGCTGAATATGTACATATGGCCATAACCATAAACAAAGAGAGGGGGAAACAAAAAATGCGACGAAGTAGAAGGCAACAGTATCACTGAGGGGTGGGGGAGAATTACAGCGATGAAGAAATTGAGGAAGATGAAAAATGTTGCTAATGATAATGTTGATGATCTCTACAGAAATCAGAATTGATTACAGCCATGCTTGTGCTGATGAAAATGATAGTTTCCAAGACTCTAGTTATGCGTGAGGGGATGATCACAATGACAAGCACGATTAATCAAAACCAATACGGCTACATCTAAATGTTTAAATTGGACAAAAAATAAAAGAACAAATACATATATTCTTTTTTCTACAAGGAGCTGAGAAATTTTAAATAAAAAAATCCTGTGAAAGATCTCCACGCTGTAAGGAAGCTAAATTCAGGCCTACCCTCCGCGGGTGGGGTGGAGGGGACTGGAACCGGCAGTAGCTGGAGAAAGTCAGCCAAGTCATTAATGAAGTTATGACCACAGTCACCGCTGTGGCGGGAGATCTTAATCGCCTGCAAGAGTGGGGGACCGAGGCCTGCTCCAGACCCATTTAGTCCACGGCACACTAACGCTAATTAGCGGGAAAGAAGGCAAGGTTTGTAATCTGTTCAATTAGCTCAGCCTCGGGAGGCGTCCTGTGGGGCTGAGGAAAGATTCAGGCTCAGGAGCTGTGTGCTGCTCCTGACGAACATTTTCATGAATCACAGGGTAGATACCTGAAAGTTTATACGATGGCCGTACTAGTTTTTCCCCTAAACAATGGTACCGATGGTAATTCAAGAGTCTGGTACAAAGATGGAGACTGTGTCAAGTCTCAATCCTCAGTCTCTCGCTCTCTGCTGTGGGCCTGGCACCCTTCCTCTGCTGTTTCTGGTGCCCTGTCAGCAGTACAGCCAGGCAGAGATACGCATCCACCCCGCCCTGTGCTCCTCTCCACGCCGTGCACTGCGCAGATGTCCACACAATTTACTGCCCACACCAAATTGGATCACTTCTCTGGTGTTTTGTGCAGGCCTTGCACCTGCTGTTCCCCACCTCCCCTCATAAATGCCTAAACATCCAGAGATTGGGGAAGAAAAGAGAGGAGAGAGTCAGCAGGAGTTGATTTAAGGTGCAAATTAAACCAGGAAGGACTGAATGAGACAGAAAATAAAAGGAAATAGGTTGACGGGTGATATGACAAAAGGAGGCTATTCTCTACCTTTGCAGCAAATCTTTTTCATACGTGCGCACATCTGTCACCCGATTCGATCTCAGCGCTTGTTAGTGGAAAACAAGGCATATATACGGCAGTTGGTTTCAGTTCCAACCTAGCAGCAGCACAGGTATTGCACGGTTTGACCTCACATGCAGCCGCGTAGACAGCCAGGTCAACAGCGTGTTGCTTAGGTTAAACACCTGCTGAAATCTGATCAGCTGTGATGTGACAGAGTGACAACTCCATTTTAAACATGAATTGATGCTGTATAGATCATTAAACCAACAAGAGGAAAAAAATACTTGCTTGTGTTTCAGCTAATACGCGTGTGGAAGTCAACCCAGAGAGCCCCCCGGCAGGTGGAGGCACCCTGTCTAAATCAATTATCGATCTCTCCCGGACTGTCAGGTGTGAGCTACTACTGCATCGGAGTCAGACGTGGCCTCATAACTCATCATTGCAGAGATGACAAGGGAGAAGGGCCGAGCGGCAACAGTGTGACTGTGCCTTCGCTCCAGTGGAAACCTTTCTATGTTGTGACCGGAGGCTGTAGAGCAGCTACTTTGTGGCCGACGTACAATAAAACCCTGTTACATGACCTAACGCTGATGCTGGTTGTCCTGATAAAACCCTGGATTAAGTTCAGAGTTGAAAACATTTCAGAAGCAGCTATTAAGGTCAAAACAGAGACAATGTGATTAGTGTGGATGCAATTTCTGCTGTCTGGCACATTAGATGTCCCAAAAACCCAACCACTACCCTACTTGGTGTGAACACTACTTCCTGTAGCGTGCCTCGGAGAATCACTCCAAGGATTCTGCAACATTACTGTACGTGCTACCACTTCTGGACATCACTGTCCAGGCAAACAATTGCATAAATACAAAATACATGCAATGAATACTAATGTAAACACATATTTCTACATAATTTATGGTAATTACAGTAAGTAATTTAATCTTTTGCTTGAACCCAAAGGTGCAGACACATTTAAAAAGCGAGAATGTTATCAGGTTTTCTTAGCATCTCAGATAAAAACATAATGTGTTTGAGTTTTAATTGTCTCTGTGCAGTCTATTAAACTGCACAGATTCCCCCTTATCTCTGACAGTATGTATTTGATTCGAGCTATATCTGGCACAATCATGACCGACCTCTACGTTCAATTCAGATATCGAGCTCCTCGGCAGACAAGCTGCAATCTTTTTGCCTCTTTGTTTATCACAGTAATTGCAGATAATCGGCATGTAATTAACAATGATTCAGATAGTTAAATGTTCATTTAACATTTAACAGCTGATAGTAGTCAGTATAGAGTTCTCATGCAAACCGACGGCTGCATAGGCTTCTTGCCTTTTCGAGCTTCTTTTTTTGCAGATTAGTGGCTAGAGTCCTAAAAGGTCTCCTGCGCGATTGGACAATGCAATGCCTGAAATTATTCTTAAGCAATGTTCCTGAATGGATTTCATTGATATCTTCCACAGCAAGTTGTGTAACTGTAACAATATCGATCACTGATTAAGGATAGACTCAGTTTCTCGTTTCAGTTTGCAGGAACTGAGCTGCTTTTTACAGTACTACGTTTGTTTCGTGAGTATCAGTTCTGTTTCCATCTTTTCAGTTAATGGCCTACTTAATTATTTTCTTTGTTCCTGAAAGCGTGCAAATCAAACTAATTACCCCGTAACAAGACTAATAGCGTGCACAAACTCATTTACTGTTCCCTGCTCTTTTTACCCAAATGCAGCATTAGGTATACCGTTCTGTAATGGCCTTTGTAATGGCTGGGTTTTCTCGTTGAAGGGTAATGGGATCCTCCACATTTAACGGACTGCAGCAGTCCTCACGGTTTCAGCTTTATGTTTTATGCTCTGACATTTCGTGCATCCTTAATACGTTACTTTTACAGTGTAATCTCGGCTTAAAAGGTTTGAAATGTCCAGTCTGAAGCATTTTAAGCACCTTTCCTCACAAGAGGATAAAGACGCTAACCTAACTGATAAATTAGATGTGCAACGTATTCACATAGATGGACGACAGGTTAAGAGATTAAGCTAAACGATGAAGCAACTGAGGAGCCAGAGGAGGAAATGAGATTATATTACAGCAGTTTAAATCACAATGGCATTCTTTTTCATGTGGATTACATAATACAACGCCGATGATTAGCGCTAATCCACGACCACAGAGCATGGTTAATGGGAGAATCATCAGTGAATAGATTGGCAGAGTTTGTATGAAACGGTGGTTTGGTTTCTGTAATTGCTTCTGTCATTTGTTAATAAAACCGTCCTGAGGACAATGGGGTAAATAACACTGGTTTGGTCATCGCAGCTCTGCTCTGTCAACTAACAGCAGGTGTTTATTGGCAAGGCAGAAAATCACAGAGCTGCCCCGAATGAGTAGAATTTAAATATTTGGGATTATTTATGATGCAGGGTTTTGCTCATTTAAAATAAGACAAATTCATCCAACGAACCGGCTGAAGAAGGTTTGAATATTTTCTCTGGTGATGCAACCTGAATCACTCAGACAGCTAATGGTAACAAGCTCCTTTAGCAGAGATGCACGACCTGTCAGAGACACGTCCAAAAGCAGGACCTCAGGCAGAGAATACACCAGGAGGGGGTCTTATCTTCTCCAACACGATGAGCACCCCCCCCGCCCTCGCGTCTAACTACTCATGTGCTCCCTTTCATTTGTCACATTCCTCCTTCATCAGAACCTCTCAGTGGAACACTTGTGTGTCTTTTTTCATCTTTCATGGCCTCTTCTTTTCTCTTTCTACTCTTTTGTATTCCACATTCACCGTCTCCCTCGCTTCATCTCTTTCCTCCAGGCTCTCTGTGCCATCACTGATGCTCTATGCACCATCAGAGATGCTGCTGAAGAGGCTGGGAGGGTAAATAGCCATGAGGGCATCAAGCCCACAGCTCCCTGGCAGAGAGAGAGCTAGTAAGAGAGGGAGAGAGAGAGCTAGTAAGAGAGAGAGAGAGAGAGAGAGGGGAGGGCGTTATCAGCAGAATATTGAGAAAACCACCCTGACAAAAGGAATCAGACACAAATGAAGCTTGCAATAGAGCGTGTTGAATCATTCAAAAGCTAAACAACAGGATAGCACATCAATACAGAAGATGATAGGTGAATAGTGTGTGTGCTTTGCAACTTTAATCCCGCGTTTAACGCTTCTATTCCAGCCGGCTCCGGAGAATAACTCGCTAATGATGTAGACGCGTTTCCCATTTGCGGCACTTACAGAAAAGGCAGGTCACTGAGAGTGGAGGAGACTCTACAGTGCCACTTCAATAGAGAATAAAGACTTCGAACTGCAAACTTTAATTTACATTTGAAAGAATTGCTTGTTCAGCAGTAAATAAACGTTTGTATTTGCATGTGTTAAGTAGGAGGTTCAGATGAGGTAGGAGGTAAAAACAGCACAAGTCCGCGTTCGTTTTATGCAAACACGCTGCAATTTTAATGGACACTAACGTCCTTAGCAGACCCAACCCCACCCCCAACCGTGAGGAATGAAGTGGAGGGAAGGTAGGGAGGATGCGGGAGGCTTTCAGGCCACTTTGCTCCTTTGAATCATCAATTTTGCCCTGCTTTCGCCATCCTCCCCCTCTCCTCATCTTCCCATCTTCTTTCACCGAAGGTCTACTCATGCATGTTATCACTAAGCTGGCAGCGGTGGGACGCTATAGAGGAATTCTTAAGCCCGAAATGCTCCCCTGGTGCAATCCAAGCCTCCACCGGTCCATCTCCATTTTTACAGCCATCGCTCCGCAGCTGTCCTCCTCTCTCACTACTGTAACCATTATACCATTATCACTTCCCTGGATCCAATATGTGTGTGTCATTACTAATGATCTCCTCTCGTCTCCTCTCGTCTCCTCTCTCCTCCTCTCCTCTCTCCTCCTCTCCTCTCCTCTCCTCTCCTCTCGTGTCCTCTCCTCTCGGCTATGTTCTCTGAGCTGGAAAAACTCTGTCTCTGATAAGCGGAGTCGACTTCAAACAGGTGTGACAGGTTTGCATTTCCCCCACCACCAACCGGCACCCCCCTTCCGACCCTCCAGCCGAACCGAAATGCTGCGACTAAATCCACAATCCTGCACCCTCACCTGCTGCTGGCGCTCCATTATATGCCACCGCGGTTACTGTGCCACTCTGGGCTATATCCCAGATATTTGAGCCAGTCACCCAGGGATTCTGCAGCGAAGATGATGCAACCTTGAATTGCCATTCTGCAGCTATAGCCCTCAGACAAGAAGCCACAATTCAATGTGAGCGCCAACATGAGATAAGAAATACCAGTGACTGTGTGCAAACAAACAAGCCACAGTGCACACAAAAATACACTGAGTGGGTGATGCATAATGTGTTTGTGTACGAGGAGTTTTTGCTTGTAGTTTTGATGCGCTGAGCTGATAAACGGTATCCGAGTGCTTCCTAGGCTCGTCCATACACATATCAACATATCAAAGTGTGAAAGGTTTCAGAAGTGAGGAATATAAATCCCTTTGTGTGTGTGGTAAGCGATGATTAGCCACTCGGCCCTCCGGGCTCGTTTCAAACTTGTTTAAAGCAGCCGTAGAATCAAACTCAGTGTTTTTCCATCCACTTATTGTTGTGAGCATTGTCAATATCCACATAAAAAAACAGAGTATAGATATCTCGCCGCCCTTGGATGACTACGTGGGAGTTTAAAAGCAGTTGTAAATGACAGATATTGTCCTTGAACAGATTAATCTCAAGCTCAGCTCGCACTGCACCAGTAGCCATTTTGGTATCACTGTCTAAAGATACAGAAACACATATTCTTCTAATCTGTATCTGTCGCTCCCGATACTTTGGTTTTATTTCTTTTCAGATATCCACTTCGGATATTACTGCTGTAAAAATAGTTTAATTTGGTTTGCAGTTATGAAAGTAGAAAAAAAAATCAACACGAAAAACTCATCACGGATGTCTTGGTTAGTAAAAAAATCCACAGATATTTCTATGCTGTCTTTTTCTTTTCTGCTTTTAGTAGATATTAAATGGTCCCTACTCGCAGATAAGGACAGAACAACGGGGAAAAATAGGTAAAGACAATATATGTTCTTCCCTTTTTCTTCACTCCGTTTTCCATTTGTCATCCTCTCATCTCATTTTCCTCTCACAGTTCCTCTTTAATTGCTGCATAGATTTTGGAAACTGTTAATTAAGCAAACTGCATAAAAAAAAGATCATAATGGCTTGTTGGAAAAAAAAAAAGGATGTAAAAAATGTTATGCAGAGCTGTCACAGATATTGCTTTATGCCCTTGTCCTTTTTCTTCACTGCACAACTCTTCTGCACAAACACAAACAAAAGCAAGAGAGTGCCGTAATAGAAGTTGGAAACGCAATCTCGATACGCAAAAGGTTCGGCAACACGTAACGATGGGTGCAGCAATAATTTAAAAGCAAGATGCAGCCACGCTTTTAGACGTGTGCAGCAGAAGTGAGGAGGACGGAGGAGGAGGGAGGAGGGGGATGGAATGAGTTTTGAATAACCTCCAGCATCCCGGCGCAGTGTGAACAAGGTGAGGTCATCTCTGGGGGGGTGGGGGGGCGTCGCTGCGGCTGAATTCTAATCACAACAATAAGGTCAACAGAGTAATCCCTGTCCGCTGAAATGTCACTGTTCACCTGCTCCGACACGGCTCCCCACGCGCAGCATCACAACAACCGGCTATCGATCACACACTAATTAGGAATGGATGAGGCCCGCTGTATGCTGTATAGGGTACAAGGGACACGCAGAAGTGGACAAAACTGCACTCTCGTGCGCAACGGAGTTAAATATATCGCTTTAAGCACACACTCGCGCACACACACACACTTATGTGACCGCGTTGTTTGTCTTGCATAGCCTGCACTCTCCCGAGACACAGGAAATCAGGTGAGTAATCTCAACCTGAATTCAGCACAGCCTGAGAGGAAAAAGGAAATGGGATCGTAAGATGTAAATGAACCGCCTTACACAGTGCATAAGCACAAACGGATTAAAGGCGCCACAAGAGAACATACAGATACACAGCATGTTATATGAACCGCAGTGAGAAACTAGGATTACAGATTTTCAACAGACTGAGAACACGACAAGAGCGTGAACTGCTGAGCTCAGATTTATATGCCTGATGGAATCTGTTTATATGTGTTTGTGTTTATGTGCATGTCGTGTTTCCAGGGACTACAGAGGAAGTGAATGTGTATGTAGCTACATGCATTTACAGCTTGTAAGGTAGGGGATGGGTCATACGGACAACATGTAGAAATGCGAAGCGGGTGAACCTGCTGGTTTTGAAAGCCTTTTCCTTCAACTGGAAATCCCATTTCAAAATGTCGTAAACAAGGTACATAAGAGTCTCCACGGTAAAAGGGTTGTAGGTGAAGTGAGCAATGTTGATGGTCTTTTAACAACGGCACATGTCAAGGTCTGGGATATACTGTATTAGATGAAAAAAAAGAAAAGGTCAGTTCTTGTTAAAATAGAAGCGAAATAGGCAACTGTGATCAGTTGAGTGACTCAAATAAAGGTAAAACATTTACGATCTGTGCTCCCAATCCGAACCATTGACTGTCTACAAAGAAGTCCAAAGCCCTCAGTACCAGCTTCAAAGAGGCCACCCACAGCTTTGAGCTTCAAACCGGCTCTTGGGGGTGCCACCGGCCATCGTCACATTGGCAGCGCTTGACTCCTCCTAGCTCCAGGCTAATTTAGAAAAAATGGGCAAAAGGGTGTAAGATTTAAACGATTGAATTAAATAGAAATTCATTCTCCGTACAGTTGTCATGACTAGGGAAGTTAGAGACCAAAACCCCATATTTTTATTTTTTTATTTTTTTTTTTGCACCAGGTTAAAAACATGTTTATATCTGCTGTACAGTTGGGAAGTTTTTCACACTTCGACTTTGGCTTAAATTTGAGGTTGCTGCTTGGTCAGGGGGGGTGAGTACCTGTGGCCCAGTGGTGCAGAATGGGCTGGAGTGTGAGTGATTGATCGTGGATCCACCTTACAACTTCCTGGGGTTTTATAGCATCTATGCCTCTGCGGGCTGGAGCTGTTTTGGCATATTAGGCAGCGGGGGTCATTATGTGCTCTTGAAATTCAACTGAGATGATTAATAACCAGATATTTGGTTATCCAGGGGATTGGGTTCTCAAAAATCCCAAGCTACTTTAGACTGACGCACACATTTTCATCAAGTAAGACAACATTACACTAATTTCCTTCCTTCCCCTAGCAATAGTCATGCCGCTAAACTTACACTAAACCTTAAACCAAGTCTTCTCCCTAAATGTAATTCATGTAAACAAATGTATGTCGCCTTAACATCAGTAATAAGTACCAACACATATATCCGCACAGTCACTCAAACAAAACAGTAAAGAGGACCAGAGAGCTGTAGTATGCACTGCCATCTTGTTCAACTCATGTAAACTAACATCTAGATGGGAATGACAGCACTGTCATAGTAACAAAGACTAAGACGGCAACACCACTGCTACCACGTGTGTGTGTGTGTGTGTATATGCGTGCACGCTTGTTTGTACTGTAATGTGTGTGAAAAAAAATAAAAGAAACGTGGAAAAGTCTGCGCAGGGGGGGCCCTGTCAAATAGAGAAGAATTAAAGGAAGAAATGACAGCGAGCTGCTGTGCAAAACTGAGAAGGAAACGCCCGGAGAGAAGAAGCGCGTTCAAAAGAGTCAGACGGGAAAGCGGCGCTAGAAGTCGACAGAGACGGGAAAGACTCTGAAAGGAAGGTAAGAAAGGGAATAAATCGACAGAGTGTGGAGGAATCTTATACTGTACACACGCAGAAATGTATGAGCATGAGGAGTAAAAGACTGTTTATAAAGCTAGGGGCGTAATGACTCAGTTTTCATTGAGTATGCATTCAAGTCAGCATTACGCTATTCCATATGAAGCAATGACTGATGAGCCTTGCTGTGGTGACATTATTAAACTGATCCAACTCATTAACATTTTAACCACCCAGGCTCTTTGGTCAGAAGGGCAAAAGGAAGGAAAGGATATTAATGTAATAAAGAAGTATTATACAGTCATAGGTTTCCCTGACTTGACAAATAGGTATATAGAGAGATGTGATGTGCTGGAATTTGATGGTTTCACAATGTACATGTTTTTCCAAATAAAGCTTTTTCTTTCACCTCTTCCCATCACTTGTCTCACCTCCTTTCAGTCAATTAACCGGATCACAGCTTCATAATAGGCAGCTACCCGTCTGCTGACTAAGCCATGCATTATCTATGCTTCCGCAGAGGATCACAAACAACAGCTTATTGCTCATAAAATGCAGCCGGTGCTTTAAACCTCTCACGCGCGCACACACACACACACACGGCTACCTACGCGGGACCTGTTTTTCATTCAATTATCAGCATGTCTGTGCAATCTAAAACAGCTTAAAGATAGACGGCGCAATGCAAAAAAAGTGGGCTGTGAAATCCGGTCCTCCACGACCGTGACGGAGAGAGAAAAAAGCGGTGGCAATCCTTAGAACGGCGAGCACAATTATACCACCTCTGTCTGCCTCTGCTGCTCTCTGACAAATGGATAGGTAGATTAGTTTTGCACTTGACTGGTTTTTGTCTGGCAGCTCCAGCCGGTCCCCGTGTCACACGCTGACGACAAGTCCGCCACTTCCACGGGTCTGAGCGTGGCTAGACAGACTCATAGGGTTTTCTGTATGGGGTCTCATAGCCACAGCCATACCGCCTCCTGCTCACTGCAAACAGGAGATACAACGTGCATGAACGGCTCCACGAGGGAAACATAGACGCTGCGAAAGCAATGTGAGGATATAAGGAATGAACAGTGGGTTATTATAAGAATGGAGGCAGTGATGGATGAAAAGAAGGATGTAAGGATGGACGGGCGATGAGCTGAAAGGTGCAGGGATAAATGGATTCATGGGAAAGGAAGGCAATATAGAAGAATTATTCTGCAGTATGTTAAACCACAATAAAGAGAGATATTGACTCAAGTAAAATCTTATCTTTTAACAAATGTCTTGGCACCAATGGGTACCAATGTAATGCTGTGATTTACCATAGAAACACTGATGTCTAAACTAGTAAGATTATTAACTGTGCTTTGACTTAAATTAAGCTCAGAAAACGACATCACTGAATTTGCCTTGAGATCTCAGCATGCACACATCGGATGGTCAAGCAGACTCCTCCCGCCAATATCGAGTGTTGGTGGAGAAATGTGCTTTTTTTTTACTTTCTGAAAACAACAATCCGACATTCACACTCACTTCACACTGAGCCTGTCCAGCCGTGTGAAGGTGAGAATCTTGGGAGGGTTTGAACTTTTTGCATTTATCACACATTAGACTTTTCGTGGCAGACACTTTGGCTTGTTACAGCGGACCAAGACACTTTAATCCGTCACCATCGGGTCATTATGATAACCAGCTCCAGACTGTACTAAATCTTATATCACAATATCAATATCATATTGATTTATAGCCCGGCTCTAGGACGGGGGGAGCTAGAATATAGTGTATGCATAGAAGCATGGAAGAATAAATATACGAATAGACTGAATTAGGGAAGAGTAATGGGACTGATGGCTGCAGAGGAAAAACTGGGTGAGTATAGATGAGCACAACAGAATAAGTAAAAAGAATCATAATGAACCACATGGCCTAAAAGCTTTGCAATCTCCCGTTCTCTTTTCTGCGCGTGTTTGCCTCAGTCCCAGTACAGACGGGTGTAACTGCAGCCCAATAAACAGTGGGTAGTATTTCAGTGTCTTGTCTCCATGCTAAGAATAGTCAGCCGAGTGTCTACTGAGAGAGCCTTTCAGCTCGCACGTACTGGATGACCTTAACTCAACTGCAGCGGGATCTCTCTGCATTACTCACGTGCAATCGGCATTTGTTTAGACATATTCATATGCGTGCACTTCACATCCAGGTACATGCAGGCGTGAGAACCATGTGCCCCATCTTGAACTCTTATCTTGGCCACGGCCACAGCCAATTTCACTCCCCAAGCCTACAGTGTGCGCCCTATTCGCTTTTTTTCCTGCAGCACCCTCGGCCCCAGGGGGTACAACAGGCTGCTGGGTTGTCAGGTTGCAGAGCCCTCGGAGATGGGAGGCATGACAACATACGTCCCCTCGGGGATTGACTGGGGACAGAAGGAGAGATGGGGAAGCAAAATGGAAAGACAGCGAGTAAGCGACAGAGACAAGCGAGCGAAAAAGTGAGGAATTATAGTCTGTGATGTGATTTAACCCCACAAGGTAATACAGCGTGTGGGCAAAGACAGAAAAGTCCTAAACCATCCTCCCTCGCCCCACTTCCCCTTTTCTTCAAAGTGATATATTCTCCGGCTGTCCCGGCTGATATGGAGCACATACGAGTGATATTGTTCACTTTAATGCTATCTCTACTACAATTCCCTGATGAGAAAAGGGACAATGAAACTTTATAGCGTGAAGAGGAGAGTTTCCATCTCCCGCGCTGTCATAGGCCATATTCTATAAGGACCTGAAGGCTCAGTTAAATACACACAGATGGGCAGGATAAATTAGAGCAGTGGGGCAGTTCGCAGAAAACGCCAGGCTCTCTCAAGAGAGAAAATATTACATTAGAGATCACATGAAAGTCTTACTCAGAAATAGTGATTGAAGAGGCCGCAAGTACAACAGGGGCGCTTTTTAGCAAAAATGCGACAATATACAGCGAGTGTCAGTTTTTCTGTGTGTTTGTGTGTCATTTGCCTCCAGCCTCAGAGCTGGCCGGCCTCTCTCTGGGGCCCATCTGTGTAACCATAGTGATTGAGCAGTCTGCATCTCTGTGTGTTAATCTAGTCTTCCCTGTGGGCTGTGTGTGTGTGTGTGTGAGTGTGTGTCTACGTACTGTATGTGTGTATGTTTCTGTAATCTTCCCATAGGCAACAGCACACAGGTTGGTTGATGCATTCATTACAAGAGCTCATTAATTTCCCTTAAACTGCCACTGGCTAACACCCACTGTCTGGAGGATACTTATGCTGGCTTGTGCTGGAGTGTGTGTGTGTCTGCGCTCGTGGTTATTGGTAGATCTGTGTCACCTGTCAAGGGTGTGTGAAGGGAGCAGGGTGACACACACAGGGCAGCTGCTAGTTAAACTGAGCCGGAGCAATGTGACATGTAAACAGTTGCGCGCACAGATATATATTTAAGTCAAGCCCGGGTTTATTTAGGCACCTGCGTGGCTCTCCGTCAGCGCCTCTCTAAATGTTTAAATGTGCGTATGTCCCCTGTGCCAGATAAGGCTGTGAAATAATTGAATCTATTTGCAGTTTCTTGGTGATTTCTTCCACAGTCGCGTAGAAGGCCGACAAATCACGGTGACATGGGGAGGGTGCATATATGTGTGCGCGCTCTCAACCTCTGCCAACTGTGAGGATTCAGCAGCATTTCTTCGGCCTTACAGTACGAGTAGGAGGCGGCATTGGTGTGAAAGTTGATGTTGTCGGTCTGCGGCAGTAGATTAGAGGACTAAATGAAGGGTGAAAAGGAGAAGTGAGAAGGACAACAGGATGTACACCGATCAAGCATAACATTATGGCCACCTGCCTTATATTGCGTAGGTCTCCCTTGTGTCTCCAAAACAGTTGTGACTCATCAGAGAATGGACATGGGCCTTCTGAGGGTGTCCTGTGGTGTCTGGCAACAGGATGTTGCTAGTGAGGGCCTTTGGGTCCTATAGGTTGAGGGGAGGGGCCCATGTGGATCAGACTTGTACCAAAGCATCCCACAGATATTTGATCAGTTTGGGATTTAGTGAATTTAGAGGCCAGATCAACACCTTGTGCTATTTAACTTCTTCTGTCAATGGTCATAATGTTGTGGCATGTGCCATATTTAATTAGCAGGGCCATATTCGCTCCTTTCTCAAAGGCTGTCTTAAAAAATAGAATAAAGATGAGAGAGAATTTTTTTTTCTCGCTATCTCACCTCCAATCTGCTACTAAATTCAAAAACGTATTCCACCCGCAGAGCAACTTCAGAGCCCTCAAATATAGAGAATCTGTTCTTAGGTTTTCAAAGAATAAGACAAGAAGCAACGACTCTCCGGCTCATCCCTGCTTTTGTCTTTAAACCTGCTGACCAGCTCCGCGATTTATCCTCCTCTTTCTTCTCTCTTTTCAACTTCCCTCCACCCCAGAGGTCTGTACCTGGGAAATGATAGACAGATCTGGCAGTCTCATGGTACTGTGCCGTCACATTGGTATGCCTGTGATGCCAAGGCTGTCAGGCAAAACACATTCTGCCCAACCCTTCCTCATTTACATCCAATTACACATTCTTGTGAATGTTTGTGAAATTTGTGTGCATCTATGTGCACACACTGGCGTACAGCCTGACGTTCAAGCAAGAACACAAAGTATAAAAAAAGTAAAAAATGCCCTAGTATGTTAATGTGTTTTGCTAGGTTTCTTTGACAAGTTGCAGAACAGACAACTCCTGTACGTCTGAGACAAATCGTGGCTCTGCCGGTTCCTTCGGTCAAAAATTGATATGAGATTCAGAGACTGACATGGCTCAGGAGAGAAGAAGGCTAAGAGAGAAATCAAGTCAATAAAAAGGGAGCCAAGGAAAAAGATAGATAAAGAAAGAAGAAAATAGAAAGAATACATATGGCATTTTTCATCTTTATTGTTAAACTTGACAGAAAGCCCTCCTAAAAGTCAGTTCAACTGGTCACATGGGGCCTCGCAGGGTGCAAAAAAGCTGTCTGGAGGAACTGCCTGACAAATCAGTCATCCTTGGACCACAGGGATGGGACTTTGGTCGGTGTAGGGACGGAAAGGTGGCCAGCAAAACGCCTGACATATCAATCATCTCAGTCCGGTGGGACACGAGCTACATGGGAAGACACAGGTGGCTGAAAGGCATGGGCTCGCAGGTTCAGCACACACAGAGAGGTCATGAAAAACTGCCTCAACCCCCTGTCGAACGTCAAATGTAACGCTGACACTCAACGTTTGCACACGAGCCAACAGGCAGAAGTCGGAGACTGTCTAGGAAAAGTCATTCATCCATTTAAATTTCAGGAAATACACTCTACAACACGTATATGAACACAAACTAATGCAAGTTGGTCTACATAAGCACACGGGCAGGCAGCCATATGCTTCTGGGCCGTTCTAAGACATTGGACTCCAGGGAAATTAAACAAAATCAGTAATCTCTCTTCCTGTTCCCATGAAACTCCCATGACTCAGTGTAAGAACTTTAATAAGGCTTGCCATTCACAAGTGTCGAGAACAAAAAAGAGACAGTAAAGAAGGAGAGGAAGACAGAAGGAAAGCAACTATCTATAGATGCATTCATATGAATATGTATTGTACTAACAGATGGGCAGTCTGCAGTGTCAGAGGGTACGCACCGAGACTTGACAACGAGAAGCACGTATTTAAATGAATAGGAATTTGCATACCACTGACACATCCAGACCAAAGTATTAGTGTGTTTGTCCCACGCTCACAAACAGAGCATCTGTCTGAAAAGATGAGAAAATAAAAAGAATCGCTTCCATCAGTTGTTGCCTGAGTTTCTTTCATGGATCACAAACTTTCTGCCGGTCCAACAGTTGGGAGTTGGAGGAGTTTATGCCGCAGTACCTCCGCATGGTTTCTTGCTCGAAGTACTCTGCGGAGGTACTTACAAAGAAATAAAACAGATGAATAACTGAAAGACAGATGCAATATCTGATTTTCAAGTGCACCTGTTGAAATGCTCCTCTCCTTACAAGCATATGCCTTCATTAATTTATCTGACAGTTTCCTTTTTTGTGATGTGGAAAATGGAGGGTGGTATGCGAGGGATTACAGCTCAATAACAGGCTGGCATTCTGGTGCCTGGTCCCCCCACCCACTCAGGGATTAGCCAGGCAGGGAGAAGCCCACGTTAGCATTGTAACCTAATAAAATAGCCATCATATAGAGAGGCATTTAGGAGCAATGAATACCAATGAGTAACCACATAACACATTGAGTAAACTGGTAAATGAACGCCATGCATCACAGTGACGGAGTATAATCCATCTGTTGGCTGACTGGAGCTCAGCTGGAACTCAACATGTTGGCTTACTCGCAGTGAGACACGTCTTACTGAGTGGCTTGGAGAGGAGGACCATTATTTGGTTAGCGGTGGAGAAGGGGAATGGTTTTGCACTGCAGGAGTAAACAGACAAGTCATCACAAATCCACAGAAATTAAAAAAGGGCTGCAGGAGTCTGATGTTAATTTGGTAAAAATGGATTTATAATCTATAGAGGGTTAGGGTTAAAAATGACGATAACTGTCTGAATCTTTGAAATTGCTTTTGAAGAACTATGCAGTTCCTTGTTAACATATTTGAAAAGCAGCTTTGACGTCCAGTTAACATAATGTAACATAAATTAAATAAATCCATATGGTTTCACGACAATCCAGCCTCCACTCCCACACACGTAGAGACTGGACAGGTGTCAGTCCTCTCGCTGCGTGTCTTTATTCAGACAACTATTTCTATCACTTTTGATGTGTACAAATGAGTTCAGTGCTTTGAATGCCTTTATCTTCCTTTTTATGGTTTACATCGCGTCTTTCAACGTGGGCATCTTGAACTTGGGCCTTGAGAAGTGATTGTTGCACAACCAGACTGATAGAGTGTCCGTCCAAATGGAACTAGAAAATGTTCTGACTGATGGACTTTGATGTATCATGGCAAAGTCAAAGTGAAAGCCATATGTGAATGGACACACAGAACCTACACTGACATGGGACTGAGGTCTGTGACGGGCCATAAGTGGCCGTCTATGGCCTGGACTTTCATTTTCTTCTCATCTGAGCATAAAAATACATAAATGTGTGCAGCTCTTCTTAGATTTTGTGCCTCCCAGCTAAAAGTAACTCTTTGGTTTCCCCTTTTGAATGAGGAACACAGACTACTGCCACCTGCTGGTATGGAGGGCTTATTCTCTTTCATGCAGACATAGCATAAGTCGTTGGTGGCAGTTTCTGCAGTTTATTCAAGTGCAAATATTTGGACCAGACACAGGTGACGAGAGGAGACGTCACAGTTGCTGGTAGTTTTCTGATCTCGGTTCGGTGCAACTGCATCTTAATACATATACTACAAACAAAGTAGAGATTACAGAGACTAATCCGGGAATTATTTGCTGCTGATGTGAAGAGGACAAAACAGGGGAGCACCACGGTGGGAGTTAGTGAGGGACAGAGAAGGTGAGAAAAAGGGAGAGGGACAATGATGAGTGTGGTTCAGCTGTGTTAATAGTTCTGCCCTGGCTGGCCGTCTCTCCCCGCCACGCCAAGCCACAATGATTTATGGGCCATTTGGAGATAGCTGGGCTACTGAATGTACACAATCCCTCACATGCAGCTGGAAGAGAGAAAGAGAGGGAGAGAGAGAGAGAGAGAGAAAGAAGAAAGGCTTGAGGTATATGAAGGAGATAGCTTGGGTGTGGACCATTGCTCAGACAGCGCATGAAAGTAAAGAGAGAAAACAGAAGGAATTCAGGGGTGGGAAGGAGGTCAGGGGAAAGAGAGAAATGTCCAAAGGAAGAAGGAGAACTGGGCAGGAGAAGAGAAGGGGAGGTGAGGATGAGGGATTAAAAGTACTGGAGTGGAGAAAAAGATGAGACAAAGGGGCGGATAAGAGAAAAACTCTGTTGCAGAGAGCGAGGAAAGGAGGGAAATGGAGATGAACGGAAAGACAAGAGGAGGAGAGCACTTTGATCTGGACCACAGAGCATTGTTATTCACCTTCAGCACTGCAGAGAGAATCTCCCTGCTCCTCACTCATACTCCCCCTCTGTCAATAACTTCATTCTGCCTTCTCCTTTTTTAGTTTCCCATCCCACGCCCTCATCCATCCTACTGTCTCTGCGCCGATACGCGACCACTGACTCACAACTTGAAGCTTCTCATCTGCAAGCATTTATTTGCACAAATAATGAATCTCGAATACAATACGAGTGTGTGCGGGAATCTATGGAAAACTAGAGGGGAAATAATTGCAAAAACTAAACAAAGGTCTATCGTATTGACCTCTCGGTACTTACTGCGTGTTTTTCATTTCCACAGACGTTAGGGGAAATCTTGATATTTCGCTGTGAAATATTTAACAATATCTGTTTCTGGCAACTAGATTTGAGCTACTCAGCTGTGTTGAGCTTCTCTGTACTTACAACAACGGCGATCAGAAGTCAGCAGCGTGTGCTTGAACTGGAGCCAATGCACGTCGAACAACTGAAATCACTGCAACACGGAAAGACTTCTGAGTAGATGGTGACAGAAGGAGAGTGAATTTTACTTGATTGTCCGGCCACTGATAGACGTGGATGAGGAGGACCAGTCACATCTGTTCTGGTCACAACATGCAGCTGCACTTCTGGGGAGGTGCACGTCAAGCTAGGGCGCAACTGATTTGTAGCATGACATAAAAGTTCCAGAAGAACAAACAGGTACTGTAATGTTCAAGCTTCATTCAACCCTTATATAGATGTACTCAAATCTCTGCTATACATTTTTTTTTTTTTCAGAATATGAGAATATTTTGAAATTGCACAAGACACATATCCAGGGGAGTATTCTTCTTGAACACATGAAGTGGTTATTTGTCTGAGGTTGACAGGAAATCGTTCCAGTGACTGAATCTTTTGCCACTCTTCTGTTTGTCTACCTTCTTTCTGCCTGTATGTGTGACTTCCTGGATGTGTGAAATCCCTGGCTGCCATACAGACTATCTTCAGTCTGGCAATTACACGAACAATTTAAGTTGTCATGGTTTTTTGCCACCGTTGTCTTTCATCCTCCGTTTCCTCTTTAAGTAACCACTTTCATCCAAGCTCTGTCTCCTAAACTACCTTCTTTGTTTTCCTATATTTTCCATTTCTGAGTTTGGGGTTTTATTAAACAGGGTTTGTATTGCCTGCCAATTTATACAAATGTACTCAAATGACAATATTTACTAAGAATGCAGGTGCTCGATGCATGGGGTATTTTTTCTGAATTTCAAGGCAGCCTTCAGTTGTCTTTCATTTCAGTTAAACAATCAGCTGCAGCCCTCTCCTTCTGCTCTATCGTCCTGCCCAGCTGCTCGCAGTCAGTTCATCAAAAACGCCGCATGAAGAGCCTCGGCGACTGTTCTGCAGCCAAGAGTCTGACAAAAACAACAACATCAACAACGAGCTCCGGCATAAACAAAGAACACTGACCGCGGCAGTGGGCAGAGAGAGCCTCGCCGCCACATATCCTCCACCAAATGAAGCAGGATTTCCGTTGCATGCTCCGCAGGCTGGCTTCTGTCAGCTGTCACTTCCTGGCTTTTCCACTGTTGTGCTTCAGTGCCAGACATCCCTCGAAACAGCCAAACAGTAATGGCACATAATGAGAGAGTCACTAACCTGGTTCTAACTGTACGAGATGAGGTGCCAAGGTGGGACACCAGTCAGTTTAGGTGTGCATGTATGTGCGGGTTGCTTTAAGACTTTAAGCAGTTTGTAAGGGGATTTAAGCGTTCATGGATAGCACAATATCCTGCTCCTTAGTCAGCCTATACATACTATAGTATTCACCGATCAGGAATAATATTATGACCTGTGGGTGTCTTGTGGTGTCTGGCAACATAATGTTGTTAGTGGGGGTCTTTGGGTCCTATGTGTTGAGGGGAGGGGCCTCTGTGGATCAGGCTTGTTCCAGTGGGTCCCACAGATACTTGATCAGTTTGGGATCTAGTGAATTTGGAGGCCAGGTCAACACCTTGTGCTGTTCTTCATGTTTTTTTTAGTTGTTCCTAAAGCGTTTTTGTGTGTGTGTGTGTGTGTGCCTGTGTCAGGCTGCATCCTGTTGGGGATGGCTGCCGCTATCAAGGAGTGTCATTGCTATGGAGTGGGGGTGGCTGGTCCGGTCAAGGTGGGTTGTACATGTCTAAATAACATCCACACAAATGCCAGCTCCAATAGTTTCCCACCAGAACATTGTATTATCACAAGATGGCCAATGTTAATCACTTCCTCTTGTCAGTGGTCATAATATTATGCCTGATCAGTATATATGCAGACAGACAAGGGGATTTTACTTATCTGAATAGATCCCGGCAAATTGTGGGATTAACATCACGTAGCAAAGTCTAGAAATACTTGTAAGGTTCCCATTAACACTTTATTTTTGACTCGAGGTGTTTTCAGGGTGTTCTAACAGTGAGAAACCGTTTCAGTTTACAATAAAAGGGAAACATAACGTGGCACAAACATGTTCAATTAAGGCGCATTTATACCGCGGCAAACTTGACATTCGACCACTGGCCTCTGGCATAAAATCCGGAGTCGCTTTGTGCAGACCAATATTTCTGCCTCTTGCATCCATTCAGAAAGGCGTGTAGCTGTCAAGTAAATATGCTCAGCTTTCCCCTCCATCGAGGAGATTAACAGGAAAGATAAGGGAGACCAAATGATGACTTAAACCATTTCCCAAAACCACAAGGGAGGAAAAAGAACATTATTCCTCTGGAGAGACGCATCCACCGTGCAGTACTGCTCCGATTTGAAGGGTGTTGCTCAGTTTACAACAAGCTACACAGCTGTGTTGATTTCATGCGAGCTTCACGCCATTATGGTCCTAGGGACAGTTAGAGACAACCTATCGCCACAGCTGCTGATTGGATTTCACCAAAAGCGGCGACTAGTTAAATGAAGATATCTGAGATGTGGGTGGTCGAATCAGGAGGGTGGGAGCACCCCAGAGCTTTAAACAAAAAGAAAATATGCGCACTTTCTCAGACCTGTAATCGGCAGCATATTAGAATTGTAACTGAGCAGCTGTGAGAGTGGGACGTGCAGATTACTTGATGTCCCATTATGTAATAAATAAACAATTTATAATGAAGCAAATTCATGTATATCTGCTGCTAAAATGCCACTAACATGTTTCTCCTCTCTTCTCTTCTCTTACGTACTGCATGCCAGCGGGCTTATGTACGTGCTTATGTTTTATGTTACAGAGATTGATGGAGTTGAAGGCCAGTGGGCAGCACAGTTGTGTGGGTGTAAAGCCAGCAGCCCTCTGTCAGACTGTCAGAAAACTGAGGCATGCCAGCAGCTGTGTGTGTGTGTGTGTCACCTTCTCTCCCTCTCTCTCTGTGTGTGTGTGTGTGTAGCAAGTGTATATTTGTGTGCAAGCGCAGGGTGCAAGCACTGGTTTGTGTGTGCATTTGACACGGGGACAGCCTGGTGCACTGCCAACAGCTCGGCGTGAGCCAAGTTTCCTCTCGATGTGACACCTGCTGGCCGCGGACGAGAACAGGAGACACTGGGGACAACCCTGACGGATGGTGGCAACGGGGTGTGCGCGCGTGTGTTTGTTTGCGTTCGTGTGTGCCGTCCGTGTAAAGACAAATCTATCACACGTGTACAGCCTCACACGGTGAATTTATGAATGTTTAAGCGGACATCTGCGAGTGCACGCGTGCATAACCGCGACGAGCATGTTGGAGCCTAAAGAATTAACAGGCCCCTTTGGTGGTGGGGGGACTGGAAAAAAGAGAGACGGCTGCGAGAGGGAAGCCCCAGGCACTTTAACTGCTGCCTTATAGATAAGTGAGGCCTAAACCTGGTGCCTTTTATGCTTTCATCTGTCTGTCCATCTCCTCCCTTACATGCTCTGGTCTCTAAACTTCTATCTAAAGCTCAGCCTGCATTCCTCATAAATTTTTTTTCAAATTTCTTCATTCCATTTTTTAAATCTCATCAAACCTTTCCTAACCTCATTTACTCTGCGCTGAGAGGCACCTCCTTTTCATTCGTCTTTAATACCTTCCTTCTCCCTTCTCTAGCCATTTCCCCGCCCGATATCAGTCAATTTTCCTCTTACCTCCTTCATCATTCATCCATTTTCCTCCTCTCTCTTTCTTCTCTTCTCTTTTTCCGCCTCTCTTGTCTCAAAGCTTGGCCATTGTTTTCACACCCTGTACTAATCTGCCAGCAGCAGACGTTGCTGCACATAGATGCCGGCACAAATGCGCATCAACACACAAATGTTCGGAGGCATACGCAGAAAATCGCACAGACACACAAAGAGCGCAGAGTGCAGCAGCCCCAGACGTAGGGGCTTAAACAGCGGTTAATCCTCTAGTACAGTGTGTCTGTCTTCCACAGGGCAATATTGGGCCCGGTGCCATCTACCCAGATCAGTGTGTATTCACCTCCCATCCACTGTCACGGATGCACACATTGCAGCCCCGTCACAAACGCCACAACTCCACTCCACAGTCAGAGGTCTGAGAAGGGCACTGTGAAAAACAACATCCCCAATAAAGAAGACAGGAAAATGTAATACACGAGTCTACACAACGAGGAAGAGTGCATGCACAGAAATAGAAGATTTTGTGATACATGTGAGGTCACAGATAGAAAGAAAATATGGCACAACAATATGACACTATATGGTTGATGGGATTATATAAAAAAAAAAAGATGAAAACCTGCCTGCATTGAACATGAGGGGCTTAAAGTGGCTCTCGACAAGCGTCTGATTCACAGAGAAAAGAGAGGACAACAGAAAAGTGGAGAGAGAAAGAGAGAGAGAGAGAGAAGTGAGCGAGTAAATATGGGTCTTTTGAGTTTTGGCCAGGCAGACGGGTTGGCTCTGCCTCAGAAACACAACACACCAATAGAGGAAATCTGGGCAATTTCTCCATGTGCAGCGGAGGAGGCTTGCACAAATGAAACTATCGTCCATGTGCACAACCCACCAACCCTCGCCTTCCAGGAATCCTTCATTCCTCCCTCTGTTTGTTTTTCACTCCAGCTCTTCACGTCTCCGTCTATCCTCGCCACCTCTAACCCTCCTTGTATCTCAGGTGCCTCTCTCATCAGCAGTTCCCTCTGTCACACATTTCCCCCTCGCCATATGTTAATCTGTTTCTCTCTATTTCATTACCACTATCGGGAGTTTTTCCCCCTCTCCCTCTAGCTGTTCGGAGAACGGCGGGAGAATGAGGTGCTTTAATGAGTCTGTTCTTTCGCCCTCATTAGAGGGTGGACAAAGATTGATGCGGGGAGACTGAAAGAATGCGCACATGCAAACAGCCACACAATGCGCACAATCAACACCTTGAGCTGGTTTGTTGGGTGTGTGATACCTCAGCTTGCTTCACTACATCTGAGACAGAGAGGGGCTCTTTGCCAGGACCTGATGGGAAGAGCAGTTGGTAATGATCAATTGGCAAAAACACACAAGTGTGTGTGTGTGTGTGTGTGTGTGTGTGTGCATATCTACAGTAAATAGCACCGCCAGTGGATGCATAATAGCTTTGTCTGGCTCCACAGAAGTATTTGGTTCATATCATTTGGAGTGGGAAGTGTGCCCCCCTCTCTCTCAGTCGCACAAAATGTGCACATAAAACTCTACTGTAAATCTACTGTGTGAGAGAGAGAGCAAATAGGCTGACACCAGAGGATAATGTGTGACGAGATAACAAATCAGTGTGAGATTTCACATCGTCAGACACAAAGACGTCTTTGATTAGCCAATCAGAAATCAAGCCTATCTGGGTGACGAGGTAATTACAAAGTGCTAATTGGGTGACATTATTTTTAGCAGATGACAAAAAAAAAATGAGACCTCAGCACTGTTCGTGATAACGGCCAAATGACAATGCATATCAGATCTGAACTGAGGATAATTAGTATTTTTAAAAGCCTACGTGAAAGATGTTCCTCTGTAGGAATGCCTCAGGAATATGCCAACAGAATGAAGACACTCTACGAACGCAGTTAAGACACCTTTGGCCTCTATAAACGCAAACACGAATGAATGAATGAATGAATTATACCGCATTTGACCCTAAAACCCCCAGATAACATTCCATTAATATTTCATATGTTTCCCTATCAGAGGACACAAGCGGAAACATAAAAAGACTATTTTGCTGTTACCCTGTAAAAGAAAGAGCTGAAAATATAATGAGTGAGAAGGTAAAGGAGGTGGGGGGTGAAACACTAAGAGAGAGAAGAGGAGTCGTAGAGGGAAGTGGGATCTGAGTCCAACATCAGTCACCGAGATGAGAGGACAGATGAGGCATGAAAAGTGAGGAAGGTCGGGGGAGAGAAAGGTGAAGCGACAGGGAGTTGTTTGATGAGTTCACGTGAGTCAGGTCCTGGGTGGCCTGGAGTCAGGGATTAACTGTTGGGGAAAAAGGCTGAAAGGTCAATATTGACTGACAACATGGCTTTATGGATGGAAGACCCTAGTTTTGCATGTTCATGAGGCAGCACTCTGCTCCAAAAACCTTTAACAAAAGCTTTGAATTGATTTGTTTTTCAAACTTAAAAAATACCTTCTTTTTAAGAAAAAAATAAAATAAAATCAAGCAAGCGAACATGTATCTGTAACCCAACCTCTGAACCAAATGTCAGTCTGAAAATCAACCCAACAAACCAATAAGCTTTCACGGCAACAGACACACACAAACAAATGGTTGCAGCTGCACTATTATCAGGACACAGAGGAAGACAGTTGTGTGGTATCAGGAATCTTCAACGTGTCTGCGACAGCATTCGTCCTTCCACGGTATTCACCTTCCCTTGCCTCTTGTTTTCCCATAAACAGGAATGAAAGGCATGTTATCTTTCTCTGATTGTGATAAGTCTATCACAGGAACCTATCCTGAGCCGTGTCATCTGCCCTGCAGCTTACAGCCTTCAGAAGCACAGCATGACAGCGTATGAAGCTGCAGCTCGTGTTGTTTGTTTTCATATATATATATATATATATATATATATAGAGAGCATTTTCAACTTGTGCCAATTTCCAACACAGTTCTACGTCCCATGCACCATGCGCTTTACTTTGCGTAACACAAATAGATTTTGAGCAAAGGAGAGAGTTTTTTTTTTTTTTTATCCAGCTGGTCTGCACATGGTTGAACATACAGTAAAATGCAGAATATGTATATTTGCATGTACACTGTGAAGGTGAAAATAAAGTGACTGGAAGCTTTCAACCATCAATCATTAGAACTGATCAATGAGTTGAGTCCAGCTAGCCCTGAAGAAATGAGAGGTAAAGATGTGTGTGTGTGTATGTGTGTGTGTGTGGCTGTATTGTATACGAGGAGGTAGACACCAGAGAGCAGCTGCATGAGAAATGAGTAGAAAGAGAAGGTTAAAGGAACAGTGTGTTACTTATGACCTCCACGATGACGTAATTTGCCTCCCTAGTTCCTTGGAGTTGCAGCATGTGACAAAGGGATGGTTATCATGATGCCGATGATGATGCAGAGTCCCAGCCAGCTATGAAAAGGTCTACGGATAAACAGTCACATCTGAAGCATGTGAGGAAACCCATATAAACCTCTCTTTAAGCTACTGTAATGCTAGTGAGTGTTTTGTCAAACCCACAGGGACAATAACATCTTGGCAAAAAAATCTGCAAAAAGGGAATTTGTACAACTCTTGCGCTACGCTGTGCAATACAACAAACACGCCACTGTACTTACTCCCTGGAGCTAGCTTTGAGCCAAGAACAATGTATGCTGTGACAGATCATGCCAAGTGTTGGCAAGCTACGTAGCTATCTGGAACCATGGACTCCCCGTAAAGTAGGCATTCCTTCTGTGACGTCACCGGAGAACAGTTAGCTCCCAGCTAATTAAAAACAGAGGTGCAGAGTTAGGTAGGTGGGTGACACTTAGAAAGCTGGTGTGAGGGCCTGTGAGGGCACACATCTGCAAGTCAATGCAACCACGCCCTTAATTATGCTTAATTGATTAACTTTTAGCTTTAATAACAGCAAAGCCATTTCTATCAGACTGTAAAGATTTTCTTCCCTCTTTAAAGCTGGGCATTTTTAAGACTGAGGTTTATTGAGACTGACTCTCTTCAATTTTTGGTCCAGGACACTGTCCATGATAGAACGAGTCCCTTTTAATTTTGATAGCAGGAGTTTGAAAGTATCCTCTACGTGCCCAGCCTCCCTAACACAATATCGCTAATAGGTTGACTTTGCAGCTCCTTGCCAAAGTTTAAGTGCCTGTAGTTACATCTGGTTGAAGGACTGGCCAAAGTGCACTTCGCTCTACAATTTCACTTTTATTAAAAACGGAAATGACCATAAAATTATAACTTTACTGCGATGAAGAAGGAGTCTTGAATATAAATCTTTTTGGCACAAATTCAGACTTTACGCCATGAGGCACTGAGCCTCTCTCACTTTTTATTTTTGAATACTGAAACGGATGTGTTTTCTTCAAAAATCTGTGAAGTTTGAAAAATGTAATTTGCAATCCAAGCTCTTAATGGGGTTTTTGTGCAAAACCGGCTCGTTTGCAAGTTCCTTCCTCTGCTACCTTCACCTTCTGTGATGGGAACATTTTATGATCTGGTTTCATCAAATGACGACCGAGGGCATGACCATGTTTACAGTAAGTCACAGTGAACCGTCACTTTTTTTTTATTAACAAGTAAGACAAACTCAGGAAAATGATAAAACTATTACAGAATATAAATGTTATGAATATACTTTAACTGAATAAAGTTAATAGGGATTTATATGAGTTTTACTGGAGGACCAAAGTGTCATGAATAATGTGAGTGCAAGTAATAGACGGCCTGCAAAGTGTTTTAATTTCAAAACAGTCAAACTATAAAAACTGTAAAGAAAGAGCCTTATCAAAATACAAGGCACATATTCCGCTGCTCAAGAAACGTTAAAATAAATCCTAAAATAATAAGTTCATGGGGAGATAAATAGTTACTTTCTCAGTCCTAGTGACGATGCTGAATTACAACAAGAAAAAAATAATTACCAAAATGATGTGTGATATCCATAGCCCGCAGATATGAGTCCACAAAACCAGTGAGAGGATACATGTAAGAGGAAACACTGGGTGGGGTCTTTCAGATGGAGATCCAAGTGAAGTAAATGGATCTGAAGTGCAAGTTTGACTCAACTCATCCTCAGTCGATATTACAGTCCACCCTTGATACTAGAAAATACGATGCATAGGTCAGAAATACGTGTACACACACACACACGGACAGTGTGGAAGTGAAGGACTGTGAACAGCTGGTGAAGTGTCCGGTCTATCAGAGGTAGACGTGAACTAGAGATGAACCGAAGACCTGCGTTTACCCCTAGGAAGGATTCCCGGAAGATATCCGGCATTGAGTCTGTCCAGCAGTCACTGAGGCGCATTAGGGATGGACCGGCTAAATGAATGTTGTATTGATCTTTTGCGGGATGTTTTTCCAGTACGGTCAGCCAGGTGTGAAGTGTATGAGAAGATATGAGATTGGGGGGGGGGGCAGCCGTGGAACAAATGAGCATGATTAAATGGAATGAATGTGAGCAAGATTCAAGATGTTGGACTGTAGTAGGGTTGCCAACCGTCCCTTGTAAAACAGAATCATCACGTATTTAGAAACAAAAGTATGCGTCCCATATTGAGCTGAAACGCGACGCACTTTGTCCCGTATTACCGTGAGAATCAAAAATAGTGTGTAGAATGTCAGTGGAATTAATGAATAACAGGGCGTTTTATATGGAAATTTATGTGGTTGGCCCAGATTTGGCATGAAGCTGGCACAGGTGGCATTCAGCTGACACTGGCATAAGGCATATGAACCGAACATGGTCCAGATGTGGCAAAGGTGGCACTGTCTTGTCTCTGGCAGACAAGATATGGGCCACTTGTTGAGTGTAGTATTCGGTCCATATCAAATTGGGACTCTGTGAGGTCGGACTCATCCCACCATTAAAATTAAGTTTTCAATATTTTTGAGTGATTTTTGTTGTCACTCCCTTAGCTATGATAGCGTTCTTGTCGAAACAGTTGCGCAATGTTGATGTGTTGTGCTGCTTCATTGAAATCAAGGGCATTAAGCATGTTTCACTACCTCTGGAAACTCCTAAAAAACTTGGATCTCATGATCATAGTGTCACGCATTCCACTCAGGACATGACCTCATAATGCTGTGTCCAGTTCAGATAACTTTGGCTGGTTTAAAATTAACCTCTAAAATCAAAAATGTAGTGTTGTAGTGTGATCACATATATCTGAGTTTATCCACTGACTAATGCAAACATACTTGTGACATCTGGACGCTGGAAGGTCCAACCTCCTCCGCTGACTCTGGCCTGTCAAACCCAACAGCCAGATGATCAGCCCACTGCGGCTGCAGGTGGAGGTCTCAGCCTCCTCAAGCCACAAAGCTAATGCTAATGGTGTAGCCCTCAGCCAATCCAGTGGAAGGCCATTAGTGGCCCTTATAGTATTGTTATACTGTTATACAGGTTCTTGTGCCTGCCTGGGGTTTCTCTGGGTGCTCCGGCACCCTCCCACTGTCCAAAAACTGTGATCCTGTGATAGACTGGCGACCTGTCGAGGGAAACCTGCTGAGGTCATGACCTCATGATGTCACATTCTGCTGAGGTCATGACCTCCATAATATCACCTCCTCCTGAGGCCCTTATAGTATTGTTACACTATAATAATAGGCAAGTTCTCATGCCTGCCTGGGTTTTCTCTGGGTGCTCTGGCACCCTCCCACTGTCCAAAAAAATTGCACATCAAGTTCACTGGCGATTCTAAAATTGACGGTAGGTTTGTATGTGTGAATGGATTTTGGTCTCTTAATGATGTCACATTCTGCTGAGGTCATGACCTCACGATGTCACATTCTGCTGAGGTCATGGCTCTGATTAGTCGTTCAACCAATCAGAGCCATTTTGTTGGAAACAAACACTACTCCATGGCACACAGATGAGCTGCTCTTACACTGTCTATCACCACATAAATAAACAATATGACTGGCTCAGTAGAGCATAACTGACTCTACTGTTAATAATTATTCAAACTTGTTGTGTTCAGACATATATAAAACCCCTGACCAGATTATAAACATTTTATTTAAAGCACTGAGAACATCTAAGAACTGTGAGTGTTTACAGTAAGCTCGACAAAATTATAAAACTAGTCCATTACATCACTGCAGATTCAGTGTTGCCCAAGCACTCGTCATGTTGCCAGCTAGTTCAAAATGAACTGCAGAACCAAACATATACACAGCTCCTACTACTCCCATGATGTACTGCACCCAGTTTGTACTATATGCTCCTGCTCTTTGACCAACGAGCTGACAGCAGGAATCCCGCTCATCTTATTGGTCGAGGTACTGTTGCTTGCAAAGAACAAACCGGAAGACGACAAAGCAACAACGTTTCCTCACACTGTTTGTTTGCACTCTTCTTATTGCACTACTACAAGAGGAATGTTCTGCTTTCTATTGTTTTATATTAATTTATACAGTTTTAAGTTAAGCAGGACAGGTTTCTGTTTAAGAAAGATACTTATTTTATTTCATTTTAAAAATAAATTGTTGAATAATAATTTGTTTTCCGTGTGTTCATATCACTCAAAATTATGCATCTAATTCAATTGAGATTCGAGTCAAATAGTTAAAAAATCGTTTCACACACACAAATAAGGGTTAAAAAATTCACCACGCCGGGAAGGGGGAAGGCAATTGGGTCGGCTGGCCCTGGCAATGAGGTGTCCCTTATTTGTTTTTCAGGGAGTTGGCAACCCTACAGTATAGGGACTCACATCTGCTGCTTTAGGCTTGTGACATAAATAAACTTAGAAGATATCTAACATATTCATGAAGTGGGGATTTTAAATAAACTACAGTTAACAAGCCACACAACAAATACTGCTATATGGCTGCACAAAGTTTACAAAACTGACATGTCTCATTGCAGTCAGTATGACTCTGATAGACATATCTTGACTCTCTGATTAAAACCATGTACATCTATTATTTTTAGCTAATGATAATTGAGGGAGTAAACACAACATGATTACTTATTTGTATGTTCACAATAAGCCAAATAACTGCATGTCTTTAGAGAGTTTAGCCCAGTGAGGTATCACCTGGAGTTCCACTCAGCTCTGGAGTATTTTAACATATTTAAGTTCATTGCTTTGGTTTTGCTGCGTAGAACTTTCCACTCGTTCCCAGCTGCAGGAGGAAAATAGATTTAGTAACTACATGAACACAGACATAACTATTTTTAGGCTAAATGGCCACATGTTTCCCCTCAGCTTGGAAGAGCGAAAACAGGAGGGAATATTGGTCTGGCGTCCAGTTACACACCTGCAAATGAAAGCTAATGTTGCCTCACGATTTGCTGGAAAAACCCAACACACAGCACTGGTACTCTTGAGAAAAACATTTCTCAAGAGTAATGTTGTGTTGTTAGGACAACGAAAAATCCCTTTGGGAGGATGTCTCTGTGGACGGTTGGATGAATAAAACATATAACTCTGATACCGCAGCTTGTGGTTTGCACCTTGTCTCAAAAATCTTTCCCTCTAACCATGACCAAGTAAAATACAGGGTTACCAAATATCTGCTAGAGAGAGGTGGCAGAAAAGGCTCTGATGAATCTTTTCTGTAAAAGCATTGATGAACTATTCCATCCTCTTGACAGGGACGCCAGAAAACACGTCCATGGGAGTCAGTGACAAATGATTGCATTCCACTGCTTCTACGACTTTCAGACCAAACGGGTTATGTAAAAATACAAAGCATCTAGGCGGCTTGTGCAGAGCCCAAGGAAAAGAGAAGAGGAGAAACCTGCACATTTTCACTTGTGAGTGTTGTTTGTGATTTAAGGATGACCCCCCAGGGGAATGAGTCAATACCAATATTAGCAGTCAAGACGAAACACATTTTCATAGCCTAACTTCTCCTCCTTTCCAAGGAGTATCTGCCATTCTATATGTGGAAGAGACACCCAGTATCGATCTGGCTCTGACACATCACCGATGACTCACTGAATGGGGAGACGGAGGGGGAATTTGTGTGTTCGTGTGTGTGTGTTGGAGAGAGAGAGAGCGAGAGAGAGAGAGGGAAAGAGTGGCGATAGGCAAAAAAAAAAAATTGTGCCTTCACAGTGATCCCCACAATCCTGTGATGTCCTTCAAAGAAGACTCAGCAGGGACAGTTTCTCTGGCTTTTTTCCCATTCTTTCATGGTGCAGTTTGAAGTTAACTGCATGTTCAAGCTAGATAAACATACAGAATAACAAGCAGACTTTGGACTGGTTAACGCGTGATCTATCTAATTTATTTTTATGTATAAAACATGTTTTCTTCTTTGATGACGGAAGCTGTTTTTCCTCATGGTTTCCTCAATCTTTTTTTTTAATCACCATGTGTCTTTGTGTCACTGATCACCTCCTCTTCTTCTCTCGCTCTCACTCTTTCTGTCTCACCACTCCCGCCTGGCTTGAAGGAGATGACTGGCTGCGGTGTACAGATTAGGTCCAAGCTTACCTCCCTTTGTGTGTGATTGCGAGGCCAGTGGCATGGTTGACATGGCTGGACTTCAACTCATTAGATGAGTCATTACATGCGGGAGAGCGAAGGGAGCAAGAGGAGGAGGAGGAGGAGGAGGAGGAGGGGAAGACTCCAAAACAAAATATTCTTCACTCGGGAAACAACTGCTGACATTAAACTTGCTGTTGGCTGTTTTTTGATAAACTCCCCGGACTTTTATTTATATAAAAATCAGCTGCGAGTGAAAATCCCAAATATAATTTTTTTGGGTATTAATAAGTAATGAGCAATATAGGGAAACAGGAAGAAGTGGGGCTTAGAGAGAGAATGAGATGAACAAAGAAAATAAAAATGATTAAAAAATATAAATGCAGGCATAATAAAGGAGAATTGTTATTTGCAGAGAGAGAAGAGAGAACCAATTCTGCGGCAGACACTTTATTCTGTCTCTAACAATGCAAGGTAGTGTTCCAGAGGAAATCACAGACAGCCTGTGCATACTAATGGATTAATACTCCATCCATTACTGCTTCCATCAGCACAATGGTAAATATTCCCCTAATTGCATATCACAGATAACACCACAGCTTTATGTTGTTTATGTGTGTCTTTGTCCTGGTGCGTTTGTGTATTTATGTGTATTTGTGTGACCGTGTTGGGAGGGCGCATGCAAGTTAATTGGCTGCCACAGATAACAAAGCAGTGTCACGTTCCATTGCTTTGCTCTCTGCGGGGTTTTTTTGAGCCGGTCTGAAAAGAAATTTAAGACAACAAAAATAAAATCAGAGCGACGGCTGTAAATACGACGTCATTTGGATGAACGAGCCGCGATGAAACAACCGGTCGATTCACTGATTGGGAGTCGGTCGACAGAAAATGAAAGGCTATTAGCTAGTTTTAGTTTTGTAAATGGAAAGATTTGCTTATTCTCTATTCATGTTTCATGTGATTGTTAATAAAACGGAACAATTTAATATCTGTGGGCGAGCAACTGGTTGAACAATTGGTAACGAATGTGAACAGGCTAATCTATTCGTCAACAAAGAGTCATGGCAAGATGAAATACGTACAATGACCATGTTAACAAACCTCTGATTGCCCAGTCCAATGATATGTTCACCAGAATTTTTGCCCTAATCCTGGTTCCAGAGGAGAGATCGCCAAAGTCATTAATATTCATGACCGGGGCAGAATGAATGCCTTTGTAAAATTTTATGTTGATCCATCTTTCAGATGGTGAGTTATTTCATAGCATAAATGATCTGCTGGTCACACTAAAGGAAAAAGTCATTTGGCTTCAGCTACTGCACATCCTCTATACACGTCCTTACCAAATGTCAGAGCAATCCATCCAGTGGTCCAGTTTAGTTCACTTCAGTTCAGTTCATTAAGATCCCGCACAGACAATTCGGTTGCAGCAAAACAACCAGATGCACATGTTAAGTAACACTGTTGACGACACATAAAACTATTTAATTCAGGAGTAAGAGATTTAGCGCGGCAAGACACGAGACAACAAACCCTGGTTGCTGGTAGCCACCTGTGCAGCTCTCCTAGAGGTGTTAGCGTGACATCGAATCACAGTTTGTTGAAATACTTCCATCTGTCCAGCAGTGGTGGAGCGACTGAGCTCCTGTTTCCTAGCCTTCCAGCTAACAGTAGCTCTTCCTAGCGTCCCACCACTAGCATGGCTACTCATTAGCTGCAGCTCTATCATGCTAAACATAGTTTGGATCTCATTTAGATTTCCTTAAAGGATCATCTGTCATTAGCTGAAATGGTTTGCAATTATTATGGGAATTCCAATGAAGTTAGGTTTATTTTCTGAAATATATATATTTAGCATAAAAAAGCCACCATAACTGAAGCAAATCTTCCCACAGATTTTATTTTAAATACGTGTTTTTTCATTAATTATTCAACTGGTACTGGTGAGACGAAGGCAAATGATGCATTATGGTCTTAAAGATGTGATTACTCAGCCATCTAATTTCAACAAGTATCTTGTATAACACTGCCTGGGGGGAAAAACTGCATATAAATGTTATTTACACTTTAAAAAACCCAATGAACAGTCCTATGGCGGGGCCGAGTCGATGTTGGGGTGACAATAATGCACCAAGAAATGTGTGAACACTGCTTCGAATCTCAATATAACCAGATAAACAAATATAAAGTGTGTTCCCCCTCGCTAAAGATTTTACTCA
Organism: Chelon labrosus; assembly: GCF_963514085.1. NCBI lineage: Eukaryota > Metazoa > Chordata > Actinopteri > Mugiliformes > Mugilidae > Chelon > Chelon labrosus. The sequence goes on from NC_140346.1 coordinate 18,813,265, forward strand.
ACCATCCTGGGTTGTTTTCATTCATGAATATTACATAGCCTGGGATTGGCTGCCACATCATTACACTGATGAGTGAGAGCAGGCCATCTGGTGGCAGTGAGAGGGTTATCACGACTCGCTGCCACTAAGCAGCCCACATTTGTGAACAGGTTCGCGAAGGGTGCTTTTGTGTTTGCGCGTGTGCCCAGCTGTGTGTGCTCAAAGCTGTGTGTGTGTGAATTTGTGTGTAAGCAGCGAAGAAGCGATAACAAAGTCTCCAGCTTCCTAAATACCCAGAAACACAGTCTCCGGGGGCAGAGCCGGATCCTCCAGAGGAGATGCAGACAGGCAGGCTGCGTGAGGTAGCTACCCAGCAGGAAAGAACGAGTGACAGGCTGCTTGCGTTGGCACCCTGGCCCCTTTTCCTGGAACCCACCGCTCACACAGGTGTTGGGCTCAGGTGGGCGAGAGTACAGGGAACTTGGCAGGCGGGTATGAAGCCAAAGAAGTGGTTGCAGGATCGTGGGCGGTGAAGAGAGGAGGAAGGAAGGAAGGAAGGAAGGAAGGACGGAGGAGGAAAGAAAAGGAATAATCGGGTACAGATTGAGGGAAGTAATTTAGTCAGCTGAGTGACAGAAAACATGTGAGGCTCTATCTTTCCGCTTGTATAACACACCTTACAATGAAGGGTTAAAAAAAATAAAATCCCCTTCGCTTTCTTCAGCTTTCTCTCTAGCTATTGCTTTTTCTGCTCTCTAAAACAAGCCTGCATGCGTCTCTGGGGAACACATGTGAATGAGGCTGAGAGGTACTCAGCGTCTGTCCTGCTTTTACATCCTGCACACACACACATGCATATACACACACGGAACATAACACACTCATTCACTATTTAAAGACTACCAATCAGTACTGAGAAATAAGGCAACCAAGCCTCTTAAGGATGTCCATTCTCATTTTCCACAACTCTACCCACCCCAGGCTGTCGTTTATGTATTATCAGCTTACGTCCTCCCCTACAGGCCATATTCGCGTGTGCTCACTTGACCATCGCACAGTCAGTGTGTTCCTAATTGAGCCTGAAATGGAAATGGCGATAGCGCGCATGTTTATTGCAAGGCGAGCAATCCCGGACCAAAGAATAAGACAGTGTTTGTTGACATACGGCGTCAATACTAGAAACCCCCCTTTGATGAACGTCTGAAGCTAAATGGAAAACACAATAATCACATTACCTCCCATGATATTTTACCCCATGGGCAGCTTTAGCACTATTAAATGAAGAGTAATAAGCGTGACTTGTCAAACGATCAGTGCCTAGGAGCGTTTAGAGAAAAACCACCGGAGACAGCAGCCAAATCAGAGCCGTGCTTCACGACGGAGTCTCACACTGTAGATGAACCTCTTACACCGCAGTGTTATTGTTTGCTAATTGTATATAGGTTGGATCAGCTATCCAGCGCCATCTGGGAGCCACCAGTAATCACTAAGTCCTTTTAACAACTTTCCAATGTTTTAAAACCTTTTACTGCTCAGGTTCGTGACAGTGAGATTAAATCCCCCTCTAAGTGGAGACAGTTAAGATGGTCTGATGTGAGAGTGTATCCCGCTGATTTCCACAGAGCCCCGAGGCAGGCCACCTAATCTACAAAGCCTCAAACACTCATCCGCACGGATCAATGGATAACCGGGCAAATATTAGCACGCATCTCCCCTCAGTCAGCCCGCCTGTCAGACTATCACTAGCCCCCTCAGTGTTCAGAAGTTCTCGGTTTCTGCTCCCAAACTGCGGACGCATCCACGGAGCCAGTTAATCCGGACTGGCTCTTAAAACTGAAATTCTACAAGAGACGTAAATGTTTTACAGTGACAATAACTGTGATTTAATATTGTCTCGGCGAGGACTTATTGCTTTGTGTGGATGAAATAAAAGTTTCACTTTTAGTAGTTATTGAGTTTCAGTGAAATCATATAGTATTATGATGAAACTGTATTTTTTTTTAACAAAGTTTTGCTGAAACCTAGTGGTTTCCAAGCAAAGTTTTTCTTTCTAGAGGAAACCCTGTGTGTGAGTGGAAATAACAACTTAAAGGAATAGCTTAATAAAATTATTGACTGCTGTTTTGCTAAGAGGTACAGTAGATGGGAGATCTACTGTCATGTACCGTATATCATAAATATAAAACTATAACGGTGCAGGTAGGTGGACTTTTCATTTACCTTTGGACTGTGTGTTCAGTCTTTGTACGAAATAGCTGCAGCTGACAGATGTGAGAATGATCAATATCAATATCTTCTCAAAGCAGCAAGAAACAAAACTATTTACACAATGTTGGACGACCACTTTAGGACAGAATTCCATTGTGCACAAATGTGTCATACAATATTTATGTTGCATGCATTCCCAGTTTGTAAAATACAACTATAATTCTGGGAAAATGTTGGTATAGATAACTTGATATTGATTCTAAGCATATTGCTCAGTCTATCTAACTTTCTTAGGCGGTTCTGCAGGGATGTTACCTGACTGCACACACAGATCTTATACAGTTACAAAACTGCACGGCAACACAGACGGTATCTGTCTTCACTTTTCAGTATATGCCTCGAAATTTGAGATGCTGAGCCTCTGTGGGATGTACAGAACAACAGTGAGGTATTTGTAAGATATAGGCTTCCTTTGTTACTGCGTGTGGGTATGTTTGTGTGTGGTATGTTTTATTGGCTGTAGGGGTATTGCAAATACGGGAAGAGGAAGACAAATGGGTTTACTCTGCACCGATAGTTCAGTGCCATATCTCCTTACATCCCACCATCTCTCTCTCTCTGTCTGTCTCTCTCTCTCTCTCTCTGCATCGTTAGAGTTGTTCTCTGGGTTGTGAAGCCCTGTGGTGTGATATTGAACATATTGTAAAAGACTCACGCCCCGCACATTAGAACCGCTAACACACACAGACACAAGCGGAGGAAGACGGTGGCACAAAGATGGTGCAAGTGTCAAAGTTCTGAATTACCGCGGGGCAGTCTGGGGCAGCGGCGCAGAGAGGACAAAGAAAAGAAACACGGAGGAAGGGGGAAATAAGCTTTTCTATGCTGCTTTAATTTTCCTGTGGGATGTGAGGGAAGGGGAGGTGCTCAGCAGATCAATAGAGAAGTTTGTCTCTGTCAATGCAGAGTTCGGCTCGGAACAGAAGAGGCACAGGCGGAGTGAAAACATGCTACTATTCATAGCTCTTCTGCAGAATAATTACTTGCTTTTTCCAAACACACTCAGAAAACTGATCCATGATGTAGGTGAGGGGAAATAACAACAGCCCTAGATCCTATGTTACATATCAGTAGATGTGTTATTTAAACACAAAGCTACAACTTTGAAAGCAAGAAATCTAGGTGTATACCTGTTGCTCTTCATTTCTGGCATTAGGTGCACAATGACACCATGAGTCCAGCATCAACCTCGAGAGCTGAATAAATGAAGCCAAAGTGGAAGTGCCAAAAACTGCAGTTCCTTGAGTGGCCTCCCCTCAACCCATAAGACCCAAAGGCCCCCACTAACAACATTCTGTTACCAGACACCACAGGACACTCTCAGAAGGCCCATGTCCATTCTCTGATGAGTCACAAAGACACAAACAATACAGTATAAGGAAGTTGGTCATAATGTTACGGTGATCAGAGTAGTTTAAATTGTATTAATGCTTAAAGTTATGCATAAGTAAGGTTGTGGCTGCTTTCAATGACAGGTCTGTGGTGTTACAAATTGCCTGATGTTGCCTCGGCTTAACCTGCCGACTCCATCTCTTTCTGTTTGTCTATTTTGAATGAGCTGGGAGTCAAGTGGAGCCAGTCACCGCCAACCGAGCTTCAGAACTGCTCTACAGGAAATCCATAGAGGACGTCACGGAGGATGGTCCATCTTTACACACCATCCATGTGTGGTCTAGCAACTGTCGACTCATCCAGGAAAAAAAGAAATAAATGCAAAGGAAGTATGTTTCGTTTGGTCGAGCCAGTGTGAGTTCATGCTCATAATTAAGCAGGATGACCAGCTGCCAATCGCGATGGGGTGGGTGAGTTCATTTAAAAATTGTGAAAATGCATAAAACAGTAAAGCCAAGACCTCAAGGACATGCTTTGAATAACTGAATGGATGAATGCTTCATTTGTTCACGGGAGAAAAGAAAGATATTAAAAGCCTTACGGTGAATTAGTGAATTTCTTTTTTTCCGTTATTTGCAGAACAGAGTCAATATCGTACAGCACAGGAGCAACGGTTTCCCAGGAAACGGTACTCCAGCTTGTAGCAGCCGCCTGTCACTGATCACTTCTCTGGTATTTCACCACACACACACTGGGTGCAGACAGAATATGACCCGCTTAACTGATGCCGACACATTACAACTCGGTCATACAACCCAGCCTCCATATTCACTCTTGTGCAGGAGTGTGATGTATTGATTAAAGAGCCTGCCAATCAGTTTAGGGATTTAGGTTCAATCTTCTGTAAGGAACAATAGTCCACCGTGTTGAAATCTTCTGTGCTGAAAATAAAAATATACGCTCTATACGTTTTTTTCTTTGTGTTATATCTTGTGTGTGAGAGCGAAGTCAAGCTGCTTATGTTCTGCCAAAAAAAAAAAGCAGCACAAACGGAATTTTCTTTTTTCTCCTGTTTCGAAAGCTGCCACACATTTCTGACTGAGCTCTTCTTCTCTCACTCTGTGTGTTCCACCGCCCACCGAACAGCCTGAAGACTTGATTTGAACTCTGGCATGAGTGCAGCTCATTATTGCGGTGTCACAGAGGTGAGGGAGGAATCAGATGACAGAAATATTCAACTTGCATAAAGCTACCTTGGGGTGAAATAAAGCAGCTGACGGCATTAGTCAGTGAATTAAAATGACCCCCTCCCCCCATCCTTTTCATTCTTTTATTTAATTCACTTTCAGTCGGTGTTTCGTAATCCTGTGAAGTCAAGGGTTTAGCAAAAAGAGATTGATTATCAAACGCTCTCTGACACGACGGAGACATTTACCGCCTCCTCCTTTCCTTTCCTTTCCTTTCCTTTCCTTCCCTTTCTCATGCGCACAGGAAATCAATAAATCCAGCATCAAGTTTATAACAACATTATATCAATCCTGTCAGCATAAAGGCGGATCAATCGTTACTGCGGAAATGAGAGCTTTCTGTTGCAGTTTGGAGCTGAAGCAGCATTCTGATTGGCAGAGAGTGCTGCATTGATTTGTCCATCACTGACAGGAGATAGCATTAGCGCTTATCCCACAAACTTCCAAGTCCTGCCAGAAAGAAGTTAGGCCAACAACTACTGAGGTACTTGTTTGATAGTCTGGACGGGTCTCATGTATGTTATGTAAATCCAGCTGTGAATGCATTATTGTGTGTGTGTGTGTGTGTGTATTGCGGAAGATAAAGACTGCTTTTAATTAAATGGCACCTGACGGGTTAACACGGAAATGGTATATTTCCTGCCTGTGGCAAGTTTAAAGGTCAGACCAGGATGAATGTGTTATAAAGACACGTCTTAAAAGTGAAAGATTTTAATCATTTAGAAATTAATGAATTAATGACAGGTCAAAGCCGGAAAGCTCCTAAATGAGTCATGAACAGGAACTGCATTTGCAGAGAAAATTGAGACTCATATGAAAACTTATAGGTTTGCAGCTAATGAACGAGAACGAGAGATTTAATGATACTCAGGCACTAAACCTTGCAACATGACAACAATGGCTGAAGAAACAGAAAGCAGAAAATTAAGAAACACAAAGCAGAAAACAGAAATTGCCAGAGGTTTATAGTAACACAGGGTTCATATGGTTTGGTTGTTCCCATCAGTAACCACTTGTCCAATATTTCAGAAATTGGCTGTATCAAATCTTCTGCCAGGGCAAGTAAGAGTGCCCCTGTCACACTGATTCACTCCTGACAAGTTGAGTGTTGCAGGAAAAGGGTTGACCAATTACCTGTCAGCATCATAGAGCAACCCACGAGGCAGTACTGACACAGCTAAATGTGGCCGAAATAGAACTTCATCACGGGTTGGAGGTTCAAAATGTAACTGGATAAACAGGACAGGACATGTGTGAGACCATGTGAGACAGGGTGCACTGAAATAGAGTCCTCAACGGACGCTTAAGAATATGACCACAGTGAACAGGCTGTTCCGGCAAAACCTTTCAGTACCGTTTGCTGCATTCATAGAAACCTTTTTAAAGACTGCAGGCAGACAGAGTTTATAATAATCGATACAGTATATATTATTAAACTGAATTTTACAGTTATTTTACAAAGGTTTTGCTTTTTTTAAATGAGTATTTAAATGCAAGAAAGGCATATTGGTGCCAGGATGGTCATTTCAAGTAAAAAACAACAACAACAACAACATAAAATACGCCACCCAGTCGTTTTGACATCCAAAGTCTGGTGCTAACTATTCAGAAACTTCCCTCAGAGGCATCACCCGACTCCATCTCTTCCCGCTCCTCTCACGCTCCACTCTGCTCAGTCTGCTCGCTCAAAGCATTATGTGAACTACATTAAGTGCCCGTCCGTGAGCAGACGAGAGGGCAAATGCAGTCTGTTAAAAAGCCACAACTCAACTCCAGAGCCATGCAGCCACCGTCCAGCACTTGACCCAAATCTGAGCGTGCAGCACTGCAGTTGTGCTGCAGCGCCGGCTTTTGTTTTCTGCTTATGAGTGCGTGTGCCTATTTTGAGCTGAGAAAATAATGCGTGCACGCGCCAAGGTGCTAACGAATAAGCTTAGATAGAGGCATGTCCTATTAGTCACTGCTGAGCCTGTTAGTGCATTGCCCTGTGTTAAACTGTCCTTTTTTTTTTCTTTTTTTTTTTTGCATCCACTTGAGCCACTGCTTACCTAAGACCTTTGCAATAGGAGAGCACCATGTCAATGAGCCATTAGATAATTGAAGCATAATTATGGTTTCGTGGCCTGCAACAGATTTAGAACAATGGACATCACTGCACCACTTTCGCAGAGCGCAGCCTAAAGATTTAGGTTTTATGGCCGTACATATGGCCAACACCAGATGCAAGCACTCGTGAGCCACTTAAATGAGACATTATTACCAAACTGCTGCAACAAGGGATTTATAAAAGAATATAATCATTTTAATTTCAGTTTGCTCACAACTGCTGATGTAGAAATAATCGAGGGTGAATGTATTCTGTTGCCAGAATAATTAATTTCTGCTACAAAGATAATATTAAATTGAATCTAGATTTGGGTAGACCATAAAAGAGGCAGAGGAACAAGTATAAAAACAACAGAGGCGCTTAAGTGCATCTTGCCTCCTTTAAACAGTCACGTACATAAACAGCTCTGGCATGAGACATATTGTCATATTGAGAATGAAAGAGATCAAAAAAGAGACAAAAAAAGGAAGGAAAAAGCTTTCTTGATGGAGGTCAAACATTTGTGCTTTAACACTGGTTGAGTGCTTTAACACCATGAAAATAGAAGGGAAGTAAAGAGACATTATATACAATGGTTTCGGTGTGTCTGACAATATTTAAGCGACTACGTTACATGTCACGTCTTTCTTTTCCCCTATCCCCTCTCTCTCTATTGGTTTCTTGGCACTCTTAACTTATCCTCTTGGTCCCCGCATAAACACTTTTTTTTTTTTTTGTTTCCGCGTCGTCCCGCTCTATCTCCCAGACTCTTTTGCCTGTCTTTACTTGAACAGATAAAAGTGTTGTCGCTCTCTGACAAGACATACTTGGTCGCTTCCACCTCAGAGAGGGAGAGAAAGTTGGCGAGAAGGCTGATATATGCAGGTACAAAAGTTCACCACGTCTACGCAGCCTTTGATCAGCGGAGCGACTGTCTGCCGCCCGGGGCCACCGCGGTTCACAAGGTCAGCCGTGCAATGATCTGCCACTCATTTCTGGGGCGGTTCAAACGCTGCTGTACGGTTTGCTGCAGAGCAAAACACTCCGACAATGTAAAAAACAACACTTTCATCCTAAAGCTAGAGAGTCACCTTTTGCCCCACGCTTAAAAAGAATCTAACAGCTACACAGATCAGGCATAACATTATGACCACCTTCCTGATATTGTGTAGGTCTCCCTTGTGCCTCCAAAACAGTTGTGACTCATCAGAAAATGGACATGGGCCTTTTGAGGGCGAGAACACTGTTAGTGGGGGCCTTTGGGTCCTATGGGTTGAGGGGAGGGGCCTCTGTGGATCAGTCCACAGATACTTGATCAGTTTGGGATCTAGTGAATTTGGAGGCCAGGTCAATACTTTGTGCATTTTTTCATGTTTTTTTTTAAGTTGTTCCTAAACTGTTTTTGTGTGTGTGCCTGTGTCAGGCTGCATCCTGCTGGGGATGGCTGCTGCCATCATGGAGTGTCATTGCTATGGGGTGGGGGTGCCTGGTCCAAATGTTTCCCAGCAGAACATTGTATGGTCACAAAGATGATCAATGTTTCTTACTTCTCCTGTTAGTGGTTTTAATGTTGTGGCTGATCGGTGTAAATATGAAACAGCAACTAAAGGATTCCGATAAACTTTTAATGCCTTTTCACAAGAAAAGACATATATAAAGTTGAATTTTGGATTAATACAGCGGTACATTACAGGTTTGTGCTGGGAAAAAAAGATAAATTGAACAGGTACCTTCTATTAAAAGGTGATATAAAAGTGAAGCAAAGCCAAAGCGACACAGTGATACAGAGTAGATGCCTCCTTGCGTCTTAACACAGGCTGCAGGATGGCGGTGGGTGGGGGTGGAAGGGGGCAGCAGGCAGAGGCAAAGTGAGAAGTATTCCTGACACAGAACAGCAGTCTGTTTGGATTACATCACATACATGTTTCAGACCTATTATCACTCTGACTGGGAAGAAGGGGGGAGGTGGTAAAGATAGGGAATTGAGCGATGGAGAGCCAGAGGTTGAGAAAAAATGTGTGGGTGAGAGTAGAGAGGCAGGGAGAGGAAAAAGACATAGGTAGGGGAGATAGAGAGAAGTGGGGCGATGTGGCAGAGCGCAATTTATTATGGTTCCCTTTCTCCGGGAGAGAACTCGGGAGCAAATGGCGGTGTGAAATATTCAGAAAGGGACCAGGAACGGAAACACCGGCTCTCGGTGACGTAATGCAGCTGCAATGCTGGAACGGCGCCCACAGAACTCTGCCTTAGACCTTGTTTGCGTGTCCGGCTTTGATATTCACTTCAAAAGTTACAAAACAACCAGACAAATTTAGACGTGCAGAGCGAAGCTTCCCGAGGAACTCAGTCCAAAAATATCTCATTTGCCACATCTCATTAGAATTGTTTGATGCATTTGTGATGTAAATTATGAATCAAGACTGTTGCAAAGTATAAAAATACATATGCAGGAACACCTAGCCTCTGTGGACCCTGGCATCTTCTGATCCTCTGTAACCAGACTTTACCTCATTCGCCCTCCCCTTCAGTCCCTTCCTCCTCTTGAAGGACTTTCACCACTACCCCTGTCCGTCCCTTGTCACTCCTCTCTTTTTTCTAAACCCAACCTTGTCTTTCACCCCCAACAACCTTTAATCAAACTCTACCTGTCTGTCTCTCATCTCTGTTACCACTCCAAGGTCACAGTCATTTCCTCATATCCAGTCAAATTCCTCCTTTTTGCACAGCCATCCCCGCGGACCCAGTTCCTATATGTCCTGGGGCAAACAGAGGAGAATGTGAGCTTCGGCGTGCACGGTCAGAGTGTGCATATGAAAGGGGTTGTAACATTATGGATGGCTTCATTTAGGGGGGCTATTAACAGAGCATGTCCCTGGGCTGTGGACCTTTCATACAAGTCCTCCCTGGAGAGACAGCGCACAGGAAGGAAGCATTTCAGGGCACGCAGACGAAAGGAGATGTCAGCGAATGTGAGATGTGTGTTTGTGTACAATTTAAAAGTCAGATTTGATAACTGTGCCCGGAATAATGGCCATTATTCCCAAACTCAAAGAAAAACGCACAGTAAAAGAGTCCCAGGGCTCTGGATTCTCGTGGCGTTGGAGAATACACAATCAGGTTCAGGGCTAATACATATACTTGTGCAAACACACATGTGCATGCCTAGTAGTACACAGTACAGTGTGTGAAGAATACGGCTAATATTACTACGCTATTCTGCACAGATACAGGCCCCAGCAGCCCCCTCTTTACTGTCAGTTTGCCTGCATGAGTGATGATATCCATAATATGTTGTGCGACCATCAATCATATGATCAAGAGGGGAAAATATAAAGAACTAAATTGCGTGCAGTGAGTCATCAATCCTTCATCTCCGTCTACATAAACAGAGTTTGTGGACAGCTCATTTTTCCTGCTTTTTATTTAAGCATTTGTGTCATGATTTGTGGAGAACTGCGCTTTAATTTTTACCTGTCCGCCGGGAGACTGAAGAGTGACATTTTTGCCGCCGCGGACTATAGCCTGATTACAACGCAGAGAAAGAAACGTGTCAGCCACTGTTTTCATGAGGTGCAAAGGTTCATCGGTGCCTTTGTTCCGAGAGAGACCGAGATGTTGTCGAACACGGCGGACGACTGTAAAACATGTCACATGTAATACACCAGGAGACGAGTTAAAAGCTCCAGCCTCCTGCCCACTCTCTTAATCGCTGCACCTCACAGTATATTATACCAACACCTAGAAAATGTGTGAGAGGGAGATGGGTGGGGGTGGGGTGGAGGTAATGAAAAATGTGTCATTTCTGAGGCAGTGTGATATGTGTTTGACAAATAAAAAAAAATAAAAAGTAGAAATGCGTCCTGTTATTCCCATTTTTTTTTTTTTATTGCAAAGGGGGATGCAGAAATTCTGTATGAACACAGCTTGGTAGAAGGGTGAACATGGAGTGCAGGGATAGGTGGGGTGGAGCAGGCTGCACGCTTTCAAATACTGCTTCCTCACCTCCAGCTGTGCGGCAGCCAGAAGAGTGGCATCGGTGAGAAGGGAACAGGCAGTGAACAGGAGTAGGTGACGTGACTAGGGGAAAATTAGGTGAAGGAGACGGAATAAAGATCAGAAGTCTAAAGGATAATCAAAATAAATAGCACACTGGTGTTGTATTGAAGAGTCTGTCCTAAACACACAGCCGCCCACACAAAAACATATGCGCCTGCAAAGCCCATGAATTCACCGCCAGTCGCTCTGTTCCTGCTCGCCCTCATTGTGCTCGCTTTTGGCAACGGATGGTGGGTGGTGGGTAAATGAGAGTCGATGGAGTTAAAGAACAAGAAGAATGCTCCTCTCCCACCGCATCGATTCTCGGCTCCTTGGGGTAATGGCCCTAATGTTGTAGGCTCTGACCTCACACGGAGAACAGCTTTAATTAAGAGAAGACCAGCCACGTTACAGGCCCGCACGAAAAGAATCACCTCACCGTGATCGCTCCGAAGCGGAACGCGCCCCGAAAATAAAGCGGCTCGACGTGTAATTAGATTTGTTTTATTACGCTGCTTTAAATGGTTATTAAGAAATCTCACCGAAGATTCATCGCAGAGAAATTATTTAGGATAATACCTTTCCTGACTGCGGTTTCCTTCTGCAGACACACAAACCTGCTACCACAGCCTCTTTTCCCTCTAACTCTCTTACCTGCAACTTCTTAACGTCTTATTTTCTGGTGCAATTTGGTACACGTGTCCTGTACCCCCTTACTTGCAGCTGATCTTACTAGTTTTTTTCCACCATTGAACAGTAGATTATATTTTCAAATCAAAGCGAACATTGGACGCAATTCAATTTTGCCTGTTTTGCTGTTATGGTCCATGGTGGCCTTGGTCCTTCCTCCTTCCAGGTTAACCCCTTTTCAACTTGTGCAAATTGTTTGAGCTATTTACCCACTTTATCGTTTTGTTAGTTTCCACAAGGTCTAGGAGTGCAAGCTGCTGCTGTTTTAGTTGTTATTTTGTAGATTACAAGAATTCTGAGCCATATTAAGTTTTCTTTGGTTTTCTTTCTTTCATTGATTAAAGTAGCCCCCATCCCTGACCTAATTTCTTCCTCTGTTCATTCTCACTAACAGGAAAGGTAGCACCGCCCTTTCTGATTTGTCAAAGAAGCCAAAGTGTAGAACAATGTTCAGACTGGTGTTTTATTCCTCCAAGATGAAGATTAGGATACTTTCACCTGTCCTTTTCCTTTTTGTCCTTCAGCTATGTGTGCGAAACGTGCACGGAGACAATTTCAGACACACTTTCCGTGTGAATCGATCCTTCTGCCACCTGTTGCTCCAAAAGCTAACCTGCGAATTTGCCCCTAACACTATATTATTATCAAAAAAAGCGGTCGTATAGCTTGCTGAGGGTTCAGTGCAGCAACTGAACAAAGCGACACCACGGTTTCCGCTGGCACCGAAAGAAGGGGAGAGGGAATCAGAACGATCTGGCATGTGGAAAAGCTTGTGACCTCTCAGGCTGGCAATCAAACATGCTCACGCACACACACACATGTGCTGCATTCCACCATTCTTATTGGACTGCTCATCTAATGACGGATTCTCTTTAGGTCAGAGGAAGGAAATGTCAAACCAATTAACAACATGACGGGAGGAAAGGGAGTGCGGTCTACAGAGGGCACAAGACAAACACTTGGGGAACTTGCCACGGTTCTTCTGTAGATTCAGGTAATGAATCAGTCTATATGTTTTGGATGTCATGCTGCAGACTCAATTCGGGACGCCTCTCTGATGATGTTGCATAAAGAATAAGAATCCAAATATCAACAATACCTCAACATTTTGCAGAGAAGCAAATACGCATAATATATGCGAGTGACTCATTTGTTTTTCACCTGAAAGGACTCACAATTTCCATGGCCCGCCTTATTGTTTCTCTGCAGTTGTCCTACTGTTAAAAACAGAGTTCACAGTACACAGCTGTGGTAAGAGGAATGAATAAAGCCGAACAGAGGCATAAAGGAGGACAAACTAATGTTGACACTGGGGTGTAATGATTCAAATTTTCTCCCTCTCCGTGCTTCCGTGCTCTCTCGCTCTCCCCCACGATAAATGGATGGAAATGAGAGGCAATAAAAGGATGAGATGAAATCATTTTCAAAGGCACTATATTTATTTTCCTCCCATCTCCCTCGTTAAATGTTGTGCTCTGCTGATGATAACCAACGCACGGGCACGTAAACATGCATGTGGGCACGCACGGCGAAGACATAAAGAACCTGCTCACACACCTACCTGGGAAAATGGGCCACTAAACACATAAACAGGCACTAAAAAACTAATATACAAAGATATATAGGGGTGCATACATTCGGTGTGTAGCCCTCCCTCTTCAACGACACAGACACATGTGCCAGACATTCAATGATCTCCCTGCTGGTGATTAGAGAGTGGTGGTGCATTGACATCTTGACTCATGGTGGGTGCTCCTGCTAATGTTAATCAGCACAAGGACCTCAGACCCTGCCCTTACTGCAAATAGAGCCATTTACATACAGACCTTTCCCTGCAGCCTTTAACTAGGCTCTCAAGGCCACTCAAGGCCTAAGCTGGCTCTGCCTATTAGCTACAAAGGGTCTCGCTGTATTGTGTGTGTGTGTTTGCATTTGAGTGTTCAATATGGACTATTACCATATGTAGGGGTTGCACAAGTTCACATTTTTTAGTGCCGACTATTATGTGGTGAAAATCAAGTCGACGCCAACGAGTCGCTGATGCCGTCACTAATAAAAACACAGCAGAAAGTAATGCTTTGCAACAACGAAATCTATGTTCTTGACCTGCATGCATATAATGAGAAAAGACAGCTCGTGTGCTACATGCTGTGCACTGCAGATGTGTATAGTCTATATAAAACCAAGCTGCAGCATCAATAGCATTTAATAGTACTCCACATCATGTTGTAAGATGAGATAGTGTAGCCGGGATTAAAACAAAATGAAGCAGTATTTCTTTTAAGCCTTCTCTGTGTACTGCAGCTAAAGGTTTAATAACTTTGACAATAATATTCAGCAGCAAATTGTTGATGTGCAGCCTCCTTCTCTCTGTTACCGCAGGGCCTGTTCCTTTGCTAGTGTTAGTGGATGTCTTTTCAGATGAGTGTGCATTGCAGTAGCACTTCAGTTGCACTTCAGGACTGACTTGCATGCGATGAACCGCTGCTAGTTTGCTGCAACGGCCCACTGGGCTCCTCACCTCTCTGTGCGTATGTGTTGTTGCTGTCATGGGACTAGCTGACACGATGCTTTAAGCGTCATAGCAGTAAAGTTGACAAACCGACTAGCTGACCAGTCTGTACAACCCCTAAAATGTACCAGCCTGATTATATGGTCCCAGTTCAGCATGCTTTGAGGCTCAGGGCCTCATCAGCATGTTTTCATTAATTCAAACCATTAGGGATGATTCCTGTCTCACTTTCTCAGGCAATTTCTTTCTAAATGAATGGTTTTACATACAAGTTTATAACTGCATATCTTTTTTTTTTTTTCACATTGTATATATTATATTGAATTATGTACTCCTTATGCAGTGATTCATATCATTCATATTCAGGAATTCAGACAAGTGTCAAGACATAAATTTATATTGTCTGCATTGCTCACAGCTGCAAAAAAAAATAAAAATCAGCCACGATTTGTTTACGGTGAGGGTGGGATCTTATAGGGTGGCAAAAGTCGCTTTTGCAAATTGTCAACAAGCACAGGTTTGGTGATGGCCCCCTCCCTCACTGTGCAACATGATGAATTGATTGTCAGATGTGTTTGTGTCAGGGGGAATAGCAGGCGTCCCGCTGCTGAGTGATTTATAGGAGCAAACTCCGAAAGAGAGACACCCCTCTCACGGATGACAGCTCGGCCACCGTCATTTGGTCAGAGGTCCACGGGGCTCCATGTGTGTGCCTTGTGTGTGAGCGTTTGTGCAGGTGGGAAGCTGTGAGTGCAGGCTTACTAGTTTGTGAAGGAGAAGGGATAGAAGTGCGAACATGTGAATGAAAGGGAGTAAAATGACAGTGTGTTTATTTATCATAATATAATTACTAGTGTTACAGAGACACGTCCCCCAACGACAACCGCTACAAGTTATTTCACTTGTTATTAACCCCTCTAAATATCATCTTGAGGTCTAACAAAAACAAATCATAAACTCACAGTCCCAGAGTCATTGTGATTATAATTAGATGTTAATTTGTTTTTAATTGAAAGGAAGAAAATGCTCTCTTATTCATTAAGAATAGGCCCTACGTGATGTGAAAGTTTGTTTTCTCCAAGTGGAGATATTCAAGGCAGGATGATTTTATGAGCATTAAAATGAAGCTGCTCTCAGTTGTAAAGTCGTTCCAGTGCAAATAAGACACTATGTCACCCAAATGAGGGGCTCATCCAAAACAGCTGAAGGAAACGGTATCAGTTTCACATGCAATAACTACAGCAAACTCAGGTAACCTTTTTGAAGATAAAAAAAAGAAAACGGTGTTAATTTCGTAAATGTTCATTAGTCAAAAAATACCAATTATGGCTTGGAATACACCAGAATATAAATATCACATAGCAAGCCGCAGAAGCATAGAAACAAGATTCATCCATTTTCATCTTCTTATCAGAAGACAGGCTGTGGCAGCAACAGACTGACCATGGTATTCCAGACGTCCCTCTCCCTAGCAGCACGTTCTAGTTGCTCATGAGGAATCCCAGGGTATTCCAAGGCCTGTCGGGATATGTAATCCCTCCAGTGAATTCTTGGTCTAACTCAGGGTCTCCTCCCAGTTGGCTGTGCCTGGTAAAACTCCAAGGGGAGATGTCTACGAGGCATGCTCACCAGATGCCTGAATCACCTCAGCTGCCCCTTTTCAACGAGAAGGAGCAGCACTTCTAATCGGAGCTCCCTCTGGATGTCCGAGCTCCTCGCTTTATCTCTAAGGCTCGATCCGACCACCTTATTCATTTTGCTGCTTGTATCCCCTCGATGAATTGCCACATGAACGTGGTGGAGGGATTTGCGTATCCCCTTGGTAGAGTCTTCCAAGGCAAGTTGGTCTCGGAGGAGGGGGAAGACTAAGAGTGATCTACAGACCTTGATGAATTGGCCAAACGGGAGCCACAGCAGCTCACCCAGGGGATGGAAAACCATTGCTTCCCGAGAAACGGGAGGAGCGGTTGCGAGGAAGGGCCCAATGGCCAGGCTTTCCTCCATGGGACTTGCTCGAGCATAGCCTCCTGCAGGAGCATGCAACAGGGTGGGAGTAGTGCAAGCTGGGCAGCAAGCAAAGATGGGGACCTAGGCGTGCTGTTTCCTGTCATTGCAAACCGGTAAAAATAGCGGGCTGAACAATGGCTGAATAAAAATCCTTTCCACACAGTATGATGCAGATGTTTCATAGAACCGAATTTTAATTTGCAAAAAAGCAGTCAGTGATAGTTAATGGCAGAGGGAGTCACACTAATCATCGAATTAAAAAAGCAAAATGACTGCGCCCAGGGAGTAGCAGCTATTACTGTTAACAGTTACAACACGCAACAGCTGACTCTTTTGTGCAACGAACCAAACGCTGTGTCAACTGGGCACCGAAATGAGAGACCAGCGTAAAGGAAGCCTGGAGGATCAGGTGGGGAGGGAGGACTAGTATTTGCATAAATTACATCATGAATCCCATCAGCCCCAATTCATCTCCTCCACCCCATTGTTCTAAAACACACCACTGCCCTCTTGCTCCCATCGTGAAGATCAATGCGTGAAATTCTCTCCGTTATAAGGCCTTACACACACTCTCACACATATACTTTATTACTTTTACACTGTAATTTGCACCGGATGAGGAGATTATCTCAGATTTTACTACCCAACTGAGCCCAGAGAAAGGCAGCGGCAACACCTCTCTCAAATGTCACACACACATAAAGAGGAAAAGATATTGTGATTGATCACGCTCATAATCTTGAACCTAATTTACTTGCAGACGTGATATGTAGACTTATAAAAGCACTTATAAAAACATATCATTCCCGGCTTGACATAATGTCCAATATGGTAAAATGGAGCCGTATTACTTGTCAATATCTGTCATGTGCTGCAGAGCTAGGCAGCCTCTGCTTAACAAGGAGCATCTGCTGGCAGCGTTGATGGCGTCATTGACCTCGACGGGTAATATTTGCTTTGTTCAGGCTTTAATATCTTCATTGTTTTTTGTTTCACATCCAGTATCTCCATCAAAATCAGTATTTGTCTCTTCTCTTTATTTTCTCCAGGCGTTTTATTGATAAAGATCAGTTTGTTTTGTTCCCTCCACACATCCTCTCTCCTCAGTTGACATCGTGTGAGCTGTAGTTGGCTCGTGCTCTCGTCCATTACACACACCTGCCATAGTTCAGCTCTTGTAAGTGATTCTTTTTTTACTCCTTCTTTTGCTGCTCACAATGTCTTACATTTTCTATCTTTCTCAAAAGCCCTGAGGTCCCTGAATCGAAATGAACTGTCTTTCCGGTGCGCGACACACAAACACGCGCACACATGCACTCACATTTAACTAGTCTATACGCTCGTACAAATGGTGGTTGACATATTTCTTTAGCCCGCTGATAATGTTATTACAAATCGACTGTATGTAAAAAGGACGGCCTGCCATGAATCAATGTGACAACAGTTGTACAAAAGGCAGTCGGAGCACTCTGTAAGATCTCCGTGCCTTGCGTGTTTATTATTGTGCCACGCACTCAAACGTGCAAATAATCCCTCCACGCATTAACCCGTACTTCCTCACTGTTTGACTTAGCCGTGGTGAGCTGATAGGACATTAGTCATTCGGCGCTGTTGCTAGCTATAATAACATCCCCCCCTCCTCTTTTGTTCTCTTTTCTTTTCCCAGTCTTGGCTGTCCTCTGTCTCCTCTGACTGGGATGTTAATGTAGCTCACTCTGGGGGTGGTTTTCAGCACTGGCGGCTGAATGCAGCTAAAGTGTGCTGGTGGTGCTTTGTAGTGAGCTCAGGAGAGCCTGGAGGTTTAGCTCCAAGAGAAGTTATAAGATGAAAGTTTAATGATCCCCCTGGAGAAACTGGGTCATTGCAGCAGAAAAGTATGGACAATAGAACAAATTGTATAATTCTACAGTGACTTAGTCGTGTATTGCTCAGTTTGAAATAAAATATTTGCAAGCAAGGAGTGTATAGTCTACTTACAGTAGTAGAAATCTAAAGAACGCTTTAAAGACATATGCAAGCAATAAACACATATCACAGCATATAAAATTAAATATGTGGGTTGTAAGAGTCAAAGTTGGAGGTTTAAAAATTTAATCTCTGCTGGATTCAATTTGAGATAGTTTAAATAATGACAAACAGTTTATGTCCCTACTGGTGACGGGCAGATCTGTGTCACTCATTTTAGCAACTTTAGGTGCTTGCCTGTCACACCAGCTAACTGTGGACTGTTTATAAATTTGGACGTCATGACACCCCCCCTCCCCCCACCCCCACCCTCCAATATGTGAAGCCAAAATGACTCAGAAACGGGCACTGTCACTCTTAGTTGGCGATGGCATTTGTAACCACAGTCTGCACAGTAGTGACTGGGACATGTGTCACCACTGTGCAGCATCCGGTGCCGTCACCGGTGGCACCACCTGAGATATTTCGGTGCCGCGTCAGCACGATAGGAGGAGGTCATCCATCTTTACAGACACTAAGGACTCTGACCTAATTTGGTTGATTTCCAAATGGGTAATGGAGATGAAGTCAGGAGGTCAAAACAGTCTACGAAACATTTTTCCTGTTAAAAAGGGCAAGAACTGACTTTCAGTCTGAACTTTAAAGTCATCGAGGATGAGTAGTGCTCAGACAAAATGAAATATCGTCCAATTCCGTAATCACTTGTCAAACTAATCGGGGAAATGATGTGACAGGTAGGGATCTTTGACCAACTGAGAGCTGGTATGGCTCAGTTTCTAGCACCAGTTCTCTTCAGGCATCGTGACCATTCCTTGTTGGATCTGAACAGCATCTGGTTCTAGCTAGAAATCAGTATTATACCTATTTGTAATATTTTTAGTGCGTTGGGATCTCTGTTCTCTATTGGCCCATAAGCCCTAACCCACAACCAGCTACTAAGGGATCTAGCAGTGCTTGTAAACCACAGTTTCAAGAATAAACTTTCAATTTTATCTTATGATGGGATCATAAGATAATATATTGATCTGTGCAATTTAACAGTGAAAAATCATGAAAAATGGTGTATTTCTTATCATGTAAGTGTTCAAAAGCTGGACCCCACGGTGTCTGTACTCTGTTTCTACGAGTCAGGGCTCTTGAGTGGATGATGAAGCAATAGGAGAATTGGATTGTGGGGTGATGTGGGAGATGACAGGACACTGATGAAGTGAGACAGCAGTCATGCGTTAAATCACTGCTTCAGTCTCCTCTGCTCTCTGCTGCTAGTGCGGAGTAACCTGAAAACAAGATAGACAGGTATGGGCAGACAATTCCCTTCTACTCTTCGCCTAAAAGGAAGCCTCCTCCTCCACCTCCTCCCCCTCCACCTCCTCCACCCCCCCCTTAGGGAAACTATCCGACACATGGGTGAACTCGTAAACTTGTAAAAAGAATAAATCGTGAGTTTCTTACATCTCTCTCTCTCTGTCTCTCTCTCTCTATCCTTCTACGCCGCCTCATTCCTCTGAACGACTGCCAAGCTCATTTCACTGCTACAAAGCCAAGTTGGATCTGAATAATCAGATGGATCTCTTTCCGTTGATAAAAAAAAAAAGAAAAGAAAGAAATTTGGTCCTCATTAATTTCCATTTGTCAAAACATCCACACACCTGCCACCCTGCGTGATTGTGGACACACTTGTGTGTACAGATGGGTGCCTTAGGAATGAGAAACTGGTGGCAAACTGACAAATAGAGTCGAGCTAGTGTGTAAGAGAAACAAGTAGGGCAAAGGAAGAATTAGGCCACTAGATACAGACTATTACTCCTTAAAGTTATCAGCAGATTTCCTGTGCATGTGCGCACTTCTTCTTTTATTTGCCGGTGAGTAATAAGGATACGAATAGGTAATCATCTCCAGGCGTTTTCAAACACACACACACTCATACTGTACACAAACCCCTCCTCCCTCCTTTCATATCCCTATACTCTATTGTTACCATTACTTATATTCTTTTCTAACCTTGCTTCCAGCCCTTCATCATTTTAATGACCTGTGAAAGCAAATGGGCTTCACGGGCCACAAATGTGGGGAAGGGTGGGGGTGTGTGGGACGTTCATTAATTGATTACATGATCAATTATGTATGTCTGTGGGCAAGTGTAATTAAGGTCTGCCATATGCGCCGGGCTGATGTGACCATATCCCTCATCGAGATGGCCTGTCACCACTGTACACAAAGGCATTTGTGTCCAAGACAAAACGATGGTGTGGCTCGTGTGCGTGCGTACGTAAGTACGTGTTGATACGTCCGAGACATTTGTGTGTCTCACTACTGTTTTTGGCGCCACGGCACGAGTGTGCGTTTATCTCAGCCGAACGCCAGGCTGAATTGCATTTGCGTATGATGTGAAGATGTGTACGCGCCGGTGCCGTCCCCTCCGGCCCCGCGGGCTGATAAAGACTTAAAGGTTAGGTGTTCCCTCTCATTTCCCTGCCTCTCCAGGTAATTACTCCAAAGCACAGTTCAAGGCACGCCGAGGCACAGGAGGCAGGTACACACTCACCGAGGGGATCAGACAGAGAGAGGGAGAGGGCGATAAACTCGCTTCTGCTCCCGTAGCCTAAGCAGAGAATTAAAGACAGACAACAGGATAGGAGATAAAAGCCAAGCCCAAAACAGGGAGAAAAAACCCTCACAAACGCCTGAATAAAAGATTATTTGTGGGAATATTTTGCACAGGTATGCGCACTCATCTCATCAACAGCATGCGTTTATGTGGTAAATACACGATGCTGTGACAAAATATTAATTCCAGCACGCAGTTCAAGCCTGCGTTCAGAGCTGTATAGAGCATCTGGGCTCCAGGGAGCTACAATGCAGAGAACTTAGGCCCGTCCTGATCAATATGTCAGACAGAGAGGAGAGGCAAGGCAGGGCACTGCGGTAAGGGCACAGAAACGTAGTTAGCAGCGAGGTTAAAGTGGAAGAACTAAGAAAAAGTGTCAGCTAAAACTGAAAAAGAAAAAAAAAAAGAAAAAGCCAGAAAGGGTAAAAGATACCAAAAGACAAAACATAATGCAGAAATGGTAAGTGGTCATTTCTGTCCTTCTGTTGTCAATGTGCGCTCACACTGTGGGTGGCATATCATTTTTTTTTTTATTATTTTTTTTTTTATGAAGAATATATTAAATAGTAGCCTGTAATCCGCACTATTAATCCTCTTCCCTGAATAGCAGCAGTGATGGTAACAGTGCCGATTAAAGTCTCATACAAAATGCATGTGGAGAAATCCTCTTAAGGCCAAAACATGCTGATCTAATTCAATCAAGGATCTGATATGGGGGATGAGGCCTCAAACATGATTTACAAGTATCGTCTCCGTACGCACGCACATGCAGTAGTATCGTGATGACAAGCTTAGCGTCGCTGTCAGCGCGCAGACTTCAAGGAATCTAAGAAGATCCCCCATATTCCCAGAGAGAGGAAAATCTCATTCCTACCACTCCCCTCCCCTCCTTTATCCCATTTCTTACTCTTTCTACAGCGTCCTTGATCCGATCACGGCTTCTCCCGAGCTTCAAAGTGCGCGGCGAAGAAAGATGAATCCCTAATTCAAATTGGTCTCTCTGTTTCTTTCGTTCCCTTTACCCTTGTGTTTATCGTGTGTTGCCTGCAGAGGGCTTTGGTTCATCTGACAAACAGTCAAGGCATCACAGAGATCCGATTACAAAGGCAAAGGACACGGGCACACTGACACACACACACAAGAAGGCACGTACATACACAGAGGAACATTTAAAAGAAGCTGTGTTTATAATAGGCTCGTCGTCTGAGAGAGCTGCCCCTGTGCTTTTCTGTGGAACAGACGGAATAACCTCAGACTTTCGAATGAATTTCAAATCCAAGACACACACACTGGTTCTTTAAAATATGAGAGCCTGCATGTATTGAATGAAAGGATTTCAAAGGACGTTTTGTGCTTTCGTTTGTTAGGAATGCTGCTTGTTATCTAGCTGGGCCCCAGCATGCACCAGGGTGACGAAATAAAGGAATTCTGGTGTGCGGAATCGGGAATATAACATGACACTGGTGTACAGTTTGTTCTTAACAATCCTGGCAAGTCCATCCCTTTGCTCATAGCTGCAGCTACATGCAAGACCACTAGCACTTTAGCATGTCTTTAGCAGTGACGGTTACTGCATAGTTCTGCACACAAAACACTCCATGTGTGCAGAATGATAATGAAAATTGTTGAAACAAGTTTCAGGGCAGAGACAAAGACACAGAGAAACAATCTTCTTTTGAAGATCTTTGTGTTGCTCTGGCTTGATCTGCTGGGATTTGCAAGGACAGAAGTGAGGCATGATGTCTAGGTACAGCACGGCGCTCTGACAGAACTCTGACAGCCGCT
Organism: Chelon labrosus; assembly: GCF_963514085.1. NCBI lineage: Eukaryota > Metazoa > Chordata > Actinopteri > Mugiliformes > Mugilidae > Chelon > Chelon labrosus. The sequence goes on from NC_140346.1 coordinate 18,835,779, forward strand.
CCCTGTCATCCCGCAGCATATTCCGAGCCTCACTGTGCCCAATTAACCCTGCTAATCATTGTTATGGCTGACGAATGCACAAACGTTACACACACCTACCACCAGCCTCAGGATAGGAGCCTGTCAGTACCAGCTGTCAGTGTTATAACCTCACTGGAGAGGAGTGACCATGCATGAAAGGGGTCCATGTCACGTGCAAGCCCACGAGTGTCTATGGATTAACTGTGTATTATACTACAGGCCGATAAGAAGTCTTATGAGCTAGCATGAAATGACAACTATTGACTGCTGTGGCAAGTGGTGAGTGACAAGGTGGATTTCAGCGTGCCAGTTTCATTCCTGGGCAGGAGAAAAAGCCTGAACCTCCAGGGAAGCTTAGGCGAGACCAGGAGTGATGAACACGGACTGTAATCCATCACTTTACTGTTCATGCATTAGAGTTGTGTCCACAGCAGAGCAGACCAATAGACCATTAGCTCCGTAATTAGCCAAGGACTAGCGCGGAAAAGAAGGCAGCATACAGAAACACTATCTCAGCCACAATTAGCCAGTAAACTTTAATTAGTAATGTGATTAAAGACAGGGAGGCAGAAAATCCTTCGGCAAATTCCTCCGCCTCCCACTCCCTGCAAACTCTGACAAGAGTGTCCAAGTTGAGCTGCGTTTGCGTTTTTCTAAACAAATATGTGTGCAGGCCTGTGGTCTATCTGGGCTTAAACTAACGCAACTCAGCACTTACACCGAGGATGAGGCCGCAGCAGTTGACGACACAGCAAATAGGGAGCAGAGAGGGCTGGGCTGCAAAACAACAGGACCTGGTATGTTTAAACACGCATTCGGCTGCATGACCAGCCACATGCGAACAGCCAGAAACGCACACTTGCACCTGTATCTATGCACATACAAAAAGTGGGGCAAGTTTTCAGGTCCATAGGAAGAAATATCCTGCATCCGTTCATATTTGTCAGCACTGCACTGATACAGATTGTGTCCGCATAAAATTGCTTAAACTCAGAAGATGAAAATGCAGTTGATGCTAATTGACCCTTTGGACATTATCAAATAAGGATTTAATATGAAAAAAAGCATTTTAAGCATAGCACTTAATTTTGACTTCATTTTAAATACTCAGCCATGTTGTCATTTGTCCATTTGATTCTAGTAGTTGCCAATCATCAGGAAGGTTTGTCTCATCTAATATGATTATGTCTGAGGACTGACGTCAGGGGAAGAAGAGAGGACAGTCGGGCGCTTCGGAAAGAAAGGACTGTTTCTGTCGAGGCCTTGGTGGATAATGCATGTCAGGTTTTTCAGTTTAGTTTGTGTGTTTATTCTTTGTCGACCTAAACGAGCTGATGCCAGCACTGAGCTTACTGTGATGTTGGCCGCCGCACACCTCAAGATTGTGCTTAAAAGGTAATTTGAAAAATAAGAAAAACAGCACACCACTGCATATACATCCACTCATTAAAAACAGAGACCATCCCAGTGAAACATCCCACTTCACGTCCTTGTCGTACACGCAGGACGCTTGCAGTATGAAGAGATCTATAATCCAGGTCAAGCGCGGACCTTGCAGCAAATAAAATGATTTTGTTAAGCACTCCTGACAGAAGTGTAATAGAAGATGTAGAGGACAATATTGTCAGAGCCACAGTTGTAATTATTGAGAAAAAACATGAAGAAAAACCAAATCCTGCTAACGAAGTCATACAGAGCCAAACAAAAAGAGCAGCTAGTGACACAGCCCTGTCTGGCATCACCACTGCAGGTGCAATGATTCATGGGAGAATTCATCTAGGGATGAGCTAGCGGGCTATAAATCACCTCCACTGCAACACAAGACATGTGCACGCACCAAACCCAGCCTCTTCTTTCTCTGGTTGTTTGCAGAAGTTTTTTTTTTTCACTGCCCATGTGCGCGTGGATGGGCGTGGTTGTGCATGTATTTGAGTGCGTGGGGGAAAAGCTGTAGATCATTATTTAAATCTCTATCACACAATCCCTTCCGCCTCCATGGTACGGCTTAGCCCACTGATTTGTGACTGAGGAGCAGCGAGGCATATTTAAAACACGAACTGACAGAATGCGATCACTCCTTCTCTCTGTTTGTCCATGCAACACGGCAAGTATGCAGAACCAGAGCAGTTGTTTAAAACTAAGTTTCTCCGCCCCTGTGTCTATTTCACACTGTTTCCTTCTGCTAAGGATCCCTTTGTCACCCTGATCTCCGCACTGCGGACTGTCCCTCAGCAGTGAGCCGGTCTTTAAAGCAACATATTTATCTCTGCATCAATGACATCACCAGTGAACAGAGGGAGGAAGAGAGAGAAAGAGGGAGAGGACAAGGGAATAGAGGAAGAAATAAAAAAGATATGTTGTATCCAGTCTGCTGCCTGGCAGAGGTTAGTCTCCCTGAGGAGAGGATAGGAGAGGAGTTGTGAGGAGGGGAGGAGAGGAGAGGAGAAGTAGGGAAGGAAATGGCATGTTGTTGTTTTCGCATACAACCTGGATTTAACTTGTTAAATCCTCTTTCTATTGTCCCTCATTGCCTCCTTCAAAGCATTCCCGAGGATAATACAGGTGTCTCCACTATAAACTAACTGCCCCCTTGCAGTCTGGGAGAGATGGAAAACAGAAGGAGAGTGCGGGCGGATTAAAAGCAGGAGCAGAAAACAAGGTGGATAAAAGACCAAGCTGCGGAGCCCAGAGGAGTGCTTCTCTCAACCAGACAAGCTGACCTTTTTAGTTTTTAGTTCCGTAAGAGTGGCTTTCTTATTACTGACACAGCTTGCCTTTTCTGCGTGTATCTCTCTCTGTATTTTTTTTTCTGTTGTCACCTATCCCTGTTATCTAATTTCTTTTTTTTTTTCTTGCTGATTCCACTCCCTTTACCCTCATTCAGTGCCTTTTTTGATGAGGGCCCCTTATAGAAAGAGTCTCCACTGATGGTAGTTAAGTTAAAGGGTCTTGGAGTTGTTCCTATGGGCTGCATCAGTGCCACAGAGCTACTAATAAAGTCATAGTCATCTCTTTTCTGCACGCAAGAAAACATACATTCACGCTTAGGCTTAGATGAATTCAAAAAATGACTATACATAAAAATACCAATATCAAGAGTATCATGAGTCGCTGCATAGTTGCTGTGCAAGGAGCAAACTGCTGTTAAAGTGCATCTGTTCTGAATGACTGGGGAGTTTGTCTAGTTTGGGGTCTGAAAGGCTGAAGCAGACTTACATTCAGCTGTCTTTACACGTCTTTGGATGTGCAAATGGCACGGGGGCAAAGAGTTCGCCGGTCTTTTACCTGGGTTCATATCCTGGCAGTATACCCGTTGGACTCCCACAGCTCGGTTAGAAGGAGAAAATCTCTAAGCATGTTATATTTCCCCTGATGGGGAAAGCCTTTCAAGGGCAGAAAAAGCAGCTGGTAACACCATGTACCTGTACAGTATATTAGAGGAGGCTTAAGGCTTTCAAGATCCCAGTGCATAAGTGGCAGGTATAATACATGAACAATGATCCTAGTTGTTATGGTTACAATATACAAGAAAGTAGATCTGAGAATATTTTTATGTTCCTTAATGAAAAAAAAAAATTAAAAAAATAACAGGACTTGATGAAGAAGCCAAAAAGGAGAGAGTCGACACTGAAGCAAAGTGTGAAATTACTAAATTCAGTTTGACTTCCTGCAAGCCGTGACCCTTTGTTCTCAGCCACTCCTCCCCTCTTTTCTCACACTCCCATCCTGTCATCTTCCAGCATGTAGTCACGCACATATTGGCCACTACTTTTCTGTTTCTGGAAATAGCCAGCCCACCCTATTTTATTTACACACGTCTTTCACTGAATGCACTCCTTCCTCTCGTCCAGAGAGCTATTCACGACTCGATTAAATGGTTCTTATCAGCCTGGCTTTTTTATCTGTTTGCATTTTACTGGCCTATCTGTTTGAGGTGATGTCCATCTCTCGAAATCGAAAATAAACACCTTCCCTGTTTATTTTAAACCAGTATTTACAAAGAGAAAGTTAGCAGAGCACTTATCTACTTTTTCAGCAGTGTACCTCATATTCATGCAGACGAATACAAGACATTCGAGGCATCTGTTGGCCAATGAGCAGGTTCAGGGGTTTGGGATAGACATCCACCCGTTAGTGGCATTACAAAGCATCATTTGATGAATCGGCCCATTTTTAGTTTTTTTCATATCATGATTTATCATGCTCATGATGACACACATATACAATATATATGCACAAGAAGCTGTGCAACACTACACTATTCGCCACTGAATAAAGCAAATATCTGAAAGACTGGCCATGCCTATGAGACGAAAAGGGCCTGTCTGTGTTGATTAGCCTCCAGATAATTAATTATTAATCTATATATATATTCATTCAGTCATCTTCTGTAACCGCTTGTTCCTGTGAAGCGTCGCAGGGTCTGCTGGGGCCTACCCCAGCTGTCATCGGGCGAGAGGCGGGGTGCACCCTGGACAGGTCGCCAGTCTATCGCAGGGCTAACACAGAGAGACAGACAAGCATTCACACTCACATTCACACCTACAGCCAATTTAGAGTCACCAATTAACCTAACTAGCATGTCTTTGGACAGTGGGAGGAAGCCGGAGTACCTGCAGAGAACCTACGCAGACACAGTTTTTGGGTATTTTTAAACATAAATTTAGACAATTTTGGCACCCAAACATTAAAAATTAAACATTTTTTCCCAGATAAAGCAAATGCATATGTGCTTTATCTCAAAGATACACATAATAACTTTTGAAAATTCAACAGGGTACCTCCGAGTTCCTTGCCATGCACCTTACTGACATTTTCCTCTGGGAGAAAAAGAGTGTTTCCTCACCCTTTTCCACTGGCCTGTTTAAAGAAGATTTATGTTGATTTATCCGCCTGGCTAGGTGCTCTCTGTCGAACCTGTCCAAAAATATACCGACTCCAGTTTCCCACAGAGCGGTGTACCTGCCATGTGTAGGTTTAATCAAGGAGCACAGACAACGGCATGCATTTGGCACACCTCTAATAGGCATCTCTGGTCTAGACGCAAGGGCTTCTATGGGCTAAATAGAAAACATAAGACATCTGCAGGGCACCATCCATTCAGTCTCCATTACCCCACAGATAGGCTTTCACAGTCCCAAACTAACCATCATCATCCGTCAGTGGCCAACCTAAGCACCCATATAGACCCAGTGTTCTGTCTCCCAGCCAATTAAGTCGCAGTTATGAGTCCAGCAACACAGCACTGATGGGACAAATGACAAATAATCAGACATGCCAAGTCCAAAATGAGCCTGGGCCTAATTGGTGGACATTATGCACACTGAGAGTAACTTGGACCAGACGAAACTGTTAAGAGTCTGTAACAGTGTGAGTGTGTGGCAATAAGATTGGAAGAGGGTGTGATGGCAAGCATTTACAATTAACTAAGCTGGCATATTGCTCTCCATTTCCCTTCTCTCCTCGTTCTTCCCATGTGATACCTCCAGATCCTCTTCCACGCGCACGAGCTGCCAGGCCCGAAGCACATTCCACATGCAAATAGCTGCACATCCACATGAGGTGAGATGCTGAACTGTGAAGGAGTGAGCCACACTTGAGAGAGGGAACTGGTAAAAGAAGGAACACCAAAGGGAGGAGCTGAGAAATCCAGCGCGTGAGGGATGGAAGAGACTGCAACATTTCATCATCAAAACTCCAACAAGCAGCTATTCAGAGAAAAAGAAGCCCTGAACCGTGTCGATTTGTTTCGGAGGGTGAAAAGCCGGTGGTGAGATCAAACAGGCCTTTGATATTTCTGTCATGTATAAAGGGAACCATACTCTTGGGAGGATACGCTGGTGAAGAAGCTCTTCTTATATTCACTGTTTATCTTACGCTCTTTGCCAATGTATACATACACCTCTGTGGTATCTGTCCCAAAATACACTCTTCAGGCTTCTCTTCTCCATTGTACTGTATACGGATACAAAGCCCTTGTGCCTTCACAGCACTGTGTCTGTCTGTGCTTGTCAGAAGAATTACAGCATCCTATTTCTCTGACAACGCTTCCCTGGCTGCCAAAAACCCCTAAAAGCGGCAAGCAGTGGTTGAACACAGAGCAACTAAAACGACTTCTGTGTTCATCCACTTCCTTTTTCTGTCTCAGTGTCGGTTCACCGGCCTGACGGATGTTATACGCGGACAAAAGGCATCAATAGCCGATCTACTGATGAAGAGGAACGGCCGCAGAGTTAATGCAAGACATTGTGGGCAGGGTATTAAATAGAGAGGAATGGAGGAGTAAAAGGAGACAAAGCAAAGAGCTATCAACATTATTTATTTTAAAATAATTAGTGATACCGATAAATATCCTCTCTTCTGTTTGCACCGGGCTCCCCCACCATCTCTTTCAATCTCAGCCTCTTATAACCTCTGGATCTTGTATCGTAGTTAATAAAGCAAAAAGGAGTTTAGACAAACCCCAGAGTACTATCAAACCGCTGTCTCTCAACCTTGGGAATCAATTCACTGATGAAGAAAAAGTAGTCTCTGGCTAAAAGTATGCAATAATAAATCAAATTACCTAGCTAAGAGATCATTATTCATAAGCCAGTAGAGCTGTCTGGCTTTTAGATTCATTCTGTTTTGTGGTTCAATAAGGCCAATGACTTGCTGCATAAATTCAGCACTAACTGTGTTTCTGTGTGGGTGTTCTCTCATGCGGTCCAGCATTTGATACGGGCCGTTTTCTTTCTGTCTCGACGACGCTCCTTTATATGAACGACCATGCACCACTTACAGAAAAAAATACGCCACCGGAAACTCAAAGGTCACGGGCAAAAATAGAAAGCGTTAAATGCTAGGTATCCACTTTCACTTACACAAAAGACCATTTGAAAAGGTGTCATATCACCGCTTCATTTCTGTGTGTGCGTCCGCGTGTGCGTGCTGGCCTTCATGTGGATGAGTGAAGGTGTATGACTCCCGACTCCATGCAGGATTAACTGATTGCTGCTGTGCCGTCATCCAGATTTAATTCCCTTCTGAGAGAGATGTGCATCCTAGCAACAATCTTATAGCACATACATTGAAGGATTACTTGAACACCTTCACTGCTGCTCTCTCTTTCTCTCTCTCTCTCTCTCTCTCTCTCTCTCACAAACCCACCCACACTGTACACTCCCATTTCTCATCCAGTAGAGCCTCAGCACATTGAGGAAGCTCCAATCAACTGCATCTCCGCTGATCACATCCAACTGCATTAGTATTCACTCTGAGGTTTCAGGACAATGAAAGAAAGTCTCAAATATCCTGCTGAGAGCCAATGATTAGGATATTACGTAAATGCAGGCCCGGTGATTTATGGGAAGTGTCTGGGGATTAAGAAAAAAAAAAAAAAGTTGCACGGCGAGGATGATTAGGGCGACTCATCAACAAAGAGCCGAGTCGTCGCCGAGTTACTTGCACACCTTTAAAGGCATTAACATGATGCAATGCATGGAAATATTTGATGCTCAGAATAAAAAGTAAAAGGCTGTTCTGTGTCGGTGAAGTTCGTGTTCTGTAGGCTTTTGTATTGTAGACACACATACTGCAGGATTGTATATAAAAAAAGGGTATATGTGTAATTGGAGGATGAGGACAAGAGAGATATACTGAGCTATCTGCTTGTATTCACACCTCAGGCAATTAGGTCTCTGCGGATATCTTCATGTGTACCGCATGTGTAAATATGTGAGAAACAAAGGGCATAGAGGAACTGTCTCTCTTGCGATGGTGGGTCTGATTACAACATTTAGCTTTCGCTGAGAGTGCCCCTATAAATCCACAAACTCTTGTTCTCTCCAGGCGGGCTCATTTTATCCCTTTAAAGAATGCATCCTCAGTTTCCTTATAGCCAAAGAACGACTGGAACTTCTTCAACTTGACAAAGCACGTCCCAGACTCTCCGACACAGCAGCACTGCGGTTGCACTGATCCACTGCTTATCAGGGGAAACTGGACCAGTGGGAGACATTCGGGGTCTTAGCTGAGTGCCTCCCTCATGTCGGCAGAGATCTGTTTTTGGAGGGCTTAATTGGAAGAGGGAGAATGATGTCCGAGCAAGGTACTCTGCGGTGAACCATAATGATCCTGCTCCCCCCATTTCTTCACAACCCTTTCTCTCAGATTACTTTGTTGTCTTTGTGTACCTTCACTTCTTCCAACTCTGCACTGGTCCGCCAATGCCTTCACAGCTTGTAGTTAGTTTTTTGCTCGTATGTTCTGGACTTTGTCTTTAATTAGAGTTCTCTTTTATCTATGTGGACTAAGAGGAAAGAAAGCAACCTTTGATAAAATAAAATACTTCCCAATAATGGACCTCTGCTAAAGAAGTCCAACCACAAAAACTTCAATTAAGACTGGGTGGTCGATTCGGCTAATGCAGGTGGACGAACGCACGTTTCAACAGACACAGGCATCAGAAGACAAAGAAGAAAAAGTAACCAAGACTTCTGATGATACATAATCACTTGAGGCACAGAGCCAGTAATACTGCGGCTAGATATCCTGGAGCTTGAGGTGTTGGCATTTTTTTCTTGGCAAGTTACCCTATTACTAAGATCAGTCAAATGGCTCCTTCAAAAAAACAAAAAAAAAACACAAAATGTGAAATGAAACCTCCCTAAATACATAAAGCCTTCCATCACAGTCCCTCAGCAGCCGCGACAAAGCAAATGAATGGATAAGAGAACATTAAAAATGGAAATTAATAAAAAGGAGTAATTACCTGTGGATTATCTCGGTCTAGTAATTAAACAGCATTGGCATATGCCTGACACTGATATGCCTGCAGAGCCTTATGAATTATGCTGATGGCAGATCGTGTAGCTATTGTGGTGCCTTTGTGCTTTCTCTGATATGAGGGGGATAACACACTGAGGTGACCATAACCGGACAGGTAGCAGTTATAATATGAGCATTGTTCTAAGTAGTACTCCTGGCACTGAACTAAAAGTGTCTTATTAAAGGAATAATTGAACTTAAATTGGGGTAAAGAGGTTTGTTCACTTTCTTGATGAGGTTAAAAACTCATATCAATGAAGCCAAGACAGTCGCATACAGACTGAAAGCTAGGGAAAAGCTTTGTATAGTCCCAAGTCTTTATGCTGAGCTAAGGTAAGATAAGTTAAAGTAAGCTAAGTTAACCGTCTCCTGGCTGTAGTCTCGGCAAGAAAGCAAACCAACATTGCTTCTGTGTCATTCCAATAAGACGTATTTTTCATCTATGTCTGCTATTTGCTTGAAAAAAACCTGAGACGGAAAATTTAAACGACCACATCCTTTAATACCGCTGCACGTCAGACTCTGACCAGGTGCATTTTGTCTGCCGCTAGTTCCAGCATTATTACATCTGCCATTCCAGAAGATGTACAACCAACGGATTCCCTCTAATCTAATCATCTCTGTGCAATTACGCCCACAGCTCATTAAATATTGTGCCATCCAGTCGTTGGACATGAGCTGAGCTACACAGGCAAAACAGGCAGTGACTGTGCTGTATGGTACCAATCAGGCCAAATAAATCAGGCTCATTTTTTTTTTTTTTTTTATATCTATGACCTATAAAGTTGCTAAGAGTAGATGTGGAGATGTTTTATTCATTTTAATGGAGAAAAAAAAATAATTAAGTTTCTACACTCTGTGCCCTTCAGCCATTCGGGGACAGGCACGCATAGTCATGCACGCTCAAACAAACAGAGTGAGCGAGAAGGACGGCCAGAGCGGGACGTGTCTCCCCTCTGTGCTTCCCCAAGTGGGTGTCCATCAGGCTAAATGAGAGATGAGAGGTTCTGCTTGGTGTGACTTGGACACGATCCTAATGACGGAAACCTTGCTGAGAGACAGGCCACGTCCAAGAGTATGGATGAGCGCAGGGGGACGTGCGTGCAAACACACACACACACACACACACACACACACATCATGCAAGGTTATAGGAAAAAAAAAAACGCTTGCTCACAAACACGACTATCGGCAGCTGTGACCTTCACCAAAAGTATTATTCTTTTGCTGAAGGTCATGACAGTCTGAGGGAGCCTTCATGAGAGACACGAGGCAAGGACAGTCATGGGGACATGTATAATAGTAATAACCTTCATTTTATTTTACTGTAAAACAAAAGAGAGACGAAGAAAAACAAAAAGACCACAGAGGCACTTCTTTTGTTTGATCGCAGCCACACACTCTCGCACAAGAGAAACCCCGTTAGTAGGTATTTATAGCCTCCGCTCAATGATTAATGGCTGTATATTGGGTGGGTGTATGCAGTCAGTATAGCGTGACCATAGCTGTCCCTGTATTCACAACCGCGCAGGCATCAAACAAGCCTTTACACACACACGCACGCACACACCTGCCTGCAAACATGGACAAACATACATTAGCTTCTATGGACGTGACAGTGGGAGTCAGGCAGGCAGGGCTGATCTACCTGTACTTTAGCTAATGGAATGGAAGGGTTCCCGCTGGGTGCCGTTCAGCTTGATTTCCCCTGGCATCACAGTTAGCTGGTGCACCCACTGAATGTTTTTTTTATTTTTTTTCTTTGCACGTCTGCACGCCCGTATTACTAAGTAAGAGCACAGAGATGTTTACGTCCGCTCCAGTGAGCATGCTGGTGTCCTGTCCTCGTAAGGCGTGATCTGTTTTCAAGCCCAAAAATAAAACATTAATCATGTTTTTTTTTTTTTCTTTAGCTAGTTTGTAGATATATATGAAATCTGGTTCTGAGATTATTTATTTGATGTTTTTGGTCATTTTTTAATCTGCTGGTTTCTAAATCCCTGCCATAAATCTCTTTCTTTTGACTCGACTGGACTTAAATCAACGTTTATCAAGTTTATTATGTCGATCCCAGCATCTCTCAATGTGGATATTTGCTCATTTTCTCTCGTCTCCATATACATGGTATCCAGTATCTTATATGTATCTTATAATAATATGAAAACGGTGATGGATATTTTAGCAAAGTTAGTAGGAAAGCTCTGGGGGAGTTGGTCTATTGGTTCACCATTTTTGCTCGCTGGGTGGATCTCTACATTACTTTCCCGAGACGTTCATGGCATTCATGCAGCTGATAATTTTTCAGTTTGTGCATTGGTTTACAAGCACTACTTGCAAATCTAATAATAATAATAAAAAAAACAGTCTCAGCTTTGTTTTGTGTTTGTAAATGGAAAATTTGTTAAACTAAGGTTATGAACAAGTGGAAAAAATATTAGCACTGCAACACTGTCACTGTAGGCAAATCATAGACTGTATAAATATGGACAACGTGTCTCCACTTCCTTGCATCGGCCAAACTGATGCTATTTTCCCGGGCGTACGGGCGGCGGCATCTTGGGACTTTGGAGCCAGAGTCTGCGCAGTATGCTCTGATATCAATGACCCGAACACACTTCCTTCCATCCGTTGTCATTTAATTAATACTTCGCTCTGCTCTACCTCCACCAGTTACAAGGAAATGTTGGATTTTTTTTGTTTCTATAGCGTCAAATAACTAACTAAAGCGAAACTTATCCAAAAAATTGACACTTGAACATGCATCAACATTATATACTAGTTTTAATGTTTTAGTTTGGCCCATCCACTAACATGGAGGAGGTGAAACTAATGACCTATACTGCAGCCAGCCACCAGGGGGAGCTCTACTTGCTTCGGCTTCACTTTTGAGGAGCAGGTCCGCTGCCCATCTTTATACAGTCTATGGGGCCTACTAACAATAGCAGAAGTAAAGCATTGAGCTCTAAACACTACTATTTTGTGACGTTTTCAGGGCCTTACCACTTAATTCAAAAATATCAAAAGAAAATGCTCTAGTGAAAATAACTGTAGGCTGTAATTATATATATGTAACAGCTTTTAAGCACTAATTAACATGTCCTGTATATGTTAAGAGCTCCTCTGTGTAACTGTGTTCACATACCTGTCTGCATATGTGTCACTAAAGTTAATTTATGTGCATGTGCCTTTATCTTTGTGTGGGAGTCTATTGACCCCTCCATGACTCAATTATTTTTCTCCCTGTAGCAATAAGGATTAGAACTTTTCATTGCTACAGGAAAAAAAAAACTCAATTCATTTGCTGGAAATATGACAATAAAAAAAGAAATTGGTTTTCCTTGGCTGACAAGATAGAAAATCTGAAAACTATTTTCCATCCATAGATGACATTTCTTTTCTTCAGTTTAGAAAAAAAAAAAAAAAGCCCTTTAGCTTTTATTTTCCAGAGAATATCACTTTACATAAAACACCAGGAGATTAAAGCAATTATATAGGCCGTGCCGGTATAATTGTCAAAATAATTGTCAACAACACTAACAGCTGAGGTGGAGAGGCTGGTTAACACAAGATGCTCACAGGCTGGGATGTAAGTTTAAGTCCAGATGGGTGCACTTGGACTGAACTCCACAGAGCTGGCCAGAGGTAATTGTGGCGATGTACCATTTGTTGGACTTCACAGACCAGTTCAAAAATGCCTTGCGTCTTGTCTGAATTACACACAAAAAAAAGATACAAGCAAGAGATGATTGAAGTCACAAATGCCACTGGAATAGCGAGTGAATACCTTGGCCCCCCTGCTGAGGGAGTAAATGGTTTGTTGGGGGGGTCTGACTGAGCGAGTGCTAGAATTTAGGAATGACTGGAGCGTTTGTATGCAAAGAACATCGCAGACAAGACAGTGCACGGTTCTGATTTTGAAAGCTTCGCTCAAAGATGCACTGTGCGTGGGTTCAATGCATCACTGAAACGTCACAGAGCAAATTAAAGCTTCGATTTTAAAATGCTTAAATAATGATGTATAATTGTGTGAGTGTGCAGAAATGATTTATTTGGGAAGCAGGGTGTTTGCCTCCACAGTTAACATTTAATATGAAAGATTACAGTAAGCATTCGCCCATCTATTGATCAACTGCATTTCTGTTTTGCTCCTCAACTGGTGTTAGCCTCTCATCCGTCTCCTCCACTTTTCTTCTTAAACAAATAAACAATCTTATTCCATTTGCTGTCTGATGGATTCCTCGGCTCGGACTTTTCATTCGTCTTCGCGTTAATGCATTTAAGTTAATGTGTTGTCATCCTCAGCATGATAGAGGAGTGGAGGTTGTTGGCTTGGCTAATAAGCTGAAAGAGTTGCATTTTCCAGAGTCCCTCTGAGACTGAGTGCTAAGCTAAATGAAACTGCACTGATTCAGTAATACACTAAGCCGGAGAGCTCCGCACCAAACCCACAATACCGCAACACGACAAACTCCCCTGTATAAATAGGTTGTTGAGAAAATTGCACAGATGTCGTCATCATGCCAAAGCACAATGGCCATAATGTAGAGGATAAGTAATTGTCTAAAGGTCTTCCTACACCAGTCAAGCATAACATTATGACCACTGACAGGAGAGCTGAATAACATTGACCATCTTGTGACAATACAATGTTCTGCTGGGAAACTTTTGGACTTGGCATTCATGTTACTTAGACATGTGGCACCCACCTAGACCAGACCAGGCACCCCCACCCCATAGCAATGACACTCCTTGATGGCTGCAGCCATCCACAGGGTGCAGCCTGACACAGACATACACACAAAAATGCTTTAGGAACAACTAAAAAAAACATGAAAAACAGCACAAGGTGTTGACCTGGCCTCCAAATTCACTAGATCCCAAATTGATCAAGTATCTGTGGGATGATCCACAGAGGCCCCTCCCCTCAACCCATAGGACCCCAGACACCACAGGACACCCTCAGAAGGCCCATGTCCATTCTCTGATGAGTCACAACTGTTTTGGCGGCACAAGGGAGACCTACACAATATTAGGAAGGTGGTCGTAATGTTATGTTATTACTCTGCACTTTTTTTTGTATTAAATCTTTAATGAGATTACAAAATGTCACACAATGCTATCATTTAGACACAGTAATTAGCTGTAATATTAAAATGCTACATGGTTTTGTATCAATAGTACAAATAAAATATTCTAAAATATTAAATGTGATGCCGGCCATTACAATGCATTATGATGACTTGAGTATTTTTGTGACAGTTTTGCTTTTCATCAAGGACCTTAACAGCTCCTTGTTTTTATGAAAAGATTACTTTTCTTTTGGAAAGATCTCCAAACTATTTCCACCACCGTCTGCTGTATTGTTCAACCTTCAACACAGTAAGCTAAAAAGAATTTTGTGATGGAGCCACACAGGCAAAGTGTGGTGCGAACAAAAACTGGAAAAGTTGTGACTTAAAGTATCTGAACAATAATTAAAGGAATTCACATTAACCTTTGATGGCATTTTCCAATTGTCAGTGCTACTCATACTGTTCAAAAGTGGAAAGATATTGGGGTGCATTACCGAATACCTCCAACCTCGAGCATTTCCTGATTGAGTGTCTGTGCGGACTGTACTGTGTAGCCGAGGCACTGTTGATGCGGCGTTCACGCTCGATCGTCTCTCAACAAGCAAAAGGTCATTCGAGTAAATCTGTATTCTAGTATTTCTTGTGGGTAAAAACAAATTGCTGCATTAGCTCTGCAGAGATAATTTCACAATGCTTAAACAAATGAAAAGTGAAAACAAGAAGCGGGGAGCCAGGCACTTAGCTCTCTTCGCTTCCCGAGGGCAGAACGTCTTGCTGGTTTCTCTCTGACATTAAGACCAAGTGGCGTTAAAAATCACTCTGTGACTGAGCGAGGAGGACACAGACAGAGCTGGAGTGAAAGTTTTAACAGTCACTTGTTTTCTGTTGTGTTAGATTTCATGGTTTACTAGATAATCCATCCAGGTTATATGACCAATGCTCCACGAGGACAGGCGGTGACTGCATCACACTGATTCTCTCCGAGTAAGTACCTTCTCTTGGTCCTTGTGGGGCAGTCACTTTGCTTGCTCTCTCTAATGTGGTGCAATTGTAGTTCTACTTTACAGCACTAAGCCGTTCCACACAAATTAAGGCAAGGCGAGATGTACATATATTTTCTTGGCTTTAAATTCGACGGCACTACAAAGCCCTCCCCGAAGAACACACACTCACAGCAATGCCTTTAATCAGACAGGAGTTTAGACGAGTGTACAATGAAGGCAAGCTGCACTATTATTCCCATGCTGCAGCACTGATGACTTCCAACAACAATGATGAAAGAAGGAATAAGCAAGATGAGGGAGATGGAGCTAAATTAAACGCAAAAAAAAAGAAACTTAAGAAACAAGTTAGGGAGAGATAAAACGAGGAGATAAGATTGCCCAAAACTCAAGCTGAGATGGGAAAGTGTAAGAAGAAGAGGAAGTCTCCTTTAAGTCTGGGAGCCGCCTAATAACCCCCAGCTGCTGATCGGGCTGTTTCTGCGCGCCAACACTAAATGTACTGTTCAGTCGTCATATAATCCTCTTATCCGAGAGTTGATTTCGGCAGTGTGAAGCCACTGTGAAAGTGTCTGGGGTAGAGCCGTGAGGGTTGCCTTGTGTCTTCAGCTCAGGGGATGAAAGCATAAAAGAGGAGAGGAGAGGAGAGGGAGGTGGACGCGAGGTCCGTGCGCTGTGAGTTCAACCGAACAGAAACCGAAAGCACCAGAAATAAGAGGTTCAAACTGAAACGACAGAGTACTGCGTTCCTAGGAGATTTAGCCGCTCGCATCTCGCCGACCTTAAAACCACATTACCTGGAAGGAACAAAACCCATAAATCTTCTCTTTTATTCCCGCCGAGGTAATCCACACGGGGCTCTGTTAAATCAATGAAGGTATTCGGAGGTGATCTGAGGTCAAGGACTCAGCATTTGGACTCTTGACCTCACCTCAGCCAGGAAGTCACAGTCATGCAATGAGTTGCATGAGCTGGGTATGAAGTAAAGGTCAGATTTAATCGCTCCAGCCTTTGCGCGGTATCTGACCTTCATTTGGGATGCATGCAGGATAAACAACGTACTGGGTGGGACATGCCAAGAGGAATATGCATCAGTTATATTGATTAGAAAAAATTAAAAAGCTGTTCTTGCACAGTAGTCAGTAAAAGCCCATTCACAAAAGTACTTTTCTTCACCCTGATTGCTTGTGTTTTCCCCTAAGGGATTCTCGCAGCCCTCCAATTTGCTCTGGAAGAAAAGAAAAGCAATGAATGTTTCTAACTGGTGTGTGTGTTTGTGTGTCCCACTGAGGGAGAGCTGGCCGCCCAGCTGATCACCTCTACAGGGTGCTCCATGCTCTGTTAAAGAGATAGCGCTCGCGAGTATTGAGACCCACGGCTTCCAGCTTGGGCCATCTTACACATGCTCAAACACACATCCTGAACCGGGGGGGTAGAACTGATTGGTTACGTGGGGATACAGGGTTGGACCAGTGCTCTGCAACAGTTAGCAGATATTTACTGTTTCGTGGATGAGTGAGCGTTTTTCAGGAATTTCCAGGACCGCCCGGGCTAGTGCGCCATGTCCACTACTCTCTGCAGGTGGCGCTGCCCTCTGGGTGAGTGGGGACATTCATCAGTTTTACCAGTTATAAGTCACAATTTTTAGGCCGACAATAAAAGGACAAGAGTTTTCCGAGCTTCTACTTTCTCTCAGTGTGACAGAAAAATAAGTATTGGGAGGTAAGTTTAAAAAAGAAAAAAAAAAAGCAGACTATATATCTCTCCTCTACTAAAAACCTAATTACTAACACAGAACTCCAATGTTGTGCTCGTGCACATGCAGCCATGCGTGACTTTTTTGTTTATTGAATGAGCCGAGAGATAATAATTCATCCGGGTGCCATTTGAAGCATGAAATACTGCAATATTTCAGTTTTTTTTTTTAATAGCTGAACAAACAACATTTGTTTGGCGCAGATGTCCCCGTCGAGGCTGGTTTAATTTCTTTTGTCAGTTATCCTATATAAATGCGGTATCACCCCTCATCTGAGCAGTTCATAAACTCCACGACTGCTGAATATAGACATTATTCCACCCCGCTCATATTGCACACGCATTATAATCTCCCTCAGTCTCTCTCTTTCTTTCTTATTTAATTACAACGGGCTCATCTCACTCATCTTGTGCTGGATGACGACGGGGTCCGGACAGGAGGGCAGATGGTACACGAGATACCATGTAATTAAGGCTGCGGAGAGACAGGGGCCGGTGGATTGATGGCTTCGGTATTAAAACCGGACAGAGGAGCTGTGATTTTTTTCTTTTTTTTTCACATTTCAGCTTCAGGGTAAGACTCTGAAAACGTTCCTTTAGTGATGGATTGAGCTAAACTATGCAATCTGGCAGCTGGTGGTGTCATTGAGACTATTCATTACAGATTCAATAACTCACATTTTCTCTCCAGCTTCTATGCAGAATGGTTGGGTGGTGGGGGAAATGTTCAGAATATGTCGTGGCCCCCAACAACAGTCCTATATAGTAAATCTCTTTTTAAAGTTTAAGACGGCAATCTCCAATTATCCTCTTAATTTATGTCATTTTCTGTGTTAATGATGCGCACAGAGACACAGCACCAAACAACAGATAAGTATTGAGGCCGGCCAGTGTGTGAGCACAAACAGCCATGATAGCGAGCCTTTTGGGATAAGACACTTTAGTGCTCCTTACGACATGCCCAGCTGTTTTCTATTAGAGACAGATACGAACAAAGCCCAAACGGTTCAGATGGAGGACAGGCTCTTATCTTGTTTAGCGTAATTAAACCCCGCGGCCGATCAAAGGGACGTGCGTTAGCCTGGGACCAAGGGGCCGAGGAGGATGGGACGCACAAACGCTCCCACGTGCCATCACGCACGTTCAGAACTGCGACCATCTTGACGGAAACAGCTCAAAAAACAGTTGCCTTAGAGCTCGGCCTGTTTTCCGCGAGGTAAGCACGCACCACCGCTGAAGATGTCCCTGCATCCCGTGGCGATGTACACTACCTACCTACAGCGCTTCAGGTTTAGCACATGCTCACTGAAACGGATCCAAACAACCATGCTATGTGTTCCGTCCTACAGGATAATTAGCTGTGCGGAGATGAACACCGGTTCACTGATATGACAGTTGTTTACGGAAAATCCCTTGCAGGTAGAGTTTCAAACTGCTAGGAGCACCTGTCAGGGTTTTCTTTGTTTACAGCGGATCGTTATTATGAAATCACATACTCTGATGCTTCTTAATGCAATACGGTAAACGGCGTATGATGACTGAACTTCTTCAAGGGAGAAGTATGAATATGTTTTCTATGATTTCGCACAGTTGCTGGTAAATAGCTTGATTGCATTTATTGCAGGTTGTTTGGCGCACAAGCATCTATCACTCCTCATTTAATCTCATAACTGAACGTGTTTTTGCCTTTTTTTCACACCGCACGGGGAGCTTTCTGACTCCACCACTACACGCTCCTCATTAGAAAGAGGATCACGCAGAACAAAGTGTTTTTGAGCGGGGGCAAACTGCTTTAGAGAAAAAAGCAAATGAACTAATCTTGGTGCATAACTCAAAGACACTGGCGGCGCAGAGGCCAGACATATGGAGGCACGGTCCAGTGAGTTTTACTTAACAGCACATTCGGGAATACGAGCTTTGACAACGCCGAGAGTCAGCGGCCGTGCACACGCGCAGGGCTAAGACAAGTGATATGAAACACTTGCTTTAAAATAATGAAGTTTGCTCTGTGATGCTCTAACTCTCAAACTGCATTAGCCTTTTCAGGCCTTGAGGCAGACGTGTGAACCGAGATTAAGACAACCGTCAGATAAATAAAGATGATTTGCACGTTCATACATGTTTGCAGACGGTGTTTTCTGATTAGGAATTTGGCATTTGCAGTGGTACACAGAGCATTCAGAAAACGTGTCTCGTTTGGGGGTTTTAATTTGCGACATTGATAAAAACGGGTGTTTTGCATATGCAGAAATATCAACATTTTCCAAAAGATGGTTGGAGGATTGAAGGAGCAAGCCCGTGCTCGCACGCTTAAACAAGTCTGCCACCGGTGGCTTCATCTGCATATAAATGGGAATATTAGTTGAATATTTATTAAAATTATAACGTTAGCTATGCAAAATAGCTTAGTACTGTCTTTTTTTCATAATAAGGGCATGTAATCCAAGGAGCCAGAGTACCGTGCACAAGAACTAAAAAAAATTAAACTAAAAAAATAACTAAGAAAGAAGAAAAGAGAAGTTCCGAGTGTAGAGATATCTCTTAAGAATAAACAGGGTGCATTTGATCTGAACATTTCCATACCATCTGTTTTTTTTTTTGTGTTAATCTGTTTAGCAGGTTTACGTAATTTACTGATACATGCTAGATGTCATTTGATCAGCTGTTAAGATCTCAGCTCAACTCTCAAAGGAAGTCCCGGTGGATCCGATCCTTTACAGCTTTGAACTTTATTCAGCTGCTCCTAATGTTTTCTTCAATAAATAAAAGGATGCTAACCTTGATAGTGGCGGTTTTATTTTGGTAGGTCTAACATTACTCACTGAGGGAAAGCAAATTAACCTTTTAACATTTTGAAAATGTTTTTTCTTAAGTTTACGAGAGAATACTAATCGGATTTGTCCACAAGGAAAAATAAAGCCTAATGATTTGGCTATACGCCCCAGACTTGGATGACACAGTGGAGTGGTGGATAGCACCAGTTAGGTTGTTAGTCACTGCAAGAAGGTTCTGGGTTCGAATCCTTGGGCCGACTGGGCCTTTCTGTGTGGAGTTTGCATGTTCTCCCTGTGTCTGCGTGGGTTCTCTCCGGGTACTCGGGTTCCTCCCACCGTCCAAAGACATGCTTGTTAGGTTAATTGGTGATTCAAAATTGTCTGTTGGTGTGCATGTGAGTGTGAATGGTTGTCTGTCTCTCTGTGTTAGCCCTGCGATAGACTAGTGACCTGTTCAGGTTGTACCCCGCCTCTCGCCCGATGACAGCTGGGATAGGCTCCAGGCCCCCCCCCCGCGCGACCGTTCACAGGACAAGCGGCTACAGAAGATGAATGAATGAATACCTTATTACATGATTTCACTGCCCGTGGCAAGACTGCATCTCAAATTCACTTAAACGATTCTTGCTCTCTGCACACGTGACTAAAACAAAATGTCATTAAGGATGTTCTTTCCTCAAATTTCCGTATTTATGGTCCACAGCAGACGCTCCTGCTGCATGTTTGTGCTACCAAACTCCTCTTATAACCTTGATTGCAGTAATATATCAAATCTACTCCTATTCAACAAATTACTGTCTGCTCAGTCATTTGTCATTTAATTACTGCTGCTGACTGAAATATGGCGACTGTGCCTTCTATGCCGCTTGCATTCCCTGAGCAAGATGGATTTATAGGGGCGGGGGGGACTCGATACAGCTGTGTGGAATAAAAATAAATAAATTGTGCCGCGTTATGCATGCAGAGAGCTTTCCTCCATTCAAATAGTACTTGTAAGAGCACAATATTGAATTTGTAAAAGACTCTGAAACATATGCAAATCAGGGCTGGTGGTATAGAAGTATATATATTGTGACTGATGTTGTGTGATTTGAATGCATTCACTGTGTCAAAGTGACTGAGGGCATTTCCATATTTCAGCCTTTATGCTAGGGAGACAGCTGCCTACTGGAAATGGAAATGATCCAATGAAATATTTATCCACATCGAAGAGCAAAACAGCTGGTGTGCAAAGAGAAGGGAACTAAATTAATAACGCAAACACAGGACAGAACGGATCCTATAGCAGCGATGCTCAGCAAGACATGCATTTTCACTGCTGCAAAAATGGAAATGGAAAACTTCTTTGTTTCTAAACTACTTATATAGCTTCGCCTTGCTGCTTGTACCTGCTGAACTTTCTACCTCTGCCATAGTCCCAAGTGAGATGTGCTTACTACAAAGCAGTTAAAATGGCTTCGCCTTAATAGCAATGTGATCTCCTTTCTCTGCAAAACCTCTGTTCTCCCCTCAGGAGCGGGAAGACACTGAAAAGTTATTCAGGAATGAAACATTTCTTGGAAAGACTTCTTTCCCTCTCATTTGCCGTCTTCCCTCTCAAACGCCCCCACATCACTTTTTTTCCCCCCTCTGCCCCTTCCTGGCTCTCTCAGAGTTCGTGAACTCGGCGCATGACTGATATTGGGAGCGCGGAGCTCTACGCGAGGGGGGAAAAGTGTTGTCATATCAAAGCTGTCAGGCGTTCTTTGTTTGCTCTATGAATGCTGCGTGCATCATTTCCTAGACAGCTGATGCGAATATGCAGACATTGTGCGTAGTCTGGGACAGTATGTCTGCTGTCATTCACTGAGGCTGCACGGTCTTTGAGGAAACTTGTACTATATTACTGAGTACGCAAACAAACACAAATGGAATACTTGATAAACTTCAGAAAACAGACTCAAATCTGACAAAAACTTTAAGCTCAGGTGCCAGCGTAATCCAACACAACAGCCTTGCAATAACTGAAACTTAATATTAAGCCTCTGAAAACTGTTTTAGAAAAGGTGTTGCTAGATCTAAATTTGTGCGGAGGAAGCATTTTCTCAGGGTTATTCTCAAGGGAGAGGACAGGAGGAATTTTTAGACCGGGTGACCGGTTCAGATGCACGAGCCGCAGTAATGTGTGGGCAGAACGCAGTGGGAAAAGAAAACGAACGAGCGAGTTGAGGCCTGTCCCTGCCTTATACAGCGACAATAAGCATGAACTCAAGAACCCTTGAGGAAGCGCCAAGATGTCACGGTTCTCTCGGTTACCTTGGGGAGAAAAAATGGAGCGTGGATTATGTTCATAGGCGACAGAATACATAAATGTACTAGTCCTTAAAGTTAGGAAAACATTGTGGTGCCACATTCTTTCCCTAACCATAACCACATTATGTCTAAACATACCATTAAAAGTATATAAAAGCAGCAGTACAGTTATCATTTCAAGCAGACCCTGTATTGTAAGATTTTTTTTAGCAAAAAACTTACCATGTTTCCAATCTAGTAAGAATTTCCTTCAGTTTCTTTTTGCAAATTACTTGCATACACTTGAAACACAGTGTCTAGAAAACAGAGGACCCAGAAAGTTTAATAATGTTGACTGAGCTCTCTGAGAGGAGCTGGTTTGGCTGATTTAAGAAACCTCCAAGGATGATCCTCAGGAGTCGACACTTTAAAGTATCACAACCATGATGGACAGGGAGGAGACGATTGGAAGACGAGCAACGTTTCCCCATGAGCAGCTGGTGGAAAGGAGAAGGTAATTTAAGTTGGTCTATGTGTCAAGCTCTTAAAAGTACCTCTGTAAGTGGCTACGAAATGAATGGATGAACCTAGTCATTATCTTTGAATGTCTCTCATTACTTATTCAGCCGTTGCCCTGTTTTATATCTCTAAAAACTTCTCTCCCTCCTTTCAGTGCATTCGCGCGACTCTTGTTCCTCCGCCTCACCCCTGCATGGCACTTCCTTTCACCCGCTCACCTGAGCGGTGAGTGACATTATGTGGGAAATCAGAGCCTGTCTCCTCAACATCCTGCTTTCACGAGAAACGCCGCTTCTCTCCCCAATTACCATACTTCTCCCCGCTTTACGCCCGCTTCTCCTCCTGTCCCCATCTTGACACACCATAAAAACCGCTCGCTTCCCATAAGTAATGTCACGCGGATGACGAGTTGTACCGCGGGTTGCTGTGAAGTCTCCCTTGTGACAGGCAGGTGCAACATTGCACTGTGGTTTGTGATCTTCCAGGTGTCTATAATTATGATACTTTTGCTCACCCCTATTCCGTCTCTAAACATCTTACGTTTGAACTTTCCTTTCCTGCCACGCTCTCCTACTTACTCCCTTGAGCACAGTTTAAAAACAAACCTTCTCCATCATCTATACTCTTTATTCCAGTTTCCTCTTTCCTATATTTCGCTGAACGAATAAGGTAATGCTCTGTAATACAGTGAAGAATGGGGGACGTGCGATAGCGCGGTAAATGTTGTGATGAGGTGCACATCTGATATCAGTTTACCGGGCTCATGAGGCATGAAGAAGCTCGATACATCTCACGATTTGTGTGCCGCCTTTAAAACTTTTTTTAACCCGTTTGCTAACTTGGTGTCAAACTTGCACGGATGCCTCGTAAAAGCGGAGAGAAGGTCACACAGAAGAAGGGTAAGACGGTGCTTTGCAAGAGTTCAGGTGTTCACTTCATGATAACACGTTATCTCCATGCGGGCGCAGAGTGGTTGTGTGTGACGATAATGCTCCAGAATGTTTTGTCTTCATTTTATTGGCTGATTTCTCCCTTTATCCAGTCCCTAATCATTCCCTACACACAGACATCATTACCAAAGATGGATTTTCTGGGTGAGAGAGTTAGGTTAGCGAGAGAAAGGAGGGGGAGAAAGAAAGAGAAGAGAGAGGAAGCCTCTTCTCCATCTTTTCATTAATCACAAATCAGTTTATTTCTCTCAGGGGAGCGGACCACTCAGTGGGAAGGAGAACAGGCTTTTTTCTCTCCCCTCTTTTTTTATCTCCCTTCTGTTCAATACATTTCCCTTCCTTCTTCTCCCCGGGATTTCTCCAGTCTCTAAATGCCAAACCAATAAACCGAGAAACAAAATCCCATTCCTCTTTCTCTCTCTCTCTCTCTCTCCCTCTCTCTCTTCCTCCCAAACAGACCGCATGTTCAGTATTTTAATAAAAATCACAGCTTAGATGGTCACATCCGAGAGAGCACACACACACACACACACTCAAATGCATGCAGACGCGTACACAGCAATCGGCGTCTGTTATGCTTGCTGTCTTTTATATTTCCAGAGTCGGTTTAGTGTAACCTACCGTTCCACGCCTCGGCAGCCACTGTGACTATTAGTGGGATCTCACAGGGCTGAATAAGCAGTGGGATTGTTCGGCTTGAATAACAACATCGAGAACTTCTCAGAAATAAAAGTTCACGCCAGGCGGAGGAAAAAAAAGAAAAAATCACAGAAACGAGAGTGAGAGGCTGTCGTCGGTTTGACGAGAGACAGGAAAAAGCAGCAGTTTACAGAATCAAATGAAGAAGTTCTGTGTGAAGGAGGAAAAATACTGAGTAGTAGTAAATCTTGGATACTTTTACTCCCTTCCCTGGTGTTATCATGGTGAGACAGCCATCCAGGCAATGGTTAATGCTCTATTTCCTGTTATCCCCACCTGTGTACACAGACAAATGCGTCCTTTCATGAGCACATATATATGACCTTGCTGTGCCATATAAACTGCATTCTATTAGGCTCAATAGTGTGATACACAGTACATGTGTACAAAAGAAGAAAACGAGTGAGCGGTCTAATGGAAGCGGCCCTGATGAAATGTTACTCTCATCTTAGACTTCTATCTCTCCATCTCCACTTCCTACTACACTGAGGCAAGCTTCAGCTGTGGCCTGCAAACCACCGGTGTCAAGACAAAAAAAAGAAATACACGCATGCACACCTAAACAGCCACACTAACCTCATTTTGTCAATTTTTTATTTTTTTTTAAACTGCCACAGGAATACTGTGTCAAGAAATACCCACACGCGTGCTCTCGGAAGTTAACTATTTTTGGTTTTGTGGTTCACATGTAAAAAAAAGGAGAGCAGAATAATAAGCATTCGGGGCGAGTGTGAGGAGAGATGTATGCGCTGATATTTTAGTGTGCCACCTTGAGTCCCAGTAGAAGCGAGGCAGACGGGGCAGGCAGGAGAGAGGATAATGATCCTGCTGATAATGGGGGAGTGGAATCTGGTAAATGAGGCTGGATATGAACAGTGCTGCAGGCTGTTCCTTTTGCACCCAGTATGCGCGCACACGCACTCGCGCCTCACAGTTCTTCAGGTGAAGTACAGTACGTTCAAAAACCGTGTCAGAATTAATGGCAACATACTTTTCCTTACCCATTTCCTTCCTATGTGCCTGTGTGGGAGCATGCACGCTGATGATTCCCTTATTAATAAAACATTACCAGCGCCAGTTATGGGACTCAGCACTTGTTACACAGGAACTAGAGGCAGTTTTTTTTTCTCCTCTCGTATCTGCTCAGGTGAGATTTTTCCAGTGCTGCCACGGTGGCAGCACAAAAGCGCAGGCAAAATTAATGAGATACTGCACCTTTTGTATAAAATTTAATGCGGGTTCCTCTGCAACTTCATGGTTTTACTCTGAAAGACGGTGTTTACGAGGTGGTTGCAAAATATTCCACATAAATTTTGCATGTGTGGGTTTTCTTCCTCCCACAGTCCAAAGACATGCTGGTTGGGTACAATTTTTTATTCTAAATTGGCCGTGATTGTGAATGGTTGTTAGCCCTGGGATGGACTGGTGACCTCTCCAGGGTGTGACCCACCTCTCGCCCAATGACAACTGGAATAGGATCCAGCACCCCAGCATCCCTTTAGAGGACAATTAATTTAAATTAAATTGAAAAATATTTTTCCTGGAATTTCATATTTTGGTTGGAGGAATCATGTTTCTTAATTCTTTTCATCTTCTCATCCCCTATGAAAAGTCCTACTTTACCGTCTGAATGCAAGAAAGACATACAGCTGCATACTGTATCAGTGCTTATCAGCTTTGAGATACAGAATCACTGACATGAAACCTTCCTTAATAAAAATTTACGACACTTTGCGGCATGTGGCTAAGCTGGCCTTGATTACCTCTGCAAAGCCCCGATCAATAGATTCCAGAGCTGAGATGATTCGTGACTGTATCAGTCCGTTGCTCTTCATATCACCGCTGTCCCCTATCAGACATTAATGATCAATTACGTCTGTGTTATTGAGCAAGTAGAGATCAATGAGCTAATGCGGTGGTGGTTGTGGGGTTGGAGAGGGTAGAAAGGCACTCTTGGCATGAGAAAAAGGGAAAGAGACAAGCACAGAGACAACCTGCCTAGTGGTTGCTTTAATGCTATTAGGTGCAGTACAGACGAGCATGCAGTACCTTTGTTGAAGGGGGAACAATCTCCTCCATCTGTAAGTAAGTTAAGCAAGATTGGAAATGTTCATGTGCCAGTTTTATTTCAGAATCAGAATACTTTATTAATCCTTCAAAGAAATTGTTTTGTTGCTGTTGCTCCCATAAGATGAGTCTGTTACTGGAGGTACTCCTTAGGCTGGCCAGTGTGTTGTGGAGTGGGTGGGAGGAGTTGTCCAGGATGGTCTTCACTCTTGCCAGCATCCTCCTCTCTGACATCGTGTTCAAAGAGTCCAGCCCCACCCCTACAACATATCACTGGCGTTGCGGATCAGTTTGTTGAGTCTATTAGCGTCTGCCACTCTCAGCCTGCTTCCCCAGCATGCAACGGCGTACAGGAGCGCACTGGCCCCTACAGACTCACAGAACATTTTATTTTATAGCAAATATGTCCAGTTCAAGCCAGACCAACCAATCAGAACAACGCAATGGGTTGTAGAGATTAAGGAAGAGTGTCAAATCTTCAGGGAGCCCAAGCAGCCATCAGTTATCCATAACTCTATTCTCTGAATAAATCTACCATGTTGTATGGCCTTGCAGAAATATCCTTCCTACACAACGCCTTCAGGTTTCGTAGATTTC
This sequence comes from Chelon labrosus, assembly GCF_963514085.1. NCBI lineage: Eukaryota > Metazoa > Chordata > Actinopteri > Mugiliformes > Mugilidae > Chelon > Chelon labrosus. The sequence goes on from NC_140346.1 coordinate 18,862,313, forward strand.
TCAGATACTGATATGGTACTGATACAGTCTTTTTACTGTACATTTACTATAATATAATATAAACTGGTCAGGCATAACATTATCCTTTATTGTGTAGGTAGGTCTCCCTTGTGCCTCCAAAACAGTTGTGACTCATCAGAGAATGGACATGGGCCTTCTCAGGGTGTCCTGTGGTGTCTGGCAACAGGATGTTGTTAGTGGGGGCCTTAGGGTCTTGTGGCCGCATCCTGCTGGGGATGGTTGCTGCCATCAAGGAGTGTCATTGCTATGGGGTGGGGGTGCCTGGTCTGGTCTAGGTGGGTGGTACATGTCTGAGTAACATCCACATGAATGCCAGGTCCAAAAGTCCAATAAACGTACAACTACCATCAAGAAAAAAAACATTTACATGCCCGCACAATGTATAGTATGTTCATCTAGTATCAGCCAGCATTGTTTACTATTTGCAGATTTCATTATTATTGTCATTCTCTCTCTGCACAAATGCATTCACCCTGCTCCAGTGAGAGCAAGTTGGGAATGGAACTGAAAAAAAGGACGAGGAGGGAAATTTATAAATAGAAGATGGGCTGGAAAAACCCAGCAGCTTGTTCACAAGTCTGACATCATGCCGAAACTCTTTAATATTTAATTCAAGGGTCGTCAAATTAAAAGGCTCAAGGAGAAAAGGAGGGAGGGAGAGAGAGAGGGAGAGAGAGGGAGGGAGGGAGGGAGAGCAGATAAGCTACTGAAATAATTTTTTTAAAATAACATCAGCTCACCTCCCTTTTTAATTACAAATGTGTTGATAATGACATGTTATCTTGAAAGAAGAGGCCCTTGACTCACATTATCAGACAGAAAGAGAACAGGATGTTTACTAAGTGCCCTCTGCACAGCGATATTAAGAGTGCCTCCAGTTTGGATCAGATTTTCTAAAAGTGCAAACACCGTGCTTTTAAATCCTGACTGATAATGCGACTGATATCAAGTAAAGATAGGGAGGAATACCTTTTCCTCATTTTTTATAAGGGTTGTTTTTTTTTTTACCAGACCTGGACTCCTCCCTGCTCTTTGGCTAGTTTGTGCCTGCAAAGCAGAACAGTGACCTCCTGTGGATTCCACGAGATAATACAAACGCAACATGACGTCACTCTGAAGCAAGAGCCCTTATGATATGTAAACAACTGTCCCGCAAACACCCACCTACCAGTGCGAGGTGGTTCGGCTGTTTGAACCGATATTAACATTAGTTCAGTGAGTGGGCTGCATGTATGAAATGACGTGCCCCTGGGCTTGATTAATTAAGACTCGGTGAGCATCGAGTTCCACGCCCATGGCCACACACACACACATCACATGGCCTTAATGTGCATTACACACTTCAGAGAACGAATGACATGACATGTCCCAGGTGTGAAAGGGTCCATGTTCGACTTGACGTGCTGCTGGCAGGTGATTAGCAGAGAGTCAGACCTCGCTGCCCCCCATCAGACGTTATTACACAGAAGGCTCCATCTCCCTAATACATAATTATAAGAGTCACATGAATGTCCTTCACATGTCTGCGGGGTAGCTGAAACATTTACGAAGAAACCTAGAGCTGTGGCGCGTAGACAGGAGAGAATTTCAGTTTTTATATTAGTTTAGCCGCAGTGGTAGGCAGCGGGACGTAAATTCTATAGCTTGTAGATCTAGAGCCATAAGGTGGTGATGGAGCGGCGCGAGGTCACTAATGATTCTGTCAATCAATACCGTGGACGTTGTGTCACAGCGGCCATCCTACATCCCGTCAGGGCCGTCACTCCGCCCGGCCCACCTCAGACCCAACACCTGCACGGCTACCATACAGTACATGTTATCTAGGCGAGAGATTATGACAAGAAGGATTACGCGAACAAAATGTGTGCAGCCTACAGACCCGGCATCACATCTGAGGAATGAAAAGTATTACATTCCCACACGTAGGAGGCTCTTTCAATCAATTTGCACCTAATGAATGAAGAAAAAAAAAAAGATTAAACATGTGAACAGCCTCCCTGCGACTTCAATAAACGAATTTCAGGCAATCCTTAATCTCCGGACCTAGGCTTTTTTTTTTTTTTTTGTGCATTGTCCCTGGTATTACAGTAACAGGATTGTAAAAGCATTGGCTTCAGTTACACCCATGCTCCTCCAGTGATGAAGACACTGGTGGGGGTTAGCATTAATTTCCAAAGCCTTATGTTTCATTTGCATAATTACCATAAATCATCGCAGGGATGTTCTGGTCCGCAGTAGAGGGGATGTGGGGAAGGCTACTGGGAAATGTTTGGAAGGACGACAGCCTGCAATAGACTGCTGATTTAGCTGGCAGTGTCATGTTAAGAATAATCTTATGATTCTTGAAACAAGGTTAAGCACGCTGCAAGGCGCATACTCTCGTGCCAAGGAGTCTGAGTGTTTGCAGAGAATCCTCTACAACAACAGTGAACCATGACTAAATGACTGTTTATTGCTTTGCTGGACAACTTCCTGCCGCATTGTACTGTATATTTATTTCATCACAGTAGGTCATTTCTGAAAGTGGGACTTTGCCTTCTTATAAATGTTTAAAACTCCTGAAATAATAATGATCCGTGCGCTGCAGCTGATTTACTAGGATGTTTGCTGCATTAGATTTGCTTTGTCGTTTCTCTCGCCAGTTGAGGTGAATTTGGGAAATATAAATATAAAAAAAATGATTTGATTTGACTTGATTTATTTGTTTAGGAGCCATTGTGACTTTAAACCCGACAGTACTGAAACTACTCAGACTGAAACACTTTTGTCTACCTATCAATAAATGACACACTATGAGGTTAATGTGCAGTAAATACAACACAATGGGGCACGGGGAGCCTGAGGGGCAGCCTTTCATAGCATAACAATGCCGAGACCTTGGTGTAATAACCATTCTACCAGGGTGATAATACAGTATGTGACCTTTGCTGATTTCTTCCATTTATAGCAGTGAAAGGTTGGCTTGTGCAGCGAATAGAAAAGACCGCGAGGATTAAAATTATGTGAGCTCGGTGGCGGGGACGACAGTTTGTACCCTGCACTGGATTAGATGGGTGAAACAAACGCGAGGGGTTAAACGCTCTGACACAGGGTACAGTCTGTGCAGCCTGCTGGCTCAGTAATCTGCCGAAGTTGATAACGCCTTGTGTAATGGCGAATTTGACTCAGTGGCAAAAAGTCAGGGGGGTTATTTCAGGACAACTCAGAGCACAACCCGAGCGTAACCCGGAGACCTAAATAGGCAGTGCAATATTGCTGAATGTCCCGTATCTGTGTGAAGTCAACTGCCGCTTTATATGTACCCGTGCCGTAGATGTACAGCAACTCCGCCAAAGTTCCCTAAACTTTGCCTGACCTCTTTTATCTCCCCTACCAGGCTTCCCCAGCTGCTCCCGCTGCAGCTGCCTGACCCGATAAAGCCGAGAGAACAGTAGGTGGGTGAGAAAACGAGGAGGGGACGGAGACTGAAACAGAGAGCGAGAGAGAGATGCGGAGAGCATCCCGAGGAACGGGGAAAGGAGAAATGCATTATATATGAAAGGGAAGGGCTAAAATAAACTATGACATGACAGGAAAAAAACAGAGGGAGGGGAATGTTAAGAGAGCGCTGATGGAGGGGGCAGAGACGGAGACACGTGACAGCTGGCAGACGGGGAAGGCGGCGCTGCTCTCCTCGGCCCAGTCTCTCAGCACCTTAGCAGGCCAGATGGACTAATTTGCCCCTCTGTGCCCTTCACCAGCCAACACACAAACACATGTACACACACACACACATGCAAACACGCAATTATATGTTTTATCCTGGTTTTGTTCGTTGGATTTTCTTCGAATTATCCAACCCAGATAAACAATCATATGTCCAAACAAACACGACTGGAGTTGCATTAACTCTGGGATCGCGAGGTTGTTGGATTCCCAAAAAGGTCACAGCATGTGTGTTCAGCCCCAATCACTCTCCTGAGAGAGCAAAACTGTAATACAGCTCCTCCCTCTAGTGCCACAACTCAGGTACTGCACTGTAGATCAGCACCAAGGCGGTGGACAGCTCCCATACTCAAAATGCACTCCGCCAATTTACCACACATCACGACGGGAAACTGAGCTACGTTCTGAAATCCAGCACTAAGACGCCTTTCATTTTTACCAATTAAAAAACTTCCTGTGTATTTTTATATCCTCATAACTGGATGTTTGTTTTCATCATCTCTTTTCTCTCTAATTTAGTAGCAATAATGCTAGAAAAACATCTAGCCAGTCCCCAAACACTATTGATTGATGCCTGGTTATAAAAAAGACATCTATCACGTAGACAGTGTAAAATTGAAGCTGCAGCCGCCTGCGTGTGTGCACGGGCCTGTGTCTGCACGCATGTGTGTGCGTGTGTGTGTACTTGTAGGTGGTCTGGCTGGCTGCGTTGACACGGCACAGTATTATGAAACAATAAAATCTGGACAGCTGATTCATATCTGAGCATAAAAGTCAGAGTTTTGTTAGGTTCCTCTTTAATGAAACCTATAATTTCTGCCTCCCTCTGCGCCGTTGTTGCCATAGAGCGGAGGGATCGATCATAAAGAGAGATATCCGGGGCTGCTGCGTTTTGCGGGATTGCCATGACAATGAGAGAGGTAAGCTGCAGTGTGAAATATAATTTGCACGGCGCCGATTTGCCTGTCAACCATGTCACGCGCAAAGGTGGAAATATAACACCGATACAAAGACATGGTGTTGTGCACACAAGCTCACACACACACAGTGCTGCAGTATTGTGCAGCGAGGTTTTGTCAAAGACTGATGTTATAGTCGCAAAGGTTAGAAATTCAATCACTTTAGAGATGGCTTCCGCGTCCCCGTGTCTCAAGAAAATATGACTCCATCCCCTCTGCGAGTGTGTGGGTCCATGAATGTATAGACCTTGGTGCGCGTTGGGAATGTACTGCTGGGTCAACAAAAATGAAACTGTTAGAAATTCAAACAGGGCGGAGCTGTCACATCCAGCAAAAACATTACAGCTAAGAAAGGACAATCAAAGAAAGGGAGCGAACTTACAGAGGGAGAAAGGGTGTGAAGCGAGACGGCCATGAAATCTTATGAGAGGAGAAGCTCTCGAAGAGGAGAGCAGATCTACGGCATCAGCACATTCAACCGGTGAACCAACATCTGTCTTTCATCTTCCCTTCTTCTCTGCCGCTCTCCTCTCCCTCCCTTGACCTTAGGGTCTTAACGCGCACACACTCTGTCTCCACCTCTTCTCTCAGTGATGATCATCTGCTCTTGTCAGCAGGTCTAAGATACTGAGCTAAGCACTTCCCTGCCATCCCAAAGGACCTCAAACGCAACCACTGTCTATTACGTATGTGCACGCTGCATGTACAAACAATGCTTGATGATTTCACCCACATCCTTCTCGGCCTGAAAGCTCACAACCGGCTGCACGTGTTAGATATGTTGCCCGACAGCCCGGAAGACAGCATAAATTTACTTCTGCCGCTCGCTCACCACTTTCAATTCTCTTCACTCACAACCCCTCTGAACCCCTTTTATCCGCGAGAACCCAAATCAAACAGTCTTCTTCAGTTTAAAAGCTTTTCTCTGTAGCGACTGAGAGGACAAGTACCACCTAAGAGTGCTCATACACAGAACTCTCCCAGCCATCTCTGAGATTTAACCTGCCTGTTGACTTCAGGCCCAGAGATTAGTAGAAAAGTGTACACACACTTGCTATTCAGCCGGATGGCTGCGGACGGCGTCGGCGCGGAATTATAATGACCACAACAGACACGGGAGAGAAAATCCTAGGGATTTACTGTGGTCTGCCTAAATGGAAGACGGGAAGATGTGCAGAATGAGAATGGCCTTTCCACTGATTTCAATTCCCACTGTGCTCTTGCCGCACGAGAGAGAGAGAGTGTGTGCGTACGTCAGACCATGTCCTTTTATATTTACACTTTAGAAGAGGTTGGTTTTGAGTTTGCATTGCAATGAAAATGATCTGAGAGACGCTGCCCCCTTCTGGACAGGGATGGGATTTTGTGACAAGTTTCACATTCTCCAGCACAGCTCAAAACACTCATAATACAGCAGCCGGAAAGAGCGAACTGAATCATTTTGAATGTGTCTCAAAATATGGCCTGTTCTTCATTTAAGTCACTGTTAATGCTATAAATAATTCTAACATTCACGGTGCAGGATGGAAACAGTGTGTGAACTCCTAGGCTAATGGCATAACGAACATGAGGACTCTGGAGGTAAAAACTGGACCGGAGGTGTAGGTTAAGGCGACTTTGTCTTATAATAAACACCTCTGGTTTACTACTCACAATAAGAATCTGCTGATACCCCACAAAACAAGACGTACGATCGATAAGCGTTGATTTGCATAAAGCTAGAAAGATTTACAAAGTAGCAGCAGTGATTTAGTATTCTGGCTGCTCTCCCAAGACTTAGGTGCCCAGTTAAAATGATGCCAAATGCACAACACAGAATGCTAAATGAGGGAAGAAGGAACACCAGAGTTACACCTAAAGGCTTAATGGAATCAGTGAAGCTAGCGTCTGGCTATAGACACGTTACCAGAATGGAGGGGAAAATGAATCCCCAAGTTTAGCGAGACACCTGAAAGGGTAACATCAAGTTGGGTGCCTCAGCTAAGAAGCAGTACAACGACTCTAAACATTGAGTTAAATCTACTACAGGAAGAAAGTGCTACAATTGGAGAGATAATGTGTTTAAAAAGAGAGACGTTCCACCAGGCATCCTATAATATGGCTGAACTGAAACAGTTCATTAAGGAAGAGTGATCCAAATTTCCTCAAGAACACTGGGCAGATCTCAAAAAAACACTCTGGTCACCCTATATGCCACAAACTTATAACACAAGTCTGCACATGCAAAGCCTTTGTGGCGTAGTTACAGTAAAATACCACTGTAACCATGGTGTGTCAAGTTCTTCCTAGTCGGCCAAAATCACACTCATCCTCAAGCGCACAGCCTCTCATGTGACGCGTTTCGATGGTGTACGAAAACCCTAAATTTGCAACGGAGCACATGTCTGACGTGGGGGGGTGACTTACAGGGGTGCTGCCGTCTGACAGTGTCATCATGCTGATTGACATGCTCATCTTGTCAGAGGAGGAGAGGGAGGGAGGGGAGGGGCTCCTTTTCTCCACTTCCTGTCTCTGCAGGAAGTCGCGCCAAGCACGCTGGATGCTGCATGTGGTGATGAGGAGACAACACATGGAATTTAGGCTTGCAGAAACAGCTTGATGCATTTACGAATTTCTTAATTAACATTTGTGAATTCATTTGAGATCCAGTCAGTTTGAATTACATTTTACCCTTTTCATTTAGTAACCCTCTGATAGGACCCCTCAATACCCTACATAAAGCATTTACATGAGAAACATTTCGAATGAGAATGATTTTTTCATTTAAACCACAAACTGTTTGATAGCAATTGCTTTCTAGCCCTCATGCCCTGTTAGGGACAAAAGTCTCCTGTTGTTGATAACTTCCCGGCGGTTAGGCTTTTTGCTATAATATTTGGCAAAGGTGTGTATTTCTTAACAAATTTTGATATTTCAAACACAAATCTCATGTTATTCTATTTTTACACTGTAAAAATTCTTGAAAATGCCATAAAAATAGTATATGTTAATATTTTTTTCAACTTATTTTTACATATTCTCTTCAGTCAACTTCGGTCCTAATCATAAATACCAAATGTTTGATTAATTTCATGCCACTGTTTATGATGGCATCACAATTTTTTCCCAAATTTAACGATAACCCTTTATGATCTTTGATATGTCAATGATGAACAACAACACTGACTTTGAGTTTATTTTTTGTAGTGTCAAAACAAAGTGTCTAAACTACAAAAATAAAATAAAATAAAGTAAAAAATGTATCAAAATCACTGTTGGTTGTTGCTAATCATTGAAATAATAATATGAGTATCCCCCAAGAAAAAAATATTTAAAATTTTGTGTGCTTTTTTGTAAATTTGTAATTCCATCACAAACAGTGGCATATAAAGGGTTAAAATTCAAAAACCTATTAAAACATTTGGTATTTATGATCAGGACTGAAGTTAATTAAAACAGTTATGTATAAAAAAGTGGAAGCAATATAAACATATAGTATTTTTATGGCGTTTTTGAAGAGGACACTTTTGTCCCTTAATGGTAACAGCAAACTGTTTTAAAACAGGGTATGAGGGCTAGAAGGGAAAAGCAGGAAAGGGAAATCCACTAACATGAATGTATTTTTAAACAGAAGTAGCTTTCCCTGCTGTTAATTATCTCTGAGTGTCAGAGGGCCTGTTTTATTATTGTATGTAATCAAAAGAAAAATTCCAAAGCTGCTATTTTTAAACCACAGATAACAGACAGCAATACTCACATCAACACCTTGGTCTCAACGGGCGGCAGGTTGATATTGATGTTGTTGTCTAGGTCCATAGTCAGATGATTACTGAACGGGGGGAGAAGCGGGGATAAGAGTAGGGGACATTCAGAGGACGCACAGACGCGCCACACACACACACACACACACACAGGTTCAGTCTGGGTTATCAGTAATTAAACAGCGATGCCTTTGTCCCATCTGCAGACAAATTGGCTTGTTGCAGTTGGACAAGAGCAGGCTGCTCATTCTGCCTCTGTTTACTGTTGCACGTGCGATGAGGAAACCCACCTCTGCAGCTGGAAGCCCTCGTCGTTAACATGCTTGTAGCCACTCTGAAGGCTCTTCAGCTGCTCCTGTGAGAGAGAGAGAGAGAGAGAGAGATAGAGAGAGACAAGAAGGACAAAACAGAGAGTCAAGCAGACGGAAATAAGAAAGCAGGTAACGTCTCAGATATGTGGCCCTGGTGGGGACACGTGAGATGAGAGGGGATCACTTCGGGGCGTGTGTCCAAATATGAGAGAATTTGTGGCAGATGTGCGATTATTGCGCCGACCCCTGAAGCAAGTGGTTTGTCCAAGGCCAAATCTGGTTTAGAAGCACGGGGAGAGAAAACAGAGATGACACAGAGGGATGCAATTAATGCAGCCACGGCACAGTTGCACGGACGCGACAGGGACGTTAAAGCTTAGAGCAGTAAAACTTTACACTTTCACTAAAATGACTTTTAGCTCCGTTCCCCACTCCTCGCCAGCTGCTCTCCTCCTCACACCCCCCCCCCCCCCGGCTCCACTCTTGTGTTTTAATAGTGCTGTGTAATGAGGACAGGCCTGCCTCTACATAATTGAGCAGACTAATTCAATTACGAAGGAGCAACAAAGTTTAAGTGGAGCAGTTCTTCCTGATGAGCCAAGAGGGTCACATCAGGGCACCGAGCATCCACCAGCTTCGTCGCGGCAGATATTTCGTGCGCGTGCTTCGATTCAATCCTGCAAGTTTCTCCTCTTTCGGTTGACTTTCTGTTAGACGTTATTCATCCGCAAGGCAAATTGCTTGGTCGCAGTAGTTCAATTGCACAAAAAAACGAACTGTAATGATGAAATACAATAAAATACAATAGAATATACAGATTGACCCATTACTGCATAAGGATTTATGACGCTCAGTAACTGAGTACTTACATTACTCAGAGTATGTGCCCAGTGATACGTATGTCTTACTGGATATTCAATGAGAGTCAAAATTACTGTCAGAACCCACCGGAATCATAAAAATATCTTCTTTGGGCTGTTTGCGTAATTTCATGTGGCAGAACATGTTGTTTTTCTCATCACTCTGCCCGCCAGAAGGAACAAGCAGCTCATTAGACAGAATCAAGGAATTAGACTAGCGATCAATGACTGCTTCAAGGAGATTTATTTTTTTTCCCTCAACCCTTTCAGTCTGTTTGTCTTTCTCTCTCGATTTCTCTCAAATGAAAAGCGGATCTTTGAAGGCATATAGCTGCAGCTCGGTGGTGGATTAGGCAGAAACGGCAGTGATCTTTCCTTTGCTTTGAGAGTCAGTGTCACCTCAGCCTTTCCAAACCCACCTCAGCACTTTCTTGGACAGACGCCGGCCTCTCTATCTGTGTCACACACACACACACACCTGGGTCAAAAACTTTAAAACGTACTTTTAAAAAGCGCCATTTGGGAATTCTGAGACAGGCACACAGAGAGCATGAAAAGCCTGAAAAGTAAGTGAAATAAAGAGGCCTACGCTTAAAAGACACCGAAATAACTCAAAGTCAGTGAGATGTAGAAGAAAAACTACTGAAAGAGACAAGAGACAGAGAAATGAGCAAGAGACAATGATGGAGAGATAAGCCAAGTATAAATGAGCAGAGGAGGTGTGCGTGTCTGTGTGTGTGTTTGATTGTGAGATTCTGGGTAATGGAGTTGCCGGGAGACTGAATGAGCCGATCATTTCAATTTCCCCTTAGAGTTACTGATGGTCCTGTCACAGGCCCGGCCAGACAAACTATTAGCCCACCTCGGGAATAAATACACACACACACACACACACTTTCAAGCACACACGCGCAAAATTGCACACGGACAAACACGTACGTATACTGCTTTAAAACCTGCACATTCCCACAAACACGAGCACGACCTCACACATCTATTTATGTGCCGGCCTACGTATCAAATAAAGTCCCATCCTCGCTCCTTTCAGCTGCTTATTTAGTGTTTCCTTTAAAAGTAAGGCATCGGTGGTACGAAGTGAAAAGGTTAATCAAATGTAGATTATGTTGAACTGATTCTGACAGCAGTCAAAACTCACAGCAGTGACATTATACAGTAGATGCATCGTGTTTGTTTGATAATAGCATTACTGCTGCAAAAAAATAAATAAATAAATAAATAAAATAGCATGTGTTTTAATAGTTCTGAGTGGAAAAGTTAATAATTAGGATTAAAAAGTATTGATATTCTTGAAAATGAGCTTTTGGTGCAGCGTCAAGTGGATATATGTCAGATTTATATAAAGTTCTGAGAGCATTTCTCTATTTTTACACTTTTTTTTTAAAATTTCATTACACAAATACATTACAAACACATCAATTAATCACCGTTATGAATTCCAAAAGTTAACTTTGTAAAGATAAGGTTTTCTATAATCTACTGCAGGTTTTTTGCAGAATTTAAGAAATGATCTCTATCTTTATTGGATCATACTTCCTTTTCCTTTGCCTTGCGGTTTTTGTTAGTGATTCAATCTGTGTGTGTGTGTGTGTGTGTGTGTGTGCTTGTAAAACCCAAACTCCCGCACTGATATCCGGAGCACATTATTCACCACTTAACCAAAACCCTGACCTAAGCAGGACATTTACAACGATCTTAAAACACAGTATTGATTTGCAAAATATGTAGCTGCTTACGTTTTGCGAATATTGCACACTAAACCAAAAACAAAACTTGTCGCCAGACACTATTCGATCCTGTCCAAAGGTGTTTCCTTCCTGCTATCCATACCTGTATGATTTCATGTCTTCCTCAGCGGAAATCCCCATCCTGTTTGTGGAGCAGGAATGCCAAAAAAGTCCCGGAACATAAACCAGAGGTTTGCATAATTTAGTGGCAGAGCGGACAGAAAATCTATAGTCATTTTGGGCTTTGGCAGTGCCAAGCAGGCTTGTATTGATTGGTGTGTGTAGATATGCGTGTGCGTGCGCGGATATGTGTGTTGGTGGATTTATGATAGAGTCAGGCGGAGTGGAGCGAGAAGGATGCAGGGAGGACGAGACGGATGCTGATGGAGGAGGGACCTTGAACCCACAGGACGTAACACAACAACATAGGAAATAGAGTTAAAGACAGCCAAATAGAGACCAGGGGACCTCAACCCCCCCCCTCTCTCTAACCCAACCTCTATCTTCCTTCATCAATCTTTTCTCCTCAGCTCCACTTTCTAAAGTAAATAAATGAAAATAAAATAAGACAGGAGTGACAGTGCGTTGAGAAGAGAAAGGAGACATTTAGGAGAGATAATAAAGGGGGAAATAAATGTGAATAAACAGGAATAAGGACTGGCAGGGAGCAGTGGATCACCAACTATTTGACATATCTTGCTTCTTATTTATGTGAGCATGTACTGTATATATAGTATTGTCTTTACTGTAGGCCTGCATTAAGTACTGTATGTGCTGCAAGTGCAGAGAAAGAGAAGCCAAAGGAAGTAGAGCTCCCCCTGGTGTCTGGCTCCAGTATAGGTCATAAGCTCCGCCTCCTCCATGTTAGCAGGACCTGGGCCGAATTAAAACACCAAAATAGTTTTTTTCAAGGATGGTTTCTGTCATTTTTAGTAGTTAATACAATGTTGATGCAGTGTTAATATTTTGGATAGGTTTCATTTTAGTTATTTGACGCTATAGAAACAGGAAGTGACAGGATGTGCGACCACCAGTGGACAACATGTGTACTGCAAATACTCAGTCAAACATAAATGCAATGCAAACACTCACAACAGCAGCCAATACAGAGACGCGCTGCAAGTAGCACAAACGACAACAGGGACCCCAAAAAGTGATGAAAAGGCTCGGGATAAACGGTTAGATTTTGCAAATGAATTGCGCCTGTGACCTGTCCAGGGTGTACCCCCGCCTCTCGCCCGATGACAGCTGGGATAGGCTCCAGCAGACCCCCGCGACCCTTAACAGGACTAAGCGGGTATAGAAGATGAATGAATGAATGAATTGCGCTTGTTGTCAGATTATTTGAATTGATAATGGCTGTGGCTCAGTAGGGAGAGAGGATCGTCCATGAATCACAGGGTTAATGGTTCAGTCCAACCGAATGCCAAAGTGTCCTTGAGCAAGACACTGAACCCACAGTGTTTGGTATAGTGTGAATGCTTGTGTAAGCGAGTGGGTTGAAATGGCCATTTACAAGCTAAGAAAAAGAAAAAGGACAATAAGAAACCATTTGATCAGGATGTTAAAAGTAAAAATAAAAATCCAACACCAATGACAAGTAGTAAATGTAAATGTAACTCCAAAAATTGTAACTCCAACTTTTGTTGGTTTGCACTTTGAGCATGTATTGTGATCTTGAGGTTTTTTATTATTATTATTATTATTATTATTTTACTCTTCTTGTGTTTCGTGTATTTGCATGGGTTTTCTTGAGTTGCAGTACACGGAGCTCTCGGCCACCGTAAATTAGGAATAGGTTTGACAGGATTGTCAAGCAGGACAATTGGGTTGAGGGATATTTACAACGAGCAGGTCTTTAGGAAGGCCAAATCCATTTGACTCTGCCATCCTAAGCTACCACTCAGAACTGTGTGTGTGTGTGTGTGTGAGTTCTTGCCTTCGGGTGTTTTGTAGTGGCCCAAATATCACATGTGTGTAGAACAATGTGCGCTTTGTGCAAGACGTCAAAGAGAAATGAAGCTTAAGAGGAGCAAACCTTTAGTTTAACAGAAGGTTTCCTTTCAAAGTGCAGTGCATGTCTCGTATCTTGCAGCACATTTTCTAAGAAGTAATACAGGCCGTATTGTAGAACGATGCAACTGACCAATATAAACAGGTTTATTATATTTATTATAAAGATTCTGGTTTTATACTTCAAGACACACTATCTAGATACAAGGTTAAGATGGGAAGGGTTACAGGGAGACACTATACAGTATGACAATCACTACTTGTATATATTGTATTGATACTGATATCTTGATTTGCACTATATATGATATGATGTATTTTTTTTTCGCTTCTTATTTTTCTTATAACCTTTTTTTACGGTGTTTTGTTTTAACTGCCTCATTGTTGTCTTTATGATCGCCTTGCAGCAGGTTGGTGTCCCTGCTGCCTCATTGTCTTGTTAATGTAATGCTTTAAAAGCTGCCTGCACGTCACATTTTCTATAAAAGATCTATAAAAAGAAAAAAAAATGACTTAACCTGACATGAATCCAACGAATATGACTATAGGCTATAAAAATGCATTGTGGTGATATTAGGGTTGTTTTCAACTTAAATGTGTAGCTTGATCCATCATCAATTTAAGAGAAACAGGGGAGAAAAAGCATAAAAAAGGGTGAGATCAGTACCTGCACAACAAAAAAATACAAAAATATTTGAATCAGGATGAGCTTAGAAGATAATTATAAATAGATACTTCTACAGGATGTGTTATTATGGGGGCAGACGACACATGAACGAGAGGAAGGAGGGGCTGAGTGACTGATTCTGTGTGGGCTGATATGGTTAAAAGTTGGTGAATGGATTAAACAAGCAGATAATATGAAAGTACCGTTGCTTCTTGGCAGAGGAACGAAAAGAATATGGAGGTGAAAGAACAGGCCTGTGGGCTCAGACAAAAAAAATTAAACTGGACCAATGCCAGGCAGCCAGAGAAACACAGAAAAGAGAGAAACGGCCTTCCTGGGAAGTGGCCTTCATCTCCCCGGTACACGGGGCGTAAATCTGTCCCCTGCACCCCCGTACTAACACTCACACACATGATTTAAATAGCTCTCCTGCTCCTTTAAATGCCACCTTAACTCTGCTCAGTGGACAGAGTGACAGACAAAGAGGGGAGACGAATGCACGCACGCACACACACACACACCTGAAGAGCTTATAAAAACGCACACAAAGTTATAACCCATTTCATTGCCGTGTGATTTTCTTTTTCGACTCTGTCGCTCTTCTAAGGTCACAATCTTCTCCTTTTCTCCCCTCAACATAACAAACGTAACCTGCTCTGATGTTTTCTCCACTCCTGCGTGCCTACTTCACTCTCATCTCCTCTTGTTTGTCCTGCCTTCCCTCCACAGTCTCTCAGGCTATAGTTGGTTTTCCTCTTTAATACTTGATGAGCTTCCTGATGTGCTGGCAGCGGATTGCTGGTCGTCACTCTGCCGTTGTCCAGCATTGTAGGACGCCGGCCAGCTGCGTTTGCTAATGAACAAAAATTAACTCTGGCAAACAGTCTCCAGACATTTACAGTGTATGCAACACACACACACACACGGACGCAGCATTTTTTAAACCTATAATTAACTGGATAATTCTAGTTACATTTTATTTTGTATTTCTTGAGAGGTCATGCTTGTTCTGAAAGACATTAAGCTTCTTATGCATTTAGTAGCACCCATAAAAAATAAGGGTGATATATATATACTGTGTAACAATAGATCCTAAAATATTGTACACATTGTATATACAATATGTGCACTGCACAATACATTATATGCCTCTGAAGTACAGCGAAGTAGAAGAACGAGAGAATAAAATGGAAATAACGAAGTAAAGTACAGTGTAAGTGCGTCACATTTATGCCGAAGTACAGCGTTTGAGTAAATGTAATTTCCCATCCTTCCTCACTCATTAGTCATCATAAAACAAAGGCAAACAACTAAATAAATACTGGTTTTCTCTCTCTGCATGCATGGATTATTCCTTGCCAACTCTATTCAGACAGTGGCCAACCTAATAATGGTGTAACCTTGAGGCTACGAGTTATTCCAGTCACCTTTCAGCCAGAGAGCTGTCGTGACCCGGTCCTCCACTGATGGTAACCTAACTGGTTTAAACACCATTACACCATCTGCCATGCAACACAAACCCCCCCACCCCCCAGCACCACCACACACACATTCACACACATAAAGGCTATACTGAGGGTTTGGAGGCAGCCTCTATCAGTCAAACCTCCCTGGGGTCCTTTGGCCTAGCCAGCCAGCCGGCGCCATCTCTGCCATCACACTCACATCCTCATCGCTCTCTTCTGCCACGGGGACACAGAACCTGTCGGTACGCCCTGTATTTGTGTGTCAGACTGATAGCAAAAACCGAGAACAGGTGCTGTTATCTCGAGCCATTCCTGGCTAGACGCTGTGTCTTATGGCACCTGTGCGTGTGTGTGTGTGTATGCATCCGTTGGGATTCTGCGTCCAGACACTGGCAATGTCGTCCCTGAGTGACCCTGCAATCAGAGCCGGCTGGCACTCTTTCTATTGCACTCACACAGACACACGCAGACTTCTTCTTTCTGCTCTGGGAGTTAGGCTAATGACTGACGGTGTCAGAGACAGAGAGGACGGGCGCTGCAAGAGAAAGGGGAAATGGAGCAAGGAGAAAACCTAAAGACAGTCAAGCAAGCTAATCTTCCGCCGTGGAGGAAGGTGCAATAACACGTCACTGATGCACAGCACGAATGACGATGTAATGATAATGGCAATGTTAATGCACGAGAGAGAGGCGAAAGGTAAGTAGGCAAAACTACAGTATTAGAAAAGGACGCTTAGTGGAGAGGTGCCAGGCTGCAGTTACCAGGGTTTAACGTATACACATGCACAACACACACAGACACACGTAACACAGGGGTCCCGGGTTGCCGAGGCAACAGATTGAGCATCTGTGTGATGTGAGACTGGAGCAGGAACTGGTCTAGAAAATAATTCTGTGCACACAGCATGTGTCTGTCGTTTCCAGTTATATAAAATTTGAAATTCAGTCTCAAATCATAAAGTCTAGAGGATTTGTGATAAGGAACAGACATGTGATGAGTGATACTGGTGCACAGACAAAAAAAACAGACTTATACAGTGCGACAAAGAATAAATGTAAATACATAAAAAGGTGTTTATTCATGCAACATACAGCGTAACTGATTATGAGATCGATCTTATTCACTTCACTACTGGCATAAGGACATAGCAGTCTACAGCAGTGAGAGTCAGGCCCAAAGTTTGCCTTAGCAAAACAAATCGAAGATCAGACAAAAATAATGTACACCACGACGGGGGATCTTATTGATTCACTGTGCAGGCATGTACAGCCTGAGGAAATGTACATTATCGTTTCCCCCTGTCCTTTTCCCCAGCCACGTTCTCCCTGGTTAGTTAGCCCTCCCCGCTCTCCTGGTGGGCCATAATCAAAGCTGTAAAGCCGGCCGTTAACATGCCAGAACAAACACACAGTAAAGCAGCCGCTTTTACAACACCACTCAATACTACCTGCCCTCCGCGGCGGCTGAGCCAGAACACCGCTGTACAAACGACTGCGCTGCGCGGTGCCGAGCAATATATATGCAAACAGCTGAAGGTAAATGTATGCAACTATAAAGTCTCTTTTATTGAGCATTATGGTCAAATGGAGGGATCCGCATTGTTGCTTAATAAGATTGTAAAGGCAGTTGTGGAAAGAGTAGTAAAAGAGATGCAGACTAAGGAATACGAGTTCCCCCGGGGGTATTTTAGTTAGGGTGATATAATCCTATGTAGAACTTCATTTTCACCTCTCAACAAGTTTGTTAAAGACCTCTAAAGGGTATTCAACTTTATTTGTGCTTCAATCACCCCTAGATATTTGTTTTTTGAGCCCCCGGTGGAGGTAGTCAGAGCAAAAGATATACATAAAGGTTGATGTTTGACCTTAAAAGAGATCTAAAGTGATTTAAAAAGTCACTTTAAGTAGAAGCAGCAAACTTGGAGAACACAATT
Source organism: Chelon labrosus (assembly GCF_963514085.1). Taxonomy (NCBI): domain Eukaryota; kingdom Metazoa; phylum Chordata; class Actinopteri; order Mugiliformes; family Mugilidae; genus Chelon; species Chelon labrosus. The sequence continues at coordinate 18,879,733 of NC_140346.1, forward strand.
TAAGAAAGATTGGACAAAAGTCAGATTGTGCTGACGTTATTCTATAACACAAGTAATTTTCCCAGATGCGACAGTGCTTCCCCTCAACTACAGGACGTTTTTCCACATTTGTCTTCACCTGCTGCGCCTTCTGTGACTTGTAAATTGATTTTTAAGATGTAAAATTGGTGCACTGAACCTCTAATGGCACAATAAGTAAAGCGGAGGTCAGCATGATTTGATTTTTTTAACGTGTGACTAAAACCCACACGCAAATGACCGGTTAAATGAACGCATAAAAAAACTGTTTTCTTTCCAATGTTTGTGATAAAACTACAAGTTCACATGCAGCGTTCACAACCACTCCTCGTCCCCGGGCACGTGCGCCCGCGCTCGCACACACACAAAACAAACAATTACAGTGAGGCTTGAGTTGTGAGTTAAAGCCGAGACCGTCCATTAGCAATGGTCCATCGCTGCTTCAGGCTTAATGAAGTAGAAAGCCAGAAGAAAGAGAAACCCTGCAGACCTGATTAATGAGAGGGGGAGGGAGAGGGAGGAAGAGAGTAATAGGGATGAATACGATCGGAGGGAATGGGGTCGAAAAGAGAGAGAGAGAGAGAGAGACGAGTAATGTGTAATTAGAGCCGATGAAGTAAGAAGGGAAGGGCAGGGAGATTTTACTAGATTTATTTTATTTATTTGATCCGTGTAAAGCTGCCATGTGAAAAACTCTTACCTAGGTTTAATCCCGTCTTTGCTATATGGTCACTTCTTCACAAAGCTATCACTGTATCTCCTTTGAAAGTCTTTGTATGTCCATGACCGTTGCTTAAAACCGCAGAAAGCCTGGCTCACTTCGCTTCAGCTCGGCAGGAAATGATTAAAGTCACGGTCCGGTTAACTTGCTTGGTTGCCCTCAGCCATGTGGGCCCAGGGCGGAACCACCCACCTGTGCTGGGCCTCTTAGGAAGGCCAGGTGCACACACGCAGACACTCACAGGAATGAAATCGGTCACCTGTGCAGGGCTATGGAGCGAGCATTAGGCGGTTAGCTGTGGCTAAAGCTTGGCTATGCTCTAAAAATCAGCAGCAGGAATGCCATAGCAGGCTGGCAGCGTGGGTGTTCATTAAAACACCCAGCACCGTTCACAGGGAGAAACAAGGCCATAAAAGCAATTAATCTGCCCATAAACAAGCCATTCCGCCTGTCCAACACACACCCACAAACACACTCTCACGGCAGTGGGAGCAAAGGGGTGGAGGGGAGGAGAGGAGGGGAGCTGCGCCTCTTGTTCCTCCCGGCTCTCTTTCTCATTATCTCTCTCTACGTCTGATTTTGTTTCTCTGAACTACTCGGATAAATCCACAGATCTTAAGGTTCTTTAATCTAAAAAGGGCAGTTATCTAAATCCTGCAGCGCTAAGTTGTAGAGATAGCCCCGGACAGAAGGTGTGTTAAAAAAAAAAAACCCTCACATCACACTCGCGACAGATCACCAGACCGAGCTTAGATGCCGCAGAACTGTCAGTGATGTCATCTCACAGGGTTGTGCAACGTCTGGCACAGTCGGTCTCTCTTTATCACTGGTTCCCTTGTTCTGATTCTGTCTTTAAAGATGGATGCACATCAGTATTATAAGCTGATAATAAGAACACATATTTATTTTCATAGTGATATATTTACTATTTATTTTTTAGTTCACAGGAAAGTCTTAACAAGTAATTTTAGCTACTTTTGGGTGCTGAAAGAAAAACAAAACAATAGGCACGGCATGAAATAAAGTTATGAAACTTAATTTTTAAAAAACACATCTAGTAGCCGGTTTGATTTAAAAGCCTCAACACTGTTCCAATTAAAATATTCAAAGTGGTCACGTCAACTTGGAACTAGTCAAATTAAATCTTGAATGCAAATTTAATGACTTAAAATAAATGTGAATTAATTTGCTTATAACTAACAAATTAACTTTTCTCTCTTGGCAGCCCATGCTCACCACGGGGTCTTGCCTCAGACATCCCCATGTTTTATTTATTTTTTTAAAATCCTCCCAGCTAATTCCCAGACAGTTTCTCCTCACAGCAGAGGATTATTACAGCACAATTTAAAGTATCGGTCAGAATATCTAAAATACTAATCCATTTTCTCCTGCTGAGTGACAACTAAGGAGCGATATCGGTTAGTACCAAAGCAAGTAGAGCTCCCCCTGGTGGCTGGCTACAGTATAGGTCATAAGCTCTACCTCCTCCATGTTAGTGGGTGGGACTTGCGCCAAACTAAAACACTAAAATACGTGTCAAATATATTTTTTTAAAGAATAGTTTCTGTCATTTTGGGTAGTTAATATAATGTTGCTGCATGTTCAAGTGCCAGTTTTTTGGATAAGTTTTGTTTTAGTTATTATTAGTTATTTGACGCTACAGGAACAGGATGTGACATAATGCCGACTACCATGCAAGTACAGTGTATAATCCAACATTTCCTTGTCAGTGGTGGAGGTAGAGCAGAGCTTAGTTTTAATTAAACGAAAACGCGAGTCGGGCAGAAGTGTGGTCGTGCCATCGACTTTGCGGCGCCGCGTGGCTCCACTCCCGGACCGTACTGCACAGACTCTGGCTCCAAAGTCGCAAGATGGCACCGCCCATATCCCTGGGAAACTAGCGTCAGTTTGGTCAGTGCAAGAAAGTGGGGACGCTTTGTCCATATTTATATACAGACTACAGTCAATCCACACAGATCCCCGCATCCCCGGGAAAATAGTGCCAATGCAAGGAATTAGCGAGACGTTGTCCATGTTTACACACTCTATGGTTAGTACAGATAAGCCTCCACCTCCTGACTCATCTGCTTGTGTCACTTGTACCAATACAAAAATATTACAATAAGCATTTGGGGAGAAAATGTGCAAAGTCTCAGCAGTGTTTGCATTTATTGCAGGGGCTGTACGCACGATGAGATGACAAGTTGCATGCCTCCTCCCTATTGAGTGATAATGATTGTCTGAGCTAAGAATAGTAGGCTGCTAGCAGCTTTAATAGGGGGAATGTCTATCTGCTGTCCAACCCTATGGCTACACTTTAACTAGCTTTATCACCGAAGGAGAAGCTGTAACAATGCTGGGAGAGGCGTACAAACACAAATAAAAGAACGTGTACTTTCAAGTCCTTCACTGCAGGTGTACGGGGACGGGAGAAAGTAATAGAGGGCGTAGGGGAAAGACATAGGGAGAAAACACAAATGGACTGAAGGACAGGTAGACTCCGACAAAGGTTAGCTTTAGAGTTTGGAGAGTTTAGAGACGAAGCAAAAGCTCCCACACCTCTACTCTCCTAACATCTAATTATCCTTTCTCCATATCCTCTCCTCGGCTTTCCCACAGAAATTCACTTTCTTTGTGACATTCTGTCCTTCCCCCAATTATTTCAGAAAACCATGAAGTTCTTGTTCTAACCTTGACTTCTTTTCAGCATGTCTCGTACAGTGTCATTCTGCCCTTCAGGGTCTGTGAAGACATGAGCATGCCAGGTGTACTGCACACTGGCAAATGCATTACTGTGCCATGCTTTAATGAACAAACAGGCAAATGAGATGGGAGAGATGCAACCCCCCACCCCCCGATGCAATACGGCCAAAGAAAATATACATATCGTCATTCCTCTTGTAAACCATCTGCTTATTCCCCGCCTCAACGAGAGCCTGAGGAATGGTAATGTTAAACACAAACACACATTCCCCTCCCCTGTACGGCTCCTCCTAATTTCATTTTCCAGTCCCACCATCTCTTCTTGTACTGAGTAGCCATCAACCAGAGCCAATCTTGTGGAAAATGAAAACTATCTGAATATTCCCGGGGAGCTCGGAGGGTGAGGGAGAGCCGCGCGCTCTCCGAGCACCATTTCACCTGCCGTGTTTACGGGTCCACGCTGAGCTATTGCGTGACTTGTCTTTGCTCTCCAGTTCACAGAAGGAGAATAAAGTTGAAATTAGTTCCGGGGATATATGCGAGGGAGAGTGCGTGCATATCAATTGCAGAGACATACTCATACACACACACAGGAGTGCGCACACACACACACACACGAACATGCACGCTAGTTCAATTAGTGTCCAGTCGTGGGGGACTCAGGTGAGGGATAAGTCATGTTTACTGCACCTGTCTCTCCAGCAGGACCTGTGCTGGAATTAAAGCAGAGAGTTTGGGAGCTCTGCCACCAGAGCATCAACTGGAGGTCATAAACACACAGAGGAGACCAGCTGAAGTCTATCTTGCGTACATGATGACTCTGAGGAGCAGATGCAATAAATAAATCAGTGCATTCCCAACCTTCGGGCCAACGCACTGCATTAATATAAAGTCAAACATGCTTGTGTAAACATGAAGGCAAACTGTGAACAAAACAATTTTTTTTTTTTTTACAAATGTACTGATGCAGAGGTAGTACACCGTAAACACAGCGAAGCAAGTACAAGTGTGTAACTGTACACGCCTGGGACTCTGATTGACAGGTACATGAGTAACTGTCACTAGTACACAGCTGATGAATATTCACACTGTTATTTCAGCTGCATTATTCACACCAGCATGAACTCAGCATTCACTCTTTGCATGCACAAAGACGCACAACCTCAAACCTGCATGGTTTTTTATACAAATGCAGATGCAAAAAAAACCAAACAAAGACAGACAGACAGACAAATTTCCATTTCTCCTTGCAGCTCAATGTGTAGCTGTCAGCAGGTGAGCTGACAAAAGCGAGAAAATTGCATGTATTGGGGTGACCTTGACTTTAAACACACACTCCCACACTATAACTTCACAGCTCCTACAGAAGTTATCCCTTCTGTGTGTTGGACTCTTTGAAAGTTGCACACAGGCCTCTCATTTTGCCCATCTCAGTCAGTCAGTCAGTCAGTCAGTCTGTCTCTCCTTGCCTAATGTAAGAGGAAATGTCAGCGTTGGCCTGTAAATCTTCCTTTTAAATTGTGCGTGCGTGCCCGTGTTATGTGCTTTAATGCCGGGCTGCGGAGAGGAGTGGAAAAAAAGGGAAGCGACTTCCTACCACCACTGAATAAAACATCCCATTTGGAGCCAACAGCTATAAACCATAAATCACCTTTCCTCTTGCGCCGGGCCCCTTAACCAAAGAGAGAGGAGCGGGATGAACAGATGCACATGAGATAGACGGAGAACGAGATGCAGGTTTTAATAAATAGGATCGGTGATGTGAAGTTTCGAAAGAGATGTTTGAACAGAATGCGTCGAGGATCTAATAAAGAGACAGGGAGACGAGCGCTGTCACTTCAAATCCTACAGATTGTCATATTTTGCTGGCTGAAACCCAAGTTGATGAAACAGCAATGAAGAAAATGTTAGATCAGTTCGGAATATAAACTTGTAATCAAATAAGCATTGTAAAAGGGGGTGTGTGCTAAAATTATGGTGAAAACTTAAGGAATAGCTTAATATTTTGGGGAAATACACTTATGTGCTTTATTTGGTGACATGATGGTTCTCTTGCACGTGTGAATTTAAAGAACTTCTAGTGCTTTGCAGACTTTGGGATGTCCATACAAGGATAATTACATGACCAGGTTAAGCATAAACCAGGAATTTTTACATAAGTATAAAGCCACATCCTGCAGCCAGCTAGCATAAAAATCTGGGTATGCCATATATCATTAACGTGCACAAAAAATATAAAAACGGCACATAGCTCTTTCCCCGTGGGTTCAGTCCTTGTGCAAAAGATGTACCGAAGGTTATTCATACAGACATGAGAGCGGTATCAATTTTCCCAAAGTGAATAAGCATATTTTTTTTAAAAATATATATCTTTCGCCTCAAAGATCTAGTATAAACATGAACTACTTTCCAGGTGCAATCCCACAACTCTCATTCCATCAACTCTTCCCTACGGATTAAGATAACCAAAATGATCCTGTGACTTATCATCTCGGAGTCACGTCTGAAAGCTTGACTGACAGGAAGCCGCTTTCCTTTTTGCTCGAAGGTTGGAACAATTGCATGAAAGTCTGAACACAATCAGACTGAGAGACGCAGCAAGGTGGAGGGTGTTAAAGTCACTGTGGAAAAATAATATTGTTATAACCCTTTGCCACCGAACGCCGCCGCTTCATTTTTCTTGAAGTGTGCAGGCTGTAATTTGTGCACATAATCGCTGCGTGTTTGTGCAGATGAAGTTCAATTTTAATTACACTTTGACGCACATAACTGGGGAGGTGGGGAGGAGGCAGAAGCCAGGCAGGGGTAAGTAATGCATTTTGCCTCAATATATATTTTTATTTTATAAAGGATTGATTTTAATTGAATACTGAGGAGTGGTAATCACATCAGAGTACCAATCATTCCTGCATTACTGGCCTGGAGTAGGTTCTTGCTATAGACTAGACTGTAGGCCAGCAAGACCATCTCATGGTATCTGCAAAATCACATCCACTCACTCGCGGGCCGAGTGAACGAGGAGGCGTGGGAGTGTTCAGCAGCTTGTGTCTGTTCATGTGGCCATCTGTCTATGTACCTGTGAGTGTGGCTCTTGTGTGTGTCCACGTGCCAGAAGGTGTGTTTCACCCCGCTACATTTGTCTAACGCATTCTAATAGCTTGCAGGTTATTTACAGCCAACACATGCTGCAGCATTTAGCCGGGGTGTAATATATCAGGCCCCGTGCACCAAGAATGGACATATGACCACACACACACACACACACACACACACACTCAAGCACACAGTGGAGAAATGCAATATGGAGGAAGATGCCGGTGAATTATACTTATACTCTTTCTAATACAAATGAAGAATTGCAAAAGCCTCCGTTTAAAATAAAGTACACACTGCTATGTAATCTGAGTTACTGTAAGTATTAGCACAGAAATGAAAACACCCCAAACTATGTGCTAAAACTGAACCTTACTGAACAAGAAAGGTGTCACTTACAGCAACAAACTTAAAGAGAATCATCACCTGACTCTTTAGTTCGCCTCTGCTCTATTTTGCCTCAGCTTCATGTCCACAAGCATGACTCCAAATGAATACTCAAGTTGCACTGTGTCTGCAGGATGTGTAACAGGTTTGCTAATACTATCAGTTGTCGCTGCTTTTAATGTGTTAGCAGCGTGCAATAACACAACTTCGCGGTGTATACGTGGCTTTGCGTGCCCTTGTAGCTTTCACTTCAAAGTCACAAGTCTGATCCTGATCCAGTCTGTTTTGGTTTTGCGTAGGCTACAATTAAATCAGGTTTCGGTCCAGAGCAAGGCATTAATTCACCCTAAGCTGTTTTATAACCGACAAAAACAAACAAGAATTCACTGACACCATTTATACTTAGTCAACCAAGAAGCATGAAATGATGAGGTGAGGTTTTGTTAAAAATTCTAATACACTGCCTGGCCAAAAAAAAGATTTAACTAAGCAAATAGGTACGAACCTCCTATTGGATAATTACTGCATGGGTGATTATCTGTCAACATCAGCAGGCAACAAGTTATTTAACCCCAGCTGATGTAATGAGTAGCTTCTCATTTCTTAAACAACCATGTTGAAAGACATATCCTGTGATCGTGGAAAAGAGGAGACTGCAGAATCTAAATGTTTGATGAAATCAAATCGAAGAAAAACAACAGTAGAACTCAGGGCTATGTTTAATAGTGAAAGTAGGAGCATTTCCACATATACAATGAGAAGGGAACTTAAGGGATTGGGACTGAACAGCTGTGTAGCCTTAAGAAAACCACTAATCAGCGAGGCTAACTGGGGAAAAAAAGGCTTCAATTTGCTAGGGAGCATAAAGATTGGACTCTGGAGCACTGGAAGAAGGTCATGTGGTCTGATGAGTCCAGATTTACCCTGTTCCAGAGTGATGGGGGCATCAGGGTAAGAAGAGAGGCAGATGAAGTGATGCACCTATCAAGAATGAGGTCAGCTGACTACCTGAATACAGTCAATGACCAGGTTATTCCATCAATGGATTTTTTCGCCCCTGATGGCACAGGCATATTCCAAGATGACAATGCCAGGATTCACGGGGCTCAGATTGTGAAAGAGTGGTTCAGGGAGCATGAGACATCATTGTCACACGAGTCCAGACCTTAACCCCATCATCAGACTCTCCCATCATCAGTACAAGATCTTGGTAAAAAATGAATGCAACACTGGATGGAAATAAATATTGTGACACTGAAAAAGCTTACTGAAACAATGCTACAGTGAATGCATACTGTAATCAAAGCTAAAGGCGGTCCAACGAAATATTAGAGTGAGTGACTTTTTATTTTTTTTGGCCAGGCAGTGTGCGAAATCACACTGAAGGTGCAAAAACGGTCATTCAATAAGAGGCACTGGTTTATAGCAATAAACGCACAGAGACCAGAGAACCACACACAGGGGAAAGAAAAAACACATTTTGGGCATGTGGCAGGGGTAATGGACTTGGTAATTGCTTAGCAACAGGCAGTGGCAGTACCACCTGTCTACCAAGGTACCCACTGAAGGTCAGTGTGTGTTTCTGTGTGTGTGTGAGGGGGAGCACTAACATGTGTAGGAGGGCACCTTATTGCGAGACACAAACAGCTATGCACCATCGCCTTCCCATTGTTTTTCCAGCTTTTTTTAAACTATAGGAACACTTGGATTTTATGTGGCATCCGTCAGAGATTCATCACATTATAATAAAACACGACACACTAATGTTACAGTCGGAAAGCCTTACACAGGTATAAAGCTTATGCTAATGGCTGCAGTCTTCGCCTGTCTGTGCGTGGGTGGGAATGTGTGGGTGATCTGTGTGTTTCTATGTGTGCGAGTTTGGGAGAGGCATTATTATGTGTTTGTGTATAGGCACCCCTGAGGGACCCGGCTGACACTGTGGATCTTGGTGCCTAGGAGGAAGGCGCAGTGATCTTTTAGCCCCAGGAGAGAAGGTGTGCGACGACGCTCTCCTTTTATGTGCCGTGTTTTCAGGCCATCCTCTCCTTATCACGTCCTTTTCATCCCGCCCCTTCAGTCTCCTCACCCTTTCACTAACTCGTGCTCCTGAGTTACATCACATGACACGCACATTGACACCCCCTCTCTATCACACTCTGACTTTCCTCTCCTTGTGTTAGGTGAGGTGTGTGTGTGTGTGTAAAAGAGACCTTGACTGCAAGCTTGATTTCGAGTTTAAAGATGGATGGGAAAGAGAGAGGATTTCTGACTGCGGTGTGAACCATGGGTGTGGGTGCATTAATAAAATCTAGGCTCACAGTATATACTGTATATTTCTAATGTATATGCCAGCAAATAAGCTGAACAAAGAGTTAGGCTATCCCTCTGGCAGTGCACAGATTCCCATAAGCAAATGAAAAAGGAGTGGAGCTGCCAACAGTGTTTTACTGCAGAGACACGAGCACGAGGTGAAAATCAGGTACAGGACTAGATCACAGTCACAGAGAATAATACACGCATTTGATATTCACAGCTGCTCGGGCATTTCATGAATACCCCGCAAGATGACAGGATTGTTCAGAGTTAAAACTGCCAGCCATTGTTTAGCGAACAGCAGGGAGGAGAAGGAACACAGGAGAAAGCACTCACCTTTAGTATACCTGCTCATTCTGCACTGTCAGAGCTGTTGTAATGAGAAAAATGTTTCTGACGGCACGCGGTTTGATGGCACAGTTAGCAAGAACAGTGCGAGCGTATGCGAGCATGTGATCACGGGCCTGCACAGCCAATTTACGACAACAGAAGGGCTGCAATTAGCGATTCCCGCTTTCAACATTTGATATGTTCTCTTTGTACTATTTTCAAATGTCGCAAACCATTGCATCCACAGGGATGGAAACGGTTGAAGGTTTTTTTCTTAGTAATCAATTATCTTCTGGTGGAAGTTCTGTCAACCAACTGGTTCTGTCAACCAACTAGCAACAAATAGTCAGTTTAAACTGGGGATGCACCGAATATTTGGCCACTGAAAAATTTCGGGCGAAAAGGCCCAAAAGTGCATTTTCGGTTTTCGGCCGAAAGACTTTTATCACCGAAACAACGCGGCCGAAACAGGATGTTGTGATGACGCAAGCAACAACCGCAGCCAGCACGGGCATGTCTGCCGTGTGGACGTATTTCAATATATAAAGTATTATATAAATATTATATAAAGACCCACTGATTTGCAATTTGCAAAACGTGTTATACTGAAATTTCAAGAGGGGTGCATCTGCAAAGCATTTCTCCATGTGGGGTTTAATTTATCACCTGAAATCCAAACATGCAGCGAAAAAAGTTTCCCGGTGATGCTGCCAAGGCAGGGGTGCACAGTACGTCGACCGCGATCGACCGGTAGATCGCGAAGGCAGTGCGGGTAGCGCGCGCCATTGGAAAAATTAAATGTTTTAGTTGTTAGTCTAATCATTTATCTGCTCTACCTCCAAAACAAACAGCAAGACAAACGTTCACCTTTTTGTTTTGTTTTTTCACTTTTTATTGCGACACGCCCGTTCAGCGGCATCCCTCATTTCGGTGCATCCCTAGTTCCGACGCAACTTTATCAGCGAGCATTCTGCTTGGTCACACTTACGCATTCAATTAGAACCCCTTCTGCTAACCCCAACCATTAACCTGACGTAAACTAAAGCATCTGTTCTTCAAGGCACAATCTGCGATATAAATGTAAATTACAAAATGGGATCACTCTCCTCCGCAAACAAACACATATGTAAAGATGTGTGGGAACACATGAGCCAGGTCTCCATATGATTATCAGGCTAATGTGCAATCTGAAAAAGAAAACGTGGATTATGCATTTTTCCGTCAACTTAGATAGATAGATAGATAGATCTGTTAAAGGTGTCCCCATCTCCTAAGTTTTTCACAGGCACAGGCAAAACTTTTCAATCAAGCCTTTTTGGTGCAACTAAGGATGATTCTTTGTAAAATGTACCCATTTTCAACTGCAACACTTCAAAATGTGCATCCAAATACCGTAATGGACACATGGTTATTGATAGAGCAGCCCTGAAACACCTCAGCAAAGCCGTTTTTTATGCACAGAGGATAAAATGAACAGTTATTCACACGCAGTCAGCCTGTTTCACTCAGTTTGTCTGGTCTTTGAACAATCCATACATATGGATGACCAAATTTGTCTGTACGAGTCCAATACAAAGCCCAGTCTTTCTGTCTCGCTCAATTACTGCCTTTTCCCTCGTCGTCTTTCTCTTCTCAGAATCTCCCCTCTTATGCAGGAACTGCAGGGCTTCTGCAGACATTTCGTTTTTCCATTGTTTGCCTTTGGGTGAGGCGACACCCGACACATTGAGGAGTCTCGCCACCCTGGGGGAATACTAATAGAGGACCCCGAGTCAGTGTGCCAGGGGCGCTAGAGAGAGACTGAAGCAGCGCAGAGACGCAGAGAAAGGGTGACACAAAGATGGGGAAGTGAAAAAGAGAGATTGTCATCAAAAGAAATAAAATGAAAGGACGTCTGTGGGAGACAGAGAGAGCAAAGTAAGATGGAAATCTAAATTAAAGCAAGAGGGGAAAAAGGTATAGGAAGCAACGAACCATAGAAAGAGGTACAAAAAAAAAAAAAGGAATGTGAATGGGTCAAACAGAGGAAGTGAAGTGAATAGAGAAAGAAAAAATTGGTGAGTGAGGACAGCAAAGGGCAGAGGAGACAAAAATGAGGAGGAATGGGAAGTTGAAGATGAAAGAGTTTTGATGCCCAAACGCATAACTGAGCTGCATAAACAAGGGAGTCAGCAGAATGAAGCTTTCCCTCTTCACATCCTCCCACACATGGACAGGGTCATACAAACGTAGAAAGATATGCACATATAATGAACACACTGCAGATATGCGGTTTCTCATCCCTGAACAGGAGAAAACTTCTTTAGATTTCACTTACATTTAACACAGTCCTGGTTAACGCCCTCTACACTCTGACCTTTACTTCATTTACCTGAGCATGTGTGCTTGCAAAATATTTTTATGCATCGTGGGTGCATTAAGCTCGGGTAGCACCACAGTAGGCCCTAACCCGACTTTCATTTAAATCTCTCTGTCTCACGGCCCCCTGCCGCTTCACACCAGCAGGCCGTTTCTCCTAGATGAGTAACTATAGCAACCCTCAAAAGCAGACCAAGATAACAGAACAGCTGGCCGAGATACACGGGATCAAGGGCGGGGGGGGGGGGGGGGATAAGGGTGAAAAAAACAAAGCTGGATGGAAGGTGAAAGACAGAAAACACAGTTTGGTGAAGTGAGGTCAAGTGTATTTAAAGAAGCTGTTCACAGGTTTTGCGAATGAAAACAGCAGCGCCCAGCAGCGTCAAAGCAGACTTGCAACTTTCTTTTAACAATATACAGTTAAAAGTCAGAATCAAAAACCAGGTGTCAAATAAATGCATCTGGTTGAAGCCGGGGAAACAGCAAGGGTGATTAGACTCCCTGTGCCAGCCTTATAATGTGCACGGCAGTTAAACACAACGTGCATTTCCAGCTTTAATTTGATATACTAATACATTAGTCATCTCGAGTATAGAGACTGTCTCTATTTCAGTCTCTGTGGGTGTGTGCTTTGTCGTTCTTTGGTTTGGTATGCTTGCAAATATTTCACAATAAAAGCACTGTCAGGAAGTAAAGGGTTTCCGTCCATAGAAACGCTATGGGCTTTTAATTTGAAATGGTTACATTTAGTTTTCTATTATCAGTATGATGCAGTTTTAGAGCTTCAGCATTTCACATTAGAACGGATCACAACAAGGCTTCGTACTAAACATACTTATATACCGATCAGGCATAACATTATGACAAACTCCAAAACAGTTGTGGCTCATCAGAGAATGGACATGAGCCTTCTGAGGGTGTCCTGTGGTGTCTGGCAATAGGATGTTGTTAGTGGGGGCCTTTGGGACCTATGGGTTGAGGGGAGGGGCCTCTGTGGATCATCCCACAGATACTTGATCAGTTTGGGATCTAGTGAATTTGGAGGCCAGGTCAATACCTTGTACTGTTTTTAATGTTTTTGCTGAGTCGTGCCTAGACTGTTTTGGTGTGTGTGCCTGTGTCAGGCTGCATCCTGCTGAGGATGGCTGCTGCCAAGGAGTGTCATTGTTATAGGGTGGGGGTGGGTGCTACACGTAACATCCGCACGAATGCCAGGTCCAAAAGTTTCTCAGCAGAACATTGAAGTGTAACAAGATGGTCAATGTTATTTACTTCTCCTGTCAGTGGTCATAATGTTATGCCTGATCGGTGTATAAATTATTATTATACTAATCAAAACAGAGATATTAATATGACCCTGTTACCTTCTTCAGATGAGATAATGCACCGAATGCACAGGACTATATTGTGGAAACCAGTTTTAATTATTTAATCTCCCAAACCAAAAATGTCTCCTTGGCCTGCTGTACATTTCTAAAAACGAAATACCCATGAGGCTCCGGTGCTGCTGCTATGAAAGAGGTTGATTCCAAGTTGCAAAATTCGATCAGAACTAACAAATAATTTAAAAATGATTTGCTCTACGTTGCAGATTGCATTTTCCGTACACCGTCTTTTGCTGAAACTCAACCAAGAGGAAAAGTTAACTACGACCTCCAAGAACCGCTTGCAACTTCACCTACACGACTCGCACTGAACCGGAGGATTTTCACGCCAATCCAAGCCGTGGAACTGCTACAGCCGCCAGTCATGTAAGGACTTGAGGATTTTACACGATGATGTAACGTTAACCAACACCATATTTTTCAGAGGAGCGCGGCGTGCCTTCGGGCGTCGTTTTCAGCCGCTGAGTTGTGGACGCGCTGCAGTCGATAGCCTTCGCGCGAACCACAGCTCGCTGCGTTGCCAAGTAAAGCTGAAACAACGCTGATGGCAGTAAGCTGTGAGGGCAGTGGCAGTAAAATGGATTTCCCCACTGATATATTCACTCCTCTCAGAATAAGTGTATCGAAAGCTGGCAGAGAATGAAATCTACATTTGTTTATACTCAGCTGTATTGATGTCGGGCAGTCGGCACGCACAGTAAATATTGGGTTTTGGTAAGGTTTGAAAGCGCACCGCTGCGTGATTACTGACCCTCTCCTCTTTCTGCCGCTGCATCGCTCCATCCATCTTGCCCGCGCCCATTCCAGCTGGGTTTTCATTTATCCCTTTGTATAAATCCTGTGTTATCGTGCCTCATAAAAAGGTCTCACCCGGTCAGAACTCCGTGCACATGCTTCCTCTCGTGCACATGCATCACAATTAAAGAAGGAATAAAATCACGGATAAATCAAACACAGCGATTCTTATGTCAGAACGAAACACAACAACACTTTGCATCACCGGATTTGTTTTGATTCATAGTGCTGTGCCGTTTTCAGGTGCATGTGTGTAAAGCAGAGATGACGAGGCGCCACTAATAACCCGAGCTGTATTTTTATGGAGCGGTACTATGTTTTTCCTCTAAGGGTGACGTTCAATTGATCAGTAGTTTCTCTGTCGTGAACTGTTTACAGCCAGTAAACAGCCTCGTTAATCAGGCGGGGGGGCCTAAAACAAACCCTGTGAGCATTTACGGTCTCTTCTCTTCTTTTCCTCCCCTTAAAGCTGCGGCTTTCCCATCATCACTCCCTCTCTGGCGCTCCCTGACTCTATCTGAAAGCTAATCTCCTTAAAACAGCAACATCTCTTTCCTCCCCACCTCCCCTCTCTCCCCTTTGTCTCTCTCTCTCTTCCTTCCCACGGATTGCCCTCTGCCCATCACCAGACCTCTCTGCTTTCTCACCTGTCTGCCCGCCCTCCTCCCTTCATTTCTCTTCCCTCACATTTCCACACATCATTCTTTTCAGGCCAAACAACGCCGCTTCTGTTCCCCCGCCACCCCTCCTGACGGATGCCACCCCTCTCTCGTATTTTTAACTCGCCAGATCAAGCCTCACTTCAAGGTCAAGTTCATACAAAGGAGATAATTCTCCAATCCTGCAGTTAAATCAGACTATTAATAATGTATTATGGATGAAGCAGTCGGCAAACACCCACCTCTGCGGTCAATGTTGATCCTCTAACAAATCAGATGGGTCGGAAGGCAGGGCTATTTAAAGGTCAAACAAATTACCAGAAAACAAATAAGCTACTTAAAGCCCACCAGACACACACACACACCCTGTCACACACAACGTTTTCATTAACACGGGAGATCGATATTCACACAGCGGGATTTAGAAAGAGGACAAGAAGTGTTTGCTTTTCTAGAAGAAGTGCAAAACTTGAGGAACCGGGACAAGCGAGTGTTTGGGAGATAAAATGGATGAGCGGAGATAGGAGGGGAGATGAAGGACCGGGAGAGGGGGACGTGTTACACTGTGTAGTGAGGGGAAATGGAGACAGGTGGCAGGTGGCTGGTGATTGACTGATGTTCGGGGCAGGAGGAGATTAAAGCAGAGCCAAGAGGCCACCTTAGACAACACACAGAGAGGGAGGGAGGGGGGGAGTAAACAAAGAAGAGGAGGGAACTATGGAGGCGGAAAGAGAGGAAGGAGGCAGATTTATTTGCTGCTTTTTTAGCAATAGTTAAGTTAAAGATGTGGTTTATCAATTAGTTAACTACAGTTCTCTTGATGATTAATAGTCTCGTCCAGCAAGTGATTAATCAGAAAAACTATCTAGAGAAAAATCATTTATGAAACTAAAATACCTCGACTCGTTAACGTGGCATTCATCCTCTCTTGCTGCAACTCTGTGCACAAACACCATCAGCTACATGGCAAAAAAACAACAAAAAGAAAATAAGAACTCATCTTATTTTACCCGCAGCAAGAGACCTTACGGTGATCTTAACAACGCCCCCTCCCCTTCCGTTTCCATATCAATTAGCCTGTTGAAGTCATCCATCAGCTGTCAGGCGATGTCATTTCCAACAGGCTCCGTGACAGACGATGTGACAGAGCGGTCTCTGCTCCCACCGAATGCCTCTCACAATCAAAACGACTCACATTCTGGCTTCGTATAGCGGGGAAAGCACAGGTAGACTTATCAGGATGAATGTTAGCTCATTAAAGTGTCGCAATAATCCACGTAACACGTAAACATTGATGCGCTACAATTAATTACCCGTTATGGTTTACTATTTACACCTAGTATATGATCTTCTCCCACTCTCTTGTCTGTCAGTGGTCTTTGCTTGTGTTTTTCAAACGGAAAAAATACTGGACAGCTTTCTTTTTCTTTTCAAAACTTATGTTGAGTAAGATTTAATTACGGAGTTCGGCTTTTTTTCCAACTCTGCTCTCTAGAAGTTTTGGAGAATTGGAGATGGATATTTTATTGTTCGGTTTGGGTGGTGTGTATCTAAATAATCCAGTTCTTTTCTTGAGGGGCTAATCTTTCTCTGTGAGGATCTTTTTCTTTCACACACCTTTGGATAGAAACTCTGAGCTGGACAATCGTGCGTCAGCTAGATTTACATCAAGGTTTTTTTTTCTTTTTTTTCCACAAGTAAAGACGGAGAAAGGAGAAGGGTGATGGGGACAAACGGTCACAGGCTTGGATGGAGAGAAGAAAGGACAGAAAACCAAGCCAAGCCAAATAGTGATTTTAGAGGGGGGTGCAGGGGAAGAGGGAGGAAAATGGACAAAGGTGGAACACGGAAAATGGTAAGACAAGCTGGATGGCAGGTACAGAGAGAAGCTGGTAAAGAAAAGAGCATAAAGGGAAAAGAAAACATGGTGTGCCAGCTGTATGGGGGGAGAGGGAAGCACTGCAAGGAAATGATTGACCACAAAAACATAAAAAAAAAAAAAAAAAATGGAGAAGGAAGGGCTTAGAGTAAGCTGTAAGGAAGGAGTTTAGAGAGAAAAGCAGGAACCTGGATGTGGGTTAATGGAATAAGGAGAATCAAAAAACGATAGATGGAAAGAGAAGGGATGAGCTGGCTGGGCAGAGAGGAGATGTTCAATGGGCCAAAGCGCAGCTGCTGACAAGCCCATCTCACTCCCAGTACGACACCTTTCCACTCAACAGCTCACAGGTGGAGGTGAAACACACATACTTAAATACAGTATATCCTATACACTCATGCAACACAGCAGCAGAGCCCATGTCTTGTTTCTGTAACATGTGTGCCTGTGCTGCAGCTGAAATGAGAGCTCCGGATAACAACCCTCTGTGAGACTACACCAGCCAAAAGAGCTCAGTGCGATGTTGGGAATAAGTGTGTGCGCGTTGTGTGTACAAATGCACTTCCTTGCATTCAATTTCTCTGCAGTTGCTGTGAATGAATAATAAATGTCTCGGTGTTGGTGTCTGAAACGCGTAAAGATTAGGATTTCAATGTGACCGCACGCGTTGGAGTCAATAATTTGTTTCATCTGATGCTGGAAATATGAGAAGACTGTAATTCTTCTACACAGAGTAATGATTAATTAGTGTGAAAAGCGATGCGAAGGGGAAAAAAATAAAAGCAGGAATTGAGATGGGTGTTAAATACATTATAGAGAACAAGGTAAATCAGGCTGTAGTCTAATAATGTGAAAGAGGAAGGCGTAGTTTGTACGTGATAGGAAAACTCTATACGCCGCGCGTGCTATACGACTTCTGCATTATCACCTGACATTCGTTTTATGCCACGCTGCCGTTTCAGCATGAGGCCATGATGTATGGTTATTCCTGCGGTATAAGTTCAGACAGGTAGTTTGGCCGTTTCCGCAGCCAAGGAGCTTGGATCCTATACAGTAAGCGACACAGAAGCCTTAAAACGGCAACTTTAATATTTGGAAGTGCTGCCTGGAGCATTAAGATTTATGCAGGTTTATGGGGAGAAGTATACCGTGCTCACAGGATGTCAGGAATTTATTGCTCAGGACTGAATTAGCGGTGGGAGAAAGAGGGAAGGGATTCATGCACACAGTCGCAATGGCCCTTTAATTCAGAGCTCGGAGCAGCTGACCTTCACAACCTCTCTGTATTATGATCATTGGCACTTTGCCAGCACCACCTGCATTGTGTAAGCCATATGCTGCTTCTTCGTAAGGAATATAATGCAACTAACACAATGATGAATCTCTATGCAGCTCTATATTTCGTGAGGGAGACACTTTTTTTTTTCTGAATGTAAATTTGATGAATCCTTATTACGAAGATTTGGCATCTTTGACCGTTTTGGTGAATGGGTCATTATTCTAATGCGGAGGACACGTACTCCACCTGAGTCATTGTGTTTGCATCGAAGGACATCCGTGTGCTCGCGTGCGCCCTGTGAATATCATTATTGTCTCCTCTATTATTGTCTCTCTCTTTGGGAGCAGGCAGGTTACTTGGCTACCGTGTCTCAGCTCGTGCTCCTCGCTGATAAGCTCGGCTGCTTATCTCAACGAATGATTGAGCAGCATGTATGGATGTGTGAGTGAGTCAGTGAGAGAGGCGTTTGCGGCCGCTCTATAGGACACTGTAAACATACAGTACAACATTTACTGTCCACGTATGTTTCCGTCTTGTGGGAGGAAAGTCTTTTGTTTGCGTGGCTGTAAAGTTGCGTGGGGGTGTTGGTGAGGACCGGTTTGAGTTACGGATCTCAGGAAAGTGGTCAGTCCTCATTATCTGACACACCTTCACGGAGCTGTTTGAATGCTGGGTTTTAAGCTTTATCGGGAACTGGAACAAGTCTTAAATAAACCCGCAAGCTTGTTTTTGACGGTGTTTTAATCACCTGGTGACAAATACTTTAAAGCTGCTCTAATCAGAGATTTTATATAATCAGTGGACTCTTACAGCTGATTCTTTTGGTTTTCAAACAGCAGCTTTGATGGTGTGATTCACTTTTGCTGCTCTCGTCACAGTTTAAATATCCAAAAGACTGCTGGCCTGGATGACTGAGAACCTTCGCAGACATCTCTGTTTAATAGTTTCCTGTGTGGGGATGGGTAAAATGGTAAAAACGTGTAGTAAATTAACACTTAAGCCGAGCCCACAGCATGGCTCATTACCCTACGCCATAGCCGGACATGCACATCCCCAGTTTCGAAATGCATTTCCTCCTTGTCCACACCTCCGAGAGCCCGAAAAATGACAGAAAAGTCTCACTCCCGCCGCCTCCTGCACACAATCTACTCCCATGTTTTCCCTTTTTGCAATGACGCCAGTGTGATTCCATGTATTAGTTCCAGCTCCAACGTGCGCTACTCAGTTTCAATTGCCATTCAAACACAGCTGATTAGATGCCGACATGCGTTTTAGCAGCATAATTAGCATAGTTCCTGATAAAGCTTAAAACCCAGCAGCCGTGGCCTACTGGTTAGCGCTTTGGGCTTGTGACCGGAGGGTTGCCGGTTCGAACCCCCGACCGGTAGAAAGCGGCTGAAGTGCCCTTGAGCAAGGCACCTAACCCCTCACTGCTCCCCGAGCGCCGCTGTAGCATGGCAGCTCACTGCTCCGGGTTAGTGTGTGCTTCACCTCACTGTGTGCTTTGTGTTCACTAATTCACGGATGGGATAAATGCAGAGACCAAATTCCTTGTATACACAAGTATACTTGGCAGATAGACACTTAATCTTAACTTAATCTTAATAATTACGGAAAGATGGCGAGACCGCGGCGCACAAGTAGAAATGCTCACGGTGCAGCAGCGTGGGCCAGTTCCATCGGCTCTGCCCCGTGTAGATTAGCGGAAACCAAGCTTCTTCTCCTGAAGCCACCCATGAACCGGTGTAAAGAGGAGAAAGGACAATCGATCGAGTTTGATTACTATTGATTAATCCAGCAATCAGCGGCGGGCTTTACGAGTTTATGAGACTTGTTTTTCCCATTTACCATCTCTTCTAAAACCTGTAAGTGGGTCATTCTATATCGGACTCGATGCGAGATGCCAGACGCATCCCATCTGCACTGAATACATTTGTGACAGCCTGATATTAGGTGATCTAATGACTAATTCTAACCAGTTAATTGGAAGGTTTCCAAGCTCCTTATCAGCGCAGGAGAGATGGGCCAATGCGGATGGAAATTGCCTCACACATAAAGGATTGTTATCTGTGTAATATTAGTCTATTAGTCATGCAGCTCGATGCTAGAGTTAATAAAGTAGACATTGACACAGGGCAATGAGCGGCACTATGGGACATCCGGCACAGAGTTACACACTGCAAGCAGATGCGGGCTGAGGTGTTGCAAAGCAAAACTCTTGCTGCCGTCACCTCAATTAAAAAAAAAATATATACTATTTGTTCAATCGATCTGCCGCTCTCAATGGGAAGCACACACACAAGCGGAGAAAAGGCAATGGTGGCATCTCTAATCCTGCAAAAGCAGCAGCAGGAGTTAGAACGGCAGTGTTGGGTAGAGAAATCTTGCCTACAGCGATGTCTCAGCTTTTGGATACACTCCGCTGGTAGAAAATCATGCGGCGACACACGCTACATGCGCATACACACACACAAGCCCGAAAACAGACATGTTCACACAAACACAAACACACACGCATAGCTGTGGGGGTTTTAATATTCTCTGCCTGCTGTCCCACCTGGATGCTCAGGCAGCCTGAGGAGCATGGAAAAGAAACGCAGTGAGCAGTGAAAAGCATTTCACCTCACTGTGGGAGTGGGTGACAGGGCTCAGCTATCACACACTGGGACCCTGTAGGGTACGCGTGCATACACTGTGTCATGCAAGCAAACAGAAGTACGTATCCATCTGAAGCTGCACTGCGGTGAAACTATTTGTTTCTCAGCTTAATTTGTACTCATGGATGCTCATATGATGTACGTTAGTAATTAAATAAAATCCAAAAGAGTGCTAAACAGAGCGTGAATGAGGCTGAGCTCGGTGTGACTATAATTGCATACAGGTGTTTGATTGCAGTTACTATCCTATGGGTTTATACTACCTGTCTAACATAGCTCTTAGCCTCTTAAGGCTCTTTAAGGTACTGCGGGACATACCTGCCGTAACCTACGCAAGCAGCCTACGCCCATGCAAGCCATTTGTACTTGTGTGCTTGTCACTCTGTCTCGCTCTGTAAAAACGCCACTCAAACGCCAGTCGGCTTAATTTTTGTTTTTACTTCCTGGTTCACTTTCAACAATGATGAGTAAAACTCAATGTGTTCCATCTTTATTGATCCAAAACAATCAATTTGAAAATTGCAGAAATGGAGAAGCAGCTGGAAATACTAAAGCGCAAACACGCTACTACCAAGCGGATCAATCACAGCTCCTGTGGTCTCCGTCGGTGCGGCGTGTAGTTCCATTTCTGGGGTGGTGCACGTTAGCTACAGCATTAGGGTCTGCGTAGGGCCTGTGCATGCTCTGCGCTGTCTCCGTAGCTACGCCGTCAAATTGACGCAGAAGCCTAAACCACCTATTACCAGTTGGAGCCAAGTGTAGTTGCATCTTTTGAAGGCTGAGGTCTTAAGTTTGAAGTCTTCATGTCTACTGATGACCAAGAGACAGAGTCACTTGCAATGTAAACTTTCAGACTCCATGACTCATCTTGCATTAAGAATACAAGCAGTTACTAAAGCTCTGTCACTTTGTTGATAATGATAACTGATTATATTTCCATCAGGCTTATGTAGGCAACATTATGTTACTTTCTAGAACAGCTTGATTGCACATTATACAATATATAATCTGTCTGACATTGTCAGCTCCGTACGTGTACAGCAGCACTTACTGTATACTGCACCACAGCAAAGCTGTCAGGAAGACAGATGGCATTTTGATCACACCACAATTACAGAAGTATGGGGTGGAAAGAACCAACACGGGACAATTTTTACTACGCCTAAATTCTTTACATCACAGTTAACATTCTTCAAAGGCTAAACTTTAATAAACCTGCAAATTTTACTGGACTGGCCAAACTGAAATTTCAATGTGACTTAAAGGGGAACTACTGTTTTATACAACCTGGACTTTATTTCTGGCATAAAATACGATCGTTTACTCACCCATATAACTTCTGTGTAATTTGTATTCCTTCGGGAGATATTTAGATCTGTGTATATCCATGTAGTGGGAGCGACTGGGGCACCAAAACGCAGCCTCTAAATAACGCATTATCTGCCGCGAAACTCGTTCATTTCACCAATATTTTGTTATCGCACGCTAGTGCTATTCCCTGTTGAGTCCGGAGTTACCTGATATCATCATCTGGGGTCTGTAGATTGACCTACAGACCCTGGATGATGTCTTCTGACCCGGATGATGTCATCTCCGAGCGCCTACTGCTAGTTTTTTTGCAACATGGTTGAATATTTTTTCCGATTCTGAGGTTGTGGACGAACCATAGCAGTAGAAAATTACAGGGAAACAAGCCGACCGTCGCGGGTGCAAATATTGGTGAAGTGAACGAGTTTCGTGGCAGATAATACGTTATTTAGAGGCTGCGTTTCGGTGCCCCAGTCACTCCCACTACATGGATATACGCTGATCTAATTAACTCCCAAAGGAATACAAAATACACAAAAGTTTTATGGGTGAGTAAACGACCGTATTTTATGCCAGAAATAAGGTCCAGGTTGTAAAAAACAGTAGTTCCCCTTTAATAGCATAAGTAATAACAACATGCTCTTTATGGATATCTGTCCCTGCTGTGAAGCAGTGATTTCTCAGGTCAGTAGGAAGTGTGGTAAAACTCACACCTTAACTCATAATTTCTTTCCTACTGTTGCGAAAAATCTAAACTCTAAATTTAAAGTGATGTTGCTGTTGGAACCATAACACCAGCTAACAGATAAAGGATGTCTGAGACAACAATATTAAGGCTTTTCAAAATAAGATAATATGGTTAAGATGCTGGATATATGATAAAGAAAGTGCTGACAGATTTAAAGTACCCTACTGTTTTATTAAAACAAAACAAACAAAAAAAAAGAATCAGAGAAAACAATAACAACATATTAGGGACACCGGCGTTACAATAAAGACACAAAGCACTCAATGAAAGTGCCACAGACGCATAGAATTAATGTCATCCAGCGCGTTTTTATTCGTACGTCAGCCCCCAAGGAAGAGAAAGTTAACTAAATTTGGCTTCTATCGTCACAGCACAAGAAAGAGCAGTCAGGAACTGTTTCCCAGGTAACCGCAGGACAGGAATTGAGGAAAAAAAGGTATAAGGATAGACTTGGAGTTCAAATGAGCATAAGCGAAAAAACAAGATGAGCACGAAAAGGCAATGTTAAAAACAAGTACGTAACTAGACAGCTCAGTGATTCAAAAGAAAAGCGACATTGTTTAAGTTACTTAAGTTACTTCTCTTACACAAAGCAAGGGTTGTCTCATTTCAATACAGTATAAGATCATATTCAAGAGATCCAATCAATCTCTTCTCTTTATCCGTTGGGTGATGAAAATCATGCTCCTATCTGAAGCCTTGAGGTGTCCAGGTTTTAACTCTCTTCCTTTCACACTCCGTCTAATGCCTTCTTTCAGCATCTCCCTCCGTCTCAGACTAAAGGCAAAAGGGGGGTTTTAAGAGAGAGGGCGAAGTGTTCTTTCCTTTGTGCTATTTCATCCCATTTCTTTTCTGCACTGCCCCAAATGGATCCTTCACAAGTTCGAGAAACTTCCTTCACAGCTATTCACGGAGGAAACTGGTTTTGTTGGACCTGTGAATTATACATATTTCTGATAAAAAGACGGGAAAGGACGACATGTTCATAATAAAATCCAATCTAACTGTCTAATATTCTCAAATTAATTTTAATATTAAAACTTGTTCTATTCCCTCCTTCGACTGTCAATACAAACAACCTATGTTCCTCTGTCATCCATCGCCATCCTCCCTTCTCCGAGCTCATTTACCTTATCTCCCCTTCGCCGACCCGTCTCCGCTCATCCCTTGCACCATTACCACTAATAAAAAGTGCCATTATGGCGGCTAAATTAAGAGAACAATGCCGTTCACGACGGTTCCGTAGCTTGATACGATTTTAATGGGCTCATAAATGCTGGTGTAAATACTTGTCAGGAACAAAGTGGCTTCTCGCGGGGTCGTCGGAATTCATTTCGAGAGAGGATTTGTTTCGCAAACACTTACATGAGCATTAAAACTGGTTCATTAATGTTATTCACTGCATAGGTTCTTCCATATTGTGCACAGTGCACATAATATATACATGCACTACATACATGTTATTCAGTGCTTTTATATTTGTGAGCTTTATGACGTTAGAGGAGGTCGCAGTTCATATACAGATGCAGTCAATGGGCTGTAAATGGGAAAAACTACATTAAAGACATAAAGATGATTAAAATATGATATTTTTTTTTCATCCCCCAATGTACAGTCCATGTAAATGAATAACATTATATATGTATTATTGGCCAAATTTTAGTACTTTTATCCAGACCACAACATGAAAAACAAGCACTGTGAAACACATTTGGTTTCTTATGACACGGCAAACTTCCACACTGCAAAAAAATAAATAAAATAAATAATAATAATAATAAAAAATGACTGCAGCAGGGCTGTCAAACAAGTATGGCAAATTTAAATATTAAATTTTCATTTAAAAATTTCATTAACAAAACGTGTATTTTAACTAGGTTTGGCATTCAAAACTATAAAAACTAGTTAAGGTTATTTTCCATAAGAATAGTTTATTTTTAAATTTTTTTTATCCCATTTGTGAATGAAGTTTGAGACGCACTAAAAAAACTAAAATTAAAAACAAAGCACAACAATACTGGTATGGTGATCAAGAGCAATAAAAGTAAAAAAGATACATAAGAATCCTGTCAAATATAATCTGCAAAATATTTAAAGGATTTCTTTAGCGAGACCAGTTTTAAAAAGCAACAAAAGTATTAAATATATACATATGTATATATAAATGTTATAATTTTTTAACATGGGTTTCACACTTAAATCTCGCCTGTTATTTGTGCCAAAGTCAATTATTTTTTAATTTTTTTAAAAAAGAGGTAATTAATTATCTTTACAACAAATCTGCCAGCTTTTTATTGTGCGATCTTTTGCACGGGAGCCAACAAACAGGGCCAAGTTATGCAATGAAATCCTACTGCAGGTACGTGGTGTTATCTTCCGAGTGTTTCCCGTAGTATCGTGCTGTGCTGCAATCTTTCTAAGTGCCTTTAAGATGGGAGCGTAGGGCATAGTAACACCTGGAGCGTGTTTGGCTCTTTAAAAGCGCAGGAACATCTACATAAAACTCCAATTACACACACTCATAAAAACCCACACAGCTACAATATATCACCCCCTCTAAACTAGATTGATGAGAAATGGAAAGGTGGGCATATTTCAAAAGAGCAACGAGAACCCTGAAACAGAATGCATCAAACCTTGCCCCCCAGCTATTCTCGGCTTCGTGTAATTAGAAGGCAGCATTAATGCCGTATTAATGAGCATCAGCATGCGCACGCACTCAAACAGAAAAACAGAGAGAGAGAGAGTGGAAGAGAGACCTGGACAGAGAGATGGAGAGAGAGAGGGAGAGAAAAGGAGCTAGAGAGTGGAATTAAATCATGACGTCAAATTTATGTCCCTGCCATATTTACTGCTTTAATAAGAGTTGGGTAAGCAGAGAGAACTGCTGGAGGGCACGCAGCCTATGTCAGCAGATATTCAAACGCACACATCCGTGCACGCACTGACGCGCACACGTCCTTGTCGACGTGACCTGCTTTACATATCAGTCTCTTTAAAACGACCCGCAGCCTTTAAATCGCTCACTTTTACAGTACGTACAGTACCTGCCGTATTTACACATGGACGTGCGTGCACATTCTCTCACAGTCCGCTTTAACCGCGCTCCTAACAAGCTGCAGGGGTCATCCCTGGCGGGCTGCAGCTGAAAAAACGTGAGCGTATCTCGTTGCGAATGAGTGCGAGAGAGATAAGAGATTGAGAGATGCAAAGAGAAAGAAAATGCAACGGGGTGGGGGGTGGTGGGGGGTGGAAGATGGAGGGCAAGTGAGATAATTTGCCAGATCTAATTAAATGCCCCTCAGACATGGGCTGCCAGCTGAACCACTCCACTGATAAACCCATCCTGACTATCTCTGTTGTAAACAAAGCCTTCAGAATATCGCTCTCATCTACCCTTTTAACTTGTGCGTTCACACCTGCTTGCACACGGAGACGAGAATGCACATCAAAACGTACCGAGGCCTTTTGCCCCACGCCGCCGTCCACGTAACTCACCCTGGACGTTGAAACGGTTCATTTGATGACAGCGGAGGGGGTGCTGGCGTGAGAGAGCCCGAGCGAGCAGCTGGCCGCCCCGGTAGCTCGCAGGGCTCAGGGGCAGGCTGTGATATCTGACTGTTGGGTCAAGGTGGGAGGACGGAGCATGAAGGGTGGGGTGCGGGGTGGGGGGGTTGAGATAAAAGTCCACTGATAAAAGCAATGAGCACAGAGCTGGGCTCAGTGTGGAATCTAAATCAGCCGATAATACAACCCTGGAGAAAAGGGAGGGGACCGTGCTGCGTCTGAATGTATCCTGTCGGAGTTTAATGCGGTATCTGCAGTCGATGGGCGGCTTAACCATCTGCTGGTCTGAGAGCAGCACTGTGGGTAACCTGAGATGATGAATAGTCATTGTGTTATCACAGCAACCTGCCGCATATTACTGGAAACGCATATATGCATATGAGACTCTGTTTTAGGACATTTAGAGACATTCCACTCCAGAAGGAGCTCAGGTCAAATAATCCAAACCCACATCGGGTAGAGTCTCGTCTCCACCCTGCTTTGAGAAAGTCTGTGCCGGGCTGCTAACAGGCAATGCATGTGGAAACTGTCTTCTACTTATTAAACTTTCTTTGTGATACCTTGAAAAAGTCGTCAATGTGGAAAATGGTATTTCAGCATTCAGGAATGCAATTAATCTGTGATAGACTCTAACAAGTTTCTTAAAAAGTGAGGATTGCAGCTTTCCTGGCTATATTTTTTTGGAATTAAATGAATTAAATGACGATAGTTGGAGAGTTGGTTCGAGATAACAAAAGAGAGACAGAATTGTTTAAAAATGCACTGATCGGGCATAACATTATGACCACTCTCCTAATATTGTGTAGGTCTCCTTGGTCTCCTTGTGTAAGTCTCCTACACAATATCACAGAGAATGGACATGGGCCTTCTGAGGGTGTCCTGTGGTGTCTGGCAACAGGATTTTGTTAGTGGGGGCCTTTGGGTCCTATGTGATGAGGGGAGGGGGTTCTGTGGATGATGAGTTTGGGATCTAGTGAATTTGGAGGCCAGGTCAACACCTTGTGCTGTTATTCATGTTTTTGAGTTGTTCCTAAACTGTTTTTGTGTGTGTGTGTCTGTGTCAGGCTGCATCCTGCTGGGGATGGCTGCTGCCATCAAGGAGTGTCATTGCTATGGGGTGGGGGTGTCTGGTCTGGTCTGGGTGGGTGGTACATGTCTAAGTAACATCCACACAAATGCCAGGTCCAAAAGTTTCCCGGCAGGACACTAAATTGTCACAAGATAGTCAATGTTATTCACTTTTCCTATCAGTGGTTTTAATGTTGTGGCTATTCCCTGGCCTACATTAGTTAGTATCAACATTTATTTGTGTTGAAAACGTATTTAATTTCTTGTGAACAAACCTGTACCTTGAGCATTAAATAGTTTTCTAAACCTGAAAATTGCAGTTTGACAAAATGTGATCCCAACTCAGATCACCTCTGCCAATAAAGAAGAAAGTTAAAAAAACGCCGCTTTTATCAAATTGGTTCCAAGGTTGAACTTTCATGTCTTTCATATCTTTACACCAAATAAACAAGCCGTCTTCAGTGTGCTATGACGTAAGTAAAAACAGCTTTGAGCTAACCTCAGAACTTCTGCAACATCCAGAAGACATTTATTCGTCCGCTGTCAGCCTTCTCTTGCTCTATTATCTTAAAGCTAAATAAAGTGTGAAAATGATTGTTTTCAACCTGTGAGGCTCCAAGATACTGTATGTTTGTTCCAAGCAATCAAACAAGTTGAATTAGTCTTGCAAAAGTGCCTTAAAGTGGTCAGTCTATACAATTTGCAAAAACACAATTCAACTTTTAAGATCAGTCTTGACCTTGAATATGTGTCAAAAATCTCACTGGCCGCTTATTTTCTTTTTAAGCGTTCACAAACAAAGTCTTTTCGTAGAAAATGTAATTGGTTAAAATGTCATCACATTTGACAAACATGTAATAATAAAAAACAAACCGACTTTGAGTTAGTTTGTCACAATAAAAAAAAATATCTTTCCCACTTTTGATACCTTTCAGAAAATGTTTCCGCTCATCCGTTCAGGTGTTGAGATATCCGCCTTTGAGATTTATATCAAAGCCACAGATCCTTTAGAGCAGAGTTTGGCCGAGCCTTCAGATTTGGAAAGAGTTAAATGCACGACTGATCTTGGTGATGGGACTTTCACTGTAAGGTCCCCTCTACTCATGCCTTCCTGGCAACTTTTGAAAGGCAGTTTAATCTTTAAAAAAACGGAGAAACTAAAGCTTCCACCATCAGTAGACAAGCTGCAAAAATTCTATTCAGCGTACATCTTCATCTGCTCACACACACACACACACTCAGTACATGGACAAAAAGCCATTTCCCAGTCTGAAAGCATTCCCCATATCCATGGTGATAAATGTCAGCCAATGACCCTCTGTCCCACTGGACCGTGTGGACAGAAAGTTGGAGAGGAACACAAGAGGCGAGGAGGGAGGTCTGACCTATGGCTAGCCCCCACCCTCCCAGGGGCCGTACTGACGGACGGCCTGCACAAGGAAATGAGTGTAAGGAAGGTGGAAAAGGAGATGGATGGGAGACTGATAAGTCATTTCTCCTTGACATTCAGGCTAGTCGGGGTCTTGGATGTGGGAATAGGGTGCCCAGGGAAGGAGAGAGCCCTCTAAGAGAGATATCACACCATAATAATGTTCACTGAACTTGATGTTATACCTCCGTGCGTGTACGTGCGCCCAGTCGGGGTCAGAGTTCAAACTCAGCAGGAGCATTCACAACAAGAGGCAGTGTGCTCGTTTGTGTTTGTTTGTACATGTGGTGCATTCATGTGGCGCACGGATCGAAGTAAAGCAGATGTCTGTATGTGTCTGTGTAGTTTGTAGCCATCGTTGCGAGGACCAGATTGGACTGAATTTAGATTTAGGTCGGGGTTGGAGTTAGTTGAGATTTGGGTTAGGGTTAGTGGCCAGGGAACGCCAATGAATATCCTCATGAAGAGTTATACAAAAGCTATGCGTGGTCTTGTGGGGCTATTTTTCATTGAATACTAATGTTGTGGGGCCATGTTTTTCATGTAGGGGCCTTTTGCCTGGACCAAATCATTATTTGAGGGTTAAAACTAGTTAAGACTTGGCTAGAATTAAGTTATTTGTGTGGCTTTGTTCTTGTGTGAGAGCATTAGAATTAGGGTTAGGGTTAGGCACTTGGTTGAGATGGTTAAGAATGGGAGGTCCTCACAAGGTCTGAAACACGGGCTTGTGTGTGCGCTCGAACATGATTTGCACCAGCGAACTGTGCAGCAACACCGTTGTCTTCCCGTCGACCTTCCTCTTTGTCTCTCTGTGAATCAATAGCCTCCGACCCAGCTCTGTCAAAGTCTGACCAGAGAAAATTAAACCAGAGAAGAATGGAAAGGACACCAGTGGCCAGCCTGGATAAAGGTTATACACAGAGCTCAGACCTCAGTAAGATCTGAACAGAGCAGCACAGCATCACACGGACTAGGGTCGATGGACAGAGAGGCTGATAGCTGGCTAGTGCTAATCTCTATTTTGTGGTGTTTGTTTATGTAAAACCAGCGTCTCTATAAGAAATCAGATAAGATAAATCATATATTCTTACATTATTGCCAGCACTGCTGTAGAAAAGCTTATCTCACAATGCACAACGTATTTGTTTGTCTATAGGAGTGCAGGATAACTGACAGGTCTCCAGAAGCAAACTATTACTTAAAGTCACGGAGATAATGCAGAGGAACAGTATATCCCATAACGTTTGATTTACTGCTAATAAATGTCACTGTACCGGCTCTGCAGTTTGAGTTCTGATCTCGTTAATTCTGTATCGTATGTACGATATTCTGTTGTCCTGAAATAAATCAAATCAGGAGTACGAAAGAAAAAACATGCACAACGTCACCGATCATTGTTTCTGACAAAAAGAAAGTAATCGAACACTCCTGCAGCTTCATGTTCTCATTTCGTGTCTGACATCTTGTGATTGGTGGACAGCCTCTGAGATGATAATGGAGACAGAGGCAGACAGTAAGAATTCTTAACCCATTAAAGCCCATTTAACCATTAATCAAGAGACTGTGTTGGGATTAGGCACATTGGACACTATCAATGTTTGCTTCTGTAGCAGTCTCTTAGAAATAAGATATAAAATAAAAGAAACAGTGGGTTGCATCTAGATTTCTGAAGAGAATTGTGAAGCTGGGATTTCCATGGATGGTGTATGAATATGAGTGTATACAAAGCAATATTCAGAAGTAATACATTAGGCAGTTATTATCTTATTCAGAATTGTTACTTTCCCAAATAATGAATAATTTAAGGGTTGTAATACCCAAAACATTAATTATATTACAGTTATTTATTCAAGTGATATTTATTATCGGCATAGGCTTCCGCATCAATTTGATGTCGTAGCTGCGTGGCCTGACGTGCACCTCGTCAGAAATGTAACTACGCGTCACGGTAACGCAGACCACAAGAGCTTCGATTGGTCCGCTTGGTAGTAGCATGTTTCCACTTTAGTATTTCCGGCTGCTCCGCAATTTTCAAATTGATTGTTTTAGATCAGTAAAGATGGAACACAACGACGAAAGGTTAACTGAATAGGTTCGGAGATACAAACATTTGTATGACTCGTTTTTGGCGTAATTACTGCGAAAGTTTCAGTCACCATTGTTGAAAGTGAAGCAGGAAGTAAAAACAAAAATTAACCCGACTGGCAAAAAACACAAAGCGCCAACTAGCGTTTGGGTGGCGTTTTTACAGAGCGAACATACAATTTCTTCAAAACGACAGAAATCATTCTGGTTAGTGATTCCAAATTAAACGTTTACTTGGATGCTAAATAAATTAAACAGTTATGTACGCTTCCATGCCCCAAAACATGAATCAGAACATAACTTTTTTACATGTGCAAAGTGAACCTGACTGCTCTGTAGCATCAAAGGATGCACATTTTTAACGGTACAGCATCTATCCTTTTAAAACTAGTTTTACTACCGGCATGTTACCGTAGTGACAATGCATTCATTGCACCCAAGGAGAAACAATCAGAGGGTGGATTTACATGGTTTGGACACTAATATTTTCCTATTCATGTTTGGATTGGGCCGGCCTATTGACTGTTGAAACATTGAAACAACAGGGACTGACTGTAAGTGATGTCTGCTCTCCAGCTTAACAACACAAGCTGGGCTGGAGAGAAGTCAAGCATGCATACATACTGAACTGAATTAATGGGTATATCAAAGAAGAGTTAAGAAATATTAGCCACTTCTTGAGTCACCCTCATTTCAGCCCATTATAGAGAAAATTCCCCCACAAATGCTTCTAGGATGTGGCAATAAGTGGAAGTAATATAAGAAATAACATGAATTATTAAACACTGATCCTAAGACACTTTGCAACGGTTTTAATGTTCAGAAATGCCGGATTCTCTTCATGCCTAGTTGACGGCAAAGAAAAGTTCAATGTCAGAAAAAGAGCACGGGTGTTCCAAGTTTGCATTGCATAGTTTTATACTCGAAGTTCTGTGTGTTAATGTTTTGTGTGCTTAGGGACCAGTTGCAATCCACTAGAGGCTAACCAGCAGGAAAGCCTCCAGCTTAGAGGGTGTTACTCTCCTATACACAGGGCAGCATGCATTAAAGATGAGAGCTGCTCTCACCAAACACAAGCAGAAATGCCTCCTTGCGCTTGTGAACGCACGTGTGCAAAAATGCAAAAAAAAAAAAAAAGAACAAAACACAAAGGCACCCTGACATGCAGAGTCTCTGGCTCATCTTGAGGTGCGGAAAAGACGCAACAACTCTCGGAGAGACAGAAGCAGAGGGAGAGAGGAGAGAAAAACTTAATTTAGAAAGTAAACAAGCTGTTCACAGCTTCCTCATCTATAATGCAGAAGAGAAAGCCCCAGTGTTTCAGCAGCAGCAGCAGCAGCAGAATATACTGATGTCATCTCGAGCACTGCGCACGTACCTGTAAGCGAGAAAGTGTGCAGCACTCATGCATTCATGTATGTGTTTTGTGCCTGTGTGCAGACCTGGGCGTGTATGTAAGCAGAAATGCTTGTGTGCACTGTACGTGTAGCTGTGTTTATAGGGGATGGATGGGAAAAATCAATGCCTCAGCTCACCCATCTTCCTCCTCACACACAGAGAGACACTATGACTGAGGGGCTTTAGAAGCAGGATGGAGAGTCTGATGTAATGCGGCTTCAAACACTGGGAAAGATCAGAAGGAACATCACACACTGTCACAAAAAAACACAAGCCCTCTTTCCAACTTTCATTCTGGCAGACAGATTACTGAGGGAAACGAGCACTGGGAGCGAACGAACGAAGGCAAAAAGACAGTACAGGTGAAGTGAAAACACACAGGAATTGAAAATAGCGAAAAACGAGAGGAATCAGGATTCCTTAGGCTGCGGGTAAGGCCGGGGTAAAATAAAACTGACATCCAACTAAAACAACTGTTCGCACGGGGAGCAAGAAACAGAAGAAAACTTTGGTTGAAACAAAAGATTATCATTGAGACTATAGCTTTGTCTGGGCCAGAACGGCATTAAATGTTCCCAGTTTCCTCAGTTCTCACCACAGTATGCTGCTATGCCAGACGACTGTGTGCTCAGAGAACCGTCTGGGAGGCGAGGAGCTAAATATAACCATTACATAGCCTCTTCGCATGCTACCACCACCACCACTAGCCGCCATCCCTGCTGTCACCGACACAGCCAAGCTCCTTCTAACAGGCTGTTGATTTATCTTCATTTAATGTGTTTAGCTATGCACTGTGACAGAAAAAATCACTGGTGCATGCTTAGGACACACAAACAAGACAAAATATGTTCATTAATAAGTGTGATCGTTGGCTAGACACGCTGCTTCCTACTGTTACCAGTCTTTAGGCTAAGATAAGCTAAACTAGGTGCTCGCTAAGATTTGCTCTTACTCCTCAAAAGAAAGTATATTTCATGAAAATGCCAAACTATTCCCTCAAGGATAGACTTGAAATATTGTGGGGCATTTGCTGAAGTATGGGAAGTTGTCCCATTCAAGTCAGGGAGAGAGAGCGAGTGGCAAATACACAGGGAATGGGCAACACCCTTCGATGGAGGTTAAATGAGGAGTTAATAAGTGCTTTTGCTGGTGCAGACAGGGCATTTAGCTTCCATTTCATCACCAGAAAGCAGAAATCTGCCTCCGTCATGCTACCTGAGCGGCGTACCCTGCAAAATATATGTCTGCGCAACCACGCGCTCCGTATATCAGCATTCTGACCTTGTCCGGCAGCGGCACCGTGCACAAGGCGCCAGAAATGATTTAATAAGGTCTCATATTTTTTTAGTTGAAATCTGGAGATGAGAAAGAAAAATGAGGGTCAGAAGGGGGAAGCAGCAAAAGAAATGAAACTTACCAGAAGCAGGATACGGACAGTAATTAAGTTCTCTGAAATAAATCTTCATGCAACAGTTTTAGCAAATATGAAAGAATTTTGCCGAGCATGAGGTTTATTCTACAGGTGTGAACACGGCTTTTTGCCAGATTGCTTAAATTGCGTAAATCAAACAAGGGACCAGAAAAACATAGAACGCAGATTCATCTGTGATGGTTCTCAGTCATCCAGCTCATGGTACGAGGCAACTGAACTTGCAGAGTTTATTGAAGACGTGCCTATTTAACTGGCAACTCACCACCAGGCGTTTAGAACTGAAGAAGCTACTTGGATGAAAGGCCTTTAAAAAAACTCTACAAGTCCAGCTGCCCTTGTTTCAGCTTTTTTGGATAAAGAGTATGGATATTTATATGCCTCACACACCAAGGACAGAAATACTTTGGGGGTGACAGACAAGCCAATTAACAGTCGGCACACACGAGTGTGAGAGCAGAGATGGGAGATATAGAGTGCAAGATGAAAACTGAGCTTATAAACCCAGTAATTCTTTCTCTGTCTTTCTTATATTTTCAATGGACTTTCTGCACATTAATTTTCCCCGCCAGTGGAGATGGTTAACCACTGCGCTAATTAAAGGAGGGAGAGAATTATGGAAAGGAACAATTCTCTTCTAAAAGTTAACCGTCTTTCTGTGCTGTGTAAATAAAACTCCACCAGGGGAAAAATTGGATCTCCGGAAAGCCTTCTTTGGAACGATAATTAGCTGCTACGCCATAACGCTGCTACTCTGCTACTCTGCTACAGCGTCCAATAAGGGTGGCCCACCTTAAAAGGATGCATGTGGCCGTAAATTGGAAAAAGTTATTTTATAAGTCATTTTTCTTCTCGAAAGCTGCATAAAGAGCCATTCTTCACCTAAGCTTTTTCTCTCCCCCCTCCCTCTGGCAACTTTGTCTCTAGTGACTCTGAGCCAACCTCTTGTTGAATATGTATAATACTGTATCATGTTAATATTTCTGCTACCAAAAAAAAAAAAAGAAGTGGTATCTCTTTTTCATGCACACACACACACAACATGCACCGGATCTCAAAGTGTAAGATCTTGGGTCATTAAATGTAACATCTATGAATTATTAATCATTTACTGAGAAGAAAGGCCAAACATTTGATGGTTCCAGCATTACACGTGTGAGAATCTGCATCAGATAAGCTATGGGATTGTTGTGCATTTTAATTATTTTCTGACATTTTAAACACTAAATGATTAATTAAAAAAAAAAAAAAAAAAAAAAAGATCTGTGCATTGATATGTACAGTCACCGCCCTAGTTTTGACGACTGCAAAAAAAAAATAAATAAAAAAAATAAAATAAAATAAAAATTTGTATTTAGAGTGATCAAAGTGAAATTAGCATTTTTATTAAATACTTAATACCCAACAAGAAATGTATAACTACTACGCATGCATATGGTGTACGCCGCTGTCCTGGCTCCACTAAAAATGTGCATCCAGTGTATTCTCATGTGGAGTTTGAAATCAAACACAAGCATCTGATATATACTGTCAACTCCAGCTTTGACACCTACAAAACAGTGGAATGCACATTACAATTTAAATTTAAGCCTGCTCTATATACGGCAGAATACACACACCATAACTATGGCAAACTTTGGATAGATGAGAATGAAGAATATTAATCAATATAACAGTCTTTACATTAAACTTTTTTATATTCTTTCCCTGAGGTCTGACTCATTCTGCAGCTGTCCAGACGTGATGAGTCTGAGTTAGGGCAACTGCTATCGCCTTCCTCCAGGCAGTGTTTCTTTTCTCTCTTTCTGCCACTCCCATTATTGTCTTGGTATTTTGGGTTTCATACTAATTCTGCTCACTCATCCTGTGTTCACTCTGTGGCAGGAAATAGCCTCTGCTGAATGAGGTGGCAGGAGGAGAAACATTCAGAGTAAATGTCTTACAGTAAACAGTAGACCTCTCTGCCGCTCTGCTTGCGCACACACCATTATGACCGCGGAGATAGAACAGTAACTCATGAATAGTCATTTACCATACACAGGGGCTACAGACCCAGAGCATTTCCTGTTTGCCATTATAGACCAAGCTTATTGAAATTGCTTTATTAGGCGTTTTGTGTCTCACACAAGGAGATCTGTAGGAACTAGTGATAATTACCAGGTCAAGAACCCAACATGTCAAAGATCTCAGAGAAATGATATTGACGGGATGACTTAATAACAGCAATAGCTAAGCAAAGTAGCTAAGAAAAACTCTTCCCACTTGCTCCATGTCCTTCTGGGGGGATCCTAGTGAATTCTCAGGCCATGTGTGAGATATAATGCATCCAGCATATTTTGGGTTTGCCTGCTAGTCTCCTGCCAGTTGCTTGGAATACATACGCATGTTATACAGTGTACAGCAGATTTAGTTAGGGAAACTGAAACTGCTTAAACCATATGTGAGCCAACTTAAATTTCAGATACAGATATGCCAGAAACCCATCTGAGAGCCCTTGAGGTCGTTGATAATTCTGGCAATTAATCAGGCGCTGTCGAGCAAACTGCGCATCACATGACAACTGATCTGGCCCTTCTTCTCGATTCCAAAATTAGTTGACCATTTGGGGACTAAAATAAGGCTTAATGCGAAAAGATACTTGAACTCTTTTATTTGGGGCCACTCTTCAATCCCAAATCAATGAGGATGGATCCATCCCAGGTGTTGGGCCAAGTATCTCATTGCAGTGACCTCATCTTAAAAAACACTTATCTGCAATATTTGTCAGTTTGTGACATTTAATTAAAGAGCTGAACAAGATAATGATTTCAGAAGATGAAATATAAAATAACTACCAGTCACAAATACAATGTGGCACTAGGAAGGAGAAGTGGTTATTAAGACGAAGAAGAGTGGTTAAAGAAAACTGATGGAAGAATTAAGGAGAGGAAGTACAAAACTGGAAGAAGAGTTTGTGCTATAGCAAGAAGAAGAAGAGAACATTTGAGGAGGAGTTTAAAGGGATACTACTGTTTTTTACAACCTGGACCTTATTTCTGGCATAAAATACGACCGTTTACTCACCCATTTAACTTTTGTGTAATTTGTAGTCCTTCGGGAGATAGTTAGACCAGCGTGTATCCATATAGTGGAAGTGACTGGGGCACCGAAACGCAGCCTCTAAATAACACATTATCTGCCGCGAAACTTGTTCATTTCACCAATATTTTGTTATTGTACGCTATTGCTACTCCCCGTTGAGTCCAGAGTTGCCCGTTATCACCATGACCCCGATGTCTTCTGACCTGGATGATGTCATCTCTGAGCTTGTTTACCTGTTATTTGCTACTGCTATTTTTTTTGCAACATGGCCGAATATTTTTCCGATTCTGAGGTTGTGGACAAACCATAGCAGTAGCGTACGATAACAAAATATTGGTGAAATTTCGCGGCAGATAATGCGTTATTTAGAGTCTGCGTTTCGGTGCCCCAGTCACTCCCACTATATGGATGTACGCTGATCTAATTATCTCCCGAAGGAATACAAATTACACAAAAGTTATATGGGTAAGTAAACGATCGTATTTTATGCCAGAAAAAAAGGTCCAGGTTGTAAAAAACAGTAGTCCCCTTTAAGAGGGTAAGATTTAAGAGAAAGCTCTGGCTTAGGAAGAGAACAAGGAGATCCTCTTTTGTTTTTGCAAGACAGGATAGATTATAGGATTACAAATTGATAAATGAGAGAGGTTTATGGCATGGACATGAAGTAACGTGAGATTTACCACAGCTTTAAAAAGATCTAGAGGTACCAGTGTCAACAGAGAGCATTTGGCAGTGCTTTGGACAAACCGGTGTTCGGCGAAAAGTTGCACAACTTCGAGCGCAGACTGACAGTTCTCACCTTTCCAACTGAATTTTTGCAAGATGCTTAGAATTGTGATTGACAGGTTTGGGGAGCTGCAGGAAGTCATTTGCATAAGTAAATAAGGCCATCCTGAGCAAGTTCACCGTTACCATGGTGATGGCAGGAGGATTGCGGGGACACACTTGGCCGATGTTTAAGCCGCTGGGGGGGGGGGGGGGGGGACCGGGCAGGTGCTCTGTATGCGAGTGCACATGCCTACACGGGAGAACGTGCACGCTGTCCACACGCGTGCCTTTACAGTAGCTTTACAGTTCATGGAAATGCGTATGCAAATACATGTGCTATCACAATGGCTTCAAAGATCGAGCGACCTATTATAGACAACGGCAAAACTTCAAAGCAAAGGCTCTCGGCTGAGAAGACGCCCTGCATGCTAAAAGCACACTTCAACAACACTAAAGCCGTTTTTACTCACACGGATGGCATCAGAGAAATGCATCGCGACGGACGATTTTTTTTCACTCCCTTTGTTTGCTGCTCTCTTTTGTTTGTGATGGAGTAAAGAGTGAATACTCGTTATGTGCATGCAACTAAAGGACAACACCTTGTGTCCTAAACCAGATCAAAAAGACACGACAAAGACAGAGATCAAACTCAACCACAGGACATACAAACTTAACCTGTATTTTAAAAAAAACACGCACACACACAAAAAAAACAACAGCTGACACCATGTGGCTAAAGGTTAGCCTTGCAGAAGTCAGTCAGTCTGAATATTACAGTTTCCAATATGAGATTTTTGTCTAGAAAACATTGACTGAGACTTGGCTTAGCCCTGCATCAAGCGTCGGAAGACTCTGCGGAGATGACGACGAGACTTGCTGCCTCGCCGAAAGCTCCTGTGACTTGTGAGCAAATACTTAACCCTAGCATTGTAGAAAAAGGTTCCTACCGACACAACAGCACACTGGCCGCTGATATACTCATCTGCATGCTTTCGGGGGCCTTAGGTGTGTCTGCAGATAGAAAGATTAACAAATAAACCGTGCGAAATTGCATGCAATGTGAAAGGACAACCACCGCAACCCAACGTCTCATTAATAGTCCCCTTTATTGAACTCCTGCCTCTGTGTTAGTGTACAGACTAACGAGACAACCCGGACTTTATGATATCAGGGAGGTGCCTCCAGTTTAATAGTCATTGACCGGCTCATTACTCCTTTCTACTTGGCTTCCTCGTGGTCGATGTAAAGAAGGAATAATCTGCGGACGGTCTTTACTGAAAGCTAAATTGCAGAAGAAGGGATTATTCTTGAGACTTTAAATGAGCTCTGTTTCTGGTAAACCCCACAACAAGGGAGTTTGAGAAAAAGCGTGCTTTGTGGAATTATTTTATTATCCTTTTTTCTCACTGTGCTGATAATTAGAATAAAGGAAATGAATAACGTATGGGCCCGTTGCACACTACATGACATAAAACATGTAACTCCCAGCGTCGAGGTGGTTTTCTCGCTCTCTCCTGACCTTCCATTGATGTCCTCCTCTAACATATATGCAAGCTTTTGATTTCCTCTCTGAGGATAGCTGTCTCCCCTTCTCCCTGAGCCCCTTCCTCGCCACAAAGCATACTGTAAACACAGCACGAATGCTGTCAGAAGAGCATTATAATGCCTCTGATCTGGTTAATGGAAAGTAATGGTAGCTGGTTGATGAGCAGAGGGGAAGGGCGCAATTAAACGGCTGAGCGAGGGAGACTGAGAGAAGGGGGAGCAATGATAGGAAGGTAGAGAAGGGGTGGACTATTCTATAGGTCTCCTGTCAGTGCGGGTCAGAAAGGAGATCAACCCCCAGCTCCGCTCCTCCCTTCTGCTGCCCTCCGCTGCTCTTTACACTACTCCCCTCTCCTCCAGGGATCTCATTATGGCAGGCTCATTGGCCATGAGGACCAAGCCTATCTGCGTATGTGAAGGGCTAAAGAGGGGGACAAACCCTATGTGTAAGAGGAAGAGAGTAAGTGGGTGTGAGAAAGAAAGAGGGGGGGGAAACTGTAGGCTGCAGAAGAGGGAAAGGGAGCAGAGGAGATAACTGGAGGGAGAGTGCAGGGAGAAGTATGCTGAAATGGAAGAGTAGAGCGTATAGCCTTAGGTACCAGATTGCTATTATGGCTGCAGATGGTTGGGAGATGCTTCCAGCAGATTTATGTTTTGTTAGAGTCTGTCTGTGTGTGTGTGTGTATATGTGACACATCCATGTCCATGTGCAGCCATATGTGAGCATGCATGCAGCTACATGCTTGTTTAGTTTAAGTAATGCCAGCTAAATGACATGCAATTTTTTTTTTTAGATAAATAACCAATTAGAAGCTCATGGGTTTGCAGTGAACTACAGCATGCAATCAAATCCCCACACGTCATGGAAATGCCGGGCACAGCCTGCTGTAAAGATCCAATCAAGCGATTCAAGACAAAAACAGCAGAAGATGCAAAAAAACTACTTTCCACTCAACATTTGTGGTGTCCTTCCTGATCGAGATCCACCTCGGCCCCTTCTTCATTTTGTCACCTCTTCTCCATTTGTGTAACGGCTTTCATTGATTTGTTTTGAGGGTCATAAGGCGCTTTTAACGTGCCGCCGAAGATTGTTGGTGTGAGCATGTGTGCATCTTTGCAGGTCCGCTGATTGAAGCAGATAACATTTATCTTTGGCGAAGACACAGAGACAGTGATAAAGACCGGATTGGACACTTTGACGCATATACCTGCACGTCCGCGCGCGCACTCAATCCCACGCGCACACACCAAGGCTCTAATGCAGAGTTATTATCCTCATAATCACTCCAAAAATCCACTGCATCTTATCTGCGTCCTACCTCCTCCTCCTTTCAGCTTTTTAGCCATCCATCGTTCTCTCCCCGCCTCCAGGAGACATTAGCTCTCTCCTCTCCTCATTTTCCCTCGCTGCCATATAGCCATGATGAATCTCAAAGATATCTTCCCAATGGGCTTTCAAAAAATCAATGGCTATTTTGGAGCATCACTTTCAAGTAGAAGCTTGTGTGCATGCCGGGGTATGCACAACCGCGTCTAGGCAGATTCCCATATGATGACAAATCTCATATAAAACCCTTAAATAAAAAAGATTTCTCAGCCTCAAATAATAGCTGGCGGCGTTCCCAGCAGGAACAGCTATAAGGAGAGTTAAATATGTATCTATAGATTGCATGCTGTGTAATTACTAATGCTGCGGTGGCTCAACATTTCAGCAGCACTAACGTATTCCTGGCAATTCTTTACTAGCAGTAAGGGGTACCAGTTTGGAGTTATTTTGTTTTGTTGAGCTTCTGTTGGAAAAAGTCAACATTACCTGACCATTTTTCACATTAAAGAGGAGGCACTTTAACGCACTGGAAGTAATTTAAGTAGAAACAACTCCCTTCAAAGTGCTGAGCTTCAATAGCAGTAGC
Source organism: Chelon labrosus (assembly GCF_963514085.1). Lineage (NCBI taxonomy): Eukaryota > Metazoa > Chordata > Actinopteri > Mugiliformes > Mugilidae > Chelon > Chelon labrosus. The sequence continues at coordinate 18,920,652 of NC_140346.1, forward strand.
TCTGATTGCCTGTTCAGAGCTGCAAACTAGTGCAGGAAAAGAAACGGATCTGACAAAAATAGACAAAACAACAGAGTGTACTTCACGTTTTACATCAGGGGTGCCCAATACGTCGATCACGATCGACCAGCTAATCGCGAAGAAAGTGCGGGTCAATCGCATGCCTTTCGAATAAAAATCTTGTAGATGTTAGTCTATCATCTGTTCTCACTATGGCATTTGACACTTGGTTGACGTACAACACACTGAGAGACTGACAATCTTGGCTCTCCCCATGCATGTATGTGTGGTCAAATGCGCAAGGTGCTGTAAAACTCTTGTGAGCTAAGTAGTTGGCGTTTCAATCTATATCGAATGCAGAAGAGGTATAAAAATGAGTGGGAGTGCTGGAAGAAAAGTCATCAGAGTATGGTAAGAGACCATAAATGTATTGAATTGTATTGTGACATAAAGGTTCATGCAGTTATGCAAAGCGGGTCAATATGTGTATTATATATAACACATAATTTATGTACACATATATACATGTGTACATATAGGCATATCATTTTGACTTGGCCATAGTAAAAGTAGTTTGCAAGCAACAAGCAATGCAAATGCTTGCATGACTGCAGGATCAGGATATCTTGAACCACCCTCTCCTTACTTAAGTATCAAAAACATTTAAATTATGATTGGATTAATGTCGGTGAGCTGAGAAAAGTCAGAAAAAAGCGAAGCAACAAAAAGAAGAGTAGGACACAAGTCCGTAGAAGTGCAATGGGCATTCGACCATTTGTAAATTGTAAATAAATAGATAAAATACTGTCGATAAAATCAGTCTGAACAATGATAAATAATGTGCAAGAGGTGCAAAAAGTGTATTTAATTGGGAATGAATCAAGAAAACAGGCATACACTGAGAAAGTACTGATTTAAAAGCCAATTAAAAACAGTAAAGGGATATCTAATTGTAGATGTAAAAAGATGTATTTGCTATTTGGAAATGTACAGTACAGAGTGAGCAATCGCTTTATACATGATGAGTGTTCATTTAAATAAGTCTGTGTGCACGCCAGGACAGAATATTCCTCTGGAGTTTATATTTTGCTCAAGCAATCACATTTTCTTCCCTAACAGATACAAATGCAAGAGTTAGTGTCTCTCAGGAAGCCAGCTGAGCTCGGGTCTGTTTTGACAGTAAATAAGCTAATAGGCAAATGTCATGGCTATTAAATGAGTTAAGCCCGATCGATGTCAACTCTCGAGCAGGGGTGTATAAATTCATTTCAAATGAGACACCAACTGACACCAATAAAACATACGTTAGCATCTGTTTACAGAAACGAGGGGAGGGGAATGGGGGGGGGGGGGGGGGGTTGGCGGGGCGGCGGCATGCGTTTTTGAAAGTGGATGTGTGGAAGCGTGCATGTGCATGGAAAGGCAATGGGAGGGAAAGCGAGGGATGACACGGAGTGAGGGTGGGAAAAGGGGATTAAGGGGGGAAAGAGGTGGAGGCACGGATGAAGCCGTCTCTTTGCTTTGTGAGATTCTTGGCGGTGAGAGATGAGAGAATGATCTCCCACGCAGGCTTGCAGAAATGCTTACACTAACACTTTGCTTCTGCCAGGGCCCCCGAAAAGGAAGGGGGGAAAAAGTGGAGACGTGTCACAGAGACAGGACCGGATCAATGTTCACAAACAGTGTTAGCAACCGAGCAGCCACCGGCGCAAACTTAATACAGCCTAAGCACAGATGATGTCATGTTTTAGCTATATTTCAGAATCAACTCAATCAAGTCTTTTTTGCTTGATTAGTCTTCTCTCTTCTCCCGCTCTTAACTACCCACAACTTCAACAGTTTCATTAGTGATGAGGCAGCCCGGCGTTAATGTTAATTTCATCTCGATTCTCCCATCAACACTTCAGGTTCGATCGTCGGCTTGTGTCTCTGAATCAAACTCACCGAACATCGCAGCGGGCCACAATCAGCTGTGAATCACGGGGGTTCCACTCAGCCAACAAAGTCAGCAGATATGGATGCTCACATGCAAATGCTCAGGCTTTCACACATTCAGATCGCAGTATGAAAGGAGCACACTTTCAAAGCAAAATACAGGGCAAACTGAGCAAGCTTCTTAACACTAATCTACATTTATGCTTAAAAAGCAGCGGCACTGCTGAAACGCACTTTGTATCCATTACAGCCTGCAGATCTTCATCTATTAGTTATCGGTAGTTTAGACTCTCCGCTGCGTCCAAGACCTCGTCTGAATTCAAAACTGCGGCCAGTCAGTTATTATGGATGTTTCTCAAATTCACCCAGATGAGTGGACATGCTGAATGTTAAGTTTAGCCTAAAGGTAGGTTAAAAACACGGCTTGCACTACTACGAGTCCTGCCCGCAGCATTTAGCCTTAAACACGTTACGCATTTTGGTGAAGTATTTTCAACGGTATCTTTAGTTCTTTTAATGTGAGTCGGAGGGAGGACTAGATGAGGGGGTGGATTTATCATATCTGCATGTTTAATATGAAGTTACAACCAGTTTAGCTTAGCATATCCAAGCTGTGTAGTCAAATAAATCACTGCACCTAGCAAAGACACAGTCCCCTCTAAACTGATATTTTAACACTTTGCTTTCTGTTTAGTTTAAAGAGGTGTTCTTTGTGAGCTTTATAAGTTCTAGCAGGTCGATTCGTTTACCTTGCAGAACCTGGTTAGCTATTGGTGAGTCCTTATGCTAAGCTAAGCTAACTTTCTCGAACAGATATGGCACCAATCTTCTCCCAAAATGTCAAACTTTAATTCTGTTTAGATCAATACTCATCTCCCAATGTGTTTACTTTAACAGGTTTTGGTATTTAAATGCACACTTTATTTTTTTTTTTTTATTTTTTCTTTAGATTACCATTTTGGTTTGACCCCACGCGCCTTGCGTTACTTGGCAGCTCCTGCGGGTCAGCCCACATAAAGCAGCAGCGTATCCAGAACAGTCAAACCTATTGATTTACTATCAACGGGCCAGGCATGACCAGAGCAGGACATGTAGGGCCTGCCGCCCCCCTCCCCAAAGTGCATAAATAATACATCTGGGTCTAGTTTTACAGCACTAGACTTGACAGCACCATACAGTATCTGGACACGCAGCTGCAATATCAACTTGACACGGAGTTTAATTCTGGGAGGTATCATGAGTGTGAACTGAGGATGTTTTTATTAATTTTTTATGTTCGAGCAGACGAGGAAAGCAAAACCAGTGGAGTGTGTGGTGCAGTGTCTTCTCTATGTGTGCGTGTGTTCAATATCGGAGTTTCATGAAATATGCATGAAGTATGTTTGAACCTTCTCCCCCCGCCTCCCCTACAGGCCAGAAGGAAGGTCCTTCAAACCCACATGAGCCAACATGGACACACACACACAAACACACACACGGATATAATGTGGCACCCTGGCCTTACGCCTGATGAATGTCTGTCCTTCAGAGAACACAACGTCCACAGGAGAGTGAATGAGAAGAGGCGAAGGGAGCAGGACGGAGCAAGACGGCTCGAGAGGCAGAGCGGGAAAGAAACAACCTGGATGCAGGGGTGTGAGCGGGCACAGGTGGAGGCGAGTGGAGCGACGCGAGGGGGTAAAGAGGGTAAAGGTGGAAAACAGCAGTGCTTTTTCACCATTACTCCCCCGCCCCCTTTTCCCTGAAAAACTATTTCTAAGAGGAAAGAATGTGACTGTTTGGAGGATAGAAAGTGTTTAATTACATTTCAGAAGGCGTTCGTTGTGTGCAGGTAAACAGTCTGTGCGCGGAGCAAAAGAGGCAGAACATCCTGGCATAATCTGTCGGCAAGCAAGCCAACACGTCGTATTTGACAAGCTTATTTCTTAAACAAAAACTGGCAACTTGTGAAGCAATCCTTTGAATTCCTTGTGAATGACATCTCTCAAAGTCAACTCCATTCTCCCTCTGAGTGTAATTTTTGACCTGTGCACATAACAGGAAGTCTTTGCTACACCAGAAGCCAAAAAGTACTGGTCTTTGAATGAAAGCCAATTGATTCCCAGATTGCTACGATCGTTCCATCTGAAGCAGCGAAGTATGAGACTGATGGTTAGTAAACAACATTCCACCAGGACCTGCAGGACGGCAGGTCTGAGGCTTATTTGATGGTGGACGAGGTGCAATAAAATATCCCTTCAGTTGAGTATTAACATGTCAATATACTGTGTGTTAATCAGTTATGATTCTGGATGTGTTCCTGTATACGTAGCATAGTAAAAATATCACATCTTCGCCCAAACTCTTCGCTCATATTTTAAATGTCCATGTCCCTCCGTTTGTTTCTCCCAGGAAATACCTTTAATTTGCATGGTCCTCGTACTTTATTATGAACACATACACTGATCAGGCATAACATTATGACCACCTTCCTAATATTGTTTAGGTCTCCCTTCTGAGGGTGTCCTGTGGTGTTTGGCAACAGAATGATGTTAGTGGGGGGACCTACACCTTGTGCAGTTCATGTTTTTTTAGTGCCTAAACCGTTTTTGTGTGTGTTGCAAGTGATATATTGTGTGTGTTGCAGGATGCAGGCTGCATCCTGCAGGGGATGGCTGCTGCCATCAAAGAGGGCCATAGCTATGGGATGGGGGTGCCTGGTACATTTCTAAGGAACATCCACACGAATGCCAGGTCCAAAAGTTTCCCAGCAGAACATTGTATTGTCACAAGATGGCCAATGTTATTCACGTCAGTCGTAATGTTATGCCTGATTGGTGCACGATTTCAACCTCTGCGACAGACTGGCATGTCAGCTGAATGCCGAATGATTAACCAACGTAACTCAGATGCTGTCAAAGTTAAAAAAAAAAACCTAAATGCACCTGTCAATTCAAACAGATATGGACTGAACAATGTCCCCTTACATATGCTGGTCAACGGGTTAGTGGCCTTTTGCCAAAAATAACTTGAAAAAAATCAAATTTCTAAATGGGAAAATCACAAGTGATATGCTGATATTAATGTTATGTTGGTAGGTGTGGGCATTGTTACACAGTAGGGAAAGCATTGGTGTATTAATGACTTTCTGCTTTGTGCTGGGATGTCACCTGTGTGTTCCCTACTGTGTTGAGCCAAACTGTAAAAACCTGTAAGTGTTAGACAAATATACGTGATAAAAGAGTAAAATATATCCTATGAAATGCAGTGAAATAGTACTAGGAAGTAGTGTGAAACAGCAACGCTCAAGAAAAGAGCAAAGCACTTGACTTACCGAGAGGGAAGACAGGGTTGTTTGTCATTTTGGTTTTTAAGTTACAGTAGCTTTCTAATTAGGAAGACATTTTGCTGCTGTGTAATGAACAAACTCTTTCAACCAGAACAAACAGCCTGAAAAACACAGCGCACACACACACACACACACGCACACACACAGTCTCACCAGGACACGAGCCCATCTGTTTTCTAAGGGATTCTTGTATCCTTCTAACACCGCTTTAAAAAGAGGGTGAGGAAAATAAAAAAGCAACCCACACACGGCAGCGCTAGTACAGAGACATGACATCATATTCTTCTATGCCGAGTCTCTGCAAAGAGCGTGGGCAGGCGTGCGCGGGCAGCTTGTGTGTCTCGATGTGATTACTACTCAGTGTGTGAGCCGACACAGACCGGGAAACCAGCACAGCAGACTGTATGTATGCGTGTGTGTGTATGTTTGTGTCCACGTCTGTCACTTAGAACTTAGATCTTGCGGCGATCTAAAGGCATCTTTTTTTTTTTATGCGCCATCTCCTCATCACCGCCCAACTTTGTTATTTTCTCCATCTCTTCTCGCTATTTATCTCCTGCTTTTACAGTTATTGCGTTTTCTTTTCTCTCTTTCTTTTGGCTTTTGTTTGGCTGCCATGCCCTGTGAGCAGTGTTTAATTCTCACCAGTGCTCCCTCGGGAGAATGGAGGGGTGAGGAGGGAGGTGGGGGTTGAGACGGGGGAGGACAAGGGCAGAGGCACTTCATTAATCAATCAACCAGCTTTGAAAATTTACCTAATTAACCGCTAATTACAGATCTGGGCACAGTGCCAGTTGGCATCGCAGCCGCCGCCGCCAATACGACCCCCGTGGTCCCCCAAATGACACTGGAGGTAAACACCCCTCCCTCCCGCCGTCCTATTTTCTCTCTTCTTTATTAGCCTGTCCGTCCATGCATCCAGTCACCACTCGTTTTTCATTCTCTGCACAAACACATCACGGCTGATAATTCACACAAGCCCGCAGATGAGATGCCTGCGTCCCTTGGCTCCCTCTCGCGTCACACCATATGGCCGTCGTCTTCTCGCAGTCTTACCGGAGAAATGCTGGAGGTCATCGCGGGGTCCTGGAGGCTTTCTGAAGTCACCGTCCCGTCCCAGTGACGGCTGGTATCGTTCTTGTCTTGTACCTGCCAGCTCTCTCTACGGTACATGCTGGCACGCCAGGCCCGCTGGATCCTGGAAACATAAGGAGGAAAAAAAAATTGCATGTGACACCTGACATCTATATTTCACATCAAGAGATGAGATTAAAGTCTGGAGTTGCCAAATGGGAGGGGATGTGTGTGGCATTGTGCGCACAGGGTTTTAGAAGTTTTTAAAAGCTTTGTTCATTTCCTGCACAGACGATGTTTTATGACTGGATGTCAGCGCACTGGCTGATGGGCATGAAACTCTCCATAATGAATTCTAAGAAACAAGTAGTAGCGCGTTTCCGCTTTAGTGTTTCCGGCTGCTTGTGATTGTTTTGGATCAATAAAGATGGAACACATCGAGGAAAGGTTAACTGAGGAGGTTCGGAGACACAAACATTCGTATGACTCGTCCTGGGAGAAATTTCGGCGAAAGTTTCAGTCGCCTTTGTTGAAAGTGAAACAGGAAGTAGAAACAAAAATGAACCCGTGTGGCAAAAAGGACACAACGCCGACTAGCGTTTGGGTGGCGTACAAGTATAAATGGCTCGCACCGGCGTAGGCTACGTGTGTAAGTTTTGCCGCCTATGTCCTGCAGATGTATAAACCGCGTTTTAGGGCCTTGACATATGGGTCCACCCTTGGCTGGTTTTGTAATGCGCCTGGCCCCGTTGCCACCAGTTGGACCCCTCTCAGCGGGTCGATTGTGCACGCTGCATTGCTGATGGAGCCCATCAGTGTTTGCTGTTCAGCTAAACAATCAAATCAAATTTAAAAACAAGATTTTAATCTCTTGTGTCTCTTGAATTTCGGTGGTAAAACATTTCTTGAGGAACCACTGGAGCTTTCTCTCCAGCATTTTATTTATTAATTTATAGCCTTGGAATCTTGCTTACACAGTTTCTTGACCTCTCTCCTCCCGTCTCACCTCGGTTCACAACCTCTACAGATACCTCTCTCCGCGTCTCACTTCTCCCTAACTCCAGGGTCCGGGATGGAGTGTAGGATCAATTACCCGATGGAGAAACACATTCACCTCCAGCAGAGCAGAGAGACAGCTGAGCCAAATGGAACAAATTGAATTAAGCCATAACTCCAAGCTCCAAAACCAATACCCCTCCACCCCCTTATTTCGTCCATTCCCATTTTCTCCACTTTTTTTTTCTCTCCCTTTGCTCTCATTCCACACCTCGCCATGCTTCCTGTTCCGCCGCCTTTTCTTGGAGTTCATTTCGAACTGTTTTTATTTCATCCGCCTCACCTTTCTACACCCCAATCATGTCAACGCTACACAAAAACAGCTTTCGCTTCTCCATCCGCGACTTTCAGGGAAGTGAAAGCCTGAGGCAAGAGCCGTCCTCCCCGGGTTGCGCCACACAAACGTGCACCTATGTTTAAATGAAATGGTGTTAGATGAAAGATCACAAAGGTTCATGAACTCTGTGCACTCTGACGCCCGAGTCTAAAACCCAATCGGAGCAAAGATTGAATTAACGTCATTCATAAGAGGATCTCTCCAGCACAACCAACAAATTGCGGTCTTAAGGTCACGGGAAACGTGATTGTGACACTTGGTGAGAAGTTATTAATAATGTCAAAATGAAACAGACATTTTGTTAAAACAATCATGGAGATATTTAAATAGGCAACGGGTGATACTTACACAATAGCCTTTATCTCTAGGCGTTGCTGCTGATCACGGTGATGGGGGCTATTATCATCCCCATCGGTCTTTGAGGGACAGCTTCTGTAATAATGACAAGGAAGATTAAAAGAACTACAAGGTCTAAAACATCAAAAGAAATCTGCCTTCTAAGCTTTCTAAGTCATCTAAAAAGTGACAAGTTTATGTTTCAAATAACGGGATTGCTAGCATATTTGTACAAGAGTAAAGATGTCCCTTTAAGGCAGAACAGTATTGTTTGATAGCTCAATAGCTTAACAATGTGGTACAAAATTATTGTAGACTGAGGGCTTTTCATAAAATCCATATTTTTTTTTCCATGTAGCAGCTGGGATATTACTTTGTAGCTTTGTCTTACCTTTCCACCTTCTGAACTGCTTGCACTCCGCTGTGGTTGCAGTAGCGATGGTACCGCTTCACTTCCTCCTGCATAGCAGAAAGAAGCAATGTCACAGGAGAAGACACAATCACACACCAGTCAGGCATAACACTATGACCACCGACAGGAGAAGTAAATAACATTGATCATCTTCTGGTCAATTGACCTGGCATTCATGTGGATGTTAACTTAGACATGTACCATCCACCTAGACCACACTAGGCACCCCCACCCCATAGCAATGACAGTCCTGCCAGCTGGATGCAGCCTGACACAGGCACACACACAAAAACGGTTTAGGAACAACTCAAAAAAACATGAAAAACAGCACAAGGTGTTGACCTGGCCTCCAAATTCAATAGATCCCAAACTGATTGTTCCAGCGCATCCCACTGAGGCCCCGCCCTGCTAACAACATTTGCTGCCAGACACCACAGGACACCCTCAGAAGGCCCATGTCCATTCTCTGATGAGTCAACAGTCAAACAACAACTGTTTTGGAGGCACAAGGGAGACCTGCACAATATTAGGAAGGTGGTCGTAATGTTATGCGTGATCGGTGTACAGCTGCAGTTTTTCATGTATGTTTAACTGATCCTTAACACAGACATACTATCCATCTAGTTTAGCTGCACAGATTTTTTCACCCTTTTCTTTTTATTCAGTTTATTAACCTGAAGAAAGGCACTATTTACTTGCATGTGTGTGCGCGTTTCCCAAGCAGCAAAGCAGCCCCAACTGCGTCTATATCGTTCACCATCTGTACCCAGCAGGGTGCATGTATTTTTCCACGTTTGGGATTATGCGCTACATCAATATGATCAACTCACGGATCATTACGATGCAGCAACGGATCGCTATTACACGTGAGAAAGAGGAGCCTCGTGGCAGAGAATTATCATGCAGCACTGTAGTTAATCTCATCTCTACCAAACATCTAGCGTCTTGTAGCTCATTTAGCTTTACGGCTTGTAACATTTCTGTTATGAATCAGTCTCACGGCTCTTATCAGTGGTATTTCCGGCTGCAGCAGGCAGCTGTTTCCAAGGAAAAAGCTCTGATTAACCCCGCCGTATACGACTTGCACAGCAACAAATAGCACACACACAAAGTTATTATTTCTCTCTCTGGACTTGGAAGACTTGGTGATGAAAACCAAGCATGCTACAGTCATGTGAATGATGCCTCATGTCTGCTGGATGCGTAATTAAGCAACAATCTCAACTTCAGGAGGTGATATCGTGCCAATGTTGCTTTTATAGTTTTGGTTTCAGAATATTAATCACAACCTCTGGTATTTAAATATACACTCTTCTAGAATTATAATTACTGTGTTATACAAGGCCTCAAAAATCTTGTATTTGGCTATGTGTAGTCCAGACAATGTTCGCTCTTGCTTGGTATTAGTTGTACTCTTTTGAATGTTTTTGCTTCTCTATTCTGAAAAGCTGGTAGGGATTACGTGTTCAAGATGCCAGGCAAAAGGCCAAAGAGGGTTTAAGATATTACAGTATCAACAAGTGCTGCAGTGAATTAACTGAAGACTCCGTCCACATGCCAAAGCCAACATAAGAATCAAGAATCCATGACAAAAGAAAACAGCAGCGCTTAAATTGGGAGTAAAAATAAACGTTAAAATTCTTTATTTTTATTTATGAAACTGTATATGCTAAAATATACACCGATCAGGCATAATATTATGACCACCTCCTTAATATTGTGCCTCGTGCCTCCAAAACAGTTGTGACTCATCAGAGAATGGACATGGGCCTTCTGGGATGTTGTTAGTGGGGGTCTTTGGGTCCTATGGGTCGAGGTGAGGGGCCTCTGTGGATCAGGCTTGTCCCAGTGCATCCCACAGATACTTGATCAGTTTGGGATCTAGTGAATTTGGAGGCCAGGTTAACACCTTGTTGTGTTCTTCATGTTTTTTGAGTTGTTCTTAAACTGTTAACTTTGTGTGTGTGCCTGTGTCAGGCTGCATCCTGCTGGGGATGGCTGCTACTATCAAGTTGGGTGGGGGTTGCATGTCAGAGTAACATTCACAGGAATGCCAGGTCCATAAGTTTCCCAGCAGAGCATTGAATTGTCACAAGAAGGTCAATGTATCCTGTCAGTGGTCATAATGTTATGCCTGACTGGTATAAAAGGGATGGCAGCAGGGCTGAAATTACAAAAATGTAAATAGTACTCTTAATTTATCACATAAATTGAGCATTATAATGATCAACTGTCTCGTTACATGACACGATTGAACATTTTGCAGCTACTATATTCTGTGTGTTTACAATCAACAGTAATGCGCTGGGTCTCTGGACGAGATAAGAGGCACTAAAGTTATATAAGAAATACCAAGAGAGCTATATAACTGCAGCTGATGACAGGAGAAACACATTCCTTGTAGCCTACAGGGCAATCTATTAAATCAATAGCTACAAACATGATTGCATAGGAACAGGGGTATTAGCACAGCCTCCTCTGCCGAGCATGTAAACAACCTAATCGCATTATTTTCAATATCAAAATAAGGGCAATCGATAAACTGAAAGGCGAGGTAAGGTGAAGGCGGACGATAATAAGCATTACGTCGCTGAAAAATGGGAGACGGATGGAAAAGAGGAAGGAAGGGGAGAGAAAACAACAGCGCGCGCAGCAGAAAGTCTGCTTCCCTTTAATTGATGAGTTATTAAAATCATAATTTCTCAGAGTCCCAGTTCTATCACGGAGATCGATGGCAGGCACAGCTGAATGTCCGCACTGAAACCCACACACACACACAAGACACATTTATTCTTTTGACGGCGTGAGGGACGGTGAGGCCTTCAATGTCTCTCAGTGAGATAAAGTAGAAGCACATGAACACACACACACACCTTAGGGGTGATGTTTGTGGTGATGCGCAGATCCGCATCAAGCCACTGGCCGTCACAGGCTTCAGCTCGACTTGCTGATCGGGCCCAGAGGAAGTGCCCAATCTGAAGAGCAGCACCGGCGGAGATGCTCATTAATCGGAACATCGGAAATCAATTTACATGCGCAGCGTGTGCAAGGAGTAATGTGGAAGTCAACATTTACTTTTTCGCCTGATTCCCATAGCACAAAAAAAAAACACCCTGCTGAGAGATGTTCTCGTTGCTCATGTGATTACGTGATTTAAAATGTTATTTTCACTCAGTATTACAGCGGTGAGGTGAAACGTCGGGAACTGATGTGTTTGTGTGGTTTTGCTGGAAGCCTTTTAATCCTGTTTGAGACAAAGACGAGGGTAATGAAAGCTAGAAAAGAAGGAAAGAAAGACATTCAGGTTTGGTGGCGTAGACAAAAAAAATATAAAGAGTTATTGGCTGAAACTGCAGTGAGAGGAGAATTTCATAGTGATCAGATAACAATATAAAGAGTCCTATGCGTCTTTGCACCATAGCCAGGCTTCTGCACTTACACAGCCATCAATACCAGGCCAGAAAAAGCTTCATTAAGGTGACTTATAAGGTATAGCAACGTGAAGCAGGCTTGCACGGATGAGGGGTTACTGTAATTACATATCTTTTATGAAGCAATCTGTAAAAACAAACCAAAAGACTGAACTAAATGAACCAAAAGAATTGACTCACATTGACCATCAGTGAGTCTTTTGGATTTGCTCTTATTCCTCTGGAAAATGCTCGAGCATTCAGTTTCACATGCAACTTTCTGTCTGTTATTGGATCGGTTTGTTGACCAACCGACTTGGAGAAGCGCCTTCACCTATTCGGTGCCAATGCACACAGAGCACATACCATACGAGTCTTCAAAAGGGCGACGGTGCTGCAGTGGAGAATGCCGGACGCTCATGAGTTTGGAAGAGACAGGACATGGGATGAGGGATGCAAAAGCGTGCGAATAAGGAAGACGCACTCGGCGCAAGATTACTTGAAAAAGGGAAAGGAGAGGATATCTGAAAGAGTATGGAGAGGGCGGGGTGTGACGAGTATAGAGATGAAGGACGTGTGAGAAAATGTGGTCATGCGGTCTATCAAAATGCAAAATGGAGCAATTGGGACTATTTCCCGTGCTACTAACAACCAGTACGTGGGCTGCTCCGGGTAACATATGGCGAGTGTATGCACGCATACACACACACGCCCATCATCAGTGAAGGAGCTTCTTTCTGTCTCTGATCAAAGACTATAAGCTCACCTTCTGAGACCAAACCAGCCTTTCAAGACATGGCAAAGGGATGGGAAGGAAATCACTGCAAAATTGAAACGTGTGCGTGCGTGTGCGTGCATCCATGCAGGCATGGTGTTGAAGGAGTTATGGTGCATTTTAATTTATGCATTTTATTTCCTTCCTGTGGCTCTGAAGCAGAGCTTGAACGTACGCAAACACACACACAAACAGAATGAGAGGGTATATTTGTTCATCTACGCCGGTGACAGGCCAGAAGACACCTATCTGTCAGCGCGTATAGGCTCATCTTGCTCCCGTGCAGGTTATTACGACTCAATCGTGGAGCATTTGAGTGAGCCAGCACAAACAGCACTCAGCACGGCACCGTCCCGCTGTGGGGAGGGGGGTGGGTACACAATAATGCACTTCTGAAATATGACACCCTTCCCTGGCACCACACTCCCGCTACGTACATCTCTCTATATGATTACAGAACGCCGCAGCCGGGGCCAAACTCCCAAGGTTTGTGTTGGTGAACTGATGCTGAACTGTCCCGCGAACACAGGCACACGTTTATGCTTCTAAATAATTAAAAAAAAAACAGGAGATTGCTTCATGTTCAGCAAACTAGGAGCATCAAGGGACTGTGTGCATGATACTGACGAATGATAACAAGATTCCAGCTGCAACTGCTGTGTCAACTCTTTCACCTGAACTGTATATTTCATGCTTAACCCCATTAAACGTGACCCCCTTTGGCATGCTGTTTAAATAAGCTCTCTGTAAAATGGTTAACAACACCGGTCCGCGGCTGTAAAATCCAGCTGTCCCATTGATTATGGGGTAATAGCTGGATAGATTAATGTGTTTCTCGGGGGGGGGGTTCCCGCCTCGGCAATGAATCTGAATCACTGACGCAAACAGAGCAAGTGGCGCAGCCTCAATAACCAATAACCTGCACTTGTATCCTCATTCATATTTCACACACCAATTACTGATTAGTCTTTCACCGAGCTTCTTTATGTCCTCCTCGGCAGTCTCACATGAACCTCCTCTGACGTGGATTCTCCGCAGAGTCGAGGTGGAATAATTTAGAAAAGCCATTTCTGGAAAGTGATAATAAAATTCAGCTGTCAGGTGGGATTGGCGGAAACAGACTGGAACAAGTCTCGAGTCAAAATGAGAACGTTTAGGGGAGCAGGCAATAAACAAGAGTGCACGTGAGCACGAGAGGGGTATGTGTGTGGGAGATGGGGGGGCTGTTGCACCAACATAATATACTGTAACTCGAAAAAGCCGTGATGCAGCAGCGCTTTCAGATCTCAGAGGCTCAATACCCCCAGCTGCCGATAATGCGCAACACTACATCACTGGAATTAAATATTCAGGAGCCCAACAGGCCCAGGTGAACTTGTGCACCCCTGCGTTCACTCAGGGACACAACGGAAACACCAGGCGCTCGGGTTTTGCGCGGCGGTGAAGTCAATCACAGCAACTGCTCTCTCGAGTTTCAAATACCAAACTCCCGTCCACGGGCTCGGGTGACAGGCTCGTGGGCGTCCCATTCAGCCGAGCAGCTCAGCTATGCCATTCATGCCGAAAATGAAGGCGGTTACAGTGAAAGTCACAGTGATGAGGCCTTTTCAGGTGCTGCCATGGCAAAAAAAAAATAAAAATCTTATAAGTGGCCTCGAGCAAACATTAAAAAAAAAAGCAATATCCCAAACCAAATTGAATTCAGTGCATACCGTGAGACTTGAATGGGTGGAAAAGAAAATGCAATTTACTGTAGTTTTTGCAAAGATGTTTCAGTACTACGGCGCTTGAGCTTTTCTGTTGTCTCTCCATTATAGGGAACAGATGCTCAGATGTTGATATTTCTATAGTGTAAGTGTTTGCAACCTAGCAGAGTAAGCATCAACTTGCAGCTCCAAGAATTCAGAAAGTGATTACATCATCATTAAAATGTCCCCCCAACCTAAAGAAACAGGCGGTGCACCATCACCCACTCATAGTTTATTACAGGTAGAAGTATGCACATTTTATTAACAGCAACAGACTCTCTCTCTTACCTGGTTATTAATGCACAGAGCAAGGTGTTTCCTCTCCCGAGCCAGAGCCAGACTCCCGCTGCGCAGCCTCACCTCCTCTCCCTGGTACATGCTCCTGGAAAGGACGTCGCTCAAGTTAGGGAGACAAAACATGAAATGCGCTCTCACGTCTAAGTGTGTGAACAGCCTGTACTCTCTGCACAGCTGCAGACAGTACTACAGCGTCATGCGTTTTTTGTAAAAAAAAAAAAATTTTAAATCAGTCATCAGTGCATGTCGAAGCACCCTGGCACGGGAGCATCTCGTGCATCCCAGATAAAACACCGCCGCCTGTAGATTTGTGACCAAGACGATGAGCCGTGGATGTGGTTACTAACCTGTACGCGCCGTTCCTCAGCATGACGAGCTCTCTCCCCGCAGTCAGACAGAGATGAAGTGAGCACTTTGAGTCGGAGAGCAGCCGGCGAGAGACCAGACTTGGAAAATTCTCGCAGCCAATTGGATGCTGAGCGAGTGCGCGTTTTTTTTGTGTGTGTGTGTGTGCGTGTGTGTGTGTGTTGCCCCTCCAATACAGCGCCCCCCCCCCAGCACACGTGTTGACGGCGTCATTTAACTTGGCAATCGGCTCTAATCGGGGCATCAGTTATTCTCCACGGCTTCTGTCTGGAGAAGGGCAACAGCATGCTTCTGTATCATGCCAGGCTTTTGAAATGCCTCGCACCATTGTGTCTTGCTGTTTGCTCATTGCCTAGATATGGCGTTGTTGTTTACATTTCTAATGTGTGAGCTGGGAACAGGAGGGACGCACAACTTGATCAAACACCTGAATTTTTTTTTGTTTTTTTAAAAGAAAATGAAGCACACGTCACCTTTACATAACACTTAAGTAAGCTGCAGACAGAGGTAGGGCATTTGGTTCATCTGTTGGATAATAAAGACTTAAGTTGTGTTAAGTGGCCTAACACAGTCTGAGTTGACCTCTAGAATGGAGGACTTCCACATCTGTCCTGTGACTAACTACTATAAAAGGATCCTTCTACCGGTGACCTACAGCCTCGTGTTCCTGCTCGGTCTGACTTTAAACGGCGCCCTGCTGTGGTGCGTGTGCGGCCGGACGCGCCGCAGGAGCAGCACCGTGGTCTACATGACCAACCTCGCAGCGGCGGATCTCCTCTACGTGCTGTCCCTCCCTCCGCTCATCATCGCCGACGCCATGGGCGGCATGTGGCCCTTCGGCAACATCCTCTGCAAAACGGTCAGATACTTCTTTTTCGTCAACCTCCACTGCAGCATGCTGTTCCTCACCTGCGTCAGCGTCCACCGTTTCCTCGGAGTGTGCTACCCCATCGCCTCCGTGCGCCTCAGGACCAAAAAAAGGGCCGTCTTCGCTTCGGGGTTCGTCTGGGTCCTGGCCAACGCGCAGATTTTACCCACTCTCGTGTTTGCGCACACGGGCGCGATCAACAACATGACAGTGTGCTTTGAAATGACAAACCCGGGGCAGTTTCAAGTTTACTTTCCGTACGGGCTGTTTCTGGCGGTGGCGGGGTTTCTGCTCCCGTTCATAATTGTCATCACCTGTTACTGCTCCATGATCAAGGCTCTCTACTGCAGGGCCGCGCACAGAATATTTAATGTCAAGACGGTGCGTATGCGCAAAAAGTCCCTGTACACTCTCTTAATCGTGTGTCTCGTGTTCGTGGTGTGTTTCTTGCCTTATCACATCGCTCGCACCGTGTACTTGTTCGTGAGGGTGTACATGCCGGGGAACTGCCCTGTTTTGAACGTGGTCCTGATTTCGTTTAAAGTCTGGAAACCGGTGGTGAGTTTTAACTGCTGCGCAAACCCTCTCCTCTACTTTTGGGGATCCGATCGCAACCGCCGGGAGCTCCGGGCCTGGCTGCGGAAGAGGAGGGCGAGAGTGCAGCCCAGTGTGAGTCTGGTGGATGAAGACAGCACGAAGAGGTCCACGGGATAAAGGAGCATCCACCAGGAGACTCACTCCACAGGCTGCAGTGACGCACCGCCGATGGAAAGGATTGTACTCTATAAAACCTCTCTTTTATAACTAATTTTATTAATTTAAATATAAAAAAAAACATATGCCAGCACTCAACAGTTCACAAAAAAATCCACCAGTTGTGTAACTTTTTTTTAACACAGTAAACTGAAACGTATTGTATCTAGAAAACCTGTGAGGTAAGGAAACTGTGGCCAGAGGTGACAATAAACATTTCAGGGAACTAGTGCCCTCTGTTGTTTGCAGAGGGTTGCACCTCTGAAACAGCATTCAGGCTTATTTTGGCTTCACTAAAAGGCACCTTGTACGTGGAGCAAACTTTAAATAACTGAATATCAATCCAAAAATAAATAAACTATAGTGGTGATATTAATTAACTAGAAAACACACACACACCCGTAAATACCCAGAACAGTCAGTTGAGCGAAGGTTAAAAAATACCTTTAGGTAATAAAAAAGTGCTATAACATAAGAGATACTTTGCAAGCATCCTCTTTTTCTTTTTAGTGCATACTTGTCTTTACAGTGTTGGGGCGGAGCGGACAGCTGAATGAAGGGCATCATTTCAAAACACTCCTGTGGGCGAGAGACGACAGATGGGTAGAGCAGTGGTCTGGGAGCTGAGAGCAAAAGGGGACAAGACAGGTTAAATTAAAAAGGAAAAAAAAAAAAAAAAAAGACCAGAGTTGTCGCAGAAGCGGCACTGAAGCTGTGAAACCTCTTTAAAGAACAACTGTATCGCCGGTGTCAAGCTCCGAGGCTGAATGAACTAATAAATGGTTTCCTGTTTGAACTGCGGTGCGTTTAATCATGAGCAGTGTGCGTGCCTACCTGGGCGCCCAGCCTGGAGAGGTAGCGGTTGCGTAAGCCGAAAGCTGACATGGGTGCCAGTCTAGCATGCTCACCCTGTGTCGGCTTACTGGGCCGTCCTTTAATCCTGAAGGAATAATAATAATTGAACAGAGCCACAGACAACACTGACACGAACGCACATTCATGCAAATATCACCAATAGGATTAATCACCCAGGCAGAGAATATAACTTATCACCAAAGGTACTGGAGGAAAGAATAAAAACTACTGCGAATGATTACAAAAAGAAAATCATGTTTAATTGCAATGTCATAGTTCCTGCTATCAAAAAGGATTTGGTTCAACAAAGGCTTTTGTTTTGCTTTACTTTTTTACAATGAATCTTCAGTAACTCCATATATTGCAGCATACAGATCAATAACACTTGATAGATGAACCCGAAGACTGCACCTCTGTCACAGAGAGCACCACGTACCAGACTGTTCCACACGCTCGTCGTTGAAATGTGCAACCAACAGCATTTTAAGTTTATGCCACTGACAATCGTCCTACACGTGCTGAATGTTTTGTTTAGAATATAATTAGGGCTCATTCGCCCCAACTGAGGTAGTGAATGTTAATCATCCACAGTGTACGACCCTGATACCAACACAGGGAGACTAATCTCTTCCCGCATTACTGGAACGGTGAGAGTTAAGCAGTGAATATTTTGGTCGGGAGTAAAAATCAGGGGTAGTGCTTCCAAGAAGTTAATTACCTGAGCTTGATAAATGAGGAAAAAATAAAACAAAAAACATCTTCAAAACATAATTAATGTGTGGATGTGTGATTCTTCAAAAGGTCACATTAATGAGAGAGTTTACAAAAGTTGATACTGTGCATGTCATTACACGGTGAAATGCGTTCAAAAGTGCGTCTTTCTTGTTTTTCTTATCTCTACAGCGACGCACCACTCGGCGACGCGACATAAAATAATAAAAAATTATGAACCAAATCAGCAAAGAGCAGATAAAGAAATAAAAAGAACTGAGCGGTAAAGATTTAAACAACAAAGAGCCGTGCTCTTTTTGAGATTATCCACCATGAAAGGTCAATGGTGCATACGATTAAAACTGAACAGGAAGCCACTCGGCCTGGAGAGGCTAGCGAGGAGGATTTTGGTTAGCGATTATTGTGAATCTGACAAATGATATGTACATAAATGAGCTGCTGAGGAGTCAGCAATAAGACCATTACCAGTAGTTAGTGATAACAATTTGTGAAATTAAACTAATAAAAAAGGAAAACTGTAAAAATAGCCACAGAGTCGCCCCGATATACCCATAAAATAAGTGAATTAATATAAGAACTCTATATCGTAAGTGGCAAGTAGTAAACCCCAAAGACAATGTCAAAGAGATATAGGTACCTTCTTAATGGATAAAAGTTTCTCCTCCTGAGAGGTTTTAAAACACTTTTCAAGCACCCAAACACTTTCTTCATGTGAAAGTTTGACACAAACACACAGAGGGTCAGTGGTGAGAGGATACAGGTAGAAATGAAGTCAGTATGAAATGTCAGAGAGTAAATGTCTAGTCCAAACTTGGCCTTGTCAGTGTCTTGATAGGATGCAATCAGTTATTTTTTTCTTTTTCTTTTTTTTTTTTGGATTAGGCAACAGCCAAAGCCAGACAGTCAGTTGTGTTGTGAAGAACCACAGATGAGATCACTGGGCGGAGTCAGTAGCGCAGTCCCGCCCCATGGCAGCAGATTGAAAGCTCTGGGTTTGGGACGGTGCAGCCTGCTGGCTCTGCAGCCCAGGACCATGTGTGTTCGCTCATCATCATCATCATCATCATCATCTGGAAAATATCAATTACAAGCCAGAAAATATTAGTCAGTCAGTGTCCACACATAAGCAAATTACAGATTAGAGAGAGCATTAGCGGCGTCAGACCCAAAACTCTACGATAAATCAGGCTGCAGATATTTTTATTATTGTGGTGTATTGTGCGCTGGTGTGTACAAACTATCTATATGCACTGCCGCCTTCATTTCAGTCGCCACACTGTGACCAATCTCATGAACAGAATGAGTAACAGGAAGTGATCAGGACCACCAAGAGACACGGGTGCTGTCACACCAGACAATACAGAGGATATAAAAAGTCCATATGTACCGACACCTCCAATTTAAGCACACTGTGACCAATCCCGTGCAAAGAATAAGACGGTACGGTGACACACCAGACAATACGGAGGATACATACAATGTCACTGAAAAGCAATGGGACACACATCAGACAAAATATAGTATACAGAATACTACTCTGCTCTGTTTCGATAAAGAGTATCAGCTTGGCAGATCACGACTTGGAAATATAGTTCCAGTCTTCTTTACAAAAATGTTCCAGATCTGTCAAACCGTGAGGGCATCTCCTGCACACAGAGCCTCTTCAGGTCCCCCCCCCCCATTGATTTTCTGTAGGATCCAGGTCTGGATTTTGCCCGAGCTATCTCAAAACCATTTTCTTGTCGATTTTAAAACCCCCCAAAAACATAATGCAGTACGGCGTTCTTTTGCTAACGTGCTGTATTACTGCGCATCAAACAAACCATGTGCAATTTGGGCACCCTATAGACCAGACAGATGAAAAACAGAGATATCGCACGTGGGGGGGGGGGGTAACCACTGCTTCTTAGAGAGAAGTTGTTTTTCGGCTTCTTGACTGCAGCTGCCATATTTGCTTGTGGATGACTGTCTTCACTGTGTTCAATGGTTGGATTTTTTATTTTATTTTTTGCAACCCCCACCTGGAGGATTCACCTTTTAACATCCTGTTTATGCTTTGACTCTTGTAGTATCTTGCAACCAAGAAGAGAGTAGAAAATCCTACAAGAATAGCTCAGATTTATTTTCATGCAGTTAGACAATTACCTTTCTTTTTATCCCTTTTCTTCTTCTTGTAATATTGAGATTAAAAGTGCCAAACTTGTGACGATTTATGTGTGATTAATACAGTTTTTTTTTTTTTTTTAAAACCACACAGCTACAGGGAAACGTAGACCATTTACACCAGCTGCACAAACCAGAGCTTACCATAAATGTTAACAACCTGGTCAGCTGATGCAGAAAACCATTTCCTCTATCATGTTGCAGCGAACGAGTTTGACAAACCTCAGACATGCTGTTTGTCAAACAGTAAACCAGACGTTTGAAAAAATAAAAAAAATAATAATTAAAACAGAAACAGAAAGGAAAGCCTAAGCTAAGTATAACGCAGCTTTCATTCACAAAATGACATTTTCTTTTGATTTTCAGCCAGTGCTGCAAAACAGGCCACCGCCAAAGTTGCGTCCAAAGACCGAGCTACACATTAATAACGTGCCTGTGATAAGAAATGGAAAATGCTCTGTGGTGCCGGAGTTGATCAAAGCTGTTATTAACTGGTCTCATATGTGGCTGATGAGCGTCTGATTGTTTGAAGACAAATATTTGCCAACCTTGGGCTTCAACCTGTGGTATCCTGCTCTAATCCTCCGTCGCAGGTTTGTCATAGACATTTGTAAATACTGCTGGGGCCACAGAAGATCTCAGTGACTGAAATGTTACACAGCAGTCATCACCTTGCCTCGATTTGCATACTTTTCCGCAGTAAAAGTAAACATGTGATAAACATTTTTAACTGATAAACTCCACCTTATTACCAACAGCACCAGGGACAAGTGGCTTCAACAATTATTTATTACACTTATAATACCAGTAGATTTGCATTAAACTCTATCATCTGTATCATGTCTGCGCCACTTATGAGTGCGTTGTTAAATATGTTTTATATGTTTAGATCTTTGTCTAATTACTGGGTAAGTGGGTCTAAAAGCAGTAATGGAGAGTCAAAGGTACTCACTCTGCATCTGAAGAGTCTTCCTTCTGCTTTTCGTGTCGGGCTCTAGCTGACTGGTTCAAATATCCTCCTGCAGAGCAAGAAGATGGAGAGATTATGGTGTAAGCGTGCCGAAGAGTGGCAGAGGAAAGTGAAGAGATGTCACGTGAGAAAAGGGAGGACAGCCAGGTCAGGAATCAAAGACTATAAGGGCGAATGACAGGAGCGGAGCAGCAGGAGCGTTCAAGGTTTCTCTTACCTTTGAGATAATCCACAAAGTAGAGCATCACCACTGCTATCAGCGCAACTGCAAGGGAGGAGAAGGAAAATCAATGTGGGAAAGTGACTTACAGTGTCACTCA
Organism: Chelon labrosus; assembly: GCF_963514085.1. NCBI lineage: Eukaryota > Metazoa > Chordata > Actinopteri > Mugiliformes > Mugilidae > Chelon > Chelon labrosus. Next base: position 18,942,387 of record NC_140346.1, read on the forward strand.
AAAAGTGTTAAAACACTGGACCTTGAAAGACTGGAATCTTATAAACACACGTGAAAACACAGAAAATACTGACTGCAAATGCAGGCGCAGAAGAACACCTCCAAAACCAGGTACCCTTTGTTGTCAAGGATGGCCCCTGCTGCTATGGCAATGACGGCGAGCCCCAGGTTCTGGATGGACTGCATGCTGTCAACAACAAGATAAAAGGTCCACATGAGTGACAATGAAAAAAAAAAAAAAAAAAAGAATTATCTGTAGGTGCATTGTCTAATCGTGTAGCGTGCCACTGAGGATACATACAAGCCATAAGCCGTCCCTAGCTGATGCTCAGGCACCACAAAGGCCACCATGGGCCACAGTGCACACGCCAGTAATGAGTAAGAGACGCCAAGCAGAGACTGGGGAAAAAAAAACACACATGTTCTCATATTACTTTACACGTTCATAGCATTTCACAAAGTTCTTTAGAAAGACTTGCCCACTGGACATTAAATCAGAATTTAGCAATAACAGTTAGAGGGATGTTTGGTCACTATCAGTCAAATCTAATACCCACACAGTATTGACAAAGACGGTTTTCTAAGTTTATTATTTATGTATGAGAATTTAATGTTTTAAATGGTTGTCTGTCTCTCTGTGTTAGCCTGGAGACTGGAGACCTGCCTCTCGCCCACTGACAGCTGGGATAGACTCCAGCCCCCTGCGATCCTCCAGAGGACAAGCCGTCACAGAAAATGAATGAATGAATTTAATGTTTTAGCAAAATACTTAAAATCCAGGTGATTTTAGCTGTAGTACCCTGGTTAACATTAGTCTAAAGGGCTAGACTGTTTACCATTGCTTGACAATACCATCGGATCCTCTGTGCTTGTAGACATGTTTATCTTTCAGGCTACTGCGAAAGAACCAATGTACTCAACCAGATTTTAAATGCTGAATATCATTTATTTATTTATTTATTTATTTTTTGGATATTACTCCCCAATTAACGTTAATCTGTGTGCGGTGCAGGAGGCTTAAGAGCCGATCTGTAAACCCTCACAACCTCGGTATCGAGCAAGGTCACGGCGTTGCTGGGGGGCATTACCATGGCAATCCAGGGGTTCCAGAAGGTGAAGGCCAGCATGATGTGAGCGGCGAGCGTTGCTACTACAGCAGTTATTACCCAAACCACATTCCTCCCCGTCTTATCCACCATAAAGCCCAGAACCGGAGATGCGGGGGCCGAGATGATGTAGACAATGCTGGGAAAGAAAGAGAGCGGAGTGAAAGGCTGATGCTGACGAGACAAGTAATTAAGATTCATACTTTAAAAATCCACAATAAAATTCTGATTAAAAAAGTCTGTTATTTGAGTCATCAGTAATTTTACAGGACACATTAGATTAGAATGAGATATTTTACTATGACTTCAGTTTCAGGCAAACCTATCCCCTGAAATATGACCCCTCCCACTCAAAAACAGCAACAGCAGAATATAATAGTGTCCTAGGATAGCTTGGCTTCAGTAGAGCGTTACATGTGACCTGAGTTACCTGTTGACAGCTCTGGCCTCAGCTGGGGAGAAGCCAAATTTTTCAATGAAGAACACCCTGCAAATGAAAAAAAAACAAAAAACACTGGGATCACAATTCAAAGAACTGCTTGGGCTTTAAAGCCGATACCGATGTGACGACAAAGGGGTGCAGAAACCGAGTTTGCTCTTGCAAAATGTAACTCCCGTATTCCACACATTGTTTTCCGTCTCCATTTGCATGGAAGCTATTTGCTCTGCAAGCACTGATCCACTGTGGAAAACCTATGCCAGTTGCTAAGTGTTTTAGGAGTGCCTTTCAGTGAAGGAAATTAGGACTGCGATAGCTACAGTCGGTTCCTTTCAGCGCAAATCCATTTGTCAGCCCCCACCTCCCTCTCTTTGTGGTTTGATGACGACACAAAATTGTGGGGTTGCACATTCTCAGATCCAAACATTGCACTAATTCGATGGAGGTTCTCTATTTAATTCATACCACAGGATTGAACCAGAATGTCAAACATGTTTCCTCAAATCTGTCTTCACTCAAGGTTAAAGGGACAGTTGAGATATTGGTATTTAAAACGTGATATGCCGGTGCTGCTTTTCAGCAAATAAAGAATAAACCCCATATGGTTCAATTGTGTAAGTGATTACAGCATGCGTCAATTTACACAGATGGAATAAGGTTCTAGTTTAAGAAAGATTGAGAGATTTCTGTTGGTAATAGTGAAACTGAAAGTAAATAAATGGATCAACTTGTTTTTGAAAACATGGTTAAATGTCATAACAGAAAATGATATGATAAAAGAAGCAAAGACCCTGAAATGATCCTGTTATGATCTGGATTTTGCTCCAAATAAGATGGATGCCAGTTATAGGAGATGGATTAACCTTGGTCTCTCTTCATATTGCACCTTTTTTAACCAGGCAACACTGAAGAGCTTCCAGATGTTGAAAAGACTGCACGGTGTCGTTCCCAGGAAGCCAATTATTACCGCTTGTTTTCTGGCAGAAGATCTTTACAGAACTAATGATTATATTTGGAACGGACATTACGTTTAACTGGGAGGAACTTCTTTTTGGGTTTGTAAGCTCAACTACTGTAAGTGTTAAATCTATTTCGAGTACTGGGTTCAGCTGCAAGAAAAGCAATTACAAAGAAATGGCTTAAACCAGACATCTCGAGTAAAGACGAATGGTATGATATCATCTATGATATATTTGTGATGGAAAGAATCACTTTGTCAATGAGACTCCAGCAATCCAAATTAGAAGACATCTGGAAGAAATGGAAAATGTCCCTGAGACGCCCTTCTTTTGTTTAGGTCTTCTTTATTTATTTATGTATTTCTTCCTTCTACTTCTTACGTGATCTATTCAATTATTTATTTTCTTGTACTATTAACAAAGTAAACATCCCACGTTTATGTGTTATGTTTAAAAATGCTATGTTAAAAGATATTTGGAGCACTGGGTCAAAATAAGTAACAATGTGAAGACGATTTTTGTATGTAACATTGTTGACACGTGACATTGTTGGCATTGTGTATGAATCCTACGCCACAAAGGGCTTATTCCATGCTGTAAACTTCAAATATCGTCGCAGAACTATTAAAAACACATCGGTTAGCAACCGCTTTGCAATGGGTGACAGCTTACATACAATAATTTGTTTTGAGTCGATTCCATAAGGTCATAAACGTTCACTAAAGCTCCAAATACATATTATTCCGCAGCTTTAAATAGTCCCTAACTAATAAACAAAGAGATAGAGAGAGAGCAAGAGAAAGAGAGAGAGAGAGAAAGAGAGCGAGAAAGAGAGGGAGAGTAATACTCACTGTCCCAGTCCGATAAAGGGGAAAATGGCGACATAGTAGCCCACACAAATGATGAAGATGAGCCACAGGGTCAATGGGAAATCCTTCACGTCGGTCAGCTTGATCACCTCACCTAATACACATGATTAAAACACATGCACATTAGTTTAATACCGCTGTTGTAAAAGAAAAACAATAGCTTCTCTGCTTTCAAAGAGGAAAATTCTACAACTCACGGAATTGAACTGCGAGCCTAAATGTCAATTTTAGGTAAAAACAAAAAACAAAACGTGGCCTCACACTCTGTCATAGTCCACAGTGATTGTGAAAAAGCCTTCTAGTAGTTATTGACCGGCACAGGGCAAAGAGGAAAGACGTTATCTTAGAATACATTACCTGTTTTCCCTTGTTCCTTGTGGAGGATCTTCTCAGCTCTTCTGTCAAAGAACGCCAACACCAAAGCGCAGATTAGGGAAAACACGCAGGTTACGGCCGCTGAGGAGAGACAAAGTCAATTTGAAATGTTAAGGTTTTAGTTATAAGAGTTTAAACCAGATTGCCTTAAGACTAGTCACCGACTCCATCGTTAAAATGAATTCATGTCAGTTTAAAGTTTAACTAACACAGGCGGATTGTAAAAAAAAAAACAGCAAACTACAGCAAGATGTATAAAAGTGGAAGCTGTTCTAGATTAAGTTAGTGGGGGAAAGAAAAATACAAGAACTGACACTTCTTTTAACTCCAGTGATTCATCCGAGGACCGCGGTAATACTTTTAGTTCTCTATACCACTTCTCTCTGTCTCCGCTGGGCATGTTATCTGAGAACATTAGTTACAGAAAAAGGATCTGGTATCTGAAGCTCAGACAGAGGGGGGAAAAGGCAATGTAACCAGAACCTCTGAGCTTATCACTTTCCAATTTGAGTGAAGCCAAGGGTTTAATCGCAAGTGTATAATATTTACCTATCATGAGTGATGTGCCCAGTGCAGTGTGCCCGGGAGAACCAACACCATCTGCAACTTTGCTATACACCCAGCCCATGATGTTCATGTTCACTGTGCTGCCCTTGAGTGGAGTGGAAAAGAGGGCGAAGGATTAAAACCACTGCACCAATGACATTTTGTGCAGAAAGGTTCATTCATTATGAGCAATATTGTAAAATGAAACATAATATTTCAAAACGTGTGTAACTTCATGTTGTGGTGTCCTTACCAGTCGAGCCATGCTCAGCTGAAGGCCAAACACCAGATTCAGCTCCTTGCCTTTGAACCAGTTGACCGCGTATGTGTTTTGAGCCACAGCCAAGGACTCTCCTCCAATACTGGCCAAAAGAAAGGAAAAGGCAATAGTGTGACTGAATGAGAACAACTTGAGCCTCAGATTTTAATGTCCTTCTAAGGTTGACCAAATAAAGACACGCTGGCTTAAGTTTTGGTGCATTTGATGCGGTTTTTTTTTTGTAAATTTTGGTGAAAAAGGTCACGTTTATAATAAAAATATACAATATATTTGTCATAAATAACCAATCATGTGAAAACTATGTGCGTATTTATAAGATATGAATGTTTAAACTGAATTATTTTACCCAAAAACAAAACGTCCAGCTTCCATCAGCCAGAAACGGTTCACTAAAGCTCCAGTGGCAAAGATCACCTGCGCAGAGATGGAAAGTTTAAAACACCAAACTGACTAGACTCAACAAGATCCTCCATTTCATATTAAAAAAATTAGAAAATAAACGTACCTGTCCTACACAGACAAAGAGGGAAAAGATGATGGTTCCCATCCTAAAAAGAAATCAGTGGTGAATCACATGCATGCACAAAAATTGCACAACTCTTTTTATTTCTCTTTTTTTTTTTTTTTTATGGTGACACAGCAAACACACAACTGAGCGTGAAATAAAAGTGACTGGCTTGTGTTTTCTACCTGATGCCAAAGACCCTGTCAAGCAGGAATCCCCCGAAGAAACAGAGGACCACATTGGGCCAGGAGTACCAGGCATACAGCTGCATGAACTTTGCAGTGTTCAGGTTCAGATCCTGGGAGAGTGAAGGGAGGAACAATGACGTCTGGCTCCAGTTGGTCGGTTCAGTTATTTTGGTTTCAAGTTTCAACCGTATTGTGTGTGTGTGAACAAAATCCTCTGACGGCAGCTTCTACCAGGAGCTTGATTTGACTGCTCTGGCAGGATTATTGTGGAGATTTGCATATCTCTGATTACAGAAACCTAATCTGGCTGTTGTTGTTTTTTTTACTAATGGGCAGTGGTGTCTCAGCCTGGGATAAATGTGAATTATTGCATTTGTAATATAATGCCCTGGTGTGGGAGTTAGCATTTAGAGTGAATGAATTACCTGGATGACTTGACTTTGAAGTGCAGCTGGATTGTCATAACAGAAGTAGCTCCCTGCAACACAAAACCTACATTAACACACTACAGACACAATGAAGCTACATTTATAGGAACCACTACAGAAACTATTAGCTTTTACTTTTACTTTTTAACCAAAACCGAGTTATTTAACTTAGTCCAAAGCAACTGCAATAACGGGACTGGCTGCTCACCGAATCCCAGGAAGCACATGAAAATCAGGACAACCACTCGGTGCAGTAGGCGGCTCGGGTCGCATATTGCGGACATGGGTCTGCCGGGTCCTCTCGGCGCCTGCCTGTCGGTGTACGACCCCTCGTCATCGTCTCCCAACAGGCTCTGGCGCTCCTCAAAGTCCGCCATGTTCGTTTGTTTGGGAGTCCGCTCGGTGGAACTTCTTGACGGCAAACAGGAAGACGGAGCCGACAGATCATATGACCCGACAGGCGCGTCACGTGGCGTTACGTTGGCGCGAGCCTGCCGAGATGCTGAAGGACGTCGCGGGCGCGCGCACAGCGACACTAGTAAGTATCGTACGCACGTTCATATCATACATGTTGGTTAAGATAGCTTCACTTGATCGGACGCGATAATTAGCGGCTAGAAGCCTCTTTCAAGATAAGAGAAAAAAGTGTTACATAACCGACTAATCTTTTCATGTTGCCAAATTTAGAAGTTCACATTAAAAAGTTTCTTATTCTGTGATAAGGAGTCAGTCTCTGCATGGCTGTTGCATGGCTTATTTCAATAAGTTGAACAGATAAACAAGCTGCCAAGGGACAAACATTTAAAAAAGTAAATACAGGCACTTAAAGGAACAGTGTGTACAGTTGGCAGAGAGAGAATAGCCTTTCTACTTATGTTTTCATGAGTGTATTTCTGTTTTCAAGTGGGGTTGTGTTTACTTTGTTCACAAGAAAAGTTCATATAAAATGCCCTGTTTTGAATTACGCATGACCTCCTTAGTGTGAATTCTTTCGACAGTGTCAAAGTTCACAAGGTGTAATGTGTTTGCTGACATTTTCAGAAATGGCAAAGTTGAGTGGACATATTAGGCGCGCTCGACTTCATGCAGATCTGTGCAGATCTGACTTGACGTGATGCATGCTGGGTTGTTCTGCTCATAGACCTCGAATATGATTGGTTAAAATGAACTTGTTCGACCCAGCATGCATCACGTCAAGTCAGATCTGCACAGATCTGCATGAAGTCGAACGCGCCTATTGTAATTTCGTCATACACTGCCTGGCCAAAAAATAAGTCGTCACCAAAAAAAACTCAGCGCGTGTTCGCTGTTACATTGTTTCGATAAGCTTCTGCAATGTCACAAGATTTATTTCCATCCAGTGTTGCATTAATTTTCACAAGAAAAGTTCATATAAAACGCCCTGTTTTGAATCACACATGACCTCCTTAGTGTGAATTCTTTCAACAGTGTCAAAGTTCACAACGTGTAATGTGTTTGCTGACATTTTCAGAAATGGCAAAGTTGAGTGAACATATTGTAATTTAGTCATACACTGCCTGACCAAAAAAAAACTCAGCACGTGTTCACTGTGACATTGTTTCGATAGCTTCTGCAATGTCACAAGATTTATTTCCATCCAGTGTTGCATTAGTTTTTCACCAAGATCTTGTATTGATGATGGGAGAGTCTGACCACTGTGCAAACCCCTCTCCAGCACATCCCAAAGATTCTCAATGGGGTTAAGGGTTAAGGACTCTGTGGTGGCCAATCCGTGTGTGAAAATGATATCTCATGTTCCCTGAACCACTCTTTCACAATTTAAGCCCCATGAATCCTGACATTGTCATCTTGGAATATGCCCATGAACATCAGGGAAGAAAAAATCCATTGATGGAATAACCTGGTCATTCAGTATATTCAGGTACTCAGACCTCATTCTTTGGGCACATACTGTTGCTGAACCTAGACCTGACCAACTGCAGCAACCCCAGATCATAGCACAGGCTTGTACAGTAGGCACTAGGCATGATGGGTGCATCACTTCATCTGCCTCTCTTCTTACCCTGATGCCCCCATCACTCTGGAACAGGGTAAATCTGGACTCATCAGACCACATGACCTTCTTCCATTGCTCCAGAGTCCAATCTTTATGCTCCCTAGCAAATTGAAGCCTTTTTTTCCAGTTAGCATCACTGATTAGTGGTTTTCTCAAGGCTACACAGCTGTTCAGTTCCTTTTTCATTGTACGTGAGGAAATGCTTCTACTTTCACTATTAAACATAGCCCTGAGTTCTACTGTTGTTTTTCTTCTATTTGATTTCATCAAACGTTTAAGTGATCGCTGGTCACAATCAATCAGGATTTTTTTCTGACCACTTTTCTTCCTCGAAGACAATGGTTCCCCGCTATCCTTCCAGTTTTTAATAACGCATTGGACAGTTCTTAACCCAATTTTAGTAGTTTCTTAATCTCCTTAGATGTTTTCTCTGCTTGATGCATGCCAGTGATTTTACCCTTCTCAAACAGACTAACATCTTTCCCACGGTCACGGGATGTGTCTTTCGACATGGTTATTTAAGAAATGAGAAGCTACTCATTGCATCAGTTGGGGTTAAATAACTTGTTGCCAGCTGAAAGATAATCACCCATGCAGTAATTATCCAATAGGAGACTTGTACCTATTTGCTTAGTTCATTCCATGTGGCGACTTTTTTTTGGCCGGGCAGTGTATATTGTTGGTATATCCAAGAGTGACATCCTTTCATTATGCCTTGCATTTCCTACATTAAGTTATCAGGTTGCTAGCTTGCTAAAATGTTAGCCTCCATGGCGCCTAGACAAAAATCGAATGCTGGCTCTAGAGAAGGCCTTTCAGGATTTTAAGTTTCAGTAGCAACCCCCATAGTTTCTCCTCATAAAGTCGAATAGGACTCCTGAAAAGCAGTTTTGAAGGTTAAGTGTCGCAGCTCTGGCTGTCGCCATCTTGCCAGTGCCTGACTCATCTTAATTCGTGGCTAATTCCAGAACAGGCAATGCTGTGGAGCGCTATCAAGAGTTAGTAACCTGTTACGGCATGTCCTTAATTAAGTATAACTTTAAGCATAAATACACTTCAAACAAGTGAGTTGCATAAGAATTAAGTCCCTGTATAGTTCTCGTGAATGGGGAAATTAGCCTTAGTACATTTTGTAACTATTCTGAACCTGAGTTCAAGACTTACTGGACTTATAGTATTTAAGAACTGAAACTGTGACTCAAATATGATAAGTAAATCAGTTTGTTCTCTTTACCTCACCGTAAAATGTCAATGTTACTTCCGTAGTTCTTGCATTTTTGTAAGCTCCAACTCTGTTTTGAGTGTTACTCCAGATGTGTGCATTGTGATGATCTAAAATGTACATAAGAATGGTATGCCCTTTAGTTTCATTATCATTCAATGAACGTTTGAGGTTCATTGAATGGTTTCTATGATATGCAAGCTGTACCTCTACACAACCAAGCTAAAGCAGACTGTCAGTACGAGGTTCTTAGCTATTTGCCCTGTTTTGTCCATGACCTGTGTCTGGGCATACGGCAAGGCTACACTGTCTCCTGGGTTTATTTAATTTTCATGAACGTCATTTAGAATTTCTCATAATTCACTACTGCGGGGTCATCTGTCATAGGTTTTAATCTGAGGGTGACGAACTGTCCTACCGCTGGCTGCAGTGGCCGCTCTGTAGCTCATTAATTTCCTGCCCAAATATCAGGCTCCGTTGTAACTGGCGGAGGGTGGAATGGAGAGAGATCATATTTCATTATTATATTAATCAAACCCATGTAGACTGCAAATCAGGGGGTAGGTGACATTAAGAGCCAGTTTGTGAATCTCTTGAAACCTGTCTTTGGGGTGCTGCAGAGTTGGAAAAAAAAGCAAATTTATTAAAGTTCAGTATTTTTTCTCTTCTTCAATCCAAATAAAAAATCATCAGACTCTGCTGCAGTATTGTGAATGGCTATATGGTGTGCTTCCAAATGCTTTCAGCTTTGATGGGTGCCGTTAAACCAAATTTACATTCACTACTTTCGAACATCAGATCTCCAGCAGAGCAACATGAGCCTGTAGTTCCTGTCGGTCTGTTGCTTAATAATTATCTAATTGGATAATCAATACCGATCACCATTAGTGTTTGATGAAATCATAAGCATACTCATCTCTACTTCAGTTTAATAACTTTTGTATTTTACAGCCAAACACTTGTACAGTACACACAAGAATAACACGTACGCAATTAATAATAGCTCAAAGTAATAGATTGCATAGAGAAGTTAAGAAAACAAGAGGTCAACAAGCATGTGTCTGATGATGCTCCCCCCCCCCAAGATCTTTTATAGCCTGTTCTTCTTGAGCTCTGCGTCAGTCCATAAAGATATGCTGTTGTGGTTTATGATCATTACAGGACATAATAAGACATTTTTGTTGTCACGCCAATAATAATGAAACTGCAGCTCTCACAGGAAATCAGTTGACCAAAATAAGCTGCGCAGTATCACTGAGAGCTTTTTAAAACATGTGTAATCCTCTCCAGTCGGTGTTTACCATAAGAAAATCAAACATGAATATCACACCTTTTAATTAATGATCATCCTCACATTTTTTCTGTAATTATATATCTTATAGTCATTTTAGAACACCATCAATTTTTTATTTTTATTTTTTTTGTCTTAAAAGTAGATAAACATGACCTACTAAAAACTGTGGAGAATCATTCAATATTGCATAACTGGCTGGCAAAACATTTTCTTTCATCATCGCGTGTGACCCCCTTATGCAGTAACAACCGCAATAAAACATTTGTGGTAACTGTAGATTGGTCCTGCATACAGTTCTGCTTATATGTATGCATCTGCAAAATGCTGGTGGGTTTGCTGCTTACCTCAGGTACTTCCACAACAAATCTATTGGACTGTAGTGTGCCACATGACCTACTTTCGCTTGGTATTAAGACAGATGTTTTGATGTCTTCTTTTAAAATGATGTGGTATAATTTAGAATTCCTTGACCCAGTTCCAACACATTATCTATATAATCTAGAAAGCTAGATTTCATGCACTGACTTTGCTTAGAAAAATAGTTGCAACTGATCTGATCTAAATAGCTAAAATAACAACCACAAACTAGTTCTTGCAATACTAGAAAATAACAAAGTCCTCCAAAATAAATGCCTTTAATTAAACCAAAAGACAAGTCTTCTGGCCCTGGGTCAATTTTAGCTGCTTTGTGCGTTTTGATACGCTTCCACTCTTCAGATCCCTGTTCTTAAAATAAAAGGACACCCTTTTATACTTGATCTATTTTCAGCTTTCACTGCTAATCCTAGAGGTTGGATTGGATTTTCCTTATTATAAATGACCAACAACAATATTTACGTCTCATTTGTTAGATTGGGCTATACTTATCTACTTTTAAGTTATTTTAACATTCATAAACTGTATAGATGTTTTTCATGGCAGGTATTTTGATCTGTCAAACAAGACAAAGTTCAGATGTCTTACTGATGGAAATGCCATATGAACAGCCACATCCTGTGGTTTTTATATGACCTTGTAAGCGGAAATAATGATCTCATTTCACAAGTTGTGACGTGTTTACTGACGCTTTCATAAATGGTGGAGGTGAATGGTGAATTGATATACTGAAATTTAGCCAAAACTTAATAGCATGTCGAAGCAAATCGTTGATATTTTTCAACAGCCTTTGCATCTCCTACATTAAGTCACCCAGCCGTTATCTTGCTAAATTGTTAGCGGCACGGTCCCTAGATGGCAGCGGCTTTCTCACGACTAATAGCTGACACTACCCCTCAAATGCCAAGCATTTTGTGTAAATGACTTCCCATGTCCTAACCACAAACTGTGGTCAAAAATATCTATATCGGTTGGACTCAAAACTGTGTGCGTCAGCATTATTGGTCCTTAGTTCCATATACAGACACTAATCATGTTTTCTCGTGTGTATTAGTCTCAAATGCTCAGTCTAATCTCAATCATTTGTAAATACTGTGTGGGCTATGAGAATTACTTTCAGTCAACCTAATATTTATTCTTGTATGCACTCTTTTTTTTTATTAAAAAAAGAAAAGTTCCAAATTTCCATTGTATAAGGAAAAATGTAAATTTTCTTCTTATTATAATTAGCATTTAAGCAGTGCCTGTTGCAGTCCTTTGTTTCACACTTCCCACATCATTCAGTCTCTGCTCACTTGAGGAGTGTTTATGCTGTCAAAATGTGTACCCTTTATCCAACGCTTTGCAAGGGGAAAGTGCAGTTTGAACAAGATTAGACAGAAGGAAGTAGAAAATGACAGTAAGCAAAATTAAGGAAGTGCGTTGGATGACTTAGCAAACACAGGGCAGCTGTGTTTGGTTTGCACTGTGTCAAAGAAAGCCGTCATTGCATAAAATTAAATACAACTGCAGTTGCTTTCTTCTATTACACAACATTGTCCATTCATCAGCTTTTGACAACACAACGTTCTTTCTTTTGATTTTTACAACCTTTGCCGTTAAGATAACTGGGTATTTACAAATACAGTTCTCTCAGACATTGTCCCAACTTGTCTTGATCATTATAGGTATTAATTGTGTCCCGTTGTTCATTGTCCGGTTTGTCATGGCTTCCCGTTATACGACAGTCTGTTACTGAGAGCTATTTGTGACATCTCCAGTTGAGTTGATGTTGCCGTGGGAGATTCCATGGCAGCCGTGGGGAGTCGCTTACGGCTGAGTGTGGCCGTCAGTCTTTTCCTGAAAACCTTGCACAGGAACACGTAAATAAGCGGGTCCAGGCATACATTGGTGGCTGACAGCCACAGGGTTGTCTCCTTGGCGACGTAGAGGGCGTTCTGTGCCCGACAGTGACTTGTCAGGCTGCGGGTTTGGGTCAGAGTGTAGGGGACGCGAGCGAAATGGAAAGGGGCAAAGCATATAAAAAACACCCCCACCACCACAAAGACCTTTGCCTTGGTTCTGCGACTGGCTGCCTGAGATCTGCTCTTTGAGGCTCTGTATGACTCATAAACCTTTTTGCTGATGAATGTGTAGCAAACCACCATCAAGGCAAGAGTGCCCCAGAAAACAACCTGGAAGTACACATGACAGAAAGAACATGAAGCAAAACTGGAACTTCTCACAGATTTCTCAAATTTCAGTGAAATGTAGTTAGGCAACAGAAAGGTCCATTGTGGTATCAACATTTACACAGCCCTGTATTTAAACCTTTCACCTTTCTATGTACTTATTTCTCCTTTGCTTGTTTAGCTTATCCTGAAACTGCCGGCTCAAATGTCACACTCTATAATCATCGGATCTGACTTATCAGAAATATGCTTGCTCCCCAAAAACCAAATAAGCACACTTCCCAAAATATCAAGCCTTTTACCTGACAGAAGTAGTTGAATCCTTCATGCCACAGCAGGCCAGCACTGCTCTTCATGGAGGTGCACTTCAGTCTGCCCCCAGAGACCTGTGGTGGCTGGTCACTCAGAATAACGTTGGGCAGCGCCAAGGACAACATGACCACCCAAACCACCGCGCACAACACCTGACCAACACGGACACGCTGCAGGGCACACTTCCCGAAGGGCTTGACAATCTTCAGGTAGCGGTCCAAGCTAATGAGGCCCAGCAGGAGGATGCTGATGTACATGGTGATGTAGAAGAGAACGGCGGAGTATCGGCAGTAGAAGGCGCGTAGATGCCAGGAGCCCATACCTGCATCGCTTAGGACTTTCAGAGGGATAGTCAGCGTCATCAGCAAGTCAGCCACCACCTGTGGTTGAAGGATGACAGCGTTGCTATTTGCGTGCACGTCTTCGCTTGCTCTGCTGCGACTTCAAAATGTATAGTGACTTACCACGTTTTTTAGAAAGACCACAAATGTTGTGGTGCTGGGGATGCTGAAGAAGATCCATGCAGCCAGGGAATTCAGTATCAGAGCGACTATGAAGAGGAGACTGTACAAGCAGGGGAACACCACCGCTGTGACACTGGTATCCCGAACACACTTGATGGAGGTGTTGGACAGCGTGTTGTTCATCTTCCAATCTTTGGTGAACCTCTGACGGGATGAGGGACAGAGGACAAGGACGAGATCATATAAAGTTATAAAGAACACTTGGTCCCTGGTTGGGAAAAAAATACTTTTAATGGGGAACTGGTTAAGGATTAGGGGTTAGGGTGTTTCAAGAGTAAAGTGGTAGAGTAATTTATTTACAAGATGATAAAACAATATTTGCGGAGCTATGACTAATACCCTTTCAGGAACTTATTATTTTGAACGCAGATTTCTAGCAAAAGATGCCGCTGCCATCATATTTTGAGGAATCGCAGACACATATGAGAGAGAGGGCATACTCACGGCATGACAAAACAAATGCCCAGGCGGTACACAAGACAAAAAAAGGCTGGGAACCACCGGTCTAAAGGACCAGTCTTCTGCTCCACTCTCAGGAGCATCCAAACACATTTTAATTTGATTAGTTCTGAGTTGCATGAATGTAGCTCGGCAGTTCAAATGCACACGTAGACCTAATACATATTTACAGGAGCATCAACTGTTTGTATTTGTTCATTCTGTGCTCTCCTTCTGTCTGACAGTACATCTGTGGGGTTTTCTCTGTCTTAGTTTGCACACTAATGTTAATTAGATCATTTGAAACTATTGTGCTTAGTTTCAGCCGGTGTTTTATCTAAAAAAAAAAAGAAAGAAAGAAAGAAAGAAAGAATAGGCACTTTTTAAAGCCATTAACTGAGTCTTACCTTTTCGTGCGTTTACCGTCTGTGGCTGTGGGGCTTGTGAAGAACAATGAGCAGAACATACAATATTTATTTTGAAAGAAAGGAGGAAGTGAAATATCTAATTCCTCTTTCTTTTTCTCCAGAAAATGAATGAAAACAAAAAAACAAAATTGAAACCGTCTTGGTGTTCATGTAGTTCTTTTATCAGTCGAGAAGCACTGACCTGAGGTTCTCCGCCTGTGTCAGTGCCTCACTGTGCTCTCTCTCTCTCGTGCGCTCTCTCTCGCTCTCTCGTCCTCTCTCTCTTTCTCTCTTCCTCTCTCTCTTTCTCTCTCCTCTCTCGCTCTCTCTCTCTCTCTCTCTCTTTAAGTGTGTTTGATGCTTTTACAATGGGTGGTCTCTGGAGCTACTGTGTGGCTGTCTTGTCACAATCCCAATGAGTTTGCCAGTCTTCCACCGGGTGAAAGACCCTTTCCTTCCTTGCTTCCTGTTCCAATTGTCTGCAGAGAGGCTTGTTCTGATCCGTGCCAGTCCCTCTGCCTCCGCTAGCTTGCGTCAGCTTCGCTTGCAATTGACAAGCGAACACCAAAGCCATGGACTCATTTGTTAACCCACATTCAGAAACCCTGCAAATGATTTGACGAAGGGCTGTGGTTCTTAGTGGGCAACCTTTGTCTGTAGACTTTGCTGCCGACGTGCATGTATACGGTGCATGGCAGGAAGAGTGCAAAATGTCACAGTATATTATTTTTGACCACCTTTAGTTCTACACGCGCATGTGTTTTCTGCTGTTTCATGTACATTTTGTAACTGCAATGCGATTTGAATGCAGGAAATAATTAATCCAAGCGTCCCCTTCCACTCATTTTAAGTTTGGTTTTCCTTAAGTTGAATTCCCTTTTGTGCTTTCCTGATAAAAATAGTGCATTCTGAGAACACGTACTACGACTTCCTGTGTGATTTTCCTTGGAGCCAGGAGAGAGAAATGTGTTTACTACACTACAGCCCCCAAATGAATGTTCAGCGTCTGTTTGACTGTACGTGACATGACAGGGTAGAGTTGTGATTTCCTGACCCAACAGAGACTGTAAACTTTATGTCATCACAAGATCTTTGTTTTTATTATTTCAAACAGATCACACTGTACTGAAAGATAAATCCAAGATTGGCAAAAAAAAACAAAGATACAACCCACTAAAGCCTGACTTAGAATATATTAAGCAGACATGTTTTAATAAAATGTGTCAACTAAAAGTAATTTAAACACTAGACAGAATAACAAATCACCAGTAGAATAATCGATAACAATAATAATAGTGCAGTTCAACTGTGCTGGGGTTGTTGCGCATATTCTTTCTTGGCTATTCATGACTAGTGTGCCACAGATTGATGACTCACTGATGAGTCGCTTTGCACATCTGCAGAACTCCACTAAGACATGAACCATTTTTACTGTGGCCGTAAAACAGTAGTTCAACATGAAATGCAAACATGCCCTAGCCTCATCATAACATATTTGCATCACAATTTCATATAGTCTCTCAATCAGAGCTCTGTTTGCCCTTCGATTTTAAATTCCTGGAGCTACAGCAAAACAATATCCTGTCTCCTCTTGTACTGTTTATCCCATGCATTTCCTGTTAAGCGTTTAAAGCTATTTAGAGACACAAAAGTAAACACAAAGTAAATAACATAATTCGGAATAACTACACGAATCTACAAAAGACGTAGAGACGTGGAAAATCCGCACCAATATATGAGCTTGGACCGCGGCAAAGCATTTTCGTTGACGCCTGTCAGAATTTCTGCTACGGCAGAGTTCATCCGGCGTTGTATCCTAAAGCGGCCTTACATGAGATCGAAGCACTGCTCATCATGGACATCAGCTTCTCCTTGAACTCTCGACACAGGAAGACGTAGATGAGCGGGTCCATGCAGATGTTTGTGGTGGCGAGCCATAGGCTGAGCTCCTTGATGAACTTGCTCGCCACGAAGGAGCAGTCGGTGAAGGAACTGTTGTTGCTGACTTGCATAAAAGTGTACGGGATCCTGACGATGTGGTACGGCCCGAATGCCACAAAAAACACAACGATAACCAGAAAAACGCGCAGTTTGACTTTCTGCTTTCCCTGGCTGTTAGTGCTACCAGAGTTGCGAAAAGACTGGATGACTTTGTTTGCGATGCAGATGTAGCAAACCACAATGATCACACTGATAAGCCAGAAGAAAACATTGAGAAAAATGACAGCCTGCTTGTGGAATTGCAGTCCTTCCGGTCCTTTGAGCACCATGCAAGTGGTGATTGTCGTCATGTTGTCCGCAGATTTGTTGGTTAAGAGGATATTGGGAAGGCCTGTGCATCCAAACAGTATGACCCACATTAAGGCTGATATCAGTTTGCTGAAGGTCAAATTCTGGCCGAACTTGCTGTGGGGCATCAGGATCTTGAAGAAACGGTCTAGACTGATCAAGCCCAACATCGCGATGGATGTGTACATTGTACTGTAGAAAGTGACACTGAAAAAATGACATGACACTAAGATCATTTTAATGGATGCTCCCGGAAGGTCAACCACAGCTTTGATTAGGAGGTTCAGGGTCATGATAACGTCAGCAGCTACTAGATTCTTCAGGTACACCACGAAGGTGGAGGTGGACTTAAGGTGCAGAGACACCCAGGTTGCCACACCGTTCAGCAACAGCGCTATGGGGAACATCGCCAAGTACATAGATGGCACAACGCTTGGGTTGTAAGCGGCGCACTTGGAGTCTTCCTGAGACGTCTGATTCAGCGGCGCGTCTCCAACTAAGGAAAAGGAAGGGCGCATTTTAGAACATGCATGCATTTTTGTGCACAGTATGATATAATGATTAACTTCTTTCGCTTTCATGCGAGCAGTGTTACTCGTTCAAGTTTTCTTACCGTCAAAGAACACCTCGAACCATTCATCCGTTAACTCTCGAGAGTCCATGATGTGGGCTAGGCAAAACAAAGGAAGCTGCGTATTGTTATTGTGTTATTTGAGACATACGAGTTTAAATACAGTCGCTGTATCATCAGTATTTTATAATCAATCAAATGGCATCTTCCGATACATGAAGATGTACTTTCTTTACCAAAAATGTCAAAAGAAAGTACATGTATTTTAGTTAAAAGGGGAAATTATTGGCTTCCTTGTCCTGGCAGGAAATTAATTTTTCAAAGAAAAAGTAAATAATGTGACTAAAAAAAATAAAAAGATGATTTTTACTCTATTGTCATGGAAAAAGATTCAAATTCTTTGAGCATTAAAGAGAGCCCACAAAGGTTTTACGTCCATAATCTGAACTGTAGTGCATTAGTATAGTTTACATTTTTAGTAGATACTAATACAGTGATTTGGACTTTTCACATTAATACATTTGACGTTTGTCCAATTGTGAGCATTTTAGTAGCACTAACAAAACGCGCTATCAGAATCTATTAGAAATCCATTAAAGAGGAAACTCTACATCGTGAACTAGTGATGAGAATACAATTTCAACTTACTGTTCTTGACTTGTTTCGCTCTTCTCACACACAGATCTGTGTGGCGATTCACGGACGCGGCAGGTGCTTAAAAAACGCTGTTGATTTCCCTAGCAAACAAATCACAGCTGCAGCTGTGATAAGACTGGCAATTTATCAGGGCGTATGCAAAAATAGGTAGAAGAAAAAAAAAACTTGTCGAAAGAAAAGCAGACGTCATTCATCCAGCACACACGAGGGTTTGGAACGAGGGCGCCCTGTGTTTCCTGTGCCCCTTCATCTGTCACTAATTCTGCCTCACCTGGAACATGTCAGTCGTATTCTGACAAGAAAGCTCAAAGCTCAAACTCTGCGTGATTTATGCCGGCCATCGTGCTCTGAGTTGTTAGCACAGCAAACGATCCATTAGCTCTGAGCATCATTTAGAAAGCTACATACACAGAAAATAATCCCCACATTCATCATTTTGGTGTTGTTTATTGCCAGTTAGGAGAAATATGCTTTACTTTGACAATTATGGGATAAATTAAAGACTATCTATCTATCTATCTATCTATCTATCTATCTATCTAAAATGTCTTTGACCTTTGTCTCAAAGTCATTCTCTCAGTTTTTCCCTCTTTTACATTTTTGTTGCATGTGCCTGAACTATTCATTGCAACAATTAAACGTTACTGGGGCGTACAACGAAGTGGGTGCACTGGTATTTATTTAATTATATGATTTCTACTGCTTGGCACTGAAGGGAGGCGCCGTACAAACAGTTCATTACTTAGAGAGTGATGAAAGATAATCAAATCATTTAATGAGCCTGCAAAATATATATATATATAAATGAATACATTCAAATATTTTTTTTGGCACTTTTGCAGGAAAGTTTAAGACATTTGGAAACTGGACTTGTAGAGTTTTTTTGAGAAGACGTTTCACCACTCATCCGAGTAGCTTCTTCAGTTCTAGGGGACTGATGGGAAGTTTGAGGTTTAAAGAGGAACTCCTCCTGAAAAAATTGCTTGTTATGCTAATAACCAGAAAGCTGCACCAGTTTCTGGTTATTAGCATAACAAGCAAGTTTTTTCAGGAGGAGTTCCTATTTAAAAAAAAAAAAAACTCCACAAGTCCAGTTGCCTTTTTTAACCTTTGTTGGATATTTTTATAATAGACCAGAACTTTGATCCGCTGATTTCACACTTTCCTAACAGCTCACAGGCAATAAAAGTAACAATGCTAAAGGGGTTTATTTTACTAATCCTCTAAAAACTTTCATTTTATAATATTTCATTGTACTGCTACAATTTACATTGGCAGTCACATCTATTATTAAAGTGTCTGCGCGGCTCCAGCCCTCAAGTGCAAAGCGATTCACTTAAATGTACTTAAATAAATCTCGCAAAACTAATCAAAACAAAGCGCGTTTGAGTTATGAGGGACTGAAACAACATTCCTGCATAAAGGACACACTGCTTTGATACATGACGACTGAGATTTACCGAGACCTGAATTTGAATTTTCCAATGGTGGCGGCGGCGGCTTTATATTTACAGCATACAGAAATACATTTGCATGTCGCATTATGTAATATTTATCAAGTTGTTTATCATGTCTGTACCTTGGATCTTAAATCTATACCGGTGCTATTCCCCACTTGTTCACTAGAGGGCGGTACAACACAGATGAACAGTAACTGTCACACTGCTGAGCTTGCTTCCGGACTTATTTATTTGTGGTTTTCCATAAACAATATCCAGACTACAGCCACGCTAGGTATCTCTTACATCTTCAAGGTTTATATTTTAACAATAGATGAGTTTTTTTCTACTGTGAACTCTCCTCTTTTTCCCCAGAATATAACCCAACACAGATACCTCGACCTTTCATTATGTCAACCAGTTTGTCTCTGAACTCCCTGCACAGGTAGATGTAGAGCAAAGGGTCCAGGCAGGCATTGGTGGAGGAGAGCCACATGGTTAAATCGTAGACCACCTCCACCCATGTTTGAGTGCAGATAGTAACCCCGGTGACTTTGTTCAGCATGAAAGGAATGCGCATCAGGTGCAGAGGCACAAAACAAACACAAAAAACAAGCAGGATCAAGAAGACCCGCAATTTGGTTTTCTTCTTTCCTCGGCTGTTGTTGCTCCCGGAGTTCCTGAAGGACCGCAGGACTTTGGTGGTGATGCAGATGTAGCAAAACACAATCAATATGCTCATGAGCCAGAAAAGAATCTCCATGAATAAAACCACAAACTGGTGAA
Organism: Chelon labrosus; assembly: GCF_963514085.1. Taxonomy (NCBI): domain Eukaryota; kingdom Metazoa; phylum Chordata; class Actinopteri; order Mugiliformes; family Mugilidae; genus Chelon; species Chelon labrosus. The sequence continues at coordinate 18,962,604 of NC_140346.1, forward strand.
GGCTCAAGCCAGCTGGGCTCTTCATGGCAATGCAAAAATCTCCCGATGCATTGGCGGGATCCCGGTCAGTTAGAACGGCGGTCGGGATGGCCGTGCCGCCGAACAGCACAACCCAGACCGAGGTGGACATCACTATGCTGAACATGACGTTCTGCCCCAACACCTTTCCGCACGGCCTGACGATTTTGAAGAAGCGGTCCAGGCTGATGAGGCCCATTAATGCGATGCTTGTGTACATGCAGCAGAAGAAAACCACATTGTTGTAACGGCAGGCGAAGGCCCTTAGCTCAGCTGATGCTCCGGGAAGACTGCTGGCTGCCAGTGAAGGCAGCGTCAGCGTCATGAGCAGGTCAGCAGTCACCAGGTTTTTAAGATACACTATGAAGGTCGAAGTGGACCGTAGGTGCAAAGACACCCACGCCGCCACGCCGTTGAGGAACAATGCGACGGGGAACAAGAGGAAGTAGAGGGATGAGACCGCTACACGTGAGGTCGCAAGGCGGGCGGAAGGGGCACAGTCTGAGGAGAGGTGTGTTGTGTTGTTGGACATCATTGGGATCTGGAAAAAACAAGATAAACCGCAAACATCATGTCTGTAATGCTGGAAATCTAGACTAGACTACGCTAACATGTGTAGCAGTCATTTTTCTTCAACATATTTGCTGTTGACTGGAAGGTTTTATGATGTGCGACCTAATAACAAGGAGGCTGCTTTGAATGGATGTGAGGATCAGGACTGAGACTCGGAAATGAGCTGGAACGCGCTCCTGCCCGACACCGAGGACTACTGCTGCTCTACATTTTTCCAGCTTGCCCACCTGGACCCGATTTGCATTTTTCATTAGTTCAGAAGACATTTGTTACTCGGGGCTTGTTTTTGAAAGCTCGACCAGAGCATTTGAATGCATCCGGAACGCCGAACCCGATACTTTTGACACAGAAGGATGGAATTTATGCAATTGTCGGTTTGGTTTTCACCTTAACTGAATAAAAGAAAAACAATGCATCTCTTGCAATGAAATGAAAATCGATCCACACAGCAGAATCTGTTGTATTGAGATTCAGTCCTATCTGCACAATACACCTGTGTCTTTCGTATCTACTCTGTGATTGTTTGATCATTTGCTGCAATAAAGAAATGTTTTACGAAGATTTGCGTTTTCTATAAAGTCTAAATCCCTAAAATGTTAATCTCCACTTAAACTTATTAAAGCACATACTGATTATATGAGTAGGAGATGCAGAAGTGAAGCCATTAGTGTGGAGTGAGTAGCCATTATAATAATATCCTACCAGGCGACCCGAGAGAGAGAGAGAGAGCATCATTAGATAGGGAATTACAGCATGCCTTGGCAACCAAACAGCGCAATTAAACGCAGCCTGGCTAGCATGCCCAAAACAGCTGTAAAGGTAACTGGGATGAAAGAATACAAGCCCAGAGAGAGCCTGAGTGAGCAGGCAGCCGGGCTTGCAACATGCCCTCCGCTCTGAATGCAAACCATAGGGTGGAAATGTGCATTTCAAATAGTTGAAGGTGTCGGGTTTTTTTTTTTTCTAGAATCCCAAAAGTTGCTGTAGCTAAAAATTAGAGCAGTAAAGCAATGGTAAGTATTTAGGAAAGAAAGTGATCACACGGTAGATCACAACTTGTGTTTAAGAAAATACAATTTTTTTAGTGACCAGACGTGATTCTCCGTCACAGAAACAGCTCCATGTAAAGCCTTGCCGATGTGTTATTGACATTCATTATATGCACTCTTTCATCTAACCAAGCAATAATGGTTTGACTGCATTAATGACTTCTCGTTCTAATCTGACTAACTGGTGTTTTGTTTAATTTTTTTTTAAGAAAGTTCATGAAGAAAAAAAAACAAAAAAAAAACAATATTAAACCACTCACCGCTGAGAGTCTCCTTAACTCCACACTGTGCAACCTCACAGATTATCGCCTCAAAACAAATTACTACTTTTCCTCCGACTCTTCGACCAGAGGGATGCAAATGGAGCTGAGTGTTCGGGAAGGGGGGATTCAAATGACACCTGTCGCGGTGAGCTTTGTGTTCTTAGGCTGCAGAGAAGAAAATAATGGTTGATTTAATTGTGCCGCCATCTTTGTTGCCTTTCAGGGCGTCCTTGATTTTCCTGTTTACTATAAGAGATGTTTAAATGGTGTTTTAAAATGTGATATATATATATAAATATATAAATATATATATATATATATATATATAGCTGTGATAACATTACTGGCAAGTGTTATGTGTTGTGGCTGAGAGGGTGGTGGAAGATTTTATATGTGGTTATGTCAGAAGACAGCCCAAGCCCAACATTTTCACTTCATTTATTGCTGTTGAGGTGTAGTCGAAACAGAAAGCGGATCCTCAAAGGCTTTATCCAGTTATATATCCACGGGCTCGAAAACATGAACACTCACACATCACAGTTTATTGACAGAGAATAATCTTTAGCACCTGAGGTTTATTATGCAGATACACAATTGTAGACTCATAACGTGGATGCCCATGACTGCTTAACATTTTCAACATTGGAGACTGTGAGGATATAGAAGAGAAACTTAATGTTTTTTTTTACTAGCAGCAATAGAGAACAGAAAGAAGAAGAACATCAACAAAAAAAAAAGTACTTCAGTTCTTTGGGAGTGGCAGTAAGCAGACATCAGCAAAACTGTGCATTTGTGTTGATCGGTATTAGTTTTTTAGTAGCACTGCACGACATAAGATAAGCTGAACCTGCAGGTTTTTTAATGGCCGGTGTGCTGCAGCATTAAGATTTCACTTCCTTATGCAGCCAAAGGTCAAAAAGCGAAAGTTGAATTTGTTCCATTCTTACCAGCGGGATGTCATGATTACAAAAGTCTTGCTCAAGTCCAGTGGTTTTACGTTTAGGCAGAGGAGTCTCTTGGAGTAGAGGTGCCTGTATCTGCGTCTGACCCTCTCCCTATCAGCCAGCTGCAGGTACCGGACGGCAGCTTCAGCGTCTTAAACAGAGTCATCCGGAAGGACTTACATAGGAAGAAGTAGATGAGAGGATCCAGGAGGGAGTTTAGGGACGAGAGGAAGAGTGTGCTTTCCTTCAGCTGGAAGAAGAACAGCTTGAGTTTGCAGTCGAAGAGAACGCCTCGGGTCTGGCTCAGAGTGTACGGCACCCGCGCAAAGTGAAAAGGCACAAAGCACACGAAGAACACAGCCAGAACCAGGAACACATTTGCGTTCATTTTTCTTTTGGACTGGTTGGGGTTCCGAGTTGATCTACCGCTCAGTGCTCGAGATATAGTCCCTCCGGCGCTGTGAGACTTGGTGCGGGAGTAAGATTTATACAGCTCTTTGGTGATCAGAGTGTAGCATATCACCACGGTCACCAGGTTGCCCCAGAAAATCACTTGACACACGTGGTTCACCACCTCGTGCCAGAAGAGCCCGGCCGCGGCCTTCAGGTCGCTGCACTTGAAATACCGCGAAGTCGGGGTTTTACTTGTTAGGATGACGTTGGGCAGACAGAGAATCAGCAGGAAGGCCCAGATGCCTCCCGAGAGGAGCTTGCGATGGGCCAGGCGAGCAGAGTTGGTCCCCCTGAAGGGCTTAAGGGTCTTCCTGCAGCGATCGATGCTGATGAGGCCGAAAAAGAGGATGCTCATGTACATGGTGAGGTAAAAGAGCACGGAGGAAACTCGGCAAACGAATATTCGCAGGCCCGTGGAGGCCAAGTTGGAGTCGGACAGCACCTGCAGAGACACACATTCAGTCTTTTACTCAAAAGTCGGACTCTTCTGATGAAATAGCCCACATAAATGGTGTTTGTTCTTCTCCCCCAGGACACAGTTATTCGCCATTTATTTTACATGCACATCTTCGAAATTTACGAATCACCGCGAGACACTTCATTCTTGACTTACGGACATTTATAAGTGCAAACTCGTGATATTAAAATCACCTTATATCAATCATGTAGTAACACATATAACTGCAGAATCATGAACCATCAATTGACGTAACTACACTCCAAAATGCTAGTAAATTATTTAACAACAATGTAATCAGTTGGAGCGTATAACCAGCTTGTACACTTTCGTGCAAGTGTTCAAGGCACACCTTGAAAGGGAACGTGAAGGTCATGATGACATCCGCGACCACGATGTTCTTCAGGTATATAATGAAGTGAGACCGCGAGGGGATGCGGAAAAACACCCACACCGCCACGCCATTGAGCAACATCCCCACGAGGAAAAGGAAGGAGTAGAGAACAGGAAAAACCACCGTCTTCAAAACATTGTCTCGGGAGCACGTGCTGTTGGCGTGGCTGTGATTGCCAGGGAACAGGGGGAATGTTGTGTTTCTCTCCATGTGCGCTGCCGAAAAAAAAAAAAAAATGAAATAAAATCAAGAAAAGTTTCTCAGAGTCACTAAGAAAAAGAAAGTATTTTCTGTAACAACATATGTACGAGAAAAACGCAGTTTATGATTCGGATTATTTCGAGAAATATATATTTTTTTGCAACTGACCTGGTAATTTTGCTGATGTGGGTCAGTGCAGATCCCTTTGGGTTTATTGCTCCCTCGCTCTTCAGTGTTCTGTACAAACGTTATCTGATACGTCCCTCTGCTTGTCCCAGTCAATTTCATTGTTTTTAGCAAGCGCGCGTGTGGGTGGGTGATATGTAAGTCACAGGAAGACTTTCTCGTTGACTTCTCCTTTCTCTTTCCTGTCACAAGGAAAGGCTGCAAAGAGCATTTGTAGATTATCTGTTTCAACAGACATGAAGACCATTTCAGTTTTCTTGTATTAATTGTTCCCGGAGCAAAAACACACACACACACACGGCATCGCCGTCAGGGTTACTGTGGCATGTTTTCAAATTTGGATGAAGTTGTAAGATGCTATAAAGCTATTTTGTTTAATTTCTAATTTTTCTCATTTCTTCCTCTTTAACCTTATGCAACAGCTTAATGCACTTTTTTTCACTACAAGTGTGCTGTAACCTGTGAATGGATAAATGCATCACCATCGCAACACTTCATGAAGGTGTTGCAACATATCTGGTTAAACCTGCCTATTTTTCTCAGTAGTGTACTGAGCCTTCAAAAATGATAATCAAATGTCCAAAAAAAAAAAAAAAAAGTCGTCACCTGGGCCTACTGTACAAGCCTGTGGGGGCAGTGCTATGATCTGGGGTTGCTGCAGTTGCTCAGGTCTAGGTTCAGCAACATTATGTACCCAAAGAATGAGGTCAGCTGACTACCTGAATATACTGAATGACCAGGTTATTCCATCAATCAATTTTTTCTTCCCTGATGTTCACGGGCATATTCCAAGATGACAATGCCAGGATTCATCGGGCTCAAATTGTGAAAGAGTGGTTCAGGGAACATGACACGTCATTTTCACACACAAATTGGCCACCACAGAGTCGAGACCTTAACCGCCCCTAATTGAGAATCCTTGGGATGTGCTGGAGAAGGCTCCCATCATCAATACAAGATCTCGTTAAATTAATGCAACACGGGATGGAAATAAATCTTGTGACATTGCAGCTCATCGAAACAATGCCGCAATGAGTGTGTGGTGTAATCCAAGCTAAAGGCGGTCCAACGAAAAGAGCATTTGTAAATATTACAGTGTGTAACCTTTTTTTTTTTTTTTTTTGGTGGCGACTTTTTTTTGGCCAGGCGGTGTAGTATACAGTACCGCTTAAAATTGATTCAGTAAGTTGCAGTCCCTTTTAAAAACAAACAGCTTGGAAGCATATGGTACCCTCTGTTCTGTCGTATAAAAATATCAAACCGTTTTTTTGGCATCTGCTTCCCTGATATAAAAGTCTCCCACCGCTCATAGCTCCAATTTAATAACATGAACTCAGTGCCTTTGCGGCTCATTTTGGTTGGGAGGTCTTATCCGTAGGTCAGCAAGCCATGTTCCATATACAGTTTAACAGAATCAGAATCGTCTTTATTGCCTTGCACACATAAGGAATTCGTCTTGGTATACAGTTGCATAGCAAAGGTCATAAACACAGAAAGAGAAGATAAGAATTTAAAAGTACTTTGCAACAAGAAACATTAAAATAAAAGAGAAACAAGGACAAACAATCTGTTTATAAGAGTAAGCGGAAATAATTATTTCTATTTAAATGTTTTCACCCTCTGACTTCCTTTTCTTGGAGACAGGACATGAGAATACTTCCCCTTCTGCAACAGCAGAGCATCTGGTACAAAGGTCTACAAAGGGTCCAAGAAAGTTCTCATGACAACTACCAAATAAACACTACTAAACTAGATTTCAAACAAACAAAAGAATTATTAACACACATTTGAATCATAATACCCTCACACTGAAGAGCTTAAAAGTTGACAAATGAACAGTGATAAGGAATAAATTAGACTTAAGTAAATTAAACTATAGAATAAAACTTTAAAAGTATTTTTTAAAGACATCCTGTTGCACTTCTTGCGTTAAAGGACCAGCGTGCAAGATTTTGTGGCCTCTAGTGGTAAGATTGCAGATTGCAACCAACTTAATGCCTCTCCCTCATCCATCCCTTTCTAAGTAGGAAGGTGAATATACAATGTAAAAAAAAAATACATGAGCCCCTGTCTTGGCTGTAAATAAGGCATGACAAGTCATAGCGTACATGTGCACAGAGCTGTGAACTTTCAGTGACAACACCAGTCCTTGGAGAGTTCTAGTTATTGATTTTCAATCAAAATTTATACCATGTAAAGTCCCACTCTTCTTTTAGTTTCTGTTGTATGCTGTGTTTACAGAAAATTATAGTTGCACTGGTATATGTGGTGTTTAGTTCTTAAGTAACTGAGGAATATTTCATCAACTATCACATGACCCTCACCACCGTCTGCCCCGCATTGTCTTGAATGCCATCTATTAGCATGGCAATGCTGCAACTTCCTATGTCTGGAGTAAGCTTGCCATCAGCAGTACTCAGTTCCTATTAAACAACATGCAAATGTCTGCGTGCACATTCAGTGGTTTTGTGGTTGCATAGGTCAACCTATACTTCATTTCATTGGAACTATCTGAGGTCAGTTTTCCAATCTGCCATTCTTACTGTACATCCAGTCATGTTTCCTACAGCTGTGATCTCCGCGCATCTGGCTCTGATAAGGACCGAAACAAGCATGCATTCTCTTGGAGAGGGCTCAGCGGTAACATGTGCTGCTTTTCAGATTTACACTATCTGGGATTCACCTGCCTATTTTTCGGCTTTGGTTTCTTTCACTTCTATTCCTTGTTAAAAGTCTAGAGTTTCAACTTAGGTCTGACACACAGCATGTTGGTCAAAAGAGCCACCATTTTGCAAATTAACTGTGTCCTGTTCTTAATCCTACCCTGTTTCAAATTTCGATGAATCATTTAGACAGAGGCGTAATCGAATGCACAGTTGCAGCATTGCATAAAAACACAGGCAGAGTTGTACAATGTTCACACTGTAATCCTCGTGAGCTCCCACTCGGACAGACAGGAAGAAAGGTCTGAGGACAGGAAATACAAGAGTGTAACATGAGATTTTACTAAATTTCCATGTTAACCCCTCTGAGTCACATGCTTTCCCCCCTCTCTGTTAATTCACCGCTTGCCTCGCCTCTCAAGTCACCCCTTGGCCTTTAAGTCACCACTTTCCACTCTCTGCCAGTCGCCAGACCAAGAGTCCACTTAAACGCAGCTACTGTTTTGGAGCAGATATTCCCTTTTCAACCCAGTGGGAATAATGAAGTTGAAAAGTGGATGGAGGGAAAGGCTCCTCACTGTGGGGTTTCACCTCTAACAGGCCTGCTTTGAGCAGAAATAGCCTGCGTTTACATAGCCTTCAGGGGAGTTATGTGAATGGGACATATATGAGGTTGAGGAAAAGGTGATGGAAAGAACCCCTGTTGGCAAAGCGAAAACATCAAGCCCCTAACAGACAAAGAGCTGTAGCAGCTGTGCTCTGAAGATGCTGGTTGATGCATGGGCAGGGTGAGGCTGAACTGTGACCCCTGACCCTCACCGGCGCTCGACGGTTGATCATCTTGTCATCGTGACAGGTTGGAAGACGCAAGATGTGCACGTACGGAGGAAGGGAGAGAGAAACCTCCAGGGTGGTCCTCGCTTGTGGTTTGTTTGCAGCCGCCTTTTTCTTTATGTATGCCTGTTGATGTGTATACGTTTCCTTTGGCGGCCTCTCAAACTGGTTTCTCCTGGTTGAAATGTGTAGGCCACGCTTTGTTTTGATAGGGTAACGTTTCTCTTGCTACCGCTCCTGCTGATGTGCTGTTCCAGAGGGTCTGCCTCCCATATGCTTATCCACGCTGACAAATCCAAAGCAGCTCATATGGAGGTGAAGGAGGGAGGGCAGGCGGGCGGGGGGGTTGGTATGACTAAAATATACTGTGAGCTACAGTGTTTCCAGCTTTCATTGAGGATGAAACCACATTAACTGTCACGCACTGTTAGAATGTAAAGCATCATTAAGTTATGATAAAAACCTTTACTGAAAGGGTTTTGCTGTCTTGCTACAGCTGCTAGTTTTATTTCTTTTGGAGCTTTGTGATAGAGCTACTGACCTAAGAGCATTCTTTCATTTCTCATGAGCCCCATGTGTCCAGTACGGGTGTTTTGACCGTCTGCACGCACACATCATTATCAGTGGGTCCAACTGGCTCCCGCACTTTAGTTTCTTCTGGAGAATGATGTCGTTGGTTCCATCCTGAGCATCAGTTTCGTTGCTCAAGTACATGTTTTCCTAGCAACTGCTTTTATTTGGGTGTTGCTACTAATGGCTGCTTGGGTCTGGCGTACGCATCAGTGAATGAGCTACAAAAATCTACCTGGCGTACACAACTCATCTTTCCACACACGCAGCCATTTGTATCTTGCAGTTCGCTGGGAATTTCCATTCACCTTGTGACTGATAAAGCAAGATGATTGATTCACCAACGTGGCAAGTTTCAAATGCTCTCATTTCCTTTCTCTGGCACTGAGTTCCTGTCCTCTAATTTATTCTCTATTGCTAGTCATGCATTTCTGTGCTACTACTGTATAGCTTGTCAGATCACGTCAGATGTATCCATGACAGGTGTATGTTTATCTCGTTCCTCCTATCCTCTCTCTTCTCTCTCTTCCTGGCATTTCCTTGGGCAGATGTGTCCTTCCATATGAGTTGGGTTCTGCTCAAGGTTTCTTCCTGTTCAAGGGGAGTTTTTCCTTGCCACCGTCGCCTTCAGGCTTGCTCTGGGGGTTTCAGACCGGATTTTGTAAAGCGTCTTGAGACAGTTTGTATTGTTATTGACGTTGTATAGATGAAATCGAATTGAACTGAACTGAATTGAGTTTAGTTTCGCCCAAGCAATCAGCCATCGCCATCTTGGTAGTGTCTGACTCCACCTAACTCGTGACTCGTTCCTTGAAAAGGGTCAAAGAGAACATGAGTGGAGCTGAGGCTGCTGCCTGATGCCCTTGCAGACAGCTAGCAACCTGGTACTGCCACCACATTTCACTTATAACAGCCATTCCCTTATCTATCCATAACTAAAACCTTGGTATAAGTTAAATGGTCATGACAGAGACCAAAAACCAGGCTGTTATCAGTTTAGTTTCTGCTATAATTCAGTCATTTAAGTCATTTTAACAGTGTTTAAAAGTGTGTATGGGGATTGACCTGCTTTTGGAGCCAGCATCAAGTGGCCATCTGAGGAACTGCAAATGTTTTTCCATGTTGGCTTAATTTCTCTTCAGTGGTGTGGTGGTTAGCATTGATCCCTCACAGCAAGATGGTTCTGGGTTCGAATCCATTGGCCGACTGGGGCCTTTCTGTGTGGAGTTTACATGTTCTTCCTGTTCTCTCCAGGTACTCTGGCTTCCTCCCACCATCCAAAGACGTGCTGGCCTTGCCATAGACTGGCGACCTGTCCAGGGTGTACCCCGCCTCTTGCCCAAGAATTGGCTCCAGCCCTCTCGGTGACCCTCCAGAGGACAAGCGGTTAGAGAATGAATGAATGAATGAATAGCACTCGTCAAAGTTTTATAGTCCACATGGTAAGTTTAAAATTTAATATGGAATTAATAACTAAAGGTAATAACTAAGCTGTGCCATTACATCCTCAACCGTTTGTACAGCTGCTTGCATGACAATTGCCGTACCCTGTAAACTATGAATACTCTTGGAGCATCATCCTGAAGTCCTTGCCACACCTGTAATCCCAGCCAGCCATCTAGAGAGGTGTAGTGTAATTTACTCAAAATTCATTCTTGACAGCCTTACAGGTGCAGCTTAGTAAAGAGCATCCAGATAACAAACACAATGATTCATTTTGAAAGTGTGTTCCTGTGTTGACACCGCCTGTCATTGTGGTTTCAAAGCTCAGGTAAGGATTAGTTCAGCTGTTGCTTAGCTGTTTTAGTATAAATATCCGCAGCAGCCTCACATCAAGTCCAAACAGGATTTAACACATATTACAAAGCCATCCTCAGCCACACAAATTGATTCCTTTCAACCACCTCAAACCACTAAAACCTCCATGTCGGAACATCTTCCCTTTTGATACTGGTAATAACTCTTGGCACCTGTCAACTGTGGCATTTCTCTTTCAGAGTCTCATCCAGGGCGCTGATGTTTTTCTGGTAATCCCTCGACCCACTGCCTGAGAAAGAAGGATGAGGGACAACGGCTCCCTTTGAGAGGCTGGCCGGTCTGGGATACCAGGCATATTTGACAGGGTGTCTCTGTTTGCTCAGCAGTGACCTGTGTACACACAAGAAGGCAGCGGACAGGCCAAAGGACAGGCCTGAGGGTGTCAGGTTCAGCTAATGGTGAGAAATACATGCGCAAGAAGCTCAGTGTCATGTACACACAAGGATGCAAATAGTTTAAACCACGGCCACACATTATTCACAAATTCTACAAAGTCCGAACTGAAACATCTCAAGGCCTAAGAGACAGATGTATTTAAAAAAAAAAAAAAAAAACATCACAAAAACTCGTTTACTCTTTCGACACTTGATATAAAGCAGTGTGTCATGAATGGCTTTAGGGAATGTCTGGAGCAACTTTTATGATCCAAGTAGGTAACATGTCTTTAGCAGCTGTTAAAGGCCTGTTTTCCCTGTGATGTCACCCTGCTATCTGAGGTTGCTAGGCGCCATTTATGCAAGCAGACAAGCCACAGCAGGTGATCTGAATGATGTCATGTAAAATCGTGTGAAACTAAACCTGTGGAACTGTTTACATGTTAAACAGGGCGGCGCTATTTATGTCTGACTATTTTTGTTGCTGGGACACTGGAGGATTCTTTTTCAAAGGTTTCCACTATCCCACTGTGTACTTTGCCTGCCCCCCCCATGCTGAATTATAGACCAAATACATAATTAGTGCTCTTGATGCCATCTATTGGCTGTCTGTCGGGATAACACAATCAGAGTACATAGCTGAATCAGCCACAACATTTTGAACGCTGACAGGAGAAGTAAATAACATTGACCATCTTGTGACAATACAATGTTCTGCTGGGAAACGTTTGGACTTGGCATTTGTGTGGATGTTACTTAGACATGCACCACCCACCTAGACCAGATTAGACCCTCCCAACCCCATAGCAATGACACTCCTTGATGACAGCAGCCATCCCCAGCAGGATGCAGCCTGACACAGGCACACAAACAAAAACGGTTGAGGAACAACTAAAAAAAAAAAAACGTGAAAAACAGCAGAAGGTCCAAATTCACTAGATCTCAAAGTGATCAAGAATCTGTGGGATGCACTGGAACAAGCCTGATCCACAGAGGACCCTCCCTTCAACCCATAGGACCCAAAGGCCCCCACTAAGGACACCCTCAGAAGGCCCAGGTCCGTTCTCTGATGAGTCAGAACTGAATGGAGACCTACACAATATTAGGAATGTGGTCATAATGTTATGCCTGATTGTTTCTTGATAATAATATAAAAAATATATATATAAAAGCTTTGTCTTTACATGTAATGCCCTGTCTCCTAAATGCATTGAATTTTCTGTGACTTTGTAACTCCCTGTTTAACACACTGCAATCTAAATGATAGATAATATCCAATGAAAGTCTCTGCGTCAGTCACACAAAATGCATAAATGCTGAAGAGGATCCACGGCACGTCCCCTAATGAACTGCAGAAGTCATTTGTATAAAGCTGTCCAAGGCAAAGGCTTCTGCCGCTAGCTAGCCTGTTTTTATTTATACGTGTTCAGTGTTTCCTCAGCTGTGTCCCAGCTTGGTCCAGATTGCATCTAAATTACACATTGGCTTTACTGCAGAGTGGTAAATTAAACTTCATTTCCAGAAGCACGGAGGAAATGCTGACTGAGTAAAGGAATGCAATCTGTGAATACAAGACTCTCTCTTCGCTGCAGTCCTCCAGTTGGGCCTTTGTTTTCTTATACTTGGCATAGATTTAATTTAGATTTAGATTTGTCTTGTGTTGTGAAAATGTTTTCTTGAATCGGGGGGAAAAAAAATGATTGTTTAAATTAGTTTGCTAATTAATAACCTGTGGTTAATAAATTCAAGAAATACACTCCTAGTAAACTTATCACAATGACCACAGTGTGACTTAAAACAGGCTTTACACATGCGCATTAATTTAACCCTCTTGATTTGTGATGGTTGCTATAAGTTTCTTTTGCCTGCAGGTTTCATTACATCCCTACCCCTCTTAAAGCTGTCAAGCAGAAACACCAGCCTCTGCTGTAAAGTAGCAGTGCCACTCTGTTGATGCAGCTTAATTGGGCGAGCTGGCTCGTTTAAAAACTTTCCCCCCGTAGGGACGCAATAATTTAGGAGGGCTTTGAGGTTTTCAGTTTGGTGTTTGTGTGACTGACGCGAAAATGGTTCGGTGTACGCCTCCGGATTCCCACCAGTTCGTCTGGTTATTCTCTGGGGACCAAAGGATCACATCTGTACCCACTCACGGAGGAGAACCCCCCACTGAAGAACTTCCACTGCCCTCTGGACAGAGACTGAGGGATATGGTTTAGTTTCACTCATTAGCACCCTCTTGCAATTGACGTTAAGTCGTATTTACATAATATATCCCTAAAATGGTTGCAGCTGAGATGGGAAAAGAAGTTTATAAGTTATGGATTCATATGTATTGTTCAACGGCACATAACTGGTGACATATTAAATACTAACATATTAAGTATTTGCTTGGGGTAAACCTGAAAGATGGTGAAACATAGTCCATAGCATCAATGATTCTCGAAACCGGTGAGCAACATCCCACCGGGACAGATCCTAGCTTGAAGAGAGGTGCAGAGATAGATTGATCTTTCTTGTGGCTGGAAGGGGGGGAGGTGTGGATTCTGTAACACTGGTGTGAAATTCCTTCGAGACCGCAGACACTGACAGATACGCCAAACTACTGAATGAGCGAGTGCGTACATCCACAAGGCCGTGTGTATCGTGGAAAGGCCGGCTTTAATATTTTAAAAAGGGTTTTCCCACCCTGCGGGCTTAAAGAAGCAAGACATCCACTTCGATCTGTGGGGGCTTTACTTGTTGCGGAGTTGGCAGCTTCAAAGAAAAGACAGACTCTCTGAGCTAACAGAGGAGCTCTGTCTGAGACTGCAGTTGGTCAACTCCCAACAGCTCTCTCCTGAGATCTCAGTTTCCATGTTCAGTCTTCGAGCATTTTGGTTTAAGTATGGAATTTGCACCGCAGACCAAAAATATGTCTCAACCATCCCTGGTTTCCCTCATCTATCCCCTATGTAAACTTTCCTCTTCCTCTCCTCTTTTTCACACTCAGCTTTGTTGACTGATAACCTGGCCTACTTTGTGCTTTACATTCAGCAAGAGAATGTATGCTTCATAATTTGTGTCAGTAGTTCTATGTGTGCTTTTTCTACTATTATAAGACAAAATGTCTTTTGAGTTTTAATATATTCGCATATTAGGCATAGCATTAATACCTTATATTGTGTTAGTACGTTAGTGGTGGCCTTTGGTTCCTATGGGTTGAAGGGAGGGGCCTCTGTGGATCAGATTTGTTCCAGCGCATCCCACAAATACTTGATCAGTTTGGGATCTAGGGAATTTGAGTTGTTCCTAAACGTTTTTGGGGGTGCGCCTCTGTCAGACTGCACCCTGATTGGATTGGTTGGTTGCCTGGCCTGGTCTAGGCCAGGTCCACAAGTTTCCCAGCAGAACATTGACTTGTCACACGATGGCCGGTGTTATTTACTTCTCCTCTCAGTGGTCATAATGTTATGCCTGATCAGTGTATATAGTATTCGTGACCATATGTAGCAAATATTTATATTTCAATAAGTAGTATTTATTTTTATTCACGTTAAGACCATGAGAAGAATATGAGTCTAGTCAACTCAGATTTTGGTCTTCACCAATCCGGCGATTTATCTGCAAAATGCACCACTATGTTCAGCTTGCAAGTTGTTAACTTTATCTGTCTAGCATGTGTTCAGCATCAGAAGCGCCAGGTAGTTGGACTATTGACAAAAGCAGATTTTTCTGTCTGAAGTGGTTGCTATGAGAGAGGTAACAGTGAACTGCAACAACAAAAAAAGTTGCAGGCTGACATATGACCACACTGAGTCCTTGGATGATTGGGTTTGTCACTAAAAGTGACCCATTTCACATAATGTACAATAAGGCACGTGATTAAATGTTAATATAATGAAAACTCAAAAGGATCTTCCTGTGCACAGTTCATAGAATTTAAGATACAAAAATATTGATTATGTAGTTATAACCCTGGATTCTATAAGTACAGGGCATCGCTTGACTTCCTTCTTCTTACTTCAGATGTTTACTGCTTGATTACAAGAGGAAAATTGGAGGAAAGGTTGTAATGGGAGCCTGGACTGTGTATGCATGAAGAGTTAAACCTGATCTGAGGAGCTCTTAGCTATTACAGAGGGTGTAGCCTGTGAAATACACAAAACACTAGCTGACAATAAAACGCAAAACCTTTTAGACTGTTAGGCAACTACACTGGTGCAAATAACTGAGAGTGATATTTAAGTAGAAACCTTGAGTTGCTAATTGACTGGACACATATGACCTCCCAAAGAGTAGTCTCGGGGCCCGCTATTTTCCTGGCTGCCGATTGGTAGCTGAATTCAGGAAAAAAAACAGAGGTAAGTAATTTTGAAAAAGACAAAAATATATAATTAATCCTTTGTAGAAAGCAGCTCTTCTGTTGGTGATGACATACATTTTCCTAGCAAGCCGATTTTTATTGTTTTACCACAAACCTTTGAGGTGGCCAATGTGTTGTCATATTTCAGCATACCTCCTCAGTGTAAAAGCAGATTGTGTTTATTCTTCTTGTGACATGGTAGCGGTTATGCAACTCTTCATGTTGACATATCTTGCTTCAACCGCTGTGACCAGAAACTGGACTCAGATGTGCAGGATTTGACCGTCACACAATACGGAAAACACATACTGCTTTTTTTTTCAGTAGCTTCTTAAAGAAACAGTATTTTCTATGGTGCGTGTTAGACAACTGTGTTCCTTTAGAAATCCAAAGCAAATGGGAAAATCGCATGTTTAAAATCCTCATAAATTTCCAAGTCAATGGAAAGAAAACTCCATCGTTCTCCAAACAAGAAGCGCAAAACCAGAACTGGACAAATAAACTTTTCACCGTTCGCAGAACGCACATGCTGTGAATGATGAACTGTCTTTCACATTGTAGTGCCATTTAAAGCGTGCGGTGCTTTTAGACCACTTTGATTTGTGCTTTGTCACCTAGCTCCCATATGAAAGCACTTTCAAATCATGGAGCAAGTAGCCTGCATTCCAAAGTTTATAGAGGACAATTCCCTCTTTCCCCATATCTGCCTGGGTCATATCACTCTGCTCTAAACTGGCTCCAAACGTGGAAAAAAAAAATAAAAAATGTTTTTCTGAGATCTCAAAAACTGATTTATTGAAACATACACATCTGACAGCTCAGGAGTTTCCATTAAAATGCCTTTGGGTATTGAAAATGCCTTTGGGTATTGGAAGTGAAATGTTAATTAATAATGTCCTTTTTAATGGTTGTTAGATTATCAGAAAAACTTAAAATATGACCAATGGATACATTAAAAACAAAACAAAGAAACTAAAAAAAAAATAAAAAAGCATGAAAACACACCTCAATGCAAAAAGTCAGCATTACATACATAGACATCCTTTCTTTTGCCTGTTTTAAATGTACATCATTATAGGCAAGATACAGTCAGTGGGTGCAATCAACTTAGAAAATGTTTCCAGTTGTTGCACTTTAAGGCAGAGAGCATTTGTCTTAAAGTAAAATGGCTTGTGACTATTTCTTTAGGACAAAGCAAGAATGCAAATCTGCTGACACTAGCCAAGTGTGGTTAGAAAGCAAACATTACACATGGTAGATAAGCTCACTCTGTTTCCCCATTTAAGTTTTCTTGCTTGCATTTTGTCTTTTCTTAAAATGTTACATGAATTACATATCTATCCATCTATATAAAAATATACATCTTTCTCGCTTACCCTCTGCTGTTCTCTCCCTCACCTTTGACTTCAGTGTGCAGGAAGGTAATGAAATCAGCACACAATTACATACAAAAATCAAAAGCTCCCCTGTGGGTCCAGCACACTGAGGAGCTGGGTGAAGAACTATTTTCACAGCTGGAAAGTTAAAACTGTGTATGTCTGGAAGATTTCTCCTGTAGCCAGAGCCATAACTTCCTCCTTAGGTGAGGTACAACTGGATAAAAAAAGGACCTTTACTGCAACATTTTATTAGCCCACTGGTACAGATTTTTTTTCTACGGTTTAAATATGTCAGAAATATAAAATATGAATAATTTTAAAGCTTTTCTATGTATCAAATAAAACACTAAAAATACATGAGCCATGTCAACTTTTAGTTTTATTTTTCTCCCATATCTTTGATAAAGTAGATACTACAAATAGATATACTGTATTATTACAGATTAGCATAATGTATAACATTACTGTAAATTCTTGTGTACAACACAATAGTTTGATAGTGTGTCTTTGTTTTCTTTTTATTGTGCTGCAAATGGACTAAAAAAAATCCGTTTTAAACTATCATGAAAATATAAAAAGGAAACTAAAGAAACCTCATGTGATTCTGGTATGAAAGCACTGTACTATCCATGCAGATATGTATCCAGTGTAAGACATGCCTCAAATATTTTTCTGAAAAAAACAAAACATTTTTTGTTTCCCAACTGTGAAATTCATTGACTTGCCCTTGAAATATTTTTTTTTGCAAACACTCTGGATGTTGCCTTTTTACTTTGTTGCTATGACAAAGAAATGTATCACAACAGGAACTATCTCTGTAAAATGTCTGGAGGGACTTAAACCCTTCTCAGGAGTCTTTATTTACTTTCTTCCAATATGTTACACTTTTTTTCTTGTGCAATAATTGTACCTATGCCTGTGGTACTACTCCAACTGCCTGGTCAGGCACTGAGCCTTTTGCTCCCTTGAGAACCACCCCAAATGAGAACCACCTATGAATTTCCAGACCTCCACTTTCAAAGTTGCAATAACAACTTTGTAGCCCCGGCTGGGGTTTCTAGTTAAAAAAAATGTATATCATTTTCCCTTTAAATGTCTATCTCCTTTAACTTCTTCCTTTGGTTGTGTTTTAGTCCAGGTCTGTGACTTCTTTTGAACAATATTTCACAAGCCATGATCCTCACAAATCCACATGTGAGATAACATGTTTTTTTCTCTCACAGTACAAGTACATATGAGACCTTTGACTCTGTACCTAGGTGGTTCTTGGCCAGGCATTTGTATGTGCCAGAGTCTGAGGCTGTAGGCTTTTGGATGATAAGAGTGCCCTGGGGGTGGAGCAGCTCACTGCCCATAGGCCGTCCCTTGTCTGCTGCTGACAGAACTGAATGATCGGGAAGCTCCCAGGTAATCTCTGGCTTGGGGATGCCAATGGCAGCACAGCTGAGCTGAATGGGTGTCCCTTTCACTGCCCTCATATTGGGAGGTGGCCCTGTTGTGATCCGTGGAGGGTAACCAATGATAATAACAGGGACAGTGAGTATGGCCTCCCCAGCATCATTCCGGGCCCTGCAGATGTAGTTCCCTCTGTCATGCAAAGTAGTGTCCCTAACAACTAGAGTGCCATTCTCCAGCAATTGGTAGCGCCCCAGAACTTGAGGTCGAGTAAGTGTATGGCCACCAGGAATGGTCCAGTAGATTCTGGGTTGGGGACTCCCATCAGAAAGACAGTGAAGGAAGAGGGCTTCCCCAGATACGGTGCGTATAATACCTCTGGGCCTTGTCAAAATGTAAGGCTTTTGCCCAACCTCCAAAATTATAAGCTTTTCTATGTAACCCTTGAAATTTTTCGCACCACAGCGGTACTTCCCAGCATCTTCTTTGCGAGGATTGTAGATGACTAAAGTCCCATCGTTGACAATATGGTGGTGAGATCCAGGAGTATATTGAGAATTTCCTCCAGTAATTCGTGTTCCATTAGGCAATGTCCAAGTGATCTCAGGTACGGGATACCCATCAGCAGAACAGTTCAGAACTGTGGTTTTCCCAGCCCGAGACACAATCCGTTCATTGAAAGGGTTCTTAAAGATTGGCCTGCGGAGCATGCTGCTAACCTCCAGCTGCACCACCATTACTGCCTCTCCACCATCATTTCTTGCCATGCAAATGAACTCTGCTGTATCAGAGGGCCGGACGTTCCGAATCTCAAGTGTCCCATTATGGTGGACATTAATCCTGCTGCCAAAGTATGGTGCTGTCAGAAAGATGTTATCAGGCATAATCCAAGTGATAGTAGGAGTGGGATCGCCCTCGGCCTTGCAGTCTATTAGTTTTCTGGAGAACTTAGCGGCTACATCTTTGATTACAGTTCTGTTTTGCCGGTAGCCATTGATCACTGGTGGATTGCCATCTATGTCAAGCTTATAAACTTTAGTGTCTTCTCCACCAGGGTTGCGAGCCATACATACGTATTCCCCTGCATCAGTCATCTTCACATCCCTGATATCTAGAGAGCCATTCACATGCATTAAATACCGTTCATTTGATGCTGCTATTACATCATTGGTTGGAAGCATCCACAGGATCTTAGGTTTGGGTTCTCCAAGTGCTTCACAGTCGAATCGCATGTTGCCTCCAGGCGTCACCCTGGCATAGGTCTGGCTGGGTGGACGTATCCTGGGGGCAGCTGTCACAATGGTGATATGTACATGCATCTCATCCTTCCCCACTTGGTTCTCAGCATAGCAGGTGTAGTCCCCTTCCTCTGACATACCAACCTGAAGAAACATGACATTGGCGTAAAACATAAACGCATTTTATACGTCTTAAACAGACCTATTGCTGACATTTTAGAATACCTGATTTAGATAAAGAGTTCCATTGTCAAACAGAGTATAGCGACGTGTTCGTCTGCCTCCACTGCTTGCATCAGACTGGAAAGCACTGTTGACCACTGTACCATCTGGGAGTCCCCAAGAGATCTCTGGCTTTGGTGATCCTGAGGCTTTACAGTCTACTTTAAAGTCGTTGCCATAGGGTACCTTCTTCTTTTCATAGAGCTTAGGCTCTATTTTGGCCGGCTTCATTGATACACTGACCTTCATCAGCTGGAGATCATCACCTGTCTTGCTTCGTGCCACACAGAGATAGTCTCCAGAATCTTTATTACTCACATTGTCAATGATAAGAGTACCATTATCCAGGACCTGAATCCTGTTGCCCATTCTGAAAAAGTACATGACAAAGAGTTAGAGAGACTCATCATGGAAGGGACATATAATATTGTCACTGAGCAATTACAAAACAATAATTCTCAAAATAAGAATAGGGTTGTGCTTTGTAGGGGAAAATAACGTTTATGTTTTGTGACAAAGGAGAACATGAGTTTAAAATTATGTAAAAGTAATTCATCCTTGCCACAGTGAACAGGCTAATGTTCATGAACATAATAATTTGATTGTCAGCGTAATCATTTCACCCTGTGTTGCAGACCTAACTTTAACAAAATGCCCTGAATGGTTTAATCACTGCATCCAAGTTTTTCATTTCAATTTTGATTTGACTACTTTTAATTCTACTTTTTAATTAATTATACTAATATCGTTGAGTATCATATTCCTCCACACATGGAGTAAATAATTACTTCATCAAAGCTGTGACTCCATTACTCTGTACTTATTATTTCTAAATTTGACCCAAAGGGTCACTTCACCTATGTTAAAAAGTAATACAAATTCCTGACTTCTACTGCCTGAATGACAAGTATACACATATATTGCCCTCTTTTTGCAAGACCAGTACAGACTTTAAACTGTTAAGAAGAGTTTTATCAAAAATACCCAAAGTTTCTTTTAATCTTTGACAGATATTTGCTGTAAATGCCTTCTTCTATTCTGTGCATTTATGCCACTAACAATTGTATTTTTACCTGTGCCAATGGTCCACCAAAGCTTTGGAAGGCAGTCTCCAGACAATCCTAGGTTTAGGATCTCCTATTGCTGAACAGTTAAGCCTCAACTGATCCCCAAAAGTCAAATCTGTCACGCGCTGGGATGTCTCTACTATCTTAGGTGCAGTCTCTTGCTTCTCTACTGTCAGAGTCACCACCCGCCTCTCTGAGCCAGTAGAGCTGGTAGCAATACATTCATATTTACCACTCTCCGCTAGAGTAACCTCCTTAATATAGAGTGTCCCATTCTCATAAACTGATATTCTTTCTTCGCTGGTAGGTGTGTTTGATCGTACTGTTGACCCATCTTGGAGGACCCAGTGAATAGTAGGCTGAGGAGTGCCGTGGCCAGTGCAGGGAACCCACAAGTCTTGACTTAGACTAGCTTTCAGTTGCTGTCGTTTGTCCTCAGCAATGCCTGGTGGAGCTGCCACCACCTGCAGTCGAACTGTGGCAGTGTCAGCTCCTGCTGGATTACTTGCGATGCATTTGTAATGACCTCTGTCATAAACAGACACTTGCTTAATAACCAGAGTCCCCTCAGCAGATACAGATACCCTTCCCTTGTCTGTGTTTTGACCCCTGACTTGGGTTCTGTTGGCCAAGATCCAAGATATCATGGGCATGGGCCGTCCCTCTGCTTTACATTTCATCTCCACTGTGTTTCCTGAATGAGATTTAATGTCACGCATTTTTGGTTCAAGGATGCGTGAGGGGTAGGCCACCACAGACAGGGTGACAAGAAGTTTATCTGATCCATGATCGTTCTCTGCTAGACAAAGGTACTGGCCACGGTCTTTAGTGTTGGCATTCTGGATGGAGAGTGTGCCATTGCTCAACACCTCAAACTTGCCCATCTTCCCATAAATGGTAATGGTGCTTCCTAGCAGAACAGAAACAAAGAAACAAAGAAACACTCAAAAACATTCATCAAGAGCAAAAGTGATGTTAGTTCATTTGTAAAGGTCCATTTCATTTTTGCACTGCAATATAGCATTTCAGAATTGTCAAATTAAAAAAATTAAATTAAAATCTATATCTATATTTTTATACCTGTACTTGAGGAGAAGCGTTTCCAGGTTACAACTGGTGGCGGGTATCCAACAGCTTCACATGGAAGGAAAGCATCTGAGTTAGACAAAACTGTAAAGCTAGCTGCATTTCCCCCAACTATTTTAGGTTTGCTTGTCATCGTGTTTGTAGTGGGTTCAAAGCCAGCCACATTCACAGTGGCAGACTCAGAGCCAGTAATATGAACAGAAATAGTAGAAATGGAGTTGTGTATGTTCTTGCTGTATGGAGCAGGGGTGTTGGTATTGAGTCCTTGCTTGGCTGTGAGGACAGTTTTTGTGTTGTCACCATTGTTCCTCTGTGTTGGTGGTCTGATGTTGCTGTGGAATCTGGTCTGACCTCTTGTGTAAGGCACTTTTGGTGTAGTTCTCTTCAGTGTAAATATAGGATTGGAGGTTGTTGAGATAATCAAAGGTGTCTTGGTGGTAGTATAGGTGGAGGAACTGCTAGATGTCCAGTCAAATTCTTCATATGAGGGAGTCTCCTTTGATGTTTGGTCAATGGAAACGGGCACTGTGGGTATGACTTCTTTCCTAGATGGTGTGTACAGAGGTTTGGAGAAGGAAACAACCAGCTGAGGTTGTGTGGTTGCCTCCACTGTAGTTTCCATAGTTGTTGAAGCCACAGTTGTGGTAGTAGTTTGTAGCTTATAGATTCCAGGTTTCCTGAAGGGTCTCCTGCCTCTAAAGGGCCTTCTTCTTCGCCCTTGCCGCCCTCTTGTCACACCAGGGCTTTGTCTGATTACAAGCAAATTATCAGGTAGTCCCCCAGAGCCTGATAATACTTCATCAGGATTTCCAATAGATTGTGGTTTGACAGTAGGTGGGGAGGGTAGAGTCTGTAATTCTGGTGGTATCTCAGCAGTGGTGAAAGACGTGGAGTCAGAGGAAATCGTAGTAGTTATATGATGAAAGCTGGGTTGCAGTGTTGTGAACTCAAAATCTGCAGACGATAAATCGCCATAGTCATCATCAAATGAACTCTCTTTGCTCTGTGTGTGTCTGGATGGTGACTGAGACTCAGGTTCAACCAACGAGTTTGCAGTGGTGGTGGGCACAGCAGCAGGTGTTGTGGTTGGGGTCACAGTTGTAGTTTCTGCTGTGGTTGAAGTTTTTGTGGTAATTAATGGTCTCTTTAGCCTGCTGAGTATCCTTTCCTTTTCTTTGCCTCCAAACAGTCTGTTCCATGGAATTCTTCCACGAATAACCTTAGAGGCGACTGTAGTAGTGGTCGTGGTGGAGATTAATGTTTCTTTGTTTGTTGTCATAAATGGAGCAATTGTAGGATCAAACTCTGGGGCATCAGCAGATGTGATGTAGTCACTGGAAACTTCTGATCTTGACACAGTATGGGTGATGGGAGCAACTGAACTAATGTAATGGTTTGTGGAAGAAGCTGCAGTTTTTTGGGTAGAGGCAGGTCTCTCTGGTTTGCGTAGAGATGGACTGGAAGAAGCTGGGGGTGTGACCACTTGCATATTAGTGGCCACTGTCTTCTTTTGGCCTTCATCGCAGTTACAGTCTGAAAAAAAGTAAGAACATGCACAGACTGATTGGTAAATAGATGCATAGACTGACTGATTATACATATAATAAACAATATAATAAACAATGATGCACAAACCAAATTATGGCTCTATTTTATTTTAGAACATGGTT
Organism: Chelon labrosus; assembly: GCF_963514085.1. Lineage (NCBI taxonomy): Eukaryota > Metazoa > Chordata > Actinopteri > Mugiliformes > Mugilidae > Chelon > Chelon labrosus. The sequence goes on from NC_140346.1 coordinate 18,985,800, forward strand.
TCTTACCTGTGGTCAGTTCAACTCTATATGGAACAGATGCATTCCCCTCCTTCTTCACAGTGGGCTGTTTAAGCTTATTGATGAAGGACTGTATATCAGTGATCCTGTTGGGTTTAATGATCCTCCTGCGGCCTTGGAGGATCCTCCTGCCGCCTCTTCCTCTGCTGTTCTTGCGAGGGATGATATGGACGTGCTGCTGGGATATGATGGTAGATCCTGCAGGCAGACGTGGAGATTTTATTGTCTGAGTTGTGTGGAAAGTGATTTCGTCTTGCTGTCTTTCTGTGGTGGTGATTGCTGTGATTGTGGTCTGGCTTTCAGGGTCTGCGTGGATGACCACCTCCACTGGGCCTGTTCCATCTCTCATTGGAGTAACATTCGGGTCTGTAGTTAATGAAATTGCTGCCCCTGTGGATGTTTCTGGCTCTACAGGTGGATCTCCTGAAAACTGGAGTTGAGTTTCTTGTGAAGTGTCTGTCACAGTAAGTTGGAGAGTGACAGGATGCATGGTTGAGGGGGCCTTGCTGGTCCTTTCCAGGGAATAAAACTTAGCTATTTCATCAAAGCTTGGAACATCTGTAAAAATAGAAACTGGTGTAGAGTCTGACTGGATATATGACTCTGTTGTTGGTGATTTAGTATTTTCAGTTATTTTACTTGAATGATGTTTGCTGAATGTATTTTCCATGTCAACAATTTGATCTTTATCTGTTGTTGCTAAAATATGACCGTCTCCTCTCTGGGTGGTTGTTGCTGTTTCAGTTTGCCTATCTTGACCAAATAGTTCATGTGGATTATCTGTAGTTGGTTTGACTGTCCTTGGGACAACAATGAGATGGTCTTCACTACCCTCACCAGAACCAATATCATCATCACCAGAAAATACAGTGTTTGAGTTCCTCTCATTGTCTGTGCCAGACTTAGATCTCGATCCATCTTGAGCTTTTTTCACAAATTCAGCAAATCTTTGTGGGTCTACTTTCCTGGAAGCTTTATCAAAGGTCCTACTACTCCATATGTGTCTGTTGTGAACTGGCCCCCTCCTTCTCTGTCCCAGTCTCCTTCTGCCCTGTGATCTGTGTCTTGGGTAAGGTCGGTCTGAGGTGACTGTCCTGGATTCTTGACTTGTCCTGTCAACTGGACTGGAGGAGGGGATCTCATTGAGAGGGACTGTGTTTTCTGTCAAGCTAGGATCCATCTTGACCTCCATCACCATCCCTGATCCCTCACTGTCCAAACCCGTTGTGCTCTCAGGCCTTTCTTCAGTCACTGTCACTTGAGACACAAGAAGGTCAACTCCCAGGTAATTGGCAACCACACACCTGTAAAAACCTCGATCCCTTGCTGTGAGACCTTGGATCAGCAGTGTTCCATTTTCATAAACCTTTCGGTTCCCATACGACTTGTCCAGTATGGAATGGTCAGGGAGTATCCACGTTACCAAGGCTTTAGGACTCCCTGATGAGCTACAGTCAAACACCAGATTATCACCTAGTGTCCTTGAGAGTTGGACACCATTGACCTCAGTCTCTTCTACATCAGGGGATAGAACTGTCACTCGAAAGGTGAGTATATCTGCATCCAGGTAGTTTGTAGCAATGCACCAATAAAGGCCTGTGTCAGAGGCATCTGCACCCCTGAGAGTGAGCTTCCCTTCAGCAGTGATTATGATCCTCCTGTCTTCACTGGAATAAGGTGCCCTGACCTTACTTCCATCTGGTAAAATCCACTCCAACAGAGGCTTTGGCTCACCCTGGATTTGGCAGCTCAGCTGTGCCACACCACCTATTTTAAAAAGCAAAAAATTCATTATAGTAATTTTAGCATTCAACAATTGTATTGTTGTATTGTATTTAATCTCTGATTCCCACCTGTAAGCACAGCGTACTCAGTCTTGGTTTGATTATCTCTCTTGATCATAGTCCAGGAATAGCGACCTTTTTTAGACAATGTGTTTTCCACACGTAGGTTGACAACAGACTGGTACTTAATGTGCAGAGTAGAGAAGGTGGTAGTAGTGCGGTCAAGTTGGAAGCTCATCTCCCCTTGCATTAACCATGCTGGGGAGGCTTTAACATCAGCCTTAATCCCTGTGTTAATCCCTTCCTCTCTGTTACTTGTTTTCATCTGACTATACCTGTACACCATTTCTGGGTTTCTGGCCAGCATCAAACCTCTTTCTAGTATCATAGGAGTGTCACTGTAGGTGGCCAGGATCTGCCACAGCTCCTGCATGTGTTCATGGTCAATGTTACACACTAGATATGTAGTTATGCCTGTGGTAAGCAGAGTGACATTGTTTCCCTGTTCCTCCTCCAAGGTTTGGGTCAGGTTCTCAAATGAAGTGGGCCTCTGGACAATGCAGGAAAGACTGGCATCATTGTGAAACTGGTCAGTCAAGTTCATATGTATGGAGCCTAATGGGGCAATAAAGTCCTTGGGGGAAACTGGAGTGAAGTTTCCCTCATCCAGGCTGATGTTTTTTTGCTTTAGATGGGGTTGTATCCAAGGTTTGGCACAACTAAAGGCATCATCGTGGACGAGGGCAAGAGGCTTGTTGTGGTAAGGGGCAGGATTTTCACAAACAGGACACAGCTGGCCTCTCCTGTCTCGCTTGCATTTCAGCACACCTGGAAACAATTATCAAGTGATGTAGCGTTTAGTTGGTTGCAGGGAAGAAAATAACTTTTACAGTTTCCACATTATGGACCAGCCAAACCGAAACTTGTCAGTAAAACATGTGAGCCAGAAAAGATCATCATCACTATGCAGTGAAGTGTAATATGTGCGTTGACAGTCACATTATTCAAGTCATGGATTCTAGGTGTAATTTTTGTTTTCTGTAGCTGCCATGATGAAAAGATAAGTCTAGACCTGAGATCTCAACAACAATAAATAACCCTTTCTTGTTTGGAATACAATCAAATGCACTATTCATTTTAAGGAGAAAAACTAATAGTGCATGCAAAAAGTAGAATAATCAGTGAAAGCACTAATGCGGCAAGATAATTTACCAGATGTGTCTCATTAAAGCTACAAGCAGATAAAGTTTCACAAAGGTTTAGAGCAAGCTATTACAATCTATAGTATTATAGATTAAGACAGATTCCTTTAAGAAACAGGGCTGTTATCTTCTAATCATGTTACACACTTAAGAACATTCCAAAGCACACATGCACTCCTCACCTGTGTTCCTCTGTGCCCACACTGAGAACCACTTCATACGGCAATCGCATGTCCATGGGTTGCCATGGAGGAAGACGTTCTCTAACTGACTGCAGCCAGTGAAAATATCTGCAGGCAGAGTGGTCAGGAAGTTGTCTGACAGGTGGATGTTTCTTACCGAGGATACCTTGAAAACTTGGCTGTGTCTCAGTGTGATGAATGTGTCTGGGTGGAGCTGCTGGAGGTGGTTACCCTCCAGATGGACCAGTTGTAAATTAGTCAGGCCATAGAAAGCCTCTGGGCTAATAAAGTCAATGTGGTTGTGGTCTATGTGGAGTCTCAGCAGACTAGTCAGGCCTTTGAATGTCTCTTTGTTGATTTCCTTCACTTTATTGTATGACATCTTCAGGACCTGTGAGAATGTTCAAAAAGTTGGAGATGTTACTGTTAAGTCAACACACAACATCTGATTTAGGATACCCTTAATTGTTGTCAAATACTTTATTTAGTATGGAAAGCCACAAGCAATCAGTTACTAGAGGTCATCCTTCACAAAAATAAATGAAAGTGTAATGCAATGGATTCCACAATAGAAGCTGACAATAATGCTTTGTGTATTTTTGTTAGGACTGTGTCAGAAAGGTATGGAAGCAACTCAGTTTTCAGAATCTGTACTTTGTGATGCTTAGGTACTGAATCATGTTATGCTGTGTTTTTGCTTTTTGGATTTAATTACCTATAACTGCAAGGCTCCCTCTCTGTATAAACAGCACATATCACAAAAGTAATCTGTTTACAAAAGACTGACTGCAGGTAAAGACTCATTATGTGACTTTACCTGTAATGACTTTAGGTCCTGGAAGGCTCGGTCTTCAATAGTATGTATAGTGTTGCTATGCAGCATCAATAGCTCCAAGTTCTCAAGCCCTGAAAGATCATATTCTCCCAGGACAGTTATGCTGTTGTACCTAAAAGCAGATTAATAAAAAAAGAGACTTCAGCTCTTGTTCAAAAGCATCACACACAAATGTAAACGAACCATCAAGGACACAGAAATCCACAGCAGTGTTTTCTACCACTCTTACACAAATAATGTCTTTAAGTGTCCATGCAGTCATGACAAGGGGCCCAAGCAGACAAATAAATAAAACACCTGTGTAGGAGAACCATAAGTAAGTATTGACTTTAATATTGATATATCGGGCAGCCACTGTCAGCAATTTACTTTGAGATTTTTTTTAAAAATCTTAACCGTTTTCTTGTGACTAAGGATGACACAAATTCCTGTATAACTAAGTTCATCCGTTAAATGAATGAAAAACATATTTTTTTCATCCAATAATCTCTTACTTTGCGGTGCATACATACTGTCCATTGTTGACTGTATAAAGCTTTCCCTCTAACAGATAATAGAGAGACAGGACTGCACAGGACAAGACGACATGGTTGAGGGTGTGATCACCTCAAAATGTGTTCCCAATTCTTTTCAGGGGGGAACAGAGCAACAGTGTTTCCCTTCTGTTCCTGTTTTTAGTTTGACTTGTCATAGCTGAAAAGCACAAGTGTTACTAATGAGATTAGAGATGGCTCAGCTCAACTTCAATTCAGTTCAAAGCGGCTTTATTGGATTGACCATTTGGAGAAACAGTGCGTCAAAATAAGGCTAAATATTTGGACATTGCACACAAAGAGTAAAAAGTCCAGCATTAAGATTGATACATATTGATTAGGTATGTACAGTATGCATGCACATCCACTCACATTCTGTTTTCATTTGGTTGCAATGATTATTTTTTTGTCCTTTTTCAATTGCTTGCTTGTGGTCCCTGAGCCTGAACTTGGTTAGGATCAGATTTTTTTGCTTTTAACCCTAACAGTTGAAGAATGTTCTGCCAATTAATTTTAAAGGCCAGACAGCATTGGAATATACTTAAGATTTTGCTTTCTTTCAGTGTTCTTTTCAGTGTTTGAAAAGCACTGTTATTGTGAGGAAAAAGTCTAAAACGTGTGTCTGAGAGGAAGTATTTTGTCCCAGACATTAGGTTTGACTTTGTCTTTGGGAATTAAGGTGTGTGGGAGGTTGGATTTGAAAGAAATTGAAGTCCAGAGGGTGTATTTTTTTTGTCTCCACATGCTGTTGCAGCTCTTTTTCAGTGAACATGAGAAATGTCCCGCATGCACGATAACTTGGTCTAATTAGTTGCACCTGTGTTTGTCCAGCAGCTCTGATCTATTTTAAAATTAGGTTTAATTACACTAGTTTACAACACCTGTGGGTGACCACAAACAACAACAACAAAAAAAGCAATACCACAAAGTGTCAGAATATAGTGTCTGTATGCAGTTGGCACTTGCAGGAAGAGCCACGAAACTCCAGCATCATTTATGTTCTGGAAAGCTAGCATAGCAGCTAGCTAGTTCGAGCAGGACCGGAAGCGACTTGTTCGTTGACACTGGTACGCCCATCGGAGAATCCCCCAAAAAGGACGTAGTTGCAATTTGAATAAAGCTGAAATATGTCTTGTTAAGACGGCAGGGCTAGCTGTTAGCTGCAGCTAATGTTTGCTATCTTTCCCAAATTGTTTTAGCTTGAGCTAATGTTAGATAAAATAGCATAAGTTAGAAAGTTATGCTAGCTATGTCCACTGAAGTTTTTTTTTTTTTTTTTTAGTAAACTGCATGATAAGTCAAAATAAATAACTAGTTATTTATTTTACTTGCAGTACTTAGTTTATTTAGTTAACTGGTTTAGTTTAAAATGTAGTATCATCTTTCTAATGTTTATTTTATTCCTGCTTATGCAGACTGTGGTTTAAATCAATCAATAAAAGTCTTCTTCCTCCAGAGTATGTGCTGTTCTCCAGTCTGCTGCGAGCTGGAAAGAAAGCCAACACTCACCCGAGGTTAATTCTTTCCACAGCTGTCTGGATGTGGTCAGGTACCGCGGTCAGGTATCTGAAGGTGCAGTGCACTTCAGTGGGAACATAACAGGCGCACGATTTGGGACAGTCGGCGCTCGACGGCAGGACGGCAGCCAGGAATAACAGAGCCTTCAGCGGCCACCTCCGCAGGTATGAGGCGCTGCACACACTCATTGTGAACGGGGATGGGGCTTCAGCGGTACGGGTTGGGGGGCTACACTGTACCCTGAACCCTCACACAAACCCACCTGAAGAGAGAGGTATAGCAAGTTGAAACGTTACTCTGATTTCCCCCCTAATTATTATCTTTAAAAAAAAAAAAAAAAAAAACATTTTTTATAAAAGAAAAAGAAAAAAAGTGATCCATGCAGTTTTGAGAAAAATAAAAAGTCAGCCAAAGACAAAGTTACATGCAAGATGACAAAAAAAAAAAAGAGAGTAAAACTGTAATAGATGCACGCATAGACACATTAACCCAGGGTAATATGCATTAAAGTTTCCCTCACCGCACTTAAAACAGCGACAGAAAACGGAATTTCTGCACAAGAATGTAAAAAATCCCAATGGAAGTGTTTTAAAGTCCACATTCAGTTGCAGTTGTCCTCCAGTTTGATCCCTCAGAAGAGCGCACTGTCTCCGAAGTGCGCCTGCAGCAGTGCGCACACTTGTGTCTCCTCCGCCCCCCTGTAATGTGCTGTAACGCAATCCTGGACCAAACGGCAACTATGAAATACTCAGGGAGGTGCTTTTCTTGAAACACCACTTATCTGATACACTGTTAGTCCCCCCCCCCCCAAAAAAAAGGCTTGAATTACTGGGGACAAAAGTATTAACCTCTGCCAAGACAGTCATACTTGAGACTGATGTGATTAGGTTTTCAAAGTAGGTCATACAATTGCTTCGCACAGAAGCCCAACTTTGATGAATAATCTGAATGCTATGTGATTTACTGGATCACTAGTAAACAGTTTTTTTTTTTCTTCTTCTTTGTTGTAGCAATAGTTTATGATTACATGTGGGTATGTAACAGTGGCCCCAAGCAACACCACAAACCCTTTGTGATTCAACCATGATGTGTTATAGATTACTTCAATAAACGCTTTACTTTCTTCTTTCCCATAAAATGGGCCATTTGAATCCTCTGGTTTTGCGTGTTTAGTATATTTTTCCTCCACAAATCAACCATCATTCCAGGCATATGGAGGTGAGTTGGGGGTAAGATTCTTTTCTCTCTCTTTTTTTATTTTTTTTCTTCCAGAAATCTTAAATCTACTGGTGTGTTAAATTCCAGAAGTACCTTTGTGTTGTAGAGTTTTTCTTTTGCACTCTGTTTTCAGTTGGACTGCTCAAATATTGGCAAAGTTACAGCTGTAAATCACAAACCTTAAATGTATGCTTGTTTTTGGACCGTAGCCCTTTGCATTACTAATGAGTGTACCTTTAAATCTGATTTGCGTCCTCTAGTGCTCAGATAAAATGATACTTGTCACTCGATGTCAAAATTTGTCCAACTGAGTGATTCAGAACTGCAAGTTTGCATGTCTTATTTGTGGGTTACTCATTATTGTGACCACCACCATTAACATCCCTGAGTCATTCTCTTGTAAACAGTGTTCATTCTAACCGTCTTTAAACCATACCGTCTGTGTTTTTGCCCTCAAAGTACTTAGTTGCTCCTCACAAAGCTACTGGTTTACCACACTATTAAGCAGTCTACACACACGCACAAACACTGTAGCACATACGCACACTTGTCTGATCATTAGGTACACTAGTAAAAGCTTTACTCATTTAGACCAGGACTGTTATATTATGGTGCTTTTGTTTTCACTGGTGTGCCTAATGAACTGGCAGATGAGTGTTTGTTAGCCACTGTGCATTTGGTAGAATACAGGACTAATAATGACTACACTGTTAACCTGTAGGAATTTAATATAGGTTAATGCATTTTCTAATTAACAAGTCCACAGAAACAGAAAGTAATAGTCAGATAATCGTAATATAATGAAGGATAAGTAAAAACTATCCAGTGTAATCTATCACTTAGAGCAAAGAACAAAGCAGGCATCACTAGTTTGTACCTCCCAGTATGTGGTTCCATTTACTGGGAATTATTCATGAAAAATACTCACCGAAAGTGAGCGCCATTACTCATTTTCAGATTATTTAGAGTGCGCAGTTTAACCTCTGAGTTATAGTCGAACCACAGAGGCAGAAGAGAGGTGACCGCTTGTGTTATTGGACAAGTCATTTACTTGGAATGAGGGTTTTTTGGGATCGCTTTCATCACTTACCTCAGGTCAGGAGGGGGTTTGCATGTTCCACGGCTTGTGTCACTGATGTTGTTTACTTGCACATCTGGATAACACACCAACACATGTAGACAACCAGACACGTCGTCTCTTCTCCTCTCCTCGCTTTTCTTCTCTTCTCTTCCATTAGTTATAACTAATGAAAATCTCATCTTTCTTACACAGACTCTAGAATATAATTAGTTTGCTGTAGTTGTCATTGCTGCAAATGAAGAGTAATGGCATTCTCATAAGTGTTTGCATGTGTTGAACTTGATTTAACCACTCCAGTAGAACTATTACACTTATCCTGTATTGTCTGAAGTCTCTCTGAGGCTTGTTAAAAGCCACACACTTGATTTACTTACCAACTTCTGTAATAATTAGAGTTATTGAGACTCTATTCTCGTCTCTCTCAATCTTCCACAAACAGGATCAAATTCAATTATGCAGGATTTTATGCCTATCCCTGTCAATTTGGTTTTAATCTGCTAACAGAGCAGGTTTTTTTTTTCTTTCTAGGCAGACGCATAGAAGACTTAATTAAGTGTTGATCCAAGCCATCATTATAACAGAGCAGTTAAGCCTCTTCTCAGAGATGGAAAATTGCAGCGATAAGAGGCTTAGCACGTTGAGGAGAGGGGATGATGGGAAGAGCGTTGTGCTTGCAACAGGTTTTACGAGCGCGTGTTTGCGTGTGCACAGCTATGTGGCCAGGACAATAGTATTTGTTTGTTTGTGATTCTGCTGATCACAAAGTTGGGTCTCGTCCATTCTCTCTCTGTCCAAGAAAACTGTTTCCCTTTGGCTTTAATTTGATCCAGATGACGGAGCAGTGTAAAGGGCAGTTGTGTTATTTTTCAAGCTACAGAACTCAAAATGTTCTGGGAGTAAAAAAACAGTTACTTTGACTGCACAGTTTGTTTAATCCTACGTTTGCACACATGTGGCAACGGGGCATGCCGAATGATATTGCTGTGGTGTTGCTCTCTTCTCTCTGTAGAGAGAGTGTGGAGGAACAGGTCGGCTGTTAAAAGTCACAGCTAGCTGGTAGGCTCTGAGGAATCTGTAGACACATACAGCATTGGCTTCTGTTCCTTACACTCACGGCTTGGTTATGACTGGGGCCCTCCTCTGCAGGAGCTGAATGACAGGAATAGTGTGGTTTGGAAAAAATATCATCTTACAAGAGACACACTCTTTGTCTCTGGCATGGTTTTCCTCATAATAAGTCAGGGCATTTTATATTCTTACAATATTTTGTATTTTTTTTTTTCAATCTGTTAACGTTTTAACCTTACATTTACAGTTTCTTCTGCGTGCTGGCTATAACAATATTTAGTCTATAATCTGCAATGTCATTGAGGTTTATATGTCTAAACAACGTTTGCAGGTGTTGTGGCTCCAGCAGTGCATTTCATAGAGCAGTTAACAGACAGACCTCTTTAACAGTTTAGATGGAGGAGAAAAAGCATCAAAGTGACTTTGTATATTATACGGTGGGAGGCAGAACAGATTTATTGTTGCGTAGGCCAACATTTTGGAGTCTGAGAAATAGATTACGAAATCCAGGCAAAGCAGACAGAAGTTTTTACTTCATGGTTCATGCAGAAAAAAATGGACTATAGAATCAGTGTCGGCTGCTACAGCAGTTTTCTAAACTGTTCAGTTGGCCATTGGAGACCGGCGTGGGTTGGGAGATATCAATCTGTTCTTTCATCTGATTTTATTCTGATACAGTCTACAAATCACTGCATACATTTGCAAAGAAAACGGGAATGGATGGCAGTTTCTATGGGACTAATATTGTTATCCATCCAGTGCTATGTCTTCTTTATTGGAGTTGCCGCATTCTGACCTTCACAACTTAAATATCGTCTTTTTCCATATTCTGTATATGACAGTGTGCAGTTCCTTAAAATAATAATAAGGTCCCTTTTCAGTTTATAGTTTGAAGTTTGCAAGTTTGACTCCCCTCTTACACTTTATCTAATCCTTATTCTCTCCATTGACATCCCAGCTAACTATGAGCTATAAAACACTACAGTTATGTGTTTTGTGGCCGTGTCAAGAATATTCTTATTGTCCTGGGGGAGCGTATGGAGTTTTAAATAACCACAAAAGGTCCTGTGATTTTGCAATGTAATGAAATGAAATATGGTCTGTGTATGTAGTGCAGTAGTATTAGTTTGTACGCTGCGTGAGTTTTAAAGCCGTGTCTTTCCTGGAATTCAGTTCTGTCATTTCTCCCCTGCACACGCTCTGACTCAAGTTTCATATACTTCCAACGATACAGACGAGAGGAGGCCGTTTCTCCTGACATGTCTGACATGTGTCACACATGCCAACAGCTGTCTGTTGTGGGTCTCATGTGACCTTTGGCCCTTTGAGGGTCGTTACGTGGCAGCTCTGAATATATCTGGTTCAGTCGGAAAGCCAAGAGATGTTGGGCGCTTTGGGCTTTTAATGTTTCCTTTTCACGTTGGTTTTGTAAACCGTCTCTTTTAACATAGTTAATGCAGTTTATACTAACTCAGCAGGTACCAAGAGGTATGATAACATCACTGGAGGTCACTAGAATTTAGTTTCTGAAGCAGTTTAAGTTCAGTGGCTTGATGACTATATCTACTATTTGCAAAACTCACTTGCCAGTGGTCTGTTGCAGAGGGTTTAATGCCCTGTTCTTCATTGACATCAGAAGTTATGATCAGAACCACATGTGAAATTGTTTGTAATTACTGTATGTGTGGGACTTTTTATTGCCTCACTTGTTATGTTTGAATAATTTCCACTACTACTGGGCTGCTATAATCATTTTTAGTGATTATGGATTTTCTTAGTGAAGAATATTAGTTTATAAATTTTTAAACTCAATCAAGTGAAAACTTTTTAATAACTTCTTTAAAATTTACATTTAGTTGGAGTCTGTTCATCAGATTCTTGGAGCAGTTATAGCTGTAGTAGCTGCAAAGCCTTAATTTTGTCTTCTTGTAAAAGCGGAGCTACAAGTTCTTTTACCTTTTTTAGTATCAAAGGTCACGGCTTGAGTAAACTGCAGTAAAAAAATTCACATGACATTTATCAACTACTTGCCACATTGAATACCAAGAACATAAATGTGTTTGTCTATGAGCGTGCTGTGACACCACCTGGAGCTTGAAGAAACGTGACCTCTGCTGACATTCTGTCACAGTTAACACATTCTTATTTTTCTTGTAAACACGAGCGAGTGTGCATGGACGTGTTTGTTGTGCATGTCAGTGATGTATTTATTAATAAATACTGTACATGCATGGTTGGGGGTCCTCCATTTGTTTCCCTGTATCACATTCATGAACAAATAATGAAAATTACAATTTATTTTTCCATTCTGGGAATTGTGATTCTCAATTGAATATTAAATAAACAAATGATACCTCAGTTGTTACTGTTTAGCATTCTTTTTACATTTTAATTCACTGCAAGTGTGTTATTTTATCAAGTTTTTGTGAAACTGGGCCATAAAGAGGCAGTATATCATGCACTGTATGGATACACTTTCACAGCTTGTGGCACTGACATTTCTTTTCAGCCGTTGGAATTTGGTGATATTTTTACCCATGTGTCATTGGGGCCTTCTGAGTCCTCTTATCTGTTTGGCATTGACCTAGTTGTTGCTGATTTATGAACATGTCACTGAGTTTTATATGTGTCATTATGCATGTAAATCACCTCATCATGAAGAGTTTTGGCCACTGAAGGATGCTCATGATGGCGAGCCAACGCTTGACATTCGTAATAGTCTTCTTGATGACTGTATATCTTTGTTTTCCATCCTTGAGGACCTTCTCAGTGTTTAAGGGGTTAGTTTGAGCACTGAGTATAGTTTAGTCTTCAAAACTAAGACAAAACAAAACCAGATGGATTTTGGCCTTATGAGTTAGTACAGAGTTTAGAAAAAGAAATGGAGCAACAGTGCTGAAAGTAATTTATTTCAGCTCATTTCTCTCCCCTCTCATGTTCGATGTGGCCTTGGCAAAACTCTGGTTGGCTCTGAATTTATGGTTGCAGTTGTTAATGTCTTTTGCTTTTTTTGTTCGCCAGATTTATACAGGCTCTTGCTACATAGTGTGATGGTGAATTAAGATGAGGACTCTACTGAACTCTGACCGACTTTGTCATGTCTCTAATATCCCGTACCCTTATTTTTGAGTACTTTATGCCCAGGCGTTTTTTTTGGTGTGTTTTTTTTTTTCTTTTCACTTCTGCTTTTTCATTCTGCACACGCTGATTAATGTTGATAATTCTGCTAAAGTAAGAGGAAGTGTTAAAAAATGCCTTCCTGCTGAAAAAGAACAAGTTAGATTATGAAGGAATCCATTTTATTGAAGGTCAAAATCAGTTCTTCCAGCATTATGTTTACTCAGTGGATTGAATGCTGATGGATATTTGAAAATATACTAACAAAGCTGCGATGAACATTATGAGTCACTTTTGAAAGCATCCATTACACTTAAGGTGCCGGTATTTTTGATGATGTAATACCATGGTTTAATCTTCTATTGTAGAGCCTTGTTGCGACAGCCTCTATATTTCCCAGTATTCATATCATATCATATCATCCCTCCTTTCTCCCCAATTGCTTTTTCAAATTCAAAACTTAATGAGTTAAATGAACACACAGACAAAAGTCACACAAAGCCCAGACAATGGATTACTTTTAAGTTTATTTTTTTTGAAACAATAACTAATTAAACCTAGTTCAATATAAAAAATAAAAAAAAACATTCACACTAACTTAATTAGGCTGTCATGTTTTAGAGTGCACCACTGGCTCCTCAACAACATTATCCCTACTTGTGGTAGACTTGAGGCCATTCTGTAGTTTTTCATGACTTTTCTTTAAATACCGCTTACAATGACACAGACAGGTGTAAACAATGTTTTTCCAGCTATGTGATGCTAAACTATCAATTTGCCTCCCACTCAACGTCTACTCCCAAACTTACAAGCTGTAAATTGTTACTGTTAACAAAGGGAACAGGAAATGCAAGCCATTGACTCAAGGTTTCAGATGATTAAGTCAGATTTATGAATGGACGTGGGTTGGTATGATTGGGGGCAAAGGCTGAGGACTGAGGGAAGTTGGTGGTTAGCAGAGCCGGCTGACTCATGGCAGACTGGTGGAATTTATGATAAGCAAGCAGGCGGAAGTGTAGCTGTCCTTATTGGCTGTATTAGCTACATTTTATTGGCTCTTCTATTCATGGGTTTCATCAGGTCCCTTTCCACAGGTGTTTTAATCAAGCACCATGCAGTCTACATTCATAATCTAGGTGCTTGATTTTAAACACCTGTGGAAAGGGACCTGGTGAAACCCATGAATAGTGGAGCAACATTTTCTGCGACTCAGCACTAAAGTTTTTTATTCATTGTTACCATCATGCAGGTAGCATTGCACAACCCTACAGAAAGCATAAATATTGTTGACTCACTGGCTAAACCAGAACTAATCTTTTTCCCTGAAGGAGCGTTGAATCATACATCTGAACTGCGGCTGCTCTATGACAAACCCTTGATGGTTATTGTGAGTGATGAGAATCTTCTGTAACCTCTGCTCTGGACTGGTTCGGTCTACTCTGTCGTCTGTCTGTACATCTGTCTGTACGGTTGTCTGATATAAATTATACTGTGTTTTGAAATGCAGAGAGCCTTTAAGTATATAAAGGAATATGCTTGACATATTGAAACATGCTATAGGTTTGTTCATGCTAAGCCAATTGTTTAATCTGTCAATAATCATACCACGCATTGTTTGCAGTGCTGTGCGAGATTTAATTTAATTGTCACGTGATAGTAATTCCAATCCATATTTTAAATTAATCTACACGTGTTTGAGCACAACTAAGATGTAATTCTTCATAAACATTCTTATCTTACATGTACCATATGGACAAACAAATGATGATCAGATGTGGTAACAAACATAAATTCACATACAGGTCTGTGAGAAGTATTTTAGGTGCAGTCTTGCGGATCTGTTTACATCTTTTATAGATGTAGGTTGTAAATAATGCTCCTACTCAAGTACTTTATTGTTATAGAGTGAGGTAGTGCAAGGATCCACCCCCTGGAGCCTGCCATGTTGTAAATTTATAGTCATTTATTCTTTTTTTCCCTCCTTTAACCTATCTTTTATATGCATCCCTCTTTATAGCATAGTGGAACTTGTGAGTCAGCATGGAATAATCTGCAGGTTATTTTCATGGTAAGAAGAACAGATCGGCTCTTTATTTTAATATTTTTCCATTCACCTATATCACTTTATCTTGTTTCTGTTGAGTAAGGCATTTTGTTTGCAAAAATGTCGTTGTCATCCCCTTTAATCATTTCGATGTTGTTTTTCGAGACTTCTTTGAAAAAGGCCTGTTACGACTGTGCTGTGTGTATGTGGCTGGTGGTCAATGTGCAGTATGCACAAGCATGTTAGTGCATGGTAATGTGTCTGACCTCATTGTGGTATGTATAAACATGACAGAAATACACAGTGTCATTTGAGAGAGTTGTAAACACGTGAGTTTACTGCTTTGTTTATTCCTCTGATTGCAGTGATCATGTTACCACAGCAATCCTATTCCAGAAAGCCATGAACACACATGTGAATATTATTATAATAATAATTATTATTATCATTGTTATTATTAAGCAAGATAAATTAATTAATAAATTGCAATCAAATCATTCAAAAACATAATTTATTTCACATTTCCTTAACAATATTGTTACACAATCCAGTCAATAGTACATGTTTTACTTTTTTACAGTCGGTATGAGGAATAAAGGGTCACATATTTGGGAAGTAGAGCAAAAAAATACTGGGCAGATTGTATCACAGGCTTGTGATCAAGCTGGTCTAGCATATTAGAGTCCCTGCCTCTTTTTGTTAGGGTTGAGTTATTGGGATGGACAGAAACCCTGCGCCCACCTCTGTCCACTGAGAAGCTTTCTGCCACATTTAGCTGCTGTAACTCCCAGTAATTCCAGAGATTACAGCCCCAGGCCTCATTGACCGAAGGTAAAAAAAGCATTACAACATATGTTTCTGATCTATTGCCCCAGAACATGGGCTGGCCGACCCAGGACTGTGAAAACGAAATCGTCCCCTGCTACCCTTTTTGTATCCCGCTATACTTCCATGCCTAGTGGTCCTTTGGGCTCTAATGGCCCCAATAAAAACGGTGCATTCCATCAGAGCCATTAGAGGATATCAACGTCTTGCTGTTAGTCTCTCTCTATGTATCAGGCTCCTCTTTCATCTGCGCACACAGAAAAACACCCACTGAACGCACATGTGAGCTCATTTAATGAAACAGAATGTCATTAACGAAAAACAGCTTTCACTGTCTCCTCTGCATGATATTAAGACCATGACTAAGATGTGTGAGCATTTCACAACTGTCTATTAGATTCAAGGAAGTACTGCAACTAAGAGCACATTACTGAAAAAGGTACTTACCCATTGCCAGTGTCTTACCTATATAGTAGATGGCAGTTTGCATCTACTTGGAAGTACCGACACAGAAGTCAGTGAACTGCAATGAATTGCTGTTAAAGGGATACGCAACCAAACATACTCTAGCCACCTAAAACAATGCCCACCTCTAAAAAAATATTCAGATGTATGCTATATTTACAGTTATATACACCAATATACACCAATACACCAGACTCCATTACCAAAAACTCATATTTTACTTTGTGAAAGTTGCTGCTTGACCACTTGGTTAGTTTGTCTGTGTTACTGTGTGAGTTGGGTGTATTGAGAAGTTAGTTTGGATCCAAATATTTTGGAGCCTGGTGGCTTTGAAGAAAGCATAGATTGATACCACATCAGTATATTCTACTGTATGTCATACACCCCCATGTTTGAGAAATCTGATTATCTTTTAAGTTGGAAACATATTTGGAAATAATTATATTTCTTTCATTTTTGATTGCTAATGGACTACCAAGATAAATATATACTTCATGACCAGCATAAATCTTCGTCTTCATCAGAAATACATACTTCATCATGTATCTCTCTAGTCTAGTTTATAGCATTGAACATTGAATGGGCTCAAGTAATGACATGAGTTTATTCTTTGTTGAGAGGTATTTTTATGCCAGACAGAGTAAAATATGGTGTTTGGAGTTTCATTCAATAACCTATTTGTTTGGTTTGGTTCGCTGTAACATCTCATCATCTCATAATACTGTGTGCTACTTGCACAATGATTGATAGTCAACATTCAACAAACGGTGCACCATAATGACCACTGTACGTGCGGTGTGCACATTACTCATCAAGCAACCTCAGCATCCGGTTCACTCTGTTTAGGCTGTTTTCACAATAATCTAATGCCTACGATTCAGCTGAGATCTTTTTGTAATATTTTACAGTGAAGCTATTATTTTGAATTATCTAGACAGATTCGATCCATAGCCATAAAAACTACATAAATGAATCAACAAGTGAACTGACTGGAAGATTAAACCACATAATTCTGCAATCAATAAATTTGTAATACAAGTAGCAAAAGTACTGTATGTCAAAAATGGTTGACCAAAGTTCCCATTAACCACAACAGAGGTTTTATGCAGTTTATAACTCCAACAAAAACTGTGATGTTAATTTAGTGCATGGGTCCTTCCCAAAATTCCCGAAGTGCATTGTTAAAATATTGTCTGTGTATGAGGGACCTACAAATTAAATCATTCTTCCACGGTAAATGATCTCATTGTATCTTAGAGGATGCCAAAAGCACACTGAATTCAAACATGTGGCTCATTCAGATCCAGAAGGTCTTCAATTTTCTCTGTGTCCTCGGCACTGGCCAAGATTTCTGTCGCAGGAATAAGTCTGAGAGCTTCACACGTCCAGAAATCCCTAAATTTAAAGGGCTCAGAAGTCAAAGGCAGGAAGAGATTACTGAGATTGGTATCCTCTGTGACCTTATACTTACTGAACCGAAACAATATCTGTTAAAACATTTAGCTGATGGAGTGAAATAAGTCACAGTGCTGTATTGTTCAGCTCAGGAAGTAATAAAAAGACAGCAATGAAGAGCAAGGCAAACTTCCATGTTTCCACCTGCATAAGAACAGGGCAGAACCTCTGCTTTGTTGGCTTCTTATTAGTTAGGGATCCATTAAGATGATTGAAGCTGGTGATATTATACCACTCGGATCTTGCTAAAGCTTTATATAGTAGATAAAAAAAATAAAAATTACAAACAACCTGCTCAAGCCAGAGCTGTGGTATAAAAATGTATCTTATCTGTGATACGCCTATAGGCCTGCAAAACCTACTGCTACAAACCCTGAGCTAAACATCCTTCATATTGCCTGGATGTGAGTCAGATTAAAACCTGATGAGGAAAGGACAGGAATTCCGAAAGCATGGAAAGTGTGTCATGAGATTAAATGTGCCCAGTTTTTCTTTCCGTTTACCTTGAAAAGTGAAGGATAGTAACTTGTCTCAGGGGAGCAATTCCCTAAACCATTCTGATTCACCTCGTGAGTTATGGCTTGGATGAGCTAGTTGACTCAAACATCCCTAGGTCAGAGCCAGGGTTTCACAGCTTTGGTATCCAGAACTGGAAATCCTACATCTAATAAATTACTTAAGCTTAGTTGTTGTTTTTTTTTTTTTTACATTTAATCACTGTGGTTATACTATATGGGTATTTGGACATTTCTACAAAATGTTTTATTAAAAAGATAGTTAAAATAGCAGAAGAGTTAATAACCTAAGGAGTTGACAAGGCTACTCGTGGCAGCAGTTGTGTCAACACACGTGGGTGTGTCTGTTCTGATTAGTCTCAGGTCTCCAGTATCATGGCTCTGTTTTTTCCATCTGCTTGAAACCAGACTGTGGAGGAGCTGTTGAGTAGGAAACAACACTAAAAGTGAATATTTAAAGGTGAGCGTGTCAAGTGGGAAAACACTGTTCGCTCATAGCTTTGGTTATGTTATAGTCATTAATGATGACCAATCTGTACATCTCACTTGCATATTGCCGTTTCCTGCACACACACACAGTGCCACATCTGACATATGTACTTGGTTAATTATAGTCTGGTTGGGGCTGAACTTGTTTTAATGCGTTAATAAAACTGTTCTGAAAAACGTCACGGTACAACTTGCTATAATTCTGACCTACTTGACTGCCAAGTGCATTTTCGAGACTCTTTTGCCTGTGTGTGTTGATTTGTGATACGTGTATTGTATTGTAGAGGTTAATGACTTTATTTGGGGTTGATTTACACAGCTTTGACCTTTCACCTCTAGGGGTCAGCAAAGCAACAAGCCATGCATCTTTAGAAACCTTGGGAGCTCATTATAACAGAGGGAAACTACAAACCAGGAAGTCTGGATGAGTTGGCGTGATGAGGGAGGACGTGTGCGACTGCAAAGTAACTGATGCAGTTTACACAGCATTAAGAAAGATGGTGTCATACTTTCATTTTTTAATTTAAAGTTTCAAATATCCTGAACTCCAACTAAATATAGCAGTACAATTAACATCCATGCGTTGACATTCCTATAAACATTTGAGGCTGTATCGTCCTAAATTTTCGATGTTAAATAGAGTCTGTATTTGATTCCAGAACAATGAAATAGTCTCCCCACATATGTGATTCCTTTGTTTGTTAGAAGTCAACTATTTCTATTAATCATTCCCATGCTGTCAGCAAATGTCAAACTATTGTAGAAACTCTTGAAATAGTAAATTTCAATTGATGTTGAAATTGTGATAGAACATAAATAATCTCACCACTGATTGGATATTAATTTGTAAATTTGTCATTTATCTAACATATTTGTAGGAGTTGTATGAAGTGATGTTATATGACTTGGCCACTGGATGGCCTTGTTTATCCACCATGCATCGACTGCATGCAGATCTCTGTGGAAGAATGAAAGCAGAAGAGCAGCTGTGTTAAATCTGTTGTGGTATGTTGCCCAATCTTCAGGCCTATGGCTGGATGAGTAGTTTCTGGGAGCATTCAATGCAACAAAGCTTGGTTAAATGTTAAGTAATATACTCTGTACACTATGAGGACAACAGCAATAAACATGACCCATGCCTTGCTGAAGTGCCAACTAGTTCTCTCTCCTCTTAGACATTGTGCAGAAAAACTATGAAATGATTCAAAATAAGCCCATAAAGGATTTGGTGGTTGGCATGGTTCACTTTCCTCCATTATTTTCATCCTAAACTTATAATGACACATCAAGCATTAGAATTAGAATTTAGAAAATTATCATCCAACTAAAATGTAGTTATTGTTGGCAGCTTCTAAACTGTTTATATTTTAGAGATACAGGGATTTGACTTGTGTAGTAGATGCACTGGAGTCTGGTAGGACTTGTTTTAGTACAGAGCACCCTCTGCTGGAGAGTGAAGTTCAATAACAGACTGTCATATGTATTTGAAATCATGAGTTTTATCTCCGCTTGCTATATTTTTAAAGTTGGCAGCGATGCACCACAACTCCACAGCTTTTAGTAATTTTCCCAAATAAGTAAGTGTTGAAAGGGTGTTTTTGCCAATTCCTTTTTTATATAAAACAAACAATCATTTTCTGCTTGTATAAAATGGTGTGAAGTGGTGTGTGTCCAACTGTTTTATGAGATTATCTGGGTTTTTATAGTTTTTGGACAAAGCATCAACAAAAGACATCTTCATGCAGGAGGCAGTAAATTGTGAAATTGGAGTACGTGTTGCAGGTTGTGTGGATGTGCAGTTGCATGAAAAAGTTTTCATGTGTATGTTTTCTGCGCACACTGGTAATGTTAAATATCATTGTCCTGCTATATCACCTAACTTAACCCTAACCCTAACTGGTGGACTAGTTCCTTAATATTACCCCAGTAAACTTGGGAGGTTATTGTTGTATAAATTATGGTAATCTTCCTGGGCCCAGAGGCAGCAAATAGCCTCAAGTCATGATACTTCCTCCTCTATAATTGCATCTATAAAACATTTTCCCACTAGATTATGTTATGAATATTACAAATAGCACACTGCATCCATCATACTTTGCATGTTATGTTTTGAATTTAAATTTACATCTTTATTTATGCATATTATTTTACAGAGAAGGTTTAGGTTATTTGTAAAGACAGATCACGATGATCATGCACCTAGACTGCCTGGCATAACATCACACACTTAAAACCAGCAGAGGGTGCGCTGTACTTTTTTTTTCTTTTTTTTTTTTTTAAATAACCCCTTTTCTATTTGTCTTTTAAAGATCAATGTCACCAACCCTGTCCTTTGTGCATTGGTGTACAGAGCACCTCAAATCAACAGTAAATTCATCCAAGAGTTTTCTGATCTTCTTTCTTTTGTGGCCTGTCATTCTGATAGACTGTTAATCTTAGGTGACTTCAACATTCATGTCTGTTGCCCCTCCAGACCGATGGTCAATGAATTCTTATGACTTGTAGACTCTTTTAATCGCATTGAATCAGCGTTGTTGATATTGGTGTGTCTGACCATTTATTGATTGTATTTAAAGCCACATTATCCCCTCTTCAACCCCCTACCAGCCATATTCCTTTGTCCGTTCCGTAAGCCACAGCCACACACTTGTCCATTGCATTCATGCACACTAATTTTCCTCGTATCTCTGATGCCCTCCCTTCTTTGTCTCACTCTTAAATTCCTCCTGTTATGATACTCTGGACTGTGTAGCTCCCTTAAAACTACAGAGACACAAGGTCAATACTGCTGGTACTCCCTGGCTGAATGACTCCACCCATGCCCTTAGATGTGACTGTAGGAGGGTTGAGCGCTGATGGAAGAAGGACAATCTCCAGGTCACATATGAGATTTTTGAATACTGTTTAAAACTCTATCAGAGCTCTGTTAAGACAGCTAAGGTGCAATATTAAACTGCCACCCCTGTTCCCACTACTGAGACTTGTGAGAAGTTTCTGAATTTCTTCATTAACAAAATTGACAGTATTAAATCTAACATATCACCCCCAGATTCTGATCCTTCAGAGCCATTTCTTCCAGCTAGCCACCTCAAGCTTCCACCTTCACAGCTTTCTGAGGTTGTCACTCACATGAAGCCCACTTTAACTACCGCTGCTAAAAAAAAAAAAAAAAAACAGCCTAGATCCCAATGACTACAATAACTACAGGCCCATTTCCAAGTTACCTTTCATTTAAAAGATTGTGGAAAAAGTTGTCTTCTCTCAAATCTCCTCACATCTGACCACCTTCAACATTTTTGATGCTCTCCAATTGGGTTTTATTTCACTGCATAGCAATGAATCTGCTCTGCTGAAAGTACACAATGACATCCTCCTATCTGTTGATTCTGGTTCCTGTGTCTTTCTGGTACTGCTTGACCTCAGTGCAGCCTTCGACACGGTTGACCATAACATCCTTTTAAAGCTCTTAGAGGTCGATGTTGGTCCGCATGGATCAGTGCTAAAGTGGTTTACATCCTATCTGAGAGATTGAACCTTCTCTGCAAAAATAGGCAGCAGCTCTTCACCCCCCTGCTCTCATCAAATGTGGTATCCCTCAAGGGGCAATTTTAGGGCCTTTTCTTTTTTCCTTATATATGATTCCCCTTGACTCTATCTTTAACAAACATCCAATATCACTGCAACGCGGACGACACTCAATTTTACTTGCCGTTTACACCAGACTGCGCCAGCTCACTTCAAAACCTCTTTGATTGTCTTAATGACATCAAATGCTGGATGGCAAGAAACTTCCTTCGGTTAAATGATGACAAGACTGAGGCAATTACATTTGGCCCTCCCAGCGAACCTGCACACAGAGGTTAAAAATCTTGGTGTTTTCTTGGATTCCTCTCTGAATTTTTTCAGGCAAGTCAATTGTGTGGTGAAAGGAAGTTTTTATCAACTCAGAATCACACAAAATTAAATCCGTTTTATCTCTATAAAAACTGGGGATGGCTGCTGCCATCAAGGAGTACCTGGTCTGGTCTAGGTGGATAGTACGTGTCTAAGTAACATCCACATGAATGCTAGGTCCAAAAGTTTCCCAGCAGAACATTGTATTGTCACAAGATGGTCAATGTTATTTACTTCTCCTGTCAGTGGTCATAATGTTGTGGCTGACAGGTGTATAAATGTCTTATATCAGTGATGGCAGTTGTGGCGTCTGTTTTTAAATAGATGAGACTGGTGGTGGCACTGTATCATTTTCATACCATCAACAGAGTCCATGCTC
Source organism: Chelon labrosus (assembly GCF_963514085.1). Classification (NCBI taxonomy): domain Eukaryota; kingdom Metazoa; phylum Chordata; class Actinopteri; order Mugiliformes; family Mugilidae; genus Chelon; species Chelon labrosus. Next base: position 19,008,422 of record NC_140346.1, read on the forward strand.
TTGTAATCTCCCGCCTTCACTACTGCAACTCATTGTATACAGGACTGACCCATTCCACCCTTTCTTGGCTGCAACCAGTGCAAAAAGCAGCTGTGAGACTGTTAACTGGCACAAAGAAATAATAACCACATCACTCCTGTTTTTGCCCAACTGCATTTTCTCCCTGTGAGTCGATTTTAAAACCTTACTATTGGTTTTTAAAGCCCTAAATGGTTTAGCTCCACAATACATCTCCGACATGCTAATTCCATATTCTGCCTCCAGTTTACTAAGGTCATCCTCACAACAACACCTCTCAGTCCCAAACTCTTGTCTTAAATCGAAAGGTTACCGGGCTTTTTCAGTTGCTGCTCCAAAGCTCTGGAATAGTCTTCCGTCCCACATTAAGCCCTGCTCACCTAATGACTTATCCACTAATTAGGTTATTTATTTCACTGCTGTTTCTTCAATAGCACATCAAACTATTTATTTATTCAGTTGAATATTCAGTCTTTCCATGCATACATTTTGTGCTGACATCCACATACTGTCGACTTCGTGCTGACTCCTGTAGCTCCAAAACGAGGCTCAGATGCCTCCGTAATATTTGAATGGCTGATCATAAATTTCCATATGCGTGTTAATCTTACTTTAAAGAAATTGTTTGAATAGTTTGAATGACATCAGATTTTTTACCTTGTGAAAAACTTATTTAATTGAACATTTCGCTTTATTACCAAATTCATGCAAATTATGACAATCCTAACATCCGTTAGCGTCTGTAACATTAAACTAAACCTGCTACACATAGCTATGCTAACATTGTTGTGGGCGTGTTAGTATGCTGACTTTAGCAGGACTTAAGCACTGCTTAAGTGCTTAAATGCAGACGCACCAAGCTGCTAGAGTGTCTGTAGACGCATGTATGAATATGTCAGAGTTGTAAACATTATCAAACATTTCATGTTTCTCAGAGCCATAATCATATTCATCACCACTGATGTTGAAAAACAGACGATGGTTGAGAAAGGTTTATTTTTACACCACAGTGTATGAGTTGTCTAGTCAGTGTGTGGTTGAAAGCAAATACCCTTTGTTATCCTTGTGTCTGGTGATAACACAGAAGAAATTCACATGGAAACGGGGTGAGAGGCCAACATTCCTTATGACAGAAGTGTTGCATAGGCAGCTACTGATAAAGAGCTTATTCACTGCTGTTTCCTACACCCAGTCCCATGATCACGAAGCATAGTGTGGAAATAATAAACCTCAAGGTTCTTATTGCAGCTTTGGCTACTACTCTCAAATGCAAGATCTGGTGGAGAAGGGTGATGAAAAGTAAAGTTAAACAAGCATAGAAGTACCATGTGGCTGATTGGAGAGATTTCCATTTGAAGTGATGGAATACACTTCTAAATCAAAAGTGTGTGTAGATATTTTGTGATTCATTAATGATTTATTTACACCAATCAGGTATAACATTATGACCACCTTCCTAATATTGTGTAGGTCTCCCTTGTCCCTCCAAAACAGTTGTGACTCATCAGAAAATAGACATGGGCCTTCTGAGGGTGTCCTGTAGTGTCTGGCAACAGAATGTTGTCAGTGAGGACGTTTGGGTCCTTCGGGCTGGGGGGAGGGGCCTCTGTGGATCAGGCTTATTCCAGTGCATCCCACATGATATTTGATCATTTTGAGCTCTAGGGAATTTGGAAGCAGGGTCAACACCTTCTGCTGTTTTTCATGTTTTTATTTGAGGTGTTCCTGAACCTTTTTTCGTGTGTGCCTGTGTCAGGCTGCGTCCTGCTGGGGATGGCTGCTGCCATCAAGGAGTACCTGGTCTGGTCTAGGTGGGTGGTACATGTCTAAGTAACATCCACATAAATGCTAGGTCCAAAAGTTTCCCAGCAGAACATTGTATTGTCACAAGATGGTCAATGTTATTTACTTCTCCTGTCAGTGGTCATAATGTTGTGGCTGACAGGTGTATAAATGTCTTATATCAGTGATGGCGGTTGTGGCGTCTGTTTTTAAATAGATGAGACTAGTGGTGGCACTATATCATTTTCAGACCATCAACAGAGCCTGTAAAAAGGATGAAACCAATCTTGCATCTGCCAGTTTCTCAACACTTGTGCTTTTTATTTATGAGATTTAGCCCCAAGTGCATTAGTTCTGTTTGAAAGTATTAATTATTTTTAAAGTTTCAAAAATGAAGTTGCAAATCTAAGTTACACAAGTTCATTAAGAAGGCTTTCCATTTTCCCCAACAAAATAGTTGCACAGGTAAAGTATTTGTTTGAGTGACTCAGGAGCTTGCATTCACTGTAATGAAAGAACATTGGATAAATGCATTGTAGGTTTTGAAACTTGTTTTTGCTTTGTTGCATCCAAAGAAAGCTACTACAGATATAGTAACACTATGTGGTGTCCTTGTGACTATTATTGCCTTCAGATCATTTGCTGGTTATCTTATTCCACTGTCAAAACACTGCAATCAGTCCTGATAGGTAAATAATATAAACACATCTTCTGCTTCAGCTAATATTTATTGCAAAACCAGTCCAAGATTAGACTGCTTATCTTTCAGCACACTGAAACCAGTGATACACAAAGGAAAAAAAAAAAAGAGTCCTACTGGTATGAACAAGTCATTTATGTTTGCAAATCCCATACTTCCTTGGAATAGTATTAGGCACAGTTCAGTTTTTATCTCACTTAAACCCTGTTCCCATTGTTAATGATGTATGTTTTTTTTTGTTTTGTTTTTTGTCATGGCATGCAAAGAGCAGTTTAGTGTTAACCTATTAGAGGAAGTAGTCACTTTCTCTGGGCTCAAGCTGTTAGACTTCTCATTAGTTACCTCTAGACTTGGCACAGACTGTTTTTTCATGAGCAATGATGGTCATTCATTCTTCTTTAAACTTTATTTTACATTTCAATCTCATAATATTAACAATATTGTTCAAAGGTCGGAGGTACTGTCAATGTTTAGATTCTTCAGCTTAGATAGGCTTTATTGATCCACAAGGGAAATTGCCTGGTCACAGTAGCTCAGTTACTACTTTGACCTACTTAGTTTTTGTTTACTGTGTATGAAGTCAACTGATAAGTAAAAGCCATTCATATTTCTGAAAGCATTCTCAATTCGCATTTAATGCCTAAACTTTTAGATGGTACTTAACTATACGGTCAATTTCGTATTTGATTTGTGTTACAAAACAGGCCCGGGCATGAGAACACAGAGTAAGCTGAGATGCACCATTGCACAGTGTTTTAGTTGGACAACTGACAGATGGATGGACGAGCAACACTTGGGCATCCTGCCAGGCTCATAATTACAAATGGACAGGTTGTAACTCTGTTTATTGCCTACAGCTCAAATTCAAAAGTAGTTGATTTAACCGTGTCAGCCTTAGGATTACTGGGGAAAAAACACAGTGAGTGACAAGTTAATAGGGCCATTGCTACCTGTTTGTTTGAAGTGATGTCATGGGAGAGAAAGTTTCTCAATCCTTTCCTCTACTGTGTTTTTTTATATTTGGCAAAGACAAACAGATATTCAGGCATACTGACTGTATATTGCACTGATTCCACCGCGTTTCTTCTGTAACCAGATACTACTCTTTATATTATGCGCTCCTAGATCCACCCAGATACAATGACCTAGTAGTAGTATATGTGTGAATATATTAGGGAGCGTATCATTACATGTATCTCATTCTTTACTTGAATCTTGCTTAACATTTTGTTTGATTGTTGAACTTATTTTCATCTGGTGTGGCATTGTGTGGACACTTTCCTTCTGCAGAACACGTTTGTTAGGTGAGAGTTGAAAGAAGTGTTTTTTTTAATGCCTTGTTCGGGGTCACTGATTGGTCAAACAGCCAGGCAGGTACACGGAAATACTGGATTGTGTAACCTCATCTGTTTTCAGGGCGTCTCAGTTCTTAATTCTTTTTTTGGCTCACTATTTTTCTCAGCAGCATCCACAGTTCAATTCCAGCAGTGGGAATTTGGTGCATGTCATTCCTTATAAAGACATAAATGTTGTGCTTTGTTGCACAGGTAATCTATTTACTAATACGTGTATTATTCAAAATGCATTCATACATTATTGTGCACTATGTTGTTGGGGTAACTTGGAGATGTAGGTAGTCATGCTTCATTCAAATACGGAGACTGCAGTTCTGCACACTATATAGTCTACTCACTATGACACATGCCCAAGGTCTGCAGTAATATTAGATACTATTCATATTTTAATCAGTTTGTTGCCTGATGGTTAATGAGCTGCCTGTTTTGATTCTTTGAGTGAATTGCATAATATGGAGTCACTTGATGCCACGATCTGTATAATCAGCTACTCCGGGCAAAGGTAAAATAAACAACAGTACTGCTGACAGGTTTTAATTAACATTCTTTAATGATTTGAAAAAATAAAATACAGGTTTTGCCTTTTCTACACTTACTTACTTTGAAATGAATTATGCATTATAGTATATATAAAATATTCACCCTGAGTAAATTGCATGAGATAAATCTGTCAATAAGGTTTGTTGTGTTAGACATCTTTCGCTTTCTTGAGATGAAGTTTCACACTAACCCTAATACTTAGTGAAGGCATGCTGAGTTGTTCTATTCAAGTAACTTTTGAAGATCGTGAGAACTGACAGCGAGTGAGTTTAGCAAAAGCTTTAGGCTGAATGTGTGTGCTTATTTCTGTCTGTGTCTGACTTGTTTTCTGCTGAGAGTGGGATAATTTCATGAATTTTGACATTAGTTGGCTCAAGATGGCAATGCAACCAAACCTAATTATTATATCAAAAATGTTCCTTTCACTCATCTCTGCCTGAACTCTGAGTCGAGTGCCTTCAGATGCAGCCCGGTTATTTTGCCTCAGCAGGAGCTCTGCAAATTAAAAAAAAAGTGCTGTTCATACTCTTGGTTGGCGGCAAGAGGTCTGAACTGAGTTCCTCAATTATAAGAATTTGATGTGCCTCTGTAGATGTGTTAATCTCGCGAATGTGCATGCACAAAGGTCTGCTTGTACGCACACACACTTTCATGTATGTGGGCTTGCATGGGGTTAAGCAGGTGAGCACACGCACTATACCGCCTGATGAACACACACTCACACATACTCACACATACTCACACACTTCTCAAAATGAGTTTTCAGACATGTTCACATCTGCTTGAGCTACCCCCACATGCAGTAGGCTGTTGTGTGGCCACGTGGCAGAGCACTTCACAGCATGGCTCTACGTAGATGAAGACAACATCCCTGCCCACGCATCCTCTGACACCCGTCCTCCCCGCTGACAAGGCGAAAAGAGAAGAGCGGAGAGAACTCCATGAAACATTTACAAGCAAACTGAGGTGGTCTCCCTCAGAAGCTGAGTGGAGGCCGGTGTTTGGAGGCAAAAGAGGGGGAGGGAGGGGATTCCAGGGAGAATCCCTCAGTGTCTGAAGTGTGATTTTATATTCAGAGAAGTGATTTAGTATTCTACTGCTCAGCAGTGAGAAACATCTCAGAGGCTTTCACCCTCTGTTACGCCTTGGATCATGCAGATTGCATCTCAATAGAGTTTGATGCCTGATAAAGGGAGACACTTGCCCTCCCCTTAAACACCAGCCAATTATAAATTCCAACTTGGCTGAGAGAAAGCTGGAAAAGATCATAACACAGAGATTAACACAAAGTCACGTGGAAGCATGTGGGTCAGGTTTATGAGATGAAGCCTGCAGAGAAATCTACTGTAACTGTGCAACACACAATTTAACAGAGCGTTCACGTTGACCACAGCTATACAAGTTTATATCTCTGAATTGTTCCCCCGTCTAAAAACATGAATGGCTGAGGTTTGCTTTGAATATTTTAGCCCCTCTCTTCTTTAAAATCTATTTTCTTCTTTTTCTTTAAGTGCTGGTCTAAACTATTCATTTATTCCTTTTGACAGTGTGCAATGGCCGTGAGGGAAAGTTTAAAATAAAGTCGTCTGTACCAGAGTAAATTTCTAAGAAGACCTCATACAAATGTGTAAATTTGCCCTAAGAAGCTCTTCTGTCAGCTTTCTTAAACAACTGACCTGTTAGACTGTTTCCCCAAGCAGGCCATGACCTCCAGTGATGAGCCTTTTCATGAAGATTTGGACTTGGATTTGAAAATTGATATCCCCTACTTGGAGAAAACAACTCCCCCTTAAAACGCCTCTGTCAAAGGGGGGCAGTGCTTTAAAACGTGAGTGCATGGAGAGTCATATTGCTTTCGAGAGTCCTGCCAGGAAACGAGACATCAGATCTGGCTCTGCCACCAATAATATAATTAGCTTAGACTGCCTTGCAACCACAGCTCTTGAGTTGCGCAGTCTTTTGCTGTGGCCACAAAGTCGCAGGGATACTAGAGTTTTTCATAGCTGTCTCTGTTATGCATCAGCTGCTGGAATGTTTGGTGATAGTACCTCATTAGAAATCACGCATTTATCAGGCGTAATATTATTATTATTATTATTATTATTATTTTAAATCAGAACTTGGACAAATGTAATGCACGAACCACTGTTGTTTTAAAAACTGTGATTTCTGTGCGTCTGCTGAATCTTGGCACAGAGTTTGGTTGCGCGTAATGAGCAGGGCTGCACGATTGGGAGACACCTGAGGAATTTGTGCACGGGGCCAAGGTGGGACGGTTCAGCCTCGTGAGCACACAGCGTGCGCGCTCCTGCCTCCATATCACTGACACCTCAATTAAATCCGCGGTTCCACGGGAAAGACATGCAGTGCGGGACACGCAGCGAGGAAAAGCTCCGAACATGCACGCCGATAACCATCAAATGACACCGACCACGTGTTGTAGTATTTAGCTCGTCCGGGATCCAGTATTGATTCCGAGCGTCAGCTTTGTCGCGCACCGGAGTGACTTATTAACAAGCGCAACTCATATCCCGTCTGTGTTTGCACCCTGCAGTCAGTGGTCGGGGACGCACATTGTAAAATGAGGTTGGGAAGCATCATTTTATTCGTCGCTCTCTGCTCTTTTTCCGCTTATTATATTTATGAGCCCATTCCCGAGGAGATAGAGGAGAGATGGAAACTCATGCTGACCAACTCTTTCTTCAGAAGTCTCAGCCACCTGGTAAGGAATAAAAATATGTTTTTTTTCTGCCTATCTTGATGTTAGATATTGACACTTAATAATGGATATAAAACCCAATAGAATATCACTGTGGATATATGTGCACACATTTATTATAGCATTTTAATAGATGGTTAGAAAATGTACTCTTATATTAATTTAAAAAAATGTGCAAAATGAAATCGTCTTTGTCTGCTCTCAGAGTAGACAAGGTTGCAGGTAAAACCTTGATTGCTTTTTGCTGATGTAGATATACATGCTGGTTACACCAGATTATGTCAGATGCTAATCCATGTGTTGTATAGTCCTGCTCACCTGATCTAATAATAGACCTTATTAAGGAAACCCGTCTCTGTTTATGACCCTTAGACGCCTGTGGTTTACTGTAGCCCATTGTGACAGTGCTGATGTGACTCTTTCTATAGGACGCTGTTTAAATACATGAGTGATTGCACTTGTAACGTGTTAAGTAGTGGCTCTATGTTGCAACACCTTGTGGCAGATGTGGCAGTAGACTGAGTATTATATCTATCCGGAAATATTTCAGACTGTGCAGAAAATCAATGCAACAGTACATTGTTATTTGTGATGTAAGAAGAAGAGTATTCAGGCTGAAAGACTGTAATTGCATTTGAAAGTCAAAATATTTTCAGAATGAATAATTCTAAAGAAGTTCATGAAGATCTTCTGTTTTCTCATTTGCACGTGACATCAAATGCATCACAGATGAAATCACTGTATTGCCTGCATTGTTTAGTCATCTGTCTAGCCTCACTTGCCAGTTCATTAGGTACACAGTGAAACCAAATGCACTTTAATATAACAGTCTCGGTATTCAGGTATTCAGCATTTGTTTAAAATAACTGCAAGAGCTGTTGATTGTCAATTTGGAGGCTGTTGTACTGACACATGTTTCTATTATTCTGACCGCTAAATAACAGAAACACTTTTGTGTTTAATTCAGTACAGTTTACGAGAAACTACTGCACATGCTCAGAAATGATCAAACACTTGAAATATCAGCTTTCTTACACAATTTCAACATAAACTGAACATGAGAACTGGCGTGAAGGAGGATTGGGGCAGGACTGCATTCATTTTCACTAGTGTACCTAATGTTTTGGCACAGTGCAAAGTGTCCAGTGTTTTCTCTTGGATTATGTCAAAATTTTTTACTGTCAGTTAAATATTGAGTGTTTTTTTGGATTTTATTTGAACCTGTTCTATTTTTCCTACAGCATAAGATTTGTTCAGATCGGTTTGGTGCTATGAATTTAGCAAGCATTAGAATTTTTTGCAGTCTTTTTCTATCAAGCCCGTATATGTGTCTCACTGTTGCTTAGAACTGTCACATGTGACTCTGATGAGTTTGTTGTGGTCACAGTAGATGAAAATCAGCTGATTATCCTCATGCCAGGCATGCATTTATAACTTGTCTTCTAGTTATAACTTCTGAAAACAAATAACTTTAGGGGGTTGTTGACATTCATGTGACCATGAGTTTGCCTCTGCTCCTCTTTAACATGGCCACACACGGCAGTTTAGCATCTTTGATATTTCTGTTTTGAATATTATGAAGGTTGTACATGGTGATTATTTACATATTATAAACTACCGTACAGTACTGCAGTAATACAAAACAAATACTGTTGCTCTTTGTTTTATGTTGTCTCTCTTGTTTCTGTTTCCAGGCAGACCTCAGTGAATTGCTGGGGCTGAAGGACTACATGGGGGTCATGTACATCATTACTCTGTTAGAAAAGGTAGTGCCTGTATCTGATGAACATGTCAAGGTGACGGAGGAAAAGTTTGATGGAGTAGAGGTGGTGCTGTACCAGCCGAACCACCGGGGCGGTGACATTGATCTCAGGAGAGCTGTCATATACCTGCATGGCGGAGGATGGTGTCTGGGAAGTTCCCGTAAGTTGATAGGTTGGCCTCTCTGAATTATGACTCACTGTGACTTTTGAGGATGAATAGAAAGGGGACTGGATGGGTAATGCATATTCTTGCCACGTATTCATCTCATAGTAAGCCCAACATTCCTCATTAGATGCATGTGACAAAGCAGTTTTGAGCTTCATATCAACTCCCAGTTATAGCTATTATAACATGGTGATAAATAATAAACTATCAAACACAAAGCTTTCACATTCTCCTGAGGAAATAACACACCGTCTGCTGGAGCAGTGGGAACCTCAGAGGGTTCTAACCCTTGCTAATCCAAAACGTAAAAGCGTGACATGGCATCATGCTGTTCTTGCAATCTGTTGAATGGGCATAACAAATACAATAACGTGCATCTTTCTAGGAAGTGCTACAAACACTCTCTGTTACTTAGTGTTATTCATGTACTGTACACTGATGTGTCATGTCATGAAAGTCATGGATCTATTATTTGTGCCGCGTTGTGTTGCTTTATAACCTTTTATTCTGATGTGTGTTTGTTTCTTCTTGTATTTATGCAGGGATGAGTCCATATGATCTTCTGGCCAGAAAAATGGTCACAGATCTAGATGCAGTGGTTCTTTCTGTAGAGTAAGTATTTCATATCTTACATCACTCACTAATGTATTGCACAAACTGCTGTGTAAAACTGATAACTTGCCCATAAACAGAAGCTTAAACACATAGTAGGAGCAGGACACATGCTGTATGAAGGTCATTTTGTACCTTCAAGTGTTCTGTTTCACTTCTATTATTCATAGTTAAATCCCACTCTTCCCCCCAGCTTCCTCTCTGTCTCTCACAGTCAATTTTCTGTTGTCATATGGGCCTGTCTTTCCTCATTAGTCACAGGCTAGATAGAAGTGATGATGCAGTAGAGTGAAGCTAACAGGTTTTCATTTGGGACCCGCCAGGCCTTTCCCTGTCATAGCTACAATCACTGTTGTTCTTTGGCACGTCTGGCTCTAACCCTGCCTCCCAGTAGTGTAACTTCCCTTTGCCAGCACTGTCTCGATTTTCTAATTCACTACTTTCCGGTTTTCATGAAAACAGTTGAAAATCAGCACTAGATCAGGGTTACCATTGTTAACGTGTAGTATTTGACAGCGAGGGATAGAGTGTATCGATGTATGGGGTGTTAGGGTATTGCCATATCTGCCTAATCTGAATTCCTGTCAGCGTTTTGCCAGGATGACAATGAGTAATTACAACAATTCACCGTGTCAGGGTCAGCAATGTATACATTGGGCTTATAGATTAAAATACTTGTATGGATGACACCAAATGGGCGTGGGCTAGTGCAAGACAAGCTATTTAAGGCTATAACACTCAAACTGAAGAAGAAATTATTATTATGTTATAGTTGTTTGTGAGGGTGTAACTTCAGAGGACATTCCAGTGGCAAATAGCAATTTCATCAGTGGTTTGGTTGATGGAATTTTGCAAATTGGTCAATAAAATCAGAGAGCCAAAACCAGTTTGAACTCATTTAAGAAAGAATATCATTTTCTAGATTTACGTTTTGTCCCCCTTTTGCACAGCAACTTATTCACTGCCTGGCCAAAAAAAAAGTCGCCACCTGGATTTAGCTAAGCATATAGGTACGAGCCTCCTTTTGGATAATTACTGCATGGGTGATTATCTTTCAGCTGGCCACAAGTTATTTAACCCCAACTGATGCAATGAGTAGCTTCTCATTTCTTGAACAACCATGTTGAAAGACACATGTGGTCGTGGAAAAGAGGAGATTGCAGAAACTCAACGCTTGATGAAATTATATCGAAGAAAAACAACAGTAGAACTCAGGGCTATGTTTAATCGTGAAAGTAAGAGCATTTCCACACATACAATGCAAAGGGAACTCAAGAGATTGGGACTGAACAGCTGTGTAGCCTTAAGAAAACCACTAATCAGTGAGGCTAACTGGAAAAAAAGGCTTCAATTTGCTAGGTAGCATAAAGATTGGACTCTGGAGCAATGGAAGAAGGTCATGTGGTCTGATGAGTCCAGATTTACCCTGTTCCAGAGTGATGGGTGCATCAGGGTAAGAAGAGAGGCAGATGAAGTGATGCACCCATTCCTAGTGCCTACTGTACAAGCCTGTGGGGGCAGTGCTATGATCTGGGGTTGCTGCACGTTGGTCACGTCTAGGTTCAGCAACATTATGTGCCCAAAGAATGAGGCAGTCCAACGAAATGTTATAGACCTTTCTTTTTTTGGCCACCCGCTATCTCTTTCAAAATATCATTAAGTTTATTTTCCCTGGATTAAAATGTTGTCTGTCCACATGCCCTTCAAATGTTATTTATGCTTGAACTTTAATCTGCACCATTTTTTTAATTTTCTTTTCATTTTTTTTTGTTTTGTTTTTTTACAGGTACCGCCTCGCCCCTGCTCACCACTTTCCTGTCCCATATGAGGATGTGTACCGTGTGGTCAAACACTTCCTCCAGAAGGGGGTGCTGGCCCAGTACTCTGTGGACCCAGGACGTATTGCTGTGTCTGGGGATAGTGCTGGGGGGAACCTGGCAGCTGCAGTTTCCCAGCAGGTACAGAATCTATTGCTCTGTAGTGTCATCTCTAATTTTAATGATGGTGAAGTAACATGAGACAAGGCTAATGAGCCGGTACATGATTAATAGTGTTGTATAACCCAGAGCCACAAGCACATCTTGCAGTGTCTGAGTGGACCAGCTGAATATCGTGTCAGTTATCTGATACAAAAGCAAATGCAATACTGCAAGTAGAGCAGTTGAAATAGGGGTAAAAAGTCAGTAAAGTGCCAAAAGGCTCTCACATGATTCTGTGTAATCTTAGAACACATGCTTTAGGGATGTAGATTATGGAATAGCCTAAGCTTAGGGCAATTTACAGCACCTGACTTAGCAACAAAGGCTTGATTGGCCTTAGGAGTATAGCGTCAGTGAATGTCTTTAATAAATGTTGATGTGCTGCTTCACAGTGCTTAATCTTTAGTACGTGGAATTGTCAGTACCTTGGCCAGTGGAGGGGATCCAGGCAGAAATAATTATCCTCAAAATATTAATGTTGTTGAAATCTGAACTCAAATGAGTCTTTTAACTTAAGCGAAGTATGCTTACAGATCACGTGGTACAGATAAAAACGTGACAAAGTTCCAAAACGTGGTTGTTAGAATAAACTGTTCATGCATTACACCACATACATTTCAGAAGAAAGAGGAAATGCCGAAGAAAAACACAAACCCGCAAACAAAAATGCCAACATCATGCTGTGTTGAAGCTGACGTGTGCTTTTATATTCGTTAAAACCCCAGAATAAGGTGGCTAGAACACTACGATCAGGCTATTTTTTTATGACATCAATGCAAATTGAACCGACTGCTTGAAAGTGCAGCAGCTAAAAAATAGAAATAAAAAGTAAAAACTAAAATTTTAGCTGTGCAGCTGGCAGTGAGTAGACAAAACGGATACAATGAGGGATCAGATAATGCGTTTCAATAAGGCACAAGGTGTGGAGTTCCCAAGATAATATCTTTGGAATTTAATTTTGTAATGGTGATCTTGGTTTAGTTTGTGGATGACTTGTCAGGTGCTATCCCCAGCTTTAAAACAGTAAACAAGACCGTGTTTTTACTGTATGCAAATAAAAGGAGAAAAAAGTATGAACCTTACTGAATACACAACATGCATGCATTATGATCTTACTTATTGCTATATGCATTCCTTGAGTCAGGATGAGCCTAGAGCATAATTTGGAGCATAATTTCTTAACACAAATTTCCACTACAAATAATAAAGACAGCACTCTCCCAAATCCTTCAGTGCTGTGAAGCCATTCTTATGACTGTAATCATCCTACACCAGCAGCCTGTTATTGTTAACATGGAAGACAAATGTAAGCCATGGTGAGGGCGAAGTCCTGTGCTTTCTCCTCCTCATATTCCACAAAGAAAAATCACAGTAGTCTACAATGGCACAGGAGACAAGTAATGGGGAGAAATGCATCATTTGGTTCCAAAGAACACCTACTATTCAAGAGAGCTCTCACTTCTATGCCTGTGTGCTTGTTGAAGGCTTGCACAATGAATGCCACTTTGCCAATGAGCATAAAAGTATGATTGACTCGTAAAAGCGGTCAAGCTGGGCTGTCGCCATTGAACTGCAAAATGCCTTTGGAGTGCAATATGCTCATGATTTCAAAATGAGTGAACACGTCTCTAGAAGTGCTGCAGCTCTGGTGAATAAACATTTAGAGCCGGAATTATTCTCTGTGCGGTTTGTGGGAGAGTGTACATAGGTGTTGGTTGATGTGCTGTGTACAGATTGTACAAAGATACACTTAATGTACACGTCATGTACATTGGGTAACGGTTTCACACTTAGCATATTTTGACACATCAACATAAATATGCAGTAAAGACCAGGTGGTAAACAGCATTCTTAAAGAGGATGACTTATTTTCGGTTGTTGTAGTATTATCCTATGTGTGCCCAAATTCTTAAAAGTACTTCTCTGCATAGGTTTGCAAAGATGTGCACTTCTCACAATTACAGCTTTATTCCATCTAGATACTGTAATTTTAATCTAATGGGTAACTCCAGCGGCCAGAGTTGGGTTTTTGAATCAACTCAAATTACGCTGACACATCCCCACATACAGGTGCACTGCCTCTGTGGTCTTCAACATCACTGTTGCAAGAAACTGATCCCTCAGTGTGCTTTTTTCCAGGTTTGCAAGATTCTAGGGCAGGAACCATGTCCCTAGGCAATTTAGATATTTGGCAACAACACTAATATCACGAGTGAGACATCAAGTCGGTAGACAGGGATGTACTTGGTTGCACTTGGTTGCAGGCAGAAACTCAGTTTTAAACTGTCAGGAGAGTAACTCCGTAGAAATCCATCCTCAACAAATATGGCTGCCCCCCAAGAAACTGTTGTAAGCCTTTTTTCCCCCGTTGTCAGATTTCCAAGACATTCATCTAGAGCAGCTCTCAGACAGGTAGATAACAACAGATAATATCTTTCCTGCAGATTCTGGCCCAGAGGAGCTTGTTCTATTCTGTTATTGTGCATGGACTACACATCAAGCATTTTCATGTAGCATTGGAGTGGCTGTATTACATTATGAACAGGTTCAGTTGCTGCCTAGTTGGTTTTGACTGTGAAGCACTTTCTTACCCAATAGAGGTACAGCTATTCTATTTCAGCAATCCCCTTACTTACAATCATACAGTTTGCTTAGAATTCCTTAAGGATGTGGGTTGTTGTACTGGATAGTTTTTCTTACTACATCCTCAATTTAAGTCTGTTGTAGGGCTAGGGTTAGGGTTAGGGTTAAGGTCTCCCTTTGCAGTCATAGAAACACAGTTGTTGTGCATCACTATGATTTCTGGTATCCACTTTACTGCGGAGTCATTGAAGAGACAGACAAATAGGGATCACTGTGGTGATTTAATTGTTCCTGTAAACAATCCTGGCTGGTACATTTAATTAGATGATGTTGGTTTACCTCCAAATTTCCAGCTCATATTTCATCTGATTGAGAAACACAAACATAATTTTCCTTGAATAGATGCCAATGTCTCCCTGTGTGTCTTGACAGTTACGAAAAGAGCCTGGTCAGCAGATTCAGTTAAAGGCCCAAGCACTCATCTACCCCGTGCTGCAGGCTCTGGACCTCAACACACCTTCCTATCAGCAGAATCAAGACATGCCCATTCTGCCGCGTACTCTCATGGTGCGTTTCTGGAGCGAGTACTTCACCACCGACAAGGCCCTCTTCAGAGCAATGATGGCCAACACCCACAACAGCCCTGAGTCTTCAAGCCTGCTGAAGTTTGTCAACTGGAGCACCTTTCTGCCAGAAACATATCATAGAAAATACAACTACAGTGCTCCCACTGTGGCGCAGGGAGTCGGGGGTGACGCAGTTGGGATGGAGGGACCGTCTCGATCTTTTGCTGACCCGAGGGCATCCCCTCTGTTGGTACCAGATGCATCCTTACGCTCTCTGCCCACAGCCTACATTCTGACATGTGAGTATGATGTGCTCCGAGATGATGGGATTATGTACGTCACACGGCTCCGTGCTGCTGGTGTCGAGGTGACACACCAACACTACGACACAGGATTTCACGGAGCGCTGATGTTCACCGTGTGGCCAACTGACTTCCTGATCGCACGTCGTATGACAGACAACTATATCAAATGGCTCAAGGAAAATTTGTAAAAAAAAAAACTCCTGACTATCTGTAGTTATTCCAGTTTTTCCACACAATCTGTGATGTGTTTGGTTGGGTACAAATCTTTCCCATTTGGTGTTTAATTTTTTGTGGTGTATTTTTTTCTTTGGCCATGCTATATTTGTGTAAATATGTTGAGGACTATATTAATTTTATCAACAGAAGTTAAGATTTTTTTCACATATGGTAGTTTGAGTACAGTAACACGAATGGGGGAGACGCCATAATTGAAACTTTTTTCACTTTTCACTCAGAAAGAAATGTTACCTACATATTGAATATTTCCATACTGGTATGACGTTATATTATGTTATTCAGGCGCAGAATTTACAGTATATACCACCTGTGAAGTGATGTTGACCTTTCTTGACGGTTCTTCTTTGATGCCGGTTTGTCCGTACATTTAAGGCTCTTTTAGAGTACTGCGGGACCTAGACACCGTAACGTGACGCATGCAGCCTGCGCCGGTGCGAGCCATTTATACTTGTGTGCTCGTCAGTCTGGCTCGCTCTGTAACAATGCCACCTAAACGCTACTTGACGCTGTGGCTTTTTTGCCAGTCAGGTTATTTTTGTTTCTACTTCCTGCTTCACTTTCAATAATAGCGACTGAATCTTTCGCCAAAATTTCACCTAACACAAGTCATACAAATGTTTATATCTCCGAACTTCCTCAGTTAACCTTTCCTCTATATGTTTCATCTGTACTGATCCAAAACAATCAATTTGAAAATTGCAGAGATGGCGTAGCAGCCCCAAATACTGAAGCGGAAACACGCTACTATCAAGCGGACCAATCACAGCTCTTGCGGTCTGTGTCGCCGCAATGCATAGTTACATTTCTGGGGAGGAGAGTCAGTTACAGTGCTAGGGTCTGCCTATGCTCTGCGCTGTCGCCATAGCTTCTGAATCAACTTAACGCAAAAGTCTAAACTGCCTTTTAGGGATGCAGAGTATTGACCTGGCCACATGCCAACTTGATGGTATCAATCGGTATCTTTGTATCAAGAGAAAACCAGTAAAACAACTATAATACCTTGCTTTTTAAGCATCTCCCCCCTACAATTGTAGTGTTATATTGTCTCAATAAACACAGTTCAACTGTAAAAATCAAACTCACTAAAGTTGTATGGTCAATATTTATTTTTAGCTGGATAGCTGGCCTGGTATGGTGCTCCTATGTATTGTTTCCCAGCACAGAAACTGCTATCTGATCTTATGTCTATTGCGTCAATATTAGTTCTAGTAGTTAGTAATGCATACCGCTGAAAACTATCCCATTAGGGGTTTAAGAACCCAGTACAATTTTTCACAGCAGCCTGTTTGGTCCAAAGTTAACATTTATCACTCAGTGCAGCTCATACTGAAAAGACTGTTTTGATGTGTTAGGAAAATAACTCACATTTAACCGTTTCTGATCCAACAACAAAGTGTTGTCTTGGTAAATGCAACACATTTTCTCACAAGGAAAGGACTAGTTGTGTAGCCCCTACAAATGTGGCACGTAACAACATGCTTGGAGGGATGGCGAATAAAGTAAACCCCAGAATGAATGGCATCTTCTTCACTTCAAAAGAAAAAAGCATCTACTCTCTTTTGCTTTCTTGTCTGCTTCATAAAAGCTCCACAACAAGACTACAAACACTGGAATATAATATTCGACATTCCACACAGAATATTAGTGTTTACGAGTAAAGACCATGTTGTAACAAATAAACATGCTTCATAAAATGCATACACACATATATACACTGATCAGTCACAGCATTATGACTACTGACAGGAGAAGTAAATAACATTGACCATCTTGCGACAGTTCAGTGTTCTGCTGGGAAACGTTTGGACCTGGCATTCGTGTGGATGTTACTTAGACATGTACCACCCGCCTAGACCAGACCAGACCCCCTCCTACACCCCACCCCATAGCAATGACACTCCTTGATGGCAGCAGCCATCCCCAGCAGGATGCAGCCTGATGCAGACACACACACAAAAACGGTTTAGGAAGAACTCAAAAAACATGAAAAACAGCACAAGGTGTTGACCTGGCCTCCAACTTCACTAGATCCCAAACTAATCAAGTATCTGTGGGATGCACTGGAACAAGCCTGATCCACAGAGGCCTCTCCCCTCAACCCATAAGACCCAAAGTCCCCCACTAACAACATCCTGTTGCCAGACACCACAGGACACCCTCAGAAGAGTCATGTCCACTCTCTGATGAGTCACAACTGTTTTGGAGGCACAAGGGAGACCTACACAATATTAGGAAGGTGG
Organism: Chelon labrosus; assembly: GCF_963514085.1. Lineage (NCBI taxonomy): Eukaryota > Metazoa > Chordata > Actinopteri > Mugiliformes > Mugilidae > Chelon > Chelon labrosus. The sequence continues at coordinate 19,025,987 of NC_140346.1, forward strand.
TCATAATGTTATGCCTGATTGCCAGAGTGTGACCTAGCAACGTGGCAACGAGAGGGACAGTTTTTATGAGGGAATTTGGGAAACATTTTATTTGGAGCCTTAATTTTTACAGAATATCATTACGTCTCAGAGTTCCTATAAAAAGATTTCTAAGTACGCATGTGTGTGTGTAGTATCACCTTTTTTGTACAAGCATTACTTATGAATTAACAGCTTCATTAAAAGTGATCTCATTCGGGAACAAGAATAACAGTTATTGAATCATAAGTTTGACTTTTTGTCATGTTAATAATAAGCTAGCATTGCTTCCAGTTCAGACTTGCCTTTGTGAAACGGTGCAGTAGGTAGTGACACAAACACTGTAGCCATTAGAGGAAGTAGAGGAAGACCAAGTGCTAGTTTGATGGTAAACTTTGGAACAGTAGGTAGCTGGTAGACAAAGATTATATGGCTAATTTGACTATGTTCCTATCTCTGGTTTGTGCATTTATGACTGCTATTTGTTTGTCTCAGTCAAACGTGTGTCTCTGATATCTGCTCGTACGCAGTTGAGCAGAAAAGATGTTGTACCCCCCCAAGGCTCAGCAGTCATGTGAGGTGGCTTTACCCGTTCCCTGCACATGGGATATTAATAACTGGTTAACGCTGTCCTTTAACCTTTACTGATCACAAAGAGTTACACTACAGTGGATATGTGTTTTCTTTCTTTCTTTTTCCTCATGTATGTAATAAGCTTTACAGAGAAACATTTTGCTCAAACACTTAAACATTCTCAAGTGTAAATATGACTATTCCTGTTTTTGTCCTGGTTTCCTTCTTGTATGTGTGTGATTTTTAATTTTAACGTTATCTGACAATAAACATTTCACTACCGATTTATTGTTATTTGCGTGCTATCTGCAGAGAGAGGAATGATAGCATAGAAGGAAATGATGATGGTGCATGATAGTAAAGTTCATTACACACAATTTAGAAACACGAAATCCACGTGGAATCCTCAGTTGATCTATTACGGGTTCATTTACTGCAGCTGATGGCGCACATAGTTGATCTGCAAACATACTGCGGGCCGTGTTGAGAAATTCAAGTCAACCACTATACACCTACACACTTTGCACCCAAGAGGTTGGAAAAAAACATGCTGTTGATGCAGGAGAGCAAGTAAACCATTTGAACAAAAGGATGATTCAAATAGGACAGCCTTGTTCACGAGGGTACGTTAAACAAAACAAAACACTCCCCCACTGTGTGGAGTGGACGGTTTATGGTCAGCAGGTCATATTCTCCTTCATCCTGGCCTTGACTGCTTGCATAAACTGTCCTTGTACTGTATAGGCTCCTATTCAGCCCTCTGTGGATGAAAAATGCTATATCTCATAAATTCTTTCTCTTCAATGGAGGGCTAATGAGAGTAACGTGACATGGATTATGGTATAGTAGTCCTGTATGGATTATATCTACACTGCACGCAGTGTTGAACGTGCATGAAATCTGTAGCTCAGAAAGCATGAGTGGGAATGCGCACATGCTCGTGTAGGATTTTCTCTTTCGTGCGACACTCGTGAAGAAGGCTTGTCGATAAACCACGTCTTTTTCAAAGGCCAGTCGATGAATATTTAAAGCCGGCTGATTTATTTCCCTTAATTAAGCCTCAGATTCATGTTTTTGTTTATGAAAGCAGACATTTAACATACAGCTATCATTCCACAAAGCCTCTTCAAAGACCGTGTGCCCTTGTTTGCCTCTGTGGTTGTGGTTATCCAAAATGCAATGTTCCCAAGCTATTATCATATTAGGACATCACATTATATGTAATGTAGAGCTTTGGGTTTTGTATTTATCCTCTCAAACCTATCAACATTGTTTCTTCTGTTGGCTGTCACAGTACCTCTCTTCTGTTTTTTATTATGAAACCTAAAATGAACACGCAGGACTCGACCCTGTATTCCATCCTTCCTTCTTTTCTTTACTCATTCCAGGAGACATTCCGATCTAAATGAAATGATGCCGTGGTGACGTGCTGTTATTAGTCATGACAAAAACAAAGCATGAGATCCTTTTTATTGTATTAAAGCCTTATAAAGTTAAATACGTTTAATGCGGATTTAGAGCTTTAGTAATCACCAAAGGTCGCAGTCGACTTAATGTGATTTTATTCAGTGCAGCGATTTAGACACAGAGAGCGAAAGCCAAGAAGAGATGTAGGAAAGTTGTAACAGTGTTGGACGAGTTAGTGTGCTTTGCAAAACAAATACGTCAACCCAGACCCAAGGTTTTGGCCGAAGACAAGGCAATATTTTGGAAGCTGCGGAATAATTTTAAATTAAAAATAAAAGTCCCGCTGTTGACTGCTGAGTTGAGAAGGTCAGGAAGTATGGTGCCACATAACTCAGCGAGCTGGGGTCGCTTGAAGCCACGAAAAACAAAAACAACGGAGACCCAATTATGAAACTGTTTTCCTTGGCTGATTTTCAGGACAGTCTCAGAACCCTCTTTTAGTATGTCGAAGGATAACAAGTACACTTTATTTTCAGCGTTTGGAATTTGAATAGGGTATGCCATTTCAAAATGTGCGAATAGAGAAGATTTCCCAATGTTGAGGGGGACAAAGTAGCAAAAGTTTTTAGAAATGTCCACCTAAAATCTACCACACTTATTTCATGTTAGCCGGGGGAAAATGCTGTGACAAAAATCCCTTCAGGATTAGGATTTATTAGGATTTTAATAATTTTAAGTGATACTGACTGGACTTCAGTCAGCCAGCTACATGCAATAAATTATTAAGTGAATAGCAAACACAAACTGCATATGTAAAAGATGAATGTACCCACAGGGTCGGATACGTGAAGCCAATGCATGAGTGGTTTAAAGTGTAATAACGCCAACGGTCACTGGGTGCTGTCTCCAAAACATGCCTCCTTAGTTAGAGAGCCAGAACATTTTTCCACATGTTGTTACGGTCAACCAATAAGTAGGCCTCGAGGTATGTTTGGTGGGGTTTCAGGCTTGATTGAGCGCAGCCTTCCCATTCAAATATGGTCACGTCTAGCTCCAAAAATTCACCCAATTCACCCAGAAACAGAAGTCTTACATCACTGCGGCTACCTCTATTTTTTTTATATAGTGTGGTGAATACGAAAGAGTGCAGCTGATATTTGTTATCTAGCCCCTCACTTGTTCCCTGCAACTGTGCAGAGACTGACAAGTGACAGTAATGGGACCAGGCCAGTCGTTAGGAATGATGGACAGGGAGAAAACATTTTTCAGAGCACCATCCACCACCCACACATCCTTATCTCTAACACCAACAGAGTCAATTTCAAAAAAGCTCTTGGCCTTTGGCCTTGTAGTGACACGGATGGAGCCTCCAACCATTTCTAAATCCAGCGATAGACACCCATCCAGGACAAGCTCTGATTTGCACTTAAAATTATCATTAAAGTATTTGTCAAATGGTGTGCAGAAGTGGAATAATGCATAGAGTAAATGGACGTAAACTGAAATCATAGTAATAGTTTTGTAAACAGAGACTTGCCCTCATGCTTCATACAGTGTAGTGTTCGTGAGTGCTCCTTTTGACTTGATGTTATTACTTCGTATATTTGCATTCTATGTGGTTTGCATCTGTCCTTCTCTCTGTGCTCGCATATTGTGTATTTTAGCACAGCCGCTCTCATTTACATAGATTTCAGTGTCTGTGGTCAGACCTACGGTTTGAAATAGTGACTGAATGCAGCACAGCAAGACTACATGCTAACCAGCAGACACTTTCCCACCCTTTTCCAAGCTGCTGCTATGTGCCGTTAAAATCCTGATTTTACAGTTGCAACATTTTCTGACAAAATCACCATACACGTGATATATTTAACCCAAGTTAAGGGACACTGACGATGCCCGGACAAAGTGCCTCTCATTTTCTCAGTCCACTGCTTCTGTTTGTAGGGATTCGTCTAACAAATCTTTAGATTTGTTGCTTGAAGCTTAAAAAAAGTTCTCCTTAAAAGTCACTAAATCTAGCGACAATGTCACTATGTTGCCAGCAATGTCGCTGCAACATTTGCGTTCTGCAAATTTGACTAGCCAACAGTCTCGTACATAGGTTTGCTAAGCTGATCGACCAGTCAGTGATCTCTCTCTCTGCAGCCTACGAATCAACATGAATCAGCTTTAAAAAAAGCCACCACCAGCGCTCCGGGCTGTCAACAGTGCAGACGTGTCATGGGTCAGCCGTGACATGTTTGCACCTGATAAGTGAGCCTGACTAGGGCTAAAAATGTTGCTAGTGCGATAATGAAATCAAAAACAAACAATTTTAATTCAAGAACTCAATGTCCATGTCTGTCTACAAATGCTAAAAAATCCAGACAGTAAAAGTTGACATTAAGAAAAGATATTGACACACATTGACTGAACAGGTTCACATACAATACAGACGATGTACATAAAGTTATGCTTATGCTAAAAATAAAATTATATGACCCCAATAAAAAAATGTATCTGAATATCATTTGTATAAGTAACTGGTTCTGCTAAGGAAGCAACAACACAGTGGTACTAGACATAGTTTATATTACAGCAATGTTAAACAATTAAAGAAAGGCATATTTATGTAAAGACAACGCTTATTCACAGGTGCAGATGTATTATATTGAGGGTGTGACTTGTTGTGCTGTCAAGTCGAATCACTATGCAGCTCATTCTTTCGGAACAGCTTTCTGAGACCATTAAGTAGGAGCTCCCTAAACTTGTCACCCATGAGGAAGTAGAAGACTGGGTTAATGACACTGTGCAAGAAGGCAACTGGTCGGGTCACGATGTAAGCGGCCTCTATGTACTTCTTGGTACACATCGGCAGCGACGTCTTCCCGTATTGTTGAGATGCGATTGTGACATTTCTCAGCAAATGGTAGGGAGTGTAGAGAACCAGAAAAATGACTGCGGCTGATCTAGCAACCTTGAGAGGGCGCTTGTACGAGATTGTCTTGCGCTGTATAGCCCTTTCCTGCGCCTGGAGCAGACGTGCAATTTGGTGGGAGAAAACACAAAGTCCAATCATAGGGATAATATAACCAGTCACGGTTAGCCCCAAGCTGTAGCCGAAAGAATTGACTTTTCCTTCTAGGTTGGCAAAATCATTACAGCGACTCCAATTTTCTCTCTTTAGATCCTCCACCATCAGTGCTATCATCGGGGCAATTTCCACGTTGACAGCTAGCCAGCTGCATGCAGATATGATCAGGGCTGTGCGAGGCCTCAGCAGAACGTGGTTCCTCGTTGGATGCCTTATGAGCAGGAAACGGTCCATGCTGAGCCAAACCATGAAGAGAATGGAAGAGTAAAGATTGACATGCAGGATGTAGCGGTTGATAACGCAAACATGGGGAGTGGTTTCTTTTTTGTGGCCAGCATACAGGTAGGAAAGGCGTGGCAGCGTGCAGAGAAAAATGAGGTCGGACACTGCCAGGTTGAAGAGGTAAATATTGCAGGTCTGCCACTGTGGCAAAAAAAATATGTAACCAAGTACAACCAAAAGGTTGCCAAGGAAACCAATGCAGAACTCAATTCCGTAAATTGGTGACAGGTAGTACGCCTCCAGCATGGTATCTATCAATGAACAGTTGGACGCCTAAAAGATGAGAAGAACAAAGAGAAGGCAAGGTATAATAAAAATAGGGGCAAAAGAAAGAAACTGGGAGGGAAGAACGTGTAGGGGCGAACAGGGTGAGAGGAAACTGTCCGTTAACTAAGTAAAGATAAAAACAGTCTGACGACCTGACATAGTAAGCGTTAAGGACAGAACTGGCGCAGAACTAATTTAATAAAGTTCTAATCAGCACAGCATACATATTGTGTGTAGCGGGAAGAGACTTACCATTGCGTAGCTGTTCTAGTAGTTGCTGGTGTCGTGAATCTGGAGAGCGACCGTGAACAGGTGCAGCCACTATCTGTCTACCGGAAACAGTAAACACAGACAACTGTGGGTACTGGTGCCTGGATATGGCAGGGAAATCAAGCCACAGCAGACTCCATACACGACGTGCAGTTTTAACGCGGTGACACTTTGAGTCATTTCAATTTACGATATGTACAGATGGTATAAACCAAATAAAATGTAGTGTAATTACTGTTTGCTTCACTTTATTATGTCCTTTTATTTAAGTGACGACTTATTTTGACTTGTTCTCCGGTACCAGGAGTTTCAGACCAACTCTTATACAGTATTATGGATATAGTTATATCTGAATTTGACAGTGTTTGAAGTCAAGGATTATTTTAAATTTGCAGGCTTAAAACGCAAAGGACAGCAAATCGGTTTCATCATTAGATCGGATAAGAAATCAGATGCAGGCAAAGACGAGCATTTTAAAACTGGACAATAGCCATATCAGCATATTCCACACCAAAAAGGCTGACACACACATATATATATATATATATATATTTATATATGGAGTCATCCAACTGCAAACTGACTTCCATCTAGCCACCGCCCTGCTCAACAACACCTTGTTAAATGCAGTTGTTGCTCCAAAGCATATCCATATTGTGCAACCAGGTTATAAAGCATCCCTAACAGCTGACAGAACGGCAACAGTCTTAAAATGTGAAATGACAACAGAGTTGGCGATTACTTTCCTAACTTTATCTCAAAATTGTACTTACAGTGTGGTATGAGCCGAAGATTACGGATGATCTCTGATGATCTCAAGTAGACCTGGTTGAAATTGCAAAACTTATCAAGAAAACTCTTTATCAAATATTTTTTTTCCCCCCCAGGCTTATTAGAGAGCACTTCCTCCTTGAGAAGCAAACCAGAAACCTAGAAAAACCTGCAGTTAAGAGCAACACAGTGTCCCCTAGCAGTTTACTTTAAGTGTGACTACTGTACTTCTCTAAATATAAGCGTTTATTCTGATGTCTGGTGTCTGATTGGAGCATACTCATCTGTCACGTTTTTTTTTTTTTGTTTTTTTTTCTCTCAACAACCACCAGTTTATTTCCGGTTTTCTTGAGTTGTGGTTTTACATACCTCTTGGGACTTTCCGCAAGCACCTCAACATTTATTTTTTGTGCGGTTAATCTGGAGGGTCAGCGCATTTGTTTCTATTCTGGTGTAATGACGCCTTAAATGCATGATATTTTTAATCAAGTGTACCAGTTTCAAATTGACACATTTTCTTCAACAGCGTATGTACATTGTTTTTACCTAGTTGTAGGTACAGTTTGTGGCAGGGGCGGACTCGGGGTGGGGGGGGTGGCCCAGTGTGGGGAGCCAGACGCCAGACGGCAACACAAGTTTAATGTACCTTCATGAAAAAAAATGCATTTGATGTTGTTTTGGACCATAATCATATAGTCATCATTAACCTGAACCCTTAACCTACAGTAGCCTACAGTAAAATAATTACAGCAGTATAGTGTTTTTACAGCATGTAGTGATTTTAATGCAAACAGGTCATTGATACAATAAAATATGGCCGACCAGTTTGCCAGGCTGTTGAACTGAATGACACTGACTGTCTATACCACTGGTATAGACAGTCGTAGACCAGTGGGCAATTATTTTTCCCAAGGGGCCACATGAGAAACCGTAAATATCTTGGAAGGCCGTGCCAGTAGGCTGAATTCAATTCTGTGCCCGCAGCATTGGTGTGTTTTATTTTGTGCTGGTGTTTTTAGTAAAGGAAAGAAAGAAAAAAAAAAGGGGGGGGGGGGGGGGGGGGGGGAGTCTATCGTTGCGATAGACTTTTTTTCCCCCTTTCTTTTTCTTTTTCTCATGGCCGGCTCACCGGCTCACCGGCCCGGGGATATCCCCGGTGTCCCCGTACGCCAGTCCGCCCTTGGTTTGTGGATTGACCCAGAGCAGTCGAGAAAGCATTAGACTTTTGTAAATGCATGCAATACCACGCAACTTTCAGTCGTCAAGGAACTATCCTGCCATTGGACTGGATGGATACCCTGGACACGTCAAGGATCATTCCGTTTCATATGCACACCTACGGCCAATTTAGAATAACCCTTTAACCTAGCATGTCTTTGAACTGTCAGAGGAAGTCATGGCCCGTACCTGTTATAGAATAATTCCCGCTGATTAGACAGAATGTTACGCATCATTGTAATGTATTGCATCTTTACAACAAGTCTGCAGAGTGTCTTTATTACTTGCAAAGTGATTTTTTTTAGATTTACTGGAAACGTGTCATCAACAGTGTGACCTCAATGTGTGAAGTTGTTGTAGCGCCTGCGTTATTTTAGTCACACACATTAATATTCATTCCTTCATTCATTTTCTGTACCCGCTTGCCCTCTGGAGGGTCTCCACTATGCCCCATCTAAAATGTACAGGTCTATAATCAGTCCATTCTAATAAAGTCACGTGGAGGTGAGTTGATGACATGACAACAGCAGCCTTGTGTTATGCTCATGAGCTCTTTTGGTTTCAATCTATGATCACTTTACAGGAAGACATACATTTTTCTGAACCTGAACAGGAACATCTTGCCTCATCACCGTGACGGATTATTGGATTGGCAAAAAGAGGATGTGATTTCGCAAGACAGGTTGACACATGGTGTATTTTGCAAATGTCATGCCTCTCCTCGCCAAAGTCATACCGTCATAAAGAAGTTCAAATCAGGCTATTTAAAGCTGCAGTTCTCAAGATTTCCATTCAAACAAACATACGTTAAGTCATTATTTACTGAGAAATGAGGTAACTGAGCTTGCTGTGTGGCCCACTGATGAATATGCATTTTTTAGAGACCGGGTGTGTGTGCTGACATTTTCAGGAAATTATATGATGTTTATTAAGTTACTACTAATGCTGATGTCTTGGCATGAATGCAGGATGCTAAGTTATTGTCGAACGTTTGCCAGCGGGTTTTGAGGTTCCTGCTAATGCAGAACTGGCATTTTCTGCTGCAGCTTCATATTAAACGCCTGATGAAAGCATTTTTTTTTTTTTTTGGAAAATCACTGACTAATCACAGGGTGTGGGTTTGTTATCTTTTGTCAAAGACTCATCTACAAAACAAAGCAACTGTGATGTTTGACACTTTTGGCAGCTTATCAGTTGTATAGCAGGGATAAATAGAATTCAATTTTATTTGTTTATATTGAGCAGAACCCAGAACAAGGATGAGCAATGGCAGTGAGCTGTTATAAGAGGAGCTGCGGGAGGCACGTCTCCAACTTCTCAGCAAGTTAACCGACTCCTTTGACTGTGACCTGCTGTTCGCAAAGTGTAGCAGCATAAAATCGCAATTGTTCATTGCATGAAGGAAAAATGACCAATCATTGTTAGAAGTTTCCATAAAAACAACCGTGTCGCTGCTTCTCTGGAATTCTTGGACCTGCTTTAACACATCTGCTCTCACTGCAGCTCAGCCAGGCTCAGCTATCAGCGTTGGGTAAGTCTCTTGGTATTTCACAGGAACTGTCCAAGAGGTGATTCAGATGCTTCGGATGAAAAAGAAATTGAGCGTTCAGAGGAAGGATTACAGTCAATAAAGAGGAATAAAGAAGTGAGTGAACGGAGGGCAGACACAGATGTTTCCTCACTACTCTTACACAAGCTGGGATTTGAAAAAATATTTGTAGGCTTTTGTAGGCTATGTAGCTATAACTTTTAGAGCCTAAGTAAAGGACCACAAAGTCTTCCACGTTGCCTTCTTGTCTTCTCTTTAACTATTTCTGAACCCAAGCCTAGGATTTTCCAGAGCTGGTGGGCCTTAATGGAGCTTTTAACGTTAATATAAACTGAAACAGAAACTGGTAGCATGCAGCCCTGGATCATGGTTATTACGCAGAACTTGCGTCAAAGCAATAAATATATAATTTTTACAGTATTGCATTGAAATAAAGAGGAATTTCTGGAACTTAAGAGAGGATGAATTTCAATTTTAAATTGTGGTAATTGACAATTTTGACTTTTGAAGGTATTACACCAATAGTGGCCATAATATTCAACCTATAATGCTATTTCTACTCATTTTTATCAGATCATTACCCCATTAATGTTATAATTTTACTGATATAATCATTTTATATCAATATATTTGCTGCTATACTATTACTAAATAGTCTTACTTTGCTATTTTTTAAATCTTTCTTTTGTTTTTGGCCTCCTCTTACACGCATTTACACCCAGACTGTTACCTGGTTATTACATATGTAATTACATGTTATGTCTCAGTTATACTCTTTTTATTATCATACTATTACCCTGTTTTACTGCACTTTGTAATACACTAGCAGTATCTCTGAAAGCCTCCCCAACGTGCTCATAGCTGCATTGTATGAACTCTTCTTCTGTGAGTGATTACACCTAAGTTTTTTTCTCTACGTGCACTGTTGAGGTAAAGCTGAGTTTATCAAATTGTATACCTTCAATGACCTTTACTGACTGATTAGAGGGATCTGCCGGCGTGATGCTGATAACCGAGGACGTACACAGCAAATTCGAAAGTGTTAATTCAACTCCTAGGGAGTTAAATTCAACACTTTTAAAGTGTCTATATTGGTCCACTCTAAATCGAGTTAAAATAACACTTTTGAAAGTGTTAAACACTTAACACTGTGACAGAGTTGGAACAACACTCTCAATAGTTGAAATTCAACACACATCAGTGTTGAATTTACCTAACACTAGTGTGTAGTGTTAAAAGTTAACACTATCAGTGTGTTTATTTAACACTGAATAAGGTTCAAATTATATTAACACTATGGAAAGTGTTAAATATAACTCAACATAGAAATCTTATATAGTTGATTTAATTTTGAAAATACTACTGGGTGTCAATTAATAATCCCCAATTTCACTAAAAACCCAACCTCAAAACCATACATCCCACTTGATTTTACAAAGAAAACCACACAAGTTGTAGTCTGAATCAACATGTATTTCCAACAAACAGACTACATAAAAAACAGGATTGGCTTTGCAATAACCATAACACAGGTCACACAATATGGCAATGTGGCACAAAGTAGTTTTTTTTTTCACACATCTCATTTGATAATGTTTTGTCATAGGGTCTGTAATAAATCAACTCCTTAATTGGAAAAACAGAAAATGAGTCTGCTCTCTCATGGAAACATAATGCATTGAAATGATCATCAAAATAAAGAATGTCCACTCTGCAAGTCAAAATGAAAGCTTGGTGACCTTTCTGAAAAAAGGAACTCAAAGGAAGCTCACCAAAAATCTCGCTCTTAGCTCCTTGACTCGGGGACTTACTTTGGCACTTCCCACATCAATGTTAAAAACTGTAGTTTGGATGAACGTATAGAAGTTGTAGGGGGATTCAGCTTGCTTAAGTGATGTCAGGCATGCAGTGTGGGCTGTATCTCGATGAAGTCCGGACCTCATCGCGGCCGCCTTTGATGTTCGCGAATGTGTACGTAAATCAAATCATTTTAAATTGAATATGGCGGTTGGGGCGTGCTGATTAAAGGCATGTGAGAAATGGTCAAATGCAACATTCAACTCTGCTTATGATTCATTTACTTTCCCTGGAATGTTTTGAGTTCACTAATATCACTTGTTTGCTTTCAATCTGTGGTGTCAAGCGTCTTTCCTGTGATTGCGAAACACCCTTATCTTGATTATGTTGATTCCGATAAGGCCCGCAGTATATTTTGGCAACAAAGTTTACAATGTTTGTCAACCATTAGAAAGCACATGATCCACTGCTGAGAGACATGTGAGACAAAAGTCAGTACCTTGCCCTGCAGAGAAAGTAAGCTAGGTAAAATAAACTGGCGCGTCCTTAAGAAACCCGGCCTGGACTGACAGTGGTTTGTTTGGTTTTGTTTCTATGGGATCAAGAGTAATCTCGCCGCATTCTTGTGCTTTCACAGTGTTCGGATCTGTTAGTCTGTTATAATACTGACCTCGGGATATTTTATGTTATAGTATCCTTCAGTTTACACAACTTACAAAAGCATGCGCGATGGCCTTTGGATGATTAAATGGCCTGTGTCCAGATTACACAAAACAAATGGCCGTCCACAAAGGGCCGTGGAAAACACTTATCTCATCAGGCAGTGCTCTCTCCGGAGCCTGCTCTCAGCGGGGTTCCTGTGGTTCAGACGTGGTGCAAAACACAGTTTGTGTAAGGACATAGTGTGGACTTACAATGTTTTTTTTGTCATAACATCTGAGATACACATCTGCCTTGTGATACTGAAAATGTTTCCTTTACTTATCTGACTCATTCTGTACTGTAAGTCAAATCAGGTGATGATACCGAAATAACCTAAATGCCTATGCAATACTAATCTATTTTTTTTTGTTGTTTAATTTGCTTGAACAAGAGTGCTCTCTGGTGGCAGCAGATCAAGCATGGGTATAAAAGTCTTACCAGCTGCTTTGGAGAATACAAAGCAGCTGTTCTGTGTGCTACTGTGTAAGTCTGGAGCTCAGTTTTAGGTCAAATATAAATACCGTGTGCATATTTACACTGTTTGGCAGTTGAACCCTGTCCGGTTGCTATTTATAATGATCTGCATCCATCCCAGCAGCATATCGATAGATGTGATGGATGCACCGATCAGGTGTAACAATACAATACGTGATAATACTGCATGTGAACGTTACTTAGACATGTACCACCCACCTAGACCAGACCGGGCACCCCCACCCCATAGCAATGACACTCCTTGATGGCAGCAGCCATCCCCAGCAGGATGCAGCCTGACACAGGCCCAAAAAACATGAAAAACAGCACGAGGAGTTGACCTGGCCTCCGAATTCCCTAGATCCCACAGAGGCTCCCTCCCCTCAACCCATAGGACTAACAGCATCCTGTTGCCAGACACCACAGGACACCCTCAGAAGGCCCATGTCCATTCTCTGATGAGTCACAACTGTTTTGGAAGCACAAGGGAGACCTACACAATATTAGGAAGGTGGTCATAATGTTATGCAAGACTGGTGTATTATTCATTTGTTGTATCACATAAATGATTTCTTACAAGTTCTGAAGAAGCAACTAGTGAAAGTCTTTAACAAGAAGCACACTCATTTGCATGTTCATCATGTTTTCCTGGCCGTTCTTGTTATCGTTTCATTGCTCATCACTTCTACAGCGCCGTCCTGTTTTGCAAGAGCTGCAGCGAGTGGACGCAATTGACTGTACAATTTGGCTGCCATAAAACCCCCGCCCACCTGTTTGTGTAATTTTTTTGTTCCAGAGAAGTGAGTCAATTATAAACAAGAGCCCATAAAAGATGTGACTGCAGTGCGAGCGGCGAGAGACAAGGAACTAGACGTCAGACTCCACGTGAGTGAAAGCACAGGAGAGGGCCGCTTTTGTGCAAATTCACATGAATTGTATGACTGGCCTTGATTAACAGCAGCACGTATCCAGCAGAGGGCAGCACCAGCTCACACTTTGCCGTTGCAGGCTTCAACTCCACAAGTGTCCCCTGTTATTTTAAGTGGAAAACTGCATTAATGAAAGACAAATAGTGTATCAGACAGATAACGTAAGATGGCATGGGAGCACATCCTAACTGTTAACTGTCAATTACATAGACATGAAACTGAAGATGGAAACAGAACGACACACACACACATTAAAAACAGCAGGACAGATAACGAGAGAAAAGAGCGTGCGCCCTACTACGAAACCAAAAATAATTTCTGACGATAAAAGAAGGAACATTTGGTCTGACATCAATGCACAGCCATTAGTTTTAGCAGGCTGGCGCGATGGCACATGAGTCAGGTGTGAACGGATGTGTGCCTCATGCCTCATGCTGGCCAATTGTGAGTGAGTGTTCCCATTAGCCCCTGTAGCTTTCACCGCCGTCCTAGTTCTGCAAGGTGACACACTTAGAGCTTTATCACTACAGCTCTGTGCTAATTATCAACATGGTTCACATTTGACAGTGAGTTAATTAGATCTCCATCTGATGTAGCGTGTGGCCTTAAGAGTGTTTCAGTGTGTATTAAATAACAGATGGAGGCCCAGAAAGATCGTTCAGGCACATCCACTTTAAGTCTCTATGCTAAACTATTCTCCCTTTTCCTCTTTTATTCTCCATCACCGTTCAACCTTCTGTCTTATTCTTTCTCAACCTCGTCTCAAATCCCGGTTTGTTCTCACAGGCTGGACTCAGATGGTGTTTCAATAATTCATCCTGTGTTTGTGTGAGCAGCAGTAAAACCGGCGTTGTCAGACAGAGGTGAAATTGAGGGCTTCACCCGCTCCTGTCCCCGTGTCGGGGGTCACGGAGAGGACCGGTCATGACCGGCTACGCGAAAGGACAAAAAAACACGCGCTTGTTTTTTCCGTACTTCAGACGTATGCGGTCATCCCGTCCCAGTGAAACATGATCATTAGCTGTGAAAATATACAGCTAGGAAAACCATGCAGCTTCTTGGGCCAATTTACAGTTTTCACTTCAGTGAGAGAACCAGTTAGGCTCATGCTGTTTTATCTGTGTCAGAGACACTGTCAAATTAGGTTCCTCTCCCTCATGCTCCTGACTGCTGCAGAAAGAAAATATTATTCAACCCCAACGAAAGAGGTAATTGTCAAACTTCTGTGTAAAGTAAAATTTTTTGGCTGTTTTGGCTTTTTTTTTTTAAATTGATACCCTGCATTCTAGCTAAAACTTATATGAAATTTCAGATCATTTGTACCCACCTCTCTGAACATCCAGGGAGACTCTAAGTACCTGGGCGTTCACCTAAACAATAAAATGGACTGGGCAGACCACAATGATGCACTTTAGAAGAAACGCCAGAGCAGACTCTACCTGCTAAGCAGACTTAAACCCCTTCGGAGTGCAGGGAGCGCTCTTAAAGACCTTCTATGACTGTGTGCTGGCATCAGCCATCTTTCAGGGAGTGGTCTGTTGGAGCAGCAGCATCTCAAACGCAGACAAGAGGAGAGTGAACAGACTAGTTAAGGAGGCCGACTTTATTCTGGGTCGTCCCCTTGAGCCAGTGGTGGTGATGAGTGGTCGGAGGATTGAAAACAAATCCCACCCCATCTCCTGCGTGCTGCTGTCTATTCGCTGTCTGCTGCATGACACAGAATAAATAGAATAGTTTTCAAAATAATATCTGACGATGTATAATGCATGCTCAGTGTCTCACACCTGCACGTCAGTTTATAAACTTTTTTTATACTGAAAAAAAATCTACCTCAAAGCCCGGCGGAAAACTGACAAGCTGACAAGTCATCTGACAAGCTAATGAATCCATGTTCCGTCAGGGCATTCATTTCTGACAGAAAATGTAATTAAATAGCCGCGACCGTCATGTTCTTCCACATTATAGGTGGTCTGGGAGTCGGAGGCCACCTCAGCGTGAACCTGGTGCTGCCTGCGTGTCTTTTTTGTGTTCTTTGCTCCACTGTGGATCTATTTCATTTTCAGTCATGGCAGCTCCAGAGGCTTGTTTTACACAAGCCGGTGGTGTATGCTGTGTCAGGCTTTCTCAGCGTTACTGATATGATTGCCTCTGCTGTCTTCTGGGACATATAAATTCAAAACCACCGTCAGGTCAGCTAACCGTCAGCTAATCGCTACGCTAGTCACTGGACACGTTGCAGAACTCAGACCTCTCAGCTTCGAGGGGGGCTAATATTCTAACCCTGCCATGTTTTCACTTGAGCCTCTGGTAGCCAGCTCTCGGGATCAGTCAAGCACAACTAATGTCGAGCCGCAGCTTTACCCAAAGACTCTTTACTGTTGTGTGTTAAGCTCATTCAAACTCGCTTTAAGGCTGGATGTGTGAACCGTCAGAAATGCAGTGTTGGGTGCGACATTGATACTGTATCCAGGAAATGAAATGGAAAGACAGCTGACCTAGGTATAGATGTGCTTTGATACTTTACATCCTGAAGTAAACTTTAAAGTAGAGCGTGCACTGCTTACGGAAGCTGGTTAGCTGGACTTAAATCTCCAGCTCTCTTGTTTAACTAAACTAAAAGGGTATAGCCATATGACATGACATTAACAAATCATAATCAAGTCCACTCGCACATACAAGTCTTCAAAGATAAAACAAATTGATAATTTAGAGTGTCAAAGACTAAATCTGTCAGCCTTTTCCAAAGAGTTCCTTACCTTAGTAGCGAAGCTGTCTCGGGAGGAGGTAAAATGAGTAGTGCTCTAGACTAGCTTCTACAGAAACGACCCTGCTGGACAAAGAGAAACTAGTTAAGAACACAAACCCCAAACAGCCTACATACTATATGTAATAGAGGTCGTAGAGACAAAGAAAACCCCGTGTCCTTCTCTAAATATGGTTAAAAGTAAAACACACGCAAATCATTGGTTAACAACTTTGTGCTATTTATGTCAAACCAAACACCATCTATACGACATATCACCGTACTAGAAGGTGATTCACATCCTAATACGTGGAAAGTGTACTTGTTTAAAAGGCTCAGAATGTTTTAACACCTTCAGCACAGGATGTGATCTGCCCCAACAACTGATTAGCAAAACCATTAGCACAACTGTCTCTCCGGTTGAGCAAGATCCTGTGGCTGTGTAGGTCACAGGCAGAAAATGGTGTGATGTTTAGGTTATTTTAAGTCAGAGCTCAGTTTTTATTTGTTCTGCTTTGTATTTATGTTTCCATGACTCAGTGGTTTTTCTTAGCCTTGGCCACATCTCCGGAAGTTGGGTCTCTAAACAGCCGCAAGTGGCATACTTGATTTCAAGTTCACAAGATTGTGCCGTGAGGCTTGAATCTATGTTCTTGTGGATCAGAGGGAGTAGTTCAACCAAGCTGGTTAGCTTTCGAAGCTAGTCTGGAAGCCAGAGCAGCTTCCGTGCATACAAACTTTTCGTTGCAGGAAGTTGATCCCGAACCTCTTCATTGGGAAGACGCACCAGCGTAGATCTGCCGGACCAATGAAATTGTTTGGGAGGGCTTTATGTGTGATGAATAGAAACATTGATGTAGTCATCTACTACGTCATCTGTGTGGTTCCATATGAACATGAAATGGTGTGTTACCAGACTCATATTTTGATGAGAATTGATCTTCTCGAGGTTATTTCAAAGCTTAGACAGCAGATACCACATTGGCGCACATCCCACCACAACTTATGGTTCTTTGCTCTGATTTCAGTTTCAAATTCAGAATACTTAATTTGTCCTCGAGGGGTCACTCAATTTGTTAAAGTTAGCCCATGGTACACAGATGGTTTGTCCAGTTGCCTGCCAAGTATTTTTTGAATGCCTGCCCTTTCCAAACCCTTCCCAGGGACAACTTCTCGGATGTTTCTGCGCAACAAAGCATCCTGCGCATGAGGTTACTAAGCAGCTGCCTGCCTTTCATTTGCCCGAGTTCACATTTTTCACAAGCTACGAATATTGTTTCCCAAATTAAACGGGCAATCGTGTGACACGCAGGGGTGCACACCCAAATGGGTATGATTTGCCCGCTCATGCTCTGACTTCACACGGACCATTATCCTTCCTTCGGCAGGTGGCAGTGGTATGTTTTTCTGCGCGGGAGCTGATTTCCAAGCATATGCGCGCTCGTACACGGCACACACCTCAGGGGCTTTTCAAAGTCTTCCCTTGTTCCACTGCTGGCACTACCAGGTTTTACGGATGCGAAACATTACCGCACCTCCCAGAAAATAATGGCCCTCCTGTTCTGTGTCTCGACTTGATGACATCATACTGCTGCTGATGGGGAACCTGGGAGCTGTGAAACAGGTTACATTATGTGAAGCTCGTTGTAATGGTTTAGCAGAGTTAGTGGGGAGAAGGTTTTTTTAAAAAAAAATATATATACTTTGACGTAAAAAGCATGGCGCAAAGGACGTATCATATCTCAGAAGTACTCCAACAAAACATCAGCTCTCTCGTCACTTCTTTTCTGTAGGTCTGCATTGGTTCAGCTTCAACTCTTCTTTCTCCTTTTTTTCTCCCTTTTTCCTTTATGTGTGGGCTCCTCTTCCTCCACCCTCCACCAAATTTTAATTCTCTTAACTTCTCCTTATTGCTCCCTCACTCCCCCACTGTAATATCCGTGACAAAGAAACACAGTTATGAAGGCTGTTTCTGTCAGTTACAGCGTCTGGACCAATGGCTTGTCATATCAGCAGCCTCCTAATTGGTGTCACACAGTGTCAGGGGATTGGGAAATCTCCTAGCACCATGTTGGACGTCAATGAAATTCGTCTTCGCTCTCTGAAAAAAAAGAGGGCTTGGAATAGCATTGACATTATTTGTATTTCTCTGTATGTTTAGCAAGATAAAAGCAACAGACTACTTGACACGAACGTAACCCCTGTTAGCGTTAAATGTAAATATGCCTCTATAACAGGTCTCTGTGTCAGTGGTGGAGAATGATGAATTATCTCTGTGGGGTCTTTGACTTCCTCGTTTGTATGTGTTGGCACCGAATGACGGCGCTCTCTTTGCCAGCCATTGTCGAAGTGGTCAACAGTTCTCCTAAATAGCACACCCACAGGAATTCGTCTTGGTCTGGTTGGATTTAAGAAAATAAAGAGAGGAAACAAGGAGAGTTCAATGTTTGGAGGTGCTCGTAGGACTAAAGAGCTGCTAAGATTTCGTATGTTTGCGCTGCGGTCAGGATGACTTATCCTGGTTGTTTTCTTATATGGAGAGATCTGTAACTGAAATACTGTGAGAAGTCTAAAATGTACCTATGCGTTTGACGAGTGGTCTTCATGCTCATGCAAGTACGCGATCCTAAGTGATTCTCTTTTTTTTTCTGTTCTCTATCTCTGCTGTTTGAGTCACTCGTCCCTCTTCTCCTTTCACTCCCCAGGTGGCGATTATGAGTGGCATGATCCTAATGTCTCAGCTTCGTGCTCTGATGCACACAGACAAGGGAAAAAAAAATGTCGACGTTAGACTTAGACCAAGGGAAGCAGTCTCTCCCATTTCCACTCCTGTTCCCGGCTCTCATCTCCTTTCTCATGCAGGTAGACGGGGGGGGGGGCAAAGGTCTCGCCCTGTGACATCACAGCCCTCTGCTTGTTTCGCGGCGGCTCGGGTTTCAGCGCCACAGATTAGATTAGGCTCATATTGGCTGGTTGGCTGACTCACTGTCCTTGAGTTATGTTGTGCTGCAAAGGGGAGTCTGCATGGTTATGTGGTCAAGGAGGGATGGATCTAAATTGGATTTTTGCTCAGATGGAGATAAATCTAAAATGAACTTGCATAGACTCTCTGCTCCCTCTGTGCCGCAGTTTCTCATTTGCGTTGTAATTCAAAGCACTACCGTGTCTTTTTATGAAGATCTAACCAACAATACTTCTGCCTTGAAGTTGCTGCAGTTTTTTTTTTTTTTTTTTTTTTTTTTTGTTAGTGGTGTTTCTCTGTGGACGTCAGTGTCAGTCTATTAGCCTGTCATCTTCTCTCTCAAGGCCCCACTTTGGTCCGGGCCGAAATATTTTCGTTTAATGGATTGTCACGAAAAAATATTAATGGTCTTCAGAGGATGAATCCTAATCACTTAATCCTCTGGTCGTTACTCTGCTTCAGCAATGAGATTGACATGCAGTTTGGAGTGAAACGTATGAATAACATTTGAGTGTGTTGTCATGAGGTTCACGTTGCCCCTTTGGATGAATTCCAACATTAAAATGCCCTGATTCTAGCACCATTGTTAGGTAAGAAAATGACCAAACGCCTGCAGAACTAATGAAACATTCATATTAGCTAGTATGCTGCTGACATCCTTATCTGTTTGACCGATCAGGCATAACATTATGACCACCTGCCTAATATTGTGTAGGTCTCCCTTGGGCCTCCAAAACATTTGTGACTCATCAGAGAATAGACATCGGCCTTCTGAAGGTGTCCTGTGGTGTCTGGCAACAGGATGTCATTAGTGGGGGGCCTTTAGGTCCTATGGGTTGAGGGGAGGGGCCTCTGTGGATCATCCCACAGATACTTGATCAGTTTGGGATCTAGTGAATTTGGAGGCCAGGTCAACACCTTGTGCTGTTCTTCATGTTTTTGTTTTTAGTTGTTCCTAAACCGTTTTTGTGTGTGTGCCTTTGTCGGGCTGCATCCTGCTGGGGATGGCTGTGTCATTGCTATGGTATGGGGGTGCCTGGTTTGGTCTAGGTGGGTGGTACCTGTCTGAGTAACATCCACACGAATGCCAGGTCCAAACGTTTCCCAGCAGAACATTGAACTGTCACAAGATAGTCAATTACAGTGAGGAGGATTATAGAAGTCGACCAACGCGAAGGCTTCGGATGGAGATGCCCTTGCGTCCAATCCTCTTACAAGCCAGTAGCCTCTAGGTGGTGTTTTGTTGGTTTGGACTGAACACTGCCACCAAGAAGTAGCAGACAGTTACAAAAGCACATGTGCGTTTGCGAAGGATGATTGCCGTACCTGCTTGACCCCTTAACTCCTTCATTTTCAGCTGTTTCTTTCGCTTCTACCATCACTTTACCTTTTTTTTTTTGCATCAACCCCCTCATTCCACCCTTGTGATTATATTACGCCTCCTTCCTGACTCCCGAATTAACCTCTACGACCTCTATTACATATAAACCTGAATAGACGACAGCCCCGCAGGCATGTTTTGACCTAAACCCACAAACCTTTAAATACCAGCTGAGTTGCTTCGAACTGATCTTTATTTGCCTATGACACAGAGGTGAGAAACTGAGGAATAATTCTCGTTAGACCCCCTTTTTCCATGAACGCGGAAAATACAGAACATAAGAATGTGTTTGATTGTTGTTTATCACAGTTTGACTAGATTTGACAATTTGCACAATGTATATTTTCTTTTCCGTTGCGCCTGTTGTGGGACTGAGGCAGTCACAGATGGCTGGGTACAGAAATCTGTTCTGGAATCAAACTAACGTGTGAAACAGATGTGCTGCTGATAACAAAGAGGGCGAAAATGGTGCAGTAGGGTTTTTGATCTCATTCTGAAGAGAGCTTCTCAGATTTCATGATCCTGAAACTGAGAATGTGAAGCTGAGATTTCTTTTCGGGAACCCCATTCTTTTCTTTTATTCCACCATTTTTTTATATTTTTTTTTGTCACCACTGCGCTGGCGGAGCTCCAGCACCTAAGCTGTTTCATTGGCCTGCTGACTCTACAAACAGCTTTACAGCATTCCTGAGCAAGAGCCGTGCCTCCTCCTCACCTCTGTGTACACACTACACCTTGCCCTTCAAAATCCCCGATACCCTTTGCGAAGACCTCCCTGGAACATCCTCGCCCTCGTGCTGCTTCATTCCTGTTCTGTATTTTTAACTGCAGCCCCACAGATTGCTGCCTCACCTCCCTCCTTGCTCTGGTTATATTTCTTTATCTGTTCTGTGTAAACACTGCGTACACGTACAAGTGTGCACATGGTCAGCCGCATTCTGTGTTTATACGAGCGGGGGATAGAGGCATGCCGGCGGTTTTAAGCACTGTAAACATGTCTTTAACGGATGTCTGCTGCACAGTGTGGGTGACTTCATTCCGTGTGCTGCATGAGCCAAGTTCAACAGTCCACACATGCGAGCGGCGGAGAGGGTCGTCGCGCACAGGAAAACATATGACCAAAAAAAGACAATCCAGCAGTGGCTGTTGCATTAGCAGTCTGCAGCAAACATCATTAAGCTAAGAACTGTGACTAGCAGAGCAAAGAATTGAGTTAGCTCAGACAGTCAACTTTCATCTACACTCATTAGGTTACAGCTCATTCTTAGGCCTGACACACAACTGCTTCTGTGTTTCTTTTTTCATTTAGCTTCCCGCTTAATTTTCTCTGCCTCTCTCTTGCGCACATAGAAAAAAAAAAAAGGATAAAAAAACAACAATATTGACTCTGCATAGTAGAATGATTACTTATAAGCTGATGCTGTGGCAGACTGCAGCCTGTTTTCAAGTAAATGACTCACTGTGAGCAATGGGTAAAAGCTGAGGGATGGAGCTGGAGTCAGGAAGCGGAGTGCTTGGCAAGCTGGATTACAGGGGCCGGGATGAAGGAAGACAAGACCTCCGCTGGCTGGCTTGGTGCTGCTCTGCCTTAGATGGCTGTGTTTGAGAACGAGCCTTGTTTGAGTTGTGGGGTTAATGGACCATTCAGGGATGCCGGCACATACTGTATTCCCTCACGTCGGTCTGCTTCTTCCTTCTGAACAGATGCGCACACATAGAAAGGAAAGCGCACGCACACAACCACATACAAACACCGCACATTTCGTTTGCATAAGCAAACAACAAACGCATGTCAGCTCTGTGCGTTAATGAATAATTCAGGAACAATGCAGCAGACTCCAAGCACACTAGGATGCTGCTGTGAATTCCAATCTGTAATCTTGTGTTGAACCTGTTTCACATTGTTTACTCATTCAAGACATACAAACCAAAGAAACAATGTTTTTGAATATGTCTTTCAGAATGCTTCCCTATTTGTTCATACACTATGTATGCAAAAGGGGTGCACAGTGAGTGACAGAAAATTTTATGTCTTGTTTATATCAACAAATTAGGGTTACAAATGAGCCAACACGAAATGTTAGCGGGGCTAATATTTGCTAATTATCAGTAAACACAATGTGCAAGGATATCATTAGCTTTTTGGTAAAACAACATGGATGTGTCAAAATGTGAAACTGCCGAGACTTAGAGTCTACACATGGCAAACAGAGGAAGAGACTACCATGGATGTGGCAACAACAGATCATGCAATTTTAATGAAACGCAACGAGTTGCGGCAATGAAAAACAAAAAAAACCTCCGGGGTTTCGAAGGACTAAGTTGAACTATTCACAGCTGTGAGGTGACGCGGTTGAGGTGCAGGCTAGTGAGAACGAATGATACGGGCGGATTTGACGCTTATGACGCAGAGTTCTCGAAAATACAAAGCAACGACGTCCACGACTTTGATTCCGACCAGAAGGAGCAGTTCATCACTGCGGTCTCTAACAAACCTGAACTGTCGCTCCAAAACATGATGCCTGAGTCTGCAGTCCCTGTGGATATACCTCATTATGTACACCGATCAGGCATAACATTACGACCACCTTCATAATATTGTGTAGGTCTCCCTTGTGGCACCAAAACAGTTGTGACTCATCAGAAAATGGACAAGGGCCTTCTGAGGGTGTCCTGTGGTGTCTAGCAACAGAATGTTGTTAGTGGGAGGCCTTTGGGTCCTGTGGGTTGAGGGGTGGGGCCTCTGAGGATCAGGACTGGTCCGGTGCATCCCACAGATACTCGATCAGTTTGGGATCTAGTGAATTTGGAGGCCAGGTCAACACCTTGTGCTGGTCTAGGTGGGTGGTACATGTCTAAGTAACATCAACATGAATGAATGCTAGGTCCTAAAGTTTCCCAGCAGAACACTGTATTGTCAGTAGATGATCAATGTCTTTTGCTTTTCCTGTCAGTGGTTTTAATGTAATGCCTGATCGCTGTATATCACAGCTGTATATGAAACACTCTGAAACGTTTGTGGTGGGAAACACACGAGAGGGTTACGCAGGCAACCAGAGCCTTGAATATCCTCTGGCTACCAACTGTCAGCTACAAAGCAGTAGCCGACCCTTGATATGTGGACGGGGCTTTAGAAAAATGTTACCGACACCTTTGGCACATGAAAAACTGATCACGAGGGAGGGAAATACATGTTGGTGCAAAGTTTCATGGCAATACATCGAATAGTTGTTGAAACATTTACAATCTGCAAAACCTTATAGCAATCCAGCCCATAGCTAAAACGTCTAGCCATGGACAAAGTGTAGGGCCGAGTGTAGGGTATGTCGGACACTTACACACAGCTCACTGATAAAATATATCTGGTTTTACCTTACTCTGTAGGTAGCCTCATATCGCAACCCTCCCAATGCACCCTGCTGTAACTGTTTCTTTGACTCCGATAATATTGATAACATGTGACACGGGTTTCCTTTGTTTGCTCGGCCTTTGTTTTAACTTCCTTTACTCAGTAATGAGCTGAGTAATGTGCATGGATTTCCTGAGGCAGCATGGGTAATGTAGTCCCGCAGAGTTCTCTGTCTCAGGGTAGGTCTGAGCTCTGCGCTCCCCCGTCGGGGTACTAAGGGGATTGGATATGCTCTACTAATGCTATTAGTGCTGCGGCTGGGGATTACTGTCTCCAAAGGGAAAGCGGAAACGGGTGTGAAAAGTGAAAAATCGTCGCGTCAGGGAATGAGTGCGTGACAGAGATTTGCATGTTTCTACACGTACTTGGCAGAAAAAAGAGAGAGAGAGAGACTGTAAAGGATATCAGTGCAAACTATTGCACAGTAACAAAATGCTCATGACTCAAGTCAGCGGCTCTGATGCAAAGTGTTGTGCGAGCCGTTTTTTAATTTCATTTGACTGTTACAGTACTCGAGGGATTTGAGTTAATTAGGCTATTAAGCTGGCCAGCACCTCTTGGAAACAGACTTATTTCTAGCTAAAGAAAAGGGAGATGTTGTGATTAAATTTTATTTTATTTCAAGAAAAGGGCGAAGAGCAAAGCAGGAGCGAAAGGTTCGACTGAATCTTCTCTTCTCAGAAAAGTCCGACTTGTGTGGGATGTTGCCGGAAAATCACTTTTTTTCTCACATGTGACAACTTAGTCCTCTGGTCAGTGGAGATATTATATTCATTTATGTGCCGGAGGAGATGCCTGTATCGGGTAGCAGTCACGCTGTACAGATTGTACATTACAGCGGGACAGAGTTTCAGAAGGTCAGCATCTTGTTTTCTCGCAGGAGTGATAAAACGGCGACTTCCTCAGAAGGCCGAGCCGTAACTGTATATCCCCGCTGAAAACGAACCCACAGAAGACAAGCAGGAGGATTGGAGTATTTGCAGTGCGCCGTGTAGACATGATCTGCGCTGCCCACCAGGATTTCCCTATAGCTATAAACCATCTGCTGGAGAGGAGCACGTGTGCCTTCGGGGAAAAATATTCTGACTCTGAATTATGAAATAAGAAATGAAGGGGCATTCTAAATCATTAAACACAATGCACCTCATTTGGTGAAACACGTAACCTTATGAATATGCACGGCGCGCGTCGAAAACTCGACATTTATCAGCGGCGGCATTACTTCACGAGGCGTTTGTTTGTCCAGCCGAACAGAAAATCTTTCACATCGCCCCGGGGGCTGCAGCAGGTGAGTTTTTCGGAGTTTCCCAGCTGAAAAGCAGCGAACACTTTGGTAATTTTCGAAGCAAAACAAACTCTGCACGCGGTCACGAATTGTGCGCTCGGAATCTGATTCCAAAAAATGTTAATGTGATCTGGGCTTTAAATTCAACCCCATTAGCGCAGTGATCCAGTTATGTTGCATAATGTTCTCTGATAGTTCTGGTCATGCACCTCTAATTCAGGCATCAATCTCCGCACAAACAAAGTGCAGTTCAGTTTTTGTTTATGCATTTGTACGCATAATTGCCAATTAGGTGGAAAAAGTATGCGCATTTCTTTGACCAGAGTTTTTCAGTCCTGTCTAAAGCAGCAAACAACCCACGGGTCGGTTTTCCCTCTCCCAGTCTTAGCATCTCCCCTCTTTCTCCGGCACGCTCTTCAATATTCATCTTCTCTCCCTATCATTCCTTTGCACATCTTATGAATATTTTCCAGCAGCATCTTACCGAGGGCAGTGTGCCGAGATGTGTTCACTCCCACCATGTTTCACCGTGTGTGTATGTATGCATCCATACTGCTTTTGGATTCAGACTGTGTGTGTTTTATTTTTCAGTATTCTGACTCTCCTCCAGACCGCCTCAGGTATTTAGATCAAACCCCAGAGTAACCTATTTCATCTGAGATGTCAAGACCTTTCCCACATACAGAGCCCTGCCTACAGTACTTCATGTGCGAAGAGTTTTAGCCCTCTCATGTCATAATTTCTTTTGAGGTTAAGTCAAGTCAGTGTTCTTCGCTGCCACATTTCCCAGTGCATTGTTAGGTAACTGACAGCTCTCAGTCTGCGCCGTGGCTTAGCTGGAAGCGCACAATGCATGTTACTGACGTCTCCGCTACAAACAGCCAAGGTTGCAGCTACATTGCACCATTCAGTCTGAGTGGCACAAAAGAGAAATGTTCCTCTATTGAACTCTTTAGAAGAATTTGCATTATTGTTTCAGCAACTGTGTGGCATCCGTCTGTGGCGGGCTTTCAAGGGCACCGGTGCTGAAAAGGCGTGTCAGGCTGACAGCCACAGGACAATCAGCATTGCTTCGCAGATTTGATTGAATTGCTTTCTAACTGGAACAAATGGGGATTATACGTCTACAGAATGCTTATCTTCCTGATTGCATGGTTAACATATTGTAGCCTGTTAGTGACGGTTATGTTCGCCGGTCCCTGTGGTCACCAATATTGGGCGAGGCTCTCCCGAGGCTGGGCAGAAGTAAAATTAACCACCAGCAGATTGCAGGACAGCATGGCCACTGCCCATTTAAGCTACAACACGCTCGCTCTCTCTTACTGTCTCGTCGGCATTAGGAATGTTTTGGTGGAATAAGCTTACAGTTGATGATGATGAAATGGATCGTCTTAGCCTGTAGATTGGTCTGAACAGTTCTCTGTGTGGTGTTGGGATCCCTATACCCTGAAAACCTTCTTACAAAACAACTTCAGATCCTTGAACATCATTCTCCAGCAAGGAGTAACAGAAAGTAGGCTCTCAGGCAATGTTGCACAGTTGACTAAGCAGCATCTGCTTCTGGTAGTGCTGCGTTTGGATCACAAGATACTGCACCAGCAGAGGTCTACTGTCATTAGAGAGCAGATGCCAATACATACACGGATCAGCCACAACATTAAAACCACTGAGAGAAGAAGTAAATAACACTGACCACCTACTGACTATACAATGTTCTCCTGGGAAACTTGTAGACCTGGCTTTCGTGTGGATGTTACTTAGACATGTACCACCCACCTGGACCAGACCAGACACCCCCACCCCATAGCAATGACACTCCTTGATGGCAGCAGCCATCCCCAGCAGGATGCAGCCTGACACAGGCACACACACAAAAACGATTTAGGAACAACTCAAAAGAACATGAAAAACAGCAGAATGTGCTGACCTGGCTTCCAAATTCCCTAGATCCCAGACTGATCAAGTATCTGGAACAAGCCTGATCCATAGAGGGCCCTCCCCTCAACATATAGGACCCAAAGGCCCCCCACTAACAACATCCTGTTGCCAGACACCGCAGGACACCCTCAGAAGGCCCATGTCCATTCTATGATTAGTCACAACTGTTTTGGAGGCACAAGAGAGACCTACACAATATTAGGAAGGCGGTCATAATGTTATGCCTGGTCAGTGTATGCCAACAGTGGTCATAAATCATACCGCTAACTGTGTAAACGAATAAATGTGCCCCAACTGCTCGCTTGTCCTGTTGGGATTACCACCTAACTCTCAGAAGACTACCAGATATAAACGGAAATTGCCCATCCCAATTGTGCTTAAATTTGCAGTTGTATTTGTTTTTTTGTTTCTTTTTTTGTTGCTATGCCATGACATTATGAAAAAAGGCACGTTTGCCAATCCATTCAGCATTCACCAGACCTCAGTACACACAAAACCTCAATTTATGCCAGTTATTTATATTGAGGTTTGAGGACCAAGCGAATTGTGAAAGTCTCCCCAGTGCAACAACAAAATTGGAGGCCGTCGGCTGGTATGCGCACTGCTTTTACTTTTTTTTCTAGGTCAATACGGCATGGAATAGGTTAAACATTAAAAGACCTCATATCTAGGCCACTGTGATTTAACCTATTTTAAGATGATTGAGTGAATTGCTTACTCTGGGCTTCACATCAACGGGCCACGGCTGCTTGCATATAAATGTCTCCTGTGTTATTTGGTTGTGAGGGTTTATTGGTTTACAGTTTGTTGATCTCTGCAACGCGTTACGACTCCTTCCAACTCTTGAGAGTTGCTGCCTTTCACTCCAGCGACTTCCCTCTGTCGTCGCAGGAGCTGCGCTTGACATTTCATTGGTGTTGTGTGGTGGAAGCTACTCGGCCTCAAACATCAACAACTTGTAATTTACGGCTGATGACAGCGTTTTGGAATTCACTTCTAGCCTCTGAGCCTTAACAGGAAGTAGATTAGTGGATAGTGTTTGTGCAGGGCTGTTTTTCAATGGTTATTGGAATTTTTTTTATAGACTTCATAGATTATATGTTTAGCTAATGTTGTTCCACTGTCAATGAGAAAAGAGGTGACGTATATCTGCTCAGAGGAAAGCATTCAGTCTTGGCCTTACTTCTATTGTTTTTACAACTGAAACAGCAACGGCAGCCTGCGTATTGTTTGGAGGATATTGAGAGAGCTGTTGATTTCTCTGCATTTGAAGAAAACGGTTAAAAGAATCCAGCCCTGTGACGCTTCCCCGTTCTGTTTGGTCTGACTCTCTCGCTTTGTGGCAACAGATTGATTACAACATCCCCGCTCCGTCTCCCCGATATAGACGCGGACGGATGTGGGTAAATATTATTTTGCTGTCAGATGCGTCTGTTCAACCCGCCATCAACAGCTGGAACCGAAGCTTTTAATACTGCAGTTCTGTTGTTTACAGATTACACCCAGTATTTAAACAGGTTTGTAATGCAGTGCTGTTTAGATGCACCGTGTAAAATATTTGCGATCTGGCTGTGTACTTGCATCAACAAACGTACCCTTTAGAAATGTCTCTGCCTAAAGCGACTGGAGATAACATGCAACAACGGTTAAACCTTTTAGACTTTCCCCGTTGTCTGTCTGCATTTTTACACCTCTAAATGGGACACTAATGAGAGCTATTGCAATATATAATATTGTCTCCGTTTTAAAACTCCTTTCACTTTGTATGAAAAGCAACAAAGTGCTCTAGAGATTAAATTATATCTCTACTGCAAGGCACAGCTCACATACACTGTCTGGCCAAAAAAAAAAAAAAAAAGTCACCACCTGGATTTAACTAAGCAAATATGTACGGGCCTCCTATTGGATAATTACTGCATGGGTGATTATCTTTCAGCTGGCAACAAGTTATTTAACCCCAACTGATGCAACGAGTAGCTTCTCATTTCTTACACAACCATGTTGAAAGACACATCCTGTTGTCGTGGGGAAGATGTTAGTCTGTTTGAGAAGGGTCAAATCATTGGCATGCATCAAGCAGAGAAAACATCTAAGGAGATTGTAGAAGCTACTAAAATTGGGTTAAGAACTGTCCAGCGCATTATTAAAAACTGGAAGGATAGTGGGGAACCAACACATCAGGGTAAGAAGAGAGGCAGATGAAGTGATGCACCCATCATGCCTAGTGCCTACTGTACAAGCTTGTGGGGGCAGTGCTATGATCTGGGGTTGCTGCAGTCACTCAGGTCTAGATTCAGCAACATTATGTGCCCAAAGAATGAGGTCAGCTGACTACCTGAATATACTATATGACCAGGTTATTCCATTAATGGATTTTTTTCTTCCCTGATGGCATATTCCAAGATGACAATGCCAGGATTCATGGGGCTCAAATTGTGAAAGAGTGGTTCAGGGAGCATGAGACATCATTTTCACACATGGATTGGCGACCACAGAGTTCAGACCTTAACCCCATTGAGAGTCTTTGGGATGTGCTGGAGAAGGCTTTGTGCAGTCCAAGGCAGTCCAACAAAATATTAGTGTGTGACCTTTATTTATTTTTTTCTTTTTGGTGGCGACTTTGTTTTTTGACCAGTCAGTGTATTTCAACCCAACTCTACGTCCTTCCATAGCTGTGAAATGATCAAGATAAAAAATGTCCTCAATAAACAAGCAGTTCTTTTTTTTTTTTTTTTTTTTTACTGAGGATAATACACTGGCTCAGTATCAGATTCACACTGTACTCGCAGTTAAAATATGTGGCTGAAGCTGCACTGACCTTTGCTAGCTGAGTACTGCGGGGTGCTGCTTGTGCTGAAAGGAGGACAGCACAATAAGGATCAGTGGTTAGGAAAATATACAACAAAATATGATGAAATAACACATTTAAAAGAGCACTTTTCTTATTTATCTGAATAAGGGAACTAAGTGTAGTTTATTTTGTTCTCTGTGTCTCTGGGGCTCACTGTTTAAGGTTGAATTTATAGTCTCCGCCACGGAAATATGGGGGTTAAGACACCTCTCTAGATCCACTTCTTCAGTATACATGATCAACCACAACATTAATACCACCTTCCTAATATTGTGTAGGTCTCGCTTGTGCCTCCAAAACATTTGTGACTCATCAGAGAATGGACATGAGCCTTCTGAGGGTGTTCTTGGGTCATATGGACTGAGGGGAGGGGCTTCTGTGGATCAGGCTTGTAGATAGATATACATGTATAGATAGATAGATAGATAGATATACACACATTGCCAAAAGTATTGGCAAAAGGGAAGGCTTTCCACAAGGTTTAGGAGTGTGTCAGATACTGACGTTGGACGAGAAGGCCTGGCTCGCAGTCTTCGCTCTAATTCATCACAAAGGTCGGGTTGAGGTCAGGACTCAACAGGCTAGTCAAGTTCTTCCACACCATACTCACTCATCCATGTCTTTATGGATTTTGCTTTGTGCACTGGTGCGCAGTCATGTTGGAACAGGAAGGGGCCATCCCCAAACTGTTCCCACAAAGTTGGGAGCATGGACTTGTCCAAAATCTCTTGGTATTGTGAGGGAGCTGCACTCACTCCCTTACCTGTCAGGTCAGCTCTTTCTTTCTTTATTTGAATATTTACTTTTATTTAGAATATTTCTTTGTATTACTTAACTACATATGGATCCTGTTTAGTTTAATACATCTACTTAAGTTAATATATTTTCCTCCAGGTGTTTGTTTCATTGGTGTTTGTTTGGTTTGATTTTTTAACCATTCTCTCTTTTGGAGGTTTTCCTGTTTGGAGCTGGTGCTCAAGAAGCGCACACTTGAACGCCACACATCCACCAGGTGCTTCCAGTCTAGACTGCACCATCTAGAATTTAGAGGGGGAGAGAGGGGGGATTGCTTTCTTTTGTATTTTCTTTTATGTTAACCCTTGTAACATTAATTTAGATTATTATTATTAATAAAGATTTAACATATTTGTTTTGAATGATTGCATTTAAAAGGGTTTAATTAAAAAAACCTCTTTGTTTACATTTGTAGTTTCTTTGTTAGGTTGTTTTTTTTATTTTCAACCTTTGCATCTCAAAGATGGTTTAGTCCAAAGGTATTTAGGACCATGTGTTAAGGCATTTTGTCTCTTCCATTTTGTCTGTGGCCTTAGGAACTCTGAGTTCTGCTGTTTCATGGTCATCATTTTGGGGAACTTTATGCTTCTTCAGAAGGCTGCTCTCATTCTGTGGGGGGTAAAACATCAATCCCTAACAGGTATACTGAAGCATTTAGAGTTCCTTTCACTGGCGCTAAGGGGCCAGGCCCAGCTCCTGAGAAAAACAACCCCACACCATGAAGCTCTCTATGCACTGTTCTTGAGCTAATCTGAAGGCCACATGAAGTTTGGAGGTCTGTAGCGATTGACTGCAGAAAGCTGGCGACCTCTGCGCACTATGTGCCTCAGCATCTGCTGACCCTGCTCTGTCATTTTACATGGCCTGCCTTTAGTAGTGAGGAAATTTCAAGACTGGACTTGTTGTACAGGTGGCATCCTATCACAGTACCACGCTGGAATTCACTGAGTTCCTGAGAGCGACCCATTCTTTTACAAATGTTTGTAGAAGCAGTCTGCATGCCTAGGTGGTTAGATGTTATACACCTGTGGCCATGGGAGTGATTGGAACACCTGAATTCAATTAGTTGGATGGGCGAGTGAATACTTTTGGCAATATAGTGTACTTTATTGATCCCGAAGGAATTCACTTCAAAGCCATACCACACACATTCAAATAAAATAATCTTATGTATAAGATCAAAGATAAAATACAAGAATATATATTCACTATTGTATATATATCTATTTTAAAGTGGCTAAAAGAGTCTATTGAGATAAAAAGTCAGTGCAGGTGTTGTCCCCATCCCACCCCCTTCCCTCCTCCCCTGCTGTTGCACAGTCTGACTGCTCTGGGGACAAGGGATTTTCTTAATCTGTCTGTAGAGCAGTTCAGTGCCCGCAGTCTGCTACTGAACATGTTTCTTTGAGAGCTGATGGCGGCTGTCATTGTCCAAAATGGCCAGCAGTTTGTCCATAGTTCTCCTCTCTGCCACTGCCACCACTGGCTCTTGTTCCATGGCCACTACAATGCCGGCACACCTGATGAGGTTGACTAGTCTCATGCTGTACCTCTTCTAGATGCCCCCCCCCCCCCCCCCAGCACAGCATAGGACAGGATGCTGGTCATGACACTCTGGTAAAAACACCAGTAGTAACTTCCTGCAGATGTTAAAGGAAGCCAGCCTTCTCAGGAAGTAGCACCTGCTCTGCCCTTTCCTGTAAAGATAGTCTGAGTTCACTGAGCAGTCCAGCTTGCTGTCCAGCTGCAGGCCAAGATACTTGTAGGTGTTGACTACCTGCACTTCCACCCTGGAAGTCAGCAACGTCCTCAACCCCCACCTTTCCCCGATAGACGAATTGAAGGGGGTCCTGGACATGCTAAATGTTCCATTGCATCCCACAGATACTTGATCAGTTTGGGATTTAGTGAATTTGGAGGCCAGGTCAACACCTTGTGCTGTTTTTCGTGTTTTTTTGAGTTGTTCCAAAACAATTTTTGTGTGTGTGCCTGTGTCAGGCTGCATCCTGCTGGGGATGGCTGCTGCCATCAAGGACTGTCATTTCTATGGGGTGGGGGTGAATGGTCTGGTCTAGGTGGGTGGTACATGTCGAAGTAACATCGTTTACTTCCAAAAGTTTCCAAGTTGAATATTGTATTGTCACAAGATGGTCAATGTTATTTACTTCTCTTTTTAGTGGTCATTATGTTGTGGCCGACTGGTGTATAGTGAATTGGTTAATATGCATGCAGATGATGTTATGGAGGAGGATGCTTTTTACAGTGAGTTTACCAGCCAGTATGCAGCCAAAGAAATGCACAAGGGAGAACAGCAAACAGGAAGCAGGAAGCAATGCAGTGGAGAGAGGCCGAGGCTGCAGCTGCATTAGCCTTGTTAGTGGATATTGCCGTCAGGGACATAAACTGAGCTGCTGGGAGCAAACAGTGAGTGGTGTTGTTCGAAAAGACAGATTAGAAAAGAAAGGGCTTGACTTGTTGTTCAATTTGTGTGGTTTTCTCTTTGCACTAGTTCTATTTTGAACAACTTTAGGTTTTATACCCAGAACTTAAACCTTACCAATACGTCTGTGTGGAATCAATGTTTCAAAGAATCCTGCACCACAGAATACAGTTAGTGTTACACTCAGCAAGGACAATATACTGTATGCAGGACTATCAATATACAGTATTTGAAAGATGCCTACAGTTCGGTTGTGTGATAGAAAAATCTAAACTCAGGTGAACTAAAGGCTGAGGGCAGAAATAATTACACTAGCAGTTCCACCACCATCATTATACATAAGCCTAATCAATGGTCATTGCGCTTAAGGGGAACTGCAATGCTATTAATGAATGGTTCCAATGAGCAGTGAGTTCTGTGTGTCTGTGTGTGTGTGTGTGCACACCAATGCTTAGTGTTAATGTCTCTAATGAATAGATGTGGCACACGAAGCCTGTGGACACCTGCTACAGCCATTAGTCCCAGAGAGCAGACTAATCACCCTGGCTTTCAGATCGGAGCAGGTTATTCAGTGTCCCTCAAATTCAAGGACCCTTCATTACAGGGAGTACATGAGTGTTCAGTGATAATGCCAGCTTGTTCAGATATATGCTTCTTCGAGAGGCAAAAAAGGAAGAAAGGAAGGAATGAGCCAGGAAAAGCCCCCTTTATTGATTTAATTCAGTTTTCTCTCATTCACAGCACCAAACATCTGGAGGAGTAGCTTAGACTTTGCAGCACTTTCTCTGCAGACTTAAAGTATGAAGTTGAGCAGCAAGTATAAAGTGACAACAAAACTCGGACAAACAAGCCAAGCACTCCTTAAAAATGAAAACGCGATTGTGACCGTTCCTTGTTAATGTGATGGGGGCACTTTGTTAATTGACATATTTGGAAAGACACAAATATGTTGAAGCTTTGTCTAGATGGTTACTGATTACAGTTGCTAGTTAGGAAGGAAAGGTAGGGGGTGGGATGAGAGGAGTTGAGGGCATTGGATGAAGGGGTCGAGGGGATGGGATGAGAGGGGTTGAGGGCGTGGGATGAAGGGGTCGAGGGGATGGGATGAGAGGGGTTGAGGGCGTGGGATGAAGGGGTCGAGGGGATGGGATGAAGGGTTGAGGGGATGGGATGAAGGGGTCGAGGGGATGGGATGAGAGGGGTTGAGGGCGTGGGATGAAGGGGTCAAGGGGATGGGATGAGAGGGGTTGAGGGCGTGGGATGAAGGGGTTGAGGGGATGGGATGAAGGAAGATGTAGAGTCCGATGGTGGTCCTCTGATTTTCGGATGGAGGAACCCAGGGAGTGAGATTCAGGGTAGGGGCATATCTCTGGAAGCTTCAGCTCCATGTACCCCCGGTTCCTGCAATGAGATTGTAAAGGAGAAGAAAGAACGGAAAGGGTTGAGTAGGGGCGTTTGAGAACTGAGCCAAATGGGCGAGGAGAGGCACCTATACAGGTGCGGGGTAATTGGATAACCAAACCTTTCCCTAACCTTGACTAAAGTTTACCTTACAAGAATTATAAGACTGTGCAACAATCCATCGTCAGTCTACAGTATTTCGTCAGTCTCGACGTTGATCCACCAATCTTGAGGTGAAATACTTGCAGCAACAGGCGTTTTAAATTAGTTCGATGGTGACAGACAGATATGCGTGTCCAACCATCTGCCAAATGTTTTGTTGAAACTGACTGATCTTTCCTAAGGACAACATGTCAGGCGGTTCTGCGTAACAAACCAAAGATCTCTTGCTGCTGAAATGCGACCACAGACAGGAATGTGGAATGCAAATCCTCGCCTCGTCTGCCGTGCACTTCAACCGCCGCCCGCCGACTCGAATGCGCTTCATGAATGTGGCGTTTAATTCAACAAAAACAGACAAAGATTTTAATTGTACAGAAACGTAGTTGGCGTGAGACAAGTCCGAACAAGCAGAAGTGTCTGTGCGTTCTCAAACTCACTACCAGCTGTTGCCCACCCCCCACTTTGTCCATACCTTACTCTGTTCCCTTTTTCTTCCTTTACCAAGCTCACTGATTTAATCAACAACAATTTCAACAATCAATGCTCAGTGAATCCCAGTTCCTACCTGTTCCCATGGCTACTGGAAAGGCAGAAGACAGTGTGGAGATTTTTTTTTTAATATATATATATATATATATGGTCTGACTTCTCAGCTCCATCTGCCTCCAATGGCATGGAGATATTACATGAAATATGCATGTCTGAGTGACAGCAGAGATTCTTGAGGGGTCAGATTTGATTTGGAGCACAACGAGGCACTGCAAAGCCTGAGAAACCGGTAGAGGACGAGAGAGCAGTGGTAGCTGTGGATAAAACACAGCGAGGCTAGATGTGTAAAGATTGAGTGCTGGGGGTTACCAGTGTGATGCCTGCGCCGCAGGACTCAGCTGTGAGTTGTTGATTTGCAGGGCCTGAAGGACAGCCGCGGCCTTCCACCCACTCTGTCGCCATGGGAGACGGTAAAGAGGAGGTCTCGTCTCTTTTTCTTCCTCACCCTCATTCCCTCTGCTTTATAGTGCTTATACCTCCATCTCTCCTTCTGGTTCTGTTCTTTTTCTGTCAGCCCTCTCTTTCTTGATAACCCATTATCGTTCTGAATCAATGCTTTGAAAAAAAAACAAAAAAAAACAACCAACCTCCAGGAAGATGAACAGCGGTGAAAGCTGAAATGATCACTCAGTCGTTCTGTATGTCCGTCTCCGTGCATGCATACGTGTGCATGGCTGATTCATTTCACCGGCCAGTCCGGCTGTACTTCCCTTGTTTGTAATGTGACCGAATGCGTGTTATCAAAGGGCTGCAGGCCTCAGCGCACTGGCACTACCAATGGAGAAAAGGAAAGAAACCACAAACAGGAACCATAGCCAGTTTCCAGGAACCATCACATCTACCCACACACTCAGCGACATACACAAGAGATGCGTGCACACACACACAAACGCGCAGTATCTGCTTTCTGCTTCTACCCCCTCTTACTACACCCTACCCTTCTTTTTATCTCAGAAGGCAGAAGCAACAGTTGGCGATCACATGTCCACGGGAGTCGCTCCTCTTTTCTGTGTCAGCTGGTTAGCTCAGACTCTGAGTTGAAGATGCTCAATAGAAGGAAGCAGAATGAGTGCACTTTTTTATTTTTCGGTTCCACTCTATTTCACTATCTAAACAGAATACACAGGGAGAGCCTGAACTACAGGAGGGGGGGAGGAGGAGGAGGAGGAGGAGGGAGGCTGTTGCCATGGCAACCAATGCCGCGGCAGTCGTCATCATCATGAGGCTTCTTCTGCATCGCATGTGTGTGCGAGTGTGTGTGGACACAGCGCGTGTGAGTTCACCCTCCTCTCTCCAGACAGGAGGCGAGGACATCCCCCTCTAACACCGTGCCAACAGAGAGAGGAAGAGAGAGAGAGAGAGAGGGAGAGAGAGTGAGAGAGAGAGAGAGAGAGAGAGAGAGAGAGAGACCAAAACCCCATAATGCACTGCACGCTGCAGGGCTGAAGTCGTGCAGATTCATCAGTTCCTGTTCGAGGGGTTGTGTGTGAGCTCACACACACACACTCATACACCCAGACCCGAGCGCGAGAGAAACACACGGACAACCAGGCAGGTAAGACAGCCTCGTTCCGGCCGTGCGACCGGGCTCCTGGTTTTACAAGATGATTACAAGATCTGTTTCTCTGCCTGCTACTGCCTGCTGAGAAGAGGATAGGGGGAGAGTGGCTCCACACAGACGCCAGGATGTCATTAATATTTGACATGTTATGATTCTGACAACTTCCCCGCCTGTTGCTAGTGATTACTGCTGTAATTTTTTTTTTTCCTTCCTGGAGAATATGTGGGATTTTTATTTCAAAGCAAGAATATGTTTAGGCAAGGAGAGTAAATAGTTGATCTGCTTTTGAAATATGTGTGTTGGTTTTTGTCTGCTGGGGTTTGTTTTTTTTGTCTTTTGTTCTTGCAGATTCTGTTCAACGGTAGTCGATTTGAATAATGCTGGGAAGGTTTTGCATGTGCTATTTTAGGGGCGTGATGGTGAACTTCTGGGAAATGATACGCTTGAATTTAACAGTGTCTTCAGGACAGTTTCTTTTACAGGAAAACCTTCTAAGATGTTAATTTTACAGAAAAAAAAGTTCACCAACAGAAGTCATATATTAAATGAAATGTGTTTGTCAAATGTTTAATTGCAAAAATTGACATAAATTGTCACTTGCCAAAGTGACATTTTTATGAAGACAATCATTGATGATTGCTTTCAAGGACTACATTCTCAGTACACCACATTGGAAACACTTAAAAACAACCTCTGCCAATGCTCAAGGTGTCTACATGACACACCAGTGTGTGCTGACTGAGAAGTAATAGCGTAGGCTTTTCTGTTACGGGTCATTTTGTGGTTTAACGGTCACTGAGGAGGATTGTGACCATATCTGTTGCGCCACAGACACAGACAGGCTGGAAAACGCGATTGCAGCAGCTTAGGGCAGGGACTCTTAAACTTTATTACCTCAGGACTCCAAGCTGCTTTCCCCTCTGG
Source organism: Chelon labrosus (assembly GCF_963514085.1). Classification (NCBI taxonomy): domain Eukaryota; kingdom Metazoa; phylum Chordata; class Actinopteri; order Mugiliformes; family Mugilidae; genus Chelon; species Chelon labrosus. The sequence continues at coordinate 19,063,718 of NC_140346.1, forward strand.
GTGCCCATCTTTAAATGTTTTAGGTCTCTCATGCAGGTGCATAACAAAAGATCAGAAAAACAGGTTTGATATAAAGCTAATGATTTATAAACTGGACCCTAATTCCATTTAAATGTCAGCGGTGCATAGAGAGCCTTGAAGAAAAGAAGAAAACACAAGTTGTGTTATGTCAAAAATCCCGCTTTTAAATAAAATACAGCTCACGGTAGATACATTTATATTACCCCATCACAAAAACGTCTCCAAGCTCCTTTGAGATGGTTCTTTTTGAACTTTTTGACAGTGTGTGTTATGTGGATTTGGGGAGCTGTTTATTCTGCAACCCTGTAACAGACTATGCAAAGAGCCTTTGCGGACCGGGAAATGAAAGGAGATGGAAAAAAAAAAGAAGCCATAATGCAGATCAGACAAAAAAAGTCTTTTGAATATTCAGTTTCTTTCCATTTAGCACTGACAGTGCACCACTTCTTTCTGCTCTTCCCCTGCAGAAATCCACCTGTCAAAACTCAAAATGGAGAGGCTCCTCTTTTTCATCATGGTTGCTTTCATTAAGAGCCTCCCTCCGCTATCTGCGCTGTCGACTGATAGAATTGTCCTCCAGACACCTATGTGACAGTAGTATCTATATCCCTGTCTCTGCTCAGTAATAATTCAGTGTGGGGGCTCAAAGCAGCCATATAAAAGTGTGTGCATGCATGCGGCTGCGCTTGCATTGTGTGTGTTCTCGTGCATGTGTATGTGTTGGAGATACTGTAACAAGAAAAAAAGAAAAAAGCTGAAGAATGTATGTCTGTCTTTAGTTAAAGGTTTGGAGACAAAACAGACAAAAGCGGTTTGTTGGGTTTTTTTAATACTGGCTCAAGCAGATCTTGAGAGTAAATCAAGCATTTCTCTGAGTAACCGTGGTCATACCAGAACTATTTCAGCGGTGGTTCCTGGAGTTTGGGAGTCTTTTTTTAACAATGCACATCCATATATTTGACTACTGGTCTGTTATAAAGCTCCGTGTTGACAGATTCCCCTCATTTTCCACTGATGTCACATGTTGGTGTCCCAGAATCTGTTGGTACCAGCACACAGAGCTGTTACGGTTTAGGAGAAAGACACAGAAGCTCTGCAAGGTCATATATTTTTGGTTGGACCTTAGATTTTTCAACAAAAGAGCAGTGGCTTTTTGCTATGAATGTTAAAGACCTGTCACACTCACAAAAGGTTGCTCTGCTGGATTTTCCATTCAGTAAGTTCGGTGAGCTTCTCCAGTCGTTTTGCTTTTGGTCCAGCTCTGGCTTCCCTTAGCAGCCCGGATCAGAGGTGATATATGGATCCAGATCTCCTTGCCCAGCAGTTGACTCATCCAGCCTCTGTTGTTTCGCTCAGGAGTTTTCCTCGTTCCTGCCTTTAACGACCCGGGATATAGGGGGACACATGTTCAAGGGTCCACAACCTCTTTTTTGGATATGATCCGAATGTGAGGTGACGTGACTGGCTTAGGTTTAAGAGCAGTGCCACAAAAGTCCGCTTTCGTTCTCACCTCCGTACGCAGGCGTCAGCAGAGCGGTGAGCAGGAACCTTAGTGTGCATTAAATTATCTGCAATTGCAGCAATTATCTGCAAGTCCAAAACCTTTCAGTGTGTCTTGTTTCTTCGTCACTGCACCTCTCCTTTTACACTCAAAGACTGCCAGTGGAAAGTAGTAATTTTATTTACTGGAGGAGAAGAATGATGTGAAGACTGATACCTTTAAACCTCCCACCTAGCATTTAAAATACAATGCACAAAGTAAGAGAAGCATCACAGAAAACAGTTAGCTTAAATTAGCTCAATATCAGTTTAAACATTCAAATGATTTTAAAGCATTAATATGATTTTTTTTACATCCTTTATTTGAGCAGTTAAATGTCAAGATTCAAATCTTTTTACCTGTGACCTTCTTGCCACTTTAGTGTTTTCTATACATTACATTAAAGTCAGCACAGCTTTTTCTGGCACTAAACATTTTTTTAGAATTATAGAATTTACTAGAATTATATAATTGCTACAAAATTACCACCTATATATTTTCAGCTACAGCAGGCAGGGTTTTTTTTTAGGTGAAAAACCTCTCAAAACATCCTCTACGTTACAGATCGTGGAAGATTGTGAGCTCGCTTTCCGCGAATGTTTCGTAGCAGCCGGCGATATAATGCCACAGACTTAAAGACATGACTTGTTGCTACGTGACTGCTGCAGATAAAATTTTGGCTGCCTTCAGGTTCCAGCGACACGGGAAGCGACGGCCACTCCCTTGTGTTTGTTTTTGATTTTTATCTATTTTTTTTCATACAACGATTTCTACGAGAGCTTGAGGTAGCCTCGCCGACAGCGCAGCCGCTTCGCAACGTTGTCCCTCGTAGCGTGAGCGTAGCATTAGAGGTCGGAGGCCTGCTGGTGAACTCACATCATTAGCAGCCTAAACTAAATATTTTTGCTCGGCACTTGGTGGAGACCAGAACTAAAAGGATAGCTGGACTATTTGAATTTGTGCCACACCGGCAGAAACAAATGAACAACTGTGAGTACGTGTGCAGCTGTTAGGGTTATGGTTAAGTTTATAAGGTAACAGCTTTGATTCATTTTGATTCATTTCATTTGCACCAATGAATTTTTCCTAAAGCACTCTTAATCAAGCATGATTTTGAATGCAAGATTTGTTCTTGTAAAAGGCTGCCTTTGCGCCGCAACATTTCCGTGTTCTCCACCGTCATATCCACGAGTTGTACTCAGTAGCTGACATCTGTGCTGTGGGTGAAACAGATGACAATAAATACTTTCTTTAAGAGACTTAACATTCTTCCTGTAGTTTTAAAGCCCATCTGGTTTCTAGTCGATTGCAGCGCAACTCGCGGCAAACTTGGAGACGCTGCATCCTGGAAGGCAAGTGCGAGACCTTTTTTGGGCAAAGGACGACGACTTGCCTGCTCTAAAATCAAAATTCCATATTACCGGCATCTGTAGTCTGTCGCTTTGACTCTATGATCAAATTGATAAATATTTATAGAAGCTGGGGCTCAACATTAACACTTAGAGCAGCGCAGACATCCATCATAAATGCTTTTGAGGGTAGGCTGCAGGCTGCTGTTCAATCAACACCTTTGCCTTACACTCGTACGCAAGCGCGCACGCGCGCGCGCGCAGACGCGCACGGACGAAAACACACACAGGCCAATACGGTGATAAATTCCAAACACCCTGATATATTACAGCCACAAGTCAGTGATGTGGCTCTGAGTCACTCGGTAACACCCACCTGACATACACACACACACACACACACCTCTGCAAACACACCGCCACACACGCAAAACACACACATGCACCTGACGTAGTGTTTGATGGAGTTAGACGCCATGGCAACAGAGCTGTGACTCTTGCTGTCCTGTGAGTGGACTGAAGCTGTGGAGGAGGGAGGAAAAAGCTACCCGCCAGCTCTGCTACCCATGTGCAGCTAATATTATTCCCGGTATCTCTCTTCTCTTCTTCTTCTTTTTTTTTTTCCCTTTTCCCTTTCTCTTCAGCCCCGGCCGCTATCCGCGCCGCGCGTTTGTTTTTTCTTCAAGTGCATAATAAAGGCTGCGAGTTTAAAGGAAAAACACTCGACGAGGGGAGGCTGAGGAGGCGGAGGGGGAGGTCAGCGGCCATGTCTTTTTAAAGTCATCGATTGTCCGAAACCTCACACATCATCAGAAGGGGGTTGCGCTGATTCCCGCAGCTGCGGCCAGACTGCGCTCTCATCTGTTGACATTTTATTTTTATCTCCTTGCACTCTCACTCGCTGCATCTTCCAGTCGCACAAACAAAACGGTTTAACTCTCCCTCTCGTCTGCAGTTCCTGCTTCTTGAAATTCGTCCGTCCTTGCAGCCTGGCCTCTCGTTCTCCCTTCTCCCGTCTGTCATGTTTTATAACTGTGGTAGCACAGATAAGGGGAGCGGAGGGTGGTGGTGAAGGGGTGGCGTGCAGGTGGACAGGTTCCACAAACAGCATCTGTATAAGATTTACTGCCTGCAGATACAGATGGTGGGGAGACGGGGAGGGAGGGAACAGTGCAGGTGAATTGCATTTTGGTCTCCGGTGGTATTTTCACGGTCTGATTGCCAGCATTTGTTAACGTACAAACATCCACTCGCGCTCTCTCTCTCTCTCTCTCTCCCCCTCACGCAGTGTGAAATTGTGGGAACGTGGCTGTTGACAGTAGAAGTTTGTCTGTTCTCCCCGCGTCTCCCAGCCCCTCCGCCGCTCTCCTCCCTCTTTTGCATACGATCCAAGCTGTGAAAGGTGAACTCGCAGCCCGCTGTGGATAAATTATGTGTGACATGTTTAGCTGGGCCGCCTTATATGGAGACTGGCGTGTCTGAATACAGTACAGCTCTGCCAAGAGGGAAGGAGGGAGAGGGAAGGAGCGAGGGACAGGGAGGGAAGGAAGAAAGGGAGGAGGAGAAGGAGGGAGGAAGGAAAAGAGGCAGGGGAGGGAGAAAGGAAAAAGGAAGGAGGAGGAGGAGGAGGAGGAGGGGGCAGTGACAGAGGGAGTGAAAGAGAGGAGTGCCGCGAAGCAAGCATGAGGTTTTCGCTTTCCATTCTCCCCTCAGCAGCAGTCAGATGAGTCCTTGCAGAGATACAGTAAGTCTTTGCTGTTTGCTCTGTGTGTGTCCGTGTGTTACTTTGCGTTTGTTTTGACACAAGATTGAGTTGTCCGCGCTTACTTTTTTTTTTCTCCCTGCTTTATTCTGCCACATCACATTTTTTTTTTTTTTTATTATTTATTTTTCTATATACACCATCTGGTCGCTGAGCGTGATGTGTGGACGTGTGTTTCACTGAGTTATAGCACTGTTTGTAAGCGTGGGCTTGCATATTCAGAGTGCCACCACGCTTCGCTGCTAATGTGCGGTAGTTCGAGGCAGGACGGTTTTAAATGTGGAAAAGGGCCGAGCAGACAAAAGAACGGGCAACATTGGTGTTTAATGTTCCGCAGAGTAGTTAGCACACACTCACACTCACACACACACACACACACACACACCGACACACATTCCCTTTTTCTGGCAGACCGCGCTCTGCCTCTCTTTTCCTCTCTTCTTGGACCGCGCTGAAATCCCTGTTGTGCGACTACTACCGTTTAAGCTAAGGACGCGCTCAGGTTTATGGATGAATGAATTAAAAAACAAACGCACACACACATGCCGGCTCACCCTTCCACGTATATGAACGGCCCTAAACTCTCACGATGCCAGGGCTGGTGTTTACACTACAGCTGCCCTCAGGAAATGATTCAGAATCCAGCGTTACCCGGGCCGTCTGCGCTAATCTGACACATAAACACATTTACGCATAAAAAGAAAATCATCAAAACCTGTTTAGAATGCAGGAATGCATAAAAGAGAGCCGGACCTTGTCTGAGCGCACGTCTTAATGTGCTTCGGTGAAGTTTCGGGAACGCAAGGGCAGAAACATGACGGATTTATATGTGGAGAGTTTTTGCAGAATAATAAACAGCAATAAATATGAGCTTTTAAAACCATCATCTCATTATATTAAACGTTCATTTTTAACCAATTTTTTTGCAGTACATGCAGAGTAGGTTAATATATCTGGGACGCATTAACTTTCGGATCACCTTCCAATAAACCTTCTCTACTTGCACGACTCATTTGTCACCATCCTATACACAGTTTACACACCGCACGCTGGCGGCTTGCTGGTAGTTGGTGTCTCGATGCTGACGTGACGACAGGTTCACCCAAACTGTTATGAGTGCCCCCGGCCCTTATCCAGCGTTTGAAAGTATTTAAAAGTTGCATAGGTTGGCGCGGTCGCTAACCTTTTACGACTAAAGCTGCACGTTACAAAGTAAAAGCCTGTGCAATAAAAAAAACAAAAAACTTTTATTTTGTTAATGTGAGGGTTAGGGATTCTTATTAATCCTACCTGCATCAACTGGCTGCTGATTCATGGCAATCAAGAGTGACTCAGAAAGCTTGAAATTTGCAAAACAGGATGTCGTGTTGCCTAAATCTTGTTGGGACTTTTACGGGCGGCTCACCGATTAAATGCGTGGTAGAGACACAACAATTTTTCACCTTTTGCAATGAAATAGATCACCCTAGTTTGAGCGCTCAGATGAGATGTTATTTACCGGACCGATGTTGTAACGCACCTTGATTCTGGCTACGTTTCCTCCGTTGTTTTGCTCACACGCCCTTCTCGCTCCCTAATCTTCACACCTCTCACTCGCTTTCACACTTCTACTTCCTCACCCGTCCCTCTCTCTCTCCCTCTCTCTCTCTCTCTCTCTGCAGCTTTTTGTCTAATTCTCTGTCTTTCAGCTTTTTTTTTTTTTTTTTTTATGGCTCGCTCTGCGTTTCCCTTTGGGTGTCTGGCTCTCGATTGGCTGAAAGAAAAACTTCTCTGCAGATCAGAGCAGGCGGATCTACAAGGTCATTAGGGTATAGAAGAGCGAGAGCGCAGAGGCACTCAGATACATACTGAATTTCACAGAACACATGACTCTGACTAAACAACTGGGTGTGAGAAAAGAAGCCGGGGAGGGGAGCGTGCGGCGCGCGGAATTTGGCCGTGCTAATTTAAAAAAATGAGGAATTCTCTCACGAATTCGTCTTCGTTTCTCATCCTCCCCCACCTTCTGGTTTCATCCACCAACTAATCTGTCCTTTGGAAGTGATGTCATCTCCCTGCTGTCCCCGGCAGTCGCGGGGCAGTCTGTCGAATGCAGATGAGCGGTGTGTGTTTGTGTGAAAAATTAGCGCGCGTGTGCATCGCATGCATTTGCACTATTCACTTATCGTGCAAAAAAAAAAAAAAAGAAAAAGAAAACAGGGCTGAATCTTCAATCGAGGTGACAGCAGGAGAATGTGAGTGGAGATGACTTTAGGTCCCAAGCCTCAGGAATTGGACACAGGGCATGCACAAAAGTGGCAGATAGGCAGTCGCTCAGACAAATGGTTCGGGGGGGGGGAGTCCTACGAGGCCATTTGGCGAGTGGCAAAATCACAGTGAGTCAGTCAATGGTGTATGATTGCTGTTTTCCCTGCAGTCTGCAAAGCTGTCACTGGACTAATGCACACTAGTGGAAGATGTAATCTATAGTAAATACAGTTGGCTCCATGGAGGAGCCCTGTGTGATTTCCACAGATTAAGGTGTCAAACTGAATCACTGGTCATAGACAGCTGAAGAGTACGGATTATCCCCTGTTTGGACCGACGCTGGTCTGATGACAAGTATGGGATCCATGTTTGTGTGTGTGCGTGTGTTTGCTTTATTTGGAAAACCGACTGGAGATATTCTCTCCCACTACTTTGGTATTTCCTGATTCGATCTAAAATACCACAGTCTGCAATGTGAAAAATTCACTGAAGGGCAAATCATTAGCATTAATAATCGTCATCCACTAAACTCGGTCGTGCTGTTAAGCTTTTCAGCCTCTAATCGGTGACCATCTCGCTTGTCACTGAACCGTCTCCTGTCAAGGAATTTCCGCGGCCCGAGTCATAAATTATTATTATCTTGCTGAACTTATTGTACGTCTCTCTCCCTATGAAACCTCTCTGTTTTTCTCTCCCTTTTCCTCGCTCTGCTCCCGTTTCATTACTCGCTGAATACGTCCACGGTCTTCTTCTCGGGCCGTGCCACCTGTACCTCCCTTCTGTCTGCCTGCCTGTCCATCTGTCTGACATTGTTTCTGTCTCCTCTTTTGTTTTTACAATCCCCTCATTCACCTGTCTGCCTGCATTGTCTTCCCAGGTTGACATGTGTCAGAAAGAAAGACATTAAAAGAAAAGCCTCTGAGGACGTGTGTGTGTGTGTGTGTTTGCCTCTGTTTTTTTTTATTATTTTTTTATGTGTGATAATGGCCCTGTGCTTTAAATGCCACATGCCGAGGTGGTAAATTCACACAAGGGAGCTTTCTTGGGGTCACTTATTCACTGGCATCTGTCCGCTTTCCCTTCCACTTTCTTACATCTATATCCCCCGGACGTCTCCTTCTATCGCTCACTGTCTCTTTCTTGCCCTCTCTGTCTTTCTGTCTCTGTGACTCTTCCTCTCATTTTTTATTTATTTGTTTTTTGCTGTTTTCCAATCTTTCTCAATCTACCCTCCCACCCACACACCCTTGCACACACATACTCGCGCACCTCCTCCATTGCTATTCCTGAGAGGAGCAGACTGGGTCTGGCAGTGGGTTGGTTTATGTCCATGAACTCAATGACACCCCCGCTGCCGCTGCATTACACCACCCTGGCAACACCACGAGCCAGGTAGCCACACTGCAGTGAAGGTGGCAGCAAAATGCAGATGTGTAGGCGGGCAAAGTGCATGTAGGTATGCAGAACGCGCCTCCTCCTTCTCTTCCTCCTCCTCCTCCTCCTCTGCAACGCACAGAAACTTGAGCGCGTCTTTAAACGTGTATGACCTCACGCTTCTCGTCATATGGCCGTCTAATATAACTGCCTCGCCCCGTCTCTGCGCTCATGTCAGGCTCTTTAAACACTTGCGCTGATATCACAGTGCAGACGACAGCTTGCACACGTGCCACTTGACTGCCCCCGTCGTCTCCCCTCCCCTCTGTTTGTCTTACAGCTGAAGGAGGGAGTCACAGATTGTGTGCATGTGTGTGTGAGAGAGAGAGAGAGAGAGCAGTTGATGTGGTGCATATGCATACATGCTACTGGTATGGTGGCGTCCCGAATACCAATGCACTCGCTGACCTTCCGTTCATCTCTGTAGCCGCGTATCCTCTGTAGGCCGATGCAGATCTGCTGTCTCATAGTTTGGGGTCAATACTAATGTGTGCGTCAGAATCTAGGCAATAGCGTGAGGTGTAGGATTACCCTGATGGTATCATAATGGACTATCCCTGCAGAATGACCAACTCTCCAGCTGAGGACTGTCAGATCACAGCTCAGGCGTTGCACAGGGGTGGGACCGAGCATTCGTTTGACAGGGCTCACGTGTGATCCTTATTAATGCTGCTGTACCCGTGGTGAGGTGTTTGAGTTCATTAATGTATGGCTGAGATCATCTGTTGTTCCCTGATACTGTATAAAGTAAGTTTACCCACGCAATATCTTTACCCAAAGTAAAAGAAGGAGCTTATGCACCATCCATTATTCATTGTTGGGTGATAAGAAGTTTTCATAAAGAAGAAATGAGTCTCCTTCAGAAATAAGGACTGTAAATCCTAAATATAACTTTAAGAACAAAGTTCTGGGAATTCATCACGCAATACTACAAATCCCAATGTAGCTCAGTAACCATGCATAAACATGGCTTATCTTTTGGTGCACTAAATCAGTACTATTTGTCTCCTGTTAATACAGTATTTAAGATAATTTCATTTATATTGACTCTTTTGCTGCAATATGTAACTAAACTGATGACTTTTGACCAAAGCAAAGGGAAAGGACAGTGTTCATAATAATAGGAATCTGAATATGTCATTCAATTATGTTGACTGACAAAATTATCAATGCCCCGGGCTGTGTTAGGAGTCTGAGGATAAAGCTTTATCAAAATATGGCTCAAGTGAGAAACAATAACAGCACTGGTATATGTTTCCAGTGATGTGTTTTGATGAAGAAAACAATGAAGTCACATGATCGATCAGCTGTTGAAAGTTCTAGACGAGAGGAAGAAGTCTCCCCAGTGCGTCTCCCCACTGTCGTTTGGTCCTCGCTGTGTGCATTATGGTGTGTTAGATCCAGTGCAAGTTGATGACACGAAGCGACAAACTGACGCTACTCGACATTTGCAACGCTGATCTGGCTTCAGCATTTTTCAGCGTCCTGATCATGTTTGTTTCACATTTCAGTTTCTTTTAACAAAATGAAATAACAAAGTCGACCAGTGCAGCATGTAACATGGCCAACACTAGTTCACATGAAAGTAGAATTCATGTGTCACTTTTCCATCCATACTAGCACCTTATCATTTATCCTTCCTGTGTATAAATTTGCTTATTTTATTTTGTTTTTATTTTTATTTATTGATTTTTTTAACTGTCTCACATCTATTTTTTTTTTTTCGCTTGCAGCTGAGCTACTGTGACCAAGCAATTTCCCTCACGGATCAATAAAGTCTGTCTAAGTCTAAACTTCCCAGAATCCTCCTTTTTTTCTCAATTATATCAGCCAAGCTGACATTGTTTGGGTTCATTTTCATCTTGTTTTTGCACATGTAAACCCACAATGCAAAAATTTCGCTTTATTTTTTGCAGACAGGACGCCTTAAATTGAATTAATGTTGTTTTATCACCAGTTTTGGAGTCAGAAATGAGAGATTACGAGGCCCAATAAGAAGCATTTTATTGAGCATTTGGTTGATAATATTGCTAAATATGCCTTTAAAGGAGACTGTATATGAGGCCTCTGTGTTAAATCTTTTGGTGTCACCAGCCTTGTGTGTTGCTATAGCTCCAACTCATCTAGGTGTCATGTCATGATGCCTTGGCGTTCGTTTGAAAACTCCTTCCGTGTCTTCCGTACAATTTCTGCCGGGTGACATGACACCATAAACCACTTTGTCCTTGCTTTAAGCGTGGTTTATCTAGTTGCCGTGGCGATGATGACCTTGCAGCACATTACCGTGGTACTGCAGCACAAGGTGTTGTGTGAACAAGGAGCGAGAGGAGAGACAAGCGAGAAAGAAAGATATATGGGAGTGGGGGTGGGGGGTGGCAGAGACAGCGGGCGAATAAAATGAGGACAGCTACTATTAAAAGACGAGCCACGCTCACAAAGTTGTTTATGTCACATGATACTCGGAGCGCAAACTTAGCAGAAGGCGAGCAGATTTCTAAGAAGAAGAAGAAGACAGGCTTGCGGGGAGAGAGGGGGAAAGTCTGAAAACGCTGAAGCATGTGCGTGAAGAAAAAACGAAGAAAGGAGAACAGGTGGGGATCAGACGAAGATAAATGAAGAGGGATGAGAAATGTCAAGATGGTATCACAGCAGAGCGCCAGCAGTGCTTTGAAATGGTACAAGACTCCGCTTTTCCACTCCCGACGTTTCTCTCCGATCTCCCCCCCACTTCGTTTATCCCTCCCTGCACTCACCTTGATTTCCCTCTCTCGCCGCGCGTCTCTTGCTAACTTGCGCTAATTGCTCCTGCTCGCCCCGCGTCACTCTCCTCCTTAGCCTCTATCATTTTCCCGTCACCACCTCTGGTCTCCTTCGCTCCATTTGTCTCTCACAGGCCTAACCCGCCCCATCCCCATCTCCCTGACGCTTCTATCAGTCTAAAGGGCAGCTCAGGTCGTTTGGAGATGATATCCCGGCCGGGCGGCGATGTGGTGTAATACGAGGCATCCAGCGTCTTGGTTTTGCTGCTGCAGTCAGCGCCCTTTAACCTCTCGCATTACTGAGTATCCCTTCCCTTCCTCTCTTCGGATAGCACGCCCCGTACTCCACTGACCCCTGACCTTTTGCGCCATGATTACATTTTAGCTCCGTTATAACAATCTGTCTTTCTAATTGAGAAGATTTCCCTGAGAAAGAAAAAAAAACACACACCCACAGCATTTTGATTCGGAGCCCTTCACTGAATTTGCAACACTTGAGGAATGTCTGAACCATCAGCTTACCGCCTAAACAAACAAGTCGTTTTGATTGCTCGACTGCGAATCTGAGGGCTCTTTAACAGATCAGAGTTTACACCATGGTTCTCGTGGGGGATTTATTTTCTTTTCTCTTTTTTTTTGAAGCAAAGTGTTTCCTCTTACTTTTCAACAAGTCTCTGTGTGCCGCATTTTCATACAGTAGATCAGGCATAGGAAACCAAACATGGAGGAGACTGCTTTCTTCTCTCCACCTTCTTCATTTTTCTTTTTCTCTGGAAGTCATTCAAGGTGAATAAATGCCTCAGATCGCTGGCGCCATTTCACTCCGTTTTTGTTTTTTTCCCCCTCATTCTTTCTTTTTTTTTTTCTGTCTGCGCTGGTCGTGGCTCGAGTTAACGTCCCACATGGGTTACACTTAATATCAAGATATACAGCTACACAAACCCCCCAAAAATGTGGTGCTAAGGATGGTAATATTAATTTGTCTATTGGTTGGCCCAACACTTCGTTCCAGACTTTCAAAGCAACGACTGACTCGATTCCCCTGACATTTTGTAGGGACGTTCATGGTACCCAGAGGATGAATCCCGCTGTCATACTGATCTCCTGATTTTTTTCTGTGGTTCCACCAGCAGGCTGACATTTGCTCTTTTTAAGTGAAATGTCACAACAATTATTAGGATGTTGACGAAGATGTGCCACTCAGGAGGATTAACTGTTGTCAACGTGCACCTTCGACTCAGATGGTGACCACGACACGTATCATAAATGCCTTGCATCGTTGCGTATTTTCCTCACAGAGCAGGATTTGATAGCCGCTATCATGGCTAAGAGTCTTGTTTACACACCGTTGCAAATAAAGTTGTAATAAAATATTTTTTACCTCTTCTCATGAAATAATTCTGACAGCGTGATTCATTCTCGATAGATAAAGTGTTTAGTGTAGGAATAAAAAAAAACTGAATGTGTCTGAAAACATATCTGTTCCAATGAAGTAACGAACCGACCAAATTACTGTTGAACGTTGGAAGATTAACGCAACTTTGTCTCTGTGTGCCTGTGTGTGAAATTGGGTATTGGCAATCAGTAATTCCGAAAGGAGTGGCGCCTCTCCGGTCTAAATCAAGTGCAGCTTTTTCCTGGAGAGTCGTCATGGGCGTGAAACGATCGCGAGCGCGTCCAAACGGGTGGCACCGTTTTAGCAGACGGCTTAGCGCGAGATCCGATGGCTTCCCTTAAATGAGGAGCTGCGCGAAGCCCCGGGGACACTCCCGGCATTGCGCTCTGCTTTGTGCAAGATCGCACGTCGACAGCTGAGGCCGGTCAGCATTGAGACGAAATGTTTAGCCGGAATTTTGCTCTGTATACATTTAGTGAAGAGTCTTCGCAGCACGTGTGTGTGTGTGTATATGTGAATGTTAGGGGGGAATTTGAGCATTGGGTGTTTGCGGGTACGTAATATTCCCATCGGTCTCCACCTCCTTCTAGTTCCCAACTTATTACCTTGGCTAGCTGGTATGATGGTGTTATAATATCTTATGCCTCTGGCTATGGGAAATGGCCACATGCATTATTCACACATGCTAAGATGTTTATTGATGACTCCTTCATTTATACATTTCCTCAATGCCAGGGCCATTCCTCAACATTTGTTACCCTTTCGTTTTAATCCTCTGCTTTGACCTGAAAACATAACTCCTTTGAGAAAACCGGCACGTCATTGCCTTTGGACTCAAGGGTAGCGTTGTCTAATCTGATCTATGCACGTTCTCCAGCTGTTTGCTTCCTTTTCATCCGTGCAGTCACTGCGAATGTGGCGTACTCTCTTTTATGTCGGCGCATGCTAGAACTATCGGGATACTTAGCGGGTTTTCCGCTCTGATCTCACATTTTCTCTCTGCTTGGACCCATGACCCCTGAAGCAGCAGCAGCAGCAGCAGCAGCAGCGGTACTGTGGCAGAGCCTCGTTTCTGGCCAACAACTGGTAGCTCGAGTGTGTTTGAATTGAATTAAAATTGGGCATGACAGTACTCCGATACTCTCAAGGACAATAGCTTCCTGATATAATACCAGTGCACTCTTTTCTTCTAAACTTTAAATATCTCACAATATGTTGATCATTTTTTAACTGGAAGGTAAGATGAGGTCATAAATCTGCGGCACTAAAAAGGACTCTGACTTAATGGTACCGATAGTTGATACAGTGAATTATTTAATAATCCTGACAAAGGTACTGCTGGCATCACCGGACCGTGAACTTTCATACGCAACTGCCAGGATGAGAGTCAGCACCCCTAAGTCTGGGGCCATGGTGCTCTGCCAGAAAAGGGTGGAAGTTGGGGTGAATTGCTGCCCAACGTGAAGGAGTTACGTGATGTGTTGGACAGGCGACCTGGCGCTATTAGGTCCGTCACTGTGAAGAGGGAGCTTTTGATTTCCTAGTCAGTCTAAGGTCCAACCTCCTTCGCCTTTTGGTCATAAACCTTCGGTGTTGACCGAAAGAATGACATTGTGGATACAAGTCGCTGAAACGAGGTTCCTCTGTAGGGTTGCTGTGCGCTGCCTTGGAGATGAGGTGTGGAGCTCCTTCACGTCGAAAAGAAACCAGTCAAGGTGGTATCTGCTGAGGATGCCTCTCGGACTCACCTCTTCCGGGCAGACCCAGAATTCACTGGAGGGATTAGAAATATCGACTGGCCTGGGATTGCCTTGGGATTACACGCAAAGGGCTGGAATGTGTTGCTAAACAGACATCTATAATACCATCCTTAGCAACTTGTTGCCACTGTGACCTGACGGATGGATGCCAGAGTTGACCGCGAGGCACTGACTGAAAATTTGTCCTGAAACACAACCACTCCATAAAAAAATTATCCATGTATTTGCAAAAAAATACCTGACTGTTTCTCATAAATACACTTTAATACTCCTGGACTAATTTGCATTGGTATGCAGGCCTGCCTGTGTTTAATAGCATGCGAGAAATACCACCTACCATCCCAACATCTGGGCTTTGCTTGTGCGATGCAGAAATAAAAAGAAAAAGGCAACAGGCGAGGTCAGGAAATGAGTAAGAATAGACGATGCAGAAGACTAATTTTGTCACTCCATATTTAATGCATTGGTAACGGAAGTCCTCGCCGTATTCTCTCTGCTCACCACAGTCGTCCTGCCAGATACAGCGGGCTGCCCTGGCCTCTTGCTTGTGTCCACATGCACGGCTCAAAATATCTGGGCTGGAAAAGTAGTTCACCACAGTGACTGGCCCAAATAAGAGAAGAGAGTGTGACACATAAGCAATGTTTGACCACGTATTTTAATTTATTTCCTTCTTTTAGTTCGGACATTTTAAAGGTTTAAAAATGATGATCATGTATGTTCCAGTGTCTTTTTTAAAATTTTTTATTCATCTTTTTCTCAAAATGACTTGCGGTATATATATATATATATATATATATATATATATATAGCAACTTTCAACCTGACTCAACTTCTGTTTCAGTTTATGATTACTTTCACTTCCCATCATGCATTGTGACAGCCCAGACAGAAGGATGCACAGCACTCAGAGAAACACATTAAATATTTTTAGTTTTTTTTTACCAATTTTTTTAAAGGTCACTTTGGTGTCTTTGGTTGCAGATCTCATAACCTTTCACAAACATTTCATTTCTTACATCATTCATCAGCGTTGCCGATTGATTTTCTGGCATTTTTGTTTTTACCAGTAGTGTTGCGCAGCTGATTGTAGACTCACGGACGTTTCCCACCGGCATCTGAACAATCTCAGCAGGCCCATCAGACACAGAGGAGCCTACTACCAGGTTTCAAAGTACAGATCTGACTCTACAGTCAATGCACCGCGAATTAGATGTTAGAAAACGTGCACATTTAGGAAGAGAACTACAGCATGAATCATAGATCAATCCCAGGTACTCTAAGTTGTTGGTAATTTTAAAGTTGTCCACACGTTTCGGCCTGGATCGCTGCTTTATATAAACCGGTGTCACATTTTAGCATATTCATAAAAACAATACATCTGTCAGAGTGTGGGGGACCTAGGAGTGATATAACCACACGTGGGCTGTAGGTTTGGGGGCACTTATTGTGAGCGTAGCAGCTGTAGGAGTTTTTCTTTTTTTTTTTTTTCAGCATCCGGAGTGTGTTTGGATGAGTGGGCTTAAGGAGCACGCAGGAAAGAGTGCAATACAATTAAAGAGGAAAATATGACCCGTGTTTTCTCTCTCTCTCTCCCTCTCCCTCTTTCATAATGACCTCATCTAGTCATTACCTCGCTTGTCTTTCCTGGCCACCTGCCAGCGGCGACGGTGGACCCACCTAACTAGCTGAGTGGCCGTTTCCAATCTCACCAGGGATGAGCAGATTAATAACTCCCTAATCGATACGATACAGACACGCAAACACTCGGCGCTTGTTACTGGTAGCTATGAAAAAGTATTGATTAGACATTTTCACAGCAAACGCCTTTTTGAGATGTGATTATTTTGTGAATTGACGGCTGAGGAACGGCATATATGGGGCATCCTTGACGGTTATATTTTATGTGTATTCATTCTTTTTTTGTGATTCTTTATGTTCATTTTGATTAAATTATTACAGTATCATGACAGGGATTATTATTATTATTATACATTTGAAATCTGAGTCTGAATCATTCATACATATTTACACCATTCAGGCATAACATTATGACTACCATCCTGATATTGTGTAGGTTTCCCTTGTGCCTCCAAAACAGTTGTGACTCATCAGAAAATGGACATGGGCCTTCTGAGGGTGTCCTGTCTGGCAACAGGATGTTATTAGTGAGGGAGGGCTTTGAGGGGAGGGACCTGTGTGGATCATCTCATAGATACTTGATCAGTTTGGGATCTAGGGAATTTGGAGGCCAGGTCAACAGCTTGTGCTGTTTTTCACGTTTTTTTGAGTTGTTCCTAAACCGTTTTTATGTGTGTGTGCCTGTGTCAGGCTGCATTCTGCTGGGATGGGCCCCATTGCTATGGGGTGGGGGTGTCTGGTCTGGTCTAGGTGGGTGGTAACATCCACACGAATGATTGCCAGGTCCAAAAGTTTCCCAGCAGAACACTGAGTTGTCACAAGATGGTCAATGTTGTTTACTTCTCCTGTCAGTGGTTTTAATGTTGCGGCTGATCGATGTATTTATGTTATAGAATACTACACACAAAGATTTATACACATAATTCTTTCCACTTCCTCTCATTTTTCTCTGTCTCTCCTCTCTCTCTCTCTCTCTTCTTCTTCACTGTCATCCTTCGAAATAAATTGTCTGTGGCTGAATGCTTCAGCTTTACTGTTAGCAATACGCTGTTTGAATTTCCAGTTGAGAGCTTGAAACTCTCGGCGAGGGCTGCTGCTAGAGAAGATGTACGAGAGAATGAATGTTCAAATGAAGCTATGAATCCAACTGTGTTGTTGTGCGAGCCTATTAACCTTGTGTTTGAGAGCATGTGTGTGTGTGTGTGTGTGTGTGTGTGGGTTAAGCCCTGTTCCACTGACACTCTTCCCTCCTTCTCCACAGAGAGAAGTGCCTTCATTTGCTGACCCCTGTGGCTGTTTGGCTCCACTGAAGCCGCCCGTGCCTCTGTGCCTGTCCATGTCCGCGGGAGCTGCCAGCCACACCAGGAGCACCAGGACTGCCATGACTGCCAGCGCTGTCCACTGAGGCTGTCTCCGCGCCGCCGACACCTCCCTCCTCCCCTCCGACTCCCGCCTCTGTCTGCCAGCCAGACGTCCCTCCATCCATGCCACTCAGCCCTCTTCCTCCTCTGTGGAAGTCGAACACCTTCCCCCTCCTCTGCGGACAGAGCCTGATAGCGAGGATTCGCGGCTTTTATCGGCTCCCGTGAGCGGAAGGAGATCGCCTCTTTGCTGTCCCCCTCCCACGGCCTCCTTCTCCTCCTCCTCCTCCTCCGACCTTCTCTTCCTCTTTCTCCTCCTTCCCTCTCTCCTCCAGCCCCGCATCTTTTCATCATGGGCCAACTCGGTCGATAATGTGTTTTGCCATTCGTCTCATCTGACAGTTCAGCCGAAGAGCAGGCAAGGCGAGGGAGAGAACCGGTGTGTGTGTTTGAAAGAGGGAGATTACAAAGCAGACCTCTGTGGCCATCACCAGCCCAGGCCTTGGGTGACAGGCACTGAAGGATTCCTATTTGAGCCACAAACAGACTCTTAGGATGGGCCGCAGGTGGTAGGCGAGTCCAAGGCCTCACGGGCATCACTTCAGAATCGGACTCTAGGGAAAATAAACCTCTAAAGTCTGGCTTTTTCCCTTGTATTTCTGCAACATTTCTTATTAAAGTACGTACATAAGTGAGCCCGCTGGATATCCCCTCGCTCCACTCGACGTCACCTGTCTGGTTTGAAATGGCGGTGAATGTGACGCCGATCCGGGACACAAAGTGGCTGACGTTGGAGGTTTGTCGGGAATTCCAAAGAGGAACTTGTTCGCGGCCGGACAGCGAGTGCAAGTTTGCCCACCCTGCCAAGAGCTGTCAAGTGGAGAACGGCAGAGTCATTGCCTGTTTTGACTCACTCAAGGTGAGTATGGCATACACCTGCGAGATTCATTCATCAATCGTGCTTTCTTTCTCTAGCTCGCAGCGCCGCCTGTAATTTAGTTAGGAAGAAACAGTATAACCAGGCATTGATGCAGAACTTTGAAAAAGATTCAGTTATAATATGAAAGGAAACAGGAGGTTGATTTTCCCTGTTGACTTTCTAACAAGTGCCGCGCCTTTCGGAAGGGGACGGCGTGTCTTGGTAAGCTGAGATGAGGTCGTAATCGCATTAACATCTGTGAATCAGACTCAGAGTTTCCTTCACAGGCGCATAACTTTTTTTTGTGCAAGACTGTCGGTTGGCACGTTGCGAAAGATTCTGTGTGATCGTCACATCAACAGGCTGAATGGGAAATAAAGAAGTGGGACGGCATGCCGTGTGTTTCGTATGTGAGCCTAGCGAGTGTATGTCTGTGTGTTATTTTGAGGTCACGCTGCACAGCGGGGTGTTCTCAGAAGGCTCTGTAATTTACTGTCTATTTTTGCCCTGGCACTGAGACAACACACTCCCACCATGCGGCTCCTCTCACAGAGACGAGGGGAAGAAAAATCAGACAGCGGAGGGGATGGAAAAGACCGAGCAAAACAGACCGGACCGGGCCAAGGAGTTATGAGGAAAATAAAAATACATAAATCATGGCATTCATTACAAAACACTATGTATTAAGCGTGGGGGGAATTGTTTTTTATCTGGCGCTCAGAAGTGCTGCCGATTAGAACGTCTCCGGTCCGCAACCAAAGCTCTCGAGTTTAGCTTTGATTGAAACTTTCATAATCAGTTGAATTTTTGTGTCGGCAGTCATTAATGTCTTTTTGTCAATGTCAACAACCCTCTCTGCTCTGAAAACTGTTAACACACTGCAGCTGTTTTGCTTAACACGTTTTGAAAGAAACGCAAATTGCCGCTTGAATGCAATTTACCGGATATGTTTTGGCCCCAGCAGTCTTACGGTGCACAGACGTTTGCAGAAGAAGTGCAGTAGTAGACGGTCGGTAGACGTAGCGCAGACGTTTGACACTGGAAACTGAGGGTGGCAGCGAAAATATTTCATTTGAGGAGGTTTCTGCTTTTGGTCGGTGTCGCCGTTAACCGCCGTGTTCTCACGGTCGTTGACGCTTTCACCATCACAGGCACCATCGAGTGGTGGCACACAAACATTTGGTAATGACAATGACACGCAAACTACGGCTCGAGGCTAATGAGAATATATCTTAATTATTGTATCACGGCCTTTATTTAACCAGGAAAACCTTGTTGTGATTAAAAATCTGCTCTGGTCAAGACAGGCAGCATCACTAATTATAGGGTTGCACACAAGATTACAGGCATCCGTGTTACAATTTACACGGAAATAAAGATCTAGTTACAGAATCACAATAACATTCGTCAAATTATTGTCACAAGCAGACAAAATATGCACAACCAGATGAGGCTGCTTCCAAGTCATTTAAAATGACTCCTAGCTTCATCTGGTGATACCAACTCTGTAAGATTTATGTAATTTTGCAATGGATTTCAAGCAGAGGGAGCAGCATACTTAAATGCCCTTAGGTCCAATTTGGCGCAGCCTTTAGGATAGCATAGTAGGAATTATACTGGCAGCAAACACAGTAACTTCCTGTACTATTTTGAAGCCTGTAGAAAAGGAAAATTGACCAAGAATAGCGTTATATGAATATAAATATGCCAATGGTTAAGACAAGGCGGAACATCCAACTCTAGCTTTGCTGATTTGGTCAAAAGCCAAACTACCGGACAAAGAAAACGTCGGCCCAGTGATGACTTTATTTGAAAAATCAGTGGAGTTGTTATTTTGAGGCAACCCTCCAGAAGTTGTGCGCCATATTTCAAGGCAGTCGATGCCTTTGAACAGAGCCGTCGATACAATTTATCCTCTGGAGAGTCTGAAAAAATTGATGTGTTCAATGATTGACTTTTTTTTTCAGTCTTGGTCAAGGTGAGAACATGGGTGAGGCTAAAAACTAAAAAAAAAAAAAGAAGACTGATTCCTTTGCCTAAGCCAAGGCAGGGGACAGAAAATATAACCATAAAGATTTTAATCATGCTTTGGTTGCCTTGAGCACAAGGTGTAGATAGAACAAATAATAATATCTGTCACTGAAAATGCTTTGCATGCGTCCAGTATCATTTGATACAAGCTGATGAAATAATCTAACCTTGGTGGCCTTTCCGGACTAAACGATCAGGCAGCAGAAATAAAGATCTTTTCAGTAAGTAACACTTATAATCCTTATGGAAACAGGACACCGCTGTGAGAACCCATACTCGGTGAGTTTGCAGTACATCTGGTGACGCTTAGTTTGCCAGCAACAGCGAGAGAGTGTGGAAAGGGTGACAAATGGCAGCATGTGTCGTGGCTGAGAGCCAGACGTAAATACTGGCCTTCTGTAATATACTGTTTTGTATATAAATTACATGTTCGGCACATGTTGAGTACACTTCACACATGCGCTCGCACACCCACTGCTGCCTCATTATTTCAGATTGCGCTAATACATAGGATTCAGCGATATCAGTAAAGTCAATCTGGGTGTTTTGGCCGGCGCGGGCGCAATGATTCTGGATCATAGAGTTTCGACTGCTGTGTTGTGCACTTGTCCTGTGATTTGTCTCCTATCTGATTGGCAAGCAGGGTGTTATTCAGTGTAACTGGAGAGCGGAGCTGGAAGTCAGTCAAGCCGTCCGGGCCTGCAGCTTACCTCGGTATATGCCTAGGGTGGATCTCCTGTTAAGCCGGGCGCTGTGTTATTAGAGTTATGGGCTGTTTGGTTGGAGCTCCGATGGCTCGCGCGGGTTCGGTTGGTGCAGGTGAGACGGGAATGGATGAGGGGGAGTTGCTGGGGCATTGCGCGGATCATGAAAACAGACAGGCAGACTGAGCCGGAGAGGGCAAGAGCAGGCGCAGCAGGGAGTGTGCGAGGAAGCATAGCACAATGCACAGAGCCCGTCCCTGCTCACAGTGCCAGGGCATTCCACAGTCTACCTCCCTTCCCTGCCTTCATGACAGAATGATAGATCTACTTTATCTGCAGACGAATTCATAATACATAGCTAGGCATGGGGAGAGGGGCAAGGGGATAAGGGAAGGACAGGCAGGAGGAAGTGAAGGGAAAAAAAAGAGAGAGTAAAGGGATGGATGGTGGTAAACGTGGCTTCCCGCTACTGGACAATTTGTCATACCAACCCGCCCTTCATTGCTTTTGAAAAGCAGGCCAGCAACAGAAGGGAGGGCTTGTAGCAGGAGGAATAGAAACGCACATGGGAATCTGTCTTACTTTTTCCATCTTTCCCTTCACATTCAAACAGCCCTCTGCACTCTCACCAGCCGGTCCGTTTAAACAAATGCCTTCCCCTCGCACACTTCATTCAGTCGTCCAGAGACGTGTCAAAAAAAAGGTATTCGTCAGCGGTCGAACGCGGTGGAAAGTTCCATTTGACGGCCGGTGTAAGAGATGTGGAGGGATGGAGGCGGACAGGAAATGAGTCAGAGCACAAACTCTGAAAGGATTGACCGATATTACGGAGGGGCTGACCCTCTCGGCCCGGACTCACAAAAATAACTCCGAAAATGTTCACAAAGGCGCAAGGAGGATTTCACATAGTGTTAATTTGCTGGGAATGCTGCTAAAAATAGCTGGATGGAAGAGATAGCTCAACCTCTGCATTATGACACAGCTGCTTCATCAGTCTTGTAGTGTGGAAAAAGTAATTTATTTTCATCAGCATGCTTTCAGGTCATCGTTTTCTTTATTTGATATTCCATTGAGAATCCAAAATTAGTTGTCTATGAATGGGAAACAGGAAAACGGTAAAAGCTCTGGTTTTAGAACGTTTGATGATTTTATGCGCGGATCAAAACTAGAAACTTTAAAAAGGGATGAGTTTAATCTTATATTTAATATCTGCGATGTATTTTTTGTGACCTGGAAGTCAGCCCGAAGTCTCCACATCTTCCATCATTTTGACAACTGCTCGGCTTGACTGGAGCCCTGATATAGTGCACAGTTATGGTGGGAAATGAACATGTAACTCTAAGGCTTATTGGTAGTTTGGACTACCACTTCTGTTGTGTTGTGTTGTTAACCATTTCATCCAGAGCACTTTGTCCTTATTGATTAACTGAGAGGTTTGACGCTGATTCACGTTTGCACATTTGTTTGGTGATGCCAAGTTAGCCTGACATGTGACGGTGAGATGAAGGTTCTGGGTAGATGTTCGCAACCCATCTGCTGCTGACTTTTGTAAATTGCTGCTTTTAAGCATAGCAAAAACAGTCAATGAAGTATTTTTTTTTGGCAATCTAAACCAAACCTCAAGACCACAAGATCAGAAATTAATCTTCCGACTCTTCCGCTAAACAAGAAGAGTCGCAAGTTAGTCTTACCAGGCACAGACAACAAACAACCAACACTGAACTCGTTGAGCAAGTTTGAGAGAAATGTATAAAAAAAAAAAGAAGAAGCTGGTATTTTTCTTTTGGCTACTGCTGAAAGAATTCAGCAGCTTGTTGCCATTAGCAGCTGGAGACAAAGCTGGGCTCTCTGCAAGTGAATAAAAAGCAAATCTGGGGGTATTTAGACTGACGAAATACAATAAACTTACCATTGGGATTTGATGGGAAACAGGTGAGAGTGGGCCAAAAAGCTTCAGGGGCTCCAGTGCCGTATGACAAAGTGGCTTCCGATGACTTGGTAATTCCTTCTTATTAGGATTTTCATTTTGATGTTTTTTTTTTTCTAAAATAGTGTTATTGTTGGAATCCGATATAACATTCGGAAGCTGCTGTTTTGTGTAAAAACGTTAGAAGCTACGTTAAAAGCTATACTCGCTACCGAATGGTGCATTAAGTGAAAAGGTTGTTTGTTTCCTTTTGCTATTGAAAATGGACCAGAAATAGAGAAGAGTTGATTTTGTCCCTAAACCTCTAAATAGAGTTTGTTGCTTAGTGTTTACACACAGTCTAAAAAACCCACTCAGAACTCACAGTTTAAAAACGGTGTTGCATAAAAAACTTCAAAGTGGTCATGGATATACATGTATACATTAGTAGTAATTGCCTTATGCTGTTAAGGGTGACGTTAAAAGCTATCTATACTCCAGATGCATTTTCTCTGCGTGTATCTGTTAGAACTAGAGCTCGGAAAGAAATAAAAGCATGAAAGGTTGCAATTTGCCGGTTTCTATCAACCACGTCCCCCAGGCCATATTTACAACCAAAAAAAAATGTATTAAATTAAAATACAACTCATTAAAAACTAAAAATTTCCACGGCTAAATTATTATGAAGACTGCCGTAGACAGGTGCAATCGATGCTAACATTTAAATTCTTATAGAAAGTCTGAACTTTAAACACCACCTAATTCTTTTCTTTATTATTATTTTTATTATTATTGCCTACAGGTTAAGATAACCTTTCGTGTACTTCATTACGCTGTACTTTAATTTGTAGTGCTCACATGAAGCAATGTGATATTCCCACTGTCTAGTGAGTTTGTTAAGCCTGGGCAGGACTTTATTGTTTGTTTTATGGTAATACGTGGTCTCCTGAAAAAAAAATTCACTCACATGTGTCTTACATTAATCAAAGAAGAGATAAAAAAAAAAAAAAAAGCCAAGAATGTGTCTCCATTTATGTTGTGAGAAAATGTGGCACTGTGTGCATCCCCACAGAGTCCTAGTAGCGTCTCCTAACTTGTGACTTCAAGAAGCAAATCATCTATGAGTACTGGTAGCTGTATAAAGCTGTTTGTTAGTCAGACTCCTTCTTTTCTCTTGGTAGCCCTCATTCATCTATGTCACATTCTCAGCATTCCCATCCTTGTAGTGTAAGCTCAAGTTTCTGATGTATTATGACCAATTACCTGTTAGTTGATTTATACTAATTACCCAGTTACACAACAGAGGTATTTCTCTTTGAATGGAGCCAAAAGAGAATGTCACAGAAAAAAAAAAATGCGTTTATGAGAAAGCCATTGGTTTGATTTAATTTCTCTGGCTCGTTGCCACAGATTGTCAAATGAAAAAGTAATCCACAGACCAAGGCCAACGCTGACAAAGAGAAAGTTCAACAAAGACCCGACCAAAATTCTTTGCAGCTGAAGTAATGAAATGCTTCAGTCGCTCGATTTCTGGACAGTGTATGCTCTGACAATTATTTACCGAAGATGAATTCGTATTTGGCAATTCAGGAGTGTTTATCACACTCTCGGGGCGACCAGACTTAAATCTGTTGTGTGAAAACAAGGATGGGGAAATGGAAAGACAGATGCTGCTTCTTCCTGGCCATTTAGCAAAACTTAAACTTACTTGGAAATTCTCTGAAGGCAACTATCCATGGGGGGAGCTCCTCCAAGAACTTTATACCCTCAAAAGGTTTATTGCATTAGCAACGTCAATAGTAACACAGAAGTGACATGCTAGCTGGTTAGCGATTAGTTTAGCAATGTCACTTAGTTCTGCTTAGTAAAGCCTGGTCACTGTCAGTCCATTTCTCTTAGTTTAGACCTTCTGTTTGCACAGCTAACACTGTACAATGACGTGAGATAAAGCTTGGTAATGCTTGGACTTCAAATCAGGTGGCAGTAGTCTTCTATTTGTCAATGGAAAGGGGAAAACCAGACGACCTACTGTTAGCCGGAAAGCTAGAACGAGCTTCAAACCTGGCCTCTCCTTAATCACGCCAATCAGTCGGGCTACAAATGATTAATTCTACTTGATTATGTCAAGGAGAAAAGATTAATTTGAATGATCAGATTAGATTCTGTGTGACCTGTAAACTTTGTTTTGTTCACTGCCACCTCTCGTGCACTGGTTCGCTAAGCTAATCAGCCAGTCAGAGGGATCTCTCTCACCAGCGCGCTCCGCCACTGATTCAAAGTATTGAAACAGCAAAAAAAAAGTTGCCTCCTGAGGTCTGACTAGAGTGTAATGAAAACTTGTTGTTGTGTATTAATGTTACTCCGGTGTTTTGGGTTTCATTAGGCATTATATGAGACGACGATTATACTTGCAATTCCGCGTCAATGAGAACTAGTGAATGTGTTATTATTACAAGGGGCACTGCTCACTATAATCTCCGCCATACTGCTGTACATAGCGCCTCTATAATTACTTTAAACAGCCTGTTAAAGTGTATATTAGGTTTTATAGAGCAGAGTTGGTGCCAGAAGGGTTTTCAAATTATTTTTTTGAAGTTGCATATATAAGAAGCACGCACTCAATGGATGCAGAAAAGCTAATAGATAGATAGATAGAGAGATACTTTATTTATCCCATGGGAAATTCAGTCTCCAGTAGCATCGTTACATAGAGACAGGTGGAATAACAGTCAGCAAGAAGGGTAAAAGAATAAAAGCATAGTGAGGTACAATGTATAAAGGCATACACCGATCAGGCATAACATTATGACCACTGACAGGTGAAGTGAATAACATTGACCATCTTGTGACAATACAATGTTCTGCTGGGAAACTTTAGGATCTGGCATTCATGTGGATGTTACTCAGACATGTACCACTCACCTAGACCAGACCAGACCAGGAACCCCCACCCCACAGCAATGACACTCCTTGATGGCAGCAGCCATCCCCAGCAGGATGTAGCCTGACACAGGCACAAACACAAAAACAGTGTTGACCTGGCAAGTATCTGTGGGATGATCAACAGAGGCCCCTCCCCTCAACCCATAGGACCCAAAGGCCCCCACTAACAACATTCTGTTGCCAGACACCACAGGACACCCTCAGAAGGCCCATGTCCATTCTCTGATGAGTCACAACTGTTTTGGAGGCACAAGGGAGACCTACACAATGTTAGGAAGATGGTCATAAAGTTATGCCTGATCGGTGTATATAGTCACAATACACAGACAGAGCATCTTAAACCCAAGCTGAGCAATATGGGAACGCATGGTGACCTACATATAAAGTATACTTCAGAGTCCTTGGGATGACACAAAAAAAATGTAAAGAGTGAGTGCAAGAGAGAGAGGAAAGGAGAGAGATAATAAAAGAATAGGTAAGGTGGTATGCATCGAGATGAGAGCCCAGTCGAAAACAGACAGAGGTGTGAGTCTGTGTGAGTGTGTGTGCGTGCACAGTGTACAGAGGGATGCGGTGCATTGGATAAGAGCTCTTTGAAAAGGAGACGTTCTCCAGCAGTGTTAATCTGCTTGGTATCTGTATTCTACTGTCATGCTCCCCGCTCTCATCCTCTCCTCTCATTACCTCTGTTAATCTGTCTACTCAACCCATCCTACAACCCGCCCCCCCATCCCTCCCCTCCCCTCCTTCTTTTTTTTTTTCTCTTCCAAGCGTCCCAGACACTTTCATTTCACACACAGTGATTTTTATCTTTTATCGCTTTTCATCATATTTTGGGGAGACATTTGTTTGTCTGGGGATTTGTTCTTTTTCAATGTGGCCAGCCATCAGGAAGAAATTAATCATGCTTCCACGACAGACACTGCTTACGTGTCTCCGTCGCGTCCTCGTACTTTGGTCTGCGGGGCATCTGCGCTTGTACTAAGTGTGCATTTAAAAAAGCGATGTGCGACAGGCTTTTTAAGCTGTATAGCTGTATCTGAGCAGTCTTAATTTTGAGCCACAGTTTGGCGCCTGTTTGATAAAAGCTTGTTGGTTTTTCTTTTTGGTTGTGAACGGTGCTGGCTTGGAAGAAAAAAGGATGTGTTTTCAAACTGAGTCAGTCGAGTCAGAACTCAAGCCAGAACTTTCTCTCTTTATACCATTTCCAATACCTCAACTCAGAGTATGTTAATTTTTGAAACCACTCATCTCTTCTCTTCCCCGAATTTAAAATGTGTTTTTTTGTTGTAACTTCATAAGGTATATGCACATCTTATTGATACATATGCGGACAGTCACTGTGATTTACAGTATGCATTGATTCAAAATATGATTTATTCGGGCAACATGGTGGTGGTACCCCCTTAACTTTTAGTTGTTGCCTTATGGCAAGTAGGGTCTTGGTTTGAATCTGCCTTTTCTGTTTGGAGAGGTTTGCTGAGTGGTTTTCTCTGCAGGTTTCCTCTCACATTGCAAAGACATGCTAGCATCAGGCGCAAGTGTGCATATAATTGGTAGTTTGTTTGTCAGTGTTAGATCCATGACGCACCAAGCTGATGGTCGACGGTTTGCTCGTATTTAGCTTTTCCTAGCTTCCTAACCTCCCAGGTGATCCTAGCCCCTCTCGTGTCCCTTTGACGAATGCAGACTACTGCCAGACTACTGGTATGAAGTTATTTCCTTTCACGTAGGTGCAGAATGCATGCGCCAGCTAGCCATAGGCTGCAGAAACGTGTCCAAGTGCAACATTTTGGTCCAGACACAGGTGGCGAGAGGTGACGTCAAAGTCAGCCTTGCAAATAGTTTCCTGGTGTCGGTTTTGTGGGCCTTTACCTTTTGACCTGTGATGGACTGGCGACCTGCCCAAAGTGTACCCCGCCTCTCGTCCAATGCCAGCTGGGATAAACTCCAGCCCCTCGACCTTCTACAGGATGAGTGTGCATAGATGATTGAAGGTTTACTCAATTACAGACGTAAATAACAACATGTTGCATTTATTATTTTTCCAACTGTTAGCTAAATTGCTTTTCCAATCTAGTGAAAGCTAGTTAGCCTAGCTTGCTAATATTACCACCGTTTCCCACTTGGACTTTGCGCTATTGCAGTAACTAACACAACCACTGTAAAACTAAATATTAATTACAGTTTTACCAAATGGGTACACAGACCAAAAGTCACCAAAGATGTGTATTTACTGATGCGGTTAGACTCTAGAACGGCCTTATTAGTCAATGTCAGAGTGATAGCAGGATCTACACCTGTGGTTATGGTTAAGTAGAGATTTATTTTGTATTTTGAACTAGGGGTCGTTGTCTAAGAGATGCTTCAAAACATAAATGTCTGTGGGTGTTCTCCTTCCTTCATTGAGAATCCAAATTTTTATAAAATCTATATTTTTGGTCAAACTAAACAGGATATGCTATATTTGATTTTCTCGCCCATCCTACACAGGGCATTATAAAAAGAAGCTTTTTTTTTTATTAGCAACATTGCCAGGAAATAAGCAGCCAACCCACAGCCAGCAGCTATTAACTTTGTCTGCCTCTATTCATGAGCAGCCCCCCCCCCCCCCCCCCCCCCGAAGCGTCTCCTCTAAATGTCTCTCTGTCCTCAGAGAGGCCACCATTTCTACATCCATCTGTGGATACGCTGCATCAGCACAGACACACGCACGCGCACACAAACACACACATCCATCTTTAAACATGCTGCATCAGCATGGAGACATGACACAACTACACCGGAGCCAA
This sequence comes from Chelon labrosus, assembly GCF_963514085.1. Taxonomy (NCBI): domain Eukaryota; kingdom Metazoa; phylum Chordata; class Actinopteri; order Mugiliformes; family Mugilidae; genus Chelon; species Chelon labrosus. The sequence goes on from NC_140346.1 coordinate 19,092,283, forward strand.
AATACATACAAGGGCATTCAGGAATAGCCTCCCACCCCATGCAAGCGTCTCTCTTTCACCTTTTGGCACCCTTCATTCTTCAACTTTTAATCTTAATGTCACCCTCTTCTAGACTGAGTCGGTTTTCTAGCATTGCAAACCTCTGCATGTGTTTTTTTTTTACCAAGCCGGAGGGCCCTGGACATTTAGAGAGTCTGAAGGTAATATCAGCATCTCTGCGTGCTGAGTCGTGATGTCCCATTGCTACTGCTGCTCCTGCTGCTACTGCTGTTGTGAACAGAATATATAATCAGTTATGGTCTGATCCATTCCTGTAAGTCTGTGTCAGCCCCCCGTCCCCACTTCACCGAACTAACTCCACGTCTTTCTCCGTGTGCACTGATCGCCTCCCCGCCTTCTCCTCTCCCTCCGATCCACCTTTACCTCACCGTCTTCTGACAGCTTTTAAAGCACGCCATTTGTAAATCTTTCAGGGCGATGCAGTAAAACAAACATTTAAATTAGGCTGTGGACAAGCAAGGTGTACGTGGGCGGAGGGTGAAGTAAATGGAGAGTGGGAGCAACAGAACATTAATTCACAGCGGGACGGAGGAGTCGTCTATTTAGAAGCGCCGTAATTCTGTCTTTCCTCCGTCTCCTCTTCCCTCCATCTGTCACTGACCCTCTGCTCTTCATCTGATCTCAGGAGTTTGGGCTTGATGCAGTCGCCCCTGTTATCGCTCACTCTGGACACATCAACACACAAATCGACACAAACAGGAAACAGTTGCTGTCAACACACGCACACACACACTCTGACACGGACACACTGATCCTGCTAAAGTAGAAAGAGTTTTGTAACATCATGAGTATTCACCTCAGGTAGGTAATCATGCTAGAGTGGCTTTGGTGCCTGGATAATGGTATTGCAGTCTACAACAGACAGGAAGTTGGAGGCTGGGCAAGTCTCTGCTGTATCATTTGATGTGTTGAATTGATTATGTATGCATGTGTCGTTATGGAAGCGACGGCACAATAGCTCTTAAATCCCAACGTAATGGAATAGGGAAATTAAAATGGGTCAGGGGAGAGTTTGCATGATCAAAGAGGGAACAAAAGGCAAATGTGTTATTGGTTTGGATTGAGCATGACGTAAGGAGAAGCGATGCAGAGGTAAGCTTTGCCACTTGTGCCGCTAAGAGGTTAAAAGTTGGGGTTTTGAGTGAAACGTGTGAAATTGGATGGATTTCAATTAAATTAACGTCCCCACAGGATAAACTGCTTTAACTTTGCAGATCCCCTTTTCATCTCGCGCCACCATTCAGACGGAATTATGCTGCGGCAAATGCTTGCAATGCCTGCTAAACAACAACAGTTTGCATTGTTATTGTAGGCGTGTTAGTGTGCTGTGTGAACATTTAGCCCAAAGCATCTGTCTGGTTATGTTTAGGGACTATCTGCATTTGCTTAGGATTAAAGAATGATCAGGGTCTTGACTTAACAATGAAAGTGACTTAAATACCAGGATGTTAATAATGAGTAACAATGACAGCTATTTGTCAGTTTCATTTCACTGAAAAGCAAATTCTATTACTTTACCAATTAGCCATCAAGCATTTAGCTTGGCTGGTTATATTTAGAGACTAATTGCATTTGCAGGAATGATCAGGATCTTGGCTAACTCCTGAAAAAGTAAAAAAAATAAAAAAATAAAAACTATTTGTAAGTAATAAATAGCTTTTCATTGAAAATGTAACACATGTTTCTATTCCACTCTAGTGAAAGCTAGTTAGCTCCACTTGCTAATGTTAGCACCATTTTCCATTTGGACTTTGCATTGTAGTAACACCACCACTAATGTGACTAAAAAATAAATAAAATACAGCTACTTTACCAGTTACCCATCAAGCATTTAGCTTATGTTTAGCAATTTTACTAATTGCATTTGCAGGAATGATCAGGGTGTTGGCTAACTACTGGAAAAGTAAAAATAACCACTATTTGTAAATAATAAATTGCTTTTCATTGAAAAAGACAACCCCGCGACCCTTAAAAAGAACCCCCTCGACCCTTAACAGGAATAAGCGGGTATAGAAGATGAATGAATGAACGAATGAATGAAAAAGACAACACATGTTTCTATTCCACTCTAGTGAAAGCTAGTTAGCCTTGCTTGCTAATATTAGCACTTGTTTCTACAAAGACTTTGCATTGTAGTAACTACCACCACCACTGTAACTGAAAAATAAAATTAAATAGAGATACTTTACCAATTAGCCATCAAGCATTTAGCTTGGCCAGTTATGTTTAGAGACTAATTGCATTTGCAGGAATCTCGGCTAACTACTGAAAAAGTAAAGGAAAATAACAACTCTTTGTAAGTAATAAATTGCTTTTCATTGAAAAAGTAACAAGTTTCTATTCCAATCAAGCTAGTTAGCCTCGCTTGCTAATATTAGCACCATTGTCCACTTGGACTTTGCACTGTAGTACCTAACGCTACCACTATAACTGAAAAATAACTCAGCTAACTACTGAATAATTAAAAAATAACAACTCTTTGTAAGTAATAAATTGCTTTTTACTGAAAATGTCACACATGTAAGCTTGTCTAATGTTAGGAAGCTAGCTAAGAACACATGACTATATAAATAAAATTGAATTGAATTGAATGACTTTCAAATAAGACAACTTTAGAGTCAGATTTTCCTATTTCTTCTCCTTTTGTTGCTAACCGGCAAAAAGTATTAGCAAAACAAAATAAGCAGTGTGCCAGTGTCGCCATGAGAAGGGTATAAATCATGACAAAATTTCTTAGTTCTAAAACTTTCTGCGACATCATGCATAATAAAATATAGGCTTGCAGATATGCAATTATTTAGTTGTTAAGCCCAACTTGATTAATGCAGCTAAAAAATAATAATATATTTGCACATGATGCATGCATTTATTATCGTATATTAAACAAAGTTTCATGTTAGATCTGTAATTTGTTTAAGCATTTATTTCAACCTAACGACCTTCGCATCGGGGAGTGGGGGTGGGGGGGTGCAAGACAAGCCTTGTCAGAGCGTGATTTCTGTCTTTGCGTCATTGTCATCTGCGTGTTTGTTGTCTAACTTTTTTTCCCCCCGCAGTCATAAACATGCATTTATGAATTTACTCATTGCCCCCATCACTCACTCCTTTAATTAGAAAATAATCAGAGTTGGATGAGGGCTTCATTAAATCTCATCCTTGGGAGCCATCAGCCACGAACACAGGAGCATGATATTTATCACGCTTATGAAAGGAACTCACATACCTCCTCTCACGTTTGTTTTTCTCTGCCCGGCGATACAACACTGGTTGGGAGGACAGCATCAACAGACAGAAGAATGATCAAGCGATGAAGCCAAGGAAAGACTGGGCTTTTTAATGGAAGGGAATAAAGTGAGAAAATGGGAGGGACGGACAAAATGTGAAGGAGTAGGAAAAGGAGAAGAGGGAAAGATCATTAGAGAAGTGCTAATTAACAGAAACCACACTGTTTAGCAGCACTTTGTCTCCATACAATATTGATCCTTCATGACCATTATGGAGCGGATGTTTTCTGCTGCTTCTGGTGGAGGTTTTCTCTTTCCCTCTGTTTCTTTCAAAAAAAAAAAGCTACTGCATCAACTCTGATTCACCTGTAAAACCCACTCGTCTTTACCACTCCAAAACATGCAAGTCATGCTTCGAGAAAAGAAAAGAAAAACCCGCACATGCACGAACCCAGTGGGCCAGTTCTGTGTGCGGAAATGCCTCTGTCTGTAATTGCATCATCGTGACATTAAATATGAGGCAAAGAACGCGATCTCTGCGGAGACAGGCAGGCAGGAGGGTGGTGTCAAGCGAGCAGATTAGCTCAAGACAGGAAAAGAGACTGTGCAGCTATGAAATGGAGTGGAAGAGATTGAACGAGTGACGGATGGCTGCATAGAAATCAAATGTTGTAACGTGGACAGTGATGGACAGATGGCGGGGGAAGGAACTGCAGATAGATGGGGTATGGATGGAGAGAAAGCAATAACGGAGAAGGGGAGCGTGAACAGGAGTCGTGTCAGTCGTTTGTTCGCCGCGTGCGGGACTGAAGAATGTCTGTAATATCCCTTTATTGTTACAGTGCATGTTGCGGTGCTCGCTGTCGGACATTGTGATTCTTCAAGAGGCTTTAACTGGATTACAGTGGTATCAGGCTCAGCCATCAGAAGGGCTACAGCAGCTGTGTTGTGTTGGGTCTGCTGACAGCTTGTTGTCTGTCACCACACTGTCTGTCACTGCAGCTTCCCGTCTGATAATTTAAGTCTAGACCGGAGTAGACATACTCACAAATATATGTGTAAACTAAATGACACACTGACTGGTACTGTGTAGCGAAAACAACTAAGCTTCTGTAACTTTTTGTGCCAAATTTGTTCCCATTTTCATCCGTCCTTCTTAATTGGATCTTGGCTTCAAACAGTACTGACTACAGCAGATACAATACGTGGCAGCAGCAGCAGCAGCAGATGAGTCCACAGTCAGAGAGGCTTAGAGAAGGTGATCACCCTTCCCACCGCTTCCCCGCTCTTTGCTGAAGTGGTACAAGCCGACTTTGATCAATGTGGATCGATGTGGATGAGTGTGCAGCCGGAAGGCGCTACGTGGAGGAGGAGGAGGAAGGGGGGGGGGTGATGGCCCTCGGCTCTGTCGCACACAGTGTGTGAGTGTGTATGTGGGAGGGAATTAAGACACAGCATGTCATGCTTTTCTATTTGGCTAACGAAATATACACTTAACCTATAAACGACTCTGTCTCTGTCTGTGTTTTTTTTTATTCTTTCTGTGTGTCTTTCATCGTGGCTCTTCGAAGAAGCAGGACGCTGTGCCTTGTCGGCTGGACGGTCCTTTAGCATAGTAAAGAACTGAAAGGAATATAAATATATCTTATCTATTGTCGTCCTTATCTTCTTTTTTTCCCCTCCCAACGTTGTCAGATCTCGTCATGAATACCGAAAGCTTCAGTTTGAGGACTTCCAGCTCTGTTATTTCCCCTTGTATTTGCCTTTGATTATTAGTGTAGTCCTCAGAAAGAGGAGCTTTACAGCAGTCGTTTCCGTGCGTGGATGTCTGCGCTTCATCTTGTGCGAGCTTGCGTTGGGTATATCATCCCTCTATGTAGTAATGAATGCTAATCCTCTCTTATCTGCTTTAACCTCAAGGCAATGACACTAGCTGCTGATGCCAGTACAGTGACACCCTTTGTTGAAGGAGAATAGGTGTGTGTGTGTGTGTGTGTGTGTGTGATGTGCGAATGAAGATGTACCACGCATGCATGTAAGAAAAGATGTCTCTGCTCTGGCTCTGACAACTTTCTCTCCGTCTTCTACGCTGTTTCTTGGAAGCTTCAGGGTGTGGTCTTGTGATTATCTGCCACGTCCCCCATGACTCATCAGAAGTAGAGCTGAATAGAACATTCCAGCCCTCTGACTCGATATTGCATCTGATCCTGACTCGTTTCATCAGGAGGGCAAAGGGGAAAATAGTAGTTATTTGATACTAAATCCTTCCCGAGGTCGTCGTACAAAGGCGTCACGTTAACAGCTTCCGTGCTCGCGAGTGGCTGCGTCTGTTGTTTGTGGCCAGAGGTGCAGCTTTCATGAGCCGGGGGGTGGGGTGGTGAGGGGGGGGCAGCATCCCGCCCGCCGCCTTTTTGATTGCGGCGCGGAGCAAAGCCAGCCGCCAGTCTTTGTCGGCGAGCATCTTTTGTTCATTCACAAGGACAACTTTATCTTTTTCCCTTTTTTCTCCCCCCCCCCCCCCCCCCACTCTCTGACTTTCTCCTCTCTTCAAATAGAAGGTCCAAACAATTAAGAATAAGAATTAAGAATAGGTGGAGCGCAAGATATGAAAAAACTGTTTCGAGGTTTAGATGTTTTTTAAAGAAAGAGGTCTGTTCCCAGCAGCGAGTGAGGCCCGTATGTCTGCCGAATGAGTGCTACAAAGATGGGCAGAAAATAATTAGGCCTAAAAGCTGTTGAATCCTGTGTGCCTGTTCACCAGTCTTCCATTAAGATGTTTTAATGGGTCTGCTCTCTGCCTGCCTCCTTGGCAGACTGAATGGGAGATAAAAACTGAATTAGACTAAACTTTAGAGATTGCAAAAAAAAAGAAAAAAGAGCATTTAGGCTGGGAGTGAAGGAGAGATGAAGGCAGAGAGAAAAGGATGATGGAGGAAGGGGGTTAATTGAAAGAGAAATAAAAAAGAAGGGCCATATCTCAGGGGCTGTGGGGTGGCCTCTCCCTCTCTCTCCTCTCTCTACATCACTATCTATATGTGTGTGTGTGTGTGGGCTGGTGAATGTGTGTGTTTGTCAGTCTGAGGGGAGATAGTGTTGTAGACCTAATGAGAACAAAGCTAATTAGAGACTTTGCCTTGCACAACTCTACAGTGACATTCCCATAGGAGCGAGGACAACACTTGCCACCTATATCGTAGCCTCCGGGGAGAGAGAGGAAGAGAGAGAGAGAAAGGTTCTGCAGGGACTCTTTCATTTGAACTTTTTCATCCTCCTTCCCTTTAAAGCAGATTTTTACAAGCAAGTGAAAAATGTAAAAGTCTTGCCTGTGTGACTGCAGCCAGGTCATGATGAAAAGGATTCTCTGCCGGTGACATTATGTTTAATCCCTTTTATCACAGCCATCTTCTTTTTTTTTTTTTTTCATCCCCAAATGCTAATGCTGACTTTTTCCTCTCCGTGAGGATGTTCACTTTCAGAGGTGTCAGCAGTACACGGGTTATGTCTGATCCGGATCCGTCCGGCGGACCAGGCGGAGTCTGATGATCATATGATATGCACCCCTACATTCTGTGACCCAGTTTCAGCGTTTGCCATGCGATGTTCCCTCTGAGTTCTAAAGGCGTCAAAATAGCAGTGACACTGTAATACCTCAAAGGTGTCTGCTCAGGTGATTAGAGAAGGTGGTTTATCTTATGCTTTTTATATAAATGCTTTTTAAACTCCATTCATGCAAGGACGGCAGCGTGGGGAGAATAGGAAAATATGCCATTGCTCCGGGTCGTTGCAAGACATGAACCACCACAAATGGACCACTCATCCAAATGACTCCAGACCCGACATTGGACTCGATTGGGTCACCAACAATACCAACATCAAAGCGTGCAGTAGCTCAGATGAACAGCAGACACAGAGACTCCCTTCTTTATTAGTGAGATGATTAATAATAATAATTTATACTGTATTAATCCCACATGGGGAAATTATTTTCCTGCATTTGACCCATCATCCATCCCGGTCACACAGTAGTGTGTACACTCGGAGCCGTGGGATGCTGCATCATTTGTGCCAGGCTTGGGGAGCAATTTCGCTGTTAGGTGCTTGCTCAATGCACCTTAGCCATGGACACGTTGGAAAAGGTTGTTGCACTGGCCGGCAATTAAGCCCGGGCCTCTGCTGCTAGCCGCAGTCGTATTGTTTGAAAAGCCAGTTCAAGTTGGCTGCACGTTTATCTTATTTGAATTGGTGTGTGTAGACTTACAAGATGCAGATAAGAACAACCGGTTTAAAACATGTTTTTAATGAGCTGATAATTTTTTTCATTTTGGTGCAGTCATAACCAGGAGTGAAGTGTTATTTGTTCAAGCAGCAGAGCATTAAGTTAAGCATTAAGTCTTATGTGTAACCATCGCTCCAAGGTGACCAATCTATGTACAGTGTAATAGTCAGCTAGCACTGAACACACGATCAAATCATCAGATTGTCCGTTCACATCGCCTTCGTTTGATATTTGTTTTTCACCAAGTACAGTAGGAGCTAACATTTCCATCGTTACGTTCCAGTTTCAAAATGTCAACGAGAGGTGAACGGCTGCTCGAAATCACTTATTCATAATTATGCTCGGTAGGTTGTGAACAACACCCTCCTCCTCTGCACTTGTTTTGATCACACGGTTGACGTCAATTAAAGTCTGCGGGGGTCCGGTATGTAGGGTTTATGGTAAACATCCGTCTATTGCCTAAACATGTTTATCCTTTGTAAAACGGTACAGGGTAGAGGCTGCATTTTTTTTTTTTTTTACATACAGTTATCCACAAATGCATGCGCAGCTGAAAGAAATTTAGAAGTGTTGCCTCTTCCTGTTTCGTCTTAGCCTCTTGGAACCGCCAATGGACATTTTTCATTGTTTTCTGAAGCCCTGCTTTATGTTTAGAATCAAACTAGCAATGATACACTTAGTCAGGTCATAAAGAAGACATTTGTTTAATTGTCAACACACCACTGATAATGACAACAAAAAGCTGATACCCAGAAATGAATCAAGCAGTTAAATGTCAGACTGTTTGAGCCTGACAGTGCAGCCGTGTACAATCCTGGATCACAAACTCAGAAACACTTCAGCACAGCCGCGGCAGACTGCCGTCATTAGCCATGACGGCTAAATGATTTTGCCCCGTCATTAGCTTCCGGTGCTAACGATTTTGTACCCGCACTCATCCCAAACATGCTAACACTCTGCCGGGCTAAGTAGCGCTATTGAGGGCTGTAATTTATGTTTTGGCTAATTGAGCGCCGCAGCTAAAAGCTTTCCCTGGACTCTGCGTCAGTGGTGACGTTCTGTGAACTCCTCGGCTGTTTTATTCCAGCTGTAATTTCTACTAGCTGGTGTCGTGTCACCTCCTGTTCTCACATCTGTCTTCGTTGTCGTCTCAGAGGCTTATCCCTCTGCCCAGTTAAATGAGATTTTAAGGTCATTAACTGATCCGGGCTATTATACTAATGCACCAGGGGTGTTCCACATTTGATAAATGATTGGAAAGAGATAATGAGAGTTATACAGACATCTAGTGCTAGCCGTGGAGCATGGAGAGATGGAGGAAGGGAAAGGGACCACGGGATGTTTTTCTCTCCCTTTTTAAAAAAAACATGTTTGTCTGCGGGTTTACTTCCTAACATGCCGCATGATTGGCCACTGGTTCACAGCTGGAGTGTATTGCTTAATAAAAAAATCTGTATTAAAGTGTGCGTTTTTGTGTGTGAGAGTGCGTGTGTGTGTTACTGGCTCGTCTGGCAGCACTCTCAGTCCTCAGACAGGCTGTTCTTTGTGCCTTGTCTGATGTCATAATTTGCCTGGCTTATGCTTGCCAACAGGAACCTCTGGTCAAGAAAGACCATGCCCGTGAGTGTGCGTACGTGTGCGCGTGCGTGTGTGCTTGTGCATTCTCCTCACGACCCCCCTCATCCAGACGGCGCTTTCTTGATTGATGGTTGTCTTTGCGAGCGGGAGGGAGGGGCAGTGGCCGTTGGGACAGAATTAATAATGCACACAGGTTTGGGACGGTGGCGGTCCAGACTTAAGCTCTACAGTTGTCACACCGGTCACGGTGTTCACCGTGCAGCAGCAGGAGGAGCTCAGACGCAGCAAGAGCCCAGAGAAAGGATGCGGGGGGAAAAAAAATAAAAAATCAGAGGCTGCTGGATTATGTGTGGTTAAATTAGAACGAGTCATTCTGGATGGGTAGATTAAAAGATCATTTAGAATCGATGGGTGATTACGGGAGTGAACATGTACAAGGGCCCGGTGGAAAGCCGTGTGCCATGCAGCCCTTTGGAGGATATAGATACATGCCAGCGAAGACACTGGCAAAATCACTTGCACAGACCGCTTTGATTAATATTAATAGGAAAAGCTCACTCCGCATCTGTGTCTCACTCCGTCTCTCTGTTATTGAACCTCTCTCTCTGTCTCTCTTACCTTCAGCTCCCTCTGTTCTTGTCTTTGCCTCTGTTGCCCGTCTGTGAGAGGAATGCTGCACACAGGTTTTTATTCACTGGGATCCCTCAGACATATCCTTTAGGAGAGCTGCTGAAGTACCACAGGCAACAAGTGCAAGTAACAGCGTTGACATTACGGTCGTATAGTCCCACGACGCTCGGGCACAGGCGCGCGCAAGAAATTAAAAGCGAGTCTGTCTCTAATAACCATACCCAAATTGCTTTTGACACACATTGTTATAAGAGGAGATTACGTTTGGCGATAATTAACGGGAACATGTATTGATTCCGCGATGCCTCATTTGAACAACTTGTATTAAACAGATTGGGAAAAATTAGCAGGAAGGAAATGAGGGGCAGAGTGGCAGCAGCAGAAGATATCTCAGTAGTTAGTAAGGCAGCTGGATTTATGCTTTCTTTAACACACAAAAAAACTATAAGTTGGTGAATGAAAAGGCTTCTGTACTCCACAAGGCATCAATCTACATGTAGTGCGTTGACACAAAAGTATACAATCATATCTCTGTGCTTAATGTACATTTGCAGACGGTTCCTAACCTCTATCATCCTTTCCCCACACTGTTGTGCCAGTGGGACGCTATACTTATGTCCAACATTCATGCCAGTGCCCTGCAAGTACGATAAACAAATACATGAATGAAGCCATACTATATATTTAGGATGATACATTTTTAGACCACTGCGGGGCAGCAGAAAAAAACATTACCACGTACGGGAACGTCAGACTTTCATACTTGGCAAGCTCAAATCTGAAGTACTGACACTAGGATGCAGTACGGTCGTTCTATAATTGGATTGGCAGCCTTCTTGAAGGTCCCCTGCAAAATGCATTCTGAGATACCTGGCTGGCTCAAGTCCACATGCGGTACCTCCCAAAAGCGTCCTTGATAGAACGGCTGGGACAAGTACACATCCGGACATTTGCACTGTACTGATGAGATCCGTACTTTGAATTGGCTTTCGTACAGCTAGTGATAACGCTTCATAAGAACAGCAGTACGACATATTTTAGCCTTAGAAAGTTGCTGCACGTAGCAGATACGGAGCAACATTAATTAGCATTTAGAGATGTGTCTAATAACTAATAATATGTAGACATTTTCATATACGCCGGTGATAGCTTTTGAATGCCTTTTCCTTTGATATTAGTTGCCCGCTGTGGCTGGAAACCAGGCTGATGAGAGAAGGGGGATTGAACCATAAAAGTAAAGCCGCGGTCCGTGAAGCGAAATCAATGGGCTGCTCTTTGGTTGAGAGCTGAAGGAGACTGCAAAAGCGAGGGAGGTATACTGCACATTTGTCCCCACGAGCAACATCATTAAAATTAGCCACGTTATTCGGTGTTGATCTGAAAAAATATATCGATTGGAGCGGCTTTAAAAGCATCCATGTGTCCGGATTTTGAACCTGGCGGTTAAAATGTTTTAAAAAAAAACAGTCTCTGTGTTATTCTTATAGACAGCCTTGTTGATGTAGCCTTGTCTCGGAGGACTATGTAATGTTGATCAAAAACATGCCGTTGCCAAAGTCATAACCAGCAACATGTGTGACACGGCAAAATGCTGTGGTAATTGAACTAGGTCAAGGTTAAGAGGCATATGTTCAACATATGTACTGCATATACTTACAGTATGTGTGTGTATTCCTGCAACAGATGTGCCGTGATCTTTCTATTCTTCCCATTCCACTTCCCCCGCTAGGATAAATAAGAATGAATACTTTTCCACCATCCCAAACTGCTGATTAAATATTTCTAATAGTACAAATGTACGTGTGTGTCCAGGAGCTGAAATACGGCGGAAAGATATCTGGTTTAATGAGGCCAAGGTGATTTATAAGTGCGGAACGCTCTATTCCCAACACACTTCACTGTGTGTGACTGTGACATCTGGTTCTTTTAATTGCTTGCCAAGTCAAAGGAAATCACAGCCATATTCTGGCAAAAGTGAATCGGCTCAAGTGTCAGAATCTAAATTTGGTGAAGAGGACTTTATGTGTTTACCAAACCTCACCTTGAGTCGTTGCTTTAAATGAATAAGGGATGATTTGCGAGTGTTTGCGGCAAGAAACAGGAAAAAAAGAGGAGACAAGAGGACAAGAAGATCGAACTTGAGAGGCAGATGCGTGTAGTCTGTTAGCGCATTAGCGTCTCAGCGGAGGACAGGCAGACAGGTGAAGGAACAACTTGAGTCTGGTAGTCGCGCACTCTCGCCAGAGGGAGAACTGCTGTGGATCAGACAGGCCCGCCATTAACCCGTACTGACACTGTTTAGACAGTGGAGAAAATAGCTGGGGGGAAAAAAAAGAGGCAGGGGAAAAGCCAGGGCATTAGCATCGCAGGCAGTGATTGGCAGCGACTTCCAGCGGGATTGCATTGTTCGGGCAACAACAGCAACAGATAATGGGGCTGTTGGTGGAAGCAGGGGAGTGGGAACACGTCGGGGTGGTGACCTTTCCGAACGCGGTCGATATCTGATTATTCTGGTTCCATCTTTATCCTGATACACGTAATCTAATTACATTCGTGTCCGTTTTTAAAAAAAAGAAAACGACGCTTTCGGGAAACGTAATGTAGAAGCCGCTGATGATCTGAGAGTTATCCAGTAATACAGCAGCAACATTTTACAGTGTTTCTACGACCGCCATTCAAGAGATGACAGGAAGAGAACATCAGACAAGCATCTACCAGCAAAGCTTTTTTGATCCATCACAGCGTTTCTTTTCCTTAAAACCGCTTTCAGTTGCTCTCCAGCACGTAGTCTGCCGATGCTGCTGCAGAAACACAGCTTTTATTAACATTAAACACAAAATACAAAAGTTTTTCTTGAAAAGTGTGTCTGGCAACACGATGTTGTTAAGAGTTGTGGAGAGGGGGGTCTCTGTGGATCATCCCACACATATTTGATCAGTTTGGAATCTAGTGAATTCGGAGCCGAGGTCAACACCTTGTGCTGTTCTCCATGTATTGTTGAGTCGTTCCTAAACCATTTCTGTGAGCGTGCCTGTGTCAGGCTGCATCCTGAGTGTCATTGCTATGGGGTGGAGGTGCCTGGTCTGGTCTAGGTGGGTGCTACATGTCTAAGTAACATCAACAAGAATGAATGCCAGGTCCAAAACTTTCCCAGCAGAAAATGGAATTGTCACAAGATGGTCAACGTTATTCACTTCTCCTGTCGGTGGTTTTAATGTTGTGGCTGATCGGTGTATGTCCCACACTTGACACAGAAAAATGTACGGACTGGCTCCTCTTCTTTCATAATATCTTTTTACTTCAACTATTAGGGTTTCTTTCCTTATACAGATTAGATTTGCAGCGGTAACAGTTGTTCGCACACGCAGGGCTGAACTTGACATGCTTGAGTCTAGTCACCCAGAGGGAATGGACCCTGAAAATCAAAAGACATTAACCAATTAGCACTGATCAATAGCCACAGCCACACAGGGATGAGCCAGACTAGGAACATTGTTAATGTGTGCCTCTAGGCCAATCGTCAGACTGGGAATACTGTTCCTCTCAGCTCTCAGCCAATGGAAATGCCGGGAGAACTCTTGACATTCTGCCGCTCTCCAATGCAAAGTACTGTTGCTGCTGTAGCTAGGCAGAACAGGCCGAGACTACCAGACGAAAGGAGGAGGAAGAAGAGAGGTGTGGGGCGTGGAGGCAGACTGGGGGAGTGCATGTGTAAGGCTGTGAAAGCAGGTGTCACAGTGGGCCGCGGTGAGCAGCCGGTAATCTCACCGAGATAAGCAGTAGCATGACAGCCAACCTTTAATTCCTCATGGGAGGTGGTACTGCGGAGCTGCCGCAGGGTTGCTCTCCCGGTCCCCCTGGAAATAGATTTACACAATGCGGTAATGGGGAGAGATGGACAGAGGATGCATTTTGATGTGGTACGTTGAGGCATTAGAGGAAAGAAAGGGCGAAGCCGACAAAGGCAGGGGGAGGTGAGGAGTAGCGCTTGTTTTGCACATTCTGCACACATACATGAACATGCACGGATCACAGCAGCACCTCTGCACCTGTACTGCTCTGTATTCATGATGAGGAGAGCAAATATCAGCACGGGGATCAGGATGAATGGGGGTTTGAGGCGAAAGGAAAGGGACTGAGTGAGAAAGAGGGAGTTAAAAAGAGGAGGAGATATCTAAGATATTCCACCTATCCAGGGGAGTGTTCAGTGGAGCAGGCATTATGAGAGCGTAAATTACATTCTCTCCTTCTCCCTTTGGGCCGCCGGCTGCCGGATGAATATATTCACCCACAGCAGCGTGCACCAAGACACACTGTCTATACACACTAGCATAATATTATATCGCTGCGATGTGTGTGTGTGTGTTTACTGTGACAAAAGGCTCCAATCATGTATCGATCCCGCATCAGTTCCCCAGCTTGTTCCTTTCTGAAATTACGTCCAATATTGACACATAACTCATTTGTCTCAATTGGGAATAGGTCGATGGTGATCCGCGGCGTTTTGTAAAACATCCAGCATCAAGCTAGACAGCTTCAGAGGTGGCGGCAGGACGGAGGACAGACCCTGGAGTTTATCTCATTTAGGATTCACAAAGCAATTCATCTCTGGGGTTAGAGCAATAATGCAGCAGCAGTTCAAATAGCAGGCAAAAAAAAAAAAAAAAAAACTGGGCATTTTTTATTTTTTTCTCTTGGTCTTTCTTCACAAAGTTATAATTTCCTCACCTTTTCGAACTTGAACTTCTTGAGAAAACTGGAGAAAAAAGGGAAAGTAGAACAGTTTAGTGCACTGATTTGTGGTTATTATTGGCAAACTATAACGGCAAATGTTTTGCTCATTTAAATCAGTTTCCAAGGAAATACTGTATGTCAAACATTTCACATTTCACAGTTAATATGTTTAAGTTGTGAGCTGCTGGTGGCACAAAACAAGCAGTTTAGCAATGCCACATTCGGCTGGAAGTGATCATAAAAAGTGTGCTTTTTTCCAGAAATAATTAACAGATTAATCCAAAGAAATGACTGCCTGATAAATGCATAATAACACAGCGTCCCTATCATCACAGAAACACGGAGGGATTGTCTACCTTTCGCTCTGTTGTAATGCAATCTGTTAGCGGAAGCAGATAGATTGCTAATCCTCTTTATCTCTGCACTTGGAGCTAATTTGTCTCTCGGTGGGACCTTGAGGAAATAGGCACGGTAGCAGGCGCACAGCTTGGGTCGCAAGAGGGAAAAGAAAGCAGAACTGATCGCTCTTTTTTACGACAAACCCAGTGGCAGGCCCAGATGTCGGGGATGTTAGGTCAGCGGCTGTTAAATGGGAGGGCAGCAAGTCGAGTCAAGGCTCATTACTTCTTTACATTAGGCCGCCGTTAAAGGAAACGGTATTCTAATCCACCCCTTTTTCCCGTGTCTCTGTCCTCCTGCTCATCCCTCCTTCTTGCCCTCCGTGCACCCCTCCTGCTTTCTCGTCCCATCCATCAGGGCCGCTGTTCCAGGGAGAACTGTAAGTACCTGCATCCTCCACCTCACCTAAAGACTCAGCTGGAGATCAATGGAAGGAACAACCTCATCCAGCAGAAAAACATGGCCATGCTGGCCCAGCAGATGCAGCTCGCCAACGCCATGATGCCCGGCACACAACTACAGCCAGTGGTGAGCAGACACAATATATATCACATGAAATTCAGTACAGAGTCATTTGTTCATGCAAGTGTAAAGTGACCCTGCAACTCTGGATTCTTTGGCTTATTTGTAAGAAGAAAGAAAAAACTGTGGTTCACGAGTGTTTAAATCATAGACTGTATATAAATATGGACAACGTCTCCCCACTTCCTTGCATTGGCCAAACTGACGATATTTTCCTGGGGATACTACGCTCTGTTCTACCTCCACCAGTTACAAGTCTGGATTTACTTTTTTTTTATTGTTTTTTACAACTCTCATGGTCACACGGCTTTACGGAGCAGTTAGCATGGCAACTGGTAGCTGTCACTATGTCACATCCTGTTTCTATAGCGTCAAAACATCTAAAAACGAAACTTATCCAAAAAATTGACACTTGAACACGCATCAACATTATATTAACTACCTAAAATGACAGAAACCATCTTTGAAAAAAATATTATTTTACGTGTATTTTAGTGTTTCAGTTTGTCCCAAGTCCCATCCACTAACATGGAGGGGGCGGAACTTATGACCCATACTGCAGCCAGTCACCAGGGCGAGCTCTACTTGCTTTGGCTTCACTTTTGAGGAGCAGTTCCGCCGTCCGTCTTTATACAGACACTGGACTTGTCACTGCATTCCCAGAACTCAGCAGTACAAACTGATTCCCACAGATGAGGCAATAAAAGCTTTTTATTCAAGCTGAAAGTCTAGTCACATTCAACCAGACCCTGACCAAGATTATGTGGTGTCATTTAATTTTTGCAGGAAAGAGTAAAACAACTAAGCATAAAAAAACAAAACAAGACAACAAAGTCACAGGCATTTATAATTTAGAGGTAGCGGAAGAGATGAAATCAGCCTAAACTTTCCGTTTTTAACAGGTCAAACACCTTCCATTTAATCGTAATATTGTGACAAAGACTGAATCCTGAACTCTTGAACTTGCTGAAAATGTGATATGCGGTTTAATCTCTGGTTTACCCGTAATCGGCTTTACGATAGCATGCGGCGGGATTTCATTTCACTGAATATGTTGAAAGTAAGACGATTCTTCAGCCTTAAATTTACTAAACATTTGTTGTCCTACATTTATCCAGCACCAGCCAATCACACGTGTGATATCATATGATCGCAGCGCTCTGGAAGGTTGTGACTGTCTGCTTGTGACTGTCAGCTTGTTTTTAAAATTCAAATTAACATTGTGGGTGAAAGTGTTCTTGAATCTAGAAGCAGCAGTTCAGAAACAAAGTGTTAACCTATGATCCAGCTCTTTCTGGAGCAACTTTCCTTTTTCAGCGAGAGGAATTTATACATTGCACAAAGTGGGAAACTAAAAAGCTAATATCTGCTTTTTTTTTATCCTGTCAGACTGGATTAAATGTGTGAAGAGATGTAACACAGCTATAAGAGTAGAAGTGATCAATACAGTACATATTATACGCACACACTCACCCCAAGTCCATGCACTCACACACACACACATGCAGCACATTACATCAGCTATTCCCTTGAGACCACACTGAATGCTCCAAGGATATTCAAGGTGATAACCGGAGCCCCAGCGAGCCAGTTCACGTGAAACCTCGCGTCCCCCGGTTCCTGAGTCCCTCACAGATCCAATGAGACCTGCCAGTCAGGCTTGAAGTAATTCCTCTGTCATCTCCTCTGTCCCTTCATGTTTAAGTGAAAGCAATGGAGTGAATTTGTCTCGCACTATTCAAAAGATGCTGCGCGCTTGGGCGCACACGCGCGCCGCGTGCACATTTGGCCGATGGCTTATCACCCTTACCTGGGTTGTCGAGAGGCCCATTGAGAGGAACAGAGAAAAACCATGAAAGGGTTGAAAGAAGCAATAGATCTCCCTTGGACTGCAAAGCCTTCCCTTTCTGTCCGTGTCATGGGGAGAGAGGAGTAAGGGGAAGAGAGAAGGAGGAAGACAGGCTGACAGAGAAGGACACAGCAGCAGAAGAAAGGGAGGGCCCGACGCCACAAGAAGAGATAAATGGACAGGGTAAAGACAGGTAGGCAAAGTGAGGGAGATAGGACGACAGCAGTGAGGAGAGATGGCTTTAGACCTGCACCACAAAAGAGAAGTCAGGAAAACAGAGGCTGTTGTGCACAAAGGGAACAAAGAGTATGACGGGATACTTTTCCAGGACTTTCTTCCTCCAACTCTCTCTTGTAGCTTAGTTTCCTGCCCCCATCCTCAGCACCTCCACCGCATTTTATCTTCTCATCTACAGCCGCCCCCGCCTCCCCCCATTTATGTAGGGGGAAAAAAAGTGCTTTCATTTCACGCATGGAACTGTACAGAGGGCGAGGTAATTTCGTCTCTCTGTGAGTGATGGTGCCCATGATACTTTTTACTGGGGCATCAACGTCAGCAGGCTTTCCACATTACAATTATATTTATCTGCAGTACTGTATCACCCGCTAATTCGCTCGTTCACATTAAACTTCCCCAAAGGAAATTCCATGCACATGTTTTTACAGACACTGTATAAGATACGAGAAATAAAGCCAGCTGACAAGACGCGTCTCAGTGGATCAATTTTTAAATGTGATTGCAGATTTACTGAAGGAAACACGTCCTCATAGATTGCCAGTGACTTCTGAAACATATGTGAGGAATGATTGTTTGCAGAAATGTGCAGTGTGCATGGTGGCGTTGGCGATTTCACCAAGAAGACAGGGGTTTGTGGCCCATGTCTGACCATTCCTCTTTCATGTAGTTGACTGATTATTCCCCTTTCTTTATGTTATTTTCCTTTTGAGTAGTTTCAAGCACCAAAACCACTTGGTTAGGTTTAGAAAAAGATCATGGTTTGGCTCAAAGGAGACGTGAATCAATAGTTGTTACGAGGCAAATTCTCTCCCATCTGCAACAAGCTTCTCTAAATTCATTCTCGCTGCCATGACTGGGTCCTGCCTCGGTCAGGATTATTCACACAACCGCCCGAGGGCGCAAACACAACCACCCACGGGTCATTTCAGGTCAACCGCTGCTGTTGTTTTGTTTTTTTTTCGGTGAGGTCGGGCCTCAGTATTAAATATTTGCCTGGCTCGACTGGCGTGATGGATAATTAGCAACCTTTGCAAACTGCTGATAGATAAATTAAGCTGCGCAGTGACATTATTGAATTATTTTGGGATCGTGTGACATGTCATTACTTGTGCTGCTACGTACTGCCATAGTCGCGGCTGCGACTGCGGAGGAGGATGTTCGGAAAAGTTACACGGACTTGCTTCAGTTTGAGTCCAGAAATGTTTAATGTTTTATTCACATTACGCCGTATTATACAAGCTAAACATACTATAAATGATAAAATCCTCATAGCTGAGCTCAAAATATGTGTATTAGTGTGTTACTTTAAAAAATAAACATATAAATAAATAATCAGTACTGTGTAGAGCAAGCAGCCCGTCACTGCTGCAACACAAGCTGCTTACAGGATGTGCGCAATGAGATATTTTTTCACCTCCTACTATGTAAACATGCTCAAGGTAGCACCTCTCACACGCTCAATTTAGCAGTTTAAAACCTGAAGAATATGAAGTATCAATAATGCAAATGATTGGGTGCTAACGTAAGAGATGTTCCATAAAAGGCCGTTAGCGAGGCCAGGAACTTTTTGCAGGGTGAAATCACCGCGTTGTTAAAACCTCCTGACTGTGAGCGGTTTTCAATGACATCATGCCGATCTCATCCCCAACCCTGAGCACCTTGTGATAGGACTTAACTCTCCAGACATTCCAGAGGAGCAGCGCTGGAAGAATTAGGGAGTGCACAGCATCGTTCCCTGCTTTTCTGAGTCATCCCAGAGCAGCGAGGAGGGTTCGGGAAGAATGTTGCTGGCCAACCTTTGCTGCTCTATTACTCACCGTGTCCTGTTGGCAGGGGCTCAAGAGACAATCCTCAGACTGGGGCCGAGGTCAGGAACGTGCAGGGAAAACTTGAAGTGCGCTACGTCAGCTAGCGCTCTCCTCGGCCTTGTTTTTAGAGAACGGCAGCAGAAAATGTAGCACGGGTAATTTCTATATCAAGCGCCAGCACAATGCATACAGTCATTATTGCACGAGCCCTCACACACACACACACACACAGCTTGACGTCCTTCATCATTATTTCTGCTATACGTGTGACACGTAGAGCTTGAAGCATGTGATTCCACCTGATCAGTGTAAGTAGGTGACACCACATGCTGACTCTAAGCCTCTTTTCTATGTGAGTGCAAATGAAAGAGGTGCAGCCATAAAAGAATATTCTTGTTCCTCAGATGTAAGCCCATTAATTATCTATCTTTGCTGTCTTGTTTTTCCTCCACATCCACAGTTGTAATTCCTATCCTTAAGCTTTACAATTGACATTTGCATATATCTTTTATTTCACCATCTACCCTCCTATCTTGGAGGGGTAATTTGAGTAGGAGTAAGGAAGGATTGCACTATGCTCTGGAGATGTAATTAAATATTCAGCATTTTTATATATAGACATTGTGAGAAATCATTGTGGGCTGCTCAGTTTTGACCTACTCTCCTTTTCTGCATGTCCCCACAGCCCATGTTTTCAGTCACACCCAGCCTTGCAACCAACGCCAACGCTGCTGCAGCAGCCGCCGCTGCGTTTAACCCCTACCTTGGCCCCGTGTCGCCCGGCCTGATGCCCGCTGACATCCTGCCCAGTGCCCCCGTACTGGTCACCAGCAACCCCAACGTCCCCGTACCCGCTGCTGCCGCCGCCGCTGCACAGAAACTCATGAGGACAGACAGACTGGAGGTGAGAAACAATTACACACACGCAGGATTTAAGTGCGCACACGCACGCCGCTGATCAGATGAGAGGATTTGCATAATTATCGTGACACTGCCCCATCAGTCACATACTAAAAAACAGATTAACAAAACTCTAGTAAATACCGCACCCGTTGAGGATCCTTTTCACAGCTATCCAAACAGATTGGGCTTTGAAATGTGGGCTGCACCTATTTGAATACTGAAGGGTGAGCATGGGTTCGAAAGTCTTGCCTCGACAGTTTCTGTTTGTAGACTTTAATTATGTATCTGGTACACAGTTTCTCTTACAGTAACTACAGTCCCATTACCATAATACAGTCATTACCCTGACTTAAGCAAAGAGAACTAGACGGTAATGAGAGTATCTCTCTACAAACATTACTGTTGTCGTTCCCATCAGCAGGCGGGAGACAACATCGTTTGGAACAAGCCCGAGTTATACTGTACAAATATCTAATTTTCAGAAAAATCTTTACTTCTTCTATGAAAGCAATTAGTCACTTGAAACCAGATGAGTGCCCCTCCTGTAGCTGCGTTCAGATAATCATTAATTGGACAGTAAGTCAATCTCATCCATTATGCAGCCCCGCCCGAGAAACACTTGCAGCGGAATAATGGGGAAATCGTTGGAGGCAGGCAGGAGGCGTGCGAGAACGTTAGGAAGGTTACATTTAAGATGTAATGTTCGGTAGGTGGGTAATTAATGGGGTTGCGGCTGAGTAAGTCTCTAGGCCGAGTGAAGGAGCGGACGACATGCGGAGCGAGGGAATGGGTCAATGACAGGAAAGAGAGATGGAAGGGGAGATAGGAAATCAATCCGTGGACCTGTTGTGGTCATCAGGAGAAGGGCCGGGGCGAGCAGAGACAAAGATAACGGAAAACCCGGGAGAGAGCGGCGATTGAATTTCATAGAGGAGTTAGGAGAAGTTACGCGGATAACTGCAGGCAAGTTGTTCTCAGCACAGGGAGAACATGAAGGTCTCGTTCCAGAGGACTGGAACAACTGTTTAGCAAAAGACTGATAGCATTTGGCCCCAATCTAGCCTAGTAAACAGACAATGAGATGACATATTTATTCAACAGTTGCAATAATAATCTGATCATACTTACAAATTGCTCTACTAAAACAATCAGGGCCGGTGGTCAACAGCGCCTTTAGGGCTCAGCGAAGCATTTTGATTGAGGGAATTCATGTCATAACCCAATTTGCCAGGAACTGGGTTTGCTAAAAATATCTCGGAGAAAAAGGCCGAGCCATATTTTAGCTGCTCGTGTGTTCAATTCAAAATAAACATAGCTGGAATTCTGCGGACCAGCACACATACCAGTCGGTAGATATGTTACAGATCGGTTCCATGAGGCCGAGAGAAATTCCTATTTTAGAAGGCAATCCTCGAAACTGTTCTCCTGAGAAAATATGCTCCGGGAGTCTCTCGGTCGCCTTCTCTGAAGGAGCGCCGGCAAGCGGCCACATTTCGGCGCGCACAAAATCATACGTGGCTTACCTGCAACCATGGTGATGTAAATGGCCTAGAGGGAGAGTTACCATGGGGACAGAAATATGATTAACCGGCCGTTTATTTGTTTGTCCAACTGGGCACTTTCACCGGTTTAGCTTCTTCCAGTGCCGCAATTAACCGCTGTTAAGAGAAGCACACCTGGTGCAAAGAACATTAAACTGCCGCCGTTTGGTCTCCAATTTCTTCTGTGCCAGCCGCGCTCCCCTCGTCCCCGAAGACTCTCGCTCGATTCCCATCTATCTGTCCTTTGCTCTTTATTCATCAGCCGCGCTTAGATTTCCCTTCTCTCCCATGCTGCCTCCTCCCGCACCCACCTCTCCAACATCTGCCTGACAACAAGGCGGCCTCTCTCTTTTTTAAATAAGAGCAGCAGCAGTAGTAGTAATGGTAGCAGTGGTGGGGAATTATATGTGTGTGTGTGTGTGTGTGTAGGCGGAGATTTGTGTGTGATTGCGGTTGCGTTTGAGAGAGATACAATAAGACAAACAAGAGGCAGACAGACAGACAGACAGACAGACAGACAGACAGACAGATCCCCCCCCCCTCACAGCGATCTGTGATTGTGGATGATGAGCTGTCATGACAGGAGACAGAGCGGGGTTAGTTTTGCAGATAACGGCGCTGGTGGCCTTTTGTCTGGCAGCCGGGCCCAGCCGCAAATCAAATCCTTTACGCATGCAGACAGTGAGATTGGTAAACAGACTCTGCAAATGGCATGTTCTATCACAATAACTGATAGATCAATACGATGCACCATGAAATTACATTTCATTTGGGGGAGGATAGTGTTTGGAGCGGCAATTCAGACTCAGCGGTGGCTGACGGCGCTCCTGCAGAGATCCTAAGTTATTGTATGGCTCTTTAAGTGTCAAAATTCGGGTCCTGGGGGGGGGGGGGGGGGGGGGGGGGTGCCTGCTGCCTCATAATTCACTTGTGCGTGTACGTGTGTGTGTTATATTATCTGTGGGCTGGTGATTACGTCAGCTTCAGCCTCCCTTGAGGGTAACCAGGCTCATATTTCCCATGAGCCTCATTGAGCACATACGTTCGCACTGAGGCGGCTGCATTGTGTTCATGCAGGTGCTGCCCCCTTCTGTCCCTCTGAGGGCGGACAACAACACGGCTTATTTGAATAATGGATAAACTCTGCAAGATTGATGGGTCTGTAAAGGCTGGTTACAATCTGTTCTGCGTATCAATCAACAGTAATGGCCGAGCCTGTCATTAAGATTGGTTTGCTCTGTCTGGTAAAGTGATTGTCAAGTTCTGAAGTGACCGAACTGATGGATCGCTTCATCAGATGTGAAGTAAAGTCAAAAGTAACTTCATAATGTGCCTGTGGTTGTGGTGTTTGTGTGCATTTTTTATTTTTTTTTTTAAGGCGAGGGTATTTGTTGAAGTTTAGAGTTTAAATCTGCACTGTTGTGCCCCAGGTGTGCCGGGAATACCAGCGGGGCAACTGTACACGTGGGGAGAACGACTGCCGCTTCGCCCACCCGTCAGACAGCACCATGATCGACACCAACGACAACACGGTCACCGTGTGCATGGACTACATCAAGGGCCGCTGCTCTAGGGAGAAGTGCAAATACTTTCACCCTCCGGCTCACCTGCAGGCCAAAATCAAAGCCGCCCAGCATCAAGTCAACCAGGCCGCGGCTGCTGCAGCCATGGTAGGTATCTGTCCGCGGATGGCACATTTTAAAATCAGGCTCAGGAACATCTTAAGTATTGGAACATCCTCAGCCCAGCACAGCCAGTGGAAATGATTGCAATTAAAACAAATAAAACGTAACCTCGAGTGCAGTAATAATAGCTAATCTAGAAATAATGGACAAGCAAGGTTGGTTTCTTAATGGCACAAACAGTAAACCACAAACACTCTTAATTAAAGATACTTATAGACTTATAGAGTTATTTGAGCCTTCTACTTTCTATACATTCAAGTCTCCATTGTTCCCCTCTTGTTCCGCTCTCTTCAGCTCTCCCTTAGTATGCACCAGAAAAGATACAGAGTGCTTTATTAGCAGCAGGCTGTAGGGATCATGCCAGTATGCGAATGAGCACTCTGCCCCCCTCCTCCCCTCCTCCGCTCCTCCCCTCCTCCCCATCTCCTGCTCGTCCTTGTTTTGCTGCTTGGTTAGTTGTATATATTCTGCTATTCACAGTCAACGGGTATGTTAAATTTTTGCTGAGGGGACAACTATGCAGACTAGTGTTTCGTTTCGATCTCGTTTCCCGCAATGCAGTGATCGTTTTCTCTCTAAAGGGACACGGCGAGGTGTTGCTCGGTGCAAGACGCGAGGATGACATTGTGCAGTAATCTAGAAAGGAGGCTCAGCTTTCAGTTAACCTTTCACATTTCAGTTACTTCACAAAGCCAAATTAAGCACGGCGTGATCCGGCCTACCTGCTTTTTCTTTTTAAGTGGTGAAGTGAAAGGTTAGTTTAGGAACAGATGCTATTACAAAGAAGAGTATACACGATTGTTTTTCTGCTGCATTCAAATCAAACTTGACATGATTATGTAACTTAAATGGGGGATTTTAAAGACATTAAGAATTATACAGTCAAAAGTAAGGACAAATTAGATAATATTAAAATAATTACAATTCTACAACATTGTTTTAGCTTATGCCATGTGGGCCGTGAACACTAGTTTACTCCAGTTTAGTCCAATCTAAAATGAGACAAAGATGTGCAGCAGGGTTTTAAATGGGCCACACAACGCCGGCGATACCTTGCTACCGTCAGATGATGGCAAAACAGGGCTTCAAAAGCCGGATCCGATCTAACCTTCATTTCACCACACACCAAAGCTAGTGTAGATAGATAGATAGCCCGAGGGGGGAACTGGTCATAGAGCTCTGTGGTGCAGCATAGCTTTGTTTCTGTGACACTCTAAAAGTAGAACCAAGTGAAAGTATTCAGGGATTTTTTTATTTATTTTGTTTGCTGGGAATACAAGGAACTAAACTTGCAGATTATTCAGCCAGGTTAAACTCTATTAACTGAAATGAAACTTAATTAAATAAGTGCAAGTACCCTGCCGTCTGTGGAATAATACTCCTCCCTCCGTCGTGTTAATAAGAGGAGCACTGACGCTCACTTTTCCACACTCGACGCGCTGGTGTGCCAAGGCAGAACGTAGGGCAAAGGTAGTTTTAATTTTGGAGAAAACACAGAGCTACATTCTGTTCAGATGATGTTAACATCAGTTGCACCCTCAGTTCGAGAGCTGAAAACTTAAAAAAGTGACAGGAACAAGTGCCATTAAAGTACCTTGTTGCCACTAGCAGGAGTCAGGCTTATATTACATACTACTCATAGGACATTTCTGGATTTGAACCAATCTGGTTAATTGACTAACGCTCCATTCTGGACCAGAATTCAACTCAAAGGCCGTAATTCTTTCCAGTAACCCAACAGCCATTAATGTGCATGCCCAAGTCCTGTAATTGTTGTATATTGCATTCCAATGATTTGATTTTTTTATTTGTTTGTTTGTTTATTTTTTTTTTTGTTTTTTTTGTTTGTTTTTTTCTCACCAACCCACACTGCACTGCTGCCCCCATGACGCACCTCCGCTTGCTGGTTTATGTTAATGCGCTTGAACCCCATTGGCCCATTGCCATCATGTGCTCGCTGCCTGCTAATTAAGACTCAGTCGGCTGTCAAATCACTGAAGCGACCCCTCGACGCAACTTTTGACCTGGTACTATGACCTTTCACCTTTTAGCTTGGCATGTGGCTGTGGTGTGATAGATATGCTTTAAAACTATGTATTTCTTAATTAACCAAACTGAGGGAAACACTGTGGGGTGATGAACTGATCGCAGCCTCTACTTCTGCGGCGTAAAATCTTTAACAAGTTGCCCATTTGAATCTCAACGCAAATGCAAAAAAAAGTGGATTTTTCTGGAACTTTTACAATGTCAGTTCGTCACCTCAAGTGGATCTCAAAAGCAATTCATTGCAAGCATGAAAGTGCAATGCTTTAAATAAGATGTGTTGGTCTTTGCATGACTGTGTCGCTTCCCATACCGCATGCGCTATTGTTGAAGAGTTGTCATGACAGTCTTAACATGGCTTATTAGTGTATTATTATCATGGAGCTGGGAGTGCAGCTTTCCCTAACTACTTCCTTTCTGCTGACGGTCCAACAACCAGTACAATAGTTACAGTTATGAGTTAACCTGCAGAGTAATTATTGTATGTAATTATCGTATTACCCAAAAAATAAGGTTCATAACAATGTGCTGAAGACATTTTTGTTGTTGTCACTAGCAAGTTAGATGTCTAGCTAGCACCACTGTCCTGTCTGGCTCTGACATACGTAGTGTTGTTCACTGCTTGCTTGCCAATGTTTGTGATAGCTGTCTGAAAGGGCAACTTTATCTTCTAATGAAATTCTTTCTTCTCTCTGTCCTGAATGTCACTGCCACCATCCTTTTGATTTCCCTCACTCCCGTCCCTTTTTTTTGGTGCTGTCCCCTCATCAGGGGCTCCCTCCCGTCTTGCCTCCTTTACCAAAGAGACCTGCACTTGAAAAAGCCAACGGTGCCACCACTATGTTCAATGCTGGCGTGTTCCAGTACCAACAGGCCCTGGCCAACATGCAGTTTCAGCAGCAGGCTGCCTTCATACCATCAGGTAAGAGCCGAGTCTTCTTTTGAACCCACGTCTGAGGCAGTTATCCCATTGATACTGGCCGTCAAATCACATGTATCTCACTCCCTGATTACGTTTTGGCCTTGAATGTGTGATTTCACTTTTGGTGACACGACGGAAAGAACTTGCACGGACATAGCTGCGCGCGTGTGTGATTTAGTAAATCAGCTGGAAAAGTCTTTGAAAAGTGAGAAGAAATGTCATTCACACGTACGGCTCAGTTGAACCGCTCTTCTCCGGGCGCTGCTGCGTAGTCATCTTACACCGCGTCCCATATTCTCATCTGACAGCCTAAGAATAGCCTGCCATCGATTCCCTTCTGCGAGAGATTCGGACGCTCAGATCCTCGTATGTCCCGCGCTACTGGACTGTCAGGTCACTGCGGCGCACTTTGAGGATTCAAAAAGCAGGTCATTTAAGCCTTTCACAGCGCAAACAGCCCCTATCCAGCTGACAGGAAAATGGGGCCACTGGTAATGTTTAATTTGCCCTTCCATTTAATGGAGCAGTTGAAGAGTAAACTGGGGCTGGCCGGGAAGTTTTTCAGTTTTTCAACTCTTCTCCCTGCTTCCTTTGTGTGCAACCGTGACCTGTGTCATCACTGATAATCAATCATGTCATATACTGTAACTGCAGCTAAAGCCACTGTGTTGAAGCCGGCAGGTCGACACATTCAGATCGCAGTTTGTTCATATCCACATTAAATCCAATATTGTCTGACTTTATAACACTTGTAATGGGTTTTCTTGATTTCTTCTCCCCCCCTTATTCACTCCACTCCCTGTTGCAATGCATGATGGGCAGGCTCGATATTGTGCATGACACCTGCAACAAGTGTTGGTAGGTGCCAGCTTTCCTTACTGATTTATCTTTGAGCCCATTGTAGTCATTCATTCAACTCACCACATGACGTGAGCGCATTGTCCATTGTGTGAACCTAGGCTGTGACGTTTCCTCAAAAAAGATATCTTTCTGTACGGACAAAGTTAAAAATGCAAAATTCTGAATTTAAATGTGTAATTTCAATTGGAAGTTGATGTGTTTTTACTATACCCTATGCGATTCATCTTCGAAGTATGGAATGAACCCCTCCCCCCACCTCCCCTCTTTTGCTCTGTCTGTCACCTAATGCTTGTTGCAGTTCAAAATTTCCTGAGAAACCTGCTTCATTATACTTCCATCTCAAGCTCTCTAACCTCTGAGCACTTCATTATACCGTCTGGCTTAGGAATGCCAAATAAACATGAGGAGTTATTATTATTATTATTATTATTATGTCTAGAATAAGCGGTTGAATAAGTGTAATTTTCATAAAAACCTCACCAAAGTGAAACCCAAAATTCATATTTTGCTCTTCAAATTACTGATTAGCCACCTTTCACTCCAAAGAATTGAACCGATATTTTTCTCCACAGCACGTCTGTCGCTGCCTCTTTACTCAAATTGCTCCTGCAAGAACAGAATATGTTCACCAGAAAATAGGCTTAAGCTGTTTAAAACTATAGTATATTCTCATGTTTATTAGCATTCTGCACTGAAAAAAAAAAAAAATAAAAAAAAATGAAGCATAAAAAGCTTTAAATCTGCTATGGTTCAACTGCCTGTGTGATCTTTCCCTCCAAGTACCCATGATGCACGGTGCTACTCCAGCCACTGTGTCTGCAGCCACCACATCTGCCACAAGTGTTCCCTTTGCAACAGCAACAGCCAATCAGGTTTGCTTCTTCTCCTTCCTCCTCTCACTTTCTTTCACTTTCCTTGTAGCAGCTGTGACTTTATTTTATTTATTTTTCTTAATCTTGTGACTCCAATGTGCCTCTTAATGAAAAAAAAAAAAAGAAAATGCATGACTAGCGCACAAGGCTCATCTCTGATCTTTGCTAGTTAGCGTCTCATACTGTGATTATAAACATAATCACCATGCTTATCTTTATTATCAGTTTTAGTTGAAGTCCTCATTTCAGCTGATCTATCTGTTTATTTCCCTCTGTCTTTATCACTCCCCTCCTCCCCTTCCCCTCCCCACTCTATTTCTCTCTTCCCCCCTCCTTCTCAATCAGATTCCAATAATTTCTGCAGACCATCTGACTAGTCACAAGTATGTGACCCAGATGTAGGAGTCTCAATCAGAACAGTATGTACTGCACCTCGTTCCAGCATCTCACACACACTTCCTTTGGACAAAACAGTCTGCAGCTTTCGGGGCGAAAAGCCGACGCAGTTGCAGGAACTTTTCTCAGCTGATAAGGGAAGAGTTTTTAGGGAAAATGTTTGCTGTTAGACGAGATTATTACCAACGAGCATGACGCTGCGGCCAGCAGCTGCTCGGATCGGCATCAAGACTGGAAACACAATAAAAATACGCATACTGACGCCTACACCTCACTCATTTACATATTTTAGCTTTGTTTATTGAAATTCGTGCAAAAAGAAAATGAAAAATAGTAAGGTAAAAACGACGAGTTGTGTTCTTACGTAAACCTTTTTTGGAATTATTTCTTATCTCGACGCTGTAGCTGCATCCTACACACATACACATGCTCGGTTGCACTCAATCGTCACCTATGTAGTTACCTGCCCTCTACATCTCTGCTGCATTGCATTGTTGGCTATATATGCTAGTGGAGTGTCCAGTGTGTGCATACTGTCATATTTGAAATTACATTTAATAGTATGCACACACACAAAAACTAACTCAGATATTGTTTTAGCGTACTAAATTGTACTTAGAATGGACTTCAGGACGTAATACAAGTCTTCCTGAAGTCTGCACTGGTTGCATGGCCTCAAAGCAATACGCATACTTCCCAAGATATCAAACTATATGATACCAATAATCCCAATGCCACCAGAGATCCACTCATTTCCTGAGATATATTGTCCCACAGCCTTCCACAATACCTGAGATTTAGTTTCAAAACAAAGCTGATTGGAGCTACTGATAATTAGCATCCTTTCTACGCTTTTATTTAGAAAATTCGGCTGCAAACGCCTTAAAAGAATGTGTTTGAAATCAGTTCTGTTGTAAAGTAGAGTGTAAAATTATAGTAACAGAGGGTTCAGTGGCATGATCTTTTATTAAATGACTTAAACTTCCATGGTTGAAAGCAAGAATTTAAAGTGAT
This sequence comes from Chelon labrosus, assembly GCF_963514085.1. Classification (NCBI taxonomy): domain Eukaryota; kingdom Metazoa; phylum Chordata; class Actinopteri; order Mugiliformes; family Mugilidae; genus Chelon; species Chelon labrosus. The sequence goes on from NC_140346.1 coordinate 19,121,837, forward strand.
TGACATTAAAAATGTTGTGGCTGATTTTATAACCGGCAAAAAGAAACTCCAGAATCTCAGCTAAGCTTTGATACAACTTGTCCCAGTTTACCATCTAACTTCCTGTACTCTGTGAACTTCTTTCCAGACGGAACTGAAGTGTGCTGGTGTCGAGTCCAAGATTAGCGGTCACCCTTCACGCCCGTCACATCAAGAGCGAAACGGAAAAACCCAACTCTGAATCCGGTTTGGAGCGAATCTGCATGTTAACAAAAGGAGGCACAGTTTGTTAGGAGTGTTTTCATGTGTACTTCATGCACACTATTACACGACAACAGAAAAGAGCATCATTGCATTAAAGACTGCCTTTCGTTCCGTAGAGGCGACTAACCTTTATTCACCAGACACACTTTGAATGTTAACATGATGTAAGCGTGTGGAGCGGTCATCAGAGAGGTCGGCTGAGGCGTGGTACGTCCATTGACCAAGAATCATGACTTGAGTTGTTTGTTAATCATCGGTTGTTGGTCTTTGACCGAAATGTGTTCATTTGTTTACACCAAGGTGCACCTTGTATTTCCGTTGAGGTAAAAGAAACTAATAATCTGACTGAATCACATATGCATGCACAAGGATTTTCGTTTGTGATTTTGTTTCGTTGAAACCGGCGATTTAAGGGAAATTACATGAGTGCCCTCAGAGGCAGAATAGCAACTGAATGTCTGTGAGGTGTCTTTCAAACCTTTGTAGCCTACCTTTCTATCTCTTAAGCACATGTCTTTAACCTTGCAGGCATCCCTGTAAAGTGCCATACATCTCAAAATACATGAATGGTATCTAAGCCGTGTTACAAAGTGATAAACTCAACAACTCCCTTTAATATGTCTGTTTTCTCTCTTGGACAGCATGTTGTGTCCAATGCCATCGCCTGTCATCACCCGTGATTCCCTGAAAGTACCACTGCTGATTAGATTCCCCCCCGGTTTGTCTGCTTTATTTAAATCTCCTACTGAAGCTTTTGTTTTCTGCCTTTGCTGCTGGTGTCAGTTGTCGGACTGACGCAGCTCTCTCCGTGGCCGTGGGCGTCTGTTGACTCTAAAGGTCGGCCGAGTTGTAAGCGAGGGGTCTCGGGAGACCAAAGCCTCCCTCTGCGGCGGCGGCGGCGGCGGCGACGAATAGCTTTTGAAACAGGCGCGATGAGTTGGTGTCCAAACTGCTGTGAGACGGAAGTCGAAACCTACAGTGCAACTGGTGATGGATAAGTGATTTGTTTTTCATTTGTATGGTTATGCATATTTTAAAGGCAGGCTGTCAAAAGTAGATTCAGCGTAGTGTGTGTATATATAGTCTGACATATTTAAGAGTTTTAATACCCGAGAACTGTTTTCTTTTCAGATAGTCAGCCAAAGTATTTTTTTCGTGTCACTGGTGTTGTGGGTAGAGTAGCGGGGCTTAAAAATTTAAAGCAGCCCAAAGAAGGATCGGGTGTTTAGAGTAGATGTCTTTTTTGTTTTGTTTTGTTTTAGTTTTTTTGTGTGTGCGTGTTCTGGGTGTTTTTCAGGCATATTTAAATGGTGGATAGTACAGGGAAAGTGGCAAGAATAAAAACGATTGTATTACTCATCCAAAGCCTTAGAATGTACCATCGGGTCAGCACAATGCAACATGCCATTTTGAACCATCCAGTTGCCTAATCCACGCCATATTAACACACACAGAGCACTATGTAATTGTCACTTTCTTTTTTTTCTTTTTTTTTTCCTTCTTCTTCTTTTTTAGATCGATGAGGAGTGTTTCATTTTGTTTGGATGACGTTTTTTGGTATTGGTTAAGATTTTTTTTTCGTTTCGCCTATTATATTTATCTTTCTTATAATGAATATAAGGTACAGTGTGTGTTCGTGTGTTCCTCATGCACAGTTTCCTGAAATTCCATGTAATGTTCATTTTAGTATGATTATGATTGTAAACTCAATATTTTCTACGTTATGCATATTGTTGAACTGTATGCATATTGTTCATTTCTCTAGTCTTTTTTGTGTTCTTTGAACAAAGATGTTTTATATGAGTATCTAAACAGTGATGAAATAATAGAACAGAGAGGCTGAGTTGTCACTGTGGCAACCGTCGCCAATAAACCGAGTAATATTTTAATGATTGTAAGGTTTGTAACTAGTCATATAAGAAAAAAAAAGAGTATTATTAAAAAAAAAAAAATCTAGTTCTTAGATGTTTAGAGTAAAGATGTTATTTTCTACTGTATCCATTTCAAATAGTAACTATTGTTTTAATATTTTTACTCTCCCTGGAAATTGGGCCATGTTGGAAAACAAGCTGCATATTTGATCACTTTTCGGGGGCGTTGCTGGCGGGGGTCAGGTGAACGTGGCGAGTGGGGAAACGGCGTCCGTCCGCACACTCGCCTCTCACTCAGCCAGCTGCAAACAACAAAGGGCGGGGTGGGGGAATCTGGAGGCGATAAAGGTGATAAAGGTTGACTTTTTTGCACTTCTGTACATAGTCAAAAAAGAGAGAATCATGTATATTGAGATCTTATTTTGAATAAAAAAAAAAATAACACATTATGGAATTTTGCTAGGATAACTAAAAAAAAAAAATCTTATGAAAGGCTGAACAAAATTGCTTGCATAAAAAAGGGCACTGAGTTCTCACTCTCCTACCCCTTTCAGAAAAAAGGCCAAGTGTTGCTCTTCTTTTTTGTCAGCAGCTTGTAGTTTGCCAGGTAACCTTCCGGAGGAGGCGTCCACTATACCCTCCAGCGTGAGGGCCTGACTGGGTTTGTCTGGTCCCCTAACCTGCCTGTGCTCCTCACAGGTCTGTGTGTCATGGCCACGCCCTCCCAGGCCCAACCAATCACAACACGTCCTGTCTCTTTACGTTACTCAGAGAGGAATGCATGTTAAAGGAAATACATATACCGTTTAAAAAAAAATAATAAAAAATCACAACACAGTAATATTGAATAAGAAAACATTTACAAAGAAAGATGTATTTACAGTATACAATATTCTATCAATGTAATGGAATAAAATATATATAAAAAAAATACAAAAATAGAATAGTGGTTTATTTAAAAAAAAAAAAAAAAAAGATTCCTGAGACTATACTCACTAAAGTTTCACCACTTGGAGAGTTAAAATACATGCAACACCAACACCATAGCTATAAGTATGTTCTTTCTGTTCATGTAAGCTGTGCTTCTAGTAGATGAAACTGACCAAACGAGAAGAATGTGAGGTTGAGATTAACTGCAGGTTGAAATACCGCTTTGTAGTTTGGTCACTCGTTTGAAATTCTGTCCTGATAAATTCAGTCATCTCTCATCTCCTACCAGCACGCATGCTTACGCTTATGATATAGTGTAAACTGAACTCTTTTTGTTTTCTCCTTTCTTTCCGTTTGTTTTTCTCTGCTCGTAGTGCTGATATGATGTATTCTGTCCTCTGCCGCAGTTTGTTTCTGCTTGTTTTTACTGTTCCAGGCCCCGTGAAAGAAAGAATGTGTCACGTTTGCCGGCCGCCTCGTCTGGGAAGCGTTCGTATCTTAAAACCATTGATTGCAACAGTCTAAAGCCATAAAATATAATCTCATCCGAATGAAAAATGAGAAGGAACCCGGAAATGACAGAGAGGTGGAAGATGGTACCTTCGGGAGCTGATAAGAATGCATTTGCCTTGGTTTTATTAACTGCAACATCATGCAATAATTCAAGTCATGAATGTGGTTAATATACCTGCTGGTGTGCTGTGCCAACTTTTGATGGATGTGTGTAGTTAAGAGAAAAGTTCTTGACACATTGTTTTGTTGTTGTTTTTTTCACGGGGCCTGCATTGCTATATTTGATTCTTGCTGTTATGAATTAAAAAAAAATATAATAAAAATTTACAAATGAACTCAAGTGAAGACAAATTTAAGTGTTATTTCATTTATACAGACGTTGTGGCTCAAGGTTGTTCTGTGTAATTGATATTGTCTTAAATATCACGACAAACTTTACTGCAGGAAGGTAAATAAGTCACACACACGCATAAACAGCAGACACTTAATGTAGCTTAGCATTAAGACAGGAAACAAGTGGCAACAGCTAGTCTGGCTACGTCAGATGACTTCAGGAAGTTGCTGTTTTCAGGCATAGACTGTATAAAGATAGATGGCGGAACAGCTCCTCTAAAGTGAAGCCAAAGCAAGTAGAGCTCCCCCTGGTGGCTGGCTGCAGTATAGGTCATAAGCTCCACCCCCTCCAAGTTAGTGGATGGGACTTGGGACACTCAAATTTTATTTTTGGTTTCTGTCATTTTAGGTAGATGATATAATGTTGATGCATGTCCAGGTGTCATCAAGTTTCGTTTTAGTCCGTTATTTGGTGCTATAGAAACAGGATGTGACATAAAGGTGACTACCAGTTGCCATGCCAGCCACATTGGCATGGCATCAGTTACACATTTGATTTTTTTTTGTAAGAAAGAAACAATCTAAATGTAGATTTACTGGCCAAGTACTTATACAATATGTTCTCTGCAGTTAACCCATCCATTTATACATACAGAGGGTATTGTAAACACTTGTATGCCCAGCAGTGGGCGCCAGGGAGCATTTTAGGGATTAGGTCCCAAGTTTCATGTGAAACCGCTCATAGAGCTACATCTCTCGACTGGCAAAGGATACTTCACCAACCAACCTCACCGATACCAACATGGAAAATTTTCACTTGTTCTTCCTGGATGACGGAAAAAAATCTATTCATCTGTCTTCAAGAGACAGAAGGTTATGAGGACATCACACAACTTTTACCCTTTGTGCAACTTTTGATTCACAGTCTTTCCGGTCGCTGGGCTTTGGGTCAGTTCGGCCATTGGTTCAATCAGCTCCACGTCCATCAGTGAGATGCCTTGTGCAAGCACCTAAAAACTCCCAGACCACTCCCTATGCGCTTTGCATGGTTGCCCATTGCTCCACTTTTCTGGGTTAAATAGAGAGAACAGATAGAGTATGAACATGGCAAATCACCTCTGCTGATTTGATGTTTTTTGTATCTATGGGTATACCCTGTAACGATATATCAGGCCGTAAATTCCAGGAACTATTCCCACCCCCCTCCTGTGTTCTCTGGCAGCAGCTCCCTCCCTCTCTCTGCCCCTCTACCCTGGTCTGGTCGATTGAACTCACCTGCATCTCATCTACTCATCAAGCCTCCATAAAAGTCCCCGGGCTCTGATTCCCGCCTCACCCCGTCTTGTTTGGTGGTGACTTGGTTCCTTTGAGAGCTCTTAGACGTTTTCTAATTCTTGCCTGCTACTTTCTTGACCTTATCTTTTATTCATCCACAGTTTGCTTTGGTGAGCTTTAATCAACCTCTGGGTTCATTCTAGCTCTCTCCAGGCCACACTTCTACCACCGCCTGCCATCTGCTGCCTATCTGCCTGTCTTCAACTATTTTCCACCTCCAGTGTTTTTATTTTGTTTCTTTTTTTGTTATTAAACAGTTCAGTTGCCTGGGTTTGTGTCAGTGTCTGCTTTTGGGTCCAGTTTTGTGGACAGTTAACAATAAAGACATCCATAAACTGTAGAAAACAGTATAAACTAGATTGACCATAAGTGATGAGTGCACTGGATGTCCACTCTTCCTGCCACAGAGCATCACAGAGGGGGCTACTCATTTTTGCACTCATTTTAGCGACCCTGATTATCCCGTGGCTGTTAACAATATATGAGTTTAATATTAATTTTATGGAGATACAAATGCTTTCTCTTTGCACGCCTATGATTTAAATTAAGCCTGCAGAATTAAGTAACACAAGTAACTGAGCTACTACCCCAGTGGCAAAGAAAGACCTCCCGTTAGCGCACACTTCTCTGCTTTCTTGTAAATAATTCCATCCCAGCAGAATTTCTTCAAAAAAGCATTTTTAGCTTCTCCTGTTAATCCTATTAATGTGTTTAAATTGTTGTAGTTATCCCAGCAAAAAGGCTACTCTAGGCAAGGAAAGGAAATTAATGTAATTACCCAAGAAGAAAAGCAAGCATTTCTTCAAGTGCAGATCCGGTAAGGTCATATGACAGTGGACCATCGCTGGCTCTCAACAGCACAATGAAAGTCATAATTTCTCAAATAAGTCAACGTGTGGCGCCACTGTGGGTGAATAGAGTCAGTGCTAGCACTCTAATAGATAATTTAAACAGACTTACGCCCCAGTCATTGTGCTTTTGAAGTCAATTTAAAGATTTTGTCGCCATTCACACATATAACAAGTGTAATTATTTCATAAAAAACATTATCTTTTTAATGTTTCCAAAACACTCAGACGCTCCACTCCAGCTGGGGCATTCATTAAAATGTTATTTTAGATATCTCTACACATGATGAATGACTTTGTTCTGCCCAGTGAAGCTTCTAATTACGAGCAATGATCGTAATTGCGATAGAGATGTGTGGCTCATTTCTTTGAGAAACGTGTACCGGTGCGCTGATAGGATCTCTACGTGACAAAACTTCAGATAGACTCTTTTAAAAGGCCATAAAATGCGAAAGGCGGCCCATTCAATACATTTTTCCGAGATTACCTCACACTGTGGTGTCTTCTGGGCAGATTGCACAGTGAGGCTCATGTCATAATTTTTGCATGAGAAATATTATGCGTCTGAGCCAGGATTCTCTCACTTGAGTTAATTATTACTGATCAGACTGTAAGTCGGGCCTGTGTATGAGCCAACACTGCCCTGAAAAGGGTCACCAGCCAGGCTAAATAACAGTAACGACTCTGTGCGTGACTCAGGAGCATGTTCGATTAATCCAGTGAGAGATAACATGCTCAATAGTAATAGAGACCGTGCCTCTTGTTCAAATATGTGATTCACAGTCAAGTCACCAGATGGCACCCTCTCTTTGTGAATCACGGCCTCCCAGTCTACCGCTGTATATACAAGGTAGGAAACCGTTATCACCTGTTAGTCCCTTTGTGGAGCAATGCATAAATGAAACCGTTTAGACAAGTTAACTCTAAAAGTATTTGATTACTGTTCTTACGGACAAAAGGAATTTAACTCCTTTAACTTTTAAAGACGCCTTGCTTAAATTGTTGTGGAAATGTTGACTCAGGTAGCACAGGAAGCGAGGAAGCTGCAGGTAATTACCCATACTGCATCACATCCTTACTCCCAATTTGCAAATTGTATCTGCCTGAATAAGAAATCATTAAAATTACAGAAAATTACAGAAAATTGTGGATGACTGAGGTTTTGTTCCGTTGTTTCCTTTTCAATCTCCCTCCCCTCCATTTAACTCAAATATACTGGCTCTCTCCCCTCCTTCAGTTTGGCATCAGCCTCCTCCCTTTGCCTCGTCTCTTTCTCCCCTCACTTTCTCCTTCCCTTCCCAGCTTCAATCCTCTCTTTCCTCCTCAAATCTCTCCCTCATCTCCTTCCCCCCTTGATTCTCCCTTCTTCTCTGTCCACGGGCGTTAGCGGCAGACTGTGTCGTGTGGGGACTTAATGAAGCAGTGCTGATCCAATAACGGCAGCTTCTGTCGCCCGCCTCACAAAGTGTGATGTACGACCTCGTGTACGCAACGCAGTGCGAATCTCACTTACCACTGCCCCCTCAACATGCCTAGTTTTTCAATTAGGTTCCCCTCTTAAACAGCAAGGAAGGCTTAATAATGGGCGCGCGGATGTCTGATTCTGTGTGAGTGGAAAAAGACTGAACCCGCAGCCAAGCTGTCATGTGAGGAAAGGGGGAAACAGAGTACACTTTGAGCACCGAGCCGTACGAGTCCACTGATACACAATAAATGTCACCTAATGAATTACTGCTCAGGGGAGGAAAATACTGAGAATTTAAACACATCTATTTTTGAATTATGGAAACAGAAAAGTGACGTTTCTGCACCACTGTGGGGTTGGATAAGCAGCTGACCAGTTTTTTTTTTTTTTTTACACTGACCCCATAATGGACTAGTGCTCTGACCTCATTATGAAGGCAATAATGTGAAAAAGGGAGGGGGGGGAGTGTGAATCCGAGCGAGAGAAGAAAAACAACAAGAGAAGCCAAAGTGAAAAATGAAGATGAGGCACGAGTGCTTAAATCACTGCGCGCCAGCTGTGACAGTAGCACTAAGGTGTAATTTATAAAAGAATAACGAGGATGTGTTTCCTTTAAGAGCAGAGAAAACACGCACCATAAGGCATCTGATGTGCTGAAGAAGAGACAAGTTATTTTAAAGGGTTGACGAACGTTGATCAAAAGGACGGACAGCTTGATTACCATATTCCTCATCCTGACACCTTTCCTCACAAATGATTGTTTCATTATTTTTTACGCGCCGTCCGCTCCACCTTTACTCAAACCTTATAGCTGTCTCGTTTTCCCCTCCTTCTCTCTCTCTTTCTCTCTCTTACCGTTATCTGACTGCTGAGTCACCACTTGACTTCCACTGAGTGCTGCTTGGAGCACGGCTCAGACATCCAATTTTCTCTTTGGCGTTTGAGAGGGAGTGTGTGTGTGTGTGTGTATGTGTGTGTCTGCATCCGTGTGTGTGATTATAGTAAGTGTGTATATGTTTACAGTAAGTGTTTCCCCGTGTCGGTGGAAAAAGAGAGTGGGAGAGTTGCGGCAGGTTAAGCTTAATCTGATCACCTCCTGGAAGAGGAGAGGTATTGATCAGGCCGACTGAAGTCCATCACAGAATTTAACACCAGCTGTCTGCTGCACTGCCAACAAGGTGCCTGGGATTTGGTTGTGCTTTGATGGAATCATGTAACTGAAAGCCTGTCCAAAGACACTGTGTTAGTTTAAGCTTGGCTAAAACCTTGTTTGCTTTTATATCTTGGACTATATATAGCTGTGCCAACCTTTTAAAGTTGGTAACTGTTGAGTTGTATCTCAAAATTGCCACTGAAATTGCTGCCAATTTCAGAAAAACTAACTAAACTACCTAAATCTCCATTAGCTTTTAGTTGTACCGATGCTATCAGCAAGTGGATGGCTCCAGTTCAATGCATTACTACAAGTGCCGCAAATGACTATGCCTGCAACTAATGTTAGAGGTATAATAGGTTCCATTTGTGGTTGCTCTTTGTAAACACAACATTCAGACTTTCATCCCCAGCTCAATGACCGAGAAAGAAAGCAAGCTAGGAAGTCAAATGAAGAGAGGGAGCGGCGTTGGTGTGATTAAACCTTATTATCTGATTGTTTTATCACAAATATGTTCTGAAGCACGCACAAAAAAAACATACACGCACCTCTGAATCTGCTGAATTGTCAGACTTAGGGCAACGCAGGCGAAGGACATGCTTCATTTTGTCAACTGTTGCCTAAGTGTCAGCCTGGCCATCCATCAAACAGACACACAAACCTGAAGCTCATTATATGTACACAATAAGTGACGATTGGCTATGGGATACACACCCAATGGCCATATGTGGCAGCCCAGAAACACCCTGAACACAGCGGATACAAACAGAAGAAACCTAACTTGTGATAACTTCCAAGTAGCAGATATTTATTCCTTATGTTCCTTGTAACTTATCGGTATTGATTGGTACATCACTACATATATAACTATAGGTTTATAGCATGTATAGGATTAACCCTCTGATATCCAAGATGGGTCAAAAATGTGTTTTTTTATAGCAGCTCAAATAGCTTCAGGAGGTTTTCACCAGTCCTGAAGGATTTCACTCATACGCTGAGCGCTTGTTGGCTGTGTGTCCTTCACTCTTCGGTCCAGTTCATTCCAAACCGCAGGGTTTAGTTCGGGTCATGGTGGAGGCCCGGTCATTTGAAACAGCACTCAGTGTTCTGCTGTGTTGGATGTTTTTGGAGACTACACTTTTCACAGTTTGTGAAATGCTTTTGTCTGAATGATGTCATTCGTGTCTTAAAGTACAGATGATCCGTTGTTTCTGTTTGCTCAGTTACTCAGCGAATCCTGTCATAATATGGTGACTGCTTCATGAAACTGGTTACTGGTAAGTGTGGCTACTATATAAGAAACTTATTCCACTTGGTTTAAATTCATCATCCTCAAAATTCTACACAAGTTTATTAAATTCAAGTCTGGGCTCTGGCTGGGCCACTCAAAGACATTCACAGAGTTGTCCTGAAGCCACTCCTTTGATATCTTGTGCTTAGGGTTGTTGTCCAGCTGAAAGATCAACTGTCGCCCCAGTCTGAAGTCAAGAGCGCTCTGGGCTCTGGAGCAGGTTTTCAACCAGGATGTCTCTGTACTTTGCTGCATTCATCTTTCCCTCTATCCTGACTAATCTCCCAGTTCCTGCTACTGAAAAACATCCCCACAGCATGACCCTGCCACCACCGTGCCTCACTGTAGGGATGGTATTGGCCTGGTGTTGAGCGGTGCCTGGGTTCCTCCAAACATGACACCTGGTATCACGCCAAAGAGTTCAATCTTTGTCTCATCAGACCAGAGGATTGTGTTCTAAGAGTCCTTCACGGGGGTCTTTTGGCAAACTCCAGATGAGCTACCATGTGCCTTTTACTATGGAGTGGCCACTCTACCATACAGGCCTGATTGGTGGATTGCTGCAGAGATGGTTGTCATTCTGGAAGCTTCTCCTCTCTCCTCAGAGGAATGCTGGAGCTCTGACAGAGTGACCATCAGGTTCTTGGTCACCTCCCTGACTAGGGCCCGTCTAACCCAGTTGCTCAGTTTAGACAGCCGGCCAGCTCTAGCAAAAGTCCTGGTGCTTCAGAACTTCTTCCACTTACGGATGATGGAGGCCACTGTGCTCATTGGGACCTTTAAAGCAGCAGAAATCTTCCTGTAGCCATCCCCAGATTTGAGCTTCAAGACAATCATCTCTCGGAGGTCTACAGACAGTTCCTTTGACTTCATGCTTGGTTTGTGCTCTGACATGCACTGTCAACTGTGGGACCTTATATAGACAGGTGTATGCCTGGACATGTCAAATCATGTCCAGTCAACTGAATTTACCTCAGGTGGACTCCAATTAAGCTGTAGAGACATCTCAAGACTGACCAATGGAAACAGGATGCACCTGAGCTCAATTTTGAGCTTCATGGCTGCGAATACTCAAAAAAAAAAAAAAAACAAACAAAAAAAAAAAAAAAAAAAAAAAAAATATATATATATATATATATATATATATATATATATATATATATATATATATTATCCATTAATTAATCCAGAGAATGGACACGGGCCTTGTCCTGTGGTGTCTGGCAACTGGATGTTGTTAGTGGGGGCCTTTAGGTCCTATGGGTTGAGGGGAGGGTCCTCTGTGGATCAGGTTTGTTCGAGGGCATCCCACTGATACTTGATCAGTTTGGCATCTAGGGAATTTAGAGGCCAGGTCAACACTGTGTGCTGTATTTCATGTTTTTTTTATGGTTATAGTTATAGTTTTCAGTTGTTTTTTTATATATATTTTATATGTTGTCTTACTTGTTGTGGCTTTCACTGTGGGTCTGAAGGAAAAGCACTATCAATCCTCCGTGTGTCCTGTACATACAATGGTACTGACAGTAAAGCTGACTTTGACCTCACATTCCACTATTGCTCCTTCAAAAAAGAATGGGAGGTTACCATCTTTGCTCCTGGGACTTATTTCTTTTGTGGTAAATGGTAAATGGTTTGTATTTACACATACTTTTCTTCTTTCCTTCTATTGACCCATTCACACAAGCACAAACAAATTCACACACCAGTACCATGCAATGGCGTTCAGTGTCTTGCTCAGGGACACTTAGTCATGTGGTCCGTATACCTGCTCTACCCACTGAGCCACAGCCGGTAGGCAGAGTTTACTATTTGTCCCTAAAGCAGGGGAAAATTGTTTAGTTAGCTACATCCCTCTGCCTGCAATCAATTGCAAAAGTTTTTAAATCTTAGGGAGCTTGTCTCACAAAATGAATTGAAATCGTTTTAACTGACATGGAGGCATATGCAAGAAGTGTTCTGTTATTTATTTAACAACCAGACTGTGCAACAGTTTCTTCCCTCAAGCCTTCTGACTCTTGAACTTGTTGAAACTGGACTGGACATACACAAATAGACACACTCACCCACAAGCACAATAATATCATAACCTGTACTCATAAACTGTCAACGCTTTGCACACATTATCCTGCTAATCAGTCAAATGTTTACAACCACCTTGACTCATACTCTGTTGGTCTGCTTATTAGTCGGCGCTGCTCTCTGTTCTGTGTTATGTTTTTTTATAGTTGCATTGTCTCCTAAGTGTTTTACGCTGCCTCAACTGTATTTTTTGGGTTTTTTCACTGTCTCTTTTCCTTGCACTGTTTGCACTATTCGTACATGTTTTGTACTGTCTACATAAGCTTGCACACGCGCATTTTATGCTCAGTCCCTTGTACTGTACTTAGTCCTATGTCTGCAAGTAGCTCCATGGTCCTGGAGGACCTTTGACCTTTGATGATGTTTAAATTGTAACAATGCTAATCGTGCAGCGATCTGCAGGGTTGCAGCTTTCTGAATATTTTAGCTCTTAGTTAATGGAGGAAGAAGTCAGGGGGTACATAACAGTTGGCAGGGCATGTTCCTGACAGAATATGGGTCATACAAAGAGGGTACTGAGGGCACAGCTGTACCCAGAGATGAACAGCCACTATTCACTTGGTGACAGGATGTCCCTCAGCGTTACGTGTGGTGCACAAAGGCAGTAATAAAGGGAGGATAGAGGAGGTCATGGAAGGCACGTTGTAAGTCCTATAAGCACGCTGTAGGACATCCTCGATTGTAATTAGACTGTCATTTTTCTTTACAGAGCCACAGTCCTATTTGAAGGCAACCGAAACAAGCAGATGGGGGAACTTGACAGAGAGCGAGAGGCGTACAGAGAGAGACAGACCCTAAAGAAAGATCCCACTGTGACACCAGAACCCACAGGAAGAAAAAAGAAAGAAGAAATCTGTTTTAACAGCTGCAGTGTAGGCTAAATATCTTCATGACAGGACTCTGTGGACAGCTAAGCGGATGAAATGAAGATGTGTGAGAAGCCAAAATGGATTCAAGTCAACCGTCCCGCTTGTGAAGTTCGGGAGGAGAGGAGAGGAGCGCAGGGGATCACGCTGCTTTAATGCAAATTTGCACTGATTTAGACAGAGTGTAAATCAGCATGCTCCTCTTGTTACGTGTGTGTGGATGCGTAATAACCTTAATCCATCCCTCTTATTAATGGCTTTCCTCTGCAGCTCCTTCTGTCTTTTCCTCCCTCGCCATTTCTTATCAAGTCCATCTCTGCCATGCTTGTTTAGCTCATAAAGCAGCCTGTCCACTGAGGCTATCACCGAGCTAGCGGCTCAGCGGCAGTTGGCACCTAAATCACGGCTTCTGTAATTAATTCGCCGAGATTTAAGAAGAGTGAGAGGGGCCCGTTGCTGAGACAGGCACTTTTCTCTTTGTATCTCATCTAAGATGTTTTATCTCAACTCTTTTACCAAGAACCCATCCCTTACATCAGCTTCAAATTAATGAATATGGCAGTGAATCTGTCGCTTCCAATTTTCGGTAAAAAATAAGAAGAAATCGAAAACAGATCAGCCTCATCTTCATTTTTAGAAGGTTTTTTTTAAATTTATGTATCATCCCCCTAGCATAAAGTCTGGAAACAGATGAAAACAGCTAGCCTGGCATGGTCTTAAAACATGATTTTAAAAATGCAGTTAGTATTTAATGAGATTTAATGTGTAATGTGAGTGAGAAAAGTAGCAAGTTAGCTGTTTCCCCTTGTTTCCAGGTTGTTTTATGCTAAGCTTAGCTGGTCGGTTTATAAATCTGCTCTTTGAATCTACAAAAGCACGGCATAATGGCATACCCTCCACATCCTAATGTTCATATCCCCAGAAATGGAACCAATGCATGTAATGTCCTCAGACGTCTTCTACTTTTTTTGCGTAGCATTCATTTTAGTAAAAAGTAACTGTTGCTCAACATTCATTAATCCACTCAGTTCCAGTTGTTTGATATACATGACCCAACACTTGACACTGCCTCCCTGCCTCTTTCTTTCTTTCTATTAATAGAAATTGCATCACAAACTAGCTTTTCCCCACTGTAATTGCAGAGCCATTCAGTACCATCTACCATTTCTGAGTCCTTATGTTTCCTGCTTTTATTCTGTAAAGTTCTTCATTGGTGTTTCCTGTCTTGCTGTACTTCCAGTGTTTTCCCCCTCTGATTGTTTGATTGGTTCCTCCTTATGTGCTCCACCTTTATTAGTTTCACCTGTGTCTAGTTAGCTCCTCTGCCCATGTGTGTATATATAGCCCTGCCTTTGTTTGGTTTCGGTCGATTCTTCTGTTCTGTTGCCCCGTTTGTTTCACTGTTCAGTTCCTCGTGCTTCCTCGTCTTGGTTTCGGTCTTCAGCTGATTTTTTGGGGGTTGAGTTCTTGGATTGTACCTGCATACCCTGCAGCACCTTAAGTTCTGCGTTTTGAGTTTTTATTAAAATTGTTTTGCTGTCCTGTGTTTGGGTCCCACGTGACCAGAAACCTGACAATTTGAGTATGAAAGGAGACTCACACAAGGTGTACAAAGCTCCTCAGTGACCTTTGTATTGCTGAAGAGTGTGTAAATGTTGAATCAGTGGTTTCCAAGTTTAAGATATTGACAACCCCTATACACCAATGCTATCTAGTAGTAGTGTATTTCCAGCTGCTTCTCCGTCTCAGCAATTTCCGAATTCATCGTTTTGGATCAATAAAGATGGAAGACATCGAGGAAAGGTTAACTGAGGAGATTCAGAGATACAAACATTTGTGTCACTCGTCCTCGGCCAAATCTCGGTGAAAGTTTCGGTCGCCATTGTTGAAAGTGAAGCAGGAAGTAGAAACGAAAATGAACCTGATTGACAAAATAGACAAAGCGCTGACTACAGTATGGGTGCCGTGTTTACAGCGCAAGCCAGACTGACGAGGGCACAAGTAGTAAACGGCTCGTGCTGGCGTAGGCTACGTGCGTAGGTTGGGCCGTCTATGTCCCGCAGTACTTTAAATGAGCCTTTAGTCAGCAAGGGACTGGAGGGCTGCTGCTCGTGTAAACTTCCTTTATTTATTTATTTTTTTGCATTTGGACATAACATCCTTTCATTCATTCATTCATTTTCTGTAACCGCTTGTCCTGTGAAGGGTGGCAGTGGGAGTTGGAGCCTGTCCCAGCTGTCATTGGGCGAGAGGCGGGGTACGCGCTGAACAGTTTGCCAGTCTATCGCAGGGCTAACACAGAGAGACAGACAACCATTCACACTCACGCATTCGGCCAATTTAGAATCACCAGTTAACCTAATGAGCATGTCTTTGGACTGTGGGGAAGAACATGACACAGGAAGAACACGCAAACTCCATTTGGCCGTAACAGAGAGACAAATTTAGTTAAGATACAGCGTTCAATGAACAAACATAAGAGACTTACTCACCTTCGTATCTATTTTTTTTTTTTGAAAAAAAGGGAGTGGATTTCTGACAATGTCTTTTTTCTTCAACACACCTTTTTTGTGCATCCAGCCCCAGCAACATCCTGCTGCACATGCGCCTCTGTTTGTGTTTGGTACCAAACAGGAAACAGGAAACATTTCTTCCCATGTATACGAAAGATAGTGATCACTGTAGAGAAACTATGTCTCAGCCACAGGCTCCGATGCTTATATTTGCTTTCGCCCCCCTGGCTTCACACAGCACACAGGGCCTTTCTCCCTGAAATGAAATCTGATCAGGTCAAGCAATCGTGGCCTTGGAATATGTTTAATAAAACCTACTAGGGTAAAGAAAAATAGAAAATTGCTGTTTCATTTAGAGACTGTCAGTCTAATCTCTCGGCTATTTCCTGCTCCCGGGCCCAATCCTCCACCGTGCTCCTTGGTGCGACCTTCAGCTTGAATATATTTATGTAGGCAGCCAAACCACAGGCAGGCAGTTTTTTCTCATGAACCTGGGAGTGAATCATTTTCAGTAACACTGTGACTCAGACGACACTTTATCACAGCAGAACAAAGAGCTGCTCAAGATGTTCTATTTGTATCTAAGCCTCTGTTGGACTGAGGTAGCGTCGGATCCATTTCTGAAGTTAATCATATTTAGACTAATCTGTATATTAATGTTAATTAGCAAAAAAAAAAAAAAAAAGGACCAGTGCCAGTTGATTAAATAAAACCAAGTGTTTGAAGTTGACCTGACTTCCTTTTCTAATCCTTTCTGGAACCTTATTAGGCTTGGAAAACCGGTGTTCACCAGACCATGCAGCTTGCTAATATGAAGTTAAAATGAAGCATAACTGCTCTTTCGTTTAATGCTTCTGAGAATGCAGGAGGACGAAAGACGAACGACTACGGAGGAGGGGGGAAAAAAAAGACAAAAGAGGAGAGAGTTCAGCAGTTCACTATAGGTACAAATGACACCGTAAATAATGGCGGAATTAGATTATACGGGTACGAAATGCAGTTTGCCGTCCAACCAGGAGTACAAATAGCAGCAAGTGTAAAATTTAACCCAATAACAGGGCACAAGCTATGAATACTGCTCAGGATATGACTGCTGTATAAGGACACAGTCAATAATTAATCAGGGATTAATTATTGAATGTACTTTTTAAGGCTTTGAAGGGCATTTTGAGGCTCAGACTTTAAAGAGAGCAGGAGACATGACTTTGCATGCAGGTTACCTTTGGGTCAGCAGAAACTCGCTGAAACCACGAATATACTAATACCTCTCTAATAATCCACATGTTTGCACAAGTTTCCCTTCCATATTTCCAGTTTGTCCCAGCATTTTAAAACGTCTCATTTTTCCCTCCCCCTTGAGTCATAGTAGCTACATCCTGACTCCGCTGAATTCTGGACTGATTCTAAACCGAGCAAAAGGTTGGAGCTTGAGTGGAGCCTAGGCCGACAGCTAGCAACCTGTGACGGCGCGCACCAGGCCCTCAAAGGGGCCACGTATTTGGGGGGTCTGCGGGAACAGACGGTCTTTAGGAGCCATTTGAGGAACTGCAGCAGTTTGGCACTTTCACATTGACTTTACATCCCAGTCGTGGCGGTTGCCTTTTGAGGCAGTTCCTGTTTCACGTTGTGAGCTAAGAGCTGGATTCAGCTGAAGGTTCATCCTCGGCCTCAGATTATTTCCTTCAGTGCTACTCAGTTTGAACCTGGCTCTTAGCCTGCTAGTCTTCATCTCCAGTTATATGCTTTAGAAATCCCATGGTGCACTGCTGCCTTCCTGCCCCTTTCTTTGCCTCCCGTAACAAGAAAGGATGGATTGTTTCACTTCTTGGCACTCCCTCCTTTCCAGATGTAGCACACTGTTGCTTCCTTTCTCTTTTCATAGCTGTCAGTTTTCCCCCTGTGTTGTACTCTATATTCCACTATGCCTCCCCTCGCCCCCTCTCTTCTTCTCTTGGCTTCGTCTCTTTTATTCATTCACCCTTTAGTCACCCTTCTCCGTCACCAAAGCTTCCTGTTCTCACATCTCTCTTCCCTCTGTGCGCTGTCCCTTCATACCTTTTAAGTCCTCCTCCCTCCCGCGCTTCACCCATCTCTGCACCTTTCCCGTTGCTGTGCAGCATGTCGATAACTGGGAACTGACGCTCCCGTAAAAACCTCCGCATACTGTAACATAATGTGTTCTTTGTATTTGCCAAGACGTGTTTAAATTGGCTCGCGGCCCTGTGGTCTCATGCGAACACGGCATTCTATAATCTGTTTTTTTTTTTTTTTTTGTGCGTGTGGGCAACCGCAACCATCAAGTGTTTCTTTTTCACTGTGTCACGGTGGTGGTGTGCATTAAAACTAATTAAAAAATAATTTGAAAGTGAGAGAGCCACAGATTGGAATGCGGTCAGTCCTTTTTCTGGGAGAAATGTTTAAGTGCTAACTCACATTAACAGTTTTGCATGCCTAAACAAGTGTGTGTGTGTGAGAGAGAGACGCACACACACACACAGAGCGATTGTGCGTAAGGATGCAAACTTGTTGCATCGTGTCATTTCCACTATTGCCCTCTCATGCTTTTGTTCTTCCTCCTCCTCGCTTTTAAAATTGCTGCTGAAAGTGCAGTAACGCTCCTCGGCATGTTTAGGCACGCTATTTTACACACAATACAGTAGTTCTGAGCTCTTAGAGACAATCTCTTGCATTCGCATCTGATCCTTTGTCTCAAATATCGCAAAATATGCGTTATTTTTCAAATTACTCATAAATCCCACCACCTCGTTTACCGCTCTCAGTCCAAATGTACAAGAATTTTACCTAAGCTCGGTCCCTCAAGGGCAAAAAGTTTGATTATCTCCCCCGTCATTTCATCCGTCGGTGCCGTCTTTCATCATTTCTGCTTTATTGTATTAAGGATTTAGTGAATTACTGCCTTTCTGATTATGGTTCAGCGACGGGACAATAATGTTAATGCTAGCATACATTCGGATGGCGCCATCGGTTTACTCATAATCTTCTTTCACACAAAATACTTCGCTTACACACAAACACACACAGAAACGTGAACGCGATTACTGCTCATGCTTTGCTACCGCTGTCATGTTGTACTGGAATGGAAGTAAAAATTTGATTATACTAATATTAGTTCCGGCTGGGGGGTTAGATCGATGTGGGGCCCTCCTGAAAACACGATAATGTACATCCTGTATGTACCAGGAAGCTCCTGAGTCTTCGCGAGTCAGCATCAGCCTCGCTATATGGCCGCACACGGAACTTCACGCTAATGCGCCCCATTAGCCCCTCTCACTGCCACTTTGCTTGAAGCATCTCAGAATCCCTTGTCTCCAGCCGTTGGGGCAACAAATTATACTCTCTCTCTTTTCCCTGCAGCCCCGTGCGTACATCCCTCCACATTCCTCACGTTTGACATTTAAAACCCTTCACTTTGACCCGGCTCCTCTCATAACTCAGGGTAAGTGTGTTGCTTTTACAGCTCTGTTGTTGTTGCACATTGAGTTTTAAAAAATGAGCTTGTTTTGCCATCTAGGCTGTTGTTCCTCACGGACGGGGCAAGCGAGGAGGATGACACCTTGCCGCAGTTTTTAATCTTACAGTCTCAGTCATCAAATGTTGTAAGATAATGGTCATCTAAATTCAACAGTTCTTATCAAAGCATCAAGCTTTTGATGGGCTCAACTTTGTGTTTTACTGAAAATATAGATTTCTTATTATTTATTATCAGTTAGAAGTTAGACGATCCCTTACAGACTATAAGACTATAGTGCACACATACAGTTTCATTTATTGCTTTTACATTTAGCTTATATTTCTCTTAATGAACATTGTATAACACAGCCACACCACTAAAAATAATGGACGGTATGAAGCGCATTAGATGTCGGGAAACCAGTCCTGAAGATAAACTGATCAATGGGAGGCGATACTTTACCTCATACATAAAGTTATTTCTGTCTTAATGCCAGTCATGGTCTGCAGATTGATGCGTCCATTTAGATAATGCTACTTCAATGCCCCTCTGTACCCACAGACAAGAGCCTTTGGGTGGTGCATTGGCTCGATTAGCCCACTCGGTCATACCTAGGTGGAGAGCCCTGCAGGAAGTCATCACTCATTTGCTGCTGGAACCATTTTATTTAATTTCATTCAAATATGTCTTTTATTCATTTTTTTTTTCACCTAACTCTGACAACTTGCACCTAAAAAGTCGGGTCATTACTTAAATAAGGGATCATGCAAGAGACGGATTGTGCTCAAGTGTTTCCCTTTTGGAAAAACCATGGTGAATATAGTGTCTTGAGTGCAAATTAGTCTCTTGTTGATCTCCCTTGTTGGTTCGGGTGTAAATGAGCACATAAAAATGAATCCTGGAGTTGACCCTTGATGCACCAGTGCACTGGCCAAATGGAACATATCAATGCTTCCACAATAACGTGTCAAGATTTCTCTGCAAACCCCACTTTTGCCTTAATTAAAATTGCCTCCAGCAGCTGCCTCCATTAGAGCATCCGCTGTCTTAATTACCAGAGGACTTTCTTTCATCTCTTGGAAGCAACGGTCACCACCTACTGTTCCACATGGCTTTGTGTTACTTGAAAATGGAGGAAATTAGACTCAGGGGGGGATCACAAGGAAAGCCCCACAACCCACACCTACTGCATCCTCCCCCCAGCCCTCAAAGCTTTTTTAAATATATTCATTCAAATATATACAAATTTATTCATAATTTAATTTAGCCTGATATGACATGAACTCTGTATGTGTTCTGTATGTGTTGGAATCTCTTAGAGGATACGTGATGGTAATGAGTGCAGGTTTGCTGGGAAAGTCATTTTAAACTGACCATCTTAACGCTTTGAAAGACTTTACTCCATGTTTTGGTGTGTAAGGATACATGCTGAAACAGAAAACTGCTAAAAGCATTTTTACACACCATGATAAACGATTGTTGATTTGGTGACGTAAACATAAACTGGCATTCAGGTTGTTTGAGGTCCAGAAGTGTCTAATTTGACATATGAATGCAGTTAGAGCAGAAAGAAATGCTGCAGGAAAATAAACAAGGAACACAGTCTTTGGAAGGAATTACGGATGAGACAAGACTGTGATTGTTAAAATCCTACCTAAGTGACCCATAGACTCTTGAGTTGCTGACCCAAGCGAAGGAGTTCAAGTATCTTGGAGATTGAAACCTCACCTATGGTCATGAACTTTACGTAGAGGCTGAAAGAAAGGGATCACAGATACAAAGGGCTTAAATTAGTTCCCTCTCTGGGGTGGCTGGGCTCAGTCAGACGTCTGGAGGAAGTTTGGGGTACAGCTGCTGCAAAAGAGTCTAGTTGAGGTGGTTTGGGCATCTGGTAGGGATGCCTCCTTGGTGTCTCCGCTGCATGGCCAGCTGAAAGGACATCCCAGGAGGGATTACATATACATATGTTGACTGGTCTGGAAATGCCTCGGGATTCCTCATGAGGAATTAAAAGGATGACTGGAACACCAGGCTGTAACGCCACTCTGGATAAAAATGTAAATGGATGGATTCATTTGAACAACTAAAGAGGAAGTACGCAGTTCAGGTCATTTGTTAGATGCAACCTGGACACCTTGCCGAGACTTACGGAGGTAGGAGCACTCATACATTTATTTCCAGAATGTATTCCATGTTGTTGACAGAGTGTCCTAGAGCAGGTTTGCATAGATCCAGAGATATATTCGGAAGATATTTAGATCCAGCGGCGCACCGCGTACATCCATACAGTGGGGGTGACTGGGGCACCGAAACACAGCCTCTAAATAACGCATTATCTGCCACGAAACTCTTTCATTTCACCAATATTTTGTTATGATACGCTAGTGCTATTCCCCGTTCAGTCCGGAGTTACCTGTTATCATCATCCGGGGTCTGTAGATTGACCTACTAACCTCTGACCTGGATGATGAGCTTGTTTACCTGTTATTTAGAGGCTGTGTTTTGGTGCCCCAGTCACTCCCACTATATGGATATACGTGGATCTAAATATCGTCCAAATGACTCCAAATTACAGCAAAGTTATGTGGGTGAGTAAACGATCGTATTTTATGCCAGAAATAAGGTCCAGGTTGTAAAAAACTGTAATTCCTCTTTAAGCCCAGATAAATTACACAAGTCTAAACCTGAACTGTCGGAAATGTTCTTTACAGCAAAGTTTTGTGTTTTGTTTTTTTTTGTCTTGGATGGATGGATAATCAGTGTTTAGCCAGACAAAACAGGCTGTGATTTCTCAGCACCATTACACATGACATCACCAACAACTTCGAAACCGAAAACCTTTCATTCAATTAGCTCAGACTGAGGCTTATGTTCTTGTCAAGGAACAACTATCAGAGTGTATTCACATCGCAGTTGCCTTACCACGCAAAGATGACCAAATTTTGACTTTCTCCACATAAGCCCCAGCAGACTGGTGGTCTGTCTGGGAGCTGTATTACTGTGGTATTTACACAGGACAGACACACTGACCTTCTCTCTACTTGATAGAAAGCCTCCGTGACATTCAGCTGAATTGATCAGACCATGAAAAAAGACAGTTACTCAATGTGGACCGGCAAAGGTAAATGATATATTGTCATTTCGTTAAGAAAGACAGATGGTGGTTAGAAGAATCGCAGACAGAGCTAAAGGAAAAATGGAGATTAAAGAAGATGAGCAGGTGGAGTGGAGGTCTCATGTGGGGTTGGTCATAAGGTTTCGCCTGCTGATCACAGCTGCAGTCGGAGGAGCCCTAGGGAGCAGCTGACCTTTGTGTGAGCGTACGTGTGTGTGTCTGTGTGTGGGAACACACCTGAGCTGTTTACTGAAAACTAAAGAGTGCGTCTGACTTTACTGACCTTTCTTTTAAGGTCCAGCCACTGTGAATGCTACAATATCGGGTAAACATAACAGGTGAGCAGGAGAGCATGACACTTTAAATGAGTTACAAATACCAGTGATAACTTTTTATGGCTACTGTAATGATGTCTCTCCAGAAGTCTCTCCAGCAACACACGGCATCATCACCTTTTATAAAGAGTTCATACGTTCAGCTGTGCATTCATTTAGAATCGTGTCTTGTGGCCAAAATCTCCACTTACTCAGGAAATAGCCGGCTCTAAAGCAGCTAAACACACCACTTCTCGCTATTCTTGTGCTTTGTCTGTGCGGCATGCACATGGGTTTTGGGGTCATTTTTGCTGAAACAAACCGTGGCTGGAAACGATTACAATTAGCTTTCAGAGTTCAACACACAGCTGATTGCTATGGCGGTAAAAACTAAAATGAACTTGGCTGTAAGCCCCAGACACACAAAAATGACCTCGAAGAATTTGCAGCAACCTCACATACCAGGGTCTGGGTCAAAAGTTGCACTGACTACAAGCCAAACAGCGCACATGAACCTGAAGGGAGAGAAAATAAGTCTCCTTACCAGCCGGTGGCAGCATTCTGTATCCTCATTCAGAAAGGGGGGAACCAGAAGAGCTGAATCATGCGGAGGAGTTGGTCTCAACTTCAAGGTCTTGATGAAAAATTAGATGAGCCTTTGCTTACTTTTGTCACTCCTGTTTCTTTTCTGCTGCAATAGTTTGCTTTTACACTCTAAAGTAGTCACCCACTTTTAAAAAGCCTTTTATTCATTGTACTGAAATGTTATTTGCTGCTTTTATATAGTGCTGTATACGCGTGTGTATGTGTGTATGTTTATGTTGTGTTTGTATCTCAGTGTCCAAGGACTACGGGTGGAAATTAGCTTCTAGCTTAATCCGACATATTCACGCAACGACACGTATTTGTACCAAGCGTTCTTTCATTTGCACTGTCCTCACCAAATAAACAAAGAAGTAAATAAGCTGAAAAGCCAGTTGGATGGATCTCTATCATCGTTGGGCTCTGCATCCGATTCAACATGCTCAATCAGCCAAAAAGATGCCGATAGGGGTTAACTAACGTCAAAAGTGTTGGACACACCTCAAAAACTACTGTTAATATAAAAAATACTGAGTGCAGAGGATTTGCATAAACTGTTCCTTTCTATGATGACAATGTGAGTTCTCACAGTGAGAGGAATGTCGATTGTCTTGTAGAATAAACACACTTCAGTTTTCACTCAGTAATGCAGTGTAGACTAACTTGTTTAGAAAAAAGGGATAATAAATGAGTATATGTTCATGTGGATAAAACAGATTATCGCAGTTTGACTTGTTGGCATGTTTAGTTTATTCTGCACTGTACTCTGCATTTTTTCAACCATCCCTTAAATGTCACGCTCCGTATCATAAATTTAAAACCCTTTGATATCAAAAATGTGCCCCAAAAAAGGCAACACTGCAACATTTCTGACTGCTGACGTGGTGGGAGTCTCATGGGAAAAGAGTCGAATGGGCTATCAGACG
Organism: Chelon labrosus; assembly: GCF_963514085.1. Lineage (NCBI taxonomy): Eukaryota > Metazoa > Chordata > Actinopteri > Mugiliformes > Mugilidae > Chelon > Chelon labrosus. Next base: position 19,145,689 of record NC_140346.1, read on the forward strand.
TGCTGTTACTGGAAATGTCTTCCAGACCATCAACATAGATGGCCTGCAGTAATTGGTGTTTGGGCTTGAAACAGAGAACAAACATTAGAAAATACAGACCGTCACAAGCTCCTGTGATGGTAAATCTCTTTGTTAAACTCAAGTCACGGCTCGGGGAAGAGGTAACGAATGTGATGTTCAGCAGAAACAAATAAGGATAAGTGGAACGGAGAGCAAGAGAAACATAAAATGGGGACTGCAAAAGGAGGCACAATGGTGGACTGCTTCAGACTGACAGAAGAAGAGAGAGAGAGGGAATAAAAAAGAAGAATTCATTATTTTCCAGCCTAGTCTGCTGGAAAGCTGATAAGAGACATCAATACCGGCTGAGATCAGAATCATGTGTCTGTTGGGGATGAGCTGGAAGTGGATGAGAAAGAAAAAAAAACAATTAAATTAATAGAAATTATATATATGTAAAGACAAAGAAAACAAAAAAAGATGAATGTGGGGGAAGGAAACATACAAGAAGAAGAAAGGAGTTAAACTGGGGCCGGTGCTGAAGCTCGGGAGATATGAAGGACTAAAAAGCAAAGCGGATTTTATTTTTTTTTCCTTTTCTCGTAAATCTAATTTGAAGCAAATACATCCCGGTCTAAATTTGCTAATGCAGATAGGTTTTGATTTTCATCTCCTGGTGGTGCTGTCGAGACTCTGGAGGCACAAAAACGCTGCTAACCATCTCCACTATGATGGTGATTGGGTTGTCAGGGGAGCCAGTGAAGCAGCATGTAAAGAAATGCGGGTCAGAACCTGAGACAAATACAATTTCCCTTCTGCGCTTTCCACTTGTCATTATGATTGCGTCTGGGACACAACAAGTTGTATTGCGGCCGAGCAGTTTAGAGACTTTTGGCAGTGGGAGTAAATCTGCCCGGTGCAGCTGAGAAACAACGGGACCCGATGGGCTTATTAAAGTTAAGAATGTGCTCTCTGTCTTAGCTGTGTCTTTCAAGTAACGACCTGCTTTAAACTGTCTGCAATAATGTCATGCTTCTTGGGGCACGCGATTTGTCTTTTACACACTTCAAGACCAAATGGAGTGGAGTGGTCGGGATGTTTTGGACCGGGAGGCTGTGAGCCATAAGTTGCATTGAGTAAAGCTGTGGGAGCTGCAGAAGGTAATTTCAACTTTGTCCTTATCTGGCTTCACACCTGGAAGCGTGAGCAGGGTAACGCTGCCCCCTCAGACGTGGGATTGGTTCTGACTGGGAACACCTGACTCGCCAAAAATCGGTGACAATGCAAGCGGAGAAAATGAAAGTCGTGCCTCGTTTATCCATAAATAAGGCTCAGAGTGCAGCACTGTTGCAGTTCTTTTCCCATTATTAATAAAGACTGCATGCATGCTGCTGGAGTGCATGTAGTCACTTTCATTAGACAAATTAGAAAAACACATTTTACACATAAATACAGTGCTACAGTACAAGCATACAACAATATTGGTCTAGCGTTCGCCGACGTTAGCTAATAAAACTACATAATGCACTGGTCATATTAGAGCTATTAGAGCTATAGCTGAATAGCCCTCAGTGTATTAACATGGGCAAGAGTTTATTGATTCAAACTTTTCAGTTTAAAGGATGTAGATTATGATGTTTCTCACTGAGACGTACGAATGTCGCTTGACTGACTTCTGTTTTTCTCATATTTTTCAACTTTTTTGTTAATCAATATTAAAATTTTCTATTTGTACTATACAGTATATTTCATATTTATTTCATGGAAGTGGACACTAGCTGAGGAAGAATGCGCCATCAGAAACTCCACAACAGTAAGTAGAGGAAGCGAGGAAACATGTAAACATCCAGAACTCCAAAAATGCTTAAACGGAAACTACTGTTTTTTACAACCTGGACCTTATTTCTGGCATAAAATACGATCGTTTACTCACCCATATAACTTTTGTGTAATTCGTAGTCGTTCGGGAGATAATTAGATCAGTATATATCCATATAGTGGGAGTGACTGGGGCACCGAAACACAGCCTCTAAATAACGCATTATCTGGTGCAAAACTCGTTCATTTCACCAATATTTTGTAATGATACACTAGTGCTATTCCCCGTTGAGTGCGGAGTTACCTGTTATCATCATCCAGGGTCTGTAGGTCAATCTACGCGCAGCAGATAATGCGTTATTTTGAGGCTGCGTTTCGGTGCCCCAGTCACTCCCACTATATGGATTTACGCGGATCTAATTATCTCCCGAACGACTACAAATTACACAAAAGTTATATGGGTGAGTAAATGATTGTATTTTATGCCAGAAATAAGGTCCAGGTTGTAAAAAACAGCAGTTCCCCTTTAAGATGACTTATCGACTTCAGTGTTTTTCTATTTCCACTGGTTGCAGCAACCTCATCTTGAGTACGAACATGTTTTTTCTTGTTGCGATCTTTGCTTTTCCAAGAAACAACTGCCTGTGCAACAATAGTCAGTCAAAAGATCAGAAACAATAAGAATTCTGCAAACACAGTGTATAAATGCGTGAAGAAATGAAATGAAGGTGCACTGACCTCACCGGCGCTGGTGGCTAATACATTTAAATTAATCTTACAGCGAGCACCCAGCCATGCCCAATATGTCACTGTCCCTGTCAGCCTCTGGGGGAGGAAAATGGAGGTCATTGCCAAATAGGATAGGGTCCTTGGCAGGATATTTAATGGTAAGTGTAGAGAGCCTTTCTTAAGTTTGCTCATCCCACCTTCAAGCTGTGAATATGACATCTTTTCACTTACCTCAGTCAAAGACAACGGTTCTGTGAGGATCGAAGGACTGAATCAACAGATGCGCCGTCACATGTCAAACTCGCTCGTCAGCTTTGTTTCAGGAATTAGCTTGCCCGGTGACAAAGCCTGCAGAAATCTATTTTGATTGAAGCCTTTGCCTCTGTGCCAACAGCTGCTCACTCGCTGTGTTTGCTCTGCACAAAACAGATAAACCACAAAGGGCACATTCTACCACTCTTGGCAGACGTACAGTGTAAAATATCTTGAACTGATTATATACCTTCGGAGAGTTGCCACGCTGCAAGTTTCCAAAACAGACACTTAGATAAGTCTTTACAGAAACATTCACAACTCCCGCGCAAATTAGCACGGAAGAAGCATAATTGCGGTTAAACGTGCTCAAATGTTCGTCCATCTTTGCTTAATTCCCTTCAAATATCCGTCTCTAATGTTCCCGCACAAATACACGGACTCTAATTGGGACTTCTTGGCAGTTCTTTCAGTTTAACATTTCTGTTGCAGTAATATTGTATGTCTCGTGTGTAATCATGTGAACTCGAGTGACACATTTACGGGAAAGGCGCAATTACACAGATAAGTTACTGTGGATATGTGACCCTGCTAAATAACTTGGCGAAGTGGCCTCCTTCCGGCCAGCTGTTAAACAGCGTGTTAAGTAGATAACTTCCTGTGGATTAACGGACATCCAAAAATTACTATTGTGTTTCCTTAGGAGAAAATGTAAATTACATTGCGAGAACTCGTGGATTTCCAGGGAATGAATGGCCTCCTCTTAATGAGTTCGAGCAAATATCTGTTGAGTTTAAGGAGAAATCATGAAATATTATCACTGATTGTTTTAGTTTTAGCTTAAGTTCAATAAAGGGAATAATTAAGACTGAGTGTAAAGCTGGCATCTGGAATTAAAAGTCTATTTATGGCGCCCTGCTCCATTTTTCTTTTTCTTTATTACTAGAAATTATTAGGAAATTTAAGAATAGAGGAAAGAAGAATAAAGTTTTATCATTTGTTTTAGTATGTTTTGTCTAGCGGTATATTTAGCTGTATTAGATTTCACTGTATGTACATATGCAGTTTGTTATATAATGACATTTTCTGTGTAGCTTTTCAAAAAGAAAATGATCATTGCGAAAGAGCGGTTCATGGCTGAATGAAAAAGCTCCCATATACCCCACCGAATGTCCGCTGACGGCCCAAGATGTACATCTCCCACTTCCACTGTGGACATTTATTCTCTGTCTTATTAATACCATCCATTAGATTATTGCTCCAGTCTTGGCTCAGTCCACCTTCCACCATTTTTAAGATGTTTGGCATCACACCATAATTAACTTAACCTTTGGCTCCATAACTCCACATCCCCCCCGGGTCCCTTCACTATTCCCCACCATCCTCTGTCTGTTCGCTGGTGTGCCAGCGACTGCTTCGTCCTTGGCTGTGCCACGCACATCCTGCTCTCTGTTTCGGGGGAATCAGAATGACCACCTTGGCGTGCAAATCAGGAATTTGTTTTTAGGTTTTTTTATGCCTCTGACCCGACTAACCTTCGGCGATTGCATGGGCTCATAACTCATCTCGATAGACAGTGATTGTGGACGATTATTACATGCAAAATGTCAATCACAGTGGCAAAGCCATAACCATGACATATCACTGGAGTCCATTACGGCTGCACGATGATATATGACTTCCTCCTATTCATTTCCATTCTGATGTCATTCAGCCATACACCATAGGATGAAAATTAGGATGCATCGGGAACACAGGAGAAACTATATAATAAATAAAGAAATAATAACAAAATGATAATGCTCCAACGCGTTTTGGATTCATATTTTCTCGTTATGGTGAGTTTGTTTGTTTCACATTTCCTTTAAATGTCAAACTGATATCAATACATCAAGCTGTGCACCATTATTGTCTGCATGGCTCACATCTGAAATGTGAAAACAGGTGTCGATTGCAAAACAATGCGAGTGCAAGCGAGTTCCAAATAATCTCTTTGGAACAGTAACGCGGTATACAAAGTGACTCAGCCGGACTGCAAAGTATCCATATCCCTTTATCAAAACAGTGCCTAATCAGGCGGGTCGGACCTGATAAGGATCCAACTGGAATAGGGAGGAACAGAAACTGTGCGTTTGGAGACGGGAAGCTGCTCAGTGGTTTTAGTGCGAGCGCTGCGCACCTCCCCTCTCCATTGCGCCTCTCGCTTTACGGAGCCTGTTTGTAATTCCTGCTCTTCGTGCCAGAGCCTGCAGCTGTCTCTGTTGCGTCCCGCTGCCGCTGCTGTGGGAACACCGTCGCCCCGCATGACCAAACCGACGGCGGACTTTTTTTTTTTCCCCCCCACCCTTGAAGTGTCAGCACAGACCTGAAGGATATCGCAACTTTTTAACAATTTCCAACTCTGTTAGGAGACTGAAGGAAGACGGACTTGACGAGCTTGAGACGCCCCGTCCGCGTGTTGACTGAAATCTTTGCGACTGTGAAGGCTATAGGAATGTGGAACACAAGTCGATCTCAGCGGTGAGTGTTGAAATAAGTGTGGATTGCGCGCGGGCATTCTGCACAGTTAATTCGGTGCTCGACTTGATGTGCACGGCTGAATATAAAGTGAAACCAAAGGAACAATGGCATATAGACAGCACGTTATCTACATTTAACCAACTGTTTTATGCGGCTGCTGTCATCATGCAACCATTTCCTCATGTGTCCATCCCTCTCATGCAGAAAAAGGACCTGCCTCTGCCCTTGACACCATGACCGCGGACTTGAACCTGACCTCCCTCCTGAATGTAACAGAAGCCGATCTCCACAACCACACGAGAGGATGTTCCCTCACCAAGACAGGTTTCCAGTTCTACTACTTGCCCACTGTTTACATCATGGTCTTCATCACCGGGCTGGTGGGCAACAGCCTGGCCATTTGGATGTTCGTGTGCCACATGAGACCCTGGAGCAGCATCTCGGTCTACATGTTCAACCTGGCCCTGGCTGACTTCTGCTACGTCCTCTCCCTGCCTTTCCTCATCTTCTACTACTTCAACAAAACCGACTGGATTTTCGGGGACGTTCTGTGTCGACTGCAGCGCTTCATATTCCACGTGAACCTGTACGGGAGTATTCTGTTTCTGACGTGCATCAGCGTTCACAGGTACACCGGCGTGGTGCACCCGCTCAAGTCTCTGGGTCGGCTGAAGAAGAAAAACGCCGTTATCACGAGCGCCTTGGTGTGGATTGTGGTTGTTATAGGCATCTCGCCCATCCTTTATTACTCCAGGACCGGCTTGAAGCGTAACGCGACCACTTGTTATGACACCACCACTGAGGATGAGTTACCAGGTTATTTCATCTACAGCATGACTTTGACTGTGTTCGGGTTCTGCATCCCTTTTATAATCATATTTTGCTGCTATGGCATGATCGTCAAAGCGTTAATCTGCAACGATATGAACAATGCGCCCCTGCGGCAGAAATCCATCCACCTGGTTATCATAGTCCTCGCAGTCTTTGCCGTCTCGTACCTGCCCTTCCACGTGATGAAAAACCTTAACATGAGGGCCAGGCTGTACTTCCAGAGCCCTGACATGTGTGAGTTTAACAACCGTGTCTACGCGACTTACCAGGTGACCCGGGGGCTGGCCAGCCTCAATAGCTGCGTGGACCCTATTCTTTACTTCTTGGCTGGAGATACGTTCAGGAGGAAGCTGTCGCGGGCCACTAAAAAGCCCTCCAGGAAGGGGGACAATGTCCTCCAGTCCAAGAGCGACGAGACGGCGCTCAACAGCTTGGCCGAGTATGTGGAGAACGGGGACCGGAGCAGGCTGTGACGGGGCACCAACGCGTGCCCGGTCGTGATTGCGGATCTCTTTTAGCTCTCTGAAACCGATGATGGAGTTGGAATAAATAAATGCACTGTGTGGACTGAAGACTGTATGTAGAATTTACTGGACGATGTTTTAACAGAAACACTCCATCTAACCCTGTGATAACCATCGCTCGCTTGCAGCCTGTCGATGTTGATAAGCTATTGTACTGTATTGTCCCGTATTGTACTCTAAATGTTAGAGCCATCGATCCTCTTCCTTGTCAAGCAGTTAGTGTTGCTTACACTTCGGGCAAAATGAACATTATGGTGAACCGGAGTGCGGGAAACGCGATGTCCTACAGGCGTTAATACCCTCTTCATCAATTTGTCCAGCCAAAATAGGACTGAGAATAGATGGCGCCTTCTCCAGCCACGAGCTGATGTTTAATCAATAGTCATTAGGCATGTGAGAGCTTGTGCTTAAGGAAGTGTACCTGGGATGGCTTTTTAGAGGAAAAAAAAAAAAAGTAAATGCACTGAACCCGAGACGGCTGCATGGACTTGCCGTGCAGACGTCGTAATGCACTATGACCGGGGCTCCCTCTGCTCTGACGGCTACCTATCGCTCCTCGTTTCTTTCTCCATCTGCTACTGACGGGGTGAGGGACGTGGTTAACTCCTTTTTTCCAATCTGACAGCTCTGAGGTGACGGTCCGTGACGGCTCTGTAACCGCAACCTTTCTCTCTTTAACCTGTTCGTTACAGATTTAACAAAAAAAAAAAAAAACAACCAAGAAGATAATATTTACAGTATTTTCGTGTATATAATACCATGATGAACTATTACTGTACAGGATGTTGTGACGTTCCAGATTAGTTTGTGCTGTTGACCGTCAGTATCGCTAATCCAGACCTCTAGTGCATGAGTCCAGTATCAAATCTAGAAACACTGACTCACCAAAGCAGGTTCTAACTACTCGAGTGTTTATTGCAGCATAGAGAATATTAGCTTTTAAACGAGCAGAACAGACACACACGCACTCGGTCGCCTGCTATGTGACTCCATCTACATATTGAAGATTTGTTTTTATGAGAATACCTCAAAGTAAATAGTGCACTGTGTCTGTGTTTAGGCAGATAATCATTTCTGTTTTGTATCTGTTGTAAACATTCTGGAGAAATGATTGTGGAGCACTCTCTGTCTCGTTCTGTATATCTTTTAACCTAGATGTTTGATGTCCGTACTAATTCCTTTGTAAATCTGTATTGTGGTCGGCTGTAAGTGACAAGAAAGGAAGTAAATCAGCTGTACAGGATATTTGAGGCCACGTGTATCTTTGTCAATAAATTTTTATATTTAAAACAGACGACGTAATGAGGCTCGCGCCGTTCTTCCAAGGCGGCGGCGGGGTGGGCTCGAAGTGAAACGCCTGTCACTGTTGCGAGCGAACAAACTGTTAGTTTTGGAGACATCCGTGCGGAGTTCCTTCCTCCCCACTGCTCCACCTCCTTGTCCTCCGTGCTGCTGCTGCTGCTTTTGGCTTTCTCTTTCAGCGCAGCCAGGAAGAAGTAAAGAGAACGCGGGAAGAATAAAGAGTGGCACCTTTTCCTCCCGGCTTATCCTCGAGACCGCCTTTGTTTCTGTCACAATGCCGTGGAGTTATTGATGCAGACAGGGGAGCGAGGTGTGTTGCCAGGCGCCCGAGGCCGCGCGGGGTGTCGTGGGCACAGGAAGCCGACCATCCTCCTCCCTCCAAACGGGGCCCATGAATACAAACGGCTTTTGATTTCCTGGCTTTGAGGTGCACGTTGCATATCTGGCCTTGGCATATATGTGTGTGTGCGAATGTGTTTGTGTGTCAAGCGGAGGCCCTCTTGCAGTAGGTAGCGTTGTGTCTCTTTGTTGACCCCAGACCTATTGATACACACACACATTTATATCTTTTTATTTTTGGAAGCAAAATAACATGCTCTGTGCTTGCACTTGATTTGATGAGACGAAAGTTATATTCAACCAGAGCCAAATCTCAAGCTTACATGAGTGCCTTTGAGCCTTGACTTGCAGAGAGTTGGGATGCTTGCCAGCATCTCCTCCCTCCTTTTTTCAGCCACCTTTCACCTCTTTTCTCTCACATCCTCCTCTTTTCTTTACTTTGAAACTTCTGCGCATTTCATCACCCAGAGGGAAAAAACTGTTCAAACAATTGTCGGTAAAGAGACTGTTCGGCAACGCAGAGGACAACAGAAGGAAGAGTCGAGTGCGAAGAGTGATGGCGGTTGTGGGGAGCATAGTTTTGTGTGGGAAGCTGTTGTTGGTAGGGGGGGCCCCCTCAGGGTACTCACAGTCCGGACAACCAAACTAAAATACCGAGCTTTGTTCTTGGGGATTTACAGTGCGCCTTGGCACAGCATCCGTTTCCATCGCAGGGGCACCATCTCAACTACCGCTAACCACACAAGAAACCAAACGTAATCAAAATGTCAGAGTGTGGTCCGCTCCTCCGGTGAGGAACCCGTGATACAAACTATCACGAGACGGCTGCAGTGATGTGGTTAGCCTGCTAATTCTAGTGGATCCATTGGCACCATGTGACTGCTGCAAAAACCACACGCGACAATATGCGCTCGCTTTCATATCAATTCCCACGTTGTTTCTGTGTCAGTGGATCATTGCACGGAGACGGTGCTGTGGTGACATCATATGAAAATGCACTTAATGCTCTCTACAGCACGTATGAGGAAACGGTATGTGCTGTTATGGCCTTTCAGAGCATTGAGGGCCATTCATAACGGCGTCTGTTTGTACACAACACGGTGCCGTTTTTCAAGACAACTCACTCACTGCGTGTTTCCCAACTGCTGCATCTGAGTAAACACGTTATAAAAATATTTTGCTCAGTGACTCTTGGTTACAACACTGCACTGCTGCGCTGCGCTGCTTCGACATTAACATGTGTTTACTTGCTTCTGTCATGCATCGACACACCGCACGACACCGGCAACTGCTGTTGCACTTATATGGTAACGGGAAACTGTCCTGAAAACTTTTATCGTGCATAAAGAAGCATGTCAAGTTTTCCCGTTGGCCACGCCTTCGTCAACCAGCGGGCTGCTTGTGCAAGTGGATCCCGAATTCATTACATGACCAAACGTTGCCAGTCAGGTAAGGAGAGTTCACACCTCACTGACAATGAAAATATTTGTGAAAGGTTCGAGGCTGTTGATGCATGCCCAAATGCAAACTAGTGTGCCCATGTATGTGTGTGGAATCACACTTCACACAGTCAGCGGGACGTTACTCAACTTGCCAGTTGGTGGACAGTGAAATGCCGCTGCGACTAGTAGGACCGCGCGTGCAGTTTCTCGCGCAGACATTTTTAGTAAAAACACCATTGCACTGGAAAGAGACTAAACCGTCACGTGATCGCTGCTCAGCCAGAAGTTAAAATGACAAATTACACAGGAGAAAATGCCATAACCCAGAAATGTTTACTCAAACCTGTCTGCCTGGTGTTCACAAGCCTGGAGGCATTGGTTTGCATAAGTCTTATTAGCTGGAATTTTAAAAGTCGTCTGAACTTGGAGAAAGTGATCTGATTTTGTATGTCAGTGTGTATGTGGTATTCACGAAACTAAACCTATAATTTGTCTCTCTGTGTTATATGTTTTGTGCACATACTACACTATTTTCTGACATCGCTATTTCTTTTCTTCGCCAGAGTCTGCAAGTGGAGGAACGAGATGTGTTACATTCTTAACATTATGCGCGTGTGCAACCAGTGACATCAACAAACTATATTTATTCCTTTTGACTGACAAAGACCAGGCCTTAAATAATGCAAATAAGTTTACTGGTAGACAGGCTGTGAGAGAAATGGATGGAGGCATGAAAAGGGTTGAATGGGGATGGGATGAAAAGGATTGGAAGGGATGGGATGAAAAGGGTTGACGGGGATGGGATGAAAAGGGTTGAAGGGGATGGGATGAAAAGGGTGGAAAGGGATGGGATGAAAAGGACTGGAAGGGATGGGATGAAAAGGGTTGAAGGGGATGGGATGAAAAGGGTAGAAAGGGATGGGATGAAAATGGTTGAATGGAATGAAAAGGGTCGAAAGGGACGGGATGAAAATGGTCGAAGTGATGGAATGAAAAGGGTCGAAGGGGATGGGATGAAAAGGGCTGAGTGGATGGGATGAGAAGGGTCAAAGGGAGGACATAAAGGGGGAGGAATGTGTAGACAGATGATGGTAGAGGAACCCAGGGAGTTAGACTCAGAGTGGGGGGCACATCTCAGGAAGGTTTGGATCCTTGTCCCCTCGCTCCTGTCATGAAAGGTGGAAGAGGAAGAAAAGAAAAGTGAGGGATGGGAAGGGTGGGGGTTGGGAACTGAGACGAACAGATAAGAGAGAAAGGGTTAGGACACACCTTTATAGGTAAGCGTGGGAAATAGAGGTCTAGTTTCCAAACAGTTCTGAGGTTCAGGTATTTTACTGTGCAACTGGATAACGGGTGCTGCGTCCCGTTTATAATCTACTGTTTTTATTTGAACACTGCAGTTACTTACTTATGAGCCTATAAAATGCAAGGTTACACAGCCAATTAAACCACCCGACAGTTTATAAAAATCGATTCCAGCATAGGCTGCAGCTTAGATATGAATGCATCAGTAATAATAATCCCATATTATGATATACTGAAATAACACCCCCCCCCCCCCCCCCCCCCCCCCATTTTTGCAGTATCGCTACTACTGAATTTTATTAAAGATTTTGATCATCCATCTTGGTCCGTGCAGCCTTCCGTTGTGTTGCGTTCATATGTCTGCATCGACAGAGGGACTGTCCCCAACAGATAAACCTTTACCGAGCGAAGTAGCGGTGAGTGACAGGTTATCAGCAGAACCAGCGGCCTGCGGTGTGGCCGTTTCTGACGTTAAAAGCGATTTGAAATGAAACAGTGATGAGTGTCTTTGGGCCCATGTGTTTGCTGTTCCCTCTGGTGTTGCCCTACTTTGACTCAATGGAATGACTTCATCATGCTGTCAGACGCAACGCTCAGATTATTTGTCTAACACATGTATGGACAAGCAGACAACTACTCTCCCTACTCTGTTAATGTACAGATGGAGTGAGCACAGCTGTAATTGCCATACATTTTGAACTCTGTGGACTCCTGTAAAGTCATCCTTAAAGCTTGGACTGCTGCCAGTAGCAATAATAGTAAACTTGTATTGCATATAATGTGTACAAGGATTAGATGGGACTAGGTGAACTTGTATGGGAGAGCGTGTGAGACAGTCGAAGGGCTGTCATATTTTGGCAGTCACGAGGTTTATGATCAATATCACTGCAACCAATCTCGTCTGGCTTCTTGTTGATTTTCTGCCTCTTCCCGGCGTCGTCGTCGATCAACTTGAACGATCGGCTCACTGGCTGTCATCCACAAACCTTTCGTCTTTCGCACAAAAGGATCCCATCAAGCTGTTTAATCCCAACTGAGAGGAGGGTTGTCTGAATGTCTAAAACGGCTCCGGAGCGGTCGGTGCTGGGCCGACTCCCCTGTCGGCGGATTTCACAGGGGGGCTGATTTGCAAACAGCTCGGCGGGCCCGGGTGATGAGAGCGTTGTCAGACAGGGAAGAAATGAGCCGGGCCGTCTGATAAGAGTTATGAGATAGGAAGTGTAGTTCTGAAATGAACTGAGGTTAAATTAAAGGGCTCCCGCTGCTCGGGGAGAATAGGGATGAGATAAGATGAAGTAAGGTGTGAGAACAAGAAGCTGAGAACTGAGGCGATAACAAAATGTGCTGTAGGCATAGAGAGAGAAAAAAAACATTAAGATAGAAACGGGAGAGGTAGGAAGGATGTTGGACTTTGGCTATATAGTATACATACAGAATATAAAGGATGAAGGAGCAGCTTAGATCAATCACTTCAATAACTACACAGGCTTATGGATGTTCTCCTCCTCTGGCAATTAAGTCATATCATCCATCTTTTTATCTCATGTCTGGTGCTCTTTCTCTAGGTCCACTAAAATCCTAGTGAAATATAATGATAGAAAAAAAAATGGGCCACCCATGAAGCCATAAGGAAAAAGTTCCAGAAATAGTTTTAATAAAATCGTAAAACCAGACCCAACCCAAACTAATTCAGTCCAAAACGAATACCAAGGGCCTAACTGCTGCACAGACAGCCATAACTAAAACGTAGGAAGACATTTCTCAAAAAGTATTAAGCAAGCTTCTCTGAGCCTGCAGCTCCTCTTTGGAGTTGTGAAACTACTGTAAAGGGTGATGAGCTATGCACTCCGCCGAGAATGCAATGCTTTTATTAGCTGGCAACCTGTCAGTCTGCTCAGTGCCCTGCTGTAAGGTGGAGGGAATAAATCTCTCAAGACCAAAGTTTATGTACCGGCAGATCTCATTCGCTTCTCCATATTTGCTGTGTGTGTGTTGCAGGGAAGAGACGGCGTTTGTGAAAGCAAAGGGCTTTGCAGCAAGCTGTTTGTAGACACTGCTATATACACAGCAGGCAAATAATGGAGATACTGGACAAACTTAACTAAATGTGCTATCGGCAAGTAAGGAGAAGGGTCTCGTTGGACTTCAAAGGTCTACTCTTCCTCGCCGCTTTTGGTTTCCTGTCAAACCGGGGCCATAAGACATAAGCTCCTGCTTCTGCGAAGGATTACGAGATGTCCACGCACCCTTTTTTACAGCCCACCATAAAGATTAATATTTGTTTAGACTAGACTTGAACGCTGTACATTACGGCACTCAAGTTTATCCAGAAGTGTTTATACAGTGTTTGAAATGGACAACAAGTACAAGTTTGGCCATTAGAAGAATCACAACCCCCAACATCCCTTCCCTCCTCCTGGCTCGAGGCCTGGTCTCTTCAGCTGGCCCGGGATCACGCAGCTTATCTTGCGGATCATCATGCGCGTTGGTTGTAGGGCGATTTCTATGCTGTGGCAGTGTGTGTGGTAAGGGTAGGCGCTCCGATGTCAGTGTGGAAATGAAAGAAAGTTGTGTTGAGAAAGTAAAAATAGCACTGTAGGGTCCAGAGCAGCTGCTGCACACCACAGCGCATTTCGAGTTTTGTGCATTTTCGACCTGCCATTAGTTAGTGGACGCCAGCTGTGTGGCTAATTGTCTCTATATGCTGCAAGCGTTTAGGTGCTCTTTGAGTCGGCACTGAAACACAAATATGCGTGCATCATATCACGGCACATCATTACGAAAGTGGCTTCAGCGAGACTTGAAACAGACACAGAAAATGGACTTTTTGAGCTTTTCGAAATACTTACATATTTCACATACCTTTAAAGCCTTATATCTCACAGAAGCAGGATTTACATGATTTAAATTATATCGCATATTTTGCTTCAAGCAGTCAAAAAAGCAGGTTTTTGTTATTATGTTGCCTCCTCCTCAGATTTAAATACCCAACAAATACTGCACAATGGTAATGATGATAAAAAGTGGCTTTATTATTCCAGCAAAACACTCATGCTTCATCTCGTAGCTCCCTGACTGATGAGCGGAAACAGCAACACAGCCACAAGCAGTTTCGAGCGTATTGAAATTTTCTGTCACCGAATATTTTAAGAACACAAAGGTTGAAACATCTGGTAGAGGTTCTGTCGCTGAGTGTGTGCGGCATGCACGTTTAATGTCTGCACACGAAGTGTAAAGCAATGTGTTTTATTATTTCATCTTCTATACCCGTTTAGTCCTGTAAGGGTCGCGGGGGTCTGCTGGAGCCTATCCCAGCTGTTATCGTGCGAGAGGCGGGGTACATCCTGGACAGGTCGCCAGTCCATCGCAGGGCTAACACAGAGAGACAGACAACCATTCGCACTCTCACTCACACCTACGGCCAATTTAGAATCACCAATTAACCTAATGAGCATGTCTTTGGATGGTGGGAAGAAGTGGAGTACCCGGAGAGAACCCACGCATACACAGGGAGAACATGCAGACTCCACACAGAAAGGCCCAGCCGGCCCATGGATTCGAACCGGTGACCTTCTCGCTGTGAGGCATCAGTGCTAACCACCTCACCACTGTGCCGATGTTATTTTTTTATTTTGTAAAAATGATAATAATAATTTCTAGGCTTTGTGCTTTTTGTAATAGTTTAGAATCAAAACATGCAGGACAGGAGGTCAGATTCCACAACCGCAGTCACTATGACAACAGCAGACAGTTTCCTGGTTCCTGGTGCGTGCGGCTTGTGGTGTTTTTTATTTTTTATTTTTTTTTCATTATCAGTTCAGTTCATTAAAAAATACATAAACAAACCAAAAATATGCACCACTTCCTGTGCAGCATGACATTTTTGTGTCAGTGATCTGCTCTAAACCCACACCATGTATGGGAACAATTCTGAGCGCTCTAATCTTAATGCAAAACATCAAGGCATCACTTAGAACTTTAAACCATAAACTTATTTTTTATTCATATATATATATATATATATGAATAAAAAATAAGTTTCCTGATAGTTTAAAGGTCTGAAAAAAATATCTGCTTTGAACATCCCCATGCAGACTCAGTGTTGGTAAATCTCCTCTGAAGCGGACACATGGTGGTAATTAACTTTGTATTTTTGATTCAGCTTCTTCAAAGTTAATCTCCTCAAAGTTACTTTTAATCCCGTCCCTCCATTGATTTGTCCCGCCCTCTTCTCCACACAGTAGGTGTGTTTGCTGCACACTGAGAGGCTATTCTTGTCGCCGGTCACGTCATGCGTTCTACTTCCTATTCTGGTCCTTGAGTGTTAATAATCCACCGCAGATAACGCTGCATTGTCAATCATCTGGCCTTCCACGGAAGGTGTGGTTTCCCTAGCTCATTAGACAAAGATACACCTTGCATGCTTAGCAGGTGACTCTCAGGTGTTAACTTGTATTACTTCTGCGGTATTGGTTTGGGTGTGTTTCTGGTTTGGGTGTGAAATGTACCAAGGGAAGGTCGTGTCATTCTCCCCTAAACTCATGTCAAGGTAGGTTTTTGACAGCTTCCAGGTGCAGAAACAAAATGAAACCTTTTTTGTTTCAATTATTTCCTTCAATTATCTCCACCTCTTTTCTCTGTGTGCACCTTTAAGTTGTACCGACAGACACACAAATGTGTTGCCAAACCTTAACAAGCCCACACACCAACGCATCTGCGCACTGCATATGCTCCTCCATTACCCATTAGCCTAAAATCCGCTGCGGAATGCATTCTCCTCCGTAGAAAACAGCTGACAAAACAGTTTCCCCTTGTGAATGTGCTGCACACACATCTGAAGAGCAAGAGTTAATCAAAGAAAGACACAAAACAGCAATGAAATTTGCATTTTTTCATACATATATATGTATATATTCAACACCTGTTATTGTGTTGTCAGTTTCACCCCTGACCTCCCCGATTCAATCATAAATTCTCCTCTCCCTTTTCTGACCTACTCTGGTGATTAGCCGGTCCGTTTCCACATGCCTCCCCTTCTTATTCCTTATTTCCCTTTTTCCCTCTTCCCCCCATCCAGCCTTGCTGTTTAGATTCTATTATCCTGTGCTGCTTGGCTGCCTCACCCTATTAATCCTAGCAGTTCGGTGTGTGCGCGTTCGTGCACGTTCATAGATGTCTGCGTCGGCTGTAAGTGGTGCCAGCGCGAGAGTGTAGTGGCCGCAGAGCGTCTGCGGATGATTAATGGTCTGGGTTAGGCGAGGTGAAAAATGGCAACACACACGGACGTGTGCGCGCAAACCCGCACACACAGCCAGATTCTTTATGCAGGTGTCCTGTTAGTATCTTGTCTGGGGGGGTTATGTGTCTGGACAAAAACGGATTCCGGAGAAAGGCTGTTTCATAGAGGGAAGTGAAATGGGGATGTAGTGCAAAGGAGGTGGAAGTGATGCGCTTTAAAAGGAGCCACGCGACGTTAAAGAGGAATATAGTTGTGAAACTGGAACTTAAATGACCGTTAAGAGGACACTGCGACAAACAGGAAGCAGCGTCTTGCAGTTTTGCACTTCGTTTTCCAGTATGCACAAAAGATCTTCTCTGCGATTCCATCTGGGCCAATGACATGCGCGCACGCTCGTGTGTGTGTGTGTGTGTACGTGCGTAAGACGATCCACTTGTCCTGGATTCCCCTGCTAAACTTAGCCAAGCGGCTGCTATCATGATTGAGTGGTCATCGTCGGGGTTCATTCAGCCGCGGGCCTTGGCCGAGGCCGGGGCACTTTTGTCTGATGTATCTGAGGTACCTGTTGCTTCAGCCAGCTGAACTCGCGCCGCATGAAGTCACTGATAAATGGAGTATTGATCCAGCCGGGGGACAGCAGAGGGTGGCTGCACCGTGAGTCACAGAGGCTGGAACTGGGGTTTAAGGTCATATCTGCTCCGATGCAGATACATTTTAACATGTAGTCAAGGAAGTTGAGCATCCATACACATCTAGTTGACATTCTGGAGAGTTCAAAATCCATCCATTTGGAGTTTTTGAGACGTCGTGCACTGAATGGGGAAGCTGATCTTGATTGCAACATGGCTAACCTTTCACCCATCCTGTCGTTCCACTAGACGAAAACACTGTCATGTTTCTCTTTCGATTGCCAATTCTGCAGAAGTCATTTTGACCGGAGTAAACAGTCAAATTTATGATGGCTAGATTCCAGTCAGCAACTTCCACTTCATGGCATTTCATTTTCATTTTTACTCATACTCTTGCTTAGAACTGCAACAATAACATTCATCATTAATGTTGTTATGACAAGCCAAAATGTCAGTGCAGCATTTAACTTTCTAGCAGATGCAGGTGAATAACACTAGAAACATTCATGCAAGTCGAACATTCGTGTTCCTTTACAGAAACATACACAACGCACATACACACATCCCGGACACATTGATGGAACCCTTTCTCTCAACTCGCATCCTCTCCACATTCTACGATTTCACATCTTACTTTGAAAATATGGGGGTGGGGGGGGGGGATTATATGGCACGTAACCCGAAACAGCACCTGAAGAGAAAAGACGTACAGCCAGAAAAGAGCTAAAGTTTTGTTAAACAAATACTGTATATCCTCGTAGCTGCTATGTAAATACGTAACTAATAAATCGCACGAATTGACAAATGAAATGGCTGAACATAAGTAGTAACAGTAGTGTCGTGCATAATTCCTTCCTGGGTTCATGTTGATGTATGCAAAGCAGACATGTGTAGGGAAGCGGTTGCATAAAGGTCGAAAGCCTTAGAAAAAGACGTTAAGAGGAAATTTTAGATGTCTTTTTTGAATGGATTTATATGTCATAACCAGCAATGAAAAGTCCCGAAAGTAGGTCATCCTGAAACAGCTACTGAACTCTGGTGTCAGCAGATTCATTACCATGTCTTCTCTAAATCTGGTGATGGAGAGCATGCCTTGTGATTATGGTCGAGTCAAGATGGTTAGCTTAGTTTAAAGCTTGGGAACAGCTCGTTGAACTGCAGCCTGGACAGGGAATTATGCAGCACATACGCCGCAGAATACAGTTCTGAACACGTTTAGGAAACAAAATTTAAAGTGTTTACTTGTGAGTATTTCAGCTGTTGGGTAGATTGTTTTTGTTTTGAACAGAGGCTTTTCCCCCTCTCTGCTTCCAGCCTGCACAAAGCTAACGCCGCCATCCCCTGAATGTATAGTTTCATTTAGA
Source organism: Chelon labrosus (assembly GCF_963514085.1). Lineage (NCBI taxonomy): Eukaryota > Metazoa > Chordata > Actinopteri > Mugiliformes > Mugilidae > Chelon > Chelon labrosus. Next base: position 19,163,983 of record NC_140346.1, read on the forward strand.
AACACTAAGGTGATCTGACTCTTTGCAGGAAGGTAAATATTTCCCAAAAATGACATTTAATTTAAAATACAAGAAAAGGGAAAACGAGGCAATTCCAAAATATGTTCGGCAGCATTTCGCAGGGAACAATCTAAATCCGTCGACGCTCAAATATTTTTCCTATTAGCGTGGACATGTCTTGAATGCCATTCCAGCACTGGCAGTAGGTAGGATTATAATTACAAGGTAAGAAGTCATTCCATTCTTGTCTATTTCAAGCGTTCTCTTGAACCCCAGTGGAACCTTTCCAATTCCAATTCCCGTGTAGGACATGGTGGGCGTGGAGTACGTTGGAGGAAGCACGCACGCATAACACACACCTCCTATTTTAACAGATGAATTGCCGCCATTGTGTTGGCGGCGGCAGTAATTACGCCGCAGCCGGGACTCGGCCGCTTCTCTCTGGCCGCTGCGCTGAACCCGAAAGACTTCACATCCTCCCCAAGAATGACATCTGGTTATGACGAGAACATTTGCATCCGCCTGAGGACTTTACAAAACTGCTGCAGTCTCCCGAGGCAACCTCGGCGCTCCACACCATGAAATGAACACACTCGCTCAGAGCGTTTCTCATTATTATGAACTTCCCCCATCGGCCTCAGTGAGGAAGCGAGAATGTCAGGCTCTTCTCTGTGATGATGGCGGTTGCTGTGACTTTCTACCCTAAACTTTAACCCCCAGCAGTCAACTGTACTGAACTGGATATGTATTATTAATGATGGGCAAATTCCACACATGAAAGGCCGGCTTTGTGGCCTGGATGAAAGCCCCTGTGTCTACTCTCTCTCTCTCTCTATCTCTGTCACCCCTGCTTCTGTCCATTTACTGCTTCCTTCTGTTTTATACCCTCTGCCTCGCCTTACATCACATATTCTCTTTCTTTCAGTTTTCTCGTCCGTTTTCTGATTAGTTTGGTTGAAAAGTTGCATGCCACAGTGTCAGCGACACTCTCCAGACTGTTCCGGTGTTGTTGGCGAATGGCAATAATGGCATTTCACCCAGGACAACGGGCTTTTGTCTTCATCCTTTTCTGGACAATGCTGGATTCTTAGCACGCCAGAAGGCCAACAGAAGATCCTCTCTTCGCCGTCTCTGCTTATTTCTGTGTCTTTTAAAACTGCAAAAGCTGCGGCACACACTTAATAATCAAAACTGGCACATTAGTGATTGTTTTCCTTATGGGGACGCTCATCAATTCTCCGTTGTAATTTTGTTCCGTCTGTGTGAAATGACACGCACATTTCGCAGCTCTCGCACCTCAGTGTGGAGCCACCGCCTCACCTGGGCCGTAAACAGCGTCTGAACTCATGCAGGAAATGTCAGGCATGTAGGCTGGTTGGATGAAAGTCTGCTGCCCTCCACTGGACACGGTGACTCTCTACATCCTCTATCCTGTCTGGTCCTTTTACCTTTGAAGCTCCTGACACTTTAAAGCAAAATTTCGCTATTATATGTAAAGGAAAGGCATTCTTCACTCAGATTATTTCATTTATATAATTTCAAATTTAATGAATATGTATGAGTATGTAAACAAAATGTCTTCGGTAGCTTCGGTAACCGCTTGTCCCTGTGAAAGGTCGCAGGGTCTGCTGGAGCCTATCCCAGCTGTCATCGGGCGAGAGGCGGGGTACACCCTGGACAGGTCGCCAGTCTATCGCAGGGCTTGTGCAACAAACAGAATAAGAAAATTATTAGTTAAAAAAAACAAAAAACTTCACAGTGCAAACCCTGTACTGTCTTTGATCTGATATCCTCGGTTGGAATCTGGCTCAAGGCATCTTTCAGTCTTTCTCATCCTTCTTCAAACAAAGCAATTACAGATTGTACACATATATGTGTATGGAAGACATGAACTCTCCCTAAAATATTCTCTAAAAGGTCCAGAAAGTGGAGAGGAAATTTGTCCAACTCAGAAAAAGCCAAAAAGTACTGAATACTTAGTTAACATGTGAGCTTTGTTTTGTTAAGACTGACAGAGAAACCTTTGTCTTGGATCCCACTGATCCTGGTATTGTGTACAGTAGTAATAATAAAAAACATAGTGGGCCTTTTAGCAAGAAAGTTCCGGGTTCAGACCGTCTGGGGCCTTTCTATGTGGAGTTTGCATGTTCTCCCTGTCTCTCTGTGTTAGCCCTGCGATAGACTGGCGACCTGTTCAGGGTGTACCCCGCCTCACGCCCGATGACAGATGGGATACACTCCAGTCCTCCCAAGCCTTTACAGGACAAGCGGTTACAGAAGATGAATTAATGAACAATACTACAATCAAAAGATGCACAAGAAATAGAAGCAAACAACTGATCACAGAGAGCTCAAACTTTTTGTTTTTTAGACTTCACTCACTCCACCAATAGAAATCTCAGTAAACTCTTTTGAGATGTAACACAGCTCCACTGATATAGAACACACGAGAATCCGTCCCATTTCACAGAAAGATTTCACAGAAACGCTTCAAAGAACGTAGACTTGGATGGGTCAAAAACAAAGAACCAATTTCTGGCGTACATACTACCAAGCAATTATTGTGAATTTGGAGAATTATCAGCCCGACAGAACAACTCCAAGAAACAACATCAAGTGCATTTTGGAACTGTTAGAGAGAGCCTGTGTTGCAGGACGCCAAACAAAACATTAGGCTTAAGCTTATTTTGTCAAACTGGTATTTCCAAGGTCAAGAGTGCACTTTCCCTCTTTTCCTTTGTACAGCAATGAACAGGTTGATGGGCTCTGCCAAGACAACGACTACGGGAGGTGATCAACGTTTTGAAGCGGGCAAGATTAAAAGAATTAGCGGCTTACAGCAGGCTTTTATGGCCTTTACTTAATAGGCGCAATGGGTAACACGTGAAGTATTAAGAAGATTAAACGTGTGATTTTCTCTCCCATTTCTGGCCTCTCCTCAGACTAAAAGGCTTTCATCTAAGATGACGACATCTCCAAAACAGAAGCAACTGGACTTGTTTGTTGAGTTTTGTTGAAGGCGTTTCAACCGCTCATGCAAGCGGCTCCTTCAGTGCTGTTTTTAGATATTCAGTGACACAGCATAGATGATGACAAAGTGCAGGAAGATATTAAATGGAGTACGTAGCCTAAGCAGGAGTTGTGAGACACCAAACTTATCACAACTGTCTATAGTTTGAGGTTTTCAGCACTCTCTTAACTCAATTTTTGCAGATTGTTTTTTTCAGATGACATCCTGACCCTGTAAATGGGCTCACTCACATACCACCGTACAAGACAAAAGGATACAAACTGTAGCATAAGCATGGCTTTATATTTCTGTTAGCTGTTAAGTCTAATCTCAAAATGGCTTTTGGGCTTTGCTCCGTTACCCCTGAAATGATGAATGAGCATCTTCCACCGTCTGAATTCATAAATCAAAATGTGCACGCATCGCCACGGAGGACTGTTGAGTGGAAACACAAACGATGAAAATAAAGCAATTAATTCAAGGTCAGGAGGCTGTAAACAGCACATCAGAACCAAGTGATAACAGTTTGCCACACCACTTCTCTCTCTCTCAAATTAAAGCCTGAAACTTGTTGTTTGAAACGTCTCCGCGGGCTCAGAGGCAACTTGTCTGTCATTAATTAGCTCAGAGATCTCCGACGTTTTAATTAGTCTACTGTCACTCTCGGAGGACCCTGAGTGAGGATTAGAGACCTGTCACTGTACATCTTATTGTGTTGTTGTAAATGTTCACCTTATCCTGAATAGATTGCACAGGGGCAGCCCTCTGGCTATTTCGGGCTCTTTCAATTAGGGCATGCTGTGGATGATACAGTATAAGATGAGGGTGGTATTAGGCAAGGGCCGATGAGCCCAGGCCCCTTGGTAGAAGTTACAAAGAGCAGTAACAAGACAAGAAAGGATCTGTGGATTAAGAAAGTTTTAGCAGTGCAAACTAAGCACAATACTGAAATAAGCCCACCAACCTACATGACCATGTGAACGATTATATGTATTTATGTTTTCATTGGTGCATTTGTCTATGAATTGTAGCGATTTTGTAGGCTTATAATGAGTTAGTCATATCTAAAAGGGGAGCATGTCCTCTTCAACAAGGTCTGCCGTTTTATTTCAACATGACTTGCAGTAACCCAAATTAGACAAACTCAAAAATGGTGGATGCTCAGAAAGGTGTATTTATTTGATTGCAATCTGCATCCTCACCACTAGATGTCAGGAAATCCTGGCTGTGGTTCTTTAATAGTCTGAAAGTCCCTGTTTCAGTTTCAGCAGACGTCTGGGTGTGTGACTATTAAATGTTAAACAAACAGTTACCAATCACACTTTCAGTGTATACTGAGGTACTGTTTCAACCCTCAAACGCACAGGTAACTTTGCTACCATGCCTGCATTCATACTTCAGGTTATTGTGGCTCTGCACTTACTATCGCTGCAGTATTTTCAGAATTGACATGTAATTGTTCAGGCTCTGCTTTTAAATGATCTAACTCAAGAACTGCACACAAACTGAGTATTCTATCAGTAGCTTGAAGCACATCTTCATTCCCAGAGCTCTTGTCTTCAAAAACCTCCGGCATCAAAGCGAACGCTGCTCTAAAGTAAACCTGTAGCCCAACCGCAGTCCTATCAGGTTACTTTGGCCCTGTTATCATAGCGATACCACGACAAAATAAAACAGGAAATTGCAAGATCTCCTTCTAAAATGTTCACCCCGCATCCTGTTATTGAAATAAAACATGCACTCTTACAAACCTTGATTTCTGGTGACTATATATTTTTTAATATTGTTAGCCTCGAAGTTGCGTGCTCACTTGAAAAAATAAAAAATAAAAATAAATGAATGAATTTAACTGTTGATTGAAGATAAAATAAACCTGAAAAATTCTTTGTGAGTCTGTAACTTCTCCTTCTGTTTGAAAAATGCAATAGAAGTGTTATTTCAGTATTTTCTGGAGCCTTTGGTTTTGCTAACAATGACTTTTACAGAGTTTCTCCTTGTTCAAGCAGACACGTTACAGTCAAGGTGGAGGGCAACCCTTATCCAGTTCTTTGATGGATTCTTGTTGAGAATTATCCTGGGGGTTTGGCATACCATTAACTGTTAAAGTGGCCATGTCTATCTAATTATCAGTAGTGTGTGAAAATAAACTCTCTGACACGACGTCCCGGTTATTAAAGTCAGGGTGATCACTCTCACAGATGTGACAATCCACATCACAAGGCTCTAGGTCACATTACCCTCCGCTCCCCATGGGGCAGAGTGCTGATTGTCTTTTAGGCTTGTTGTTTCTTAATGGGATTTGGGGAGGGGCTGGCTGCAGGGCACTACAGTCCTCGTGGCAGACGGATCCACATGTCACCTAAAAGCTAACCTGCGGCCAAACCCTCCTGTGACTTTTCATCTGCCTGCTGGCGTGTGAGCCAATGACTCACAGATTAACTTCATCTGTGGGTTGTATCGGCGGTAGAGATTTGTGGCTGAATTAAACCGCTATTGATCCAACAGAGTTTTCCCAGCTATCCCTCTAGGTGATGAAGTCACCAATGTGGTTTAATCATCGCTTGCGTGCGCTTACAGGCATTGATTTGAAACAACAAGAGGGTGTAATGATGACCGTATACCCACTCACATGCACACGCACAGAGAATTGTGATGATTTAAATAGTTCACCACATGGGCTTTGGTTTGCTCCATAAGCTGTAGACAACTTCCAGATTCTGAATAAATTTGTAAATCAGCCAAAAGTGAAACTCAACAACAACAACAACAAAATTTTCCTTCCTGGCAGTTCTGAGCATGATTCACTGCGCTGCCTGGGTACAGGAGTGTGGCTTAAAGATACGAATTATGAAAACAAGGAACTAAAGATTTGTCTGATACTGGCTGCATCAAGAAAACAAAACAAGCACGCAGACAACAGCCATCAAATGCGTCACATGTGGGGTCATGCTTCACAGGAATGGTTATGTGAGTCATCTCACTACTCTCGCTCTCGTCACACTTGTTGTTATGTCACTCTGGTTTGGTAATATCTTTATTTATTTATTTTTTTTGTAGACCACATTAAAAAAAAAGTGAAAATTCCCACAATAACCTTGGATTTGGAAAGTTTGGAATTATATACACTTTATGATGTAATGCATCTTGATTTTTTTTTGGAAATGCTGCTGAAACTCATGCGACCAAGGCAGAGTTTAAGAGGTGAAAAACAAAGGCCCCACACTGAGGGTTAAGCAATAGTTTCTAGACTGCACGGATCGCAACAGATAGACATTTCCCGTAAGAGTGAGTCAAGCAGCAGTAAGCCCAAGGATCAGCGATGTCGAAACTAAGGTGTGGCAGGTCTGCGTGGGTACTGGGGGCAGTAGCTGCGCTGACTGTGCAATAACAGCTGCACTGCACCTTTAACTAAACATAGGAGCGTATGCATTGAGTGACGTGGGACGCAGACTGCGTGCTGAGTGTGGGCAGGAAGCGCAGAGAGCTTGTTGTGTCAAGTTAGCCGAAGCTAGCAAGAGGTGCACCGGAAATTAGCAAATAAGAGGGAAAACAATAGAATTAAAATTATAATTGGTAATAGATACAGATAAATAATTTACTGTATTTAAATATTTATTGAGCTGTTTTATTCAATAAGTATTGAAAATAACTGGTTTGATTTTATTCAGCATACAGTATGGCTATGGTAGTTTTATTTTGAAAAAGCCAACCGGAAGTGGCGGTTTTCCGTTACGTTTGACTTGACTCTGACAAAGAGAGCAACGGACGCACGGTGGCTACTTGAACGAAAACGGGGGAAGCTCGCTCGAGAACCGGCTGGGCTGTCGTCGGGGAACTCAGCATGCCACACTACAAATGCTGAGCGTGGGTCCGAAACAACCGTATTCACCTCCTGAACGGCAATAGTTGACGGCCACGCCCCGTTCCCACCGACCGGAGCCCGTACATAACTGCTGGCTGAGGCGCAACGGTGAACGGTTTGAAACCCAGCAGGGCGGCTAGCGGGCTCAACAGCGGAGAGGAAGCAGAGGAGCGTCGGCTGTTTTGGGAACCATGAGAGAGTACAAAGTAGTGGTTCTCGGGTCCGGAGGGGTCGGGAAATCCGCACTGACCGTCCAGTTCGTGACGGGATCCTTCATAGAGAAATACGACCCCACGATAGAGGATTTCTACAGGAAGGAGATCGAGGTGGACTCCTCTCCGTCCGTCCTGGAGATCCTGGACACGGCGGGGACGGAGCAGTTCGCCTCCATGCGAGACCTGTACATCAAAAACGGGCAGGGCTTCATCCTGGTCTACAGCCTGGTGAACCAGCAGAGCTTCCAGGACATCAAGCCGATGAGGGATCAGATCATCCGGGTGAAGAGGAACGAGAGGGTGCCCATGATCCTGGTCGGAAACAAAGTGGACCTGGCCGGGGAGAGGGAGGTCTCGTCCGGCGAGGGGAAGGCACTGGCGGACGAGTGGAAATGCCCGTTCATGGAAACTTCAGCCAAAAATAAAAGATCGGTGGACGAACTGTTTGCAGAGATAGTCCGACAAATGAACTATGCCTTAACACCAAATGGCGACGACCAGTGCTGCTCATCGTGTGTTATTCTTTAAGAGACAGGACAATCATAAAGTTTTATTCTTTGCTCAGTTTTAAGTTTGCAAATGGTAAGTTGGTGTTTTTATTTCTTTAAATATTTTACATTTGCACCATATATATAACCTTTTTATTGGCACATATTATGAACAGGGTGGTAAGCTAGACTTTTTGTTCCTATGAACTTTACTGATCACCTGCAGCAGGACTCTTGCAAGTCCTGTAGTTTTTTTCCTAAGCAGACTGGAGAAGTGTCATTCGCAGAACTGGAGACTGACTTAAATAGGTTCACAAACTTGACGGTTCAGCCTGTGTATCCCTACAGCAGCTGCTTAAATTTTCCACAGCGAGGTTAACAGGAGTTTCCAGGAAATCCCAGTTTCTCGCGTGGCCTACATTCAAGAACCCGTGTGTGTTGTTTTGGTGTTTCTTAGCTCAGATTTAACCCTTATTTTTTTCATTCACGACCCTCTTCCTGTTTTGTGGCAGTGTGTTGCAGCAAGTCTGTACTGTTGAGCTCTTCTTCGTGTCCCACCCCGGCCTTGGAGGAAAATGAAGGGAGGAATGCTGCAGGGGGACGAGAGGAGGAGGAGGAGGAGGAGGAGGAGGAGGAGGGCAGCAACTGAGGCAGAGGGAGGGGTCCACTCTTCAGGAATTCTGCTGTGTTGGGAGTATCTTTGCTGCACGATCTGTGTCCACCATTGATGTCAACACAACGTCAGATCGAGAGTTTCAGCAACGGCCTCCAACCCCCCCCCCCTCTCTTTCCCTTCCTTGCCAGTTCCAACTGTAACTCCCAACTGGAACTAAACCCCAACGGAAAAGATATGGAGAGTAACACTTAGAGAAACTCAATAATGGATATTTCTGTATGAGAAGATGACAGGGAGATAGAATATATTTTGTTTAATAACTGCACAGTCTGGGACAAGGTAAAGATTTGGGCTGCCTAAGCCCACAACACTCCAAATCCATTTTCTCTCCCCCCCCCCCTCCCCGCCCCCTAAAGTCTGAAGAAATTGACGCCACGTACAGTATCTTGGTGGTGGAGTAAACGTGATGAGTGCCACTTTTTTTTTGTCCTTTTTTTTTTTTTCTTCACCTCTTCTTTGGGCGCGCGAGAGGGACCCTAAGCGAAGTGACACGTGGGAACGCTGAACCCGTCGCTCCCGTGTCCGAGTGCCTTTCCAAAACAAATCAGCTGTTCAGATTGAGTGCCAACCTACACACGTATCACCAAAAGAATTCTTCGACACGGCAATCCACAAACTAGTGAACTCATCTTCTGGATAATCTCGTTTACGGTGGAGGCTGAGAACAAACACAAAAAAGATTTTTTTTTTTTGTTAATGGAATGGCAGGTTTTTCTGTATGTTTTAACGTTGGCCTTTTTTTTTTTTTTGAAGGTGTTTATTTTGCATTGTCTGCTTGGTCTGGCCAAACCTATATCTTGAAATGCACAGGTACTGGAACCCCCCCCCTCCCCCCCTGCCCCCTCCCCTTTTGGACGTGATAACAACACACAACACTTACCTTCCAGGCCACTTAAATCAAAGGAATATTCAGTTTGTTCTGTTCATTTTGTTGTTTTTAACAGGAAATGTGATGATGTACCGTTGACAAATCTAACCTGATTGTAAGTTTAATTTCAGACCGGCCGTTTAACAGTGGGCTGTCTGTTTAAGAAAAAAAAAAAAGAAAGAAAAAAAAGAAAAACTTTTAATACAAATTGCATTTTTTTAAAAAGAAACCCGGCTGTGATTTGTTTTTGTTGACACCCTTCTCGTTTCAGCTGAATTTGTAGAGTTTTATCGTGAATGCTCGCTAATTCCCACAGGGGTGCCGTGGTTAACAAAAAAAAAAAAAAAGAAGTAAACGTTCAGTGCTATTTACAGTATCTCGACTTCCCCCCCCCCTGCAAACCCAAATGTACATGAGTCGTATTATAGCTGAGGATGTGCGGTAGCCCACGTGCTAACAGGAAGTGGGACTACAATAGGTAAATGCATGGCTGGTGTTTACTGCTCTCTGTGTCGACACATCTACCGGCCCCCAAGCTCCGTTGATCGTGGGGGTATAGTAGAAACAGGAAAAACATCTTTCTGTCGCCTCGAGGCGTGCACAAAAAAAGCTTTAGTGCGGTTAACAGCGCGACCACTGTGATACAAGATCAAAAACCGGAAGAAAGCAGAACAAAGTACGAATGGGTGTGACAAAGGGATGAGTAACCCACCTTTTTGTTCCGTTCTCGTGTAACACAAGCCTAGCTATTCCCGATTATTAACGCGCTTTTAATAGCAGGAACTCAAGTAAAGGAACTCGTAAGGTACCTGTTGACGTTTGTCATTCCTGCCTTTTGGTGAACCACGGCTGGTTTCACGCAACAGATACAGGATCAAAGCGCGCCTATCAGCTCAACACCTTCGCTTGCGTTAATAGATAAGGCCGGGCAGTTCAGCTTCAGGGAAATGTCTCTTTTTAACTGTGTGGGCCGCGTAGCAGGGTTTCGGCCCAGAGCATCAAGCCGGCTGCCGCGTGTGTGGGTGCGATGGTGCGATGCGGAGGATGGCTGAGCATGCCACCGCTCTGCTTCTGTTTACCTACAGAGATTACCTCGCCCTGGCGCGGCCGACCAACCGACCGAGAGTGAACAAACACAAGACGGGCTTCATATAGAAATCTAGCCTTTCTGCGAGGAAATGCGCGCCGGTCTTTAAGCCGTACTAGATGTGTGTTGTGCCGTGGTATGTTTTGTATGCGTCTTGTAAGTCTGAGCAAATGTGTCTGCCTGTCACTTTCCAGCAGCGTGCAGGCCTGGGGTATCTATGCCAGCTATCCAAGTGTAAGCAATGGTATCATATGTATTCTTTGGCTTTGGCTGTACCATGTGACTGTGGGGCTTGGGGAAGTACAGGGTTGTGCGAGGGAGCAGTTCGGTGTGAATGTAACAGCCAACAGGTGCAATCAAACCCTGGCGTACGGCAGAGCCGGGCAATATGTTTGAAATAAATACGCTGATATTAAAATTAATTGGCCTATGTGGACGTACATGACAGATCTTAGAGGACTGGTGCCAGATCGTGTAAGATAGAGATCATTAAATGACTTCAAAATCCACTTTAAAATCTTAAAATTGTAAAAACGTTTGACTGGACTCGGTGAGCAGTAATTTCTTTGAGAGAGTAAAGCCGAACTACTCCCTGAATCTTGCGAGAGAGCTTCGCAACTTAATATTCGGTTTCAGCGTTGCGTGCGGGAGACCTTTGGTTTAGTGTGGCTGCTGATAGCAGGTCTCAGATCTTCCTTTGACACGCACCACGAGCTGTGGCTGCTTTCCAGCCGCGCTATCTCCTGTATATAAAGACAAGGCTAATAGCATGTTTCCTCCCAAGCCTCTCCGTACAGAATTGTGCAATTAGGCCAGAACGGTGCCCGAAATTGAACTCAAATAATACAGTTAAACTGTTAGTGGACAAGAGGGAGAAGTTTTTACAGCTATGCCCCAGTTACTGTAAATGTGCACCCCCTCCCCGCCGCCCCTCCTCTCCTCCTCCTCCTCCTCCTCCTGCTCCTGCTGCTGCTGCTGCTGCTGCTGCACAGTTTCAATCTCTTGCTGTGGTATAAACATCTGATAGCAGAAGAATTTGCCCTTTGGAGAGAAAGGGGCCTGTTGAGTTCCTGTTTCTTTTTATCTATCTCTTTCTTAGGAGTGAGAAGGTGAAAGTTTCACTTCCTGCCCCCCCCTCCTTTTTTTCTTTTTTACTTTTTGCACATCTCGGCACTAGTGTTGCCTGTGAGTTTAATTGATCACAGACTCGCAAAGCTGCTAAGCTTCGCCATTGTCCTAAGCAGCATTTTCCAGTGTTATCATTTTAAAGTCTTGGAACTGCACTATTTTTATTGTCATTTTCTTTTTTTAGCTTTCTATCGCAGCCAACAGGAAATCGGCGGTGCTCGGGTCTGCAGATGGCTCGGCTCGTCAGTGGTTGCTGGTCATGGGAGATGGTCATGTGACGTGGTTGCCATGGTTAAAGGGGGGTTGGGATATGGTATGGCTGCACAGGGCGGCCTCGTGACCTGTGGGAGTTCAGCCGCTGCTGGAATGGTGACTGTAGGGTGTAGGAGAGGAGAATGCTGGTCGGTTTGTTTGATCATCCTTCGCGCGGGGTCGCCTCAAACGTATATATTTTCTTTGCTCGTGATGGCAGGAAGCGCGTTTTTTACTTTAAGTGATAGCATCTAGGCAGATTTTAGAGCCCTGGGTACATTAAACCAAATATTGATCTTGATAATTGTTGATATTGATAATTAAGATAAGGTTTGTTGCACTGATGCAAGATTTTTGACTTTTTGACGTTTTGTTTTTGCCGTTGGAATCATTTGCTCTGACAGGAAGTGTTGCAACAGAGCCAGCCAAGAGTGGGTGGTGTGTGTTTGCATTTTTTTTTTCTTTTTTTACATGGGACTTAATCACTATATAGGCTCTTTGCTGAATTACAGGCTTCTCTTTCTCTCTCGGCGTCATCATGCTATTTTTGACGCTCTGTTGTGTTCAAGAGAGCGGCCTTGCCTTTTTTTTTTTTTTTCTTCTTTCCCTTTCTTTCTTGGCAGATGTGCCTGTTATGCGCCGTATCTGTCTAAGGCAGTGTGCTCTCTGAAATCCATTCGACTCTATTAGCCTTGCTTTCCCTGCGTGTTGTTTATTTTGACACGGCGCATCATTCGACACCTGTAATGGAACAAAAGAAGAAGAAGAAGGCGGGGAAAAAAAAGCATTTCGACGTAGCTCGTGTTTAGTTTATAAGCGGCTGTTGTTATTTTTGCCGTCGGTGCCGCTGTTCTTTTCTTTTGTCTAGGACATTGCCATAACAACGCAGGGATATCCATTTGCTCCTTGTTTGTCTTGCCCCTCGAAGGCTGAACGAGCTTTGTTTTTGTCGCTCTTTTGTTCGCACATGAACACACACACATGCTGCGCTAAACCTGCGCAGAGCGCATTTAAACGGAGCGGGTTAGATTCCTGCGGCATTCCGGCACCGGAACTTTTTTCCAGACGCGAGCTGCAGAGGCACCGCTCACCTCGTCTGCTGGAACAAGTTCCTGCACAGGAGCAGTGGGCCGTATCACACCTGACAGTTTCCTTATTACTCAGTTATTGCATAATCCATGCAATCTTTTCACATTCTTTAACAATACCGCACCTTGAGCCGTGAATTGTTGTAATACTTCATTTTAAATCGTGTGTGTATATATATACACAGATCAGGCCTCTGTGGATCATCCTACAGATATTTGATCAGTTTGGAGGCCAGGTCAACACCTTGTCTTCATGTTTTTTTGAGTTGTTCCTAAACCGTTTTTGTGCCTGTGTCAGGCTGCATCCTTCTGGGGATGGCTGCTGCCTTCAAGGAGTGTCATTGCTATGGGATGGGGGTGCCTGGTCTGGTCTAGGTGGGTGGTACATGTCTAAGTAACATCCAGCACGACATGTCATTGTCACAAGCTGGCCCGTGTTATTCACTTCTCCTGTCAGTCGTCATAAGGTTATGCCTGACCGGTGTGTTATATCAGCATATAGATTTTGCTGGAGAATGTTGTATCTGTTGCCCTAGTTGTGGACCTCTGTAACTGATTGTCTAAAGCTGTATTTCTAATTAATTATCATCTAAATCTAGCTGAGACCGAGACACATTACGACCCCTCTGTGAATCAGGGAGTGGCGTTCTCACTCTGAGCCGACTGTGCCAAGATGGGAATGCCCCAGAATTCCTCCCATTCCTGTCATTCCTTCAACTGTAATGTCTGGACATGTCTTTAGCCAGAACTGAAGGAGAGGTGGGAAGAGTGGGGGGGGGGGAGAAAGCCGGGACACGACGAGAAGCGGCGTTTCATGTGCGGCGTATGGTTCTGGCCTTGCACTTGCCCTTTACGTGCGATTGAAATTTACTTTTCCTTGTTGTTTCCCAGCTTCCGTCGTTGTTGTTGTTGTTGTTACTCCTGACCTCAGCTAATAGAAACCAAGGGAGGAATAAGAAGCCACAGCGAAAAGCAAAGGCGGAAAAAGAATGAGCAGCTGTGATAAAAGAGAGAGTGCAGGGTTTGTCTAAACAGGCCCCCAGACACCGCCCCACTGTGTCACAAGATTGATCCCACTGGGCACACGCTCAAACTCCCCTTTATACCCATCTTTAGATAATCATAGCACAGTTGCCTTGGTTCACACCACGGCTCGATCTGAAAAGGAAACTAGGCCAAAGGAGGCAGTCAGACAGGACTAGTTACTCGCATTGTCCCTTGTGTGCATTAATAGCTTTTGTTCACTGGTGTCAGCGAGGACAAGTAATGCTTAAGGACCCGATTTGTAATTGAGCTCATTCACAATCGGTGTCTTAACTGTGACGTGGTGGAAATCGGGGTTACGATTTGATCCTTCTGTGCTCATAATCAAATGCGTGATTAATCTTTTCGGTTAACTTCCGTGATTCATTAGAGTGTAAACACCATCAATAACATTTCTGACAACACAGTGCTACCTTTGGCCTGAGTGAGTCACTTACCGGCAGTCGCTCTACAGCACTCTTCAGATGGAACTCCTGAGGTCTGGGTGTGGTTTTTCACTGGAATGACAGGCTGTTTTGTTTTTTTTGTTTTTTTCCTTCTGTCAGATGAGTTACAAGAAGTGTACGGCCTCAAATGTTTCCTCGTCTTGTCTTCGTCACTGTGCGATCATGGGGTTGCTTTGGCCGTTAGGGAATTAGGTCACATTTAGGCGATTTTGACCCAGTCAGTGCTATTTATGTCATTTCCGAAGGTTTGGGTGAAACCACAGAAAAGCACGGTTAAAGTTTTAAACTACTAGCTGTGAGGGATTTATTTTTTTATTTTTTTCGTAATATAATAATACCCACACCCTTCAACCGCTGCTAACAACAGCGTAGAGATGTCCCGGTGCACAGTCAGCAACAGAACAGCATCTCTGCATCTGGACTGGGTTGTCCCAGCTCTTTGTAAAGCTTGTTTGTGCATTAAATCCTTCCTAAGCTTTAAAAAATTTGTTGAAAGGGTCACACTAATCAGTCAAATTGCACAATTAATGTTTAAGAAATGCCTGGAGCTTATAAAGATTGAAAATGTGTAGCTTACCTAAGTTTTACAGTGCTTTATAGCATCATTTGTCACATTGTTGTGGTTTTCAGCTCCTCATCTTCTCATTTCTGTCTCTCTTCTAAAGTGTTGTTGACTACTTCAGGCAGGTGTTTCAGTGACAAAAAGCTCTAAAACCCCATAAACTAAGATTATAGACACGTGCGCAGAAACAGAACTGAAATACTGTCACTCTGTATCTGCTGGACGTGTTAGAAGGCAACCGTTGACAAGCTGCTGTTTTGAAGTGATATGTCTTGTTTCCGCTGTTAGAAGTCACACGCTACTTAAACCTGCAACTAAATTAATTATTGCTATTGTAGGTGTAAGTAATGTATGTGTATGTTTCCTTTAGTTGCGCTTGTAGCACATTTGGGGTGCAGTATACTGTGTTAGTTTGACGTTTTAAATATTCACTGAACATCAGCACACACCGTCTGGTCGGATGTGTCGACCACGTTCTATATTCTTTTACTCTCCAGTCTTACAAAGATTACAGAGATCAGGCATAACATTATGACCACCTTCCTAATATTGTTTAAGTCTTCCTTGTGCCTCCAAAACAGTTGTGACTAATCAGAGAATGGACATGAGCCTTCTGAGGGTGTCCTTTGGTGTCTGGCAACAGGATTTTATTAGTGGGGGTCTTTGGGTCCTATGGGTTGAGGGGTGGGGCCTCTGTGGATCAGGCTTGTTCCAGAGCACCCCACAGATACTCGATCAGTTTGGGATCTAGTGAATTTGGAGGCCAGGTCAACACCTTGTGCTGTTTTTTATGTTTTTTGAGTAAACCGTTTTTGTGTGTGTGTCTGTGTCAGACTGCATCCTTCTGCGGATGGCTGCTGCCATCAAGGAGTGTCATTGCTATGGGGTGGGGGTGCCTGATCTGGTCTAGGTGGGTGCTACATGTCTAAGTAACGTCCATGCAAATGCCAGGTCCAGAGGTTTCCCAGCAGAACTTTGCATTGTCACAAGATGGTCAGTGTTATTTACCTCTCCTGTCAGTGGTTTTAATGTTGTGGCTGATCAGTGTTCTCCTACTGCTTTATGTGATTCTGCTCATTTTAATGAAGTAATGCCTAAATCTCCAGGTTGTAAAGGAGTTCTTAAGTTTTTAACTCGAGCTGGCTCCTGGCGGGAGTTGGTGATTCACTGCTTATACTTCCAGCAGGACAGGATGTCAGTGGTTCATGAACCTTGGCCTTCTGGTGAAGGAAATCTGTCTTCACCCTTTACATGTTCCTGCGTCTGCAGTTTTCAGGGATGTAAAGCAAACAAAACATTTTTGCTCAGAATGCTATTAACCGAGCCGCTTCTTCTTCCTCCTGCCCTCCTTTCCTTTCCATCCCCCCATCTGGTGGAGATGTAGTTGAGGGAAGGGGGTTAGTGGCATCCTCCTCCGGGGCTTGACGCCGGGTCATGTGACTGCCTCCTACCACCCTGGTGTTGCCCTCCTGTCACCATCGCGGCAACTTCAGCATTCTGACTAACATGCCGTGACATCAATGACCTTCCTCCCCCCCATCTTTTAATCCTATATTTTTTTTCTCTTTCCATCATTTTTCCATCCCTTTCTTACAGCGAGTTCCTGACTGTCTCCATTGTCACTTTATAATCTACGATTCCCTGCCACCTGTTTCCTTGAGTTTTATCTGTTTGCTATGTTTCTTGTAATTTTGTCATTTCTAAATATCAATTTTTCCTTTGCCCAGTTACGAGTCCAGATTTATCATGAAACTTTTCTCCGGAGACCGGTTTATGCAACATCTCTTTTATAACCTGAGCAACCAGGGAGCAGAAAAAGAACGTTGTGGGAGAGAGCAACTACAAAAAGACTAGTGTGTGTGTGTGTGTGTGTTTGTGTGTGTGTATACAGTAAGGTGGTGTTTATATATACTTTTCTGTTAAGTCTTTAGGGAAATTGTCAGGCTCTATTTTTTCTATCCACATTGTGACAATAATTATACTGAGATTGCTGAGGTTTTTTTTTTTTTTTGTTATAGCGTCTTGTTGTGTTTTGTAGGAACATGCTTTCTTATGTTTCCGAAACAATTTCCTTATTTGGTCCTGACGGGAAGATTGCTCAGACGTATCGGCGTGTGGCACAGCTGACTGTTCACTTTACGCCGTAAAATTACACAACGCCACACCCAGAATGCCAGAGAACATGCCTCACGCTTTCAACACACTGAAGGAGGAAGCGAGTGTGACAGTGCAGCAGCCGTAAACTAAATAATCACAACATCTGCCGCCGAATCAATGTTAACACGTCGCGCCTGGTTATTTCCTCATGACTCATCCTAAGAACCTCTTTCATTTTCGCCAAAACTGAGGTGTTGTTTCTGTGCTGCTACAGGACGCCATGTACCGTGCATGCGGTCATACCTGCATGCACGGTTGTCTAATTGTTCCTGCATGCAACAACACAATAGTCACACATGAAACTGCCATTATAATCTTAAAGATGTGAAAGATGCCCCAGATATGACCCTTCACATTGAATTGATTTCTGGGAATTTTGGAGAAGCTAGGGCTTAGAGGAAATTGCTCATATCCTGTGTGGAGATGTGGAAGTCTCCTGTGACACTGGGAATCTCCAGTCTACTGACCCACATTGCTGGGCTCTGGATCCTGCTACGCTGTGGTTGCCAGCTTCGCAGCGGATAGGAAGTCGTGATTTTTTTAATGTCGGCAACCGGCGAACATGTCGCATTGTTTTGTTGCTGGCGATCATTCTTGATAACTATTCACATAAAGCTGTTTACATTCAGTGTTTCTCTACAAATCACTTGGTCGGGATACTTGAGGCCTCACTTACAATGCACTTCCTTTCTCATGAAACATTTCCATGTTTGATGTTTTTTTTTATTTTATTTAACATGTTAAAATCTGTATTGTTTACACAGGTTGTATTGTTCCTTGGCATTGCATTGACTCAGCTTAAAACGTGTGATAGACACAGCGGGCTCGTGTGAATGGTAGTGGTGTACAAGATGCAAACAACCTGCTCATGTGCACCGATCAGGCATAACATTATGACTGCCTGGTGGTGGTACATGGCTAAGTAACATCCACACAAACACCATGTCTAGATGTTTCCCAGCAGAACATTGTATTGTCACAAAATGGCCAATGTTATTCACTTCTCCTGTCAGTGGTCATAATGTTAAGCCTGACTGGTGTATATCAACTTTAATGACAACACTGAATTCCTGTATTCATTCAAACTGAGAGAATATCAAATCAGAGCGAGCGTTTACGTGGTTATTAGGTGCCAAAATTTTCCCACAAAAACAGATTATCAGCAGGTTACATGACACCTCTCAGTCGGACTGAAAATACCTTCCAGTTGGTTCAGTTAGTTCAGACTGAGGTTGTTACATGAGGTTACATTTATATTCTGATTGGGCTATTATTTCAACAGTGTAAACATATCCAGTGTTATTGTCGGGATCAGATTTTACTGGCGGCGGTGGTGGGTTTGCAGTCGTTTTTCTTTGTGCCTCTAAACAGATTTCGACTTGTCGGATTCGACAGCGGTTATAACAGCGATGCGTATTCGATATCTAGTTTGAGTCCGCCGGCCATTTCTTCTCCTCTATTACAACAGATCACGCTCCTAGTGGGGCGATCTAACTAAGCCAATATCTGCCTGTGAAAATAACATCCAGTCCTCCGCACTTCTTTCAAAGAAGGTGTTAAAATGATATTAGCGGTTCATATGCAAATATCTCGTTAGGCTACGAGCACAATAGGATGTCTGAAAAGCTTGTGAACAGGTGGGAGGCTGTAGAGCCGCACGTAAAATCTGGAGCTCGCTGCTCATTTCGGGGCATTTTACGCAAACTAATTTGGTTATCAACTTTCACTCCTCAATGTCTGGCTGGTGAAATGTCAGAGGAGTTTTATTTTTTACCAAAAGAAAACTACACACAGCTCTCTGAGAAGGCTGCACACAGAATCTCATAGTTTTGATAACTCGGTTACTACGGGCGACACGTTGAAGAATACCACTCCATGCAAACCACACACACAATACAACACATGGTACTGTCCACCATAATACTTGTCACATGTGTCATGTGATGTGAGACTGAATGGTGTCCAGTGTTAGTGATCAGTGTGCTCACAGGAAGGAAGGGTGTCTCCATCTAAGACTTCCTGTCCCGCTATGTGACTCAGTGTCGGTCCTTGTGCAGCTCTTTTCCTTTTCCCTTCACTCTTCTCTCTCTTTCTCTCTTCCTCCCTCCTCCGGGGCATGTCCGAGCCTGTCCTCCGAGCACCGACTTTTGAGCGAGCCGCATGATGCAAGAGCTTGTTTGTGTCTTACAGTTTCAGACCATGTTTTTCACAACAGTATGTGAGGTAAATATGAAGCTACATCTAGCAGCAGGAGCAGACTAGCTTTGCACAAAGACTGGAAAACAGCTAGCTTGACTCTGTCCAGAGGAATAAATCTGTCTAGCAGACTATTTCTTGGCTGGACACGTAATGAAAGGACTCGGGAGTCGTCGTGCACTGCCAAGAAACGGTCCAGCACATAACCCCATAACCCCGTGTTAAAGATGGTACATATTGGACAAACAAGACACAGGGAGCTTATCTTTATAGATTATACTTCTGCAATTGTTCCAATCAGAGCCTATGCTAGTCACCGATGTGATTTCTGTGCCGCTGCGCTGAGCTTCCTCGTGTACTTCAAACAATGGCGACCGGAACTGATTACTTTCACTGAGTTTACTGCATTGCAGAAAAGAGAGACGTCAGAGTAGATGGTCTGTACCACCATTTAATAGACTCGTCCAAAAAGGAAAGAGAATTGTAGTCGCTGCGGTCTGTGTTGCCATGTAGTTACATTTATGGGTGCGTCTGGTCAGGACAGAGTGCATGCTATGGTGTAGACCCAAGTAGCTTTAAACAAATTAGCTTAAAGGATGTTCATCCACCTCTTGGCGATGCTAACAGGAAGGGTGTGACCTTTCATGACTTGGAAACACACCGTACCAAAATGAGTACTATCTGGGTAGCTGTGCTGTTCATGAGCTGACATTAGCTACGGTATATTAGCCACGGTTTTGCAGAAATCATCGTCATATTATTTTCAAAACTGTCACCATCCCTCCCATAATGACTTCAGAATTCTAGAGAGAAGCTGACATACTTGTAATGAGAAATAACTGGAGGTTAGCAAAGCCCCTGGACACAAAAAGAGGGTGAAACAATCATGTGACTCTCTTGATAATTATCCATGCACATCTCATCTTTCATATATTAATTCCTTCCCTTGATTCTCTTTCAGTCTGGCAGCAATGATAACACACTAAGTGTGTGATCTGTCGGCCGTAATGAGATGTCATCCGATCAAGGCGGCGGGGAGGCCAAAACATTACAGCGACAATTTGTCCAAAGCAATCCAAAATGATTCAATAAATGCGATTTAACAGGCGAAAGCAACAATAGATGAGAGGAAGAAGAAGTTGCAGGGAGAAGATGCGGCGTTGTGAGTGAATCCGCGTCGCAGGTATCTAATTCAGGCCGATGCTGTTAGTTTTGTGCAGGGCCGTCATATGACAGAGTCGTCGCTGCTCTTTATTTATTTACCCTGACACGTGCACAAACGGACAAGTCACATATCCTGTAGAGTTAGTTTGATCACACACACCCCCATCGTAGCCTCGTAGGCGATCACCCATCCAAACACACACACGGGCTAATGCAACATCACGCCTTTAACTAGACCGTGTCCTTGATGAGCGCACGTCTCTGAATGCTCATAACAAGCTGCCCGTCCTCCTCCTCCTCCTCCTCCTCCTCATTGTTCCTGTTTCTACTTCCTGTCTATGGATCCAGCCTCTGGGCTTGCCTTCTCATGTCATCTCAGGGTGTGTAAGCCTGCAGACCATATGGGCTCTGAGGGGCTTAGTGGACCTCCAGCCAGCCCTCCCCTGAAGGGCCTACTGTCTGAGGGGAATTCAGAGAGGGGCATCTTGTCATCTCTTCATCTGCTTCAAAATGTCTGGAGAATATAAAAAAAAAAAAACAAAAAAAAACTCTTGAGTGCTTGTTATCATTTTGCTATCTCGCGCTCTCGTCCCTCTTTTTCTTTTCTCCTCGTCTCGTTCTATTTAAGCCTTCGCGTTTTGCATATATCGTCAGCAAACTCAATTCGCTGCTCGTCTCGGCGCGGTGTTAGCTTGTTGTGTAATTATTGTTTGGTTTGTGATTTGTGGATCTCGGCAATGCAGGGTGGACAGATGGCTCGATGTTGCTCACCAATGACTCTCTGTCTCTTCCTCTTCTTCCTCTCCATCACATTTTCTCTCTCTCTGTGTATCCCTCTCTTTCTCTCTCTCTCTCTCTCTCTCTCTTTCTCTCTCTCTCTCTCTCTCTCTCTGTGTAAATGTTAGCGTGTGAACCTACATGTCTTTTGTGTCTAAGTGTGAGTGTTTGTGTGTTGTTAGGAATATCCACTCCGTGGACCATATGGTACAACGCTGCCTGCTGGGCAAAGATAAATCCCGCATGCAAAGGCAGCAGAGACACCAGTGCACGGACGCACACACATGCTCCACACAATTAGCCCAGCCTCGGTATCATGTACTTGCATTGTGCATTGTAATTAGTCTGCACCGTCACGTCTGTTGTTGTATAATGGCGGTACCCAACAGGCCTGTCTTGTGTTCATCTGTCAGTCTCACTGCCCTCCTCCTCCTCCTCCTCCTCTTCCTCCTCCTCCTCCTCTTCCTCCTCCTCTCTGGCTGATTTGCTTTTTACCTGCCTATATTTGTCTGCATCACGCGCTCTCTCTCAGAAGCAGCTTGCCCCCAGCCTACCTGAGTCATCAGGCCTTTTCCTGAGAAATAACGCAAAAGTCAACTTATGCCTTCTTCCCACACACCCAAGTGGAAGTTTGTCTACTCAGTTTGTTGCTTCACAGTGTGGTGCCTCTCTCTCTCTCTCTCTGTCTCTTTCTCTTCCTTTGTCTGTTTTTTTCTGCCTCCATCTCCCTTGCTGCCCTTTTGTTTTCTTACATTTGGCCCCTCAGTTGCTAACTTCACACTCACAAAGTGAACTGCTGGTTTTCAAACAGACGCCCAGGTTAGACATTATTCATATCACGTCCATGACCATTTTTCTGCGCAGGTAGATATTATTATTGTTACCACGTTGACGTGTCAATTTTTGCCTCCAAATACAGTACAGCGTTTGGACTGCTGCACTGTCTGATCACGTGACTTGCTTGTTTAATTTCCTCATTAGAAAAATTTCCGCCTCATTTGAAAAATTACAGCCCCAATAACGTAATTAATGCAGCTTTTGTGGTGTGTTAAATGATTTGCATACTATGTGGAAACTAATGCAAAACAGTTGTAATTCCAGACCTGAAATGTATATATATTTGTTGATAAGGATCCCAGGCTGACTGCTAGACAGGTAAAAATCCTAAGGTGTATGCTTGTTCCTGTCTGGCCGTGTTTCGTACCTGTGTAGACTTGCAGCAGAGCCAGACTGCACAAAAAAGGGAAGGTCACTAAAATCAAAACACTCCAAAGCTCCCACGCCTCCCTTCTAGTCAGGCTTTCTCTCCCAGATTAGACAGATCACATAAAACCATTTACCTCTGGTGTGTCTGAACACCGGGGTAAACAATGAAACGGGCTGTTTCCTTTAGAAATGTGGCGGTGGCGGCGGCGGCGGTGGTGGGGGGAGCGGACTGTAAACCCCCCGTGGCACAAATCCTCCACCCCCACTGCATCTTGTGCCACGGTGTCTGCTAACCGTCTAACGTGGTAACATGGATGAGGGCACAGCTGGGCGAGGAATGCAAAGAGACGTACAAAGAGCGGGGCGGTGCAGGGGACGAGGAGGCTGGAAGCTGGTTAAATGCAAAGCGCGATTTTGATGTTTCGAGAAAAAAGAAAGAAAGAAAGGAAAAAAAAAAACGATACAGGCAGGGATGGAGCGAGAGTCAGACGCGCCGAGGAGGGAGGTTAAGGATGAGGAGACGGGCGCAGGAACAAAAGCAACGGCATTCAATATGAAACAGAATTTCAGAGGTAGCCCACTAGCTTAGTCACCATGACAACAACACACTTAAACCACCATTTAATTGGTGCTGTCTGCACTTGTCTGTTGTATCTCAATCCACTCCCTCCGTGTACAGTATATAATTACACTGTGATCTGTGGCTATCATGGACTAGCACAGACCTGCTCATAATATGGTATATATCATTTGTGAGATGTTTTTTGTTTTGAGAGGAGTTATAATGCAAGTTATCTGTAAACTAAGGCTCTGTGAAACAACCTGTTGTGTCATGTACTGATTTACGTTCTGCTTATTGCTTACTGCTTGGACGTGCGGCTTGCAGGCAGCCTTCGCATGGCATTTCCTATCTCTTCTATCATACACATAACATCCACACGTACTACTTTAACATGCAGTTAAGGTCCATAATAAAAAGGTTTTCAGGCTGGGGCTCGCTCGCAGAGAAGGTGACGTGATGAAAAACGTCTGCCTCCGGGCTTTCGCGCAAAAATCCACGCCTGGCGAGCATTGTGCGGGCGTCACTCACGTCCCCATGCCTAATAATCGTTTTACAGGTTCCCGCGTGCGTGTTTGTCATACTGTCATGCGTGCACGCTCCAGAACATGTGAGAAAAATGGTTCGCAAAAAGGCAATTTACTGTTTCTCAAGGTGCAGAGCTCTGAATGTGTGTCTCAGTGCTCCCTGTGGGTTATTTGTCTATTTTCAGAGAACTGTAGGCGGTAAAGAGTAAGTGTTCAAGCCAGGACAAGATGGAGATGTTCTCTGAAGAATGCAACAGCTGCAGTGACAGAGGAGTAAATCTATGGTTAGATGACATTAAGCAGATAAGAATCGTAATTCGGGTGCATAGGGGATGAAAGGAGAGAAACAGACTTGTCCTTTTTTTCTGTTATTTAATTCCAATTGCTCTTCTTCTTCTTCTTTTTGTGCGTTTGTATGTATGCAGTTATAAAGCTCCTTGACTCAACACTTTCAACACACCGACTCCCACTGCAACAGGAAGTCAAGCCTCTCTGAGATTTGCCAAACAGAAAAAGCGTCATATTTATTTGAGCATGAATGCAAAACATACTGTTCATGAGAAATATTTCCTCATTTCCTGTGTGTTTCTGCGCAGTTTTCTTCGAAACGCGAAGACCCGGTCAGCTGGAAACGTTTTTGTACAAAAAAAACAAGAAATATTTCACAATAAAATGTTCATTTTCTTGACGTTATTAGTTATTAGCCGTGGGGACTTTGAGATCCCAAACAGCAAACAAGTAAATCCAACATCAGCAAAAACTCGAGGCTTAATAGAAAAGTGAAAAACAGGGTTTGGGAAAAAAAAAACATACAGTAGTGTTTTGATGTAAAAACACTCAGACTCAGCTGTGCATTCCTGTGAAGTGAATTCATTCCCCATGCCTCCTGGGGAACACACACCGACACACACACACACACACACACACACACACATGCTGCAGAGTTTTGTGGCTGTGTCTGAGCCTGCAGTTGATAAGATAGGGCTGGGTTACACAGCTTGCAGGCAGATACTATTGTAGCCGTTGACAGGAAACCGAAACAGGGTGGGATGGTGCGCCCTCAAATTTGCGTGGCTGTTTTTGTCCATATGTATGCGGGGCTTGTTTTTGAACGGTCGCCCTCACCCCTAGTGTCAAACTCTGGCCAAATGCTTCCCCAAAACTCACTGTTTTCCCCTTGATGAATGCTTCTACTCACTCCTGGACTGAGTGGGCTCTTGTGCTCTGTGTGAATGAGTGTATCTGCCCCCCCCCCCCCCCCCCCCCAAAAAAAGGAGTGAAGATAGAGGAGCCATACTGTAGGTCAGTCTGCATTCTGCCGTTCGGCCACCAGACGGGACAGTGGGCCGACTGTACTAGCTGGCACTATTGTGTTCTGGTGAATGAAGGCCCTGTCGTGGACCCACAGACACACTGACCCCGCTCTGTTCTGCGTCCAAGTCTCGGGTTTCAAGTGCAGTGTTGTGTGCCGTGAACGTGATTTTCTGCGATATACGCTGAACTCCTTTTGCACAATTTCGCACATAAGTGCGAGGGGAAAAGTTCATGAGGTTGAGCTCCTTTCATGAATACTGTGATTTCCTGTTTTTCTTGAACCAGAGAGATGCTGAACTTGTTTGTTGGGAGGCTAGCAGCGCTGTAGCTGCTGTTGTGTTATACTGAGTGTTTTCCCTGCCAAAACATAAATAAATGAGGCAGATAATGTATTTTAATCAAGTGAGTGTTGCATCCAAGTGTACAGTAAAGATTTTATTGTGTCTACACCCTGGTGATTAGAAAAATGTTAAGAGATTAAGTGAGGATTAGAGCTTCCTGATTGAACTTAACACTGAGCTTTACTAGACCAACTAGTTTTCGCTATGGATAACTTAAAACTATTGAAAACTGACTCCAGATCTATTGCATAGATAGTTTCAAGGAAGCACACATTTGAAGTTGATTGAAAAAGGACGTAAAATAATTAGATGTTTACTGTTTATGGCATCATTAGAGATTAGAGAAAGATGAAAGATGAGAGAAAGATGACAAATGTGACAGTATCGGTTCGTAATCAGTAATCAGTAAGGCACAGATTGTGCTATACTTAGCAATACACCGATCAGGTGTAACATTATGACCACCTTCCTAATATTGTGTAGGTCTCCCTTGTGTCGCCAAAACAGTTGTGACTCATCAGAGAATGGACATGGACCTTCTGAGGGTGTCCTGTGGTGTCTGGTAACAGAATGTTGTCAGTGTGGGCCTTTGGGTCCTGTGGGTTGTGTGTCATTGCTACAGGGCTGGGGTACCTGGTCTGGTCTAGGTGGGTGCTACATGTCTAAATAACATCCACACGAATGCCAGGTCCAAACGTTTCCCAGCAGAACATTGTATTGTCACAAGATGGTCAATGTTATTCACTTCTCCTGTCAGTGTACGCTGTCAAACCAGTCTCACGTAAGATAGAATCATTTGTACCTCTGATATTAGGTGGGAATTAAAGAAAGAGAGAATCAACAGGATTAAAGGTCAGGATAAAGTATAAAATATGAAAATATCTCTTTAAATCGTAAGGGCGCAGTTATTCAGAGAAGATAAAATAAGCTCCATTCGATATTATGACTCACTAACTGAATTCTGGTGAGCAACTTGTGTGTGTTCACAGCTAGAGACAAATTCCCATCATTTCTCGCAAACAGATGAAAATTGAATAACACAGGTAACAGATTTTCATGTTTAAATAAGCTTGCCGGTGACTCAGTGCACTGATTCAATCACTGCCCGCATTCCATAGGCATGGGCAGACAAAATGAACCCTAACGCGGTCCGTTTTACATGCAGGTTTCTAATTCAGGTGGCGATGGGAAAGGATGTCACGGTGAAGTGCTCCATTAGTCTGTGGGGCTCACAGTCAAACAGCTCGTCTGGGAGTGGAGGCTCTGTTTCAGTGCACCATCCTCAGAGAGAGGTACATAAAGGAGGGGTTAGACGAGTGTGGATAGATGACTCACAGTGTGTAGGAGCAGGGAAAATAGATTAGAGTCCTCTGGACCCTGAGGCTTTTTATTTTATCACGTATTGCAAAGGACTGAGAGGAAAACAAAAAAAAGGACGATAGGAAAGACATCTATCTATCTATCTATCTATCTATCTATCTATCTATTTTTCTATCTATCTATCTATCCATCTATCTATCTATCTATCTGTCTATCTGTCTGTTGTAAATATTTGATTTCTGCTTTCCTTCCTGCCTCTCTCTGCTACTGTGTGGGTGTGTTAAGTGTCAGCACGCTGAGCTTTTACGTTGTCCTGAGATGAAGAGCAGGCATCTGCATTATGGCACCACTCATTATACAACTGACATGAAACAAGATGAGCCACATGCAAGTACAGTATATATATATGCAGTATACAGTGTATATGCAGGTACCATCATAGAGTCTCAATACTTTGTTCTTTTCATAGGTAGTAAACTGATTTCCTTCTTAAACAGGAACACATGCTTTTGGCTCTGTATTGTAGTGAGTATACTGGAGGCTACTACCATGTTAAGACTCGGGCACACCAAATAATCAAAGACCTACCTGCAACAAAGGCCAGCTGTGATGTTGCGTCACATAGCTTGTGTCTGGATCAAAAAGTCGCACTTGAATGCACCTCAAAGACTTCCGTAAGCCAACTAGCTCCTATGCTGTCTGTGCCTGTGTAAGAAAAAAATAACTCTACATACCTGCAGGTGGCAGTAGTCTGTATTCCTGATTCAGAAGGGTAAAACCATGGAATGTATAAATATGGACAATGTGCGCCATTTCCTTGCATTGGCCAAACTGAGGCTATTTTCCCTGGGATACAGATGGTGCCATCTTGCGAGTTCGGAGCCAGAGTCTGTTCAGTACAGTCCGAGAGTGGAGCCACGCGGAGCCACGATATCGACGACCCCACCAACTTCCTCCAGACTCACTCGCTTTTGTTTAATCAGGAAGGAAATGTTGGATTACACTTTGTACTTATTTTTCTTTTTTTTCTTTTTTTACAACTCTCACGGTACCACAGGACTGCTTTACAGAGCAGTTGGCATGGCAACTGGTGGTCGCCATCCTGTTTCTATAGCTAAAACGAAACTTATCCAAAAAATTGATACTTGAACATGCATAAAAATAATATTAACTACCTAAAATGACAGAAACCATCCTTGGAAAAAAAAAAAAATTTATTTGAAGTGTACTTTGGTGTTTTAGTTTGCCCCAATCCCATCCACTAATTTGGAGGGGGCGGAGCTTATGACCTATACTGCAGCCAGTCACCAGGGGGAGCTCTACTTGCTTTGGCTTCACTTTTGCGGTTCTGCCGTCCATCTTTATGCTGTCTGTGGGTAAAACTGGAAGAGTGAGGACCAGTGTTGCCAGATGGGAAATGAAGAAATATCATAAAGTCGCTCTAAAATTATTGTATTTTGACCCAAACTCTCGTACGTACTAAAACAACCTGAAAAACGTCGCACACTAGGACAGTGCATTTAAAATCAAAGCTATTCTATGTGCATGTAACTGCAATAACCTAAGGAATAAACACGGAGGCTTAGCCATTTGAATGAATCAGCTGCTTTATTCATTGTCAAATGACAAATTATCGTATACGATAATTAACGTATATCTGGCAACGCTTGTGAGGACTAGTAAGCAAGTAAGCTAGGAGGCCATGAAGACCTACAAGCTGTTGTACAGAGCTGGCCTCTCCTGAATCACGTTGATGAGTTGGTCTGCAGTTTGCTAACTCAAGGTGATCATGTCGTTGCAGAAATATTTGAGGAGCCTTCTTTGTGTTCCTTCTCGACGCCGACATTGTTGCTTACTTTTATAGCTTCTCTTTACTGATTCTCTAAGCTGCACAGCCAGTCAGAGTGATTTCTCTCACTGACACACCGATTCATCATGTTCGACGACACCATTCTGCAAAAACCAGGACTGCAGGCAGCTCATCGACAGCCTGACAACCCCGAGCAGCTGACTTCAGGGAATTGTGGCATCACTGTAAATTTCTCAAATGCAGCTTGAACGCAAAGCTTGACCCCTTTCTAGTGATGCGCGAGTTTGTCTTTTTCATTGTTGCATAACAGGCTCCTCGACAATCAAGCGGTGGCATCTCCATAAAGCTGCGAGGCTTCCTGTCAGGTAAATTCTCTCATCGTTCAAACCTCTCACCCAAACTGATAGCACAAGTTTTCTGTCACATATCTGACAAAAGCTACAAAAGTCTTGACATAGAGTCGTTTCCGCAAGATCGTTGTCGTAGTGTCTCCACGCTGAGTACACCGGTCATTCTCTAAGTAATATCCATGCAGGTTATACAGGCTGATGTGTTATGCCTTTGTTTGGAATTTTACAAGTAGGTGATACCCTTCTTAGCAGTCTGAGCTGAATGCATTGTGCAATAACAACACGTATGTATGTGCACATTTTGTTTAGGTATTAGACAATTGAGTAGTCAGGGTTTAATTGCATTTGATTGCATTATGTAATGCTTTCAAAAAGGCCTGTAATGAAACAAATCTAGACTAGACATCACACTTATGTGCAAAACTCATACATCTCCTTTAAATTCAAAATGTTGCACTATACCTGTCAGTGATGATGCCAAAATGTGTATGTAACCAAAAGAGGCTCAGCTTCAAAAACATGTCTTTCTTCCAGGAACCAGTGACGCCTACTGAAACTATTATTTCAGCATCTAGTTCTGGTTCTGGTTCTAATCTGTGCCAGGTAGGTGTACACAGTGTAGATATTTCTCAAAAACTATCCTTCCAACAGCAGAAATGGCATGGGAAGAAGCAGTCCAACAGAGAGAAGCTAAGGCTGCAGCTGCATTAGCTGCATTAGCCAAGAGGATATGGCTAGCACACCTCTTCCCTCTCTTGGACATTTATTTGTCAATATAGCATGGACAGAGGAATGTATAGCTTCATTCCTCCTACGTCCTCCTATATCCACCTGAAAAGTGGCAAATGTTCCCTTCATTATGCAGGACTATACCGCTTTAACAGTCAAGACATGAGCTCACTTCTTTCAATGATGAGCTCATGCTGCAGGGTCTTTGTTCACTCATGAAACAGCATCTACCTGTTCCTCACTGGGCCGACTTACTTTTTTTTTTTTTTTTAACCATTCATCCTCGCAGTCCCCAAATCACTTCAGTCACACTGCAGCGGCGGGCGTAAATTTGTCAGTGATGTCAGTCGTTATGTCCCGATGATATCATGGTTTTCGCGGAGGCAAGCCGTCTCAAATCATTTATCGTAAATGTCTTGCGGCACCCAGCAGAGTTTGATTATGTGACAGTGACTTCATACTGCTGCCTCAATTTTGGAGTGTGTGCTGTGTCAATACACCCCGTAGGGTATTTCCCAACAATCACATTTGGAGAAAATTTCCGCCGTGCCGCTTCCATAATGTGCCACTAGCGCTGGAAAGAATAGATGAGCTGATGAGCGTCGTGGCTCCTCCTTTAGACGTTGTATCCAGTTTTTGTCACAAGATTTATCAAGGTTTATTTGACCAAGGAAACATAGACCCCTGCAAAAAAAACAGGTCAATAACACCAGAACACAAGAAAAAGAGATGCAAAGAGTGCTGACTG
The DNA here is from genome assembly GCF_963514085.1 of Chelon labrosus. Classification (NCBI taxonomy): domain Eukaryota; kingdom Metazoa; phylum Chordata; class Actinopteri; order Mugiliformes; family Mugilidae; genus Chelon; species Chelon labrosus. Next base: position 19,193,907 of record NC_140346.1, read on the forward strand.
AACACCAGCTAAAAAGCGCAGGGACTTCAGCCTGAGAGGAAGATGATGTGAGCGGATCACAGAGAATGGGCTGCTGCCAAATTTGTCAGCGGCAGACGTGGCATGTTGGGCAGAACTGTCATTCCGTGATATTCTGGGCCGCTCAGGAACAGTGGATCCATGGCAAGCTGAGAGGGTGTGGGAGGGAAGACTGACAAGAGACGCAGAGGAGGGATCTATTCACAGAGCCTCTCTGTGTTACGACTGAGTGACAAGACAACGAGGTGTGCGAGATGGATGGATGTATATGTAAGTGATTTATAAGGACAGTCGTGTTGAGTGCGTTGTGCGCCCGTGTCAGACAGATGCGAGTTGTCAAACTGGGTGATGTTTTATTTAATTTATTTTTTTTTTTTCTTCTAGCCTCTCGGTGAGAATGGTGCTGTGCTTTGAATGAAAAGAGCAATTCTGTCTGTCCTTCAAAAAGCACTCGCTCACAGTCACAGCTTCTTCAGCTGCAGCCAGTTTGAGGGTTCATATTGGCCTGGTAGCACGCGTCAATAGCAATAAGCGTCAGCGGGCTTTGACTCACAACCTTGTCACCAAGAAAGAGGAAAAAAAGAAAGAGAAAAGAGGAAATATGTAACGAGACGAAACAAGCTATGAAGATGCCTGAGGAAACTGGGCTGGAAGAGGACTGAAATAGCCTTTGGCGCAGTGTGACTAAGACTTTAATTGTAGAGGGACAGAGATGCGGCCCTCTCTCTCTTGTGTGTGTGTGACGTGTAGAGGCTTCCTTGTTTGTCTCCGACACAAAGATACCGCTTACCGTGCAGTTTGGAGAAAAATTTGTTTCATGACTGTGTCTTCCCCCTCTGGTGTACCTGTCAGCCGGGTTTGAGCACATGCGCCATGTGTGAGAAAACTAAACAAAGATCTCTTTGTTCGCATCCTCCGAGGCTAAATTGCTGTCATTGTTTGTTGACCTCCAGCACAAACACACACAGACGCACAATCGCTTTACAATGCACCAGCATTCCTGCTGCCTTTGTCTCATTCACACTTTCTGCTCCACCGTAAACTTTTTTTTTTCCTTTTTCTGGTGAGTATCTTTCACCCCCCTTCGATGTCAACATCTGCCCCTCTCGCTTTGCTTTAAGACATTCCGCGCCTCGAACTGTAAGCGTGCGGATTTCTGCACGGAGAAAGATAAAGGTGCGAACCTCGAGGCTTGCATGTTCGCTGTAGGAAATCCCGAAGGTGAGCAATTATCCCTAATAACCGCCAACATACTGCTAATGGGCCTGTGTTGTTGCAGCTATTTACCTAAAACACGACGATGACTCAGCGGACGCGGTGGAAAAATTCCACTGGAGGAATATTACAGACATAATGGGATTCTTCGGTTTTCTCAGTGTTTTATTTTGCAGTTTAGCGAAGGCTCCGCGTCGCCTTCGGTCCCTCCGGGGCAGTGTGATTCAGTTTGTCACGCAGACATTCACAATTTCTTTCCCACAGTCACCAGTCCATAGTTATCGAAAGGAAGTGATGCTATCACAACTTCCTTTTGGATTTGCCCTCCCGGTGTGTGTATGTTTGTACTGTATGTGTACTTAGGTGCTTATGTGGGTGTGTCACGTGTGTATACGACAATTGAATGAAATCATCTTAATCTTTGCCATTTATTGCTTAATTCAACCAAGAAAGAGTGACCAGCGATGCCATCCACGCAGTCAGTGAGTCAAAACTTACCGGCTTACTGAAGATGCCGTGGGCCCGTAAACACACCTGGTGTGAGGGCTGAGCTGAAACAATACCCAGGTAAAGTCCTCTTATCCTCCTTTCTCACACGAGCTCATCCTCCCGTAAACTTTGTCCAGACTAGCCCCAGACAGAGTGGCTCTGTGATCCGCGGATCCAGAGAAGGTGTGGGGTTACTGTGCCAACGCGAGGACGGATTTCTGTTTTATTTGATTAAAGGGTTCATTAAGCAGCTTTGAGAAGATGAGAAGAGTAATTAGTTGACTTGATGGGTTCAGCGAAGCGGATGCAGGGAGCTGGGGGGTGGGACGATGGGGGGGAATTACTGGACTTGGGGTTCGGGATGAGTCAGCAGCAGAGTGATGGGGTCACGAGGTTCGAAGACGACTGGAGGCCGACTAATTAATGAGTGGGGGCGGGATAGCTGAAAATAGGCCAGACTGAACTGCACTAAATCTTGCAAGTAGCTCTTATTTACACCGATCAGCCACAACATTAAAACCACAGACGGGAGAAGTACATAACATTGACCATCTTGTGACAATTCAGTGTTCTGATGCGAAACTTTTGGACCTGGCATTGATTCATGTGGATGTTACTGAGACATGTAGCACCCACCTAGACCAGACCAGGCACCCCAACCCCATAGCAACGACACTCATTGATGTTAGCAGCCATCCCCAGCAGGATGCAGTCTGACACAGGCACACAAAAAAATGGTTTAGGAACAAAAAACATGAAGAACAGCGCAAGGTGTTGACCTGGCCTCCAGATTCACTAGATCCCAAACTGATCAAGGCCCGCACTAACAACATTCTGTTCCTAGACACCACAGGACACCATCAGAAGGTCCGTGTCCATTCTCTGATGAGGCAGAGGTTGTTTTGGAGGCACAAGCACGTTAGCTTGACTTTAAACTTACTTTTTTATGTCCAAGCAGAGCAAGCTGTGTTGGGAATTACCTTAGCATGAACACAGAAACATCTTTAAGAGAAAAAAAACAAACAAACATGCTATTTCTTCCTAATTTGCTCAAAGGTTTATGCTGTGTTCTGCCCGTCATTCATGTCTATTGAGTTGCAGAGATATCTCTTTATGATGTTGCTGTCAAAACCTACTTTTGCACAGATTGCAAAAATCTATGGCAACATAATAAGCTTCCACTGCTGCTTCCAGTGACACAGTCAATGGACTGTACTTGCTTGTTGATGGCAAATGGAACGGATCAGTTTATTGACTCAAGCGTGTAAATACGCTATAAGACCAGTAGCTTCCCAGAATAAATGATTGTGAACATCTAGCGCGTGGCATTTAAGTATTCAAGGACCAGATGGGCTGCTTAATGCACCATTCTGTTTGTTATATTTATCTGACAAATACTTTGACAAGAATATATTTTTGAAACGATCAAGCGTCTCAAAGTGGAAATGCAGGCATCTGCAACTGCACGTGTGCTTCTCTCTCGCTCTCTGTAAATACGCCTTTCCACTGTTTATAATTTGCATTATTTCAGTTGGCTGGGCAATGCAATATTTCTGAAACCATCCCCGCTAATCTATCAGGAGGCCTGATTCAAACCGAACCCAGACACCTCTGGGTGTTACACTTCCCGACGTCAGGACACAAAAACCGAGAATTATTCAGCTGTCACCTCCAGCTTTGATCTAATTCTGCCTTCTCCACCCATGCCCAGCAGTGCATGTCTCGATGCCACATCTACTGCAACATGCCAACTGCGGTGACATCATCATCCCGGGGCAGACGGCCAATGAGGGCCCGTGGGGGGAGAGTCAATCACGGGTCACTGCAGGAACGCCAGCCAATCGGCACAAGCCAAAAGGCCTGTAACCATGGTGATTAGCCTGGGTTCAAGCCGTGTATATGTGGCAGATGCCCCCCCGTGTCGGTTCCATATGCACTTCTGTACATAGACAGGCCCGCTGCGTTAATGCTCTTTTGTGGGTGGGTATATGCATGAAGGGGCACTCAGCTGAAGGGAACTCACTCGCACGCAGTGAGCTGTTGTTCTAGTTTTTTTTTTTTGCATGCATGCATAATGTGATCAATACATGTATTAGACAAGGTTGCTTCTTTTTTTTTTTTTTCTTTCCTCTCCGGCTTCCAAATGCACTTCCTGATTGCCGCACACTTTTCTTTCAGCAACTTGCAGCCACGGTAATTACAGTCGTTAGCTCTCCTCTGCATTGTTCTCCGAGAGGATGGATGAGGAGACGTGTGGGTGGCAGTGAAGGGTGAGGGGAGGGGAGGCAAGGACAGCGAGCAAACAGCACCGCTGAGTAGGAGAGGTACAATAGGCTGTGAGTCAGAGGGAAAACAGGAGCGAGGGAACAGAGAGAGGTACGCCGACAAAAGGTCAACGTGTGGAGGGCTTTTTTAAAATGCCAGAAGACTCAGAGAGCTCGGGAATGTTGCAGTGTGCTGCGTGTTATCTGTATTATGACTTTAATGTTCATGCTTGGCAGCAGTGACTCACGCAGGTAACTCAAGGTGAACAGAGAAGGAGAAGAGAGAAGTTCTGCGAAATGTTCCAAACCTGTTTGTACATTTGAATAGCTCGTGCTTGACTTGTATTTTTAAAGGCAAAGTGTTCAAAGTTTGCTGAAACAAAACTGTCTGGCTTCTTCTCTCTCTTGCATCTTTATTCAAAGATTTTTCTTTTCCTTTTTTTTTTTTTTTTTTTTGCCACATCTTCATCACAATGAGAAAATGATCTGACCCCTGAATTCTTGCTGCGCCCATTGTCTGCGACTGAACTCCCTGAATTACATGCCGCGCCACTTTTGCACAACAGACACCACAGTCATCCGAGCTATTTGTGCACGCAGCTCTGACTTCTGACTCTCCTTCCATTCTTCTGCGAGCGGTGCGTGTTTTCACTTCCCTCGCTTCTCGTCTCATATTTTATCACTCTCGCAGATTCAGTTCTGTCAACATCAGATGGGCCGGAGTGATACTGACACCACGAGTGCGCGCGCGACTTTCATTCGGTTGGCGGCTCCTTGCTGCTGCGCGCCTTTGCAGGCCGGATAAATGATTAAGTCTCAAAGCGTGTAAACATGCAGATGGTTTTCTTTTCTCACAGTTTGGGAGATAACCTACTGGGAATTTTCCTTCAAGCCCAGAAAAATGGAGATGAGTGAGATTTCATCTAAGGTCCTCACAGCCATTGAAAATGATGAGTACCAGAGCAGTTCTGAAATCCCTCCGCAACAATCATAACACAAATTATTATTTATGAGATAAAACTTGCTGTAAATACTTAAAAACACACCACATGTTAGCTTTTACTGACAACGAGTGAGCTGACTTCCCCCGTGCGTCTAAAACATGATTTCACAACCGCTGCAGAGACGTCTGCCTTGCAAATGCAAACAGCAGCGGCGCACGCTTTAGGTTGAACCTGGCAGGTATTTAAGCCGCTTAAATACAAAAAGAAGGCAGGTTAAGGCAATAATCCTTGGGACTTGGTAAAACAAGGTGTTCTTTTATTGTCATAATGCGCACTACATTTAGGGTATTAAAGCGCCTTGCGGGTGTTAGAACATTCATATGGTTTGGTCCGTACGTGTTTGGACTGATACGTTTTTTTCATTTAGGCTTTTTATCAACACGTATTAAGGACGCAGATATGGATACGAAAATAAGGCACTGCCAGTAAACGGTTGTAAATCCTTTGCCTTCCCTCCAAACAGATAAAATGACAAACAAATGTACAACTGTAGACCTAACTGTATGTATTATTTTCTTTAAGCAAAGATCTAGATCGTAATTGTAATTATTTGAAACATGTTACAAAATAATTCATATCTCCTTTTCTCTTTAGGATGAACTTGATGAACTATCGGCGCTAAGTCACTAAGCTTGTTTTGGCTTCGAGGGTAGCACATAGCCGAAACAATTATTTACTGGTTAGCTGTGTAGAAAACAGTCCTACTAAGCCCTACACTGATCTGCCACAACATTAAAACCACTGACAAGAGATGTAAATAACCTTTTCCATCTTGTGACAATGCAATGTTCTGCTGGGAAACTTCTGAACCTGGGCTTCATGCGGATGTTGCTTAGACACGTACAACCCAGCTAGACCAGACCAGGCACCCCCACCCCATAGCAATGACACTCCTTGATGGCCGCAGCCATCCCCAGCAGGATGCAGCCTGACACAGGCAGACAACTAAAAAAAACAGTTTAGGAGCAACTCAAAAAAACATCAAAGACAGCACAAGGTGTTGACCTGGCCTCCAAATTCACTAGATCCTAAACTGATCAAGTATCTGTGGGATGCACTGGAATACAGAGGCCCCTCCCCTCAACCCATAGGACCCAAAGGCCCGCACTAACAACATACTGTTGCCAGATACCACATGACACCCTCAGAAGGTCCATGTCCATTCTCTGATGAGTCACAACTGTTTTGAAGGCACAAGGGAGACCTGCACAATATTAGGAAGGTGGTCATAATGTTATGCCCGATCAGCGTATATGTCTATGCATCTTGCAACCATACTTCACGAATAACCTGGAAACATTTCTATTCCCCACATATAGTTTTTTTTTTACTCTTTCTTCGCAGTCACTTTCGTCCGAGACCTTAACTTAACCCCAGGTAGTTTTAAAGCAGCCTCTGTCCAGACAAGCAAAAGCTCACAGCGGCAGACGAAGCTAATGCTCTTACCTGGTCAACCTTTGATGTGTGGAGAAATAATACGGATATGTGGAGAAGCTGGGAGTGTAGGCGCTGTATAAAAGAGCTTGGCGTGGTCCGTAGACATTCTAATGCTCCACTGAAGAACATACCGGTTACTCACCCTGTTCTTCCTTCTTGTCCATTGATCCATGAAGGTTTGTCTCTTTTTCGACAGTCCACGAAGAGCCAGAGTAAGGATTACAGTCTTTATCTGGGCCGGGGCCTCGGGGCATCCGGGGTCTTCCATTCGGAGGTAAGTGTCTTGTGTGATGACAGAGGAAGTATGCTTTTTTTTTTTAAACCAAACAGAAGGAAATATATAGCTCCTGTAAACAATACAACAGGATAGGCTGCTGCACTTCCTCTATAGAACATAATGAGGAACAGTCTCAGGGGATCTGAGTGACAAATACAAGCAGGGAAATATAAAACAGCTTTGCGAGTAATCGATGGCGATAATCGTGATGGTGATGAGGCTGCTTTGGGTTTTCTTGACAAACGCCGTGGCGCTAGTGTTCCTAATATCGCCGTGGATTTATGGGGCGAATTCCCGCATTGTGCAAGTGATTAACATCAAGATGGAAGATGAGGATTATTGAGGCAGGAGTTTTTGAATTTGCAAAATGAAGCAATGATGACATCAATTTTCAGGATCTGTTCCAGAGCTCAAGTTTAATTAACATTTTCACCATGAAAAATAGGGCCGCCGACTGAACTGTGTCTGTATATGAGGATGCTGTTTAACCCTCAAGACTTTAATGCTTGTCAGCGTTAACTTCTGTTAATGAAGATTCAGAGATGGAAATAATAGAGACGGCCCTTGATCTGCCACTGGCCCGGGAACCACAGAGAGCGTGGGCTAGAAACAATTTGCACTCAGGTTACACATAATAGGCTGCCAAATCTGGAGAGTGATGACAGACTTCCCAAAGCCTCCTCCGAGTCTCATCAGTTTCAAATGAGGTGTGCCGAATAGCAAACACAATCGCGCCCCCTAGCGGTGAAATATGGGAAGTACTGACGAGCTGAACGGGCCACAGCACACACACACGTTGCTCCAAATAGTACAGGCGCATTTACAGCAAGGCCCCAGTTAGCTCCACTGAAATGGCTGGCATCAGTTTGGGAGTTTTCGTGTGAGCAGTCAATCTGTGACTTAAGTTGCTGGAACTTAAAGCGGATCGTTGAGTTTATTTTAATTAGAAAACACTTATGTCACACACCCAGAGTTGCGCAAGGGGAAAAAAATGCACTGATGCACGAGTTAACCATAGACACGCGTTGCACAACATTGGAACGGGAATGAAAAACAATAAATCCTCCAAGATCATATATTTACACTCTATATAGAGACCCCCCCCCCCCTCCCATTCAACTCCATTTCCAGCAAACAACATGTTTTGTTTTACATGTTGTACTTTCCAGCAGCTCTTAGGCCTACTAGTAACGCGCTGACAGGCATTACACAACAACCAGCTGATGCGATTTTAATCACTGTTTATCAGCGTCCATCGCGGCTGCGTGTGGCCGTTGCAATTTGCACCACCGACCACACGATGGCGCACGACAGCAACGGTCACAAACACGAGCGACTTTAACAGCCCACTTGATTGTATTGTATTGACGTTGGCTCAGGTGTGTGCAAAAAAATCTGCCCCAGTTAAAACGAAAATAAAAGTAATAAATAAAAATTAACAAATAAATAACTGTAATGTAATGTAACGACTGGGTCAGTACTTAGATAGATAGATTTTGCCAGTTTGATGTCAGTACCATAATCTGCTCTGTCCAAATGTATAGAAAGAGTTGCAAACAAAACAAAACAAAACAAAACAAAACTATATTCGTCGACAAGTAGAACAAATAGTTTACAGGTGGTAGTGCCCCCATAGAGCTTTGAGTTCATGGAGTTAAGCCGAGTTGCCTAACTGCACAAGAACTAGTTCTCCTAGATGCCTCAAGTACCTTGAGAAACTTTTACGCAGGCAGACGAGAGAATTAGAGTTTTACCAGGCAAAGAAAGGACCCAGAAAAAGTAGATGTTTTTCTTTTTCTAATAAATCCAATCTGTATGAAGTTGGGCTTTTTGGTAGATTAAACTATTATCCATTATACAAGTGAATAACTTTGTTTTAATGTCAGATGTGGTATTTGTTGTCACCAAAATGTCACCTGAAATCCACCGGATTTAAGTTCCTGTGAACTTGGGAGTGTTTTCGTCTCTCTACCTCTCCCTCTCCCTCTCCCTCCCCTTCTCTCTCTCTCCCTCTGCCCAGCTTCTCTCTGTCACTCCCTCCCCTCCTCTCCGCTCTGGAGTGGTAGAAACTCCTCTGCGCACTCAGCGCCGCTTCAGACGCGTCCTCCGCTGCGCGCACGAGTTTCCAGTCGATCAGTAACTCCGAGCTCCGCTTCCACAAACACTTGGTTTCGATACAATGCTGGGGGATCGCCAGTTGTCGCCATTCCTCCCAGAGAGGGTTGTTTTCCAGACGGCGCAGGTACAATGATCGCATTCCGCAGCGGATCGACCGATTAGGGGTAAGTTTGTATCCAAGAATTAACCTGCTGAGAACTTTCTTCTACCCGTTAATCAGAAAACCTTATGTTTATTTACAGATTTTTTATTTATTTTTTTGTAGCGAAGCACACAAACAGAACCAACTTGAGTTGAGATACAAAGAGATAAAAAAATAAATAAACTTGGTCTCTCTGTTGCTCTGTGCCATTGTTTCCTTTAAAATTACAGTAATTGCGCTCAGCTAACAATATCTTGCCTGCTTTGTGCTTGTAATTGGGGCATTTCACCGCAGTGAACATATACAAAAGAACCCTCAGCTGTCTTCTCTGGCTTCCCTTCAGTTCACCACCAGTTTCCCTGGTGGGTGTTTCTTAAAGTTTAGTTGCCAGCGTCTATATTGGATCCTTGTTAATGAGTAAACTGAGGGAATTTGGACAGGGCATCGAGATACTGACTGTCTTTCCTCTCTTTTGTTTATCTTTAGGGGTGAGATAAGTTCTCTCAGGGCCTGCAGTGTTTCCCCTGTGACCTGCGGTTTTGGACACAGATAGTGAAGAAGATTCAATAAAGCCATGGATATTGGTAATGATGTAGATTTGTCCAACAACAACATCATGCCTTTGTGGAGACGACGCACGGACAACAGCAAAAGCTCCCAGGAGTTGGGCAAATCCAAACCGCGACCCCTGAGCTATCACTTAAATGGGGTCTCGACCACGGACTTTCCTGTGGAGGACAGCAAAGGCTCCTTCACCTTGAGCCAGCCTTCTGAGAGGCTGTTGGTCGCGCCCTCGCGGGCTGACACAAACACCGTGGTGCTAAAGCACATCCTGAACAAGCCCTCAAAGAAGTCCCGAGTTGTTCGAAGCATCAGCATCGGGCAGTTCTCCAACGGACGCTTCGCTCTGTCCAAGTTTAGATCTGATGATAACAGATCCGCTTCGCTGGACAATAGGGTGTGTAATGGAGACAGGATAAAAGCGACTAATGGAGAGACGGTGTGGCCTGAAAAGCATTTCGAGGATCCCCAGACACGCATGTCCAGTCAGTCCAGTTTGAACTCACAGAGAGACCAGATTTCTTTTGGGACGGATTCACCTTCTCCTGAAGCTTTTCCTCCTAACTCTTCCTCTCCTGTTCAGTCTCCGCATACACCTAACAACAACCACTATGAACTCTCCTCCCTTTCTTCAACGTCCAGCTCCTCTCCTCCAAGCCGTCGTACCCTCACTCCCTCCCACAGCTCCACCTCCAGCATCCCCTCGCTCTCTTCCTTGACCTCCTCAGACCCCCCGACCCCGCGCTCCCCATCGCCGGTGGACAGGGGGCAGGTACCACTCCGACAGTCTCAGCCACCCTCGCCTGCATCCTCACAGGACCCCAGACATGCCTCTTCGTCTTCCTCCATGTCCACCTCACCCTCGCCGTCACTTTCCCCATCTGCCTCTCCTTCTCATTCCATTGTTCTCAGCACCCACAGCCCCGCTGCCATGAAAGTGGGCACCCAGCAGCTTATTCCCAAGGGCTTAGCGTCTGATATTCGGCTGTGCAAGGCACCTCCCGCTGGAACGCAAAGCCAAGGCTTGGCAGGACTGCTGGGCTTGGATCAGTCAAAGAGGGCGTTGAAAACCCTCAGCATGGTGGAAACAGGGGCCTACTTTTCTACAGGAGGGGGCCGCGGCGAGGGGGCAGACGGGGAAAGTGAGAGCCCGGGGACACTAAGGAGAGGCTTGAGGAGTACGTCCTATAGGAGGGCAGTTGTGAGCGGAGTAGGCATGGAGACGCCATCGTCAGATCTCAAGGCTCAACTGTTGGGCCGGCCCGTCGTCAAAGGATCAGAAATTGACGGTCCGGCTTCACCGGTTAGCCCAACAGGTTCTGGCACTGCTAGCCCTAGAACTGCCAAGCCTAAGAGCCCCGGGACACCCAAAACGGCCAGCCCCAGGATTTCAAAGCCTGCAAGCCCTGGAACGGAAAAGCCTAAACTCAATGGGAAACACAAGGTGGGTAAAACTGTTTGTCCAAAACAGGTACTGGTTGGTTGGGAAGAAAAGCTTTAAATTCACTGCTTTTTCGTGAGACACTCATTTAAAAGGAAGGGATATATTAATTTGGCTCTACCGAACCAGTTTTAAAATTGCAATTGCAAAACTCTGCAGTTAACAGTGCATTTCATTTTTACCAGGATTATATATGATCATTCCCAAAGCCGTGGATTTCCAGTATTAGCGGGCTGAAAGTCCAAATTGTTAAATTACGACACAGGCAGAGTATTGTGGAGCAAACTTAGCAGCAGCAACAGGACTTAGGACGAGGCCTTACAAGGAAACAATCAATGCGCTTGTTTAAAGACAATGACGTAATGTGACACTGCGCCCTCACTTGCACGCTTAAATACACAGTGGATCTGTAATTAGACGGGGGTCAATGAGGGAGGTCTTCAGAGAGGGCGCAAGCGGGTCACGGACAGGTGGCAGAGGTGCACGAGTGGATTTCATTTAAAGTCTGTGTGTGCCTTTCAGAGTTTGCCACTGCACTGATGCTCTGTTTTGTTTTTCAGAGTCCAGATAAGAAGAGACTTTTGACCAGTCAGCGGACCTTTGACAGCGAAGGTGAGAAACCGCCATCTGTTCTGCCCCACTCTTTCGCAGACTGTTCCTTTTTTTTTTCACAATATCTGTCAAACAAAATGTGTTTCAGAGGAGGAGCTGTACCAGAACTACCAGGAGAAGGCCTTGCATAACGATTCGGACGAGGACGCCGATGCCAGACGACCCAAACCCGATGCCGGCATCGTGGTGCAGTACCGACCCATACGTACCTCCTGGAGCCAGCTCAGCGTGGTTAGACACAATAACACTCACGCAGACATACATAGAGTCGTGCTTGCTTACATTCTTCCTCTCGTAGCTTCCTTCTTACTCTCTACATCCTGAGCGAAGACAGAAAGCTGAGTGTTGCGGCTGCTGTGCAGTCTTGGAATGCCAGTGCTCTGAAGAATGCTGTCATATCCAGTTTGGCCACAGTCCGTACCCATCCTCCCACCACTTCTGCTCTCCTCTGGCCCGCGCTCTGTTTATCATGGAGTACAGGAGCAGTTCTTCTAGGACTCGGGCAGGCTGGGAGGCAGACGCTCAGCCAGACCCACAGGAAGTCTTGGGAGCGCTGCCGGGCTTAATGCCAAAGTGTTGGCAAACTCTGCGTACTCGTCATACTGCAAATATGCTTAAAATGTTGCCGCTAGGGAGACATGTGGTAGCTGTGCATTACATAATATAGTTAAGGAGTGGAACTGAAGGACGGAGGAATATATTGGACGGGACTCGGCTAATTTAGTTTTCTACTAAGGCATTGCCATCTGTTTGTTTACTTGTTGAGCACTGGAAAGTGTTCGGGAGCAAAACCAGGTCACGGCAGAGGTTGAGGCAGTTAGGACTGGTTCAGAAATTGTTGTTTATACACACAGAGAGACTCTAATTAATGGGGAATTAGATTGAAACTGGAGAAGACGATCAGGAATGTCTTTCTGTCAGCAAGACAGAGAGGTGAACTGAGCACAGTCAGGCCATACCAGGCCTCTTCTAAAATAAGCCTCCTTTTCCATCACATCTGCCTTACAGCTGTGGATTTGTTTGTGTCCATCTGTGCAAATGTGTTCGGCCAGACGGCACATGATGTAACGCCGAGGAATCGATAGCCACCCTTTCAGACTTTGAAGTAAACGCTGACATGATTTTGTCGTTGTCGTGGTGTGGCAGGAAATTTCCAGCGAGGCCTAGAACCAGATGCACAAGTTGTCCTCATGCGCCTTATCAGCACGTCTCCTGGCACGCAGCTCCTCCCTCCTTCTTTGCGGGCACCTTGTTATTCACGGCTGGATGGAACATCGCATCCCAGAAATGTAACATTTCCTCGGAACTGACTCCGAGCACTTTTGAGCCACCTCCTCTCGTCACGCGGAGGTTGTGTTCGGCGTGAAACGAGGAAACAAATTCAAGCCACAAAGAAAAACTGATGATACCCAATTGATTATGTTCGAGGCACACCCTGTGAAAGTGCGAAACAGGGTCAAGTTCAGTTTGCACGGCAGACTGCGTTGTTGCTAGCGCACTAAAACCTTTCAAGTACATAGCAACAGAAGCCTTTGGAAGGTAGATTTGACAGAAGAGAAAGTAAGAGTAACACTTACAACCGTGCATGTGAAAGGAATCAAACCAGAGACCTGCAAGCGATGTTTGATCCGCCGCAACTTTGTTTGCTCTCAGTGTTTGCAGTAGAGTGTGGTGTAGATACCCCTGCAGAAGTGATACTGCCTGACCGGCGGTGGTATCACTTCCTCGTCACTTTATACCTGAGCAGAAAGAGAAACTAGTGGACGCGAGGAATAAAGACTGCTTGTCTGAGGCGGTACAGCGGAATTGTGGACTTGCCCAAGGTCGTATTGGTTGCGCTGTATTTGGTGAAACATGAGAAGCAGGAGAACGCATGCTTTCGACTCAGCTGGCCTTACATTCAGTCGAAGAAAGCCACAGCCTGATTAATTCAACAGCCCTCCACACCCGGCCCATTCCAAAACATCGCTTTGTTTCAGTCTTATTTAAATATCTGTGGACCGAAACCTGCCAGCCACATGCTTTTCTGCCAAATTGCACTTTGAAAGCGAGCGTAAGAATCGCCTGTACCTACGGCGTTTTTGTGGCCACAACAAATTTCCCCCTTCCCTCCCCTCGCCCTGTGCCTCTTTATTCGGCGGGGATGTTTCTTTTCCCGTTTCTACATCAACTTCATCGGCTCCCCATTCACTGTGGTATGCAAAGTGCGTCCTCCTTTGTGTGTGGGGGCAACAGCCAGACAAAAAAAAAAACACAGGGGCAGCCCTCACCCCTGCTATAAATGCAAAGAGGGGAGGGAAAAAAAGACCTCGTCAAACAAGTGTGACTCTGTATTCTCTGTATTCCCTGTGTTTAAAGTCTTTTATGACTTTTTTTTTTTTGTCTTTTCTTTGTAGGTAAAGAAAAGTGGCCTGTCTGACCAGATGACTCAAGAGGAACGCAAAAGACAAGAGGTAGGAACCATATTTTACTCTTGCATCATGGGCTATTATTGCAATGCGAAGGAGGGAGGACACAAACCCAAGTCTAATTCATGAGTAATGTTGTGTTCAGAGACATTCCAAATATAATGGAAGCTGACTGGTACGCCACTTGTTAATGATGGGCGCTTTTAGTAAATCAACACCAAGGCGGGGGAAAGTAAACATTCAAAATGTTTTTTCTTTCGCGTGACTTCCCCGTTGCGTTCCCTTCCCAGGCCATTTTTGAGCTGATCTCGTCGGAGCACTCGTACCTCCACAGCCTGGAGATCCTCATCCGCATGTTCAAGAACTCCACGGAGCTCAGCGAGGCCATGACCAAGACCGAGCGCCACCACCTCTTCTCCAACATCGCAGACGTCTGCGAGGCCAGCCAAAAGTAAGTTCTGCCTTGTCGTTTGCTTTATAATTGTCAGGGGGGGGGATTAGTTGCGTTGGTTGCTGCTTATTGTTTGCGGGCATCGCTCGGCGTGTCAGCGTGTGCGGTTTATGAGTAATGAGCTGGATAAGTGTGTGTCTCATTTGAATGTAATCGAGTGAATCCAAACGTTCCACGCGAGGTGTGTCTCTGAATATTTTTCCACGGTATGCCTGTACCAGTCACTCAGCGATTCTTGCATTGTAGTCAGAGCCGTTCTCAGCGTGGAAGGGATTGTCTTCGGGCAGTGCTGGGAACTTGTGTGTGTGTGTGGTCACATGTTGACAGACAGAAAACAGAGTCTGGGAAGAAGTGAGTGACACAACAAAGAACGAAAGGCGTGATTCTGGTTGTCAAGCCAACACGAACACTGAAGTGTTGTATCGCTCCCATGTACATTCTGCATTACCTTCAAGCACGCAAGCACAGACTGGGTGTTTCTTTTTTTAACAGGTGAAAGGTTCAATTTTCCAAATTTGCTTCTATGAGCCTCCCGAGTTTACCCGTCAGTCATGATTTTTACAGTGCGCTGTGTAATGACATTCCTGGCCAGGGTAGCCGTGAACTTCTAAAGGATCCTATAAACTGATGGAACAGCTCGTGCATTAGAGGCCCCTGAAAGCTGAGCCTGATGAAATCTGTGCTGCCTCAGCTACTACTGCCCTAGACCTGACTGCAAATGATTGACAGGGGGGAATTTTTTTGCCCCAAGTGTTCTTTCTGTAAAGTGACATCATTTCCCCAGGTGCTTTTCCATGAGATCAGAGTTCCTTCTGATAATGGGCTCGTAATTCAGTTTTATTAATATCGTCAGATCAAAGCAGTCCATTGTTCTTCTTTGCTTACAATGGAGAAAGTCCAAAAGTCGTTCTTTAGGGGCTGTGCGCTTCACTTAACCCTTAGTTTAGCCCAAATTTTGTTCAAGACCTACAGTATTTGAACCCTGTCGAACACAACTGGGACATTCAAAAGCATTGTCAAATCAAAACCAGTGACTGTTTTGAATATCTTGACACTGGGCCTTAATTTTAAAGTCTCAGCCGTAATCCAAGGGCTCCCAGCAAAGCGTGGGTTAATAAATCTTTAGGCATGAAATGAGGTTAAGCTTTCCTTTCCCTGTTGCCGAGGGTGTTAGTTCCCCCGGGACTGAAAGTGCGAGTGCGTAAAGTGTTTTTAAGACCATTTACCGACTTTATTTGGTGAAAATGTGTGCACACGTGTAGAGCGTTCGGCGCCTTTCTCGCGCTGCTGTGTTTGTGACATTTGCTCAAGGGTTTCCATGGGACAAAAAAATCATTTATTAAGTACACCGTCTACAAATATAACTGATTTGTCTGTTATCTGGAAAGATATCCTGTTTCATCCTGTTTTTAGACATGCTGTAGCCCATCTCACTCCCCTTTCCCATTCCTATGCAAAGGCCACACAGGAAAACTGTACCCTCCCCACTCATATGCACTGACAAGTCCTAAGACACAACATGGCTGGAAGCGCTAGTTAAACAAGGTGTTTTTACTAGGAACAGGTTCTGTGAGTTCTTGTATTAGTCTGTGTGCAATAGTTAGAGGAAATGTGAATACTTCATGTGCAGGTGTGCCTCTTATTGTAATTCATGTGGAGATGACGTTGACTCCATGCACTAAATCATACTTACGGTTTCTCTTCCGAGGCGCGCCGTGACAGGGTGCAGATCCCTGAAGGCTGATAAATGTTTTATTCCTCAGGACGTGCCAGTAGAGCTCTTTCACTTTCATTTATAATTCTTGGTCAGTGACCTACTTTTGTGTTTTTTCCTTCCCCCCCCCCCCATCACCCTGATTGATCTCCCCTACCTTGACCCCTTTCCTCATGACAGCATGCCATCGTTAAGGTCAATAGGTTTTGCCTCAGGAGGTAGTGCAGACAGAATTTGTGCAGCCTTGACCTGTTAATGTGTTGTGTTTTTTTTTTTGTTATCTAGTATGTCATGCCTTCATTAGAAAGGGTATAGTTCACAGTGCTGGGTCAAGCATGGACACAAGGCTACATGGTCACAACAGACATCGTTTCCTATAGATAGTCAAAGCTCCTTAGTGTGTGTGTTTGTGTAGAGTAGGTAGGGATGTGACTATGTAGGGGCTCCATAGGTCTTTTGTGGATGAGCTCAAACCTGTTCCAGCCGGTCAAGGTCAGCGTCCTGTGTCCGTGCAACAGTTTCCTGTTTGTCACCTTGGTCCGCTCATGCATAACACTCCTCCTCTTGAAGTTGGACCCGTGGCGTGCCGTTAAACTGGCCATCTGGTGGTGCTCAGGAAGAGGAAAAGCCTCTGTGTTATGTTTAATGGTAGGCTACGTCTATTTTAAGTGGCGGGGGGAGTTCCTCTTTTGTGATCGGGTTTTCAGAAGCGAAGTGTTGGCCGCGCTTCCCGCCTTCCTGACTTTGTATCCGTCGTTGTATCCTATATTTCCCCGAGTGGGGCATGACTCATGGTTTGATGCTCCTCGCTCCAGCTGTTGCCTTGCATGGTGTGCTGTAAATCCCTTGTCATAATATTCCTTCATCGCCGGCCTCTGTGTTTAGGTTCTTCAAGGACCTGGAGGACAGACACCATGAGAATATAGTGATCGACAACATCAGCGACATCGTTTCCAGGCACGCTCAGGCCAGCTTTGACCCTTACATCACATATTGCTCCAATGAGGTCTACCAGCAGAGGACCCTGCAGAGGCTGGTGTGAGTGGCCGAGCAAACGCACGCTATTAGATGTTCTTATCGTGTCATGGATGTGATCCAACATGCTTCCTCCAGCTCACTTCTGCCTCTCGCACCGTATTCTGCCTCCTTCCTCCCGTGCAGGTCCAAGAATCCAGCTTTCAAGGAGGTGCTGACTAGGATAGAGGGCCACCCTGACTGCAGGAACCTCCCCATGATCTCTTTCCTCATCCTGCCCATGCAGAGGATCACTCGCCTACCCCTCCTCATGGATGTGAGTGAACTAAATACGTTCAGTAGCCGTGGAGTTGGAACACTTTGTCTCTTATGCAACAGTTTGTTTATTCATACTGCCCTAACTAAGTCTACGCAGGGTGTGTTCTAACCTCAAGAATGTTTGTATGACCTTACGTCATTCCTTAATAATCTTCACTGATTTAACTCCTCTTCCCCCCTTCTAGTGTTTTTTTTCATCATATTTGCTTTCATGTTTCCTTTTATTCCATCTCCACTGCTGCGCCTCCCTCTCTTCCTCCTCCCTTCTTCTCCCTTTATCCCCCATCTCGCCTGCCTTCCGTCAGTGTCCCTCTCTTGGGACTCTGGGGGTTTATGCTCGTACACTCGGAGGCTTCTGGATCCTGAGAAAGTTTGGTTTCAGTTCATTTATTCCCACAGCTTCGATACTTTACCCTCTGCTGCTGATAGAGTGCGGTGTACACGAGTGCAACGACATGTCGTGGGTTGCTGTGCTTGAATCCGTGTACATCTAACATGTGCGTGCTGTGCTGTGCCTCTGTGTTTGCAGACAATTTGCCAGAAGACGCCTAAAGACTCGGCACAGTATGAAGAGTGCAAGAAAGCTTTACAGGCGGTCAGCAAGGTCAGTGGCCGTTTGAATGTTTGCAACATGTACATTTAAACACTGGAGTTTATGACTTTGGACAATGTCCAGTTCTTTTAATCTCATAATTATGAGTCAGCAAATTTCCAGCATATCTATACCCATGCTCTTAGCATAAATGTGTACAGTACGTTGTGATTAATTGATACATTGTGACTGTGTGTGCCCAGGTTGTAAGAAAGTGTAATGAAGGCGCTCGCACCATGGAGAGGACAGAAATGATGTACACCATCAACTCTCAGCTGGAGTTCAAGATCAAGGTATGGTGAAATATGCTTCTTGCCAAATGTCTGATGAGAAGATTGAGGCTACTCTCTACATGTGTCCTTTCACTAACGAAGATCACGACGTAATCGATGCAAGAAGGTTTGTTAGTAGATATGACCCGATGGTTGAAAGAGGTTGAAGGGAAGGGAAGAGAGGGGTTGAATGTATAGAAGGGATGATGGTTTTCAGATGTGGAGGAACCTAGGGAGTGAGGCTATAGGGTGAGGGGGGGGACGTCTCATGGAGCTTCGGCTTCTTGTCCCCCCGGTTCCTTTAATGAAAGATGGAAGAGAAAGTGAAGGAATCAGTGTTATCTTTGAAGGTAAGTGCAGGAAGTAGAGTGATATGATATAACTACTTGTCCTCTGGAGGGTCATGGGGGGGACTGGAGCCTATCCCAGCTGTCATTGGGCACGAGGCAGGGTGCACCCTATCGCAGGACTAACACAGAGAGACAGACAAGCACACTCACACCTACAGCCAATTTAGAATCACCAGTTAGCATAACAAGCATGTCTTTGGACACGGGTGGGAGGAAGCCAAGTACCCGGAGAGAACCCACGCAGAACATGCAAACTCCACACAGAAGGGCTCCAGTCGGCCGCGTGGATTCGAACCCATGAACCTGTAGTTTTGCAATGGATCTTTGGCTCGAGAATTTCCATTTCTGCGCTGGCATGCTGCATCGTTCTGTAATTGCGCTTGATGCACAACAGAGATAAAACGTCGGAGTGGATGGTATGTAGGAGCCAGATGGTGTGCATCACCGCAGCGTGTAGTCACATTTTTGGGAAGGTGCATGTGAGGCTACAGCGTAGACTACTGCATACCTACGGAGTAGATCTAGCGCAGCAGAAGCAGAAATCTACCTTTTTTTTGAGTCACTGTGCTATCCATAAATAGTCAGACCAGCTGGCAATATGGAAACATCAAGTGGATTTTGCAGATTTCTGCGTAGAACTATGGTCTTTATATCAAGCTAAGCTAAATGTCTATTAGCTATAGCTTCAGATAACTTATGTGTTGCTCTTCTCTTCATCTTACTCCCAGCAAAGAAGCAAAGGGGATTCCTTAAAGCTGTTTTTTTTTTTTTTTTTTTTTTTTAATTTCCTTGTATTACATCTGTGAAACCTGTAGTTATGCAGCCCTGCGCTGACATGTGCACACATGCAGACACCAGTCACAGTTGGCGACCATCTACATATACAATGCACACAGGGCTTGGCAGGTTCAAGTGTGGGGAAAAAGCTGTTTGGGATTCACATATGCGGCATATTCTCTTTCTGCATAGCCAGCTGTTCACACGTGCTCTTCTGCAAACCGTGATTTAGCATTGCCTGACAGCCACCACCCAGCGTTGCAGACATTTTTGCATTCGGTTCGGTTTCTCCTCTCCCGCTCATCGTGGTTATCTCTCTTTTCCTCCCCCAGCCTTTCCCCCTGGTCTCATCCTCCAGGTGGATGGTAAAGCGAGGGGAGCTGACCGCATTTACGGAGGATAATGGCATCTTCCTCAAGCGGACGTCGCGGCAGCAGGTCTACTTCTTCTTGTTCAACGACGTCCTCATCGTCACCAGGAAGAAGAGGTGAGTTCAGGCTGGGTGACAGAAAACGCTCGGGCTGTGCATGCAGCCAGATCCGGCTGACGTGAGTGAGACACAACTCACCTGTTGTAACTTGTTGAAGGTGAAAACGTAACCATGATCCTCTGGTTTTCTGTGTGTGAGTTTGTGAATCACAGGAGGCCTAGAGCTCTCGGGGACTTAATTTTGTCTTCTTCACCCCTGTGTTTGAACTTGTCCTGGGAAATACGCCTGTCCGACAGGTATTTTTGCCCGTGCTGTAAATAAAGCGAAACTTAAACGCAGGAAAGACAAAACAACTGCTTCAGTCACAGTGAGGAGTCTATCAGGAGCGCTGAGGGGGAATTTTTTAAAAGGTTAGGAGAGATCGATATCTCTTTACAATCGTTAATGCTGTAACAGTTCTTGGTGGGTGTGTTTATTGAGCTGAACAGGTGTAGTCATCTGAACCTGCGGCGACTTGGCACTCTGCGAATACGAGATTGTTGTTTGTGAATAGTGGTAGTGGTTTCAACATGCCCCGCTGCCATGAATCACCTGAAGCTAGTAAGACCTGCTCATTGTCAGCCCTGTCAGCGAGTCTGCTTTCCTCATCCCCCGTTTCCTCCAGTTTTAAGCAAAAAAAAAAAAAAAAAAAAAAAAAAAAAGCATCAAACGAGCCATAAAGAGGACTTCCTTGAAAAGATGTGGTTTTCGTTTGCGTGTGTGGCTGCATTCGTGTCTGTTTTTGCCCGAAAAAAAAAATAAAAAATCCTTCCCGTCCATCTCCCCGTCTGTGTCTGGAACTGATTGTCCCGCCACTTGCAGAATTCCAACGAATCATTACAAAAAAAAGGAAAAAGAAAGAGAACATTCCATGTGATATTTTTCTGGGAATCTGACCTGGCACCGCAGACTCCAGCAGTGTGTGGTGTCAGGCCTGGTGTTTGGAAGTCGGATTTGGGAAGTCGGATTTGGGGAAAAGGGAGTGCTCCGGAATTGGAGCGTATGTGTGTGTGTTTTTGAGTCTGCGTGCAGGACGCTTTAACGGGAGAAGCTGTTATAATATTGGTTTGTGCTGTGGGGAGGGCCGAAGCCCCGCCGTGGCACGCTACTACTCTGCACTCCCATTTGCAGTTATCAAAACAATAACACAGCAGTTGCACAAGGCCCGGCCAGGCACCGCCGCGTCGCAAAGTGTCCTGGACGTAATGGTATAACGGCTCCCTCTCTTCCATTATGTCTTGGACCGCGCGGGCGGCTCCCAAACAGCTACACCGAGATGCAATAACGCTGCGAGCCTGAACCCTCTCGGCTTATTCTCATCTCGTTCTCACAAGCTTCCATTTCTAGGAGTACTATCAAAACCAGAAGGGAGGGGTGAAAAGGTTAAAGCCACAGCACTTACACAGTAGAGAGAAAAAAAAACGTACCTTTGACCTTCTCATGCCTGTTTCATATTATTCCAAAATGAATATCTCCAGCTTTTTTTTTTTTTAGTGTTGCTAAACAGGACATTTGAAGACTTTTATTTCACCGTTGGGAAAACTGCTCGGGAAGCTGGAATGGACATTTATTTCTCTCTTTTCCTGAGCTCTATTAAACCACGGGCCACTTGATTAGCTGAGAAAATAATCATCGGCGCAGTCCAAAGCGGTTAAAGCTCGCTGCGATCGTTTAGGAGCTAGGAATATGTATCGATGCTCGAAAGATCGAAACCTCGGACTGTGTGAGTTTATATAGTCGGGATTGTTTTGTGCGGTGCCACCTCATTAAGTAACTCCTCAGACTGGATCCATTCTTGGACTGTCTGTTGGAAACCCACCCTGTGTCAGACAGGGGTACTGTCACGCACCAGGAAAGTGTTGATCGGCTGCACTCTGGCTCGCAGGAACACTTATATAACGCACCAGCTGGCTCCTCTCTCATCCTCACTTCCCCCCCCCTTTTTCCTGTGTGAGCGCCGGGCATCATCTAAACATTCATTATTGTTGAGGTTTTCATCTTTCTCCCCCTTTTGCTTTTTTCTCAGTTTTTTTTCCCCGTTCTTTTCAGTTGTCGTGACCTTTTTTTCTCTCTCTTTCCGTCTTTCTTTTTATTTTTTTTTTCGCCTATCCTACAATCACAGACTGGAAGTATGTGAGTGCCTGCCTCTTGTCTCTGATCCCATCACTTTCTGCTCTGTTTCTTCGACTCTGCCAAGTTTCAACACTTAGCATTAAACACCGGGCTCCCATCTCGACGTCTCTTTGAGGATTCGCCTCGGTCGCGATAACGCGCAGTGGGTGCCAGCTATCTCGGCCATCTCTGTCAGCGCGGTGATTTTCATACCCGCAAACACGTTCGCTCCTGCCAAAGCTCCCGCTGCGTGGGGTTTCCGCTTCGGATTAGCTCAGGCTTTATTGCCCCTCTTCCACGTTTCATCACCGGATACCACAGCTATTTCCTACCTTCATTCCTCCGCTGTTTAGCAATAGTCGGTCGATCCGCTCACCCGCACACGGGAGAAAACTCACCCCGCAAACATGTGTCCCCACCCATCCCGTTCCTCTGTGTCATGTAAATGGCATTCCAGGCATTTTACCTGTAGGGCTGCTGTTTGATGCAAAGGAGGCAGCGGTCAGCCGACTAGAGTCACACCTTTCCTGTCCTCACATCGAACATTAGGAATTAATTAGTCAGTAAATTACCTAATCTCACAGTAATGCTTCTAAAAAAAATATGTAAAATAACAGTTAATCTCACAGGATATTACTTTCCCAATTTAGGTGGAAGTCAAACATAGGAGCTGACATGCGGGGTGGCTATATTAATGGTATTAATTCCTATTTTAAGAGACCAAATGGAATGAAAACCTCTTAAATATCCATTAAAACGGTTCAAGACAGCTAACTTTTCGGGCTTTTAAACCGGCCTGACAACACACCTGAAGCTCACTAGTTAACATGTTATACGCCGATCGGGCATAACATTATGACCACCTTCCTAATACTGTGTAGGTCTCTCCTGAGGGCGTCCTGTGGTGTCTGGGAACAGAATGTTGTTAGTGGGGTCCTATGGGTTGAGGGCATTAGCCTCTGTGGACCATCCCACAAATACTTGATCAGTTTGGGATCTAGTGAGTTTTGAGATCAGGTCAACACCTTGTGCTGTTCTTCAAGAGTTGTTCCTAAGCCATTTTTGTGTGTCCGTGTCAGGCTGCATCCTGCTGGGGATGGCTGCTGCACCACATCCACACGGATAAACGCCAGGTCCAAAAGTTTCCCAGCAGAACACTGAATTGTCACATGATGGCCAATGTTATTAACTTCTCCTGTCAGTGGTTTTAATGTTATGCTTGATCGGTGTGTCGTGTTTGCTTAGGGGTGTCCAAAAAACAAACAATAGACAATTTGTGGTTTTCCACTAGAGCCGTGGTAGTTTTGCTAAGCTAGACTAACTGGTTTCTGGCTTCACAGCTTCATGCTGTAGCGCTGAAGGAAAGCAGAACTGTTCCTTTGGCCTGTGGTAACAGTTACACTTAACTGTTATTGCATTTTCTATCTCCTCCAGGCCGTGCTCGCTTTTCCTATTCACTTCCCTTGTTTGTTTTCCTTTTCTAAGTCTTAATTGCTTGTGGGCATCACATTCTGACCTCATGGTTTGGTGGGCAATAAGAGGCTCATGGGTAACAGTTGAACCTTGTTGAGAGCCTCCCATGCATGACTGGACCCTCCCACCAGTCGTGACCCCGGGGTCCAGAGTGTGTAAGAGAAAGAGAGACAGTAAGACGTGGACGGATACACTGTTCCCGTGCCACCTTCGCCCCTGCTGTGTGTGTGTGTGTGTACAGCATGGATCCGTGCTCTAACGCACATGCTGGCCTTATAATAAGCCGGTCGCTGTTCAGTAGCTTATTAGCTTGAACTGCTGTGTCAGTCTCAGGTTGATAAAACACATGAGAGCTGGTGCTCAAGCTCCTGTTCCCGAGAGCGCTATGAAAACACACACACACACGCGTTATCTGCAGGTTAGCGGTACCATTTTTCGCAATCAGCTCCAGATGTTTCTGCCGCGTACTGCCAGGAACTGGGTCATGTCACGCTCATGGGAACTGTAGGCACGCGGTACAGAAACCAGGGGGTAGCTGATTTATTGCAAGGATATGTAGAAAGCTGCATGTTTGGACTCTAGACTGGCACAGAATCTGAGACATAATGTCACATTTGATTACCTGCGCACTCTACATAGGAGCTGAGGACCAGGAAACTACTTCAGGAACATTCGGAAAAATTAAAATAAGGATAAAACTTCTATGAAATTATAGTAATATTTGGAAAAAAAGTGCACAATGGAAGCATCTAGTTCATGTCTGAATACCAAATATTCAAGATTCAAGAAGTTTATTGTCAGATACACAGGAAAGGTTACGCTGAGCAATGAAATTCTTACTTTAAAGTGGCAGCATAGAGGATTTTAATGTCAATAGTGGATCTTCCATCTTCGGAAAGGTACGTCTTTGGTGACTTTTCCACTCAAAACCACCAGCCGCTAGTCACAGGCAACTCGTTTTTTTGTTACAAGGTTAAAAACACACACCTGCAGTTACCACTTATTGCCACAGGGGTCAGCAAAGAGAACAATACTGAAATCTTTTTCCTCTTTCTGAGGAATAGTGTTTCTGAGTGACTTTGACTGTCAAATTCAGTTCCCCTCAGTTTTTCCACTGAAGTCTGCGTACCTAGGCATGATGCAGAGGACTGTACGACTCTGTTTGCGCATGTGACGCATTGTGTACACCGAATTTTCATGTGGCTTTTGTTAATGGATGAACAAGGGAAAGGGAATCTCATTATCTCGCAGCTTCCGTCCTAAAGCCGAAGAAAAGGACACGCAGATGAAGATCTCCATCAGCAAAACCTCAGTCGCAACGCTAAACATATCCGTCCAGATCTCGGCTGAATGAAGGCCGCTGAAAGACGAGCAGCTCTCTTGAATACATAAGCATTTCTATCTGTCTTGTCTTTGTCTCTTTGGCAGCGAGGAGAGCTACACGGTGATTGACTACGCTCTGAGGGATCAGATCTGGGTGGGTCCCAGTCAGCCCGAGGACCTCACCCTGTCGCCCGTCAGAAGCACCGCCGGCATGCTGAGCTCCCGGCAACCTGGCGCCAACCACCTCTTCCGGCTGAATTTCCGTAGCAACCACTCCGGGGGAAAGGTGCACATGATCCTCGGGACGGAGCTGCTGTGAGTGCTGTTGTATTTGCAACCTTTGTCCGTCTTAATTGCGCTGTCGTTGTTGTTTGACTTGCATTTCGGTTACAGATTCATGAGGCAATGGTGACTAATTTTTGCACCTGACATGACGTTAATACTGCATGTTTTTACATACACAGATCCGGCATAACATTATGACCATGTTTTAATGTCTTCATATTCTGTGAGAGAGAAAAAAAAAACTCACTCTACGTCAGATTTCTCTTCTCTTCTATTTCCTTTATGTGCTCCATGCCTTTTACCTTGAAGTAAGAAAATCCTTCCCCCATCTACAGCTCTTATTTCCGAGTCTTTTTGCGCCATTACAAGTCACAGGGATATTTTGTTACGTCTATTCTCAAGCCCAAGCCCCGCTGTTGTTGTTCATGTGACCTAGGAAATGAAGTCTAGTCCTCCGTTATACAGTTGACAGCAAAATGGCTCGTTGTACCAGATAGTGGTTTTGTTGACCTTCTTCTAGTCCGGGCATCTGTTCTAAGGAGTTTTTTTTTAAAGTCTGCTGGCTGTAGCTGAAATTAGTTTCACGTGCGGCGTAAACGATTACTCACGCGTCAGACCTGCACAGTCATCTGGGCAGCTACGGCGCGCTCGCTAAAGTTCATCTCTCGTTTTGCCTCCATAACTCTTCGTACGGCAAACAGAGCGAAAAGCGAGAGTGTTCATATTATATAACCAGAGCAAACAAAAAGGGGATCTGCCCTATATTTGGCTTCATACAGGGGTTTGTTTGTTCTAGCCAGTGTTGGGATTTGCATTGCAGACGCGCGCGCACGCACACTAAGGCGCACGCGCGCGCGCTTGGGTTTTAACTGTAATCATTTGCTGTGGTTTCAGGGCTTTGTTAAGGAGTGTTTTCATATGCACGGGGCCTGTTCCGCTTCATTCCTGCGTACTTAGAGAACCTTCCTCTAAATGCTCAGCGCCGAGGCTTGCGGTTTTCCGTTGTAGGCAGTGTTTTGTGTACATGGACATATCCACCGTGCACAATGCTGCCTTATAAAGTCTTATTTAAAGCCTTTTTCTAGTGTTTTTCTTAGGTTAGCCAAATTTCTCCAGAGTGTCGTCTTTGCCACTGCAGGTGTTGAGACTGAGTCCATAAACCTTTCAATTTCACTTCATGAAACAGTCGCAGATGAAAACATTGGAAGGGCTTCAGTCGATGATAATTAAACAGAAGCCTTGCAGCAACGCGCCAACCTCATTACAGCGGCTCGGTGCACGTACGGTTGCGTAAGGGACGAACTGGAAAAGCTGGTCGGTTAATCGATATGCAGGAAATTAATGTGCAGCCGTTGTAATAATATATATATATGATAATTAAAATGGATTAATAGTTTTGAGCTATCTGGAAAAATGCCCAAACTCCCATCTTATCAAATGTGCTGCATATAAGAACCCATGATATAATTATATATTCGTGCTACTTCAGTCAGTTGTTCGTGCATTTTACAAATGAAGACGTTATTGGCGTAATAGTTTACGATATAAGTAATTGTTAAGCCTTTCCGACAAGCGTGTCAAAGTGTGACTACGTAAAGTTGATCCGGTTATCTTTGATTATTTGTAATTAATGCTAATAAATCCTACTTTTAAACTGTTAAAACGTCACACTTTTCCACAGTACGTGTCACCTGCCGCTACTGAAAGCTAAAAGCTAGCTTGCTTTCTTGCTGCATAGCATCAAAACCTTTTAATGATCTCTTCAGCGGGAAGATATTAGCAGCTAATAACCATATAAACACGTGATCCCCTCATTTCCCTCTGGCTGGTATAAATACTTTCTTTGTGTGCGTGTTTGCCCTACGTGGAATCAGAACTGGTCTGTGGTTGACACAACTTTATTTAGAGGGCCGACTCTCATAAAAGAGACTGTTGAGCGCCTCGGTGGTTGTAAGGTTTGAAATCAGTGACGGCGGTCCGTGTTGGGCATCTCCTTCAATTGAGTTAATTCAATGTTGTCCATAAAGTCGGGGAAATTAATCCGCTTCTGTCTCTAATCATTCCTTCTGAAGACATTTGGGGCTTTCAGTTTAATTCAATTTGATGCTTTGAGGCATGAAATCTGCTGGAAATACAAGAATGAGACGGATGTTTTGGGTAAACGTAGTTCAGTCTGGTTGAAGAGATATTGTCCGTATAAACGCAGCCGGTGTTAAATGTGGCCGTTGTTGGTCTGCGTAGGAGGCAATTAGTGACTCACTGCAATCTGTTGCCCGCTGAGCCTTTCGATGGTACCCATGTGGACATGATGTGGACGCCTTGTCCAACTGGCTCCTCTGTAAAGTGTGAGTAGTCGTGGAAAGCCCCTAGACTCCGTCCTTTGATGGCATGCGTTTGGGGCCCTCGGCTGAGTGGTGATGTGAGAGTGTGTGGAGGTCTCTGCACTCCACTCACTGTAGGACTGAATGAACCGAGGGCAGTGAAGGGGGGGGGTGCCCTGGCAACTGTCTCGTTGTTACAGTGGTTACTAGGCATTGTTTAAGCGCTGCTTAGCAACAGCCCATTGCTAAGTGCGCCGTTTCCCACGGCTACCCCTCCCCCGACCTGCTAATACACCTCCCCACCTCCCTGCCCCCGTCCCTCCTCGCCGGCCCGTGTCTCATCTTTTAGACAGCAGCCAGCGTCTGCGCTTTTGTTTTTGATGACCACAGAATAACTTCCTCTTCCTCCGTCCATTCATCCCGATTTAGTGATCTAACCCGACGTGACACATGGAAGTGCTGTTACATTAGACGGTCCGTCTAGGAGCTTGAATGAAGCGGAGCGGACGAGAAAGCATCGTTTGCTAAATCTGGATCTGCGTTGTAGATAAAACTACTTTCAGATTTTTTTCTTTTTTATGATCTATTAAATCACATGTTCGCCCCGTTTTGATCTTCAAATGCTGCGCTGTCAGCTAGAGTGTCAACCTATTATTATTATTTCCATTGCTGGTGGATCTGTTGGTTATTTGTTTTCCAATAAATTCATTATTTAATCACAAAGAAATGTTCAGTTTAAGCCGTTACAGTTTGACAAATCAGAAAACCAGCAGAAAATCATATTTTTTTGATTGATTAATCTAATATTTTATCCCTACTAACGTTAAAAAGAAGAAAATCATTTCAGATATTGACTTTTTTACTCATTAAATGACAATTATTCAATTTCCTGTTTCTGTCTGACCAATCAGTTAAGTGTTTAAGTCGTGCAGTTAGTTAAACAGGAAATGGGTGTCATTTGTTGTATTACATCTCTGTTTAATTCAGTTGTATTGTTTTTGCCTACAACAAAACAGTCTCGTTATTTCAAGATGGTACGACTTGCTAAAAATAACTAGGTGTCGAGGTAGTCGAGGTGGCGTAGGAGGGAATGCTTCTGATTTGGATAGGACGGGGCGGTCAGCTGATTTGCCCTTGCTGTCACAGTCAGAAGTCACAAAAATGCAACCCAGTGCATGATGCCTTTGTTAATGAGTGTTAGACCAGTGACATGCATGACTGTGCTTGGAAAATAACTTTCATCCGCTAGAGAAAAACATACTTGCCTATATCGGTCACTTCACCGCTGAATTTAAGTGCAGCTCGAGCTGCAGTGTGAAATTCCGCACATTCAGACCAAAGGCGTGTCTACGTTTTATAGTTTTTTTTTAGAAAATAAATCTCAGAATTTGCCTTTTTTTTTTCTCATATTTGAGACGCTCAGTGTTTCTGCTTTCAACTCTGTGTACCTGGTGGCCTTTTTGATGATCTGACCCGGTGTATTACTGCGCAAGGAATAGGAAAGGCACTTATAGCAGAGTGATCTTCGACCTTAGCCGTGATGTAATATGCTAGGAATCCTCACAGACAGCTGGTTTGGAGATGGCACAAGGCCCTCTGTGTGGCCGCCCCCCGCTTTTGGCATTGTTTATGGACCTCCTCTTCCCCGTCTGGGTCCATCTCCCTTTACTTTTTCTGTGTATCCTTTTGTTTGGCGTGCTCATGTTAGCGTGCCTCCCCCGTGACCTTGACGCCGTGTCCAGTCCGGAGTCGGTGAATGGTGCCTCTCTATTAGCGGAACAGAGCCGCTACAGAAGTCTGCAGCAAAAACAGGCAGATACGCAGCTACGACACAAAGCGGCACGCATTATGTAACGGCCGCCGACCAAGCCGAAGGGAGTCTGCGCTTCTGGTGCACACTTACTCATTGTTGATGGTTTTTCTTACACTGTCTGGTCTCGTTTTAGTGATAATGTAAAATTTGTTGATGGGACTTTCCCGCTCTGGGTAGAGATGTTTTTGTCTGGGAAGTAGGGACTGTTCCCAAATAGCATTCAGGGAGGAGTAAACAGATTTGCCAGGAAAGGGTCAGGAGATGAAACTGAAATCAGATGAAAACCAGTTTCAGGGGAAGGTAGAAAGAAGCTGTTGTCGCTCTTTATCAGGTTGCGTGAAAGAGGTCTGAGGAGAGCTGATAGTAGAACGCCTGACAATGGATTTATGACTCTTGGCGTTCTCTCGCTCTTCAATATGAGTGGTTGAAGGCAGAGGGAGCTTTACTACCACGAATAGGCCGACCCTGCGTAGGCCTGCAGTCATCCAGAGTTGAGGAGGGCAACTATCTGCCGTTTGCAAAAAAAATAAAAAAAAATTCACATACCTGCACGTAAACACACTCCCTCGCAATCTTTCGGCGCATGCCTCCCAGTCGGCGGCGCATCTCACATACTGTGTTGTGCGTGCGCGTGGTTCTCGGCTAGCGCTGTGCATCCGTGAAGTATTTCAGCTGTTTAAGTTTGAGGAGGGTACCTGTCGCGATTGCGCGCATGCACTGTATCCGCGACTGTCGGCGTGCGTGTCCAGCTGTCAAGAGCAACAACCAACAGCTGTCTTTCCCACAGAGCTCAGATGCTTAGAGGAACCTGAGGAACTTGCACATTTAGTACAGAAAAGGAACAGGGAACATTGTTTTTCTTATGAATTTACTTGAATGTCCTCCATCTCATGTAAAAAAAAATATTTCCCACCTGGATTATGGGACAAAGTTCAACCTTTGGATTATTATTTAAATCCAAAGGTTGCACTTTACTGGCACTAATATTGCACTGTGGACAGAGATTGATGTGTCATGGTTATAAAAGTTTACAGTGATTTCATATCCAGTATTTTACAACCTTTCGCGTCCTAGAAAGGATCAAAACAGCTTTTGCACAATGGGAACACATTAACGAGGTCTGAGTCACGGGATCTGCCTGTTGAGATTAATTTGGGGGGGCCCCTTTCGACGGCGGGGGGGCAGCGCAACTGCTGCTCCTCGGTCCGTGATTGTGCGCGACGCAGGCCGACAGAGCTGAGTCACAGAGAGAGGCGACTTCTGGGTGATTTCCTGAACCCCCTTCGCCCCCCCCTTCCTCTCTAAATCCTTCAGAGCAGGTGAAATGAGAGATAGCGGTTTCGTGGAATCTGACCCCTGCAACCCCACCTCCTTTTTGTTTCTCATGAAACCTACACAAGAGAGAGGGGGAAAGCAAAAAGCAGGTCTGTTCCCTCCCGAGAATCGGCCTTTGTGCTCGCCCCTCTCGGTTCTCCCGGTCTGAGAGCACACCTCTGTTCCCTCTGCGACGGGGGACAGAGAAGAGGGGCGGGAATGCAAAAAAACTCGCTGGGCAACAAAATTATCTACTTACCCCATTAGAGTGTAAGGTTGTGTGCATGCAAGCCGGGAGTATATTCAGGCGTTGTCCCTGATACGCGACAAAGTCCGAGGGCCTGGCAATCTCAGAACCATCATAAGTGTCTTTTGTAACTGCGTGTCAGAAAACAGCAGTGTTTACCACACCTGCATTACAAAGTCAAAAGAATTGCTCAAACTTGAGTTCAAGCTGTCAAGTTTGGCGCGTTGTGACGTTAACATTCACTGTTGTGCTTTTAGGAACGAGCGCGCCCGGTGGATCAGTGCTCTGGGCCAGAGCGTCAACAACAAGAAGAGTCAGGACAGAACTAGTAAGTTGGCGCTAATGGCAATTCACCTGTAAGAAAAAGCTCCCTGATCTCTCAATTTAGCCTATGGCACCACCTTGTGGTTATTTGTAGGAACTACTATTTTTATATATTTTTTTAAATCACACTACAACAATTGCTTTTCTTAATTAAAGCGATATCCTGATCAGGCCGGTGTAACTCATCTTAAGTGATGCACGTGTCTCTGTGTTCGTCCAGACGTCATGCAGGTGGAGGTGATCAGAACTTACACAGCCAAGCAGCCGGATGAGTTGTCTCTGCAGGTGGCTGATGTGGTGCTGGTGTCGCAGTCTGTAGAGGACGGTACGTTATGTCTTACATCTTATTCTCCCGTTTTTTCTTCATTCTCCACATTTTCCGCCGTCACGTTTCACTGGCTTCCTTCCGTCTCGCACTTTCATACACTCTTCTTCCCTGCTACCTACCTTTCTCACATAATGGACCCGTTCTCTGTATGCGGTTTAAAGTCTACCTTGAAGCCAAAGGTCATTGCCTTTGCCGGTGACCATAGCAACTGATTTTCCCGATTTAAGAGCCGCCCGCATTAAAAAAGGACGGCAATGGCGTGAAAGCGACACACACAACGCATTCTTTTGGTTTTCATGCAAATTTCTCCTCACAGGTTGGTACGAAGGCGAGCGACTGCGCGACGGCGAGAGGGGGTGGTTCCTGACGGAGTGCGCCGAGCCCATCACGTGCCAGGCCACGATTGAACGCAACATGCAGAGGATGGACCGCCTGCAAGGACTGGAGACTAACGTGTGACGGGACGAGATGAGCCGGTGACCGCAGAAGGCTTTTTTTTTTTTTTTTTTTCTTCTTCTTCTTCTTCGTCGTGATGATGTTCAGTAGCAGCGTCGGCGACCCGTCTTCAGGGACTTGACGGACCGCGATGCGAGCTGCGCGCCTTCTGGATGTTTTCAGCGGGGTATAAACACAATCCGGCTGAATGTCGAGACGTACCGTCCGAGTTTCAAAGAACAAGACAGTCGAGAACAAACGCAGCGGAGGAGCAGAGATTCCCTTAATTACAACGCTCCCTGTGTGGGTGGCACGGTTTGACAGTGGGCTCTGTCACATTGATTCATTCCCTGGCTGGTTAGAAAACTTCACACCCACAGCCAAAGTCACCGCTTTCAACGCCCGGCTGCATGTTGGTGTGAAATTTGTATATTTTTTTTTTTCTTTAAGCATATTCTTTGCGACCGATGTGCGAAGTAATAAGCGAGCGCGGTCCCGCTGTAGGAGGCAAAGTAGACCGAACAGTGTGAAACCGACGGCAGCTCTGCTAATGAGCCTCAGGCCGTGTTGATCAGGAGCTTTGCCAGTAACAATGTAACTATGAAGATGTTGATTGTGAAAGTGATAATAAGGCACGAGGGTGGGGCTGTCGGCGTCTTCGCGTAGAAACCACTGTGAATGTTTCAGCTGCACCCGCGCGACACGATTCGAGCCGGAGGTGTCCAGCAGAGGAAAAAACAAAAAACGTGACTGGTGCTCGTCTGAAGCTCGAGGCACTTTTTAAACGGTCGTAACTAATTGGACAACGTGGGAGGTTTGATGTCGCGCGTCATGCGGCGGGTTCGGGAGAAGCACCCGTTCTCTACCTTTGCTGTTCGTCACCAGTTAATGTCACCGTCATGAATCAGACCCCGCATTTGTGTCACGGATGCCGCTATTCTCTCCATCCACTCAGCGATTTGGACGGCCTGAAATATCGCACGCACTCGATGCCAGACAGACAGCCAGCCCACCCGCCAGCCAGCCAACCAGAGGTGCGCGCATATAAATAATTCCTCTTGAGATTTATATATCTGTGATGTTTTAGAAGCTTGCTGAAATGAATTTGCGTTGCGCTGATGATGACGATGACTGCGAGGCCGGAAGAGACGAGCCGCCCCGCCCCGGCCCTCTGCTTTTAATGTGATTGTCCGGCGTGAGTCATCTTTTTTTTACTGTTGCCCAAGCTAAAGGAAACGAATGGCCGGGTCAGAGCGTGATGGCGACACCATCTATCAAGCCTAAATGCTGTGGGTCCAGCCCAAACGACGACGGTTGAGCTGCACAAAGTGAGCATCCGGACTCGAGAGAGAGAGAACGGCTTTGCGTCTGCACTCAGGGAAAAGTAGCTATTTGATACCACGCCACTTAAGCACGAGCCGATCGTGTTTCACTTCCTCTCCTTGTAACTATTGTAAATCATCTCAGTTTGTGTAAATATGTAAAACAGCCTGAACTGTAACGTGTACGTTTTTTTTTCGTAAATACAGATTTATATTGAAGAAGCTTGCCGTTTCACCCTTTATATATTTGAATCACCTGATAATAAAAATAAAAGCTGAACCGCTTGGAGCCTCGTCTTGTTTTCTGAACGATCAGAGAATGATTCCTCTTTTACTCCTTTGGGATAATAAATTAGCCGCGCGCCGACACACGCATAAATCCTCTGGTCATCGGCGCTTTCTTTTTTCAGGTATTTATGAGGCAACAGCTGTTAAATCAGGGGTATGCAAGAGCAAATGTTAAGTAGTTGATGTCTCAAAGCTCTGAACTAATTGTGTTCTCCCATTGCTGAACAGATTATGGATTTTGCTCATAAAGCTGGCAATATTTCAGGGTAACATTATTGCTTTTTATTTATTTATTTGTGTTTTTGCTAAATCTCAGCCTTGTAAGGCGGAGGAAGCTTAGCAGGGTGATGGTACATCTTTTTTTTTTTATTGCACAGGCCATCAGGTGCTGTTACTTTAAAAACTGGAAACTTAACAAAACATCTACTGAGTCTATTCAAAGATGGTCCTGGCAAAATGATAATCCAACAGGCAAAAAAAAAAAAAAAAAAAAAAGTAATTCAAGTGCGGGACATTTTTCAGTACATCGGCCTCCAATGTTTGGCCTTCAGAGGGAGACCAGCTGGTCAGAATAAATATTCCAACTAACCCCCGTGTCCAAGCGTGCCGTCAGTCACTTCAGAGGCTCCTCACAACCGGCCAAAACCCCCTCGCCACGTCTAATCATCGTCATCCTCGTCGTCATCGTTGAAGTAAACATGCTGTCCTCTCGGGGCAGGCGCCCACGTTCTGCCGTGGCCCTTGCCGCCGCTGCCGCCTGCGGGCTTCTCCTGGGTAGTGATGAGGTCTATGATGGCTGTGATGACGGCGCAGTCTTTGGACTGGCGGTTTTGCCAGTCCACGGGAGCCGGCTTGCGGATCTTCTCCTGCAGCAGGGAGTCCAGCTCTTTCTTTAAACTCTGTGGAGGCGACAGGAGAGCGAGATTGGTTGAAAAAATAAAAATAAAAACAAAGGATCAGTGTAGATTTGAAGCGAGCGCACGCTTTGCTTGCCTTGACGAGGTGAGCGATGCGCGCCGGGGATCTGAAGACAATCCACTGGTCCACCGCGATGGTCTCCTGGTCCTCGTCTTTCTGGATGGTGATGTCTCCCCCGAAGAACAGCAGCGAGAACGGGGACACCTCGGTGCAATCGTACAGGAAGATCTGAGGGCAGAGAGAGAAAGAGAGAGAGACGTGCTACTAACACACAGCAACAAACACATTTGCACGTTCGGTGACAGGGAGCGGCATCATTATGACACACCGTGCTGACAGCTATTCTGTGGTGTGGGCTTAAAGTGTCCTATTAGCGAAGGGAGGCCGCGTGAGTTTGAAACGCGTTCCGGTGCCTCGAGTGTGAGGAGAAATGTCATCGTGCCCCGTCTGCGAATCTCGCTAATGTGTTACACTCTTCATCAGCCTTTTTTTTTTTTTCTTCCTTCTATGAGCTTAACCGACAGCTGCCCATGTAGAGCAGCCTTCCTAATGGTACCCAAAATGAGAAAGTGTTTTTCCTTCCTCAAAATTCTGAATATATCACACGTTAAAATAGATGCTAGATGTGTCGTATGCACAAACAAAAACTCCAAGGCTCTAAGGTAAACCATTACCGGCTGCATATACAAGCAGCTGACAGGCTGAACAAAACATATTTAAGATTCGCAGGTAACAGATGGAAAAGTTGGAAACTGGCGTCAGACAGGCAAAGAAAGGTGGAGGGAGTGGGCAGGAGACGAGGGAAATAAAACGAAGGAGAGAGCAGGCACGACTGCATTTACCCCATGAATGTGTAATTTAATGAACCACCAAGGCGAATGCGTCAGAGGAGATAAAGTGTAACGTCATCCCTCGCGCTCAACCCTTTTTTTTTCTCTTTTCGACAGCCCTGATCTTCCGCTTCCTTTTCTCTCGCCGAAACAAACGACCTTGGCAATCTTGAGCTCTCAGAATACCTTATTTTTTACAGACACAAATGAACGGCTGCGCGCGCAAAGCCGCTCACACGCGGCGGGGTAGAAAAATACATCGAACGTTGGTAATAATGACGGAGGAATACAGCAAAACGCTCTTAAAGACAAAGACGGCAAAGTGTGAGAAAAAAGGCAGGGGCAGCAATCAGAAGACATGAAAGGTGTTTTTTTGTTTTCTGTTTTCCTGACGAATGGAAACATTGACAAAAAGAGGCGGCACAGAAAGAACAAAGACGGAGAGATGGAAGGGAGGGGAAAATGGGAGTGTGAAGAGGAGCAACAAAAAAAAAAAAAGAAAGAGGGAGCAGTCTGGAAACTGCATTGACCGTTTTGCCCCCCCCTCCATCACCATCTCTTATATTGTGTTGGGAAGCTTTGAAGAACAAGAGCCTTTGAGAGCGAGTTGAAAGGCAGTGTTTTAATCAAATATTCATTAAGTGCAAAGCTGGTGTGACACCACTGCCAACCTTTAACCACCGGCCCTTCTTCCCACTCGCTCGCACCCTTCAGAGGGACACGTGCGAAAGCGAGGAGACGCTCGGCAACAGGCGCACGCCTCGGAAAAAACACGCAACATACATACAGCAATGTGGAAACACAGCGGGTTACTCACGCTGCTTGTTCTCATCTTGAGGTGGTAAATGAGCCACGTGTAGTTGAACTCCGTCTCCTCGGCGTTAACGGATTTTGGGTGGATGCACACCTTCCCGTCCGCCTGGGTGTAAACCTTGACCCTGAGAGAGATGAGATGTAACGCAGGTTTAGGGATACGAGTAAACAAAAATCAATATCTCGGAAACTAACAAGGACACGAGAGGAAGCAGACAAAAGACACCGAGCCGTTTTCTTCTCAAGAAGGCAAGAACGACCTTAAACGTCTCAGTTGAAACACGTTTTTCCATTTATCGAGCTTTCGTCTTTTGCTCGCACAAAACAAGGAATTTGGAGGTTAGCCCCAGCAAAACCTTGCGCTGGAAATGACATAGACTAACTACTTATTTAGACTAAACCACACCTCTGATTAAGACAATAGCTCAAGGTTAGCTAGTACTAGCATAACACCCTGAATCTGTATAGTTAAGTGACTTGGGTGTAGCGGCCAATATAGATATGAATCAGCTTTGGTGATTCTTTCATGAAGAAGAAGAAATCAATACGTTGCTAAACTAATTCAGAGAGCTTCTAGAAACAGCCCATCAAGTGCCTCTGACTTGTTAATACAAAGCCTCCTTCCATTATCTGCAACGATGAAACTTGAGAAAAATTGCGAGGCAGCCTGCAAATCGACTCTAACATGAAAGCGCTCCAAAACCCCGCGTGTCAGCCGGGCAGAATCGACTGCTTGACTGCAGGGAACGAGCTGCCTGCACCAGACAGCTCTCTGACGTATCAACAAAACAAAGAAAAAAAAAAAAAAAACTGCTTAACCGAGCAAGGTCTTCATTAAAAACTGCAGAGCTGCGGTGCGTAACCTTAAAAGTTTTACAACCGGCTCTGCCTTCTGACTGCTGAGAATTATTTATGCGGAGGGAAGGACCCAGAATTCACCGCGGACCCGGGTCTGAAGCTGTCACCGGGACAGGCAAACAAAAGTGATGGCTGCGCTGTCAGAGAGTGTCTGTGCCCCCGTTGCGTGCGTCTGTCTTTTGCACAAAGGTCGCCGCCAGTGCCTATGACAGTTGCCTTAGGGTAATTTTATGATGACTGGATTGATCTTGAGCTGCAAAGGTGCCTTTGACCATTTTTCCTAAAACGGTCTCTTCACAGCCTCAGGTAGCTGTCACAGGACCCTTACACAACTCTTACCGGAGAGGTCTGATGAGATATCGCGGCGTGAAGGCCATTTCTCTGTCTGGAAATCAATGAGAATGACAGAATGTGCAGCCCTTTCCTGTCCGTCATTCCTCATCTCCCTCTTTAAATTATTACACTCACCCGGGCCTCTTTTTGCTATGAGACGGTCTGATCATGGCGACCTTTGGGTAGAGACCAGCTACAATCACAGCCTTGATTAACTTCTCATTGTCTGCGGGGACGGAGAAAGAGCAAATCAACACAGCTGCACTTACATGCCACACATCATTTTTTTATTTCTGCGCCGCCGCCTGTTTCTACAGAAACAGAAAAGCTCCTCTTAGTTACCTGAGTTGACGTTAGATTTGGGGTCTTTGGGGTCTCTGCTGCTGACAAAGCCGGCATGCATGAGATGTTCAGCAAACTGACCCTTCATATTGTGCAGCATCTGAAAGATAAAAGGAAGAATTACATCTAAAAAAGGATGCATGCCCTTAATTGGCCAGACAGAAGTCAATCCCAAAATATAATCATGGACTTATTTTTCCCCCTAAAAGCACTTCACTGTAGAGCTCTTGAAATAAGCCTGACTCACCTGGAGTGTATTTGCAGACAGGAAGTTGTCCCAGCAGAACTCCCTCTCATACCTGGCACCACGCTGCTTTGCTTCCTCCCAGCCCTGGCCAGTCAATTCATGATTATTTGACAGGTTCAGCTCACACAGCCAACCGAGATGAAAGAAAATTCAGACGTGACAGGTGTGGACAATTTAAAAAAAAAATTTTTTTACCTTGAAGGCATTGACAATAGTGAGGTGGTCACTCTTGGAGTTTCTGGACAGGGTCTTTCTCCTCATGTCTGCCATCTTCTCTTTACCCTGAGAGAGGACAGGTGCATTCAAGAACATTTCTTTAAGGTACGTTTTGCAATTTTAAAAAGGCAGAAGATAGAGAAACGTACGTGTGCAGCTGCAGACATAAGCTTTCATGTCTGTGAACTCGGCGACCTACCAGGGGTATGAAGAAAGGGTC
Organism: Chelon labrosus; assembly: GCF_963514085.1. Taxonomy (NCBI): domain Eukaryota; kingdom Metazoa; phylum Chordata; class Actinopteri; order Mugiliformes; family Mugilidae; genus Chelon; species Chelon labrosus. The sequence continues at coordinate 19,232,173 of NC_140346.1, forward strand.
TTTGAAGCTGAGTGAAGCAGCAATGGTGAGCACGGGGTCGAGGCAGCCCAACAGGGCTCCGAACAGGATGAGTTTGCCAATGTGAGGCTCCACGGGCAGACGGGCCAGGTGGACGCCCAGTGCCGTCAGATTTTCGGCGCGGTCCAGAGCGTTCTAGGGAAAGATTGTCACAATATCCATCAGAAAAGAACATATTTTTAGTCTCTTACACGGCACGATTGCCTTATATAGGCAGTATTCATTTAGGTTAATTTAAGTTTTCGCAAACAGTTCCTTTAAGCAACAAGTGCTGCTACTTAGGACTATAGATTTTCATTGTGTTTTAACCTTATTAGCAAGAAACTCTGCACCCTTTTAGTTCTAAACACTTGTAAGAAGTACAGATTTTTCTTGTGGCCCTCAGCTATTTAGCATCTGCTTCCTCCACAAAACAGGCTCCTTGAAACTCATTAACAAAAGATAACGCTTTGAGACAGGATACCTTGAAACCACATGCTCACGTCATGGAATAGTCTCTCTTCAATAGACTGAAACTCCGGTTTCCCAATAGACCATTGCAATTTTTGTGACTAGCACAATAGATTTTAACAGAAAAGGCTGAAACGATTAGTTAATTCACTTGGTGATCTGCAGGAAACTTAACTTTTTGGTTGTGGGGATTTGAAAACTGATCATTTGAGGTGAATTTTACAACATTTTATTGATGTTAACCCCTTAAAAAGGTTTTGAACGGTTACTCTTACTTACCAGATCAGTGAGGTTCTTGATAGCAAGGTTGACGGCCTTTTCAGTGGGAGAGTCCAAAGCTTTCTCCAAGAATCTACCTATAAACCCGAGCTTCAATATCTAGAGAGTGTAAATCACATTAGATTTCAGTAAAAGATCAGCGAAATCCCTTCAGTGCAGTTGGCTTAATGCCCCTTCTTCTAAGATACACACTGTACACAGCTGTTTTCAGCTGTTGCCACTTACAAGATGTATGAGACATTATGAGGCAGCCACATTAATATGCTTCTCTAAGTGCTGGGCCAAGAAAAAATGCGATGAAAAGAGCTGATACTCTGAGTATCCACATTTACTAAATGCGTATCCACTTCCACATCAGAGAGGGAGAGAGAGACATTTAAATACATCTAACGTCTACCTGTGGCAATCGGCGGAGTAAAGAAGCAACCACGTCTCTACGTCTGACTAATAGGGGTGACGCTGGAGTGTTTGTGCATTAGAGAGTCGGGTCAGGGTTAGCATGTTGTCAGTGTTTCTCTCACTTTAAGGACGGTCTGATGCATTAGTCCGCCTCTCACCCACCAGCTACAAAAACCGTACTACACACATATTCGAGCGTATTCTACTGAGCTGGTGGAAGACGCACGCTGAAATACACAAAGCCACCGGTGAGAACAATAAATGCAAACACTAGAGCTAAGTGAACTTTGGCTTAATGTTCCATTAGCACTGGTTAAAATACGTTTGAGTGGAGTATGAGGATTTACAAAAATGAAAGCAAAAAGAGACGGGGGGGAAAAAAATACTAAGCAGCTAAAGAAGAAAACTGCCGTCCATGTGAGAGAACAAGGCCCAGAAGAGGAATGATTATATTGTGGGCAAATAGAGAGAGAAAGAGCTTGAGAGCAAGGGGCATGAGTCAGACCAGGATGCTCATCCCTAGTTCTCATTAGGCAGGAGAGGCTGTAATTCAGCACAAGACCAAAAACAGCAGCACTGTCCTCGTTTCCCCCCCTCTGCACTCACAAAACTCATTCAGAGCAATCTTGTCCTCAGCTCAACTCCCCAGCCAACACCTATTTGTCTGTCTCTCTCTGTCACTGTGCCTGCCTCTTTCTCTCCACATACACAACCTTGATCTGCAGGCAGAGCTCCTCCAATGGTGTCCTCATGATTTCAGGTAACTGATAGGCGTCCAGCAGGCTGGCCCTCAGACCATTGTACAGATGATAACACTTCCCAGGACGCACTCTGAACATATGTAGATAAGAGAGTTGGGGAGAGAGAGAAAGAGAGGAAAAATGGTTACATGTTATACTAGTCCTGTGACAAGGGCTAAATTTAAAATCAGTGGGATGAAACTGCACACAGTAAGCAGCTCCTGCTAATTGGGGCTTGCTGCACTTTGATGTCAGAGCTATCTAACAGAGCAGGCGTCTCGAGTCACAGACTGGAAAAAAAAACCTGGGAGGGACTACACTTTGCCTTTCTCAGAGATTCTAGATATGAAAGAAGGAAGGAGTGTTTCGATAGAGAAGACTGACAGAGAGCTCAGTTGACAAATGAAAGGAAAACTAATACTTAAGATTGCGAGCCCAGAGGCTCGTAGTTCCTCATTATGATTAAATCTACAAATAACCCGGCATGTAGACAAACACACACACAGACACACACCTGCCAGCGCGTCCTTTCCTCTGTTTGGCGTTGGCCAAGCTAACCCACTCGGCCGTCATGGTGCTGATGTTGTTGTTGGTGTCGAAGTGCGTCTCCTTAATCTTCCCTCCATCTATCACGTAAACGACGTCATCTATGGTGATGCTGCGAGGAAGAGACGCGGCGGAAGAGAAAGAGGGAGGGAATTAAGATGAAATAATACACAAAAAAAACTTCAAAAGCAGTACGGAGCTTAGTTAAGACTCAGAATCATTCAGAAGTAGAAAATAAAATGCAGCCCTTTGGTGAGTTTAGAGACTATATTTAGAGGAGTGATGCGAGGGGGGGGGGCAGCTTCTTAATATGCTCTGTTTGTGTGAGTGCGGGCCTCTGTGCATGCATTAACAAACTGCCTGTCAAGAGAGTTCTCCATGCGAGCCAATATGACAGTACTTGTGATCAATTTGAAAAATGCATGTTAATGACTGAGAAATCAGCATCACGCTCGTACATAACAAATAAATAAACAAATAAATAACAAAACGCACACATGCATGACTGAATGAGACAAACTAATCTGCACTAATGCATCCACATATGGTACACTGTGCATACACACCTGGTCTCAGCTATATTTGTAGCAATCACTATCTTTCTAACTCCGGGGGGAGGCCTTTTGAACACCTGAGAGGAGGGAGGGAGAGAGAGAGAGAGAGACAGAGAGAGAGAGAGGACACTGGACTTTTATGATACTGAAAATGGAATAAAGAAGTACAATCTGCAAACAGAGAAACAGAGAGAGAGAGAGAGAAATAAAAACAGAACAACGCTGACCTGTGTCTGATTAACGGTAGGCATGAGGGAGTGCAAAGGGATGATAACAAACCGGTCTGAAACACAATAGGACACAAGAGAAAATCTCAAACAAAGCAACAGTTGCCAACAGGAGACTCAACTGCTAGAGCGCAGGGCTGCACAATTATTTCTTATATAACTGTAAGCACCTTATGGAGAATGTCGTAAGCCATCAACATTATGTGTTGACATATTGCTTAACAAAATGATACATAAATAAAATGCATGAAGTCCTATTACCTAATATAAAACTATATCTACATACAAAATGTGAATACATTACAGTTAAAGCTCTGAATCACTCCAAATGCAAAGCGTCTAATCAAGCTTGATTTGCAGTGGCTGGAAATTTCATAATTCACCTGTTTTTAAATAATGAATCAGCTGAAAGGCTCCTAATAAGATCCAGGTAAGGTATGTTATCAATGCATGTGGGCTGAAGGCTTTAAATTCACAATTATTCTGCTGAAATTGCTTGGTCTGTAAGTTATAAAAGTATATAAAGGTTCAAATTCGATGTCACAGTTTTCTAAAACGCTGCCAACTAACTGATTAACTATTTCAGCTCTACGCAGCTCTGTAAGAACCAGCTTATTAAACTTTATGCTTGTAGGTACATGGGGTTGAGGTGAGCACAAACCGCTTACTGTTAAACTGTACACATCCATCTTTTTGCACAATAAGGCACGAACCCAGTGAGGGAATAATAACCTAATTGCAAGTTACAGCATAATCAGCAAAGAGTTAGCTGAATAATAATATCTTTTACTCTACACTACATTAACTTGCAGGTCACTGGTATACACTTTCATGTCTCATATCCTGAACATGTGCTGTGCGTACCTGATCGGAACATCTGCTGAGCCATGAGCAGGTCATTGAGACCACTAATGTTGTCCCAGCCGGGCAGGAAGACCAAGATTGCTCCTTCCTGTCAAAGATACGAAAATAAGAACCACAGCCGAAAGACACAAAACCCAGCAGGGCGTCTGAAGAAAGAAAGGATGAGAGCACATGTACCTTTAGGAGAAATTCAGGGTGACACAGCAGCGTTAGAACAAGATACAGAGAAAATAAAGAAAACAATAATGCGTCCATATACACGTCCAGTTAATACGAAAATACACAGTATCTCTGGTAAATTATGTAATGGCTGTGGAAGGGCAGTCGAAGAAATAACGTGTCTATGTATCTAACTCCCAACAAGTAAAATGCGAGCAGTTAACAAACAACCTTTAAACCACAACCAAGTAAACTGAACAAAGTGCCCTTGTCCTTGGAGAAGTTCAGCCCGAGCAGACAGAGACGCGCTGCCCTCAGTTCCCAGCCTCCACATTCAGCCACACACTAGAGCTGCACTGACACTTCCTGCCAGCATCATTATGACAAGAACATCTTTCCACTACAGGGCAGCCTCTGCTTCACATTAACACAGCAGGGGCAGACTTGCTTCTCTCACAGCAGCCAAGGAAAAGGAAAACCAATTAGACCGGCATGACAGACTTAGTCCGATGTGAGCAATTCTCTGCACATTTAGCCGCTTGCCTGTGGCTGCAGGCAGCTGACCACTAGATGTACGGTGGGTCTCAGCCCCACATATCCAGAAGCAGATACAGAAACGACACCGTGGTAAAAGAGGACACAGAAATCTGTACTGACTGATTTGCAAATGTATTGTCCATTACCAGAGCAGACATAGAACATACATGCAAATGGGAACTATTAAGGTCTGGGTACTGTTTGATAATTGTTCATACTATACTAGGTGCCAAACTAAGGTGCCATGACTAATACTGACAGCATTTGGTTTATTAATTAAACCAAATAATAACCATCTAATCAAAGTAAACTAAATCCAACTAGGGCTTTTATGCCAGTTTGTAACAAGAACTGCTAAATATATTTTGGTCAACTTTTGGCGAGCTGGAGGGCATCCTGAGATGTGTCAAGAAATACGTAATCAGTCTTTTAAACAAATGCGAAAGCTCCCGTTTACAACATACACACGCAGATAAGTCTGCACGACGACGCCTGCGGCAGTTTCTAAAGTTTCTAAAGGAATGCCGTACGCACCAAGCAGTAAGGTCAGAAACAAATTAGCTAAATATGTCTTCGGTAATAATTTTAAAGACACAGACACCAACTCAAGGCTAATAATTAGGAAGCTTTAAGCCTGAGCCAAAGCTTCTGGAAGATGTATTTTTCCACGTCAAAGGCCTAAATTTAAACAAAAATTATTCTCAGGATAAAATTAAGCTGTTATAATATAACCCACCCTTTAAAAATAACCGAGTTATTCATTTCCTGAGAGAAATGACGGGTTTGTGAAGTTCAGACAGAAAAAGAAGCTTCTGGGCCCTGAGCGCCCTTGCCTTTTAATTAAAGCTAATTATTATTACCAGAGCTCAACCACTGGTAGCCACATGGGACTGTATATGTGTGTTAATGTTTCTCTCTCCGTGTGTGTGCATGTGTGAAAGAGGGAAGAGGAGAGAGAGGTGCAGGCAGCGTGCCTCCTCTCCACCTGACAGAGCTGCATCGTTACGCACACGCAGCACAGAAAGAGGCTCTCATTACTTCTAACTGAACATTAAATAACACTACAGTAAGTTTTGTACTGCTGGCCCACTATTTAGCAACACACACACACACACCATACCACCCACATCCATAGCTGCACCCAGCAGGCATTCATTAATGCCTGCATGTCAACTCCCTAGGTGTCTAATCACGGACCCCGGCAACATAATTAACCAATCATCACAGCCAAAAAGCCTGGCAGACGGCCCATAACCCCGGTTCAGAACGCCGTCATGGGGAATCAGCCTGTTCCCTCTCTGCCGTTTGACAATGCCACGGTGAATCAGCTGAGCGACTGGCTGTGGTGTGGCCGTGACTGATGGAGATACGGCTTCATATGGGAAAGGATAATTATTCTGTCTGTCTGCGTTAGTCACTCCTCATTCCAGGCCTGTTTTTTTTTTTTCTTTCTTCTCTCTTTTGTATGTTTTCCACAAAACAGCCTTAAAGTACCATAAATAAGTTATAGTTCCACTTCTCTTGGAAAAATACAGCGAGAGAGAAAATGTGTCAATTTTATTTTTGTTCCCTCAATTCTAGCTTAGATTTTGGTCTTATTAATGACAATAGACTGCACTGTTGTTTATGATATTGCGCTCTATTGTGCAGGTTCCACATACCGACACTAGGCTACACGACAACAGCTAGCTGAAAATCCAAGAAACATGCCGCAAAAAGAACTTACTGCACCTACTGATGAAACTTTCACAAATCCTTGGATTAAGCTCCGAACAGAGCAATGAAATGAAGCCGACGTAAAGATGACACTTAACAAGAACTGGAAAGCGAAAAAAGCGAACGAACGTGTGGTGGGAGAGCATCTGTTCGATCACTCATTAGCACAGATCCGCTGCCAGGATCGGCGTTATTTCCTCTGATCTGATGACACTCTGTGTTTGGGAGCCAGCCCTCTTGATCCTTCCATCTGCTCTACCTACGAATGCGCTGCACTTCGCTCCTTTTGTCGGCTTAAGCTTTCCGTGTCAACGTCATTAACTTTCACCCGATCGCATACCATCTTCCGTTTGGGCCGCTGCTCTTTCAGTCTGTCTGTGATTAAAAATGTTCAGAGGTTTTTTTATGATCTTAACATCTTCCAAGAAAAGTTCCGGTAACAGAAGCACTCAGAGCTTGTGATCATAACACGTTACTTAAAAATGACAAATCTGCATTAGAAATGTACCCAATTTCCCCCCGGGGATTAATAAAGTATTTCTGATTCGGATCCTTCTTTTTAAGAAGTCATATTTAAGACAGAAGAATTCTTGCCAGTTTCAGGCGCCTGCAGTGAACCAGACATACAAGGGTACGCTCACCTCTTCATTGAGCACAATATAACGGATCAGTGCCAGGATCAGCTCCAGATCGATCTTCTCATCACCGTCTAACATCTCCAGGGCCTCAACGGTGTTGTCAGAGTATCTGTGAAAGATAACACGGAGGCGATCGATAAAAACCCACCGTCTCGCACACCTTTAACGCGACAGGAAAACGGCTTCTGCTGTTCCCTTGTTTGTTGCTTGCGGTGTCACAACTCTGTTACGGCTGCAAGGGCTGTATATACAGTGTTTACTCAGCTGCGTTTAGATGTTTAGATGACAAAACAAGCAAACGGTCAAGTGCTGCACAGAATTCATCCTGCTCTGCTTTCAGGACAAAACAACACTCTCAAGACTTATTTACCCTTTACGCAGTGCTCCACTTGAAAGTTATTTATTTAAAAATGTGAACCGTCACAAAGCCGAATCCTCCCGTTTCCCAACTCAATAACACAACCTGGCAGCGGTTCTGCCAACGTAACAACACTGCTGTTCACACCAGCTCACCTGCCCTGCAATGTGCGTGCGTAACAAGGCCAGCTCTCCTTGTATTCGGCCTCTTTCTCCTCCTTCTCAGGTCTGGAGTGGCGCCCCTGCCAAAAGCCTCTCTTCCATGAGGGACGACGGTCCTGATTCGGGGGACGATACCTGGCAGAAATCACACCGTATGGTTCAAATAAGAGATGCCGTCGTTCCAGTTTGTTGTAAATGTGCATGTGAGGGCGTGGCGGTCTTTGTAGGAGTAGTGTGGTTCTACCTGGTCATCTCTATGATGTCCTCGAGTAGAAACTCTTCAACTGGGAATGTCAAACCTGGGATGTGGATTATTGGACAGTTGTCTAGATGGAAAATGACACAGGAAAAGGGGTAGATGAGAAAGTGGAACGATTTTTGTGGTAGCACAAAAATCGGTGAGGCTTTGGGGGGTGTTGCGCACCAAAATATTTGGAAAATTTCTCTGCGTTGAGCGTGGCACTCATCAGGATGATCTTGAGGTCGTCCCGGAGGCTGAGCAAACCCTTCACAATGATCAGCAAAACGTCCGACTGCAGGTTTCTCTCGTGAATCTCGTCCAACACCAGGTGACTGATGCTGGACAACAACCTGGCAAAAAAATGGAGAAAGGATAATTGCATGGTTGAGTTTAAGTCAAGGGATGAACGTCAATCAGGCATAACATTAAGACCACTGATAGGTGAAGTAAATAACACTGAGCATCCTGTGACAATTCATTGTTCTGCTGGGAAACCTTTGGACCTGGCATTCATGTGGATGTTACTTAGACATGTACCACCCACCTAGACCAGACCAGGCCCCCCCACCCTTTAGCAATAACACTCCTTGATGGAGGAATCCCCAGCAGGATGCAGCCTGACACAGGCACACACACAAAAACAACTCAAAAAACGTGTTGACCTGGCCTCCGAATTCACTAGATCCCAAACTGATCAAGTATCTGTGGGATGCACTGGAGCAAGCCTGATCCACAGAGGCCCCTCCTCTCAACCCACAGGACCCAAAGGCCCCCCATTAACAACACTGTGTTGCCAGGCACCACAGAACCCCCCCTTAGAAAGCCCATGTCCATTCTCTGATGAGTCACATCTGTTTTGGAGGTTAATGGGAGATCTACCGAATATTAAGAAGGTAGTCATAATGTTATGCCTGTTTTCCTCACATTTTACTGCATAATTCTTGAACCATAAAGCAAATTTGTTAATTTATTTTACATTCCTTCATGTTGTTTTTGATGGACACAACCATTTCACAGATTTGTCACAAATTAGAACATTTGGCACAACCTTTTTTTTCCCTCACTCACTCTTCCTACAAATATGAACTAATCTTAACTACTAAACACTGGTATATTAGATGTTTAGTTCTAATTTAAAAAGGTGTTTAACACACCGGCCTTCCGAGCAGATTGTCAACTTGTGAGCCGGCGGCTGTGCAAATCGACCCTAATGCCAAAAAGTTACAGCATTTTGTCAGACTACTGTAGCCCACAAATGACTCACTGGAGTCGTGCCAACTCTGAAAAACGCATGAAGCCAGACAACAAGGCGAAGCTGGCACTCTCACTTAGTCTGTGCTTTTTCTGAAGACACTCAGAATGCCAGAAAGCATGCAGGGATGAGTCAACATAAGCCGTGCGTGTGTATGTGTGCGTGTCTTCATTTTTCTGTCTACGAGAATGGGGACAAATACTAATGAATCTTCCACAGACTGTAGAGTCGACCGCAAATCAATCGGGACAAACAATAGGAGTGACGCAAAAGGAGGACAGACACGGGGACAAAAAGCAGAGAAGAGACACATTTAAACGATGTGGTGAAGATGAGGAAGCATCGATGGGAGCCGACTCACGTATCTGAGCGAAGCCACTGTAGAATAATGCCCGTTGTACAGTACAGGACCGAACCTTGTCTCCGTGGTAACCGGCTGTGAAACAGGAGGAGAAAGAAATAAGAAAAAAAATACTTTACATTTGTCAAATGACACAAGTTAAGATGAATGTAATGGGAAAACAAAGGTCGCCAAAATAAGTCTTTGTTTTTTTTTTGTTTTTTTTATGGAAGCTGCATTTTACTACTCGCACACAAATTTTGCTTATCAATTAGCTCGTTTTAGGTAATGTTACTTTCTGTAAAAAGTCTTCACAACAGCTTTATATCATGCTTCACCTAAGTATGAGTCAGCGGTAAAAAAAAAAAGAAGTTTATCCAATGAATCATAAAATTGCTTCTCATTTATTTTAATCCTAAACGAAGCAGAAATGACATGAAAAACATCTCACTGACAACTGAGCTTCGTTAAAAGGTTGTGTTGTATAATTAATGCAAGTGTGACATTTCAAAAAGAACTAATTTCAGGAGAACTTATTTTTTTATGAAGCCCAAAGTCCAGGGGAGAACTCAGAATCAGTATCAACGCACAATGAAAACAACCAAAGTAGCGAAACAAACTCCGCCAGCTAGACTGTTGAAAGAATATTATAAACCACCGATAGCAACGAGACGCATAATAAAGTGATCATAAATATAACATATCGTCTGGCAACATAAACTATTGAAGGACAAGGTTAAGAGAGGCCAGGAGGCCCCGTTAAGCTTCTGAGGTAAGCTTAAAGCAAATAGGAGCGGCTGGGCTTCTCCGCATCTCTTTCCACTCAATGGGCCGTGCCCCAGACTGCTTTCAGGGCCGTATAAAGGCTCTATTAATGTACAGCGGGACATAGACGCTGTAACCTACGCAAGTAACCTACGCATGTAGCCTACGCATGTAGCCTACGCATGTAGCCTTCGCATGTAGCCTTCGCATGTAGCCTATGCTGGTGCGAGCCATTTGCACTTGTTGGTCTGGCTCGCTCTGTAAAAACGCCTCCCAAACGTGAGTCGGCGCTGTGTCTTTTTTGCCAGTCGGTTTAATTTTTGTTTCTACTTCCTGCCTTTCTTTCAACAATAGCGACTGAAACTTTTGCCGAAATTTAGAGGGTGACACAGGAATCAATTGTCGCTCCCATCCCATCCCGAGCCCACAAAAATACTCCTGTCATATCCCGATCACGTAACTGCCCCCCCCCCCCCAAAAAAATCCTGTCCTTCAAAATCAACCTTATGGTGTTATCTAAAGTTATCAGACTCTGTTGCTCAACTTGCCCCCCTGTAGCATGTTTGGTTAATCGCGGTCAAATCACTGAGGTTGCCTTGGAAATTTAGGCTACACTTAGGGCAGCTGCTTTGTCTTGCTCCGATAGGCTACCAATCAACAACAAGCGTACTGTGGGTTTAACTGGTTCTCTTTTCTAAAACGAAATGCCTCACAATCTTTGGGCGCACTCACCGCATTGCAGTGTCATTTTTTAATTTAATCTCCGGCTCCGTCCCGCTCCCGCTGATTATTTGCTCTATCCCATCCCTATCACGTTACCAACAGTGAAATTGACTCTCGCACCGCGGGACTCCCGCGGGAATACCGTGACCCGAAAAATTGTTACCCTCTACCAAAATTTTGCCTAACACCAGTCATACAAATGTCTGTATGTCCGAACATCCTCAGTTAACATTTCCTCGATGTTTTCCATCTTTATTCATCAAAAACAATCAATCTGAAATTTCGGAGATGGAGAAGCAGTCGGAAATACTACTACTACTACTACTACTACTAGTACTACTACTACTACCACCACCACCACCAAGCGGACCAATCACAGCTCTTGCGGTCTGCATCACAGCGGCACGTAGTTACATTTCTGGGGAGGTGCTATGGTGTGCACAGGGTCTGCGTATGCTCTGCAATGTCGCCATAGTTACGGCGTCCAACTGACGCAGAAGCCTAAACCGCCTGTAACTGTTGCTTGCTTTACCTTCTTGTGCATACTAAGAAGGTCCAGTTACCTTTCATTTCTAATAGGCTAGAAAGGTAGTAGAGTGACCAGTGACCATAGGCTTTGTTAGCCCTTAACACAATTTAAAAAAAAAAATACTTATTGGTGGTGCTTTCCATTATATTTGTCAATTGTGACCGTTTTGAAATCTCATATATCTTACCAGAGACATCCATGGTCTGTGATCAGTGACAGTAACATCAGCCAGTGACAGCACAGCCGTATGAATAAAGCTCAAAGAGATGCCTTTCTAAACTGTCATCCTCTTTGATACAAAACACTATTTCAGATACTGTTGTCCCTCTACGGAGCGCTATGAATTATAACTTACAGTAACGTCATGCAACTAAAGAAAAAGACAGCTTGACGTGAATACCTTTAGAAAAAGGTCCAACATTCACAGTCATGCACCATGTTATCTTCCTCATTTCTTTGAGAATAATCATTTTCTGCCCATCTTTTTACTTCTAATCCCCTGCATCAGTCTTCCTTCATATTACGCGTGGCTTGCCTTTTCCCGCCCCTCTTGCTGCATGTGTCTCAATCTCCCACATACTCTTCACTCTATTGTATATAATTTATTTTCGATTGGCGCACCCTCTCATCTCCTGAAACTCTCTGCTCACTCAGGCTGCACAATACTAAAGTGCCTTCTGCCGCAGCTTTGTTCATCTCTTGCTCAGATCAGTATTCCCATCTCCTAATCCTTGCACCGCCCGTCTTCAAAAATAATTTCCTGTGGTTTTCACTCATCCAGTGTATTTCCCCATCTCAAGTTAAGCCTTCCATCAACAAAAGGCCTCTTATAATAAAATCTGAATTGGGTTTTGCAGTGATACAAATCAGACGTGCACGGTTTATATTTAATCTGAATTTGTGCTTTATACTACGAGGTACATCTCATATACCTGAGTCCGTTAAGCTTTGTGTCAATTTTGTGTTACATGCAATGTAGCTATAACATGGCACTGTATGTGTGAGGGAAATTCTTAAATGTCGCTTGATATTGTAATATTATATATGAAATTAACATTTGTGGATGCGACATGGGATTGTATGTAGGGTGGAAGCTTGTGGTATGGTCAGAAGATCTACCTGATGATAAGCATGTGGTTGCAAGAAAGAATGGATATGTTGTTGTAGGCTCCATTGTGTAACATGTTGTGACTAAGGGAACTCACATGAAGGAGTTCAGCCTGAGGGGGTCTTTGAGGCATCTCCTCTGTGTCCCTGTGTTCTGGAAATTTGTCACTGTATGTCACACAATGGTGGTTAAAGTGAAGGAGAAGTGGTATGTGTGTCATGAGATGTATGTTGAGATGTTAGTACAATGTGTTGTGTCAAGTCATATGTGATCTTATTATGTGACTACAGATAAGAACATTGTTTAGGAAAGTATAAAAGCTGAGGAGAGACTGCCTCTCTTCAGTCATCATCCGTCGCTGATGAGTGGCTCTTGCCTGCAAGCAATAAAGGTTTCTAGAAACTAAATATTGTGTCACAACTTGGTATTTGACCAACTCTCATCCGCACTAGACTAGCAACTGACTTGCAGTTGCCACGACAGTATGCTAACCAGAACATAATCTTAATTTAACATGTCAAAATCGGTCACACCCTAATCAGCCCACAACTGCTCAGTTGCGGTCTCCAACTTTATGTACAGTATGGACAGAGCAGTAACCACATTAGGAAAGGAAAAATCATGGAAAACAATATCTTTGATAGCTCTGTTAACCCTTCTAACAGCCTAACCAATTGTGACTCATTGCCAAGTCAGCTGTAACAGTGTTAAAGCTGGAGTGCAAGACTTTTAATAATAAATGAACATATAATTCCTTGCCAAACCATTTCACACAATGCCAATAAAGATTATCAGCCTCGGTTAAATCTCTCTGTATTCTGCAGTATACCAAATCTAGTATGTGGTGAAATTTCCTAACTGGCACACCCTTAATGACGCATTTAAGGCCCGATCAAATCTTGCGTTAACATCCAACCATAGCAATCTGAAGGCAAGTGGCGAGCTTTAAACACCAGTGGTCACACCATTAAAATGTATCTCCACATGCGTCCCCAGCCAGCACTGAAATCCAATCTCGGTTTTGCACTATGTATGCAAATAAACACAGACATCATCTGGGGCGCAGCAGAGTATCGTAGCAGCTGCCGTCTTTGACAGATCTCCACCACTGTGTCAGAACCACGAACAGCTGTTTGTTGTATGTGCGTGATGGTGAATTGATACATATTCTGGAACAAGCTGTGAAGTCTTTCTCACATGCATGAAGTTATTATACATTTATTGATCTCCCCCCGGCTGTTATTTTAATAGGGCGTCATTACTACATTACTTTTTCCAAATGAATGAGGCAAAGCGGCGCTTGCACAAGAGCTCCACTGCCGAGTAGGTGGTCTTTAATGTGACTCAGGACTCATTGTGTGTTCACACAACCAAAGGAATACAGTCAAATGTGATCTGATCACTGAGATGCACCATCAATGTGTCCCTGGTGTGTTCACAAATGTCACCTTAATGCTCTTGAAAACAGGTATTTGAGGATTATTTGTAGAAAGCAATGGAACTATTATATTTACCTAATTAATGGATTATTGTTGTGGTACTGTGGAAATTTCTCTGTATTTTTTAATCATTTCTGAAGCCTTTGACCTGTGTAATTACTCTCATTGTCAGAAGGGGGAGACAACCGTTTTGCAATGCACCTTTAATGCTAAACTTAGATTTTTAGGCATTTCTTTTGGTTCATAACTTCCAGACTCATTTCTAAGAACCAAAGTCATAACAGTCTTTATTATTGTTGATGATGAATCCCCCAAACTGCTCCAAGCGGTTTGTGAATGAAGGAGGATGACATACAGTTAGTTTCATGCATTGGAGCTTTTTTGAGCATTACTTTGAAATATTCTGGGTTGTCTTTCTGTGGAATACAATCTTCTTTGTTTATGGATACTCCAGTAGAAGTATCTAAAAAAAGATTTGAGTTTCCAAGAAGCATGTTTGCCATTTAAAGGGGAGGATTGTTCATTTCTAAAGTAAATGTTCTTCTGGCTCTGTGTGGATCATAATTTAATTTTACGCATCAGCATATATTTAAAAAGATTTCCTTACCTCTGCAATCGGATTTGGTAACCACAAGAATTTCCATTCCCTACACTTTCTGCCCTCTCTGCGGCTACACGCTCTGCTACCTGAGAGGAAGCAACAATAACTTTGACATGATATTACACACCTTAGCAACCACATTTATCAGTAGCCTCACAACAACATATAATCCCACACCAGTACATACCGAGATGGCACTGATGCGACGAGGCTGCGTGCAGACCACCCGGCACAGTGAGCCCATGCCTCTATTGATATAGTCATCTAGGATGAATTGAGGGACCTGAGTGGTCTTTCCACACCCGGTCTCCCCACTGACCACTAGGACACGGTTAGAGTTGATCAGCTCTACCAGCTCCTGTGGAATGATGGAAGTGGAACAGTGGAAGGATTAGGAGATAATGAGGATGATATGGGTTGATAAAGAAGATAAACAATTCAAGAATTCAATTTCAGTAGAAATGGAGTGATTGGCACAGACGAGTATTGGCTTTAAAAGAATATGGAATCAATAACTTGCCTCTTTTTTCCCATAGGATGGTAGTTTTTCCCTGAATTTCTGAAAACAAAACAGGAACAAATATTGAGGAAAAGAAATAAAACCAAGATCAGATTGTCAGTCATTTTAGGATTACGGTTTTTGTACATCCATATTATCGACCAAATACTAAGAAGCACCAAATTGTGTTAATCTGCATAGTGGCTTGGCAATAATGCAGTAATTTGGTAACATTATATTATTTTTTACATATATATTATACATTGTGTAGTGTGGTTTGGTCAACAAAGGTCAACAAAGGTCTGGTGTAGTAGACAAAGTTTTCAGTAGGTCCGACAACCTAGTTGATAGTAGAAATCTCAACTTCCATGCTGTACACATAAAACTTTGTGCTCATCACTTACCAGCATTTCTTTGTATTTGGGATCTGATTTCTTGTTCTGCAGGTCTGTCTTCAAGTACTCATCCAGTGACCTGTCTCTGACTACTTCCTGAAATAAGAACTCCAGATCCTTGTTTTTCTTTATCTGTTCCTCTTTCTCCTCCACTTCCTGATCTTCTTCATCCCACGTGTCTGGAGGCTCGTCTTTAGCTGCTTCTGTAGAGACGCCACTAAACAGAGACATGGAATGGTGTAAATACCCACAATAGAGTGCATTACCTAACAATACTGCTTATTCAAGAGCACTCAAATGGTAAATTTTTGGAACAGGAAGAACCTCTTTTCCGGTTGCATCTCATTTTCATGCAAAGTTACCGTTGTGATTTGTGAGTTGCTTTCTTTTTGCCCGGACTAAATTCTTCATCCTCTTCGTCAGACTCGTCTTTAACCTTCCATTTATGGTCCTCAGGCAACTCCCCGTCAAAGTAACTGATGGTCATGAACACGTTAATTAGATTCGTGCTTCCAGCAGTCAGAGCTGGGAAAATTAACTGACAAGACAGGAAAATTTCACTCTATCAAGCTTTTTCTTCATTGCGAGCTAAAAACTACACTGCGCAAGCCATAAAGTGGAAAAGCAACGCAAGCTGTTCTCACCAGTGACCACCACTATTGGCGGCGGTCTGCCAGTTGTTAGACGTTGAGGCTCGTGCACCCCTGCCGTCTCTCCCTGGGCCAGGCTGGTCGTTCTGGACAGAGTTGAGCAGCTCGGTAATGTGCTGCTCTCTGGCCTCATCCATCTGGACCACGGCTCGCTGCACACATAAAGGGACAGGGTGAAGTCCAGCCTTGAACTTCGCAGTAACTAAATCCTGTGACTTAATGTTACACCAGGGGTAGTGTGGATTTAAGCGTTTTAAACTTTTTACCACTAAACCTCACCATTATCCCTCTAAAACGGTGAAATACACATATCAGCGATACACACCGCTCACGTTTCAGTTTTAAATTGTGCAACATCAGTAGATTTTGTTTCCTTTAGAGGTTGAAACCAGTACTTTCACCCTTGTGTGTTCATTTGAATCTGGTTGGCAGATTCAGCAGGATTTTGTCCACATGTGCACAGCCTCTGTGCTCTGAACAAATTAAATCAACCAAATCCACACACTTTGCCGTTGACACCTACACTGCCTGGCCAAAAAAAAAAAAAGGTCACACTCTAATATCTAATATTTCGTTGAACTGCCTTTAGCTTTGATTACAGTATGCGTTCGCTGCGGCATTGTCTCGATAAGCTTCTGCAATGTCACAAGATTTATTTCCATCCAGGGTTGCATTCATTATTCACCCAGATCTTGTATTGATGATGTCTGACCACCACTGCGCTAATCCTTCTCCAGCACATCCCAAAGATTTTCACTTAAGCGGGGTTAAGGTCTGGACTCTGTGGCGGCCAATCCATGTGTGAAAATGATCTCTCATGCTCCCTGAACCACTCTTTCACTATTTGAAGCAGATGAATCCTGGCATTGCCATCTTGGAATATGCCTGTGCCATCAGGGAAGTCTCATTCTTTGGACACATATGTTGCTGAACCTAGACCTGAGCAACTGCAGCAACCCCAGATCATAGCACTGCCCCCACAGGCTTGTACAGTAGGCACTAGGCATGATGGGTGCATCACTTCATCTGCCTCTCTTCTTACCCTGATGCCCCCATCACTCTGGAACAGGGTAAATCTGGACTCATCAGACCACATGACCTTCTCCCATTGCTCCAGAGTAAAAAAACTCAGTGAAGAGTAACTTAAGTAACTTTTAAGTCACTCATATACGCGATGAAGGCTGAGATCTTGGTTCTTAAAAGGCTGACAGCATGCAATGATAACAGACAGAGACCCTGTCCAACACAATGTGGAAGAGCATGCGTCCAAACTCGTACCGATCTCCTGTCGGCTTGTTTCCTCCTCACGGCTCCATATCTCGCGTACCACAGACCAATCTCACGACCCTTCAGGTGTGGAGGAGGGCGTTCCCTCTGTCCACTTCCTCCTCCTCCTCCTCCTCCTCCTCGGTCCTGGTCAAAGTCGGAACTGTGTCCTCTCGAACCTCCACCTCCTCCTCCTCCTCCTCTGTCCCATCTTTCTCTGCTGCCATCTCGGTACCCGCGACCTCCTCTTCTGCCCCTTCTTCCACCTCCACCGCCATACCCATAACTCATACCGCTGTCAGGAACAAGCGGCCGCGACACCAAATTCAAAATAATAACCGTTAGCCAATTGCAGTTAATGAGTATGATAGCTTTTAGCTACCTGCTAACGCTACTCAGCCCACAGCAGCATCAATTTGTGGACCAGAGACTTAAGTTAAAATGTGTGACTCCGTCCACTTGGCTACTGACAGCTAACGTCTTGATTACTAAATGTATCACTTAAATTGTAGCCCATTAACTCACTCCCTAAACGACAACATGATGCTTTGCTAGTGTAACGGCTAATACGCCTGCTCGTTTCTATCCGGCATGTCGCGTCTTGATGCCGTCAGAACTTTCAGCAGCTGGATTTTGACGTAGCGCTCCGGGATTGGTCCTCCGCCCTGTTGTTTATCTGGGTGAAAATCCCAATTCCACGCACAAATTTACTCAAGGGATCATGAATATGTGTGTTTGAAATAACAAACGGGCTGAATCACGAAATGTATCAGTATTGGATTAAACACTCCATAAACACACTACATTAAAGTCTGCAATAGTCCCAGCTCTTTTGCTTGATTTTTTTTTTATACACTCATTGGGTACACTAGTGAATATGAATAAACTCTTAATATTCTAATATATATTCTATATGACAGTATAAACTCGTAGGTTTGTGAATTTTATAGTATACAGAATTTGTTTTAAATAACCCAAAGGACAGTCAGTTAATCTGTAGTTTCATATTGGAGGCTGCAGTTTGTAGAACTGTTGAATTGTACTGACAGATGACTTTATTATTTTGACAACCACATCGTATTTAGTGAGCTAATACGGTTAATGCAGTTAAACTGTTGTATTGCACCTTGATATTCAGATGGCTGCTTAATCTGTTCATGAATCAGATGATAACGCCAGCAAATTCTGGCAGCATAAAACACGCTTCTTAGATTTTAGATTATAAACAAAATATACTGTATATATTTCAAAATTAGGAAAAAATATTGCACACGCGCACAAATAGCCTCACAGCAAGAAGGTTCTGGGTTCGAATCCATGGGCCGACCAGGGCTTTTCTGTGTGGAGTTTGTATGTTCTCCCTGTGTCTGCATGGGTTCTCTCTGGGTACTCTGTCTTCCTCCCACCGTCCGAAGACGTGCTCATTAGGTTAACTGGTGATTCAAAATTGTCTGTCACTCTGTGTTAGCCCTGCAATAGACAGGCGGCCTGTCCAGGGTGTACCCCGCCTCTCGCTCAGTGACAACTGGGATAGGCTCCAGCCCCCCTGCGACCCTCCAGAGGACAATCGGTTACAGAAATGAAATGAAATTAAACACCATATAGAGGGTGTTTCGGGGTATCAGTGTTTACTTTACCATTTATTAGTTTGCAGAAATGCTTGATGCCTGAGTATGGAATAAACAACAAAGTGTCTATGTCTGATAAGGTTCTCAGTCACTCAGGTGATGGTGTAAATGCCTGGGACACCCAGCAGTTGGTTATAGTTTCAGAAGTCTTTTGGATGACATGTGTAATATGTCACTCAAAATGCAAGCAGCTCCAGTTGCCTGCATTTACCATTGAGATTAGATTATTTGGGCTTTCCTCCATTTTTCAACCTGCAAAGCATTAAGCATCAACAAACTGAATTGTGTTTTTCTCCACAGGCACCCGTAGGTGTTCTATGGGATTTAGGTAAGGAGGAGGGTCAATTTAAGACCCTTCAACAGGCAGCTATGGTGTACTTTGAACAACTATAATGTTGAATTATCCACTCCTGTTGTTTAAATACCCTTTTCATCCCAAATTTACGTGTATACTTTAATGTTCAAGTTCATCCACAACAATGGAAGAAAAACAGCACCAGACTCAGATGTTTCCACCTTCATGCTTTACATGCTCTTAATGCAGTCTGTTTGGACAACTTTCTACTGACAGATTTGGACTCATATGAAAACAACACACGTCTCAAAAGGCTGCTGTCTTATTCTCTGAACTAAACAGTTGTTTCAAATAAATGTTGAATCCCGTTTCAGTGAACCGAGACGGTAATTCTTTTTTATCTCTCAAAGCGATCCTTGCCGCTGTTTCTCACCTGTCTTTCTTGATTATATCCACAGATATGGTCTTGTTGTTCTGGATCCGTCTGTGCACCTTCTGTTCCTCTTTGCGCAAACAAACGATGCCTGATCTCGGAGCTTACCACGCTCATCTTTGCAATATCTGCAGTTGCTTTTAGCCTATTAGTTTAAAGGTAATTACACTTGAGTTCCCACAGGAGCCTCAGTAACACTATTTTTGTGTTTTTATTTAAAGCCGTGCTAAATTTTGCCTAACATTTTATGAAACTTTATGGAATTGCTGGTGAAAACTCATCCTGCTGCAGCTCAGAGGAACATTAGGGAATGACCTGTTATATGGGCTTTAAAGGTTACAGCCAAATGAAAAAGATCTACCTTGACTGCTACAGACTGCCACCTCAGAGGCTCTGGCTCTATGGTATTGCAGCACTGTGATGTACATATTCTATTGTTAGATTTAAAACATTTCCTTTAGATGCGGTTCTGGTCTAAAATGCGATGCCAAGTCATCTGTTTGGGTAAAATATTTGAATTAGCCTCATTATTTTATCATAACGGTGACATGACATGATTAGCTCTGGAGGATATCATGTCAGAAAACAACCCCGAAATCTTAAAGTCAGCCGCGTTTACTGGACAACTCTGCTTTGTTCTTATTACTGAACATTGTGGCAATTATTATTTTTTTTCATGTCTGTATTTCATCCTTCACTGATTTGTTTTAGAGTGTCCCTTTCAATAGCCAGTATCTAATGGATCATACTCTGCATCCTCTTGTTTTAAATTTTTGCCCAATCCTCTGTGCCGTGAAACACATTGAAACTAGAATAAAAATAGTGATGTGAAAAGGTGTGTGTATGGGGGGTTGAGTGGTGGTGGTGCATGATTCTCACGGGAGGGTGAAGAGTGGATCTCCCACCCTTAAGCCCTGTGTTGTTGCCAGCAAATATCATGCATCACCACTTTACAATAAACTTCTTCCTTTCACGCTTTCCGTCATCATCATAACAACAATGGCGCATTCAAGGCTATGAAACGTTTCCTTTTATAGACTGTGAAATTATTATTTTTTTTTCTGCAGTTTGTCCACATTTACCCTATTTTGCAATTCAGGGCAGACACGCAGAAGAGGAAGATACGTTCATAGACTGGGGAGAGTCATTTGTCTGGATAATATGAAATAATTGTTCTTTCTCTTTGTGTGAAAGATGAGCCTAATTTATGTGAAATCCTTGTCCCTGTGTATATTTGTTGAGGAGTTAATTTCCGTCAGCTTCATCCCATTAAACCCTCCGTCATTTGAAATTCCAAAAAGTAAATCAACATCAGGTAAACTTTGAGTCAGGAGGGGCTCTCGGGTTTTCACCTCAGCCGCCAGCGCTTTTATCCGTGCCATTATTTTTGAAATATGTGCGCACTATCACTGCAATCTCAGCTGGCTGGCTCTAAAGGGGAGAGATGAGGGATTTGGAATGAGCCGGTGACAGACAGTAAGCACTGCAGGGAAATACTGACAGAGTAAGGGAGAGTATATATATATATATATATATATATAAAGAAAGTATGAAAAAAACACACAGATAATACATCTGAGGATTTGGAGAAAGCCTTTTGAATAGTGGAGAGGTTGTGAAAACAAACTGATATGAGAGCAGAAAGGACTGGTTCGCAGGCTTCAAGCCTCCTCCCCGTTCTCCTCTCAGCGCTGTGGCAGACGTGCGATTCATCACCTTGTTTTCATGCCCTGAAGGCTACCTGTGATCCATACCAAACCATCTCAGACTCTAATGAATCATTTAGCCAAGACAAAGACTGAATGAAAATGAATGAAAAGCCTCTTGCTTTTTTTTTTGTTAAATCTTCATCTGGCCTTTTGCTTTTAGATTTTTTTTTTTTTCAAAATGAATGCTGGCACACATCTGTGGCGCATGTGTTAACTGGAGGTCTCAAGCAGAGCCACTGATGCCATATTTCGACTCAGGCTTACCTGCACCTTATTGTTTCAGCATAATCAGAGACAATTGAATGTGGGAGTGGAAAGTCCTTGAATCAGAGAGAAATTATAAAGCATTGGGAACGGCAGCCGCTCAAGGCCTTAGATTGTCGCAGTTTTTATATTGCTCTGCTGCTGTTTTTTTTTTTGCTTTTGAATTTGTCAGTTTTTCTCTTGCTCTCCTAAAATTGGATTTCCAGTCTCTCGGTCCTCTGCCATAATAACAGGTTCTCTAATTGCGTGCCATGCACAGATAAAATATATCGGCTAATTTGCGAAACCTGCCTTAAACACGAGGAAAGGTAATGTCTTTACTGCTAATTTCAGCACAAACACAAAACATATTGCCGCGGATTAGTCCGATTTCTATCATCCAGGGGGCACAGCAACCAGTACTGTTACATGCTATCTAGGTCAGTCTCCAGTCTAGTTCATTATTGTATTTTATTTGCCTTTGATTCTGTTGTATGGAATCCCATTTGAGCAGCTTGTGTGTTACCAGATAAGTTCAGATCCTTAATGAGTAAACATGCAAACATTAGCTGATGCATATTCCCATTTCCTCAAAAATAAGCCAACTAAGACTGAATTGATCAAAAGGATTTATGAGAACGAGAGACTCGAGAGTAGCCAAACTGTAGCCTTGTTTAACAGCGAGAATAAGCAGATGATGGAATTACTTCCACTCTGTCAGGCTGCAGGGATGAAGCGCCGCTCAGCCGAAAACCTTTGGCACCATTAACAGCCGTTAACGCCGAACACGGCTCTTTCATTCATTATTATTCACACGCCTGTACATTATTTTCTCTCGCACGTTTGCCCGGGAGCACTTGAAACAGGAATGCACCGCAATACCGTCGGAGGCAATTTTCTGGTATGAATCTTTAATGACAACAATCTTCAGGAGGACGGGAGACGTTGCAGCCGATGAAGTGGACTCGCTAAAGGACAATTCAAAAGCCTGCAAGTGGCAGTCCGCACAGCGTTGATGTTGCAGATCAAGAAACCAAACAGCTGACACACAGAAGACGCCACCATAAAACAAACTTAAATACATATCCTAAAAGTAGTCTAGAATACTTACAGTATTTTACTGCACACACGTGTACATGTAAGTATGCATATAAGTAATGATGCTGATATCATCTGGGAGCATAAAGATTTATAGGTTCCTGGAAGATGTTCACAGACCATGTTACCATAAAAACTGTACTTGAATACACAATACTATCTATGAAAAAACTGACTCCAGTCCTGAATTTATGCCTGTGTAAAGTGAGTGGTTCCCGGCAGCCGACTTGATTGGATGGGGAAATGAACGTTGCGGTCAGGCCGGGAGACGATCCCGTAAGGTGGGTCTGGAATGTACATTCATATGCTGCCTACTGTAGTAAAATATGCACAGTCACTCATGGTGGTCTGTCTCTAGTTTGATTGTATCAGCATGAACCGTGTAATGCTTGATAAACATGATAGTAGCTGGGTGCAAAGGAAAACACAATTAAAAGACACACACACACACATATATATATTTTTTCTATATATATATATGTGTGTAATAAACACATTCTTTTTAGGTAGACATTGAGATTCGGTGGCTGACGTCACAAAGCGCTGCTCTCATCCCCTCATCCGTATGGACAACGCTAGTCCTCGCACACTAGAATTCACAACACACGCTCGGATGAGTCAGACACACGGGTCAGGTGACCCCTCCCCTCACAGCTGAGTCACCAGTGACGTAGTTTAGAGGACTTGGTTTTACATCAGACATGTGATCACACCACGGCCTCCTCCTTTTCTAAGTTTTTCTTTCTCTTGCTGCATCTATTCTATGATAACAAGCAGCCATATGGTCTAAGTCTAGGTAGGAGTAACGATGCACTTCCAAAATACCGTTTCTCTCTCCTGTCCTCTCTCTTTCTCTCTTGTTTACCCCTAATTTACTTCTACCTTCTTATACAAGCCTATCTGTCTCTGTGTACTCTACAGGCAGGTAATACATGTGCTCTCGTGGTGTTACCTGAAGAGGAAGTACAAGAGTATGCAAACAGACGATTATAACAGTCTTGAGCTAAGTCTCTATTTAGGTCACCTGTCAGCTCTGTGAGAGTGGTGATCAGAAGGAACTCAAATGTGGAATGGTTCAAATGAAACCTGCAGCTTTTACAGTCTGAGGCGCTCTTCCAAACCGCCTCCCGAGAGGAGAGCCACCTTCTTGTTATTCTGCATGTCACTCGTCACTCTCCCCAGCCGTCTTCCTGTAGGCCTCGTTGAGCAGCTGTATCTCCTCCCGATACCCCGAGCTCTCCTGCGTCTGCCGTCGGCTGTTCTGCCGGTGGGCCTCCACCGTGTCGGGTATGGTGATGTTGATGGTCTCCGCCTCCGGGTTGCCGCCGCTGGGGATGAGCAGGGAGTAGGAAGCGGTCTCGCCCAGGTCGCAGGACACGAAGCGGTTCTCCCGGCGCGAGTAGCGCAGCGACGGCGAGCGGGCGTGGGTGGAGGACTGGCTGATGTTGGAGATGATAGACACGCTGTCCATGGCCTCCTCGTTGTCACAGATCTCCAGGACCTCCAGGTGGATCTTGACGTTGGTGTCTCCCACCCCGGCTCCTATTCCCATGCCCATTCCGATCTCCATGCCCATCCCTACGCAGCTGACATTCACGTCTCCGCCTTGGCCTCCCGATGACTGGTCGTCTGCACTGGGCTCGTGGCCAACCGACTTGGAGCGATACACTTCCACCTTTAAAGCAGAGAGACTTATAATACAGGCTAATCATAAGAGCAATATGCATTATACTGTTTATCTTATTTCACATTCCCTCTACTATCAGTTTAGCAGTGAAAAGCTGGCCGCCACAATACAGTTTTAAATAAACAAAATAAATTACTTTGTCAGCGTAAGTATAATGTAAACTTCTCAGCCTGTTCCGCTCACTTGTAGTTTTTATTGCTGCATGGCAAAGTCAGGCGGACGGCCTGACCAAACAAGGCCGTCATAAAAGCGGGTCATAAATGTTGCATGACCGTCACAGATGAATTGAAATGTTCGTATTACAGTGTAGACCGGTTTAACCGAACACAAATGAGTGTGTGCCGTAGCAAAAAGTATATGGTATAAAAAAAAAAAAGTAGTTGTAGATGCTGCAGAATGTTTATTATACCTGAACTATTCCTGTGTTAAAGGAATAGTTTAACAATGCCGATGTCTGTGTTTGAGGCATTGTGATATGTGACACTGGAGGACGCAATTAGCCTAGCTTTACTTACCGTAAATACAGCTGCAAGTATCTGATAAAAAAACTCATAAAATCCAGCTACCGGCACGTCTCACCAATTAATAAGTTACATGTTGTTTATCTAATACAAACAACAGCCTAAATTTGGACACGCCACCCTGAGGTTTTATGGGACCGCTGTAAAGCCCTCTAAAACCACTGCTTCCCTGTGCATGTTTTAATAAAGGCTAGCTGTTTCCTCTTGCTTCCAGTTTCATAATCTTATTAACTGCATTTCCCCGAATGTCTGACAACTCCTTTGTTGATTTGCCAGGGATAGATAAAGAAAGGAGTGTAGAAGAAAAGATTTCAGTTGTACCTTCTTGGCGTTGTTGGGGGAGATTTTGAGGCCGTCGCTGCTGACTTCATAGGTGGAAAGAGAGAGCGTCTTCCCGGTCGGTGCTTGCAGAGACACCGTGCCCTGAAAGGCGCACAGGGGGATCGACAGACCGCCGGACGACCGCTGTAAGGGGAAAACCGCAAAAGAGTGCAAGAAATGTTCAGCCAACATCCAACGCAACAACATCATCATTCATATATTAACTTATCACTTGAGAGCACTCACTAACTAATTCCATTTTGGCTGCTCGTTGTGTTACTGACAATACATACGGCTACAAATAAGACTTTCATCAACAACAAAGTCATTTTGCATCTCATTTCTGTTCTTTGAACTAAATGAGGTCAGATCGTGACCGTGATGTCAAATGCAGGGAGTGTTGATATTGTTGCCCAGCAATTTCTGACTCAAGATTTAATGAGGGGTTACAGGTGAGGCCCCTATAAACAGCACTCTGCTCTTAAGCATCCGACGTCAGGTCTCCCTGCACGTAAGAAGCTAATAGTGAGCTTTCAGGTTCACAGCAAAAAACACGGAGACATGATCAATAAGTCATTTGGCTGTTATCAGAATTTTTGACAAGCTAATTTAATTTGAATAATACAGAGTGTTATTCATCAATCAACTTGTATTTTTAATCATATTTCATGTTTTCCAGTAATATTTTTGAAATTTGTTGAGATCAAGTCACCACCCCGGGTTCATTCGAGTTGAGGAACCTGCATATATTGGAGGGAAAGGAGACGCACCCCGCAGTGCAACAGTGGGGAGACCGTGGCAGGTCTCATTAAGCCCCTAAATTATTTAGATTAGTTGAATGTAATGATCTGATTGTGGCAGCGACGCGGGACGGAAACAAAGAGGATGTCAATCTCCAGTCCTCCCTGACTCTGTCTGTTTTGCCCGTCATTGTCTTTCCATCGTTGTGAATGGAGAGAGACGCACAAAAGGGGAGAGGCAGAGCCCAGTGTTGAGCTGCAAACACACTGACAAGTAAATGAAATAATGCTCAGAACCCATCGATGTGGGAAGTACATTTGCGCTCTGGGTATTTTCACATGACCCATTTCTTTTTATTTTACATATTGCACATAATGAAATGTTGCCATCCTCTGAATTACTCTGAACAAAGCCGCTTTGCTTTGCTTTCACGGTATTGCCATGGCTCCAGACGGGAAAACAACTTTTTCAGTGGACGCATAATGAGGACGATTTTATTTTCTCGTGATACCATTGAATCGATTGACAGATTAGAAAACTATCCGGAAAAAGGCTGACAAGAAACATTATCCTGCACTAAAACTGTTTGCAGATGACAAACCCTACACTGTTAAAAATGTTCCTGTAAAATAACAGTAAAGAACTGGCAGCAGGGTTGCCATTATGTTACTGTAAAATTAACATTTTTTACTGTCATTAAAATTTACAGTTTTGTACCGTTATTGAAAAATACAGTATGGGACTGTTTATTTTTTTTATTACTTTCCTGTATAAAAATGGTGAAGAACTGGCAGCAGAGTTGCTATTGTGTTACTGTAAAATTAACATATTTTTACTGTCATTTTACAGTTTTGTGCTGTTATTGAAAAATACAACTTTGTTAAGATTACTTTCACAATGCTTTACAGTCAGTACTGGTTTGTTTAAAAATACATTATCAGTCTTCACTAAATTTACAAACTGTGAAGGGTCGCGGGGTCTGCTGGAGCCTATCCCAGCTGTCATCTGGCGAGAGGCGGGGTCCACCCTGGACAGGTCTCCAGTCTATCACAGGGCTAACACAGAGAGACAGACCCACACCTACGGCCAATTTAGAATCACCAATGAACCTAACCAGCATGTCTTTGGACGGTGGGAGGAAGCTGGAGTACCTGGAGAGAACGCACGCAGACACAGGGAGAACATGCAAACTACACACAGAATGGAACCAGTCGGCCCATGGATTCGAACCCGGGACCTTCTCGCTGTGAGGAATCAGTGCTAACCACCTCGCCACTGTGCCGAACAAACAGATCCAGCTTCCCATGTGTAGTTCGGGTTAAATTTCCCAGAATGCAAAAAATACAACATGATACCGTGATTTAGAAGGTTTGGATGAATGATTAGCGGTAAAATGCTGTATTTTAGGAAAACAGTATAGTTCTGTTAAAAGAACAGTAAATCACCAAAATTTCACAGTTTTTTGTTTGTATTAACAGTAGAGTGATGTATTCAAAAATAACAGGTTAATACTGTTGGAATTCTGCTGTAAATTATCTGTGGCATTCATAGCTACTGCACAATTACTTTGACTGTAATTTGCTAATTTGCTAATAATGAAATGTTAGAACTGTGAACAAACACTAGATTGTACCTATATTTTCAATATATATGAGTTAAACTTTAAGCATACGTATAGCTCCTATAAACAGCAAGACTGTAAGGTATTTGGCGTCCAGAGATCTTGGTATTGATCCTAGTTGTGCAATTTCAATGTAGGTTCAAAATCAATATATATATACTGTATATATTTTTAATTCTCTACATTCAAGCCTTATCGGTGGGAACATAATGCTTTTCCTTTACAGTTTGGGGGGGGGGGGGGGGGGATTCTCAGAAGAGTAGATGGGTTTGAGTTCCCTACATCTGAATGCACAATACATCTCCATTTCCCCTCAGGGGGGGAAAAAGGGCTGGCGAGCGCGCCCCCAGCTCTGCGCTTGCTAACAGAGTATAAAGTCACCGAGAGGGTAAAGATGTCTTTAAGCTCTAATTCCACCTCTCCCTGCGGATGCCGAAGGCCAGAAGGGCTGACAGTAAGGAGCGAAAAAGCTGGGTAATGACATCTAGTCTGCTAACGAGGAACAAAACACAAGCCAGGAAACGCCATAAATCCCCAAACTATTTCTTCTCGGCTTTCATCTGTTGTTTGCTTTCGTGTGTATGTACAGTACACAGTTTGCGAGCTAATTTTGATCTGGTGGCTGGGAGCTGAAGGGTTTGCAGGATGTGTGGAGCTTAATTTTCTGTCTCTGCTCTTTGGCTGTGCGCTGTGCCGTGTGCACACGCATACTGTTATTATACTTCTGCATCTAAAGACTCCAATCAAAGAATAAAGCCGTAGGAAGAAAACATAATATACAGGCATTGCTACTAAGAAACTAAGAAGTAGGACACACACACAAGCCAGCAGTGAGCATCTCCGACTTATACATGATGCAAAGTGAGCGCCAAAGCCAAGCTGAAGAAGCATGCTCCATGGATTTTCCACCCTCTGGTGATTTTCCTACCAAAAACACTTCAAACTTACAAGTAGAGCAGAGGAAGGAAGGCAAGGAGACAGATAGTGCATGCACGTGTTTTTGTATGCACTTGTGGGCATGCATGTTTCCACATCTGCTCATGTCCCAGTTAGTTCTGCGAGTCCAAAAAACAAAAAGTGTTCTAGAACAGAGTCACGGCTCGGGTTTCAAAGGTAATGCCCGCGGCCGCTCCGCTCTTTCACTGGAGCAGAGTGGAAGGCCGCTCTCTCATCTGCGTCCGGTACCTCCAACGCCAGGGCACATTAATCATTAGGCCTTTACGGTTTTGTCCTTGTTAAACAATTCAGTCGAGTCTCGCAAAACGCAGGGAGAATTAAGCTCCTGGTATTGCAAGAGGAGAGGATGTCAGCGGCAAAAGAGAGAAATGGATTAGTGGATGTGGTCCATGTGCCTCTGGCAAACTGTCTTGAGCCGCGTTGTTTACATTTAATGCTCTTGGACCTCGCAACGGCCGGCTGGAGGAAAGTATTGAGTGACTGAATAAAACATAACCTCATGAGCTCAACTTCGCATCTTGGCAGACAGACAACACGGCACTATGCATAAACAGAGCGCGCTCAGACTAAAAAAACAAATGAATTAAAAACGAATATATATATTTTTTTTAACAAAAGCATTCGCAAGCACGCGCAAGGGAGCTAACCTTGAGCGGAGAGAGATCTCACAGAAATGACTCTGACTCTGAAACTGTTTCAGTATCAGAAAAACTCGCCTGACTTAATCAATGACTGGCGCTGAATGTGAAGTGCTCCGATTTTCGAGTCTGCGGCGCAGCGATGAATGCATATTCGCCTTTGAAAGACAGCCCGGCATTTGTTACTTAAATGGCGAGCTTCTGATAGTATCTTGATCAATTGCTCTATTAGTCAGAATCCATCGAGGCTCAGCACAGATAAAGATATGCACGGAGAGGAGTGGGGAGGAGAGGAGTGGAGAGGAGAGGAGACAGAACTTTAACCATTTTATTTAAATCATACGCACAGCTCCCAGTCTGTCATCTTGATTATAAAAAGGCATGTCCGCAGATGCGGAAAAAACCCAAGGAGACACGGACCAACAGACACAACGTCAGACGGGCATTCAACTCTTTAAAGCTTGGCCGTGTAAAGACTGCATCCTCGTCCGCCAGCTGTGTCTCTGCGCAGGTGTGCTGCAGTAATTCGTTTCCTTTTTAACAAAATGTAAGCAGAGGAGGGGAAATGTAGAAACATTACGGTCCTGAGACACTAATCGTTCCTGAATGATTATCTGTATAGTACATAACCACACGTTGCACGGTCATGCAGCAGTTGTTTGACTACTTTAGGAGGGCAATAGAGTTTGAGTGTGTGGAAAAAATCAATTAATGTCAGCCATAAACCGCTGAATGACAGATACAAATGAGTTAATTTAATGGTTCAACGTCAGACTAATAAACCGACCCCTCTGGACAGCGGTGTACCTGTCTGGGTGTTCTCTCTGATTTACTCCTGCACCACTCCCAGTCCGTCAGCTCGATCTTCCGACACTCCTCGTGCGACAGCCTCCTCTCGGGCCCCTCGAACACCGACGACGTGTCGATGAGATTGTGATCCTGCTCGAGGTGATGAGGAGGCAGCAGAGGGACGCAGCGGAAGCCCTCGCCGTCTCCGCGGTCCTCGTGGGGGAGTGGAGGACAATCAGCCAGCGCCTCCCCTCCGCCGGCCACGGCTTCCAGCAGAGGGTCCGCGTGACAGGAGCTGTCCGCGGGGCGTGTGGTGCTGAAATCAAAATCAGGCCCCAGGCAGGAGAGCCCGCCACTTTCTAGTGCATCGAGGCGAGTGTTCGGAAAGTCACAGTTGAAAAGGCTGTGATAAGCAGGCTTCTCATCTGGAGGAATGCTAGGCGGCATGGCGGCATGTGACAGCTTGTACACTCCATAGCCTTGTTGGAAGGAAAGGTTGAACTCAAATCTTCTTTTCATTGCTGTGAAAAGAAGGCAGTTGGGTATAATTTTACTATAGCCTCACTGCAAGAAACCTTTTAGCCTCTAACTCAACATCAGCGTGGGGAACTTGCTCAGGGTTTTACTGTGGAAACAACCCACACCCGATTGTGCATTTATATTGCTTTATCATGTACCTTCGTGCGTCGGATCCCGTTTGCAGTTAATGAAGCATCCACACGGCATGTGGATCCAGCGCTCAGACAGCACAAACAGCGGGGTGACCGCGGGGGCAAGCAGGGTGAGGAAGAAGCTCAGGGTCTCCAGGGAGGAGCTGCGCGCGTTCACTGCGTGGCGCACCAGCACCAAAGTCTGCGAACGTGAGAGGAAAGGGGAAATTAATTCACAGACGAGCCGGTGATTCAATATGCATGAGGAATGGGTGGGAGGGAAACACATGAATGAAAAGAAATTACACAGACTCTTCACCCGCACTGGCTTTTATCGCTCCCCGCATTCTCGTGTTTCGCCTTCAAACGCGCCAGCCAACATTTGCACTATTGCACTGTGATTGAAGACGCTAAAATGATCATTAATGTGTTCTGCATGAGAAAATGAAAGTATTTTTATGAACCGCGTTTTGCAGCCATTCAACAAGTGCATCCTTCTGCTGAGACTGATTTTAAAATGTAAAGACACTGCAGCTCAACTACAAACACAGCCTATGTGAAGCAAGAATCTTCTTTTGTTTTTAACTACGACGACAGCGACAATATGCTAATCCCCGGGAAAGCAAAGGTCATTGGAAATTCATAGCATTTCTGAGCACTGATATCTTGACATTTTCTGTATTCATCACCCCACCAGTGCTGTTTCAGGATGGGAAGTTTGGAATGCCAGTTCTGTTTGTCCATTACTGCCTGCCTGCTGCACAGAATTTTATTACCGAGGCTGGAGTTTTTGTTTGAGCAAGTGCTGCAAGAAAGGTTACAACACTTGTGCAACAAGCACAGAAAAGTATTTCGCAATGCACCTCGGTGCTCGCTGCCCTGAGGTAGCTTTGGATAAAACCTGAGATCTGCTGTTGTCAGGGACTTTAAGGAAAGTTAAATTAATAAAAACCCGCATCACTACATGGAAGCTTGTTGTGAATATCAGTGAATATGAGAGACAGCCAACCAGGATGAGATGTATAAACAGTCCACATTATAAAAACCGTATAACTTATGGCATATAGCTGCATGAATGTTTAGAAATTTATGAATGCAATGATTTTTTTAGTCCTGTGCTACATTCGAGGCCCTGTTATTGGGTTTGTGCAATGCAGTGTCTCTTTGTTACACCTGCGAGATGTGAAACGTATCCATTAAAGGTTCTTTTGGGTAAAATTCACAGAGCAGAATCACAGATCTGCTTTTCCTACACACTATAAGCAGCATGTGTTTGGTTTTATTCAAGATTCAGTCTTGAAATCTTAGTGATGTGAGGTTGTTCCAAAACCATGAGACATTTCCACTTCTTTAGATTTCTAGACATAAGCATCAGAGCAAAATGGATCATAACTTTTCAATAAAATAAATCATAAAATGGGGAGCACTGGGGATTCAAACAGAACTACAGGGTGGAGGGGTTTTCAGAAAACAAACAAACATCCATATCTTACTATATTAAAGGGTTCTAAAAGTTATTAAGTTGTTGCTTTTGGTTTCAGCACCTCACCATTTTGCTTTTATCACGCTGCTTACCATCATTGGCATCCACAAAATAACTCGCAGGACCGCCAGGATCATGGAGAAGCGCTTTTGTGCAAACACGACTGGTGTGTCCACGACAGCAGATGTCCTCTCCCCGCTGACGCACACTGGGGACAAGCCGCTGTCCTCTTTCTCCCTGAGCTCTGTCCCGCAGGAACTTGGGCTCAGCTCGTTGTATGCGCCGAAACTTTTGTTCAGGCTGTCCCGGGAAAAGGACTGCAGATCGCACAGGGGAGTGGAGCCGCTCAGGCCCCTCGCCATCTCCACATAGCTCGGGTACAGCAAAGTCCTCTGGGGCTCTCTGGAGCACAGCAGCTGGTAGGTGAGCGGGATGAAGAAACACAACAAGCCGCAGAAGCACAGGAAATATAAAGAGAAGAGCAGCAGGATGTAAAAACTGTCGCTCTCCGGGAAACACCCGAGAGAAGCTGGCGTAAAGCTGCCCCATCCGCACAAAGGTAACACACTGACGGCCAGGCTGACCGCCCACACACCGGCAACTGCCCACAACACTCTTAAGGGCCGGCGGACAGACTGAAGCACTCCAAATCTCTTGGTGACATAAAAAGTATAGGCTGCTATTAGGCAAGCCTTCATATTGCTAGAAACACCCTGGAATACGTACAGAAGTCCAGATAAAGTGCACAAGCTGCCCGACCCTTCACTTCCATCCGTCTCCCACTGAAGGAGCATGAACAAGGAGAGGGGGACAACGCTGAGGAGGTCGTCCACCGACATGGAAGCCACAATGACACACAGAGAGGTTTTTCTCCTCATCCGGAGGAGAGAGAGCAACGAATACACACCTCCGACCAAGGTAACGGCGGCGATAGTTACGCACAGACCGAAAAGCAGCAGGCGGATTTGCCTCTCCATCTCGGTGGGGTCTGTCGTGTCGTAGGTGACCGTGGAAAGGTAGCTCTGGTTAGGCGCCGGGGAGCTGTCGTGCGTCGTGGACATCCTCAAAGTGGATCAATTTCTCGGTCTCTTTTGGCACTTTTAATGGGTCAAATCTGACTCATTCGCTTGTAAAGTGGAAAAATGGCACAACACGCGCAGCATCTTTGTAAAAAAAAACAAAAACAATCGGACGATGAGCGAACATCCTTCCCCTGATCCAACCGGGAACGCACGCGTAACTAAAGCTCTCCGGTGCCTTGGACGTGGAGCTCGCTCGCGTCTGCAGGCACTCGTGTGCAGCGCTCGACCCGCGCTACCAGAGCACCTCTCGCTTTCCAGCTGCTGATTTACGCGCTGTCGTCATCACCGTTCACGGCAATCACTGGGTTGGGGCGGGGTGGGGGCGAGGGGGGGCAAAACGCCTGAACGCAGCCTGCTACTACCACCGTCTGCATGGAGATGCTCCGATTCATTGCATTTCTTTTCATTTGTGTCGGAGGTCATGCCAATACCCACCCTGTGAGTCAGGGACATTTAACTGAATACAAACGAGATTTTTTTTAGTTTTTTTAGTTTTTTGTTTTCCCCTGCCAATGCAGATTTGTGTTTGTGTGTAAGAGGCCCATCACTTTGTGGCTAATTCCATTTGGAAACCAAAAAGACCATCTCTCGTTTGTCTGCGCGAGCCAGTTTCAGCAGGTTGGCTTTCATTGTTCTGTTTTCAAAGCTTAATTGAGTCAGGAAACTGAATGCCAGGGCTAAAATAATAAGGGAAACATTAAATTAGATAGCACTGGAGTGGTATCTCGTGACTACGTTGGGCTTGAGGCTCTCTCAGGACAGACTAAGTGCATGTGTTTGCATTTAGTTAGTCTGTGATACTTGTGTCCCTGTGGAGAAGCAGTCAGAACGCAAGAGGCCATTAAAGTTACAGAAGAAAACCATCCTTGCATGTCCCATCTAAGTGGAAGCTGTGCAACAGAAGCACACGTTCATCTCGTTTGTCACCAGATGCATTGCGATTAAACAGTTTGTACTTTTTATTATCCATGGATTAGCAGGATAACACTGGGAGGTGCAACCAGGTATATACATATAAAAGAGCCTGTTAAGCGGTATGCAACACTTTGCCTGTGAAAGCCAGTGTGTGTCCATGTCTATGTGTGCGTAAATCCTATGCACTGCCATGGCATTGGCCCTGTCTCATCCTTCCCTCTGGTGTTCAAGGATTTTCAGGCCTGCTCAGTTTGTTTTGCTGGTTCATGGGTGCTCATTTATCCTCATGGTGGCCCATAGATAAAAATATCACTCCATGTGCTGTGCCACGTTCATACTTCCGGATAGACTTTTGGACTCGTGCCCTTTTATGTCCATTTATTTTTACTCCTAGATTTCCCGCTCACCGTGTGATATCATTATCTGTGGACGCTCTTTCGGCCACGTGCGCGTATCGATGCGAATGCGGACGCGGAGCGTAAGAGCATCTGTCTCCAGGTCTTGTAATTAAATTATAGTTTGGGCTAAGTGACTTACAGCCAGTTTAATGAGTCAACTCTCTCCGGGGCCACGAGGGCGCAGAGGGGAAACAAGAGGACAAAAACACAATCCACAAGGGTGCATAAATACACACACAGACCGGCAGAGCTCAGCGTTACACATCAAGGTGACCTACTGTGTGTGTGTGTGTGTGTGTGTGTGTGTTTCCACATATTACATGCCATCGTTAGTTCATGTGTGCACAAGGTGAGTGCAGCTCTGTAAAGATTTCCACGGCGCGTCGGTGAGGGATAGAGTAAATGTAATGAAACAGGATCTGTTAGGGAATATGAAAAGCTAACACTCTGTCACAACACATCCCATCCCATCTATTAATGGAACAAAGACTCAAAACACATTTTTATCACGGCAGTCAGACGAAGGGATGGAAAGGACGGGACGCGTCGCTGAAAAATAATGACCATATGATAAATGTGCTAAAGGTATGTGTTGCTTTAGATGAGTTATTGAAATCCTCATACACCGATCAGCCACAACATTAAAACCACTGACAGAAGAAGTTAATAACATTGACCATCTTGCTACAATGCAATGTTCTTGCTGGGAAACTTATGGACCTGGCATTAATGTGGATGTTACATAGACATGTAGCACCCACCTAGACCAGACCAGGGACCCACACCCCATAGCAAGGACACTCCTTGATGGAAGCAGCCATCCCCAGCAAGATGCAGCCTGACACAGACACACACACACACAAAAACGTTTTAGGTGTTGACCTGGCCTCCAAATTCCCAAGATCCCAAACTGATCAAGTATCTGTGGGATGCACTGGATGTACCAGCAACATTTTATTAAACAAGAGAGGTGTTTTTGTCAATTTTATGCTCAGTTTTGATTCGATACGGTCTGATCAATAAATGATTTACATCAAATGTAAATTTAATTTCTCTCGGGTGTTTCTAACGGCCATGTTCTGCTTGATGAAAGAAACATGTCTCTACTTCTGCAGGCAGACACACATCAAGGCCTTCCTACCTGACACTAACTGAGGACTAGTGTAAGGATAAGCAGAGTTTAGTTACCTGTGCAAACCTGTCTGACAACCACTAACAGCAGTTCCCATTAATTTTGCATCATGTATTTTATACTACTGTCTGTAGAATGAAGCCTGTTGGTGACCGACGTCGTCCTTGCGTTAAAGGTCTATCCATCTATCTATCTATCTATCTATCTATCTATCTATCTATCTATCTATCTATCTATCTATCTATCTATCTATGTCTGTGGAATGAAGCCTGTTTGTGGCCGGCGCCGTCCTTGCGTTAAAGGTATTTCCTGACATTTCCAGTCTCCGCAGTCATTGCTGTGTCAGCTTCAATAAACATTAAATGGGGCTTCCTGAAGCCAAACTAAACGACATGAAAAGTAATGAAGCAAGAGTTTGGATTCGCCAATTACAGCCTCTTACAACATCTAATAAATCGTTCATCTGTAATATTGGCTTGGAAATGAAAATGAGACCATGGGAAAGATATGGAGTTGAACCTCGTGGTGTCTCCTCCGCAGTTCATCAGGAGCATGAAATGGAAGGAGCTAATCAGTGATAGATGGCTGTAATATGTTGTACAAACACCCCTTCAAGTTTATTAATAATGCACCGCGTTGCACGTGTGCTCATGTAGCCGCATACGTGTTCGTGCAAATCGCGCTGGCATTAATGGGCTGCTTACTGGCCTCTGTTGGAGCGTTTTCAATTCATCACAGTTTGTAACCTCAGATTTTTTTGAACTGCCCTCACTGCCTCCAAACACATATCCGCCCGCACCTGCACGCACGCACACACACACGCATAAACACACACCCACAGCATGCGCCGCCGCCTCTAAGTGCATCATTATCCTAAGTCACATCAAATATTAACGAAGCAGCACTTGACACAGAGATACAGAGACAGAGAAACAGAATGGAAGATTATATTTGCATAAAGGAGGGAAATAAAACTGAATGAGGAAAGGAAGATGAGTAGTTAGTGCCATGAATTTATAATGGCTCAACTCTTAATTGTGAGCCGAGGTGCTTCTTTTGGGGGCGCAGCATGTAAAATATAGACAGTGCATGCTGGAGCTGTTAAACCGCTGTTTTTTTTGTTCTTCTTCTTCTTCTTAAAAGAAGAATCAAAGTGTGCTTGATGTAATGGGTAAAAATAGCACACCGCTGACAAATCAGTGCAGCGCAAGCAAAAGCACATATAGGCCTAAAAGAGATGCCTGCATGATAAAAATAAATGTTTTCATACTGGAACAGTGAATGAAATGGCTTTGTTTGAGGATAAATGTATTCCTTCTGGAAGTGAAGTCGTGGGAAAACCACCACCACAAGCCTAAAAAAAGTTTATTGCGTCACGAGCGAGCGAAAAGAAAAATCTCAGCGGAGACCAAAACAGAGCTAAAACCTGAATGCATGTGGGGCTTAGATTTATTAGGTGATCCTAAACTGGTCCAATGGATGCTGGAGTATTCAGCTGTTCTGAAAAGTATAAACTTGGACGTGGTGGCCGGGTGTCTGCCGACGTGTTCCAGCCACATTCAAACAACAATCCGTGCAGCTCGTAGCCGACATTCACCGCGTTCACTGTGACATAAACC
This sequence comes from Chelon labrosus, assembly GCF_963514085.1. Taxonomy (NCBI): domain Eukaryota; kingdom Metazoa; phylum Chordata; class Actinopteri; order Mugiliformes; family Mugilidae; genus Chelon; species Chelon labrosus. Next base: position 19,269,587 of record NC_140346.1, read on the forward strand.
GCACATTGTGTAGTGTATTCTGTCTGTGGAGCACACGGTATTACGTGCCGCTCCGGGAGATAGGAGCGTAAATTATTAATCGGAAAAAGGTTATCAGGAAAAATCTTTTCTGTTGCGGAGAATTTTCTTTTTGCAGTCTGTCAATAAGTTTACTAAGGGCTCTCGCTGGAACAGTAAATAGTCACATTTCTGTATGGAATGAAAATACATGGTAAAAGTTTTGCCTTGCCAAATGAACAACGTATGTTGAATCTTAAAGGGGAATTGCCGTTTTTTACAACTTGGACCTTATTTCTGGCCTAACATACGAACGTTTACTCACCTATATAACTTTGGTGTCATTTGGAGTCGTTCGGACGATATTTAGATCTGCATATATCCATATAGTGGGAGTGACTGGGGCACCGAAACGCAGCCTCTAAATAACGCATTATCTGCCGCGAAACTCGTTCATTTCACCAGTATTTTGTTATGATACGCTAGAGCTATTCTCCGTTGAGTCCAGAGTTACCTGTTGTCTGTAGATTGACCTTTTAACCTCTGACCTGGATGATGCCATCTCTTGCACGCACCCCCGCTTATGATGGACGTCCTTACCGTTTTGAGCCAGAGTATGAGGAGCTCGTTGAAAGGAGGATGCAGGGGCAGAGAGAGGAACAGCTGGCCAAAGAACAACAAACCGATGCACGTCCGCGAATAAATAACAGGTAACTCCAGACGCAACAGGGAATAGCACTAGCGTATCATAACAAAACATTGGTGAAATGAACGAACGCCTCGCGGCAGATAATGTAATAAAATAATTTATTTAGAGGCTGGGTTTCGGTGCCCCAGTCACTCCCACTATATGGATATATGCGGATCTAAATATCATCAAGTTATATGGATGAGTAAACATTCATATTTTATGCCAGAAATAAAGTCCAGGTTGTAAAAAAACGGTAATTCCCCTTTAATTCGTTATGAATTAAACTGGATTTTGAAACATATTTGTCTGGACATTATTATTTTGGAAGTGGTTCAAGGTTATGAAAAGAAGCAAGAAGCAAGGTCGCCGTCAGGAGTGTCCGTCACCGTCAGCTCCTCCATTTCAAATATCAAATGTCAGAAACTCAAACATAAATCAAAACATTCAGTTTCGCGGTTGCACGTCACAGTGGGATTGAAACTGACAGCATAAAATTGAATTCAGTTTGGCAATTCTTACACCATTTTTGGCCCGAATTCTTACGTCCATGGGGATGTATCTCTGCAGAAAGTGTGCAGACACCCATCTGTGTGCACATCAAGGTCTGCCATCTATCATAGATGAGGCAAGTGCGATGGAAGGACATACCTTTGGGCATACTCCCATTACATATTGATGTATTTACTATATAAAAATAAAAAGCAGCAGTAATAAAACAACGGCGAGTGCAAGAACTTGTTTCTTCGTTGAATGTGTTGCCAATTCAAGGCAAGCCCGGCTGACCGTCAGAAATTCTTGTCAGACCACGTACAATTCCCAGCACCTGTTTCCACGGAAACAATGACAGTTCATACACAAACACCTTTTGCTCTCTGCTCTTTCTCCCTCTGCTAGTTTTTCCTTTTTCTTTTTTACTCTTTCGCACAAGCGCGCACACGCGCTAGCATATAGCGAGCATCAGCACTAATTGGCTGAGTTTGAATGTTTATTTTATACTTTTCCAAATGAGCTGTGAAAGTGGCTAATGGTGTACTCAGAGAGGGTTAAGAGAAGGTGACGTCCTCGTCAGTGAACCGACCTCTGCTGCACATTGCTCTCGGCCACAAAGAATATTTTTTTGAGGAGGAAGGAGTCCGTTTGCTGCCTGCCGACTGCAAATAACTGAAATTCAGTTTTAACAGAGGTGGAGTTAAAACAGGTAACACCTTTCGAGTGAGGAATAACATCCCTCTGAGTAATTCAGAGCTTTTGAAGGAGATTCAGATGAGCTCGGCTGATTTGCATTTGCAAAGGATTTTGCCTCATTTGATGAGCTGAATCAACTTTAACGCACCTGGTGGAAATGATGAAAACAAGGAAGAAGTCATCATGTCATTTACAAGACATGATGAGCATGAAAATGATGAATATTCCAATCCGGGTAAAGACCCACTCCGATCAGGCATAACATTATGACCACCTTCCTAATATTGTGTAGGTCTCCCTTGTGCCTCCAAAGCAGTTGTGACTCAGTTCTGAATGTTGTTAGTGGGGGCCTTTAAGTCCTATGTGTTGAGGAGAGGGGTCTCTGTGGATCATCCCACAGATACTTGATCAGTTTGGGATCAAGTGAATTTGGAGGCCAGGTCAACACCTTGTGCTGTTTTTCATGTTTTTCTGAGTTCCTAAAGCGTTCTTGTGTGTGTGCCTGTGTCAGGCTGCATCCTGCTGGGGATGGCTGCTGCCATCAAGGAGTGTCATTGCTGTGGGGTGGGGGTCCCTAGTCTGGTCTCGGTGGGGGGTACATGTCTAAGTAACATCCAAAAGAACACGAGATCCAAACGTTTCCCAGCAGAACGTTGTATTGTCACAAGATGGTCAATGTTATTCACTTCTCCTGTCATAAAGGTCATAATGTTATGCCTGATCGGTGTATAGGTAACTTTATATTAGAGAGTGTGCGTCACCAACGTTGTAAAACACCAAATAGAAAAGGATATCTTTTGGTAGAATGGTGTTCATCCCTCCAGAAGAGTTTTGGAGAGTCTAAGACAAGGAGTACCAAAGTTGTTATGATTGTCCAACACCTTTCCTGAAGGTGGCTTTACCTTTAATTTGTCACCAATCTTGAGGTGCTCTTGGCCAAATCCTCCTTTGAACAATGTATTTTTTTCTGTTCAAGGGAATCAGTGTATGGGCTTTCTTTCCTGCAAAACTCAATGAATAACTTGAAACAGTTTTTTCAAGCTCATGAATATAGCCTCATGAATAATCAGTTTATGGTCATTATAATGCATTTGTGTTTTTGTTTTGTTTTTGTTTTTGTTAGTTTTGTGGATTAAAATTCGGTTTAGCGCAAAAAAATCTATTTATAGAAAGAAGAGAGAAGTGTGCAGTGCCGATAATGCATATGGATATATGGTTCATATCAGAGTAAATATACATGGACTGTAATGATTAAAATACTTTGTCGTAAAACATGGTTGGATAGATGCTGCAGGCCGATATATAACTGGACACTGTTACCACAACACGTGTTAATTTTAGCACACTATTTTTTTTTTTTTTTGCTTTTGCGACACCGTCACTTTGGTCAGAGTCTGTTATTTTAAAATGTGCTCTACAAGTAAACTGACATATCCTTACAAGCAGTGCATTTTCACCATTTAACTAACTTTTTTACCATTTAATTTAATGAATAGCCATTCCATGATTTGCTCTTTCCGTGTTTCTGGATACTACTGTGATTTCATATACCCTATAGTAAAGTTTGTCATCCTGTGTAAAGTGGTCACAAGTTAAATTTAAGGGGTTATAATATGGCGTGAATTAGAAGACGAAAGCCAAAAAAAATAACATTTCCACAACTGGATTCAGCTTTATTTCGGAGAGCCGCAAGCCTAAAAGGATGTGTACCACTGCCTCATTCAAATCTATCTTGTCCATGTCCTTGCTGGAATCACTCATTTTATTCATAGTGTCCTTAAAAAGACCTCATGCATCTGAAAGGAAGTGATGGAGGGCAAATGTGCAGTCTTTGGTTTTTCCACTTGAGTAATTTTAGAATAACATTTTAAACTGCAAAGGCTGAAGATACTTCTTGGAAACCTTGAAGCATAGTTTTTGCACAGATGTGCAATGTGAACAGGAGGAAGCGTGTCCCACAGAGTTTCTTCTTTGTCCACCAGATGGACCTGTTGCACTGCGGAAGAGCTCGCCTGTGTGACGGATCAGCTGTGACCTAAGTCGAACAAAACCAATAATGGATCACTCAGGAGGAACCAGATATCCAGAATGTCGCCTAAAGCCGGCATGAGCTGAATACAGCGAGAGATGTATAACAATATATTTGTCTTATGAACTCATTCCTGCTTCCCTGCCGGTGTTACGTGCGGGACCTTGGTGCCGCTGTGCACATCCAGACTATGGGATCCAGTACAGTTTCAGGTGGGTCACTCCTGCAGGGACAGAACGCATCGAGGCATCTGACTGTGAAGAAATGTGACAAATTAGCTTTCTGTTTCTTTAACCGTCTCTCTCCGTGATCTCCAAACTCCATCACAACAACCTGCACCACGCTAATCAGCATAATGAATTCTTCCAGCATGCCTGGCTTAATGGAATCAATTACTTGTAGAATTGGAAAAAGAAAAAAAAAAATGCCAAGAAAAAAACGAGCACAGGATGGCTGCAAGGAGGACGTTAAGGGAGCCTACGTATGTGGTCATTTCTCTGCATAGAAACTGGTGATAGTAAAATGTCATTTGTTTTCTTTCTTATTGGATTGAACGACGGCTTTAAGTGAGCGAGGAGAGGAGATAAAAGGCGAGCATAAAAGGGAGCTGATGTGACAAGCCCATCTGTTTTTCGTTCGTGCACATGCATGGCTGCATGTGTGTATGCACGCACCGGGTCTTTCTCCCCTCTTCCCTGCCCATGTGCTCGATGTGTGTGTGTATATTTCTTCGTTAATGAGCAGACTAGAGATTTTCATTAAGGCCCCATTAGTACCTCCTGTTCCCTCCGGGCCCCATCTCACTACTGTGCTCTCATTCATTCTTCTGATGCAATAACCATGGAGAGGCAGAGAGCGAGAGTGAAAACAGACATGCCTCACTGTCACAGGAATTCAGCAAACTGCAATATATCTGGCACCACTTTTCAAATAAACTGACTCATTCGGACTTTGGGTATTTCGGCAAAAACAAAAAACAACAAAAACAGCAGCAGCGCGTCAGCTCGAAATGAGGCAGAAATGCAAAGAGGGATGGAGAAAATGATGAAATATTAGTTTTCACTCAAGAAACATTTCTGTATTACGCGTCTTAACTGACGGGCCAAATGTCTCAATTATACAAAGCAAACAGAGCGTGTGGGACCGAGGCCTGGTTCAGGGAGGCTTTCCATGACTGACATCTGTGCAGTAGCTTGGCCGTCGCCCACACGCCGCTGACAAGCATGGCTGGGCAAACTTTTAAAAACCTTTCAAGGAGCCGTGCTATCAAACTAGAGCACTCTTCAAAACACAGTGGAAGGGTAGCGACTCCCCTTACAAGTTAACTGGCAGCAGATTTCATCTTGGGAAGTGTGTTTTCAATCTTGGTCTTTCCAAGCCAGCGCGCATCTAAGACAGAGATGAGCAGTTTAAAAAAAAAATAAATAAAAAAATTGGCGCTGAGGTTAAAAAAAATAAATAAATTTCTTTTGAACATCACTAAAAATAACAAGTATGTTCCACCACAGGGGGTTAGAGCCAGGAATAGATGTTGCTGTGCTTTCATTAGAGAACATTAGAGGGCAGTGGCTTTACATAAAGCACCAAATCATGGTTACTGTTAACTAGTAAGCCTGTGCAGCCTACTGTGATTTATCATGATATCCTGACCTGTGGCATTATTTTCACTGCCCGTCACATGCACAGTTACCGCTGAGAAAGGTGGAAAATGCAAGCCGCAGTCCCCCGGTGCATCGAAAGTGGAAAACTGGACAACTTGTCCATGTCTGTGCTGACTTCTCAAAGACGGGCAGGGTAAAAGCATTTCCTGTCCGAGAATTGGGGACAGAAGGGAAGGAAGGAGAGGGGTGAGGGTGGGGGTGAGGGGGTTTGCAGAGTGTGTTAACCCAAACAGAAGTGTAGGAATGTCAGCGGTGGTCGACGGATCATGTTGGCACGATATGACAAATATTGCTCAAAACGCCACCAGTGTCAGCTGACAGAAAGCAGGACACCACACACACACACACACACAGGTGACCACATGAGCCAGGGCTATTATTCACAGCGACGTCTGTCACAGAATACAGTAGTTAGTCACACAGCCCAACCCCGTCCTCGTGATTCTCAGTGGACAAAACTCCCCCCTCCACCCCCAACCCAGGTCTCGGAAATCGGTCTAGACAGGCCTTATATTTTGATCATCAGCCACATTCATTCAAATCGCTTTTCAGTGTCGGGATTTGCATAAACCCCACAGCTGTTTTGGCATTGCTGTGTGCCCACGTTATGCCGTGCCTAGATTCCTGCTAAAACACGTGGCGTGGTGGTAAGATATGAAAGATACGAAACATTAGCAAACAAGAAGTGCATTGATATTTCACCTATAGTTGTGTTTATTTTTTATAATCTAAGACATGACATATAAGGTTGTCTATGGTTACAAGAGGTTTTGGCACATCTGCATGCTTCTGTCCCGTTTTAAGAGAACGTTGGCCGAGAGGCTTCTTGAAAAAAATACAAGTCCTTGCACAGACCTCGTATGTACCGATTTGTTAGAAACATTTAAAACATGAAACCATTTGTACTGAATGATTTGTGATTTGTTCCTGGAAGGTCAGCAGTTACGCCATCAAATCAGCAACAGTCTCGCAGATCAACAACATGTTCTTTTTAATGGCTCGCTTCTGATCTGTGAAGGACGAGAAATTGATTTATTAACCGTTAAAGCTTCATACCTGCATCGATCAGGCACATCATTATGACCACCTTCCTAATATCGTGTAGGTCTCCCTTGTGCCTCCAAAACAGGACATGGGCCTTCTGAGCGTGTACTGTGGTGTCTGGAAACAGAATGTTGTTAGTGGGTGCTTTGGGTCCTATGGGTTGAGGGGAGGGGCCTCTGTGGATCATCCCACAGATACTTGATCAGTTTGGGATCTAGTGAATTTGGAGGCCAGGTCAACACCTTGTGCTGTTTTTCATGTTTTTAGAGTTGTTCCTAAACCGTTCAATGTTATTCAATTATTCAGTGTTGTGGCTGATCGGTGCATTTCAGTAGTTTTGTTTTGGATTTGTAAATGTCTTTGAGCAGTTCTCAGTGTACGCAGTTCTGCTTTTAGTACAGTCAGTTTAATCTTTCCTGCTCCTTCATGGTCTAGTCGTTGCTCTTTCAATGCTTGTAGCACATTTCCTGAGGTGAAAGTCACTAATTCAAGATTCAAAGAGTTTATTGTGACATGCACAGTGTAATAACATGTTGCCGTCCACCTGAATGCCAATTTCTAACATAAAAAATACTGGAAACAGAATATAAAAAGATGAATATAATACAAAATAACTAGTGCAAATATCCATGTGCAAATGTGAGTGTAAACAAACTAATGCAGCCAACCTCCGTCAGATCATTTGTGTACTCAGACAAATCAGTATAGTGGGACACAGTCAAGTGGTTTATCAGTTTTTGAGAGCCCAGCACAGAGGTGTCACAGGGCAAGAGAACACACTCAAGAGAAGGCATGCTAAGTGGCCATGACTGATGAGGGCCATCTGAGATAATTCTTCTGGGTCTAGTTCAAACCGATTCAGGACGGCATACACACACGACCGACACAGATGCACATACTTCGGTAAATAACCAAGCAAATGAGCTATAATTCGGGAAATAATCCATATTTAATTTTTTTTAATGTGTCTTACTGAAACTCTCAAGGGAGTAATTCACCACGAGTATGGCTTAACCAATTTTAGGGCCATGCGTGCACACATGCAGGGGCGCATCGCCATGGCCAGCCAACCAGGAAATTGTTCTGTGAAATAAAACAAATTAAATGGTTCCACCAGATGGTTACCTTTTTGACATATTTTACAACGACAATCATAAACCTTCTTTAACCTGCGAAGGCACTACAGTGCACCGACAGTACTCCACAATACCCCCTTCCATCTACCCCATGACTAGTTTCTACTGGGGGTATAGAACAGGTATGTTTTTCCCTGGGGCCCCCTCAGAACCTAGGATCGGCACTGCTTACGTGGGACTGGGACCTGGCGAATTCTTGATAGCCGAGGTGCCTTGTCCTTGGAACAATGTGGAATCTAACGAGGAACACACAGTGTACTGGCCCTGAAGAACTCAGTCTGGAAAATTATCACACCAAGTCTGAGATCAAAGCTGCTGTAGCAGCATTCAACTTGACCTGCTCGACCTCAAGCTGTCAGCATGTGAGAGTCTTTGGAGGGACACGCCTATGTGTGTAAGTGTGCGTGTGCGTTCATGTCTCCGTGTGTGTGTGTGTGCCCACCTGCAATTTTTGGACCTGAAATTCCAGCCTAACTTGCACCCCCTACAGGCAGGAGACGTTACAGCAGAATCCGTTAAGAGCAGCAGGTTGAGGTGTATGGAAGTGGTCTGACAAAACATCTGCTGCCTGTTAAATTTGAGTGATTGAGTCTGCCAGTGAGCTACATCACTGATTCCTAAAAAAAAGGGTACTTGTACCCCAGGGGCTTCTTTTGTGTTTCCAAGGGGTTTGTGGAAGGATGAACTTGACTAATTTGTAAAAAAAAAAAAAAAACTAAAAAAAACTTGAAATTACAATTTGATTAAAAAAGAAAATGTCGGCAGTGAGCCACGAAATTAGATAAAGAAGAGGAGCCTTTAACCGTTTACCTGAAAGCAAAGAATAGTTGAAAGGGACAGCTAAATGTAAGAATCAGACGCATTTTGTTTTGTTTTAATAAAGGATCATTAACAATCAATAATGTAGGCTTGATTACCTGTAATACTGACGAAAAATAGTTTTGTCGTGATATGTAATAGGAAATAAAAGTTGAAATAGACACTTCCCTGAAGAGGAATGAAAAATAGTCAAAACGTGTTCTCCCTTCAAACAGATCTTGCGAGCTTGTGGTTGTGACACAGGAAAGCTTGGCGTTCAAGCGGTGACATCAGTCGTAAGTCGTAAGAGCACTGCTAGGCATTACTGGCGTCTAGAAGCCGTAGACGCATAGAACGGTTTAGCAAGATACTGTAAGAGCCTTTGAACCTTTCCTCTGACATGTTATAAACTTTGAAAGAAAACTCTATACAACTGAATTGTAATATATTAACTTACCACAAGAGGGGGCCATTTATGTGGACTTTTCTCCTGAATACAGTAAACCTGACCCCATTTGGAGCGTACATGTAGCATAACAAAAACATGGCCGAAACATCAACGCTCTTCCTCCAAATGGAATTTTACTGTATTGATCAAAGCACTGACTGTTAAATTGTACAAAAATGGATTGTAATGTAATTTAAAGTAGCTTTAAATGAAATCAAATCATCACATTTGAGATGTCACAGGCGGGTTGTTGATGAAGAGGCACTGGTTCTCATACGACAGGCGTGTGTGACTACACTGGACTAAAAGAATTGGGAATCACTGACAGTAGAGTGCAAACCAGGTCTGAAATTATTGCAGTCTAAAGAAAATAGTTTTTTATGTGATAATTACATCTAAAAGTGAATCTTCTTACTTCAAGTTAACAAGGGCATGCAACGCTGTCTGCCCCAGAACAATTTTTCATCCAACCACTAGGGGGCCTAAATGTTACAGATAGGCCACTTGGGGGCAGCAAAATAACACATAGTTATTATGACCCATAAAATGGCTAGATTGACGCTGACCCTGAAAAAAAAAAAAATGCAGAAATTTTGTAGTACAATACACTGATGAAAACTTGATCTGCGGTGTGATTGTGCATTCAACAAAACACTAATTTATTAGTCAATACATTACATGCTGGTACATGTTCTAGGTGCAGCTTAATGCTGTAACCTGATCTGCTTATTTCCACAGTTTACCTCCCAATCGTTGTGGTGAAAAACAAAGTAGATGCCCCTCCAAAGTTGTGAATGTATGAACGTGTTACTGTGCAAAACATTTAGCAGTGGTTAGGAATGATTTGCTGTTTTACCCATCCAGCAGACAAAGCAACATTTTATCATCTACGTTTCTTTTAAGTCCTTGGTTTTCATCATCTTCTTAGAAACATGTCTGTTGCTGAAGATGTTAAATGCCCCGTAACCTTTTTCCGTCTGCTGTTTGGTGCTGGGCAAGTAGCATGCAAATGTTTTTCTTTCAAAGTTTTGACACTTGTTTAATCTGGAAGTCATAACGGTAAAAGTACTGAGAGCGAACCGAAAGAGAAAAAGCCTGAAGGGCTGAAACAGCAAACTGAAAGATGCTGCAACATGTTGAGCCTTTTCTTCCATGACAATAAGCAGCCCCATTCATGTAAGGATGGTCACCTGATCCACTGTTAATTGTAAATTTCCAGTTTGAAAACTGACGACGTGAGAACTTGCTGAGTACATGAATTTACCCAACACTGTTCTCAGTATGGTCTGGTCGCTTTCAACACGTACTGGCACGCACAAGATGAAAGGACGGGACAGTTCCACTGAACTTCTTACGGAAGTATGTGACAGCATAATGGGCGCAATAAAGGCTCCAGATTTATGTTGCATTTGTGTTTCACTGTTAATATACATCTTTAAGAATGCGTATCAAAGCAGAATCGTGCACATAAGTTTATCTGATCGACACGGGAGGCTTTTGAAACATTCCGTTCCACATCAGCGGCATCTACGCTGTCAACCCGCCGTGGCAGAGCAAGTGGGGACATGTGAAGAGGGTAATTACTGATTCAGGAAAGGAAATGTTTTTTGCATTGTTACCGTGTTCATGACAACTGACGGTAATCACGAAAATAATGACGCGGGCGGGCAACGCTGGAAGATGCTGAAAAGAAAGACAGGAGATGTTTGCCCCACTTGTGCAATTCAAACGTAATTGGAATAACCATCATTGCAAAACCATCTCTGCACGAACAACAAATATAATTAAAAAAAATAAAATAAATGGATATGTTAACATGTGTTGACAAATATGTGGTGTGTTAATGAAAAAGGCTCAACAAAAGGCTCTGCAAGGAGGCTCGCTGTTATAGTCAGCACATGTTTTAGTGAAATTAATAGCTGGGATTGGACACGTAGTGATTATGGTTGAGGTGGCGTAAAGCTCCAGGGAGTAGATGTAAGCAAACTGCTAAAACCATGTTTGTGTGTGTGTGTGTGTGTGTGTGTGTGTGTGTGTGTGTGTGCGCGAGTAAGGAGAACATTTGTCCTGGCAGCCTTGCTTTGATATTGCGCCTGCTTCCCATGTGAGCACTTTGCTAATGTTTTATCACACACTGTATTTCAGACTGAGTCCCATAAATCACTGAATGCACCGCAAAGGCCCGGCAATTTCAGTGTCACGGACTTGTAACGAAAACCAGCAAAAAAAAACGTTTGTTAGTATTGTAGAAATCATTTTTCCGGACACATGCAATTCCTCCTAGATTACAAAAGCAAATTTAAAAGAAAAAAAAAAAGCAGAACAGAGCAGTCTGTGTCAGTTTAGGAAAAATATCATAAGTCTGTTCCTCTTCTCTCGTCCCCATGACGCCACACACTTCCGTCTGAATGCGTCTATCTGCGACTGACGGCGCTATGGTTATTAATGTGTGTGTAGCACATGTGGTTGTGTTTCTGCGATTCCGTACTTTGGGGCTAAAATTGGGTGTGTGTGTTTATGTGCGGCTGACTTTGAGGAGGGAGAACTGGACAGCCTGTCTGTTGCTGATAGGAGGGTAACTCCCCTGACAGTTCGGAAAAGGAGGTGCTGATAGAACAGCCCATCTGAGCGACCTTGATCCGAGCCAAAAGAACCTTCGCATCTCACATGCCGAACGCTCACACATCAGCCCAATGTGTGTTGCCCAATCAAAAATAACTTCTGGAAATTGTGGCAAAATTGCTGTCTTGTGTGATTCACTGGCATATGTGGACCAAATGCGGGACTGTTTATTAGTCATGGTTTTCGCTCGCAGTTCTCTGGGACACAATTCATCACAAGGCTGCCACTCAAAACTCTCAAACAGTAAAGGATGGAAATGTTCAATATTTTTAAGAAGTCGCTTCTTCTGATGCACAATCTAAACCACATGTCTTCAGATCAGATCAGAGGGGCATGTGTTTCCGTATAAATGTGGACACAATATCCAGGACGCATCTGCGCGAATCAGTTGGGCACGGGTTGCTTTCATTGAGAAGCGCCGTGAAAAGGTGCATGTGCGTGTCTGTTTTGTGTCTGTGTTTGCACAAGTGCACCTATTTTATTGTAACAAAAGACTGTTTAATACCTGTGTCACCCCGGGCTCAGTGCAATTAAAATCCAATACTCTCCAGGAGTCCATAACATGCTGGGTTTACTGACAGCAAACAGAGCTCAAATGGCCAATAGAGAAGGGGCTGTTGTGTTCACTTTTTTTTTTTTTTTGTGAACACAACAGTGGAAAATGTGATCGGGGAGGTTACACTTGAAGCAAATGGAGATCTTTCAGATGCGCTGACAGGCAGCTGCTGTGAAAACTGTTGTCGGTTCAGCTTCACAGATATTGAAAGAATACGCACACAGATGGAAATTCCTTGGAGGGGGCTCACGCTGCTCCTGATCAGAAGCAATGAAACATGGGCAGCGTGATGTTGTGGCACTTAAACAGACTTGTTTAGGCATTTACCGCGTATGTCAGGTGTGGCGTTCATAACTGACGACAGTGCTGTCATGGGAGCACATATAGAGATGAATGCAATGTATCTGAAAAACACTCAGTGGTCTTGGGAGAAAATGCGGCGACACAGTTATAGAGCCACAAAGCTTGCCCGGGATTGAGCTTGGGGAGGATGGATGGGTTGAAAAAACATTGCCTGACCCCAAGCTAATTCAAAAATGGACAAAGAGGTCGGGGATGAGTGGAGCTGAGCTTGGCGGATGACAAACAGGATGTATTTTTATCAGAGAAGTTCCGTAAAATTCCACCTCTTGTACCAAAACCATATTTAGGCTGTAAACATGTTTTTATTTCTGCTGTAAATGCGGATGTTGACTCGATTTTGGAGGAAGCCTCAAGTGGCCGCTGGGGGAACTGCAGTCTACGGCACCGCACTCCCATGTTGCCGTATTTTCCAGCCCTGAAGGTTGCTGCTTGGATTTAACATGAGAGGCTGACATTAGATAATCAGATAGGTAACGTTTATTTTCTACCATTGCTGTTCTACACTGATCAGGCATAACATTATGACCACCTTCTTAATATTGTGTAGGTCTCCCCTGTGCCTCCAAAACAGCTGTGACTCATCAGAGAATAGACACGTGCCCTCTGAAGGTGTCCTGTGGTGCCTGGTAACAGAATGCTGTCAGTGGGGGTCTTTGGGTCCTATGGGTTGAGGGGAGGGGCCTCTGTGGATCAGGCTTGTTCCAGTGCATCCCACAGATACTTGATGAGGTTAGGATCTAGTGAAATTGGAGGCCAGGTCAACACCTTGTGCTGTTTTCCATGTTTATTGAGCTGTCGTAAACCGTTTTGTGTGTGCGCGCCTTTGTCAGGCTGCATCCTGTCGGGGATGGCTGCTGCCATCAAGGAGTGTCATTGCTGTGGGGTGGGGGTGCCTGATCTGGTCTAGGTGGGTGGTACACGTCTAAGTAACATCCACATAAACGCCGGATCCAAAAGTTTCCAAGCAGAACATTAAATTGTCACAAGATGGTCAATGTTATTCACTTCACCTGTCAGTGGTTTGGACTTGTTGGGTCTAAGAACCACATAAAATGGTTTGGTTTAGCAAAAAACAGCTTGTAAAAAGTGCAGTTTTCCAGTCTTTGTAACACTGCTCTCCACAGGTGTCCTTAAAAATGTCTCTTTGTACAGAAAAAAGAGCTCATCTGGTTCTGCACCTAAATATAAAAATCTTGGACATCGGCAACAGCAATTAAACACGCACGCACGGAAACGATCAGTCACTAATATCGAGCAGACTAATCAGGTAAACTCTCTTGCTTCACCAGAAAAGGAGGTCATTTGCTCTCTGCAGTGAGGCACTCTGTTTTCTTCTCACTTTAACGCTGATTTTCCCCTTTTAGGCCGAGCTTCTTCCAGTATTTGCAGAGTTTAACTGCTCACACAGACGCGACCCCGCGGTGAACTTTGTTGTTCAAAGAGCGGGAAGCGAAAGGCCACCTGCGACGCGACATACAGAACAGACTGAGGTAAAAAGGACTTTTTCATGAGCCACACCGGCGTGTATACATTAAACGCTGGGGAACACTGACGATCAGACTGCGCAAACAAGCTTTTACGAGTTGAGTCAAATACATTATCACATAGTGCCAGGGACGTCTTTAATCTCTCAATATGGAGGCGCAGTGGGGGGTTGTCCAGCTCTGTAACAAGTAAACCTTTATAATGTAGATTAAACATCTTTGCAGCCGGTGCTGTTCTGTCTAAACAGAGACTGGGACATGTTACTGAGGTAGAGCAGTAATTAAATAAACGCCGTAGGCAAGATTTCTGTGATTTGCTGGTGTAATCTGTGTATACTTCTTGATTAGACAAAACCACAGCTTTACTGGGAAGCGGGCCGCGCCAATATGTTGAGACATAAACACTGAAATGCTTACGGTCCTGGTTACATCTTTAAGACTCACTAAAAAGCATGATGATAGCATGACGGTTTCAGATTGAGACTGAGCAGAGTTGGGATGCAACGTAAAGTATATTAAAGTGTTAATATTTCCTGTACGATTATGCAACCTTCCCGAGATCTGGCAAGAATCGGCTGATTTCTGTTGCATGCTCCCCTTGGATAGTTTATTGAAAACAGCCCTCATCCTGTGTTGACATGACGATCTGCAGCCCAGCATTGGCAACGCCGTAGGTGATGATGATTTACACTGGGTCAAAAACATCCTCAGCTTGAAACAATACACAACATCCAGCTGTTTAAAATGATATGAGCTCAACTTTATGTGGCCCTAAACATCTTGGATCCCGAGGGCAAATGCATTTTATTTATTTTTTTGTCGTTATCTCTTACTGTATATGTAAATGAGTGCAGCCAGTAGTTCACGTGAAGTGCTCACGCATCACTTCACCACACTGTGCCACGGAACCTGCGCCCTGGAGCTGTTTAGGCGCCGCTGACAGCAAGTGCCGCTGACGGGGTCACTTCTAAACGCCGCCCTGACGGAGGAGGCAGTGACTCAGTGGACGGGGGAACTTCACAATTCTACTTGACTGCCTCACTGTATGTCACAACGCTTTATAAATATGGGATCCCCCCCCCCCTGTGTGGATCACACACTTGACCAACTGCGCCGCGCAAGACTCTCGATGGATCATTTGAATTCGGCGATCCTCTCCGGGTAGATGTGGTACAGTGCAGGAGGTAGTTGTAGAGAGAGGGGTCTGTGCGTGAGTGCGCTTGTGCGTGTTTTGTGTGAATGTGCACTCCTAGAATAGAAAGCCAAAGGAAGAAGAAGAAGAAGAAGGAGAAGGAGAAGAAGAGGCGGGATCCGTGTGCTGAAATCCAGGGTGAAGCTAAATAGATCGCCTGCAGGAGATCGATCAGCAGTTCGCGCTCCCTTTGTGGATTTGATGGATGTTTGACCGGTGGATGTGATGCCCATATATATCATCGACCGAAAATTTCCCGACGTATCTGGTAAGTCGCCCGCGCACCCCGAGCGCTTCTTGCAACGCGGTGCCATCTGTGTGCGTCGGTGCCCATGAAATGTGTGTGCGTGCGTATGCGTGTGTGTGTGTGTGTGTGTGCTTGTTTGCGCGTGTGTGTGCGCGCGCGCGCGCATCATATTTGCGGGTGCGTGCGCGTCCGCCCCGGTTGGGTGACACGGGGCAGCGTGCACCAGTTGATCATGCCACCCCCCTCGGAGTTTCCGACGTGCAACAGGAGATGAGGAGCTGGCACGCATTTCGCTGCGTCTTGCTCGGCTGCGAACCACTGCGAGTGCTGCAGCTGAATATTTTTATCACTGGAGTTTAAACACTCAGATGAATGTGGTCCTATCAGAAAACGCCGTTCCTGCTGGGTATCCTTTAACCTCACTCTGCGGTGTCACTGGGTTCTAGCTGTTTGAGCAACGGTGATGCTGCTTTAAGTTTTCGGGTATATCACTTCAAAAGTTATTCTTACTATTGCATTTATGAAAAAAACATTAGGAAACCAAACTGATTTATATAGCACCTTCCACTCCACAACATACACTGTTGGCAGCTGTTAAATAGAAGTCAATAAATAAAGTAAAAGGTGAAAGGAATATGAGAATAAATATATGTAATTTGAAAACCAATGCTGCACCATCAAAATAAAAGCCATAATCAAAACACTGGGTTTTTAATTTCCCCATAAAAACATCCAGAGAGCTTGCCATTTTAATATCAAGAGGCAGAGTGTTCCACAAAGGGCATAAAAACAGGGGGAGGCCTCACCGGTGCTTTTATGGAAAGCTTTTAAGGAAAGCAATTTAAGAAGTGGACTTAATTTCAGCTGGATCACAGCACCTTTGGGCATCAAGACTCTTCACTCTCAAGAATGATTTTAATCTTCGGCGCGCACACGCCCCTGCGCTGGAAATCACATCCCAGGGAAGGTGTTATTTTAAGTTCAAGTAGGCCACATTCCTGTACTTATTCAAACTCAGTTATAGGTACATGGCATTTTCATGGCTCACATGGATGTAGATTACTCGGAGCAAGTGATCACGTGTTGACCTCTCTCTCTCTCTCTTTCTCTGTGTGTGTGTGTGTGTGTGCAGACTCATGTCTAAGTGAATGATGGCTTTAATTTTGAAAGGGTTTGTGAGCCCTCGCAAGACACGGAGCCTGTTTATGTTTTAGATATATCACGGCAGACAGACAGACAGACAGAAGAGAGACTGGAGGAAAAACTGAAAGTGAGAATTTTGACATTTCGCACACCTTTCTTAAACCATTATGTTGAAAACGCAGACGCGGCAACGCATACCTTCCAAAACGCACCCAACGCCCTGTCATGAAAAGGAAAAACACTGACAGCATCCAGCAGAAACAGTTAAAAAAAGAAATATTAGGAAATCTTCCCCTTCACCCCAGGATTGCAAACATCCTTACAGGCATCAGCCTTGATGAGTGATTGTGAATCACCGGACTCCGAATGTGCTAATTCCTAATAAAGAAACACAGCAGTAAGCGTTATGCATGAGTGATGGCGCATGACACTGACATACAGTAAGCGCTCCTTAAGACTCATACCTAACATGCCTCAGCACACCGAGATGGAGTCGCTTAACATGATTTAGAACCTCTCACGCCTTTTAACCTCTTCGCTGTTGCTTTTTCCCCCTTTAGCTTTCCTTCGTTTTCACGTTCTCGCCATGTCCCTTTTCACATTTTTAATAAATTCGTCAGATTTCCGGGCACGCGTCAGGATTGGAGCGAATGGATCCATCCAACGCGGTGGGCCTCGGCGACGCTGACACGCTCGCATGGCTTTATTAGAGCTGTGTGACAGTGATCTGTTTGCTCGCAGACAAAGTTTCTGCCCCCTCCTGCAGTCGGAGAGAGGCTGACAGGACGCTATGATTAACATATTAACTCGTGTCATCCCGCTGTTTCCATCTCCACTTTGTGTGCCTTTCAGTAATTTTCCTTTCCTCCCGACGCTTTCAGCAGTCGCAGAACCGAGTCACCACTGTAGTAAATCTCATGACCCATGGGGATATCACTCACGCTGCCGTGCTGGTGTAGATTTGAGAAAGCAGCGTGTAGGGAGCTGTGGTTGGATAATGATTGTAACAAGGGAAGTTTACTTTGCATTGGTCTATTTCTCTTCTTTTTTTTTCCTTTTTTTTTTTTTCATGGTGGGGATTAGAGTGTCTGTGGTTACGTGTGTTATAGCGGCGGACAGTAGGTGATGCGTGTCTGCTCAAAGGAAGACGTGAGACTTTGTCCTTCGGGCCACGCAGCGCTCTCATCTCAGCCTGCACACTGAGAGACCCACCCATCTGCACAGGCACCTCATGACACCAGCTTGTAAAAGCGTGTGCGAGAGCGTGGCTGTGGATGAGTGTTTGTGCGCAGTGACTGGACGAGTGTGTGTGTGTGTGTGTGTCTGTGTGAGGCGGCCTTGTTAAAGGATTAAGGATTAATTGCCTTCAGAGGTAGACTTAACTGCTCCTTACGTGAACTTTGTAAAGTTCTCCCTTGGCCCTTGAGAGGAAAACAACACTGTTTGCTAGAAGAGCAGAGGAAAGGTCTTCCTTGTTTTCTGTTCCTCAGAAGTGTGTTTCTTGTCTTTCTTTTGCCTTTTTATTTTTTTTGACTTGGCTCCAGTGTGCACCCTCCCGGGTAAGAACTTGCGTGGCTCTCACCTTTTGCTCCAAGACCGTGTGTTTTCTTACCGTCCTTTCCCCACCTCAGTTGTCTTTTTCTCCTCCGTACGTCTTTTATCTCCCATTTCTGTTTTCTTTCCTCTGATTGACCCTGAAGAAAAATTGTGGAACTTTACGGGATGTTTGCTTTATTCATGTGGAAATTAATAATGCATTCGAAGACAGTACGTGGCCAAAAAAAAAAAAAAAAACACTCTCACATTTCAAAAGCCTTTCTCTTGGTGACTTCAAAGAATAATTTTAGGTCGGAAACTAGATTTTAACTCATTCTGACAAGTGGCAAATGTGTGTCTTTACAGCATTTGGACCATTGGTTCATACTGTATAGAAATGTGCTTTTTTTTTTTTTTAATCAAACTTACGTATCTTTTTGCTGGTGATACTAAATGATGAAAAATTTATTTAAAAAAAGCCTGTTTTGTGCTAGCCACAGTGCAAAATCAAACATTATTCAAATGACAGTGATAGAAACATGAAAGCTGTAACATATACTAATATTAAAGAAGGCGTAACCAGGATGTGTTTAGCGTTTCTCTTTCTTCTTGATGAATGAGAATCAGCTGCCAATTAAGTGACTGGTGATAATACCCTGTCAGACGAGTTTTCAGCTCCACTTTATCCCTCGCCCTTTAGGTGAGTTCATACAGCCGGCACCTGAAGGAGGAGACCCGAGAATGACAGAGACCAACACCCCCAAGTCGGCTAAGAAGCCCCGCTGGACCTCCCTCGAGATCGGCCTCATTACCATTGTCTCTTTGCTCTTCATCGTCATCGTTGCCCTCATCATCCTCTTTGCAACCCAGAAAACCGGTGAGTGCTCCTTGGGATTGAGGCAAATAATTGAAAGTAATCTGAAACTCTGAGTGGCTTTTTTTTAATTCTTTGCCAGGCTTGTCTTAGTTGAAGTGTGGTAAACCTGATAGAAGGCATTGTGACTGATCAAAACAAGTGCATTATGTCATTACCAAACTGTGACAATTACTAAGGCAGGCACTCTCTCAACCTCGAGATTTACTTTGATATAAAGTGAACTTTTCAGAACTAGAGATTGCACCATGCGTCACTTCCAGCTAAGTTCGTGGCGAAATGGTGACCACAAAGAGCAGAGCTTTGTTCTGGGGCTTGCAGACACTCGAGCTGCGTGCTTTTAAGGCATAGAGCAAAAGTGCAACCGCTGAGACGGAAAGTAGGAAGCGGTGTACAAAGGTCCTTTTTTATTATTACTTTTTCATAAGAGTTGCTCCGTTGTGTTCTCGGGGCCTTTTATACTACCCATCATATTTTGGATTTGGTGCGAATTATGAAGAATTGTGTATATTTTGCTGTAGATTTCATCATATCATACCATGAGAAGCGGGTTAGCTATAAAGGCAACAGCGAAAATCCCCCCAACACCCCGCTTACAACAACATAAAAACAGTGAAACCTGCTTTAGGTCAATGGCACCATTTGATGGTTGGCTTTTAATCATAAACTCAAACTGGTGATGACTCAAGGGCCATGTTATGTCATACTAATCACTACTAACTACGAGGACTGTGCCATGAGATAAACCCGACATGGATAATAAAGCAGCTTGTTTATAGATCTGTGGGTTAATTATTACCAAATGCATTGACGGGGTGCAGACTTGCAAAAAAAAAAAAAAAAAAACTGACAGAAAAATGAATCTAATGAAGTTTGACGCGGTTGAGTTAATGTACGTGTGTGTTTCGTGCTATAAGTTGGTGTCTTATGCTTGGTAAATGTGTAAACCGCCGTGTCAGTGACTCGTCTCACGTTTGGAACCTGCTGTGTTCGCATCACGTGCATTCACACACAGCCCATGTAGGAGTGTATTCAAGGTCATATAGCAGCTTTCCGGTGTGTCAGAACATGTCAGATTCTCTTTGATTAAAACTGGAGCCGCCAGAGTGAAATCAAGGCTTCTCATATGGGTGGGAGAGGTGGCAAAGAAATGAGAATAAAGGAGGAGAATGAGCATTTGATATGATGACTGATGACTGCAAAAAAAACAAAAACAAATAAAAATACCTCCGAGTGATGTCTTGCTTTACATTTTCTTGCAGATGAAATCTGCACCACGGCTGACTGCACGCAGTCAGGTAAGCGATGTTTGTTTCTTTGTGTGATGTCTTTATTGTCTCATTCTGAAGTCTGTGATTTTCTCAGGGGAAGACAGAAATGGGAAAGCTCAGGCGGCTGCGGGGATTTCAGACGTATTTAAAGAAAATGGCCACTTCAAGTTTGAATACGTTTCGCCTGAGTCAGGTCCGACAAGCAAATAGCCCTGATAGCAGACGCTTGTCAGGTCATTGGGTCATTGGTCTTGGATGACCTCTGACTAAACCAACAAGTTCTTGAGAAACTGATAATGAGCATGAGCATGTATTTACACCGATTAGCCACAACATTAAAACGACTAACAGGAGAAGTAAATAACATCCACCATCTTGTGACAATTCAATGTTCTGCTGGTAAAACGTTTGGACCTGGCGTTTGTGGGGATGTTACTTAGACAGACCAGGCACCCAAACCCCATAGCAATGACACTCCTTGATGGCAGCAGCCATCCCCAACTCAACAACAAAAAACTCAAAAAACATGAAAAAAAAAAACAGCACAATGTGTTGACCTGGCCTCCAAATTCACTCGATCTCAAACTCATCAAGTATCTGTGGTATGATCCACAGAGGTCCCTCCCCTCAACCCATAGGACCCAAAGGCCCCCACTAACAACATCCTGTTGCCAGACACCACAGGACACCCTCAGAAGGCCCATGTCCATTCTCTGATGAGTCACAACTTTTTTGGAGGCACAAGGGAGAGCTACACAATACATCTCAAGCAAACCCATTAGGAGATCCTGAATGTGTGTCCAAAGTTGAAGTTGTTTTAACATGTCCAGGTTGTTGAACTGTGGAGCGCTCGTTGACCACATAACTGCAGCAACGAGCCAAGACCTTCCTGAAGGCCACAGACATTTAACGATAAATTCTTTGTCTGTAATTCCAACATTCCTGCCAGAAGACGTGTAACCGATACAGACCAGTGTCGCAAACCTTCTTTTCTTAACCTTTTAAGCAAATAGACCTCCGTCCTCCGGTTTTCTTCAATATAGCGCCATACATCGTCAAATTATTTTCACACTTCAGTGAAAAATGTCCACAGCAGTACATTTTCATGGATAACAAAAAAAAAAAAAAAAAAAGAATGTATAACCCTACCTCTAGTTTCCTGCAACAGATGCCAATTCATTTCTGGTGCGTTTTTGGAGGAGCTGGTGTCCCAATTCAGTCAGATTTGACAGACAGCCTTGTCACAAGAGATCTGAGAGGAAGCATGTGTAATTTAATTGCACCTGAAAAACACATTTTCAGCTCTCGTGCTGCACAGAAGCCAATTACGGACACTAAACTGTTGTTTCTTAGCAAATGGCTGCAAGTGTGTTTTTTTTTTTACTGGCCATTACCAGGATAGAGCCGATTTTAAGAAGGACGCATTTGATTTTTAAATGCGCTTCTGTGGTGCAGCGTGCTGCTCCTCGCTGCTACGCCAGCGCGGAGGATTGCGGGGAAGATCCGAGGCTACGTACCTCCACCACCTCAGAAACGAGCTCTCGTTTCAGTTCAGATCTGTTTACTTCGTTAGCAGAAATCTTAATATGAGCAGATCGATTCCACCCTCGTATCTGTGCATTCGTTATGAGGCCCCAGTTAGCAGCTGGTTAGTTAAGCTTTGCATAAGAACGGGGGAAAAAAAACAAAAAAAACCCAGCACGCCTCGCTCTCTCCGAATGAGAGCAGCCCTTAAGCTCACTAATTAAAACTCTATGTCACACTTGGCTTAATCCAAATAAAAATTAAAGTGACTGTTTTATGCATTTATGCATTAAGTGTTGATTTTCTGACTTCCTCTACGCAAAACACCACCGTCCCAGAGCTAACCTCCTCTCATATCAGTTTTTATACAGGTTAAACAAACAAGATACAGCGACGCTAACACAGAAAGTGTGCACAGTAAAATTTAGAAGCAGAGGTTAAATCTACTTTCCTTACTTTCCAGCGTTTATGCTAAGCTAGGTTTACCAGCTGTTGCCTGCGTCGTTGAATTTCACTGGCATATATCTGATTGCTCCTCTCACCCTGCACACAGGAAGGAATCCAACAAGCATATTTTCTAAAATGTCAAACTCTTAATTAGAGACATAACAGGCATTACTCACCTCCAGTTGGTAAACACTCTATGAATATCATGCTGGTTACAGGATAATTTTTACGGATGATGTCGTATTACTAAGGTTTTAAAATACATCTTGGTTGATTATACATTCAGCATACTTCCATATAGTGCGTCATGCTCTGTTCTTCCAGTTGTCTGAGCTTGCTTCCTCCTTCCCCATGCAGCGTCCCGTCTCATCGAGAACATGGACGCTAACGTGGACCCCTGTGACAACTTCTACCAGTACGCCTGCGGAGGCTGGCTCAAAAAGAACATCATCCCGGAGACCAGCTCTCGATACAGCACCTTCGACATCTTACGAGACGAGCTGGAGGTCATCCTCAAAGGTCAGGCACCTTTCACGCGCCCGTATCACCACAGATCTGCGTGCATTTAGGATCATAAGGCATAAGACACGAGCAGGCAGACGGAAGATGTGTTTAGATCAGTGTGCTGTACGTAGCCTATGATTAGGGGTTGTAAAGCGCCCAAGAACAGTGAGTCTTTTTCAGCCGGTGTACTTTGTAAGATTGCTGAGAACAGCTTGATTCAGCTGCTTGAAAATATGATCTGAAGAGGGCTGCGCTTCGGGGACGGCAGCTCTATAGATATCACAGATGCCATGGGAGTTTGGCTTCGGTGCCGCCACGCGAGCTGGGACTTTGTCAACGGAGCTGGCATAATCTGCGTGCGTGTGGACATGGAGTTCGGACTGTGTTCCAAAGATGTCAGCACATGATAGCGAGAAAAATCTTAACTGCAAGTTTGTGTGTGTGTGTCTCCGGTGTTTCGGCAGCATTTAGCAGCATCAGAGTCTTGTTAGTGTCCCCCCAGTGCTATAGGGTTGATACACAGAGGGTCTAGTTACTCTGAAAATATGTTTGTGCTTGCGGTTTTGTGTGCGTGTGTGTGTGTGTGTGTGTGTTAGACGCCATACTTCACCCCAAGCTGTCTGCGAGAAGGCCAGCAGAGTCCTGGGCCGAAGGTGCTAAATCTTTATGGGGCGCAAACTTTCCACGGACAACCAAAACTCTTCATCTACCATAAATTTACAATTTATAACCCGGCAGCTTTCACTGTAACACAGACCGCGTGGAGTGGCCCGTAGGAGAGTCGGAGTGATTCAGAAGGCTGCGAAAGATTGATCCTCAGTGGGAAAGCAACAGCCGGGTTTAAAGTGCAGCTTGTCTCGTGGACTCGGATAATTTGCACCAGCCTTGAGCACTTCATCTGTCCGGCCGTGATGGAAAAATGGAAAAATAAGCAGCGTGCAGTTTGTCATTGCATTCTCTCGCTATATTACTCGAGAGTTTGCCATTCATGACCTGCAGATGATTTAATTTTTAACCCGATTGCGGGTAGAAATGGATAGAAATGGATTACTTTTTCATAAATATGTATGTTTTGCAGACTTTTGCGATAATTATTCATCCTGGAAACCGTTCGCGTCGGTAACATTTCGTAAACCTCAGACATTTCTTAAATCTTACATCTTGTGCAGAGCGAGCCACAGTTGCTTTCGTGTTTTACCTGAGAAACACCTTTCTTCTGCAGATCAATATAACATTAGAGCTCGGGGATTGCTTGTAATGCAGTCACCAATTATTTCTGTACGCTTTTGTTCGGCGCACGCTTGGAGCGGTAAGTCTGCATCGCTGTTCTTTCTGCGTGGTGTAATTATGAAAGTGCATTGCTGAAATTTTGACACTCAGAGGGGCCGCCGAGGAGCATGATCAGTTTAAAGAAACAACACAATGCATGGCCGCGCTTGTCGCACCGCACACTCCTTAACATACAGCCCCCTCTGTTCTGCTCCGTCCTCCCCTCTTTTCCGTGGCACTCTTAGCGCTCATAAAAATCGCACACAGGGGGGAAGAGGGAAAATAAACATTGCCCAACAAGGGCTCGTTTTAGGCATTTTGATACCGTATGCGCATTTACGTACATGGCACGTCCGTGTGCGAGGCGTCATCTCGCACTTTGCCGTACTTTTTTTTTTACTGCGATCCGGTCGGTTTTATCAGGTCTTAAAGTGGTATCTGTTGAAGCTGCGATAAAAAGAGGGAGAGGAGGAAAAAAATAAAAAGATGACAAAAATAAAGTAAGCGGAAAAACATCGGGCAAAGAGCAAAGGTTCATGTGTCAGAATCATAATTGCTCCAAATGCGGCGCTGGGACTGCCAAGTAACTGGTCCTAATCATTTAACAGCTTAAAATCACCACCAACCGTCGGTGTTGTGCTCGTTCCTTCGGGCTGCCTAGCTCGCCAGTCAGTGCTGGAATGTCTCAGATTGTGCTGTGCACACACGTGTTCGGGTTTACTCTGTGGAGCGCCTGGCCGTGCAGATCTTTGAGATTTTGAGAGAGAGAAATGAAAAGATACTGCTGTGTATTTAAGATTGGGGATAATCTTAAGCAAGAAGACATTCAGTAAACACCTAAAATTGTTCTCGGTGAGTGATGTGTGTCGAGGAGCCCCGGCAACGCGACGCCCCGGCAGAGTTGCGACCCCTGCTCTGGAAGTGACATCAAACACGCAACCTCTGATCCCGTGGGCTGGCCGCTGCCGGCTGCTTGGATGCCACCGCCCACTGATGGACGGATCCCTCTCCTGTCAACAGCTGAGGGGCCTGGAAACACCTGGATACTGCAGCGCTCCGGGCTGCATGACAGCAATAAAAGAGGCAGCATGCATGTTTACGTGCCTGAATAGCTGCGAGGATTTGTGGTTGCTTGTAAATGCCTCGGATTGTTCTCTGCTGCCGTAAAAGGCCATAAATGATTCATAATGAGGATCCGCGCACTTATCGCGACCACAGTAGTGCGCGTGTGTGTGTGTGTGTGTGTGTGTGTGTGTACGAGTCTGTGTGAGTTTTGTTTTCCACCTCCCCCTACTCAGGTGTTACATACTGTGCAATAATCTGCCCAATTGACCATGAGCATTTTAATCACTAGCCAGTTTGTTCCAAGAAGAGGGAAGAGAGGAGTACAGCAGGCAGAAGAGGATGAAAGAAAAGATTTCCATCCAAACAAAAAAAAAAAATAACAAAAAGGCTGAGAGGGGAAATCTAAAACAAAAGGAGAATAAAGGAAGGAGAAATAGGTGGCGAGATACAACAAAAAGCATGGGTGCTTGGTCCTGAAGTCAGGAAGAGTTCTAAAGATGATGGTACTTTGAGAAAGGCTTTGAGGAGGATAGGTCAGGAAATGCGAAGCAGCATGCGGCAGTCGTCTCCAAGCTGCACCTTATGTGCTTACACGATCACGTCAGTTGTGAGTGTGGGCAAAGAGCTCCTCTTCTGCAGAAAATGAGGCGCCTCTTGCACGACTTCAGGTCCCCCACTGCACAGAAGAGAAGTCAAACCATGCTAGACATGTAGCTTATGTTTCTTGTAGTATTTGGCACCACCGATAGAGTCAAAGGGACATCTGTGAGGTAGCTGTCACATCAGAAAATAGTTCAGTTGTTTTTTACGACACGCTGCTAACAGTCTGGACTTTCCCCCCCCCCCGCGCGCGCGCGATATTCGCTGAAGCAGAACATATGTCAAACGACGCTGACCACAACAAGACTTACGAGATTAACGGTTTGTTCACATGACCCCGATCATATCAAAATTCCAGTCAGGACCTCTGCAGAACAGAACACCATAAAAACCCAGCTTCTCATAAACATATCAAATAAAGATAGCGGAGCAGAGGTTTGCAGCCAAGTAAAATTATATGAATATTGATGCAGTAATTCACAGCCAACAATAATATCGTGAACATACATCCTGAACTGAATATGTTTTTGCCAGCCTGGGATGCTTATGGAAAACAGGAAAGGGTTCAGACCTCCACTAAGGTAATAATCTGCCCTGTTTGCTGTTCCACAGCCAACACTGTACTGGGCACAGTATATACCGTACAAGTGGCCAAGGGGTATTTTGACTAACTACTAAGGATTTGAGAAATATCCAATCAGTGTGGATGGTTATTGTAGCCAGTTGAAGCAATAAATCCCTTATATGCTTGTGCCGCCACTGTTGCAACGCCGACACGTAACACGATACGCTGACCATGCCCGCCTGCCCAGCTTGAGGGGGGGGGGGACTGGAAAAGCTCGAAGGGATCTCGAAGAAGCACGCCCGTGTCCAAGTGAGGATTAAAACACGTATGCGTTTTAAAGCACACATGCATGGGCTTCCTCTTGGTTGGCATTAGCAACAGTGTCCAACAGTAATGGCCCAGTGCTGAAATTTACGGCTCATGGTTGAGCCTCCGCATTTTGTGCGAAGGCGGCGGCAGCAGCAGTCGGTGTTTGCGCTCTTTAGGTCAGTTTCTGAATGTACCAGCAGTAAGGCAAGGTTAATGCAGCTGCAGCCTCTGCCTCTCTCAGCCGGGGCCGCTTCTCCCTCCCGCTGCGACGTGAAATAAATACCAAGTCATCAAATCTGCTGACAAAAGTAGACTCATCCATACATCCTCTGCACTCATCAGCGTCAACAGATGCAAACGCTGGAAACGCTGATGGCTTCGATTGCGAGCAGGCTGAGTACTTTGAGGGGGAATTAGAGATGCCGAGAAAAAAACGTTGCTTTTGTTTATCCCTAATTCATACAAATAGAGGTGTGGTAGAAAATCTGCAAAGTGCTCTTTTAAGGAAGTTTCTGAACGACTATTCTCCCCGCAAGAAATATTCAAGGCAATCTGCATTCAAATTTCTTTCCAAAACAGTGTCGACTCATTTCCACTTTGACTTAATTCACAGCGTCTGCTTGTAATATACCCAAAATAAATCCTTTATGGTCATACGCTGAAAACAAAAAAAAAAACAGCAACATTAAAAACACTGTGAGTTAAATGCGTCGTGAAATGGGAAGCAGTCAGGAGGAACTCAAAATTTCAGATTCCGTACCGGGCCGAGTGGTTCGGCTCAAATTGACGTGATGTCTCAAACAAACATCAGGTGGCACAAAAATCCATACTCAAATAAATCCAAATACCCGCGCACACACACACACACACACGGGGCGAGAGAGAGAGAGAGAGAGAGAGAGGGAGAGAGTGAAAGGGTAAGCCTTTGCTGTGGTTAAACATTACCACCAGGCAGTCAGTAATCCAATCACACACACATGATCTGTGCCCTTTTGCAGGAAGCGCCCTGTGAAGGGTCTATCGCAGGACTTCATTACAGTTAAATGAGCACATAAATAGTGCACACATGGTAATGAGAAAATGGGAGGATTAGAAACATGAAAGGGTTGAAAGTGGCTGAAGTGAAAAAGCGCCGATGCAAGAAGTGGAACATGTAGAAATAAGGGGAAAGAAATGAAATTACTCGGAGCAAAAGGAGAGAAATTGAAATAAAATAATGGCTGCGGCTTTATGCTTCCAAGACCCCTTCAGCTTTAGTTCGAGGTGACGAACTCAACATCAATATTGGAGGAACTGTGTGGGAGATGTAACTCGTTAAACGCATTACCGCTCGAACTGAAGGATTCAAATGCAATCGCGCGCTCAGCTTCCAAACGCTCCTCGAGCAGGTGTGTGCTTTATGTGCAAACCAGCTCATGTGTCACTCAGAGTATATTGCTAGCTCAGAGCTGCGAGCTGTCTGTCGGCAGGAGCGGAGAGGCGGCGAGGCGAGGGAAGAAGACTACACCGAGGCTCGTGGATAAACAATAATTCATTAGAGAGCCATCAACTTGGGTCGGTCTGTCGAAATTACATAACCGGCCTGTATCAGTGGCCGCTGCTCGCTAATCACCCGGGGTCTCCACCCATCCTGACCGTCGAGCACAGGGCTCGTCTTTCTGAGTCTGTTGCAAACATTTCGTCTCGCGAGCCGCTCTCCATTATGGATTGCCGGAAAATCGGCTTCGCGCGCAGCCGCCAAGCTCTGGGGGTACGCCGCGCTGACAGGTTCTTGGAGGGCCGCAGTTACAAATAGCTGTTTCCTGTTCAACAGTGGTCGAA
Organism: Chelon labrosus; assembly: GCF_963514085.1. Taxonomy (NCBI): domain Eukaryota; kingdom Metazoa; phylum Chordata; class Actinopteri; order Mugiliformes; family Mugilidae; genus Chelon; species Chelon labrosus. The sequence continues at coordinate 19,297,968 of NC_140346.1, forward strand.
ATCCGTCTCAATTCATCTCTAAAACATCAATGTTTTTCATGCCTCTTACAAGATGTTGCACTACTTGAATCCAGAAGCGTGTCCTGTTTTTTTTCCTTCCCCGTATTGGACGAGAACAATGTCTTGCTTAATAAATTGGAATGGCCACTTTGGATGGGTTTCCCCTTCATTAATTTTATAGCAATCGAAATAACAACCAGGTCTGAGACTGATTAAAACAGTTTAGCGGCCGATAAGTCACTTGCGTAATCATTTAGGGACATAGTGTTGTACCCATTGATTTATTTCAAACTGACTGAACGGAAGATCAAACAAACAGCAAAACTATCCAAATGCCTGGTGTGTCTTCTGAAAGACAGGGAAACATTTTTTTCCCCCATAAATTATGCAGATTAAGACATGATGATACGATGTGAAATAATAAGAATAAAGAAAAACGGCTCGTCTTATATACCCTAACTGCTTATAGACTTGTTTGTATTGTGAGCGGTGCGTTAGTCAGTCCCCCGGAAAATTATAAAGCGAGAAAGAAAAAATCTAATTTCCCTCATCTTTATCTTCTGATCCCAGCCCACTGCGACATGAGTGATGGACTCAAGGGAGAGTTTCCTGTCAGCTGCCCGCGCAATTTAGCCTCCGTCTTCTTTCCCGTATTGATCTCGGCATTGCACCGAAATGTGCAGCGTGCTGGTGTATATCTGCTGATGCAACATTTATAACATAACTTTATAAGTGACAGGCGATGCTGAAGGAAGTCCTGGTGAGATAAGTGATGGTTTGCAAAAGTCGAAAGGCTGCCCTAGATACATGAAAAGGAAAGCGCTGTAGAGTCTTTCCTTTTAATAAGTGAGTTGTTTTTTAGTTGTTGTTGTTGTTTTTGTGATTTCAAAAAAAATGAGTTAGAGATTGCTGCCAGGAGAAAAAAAAAACAATGTATCCACCTGCACCGAGTAACAGGTTCTTGTTAGTTCATGTCTGCCGCGTCTTGTTTGATCTCTAGGCTGTAAAGAAAACAGACGCATGCTGTGTATTTTGTGAACAGGTGAGCCTTAAGAGTCCGACTTTGTGAGGAGAGAGACAGTTGCCACTATGTTTTTATTTAAAAATGTGGTTTCGGTGATGTTTGCTTGTGTTTTTCTTACGTCCCTGCGGATTTACAGTGCATCAATGCACTTGATTAAATCAATCATCAAATCAAATCAAATCAAATCAAATTGTCATTCAACAAGATCTGTGCAGACTTGGTTAAGTAAAAGACTCAGTTAAAATAAGTTAAAAGACTAAAAGTTAAAATAAGCAAAGTGATAGGTGGTTTATACTTCTGCGCTGAGTTGATGCAGAGGCTACGGCGACAACGCAGACCCTAGTGCCGTAACTGACGTGCACCTCCCCAGAAATGTAACTACGCGCCGCAAGCTGTGATTGGTAGTAACATGTTTCTGCTTTAGTATTTCTGGCTGCTTCTCCATCTCCGCAATTTACGAATTGATTGTTTTGGATCAATAAAGACGGAACACGTCGAAGAACGGTTACCTGAGGAGGTTCGGAGATACAAACGTTTGTTCGCCATTGTTGAAAGTGAAGCAGGAAGTGGAAAGTGAAGCAGGAAGTGGAAACAAAAGTGAACCCCACTGGCAAAAAAGACACAGCGCCGACGAGCGCTTACAGACGAGCGCACAAGTATAAATGGCTCGCACCGGTGTCGGCTACGTGCGTAGGTTACGGCGTCTACGTCCCGCACAGGTGTAAACTCCGCTTAAAGTGCACTTCCTGGACCAGATCAGCAGTTGGACAGTCTAACAGCTTGTGGAAGAAACCTGCTGAGCTGTCTGTAGAGGCCTGTAAAGGGTCATGGGGGGGTAGCACCCTGAAGAGGCCACCAGCCCATCGCAAGGCTAACACAGAGACGGATAACTTTGCATGTTCATTCTCCTACACGCACACCCTATTTAGAATAATCAGTTAACCTTACATGTGCTTCTGAAGCTGAGCAAGACAACAGGTAGAGGTTGCACATTCCATGCAGAAAATCCCCATCAACACAACTCACCCCTTTATATTACTGTATTTCAAAGCTGTAATATAAAGGCATGCTTTAGGGCAGGACGGCTTTAAGTGGCTGGTTGGAGCCGTCACATATTTTTGCAAGGAGCCAGGCCGAGTCTGGCAAGATGGCAACCACCAGAAACAGCATGAAGTCAAAACGGATCTTCAGCAAACATATGGATGAGGATCCGTCCTTCTTTATATAGAGTCCACGGTTCAGACCCATAACCACCTTCGCAAGCGCTTACCACTGCTACGCCGTGCCACCTGGCTCGGCAGTACGTGTTTTATATCCCGCATTTCGTTAGATGTGAGCGCATGTGGGCGCCCATGCTTGCCGCTTCCGTCTGACAAACCCCTGACAGTGCCATTGTCAAGTGCCAGCTGCAGGGCACTTGCATAAGAGCCAGGATTTGCTTTAGGCTCGTTGGATTATACAACATGCGCTTGTGTTTGCCTCATGTTTTGTCTGGCGAGATAAAAGGGAAACTTACCTTAACTTAGCTATTTTTTTTTTAATTTTTTTTTATTGTATTATTAAAAATAGAAGGAGCCGGAGGAATTGCAAGAAGTACACGCATTGTACTGAAGCATGCACTGTTTGCACAGCTTGACTTGGCTCGCCAGCTTGATTTGCTGGATGTCAACAAGCGGGAGCTTTGTGAATGGAGGGAAGAGGCATTCTGAAACGCTGAGCGGGCGGACACCAGACATTTATAGCTTATTCAGTCTCCAAGAAGCCAAAACAAACTCCACGAGCAAACTAGTATTTTAATTTCCCCCCAGCTCTAATGCATTATTCTAAATTTCTACATGAACACGCGGTAAAGAATTCCTGAGGCAGCTTCCATCAAATGCGATGGATGTAAATGCACACGAGTTCCTAATGACATGCATTTATTTATTTTTTTTGCAACGTGAAGCACATAAAGGCTTTTTTTCCCCTCTTCTATTTAAGTTGTCATAAACAACAGCGATACCATTCACAGCCATTAGCGTACATTGTGCACGCACAGGAAGTCTATTGCAGACTTAAAAGGGATTTACATCATGCATTATTCATGACACGGTCTGCACAAAAACAGCCACACGTTTTATGAATAAAGCCGCACAGCCTAGAAGAGGTAACGATCTGTATTTTATTATTAATATTATTTGATTTATTTACTTTTTTGCGGGGGGAGATGGAGCAAAAAACTAACAAAAAAAAGACGAACCTAAAAAAAAAATCTACATTTTTAAAAACAAACAGACAAACTACACGGAGAATGAACTGCCAGCTGATAATGTCTTTTTTTTTTACAAAATGAGATATTTGCCGCGCGTAGTGATTTATTTTCCACGGCACTCGATTAGATAGCTCTTTGTTATGAACTGTGTGTTGCTGGAGTGACTTAGTCGGGATGTGAGCTCCCAATATCTGACAGGAGAAGCCATTTCTCCAAATTAAATCCCACTGCACAGAGTCTTAAAAAGACCCATTTGGACGGTGGCAACGTGTCAAGACAGCCAGGCTTTGGCGCTGAATGAAAAAGCCTCACCTGGAGTGAACTAACTAACTTTGAGATACCTGTTGAGTGGGTGTGAGGTCGCGCGGGGCCGAGGGAACAGCCTTCCCACGACAACACGCTCGGCTTCGCCGCAGCCATTTCCTGCAAACATTAAAATCGCTGCGTGGGTTTTCGATTAAACCTTGACAATGTTGAAATTTGTTTAAGCTCATCCTCGTGTTTGGCGCTGCTAAACGGCGATAGCAGTTCCTGGATGGATGGTTGCACGTTGAGGCTACAATGTGCAACTCTGTGCCCCGAGGCAGCAAAAAGAAGAGAGACTCGGTCCCCTTTGCGCTTGCCCTCAGCGGAGCAAGTTTACACCGCTTATCACTCATTTTGATTAGCTGTCCACCTGGAAACGCTACCCAGCCCGGGGCCGGAGCTAACCGGCGTCCACGTGCGCACAACAGGTGTTGAAGAGGCAATGAACGCGGGCTGTAAAAGCGAGCACGCCGTTCTTGTTTCCACACGGCCCTCCGCCGCCACGCCTTCAGCTTCGTTGCTGCTTGAATTTCTTTCCGCCTCTTTCTGACACGCGGCCTGAACTCACGAGCTTCGCCGTGATTGCCGCCGGCGTGCAGAGAAGCCAATTTATGGAGGCTAAAAGAAAAAAAAAAAAAAAAAAAGGCATTCCATAGTGCCGCTCTAATTTGTGGTTTACATGACAGCGCTGACCTCTGCAACAAATGATCCAAACAATCTCCGTCAACCAAACAGAAAGATTAATTGCGGGGGCGGCTCGTAAATAATTAGCGTTTAAATATTTATCCAATCACTCAAGGTAAAGACCGGGCCGCGCACGGTGCAGGGGAACATTTTGACATTGTGTAAGCGCGCGCTAGGTGTTGTTATGCTTTTCGGTTTTTCCCGTTTTCGGCGAGCGATATAATGCTGCATAAACGCCGGAATAATGAAAACCGACTGAAGTCTGTTCATGAAGGGAAAGTCAACATTAAAGGCAGGTTCGTTCCCTGCAAACTTTTAATGCGCCCTCGTAAGGATATTCAGTTTTGTCATTAAACGCTGACCTCAAAACATATGTCGCCCGAGATTGTGGCAGTCAGTTGTGGATTTTGCAGGTAAGGTTACGATTAAACTGAGGAGGACAGCTTTGAAGTAGATGTTTCCCGCTTCCAATGAATTCATAAAATGTTTTCTTTCCTCCCATTTTTTTATTTATTTTTTGTTTTGCCACTGGTTTCCAACCATTACCAGGCTTCCGAAACCATCATTTCATGTTCGCTGCCACTTTCTGTCAAGGGGGAGTGAGAACATGCCTTAATTTAAAATGATTAAATGCATCTGGATGGCAGCTGGAGTCTATTCTGAGTCTGCAAAGATGAATAAATATATATATATATAAAAACCTCTACATTGTACCTGAGGTTACACACACTGCTCTTTCTTCCCTCTTTTCTCTCAGTCTGCATTACCACAGGTACAAACCAATTCCTCTTTTATCTCTGCCACTGTTTCTTTCCCTTCACGGTTGTTTTCTCTGCTCTATTTGTAGGTGTCCTTGAAAAAACCGTGGAGGGGGAGGCTGCAGCTCTCACCAAGGCTAAGACCCTCTACAAGTCCTGTACCAACGAGAGTGAGTCAGCACGCAGACGACGCTAACGCAGATCATTCCTTTTCGGCTCGTCTAATGCCCTAAAGTGCACGGTGTCACTTTTATTATCTGTTATCTGAGGTTATCTCTCGTTCGGTTTATCGTGCCATCAAAGTCTCATTAGAGCTGTCATAACAATTTGTGTGGCTCATTAGTTTAAGCGAGAATTACTGCCGCACTCCCAGCATCACTTGGTACGAATAAATGCTCGCGTCAAAGGCTTTTCGGCTTATAAGTCGCATCAATAAACTCCTCAAACGTTCCCACACTCGCACGGATTAATTACGCTTTTTTAAAAAAAAACAACAACGCTACATGACTAATGACAAGGTTTTTTCTCATTTCTTAATTACTTTTCTGAGTACTGATTGATATAAAAGAAATGCACCCTCCGCTGCCGAAAACTCACCGCTGTTTGTTTTCTGCTCGTATCTCCGCTTCAAGGTTTGATTGAGCTCAGAGGGGGCTCTCCTCTGCTCGAGATGCTGCCCGACGTGTTCGAGTGGCCCATAGCCGTGGACGACTGGGAGACCACATACGGTAGGGGATTGTTTTGTCCGCTGCCACACAGCGTGATGCCATTTGCTCTGTGACATTTATGTGTTCCTTTTCACTTTCCCGTCAGGGGGAAGATGGAAGCTGGAGGATGTCATTGCCAAGCTGAACGAGAAGTACGGAACTCAGCTCTTGGTCAACTTCTTCGTGGGCACAGATGACAGGGACTCCAACTCACATATAATTCATGTACGTGCGCACCTGTGGCTTTGAAGGCCCTCACCTCTTCATAAATGATTCCTTTGGCTTACGTAAATTAATGCAGAATCATCGTCTCCTTCTCTTTGCCAGTTTGACCAGCAGACGAGCCTCGGCCTCTTGTCCAGGGATTACTACGCCTGCACTGGTCCCTACGCAGAGGTAAGCTTGAGCTGAACTTCACATGCGCACACTTGTTCTGCGATTATGCACAACGAAACCAGCTCCATGTGTTCATTTGGGCCAGTGCCACCGAGTCTGGGTTCCATGTCCCCTGGATGGTTTGTTGTTTCGGGAAACATGGTGCTCAACAAATGACGAGGGCAACAACTGAAACGTCAGCGCGTCGGTTAGCTTGTTATTTTTTATTTTTATTTTTTTTTTTGTACGCTAAATCGGTCCTGAAACCGAGCATGCATGTGACGATTAAAGGCCCGCTTTGATGCGAGTAAGTGGTGGTTAAAATCTAAGAGGCAAAACAGATAAATTAGTTGTATCTATCCAGACCAGATGTGAGCGACTGCAGCACGCACGGCCTGCTCTGGTTTTACTTTACAGTTCGCCATCAGCTGTTGATTGATATGCAGAAAGCAGTACTTAACTGCACGCAGCTCGAGGCAGGCCGATCTGTGCGCGCTGCCACCTCCGGTTTCAGTCACCGACTAAATTCGAACCGATGAGATACATATATCATGAACGAGTGTGTGTGTGTGTGTGTGTGTTTGACAGGCGTGTCGGGCCTACGAGCAGTTCATGATTGACCTCGCTAAGCTGATCCGCACTGACCGAAGACTGGACATCAATGAGACGCGCATTAGAGAGGAGGTGACGCGAGTTATGGACTTGGAGAGGGACATCGCCAATGTAAGCATTGATGCTTTCTTCTCCTAGCAGAAGAAGCCTGAATGGTTTGTCATATCTGAGAACGTCCTCTTGTCTCTTAAAAGACGTTGTTTCCCTGTAGCGTTGCATGGCGTAGCGCTTATGTTTTTGCTTCTGTCGCTTTGCTTCACACATCACAAGGCTTTTACATGCAGGACAACCTCCTTGTCATCCATTTGTTTGCCCAAACCTCTTTCCTCTCTGTGCGTCTGCGGCCCCAGTCTTGAGCAGCTGCTGTCTAAAAACAAGCTGTTAACCAGTCTGATCCCAACCCAACTACTTCTCAGACATCAAACAGGTTTCCACTCCACCTTTGTCATTCCGCTCTGCTCCGCTCCGCTCGGCTCTGCTCTGCTTACCGCCATGCTTCACTTCCCCTCCACTCGGCTGCTAGCTTTTACGAGGAAGTCACTCCGTTCGAGCTCTGACATTTACAGACCCGAAGCCTCCCGGGATGCCGAGCATGTTTGATACCGCTGGACCTGCACTGTAATTGTACTCGTGCGTCAGGAAGCAGGTAGGCGTTCTAGATATTCAGCTTCTCTGTCCCACTCTGTCCAAGGCCACAGATACTCCAGAGGACCGTAACAACCCAGTGTTGCTTTATAACAAGATGGAACTGGGGGACCTGAACGCCAACTTCACCCTTGAGGTTGAATCACAGGTAAAAAATGAACCATTTGTCTGACAGATTTTTTTTGTTTGTTTGTTTGTTTTGCCTTGTTTCCTCATTTTCTCCTCTTCGTCTGTGCTTTTCTTTTTTTGTTTTTTTCTTAATCCTAAAGGTATTTGACTGGAGTTACTTCACAGCCAAGATAATGGACACAGTCAACATCAGCGTTCCTGATACGGAGAAGGTCATAAACTACTCCCCCAACTACTACAGAAGACTCAACCTTATCTTGGCCAAATACACCAAGAGGTGTGTCTTTATATGAGTGTGCGGATCAGGTTGTGAATAGGTCAGCTGTTACTGATACACCGTGGCTTTTGTGTAAGTGAAAAAAGTTTATTTTTTCTCTCCTGTCAGGGATCTGCAGAACTACATGGTGTGGCGTTTTGCCATGAACATGGTGGTGGGCCTGAGCAGAGCTTACAGAGACACCAGGAAAGCTTTCCGCAAGGTACGCAGCCGGGATCCCGACAGTGGCTCCGGTAGCTTTAGAGGTGGATTTGCGTATACGAGTGCGGCCTTCTGCGTTGCCGCGGCAGGTGCTGCTCAAGCGACATTGTCATCCTTTTTTAAAATGAACTGCAAAACAAGCTGAAGCCAGCTCAGCTTAGATTTGTGGCCCATCGAGACACATGTCTTGGGTGTCAGTATGTAGCTTCACATCACCAGCTCCCATTGAAACTTGAAATGGGAGCAGCTAGTGATACATTACGTTAACGTGTTAGCATGTTAACATTTGCAAAGTAGACACCAACTGTATATGAAGATGGATGACAGCAGGTTTTCAGATGCCGTGATTTTAAAAATACGCATGGTTAAACACGGATGTCACTAGTTCTAATTATCCTATGTTGCAATACCCTTTCTATTGACAAGTATAAACGCTCTAACAATCATTAGGTGTCCACACACAGCTCTGATCATATCCTTGCCCCTGGTTATAAATGAAATCGTCTTCCTAATCTAATCATTTCCCCACTGCCCTTCTTATCCTCCTAAATGTAATTGCAGCATATAAGCGCGGTGCAAATAAAGAATCACCACGAGCCTCTTTAACCAATATGCTGACTGCATTATCTCGCATCTCTAATTGATCTGTGCCCCGTTATTTTCCCTGCAGGCTCTGTCTGGCACAACATCGGAGGCGGCCGTGTGGCGACAGTGTGCGCTTTATGTCAACAACAACATGGACAACGCCGTAGGGCGGCTCTACGTGCAGGAGGCCTTCTCCGAAAAGAGCAAAGAACTGGTCAGTGCGTGGCGGATGGTATCGGTTTAGATTCTAGGGAAGCGTAAACGGCTATAACAGATATCCTCTGTTGGACCCGTTGTAATGCTTGTTTATTGGCGTTTGGAAGTGATAACACAGGAACATTCATCTGCGAGGCATCTCAAAAACAGTGTGGGAGTTTATGTATTCAGTTATTCATGCATACGCTACAACACGCTGTGTTTGTTACAACTGGCTCAAATAGGAGCATAATAATGGACACAACGACTCTGTAAAAGTTTTTGCATAAATATTTATTGAAAAGGATGAATAATGAATGAAAAAGCATATAGCAAGTACCCCCAACGGTGCTGCTGCACGTTGGTGTGGCAGACAAACCAGAACACAAAAACAGCCTATATACCGTTGTAGGCTGAGCCCGCAAGTCGACATAGATGCTTGTCAATCAGTTAATGGAGCTGGAGCAAAGCACCAAAGCGAAACAGCTTGAAACAGTGTCTCCGTCACCGACCTATTTGTGTTTCTGCCGCCTCGTGTCTCCCCCACCATATTGTATTTTTTGCCTACGTCCGCTGAAAGCAGCTGAACAAGGTGTCCTTGTTATCATGATCACACCACCCACACTGTAAATCTCAACTTTGTGACTGTGTGTGCGCCAGCTCCGGCACGTGACTGCGCGCGTCCCCGTGAGTCAGACTGGCTGTACACATCTGTCGTAATGCTGGGGGGGCCTGAAATATCGTAATTCTCTGTCACCGCCTGGACCCCGGCCAGCGCTCCGGCGCGCCGATCCCACATCTGACCCCGTGTTTGTGAAAAACGACACAGCTCATTTGAGCATCCAAGTGCGTATCACCACCCTTGTCCTCAGATACGTGGCCGCACTAGTGCGCGCGCCGTGTTGCGCCCGCAGCTGGCACACATGCTTCGCTCTTCACATACCAGTCTTCTTTAAGCCACAGAGATATGTTTCAGACATGTTAACTTGTGGAATGTAACTAAATGCATTGACAGAAGTACCGTACTTGCATTTTGAAATAGTTTATTTTACAGAAATTGAAACTTGATGTTTTCTGGTTGGTAAATTTGGAGATTGAGTAAATGAGATCAAACTTTAAAGCAGCGGATTATCACCAGGGGAAAAAGAATAATTTTATACCGTGACTGGAAATGGTCAATTAACAACTAATTTCTGGCTGAAGGTCAGTAGAAACTATAAAGAGATATTCCAGCCCAGATCAGTAATCAGCAAGAGCTCATGTTTCAGTTTAGTGTCCAATCACCAGCCATCTAGGGCTCCATACATATGCATATGAAATGCCCAGTGTGGTACTGCATTAATTGGCAAACAAAAAAAGTTGGAAAATAAGTCTTTATCCCACTGTAGACTTTTCTTTTTGCGAGCTGCAAATATGGATGGCCAAAATGCAGCTAATTAACAATCTTGCGCAGAAATAAAATAAAGCGAAAACTACCGGGTTAGTGGCAAAGCAAAGTGTGTTGTCCGAGTGGTCATGCAGTGTGCTATTGTTGGGTCTGCCGATGTGAAGACACACAGCTTCAGAGACCCTAAAGACACATAACATCTCAGCCCAGATAATTGCTGGGCCATGTTTCAGCGTCCAATCACCATCCAGTCACCATCCCAGGCCTCTGTCCGTCCATTTACTGGTGCATGCATCCTTTGATCCTGGGTAAACGAAATGCAACCGTTTCATCAAGAAAATGTTCACTGAAAACATAATTTTCGTTTTATTCAGGTCAGAATGTAGTGTAACGCCTGCACACAACGCAATCTCACGTATGATAAAAGCTTCCTCGCTGCGGCCACCGCCAGCGTGGTGTCCGAGCGGCCACGCAGCGCGCCAGTGACGGGTCTGCTGATGTGATGACACACTGGGATGCCTTTGTCCGCCCACTGCGGTCTCAGAGCACAACTGTGGTTAGAGGCGCCTGAAGGGGCGACCTTCGCTGCCATTGCGATTGTCAGCTTTTCTTCTTTCTGGTTTGCTTTCATGGCTCACTCTTTTGTGAATTATTCCGACTCTATTGTTGCATTGTTTGTGTGCAAAAAAAAAAAAGAAAAAAAAGAAGAAGTAAAAAATGGCATTTTTATGTCTGATGACCGTGGCACAGAGAGCGGGTTTTGCACAACATTGCCCCATCAGAGGCGTCAGTCAGTCTGTCTATGCGCATGCCGCAACACTCTTGTAAATACTGTAACTCAAGATGAATGAGTTCTTACACTTACGCCACAGGTTCCCACTGAAAATTTAGATTCAGATGTGGATTTTGGAGCACCTCGTCGTGGGAATTTCCGTAAAAAACCCACAAAATTTTATCATCTCGAAACTACTATACCTCTGCGAATGTGTTATATGAAGAACTGAATGCTGACATCGATAATATTTGCTCAGCTGCGCACATTAACGTGCTTAACAAGAACAACGCAGGTTATTTTGTTGTAATGTGTAGTTAAATCCTTTAAGTGCCTCTTCCATGATTTCGACTTAAAAGGCTCAAGGTTATTTCAGTTTACTGAAACTCCAACCCCAAAACTGCTGAATGCTTTCATAAGCGAATGTAAATTTTTAAAATATGTAAATAGGCAGCACTATTAATAATGCATTTGTGCGCTTGCAGTCGGAACAGCAGATATTTACAGTGGAGGTGTTTGATACAACGGGAGGAGTCTCTAAAGATGATGCATTTCTGGTTGCCATTACCTCACTCGATTTTTATTAATACACAGAGAAAGCTGATGTCACAATAACCTCACTGATATTATTATTACACCAACGCCTCCTTCCTCCTACGCGGCGAGCGTGTCACCCTAAGTGGTTCGGCGTTGATATGTGACTATGTAATGACGAGGCCTAATTCAGGGAAGTGATTTTTTATGGCTTCCTTGCACACGATGTTGCAATATTGTTTTGTACGCTCCATTGTCTGCAGACATTGGAAGAAAAACCCACACGGAAGAGACTATGTACTGACTCACAGATGAGGGTTTTCGGTTATATTTTATCTGTGACATATCTCTGGCTGTTGTCGCTTAGTGTCTTTAAAGTGTGTGTGTGTGTTTGTTGGGATGGGTTTCAGATGGAGGAGATGATTAAAGACATTCGGGAAGTGTTCATTAGCAACCTCAACGACCTGACCTGGATGGATGCAGAGACCAAGAAAGCAGCCGAGGAGAAGGTAATGCATGTGAAATCACAATTATCATAATGTGTTATATGTATTGTCTTCCATTCTTTCGGGCTGCCTGACTGAATTTGATCTGCTTTTGTGCAGGCCCGAGCCATTCGGGAGCGGATCGGCTATTCTGACAACATCATGGATGACAAATACCTTAACAACGAGTACAAAGACGTGAGTTTCGTTAGAGATCCAGCCATGCATGCTTTGCTTCTTTGCTTGGATTAATGGAACAGAACACGGCGTGGGTTCACTGCGGCCGCACATCAGTTCTGTGAAAACATCCCGGCGAATTCTTGGCCTTTATGAGCTTCGCCGGGGGAATATATGACCGGGCGTTGATAGCTCTCATCGCGTCTAATCCTCCCGTTTCTCTGGCTGTGTGTTGGTGTTAGCTGAGCTACAGTGCAGAGGAGTACTTTGAAAACATCCTACAGAACCTGGAGTATGTGCAGAAGAAACGCCTGCGGAAACTCCGAGTCAAAGTCAACAAAGAGGAGTAAGATTTCCCGTGGGGGGAGAATTAACCAGCTTATGTGGAGTAAATTTAAAGCTGCAACGTTACATCAGTAATATTAAGTTTTTTTTTTTTCATTTATGCTTGGTGTGACCCATTATCTGTCTCATACCGAGCACGGTGCATTCACTTTCTCCCACACAAACTCCCACTCACATATAGAGTTCAGCCTCCCACAGCAGGGATGCTAATATTAGCCCGCTTATTAATAACTGCAGGTTAATTTTTATACATCTCATCAAGTGTGAATTATGCTGCGCTCCTTGCTGTACCGCCACTTTAATTCCACCGTCCTCATCTTTCTCCAGGTGGGTAACCGGAGCCGCTGTTGTCAACGCCTTCTACTCATCCAGCAAAAACCAAATAGGTATTTGACATGCGAGGCTGCAGGACGCATCGAGTAATAAAGAAAGAAAGAGAAAAAGATTTAGATTGCTTTGTTTTCTCTCTTTCCCCGGCGCCCAGTGTTCCCAGCCGGCATCCTTCAGCCCCCTTTCTTCAGCAAGGGCCAGCCTAAATCTCTCAACTACGGCGGCATTGGCATGGTAATCGGTCACGAGATCACGCACGGCTTTGATGACAACGGTATGACTTGCAACGCTTTTGCTCTCTCTTCCTCCTGGGAGCAATTTTGGCAGATTGCGCTGGTATTTGGATAGAAATGTTTCTCTTGTACCTGGTACCACTTCAGGAAGAAAAAAAAAAAAAAAAAACGAGGTTATTGTGTTCCACTTCAAAAATGCCAGTACTCTTTTATAATGATGTCCACTCAGGAATACAAATGAAACAGGAATATGCAACTATCAACAGCAGCGTTTTAAACACTGCGTTCAAATCTTATCCAACTCGAACCTGACCTCTTTTTCTTTCAGGCCGTAACTATGACAAGGACGGCGACCTGAAGGACTGGTGGACGCCGGACTCCACTCAGAGGTTCCTGGAGCTGTCGAAGTGCATTGTCGATCAGTACGGCAATTTCTCCTGGGACCTGGCCAATGGACTGCACGTAAGTTCCCTGCTTGTTTTCTCATTTTAAAAAGATTCGATCAGTTTTCCCTGCAGCGTTTTCTATCTTTATTATCACGCGCCTCGCTTTATCTAATTTATTTGCTTTCTTCTTTATCAGCCTATCTGTCTGTCATATTTCTACCCTCCCCACCCCTTCCCTCCAGTTCTGCATCTCCTCTCTGCTTCAGGTGTCTTTAATATTTCGTGTTGACATGTCTATCCCTCTCCCCCTCTTTGTCTCTCCACCGCTGTCCTGCTCCTTTGTTCGACGCTTCTCTTATCCCCGGGGGAAATGATTCCTTATATCCCAAAGAGTGATATCTCTATGATTTGCTGAAATACAGGAAAGATATTTGTTTCCCTTGTCCTTTTTTCCCTGCCAGTCGTTGTGTTCTCTGTCCTTATATCCCCCTTCTAGTTAAATGGTAACAACACCCTCGGGGAGAATATTGCTGACAACGGAGGGATTCGACAGGCGTATCAGGTAATGAGCCCGAAAACAAAGGAGGAAAGCCTGTTTAAGAGGTTTACAGACGAGACAGGAGGGGATTCAGTCTGTAGTTACTGTCACCTGCTTTGCTAACATTCGCAGACAAGTCGTTTTGCCAGGTCACTGAGTGTCTCATTAGCCGCCGTAAACACAGCAATAAAGGACATGATGTCGCTGCTGACTCTGCCAACGTTGACTGGGGGGGTCAACAGAGAAAAGGCGCGTTTACAGTCGTTTTGCTCTTTGGGGATCAAGTGCAGACTGGATTTATTTAATAATTAACAAGATCTCGCTACAGACGCACAACATACTTTAAGGGACGTTTCAAGCTGGAAATCAAAGGTGAACATTAAGGGAATTAGACTTTTTTGTAAAGAGCTGGCAGGCAGTAGTCTCAGAAAATATAACATCTTTGGTTTATTGCTATATTTAGTGGTACTAGGAGCGCATTCATTCAGCCATTACCTTATTGGTTGTCTTTATAATCATTTTTGTAATGCTCCATGAGACAAGATTGTGAGATAAGCTTGTGCCATTCCTTTAGGCGTATAAGGACTATGTGATGGAGCACGGAGAAGAGCCACCACTGCCTGGCATTGACCTTTCCCACGATCAACTCTTCTTCCTTAACTTTGCTCAGGTAACTGATTGGTTGTTTGATGGACAGATGGTTGAATGACTTGATGGACGGTTGGATTATTGGGTTGAGCGCCGAATCTGATGATTGTGGAAGATGAATAAATTGTAAATAGCAGAATATACTGGGACGAATATTTATTTATAACGCAATACATCCTTGTATTTTTATTTTTTTTTAGGTGTGGTGTGGAACGCACCGACCAGAGCAAGCTGTTAATTCCATTAAAGTGGATGTTCACAGTCCGGGGAAATTCAGGTAACGCGAAACCAACAGTGCTTTCTTTACATCAGTCAGCCATGCGCTTGGGGGCAAAGAGCAGAAAACAAATTAGAGCGGTAGCTAACTTCTTAAAGCCTCGACAAAATGATTTCAAGCCACAATATAGCGCCTTCAAACGCCAGCCATCAATCTTCTTTTTCCTCCGTGTTTCACAGGGTGCTGGGCTCCCTTCAGAATTTCCCAGAATTTGCCAAAGCGTTCAACTGCAACAAAAGCAGCTACATGGTCCCCGACAACGTCTGCCGCGTGTGGTGATCCACAGATCTCTGGGATGGGTCGTCCCCCGTCTCCCTACAGTACCTCTCCCCTCTGACTGTTGGAGCACTCAAGGGGGGGCTATGGGGAAATGGAAGCTTCCCTCGTCCTCTTTACTGGATGGACCACGGCTGGCGGACTGACACTGCAGTATGCACTTCATCCCAGGACAGCCGTAGACTGTGCCCTCACAGGCGGACGGAGCACTGTCCCTCCGACTCTGATACTGTAGTTCACTCAATCAGCCTGATTACTCTCCTCCTCACTGGATTCAATCACTCCTCGTGTTTTTATTTCCGCTCATCTTGTTTTTACTTGTCATTTATGAGTCCGCCAATGTGTATCTGTGAGTGCGTATGTGAGTGTCTTTCGGTCAAAATACTGTGCAAGCAGTTGGCAAGAGAGGGGGGCAGGCAGACAAATGTGCTCAACCCACTGGTGTATGAATACACCACACACCCACTCACACTGGTATACATGTAACAGGGCTGAACCACTGTACTGTATGTGGGACTGAGCTGTATGGCTCTCATGAAACCTCAGGTGGTTTCAGCCTTCATCTACATGCTGACATACTCTACAATGTACTCGAAATGTACTCCTTGTTTATACATAAATCTAGATTAGATAAATTATCACAGAAAATCTGAACCTATTTTGTTGAATAGACCAGTTAAGTATTTAACCGTGATCGCATATTACACAGTACTGTTCTATATTTAATGTTGATGATCTCGCTGCAGTTGACAGCTGGCTGCTGTTCGTTAGCAGAATGAAGATAATAAACCAAAATGAAGTTTTTTGCCTTTAAGATGACAGCTGGTCATGAATCACTGAGATGACAATCGACAGACACCAGACCCTTTCCTCGTGTTCTCTGAGCCTCCCGTGTGTCTCAGTGCGGATGTATGTCTCCGTGTGTTTTCCAAGTCTTTGTAAGTCATTTTGTATCACTGCCTGCTGTTTTTGTCAAGCAAATTGGTAATGCCTTACAGTCGTGTCGCCGTGTGTGAGTGTGTGTTTGTGTATTCACGGGAGAGCAAAGGTTAAGACAATGTTTCATTAAAGAAGTAGTTTGACTTTTTCCACACGCTCGTTTGCTTTCTTTTTCAGAATCAGATGAGGAAATCGGCATCACTCCCATGTCTGCATGCTAGCCCGCTGTCAATTAGCTTAGCTTAGCAAAAGAGGTTAAAACAGCAATGACCACGTCACAACTCATATATTTAACTAATATAAATTACAGAGTATAAAACATAATGTCAAACATGCCGAAACTGGTTTACACGGATTGCTAGCCTTATGTTGAGAGAACACTGCTGCCAGGCAACCGTTGGCGTCGAGAAACCCCAGAGGCTAACAGTTTAGCAAGCTAGCAACCAGGTGACTTTAGTGCAGCAAAACATAATAAAAGCACAAGGAAGTAGAATATATTGACATTTTCCTCAGACGTATTAGAAAGTTATCAAGAAAAATATGTAAGGCTATGACTAAATCACAATATATTAACTTGCCACCCACTTCTGCCATTTCTGGAAATGTCAGCAAACGTGAACTATTACAAGAATGCTAAAAACAAGAGGCCTATCGACTTTTCCCTTGAACACGATAAACGCAACTCCGTTTGATGGCACCAGTAAACATACTCTAGTCACCTGGTAACCGAACAGGGGCAAGAGAATTCACTTTTTTGTCTTAATGAATTACGTGTCCACAAATGTTGTTTCCAGCATTTCTGTGATAACAGAAAGGAAAGTAAACGGATCCGGTCAATGATGACACAATTAATTTCAAATACCATGCATTTTGCAAGTGACGGTTTGGGTTAGAGTCTTACGTCTGCCGCGTTTCGGCATTTACGGCGGCAACAATTCGGCGAGTTGTGCACCAACATTTTTAACCAACTTCCTAAGATGTTGTTCTGATTTGGGAAGGACATTTTTTTTTTTTTGCATTATTTCAATATGGAGATGATTTAACGAGAAACACAGTCAAATGTATTTTAGTTTAAAATGACATGAGAGTGGTATCAATCTTCTCAACTCTTGACAAGACAGTGAATAAGTTTAGTACATGAAAATGTTGAACTACCCCTTTAAGAAAGGAGCATCGATTTCTCAATTTGATCTTGATTTGATCACATGATTTTTTCTAATCATTCTTTTACAAACAAAGCAAACAGTTAATCGTTCAACGGTAGGTTCATCTTATATGATTTTAACTCTGAAAACAAACAGATTTTTCATAACCGCGTGTATTTTTCTGAATGCAGGTGATTGTGTAGCGTCATTGAATCAAAATTCACTGTTTTGTATCGCTTTTTTATTTCTGTGTTAATATGTAACTGTGAGACTGTGACTCAAGGTTGTTAATTGTGGATTTATTTTTATTTTCGCCTTTTATGTAGAAATTAGTGCAGAGAGCGATGCACCATTACAGACCACAGACTGAATACGTGAAAACAACACCCCACATGTACAGTCTTTATACGTTGTTCCTACTTCTTTCTTTCTTCCTTTCTTCTTCCTTTCTTTACTTACTCTCACTCCACTTGTAGAAAGACAGATATACCTCAGTTGCCTGTATTTAGATATTTTATAATAATGGCCGATTGCAGTCTTGAGGCGCTTTTTTTTCTCTTTTCTTTCGAAATAAATCTTTAAATAATAATCTATAAGTGACTGTTGACTTACAAGGAATGCGTGAAGTTGTGTGAGTATGCGTTGTTTTCGTATATAGATGGAGTTTGATACAAAGAGATGTTAATTAGCTCTTAAGCGTTGACGGTTAACCTTGGCAGAAAGCCTAAAAAAATGAGAAATAATAATGTCAGGTGGGACTTAAACTCAGTATTGTGATGAGTGTGGATTGTATCTTGATGCTCACGCTGCTTTTGGACATCACTTATTTAAATATCTTAAATATCTTATGAATATTTCCTCTCACCCCTAGTGCTCTAACAGAATGTAAACCTATAGATGGATTCAGACATATATTCCCTCACTCATGTTCCATCCATACATTATTTTCATTTTGAGGAGTATGTTAGCCATAAGGGGGCATACTTTAATTTTGAAATTTCCACAGAGAGGGGGCGAAGTTCCTAGTAGCTCAAATGTTTTCTCCACTAATTAGACCTATAAGCATTGGAGAATTAGAAGCCAACTATGAAGTCTTTCAAAAGTTAGACACAATGCAGACAAATGATTGTGCAATATCTTTATGGCCGTTCCCAAGCTACTGGCCTACTGGTAAATATACCCCATGCTGCAATGAACCAAGCAAGCACATTTCCTGGCACAGGGATGGCTCGTACCCTGGCTGAAACTGGAGAGGCAAACGGTCAGGGATGCGCAGGGAACTGAAAAGAAGGAAAACAAGACAGAGCCAAAGAGAATTATAACGCACAGGATGTATAGGACAGGCATGCCAAGGAGAAGCACCAGAAATATGTGCACACTTTGAAGCCAAGTGTCAAAAAATATCGTGAGGGATGGGGGAGTGCAGCAGGGGGCAAGGGCCAACACACACTTGTGCAAATATACAAAAGTAAAGCTGGGAATATCTTGACCTTTATTTAGTTTATTTCTTCATTTTTAAGTTTTTTTTTTTTTTTTTTTCCCCACCGCAATGCATAAATTTTAGCCTATCCGTGGTTTGCACCCCCATTGTTTCGACTAAACAACTCTAATGTGAATACATACCTCTCATTGGCGGAGCAGACCAAAGGCATTTTTGGGTTGTTTTTGCTGGATTCCACAAAATGTCACCATTGTGGCAGAGTCAAACGGGCTGGCTTTGAAAAACAACTACAGACTGGATTTCTGTTTGTTTCATTTGTTAATTTGCTCTTTATGCTTTATTTCAACTATTGCAACAGTCCCCCCCCCCCCCAAGTATTCTAACAGCTAAAGTTCAGCACGCGAATTGCGCGTGAGCACGTTTGTACCTCTCTCAGACTCATTCAAGTATTGTCTTTTTTTTTTTTTTCTTTCATCTGAATGTCAGTGTGCAATCACTCGCTTAGTGCCAAGCCTCCCCTTTTGCTCTCGCTGGCTGGTAGCTCGTTGGCAGATAACTGAAAGTTCACACCACCCACTTTCCTCGTGCTCTCACCCTCCCTGTCATTAGCAGCTATGCTAGCTAACATCACAGCTAACATTACAACACCTCAGCATGTTCCTGGGAGGCTGAACAGAGTGTTTTGCACTTAGAACATTATAGACAGATTTATCCCAAAGTGACATGGAGCACGGGGGCGTGGGGGCCGATTTTGAGCTTAAGCAAAACAAGACACTTGACTACATTTAACAGATATATCTCTGTAGAGAAACCCATGAGCGGTGCTTTTAAACCTTAAAACTTGATGACAGTTGTTAGAAAGTCACCCATGCCAGACCCGGCCTGCTCCCTCCCGTGGTGCCCTCTGGTCATAAAACGACTCAGTTTTCTTTCATTCGCCCTTTGGGTGACCCTAACAGTGGGTGCACTGGTATGTGTGTGTGTGTGTTTGTGTGTGTTGAAGGTGGCGGGGGGCAAAGAAGCAGCCTCTGGAATGCCTGTCCGTGTGTGGTAGCGCTCGAGGCCGTGCGTAAAAAAAACACGTTAAACTACATACGACGGTATGCGAGCGAACGTAGCACTTACAAACAGTAGATCAACACACACGCACACACAAATTATGCGTTAGGATCAAAAGCGAGAAAAATTTTCAGGCATGATAATTAGTGTGGGTATTGTGTTATTTCACACTTGATTCGAAAAGAGCTCTTTCTGCCGAGTGCCCTCTTACTGTGCACTCATTGTTAAAGGCCACCAATATTCTGTAAAAAGTTTTAATTGACGAGGCTTTAATGTCAAAGAAAGAATCTGAAAATGTTACTATTATTAAAGCTCTCGATTTAATGCATAAATTGACTGCTTGAATTTAAAAACACATTGCATTTACCCGGTGCGTGCTCAGGGAGCAAAAAGGAAACTTAAATGTAATTTATTTTTTTACACGTCTTAAGCTTTTACGCGTTTAATATAAACCATTTGCAAATGGTACATATCATGAGCCTGAACCATTCAACATTTACATTACAAATGCTGGAATTCAAGCATAAACATTCACAGACGGACCGTAAATCAAACGCCTCTTCAGTATAAAAAACATTTCAGTCGTGAGTAATGACGGAACATTTTGGAAAATTTGTCTCAATAATGTTTCTCTTCTGAAAATCCAAAAATCTTAATGGTGAAACTCCAGCTCCATAATTAATGTAAAACAGTGACCTCCTGTGGTTGATTTGCATATCTGTGTTTTTCAGCTCAGCCTGCTGTGGACATGTTTAGTTTACTTTGTTAAAAACGAAATGATCCGAGGACTATTAAAGGATTATATATAATTTTATTTATTTTTTTTTTACCGTCAGATAGCTGCTGTCACTTTCTGAACAGGATCTCATTTCTCATCCACACATAAAGCTACATGTTGTAGCCTGCTCTAATGACGTGTGTTCCTACTGACATGTACACCGATCAGCCACAACATTAAAACCACTGACAGGAGTTAAGTTAACATCACTGACCATCTTGTGACAAGTCAGTGTTCTGCTGGGAAACTTTTGGCATTCATGTGGATGTCACTTAGACATGTAGCACCCACCTAGACCAGACCAGGCACCCCTGCCCCATAGCAATGACACTCCTTGATGGCAGCAGCCATCCCCAGCAGGATGCAGCCTGACACAGGCACACACACAAAAACAGTTTAGGAACAACTAAAAAAAACAACATGAAAAACAGCACAAGGTGTTGACCTGGCCTCCAAATTCACTAGATCCCAAACTGATCAAGTATCTGTGGGATGATCCACAGAGGCCCCTCCCCTCAACACATAGGACCCAAAGGCCCCCACTATAACAACGTCTTGTTGCCAGACACCACAGGACACCCTTAGAAGGCCCATGTCCATTCTCTGATGAGACAACGGTTTTAGAAAGGTGGTCGTAATGTTATGCCTGATCGGTGTATACCGGAAAAAAAGCCATTCATGCTGTTTTTGCTCCTCATATTCTTTTAGTGCTAATTGCGATAGTTAGCAACTGCTCTCCCTCTCAAATAAATAAATAAATAAATAAATTAAACATCACATCACTTTTATTCCAGATATTACACCTGTAATCTCACAATTTTAGAGATGATAATTGTACCGAAACTCCTTTCCCCCACGCCCCCCCCCAGAAATCCAATTTTCACTGCTACCACCACTAACCACTGATCTTCTCTGAGGCAGAAAATAAGTGAAAGATCAGTTTCCTTTCTGTTACATCTCAGGGAGCACGGTGACACCGTGGACAAACGCAATTCCCGTTACCCGCTTCGAGGTCAGGACTGGCACTTCGTTGGTTCAGCTTGTGCATCACAACTTACTGTCACAGGTCCCTCTGTAGGGCTTTTCTACTGCAGGTCACTTTGCTTTCCATTTCAGTGGTCTTGTTGGGCAAATATCCATCCATGAAGCCCAACAAGCTCAGTGGGCTGGATGTTACACATTGTTGACATACTGATGCACAAATGGCCAAATGCTTTAAAGTAAACTTCAAAAGAGACATGCCATCGTTCTCCTTCAGTTTTTAATGGTCTGGAATTAAATAATTTCACTCAAATTTGCTGACGTATTTCAACTGCATTGCGTAACATTGGCTTGCATCGCCTCTAAAACGAGACGCATCACTACAATCGCTGCTTTCAGAATGTGAGTTTGTTTTTTTATTGATTTCTTCTTTAAACCACAGCTGGATCTGCCCTACAGCTACTGTTCCAACAAACACATGAATTCCCCATGAGTCAGTCGAGAACATCACCTTTCTGCATGCAGGGCCCCCTTTTGCAATCCCCCCAAAAACAAGCTCAAGATGCAAAGGGGACCTGGCTTTGCCCACAACAGGCTTTCAGACAACCTGCCTTAGGCCAGGTGACGCCAGGGCCAAAGTCTACAAACACAAGTAGCGTTAACTTAAAACATAAAGCTACTTAATATGCTGTAGTCATGTAAGCATTACTGGCAATTTTTATGATGTTGTTGATGCATTCCAGTGCTCACAAAGCTTTAACGTGCACCTTTTCTTTGTTAGAACATCTGTGGGGTCATAATCAGGCAGGTTCCATATTTTCACCAAACAACTTGAGGCAGAATGGCAACAAACATCCAATATAAACAGCAGACAGAGTTAATGTAGTGTTAATGCACCACACCTGGAAGACATCTTATTACGCAGCGCCATGTGGTGTACCTGTAATGACGCCAAACTGGAGCTCGCTGTTATTGGTGCATAAAACACCGTTATTCTACCAGCTACAAACAACCTGATGCTGCAGAATCGTTACGTTGCATGTGTGTTTCAGCGCGACATTTTCCATGGGGTGCGTGTGTGTGGAAGCGGTCGCCGATTCATTCACACGTGTTTCTGCAGACCCTGTCGGGATGCTGCGGTGCGGAAAGTTTCCATCTCAACCTCATTACCCTGTCGGAGCGATTTTTTGCATCTGGTGCACATGCTGAACCTGACACCAAACGCGCAGGCTCATTTGGCCCCGCGCGGGATTATGAGGCTTACACCTCTTGCTTACTGGAAAGTGGATGTGCCACAACCTGCAGTAACGACCAGACAATCTAATTCCCCGTTATTAAATGCAGACTCCCAAATGCCCTTTAAAGCTGACAGCGCTACTATTATAGGATTTGAGACTCAGCTGTAATGTCAACGGTTGAGCTGGCACGAGGGGCAAACAGGAGTTGTTTGACTGCTCCGAGCTGGGATCCTAATGCGGGCGGAAACGTTCTGTGCTTAATTCAGCTTTAATCTCAATTTGAGCAATGTGCATAAACACTCAACAAACACTTCAGGTGCACTAGTTATGATTAAAAACTCCGGCTGGGCTGTTTAAACACGGCAGCTAAAAGTGTTTAAGAAAGCGCAGCACGCCACACATATATTTCTTTCCATTGTTATTACATTTTTTTTGAGTGTGCGGTACCACTTAAAATAAGAAATTAAAAAAACAGACTTGCGGTAAGCTCGGCGATGGCATTTCTAATCCTAACCACCAATATATTTGATGCTCAACTATGTGACAAGAATACAGACGCATAAACTGTTGCGCTGCCATCATAGCAATTGTCATTACCTTAGCTTACGCCGTGCCCAAACTGTATGATGAAATGTAAGGGGACCGATTACGCTTTTTTCATATGCAGCAGTATACAGTGTTACGATGCCAGAGATTCAAATAACGAGACAAACATACGTGAAAGTGATATCTGAGAGCCAGACCCTCAAGCTCCAGACTGCTCTGAATACTTTGCTCTGGAGTTTCCTTTTTTTGTGTGACGCGTTACACGTCTGGGTCAATCAATGTACACATTTTTGCAAAACTGTCTAGTCTAAGAGTGGATTTTCTTTTTTTTTTATTTCAGTTTTGAATCATGCAAGTCCCTTTATTTCCCCTAGCCAGCTTGAATAGAATTGTAGGGATTTAATGTAGTTTAATGTTCTGCATCACACAGAGAACAGTTGGTGATGCCAAACGGAGAAGGTCCTGCTGTAATCTTTGCTGCTGCAGATGTCCACCCTGATCACTCTCGTACTCCGGGGTCGGATTCGGGCTCGGACGTGTTTCGGGCGCTGCCATTTCCAGCCAAGAACGAGGATTCTTTTTAGTACTTAATTTGGTTCATACCAAATAGGATTACAGTTACAGCCGGTGACTTTACAATGCCAAGAAGACGAGGGGTGGCGCTCTCGCAAGAGCAGAGCTAACACTGACAGTTTTCAGGCTGAACCAAGGTGCTGCACATCAGGCAATACGAAATAAATATGGATTTTTGTTTTTAATTTAAGTAGTGAATCAAGCAAGGCTGTAAAACGGTGTTCGGTAATGTCTCCCCTTTTATTTCCCCTAAACACAAACCCAGTGTTCATCCTCAAACTCATGTAATGATTTCCTTTTATTGTGGCTTGCTTTTTTGTCCTTTAAAGGGAGGTGGGTCCTCACAACTTGAGTAATACAAGTGCACACTTTCATTACGCTGTCGATCTCTTAGTCATACATATGTATTTTTTTCTTTCTTTCTTTCTTTCTTTTTTGCAGTACTTTATCTCTGAAGAGCGCTGCTAAGTGTTCAGCGGCTTGAATATGCAAACACCGAAATGGCTCACATCTGATATGTTCATAGAAACAGCTGGGTGCTCTCATTAGGACATCCACTTAATGGTTGAGTTAATGGATTACAATCCATGATGCCTAAAATTGCTATAATTCAAGAAGATTAGATCATGCACCCCAAAAGAAAATTGCACGGGGAAAGAATCATGAGGAAATTGCAGAACTATGTTTATTTGATTAATATAACACTGCAGACAATTATTCATAGCTCACAGCCACAGAAACTTTGTTCTCGGCTTAACATCGTCACCGCTGGAACATGGCCAAGAGCCATATAAATTTATTGCTCAATTTTATATATTAAGCATTTATCTATTGCACACATGTCTGCCAAAAAAGCTGACAGTAAGTTTCTAACAGAAATTTGATATCAGGACGTAGAGATGATCTTCTCTCCCCCGTGTCCCCTGGAAAGAAAGCTTAATTTGCGTGATGATTTCAATTTCTTCTTCACGTACCCTTTTTCTGCCAAAGAAAGAAAATCAGAATCCATTAGTGTAACAAACACACGGTCAGATTTGAACTCTGAGTAGCATTTGATAGCGTTCCTCTTAAGTATTTCTTTGCACGGTACTGTACAATGTCATTTTGATCTAATGTTGAGGCGAGGTGAAGCGTGAAGTCACCACCAAATGCAAGGAAGGCGCGGGTGTTGAAGTTCAGTTTTATAATTCATCCAACAGTTAGAATATGTGAGAATAATGCACAGTGTAAGGTCACATAAGATGACATGTACCCAAGCAAAAATGAAGACAAAGTAGACAACTGCCAGGCAGCCGACAATCCACCCCACCACCAGCAGGACGGGGAATAATTTGTGGGATGAAGCTTTTGGATCTGCAAAGTAAAGAGACAAATATAGAAACAATAACGATGCATTTGGGAAGGGTGCGGAAGGATTTACTGCGAACAACTCTGCGTCATCTTATGTCTTAGTCTTCTGGATGGAACGGGAATCGCTTACCTCTCTTGGACACGGCACCTCTCTCTGCGCTAATCTTTTTGTTGTGATGGGTGCAACGCCAGGCTCCATGCTGCGAACAGTTGACGTTGGCATCCGGCAAGGCGGGGTGGAACAAATCTGGCGGACTTGGAATTAAATCCATCCTTAGCCCTTCTCCGGTCCCATCTAAGTTTAGCCTGTCTCCTCAACATTTTTATATATATATATATAAAAAAAGCTTTATATTACTGACAGGAACTTTTTGGAGGTGATGCCATTGCTGTCACCTCCTTCTCTCTGTGGACCAGGTCCCAGCTGTGCACGGCCCAGAGCTTCTCTTTCAGCATTCCCCAGGAGGAAGTGCTGCAGCTGCGGCTGGCAACCTGGTCTCTGGAGGGAACTCCGGGTGTTCAGCTAGGTCAATACATTTCAGAAAAACAGCATCCGATGAAAATTCATGTATAGCTCTGGTGTCTTAAATTCATATTGATATTTATTTGATAAAGATTTTTGCCACTGACAGGTTGAGGAGGTCGTTTGTTCCTCAGGCCATACGACTCTACAACTGGACTGTGGGTCGTGGGGTCCCAGCTGTCATCAGGCGAGAGGCGGGGTACACCCTGGACAGGTCTCCAGTCTATTGCAGGGCTAACACAGAGAGACGGACAACCATTCACACTCACATGCACACCTATCTACTGTACCTCTATCACCTAAGTGAACAATGACTGTAAAAAAAAAACAGCTAACCTGGCCATAGATAACAAGTCTGACAAATTAACAAGCAGATTAATATAAAGCTATAAAAATATGTAATATGCAGGGATTCAAGAAAGAGGTAACTTTCTTGAGTCCCTGCTGGTTGCCGGTCAATGAGCATTAAAATCCCAGCTGGTTGTTTCTACACATACACCCATTAGATATAACATGTCTATTAGGGAACTTCGGGAGTGTTGGGATGCGGATTGGGCTTTGTTCACGCAGAGGTAGGCCTGTCGCCGGCGAGGTGAGCAGAGGAAGGGAGGGGAACAGTAATTACCGGAGACCTCTTAAGAGCCAAAAATTGAAAGGATGAAATGGAGGAGCGCAAGGAAGGGGGATAGAGAGAGAGAGAGAGAGAGAGAGAGAGAGAGAGAGAGAGAGAGAGAGAGAGAGAGAGAGCTCAGGTGGTCTACAAACTAGAGAGCGCGGGAAGAAAGAGACTGCGGAAAAAAAAACAGAGAGGACACTCGTGGCGTAATTGGATGAACACTTGCAACTGACAGGGTCGGGTCCTGAAAATGACAGCTCTCCTTTCCCCCCCCTCCCTCCAACCCCTCTTGTTGTTAAGAGGCCTCTCTAATCTATCCCCCCCCCCGCTCATTGCGCATCTACACAAGCACCCTCACATGCCGATGTATAGCCCGGGCATCTGCGCGGCGGGATCCGAGGCACGCCGTGCTGGAGGTCAGACAGAAAATATCCGTCATCTGCTATCACTGCAGAGATTTACTCCATTACTGTGCTAACTCCACACCATTGTACACCGTGTTCTTCCCCTTTGATAACAATTTTGCTCCTCCTGCTAAGCCACAATCTAATTTTCCTCCTTTGTGGTTCCTTGGTATCAGATGCATTATCGTGCTCTTTGTTCCCTTTGGTGCAGCAAGAAAATTACCTGTTGCTCGTTGTGAGCATCCATTCCTGATGCGGAGCTGAGCACATTCATTTGCATGATTTTAATCTCTTGCTATTTTCATCACTTTGGATCAATGCTAAAATACTCCCAACTTGGTTTCCTTTGATGCACTCCTATCTTCCAGATGCTATTAGTACATTGCTCCTCTGCTCCTCTGCTGGCTTGTTCTAGCTTCATGCAGGAGAGGCTCCACAGACTGAACTGGAATTTGAAGGTGAGAAGGTGAAATCTTCCTGTTTTCTTTTTCTTTTCTTGAACTCTAGTCAACTTATATCTCGATTTCTTATTTCTGCACTTATTTTTCTGCGCCTCAGCTACCGCAGTTCCAACCACCAAGCTTATCACTGGCTTCAGTCCATCACATTTGCAGCGGAGGGAATGAACAATAACCCAGACCTCCTGCTCAACTTGGCTATCTGGCAGCTGACACGCGCCTCGGAGAGCATCACTCCGTTAGCAGCCATGACTGTGGTAACTGGACGGCGCATTTCTTTATTTCTTTTTTTTCTTTTTTTTTGGCAAACACGAATGTGGATCGTTGCCCACGCCGCCAGTTATTGTTGGTGATGCATGTCCTCCGGCATCTATTGTTGTGCCAAACACACTTGGGGTGTTTGATATCGTCCCCCGGCGAGAATAACTAACGTAATAGTGATTTGTGTTGCTTGTTAGTTTTGATGCAAAGTATTTCTAGTTCAGCGCCATATGCGTCTTCCCACTTTGTGTTCGAGCCGCAGCGACACACTGCAGTCTCACAGGAAGAAGCTTGTGCATTTGGCTGTCTGTGTTCATTTTGTAATTTTGCAGTTTCCCTTTGGCTTCCCATGCACTGCCCCCAAAAAGATTCCTTTATGGCACTGCTCATAACTTATATAATATAACTCATATATCTTTATTCATTTATTTTTATATTCACTGTCACTGCCTGCTTTAACTTTCTTTCCATCTCCTCTGTATATGTGTCAAGTAACTCTTCTTACTCTTCACAGGTAAGCCTCCCATGTGTGTTTGATGGATAAAAGGAAGTACCATGCTGTTCGCTTGCTCAATGCCCGGGGATGCTGCACGAGCGCAGCCCACGCCTGAGCTGTTGCGCCTGAAGGCGTGGACTTGCCAGGGGCTAGTGTTTGCAGATGATGATTTTAGGCAGATTTGGGATTCAGATGTTAATGAATGCACTCAAGGGAACTGAAGTGTGCGTTACCTGGGATGAAAAATTCAAGCAGTGCTGTGATACCACACTTTAAATGTGTCCCCACGAGTCCTCTCTCTCCCTCTCTCTCTCTCTCTCTCTGCTTTCGTGCCACCTGCAGCTATTCATCCAAAGGCGACAAAGCGAAGGATTGTTGAAAGCGCTCGGATTTCCTGATGACATTTCTTACAGATCAAGATGCAAAGGTCATTTATTCGCTGACAGTTAAACTTTCATTTTCCTACAGATCTTGTCAAGACTTGATGCACCCACTCGAGTTCATAGCACACCTCTGATTGTCATCTCATTGTCTGAAGAAGTGGTCTGCCGGATACGCAATGGATTGCTAATGAAGCTTGGGTCTCATATGGTTCTGCTTCAGTCCCTAACATTCCTTCATTGGCCGGGTCCATTGGATTCACTCTGCAGAAGGCTGATGTCACTGGACTTGGAACCTCTCTGGCTTGCATTAATCCCAGCCTCAGTTTATGCAACTCCGACCGTTCGTGACGGAAAATAGTTTCGATGCTCCCTCAGTGCTGGCATGGGAAAGACATCAGGCTCAGAGGTCACAGATGAACAAAGCTTCTTTCATCATTCAGCGTTTTTTTTAAAGGCATGCACGGATCAGCCACAACATTAAAATCACTGACAGGAGAAGCTGAACAACATTGACCATCTTGAGACGATGCAATCTTCTGCTGGGAAACTTTTGGACTTGGCATGGATGTAATTTAGACACGTCCCACCCACCTAGACCAGGCCAGACCAGGCAACCCCACCCCATAGCAATGACACACACACACATAAACTGTTTAGGAATAACAGCAAAAGAACAGCACAAGGTGTTGACCTGGCCTCCAAATTCACTAGATTTCCAAACTGATCGAGTATCTGTGGGATGCACTGGAACAAGCCTGATCCACAGAGGCCCCTCCCCTCAACCCATAGGACCCAAAGGCCCCCACTAACAACATTGTGTTGCCAGACACCACAGGGTAAACCTCCGAAGACCCACGTCCACTCCCTGAGGAGTCACGACTGTTTTGGAGACACAAGGGAGACCTACACAGTATTAGGAAGGTGGTCATAATGTTATGCCTGATCGATGTATATATGAGAGATAGAAAAACGAGGGATGCAATCACAACAAAAGGAAATCATTACATTTGAGGATGGAGACTTGGTTTGTGTTTAGGGGAAATATTACTGAATGCTATTTTACGGCCTTGCTTGATTCACAAGTGAAATTAAAAACAAAAATCTATATTTATTTCATATTGCCTGATGTGCAGCCCCCTATTTCTGCTTGAAAGCTGGCAGTGTTAGTTCTAATCTTACGAGCACCAGCCCTCATCCTCTTGCCGTTGTAGAGTTACCAAGAGCAAACTGTAATCCTCCTTAATGTGTACTCTCATTGGTTTGTACATAGCAGTGCCCCAGCTAGGAGTCGCTTATTATCTGTACAAGCCTGTCTGTGCCATGAGCCATGCAATAAAAGAAATGCTGGCCTGTGAACTTTCTGAAAAGGTCTATTCCTTTAAGGCCGGTGTCCAGGCGGCAGACTGTGGAAGTTAATGAAATTCCACGAGCTACAGATGTTATCAGTTTCAGAGGCGATAGAAACTGACCTTTTCCTCTATCAGATAGCCCACTACATGAGAGAAGTGAACTTACTATGAAGGAATGGATGAACTTTGACCAGAAAGTAGACCTGGCTTATATGATATACTGTAATCATTTGGTATGTATCAGAATGCAAAACAATAGACTTTGTCCCTGTTGGCCATTTTGTGAGCTTTCAATTGTCAGAAAGACACACAGAAAGTTTTACAATGGCATGGACGGAGAGGTGTAAATAACATGAATATATTGATGCTGCTTTTTAGTGATCACACGTTGACACGTTCAGAAATGGATAAGACTAAATCGCTGTGGTAACTGAACTGCTTGTATTCAGTATGCGAAGTCTTGGTCCTCCAAGGAAGGCTGTACAGAAAGGCCGATCTGACTGCCTGCCTTGTGCTGAGGGGAGAATAGCAACAGCACTTTGAACAAGAGGGTTCATTATCTTGAATTATTGCTTGAATAAATACATATTCATAACCCGAGAACAGCGCTTCTTCACCTGCATGCAAAGGTAATTATATACATAAATAATATGTCTGTGGTGGTTCTCAGTCATCCAGGTCATGGTATATCTAAAAAAAAAAGGCAACTAGACTTGTAGAGACTGGACTTCAAGAGGTTTTTGAAGTTGACTTTAGCGCTTTTGGATACATAAATAATACTTAACCTACTTTCTGCACAGCCTCTGTGTGGGATCCGTGGCTTTTCTTTTTTCTTGACATTCATAATCGACCTTCCAGTCGTCATATTAACATTAAGGTGGTATTCTACTGCAGCAAAACGAAAGCAAACCCAGGCCAAATGTAAACCCCTGAAAACGTTTTATTCTCTATAGTAAACATTAATGGATGCGAGTGCTGCGTCGCATTGGCCACTGATAGTAAAACAGTCCGGGGAAAAGTGTTTGGAACACACACGCAAGTTTTTGCCCCCTCTTTGGATCGTTTCCCTGGAAAATCAAATCCAACCGTTTTGCTCTTGTTTCTCCTTCGGTGCGAAGATGCTTGTGAGCGTTTACAGCCGAGCACAGAGCAGCTTACCCGCCAGGGCCGCGTCACTGTCGATGCGTGTCTGAGGCTCGCTGAAAGGAAATGCGGCTTCGGTTCACCAACGTCGCCGCTACCTGTGCACGCGGACGGAGGAGGTGGTCCGAAGCCGTGTAGGGGCAGGGCTCAGGGGCGGGGCTTATGTTCGGAGCAAACTATTTACATCACTAGTTCGTCAAACGTTTTTGCTCTCATACCACTCATAACAAACTGACTGCATGGATTTTTATCGGCTTTTCTGCGCCGACAGACACGCCACATGTTTCTACTAAATGTAGAAAAAGCTTCAAAGGTCCACTTTAATCATCCAGTGTCCCCTTTAACAAAAACAACAATTAAAAACGACCGTTGAGGTAATGTGCTCTTTCAAAAAAAGGGAGTATTTGTCTCCCAGTGATTGCATTTTAAATGTCTTTGCAACTTAAAATGAATCAACAATAGTAACATTTGTAATCATTTGTCAAACTGTGAAACTCTCCAGCTGTGTCAAACTTTTTCCTCAACATTCCACCTTTTTTTTTTTGGCGTTGTAAAGCTAAGCGACGTTTGCATAAAGAAAAGCGTTAACACAACGCTTATTTCACTCTCTTGCATGATATGTTTCTCTTTCTCTGTTCTGGCTCAAACCACGCAGCGTGCATTCCCCTGCAGTGTACTGTCTTTCTTTCAGTGACCCTATGGGAGTGGTCCTTTCTAACATTCTGCTGTTGGGGCAGCGTTGACTGCTGCCACGTTTTTTTCATATCCCTTTACTATTGACGTAGTTTTATCTCGCTTCTGTAAATTGTGAACCAACAACTCAGAGGTGAGCTTCATGCTCCTGATGTTACTCTTTCACACACACTTTAATTGAACATCCAGCAGTTTGGTCCTATGTGTTCATATCGGAACGGCTTCCAACTGCTCTAATGTGATTCATTTCTGTGGGGATTCATGTGCATCATTACACTTTCACGCTGTCTTCCGTATGGGCATCAGTTACACAAATAGCCTTCCTCGCGGCCCTGCAGCTTGCAAACGGCCTTCTGCTCAGAATGCGAATTTTATAATATGATGCCTGCTTCAGTGAGTGCCTTTGTATTCTAAACAAATATCCCTCTCCGTTTCCTGACTCAGCCTTATTTTCCCAGGTGCTGATCAGTGCACTGCGGCTGACCCTGCCTCCGCCCCAGCCTGCAGAAATAGATGATTCTTGAATGTGCAATGGGGTCTGTGGTGGGAATCTTCTCACTGGTTCTGATCAGGAGATGTTTGTGTCAGGCTACAGTAGCTCTCATAGCTCTAGTAGGTGTACTCTTGGACTGCAGACCTATGAGATTCTCAAGTTATAGCCTTGTCTTCTGTATCTTCTCACCAAAGGGTTTAATCATTGTCTGAGTCCTGAGAAAAAACTCCAACAGATACCTGATGGATAAGATAGTGGGAAATACAAATAAACAGGGCAGGATAGAGGATCTTGAAAGAAAGTAAGATTTAACTGTATGTGTTACGTGTTCCCTGTAAAAGTCTCATATATTAAATAAATAACCAACACAAACAAACTGACCTAATTTTAATCTAACGTCCCTTATAATAAAACATCGCCACTTTTCTTCTTGATCGCCGTCATTAATCCTTGCATTTTAATGTGCTGGTGCAAAAATATCCGAGCCATCAGCTCATGAGATAGTGCGGCGCTAACCTGATGACAGCCCATCATAAACGTTCGCTCATCAGACGGCGGGGTGTGTGCCGACGCAGAATGGTTTGCACTCGCACACATCATTCAGGGTGAGGAGCTCTGTTTTGCTGCCTCTAGACTGCATCCTGTAAACACATTTCTTATCTGTCCTCCCATTTAAGAGCACCCGGAGAAACGAATCTGGCGCCTAATTATATTAACACGATGATTCATGCCAGATCAAAAACAGACACTGTTTCTTTCTTTCTTTCTTTTTTTTTTTTTTTTTTTTAAAAAAAAAAACCCTTCTAATCATCGGGTTCCCTATATAATGGAGACAGCCACGTGGGCTCCGGTGAATGGTGCTATTATGGTTTAGGCCATTAGTTTCCGCTGCTAGTTTCTATGGCGCCCATCTCCTCTGTGACTACTGCTCTTAATACATAATAGGTGATACAAAAGAGAATGATACCTGAAAAGAGTTGGTATCAAGAAGGAGGGATGACAGAAAGCCAGGGTTATGGTAAAAGACGCTGTGATCCTGAAAAGAGAATTTAGGCCGCTTCAATTTGTGCATCGTCTCTAATGTGTAGCTCCTCATAATGGTGACACAAAGTCATTGGTAAATGCGCTTTAAAATCATTTTCCGCTGTGCAATGAATTCTCTAATGCCGTCATTGGTAACGATTTACAAAAAGGGGAGGAAAATGGATAAAAGTAATATTGCACTTCATAATAAAATGGGCCAGCCCTATAGCTATGCTAAATGCTACCGGAATAGTTTGGGGTTTAAACAAATATCCAGTTAATATGTTTTCCTTGTGAATAACTTTCCCTTTTGTTTCCCTTTCTCATTTATTTCGCTTGTATTGTCTTCATTTTCAGACTTTTCCCCCTGTCGCTTTAAAGAACCTGTCCGCGCTTATGGTAGCAATCCAGGCAAGAGACCTGACCTCTTTCTAACTCTGTCACTTATGCTGCCTTGATGGCTCAGAATAATGGTGCCTGTCAGACTAAAATTGATACATAACGGTAATCGCCGCTTTTATAATTGCAATTCCCCCCCCCCTCGAATTGCTTCTTTTGGCGCCGACATGTCAAAATTAGGTGGGAGGGAATTTCATTTCAAATGGCATGCTTCTCAAGTCAAAGTCACAACAAGTGGGCTGTCAGCGGCGCAAACTGAAGGCAGCTTAACTGAATATTTGCTTAACGGCTCTACAAACAAGTTCCTCAAAATAGTGTATTAAGCTGAAGCAACACTCCTGATCATTTGAAGCCAAATGTTAGAGGCTGCGACACATTGATATTTACTGCAGGGGTGCAGGAATTTATTGTGAGCTGTTTGCCTGGTTTAAGCCTCAGCCGTGTCTCCGGCTCGATCGCCGCTATTACCATATCGCATTTCCCCTTTTGTATTCACGACGCCGTGTTTTGAATTACTTAGTATTATAACCTCTTGGTCATCTAATAATCATCTGGTCTGCCTTTGCGAAAAACACAAATGAAAAAGTTGAGTAAACTGCTGTATGCAGGAGGACGTTTTTGCATCTCCCAGCCTCCCTGTTGTCCTTGCCTCACTACCAGCATACCTATGGTGTCAATTTCCAACATAACCTGTGTTAACATTTCTAGTGATGCGTTTCTCATGAATGCCGAACCTCTATATTCTCCACAAGCTCTCGCTCTTTTATTTTCACAGTCATATTCCACATCTGTCTGACCGTAATTTTATGGCCCATTCGTTTTACAGCAGAAATTGCCACATAGCGTTTTCTCATTCAGACCAAATTAATTATTTAACCCTGAAACCGAGAGATCTGTTCTGATTTCCTGAACTAAATCAAGCAAATATTTCTATTATTTGAGAGATTACTCTTTGAATTTAATCAGACAGAACGTGCACAACGAAGACGAATCAATTCGCTGCTTTACAGTCGCTGATATTTGCAGCCGAGAGGGCAGACGGGGAGATAGAAACGGCAAAGGGTAAAGATGAAGGTTTGAAATGAATGTGAATCAAGTAATACAGTGTAAATAAAGCACTTTTGTGCATCCGCCACTCCCACTGCTTTTTTCCCCTATCCGTGATGGACATCCAAGAACCACCATCTTGCCATCTTCCAATTTATTCCCCTGCGTTGGGAGGAACAACAGATCAATCAGGGCCGGATAATCAATGTTAGCCCGAGAGCAGCTGTGGGAGCCAGGAAAATGTCTGAGGTTTTAGTTTGTTATTGCAGGGAACAGCCAGGCGTGATGTTTATATGTAAAGGCCTCTGGAGAATGAGGATTTAATTATCCAATGACAGCTGGGATTTCTACAGAGCATACCTCAGGAACCCTGGGCCTCATCATTCTATCTCAGGTCAAATCAGCACGGGCACCGCCGCCAAATCCCTGTCAGATCTAGCTCTGATCTGTCCTTCACATTTCCTCCTTCCTGTCAAAGGAGTGTCTCGCATGTTGCTAGAAAAATAAAACCATTTGATCCCAAGAAGTATGGTGTTTCGTTTCGTTCTTGATACTGTATGACCGTGATTTGTGTGGGAGATAAGGGTGAAGACTCAGGGGCAGCGGTGGTGTGTCCACAAAGGTTTTATGACAGTATGACTGTTCATTTCCTGATGGGATATGATAAATGTGAGGCGAATGAGATAACATTGACAGCACACTAGTACCATCTGGTGGTAAATTGTCTTCGGTACCACTTGCACACATTTTATTCTAACAAAAGTCAACAGTTTGAAAAGTAAAATTACTTTTTAACCCCTCTGTACAAGAGCATAAAATGCGCACTGGATGAAATGTGGTCTCCTAAAATTTGACTGAGGCACCTTTGGACATCAGGTGTTTCCTAGTGTTCTTTTCTGGCTTTAGTAGGATTATGTAGCACTTTGGAGCGAAGATGCAGCCCAGCAGTCCATAACTGGAGGCCAAGATCGCGAACACTTCCGTGACCGTGGAATATTTCCCCGGAGAACTGATGTAGGCGGGAACGAATGCCACCCACACGGCACAAAAAATGAGCATGCTGAAGGTGATGAGCCTGGCCTCGTTGAAGTTGTCCGGAAGTTTCCTCGCCAGGAAGGCCAGGAGGAGGCAGATGCAGGCCAGCAGGCCGATGTAGCCCAGGACCAGAGCGAATGCGACGGTTGAACCTTCGCTGCACAAGAGAATCACGATAGCACTCTCGCGTGGCATCAGTTGGTGTGGGGTGGGTGGAGCGACAACCAGCCACACTGTACAGATGATCACCTGCATAAAAAAAAATAAATTAACATTGTGTTTAAACATTTCAATTTTAAATATTTAAATAAAGTGTATAAAAAGACAAAAGTCTTTACCTGAACCAGTGTACAAACGGTAATGATTGCCCTTTGCTGTGCAGCCCCAAACCACTTCATGACATTACTGCCTGGAAGCGTGGCTTTGAATGCAATGAGCACCACTATAGTCTTCCCCAGAATACAAGAGATACAGAGCACGAAGGTGATCCCAAACGCCGTATGGCGCAGCATGCAGGACCACTTAGACGGCTGGGCAATGAAAGTCAGAGAACACAAGAAACAAAGAGTCAAGGAGAAGAGCAGCAGGAAGCTCAGCTCAGAGTTGTTGGCCCTGACAATGGGGGTGGTCCTGTAACAGGAGAATATAAAGACCACGACACAGGTGCTGAAAGAGCCAATGAGGGAAATAGCCATCAGGGTGATGCCCATGGCGTCGCTAAAGGAGAGGAACTCCACCCGTTTGGGGATACAGGCGGTCCTCTCAGAATTGGACCAGAACTTTGGCAGGCAGCGCAGACACTCAATGGCATCTAAAGGAAAGAAAAGAAGACCCTGAGTTGCTATACTGTGGCTTTTGCACTGTAAGGGGGGAACGATTCCAAAACACAATGTGGCCAAATGGCCTTTCCTCACCAGTCTGATTGCTAATCTCCCCGGCTTTACACGCCACACAATCATGGCAACAGATAGGAAAATTGGGTCTGATTGCCTTCCGGGTACCTGGCGGACAAATGTTGCTGCATACTGATAAGGGAATCTAAGGAAAAAAACAAAAAATAAAAACTGTACTAGTCACGTACCAAAAATATGAATACATATTTCATTCCAGTGAGAATCCCTACTTTGGTTTGGTTGCCATTCCATATAATGTTCTGCTCCTGGATTTGAAGTTTTTGGCTCACCGCTGTAGAGGATTCGTCAAATTTGCCAATAGTGACAAACTCCATCTCTCCATCTGACCCCAGCTGCCAGTTAACCAGGTCATACATGGCCGCAGGGTCGCCGTTTTCATCAAACTTGATTTCATCACCAAATGAGTTCAAGTATTCCACCTGCTTTATGTAGTGGAGGAGCTAAGAGAAGAAAGTGTACGTGATCATGTTGCAGTAACTCTTATTAACGTAGTCTAAATTAGTGAACCTATGTACCTGCCATGGCTGTATATTTTTTGAATCTGGACAAGCCTGCTGAGGAAATGGTCCCTTTCCCTTCACACAGTTTCCCATAGCCTCCAGTGCATGGGCAATTGCATACACAGCTTTATAGACGTTGTAGGAAATCCTTAGCTGTGACACGTCTGAATAGATATTCGTTATGCTCCTCAGCTCTTCTGTTCCAGAGCATGGGGGTTTACCCTCAGTTTTATGTTCTTGACCTTCACCCTGCGCGCCCAGGCTGCACTGAAACACCTCTTCCCAGAAGGGTACCAGGAAGGGATCTTCACGAGCATCTGGGCTTGAGGGATTTAAGCGAAGCAGAAAGTCTTGCAATCCGGGGATGTGTGCTCGTCGAATGGCGAATCCCATAGAACCCTGGAGGATGCGGTGGTACTTTCGGGGGGTGGAGAGGACAGCAGCTGTGCTCCAAGCTTCACTCGCGAGCCACTGTATCCCGGTGAGCCCCTCTCTGATTTCAAGAAATGTGCAGAAGGTATTTATGCATCACAGAACCAAATGCATCAGTGCATATATTATAAATATTAATCATTTGTGGCATAATCCAAATAAAAGTGTCATGCCTAAGTGCTTCATCAAACAGTGCTGCTGCATCCTGTTCCACGGCAAACACTAGAATCACCCGAGCCCCGGACGAGCGGATGTTGGAAACAATGGATGAAATTGCAGCCTGCTCTCGGTGCTTGGGGATGATCTCATGAAGGGCAACACAAGCCCCTAACCTTCTAACCTAAGACAGCAATAGAGGAGATACATGATGGCTTAGTTTTTTTTTAAACATTACAAAGAAGGTCCAGTAAGTCATGACACTGAAAATTAAACAATTCTTTCTCTGTAGGTGCACGACCCACCTCATCTGCAAAAATGTTTGCCCCACCACGACCGTAGGCATCATCACCTGCAATCACACCAACCCAAGTCCAGCCAAAATGTTTGACAAGTTGTGCCAGTGCATCTACCTAGCCACACAAAGAGGAAGATAAAGACAGCAGGAAATGTGCAATTTTAGAAAAAAGGAATTACGTTTTTGTTTGTGTATAGCGGTTGGGAGTAATCTGACAGTGCCTGCTGTCTCCCACCTGAAAGAAGTCACTAGGCATGGTCCTTAAAAAGGCAGGAAACTCCTTTTTGTCACTTAGGCAGGCACAGCTGGAGAAATAGCTGACCTGAAAAGGTTTTTGTCAGTTCATTGGACAAGGAACTACTTCAAGAAAACATTGAAAGAGTGGAAGAGTGTTGTCAAGTAGAAATGATGAACTTGCTGTACCTGTGGCACATGGAAGACTCCCAGGAAGCGGGCCACTACGAGAGACTGAGTGGAGCCTCCGTCTCCTATCACTGCTGGTACTGTGCCACGACAGGTGTCTTTACTGTGTGTCGTACCTTCAGCCCCTGAGTCGTTCTCGCTACGCATTAACTCCATGGCAGCCTTCAGAGCCTGATGGGGTGTGCTGCACGAATCGTAGATTTTATAGCCGAGCGTTACGTTGGGAAGGAGTTCGCCGTCTCTGTTGATCTCCTCGATGGCAAAGATCATAGTTTGCATCCAACGGAATGTGCGAAAATTAAATCTGGATGAAGAGAAGATTCGTGCGGAGGCATTTTAAATTTTCATCAAACTTAGTGTGACACACTTAAAGCTTAATCACAAATGGACTGACTGAAAACAGCGTACCTGGTGCACTGCGTGGGTGGAGGCGTGGAGGTAAAAGTCAGACTGGGCTCCTCCACATTGTCATGAAGGGAGAAGAGTCCTCCTAAGACGATATCGCCAGTTTTCTCCAGGACGGGTAGGGACAAGCTGCCGGGAATTATTTTACATTGCAGGCTCTGGTCTTGGTGGGATTTGTACGGAAATGTCCCACTCCAGAGGAGACTCAAAAGCACAAGCCTGGCATTTCTCCATGAAAGACCGCGCTCTGCTGATCTCCTCCAAAAAAGATCCATCATTTCTATAAAACAAGTCACCAGTAGCAAATGTATGTTTATGCCAGTTCAAGCAATAAATCTCTTGGTCAGAACGAAGCAAGCGCCAGTGCACAGAAAATAAATCATCGTTACACCATACAGAAACAATCACAAGGTCAATAGAGGAACATTATTGTAAAATGGAACCAGTTATGTTAAAAGCATTTGATCAGCCTAAAGATTAGGTCCTTTTAAAAGCAAGGTTAATCGAAAAATCGAGTGCCGAGTCTTCACTGAATCAACAGAGCACAGATGAACATCCAGCCT
The DNA here is from genome assembly GCF_963514085.1 of Chelon labrosus. Classification (NCBI taxonomy): domain Eukaryota; kingdom Metazoa; phylum Chordata; class Actinopteri; order Mugiliformes; family Mugilidae; genus Chelon; species Chelon labrosus. The sequence continues at coordinate 19,337,169 of NC_140346.1, forward strand.
TCAGTGTCAAGTCAGAGATGCTGCCCCGCAGCCTCTATATATAACTCCTGTTAGATTGACAATCTTTCCACTGTGCTGCCGATCAAAGGAAAAAAGATCCCCTGGTTCCACAACAAGCAACAACAATAGCAGGGATATGGAAAGGGTACTTGACGATAATGGAGAAGGACATGAGCAGTGTCATGTCCCGGCGCTATGCCTGACTAGGCCCAATTCATCCGTCAGTGATGCGAAGAGGCAGACAGTAGACCAGTGTCACCAGGGGCTGCTACATTACACTACATGTAGTGACACTACCTTTCAAGCACACTCACGCACACAGCCACAGCCATGTCCCTTCCATCCCTTCACATGTTATTGCACTGACTTACATTTGTTTCCCGGAAACCTCCTTAAAGCCTAAAACTAATCTTAAGTACCACTTTCCTGTTAACCCCTCTTAACGCATACTTTTACTTTTATCTAAACCTAGTATTAAGCAGAGGATTTGTGCAAAGTCTTGTTTTTTGTCCCTGAAGGGAAGGCAAGACCTCACAATGTTACAAGGTTACACAAGAGCGTAAGGTAAATTAAACAGTGCATTATTGAATTGCATGTTACAAGAAATTAATAATTTGACATGAATAGTGATATATTGTGTAAATAATATTTCTGCAGTCGGTCACCAGATTCAGAACATTTCCTGGCAACCTTTACATCATATATCGAGTATATCTGCTTTTCCAAATCTATCATTCTAGTTTTACTTCCCTCTGTGGGGTAATATGGAGATAATGAGTCATTAAGGCGTTGTTCACATCATTATCAATATTAACCCTGCAGGCTACAAAACAGAACACCACTGCAAGTGGAGCAAAGAGCATATTACAAGCTTAAAGGGTTACTTATCCACCTAATACGTCCCTGTGTGACGCTAAAAAAAAACAGAGGTTTCCCTAAGACTCTAAAAGCTAGGATGCAATAGTTTCCTTTTTCTGAAGATCTAACAAGATCTTGGACTCAAAGGACCATGTGCTCTCTGGGGAAAGGGGTCTGAAAACAAACTGATTAAAAGTGAAATATAATGAGACGGCAATTCTTCACAGTCGTCCCCGCGGGGGACGTGGGCGTTGAGATAAGCGAAACCCGTGGGGAGTTGGTCTTCCACTTGGTTCTGTTAAGAATGTGTACGAACGGCAACAACAAATGGTAGACAGTCATATTGATGGATGACAGGAGTAAAACGTAATATATGACAGAGCAAAAGCAACCGTCTATATGCAGACAGACACGGATGAACTGTCGCTGAGTGGGAAAAAATAAAGTCGGTGAAGAAACAGAAAAACAAAAAAGGGCAAAAGAACAGAGGTAATCTGAGCAGACCAAGTTCAAAGGTGACTGTTTCATGGCCAGAAGGTCCCCTGTGTTGTGGCGAAAGAAAAGGAAGCATAAAGTACAGGCTAATGCACCCCTGTGGCTTAAATGAAGGAGTCCTTCAGATCTTTCTGGGCTCAAGGGAAAACACTAAACTACATCAGTCAGTATTGCATAGTTCGGCCACCACCACGGTGCAGGAGAAGGAGACTCCTCCTGATTGCGAAATGTTTTTATGAGGAGCAATCCAGAGCCTGTCCTGGTTGTGTAGAGGTGGGTAAGTTTGTCATTGCAAGGATACTTAACATGTCGTGGGTGTTTCACTATGCAATTTTTATGTGTTCGTCGTTCCCTTGAGTATATTTTTTTATAACTTGAATGAGAACTGTGACTGCATCCTTAACAGCAAGTCGGGCACATTCTCAACGAGTGTTCGGCTCCGCCAGAGTTGGAACTTGACACTTGACTATTTATGATTTTAATAGACAGAATGTGCAGACAGGTGCCACAGATGGCAGCATCGGAGTCACTTTAGTATTCAGCATATTGCGGTGGAGCGTGAAGGAGTTCGGGGATGAGGGTCTATGCCTCCAAGCCTGGAGGCCATGCCTGTAGAGAAGGGAGGATTGCTCCCCTTCACTGCACTGAGAGAAAGGATTTGAGCGGGGCTGTAACCAGAGTGTCGTGGTAAAAAGGAAGCTGAGAACAAAGGTGCAACTCTCGATTAACATGCATACCTATGCAGGTTTGGAATCTGAAGAATTAGAGCAGACAATAATAAACTCAGTCAATAATTAAGGGTCTTTGGCTTGATTCGGAGGCAGTTCAGTTCGTCTTTCACGCAATTTATCTTAAAATAAAGATCTGTGCATTGGTATTAGTTTTTTTTTATTTTTAAACAAACCGGTACTGACTGTAAAGTATTGTGAAAGTAATCTTAACAAACAGTAAACGCTGTATTTTTCAATAACGGCTCAAAACTGTAAAATGACAGTAAAAATATGTTAATTTTACAGTAACATAATAGCAACCCTGCTGCCAGTTCTTTACCGTTTTTATACAGGAAAGTAATAAAAAAACAGTCCTACACATTTTTATGTGTAAAATGTGTACATTTTACACATAAAAATGTGTTTACAATGTCATACTGTATTTTTCAATAACAGTACAAGACTGTAAACTTTAGTGACAGTAAAAAAATGTTAATTTTACAGTAACATAATGGTAACCCTGCTGCCAGTTCTTTGCTGTTATTTTACAGGAAAATTCTTAACAGTTTGTGGGTTTTACTTCATCTCCACCACTGCCCCGAAGTCTAACGCATGTGGAATCATAACGCATACTTTCAACTCTCCCTGTTTCCATATCAACCAGTTGGGCTACCTTAACTAAATCCAACACTGGGGGCACACCTTTTGTCATAAGAACTACCTGTTTGTACTTCCAGGTTGTTTTACAGGGTTTAGCAGTCTGCCGTTTTGTATCCCCTCCTTGTGGATCTTTGGTGTTCGCCAAGCAGGCACTTTGTAATAAAGACATTTTTCCCATTTTTGGTTTTGCTGAAATAATTCAACTTTGTGTTACTTACTTTTATAGCTATTTTTTTTATGCTGCTTCTTATATGTAGCACTGACGGGTCTAGCTTTGCAATTTTGTTGTTTTCCACAACAATGACAATAAAGGGCATTCTGATTCTTCTGATTCTAATGAACTTAATGAATATAGTGGTCTTAAGGGTCGTACATACAGGAAGCAGCGACATTGTGAAAAGAGCCCATGGAGTGTTGAGGAAAACCAACAAGTTGTAGCTATGCTAGGCAAAAAGAAAACCCCAAAAAACAACACATTTGGCAACACAAAGTATGCGAGTACCAAGCTGAACTAATTTCAACTCTGAAGCGACACAATTGACCACCAATGGCGGCACCTGAAGTTCACTGACACGGGACACAATCTCAGAATTTGCCAAGCATTCACCACAAGGCAACATGCTGCACATTCAACATGCTGGTAGAATAAGGTCAAGCCAGATGCAGTGGCAGTGTTGTTGGCGGTATTTTGTTTGCAAATAGAGAGCGGTGACGACAATAAGAGCTAGCTCCATCTATACACTAGCAATGCATTTTGATATACAGTACAGTTGGCAACCCATAGCTTAGAATATTCACTAGCATCCAACAGTCAGCTTCAAAACGACGGGGCGATGAGCAAATTAGTTTACATGTGGACAGGGATTTAGAGTGTATCCGCAATTCTTGGGCCTAACCTTTCCTTATGTTCAGACTCTGGAAATTTCCTTTTTACTCTCAAATTCCCTTAAAAAGAGGCATTCTGGTTGCTTAGTCATTAACTCATTTCTATTTTGGGTGGACCTTACTTATTTCAACCCCTTTTCTACCTGTATTTCCTGCCTGAATATCTACTGCAAGTAGTGGCTAAAAAAGCCTTAAAACTGTGATCTCGAAGGTGTCTCAGTCCACTAGAGTATTCTTTATCAGACAACCAAAGAATTCAATTCAATTCAATTCAATTTTATTTATATAGCATCAATAACAATATAAATCGTCTCAAGACGCTTTACAAAAACCCGGCCTGAAACCCCCAGAGCAAGCCTGAAGGCGACGGTGGCAAGGAAAAACTCCCTTTTAACAGGAAGAAACCTTGAGCAGAACCCAGCTCATATGGAGGGACCCATCTGCCTAAGGCCAGCCGGGTACAGACAGAAGAAAGAGAGAAGAGAACAGCAAGATAAACATACATTTGTCATAGATACACATACACATATTCATAGAAATCAAAAAATATATAAAAAGTGGAGAAGCTTTAGATCTAGGCCTCTCAGTCACTTGACTAAAACCAAGAGCTTTGATACCTTTTTGTTCTTCTACCGACACATGCTGACCCCTGAATATCCAGTAATCTTCCAGTATTTTGTGAAAAAGGGAACACACACTAAAACAGACTAAATGGAAGTTAGTCGTTCCTCAAAACGCCTAATAATTTGTTTTTAGAGGCTACAACTTCCATAGAGTACCTGCTACTTAATCTTATAATTTTAATTAAAGAAATCAAAAAGTATTCAGAGTAATATGTCATATGATATATAAATTTGTGAAACCCAATTGATTTCCCTGGCTAATTTGGTCTTAAATAGAGTATCGAATATATATCTGCTAGAATACAACCACTGGTCACGTCATAATTTAGCTTCAGTCTTATAATATAATATAATATAATATAATATAATATAATATATCAAATGCATACACATAGATAAATGGATAATGTTTGGTGCCACATGGGGAGGATACCTGTTTGTAAGACTTGTTTGTGAACTTGCACATTAGGAAAATCTCATAAATCATAAGTGTTATTTTAATCTGAGTCAGTTAACAATAACAACATGCAATGTTTCATATTACACACTTGGGAAGCACTTAAACTTGTTTTTGCACGTACAGTATCATGGAAGGGAGGCCACGTCATGTCATCATCCTGAACCTGCCAATTTAATTTTTACCCGGGGGGCTGAGGGGGAAGACAAGGGGCCGGCTGGGCAAGCAAAGACAAGCAAGTGTTTCCGTAAAGACTGATGACATCTGGGCCCCGGGCTACGAAACAGGAGCTCACCAGGTGTTGTGCTGGAAATTAATTAATTTGGAGGCTTTTCTTTGTAACCCTTTGACAGTAATCTCATCCCTTTCAAAACAAAACAGCGCTCATTAATTAGCAAGACCCCTTCAGAATCATTATTCAGTGGAACTAATTAGTTTAAAGTTGGAGAGAAGGAAATATCATCTTTATCTTAACAAATCTGGCACGTTAAAGCCCTTTTAACACATGCACAGTGTTATAAGTACATCTATAAATTCTCATTTACATGCATTTGCCTTGTCAATACATTCACAATGTGCTTATTGAAAACACAAAAGACTTTCCTATGTGGGAAAACAAATATCCAATTTTTTAAATGTGGACCTTATCATTCAGTGGTTAAATAAAAAACTCATGAGTCAAATAAATTGAACTGTTCTCCAGAAAATAAATGGCACACATTAAACTTCCATCCAGTGAAACGGTTTTTGTACTTCAGGACCACTTTCTCAAATTTCTGGGTCGAGAATTCAAACAACCTGTCTGTATTCCCTGACTTATTTAACTCATATTTCTTCTCTGTGAAATTACAAACCACTGGAGTCTGGGCTGACCCGATAAGGTCCAGGTGTTGCTCCATCCACAATTTGAATGTCATTTAATTTTGCTGCATATAATACATTACTGTCGTGTTCACACACATGGACTGGGAAGCATGGTCGAACAGATTATCTGCTGCAAGCAGCTTTAAATGTTGTTATGTATATATATATATTCATGCAACCTGCGGAGAGGTGAAGGTGGCGGGTTATAGACTTTTAAAAAAGCACCTCTAAATCATCAGCAGTCCTTTTCCAAATGTCATGTTTGACAAGAGACACTCAGGGCTTGTGGGGCCTCTCCACTCCTCTGATCAGACAGTCGGAGCTGAGTGAAAAGATACAACATAAAAGATAACCTTAACCAAGTCTTCCTGGTTCGGCAAACAAAGCGCGCGCGTGCTCTGTAAGATTTCTGTCCTTCTGGGATTTTGTAGCGATAATCCACATCAGATGAGGTTTCTGTGTCTGGAAGGTCACTCTTTGATACTAGAAGCTTTTTATATAGATATTTTTTTTTTTCATGTAGCTGTGCATGGAACATAATCTACTGCTACCTGATAAGAAGAGGAAAGAAACATTCAATGAAAAATAATTCAGACTGAATGTTGAAGTGCAGCCATTAACACTATAAATGATGCTAAAAAGATTGTCTGAAAGGTTGGGTTAGCATTGAGGAACATAGGGTTGGAATAAATAATAGTTTTGATCATTATAAGTTTATAAGCAGTTTTTCTTATACAGTCTACACAGTAAAATTCTTACTGATTTAAGGTCAGCTGGGCTTGACTGATAAAATAGCCTAGATCTTTTACTTTACAGTATAGGAACGTGGCACTCACCTACAGGTGAAGGTTTATTGCAATCTATCATTCAATAGAATTAGTTTATCCCATTGATGCATTGTGGTCAGTATACTGTCTTGCCTCACTAGTATTTGTCCTCATGTTTTAGTTGATCTTTATCAGTTCAGGCCTCCGACTATTATAATCCCAACCTATACAACATACAGTGGCCACTGGACACAATTTGTTTAAACCAAAAACTGAAAAAAGCCAAAGCCATTTTTCATTGCATTATTTGACTAAAGTTTCAGAATTGCAGTTCACATCACTGGTTTATTTTATACGTACACATTAACTGACGCTTTCATTCGCAAAAACTGGTGACTGATCTGGTTATTTGGGTCACTGGGGTCAGCCATCTACGAATGCTCAACTTCTCGACTTCTCGATCCAGTCTGAATTCCAGGTACATGTCTTCATTGCAGTGAGTTGTGGATGCCGATGTAGCCTTTGGCGCTTACATGTCATGTGGACAAGGCCTCAAAGATGATTGAAATGTCCACGCGTGAAAGGCCCGACCCTCCATACATACATCTGGAACAAGGGGGCATTCTAGTTGAGCCCCTCTGGCTGTATTAGTGTCTCATCCGGTTGTATTTTAATTTGTCCTTTTGTTAAATAACATTTCTTTATATTTCTGCTATATTTCTCATATGTATGTATGTTTGAATTTGTGTCCACATTTACATTTTATTACTTTTACTCTACCTTATCTAGCTCATTTATATGATATATATATATATATATATATATATATTATTTGTATAATAATAATTATTATTATTATTATTATTATTATAACAACTCTTGTACTTTTTTCTTTTTCTACCACTAGTATTATTATGAGACCTTTGGTTCATAATTTCTACAGGATCAACTTTATCAGCAATGGCACATTAACACCAGGCGATGGCAGCATTGTCCACGTTATGAGCATGCTTCACAGTGCACAAAACAAAAGCTGGTGTGTGATTGTATGTGTATACTTTCAATGTGTTAATCATGCTGTGGGGATAAAAATGTGTTTACAATGTTAACCTTTATACTTCTAGGTCTTTTTCATTCTACTACGACCAGAGAAGCAGAAGCAAAACTGTGTTCCAGTTTCAATGTCAATCCCAACGTGTGGTGTTTAGGTGTGACAGCCGTCTCAGATGTGTCTTGTGCAGCTGAGCTGTTGCAACTAAAGCGGTCATGGCTTTTGTCATAATCAATAAAAAACAAACAAACAAAAAATTAAACTGTATTTACTGTATATATTCAACTTGATGAGTGTCCCACAGTCATGCCGTGTACTGCGGCACTAACCCGCAAGGTACGAGTATTACTGGTTGGAAATCAGTGTTTAGACAATAATTCAGTTTGATTCAATTCAATTCAATTCAAATCACTTTATTGGTCCCCAAGGAGCAATTTAAAAGGGCATAAAGTAACTAAAAAATACACACAATCACAATCAACAGACACAAATTGGCACAAAAACAGCACACAGAGTACAACATACAACATTCCCATTCATTCATTCATCTTCTGTACCCGCTTACTCCTGTTAAGGGTCGCGGGGGTCTGATGGAGCCTATCCCAGCTGTCATCGGGCGAGAGGCGGGTACACCCTGGACAGGTCGCCAGTCTATCGCAGGGCCAACATAGAGAGACAGATAACCATTCACACTCACATGCACGCCTATGGCCAATTTAGAATCACCAATTAACCTAATGAGCATGTCTTTGGACAGTGGGAGGAAGCCGGAGTACCCGGAGAGAACCCACGCAGACACAGGGAGAACATACAAACTCCACACAGAAAGGCCATGTCGGCGCATGGATTCAAACCCGGGACCTTCTCGCTGTGAGGCATCAGTGCTAACCACCTCGGCACTGTGCCGCCCACAACATTCCCAGTTCAATAATTTATAAAACGTTTCATGCATTTGTGCGTGTATAGCTGCATCTGCGTCTATGTGCTTGGCGACGGCCCCTTCCCCCCTTTCAATCTGGTGGCGTTGTCCTGTCTTAGACCATAAAATTGTTAAATATGGGAAAACTTGACCAGGCTGCTAAGAGCTCTAACATGAACCCCATTAAACAAGAGTAAGAGTGATATTTATAAATCATTTATGTGCTGATGATGTGCAATTATACACAGAGCAGGATAGAACAGGACAGCACATTAGCTTACTCTTCCTAACTTTTTGATCTGAGGTACATGTGCATTAGAGTCCCCATCCTTGTTCAAAATGCAAACAAAAAATTTAAAATAAAAGATAGAAATAAATATCTTGCACTGTATTCATAAGATTCATTTCATTGATTGCAGAGGTATTGTGCTATGTGTACTGTAGTGTTAAATCTGTTCTATCTAGATGTTGTCCCATAATTCAGTACATCACATTAGGATTAGATTTTCCTTTACATACTTTAAAACACATAAAAGTAATAATAAAACTTTAAATTTGAGACTTTCCTCTTTTTCCAAGTTTAAAAGACAACATCATTGTCTAATAGAAACATATTCTTGACTCTAGGGCATACATTCTCAGGGGGACCATGATGCAACAACCCTGAAGGGAAGTTTCCAGTAAAAGCTGAGAGGAGAGGTGTGTGTGGGGGGCGGGACTGGAGACACAGCGAAATCTGGAGGGAGTTTGTTAGTGCACTCGTGATCAGAAAGAGCCTGAGGTGTAAGCCAAGTTCGGGGCCCTCAGGAACCTGCGCATGTTCCTACTGCATTGGGTCCCGAAAGGCATAACCAGCGGAGACTGTCAAGTGCTTCATAAACTAACAGGCATCTCAAACACACAAACAACTATTTTGTTTTTCAATTAAAAAGGATCCCAAGAGGCACATCAGCTAATCATTAAACGTCCCTTTGGCTGAAAAGCAACAATAACAGCAAATTAAATATCACACGGCTCAGCGCTTCGCTAAATCAGCTGTGTTACACTGTTTATTTTGATCACTTGTCAAAAGTGTAATTTTAATGTGCTTATCCAAACGCAGAGGTCTCCAAAAATGATGTGACAAGTTAAATGACCTATTTGTCTTGAAATAATAGAAAATAAAATGTAAACGTGGTGAAAGGATGAAGAGCTAATGTATGGATGAAAGTTGTCACTCTGTATTTGCATCTGTATATATTGTTTAATAATTATACAATCATAATCAGAAAAAAACGGACTGTTTTGATTTTTGTGACCACTTCTCTGTGGTCAAAATTTATTCAGGACAGTTTGCAAAATCTGAGATACACAGACAGAAGTTTTCAAATAGGCCCGTCTCACTTATGCTAGTCTTTGGCGGAAGCTGTAGGCTAGTGGTTTGCAAAGTGGGCCTAGGACAGAAAAAGTACTCCGAAATAATGTGCATTTGTGAACCTAGCATTCAGTGGGAACTGTGGCTTAGTTAAAGGGAATTACCATTTTGTACAATTTCTGCCATAAAATACGATCATTTACTCACCCATATAACTTTGGTGTCATTTGGAGTTGTTCGGAGTGCCGCTTATATCCATATACTGGGAGTGACTGGGGCACCCAAACGCAGCCTCTAAATATTATTTAATTATCTGCTGCAAAACTCGTTCAATTTCAATATATTGTTAAGTTATATGGGTGAGTAAACGATCGTATTTTATGCCAGAAATAAGGTCCAGGTTGTAAAAAAACGGTAATTCCCCTTTAAGATGAGTCCTTACTGTGCATGGCTTGAAAACTAAAAAATAATAAAAGATGAATGACAGAAGGATTGGTTTCTGGCTGAAAGTATGGAAAATGTTGTCTACCTCCACAACCGTAAGGTAAGGGTAAGGATCAGGGTCTAGGTTTCTGGGCCCAACTATTGTTTTTACATGACTGACCCCAAACCTGGTCTGGTGTGTTTATATGCTTCTTATTGTGTTCATATGCCAGTGCAACACTGTCCAACACTACAGTAGGGGACATAGCAAGTGGGTGCAAAAAACCCCCCCCAAAAAAAACAATAAATCACAGGTGAAAGCAATGTACTTAAAATGACATATTTTAAAATTCAGTAAAAGTGAAAAAGCCAAAATTACAATGTCATCTCATGATGCTTGTATGAGGGCAATACCGTGAATAGGCCCAGTCAAGGCCGTCCCAACTGACTTATTTCTGATTGGCTAGTAAGAGGTCACTGGGCCGTGTCGTCAGCTAAGGTAATACAGCGTCACATTTAAGTCAGTGCCAGCTTGTCCTGTGTGGCTCTTGCAAATCTAGATTCATGATTAGAAAATGTCACCGGTTATAACTGTGCTAATTTTCATGGGATTCCTGGTCACTGAATTTGAAGCAGCAGACGATGAAGCTCCTCTCTGTCAGATACTGGAGAGAGAGTTTCCTCTGCTGTCTAAAAAAGGAGACGTAATGATTGGGGGAGCCTTCTCTATCCACAGCAAAATTACGCAACCTTCGCTTTTGTTTACAGAGAAACCAACACGTCTCGGCTGTTCCAGGTAAATTTTCAGCAAAAATACGCAAGACACTTAATGAAACTTTCGTAAAATTGAACAGAGTGTTTGTATTTTGTCCCTCTTGTCTCAGTGTCAACCTCAGGGAGTTTCGATTTGCCCAGACCATGATATTTGCTATTGAGGAAATAAACGAAAAGAAATTTCTTCTTCCAAATGTTTCTATCGGATATCGTATTTATGACAACTGTGCCTCAACGTTATCCTCAATGCGTGCAGCGATGGCCCTGATGAATGGTGATGAGTGGACTTTGGAAAAGACTTGCTCTGGTCAATCAGCTGTTCATGCTATTATCGGGGAGTCTGAATCCTCCTCAACAATTGTTTTTACGAGGACAACTGGACCGTTTAAAATGCCAGTGGTAAGAGAGATGTCAAGAGAGATGGGATCAGTGTGGGTATTATGAGAACTCCCTTAACTTCTCTTTGTCTATATTGTGTATTCTCAGATAAGTCATTCAGCCACTTGTGAGTGTTTGAGCAGCAGGAAGGAATATCCCTCTTTCTTTAGGACCATTGCCAGCGACGTCTATCAGGGACGAGCCCTCGTCCAACTGGTCAAAAACTTTGGCTGGACCTGGGTCGGGGCAGTGAACAGTGACAGTGACTATGGCAACAACGGCATGGCCATCTTCCTAGCTGCAGCCCAAGAGGAAGGAGTTTGTGTGGAGTACACTGAGAAATTTCACCGGGCAGAACCGGAAAAAGTTCTCAAAGTGGTGGAAGTGATCCGTAAGAGCACCGCCAGGGTCATTGTCGGTTTCATGGCCCATGTAGAGATGAACAGCCTTCTAGAGCAGTTGAGTCTGAATAACATAACAGGCCGGCAGTTCATTGGCGTGGAGGCCTGGATCACTGCTGACAGCCTTGTGACTCCTACCAGCTTCAGTATTCTGGGAGGTTCATTGGGCTTTGCTGTGCAAAAGGCAAACATCACAGGCCTGGAGGATTTTTTAATGAAAGGTTTCTGGGAGACAGAATTCCAGTGCAATGACACGAATGGAGACAGTTCGACAAAAACAGCACACTGCAAAGACAACCAGGATCTAATGGAGCTAAGAGATTATGATGATGATGTGGCAGAGCTGAGATACTCCAATAACATATACAAAGCAATATATGCTGTAGCATATTCTCTGCACAACATCCTAAACTGCTCGAACAGTCAGGGCTGCGACAAGGCAGTGAATATCACGCCCTTGCAGGTGAAATTAACTAATAATATCTAAAAAGTTTTCTCAGTCAGTTAATTTAGGTATGACTTACACAATTAGTAAGTATTCTGGAGTATTCTGACATTCACATACTGATATACACTGTTGTTTATTGCTCTTCAGGTAGTGGACTCTCTAAAGCAGGTCAACTTTACCACTAAGTATGGGGACCAAGTGTGGTTTGACAGCACTGGAGCAACTTTGGCCTGGTATGAGGTGGTAAACTGGCAGCGTAGACCAGACGGTTCTGTTTACTTTAAACCAGTCGGCTACTATGACGCCTCCCTGCCTCCTGGAGAGAGACTTGTTCTTAATACTGAAGATATATTGTGGTCCGGAGAAAGCAAAGAGGCAAATATCCCGGTTGACAGTAAAGCTTTGTGTAGTTTGTCGCAACTGAAAATGTAACATCTTTCTTTTTCTTTGTTTCAAAGTTGCCGGTGTCAGTGTGCAGCGAGAGCTGTCGTCCAGGATCTCATAAAGTCCTTCAGAAAGGAAAACACGTGTGCTGCTATGACTGTATACCATGTGCAGATGGAGAAATCAGCAACACCACAGGTACAGCGGGTCTGAATGGTAGCAATTTGCATACATTGTTCACTTGCTACAGTCTATGGATCGTGTTAAAGACTGCTATGGTGCAGGATCTTATTTACGTTTTTAAGTTGTAACTGATTATATTATAATAGTTACTGTATCTTTATTACAGATTCTATTGACTGCAAAAAGTGTCCTGAAGAGTATTGGTCCAATCAAAACAGAGATGCGTGTATACTGAAAAGTGTTGAGTTTCTCTCCTTCACAGAGGTTATGGGTAAAATACTTGTGTTTTTTACTTTGTTAGGTGTGGTCCTTACTTTAACCGTAGCCACTCTATTCTTAGTCAATAAGGACACTCCATTAGTGAGAGCCAACAACTCTGAGCTGAGTTTCCTGCTGCTCTTCTCCCTGACTCTGTGTTTCCTGTGTTCTCTGACCTTCATCGGCCGACCCTCCGACTGGTCCTGCATGCTACGACATATAGCATTTGGCATCACCTTTGTCCTCTGTATATCATGTATACTTGGGAAAACAATAGTTGTGTTAATGGCCTTCAGGGCTACACTTCCAGGCAGTAATATGATGAAATGGTTTGGGCCCGCTCAGCAGAGACTCAGTGTTATGGCTTTCACCCTCATACAGGTCATAATTTGCCTACTATGGCTGACAATCAACCCTCCTTTTGTTTTCAAAAATATGAATCACTATAAGGACAAAATTAGTCTCGAGTGTGCTCTGGGGTCACCTATAGGCTTCTGGGCTGTGCTAGGATACATTGGACTCCTGGCTCTCTTATGTTTTGTACTCGCCTTTTTGGCTAGAAAGTTACCAGATAATTTCAACGAAGCTAAATTCATCACCTTCAGCATGTTGATATTCTGTGCAGTCTGGATCACCTTCATCCCAGCGTATGTCAGCTCTCCGGGAAAGTTCACCGTAGCTGTGGAGATATTTGCCATTCTGGCCTCTAGTTACGGCCTACTTTTCTGTATATTCGCACCTAAATGCTACATTATTGTACTTAAACCTGAACTGAACACAAAGAAACATGTGATGGGGAAATAATGGATTACAAATTGTTATTGTCTTAACTGTTATATAATCTCTCAATATACGAAATCCTAGGTTTCACAGATAAAAATGTGACTGTAAACTGTCTAATAAAGCTGTATGTGTCCTTTTATATAAATGTTTAAGTGTATTTTACTGCTCATGAATTCTGCAAAGAAGTCTCACATATATATTTATTAGTTGGTTAACAACATGTTACAGCAAATTAGGTGATACATTTTATTTTAGGCTCCATAAATAGTCAAACAGACTGGACAGGAGGTTTACGGATGTAGTGAAGGAGGACATGAAGGCAGTTGGTGTGAGAGAAGAGGATAGGGCGAGATAGAAGCAGATGATTTGCTGCAGCGACCCCTGAAGGGAACAGCCGGAAGGAAAAGAAGAAGTAGAAACAGACCGGGTTTATTTTGACTCGGGTGGACAAAAGTTGCATGGTAGATGAGAAGACGATACGAGGGCTATCGGAGACTAGGGGGACTAGGGAGACTAGGGGTGCACTGTATATAAAGTGAGACCCTTGTCATTACCAAAACACTAGAAAGGAAACTAAACCAGACCCTCTCTTCTCCCACACTAGAAGTGTACCTTTCTGAAATTTGACATGGGTGGTTATTTAAGACACACTAGCAATACCGGAATAGCATTAGAGCTGGTGTGTTCCAGACCTGTTTGCATCCAGGGGTCAAGAAACTGCTCCCTGCTCTTCTCCCTGGGCAAATATGACCCAGCCCTTGGGACACCTTTGCACACTAATGGCACCAAGGTCTTCTGTGTGCAGCATGTCCACCTTCAGTGTCCTTCCACCCCTCCTGGCAAGTGGTTGGATGGAGGGGGTGTGGCTAATCGTGATAGGCCTCAACTCAATGGCCTGGTTCTCAGACATCCTGTTACCGATGTGCAAAGCACCATGGTAAATGCCACTCAGTGTGGCCCTGGGCCTGTGAATCTCCTTTCCCTGGTACAAGGGGTGCTGTTTTACCCCTTTCCTTTTGGGCTTGACTTCCAGAACTACTGGCGTGTCTTCAATAATTATCCACATTGGGATATTTCCCCTACATGTGTAGCAGTGTGTAGAGATAGCATCTTTACTTTTAGATCATCGTAACCTACAGTACACTGAGCCAGTTACACATATTTACCTCGAACATGAGCTAATGTTTGCCCTGCGTACTGTAGCTTCACTCAAGCAATTCTGGAAGAAAATAATCAAATATGATTAATATTACTGATCAGATCACAGCTAGGCACAGGGTACAGAATGGAAATGTAAGAAAATAATACTTTATCTTTAAGTTGTACATATGCCAATATTGAATATGTACATGTAAATAAAAAGGAAAGATTGTAGATGTGGTTCATATGAACACAAATTCTAATTATATTTCAATATAGGGGCCCAAACTCCTGGTCCCTGCATGATATCAGATTTGTAACATCCTCTGTCACCAAAACACCAGCACTCTCTGCACTGCCCTAGAGCCTGGTCTGTTCACATGCTTTTTTTTTTTCTTGTGATTACTTGAATTAAAGTAATTTCAGGAAAAATTTAAACTTCAAGTAAATCCTAGGTAAAAATACATATGAATATAGGTACCAATATAGAATGACCTCTTTGTGTAATATTATGATGCATGTCTGATGATGTCTATATTGTAATTTTGCATCAGTTTGGCTTTTTTCAGTTTTATATACTGTTGGACAGTTTATTTTTTAGCAATGCACCATGTCTGACAACATACTGTACATGCTGTGGACTAATAGCAACTTCACCTTCTAAAGGGCACTCATTTCATACAGTAATATCCTGGAAAGGGCCAGTAAAGGCAGTCCTATATCACTTTACTCTGATTGGTTAGTAAGAGGCCAGTGGGCCCTGCCAACAGTTAAAATGATAACGTGTCATATTTAAGTCGGCTCTAGTCTGACCCCAGTGGTTCTAGCTCAACAGGGTCCATTGGTAAAAAATGTCCACAGTTATAGCAGGGCTGGTTTTCATGGGATTCTTGTTGGCATGTGAAACAGCGCAGGAGGAAGCTCCTCTCTGTCAGATACTGGAGAATCCAGAGTTTCCTCTGCTGTCTAAAAAAGGAGATGTCATGATTGGGGGAGCCTTCTCCATCCACAGCAAAATTATTCAACCTCCACTTTTCTTTACAGAGAAACCGAATCGTCTCAGCTGTTCCAGGTAAGTTTGAGGTAAGTACAAAATGCTGACTTGTGACTTTCTGTGACAGTGCACTCAGTGTTTGTATTTTGTCCCTCTTGTCTCAGTGTCAACCTCAGGGAGTTTCGATTTGCCCAGGCCATGATATTTGCTATTGAGGAAATAAACAAAAGCAAATACCTTCTTCCCAATGTTTCTATCGGATATCGTATTTATGACAACTGTGGCTCAACATTAACCTCAATACGTTCAGTGATGGCCCTGATGAATGGTGATGAGTGGACTTGGGAAAAGACTTGCTCTGGTCAATCATCTGTTCTTGCTATTATTGGGGAGTCTGAATCCCATTCAACTATTGTTTTTGCACGGACAACTGGACCGTTTAAAATACCAGTGGTAAGATGGGTGTTATGATGAGGATCAATGTCTCTAATACATGTAAACTCTCCTTACTTTATCTCCGTCTCTATTGTGTATTCTCAGATAAGCCATTCAGCTACTTGTGAGTGTTTGAGCAGCAAAAAGGACTTTCCTTTTTTCTTTCGAACTATTCCCAGCGACCTCTACCAAAGTCGGGCCCTCGCCCATCTAGTCAAGCACTTTGGCTGGACCTGGGTTGGAGCACTTAACAGTGACACCGACTACGGCAACAATGGCATAGCTATCTTCTTAGCTGCTGCGCAGGAGGAAGGAGTGTGTGTGGAGTACTCAGAGAAATTTCACAGAGGAGAACCAGAAAAAATCCGGAAAGTCGTAGAAATAATCCGTAAGAGCACCACCAGGATCATTGTTGCTTTTCTTGCCCATGTTGAGATGAACAGCCTTCTAGAGCAGTTGATTTTGTACAACATCACAGGCCGACAGTTCATTGGCGTGGAGGCCTGGACCACTGCTGACAGCCTCGTGACCCCTACCAGCTTCAGTATTCTCGGAGGTTCGCTGGGTTTTGCCGTGCAAAAGGTTGATGTCAGTGGCCTGGGTGATTTTTTAATCAAAGGTTTCTGGGAGACGCAGTTTCAGTGCAATGAGACAAATGTGGGCAACATGACAAAAACAGGACTTTGCAAAGACAGCCAGGATCTAATGAAGCTAAAAGAGAGCGATGACGATGTGACAGAGCTGAGATTCTGCAGTAACATTTACAAAGCAATCTATGCTGTAGCCTATTCTGTACACAGCATCCTAAACTGCTCCAACAGTCAGGGCTGCGACAAAGGAGTGAATGTTATGCCTTGGCAGGTAAGATAAACGTATTCCTAGAATGTGCATTCTTGGTTATATAAATATGTATTGTGACTTAAATCACATATTGCCATATACTACTGATTACTGATCTTCAGGTGGTGGAGGCTCTAAAGGAGGTCAATTTTACAATTAAAAGTGGGGACCAAGTGTGGTTTGACAGCACTGGGGCAACTGTGGCCAAGTATGACGTGGTGAACTGGCAGCGTCGACCCGATGGATCAGTTCAGTTTAAACCAGTTGGCTACTACGATGACTCCCTGCCTCCTGGGCAGAAGTTTGTTCTTAATACTGAAGATATAATGTGGTCTGGAGAAAGCAAAGAGGCAAGTATCCTAATTGACAATTCTTCCTTTTTATTAAATAAACGTTCGACAAATTTATCATCTTTCTTTGTTTCTAAGTTGCCGGTGTCAGTGTGCAGTGAGAGCTGTCGTCCCGGAACTCATAAAGTCCTTCAAAAAGGACGGCCTGTGTGCTGCTACGACTGTATACCATGTGCAGATGGAGAAATCAGCAATGCAACAGGTACAGCGGGTCTGAATGGTAGCAAATTGCGCACATTGTTCACTTGCTACAGTTTGTGTTTTATCTTAAAGACTTCTATAGTGCAGTCTCTCATTTACATTGTACGGTTGTAATTGATTGTAATAACGCTATTTTTATTACAGATTCTATTGACTGCAAAAAGTGTCCTGAAGAGTATTGGTCCAATCAAAACAGATATGCATGTATACTGAAAAATGTTGAGTTTCTCTCCTTCACAGAGGTTATGGGTAAAATCCTTGTGTTTTTCGCTTTGTTTGGTGTGGTCCTTACTATAATGGTGGCTACTCTATTTTTAATCAATAAGGACACTCCTTTGGTAAAGGCCAACAACTCTGAGCTGAGCTTCCTGCTGCTCTTCTCCCTGACTCTGTGTTTCCTGTGTTCTCTGACCTTCATCGGAAAGCCCACGGCATGGTCCTGCATGCTACGACACACAGCGTTTGGCATCACCTTTGTCCTCTGTATATCATGTATACTTGGGAAAACAATAGTGGTGTTAATGGCCTTCAGGGCTACACTTCCAGGCAGTAATGTGATGAAATGGTTTGGGTCTGCACAGCAGAGACTCAGTGTTATGGCTTTCACCCTCATACAAGTCATAATTTGCCTACTATGGCTGACAATCAGTCCTCCCTTTGCTTTCAAAAATATGAATCACTATAAGGATAAGATTATTCTCGAGTGTGCTCTGGGGTCACCTGTAGGCTTCTGGGCTGTGCTAGGATACATTGGCCTCCTGGCTCTCTTATGTTTCGTACTCGCCTTTTTGGCTAGAAAGTTGCCAGATAATTTCAATGAGGCTAAATTCATCACCTTCAGCATGTTGATATTCTGTGCAGTGTGGATCACCTTCATCCCAGCGTATGTCAGCTCTCCTGGGAAGTTCACTGTAGCTGTGGAGATATTTGCCATCGTGGCTTCCAGCTATGGGATACTTTTTTGTATATTTGCACCCAAATGCTACATTATTGTACTTAAACCTGAACTGAACACAAAGAAACACATGATGGCAAAAAACACAACATGAATCAATCTAGGTGATTTTCATGAAACACTGCATTTTTTTTTTAATTTAGTATTTATTTTTTTATAGTTTTCATCACTTTTATTTTTGCTTTAAATCATCATATGCATTCACACATCAATGCTATGAAGCTTTTTCTTGTAATGTAAAAAATCTCCTAGAAGGTTTTGTCATAAATTTTATTTAACATTTTTCATTGTTTACCTTAAATTTTAGAAAATGTCCTGATTAAAAATGGTACCATAACAAGTCTGTATTTTGTAATATTCTGAATAGTGATTAAACTGAGTATAAAGTGTAATTATACAATATACATTTCAAACTTATTTACATATTTTAAATATATTTAAAAAATGAGTTGGTATCTTTAAATTAGCGGGCCTGAACTGTTTAGAATGAGAGGCCACTTTGCAAAACATTGTTATGTACATATGGCTCATACGGCTTTGTAGTCACAAAAAACAAAAAAACCTTGAAAAGAATGTAAACCTTACAGTAGCCTTTTCCTCAAACTGTTTAGTCTTCAATATATTTAAATTCATTAATGATAACTCATAACACTGAGCTAGGAGCACTTTTTAAGAATACCCTGTTCACACTCAAACACATTGCTGCCAAAGTCATGGCTCCTCCCAAGCTAAATTGGAGGAAAAGACATTTTCAGTCATCCACGGTACACCAAAGAACAAAGAAACAATAAATGAATATAATATACTTGTTGGAAGAAATGCTAATGGGGCAAAAATAAGGTAAGAGGAGCTTTATATATAGGACATCTTCTTGCTCAAAGCAGTCACATCAACAAAGCTTTGGTCAACTTCTCACAGTAGTGTAACATACTTAATTTGAGAACAAAAAGGGTGACAATCTTAACACTGTAAGTGAGGTGATGATTGTCATGGATTGCTATGATACTCTAACATGGCACAAAATTATTGGTCATTGTAGTTATGAAGTTGTGGGTTATGGAACATGAAAGTGCATCAACTAATGGCACTAAGTTCGCAGTGAAAGACTTCCAGTCAATGAAGGGCAAAAACACCATGAAGCATGTAACTTCTGCACCTCTATTCACTCCATCTAAAATGGTCAGCTAAAAGAAATTGGAGAACACTGTTTAAAATGACATGATGCTTTCTACTTGAGAGCAATGTCAGAAACTAGTTTTGGACATAATCTGCACCAATCTGTTTCAATTGATGTGTAGGATGGACCATACACTATGCTGACAGGAAGGAAGTCTAAACTGTCAAGGTGGAAGATACGTGGATTTGATTCTTATACATACAGACAGGACAAAATAGACTTAGACTTGCGGTGTGATGAAAGGATGTTTGTTGGATATGCCAGAAATAGACATTATACTTGGTCTGCTACCCAGACATGAGCAGATTTCCGTTAATGAAGTTTGTCACTGCATGTATTGTTGAAGACTAAACTGAGGCAGATCTGGAAATAAGGTTTGACCATCATGGGAACAGATTCAGATCCCTCTGTCACAATTTCTGGTGAAGTAGGGCCCAAATGCAGGACACGAAAAGAAACAGAAGTAGGAAGCCAAAATAACTTAAATGAAAGTTCAAAATCTAAGGAACAAAAGGCACTACGGGAAAGATAGGGTATCAAGAATTCAGAAAAACAAGGAAATGCACAGTGGGAAAAACAGGGAGAACATTGCAAAGGTAGAAAACCAGAGGTTAGCTAGGCAGGGCTACTTATACACACATGGGCAGAGTGGCGAACGAGACTCAGGTGAAACTAATGAGGGCGGAGCAGCAAGGAGGAACCAATCTAACAATCAAAGAGGGAAAACACAGGAAGTAAAACAAGACAAGAAGCACCAAACTAGAACTTTACAAAATAAAAACAAGAAACATGAGGAAAATCAAACAGTGACACAGAAAATACTCAAAATGTAAAACCATGACACCCCCCGAGCCAAAAGACACAATGCTTGATCAAAGCTCACAAGAAGTACAAATGCCTCAAAATGAAGTTTAGAGAGTGACAATGAATTTACAACAAGACAAGGAAAAAGAAAGTGCATGCTATCCTAAAAAGGAGAGGATAGGTGGTATGTGACACTAACCGATGTTAACTACCATTACAGAGTGACTTGTAATGTGCCGCAAACATCTGAGGAGGCCAGTCGTTCATCTAAATCGAAGCTTCAGGCAAACGCCACGAAGGAGAATCTGGATTCTCCAAAGGAAAATAATATGCTCGGGTTATTGCAAAGGGTTGTCATCAGTTGGCCACCACCCGCTAGCACACAGCAGATACAGAGAGCCCTCTTCCCGATCACCAAAGGCAAATAAAATCACAGTCCACAATGTAGACCTAGCATATTTTTCAAGAGTGAAATACCTTTTAATTTATTTGGGAACATTTCCTGGACACTATTTGTCAATGTTTAGGATTGTTGCAATTATAATAACATGCATTTATATGAAGCAAGCATATTTGTCTTGTACCACGATGATAAAAGTAAAAACGAGCGACGAATTTGCAATTAAATACGCATTTATTATGGAAATTGTGCAGTTGTTAAATTCATAGCAATGCACTTTGTTTGATGCCTTATATGTATTATACAAAAAGGAGTCAGATTGTCTAAGGAACATTAATTACATACATTAATATCATGGGAAGACCGTGTCATATTTCACTTATCTCTGATTGGCTAGTGAAAGGCCAGTGGGCCATGCCGTCAGCTGAGAAAATATATCTTCCCATTTAAGTCTGCTTCTGCTCGACCTGGGTGGCTCTCGCTCATCGGGGTCTGGGAGTAGAAAATGTCATCAGTTGTAACGCGGCTGGTCTTCATGGGATTCCTGTTGGCATGTGAGACGGCGCAGGAGGGAGCTCCTCTCTGTCAGTTACTGGATAATCCAGAGTTTCCTCTGCTGTCTAAAGAGGGAGACGTCATGATTGGGGGAGCCTTCTCCATCCACAGCAAAATCATACAGCCTCCACTTTTCTTCACAGAGAAACCGAATCGTCTCAGCTGTTCCAGGTAATTTTGAGGTATATACAAAATGTTGACTTGTGACTTTCTGTGACAGTGCACACAGTGTTTGTATTTTGTCCCTCTTGTCTCAGTGTCAACCTCAGGGAGTTTCGATTTGCCCAGACCATGATATTTGCTATTGACGAAATAAACAGAAGCAAACGTCTTCTTCCCAATGTTTCTATCGGATATCGTATTTATGACAACTGTGGCTCAACGTTATCCTCAATGCGTGCAGCTATGGCCCTGATGAATGGCGATGAGTGGACTTTGGAAAAGACTTGCTCTGGTCAATCAGCTGTTCATGCTATTATCGGGGAGTCTGAATCCTCCTCAACCATTGTGCTGTCACGGACAACTGGACCGTTTAAAATACCAGTGGTAAGATATCAATGTTGATTATACAGTGTGTTATATGCAATGTGTATTATATGCAAACTCTCTTTATTCTGTCTCTGCCTCTATTGTGTATTCTCAGATAAGTCATTCAGCCACTTGTGAGTGTTTGAGCAGCAGGAAGGACTTTCCCACTTTCTTTCGAACCATTGCCAGCGATCTCTACCAAAGTCGAGCCCTCGCCCAGCTGGTCAAGCACTTCGGCTGGACCTGGGTCGGGGCAGTGAACAGTGACAGTGACTACGGCAACAACGGCATGGCCATCTTCCTAGCCGCAGCCCAGGAGGAAGGAGTGTGTGTGGAGTACACAGAGAAATTTAATCGGGCAGAGCCAGAAAAACTTCTCAAAGTGGTGGAAGTGATCCGTAAGAGCACCGCCAGGGTCATTGTCGGCTTCCTGGCCCATGTAGAGATGAACAACCTCCTAGAGCAGTTGAGTCTGAATAACATAACAGGCCGACAGTTCGTTGGCGTGGAGGCCTGGATCACTGCTGACAGCCTTGTGACTCCTACCAGCTTCAGTATTCTGGGGGGTTCATTGGGCTTTGCTGTGCAAAAGGCAAACATCACAGGCCTGGATGAGTTTTTAACAAAAGGTTTCTGGGAGACAGATTTTCTGTGCAGTGAGGCAAACGGGGGCAGCACCACAAAAAGAGCACCCTGCAAAGATAACCATGATCTAATGGAGCTAAGAGATTATGATGATGATGTGGCAGAGCTGAGATACTCCAGTAACATATACAAAGCAATATATGCTGTAGCATATTCTCTGCACAACATCCTAAACTGCTCCAACAGTCAGGTCTGCGACAAGACTGTGAATATCACGCCCTCTCAGGTGAAATAAATGATTGTCTTACGGTGCACATCTTTTCTTTTCTTTTTTTTTTTGTTTTGTGAAGGAGTTTTCTGACATTAATGTTCTGACATACACTACTGCATTTCAGGTAGTGGAATCTTTAAAGCAGGTGAACCTTTCTATTAAAAATGGGGACCAAGTGTGGTTTGACAGCACTGGAGCAACTGTGGCCAAGTATGAGGTGGTGAACTGGCAGCATGGACCAGACGGATCGGTTCAGTTCAAACCAGTCGGCTACTATGACGCCTCCCTGCCTCCTGGACAGAGATTTGTTCTTAATACTGAAGATATAATGTGGCCTGGTGGAAGCAAAGAGGCAAATATCTTAACTGACAGTAAACCCTTGTATAGTTTGTTGTAAATTATATATTTTTTTAGATTAACATCCTTCTCTTTCTTTGATTCAAAGCTACCGGTGTCAGTGTGCAGCGAAAGCTGTCGCCCCGGAACTCATAAAGTCCTTCAGAAAGGACGTCCTGTGTGCTGCTATGACTGTATACCATGTGCAGATGGAGAAATCAGCAACACCACAGGTACAGCGGGTCTGAATGGTAGCAATTTGCACACATTGTTCACTTGCTACAGTCTATGGATCATGTTAAAGACTGCTATGGTGCAAGATCTTATTTACGTTTTTAAGCTGCAACTGATTATATTATAATAATAATTAAAATATCTTCATTACAGATTCTAATGACTGCAAAAAGTGTCCTGAAGAGTATTGGTCCAATCAAAACAGAGATGCGTGTATACTGAAAAGTGTTGAGTTTCTCTCCTTCACAGAGGTTATGGGTAAAATACTTGTGTTTTTCACTTTGTTAGGTGTGGTCCTTACCTTAACCGTAGCCACTCTATTCTTAGTCAATAAGGACACTCCATTAGTGAGAGCCAACAACTCTGAGCTGAGCTTCCTGCTGCTCTTCTCCCTGACTCTGTGTTTCCTGTGTTCTCTGACCTTCATCGGCCGGCCCTCTGAGTGGTCCTGCATGCTACGACACACAGCGTTTGGGATCACCTTTGTCCTCTGCATCTCATGTATACTTGGGAAAACAATAGTTGTGTTAATGGCCTTTAAGGCTACACTTCCAGGCAGTAATATGATGAAATGGTTTGGGCCTGCACAGCAGAGACTCAGTGTTATGCCATTCACCATTTTACAGATTATAATTTGCATACTATGGCTGACAATCCACCCTCCTTTCCCCTTCAAAAACATGAATCACTACAAGGATAAGATTATTCTCGAGTGTGCTCTGGGGTCACCTGTAGGCTTCTGGGCTGTGCTAGGATACATAGGACTCCTGGCTCTCTTATGTTTCGTACTCGCCTTTTTGGCTAGAAAGTTACCAGATAATTTCAACGAAGCTAAATTCATCACCTTCAGCATGTTGATATTCTGTGCAGTCTGGATCACCTTCATCCCAGCGTATGTCAGCTCTCCTGGGAAGTTCACTGTAGCTGTGGAGATATTTGCCATTCTGGCCTCTAGTTACGGCCTACTCTTTTGTATATTTGCACCCAAATGCTTTATCATTGTTCTTAAACCTGAACTGAACACGAAGAAACATATGATGGGGAAAAATGCAAAGTAATTGAATGTAGATATTATTGCTTTACATATAATTGTTATTCATCTTCTCTTTTTTCTTTTTCTTTTTTCATATAAAGATCTGCAAAGCATTTTTTTTTAATCATGTGTAAAATTGTTAATTGTTTTAAAGATTTTAAAGATGTAATAAATTATGCTGTTATGACAAATAAAACATATAAATGTAATAACCATGCTCTCATTGCATGATAATAATTAAACAGGAGATTAATCTATGTTTCATTTCGCATGAATATTTAAAAGATGATCAAATTGGTCCTTTCATTCCAACTGCGCAATAAACGCCTACACTGAAGCTGAGTGTCGACCTTCTCATTTAACAAAAACAGAAAAGAAAAGCAGCTTGAATCTAACTTCAACCTTTCTGACACCACAGCCACGATCTGATGTTGGCACTGCTCCACTTATGCAAAGTGGGATGAAATGCATTCAGGTGTGGACACACCAAGTCAATGTCAAAGGTTTATTGGCATCAGAGCCTAAGTGCCTTGACCAAACGGTTGCTCATGAAAATGCTACAAAAGCACGTACATTCTGCATATGTTTGAGAGGAAATGACTGTGTCAGCAGTGTCAGCAGGTGGCAGTAGCCTGTATTTGTCATTCATAAGGGGAACCTGCAAGAGTTAGGATTTAGCACTGACATGTACCACCTAGCTAAGCATTGTTGGAGAGCTCGTACAGCATTTCATGCGAATGACATTTCCAGATAGCAGAGGCCTCTTTTAGCAGGATAATGCAGCCATAATGCAAAGCAAAAACGGTTCAGGCATGGTTTGAGGAACACACCGAGTTCAAGGTGTTGACTTGGCCTCCAAATTCCCTAGATCTCAATCCAATTGAGCATCAGTGGGATGTACTGGGCAGATCAAGGGAGGCCCCAACCCACAATTTGCAGGACAGGTAACGGATACCACAGCACCCCTTCAGAGGTTTCCAGAGTCCATGCCACAACAGGTTAGGGCTGTTTTGGTGGCAAAGGGTGACTCACACAATATTAGGCAGGTGGTCACAATGTTATAGCTGACTGGTGTACTGTAATGGCTGTAAATTAAGGCCTACTTAAATTATATTGCCAACATCTTATATATGTGCAGATTATTCTTTTCATGAACCAGCGTGACCATTAACATAACCCTTATTGTCACAAGTTATCGGCTAGTTGCTACATAATCATTTAATTGTTTGGTGATGGAACTGATGGATTTTAGCTCAGCTTTACATTAAATGTGAAGAAGCTCTTGCATGTATACGTTGCTTGTGGTTGGATGTGTAGCTGCTCCCTGTGCCCCAAGTGCCTGGGTACTAGAGGTCAAGGTTGCACAGCTGTTGCATCACACTGGGTTTCAACAACAAATAATGAGACTTGCAGTATTACCAAGCAGTCTTATGTGTGTAAAGGTCTGTATGGTACAGCTTGCTTTATGAGTCACAATGGTGCCCCCACCCTCAAACCCCGGTCCTCAGAGGAATCTACATATACCTTCTAATGAGAGAAAAGGTGAATGCTTAAAATACAAGGAATTCATTTCAACTAAACACCCTCCAACAAAAGTCAAAACATCTAATGTGGTGGGTGACCCTTGCTACTGCTGTCCACAGCTGCTTTATACTATATGAAAAGATCTATCCCTGCTGTGTAAATGCTGCTGTGTAGCACTGATTACTAAACTACATGATCATGTGTGAGGTGAGATACATGTATAACACTACAAAATATAAAATAAAATAAAAATAATATGTTTAAAATCCACCGATGTACAACAGTGGCAGTAGCGCAATATGGCAACAGCAATGGTAGTGCAAATGGTTCAGTAAGGTGCAGGACAGATTGAATATTGTAGTACCGTGGTGAATGTATAAGTATTATAATAATATAGTATTATAATATAGTAATGCATAATACAAATTTAAATAAAAACGCATAAATGACAAAAACAAATAAAACTACAGTATTGTTTTATAATTTAAGCTACACTTGGTTCTCCTTGGTTGCAGAGTTAGCTAAAGTATACATTAGTCACAGGCACGTGCATGCACATGTGCACAAAATCAGTATTATAGCAGTAAATATTGAAGTATTAGATCAAGGCAATAGCAATGCAAAGCAAATTTAGTTTGCTCCTTTTTCTCGCTGTTGTAGATTTGGTACATCTTATTTCCTGTAAAGATTGTAGACTTTGATATACACATTACAGCAATGACGAGATCATGGTCTTAATGTATTATTTCATCTCGAGCGTAACGGCAGAGCAGCCTGACATCATCACTGCACTGTGATTTGATAAGAGGGCCCAAGTCATCATCGCGTGCAGAAGTATAAAACTCATTAAAGGAGACACATGTTGTTTAGGACAGGGACAGACCACCTGGTACGGGGTTGTGGGTGTAAAAGATGTGTGACTGCATTTGTGCCATGTTACTGTTTGTGCTTGTTAAGGGAGCCTTCGGAGCAGAGGAAGACGCCGTTCCGTGCGAGATGCTCGGGAGCCCAGAGTTCCCCCTGCTGTCTAAGAGAGGGGATATCACCATCGGAGCAGCTTTTTCCATCCACAGCCAAATCTCGAAGCCTTCCCTCTCGCTGACAGACCCTCCAGAAACTCTCACGTGCTCCAGGTATTGTTCATCGTTTGCTCTTGGCTTTGTGGATTTTTTCAAACGATGCCAGATAAGTCTGATTTATTGCTCTTTTCAGGATAAATTTCAGAGAATTCCGTTTTGCCCAAACAATGATATTTGCCATCGAGGAGATTAACAATAGCAGCTCTCTACTGCCTAATATCTCAGTTGGTTATAAGGTGTTTGACAGCTGTGGTTCAACGCTGCCTTCAACACGTGCAGTGATGGGTCTAATAAATGGACAGGAAAGGACTTTGGGAAAGACCTGCTCCGGCCAGTCGTCCGTTCATGTTATCATCGGAGCCTCTGAGTCATCCTCGACAATTGTGATGCTGCAGATTTCAGGGATATTCCAAATACCAGTGGTAAATATTCATGTTTCCAGCAGACAGTGGCTTCTAGTAATAGGCTACAGTTAGACTTAAGGTTCCCACAGATGCAGCTGATTTAGAACATCAATATTTTGTCTATTAATACCTTAGTGCCTGTCTCTGACCTCTCAAATGTCATTTATATATTTTGCTTCTCTCTTTTCTTTTTATCAGATCAGCCACTTTGCCACTTGTGCTTGCCTGAGTAACAGAAAACAGTACCCCTCCTTCTTCAGAACCATCCCCAGTGACTACTACCAGAGCAGAGCCCTGGCAAAACTCATGAAGCACTTTGGATGGACATGGGTTGGGGCGGTCCGAAGTGACAATGACTATGGTAACAATGGAATGGCAACATTCATCGCTGCTGCAAGCCAGGAGGGGGTTTGCGTTGAGTATTCAGAGGCCATTTCGAGGACAGACTCTAGTGAGCAGGTTGCGAGGGTGGTCAGCGTGATCCGTAGCGGCACCGCAAGGGTTTTGGTTGCCTTTCTCGCCCAGGGCGAGATGGACATTCTGCTTGAGGAGGCTCTGAAGCGGAACTTGACCGGGTTGCAGTGGGTGGGCAGTGAATCCTGGATTACAGCCGGTCATTTGGCTAATAAGAGGTATTCTGGCACACTGACAGGGTCTCTGGGCTTCACCATCAGAAAGACTCAGATCACAGGCCTGCAAGATTTTCTTTTTCAGGTCAACCCGAGTCAGGACCCACAGAGCAACCTCTTGAGAGAGTTCTGGGAAGCAACATTTGGCTGCAGCTTCCAATCCGGTCTGTACGGTCAGAGTCTGTGCTCTGGCTCTGAGAAACTACAGGACGTCAAGAATCCCTTCACAGACGTGTCAGAGCTTAGAATATCTAACAATGTGTACAAGGCCGTGTATGCTATAGCTCACGCCATGCATGACATGCTCAAATGTGGGAAAAGCGGTGATGCAGCGAATCAGTCGTGTGTGTGGAAGGATTATTTAGAGCCCAAACAGGTAGGAAATCAATTTAATAAAGTGTGAAATGAATTTAAATACTCTCTAATTTCAAATTTGATGTTCCATCTCACTTTTCTGCACTGGTAGATCGTGAGGCATCTCCAAGATGTGAATTTTACCCTTCAGTCGGGGGAGAGAGTTTATTTCGATGGGAATGGAGACCCTGCGGCGACGTATGAGCTGGTGAACTGGCAGAGAAACCGAGCAGGAGACACCGTGTTTGTGGCAGTGGGCAGCTACGACGCTTCACTACCAGATGGAAGGCAGTTTACCATGAACGGAATAAACATAACATGGGTTGCTGAATCTCTAGAGGTATCAATCAATTTATATCTGAATTATTTTCATAGGGAAAACGGTTGGAGGTTGATGAGAATTGATGGATGCAGAAACAAACATTAAATACACTTAAGGCTGACAACTCAATTGAAAATGAGTTATACTGTCACATTACTGACTGTAAATTTCTATTAGAAACAGGAAATCTGGAAAGTCATATGGAGCTTTACAACATCTAAAAAACAAATATGACGTGTTTTAATCTATTAAATCTACTATGTGTGGACTCAGACATGTACAAAAGTTAATATCAGCTAAATAAAGCAATATAAATTAACCACGTGGATTGCACGAGCCACTGCTGAGTTGTGCTCTTGTTACAGAGGCCAGTGTCAGTCTGCAGTGAGAGCTGTTTGCCCGGTTTCCGGCAGGCTGCGATTAAAGGCAAACCCATCTGCTGTTTCTCCTGTATCCCCTGCACCGCTGGAGAGATCAGCAACTCCAGCAGTAAGCAGAAACTTTCCTAAAATTTCCTGTTATGTACGACGACATATCTCCCCTGTATGTTAGGCCGTATATGTTCATCCATTCATTCATTTTCTGTAACCGCTTGTCGCAGATCGTGTATACAACCAACACTTATTTTAATACATGTTCAGAATATCTGAATATGCAGCTTACAGCCTGAACACATTTCATGTTTTCCATTCAGATTCTGCAACGTGTTCACGCTGTCCACTGGAGTATTGGTCAAATGAGAATAACAGCCAGTGTGTTCCAAAGGTGATCGAGTTCCTCTCTTATGGAGAAACCATGGGGGCCCTGCTCGCTGCTTTCTCGTTGTTTGGAGCGGTTTTAACGCTGGCAGTGTCGTGCGTCTTCTTTTGTCTTCGTCACACGCCTCTCGTCAAAGCCTCTAACTTTGAGCTGAGCTTCCTGCTGCTCCTCTCCTTAACGCTGTGTTTCCTGTGTTCTCTGACTTTCATTGGCAAGCCCACCGAGTGGTCCTGCATGCTGCGCCACACAGCTTTCGGCATAACCTTTGCCCTGTGCATGTCATGTATCTTGGCTAAAACCATAGCGGTGGTCGTAGCCTTTAAGGCCAAAAGGCCGGCGAACACGGTTCCTCTGTGCTCTCTTTCACGCCAGAGAACGAGTGTTGTTAGCTGTACTTTACTGCAGGTCTTGGTTTGTGTGGTATGGTTAGCTTTTGCCCCTCCATTCCCCTACAAAAACACAGCTCATGCCACTGAGAGAATTATTCTGGAGTGTCATTTAGGTTCACCAATTGGGTTCTGGGTTGTACTGGGGTATATAGGACTATTGGCTGTTCTTTGCTTCATCCTCGCATTTCTTGCAAGAAAGCTGCCTGATAACTTTAACGAAGCCAAGTTCATCACCTTCAGCATGCTCATATTCAGCGCAGTGTGGATCACTTTTATCCCAGCATACGTCAGCTCTCCTGGGAAGTTCACTGTAGCTGTGGAGATATTTGCCATTCTGGCCTCAAGTTATGGGCTGTTTTTCTGTATATTTGCCCCAAAATGTTACATTTTAATACTGAAACCAGAGAGAAATACGAAAAAACATATGATGGGGAGAAACTAGTCAAAAGACTATCACTTATTATATAGAATGGCACAGCAATATTTCTTTTTTAAGTCTGGAGTAAATATGACGTTACAGATCTGCACAAATCAGTCCAATATGGGTTTGTACTGGAAAAAGCTGTAAATAGCAGTGAGTGATTACAGTAGGTTGTTTATTTTCAGCAGTAATTCGATTCAAAGGCATTATGTGTTTTCTATGGAATTTATAGGTACAGTATGCTGGGATACTCCCAGATCCCAAAATATCCTTTGATTGTGACTTATATCAATTTAAACTAATAAATACTTCAGTTCAATCACTCACTATGACCCTTAGCTCCTCCTGTAAACAATTCCCAGCTCTATCCTGAGTTGAAGAGAGGAGGTACTTTAAAGTATAATACTCGGTGACATTCAAAAGAAACTCTCTCATGAATTTGATTGGTCTGATTGACATGCTTGGTCTGGAGTAACTGATAAGCGGTCCCAAAGAGACAGGAAGGTTATTTACTGGTGAACTTGAGTTGCATACACGTTACGATATAATGTAATTTATATTTCTTTATATTTATATTTCGTTATTTCTTTGTTAAAGGTAGTTAGTTTTTAGCAGGGTAGGCAGTAGATTTTCCACACACGATTTTGTGTTTCTTAAATCAGTTTTTAGTTGGTTTGTTCATTGGTTAACTGACCTTCAAAACTGGGGATTCCAATATTCATATATTTAATGAGTAAATATTTATTTTCTTTAGTATTTCCAGCTGCTTCTCCATCTCCGCATTTTCTGAACTGTTTGTTTTAAATCAGTAAAGATGAAACACATTAAGGAAAGGGTTAACTGAGGAGGTTTGGAGAGGTTTGGAGATACAAAGATGACTTCTCTTCACCAAAATTTTGGTGCAATTTCGGTCGCCATTGTTGAAAGTGAAGCAGGAAGTAGAAACAAAAATGAACCTGACTGGCAAAAAAAGTCACAGTGCCGACTTGCGCTGTTTGTGTAGTGTATTTTTACAGAGCGAGCCAGACTGGTGAGCGCACAAGTAGAAATGGTTTGCGCCGGCGTAGGCTATGTGCGTAGGCTACGGCGTCTATGTTCCACACCGCAAATGAGCGCTAAGTGTAAACAGCAGATTAATCAGTAGACATAATAAGGACATAGCAGTATGTGAGAGAAACAACTTATTAATTATAGACTGATATTATGGCAGCAATAAGCTAAATTTACATAGCTGTTCACATGTAGTCCTTCGCTAAATGTCAGAAAATGTGAGTCTATTGAAAGATTACTGTATGTGGTCTCTTTTCCTATTAAAGAGAAACTTTCTTCTCATATAGTTTCATTCTATTTAAATTCCAAATATACAATAACAACTCCCCAAAGACATGCTTGTATTTCTGAAATCATTATTTTAAGGTTACGGAAAAAACAAAGATGATGCAAATGTAGCCGGCCCCCGACAGGCCCATCCACCTGTCAGTCACCCCACAGGTGACATCATTGGTGGAGACAAAGACAATATCCGTAAATGTTGCACCTAATTCTCTGTGGCCTTCAGATAGAAAACTCCTATAAAATGCTCAGAGTTCAGGGGGGTTTCTTTGGGCCTTTCAGTGGCAAACACTCAGTCGAGCAACTATGTTAATGATAGCAGAGCTGCTGCTTCTGTCCCTCCTCGCTGTGAGAGGAGGGAAGCCTGTGTGTCAACCATACGGCACAAAAGAACTGTCTCAGTTTTCTAAGGAGGGAGACATCAACATTGGAGGCATTTTCTCCTTCCATCAGAACCCAGTCAGTGTCAGTCCGGCTCTCGATGTCAACCCGGGAACGATCCAGTGTGAAGGGTAAGGAAGAGATGAGAAGACTGCAACTGTAAATATTATCGCAGTATGTGTTGTGTAATCGCCTGCCTTTTCATTTTGCATTTTTTTCTGGTCTCCTTCGTTCAGACTGGACCCAGGAGAGCTTCAGTATGCATATACTATGATATTTGCCATAGAAGAGATCAACAACAGCTCAGAGCTGCTGCCAGGAGTGACACTGGGGTATACGATCTTTGACTCTTGCCCGAGTATCCCTTTGTCCATCAGGGCATCGCTAAACCTCATGAACCGGTATGAGAGCGGGGCAGGCAGCTGTAACAAACTCTCCAGTGTTCATGCTGTCATTGGGGAAACCACATCCACTTCTACGATAGGTATTGCACGTACCATGGGACCCTTCCATATACCTGTGGTGAGTCTCGGCGGTATGCACACATAAACCGTCATGAAAAACCTTGTTTTGTTCTAGAGAAATGTTTTCACTACCTAATATGATATTCAGATGTGTTGTCTATTTTATTTCTTCAGATCAGTCATTCAGCTACATGTGCATGTCTAAGCAACAGAAGAGATTATCCCTCTTTCTTCAGAACCATACCTAGTGACATTTACCAGAGCAGAGCACTAGCCAAGCTGGTGAAACACTTTGGCTGGACCTGGGTAGGAGCCATAAGGACAAATAGCGATTATGGAAATGGTGGCATGGCTACTTTTTTGGAAGCTGCAGAAAGGGAAGGTGTGTGCGTCGAGTACTCGCTGGCCATTTACCGAACTGACCCCAGGAAGTGGTTCTTGGAGGTGGTCGATATCATAAAGAAATCCACCTCTAAGGTGATAATGGCATTTGCTGATGGCACGGACCTCGACATACTTATCAAGGAGCTCCATGCTCAGAATGTGACAGGCCTGCAGTGGGTGGGAAGTGAGGGCTGGATCACGTATCGCTACATCGCCTCTGCGGCAAACTACGCCGTGGTGCAGGGGGCGGTGGGCTTTGCAGCACTGAACGCTCACATCCCTGGGCTGCAGGAGTTCCTCGCGAACAGCAGGCCCTCCACCACGCCGGGGGATCGGGGACTTGTGGAGTTGTGGGAGGCCGTGTTCAGCTGCACCCTGGCTCCCCAACCGGAGACTGAAGCCCGGAATCCTCTCGTTGCCTGCGACGGGAAGGAGTCTCTGTGGAACGTAAAGACGCGCTTCACAGATGTTTCAGACGCTAGCCTGCTGAATAATGTTTACAAGGCCACATATGCTGTTGCTCACGCCTTGCACATGCTGTTTAATTGCAAAGACGGACAGGGGCCCTTTGAGAACAGCACTTGCGCTGATAGGGAAAATGTGCAAGCATGGCAGGTAAACGCAAAAACAAAAACATAAACTGCTCTACACGCAAATGATTGTGTAGTAATATATCACGGTTCACTTGCAGGTGCTGCATTATCTGACCCAGGTCAATTTCACCACAAAGATTGGTGAAAATGTGTTCTTTGATGAGCTGGGTGACCCCGTGGCACGTTATGCACTGGTAAACTGGCAGATGGATGAGACGGGTTACATAATCTTTGAGACCATCGGCTACTACGACGCCTCCCAGCCTGAAGGCCAGCAGTTTGAGATGAAAGCAGGTGTGACTGCCATCTGGGCAGGAGAGAATCTCGAGGTGAGTTAACACAGACAGCATGTCCAAAATCCTGTATTTAACGTGGTTCTGAAACAGCCAGAAAGTTTGTAATATTGTTGCTGTAACACAGGTGCCGAGGTCTGTTTGCAGTGAAAGCTGTCTGCCAGGGACCCGGAGGGCTTTCGTTAAGGGGAAGCCCATCTGCTGTTTTGACTGCATCACCTGTGCTGCTGGAGAGTTCAGCAACAGTACAAGTGAGACAGCGGGGTTCCTAGCCTTTACCCTTGTCCTCGTTGTGTTTCTCTTGGGCAAAATCACTGTCGCCACTTTACTGGTCTATCTGAAGATGTGCGTCCTGTACAGCCTAAACATTTTTATGCTTTCAGATGCAGTGAAATGTGACAAATGCCCTCCTGAGTACAAGTCCAACGAAAAGAGGAATAACTGTGACATGAAAGCTATTGAGTTCCTCACCTTCACCGAATTGATGGGTATACTGTTGGTCACCTTTTCTGTGGTTGGCGCATGCCTGGCAATGGCAGTAGCCCTGATATTTTTCCACTACAGACAGACACCTATTGTCAGGGCCAACAACTCTGAGCTGAGCTTCCTGCTGCTCTTCTCCCTGACTCTGTGCTTCCTGTGTTCTCTGACCTTCATCGGCCGGCCCTCGGAGTGGTCCTGCATGCTACGACACACAGCGTTCGGCATCACCTTTGTCCTCTGTATCTCTTGTGTCTTGGGGAAAACAATAGTCGTGTTAATGGCCTTCAGGGCTACACTTCCAGGCAGTAATATGATGAAATGGTTTGGGCCTGCACAGCAGAGACTCAGTGTACTCGGTTTCACTCTGATACAGATTTTGATTTGCATACTTTGGCTCACGATCAACCCTCCCTTTCCCTATAAGAATATGAAACATTACAACGAGAGGATTATTTTAGAGTGCGCCCTGGGGTCACCTGTAGGGTTCTGGGCTGTGTTAGGATACATAGGGCTCCTGGCTATGCTGTGCTTCGTGCTTGCTTTTTTGGCACGAACGCTGCCTGATAATTTCAACGAAGCTAAATTCATCACCTTCAGCATGCTGATATTCTGCGCGGTCTGGATCACCTTCATCCCAGCGTACGTCAGCTCTCCTGGGAAGTTCACTGTAGCTGTGGAGATAT
Organism: Chelon labrosus; assembly: GCF_963514085.1. Lineage (NCBI taxonomy): Eukaryota > Metazoa > Chordata > Actinopteri > Mugiliformes > Mugilidae > Chelon > Chelon labrosus. The sequence goes on from NC_140346.1 coordinate 19,372,176, forward strand.
TCGCTATCCTGGCTTCAAGTTATGGGCTGCTGTTTTGTATTTTTGTGCCCAAGTGCTACATCATTTTATTAAAACCTGAGAACAACACAAAGAAACATTTGATGAGTAAAGGGGCCCAGAGAAGCCTTTGAGATATCCCATGAAGCATTCAAATGTTTGCTGTAATTTTTATATCGGTGTAATTTAGTTTAGATCCTTAAAAATATGGAAATATGAAGGTTCTCATTGTACTCTAATTACATTAAATGACTCATGAAGTCTATATGTTCCAAATCCTTCCAATAAATGTATCGATGTTTATATATGTGCAAAATGTATTAGGGAATGTTAAAATAAAAATATTGAATTTTACATTAAACTGGCAGCCTTTGTTGTGTTATTCTTTGTAGTCATATACAGAGTGAAGAAGAAAGACAAGAGTTACCTTATATGTGATTTCCGTACATACAACCGAGTGAACAGTCATAACCGAGTCAACAGTCAGAAATAGTTGTGTTCTGTTAAGACAAACCAACAACAGAGTTCAGCATTAAAAATCGATCACTGATCAGTTACTGTATAAGCTACACTCCTGCTTCCACGGTTCTCAAGCATCCTGATGTGATTCCTTCTAACCTAATCCTACCAGTATACCAACGGTACCAGAAGCAGAGACAACTCTTATGTAATTCAGCACCCATATATTTTACTATTGTTCAATTACCCAACAGGTAAAACAATAAAAAAAGTGACATAAAAGCAAAATGGCAAAAAACATGCCCACTACACAATAGAATATTAGAATGAAACAATAAACTCTAGTGATGTCAAACGTATCTCTCTCTCTCTCTCTCTCTCTCTCTCTATATATATATATATATATATATATATATACATATATTCACATATATATTGACTATGACATAGTATATGATATTTTACATGAGAAATGAAACGCAAAGCCACACACAAAACCTGCTAGCCACACTGCCAAAAATGAAAGAGAAAAGACACACTATCCCCTAGATAACTTGAGTTTGCTAATGTGTGAATGCACATAATACAATGTTTGCTCAGTAGCTGCAGGCCTTTGATGGCGACCTGTGTACACTGTTAGGATATCAAAATCAAGCAAATGTTTGGGGATGCATAAAAAGGGGGGCATGAACACCCTTAAACCTGTGAAGGCCCTATGTTTCATTATGTGTTTCATTGTGGACCAGTTTAATTTAATTTAATAATGAATCTCCACGAGCTGGTCAGGTAGTTTGTCTGCAATGCACCCTGGTGCTGTGCAACCAGGCTGGGCAAACTCAGCTTTCTCTGCTAATATAGCAGGAAAAAATATTGCTTCAACCGAATGAAATTCCCATCAACACTTATTGAATATCCATGTGAAAAGTGGGAAATGTTCGCCTTAAGTTAGCAAGGCACTCCTGATTGATGATTTATGATTACACTTGTCGGGCTGGAGAAATATTTCTCAAGATCACTGCTAATATTACTCTGTATCTTCTGGATCTTACACTGTTTACCAACCAGATTTTTTTTAGCTGATAGCATCACAGTTTTGCACAGTGCCAGGATTTAGAAAGATCAAATTTGTGCTGAAGCAGATATTGTACTGTAAATTATATAAAACTATAATATAAATGGAATATCAGTACATTTTTCTGCACGATAACACATACAAAATATTTCAAACAAACATTTAGACCAACGTCTCTCGCCCCACCTTGTTGCTCCGCAGAGATGAAACATTGCTGTTCTGTTATTTTTTCACATCGCTCCCAGATGTATAAATACCAGCGCAAGTAGTTCATTTACATGGTTTATCTTGTTCAGACAGCATGACGTCCACACAGAGGTGGCCAGAACAGGGTTGGGCACTCTTACAGCTCTTGTTGGTGGCGTCCTTGTCTCACGCTGAGGACCCAGTGTGCAGGCAGATAGGGGACCCTGAGGATCCTCAGCTATTTAAGGATGGGGACATTATACTGGGTGGGATCTTCTCTTTTCACAGCAGCTGGAAAGACAGAACAGATAGCTACATGCACAAACCTCTGCCACTGCAATGCACCAGGTAATCTATAGAAATCAGTTTAGATTTCAAATCTTTAATAGGAAATATTAATGGCACAAGACATTAAAGATTACTTTTATTTTCCCTGTTTCTGAAAAAGTAGTGTACATTGTTATTTGATATGGTGTTTTCTTTATTACCAGATGTAACTGATTGTAATACTATTTGTATCTGAATATATGAATTTCAGTTTGAATTTCAGAGAGTTCCAGTTTGCCCAGGCTATGCTTTTTGCCATTGGGGAGATTAATAACAGCACAGACCTGCTGCCAGGAATCTCTCTGGGCTACAAGTTCTATGACACATGTGGCTCCATTGCCAGAAGTGTAAAAGTTTTACTGGCCTCGGTTAACGGCAACGAAGATGTGTCTGCACAATCCGACAAACCGTGCACCACGCCTGCTCAGGTGCAAGCCATAATAGGAGAAACCTCTTCCTCTCCTTGCACGGCAATAGCAACTGTCATAGGACCCTTTCATATGCCAGTGGTGAGTATGACTAGTAAAAACAGAGTCACATGTGCAAATGAAAGATTACTGTATATTTTTCCAGGTTATCAAAACATATGTGGCAATGTGAAAGTTATGTATTTTAGATCTTATATTGCTGTTTTCTTAATTATAATTTCATCATTTTCACATAAGATGTCTCGTTTCCTTTTAGATCAGCCACTTTGCCACATGTGCTTGTCTCAGTGACAAAACTAAGTACCCATCCTTCCTCAGAACAATACCCAGTGACTACTACCAGAGCAGAGCCCTGGCCCACTTGGTAAAGCACTTTGGCTGGACCTGGGTTGGAGCTATTAGAAATAATGATGATTACGGGAATAATGGCATGGCTACATTCACAGAAGTTGCAGAGCAGCTTGGCATCTGTCTGGAGTATTCTGTAGCTTTCTTTAGAACAGATCCAACAGACAAAATAGAAAAGATAATCAACATTATCAAGGCTTCGACCTCCAAAGTGATTGTTGCATTCCTTTCCCACATGGACATGGATGTGTTGATACACGAGTTGTCCAAGCACAAATTGACTGGATACCAGTGGGTAGGCAGTGAGGGATGGATATTTGATTCCCAAACTGCGGAATTGGATAGGTTACATATCCTGGATGGTGCCATCGGCCTTTCCATCCCCAAAGCACATGTCACTGGAATGAGAGAGTTCATTTTGGATGTGAAGCCACTGAATTCATCGAGCAATGAAATGTTTACAGAGTTCTGGGAGGCATTATTTAGCTGTAAGTTCAAACAGTCAGAATCACCAGCAGAGAATCAGAGACAATGTACTGGAGACGAAGACCTGACTGAAGTCCATAACAGCTTCACTGATATGTCTCTCATGCCTATCTTTAACAATGTCTACAAAGGAGTGTATGCAGTGGCCCATGCACTTCACAGTATTCTCCGCTGTAATCAAACATGTGACATCAAGGTGCAGCTGGATCCGTCCACGGTGAGCTAAGCATCAATAAATTATAACTGTTGTTCCTGAAGCAACAAGCTTGCACAGTTCTCATATAATTCACACTTTTCAGATTTTGCAGCACATAAAAAAGATTCGTTTCAAAACAAAGGAGGGAGATGAAGTTTCCTTTAACAAAAATGGAGATCCAGCTGCAAAGTACGAGATTATAAACTGGCAGCCGAGAGAAAACAACATTGTGGATTTTGTCACAGTTGGTCTTTATGATACATCTTTACCTGCAGACAAACAGCTGAATCTGCAAAATATATCTTTGATTTGGACCCAGAACTCACAGCAGGTTAGCTACCAAATGGTCACGTTAATTCAGTATTCCACAGCCTTTATGTATTTTTGTAAAATAAAAAAATTTTGATGCATGAATTACATGTATCAATAATCGTCATTTGGATTGTGTTCATGCAGGTGCCTGTGTCAGTTTGCAGTGAGAAGTGTCCCCCAGGAACACGCAAGGTTCTCCAGAAAGGAAAGCCTGTCTGCTGCTATGACTGTATAAGATGTGCAGAGGGAGAAATAAGCAACACTACAGGTTCAGTTTTGTTTAATGCAAAGTTTTGAACTCAGGTGTACCACAAAACCCCCCTCAGTGTATTTGCTTTTTTTAAGAATGCACATATGCGCAAATGTTAACGATCCGGCACTTTGTCTGTGCATAATGTTCAGGTACAGCAGCAGTGAAAGTAACTGCAGCAACTCCTTATTGTGCAAATTGGCAAGTAAAATTCAGATAAATCAAAAATAGGACAAAATAAAAATAAACAACACAGTATGTGTGATGAACGATTGAATTAGAATATAAAAAAGTTGGACTACAGATGCAATAAATTATTTAGAAAAAAAATCAAAAGGTTACAGAGTTAAATAAGATAAAATGTTCCGACGGCAGTATAACTGTGATAAGGTACTGTAGAAGAAATAAGAAACTGTTACTACTGTATAAGTCAGAATACCATGTAGAGTAAAGGTAGAGAGGTATTTGTATTTGCGGGGATCAACACAATAATGTGGTACTGGTAACATTACTGTGGTTAACTATAACAGTACTAGGTGTAAAATGCATGGAAACGTCTAAAACATCTTCTCCACTACAAATTTGCAGATTCTGTCACCTGCGTGAGATGCCCGCCTGAGTTCTGGTCAAATGAGAGAAGAGATGTCTGCATAAAGAAGGAGGCAGTGTTTCTATCGTATGAAGAAATCATGGGAGCTCTCCTCACTACTGCATCTTTATTTGGAACATGCATGACGGCAGTTGTGGCATTCGTTTTCTTCAAATACAGGAAAACTCCCATCGTGAGGGCCAACAACTCTGAGCTGAGCTTCCTGCTGCTCTTCTCCTTGACTCTGTGCTTCCTGTGCTCTCTGACCTTCATCGGCCGGCCCTCTGAGTGGTCCTGCATGCTGCGACACACAGCGTTCGGCATCACCTTTGTCCTCTGTATCTCTTGTGTTCTGGGGAAAACAATGGTGGTGTTAATGGCCTTCAGGGCTACACTTCCAGGTAGTAATGTGATGAAATGGTTTGGGCCTGCACAGCAGAGACTCAGTGTTCTGGGTTTCACTCTGATACAAGTTATCATATGTGTCCTCTGGTTATCAATTTCTCCTCCTTTCCCATATAAGAATTTAAAGCAGTTCAAAGATAAAATCATCTTAGAGTGTGCTCTGGGCTCAGCTGTAGGCTTCTGGGCTGTCCTTGGGTACGTCGGACTTCTGGCCATGTTGTGTTTTATTTTTGCTTTTCTGGCTCGGAAACTGCCTGATAACTTCAACGAAGCCAAATTCATCACCTTTAGCATGCTGATATTCTGTGCAGTGTGGATCACTTTTATCCCAGCGTATGTCAGCTCTCCTGGAAAGTTCAGCGTCGCCGTAGAAATATTTGCTATCCTGGCCTCCAGTTTTGGACTCCTAGTTTGTATTTTCTTCCCCAAATGTTACATCATCCTACTAAAACCAGAGAAGAATACAAAGAAGAGTATGATGGGGAAGGGGGCACCAAAGTGATTCTAAAAAAAAAGTTAAATGAACATGTAATTTCAGTGCTATTGTAACAGCATTGGATTTCACATCTGTTAGTGCAGAGCTATACCATTACTGAGGCCACTCCTCTCTTATTTTCTACCAAACTGAATCACGTAACCTACACATATCATGTTGTTAGGCCTACAAATCTTTAAATAGTGTTGGTGTTCATTTTCTTCTTGAACCGTTACATCAAATAAATTATTTAATTCTATCTTGCACTGTGAACACCAGTATATATTGTGAATATTATTATTATATATTATATATTTATGATCTGCCCTCTAATAAAATGTTCCTAGTTGCAGAGGTTCCAGTCATGTTCATTTAAATAAAGTAAGGGAAAACATGTCCATCTGCTTTCCTAGAAATTTAAAGGGGTATTACCGTTTTTTACAACCTGGACCTTATTTATGGCATAAAATATGACCTTTTTACTCACCCATATAACTTTGGTGTCATTTGGAGTCATTTGGACGATATTTAGAGCCGCGTATATCCATATAGTGGTACACTGTAAAAAAATTCAAGTCAGTTAAACTTGCAAATGAAAGTTCACCTGCTGCCTTGAAAACGCATGTTAACTCAACTTGAGGTTTATCTTTGTTTCAACTCAGAAATTAAAGTTTAAAAAGTTGATTGTACTAAATTGTTGTAGTTGGCTCAACTTTGTTTTTGAAGTTGTCAAAGTTGATTCAATGTTTTATCACTTTTTGTTTCAACTCAATAATGCGAGTTAAAACAAAAAAAAAATTAAACGTCACCAATACAATAACTTTCCTTAGCTAGTTGAACAAACACATGTTTCTGCATTATTGTAACTCACAGTTTTGTGTCAAAATAACTTACTATGTTTATATGACTTCCCATTTCAAGTTAAGAGGATTTAAATTTCAAATTTATTACAACTTACATGCTACATGACAGAATGCACTGAATTCTTGCATTTGTCCAAAAATACATTTATTGAACATTATAAGTTCAATAAGGCATCATCATCATAAGTTAATAAGGCAAATGAGAGACTCATTAATCCTCATGATGACCTTGCCGGTGGGCACATCTGATGTCGTGTAGGATGATCTTCTCTTCTACTATCATAGCCACATTAAAGACTTCGAAAGTAAAAGCATCCTGCAGAGGCCCTTCATGCACGATCAGCCGTCCAACTTCCAGTCCTCTCAATAGGCGTGTTCAACTCATGGTTCGACTTCATGCAGATCTGCGCAGATCTGACTTGACGTGATGCATGCTGGGTTGTCCATGCTATAGACCTCGAATATGATTGGTTAAAATTAACTTGTTCAACCCAGCATGCATCACGTCAAGTCAGATCTGCATGAAGTCGAACGCACCTAGTCTTTTATTGCTCCGCCTCCGTTAACAGGCCGTTGTCAGCGAAATAGTCTCGTTCCGCCGCTGGAAGCAGTCCTTTATTGTTTACCGCAAAATGTGTGTATTTTGGATGGAATTCGATGTATGACCTATCTGCCGTGTACTGCAGATTATAAATTATTATTCCCATGCTTCAACCTTCCCTTGGTTTAAGGAAGACATTTTAACTAAAAAGTCAGAAAATAGATTTTTCTGTCACTCCCACTTTTTTCCTCTCCTTTTTTCCCCAGCTAATGATTTGCAAAACCAAGTTCAATCAACACATACAAATCTGTCAACATTTTCAGATAGTCAATACAATGAGTAACTATAAGTTTTAGTTTCCCGCCTTTTTCCCTCCTGTTTTCTTTTAAACTGATGACTTACAACCTCAAGTTCAATCAACACATACAAATCTGACAGAATTCTCAAATAGTCAACACAACGACTAACTGTAAGTTTTAGTTTCTAAAACTTGTAAAGCTGAGTTCAAAATCCAAAACTTGTCAGAGCTCTTTGTGTTAAAGAGAGGTAGCAAGTGGACATAACTAAATGAGGCTGCAATTTTTTACAGTGTAGTGACTGGGGCACCGCAACGCAGCCTCTAAATAACTCAGAGATTACATCATCCAGGTCAGAGGTTAGTAGGTCAATCTACAGACCCCGGATGATGATAACAGGTAACTCCGGACTCAACGGGGAATAGCACTAGCATATCATAACAAAATATCGGTGAAATTAACGAGTTTCATGGCAGATAATGCGTTATTTAGAGACTGCGTTTTGGTGCCCCAGTCACTTACACTATATGGATATACACGGATCTAAATATCGTCCAAATGACTCCAAATGACACCAAAGTTATATGGGTGAGTAAAAGGTCATATTTTACGCCAGAAATAAGGTCCAGGTTGTAAAAAACAGTAATTCTCCGTTACGGTCTTAAGCCACTTTGACCAAAATCAGGATTTGTATAGGACTCTATGTGGGATAGGCAGAGTCAAGATTTGGTTTGGCAGTATGTATGAAATGTGCTTTAATATGTTAAAGGCGAAATTTGGTAAATAATTTTGAAAAAAAAAAAAGGAAAAGACATTCTCGAGAAGGATATTTAAAAATATCTCAGATATTTAAAACGAGGCTTCATCCAAGTCTGTTTCTATTTGGGCATGTCCCTCCTCCGGTCCCACCTTCTGGGTCCGCAGAGATGAAACCTCACTGTAATATAATTACTTCTCCTGCCGCTCCAAAATGCATAAATATTGGTGTGAGAATTTCAGTCACTTTAGGGTAGGTGTAATGCTACCCAGTACCTTAGCTCTGTCAGACAGCATGACGTCTACGCAGAGGTGGCCGGAGCAGGGTTGGGCACTGTTGCAGCTGGTGTTGGTGGTGACTTTGTCTCATGCCGATGAGCCGGTGTGCAGGCAGATAGGAGACCCTGAGAACCCCCAGCTATCTAAGGATGGGGACATTATAATAGGGGGAATCTTCTCTTTCCACACCAGCTGGAAAAACCGAAAAGAGACCTACATGCACAAACCCCTGCCGCTGGAATGCGCCAGGTAAGTCATACCACAGCAGCCTATTTGGAAAAATGGGTACAGATACATAACAAGTACAGTTAAAAAATATTAGCTGTTGTCTCTATCAATACAGTATAATGCTTTTATTTACGATGATACTGATACTGTTTCAAACTGAAATTGATTGTAATGACAACTTTCTACGACTGTCTGCATCAAGCCTGAATTTCAGAGAGTTCCAGTTTGCCCAGGCTATGCTTTTTGCCATTGAGGAGATTAATAACAGCACAGACCTGCTGCCTGGCATCTCTCTGGGCTACAAGATGTACGATACTTGTGGCTCCATTGCCAGAAGTGTTAATGTTTTGCTGGCCTTGGTTAACGGTAATGAAATTGTTTCTACACCGCCTGAGGCACCGTGCACGAAATCTGCACACGTACAGGCCATAATGGGAGAAACCTCTTCTTCCCCTAGCACAGCAATAGCAACTGTCATCGGACCATTTTATATCCCACTGGTGGGTAGGTTTTATTGAAATACTGACAAGTAAAAAGAAAATAATACTATATATTTATATCACTGATAATTTATCTTTTTCATGTATAATTTCTTTTTCTTTTAGATCAGCCACTTTGCCACATGTGCTTGTCTCAGTGACAAAACAAAGTACCCATCCTTCCTCAGAACAATACCCAGTGACTACTACCAGAGCAGAGCCCTGGCCCATTTGGTAAAGCACTTTGGCTGGACCTGGGTTGGAGCTATTAGAACTAATGATGATTATGGGAATAATGGCATGGCTACATTCATAGAAGTTGCAGAGCAGCTTGGCATCTGTCTGGAGTATTCTGTAGCTTTCTTTAGAACAGATCCTGCAGACAAAATACAAAAGATAATCAACATTATCAAGACTTCAACCTCCAAGGTGATTGTTGCATTCCTGTCTCACATGGATATGGATGTGTTGATACACGAGTTGTCGAAACACAACTTGACCGGATACCAGTGGGTAGGCAGTGAATCCTGGATCTTTGATTCTCAAACTGCAGAAATGGATAGGCATCACATCCTGGATGGCGCCATCGGCCTTTCCATCCCCAAGGCACATGTCACTGGAATGAAAGAGTTCATTTTGGATGTGAAGCCACTGAATTCATCTAACAATGAAATATTTACAGAGTTCTGGGAGGCATTATTTAGCTGTAAGTACAAGCAGTCAGAATCACCAGCAGAGGATCAGAGACAATGTACTGGAGATGAAGACCTGACAGGAGTCCATAACAGCTTCACTGATATGTCTCTCATGCCTATCTTTAATAATGTCTATAAAGGAGTGTATGCAGTGGCCCATGCACTTCACAGTATTCTCCGCTGTAATCAAACATGTGACATCAAGGTGCAGCTCGATCCATTCACGGTGAGCTTAATAGCAACTTAAACTGCAGCCTTTACAATTTCCCTTTCTGTCTTAACAACGAAAGTGGCATGAATTAATAAGTTATTGTCACCTATCTATCATGTTCTTGAGCCAATAGTTCCACAAGTTGTTGGTAACTAAAAAATAACACCTATCTTCTTAGATTTTACAGCACATAAGAACAATTCACTTCAAAACAAAGGAGGGAGAGGAGGTTTTCTTTAATGAGTACGGAGATCCTGCTGCAAAGTACGAGATTATAAACTGGCAGCCGAGACAAAACGACATTGTGGTTTTTGTCACAGCTGGTCTTTATGATGCGTCGTTACCTGCAGACAAACAGCTGAATCTGCACAATGTATCTCTGATTTGGACCCAGAACTCACATCAGGTTGGCTACCAAGTGATAACTGTAATTTGTAATTCCATTTTATTGTTTTTCAACATTTGGTTGAGGTGGATTGGAAATATATATTAATAATGCCCAGCGCCGTACATACGTTTTCCTTTTTGGTGTTTCTGTCCACGCAGGTGCCTGTGTCAGTTTGCAGTGAGAAGTGTCCCCCAGGAACACGCAAGGTTCTCCAGAAAGGAAAGCCTGTCTGCTGCTATGACTGTATAAGATGTGCAGAGGGAGAAATAAGCAACGCTACAGGTTCGGTTTTGTTTAATGCACGGTTATAAACCTTAGCGTACCACATTTATGCACACTATTACACATATGGTTGTAGATCGATAGTGATGAAATTGTTTGAACCCTGTGCAAATATCTCTCTAAAAGGCCTCTAGCTGAGTCAAAGCACTGCAGCAAGAATTAGCAAGAGGGATTATTATTTCAGCAAGTCTACTTCTCTACATCAGCCCACAGTAAAATCCTGACTTGAATTAAAATTGGATTGTATTCTGAATTTAGTTTGGTTTCTTCTCGTTAAAGGGAATTTTCCTGAACTCTGTTGTCTTTGTGCTTGCACTTGGGGTCTCTGGTTTTGTGTACTGTGAAGCGCGTTGAGACAGTTATAACATTGTTGGCGCTATATAAATAAAACAAATTTGATTTGATTTGATTTCACAAGAAAATCACTTATGGCTCTATCGGCCCCACCCTTGTGCAAGAAGCTTTCTAGGTCAAATTACAGAGGCCCGAAGATCTCGCACACTCTCCCAGAGAAAGAAAAGGGTGCATCAGAAAAATCTGATGCATGGTCTGTAACCTAATTGCTTGTAGAAAAGATGTTGTAACACTTCTAAAATGTTTCTTCTGAGCTGCTTTGCTCAGGAGCCATTTTGTCTGTGATCTATCAGTCAGTATTAAATGGACACCAAATGTTGTGTAGAAATACGATACAGCTACTCAGCAAGTCTAACATTTCCTTCAACGCTATTTTTCAGATTCTATCACCTGTGTGAGATGCCCCTCTGAGTTCTGGTCAAATGAGAGAAGAGATGCCTGTGTAAAGAAGGAGGCAGTGTTTCTATCATATGAAGAAATTATGGGAGCTCTGCTCACTGCTGCATCTTTATTTGGAACATTCATGACAGCTCTTGTGGCATTCGTTTTCTTCAGATACAGGAAAACTCCTATCGTCAGAGCAAACAACTCTGAGCTGAGCTTCCTGCTGCTGTTGTCCTTGACTCTGTGTTTCCTGTGTTCTCTGACCTTCATCGGCCGGCCCTCTGAGTGGTCCTGCATGCTGCGACACACAGCGTTTGGCATCACCTTTGTCCTCTGTATCTCTTGTGTTCTGGGGAAAACAATGGTGGTGTTAATGGCCTTCAAGGCTACACTTCCAGGCAGTAGTGTGATGAAATGGTTTGGGCCTGCACAGCAGAGACTCAGTGTTCTGGGTTTCACTCTGATACAAGTTATCATATGTGTCCTCTGGTTATCAATTTCTCCTCCTTTTCCGTCTAAAAATCTTAAGCAGTTCAAGGATAAAATCATTTTAGAGTGCGCTCTGGGCTCAGCCGTAGGCTTCTGGGCTGTCCTTGGGTACATAGCCCTTCTGGCCATGTTGTGTTTTATTTTTGCTTTTCTGGCTCGGAAACTGCCTGATAACTTTAACGAAGCCAAATTCATCACCTTCAGCATGCTGATATTCTGTGCAGTGTGGATCACTTTTATCCCAGCGTATGTCAGCTCTCCTGGGAAGTTCAGCGTTGCAGTGGAAATATTTGCTATCCTGGCCTCCAGTTTTGGACTGCTAGTTTGTATTTTCATCCCTAAATGTTATATAATCTTGTTGAAACCAGAGAAGAATACAAAGAAGAATATGATGGGAACGGGGGCGCCAAAATGACATTGGGAACAATGAAAGCAGTGTGGTGGCAAATGAACTCTTTAAATTAAATAATTAACTAGACTGTCAAGTGGACATATATCTTGATTTTATTTAAGACGTGTGTTGTACAAATATTATTCTACTATTCATGTTACAGCTACATAATGAACACTGGCTCAAGATGCTAATTGTTAACTCTAAGTAGAGGGTGTTCACATTCAAAGTGGAGCAATAGATTAGGACCCACAACCATATTTTCACAGGATCCAAATTCTTTGGATATCAGATGCATTCAGAGACACACAACATGCATACAAAGGAGCTCTAAATTCGTACATTCTGAGATAAAAAAAATTAGCACACTGTTGCGATTGGGAACATTTGGACATCCACAGAAGACAAGAGTCGTGGATGTTCTCAAGATCCTGTCCATGGTGAAGTCCTGTCTTCACAGGAAAACAGGACAGAAGGATAAAAACTGTTCATAAAGCCTAACGATCAAAAAACAGATTCAGTTTTAACTAGGGTTAACTAAATCTAGTCTCTACAAGAATCCCTGGAAGAAAGAAGTATGGAGACAACTTGGAACTGCTCATGATCCATAAATTGCGGAACAGAGTGGAAGCATTGTAATACATAGGCATACTGTACATGGCTTCCAGTGGCACGAGGTCACTAGTATTCATTGGTGATATGACAGAAGACCATGGTCAGATGTATCCTGAAGTGTAGTGATATATTGTCACCATAATGTCCACCATATTGTGCTTTAAAGTTGGAGAACTGACCCAAAGGATTCATGTCTACCATAGCAAGATCTGTGATTGTTCCTTGGGATTGTTCTTGCCATCAGTTGATTTCATTTCTGTACTGCAACCCTTCCCCATACGCTATTTTGTCTAGTTGGAGCAAGTTGGGGACACAGTGGTGTGGTGGTTAGGACTTATGCTTCACAGCTAGAAGGTTTTGGGTTCAAAACCATCGGCTGACTGGGGCCTTTCTGTGTGGAGTTTGCATGTTCTCCCTGTGTCTGCATGGCTTCCTCGCACCATTGTTAGGTAACTCGTGATTCTAAATTGGCCATAGGCGTGGGTGTTAATGGTTGTTTGTCTTTCTGTGTTAGCCCTGTGACAGACTGGTGACCTGTCCAGGGTGTACCCCGCCTCCTGCCCAATGACAAATGGGGTAGGCTCTAGTGCCCACGTGACCCTCCAGAGTACAAGCGCTAGAAACTTTTCTGGGACGCTTCCTAGTTTCTACTTCATTGTGACCGCCATATGTTGCTCCTGTTTTCAGCCCTGTCCACTGACCCATTCATTGCTAGTTGACGTAAAAATCACCTGTACACGTTTGTTTGGGATATTGCTACCAAAACTGTGGGGCTTTGCCACTAGATTTACCCGGATAAAATTCATCATTGTGTGAAATCGTTGGAAATAAATTGATGTTTCTGTAAAGGTTGTGCACTATAGCTTTAAGGCTTTCTATACATTACCTTCTGTAAGTTTTTCCATGAACAACCTTCTTCTTTGAAATCGGATCTTCAGTGCAGATGTACATTTACAAGTCCTGCTACAGAATTCTGTCCTGAATCAAATAAAACTGTAAAAAGAATCCAGGACCATCAGCGAGTGACACTTTATAACACAGTAGATGGTGGAGACCAAAACAGAGCAAAAAGAAAGAGAGAATTTTACACTGCCATTCATCATTACCAATGCAAATGATCACTGACATTGGTGTACTCTGATCAGCTGAATCTGTAAATACTTCCTACGTGGTCAGAAAAGTTTCATTTAATATATATTTGTACTGAACCAGTTATGGTGCAATGGCCGCTTATTGCAGTGAGTCTGGCTAAAATGTACTTTTTAAACTTTCCGTTACTTTCATCCTAAGATTTAAATGTTGACTGTCCTACATTTGTTTAAAAATGATTGTTTATAATGTAAATAAAACTATATATAAATTTAATACTCCTGTCTGATGATATATGTCGTAAAGTTTTTTGTTTTCTTTTAAATTCGATATCCTAAAACTCCCACAAGCTCCCACTTGTGAGCCCTGCGCTCCTCGCCCCACCTTATAGGTCCACAGAGATGAAACACCACTGTTCTGCTGTTCTGTTATTCCTTCTTCTGCTGCTGCAAATGCATAAATATTACCACAAGACTTCCACTTACATCAAGGTACGCGTGATGCTAGACAGTGGCTTAGCTCTTTCAGGCAGCATGACGTCTGCACAGAGGTGGCCAGAGCAGGGTTGGGCACTTTTACAGCTTTTATTAGTGGTGTCTTTGTCTCATGGTGAGGAGCCAGTGTGCAGGCAGATAGGAGACCAAGAGAACCCCCAGCTATCTAAGGATGGGGACATTGTATTGGGGGGGATCTTCTCTTTCCACACCAGCTGGAAAAACCGACAGGAAACATACATGCACAAACCTCTACCACTGCAATGCACCAGGTAAGGTATTAAACCTATTGAGATCAATGAAGTGAGATTATTAATTAAAAATGTAACCTACTGTCTGTATTGGTGTGATTGAATAGTTTATTTTATGATCATACTGGTTTTAGCATTACAACAAACTGACAGTAATATGTTTCTTTTTAACTGTGTGACAAGCCTAAATTTCAGAGAGTTCCAGTTTGCCCAGGCTATGCTTTTTTCCATTGAGGAGATTAATAACAGCACAGACTTACTACCGGGAATCTCACTGGGCTACAAGATCTACGATACGTGTGGCTCCATTGCCAGAAGTGTACAAGTTGCGCTGGCCTTGGTTAATGGGAATGAAAACGTTTCTCAACCCTCTGAGGCACCGTGCACCAAACCTGCACAAGTACAGGCCATAATGGGAGAAACCTCTTCATCTCCTTGCACGGCAATAGCAACTGTCATTGGTCCCTTTCACATCCCACTGGTGAGTAGGACTGATACGTTAAAGTTTAAGTATATTTGAAAGCACAACTGTTGCACAAAGAAAATGTGATTTCGCTTCTTTTTTATTTTAGATCAGCCACTTTGCCACATGTGCTTGTCTCAGTGACAAAACCAAGTACCCATCCTTCCTCAGAACAATACCCAGTGACTACTACCAGAGCAGAGCACTGGCCCATTTGGTTAAACACTTTGGCTGGACCTGGGTTGGAGCAGTTCGGTCAAATGAAGATTACGGGAATAATGGCATGGCTACATTCATAGAAACTGCACAGCAGCTTGGCATCTGTCTGGAGTATTCTGTGTCTTTCTTTAGAACAGATCCTCTGGAGAAAATAAGAAATATAATTGACATTATCAAAGCTTCAACTTCAAAGGTGGTTGTTACATTCCTGTCACACATGGATTTGGATGTGTTGATACATGAATTGTCTGACCAGAACTTGACCGGGTACCAGTGGGTAGGTACTGAGGCCTGGATCTCTGATTCTCAAACAGCAGAAATGGATAAGCATCACGTCCTGGACGGTGCCATCGGCCTTTCCATCCCCAAAGCACATGTCACTGGAATGAGAGAGTTCATTCTGGATGTGAAGCCACTAAGTTCATTTAGCAATGAAATGTTTACAGAGTTCTGGGAGGCATTATTTAGCTGTAAGTTCAGTCAGTCAGAATCACCAGCAGAGGATCAGAGACATTGTACTGGAGATGAAGACCTGACTGGACTGCATAACAGCTTCACTGATATGTCTCTCATGCCTATCTTTAACAATGTCTATAAAGGAGTGTATGCAGTGGCCCATGCACTTCACAGTATTCTCCGCTGTAATCAAACATGTGACGTCAAGGTGCAGCTAGATCCATTAACGGTGAGCTGAAACTTACATTAATTAACTCAAATTAACAAGGTTAGCTGTTGCTGTCTCTCTGTCCTTGAGACAATAAACCTGCAAGGATTTGTTTGGACAACTAACAGAATTTATGCTCTTTTAGATAAAATGACATTAGATTGCAATGTAATTAACAAAATAAATACCTATCCTCTTAGATTTTTCAGCATATACAGCAGATACGCTTCAAAACAAAGGAGGGAGACGAGGTTTACTTTAACGAAAATGGAGATCCTGCTGCAAAGTATGAAATTATAAACTGGCAGCCAGGAGAAAATGGCCTTGTGGAGTTTGTCACAGTTGGTCTGTATGATGCATCGTTACCTGCAGACAAACAGCTGAATCTGAATAATCTATCGATCATTTGGGCCAGGAACTCAGAACAGGTTAAGTCATTTCCTTGATTATTATTTACAATGTACTGTGAATGTTACGACTGTTGCCTTTTTATGATATTAGGTTCTGATGTATCAAGGACACACACACACACTCACACATATATATAGAAACATACATTAACCATAGAGTTTAGCATGTTGCTGTTTCCTGTTTCCTAATTTTACGTTTTAATGGATCAGTGATAGGTATTAATAAGATTGACCTGCATAGACAACATCATACATACATTCTTCTCATAGTGATTTTGTCCATGCAGGTGCCTGTGTCAGTTTGCAGTGAGAAGTGTCCCCCAGGAACACGCAAGGTTCTCCAGAAAGGAAAGCCTGTCTGCTGCTATGACTGTATAAGATGTGCAGAGGGAGAAATAAGCAACACAACAGGTTCAGTGATATTTCTTGATACGTTTGCAGAAATATCTTACTTTGGTATTTTAATTTAGAAAAAAGGGAAGGCTCTTTATTCAAATATGTATCATTAATTAGTATTTTTTTACTACACCAATATCAATATGTCTTTAAAATGCCCTCAGAAATGATGAATAAGAGAAATCCAAAGCAAACTTCAAGACTCATTTAGATATAGATCCAACATAGCGAGGTTGAATAGGATATAAGTGATCATATATTTTAAATATGTTCAACAGAGCTAAAACGGAAGCAAGTTCAAACACATTCTTGTCTATTTATATCCTAATATTATGTTGTCTCAGTTGATAGAGCACATGCAAATGACGACTCTTTCAACATCTCTTTTAACATCAATGCCACTTTGCAGATTCTATCACCTGCGTGAGATGCCCCCTTGAATTCTGGTCAAATGAGAGAAGAGATGTCTGTATAAAGAAGGAGGCAGTGTTTCTATCATATGAAGAAATTATGGGAGCTCTCCTCACTACTGCGTCTTTATTTGGAACATGCATGACTGCTATTGTGGCGTTCATTTTCTTCAAATACAGGAAAACTCCTATTGTCAGGGCCAACAACTCTGAGCTGAGCTTCCTGCTGCTCTTGTCCTTGACTCTGTGTTTCCTGTGCTCTCTGACCTTCATCGGCCGGCCCTCTGAGTGGTCCTGCATGCTGAGACACACAGCGTTTGGCATCACCTTTGTCCTCTGTATCTCTTGTGTTCTGGGGAAAACAATGGTGGTGTTAATGGCCTTCAGGGCTACACTTCCAGGTAGTAATGTGATGAAATGGTTTGGGCCTGCACAGCAGAGACTCAGTGTTCTGGGTTTCACTCTGATTCAAGTTATCATATGTGTCCTCTGGTTATCAATTTCTCCTCCTTTTCCATTCAAGAATTTTAAACAATTCAAAGATAAAATCATCTTAGAGTGCGCTCTGGGCTCAGCCATAGGCTTCTGGGCTGTCCTTGGGTACGTAGGACTTCTGGCCATGTTGTGTTTTATTTTTGCTTTTCTGGCTCGGAAACTGCCTGATAACTTCAACGAAGCCAAATTCATCACCTTCAGCATGCTGATATTCTGTGCAGTGTGGATCACTTTTATCCCGGCGTATGTCAGCTCTCCTGGGAAGTTCAGTGTTGCTGTAGAAATATTTGCTATCCTGGCCTCCAGTTTTGGACTCCTAGTTTGTATTTTCTTCCCAAAATGTTACGTCATCTTACTGAAACCAGAGAAGAATACAAAGAAGAGTATGATGGGGAAGGGGGCACCAAAATGATTCTGAAAATTAAAAGCAGTATGGTGGCAAAGTCATGTTAATGACATTATATTTTATACATAATAATTTGACTGTCAAGTAGAAGTGTCTTCATTTTATTGAAAGCATGATGGATTTCTACGACAATAATACAATAAAACATATGATCAATTAAATATGCATTTTCACCAACAAAAAGAACTTCGGTTTAACTTGTCTGATTTGATCTCACGTGGCTAAGTTCAACCATTACAATTCAATGTTGAATTTTTATGAAATACCCACGATAACTGACTGATCTAAAAGAATTTCTGTGCATTCAGCTTCTGTGATTGTTGGCAATTTCTTGATTTCTCATTGAGGGTTAATGTGTTACAGATAAAATATATTGCAGTTGTCATTTCTGTTGTATGTACGTGTATAAATCGTTTATGATCTGCTTTCCAATAAATGCTTCCTGTCAAGTAACAAGTCTATTTTCTTGTCTAAAAACTGTAGGCATTTACGTCCCAGACATGTACTGATGTTACTTAGACATGTAGCACCCACCTAGACCAGACCAGGCACCCCACCCCGTAGCAATGACACTCCTTGATGGCAGCAGCCATCCCCAGCAGGATGCAGCCTGACACAGACACACACACAAGAACAGTTTAGGAACACCTAAAAAAAAAACCTCGCCTCCAAATTCACTAGATCCCAAACTGATCAAGTGGGATGATCCACAGAGGCCCCTCCCCTTAACCCATAGGACCCAAAGGCCCCCACGAAGCACATTGTGTTGCTAGACACCACAGGACACCCTCAGAAGGCCTATGTCCATTCTCTGATAAGCCATAACTGTTTTGGATGCACAAGAGAGACCTACACAATATTAGGAAGGTGGTCGTAATGTTATGCCTTATCGATGTATATACAGATTGCTGACTTTTTTCTTTTTTTGTATCTCATTCTAATGCTGCTGTGTCACCCTAAATATCTCCTACGGGAAATCAATAAACATCCTATCTTATCGTACGACCCTTCATACATCAATGAAATGGAGTTCACCCAATAACAATGTTGTTTGCATCTGCATGCAAACTGCATCTGAAGTACAGTTGCAAACGCACATGCTAAGTGCAGAAACTGGAACAAATAAAATGGCAACACATCCAGGATCCTCACTGAGTAAGATATTTTCTGCAGGAGATGGTGGAGACCAAAACAGAGCTAAAAGGAAGGAAATTCATGATAATGCAAAGAAACACTATACTGGTTAATATCAACTGGATCAGTATTGGGCAAAATAATAATAATAATAATAATAATAAATAATGTTAATTTCAAATATATTTGTACTGTTGCCAAATATTTTAGTGGGCCTGCCTGGGTGTTGGTACTTTCTTTACTTAAATTGAGGTAACCCAAATCCAGGATTATCTGTCACTGTTTTCCTTTTGTTTAAATGTGTTATTGTTAATTTAAAATATATCTATATAATCATGTATATGTACAGTGCAAAATAAATATATAAATACATAAAAAAGAAAGAAAGAAATGAAAAACTGCTATCAGATAACAATTATCCTTAAGATCGCTTTAAAAGCCACAAACTGTTTTTCTGTCTGGGCACGTCCCTCTTCTCGCCCCACCTTCTCAGTCCACAGAGATGGAACCTCACTGTTCTGTTATTATTCCATCTGCAGCTCTAAAATGCATAAATATTAGTGTAAGACTTTGATTTACATGAAGATACCGTACATGTGATGGTACCCAGTGGCTTAGCTGTGTCAGACAGCATGACGTCTACACAGAGGTGGCCGGAGCAGGGTTGGGCGCTGTTGCAGCTCGTGCTGGTGGTGACTTTGTCTCACGCTGATGAGCCAGTGTGCAGGCAGATAGGAGACCCTGAGAACCCCCAGCTATCGAAGGATGGGGACATTGTGTTAGGGGGAATCTTTTCCTTCCACACCAGCTGGAAAAACCGACTAGAGACCTACAGGCACAAACCTCTGCCACTAGAATGTGCCAGGTGAGTCATTAAAACAAAAGAGAATAATAAAGTGGTAAATGAAATTGGTTTCAAACTGATGAACTGTAACCTATTATTCTGTTTGAAACCGAAATTGATTGTAACGACAAATTTGTTTATGACTGCCTCAATCAAGCTTGAATCTCAGAGAGTTCCAGTTAGCCCAGGCTATGTTTTTTGCCATTGAGGAGATTAACAACAGCACAGACCTGCTTCCAGGCATCTCTCTGGGCTATAAAATCTACGATACTTGTGGCTCCATTGCCAGAAGCGTACAAGTTGCGCTGGCCCTGGTTAATGGTAATGAAAGTGCGTCTGCACCCTCCGAGGCACCGTGCACCAAACCTGCACAAGTACAGGCTATAATGGGAGAAGCCTCTTCTTCTCCTAGCATGGCTATAGCAACTGTCATTGGACCATTTCATATCCCACTGGTGGGTATAATTGGTAAAAGATAAACGTTATCTGTGAACATAATATGTATTTTTTTCATGCAAATGTCACTGCATGAATGTTAGATTTTCCATCACCGTCTTGGGACATACGTTTTTTATTTTATTGTCTTTTAGATCAGCCATTTTGCCACATGTGCTTGTCTCAGTGACAAAACTAAGTACCCATCCTTCCTCAGAACAATACCCAGTGATTACCACCAGAGCAGAGCAATGGCCTATTTAGTAAAGCACTTTGGCTGGACCTGGGTTGGAGCGATCAGATCAAATGAAGATTATGGCAATAATGGCATGGCTATATTCACAGAAACTGCAGAGCAGCTTGGCATCTGTCTGGAGTATTCTTTACCTTTCTTTAGAACAGATCCTGCAGACAAAATAAAATATATGTTTGACATTATCAAAGCTTCAACCTCTAAGGTGATCATCGGATTTCTCTCCCACATGGATATGGATGTGTTGATACATGAGCTGTCCAACCACAACTTGACTGGGTATCAGTGGGTAGGTACCGAGGCCTGGATCTATGATTCCCAAACAGCATCGAGGAACAGACGTCATATTCTGGATGGTGCCATCGGCCTTTCCATCCCCAAAGCACGCGTCAGCGGAATGAGAGAATATATTTTGGATGTGAAGCCGCTAAATTCATCGAGCAATGAAATGTTTACAGAGTTCTGGGAGGCATTATTTAGCTGTAAGTACAAGCAGTCAGAATCAGCAGGAGAGAATGAGAGACAATGTACTGGAGACGAAGACCTGACTGAGGTGAAAAGCACCTACACTGATATGTCTCTCATGTCTATCTTTAATAATGTCTATAAAGGAGTGTATGCAGTGGCCCATGCACTTCACAGTATTCTCCGCTGTAATAAAACATGTGACAACAGGATGCAGCAAAATCCACTCACGGTGAGCTGAGCATCAATATATTATAATATTTAAGTGATGTTCAAATACAAAGAAATATTTGTTTTGTCTGTCTGTTGTGTTATATAAAATATAAAATAGCCCTGCAAGGTTTGGTTCACGTAAGTAACGACGACAATTACTTTTTAGATTTTACAGCGCATAAAAAATATTCGCTTCAAAACAAAGGAGGGAGAGGAGGTTTACTTTAATGAAAATGGAGATCCAGCTGCAAAGTATGAGATTATAAACTGGCAGCCGAGAGAAAACGGCGTCGTGGATTTTGTCCCAGTTGGTCTTTATGATGCATCGTTACCTGCAGGCAAACAGCTGAATCTGCACAATAAATCTTTAATTTGGGCCCGGACCTCAAAACTGGTAAAATAATTGGTGTAATTATTAATTAAAATGTCAATGCTGTGTATTCCGCTGCTGTTTTTTTCAAGGGTTGAAGGATCAGTTATAGTGATTTAGTGACTTGTACAGAAAACATGAGACATACATTTGTGATTTTGTCCATGCAGGTGCCTGTGTCAGTTTGCAGTGAGAAGTGTCCCCCAGGAACACGCAAGGTTCTCCAGAAAGGAAAGCCTGTCTGCTGCTATGACTGTATAAGATGTGCAGAGGGAGAAATAAGCAACACTACAGGTTCAGTTTGATTTAATGGAAGATTTTGATCTGGATTGTACCACAACACAAAGTTGAGCACATACAAATTGTACAGAATATCTGTGTATTTTTTAAGTGACTAGAAGCTTCAAGGATCAGTTGGTGCAGTCTGTGTTTTTGCACTGAGGGTGACTTAAACTGTACTGTGGTACTATACACATCAGAATTAAGATTTTAGCATAACACAATATATTTTAAACATGCCACTGAGTTTTCATACTACCAGTATTTCATCACCTGGTAATCATGCTACCTCAGTCCCGTAAGGACGGAGTAAAAAAAAATAAAAATCAAAGAAATGCATGAATGCATAACTTCTCAGCAAGTCTAACATCCCTGTCGATGCTGTTTTGCAGATTCTATCACCTGCGTGAGATGCCCCCTTGAATTCTGGTCAAATGAGAGAAGAGATGTCTGTATAAAGAAGGAGGCAGTGTTTCTATCATATGAAGAAATTATGGGAGCTCTGCTCGCTGCTGCATCTTTATTAGGGACATTCATGACGGGTGTTGTGGCATTCATTTTCTTCAGATACAGGAAAACTCCTATCATCAGAGCCAACAACTCTGAGCTGAGCTTCCTGCTGCTGTTGTCCTTGACTCTGTGTTTCCTGTGCTCTCTGACCTTCATCGGCCAGCCCTCTGAGTGGTCCTGCATGCTGAGACACACAGCGTTCGGCATCACCTTTGTCCTCTGCATGTCTTGTGTTCTGGGGAAAACAATGGTGGTGTTAATGGCCTTCAGGGCTACACTTCCAGGTAGTAATGTGATGAAATGGTTTGGGCCTGCACAGCAGAGACTCAGTGTTCTGGGTTTCACTCTGATACAAGTTATCATATGTGTCCTCTGGTTATCAATTTCTCCTCCTTTTCCATTCAAGAATTTTAAGCAGTTCAAGGATAAAATCATTTTAGAGTGTGCTCTGGGCTCAGCCATAGGCTTCTGGGCTGTTCTTGGGTACATAGGACTTCTGGCCATGTTGTGTTTTATTTTTGCTTTTCTGGCTCGGAAACTGCCTGATAACTTCAACGAAGCCAAATTCATCACCTTCAGCATGCTGATATTCTGTGCAGTGTGGATCACTTTTATCCCAGCGTATGTCAGCTCTCCTGGGAAGTTCAGCGTTGCTGTAGAAATATTCGCTATCCTGGCCTCCAGTTTTGGACTCCTAGTTTGTATTTTCTTCCCAAAATGTTACGTCATCTTACTGAAACCAGAGAAGAATACAAAGAAGAGTATGATGGGGAAGGGAGCACCAAAATGATTATAACAACTGGAAGGAATATGCATTTTAATGCTATTATGATTTTAATGTATTTTTGTAACCAGACTGTTAAGGATCTCATCATACTTATTTATACAATTACCATATTTTTTACCATAACATATGGAGATGACACTATTTAATACAATATGTATTTAACATATAGCATATTTAGCATTTAGTACTGTCATCAATAACCATCAGTATAATTGTGAACACTTACTCGCAGCTTTGCCCGGCTAAATACAATGTTCTCTAGGATGCATTCTAGGTTTATGAATGCCAAGATTCAGACAGTTACGATTACATTAGTAAAAGAACATTCAAAGAATCGCAGCAGCTTGAACATTTGTGTGAAGAAGGCCAGGATAAGAAATTCATCCAGACTACACAAAGGGTAGGTAACGGTTAGAAGTGAGATCATTAAAATCTGCGGCTGCTCTTGTTACAGTAGTGTAGGTGAAGTTTTATTTATTGACAGAGCATCAAGCATCAAAGCATATCAGCTGCCTGTTGAACATTTGGCCCACTGGCTGTCTTGGTCCTTAATACCTTCAAGCAGAAATGTTCCTCAGTAGCCATTATAGAAACTTGCTGATTTCATGCCCAGATCTTGTCAAGCAGTTGTGCATGCTAAATGGATGCAATGTAAATAGTAAAGCATTGTAACTGTGATCCACTTTTAAATCTTGTTATAATTTCTTGTCCTTATATCGGCATTTCTATTTATCAAATAATGTTCTTTCAATGGGACATTTTGCTTGACAAGTGTACATCTGCCATTTATTATTATATAAATGCCATTTGCTGTGACATGCTACTGTCTCAGTACATCTACAAATGTGGCTTGAATGTTATTTTTTGAGGCCACTGTAGATGTGGCTCATAGAAACAGATGTGCTAGCCCAGTAAGGTATGAAAGCAACATCAAAGAAATGGGGCTTCTTCTATATCCATTCTATTTTCCATATAGACGAATCCGGCGAAACTACCGGAAGTAAGCGGGCGCCATAACTGAGCTGTTGCTGGGTAGCGTTGCGCCAGTGCCTCCTATTGGTTTTATAATGTCGAGTGGGAAAACATGTTCCGTTGTAAATTGTTTCAATAGCACAATTCAATACAACTTTCCCATCCTTCCTCTGCAGAGTTATTTATACAGTATGAGTGTTGTTAATGGTCTGTGAAAATCGGACAGGTCCTTTTAGAACTATGTGTTCTATCAGTGACCTGTAGTTGGCATTTTGTTGGTCATCGGATGCCAGGCGAAGGAGAAAATACTCTTGAATACCTTTAAAACAACAGAAGGGGCAGTAGTAACATTACTGTTACGTTTGTTGTTAACGTTTGATTTGCTTGACTGTGACTCTCACTCTGAGAACCAACAACGCTAGCAGTTAGCTGTACCTTACACTTTCCTTTTGAAATGTGAAAATGAGATAAACAATGGTCACAAATGAAAAACATGAATTCGTTCGATTTCATTTGATATCCATTCATTTATTTATTGTTGCCAAATGGACAGATCTTTTTATAGTTTCCTCGTTAGCTAGCCTAGCTAGCATAGTTATTGCTAACGTTAGCTAGCTAGCAGCTACAGTAGTTAAGTAGATATAATATCACCCTAGCTCCAATTATGTCTTTATTTCCTCATTCTCTACTTTAAGCTATTTTCATAAATAATCTGTAAGATCGTTTGTACTTTCATCTGTGACTGGAGGCCACTGTCTAACATCATCAACCCAACAAGTCATACTGCCTGGCTGTAGCTGTCATCGAGGGTGCGTTATCACGGAGGTTTGTTTACATACCAGTAACAGCTCAGTAATGGCGTCGCCACAAGACGGCAGCCTACACAGAACGCTCGCCGGATTCGTCTATATCTTTGGACATTTTGGTAATTTAGCTGTTGACCAAGAGGTATTCAAGTTTCAGTTATATAAAGAATAATCGTAACAAACTTGACCCAAATATATCTTCTTGAAATGTTGTCAGTGGTATGTTGTCTGCTTGAAGTCTGGAACCCATGGCCATCATCAATGAATGAGTTTCTTCATTTGTGACGCTTTCCCTGGCCTTAATTTTGTGCCTTCATTTTCATCAGCAAGATGCATGGGATGCTGGAGTTGAGCTCACATGACTGAATCTACTATTGCATTATATCTGTGAAGGTTCTCAGTCATCCAGGTCATGGAAGCAGCTAAGAAAGGCAACTGGACTTGTAAAGTTTCTTGAAGACATTTCGCCTCTCATCCGAGTACCTTTCCGGTTCAAAGGGACTGGTGGGAAGTTGAGGTTTAAATAGGAACATCTGTGGGTGTAGGGTTAGGGTTAGGGTTAGGGTTAGCGCACCATTCATTGGGAAGAGGAGATGGACAAACCGTCGTCCCACAATGACAGATAAATATCGAGCCATTAATGGTCACTAGTCGTGCCAGTTTCTGGTCGTTCCAGAAAGAAGTCAAGCAAGTTCTTCTGATAGGCTACACCCACACATGTGTCTATTTAAACCTATAGGGGGAATTTTCGAAGCTTCTCAGATAAGTGGCGAAACGTCTTCAAGAAACTCTACAAGTCCAGTTGCCTTTCTTAAACGCTTTTTGGATATACCATTGTATTCCAAGCTAATGCTTTTATAGTATGGTTTGGTTGTTTGTTCATATGTACTGTGAACCATGGTCCAATCAACTTTGTGTCATTTCAGATAACTGAATCTGTTTTAGTAGACCATTAAATTGTGCATGCCTATTTACATTGAACCCATCGACTGATTGTTGCAATTTGATTTGTAAGTAATTTAGTAGGCTTTACTCCGTCCTATAACATGTTCAAACACATTGACGTGATGCCCACCAAAATAACAAGGAAAGGCATCAGCATCAATAACATAGCTTGGACTGAACACTCATGGTGCCGTTCCAGAGTGTCTGCCTTTAATCTCTAAAAATTGTATCTTCAAAATTTGTCAGCAATGTTAAAATATTTCCTCAATCATTTAGGAGAAACCAAAAACATAGTGACAATAAAAGGGAATTTTTCCCAAATGAATGCTACTATTAGTCGGTTTTGACTGCGACAGTAAATAAGTTGTTGTTGGCAAATTCAGATTAAAATGAGGAAAATTAAGTTCATTGGACTTCCCACATGTTTCCCATGTTTGTATTGATCCAAACACTGTGGTGATCCTGCCCAAAGTGTATTTTTCTTGACCCAACGTAACCCACCTTTAAGTTGCACAAGTCATCATTTTTGACTTCAAACATCCATTTGTGTTTTACATATGATGATTTTAAAACTCTTTTGGCCTCTGGGAACGTCCATCCCTTTGCCCCACCGTATTAGTCCACAAAGGCAAAACATCACTATCCCATTATTGTTTCCTATGCTCCTCCAAAATGTATAAATACCACTGGAAGCTTTTGATTAAACTCAAGGTACGTGGGGTGCCACCAAGTGGTTTAGCTCATTCAGACAGCATGATGCCCACACAGGGTTGGCTACAGCGGGGTTGGGTACTTTTACATCTCTTGTTGGTTGTGTCTTTGTCTAACGCTGAGGAGTCAGTGTGCAGGCAGATAGGGGACCCTGAGGACGCCATGTTATCTAAGGATGGGGACATCATAATAGGGGGAATTTTCGCTTTTCACAGCAACTGGATCAACCAAGAGGATACCTACATGCACAAACCTCTGCCACTGCAATGCACCAGGTAAATTTCACCTTTAAGTGAGAATATAAGATTATCAAAGTCACGAGTAAAATAATCTCCTGTTGTGTAGTAATTGTTTCTATTTCAAGCACAATTGGTTGTGGTGTTCTTTTGTGATTGATGACAATGTAATATATACAACTCTGCATCCAGTTTAAATTTCAGTGACTTCCAGTTTGCCCAGGCTATGCTTTTTGCCATTGAAGAGATCAATAACAGTTCAGACCTGTTGCCTGGGATCTCTCTGGGTTATAAGCTCTATGATACTTGTAGCTCCGTTGCCAGAAGTGTAAAAGTTGCACTTGCCTTGATTAATGGTAATGAAAATGTGTCTGCACCCTCTGGAGCACCATGTACTAAACCTGCACAAGTACAGACCATAATGGGAGAAACCTCTTCCTCTCCTAGCAGGGCAATTGCAACTGTCATCGGACCATTTCATATCCCTTTGGTGAGTGGGATTGCTAAAATTCAAACTATATTTGTGAAAAATTTATAAATATTAAGCATAATTACAAATATGCAGAGCAGTGGCCGTGAGAACCTTATATTTTATGGTACTGACATGACATGACTGGTTCTTTTCCTGTCTTTTAGATCAGCCACTTTGCCACATGTGCTTGTCTCAGTGACAAAACTAAGTACCCATCCTTCCTCAGAACAATACCCAGTGACTACTACCAGAGCAGAGCCCTGGCACATTTGGTAAAGCACTTTGGCTGGACCTGGGTTGGAGCTATTAGAACTAATGATGATTATGGGAATAATGGCATGGCTACATTCATAGAAACTGCACAGCAGCTTGGCATCTGTCTGGAGTATTCTGTATCTGTCTTTAGAACAGATCCTCTGGACAAAATAAAAAAGATAGTTGACATTATCAAAGCTTCAACTTCCAAGGTGATTGTTACATTCCTCTCACACATGGATTTGGAGGTGTTGATACATGAATTGTCCAACCAGAACTTGACTGGATACCAGTGGGTAGGTACTGAGGCCTGGATCTTTGATTCAAATACAGCAGCAATGGATAAGCATCACGTCCTGGACGGTGCCATCGGCCTTTCCATCCCCAAAGCACATGTCACTGGAATGAGAGAGTTCATTTTGGATGTGAAGCCACTAAATTCATCTAGTAATGAACTGTTTACAGAGTTCTGGGAGGCATTATTTAGCTGTAAGTTCAGTCAGTCAGAATCACCAGCAGAGAATCAGAGACAATGTACTGGAGACGAAGACCTGACTGAAGTCCATAACAGCTTCACTGATATGTCTCTCATGCCTATCTTTAATAATGTCTATAAAGGAGTGTATGCAGTGGCCCATGCACTTCACAGTATTCTCCGCTGTAATCAAACATGTGACATCAAGGTGCAGCTAGATCCATCCACGGTGAGCTTAATACCACATTACATTTAACTTAAGTAACATTAACAAGTATGATAGTTTAAATTCTGAAAAATATATCGTTGTAACATGTTCTTGAGCCAATAGGCCTGCAAAATAGTCACTAATAAGTAACTCAATTATGACCTGCTTTCCTAGATTTTACAGCGCATAAAAAATATTCGCTTCAAAACAAAGGAGGGAGATGAAGTTTACTTCAATGAAAATGGAGATCCAGCTGCAAAGTACGAGATTATAAACTGGCAGCCGAGAGAAAATGACATTGTGAATTTTGTCACAGTTGGTCTTTATGATGCATCGTTACCTGCAGGCAAACAACTGAATCTGCACAATAGGCTTTTAATTTGGGCCCAGAACTCGGAGCAGGTAAAGACCACTGTAATTCCTAATTATTATGTACTATGAATGACTGTCTGTCTGTCTGTCCGTCATAACATTTGTATTTGCACCATAATTGTTAATAGAGGCTTTTTTAACATCATTTCAAAATGAATATCCATAGTTTTTCTCAAAATGTTTCTGCCCATGTAGGTGCCTGTGTCAGTCTGCAGTGAGACGTGTCCCCCAGGAACACGCAAGGTTCTCCAGAAAGGAAAGCCTGTCTGCTGCTATGACTGTATAAGATGTGCAGAGGGAGAAATAAGCAACACAACAGGTTCAGTAATATTTAATGGAAGCACTTGACAAACAGTTTTTTGTTCTATTTTCAAAGCATAGTTTACATAGTGTATATAGAAATCAAAAACATATGTATAAATGTACATAATTACTGAATCATTTATGATCAAGTCATGGAGTTTTATCTGGAAATCATGTTGTCTCAGTTTCATATGGTTGGAGTAGAAAAATGTATGAGACAACTTTACTCAGCAAGTCTAACATCAGTTTCAACGCCTTTGCAGATTCTGTCACATGTGAAAGATGTCTCCCTGAATTCTGGTCAAATGAGAGAAGAGATGCCTGTATAAAGAAGGAGGCAGTGTTTCTATCATATGAAGAAATTTTGGGAGCTCTGCTCACTACTGCATCTTTATTTGGAACATGCATGACGGCTGTTGTAGCATTTGTTTTCTTCAGATACAGGAAAACTCCTATCATCAGAGCCAACAACTCTGAGCTGAGCTTCCTGCTGCTCTTCTCCTTGACTCTGTGTTTCCTGTGTTCTCTGACCTTCATCGGCCGGCCCTCTGAGTGGTCCTGCATGCTGCGACACACAGCGTTTGGCATCACCTTTGTCCTCTGTATCTCTTGTGTTCTGGGGAAAACAATGGTGGTGCTAATGGCCTTCAGGGCTACACTTCCAGGAAGTAATGTGATGAAATGGTTTGGGCCTGCACAGCAGAGACTCAGTGTTCTGGGTTTCACTCTGATACAAGTTATCATATGTGTCCTCTGGTTATCAATTTCTCCTCCTTTCCCATTCAAGAATTTTAAGCAATTCAAAGATAAAATCATCTTAGAGTGTGCTCTGGGCTCAGCTGTAGGCTTCTGGGCTGTTCTTGGGTACGTAGGACTTCTGGCCATATTGTGTTTTATTTTTGCTTTTCTGGCTCGGAAACTGCCTGATAACTTCAACGAAGCCAAATTCATCACCTTCAGCATGCTGATATTCTGTGCAGTGTGGATCACTTTTATCCCAGCGTATGTCAGCTCTCCTGGGAAGTTCAGCGTTGCTGTGGAAATATTTGCTATCCTGGCCTCCAGTTTCGGACTGCTAGTTTGTATTTTCTTCCCAAAATGTTATGTCATCTTACTAAAACCAGAGAAGAATACAAAGAAGAGTATGATGGGGAAGGGAGCACCAAAATGATTATAACAAGTGAAAGGAATATGCATTTTAATGTCATTATAATTTTGATTTTATAGTTCTATAGAAACTTGTTGATTTAATGCCCAGATCTTGTCAAGCAGTTGTGCATGCTAAAGCGAGGCAATGTAAAAAGTTAACAAATGTAACTGTGATCTTCACTGAGTCCACTTCTAAATTTTAAATTATTATTATTTTTTTTATCCTTACATTGGCATTTATATTTATCAATGTTCTTTTAATAGAAAATTTAGTTTGACAGGTGTACTTCTGCAATTGTCTTCTATTTATTATTAAATAAATGCCATTTGCGTTAACATGTTACTATCTCAGAACATCTTCAAATGTGGCTTGAATGTTATTTTTTGAGGCCACTGTAAATGTGGCTCATAGAAACAGATGTGCTTGCACAGTAAGGTATGATAGCAGCATGAAAGACACGGGGCTTCTTCTATATCCATTCTGTTTTCCATATATTTTTTGACACTTTGCTATTTTAGCTGTTTACCAAGAGGTATTCAAGTTATGGTTATATAATGAATAATTGTAACTAACCTGCCTCAAATATTTTAGGGGCTCAAATGTGGATGGACAAATTAATATCATCATAAATAAAATCTTCTTGAAATGTTGTCAGTGGTATTTTGTCTGCTTGAAGTCTGGAACCCATCAATGAATGACTTTCTTCATTTATGTTGCTTTCCCAGGTCTTCATCATTTTCATCAGCAAGATGCATGGGATGTTTGAGTTGAGATCAGTTGACTGAATCTACCATTGCATTATGTCTGTGAAGGTTCTGAGTCATCCAGGTCATGGTATATCCAAAAAGCATTTAAAAAAGGATTTTTTTTTTTCTTTTTTTTTTTGAGAAGATGTTTCACCACTCATCTGAATAGCTTCTACAGTTCTAAGGGACTGGCGGAAAGGTGACGTTTAAATTGGCACATCTGTGGGTGTAGCCCATCAGAAAAAAACTTGCTTGACTTGTTTCAGAAACTGGCATGACTAGTGTCCATTAAAGGCTAGATACTTACCTGTTGTTGTTACCTCCTGCGACCCTCGAGAGGACAAGTGGTTACAGAAAATGAATGAATGATTGTTAATATTGCTCTATTATGACAGCAACACTAAATAAGCTGTTGCTTGCAAATTTAGATTACAAGGAGGAAGATGAAGCTCTTTGGACTTCCCACATGTGGCTAAAAAATCTTTGATGAATATATATATATATATAGAAACCCGATAAGAGTGCAGAGGAAGAGGAGCAGACAAGCCCCTACATGGCATGTACCACCGTCAAATTAAAGAAGTGACTGATATTGAGAAGGCCTACCAATGGCTGGAAAAGGCTGGACTCAGAGACAGCACAGAGGCACTGATCATGGCAGCACAAGAACAGGCCCTAGGTACAAGAGCCATAGAGGCCAAGATCTACAAGTGTAGATCAGACCCAAGGTGCAGACTATGCAAAGATGCCCCTGAGACAGTCCAGCACATAGTAGCAGGGTGTAAGATGCTAGCCGGGTCAGCGTACACGGAGAGACACAACCAAGTGGCTGGAATAGTGTTCAGGAACATCTGTACCCAGTATGGAATAGAAATACCCAAATCCCAATGGGCTGCACCACAGAAGGTCGCTGAGAACAACAGAGTCAAGGTGCTGTGGGACTTCAGCTTCCAGACTGACAAACGGGCCCTGGCTAACCAACCGGACATAGTGGTGGTAGACAAAGAGCAGAAGAAGGCAGTAGGAATAGATGTGGCGATACCAGCTGATGCCAACATCAGAAAGAAGGAACACGAAAAGGTTGAAAAGTACCAAGGCCTGAAAGAACAGCTGGAGCAGATGTGGAAGGTCAAGGCGAGCGTGGTCCCCGTGGTAGTTGGATCGCTCGGACAGTGACCCCCAAAATGGGGGAGTGGCTCCAACAGATCCCAGGAACAACACCAGAACCCTCAGTCCAGAAGAGCGCAGTCCTAAGAACAGCTCAGATACTGTGCAGAACCCTCAAACTTCAAGGCCTCTGGTAGAGGACCCGAGCTCGAGGACGACACAGATATATATTTGTATTGATCCAAACACTGTGATGACCCCGCCCAAAGTGTACTTTTCTTGACCCAGCATAACCCAGCTTTAAGTTTCACAATTCATAATTTTGAATTCAAACATCCATTGGTGTTTTAAACAGGATGATCTTAAAACTCTTAATGCTATCTGGGTACGTCCATCCCTTTGCCCCACCTTGTTGGTCCACAAAGACAAAACGTCACTATCCTATTATTGTTTCCTATGCTCCTCCAAAATGTATAAATACCACTGGAAGCTTTTGATTAAACTCAAGGTACGTGGGGTGCCACCAAGTGGTTTAGCTCATTCAGACAGCATGATGCCCACACAGGGTTGGCTACAGCGGGGTTGGGTACTTTTACAGCTCTTGTTGGTTGTGTCTTTGTCTAATGCTGAGGAGTCAGTGTGCAGGCAGATAGGGGACCCTGAGGACGCCATGTTATCTAAGGATGGGGACATCATAATAGGGGGAATTTTTGCTTTTCACAGCAACTGGATCAACCAACAGGATACCTACGTGCACAAACCTCTGCCACTGCAATGCACCAGGTAACTTTCACCTTTAAGTGAGAATATAAGATTATTATTGTTATTATTATTATTATAAGATTTCTTCTTACTCTGCATCCAGTTTAAATTTCAGAAGCTTCCAGTTTGCCCAGGCTATGTTTTTTGCCATTGAAGAGATCAATAACAGTTCATACCTACTGCCCGGGATCTCTCTGGGTTATAAACTCTATGATACTTGTAGCTCCATTGCCAGAACTGTAAAAGTTGCACTTGCCTTGATTAATGGTAATGAAAACATGTCTGAACCCTCTGGAGCACCATGTACTAAACCTGCACAAGTACAGGCGATAATGGGAGAAACCTCTTCCTCTCCTAGCAGGGCAATTGCAACTGTCATCGGACCATTTCATATCCCTTTGGTTAGTAGGATTGCTAAAATTCAAACTATATTTGTGAAAAATGTATAAATATTAAGCATAATTACAAATATTCAGAGAAGTGGCTGTGAGAACCTTATATTCTATGGTACTGACATGATTTCAGTTTCGTTTCCTGTCTTTTAGATCAGCCACTTTGCCACATGTGCTTGTCTCAGTGACAAAACAAAGTACCCATCCTTCCTCAGAACAATACCCAGTGACTACTACCAGAGCAGAGCCCTGGCACATTTGGTAAAGCACTTTGGCTGGACCTGGGTTGGAGCTATCAGAACGAATGATGCTTATGGGAATAATGGCATGGCTACATTCATAGAAACTGCACAGCAGCTTGGCATCTGTCTGGAGTATTCTGTATCTGTCTTTAGAACAGATCCTGCAGACAAAATAAAAAGGATAGTTGACATTATCAAGGCTTCAACCTCCAAGGTGATTGTTACATTCATCTCTCCAAAGGATTTGACTGTTCTAATACATGAATTGTCCAACCAGAACTTGACTGGATATCAGTGGGTAGGTACTGAGGCCTGGATCTTTGATTCAAATACAGC
Organism: Chelon labrosus; assembly: GCF_963514085.1. Lineage (NCBI taxonomy): Eukaryota > Metazoa > Chordata > Actinopteri > Mugiliformes > Mugilidae > Chelon > Chelon labrosus. The sequence continues at coordinate 19,406,034 of NC_140346.1, forward strand.
AGCAATGGATAAGCATCACATCCTGGATGGTGCCATCGGCCTTTCCATCCCCAAAGCACATGTCACTGGAATGAAAAAGTTCATTTTGGATGTGAAGCCACTAAATTCATCTGGTAATGAAATGTTTACAGAGTTCTGGGAGGCATTATTTAGCTGTAAGTTCAGTCAGTCAGAATCACCAGCAGAGAATCAGAGACAGTGTACTGGAGACGAAGACCTGACTGAAGTCCATAACAGCTTCACTGATATGTCTCTCATGCCTATCTTTAACAATGTCTATAAAGGAGTGTATGCAGTGGCCCATGCACTTCACAGTATTCTCCGCTGTAATCAAACATGTGACATCAAGGTGCAGCTAGATCCATCCACGGTGAGCTTAATACCACATTACATTTAACTTAAATGACATTAACAAGTATGATGGTTTGAATTTATGACCTGCTTTCCTAGATTTTACAGCGCATAAAAAATATTCGCTTCAAAACAAAGGAGGGAGATGGAGTTTACTTTAATGAAAATGGAGATCCAGCTGCCAAGTATGAGATTATAAACTGGCAGCCAAGAGGAAATGACTTTGTGAATTTTGTCACAGTTGGTCTTTATGATGCATCGTTACCTGCAGGCAAACAACTGAATCTACACAATAAGTTTTTAATTTGGGCCCAGAACTCAGAGCAGGTAAAGACCACTGTAATTCTGAATTCTTATATACTATGAATGACTGTCTGTCTGTCTGTCCATCATAACATTTGTATTTGCACCATAATTGATAATAGAGGCTTCTTAACATTATTTCGAAATGAATACCCATAATTTTTCTCAAAATGTTTCTGTTTATGCAGGTGCCTATTTCAGTTTGCAGTGAGAAGTGTCCCCCAGGAAGACGCAAGGTTCTCCAGAAAGGAAAGCCTGTCTGCTGCTATGACTGTATAAGATGTGCAGAGGGAGAAATAAGCAACGCTACAGGTTCAGTAATATTTAATGGAGGCACTTGACAAACAGTTTTTTGTTCTATTTTCAAAGCATAGTTTACATAGTGTATATAGAAATCAAAAACATATGTATAAATATGTAAGAAAATGTACATAATTACTGAATCATTTATGATCATGTAATGGAGTTTTATCTGGAAATCATGTTGTCTCAGTTTCATATGGTTGGAGTAGAAAAATGTATGAGACAAATGTACTCAGCAAGTCTAACATCAGTTTCAATACGCCTTGCAGATTCTGTCACCTGTGAAAGGTGTCTCCCTGAATTCTGGTCAAATGAGAGAAGAGATGCCTGTATAAAGAAGGAGGCAGTGTTTCTATCATATGAAGAAATTTTGGGAGCTCTCCTCACTACTGCATCTTTATTTGGAACGTGCACGACGGCTGTTGTAGCATTTGTTTTCTTCAGATTCAGGAAAACTCCTATTGTACGAGCCAACAACTCTGAGCTGAGCTTCCTGCTGCTGTTGTCCTTGACTCTGTGTTTCCTGTGTTCTCTGACCTTCATCGGCCGGCCCTCTGAGTGGTCCTGCATGCTGCGACACACAGCGTTTGGCATCACCTTTGTCCTCTGTATCTCTTGTGTTCTGGGGAAAACAATGGTGGTGTTAATGGCCTTCAGGGCTACACTTCCAGGTAGTAATGTGATGAAATGGTTTGGGCCTGCACAGCAGAGACTCAGTGTTCTGGGTTTCACTCTGATACAAGTTATCATATGTGTCCTCTGGTTATCAATTTCTCCTCCTTTTCCATTCAAGAATTTTAAGCAATTCAAAGATAAAATCATCTTAGAGTGTGCTCTGGGCTCAGCTGTAGGCTTCTGGGCTGTTCTTGGGTACGTAGGACTTCTGGCCATATTGTGTTTTATTTTTGCTTTTCTGGCTCGGAAACTGCCTGATAACTTCAACGAAGCCAAATTCATCACCTTCAGCATGCTGATATTCTGTGCAGTGTGGATCACTTTTATCCCAGCGTATGTCAGCTCTCCTGGGAAGTTCAGCGTTGCTGTAGAAATATTTGCTATCCTGGCCTCCAGTTTTGGACTCCTAGTTTGCATTTTCTTCCCAAAATGTTATGTCATCTTACTGAAACCAGAGAAGAATACAAAGAAGAGTATGATGGGGAAGGGAGCACCAAAATGATTACAACAAGTGAAAGGAATATGCATTTTAATGTCATTATAATTTTGATTTTATAGTTCTATAGAAACTTGTTGATTTCATGCCCAGATCTTGTCAAGCAGTTGTGCATGCCAAAGCGAGGCAATGTAAAAAGTTAACAAATGTAACTGTGATCTTCACTGAGTCCACTTCTAAATTTTAAATTATTATTTTTTTTTTTTATCCTTACATTGGCATTTATGTTTATCAAACAATTTTCTTTTAATAGAAAATGGCATTTATTATTAAATAAATGCCATTTGCGTTAACATGTTACTATCTCAGAACATCTTCAAATGTGGCTTGAATGTTATTTTTTGAGGCCACTGTAAATGTGGCTCATAGAAACAGATGTGCTTGCACAGTAAGGTATGATAGCAGCATGAAAGAAACGGGGCTTCTTCTACATCCAGTCTGTTTACCATATATTTTTTGACACTTGTCTATTTTAGCTGTTTACCAAGAGGTATTCAAATTATGGTTATATAATGAATAATTGTAACTAACCTGCTCCAAATATTTCAGGGGCTCAAACGTCAATGGACAAATTAACATCATCATAAATAAAATCTTCTTGAAATGTTGTCGGTGGTATTTTGTCTGCTTGAAGTCTGGAACCCATGGCCATCATCAGCGAATGTCTTTCTTCATTTGTGGTGCTTTCCCAGGCCTTTATCATTTTCATCAGCAAGATTCATGGGATGGTTGAGTTGAGATCAGTTGACTGAATCTATTGCATTATGTCTGTGAAGGTCCTGAGTCATTTAGGTCATGGTATATCCAAAAAGCATTTTAAAAAGGCAACTGGACCTGTAGAGTTTCTTGAAGATGTTTCGCGACTCATCTGAGTAGCTTCTACAGTTCTAAGGTACTGGCGGAAAGTTGAGGTTTAAATTGGCACATCTGTGGGTGTAGCCCATCAGAAAAAAACTTGCTTGACTTGTTTCAGAAACTGGCATGACTAGTGTCCATTAAAGGCTAGATACTTACCTATTGTTGTGGTGGGACTGTTTGTCCCTGTCCTCTTTCCCTATGAATGGTGCTCTACTGTTCCTTTATCAGTAGGATAGTTAAGTAAAGGCGTAACAAGGAAAGGAAACGGCATTAATAACATAACGAGGACTGCACACTTACGTTGATGTTCCACTGTGCCTCCCTTTAATCTTTAAAAACTGCATATTCAAAATTTTGAAATAATGTTAATACATTTGCCTCACAATTTATGGGAGACCAAAACAAGGGAAATGAAAAGGGAATTTTACCCAAATGAATGCTAATATTACTCCGACCTCCTCCCACCATCCAAAGACATGCTCATTCAATTAATTGGTGATTCTAAATTGGCCGTAGGTGTGTGAATGGGTGTCTGTCTCTCTGTGTTAGCCATGTGATAGACTGGCGACTTGTCCAGGATGTACCCTGCCTCTCGCCCAATGACAGCTGGGATAGGCTCCAGCCCCCCCGGCGACCCTCGAGAGGACAAGTGGTTACAGAAAATGAATGAATGATTTGATTGTTAATATTGCTCTGTTTAGACGGCTACACTAAATAAGCTGTTGTTTGCAAATTTAGATTACAAGGAGGAAGATAAAGCTCTTTGGACTTCCCACATGTGGCCAAAAAATCTTTGATGAATATATGTACAGAAACCCGATAAGAGTGCAGAGGAAGAGGGGCAGACAAGCCCCTACATGGCATGGACCACCGTCAAACTGAAGAAGTGGCTGATATCGAGAAGGCCCACCAATGGCTGGAAAAGTCTAGACTCAGAGACAGCACAGAGGCACTGATCATGGCAGCACAAGAACAGGCCCTAGGTACAAGAGCCATAGAGGCCAAGATCTACAAGTGTCGATGAGACCTAAGGTGCAGACTATGCAAAGATGCCCCTGAGACAGTCCAGCACATAGTAGCAGGGTGTAAGATGCTAGCCGAGTCAGCGTACATGGAGAGACACAACCAAGTGGCTGGAATAGTGTACAGGAACATCTGTACCCAGTATGGAATAGAAATACCCAAATCCCAATGGGCCGCACCACAGAAGGTCGCTGAGAACAACAGAGTCAAGGTGCTGTGGGACTTCAGCTTCCAGACTGACAAACGGGCCCTGGCTAGCCAACCGGACATAGTGGTGGTAGACAAAGAGCAGAAGAAGGCAGTAGGAATAGATGTGGCGATACCAGCTGATGCCAACATCAGAAAGAAGGAACACGAAAATGTTGAAAAGTACCAAGGCCTGAAAGAACAGCTGGAGCAGATGTGAAGGTCAAGGCGAGCGCGGTCCCCTTGGTAGTAGGAGCACTCGGGGCAGTGACCCCCAAACTGGAAGAGTGGCTCTAACAGATCCCAGGAACAACATCAGAAGCCTCAGTCCAGAAGAGTCCTAAGAACAGCTCAGATACTGCGCAGAACCCTCAAACTTCAAAAACATCTGGTAGAGGGTGAGAGGGACATTTGGGTTTTTTTTGTTTGTTTTTTTTTTGTTTATATATATGTTTGTATTGATCCAAACACTGTGATTACCCTGCCCAAAGTGTATTTTTCTTGACCCAGCATAACCCAGCTTTAAGTTTCACAATTCATAATTTTGAATTCAAACATCCATTGGTGTTTTAAACAGGATGATCTTAAAACTCTTAATGCTATCTGGGTACGTCCATCCCTTTGCCCCACCTTGTTGGTCCACAAAGACAAAACATCACTATCCTATTATTGTTTCCTATGCTCCTCCAAAATGTATAAATACCACTGGAAGCTTTTGATTAAACTCAAGGTACGTGGGGTGTCACCAAGTGGTTTAGCTCATTCAGACAGCATGGTGTCCAAACAGGGTTGGCTACAGCGGGGTTGGGCACTTTTACAGCTATTGTTGGTGATGGCTTTGTCTCACGCTGAGGAGCTAGTGTGCAGGCAGATAGGGGACCCTGAGGATGCTCTGTTATCTATGGATGGGGACATCATAATAGGGGGAATTTTCGCTTTCCACAACAACTGGATCAACCAACAGGATACCTACGTGCACAAACCTCTGCCACTGCAATGCACCAGGTAAATTTCGCCTCTAAGTGAGAACATAAGATTATAAAAGTCACTAGAAAAATAATCTCCTGTTGTGTAGTGATCGTTTCTATTTCAAGTACAGTTGGTTGTGGTGTTCTTTTGTGATTAATTACAATGTAATATATACAACTCTGCATCCAGTTTAAATTTCAGAGGCTTCCAGTTTGCCCAGGCTATGCTTTTTGCCATTGAAGAGATCAATAACAGTTCAAACCTGCTGCCTGGGATCTCTCTAGGTTATAAGCTCTATGATACTTGTGGCTCTATTGCCAGAAATGTAAAAGTTGCACTTGCCTTGATTAATGGTAATGAAAATGTGTCTGCACCCTCTGGAGCACCATGTACTAAACCTGCACATGTACAGGCCATAATGGGAGAAACCCATTCCTCTCCTAGCAGGGCAATTGCAACTGTCATCGGACCATTTCGTGTCCCTTTGGTGAGTAGGACTGCTAAAATAAAAATAAAAACTGTATTTGTGAAAAATGAATGTTGAGAGCAGTGATTGTGTGAACCATATATTTTATGATACTGATATGATTTATGTTTTGATTGTTTTTTTGTTTTGTTTTTTTGCTTTTTTTCTTGTCTTTTAGATCAGCCACTTTGCCACATGTGCTTGTCTCAGTGACAAAACAAAGTACCCATCCTTCCTCAGAACAATACCCAGTGACTACTACCAGAGCAGAGCCCTGGCCCACTTGGTAAAACATTTTAGCTGGACCTGGGTTGGAGCTATAAGAACTAATGATGATTATGGGAATAATGGCATGGCTACATTTATAGAAACTGCAGAGCAGCTTGGCATCTGTCTGGAGTATTCTGTCGCTTTCTTTAGAACAGATCCTCTGGACAAAATACAAAAGATCGCTGACATTATCAGAGCTTCAACCTCCAAGGTGATTGTTACATTCCTCTCTCCAAAGGAAATGACTGTTTTAATACATGAATTGTCCAACCAGAACTTGACTGGATACCAGTGGGTAGGTACTGAGGCCTGGATCTTTGATTCAAATACAGCAGCAATGGATAAGCATCATATCCTGGACGGTGCCATCGGCCTTTCCATCCCCAAAGCACATGTCACTGGAATGAGAGAGTTCATTTTGGATGTAAAGCCACTAAATTCATCAAGCAATGAAATGTTTACAGAGTTCTGGGAGGCATTATTTAGCTGTAAGTTCAAACTGTCAGAATCACCAGCAGAAAGTCAGAGACAATGTACTGGAGACGAAGACCCGACTGGAATGCATAACGGCTTCACTGATATGTCTCTCATGCCTATCTTTAATAATGTCTATAAAGGAGTGTATGCAGTGGCCCATGCACTTCACAGTATTCTCCGCTGTAATCAAACATGTGACATCAAGGTGCAGCTAGATCCATCCACGGTGAGCTTAACCACATTAGATTTAACTTAAGTAACATTAACAAGAATGATGGTTTAAATTCTGAAAAATATATTACAACATGTTCTTTAACCAGTAGGCCTGCAAAACGTAAGAAGTAACTTAATTGTGACTTTCTTTCCTAGATTTTACAGCGCATAAAAAATATTCGCTTCAAAACAAAGGAGGGTGATGAAGTTTACTTTAATGAAAATGGAGATCCAGCTGCAAAGTATGAGATTATAAACTGGCAGCCGAGAGGAAATGACTTTGTGAATTTTGTCACAGTTGGTCTTTATGATGCATCGTTACCTGCAGGCAAACAGCTGAATCTGCACAATGAGTTTTTAATTTGGGCCCAGAACTCGGAACAGGTAAAGGCCACTGTCTATCATAACATTTGTATATAGTGTAACATAATTGATAATAGAGGCTTGTTAACATCATTTTGAAATGAATACCAATATTTTTTCTCAATATGTTTCTGTCCATGTAGGTGCCTGTGTCAGTCTGCAGTGAGAAGTGTCCCCCAGGAAGACGCAAGGTTCTCCAGAAAGGAAAGCCTGTCTGCTGCTATGACTGTATAAGATGTGCAGAGGGAGAAATAAGCAACACTACAGGTTCAGTTATACTTAATAGAAGCACTTGCCACAATATGAGGTTGACAAATATTTTGGCGTTCCAATTTACAAAGCATGGTTTAAACAGGGTACAGAGAAATCAAAAATATATGTATAAATATGTAAGAAATTTTATATAATTACTGAATCCTTAATGATCATGCAATGGAGTTTTATCTGGAAATCATGTTGTCTTGGTTTCATATAGTCGGAGTAGAAAGAACAAACAGACAAAAAATGAATTTTTTCATTTAAGACAAATTTATTCAGCAAGTCTAACATCAATTTCAATGCTGCTTTGCAGATTCTATCACATGTGAAAGATGTCTCCCTGAATTCTGGTCAAATGAGAGAAGAGATGCCTGTATAAAGAAGGAGGCAGTATTTCTATCATATGAAGAAATTATGGGAGCTCTGCTTACTGCTGCATCTTTATTTGGAACATGCACGACTGCCGCCGTGGCATTGTCTTTTTTCAGATATAGGAAAACTCCTATCGTCAGAGCCAACAACTCTGAGCTGAGCTTCCTGTTGCTCTTCTCCTTGACTCTGTGCTTCCTGTGTTCACTGACCTTCATTGGCCGGCCCTCTGAGTGGTCCTGCATGCTGCGACACACAGCGTTTGGCATCACCTTTGTCCTCTGTATCTCTTGTGTTCTGGGGAAAACAATAGTGGTGTTAATGGCCTTCAGGGCTACACTTCCAGGAAGTAATGTGATGAAATGGTTTGGGCCTGCACAGCAGAGACTCAGTGTTCTGGGTTTCACTCTGATACAAGTTATCATATGTGTCCTCTGGTTATCAATTTCTCCTCCTTTTCCATTCAAGAATTTTAAGCAATTCAAAGATAAAATCATCTTAGAGTGCGCTCTAGGCTCAGCCATAGGCTTCTGGGCTGTCCTTGGGTACATAGGACTTCTGGCCATATTGTGTTTTATTTTTGCTTTTCTGGCTCGGAAACTGCCTGATAACTTCAACGAAGCCAAATTCATCACCTTCAGCATGCTGATATTCTGTGCAGTGTGGATCACTTTTATCCCAGCGTATGTCAGCTCTCCAGGGAAGTTCAGCGTTGCTGTAGAAATATTTGCTATCCTGGCGTCCAGTTTTGGACTGCTAGTTTGTATTTTTTTCCCAAAATGTTACGTCATCTTACTGAAACCAGAAAAGAATACAAAGGAGAATATGATGGGGAAGGGAGCATCAAAATCATTGTAACAATGAAATGAATATGCATTGTAATGTCATTATCATTTTAATGTATTTTTGAAACCAGACTGTAATGGTAGCTGCCTGTTGAAGAAACCTTTTGCCCAGGAGAAAATCAATTGCTTTGTCAGAGTTCTGTCCTTAAAGGGAATTACCATTTTTTACAACCTGGACCTTATTTCTGGCATAAAATACGATCGTTTACTCACTCATATAACTTTGGTGTCATTTGGAGTCCTTCGGAAGATATTTAGATCCAGCGGAGCGCCTCGTATATCCATATAGTGGGAGTGACTGGGGCACCGAAACGCAGCCTCTAAATAACGCATTATCTGCCGTGAAACTCGTTCATTTCACCAATATTTTGCTATGATACGCTAGTGCTATTCCCCACTGAGTCCTGTTATCATCATCCGGGCTTCACGACAGATAATGCGTTATTTAGAAGCTGAATTCCGGTGCCCTAGTCACTCCCACTATATGGATATATGCGGTGCTCCGCTGGATTTAAATATCTTCTGAACGACTCCAAATGACACCAAAGTTATATGGGTGAGTAAACGATCGTATTTTATGCCAGAAATAAGGTCCAAGTTCTAAAAAACTATAATTCCCCTTTAATACATTAAAGCAGAACTGTTCATCACCAGCCATTATAGAATGATGCTGATTTAATCTCCAGATCTCGTCAAGGAGTTGTGCATGCTAAAGGGAGGCAATGTATATCGTAAATGTGATCTTTAGTGAGTCCACTTTTCCAATGTTCAAATGATTTCTTGTCCTTATATTGGCATTTATATGCAACATTATAACATTAATGAATGTTATTTTTTGAGCCCACTGTAGATGCAGCTCATAGAAACAGATGTGTTAGTATAGTAAGGTATACTATATATATTATTTTAGTTGGTTACCATGAGGTATTTAAGTTATGGTTATGCAAGAAATAAGTGTAACTTGCCCTAAATATTTTAAGGACTCAAATGTGAATGGACAAATTAACATCATCGTTAATAAAATCTTTCTTCTTGGGATGTTGTCAGTGGTATTTTGTTTTCTTACCCATGACCATCATCAGTGATTTTCTTCAATTTTCAATTCAATTCGATTCAATTTTATTTATATAGCGTCAATAACAATACAAATCATCTCAAGACGCTTTGCAACATCTGGTCTGAAACCCGACCTGAAAACCCTAGAGCGAGACTGAAGGCGACGGTGGCAAGGAAAAACTCCCTTTTAACAAGAAGAAACCTTGAGCAGAAGCCAGCTCATATGGAGGGACCCATCTGCCTAAGGCCTGCTGGGTAGAGACAGAAAAGAGAGAACAGCAGGAGAAACAAGATAAACATACATCTGTCATAGATACATATATCTGACTAAAGCGTACATGTGGAATCTGATGATGGGGACACACAGCAGTTAACATGCTATACAGTAACAGCACAGAACTGCATGACTAGTAGTAGATAGGAAGTTAGAGGACAAGAGCTCGGTGCCAGAGAAAAGAAAGTGGAGGACGCGAGAGAGAAGAGGACGTGTTCGGTGCATCGTCCCCCAGCAGCCTAGGCCTATTGCAGCATAACTAAAGGATGGTTCAGTCCAGCCCTAATTATAAGCTTGATGACTTCTGTTTTGTCTGAGTTTAAGAGTAGGAAATTACAGGTCATCCAAGCCTTTATGTCTTTAAGGCATGCTGATTTGTTTCATCTGGTTTCATGGATAAATATAGCTGGGTGTCGTCTGCATAGCAATGGAAGTTTATGCCATGTTTTCTGATAATCTTGCCTAATGGAAACATGTATAACGTGAAGAATATTGGTCCTAGCACAGAACCCTGAGGAACTCCATAACTTACTTTTCTATAAGTACAAGAATCATTGTTGACTTGAACAAACTGGAATCTGTCAGACAGATAGGATTTAAACCATTTGTAATGCTTCCCCAGACCTTAATTTTGTAAATTTTGTGCTTTATTTTTCATCAGCAAGATGCATGCAGCATTGCTGGGTAGAGATCAGGTGATTGAATATACCGTTGCATTACATTACACATATTTACTTTCAAAAGCTAATGCTTTCATAGTATGGTTTGGTTGTTTGTTCATCTGTACTGTGAACCATGGTCAACCATTTGGCTAAACAGTAGATCCCTATTGTCAAGACTCGGCCCAAGTTGCCACAACAAAAAGAAGACACACCAGTATTTTACCAAATTATACCAAATCAATTATCCAGATTAAGTAAAACAAGAAAAGGGAAAGGGAATTTCACCCAAATGAATGCTAATATTGCTCAGTTTTGACTGCTAAAGTAAATTGTTTGCAATATATATATATAATATCCTGCCCATAAGTGTGGTTTGACCCAGCATAAACCACCCTTAAGTTTCACAATTCATAATTTTTGATTTATGATTATAAATTTAAGCATCCACTGGTGTTTTAAATGGACAATCTTAAAACTCTTAATGCTATCTGGGTATATCTGTTCCTTTGCCCCACCTTGTTGGTCCACAAACCACAAAGACAGAACATCACTATCCCATTATTGTTTCCTATGCTCCTCCAAAATGTATAAATACCACTGGAAGCTTTTGATTAAACTTAAGGTACGTGGGGTGCCACCAAGTGGTTTAGCTCATTCAGACAGCATGATGTCCACACAGGGTTGGCTACAGCAGGGTTGGGCACTTTTACAGCTCTTGTTGGTGATGACTTTGTCTCACGCTGAGGAGCCAGTGTGCAGGCAGATAGGGGACCCCGAGGATGCTGTGTTATCTAAGGATGGGGACATCATAATAGGGGGAATCTTCTCTTTCCACACCAACTGGAAAAATCAACAGGATACCTACGTGCACAAACCTCTGGCACTGCAATGCACCAGGTAAATTTCTTTAAGTGAGAACGTAAGATTAGTAAAGTCAGCAGTAAAATAATTTCCCGTTGTGTAGTAAAAACAAGTCAATAATTACAATGTTATATATACAACTCTGCATCCAGTTTAAATTTCAGAGGCTTCCAGTTTGCCCAGGCTATGCTTTTTGCCATTGAAGAGATCAATAACAGTTCAAACCTGCTGCCTGGGATCTCTCTGGGTTATAAGCTCTATGATACTTGTAGCTCCATTGCCAGAAGTGTAAAAGTTGCACTTGCGTTGGTTAATGGTAATGAAATTGTGTCTGCACCCTCTGGAGCACCATGTACTAAACCTGCACAAGTACAGGCCATAATGGGAGAAACCTCTTCCTCTCCTAGCAGGGCAATTGCAACTGTCATCGGACCATTTCATATCCCTTTGGTGAGTAGGATTGCTTCAAATATATTTTGCAATCCAAATTACATTTGTGAAAAATGTATAATTCTTAAGTATAATAAATGTTCAGAGCAGTGTTTGTGTGAACCTTATATTTTGTGGTACTGACATGATTTCTGTTTCTTTTCCTGTCTTTTAGATCAGCCACTTTGCCACATGTGCATGTCTCAGTGACAAAACAAAGTACCCATCTTTCCTCAGAACAATACCCAGTGACTACTACCAGAGCAGAGCCCTGGCACATTTGGTAAAACATTTTGGCTGGACCTGGGTTGGCGCTATTAGAACTAATGATGATTATGGGAATAATGGCATGGCTACATTCATAGAAGTTGCAGAGCAGCTTGGCATCTGTCTGGAGTATTCTGTATCTTTCTTTAGAACAGATCCTACAGACAAGGCACAAAAGATAATTGACATTATCAAAGCTTCAACCTCCAAGGTGATTGTCGGATTCCTCTCACACAAGGACATGGAGGTGTTAATACATGTGTTGTCCAGGCACAACTTGACTGGGTATCAGTGGGTAGGCAGTGAATCCTGGATCTCTGATTCGCAAACAGCAGCACTGGATAAGCATCACATCCTGGACGGTGCCATCGGCCTTTCCATCCCCAAAGCACATGTCACTGGAATGAGACGTTTCATACTGAATGTGAAGCCATTAAATTCATCTAACAATGAAATGTTTACAGAGTTCTGGGAGGCATTGTTTAGCTGTAAGTTCAGTCAGTCAGAATCACCAGCAGAGAATCAGAGACAATGTACTGGAGACGAAGACCTGACTGAGGTCCATAACAGCTTCACTGATATGTCTCTCATGCCTATCATTTACAATGTCTATAAAGGAGTGTATGCAGTGGCCCATGCACTTCACAGTATTCTCAGCTGTAATCAAACATGTGACAACAAGGTGCAGTTAGAGCCATTCACGGTGAGCAATACTAAATAAAACTACAATTTTGATGAATTTAATCATTAATTAACTAAATTTGACAAATAATTAATTGAAATAACACCTATCTTATAAGATTTTACAGCGCATAAGAAACGTTCGCTTCAGAACAAAGGAAGAAGATGAAGTTTACTTTAATGAGAATGGAGATCCAGCAGCGAAGTATGAGATTATAAACTGGCAGCCGAGAGAAAACAGCATTGTGGAATTTGTCACGGTTGGTCTTTATGATGCATTGTTACCTGCAGACAAACAGCTGAATCTGCACAATATATCTTTGATTTGGACTAAGAACTCACAGCAGGTAAACTGTCATATGATATCTTCATAGACATGTAATAATTGCCAGAACTGTATATGTTTTGTTTTTTTTTAATGATCCTTTAGTAGTATATATTAATGACAAGGGCATGTTTTTGTTATTGTGATTTTGTCCGATGCAGGTGCCTGTGTCAGTTTGCAGTGAAAAGTGTCTCCCTGGATCACGTAAGGTTCTCCAGAAAGGAAAGCCTGTCTGCTGCTATGACTGTATAAGATGTGCGGAGGGAGAAATAAGCAACATTACAGGTTCAGTTATATTTTATTCAAAGACTTTTTGAAAGTACAGACGATTAGAGAATTATGAAATTATTATTTTGGTTTATTTTCTCCAAACATCTTAAAGGGGAACTACTGTTTTTTACAACCTGGACCTTATTTCTGGCATAAAATACGATCGTTTACTCATATAACTTTTGTTGTAATTTGTACTCGTTCGGGAGATATTTACATCCACGTATAGCTATATAGTGGGAGTGAATGGGGCACCGAAACGCAGCCTCTAAATAACGCATTATCTGGCACGAAACTCGTTCATTTCACCAATATTTTGTTATGATACACTACTGCTATTCCCCTGTTATCATCATCCGGGGTCTGTAGATTGACAGACCTCAGAATCAGAAAAATATTCAGCGATGTTGCAAAAAACTAGCAGTAGTAAATTACAGCTAAACAAGCCGACCATTTAAAGCAATTCAAAACAGTGTTTTGTATTTTTATCTAAATAGTGTACAGGTAAGCTTGCCTCACAAAGTTATAACAATAGATTGACATTTCACTTCTCACTGTTGCAATAAATAGATGCATACAAAATACAATATAAATGGTCTTGACAGAGCTGCTATAGTTCTCTTGACAAGATATCACATATGCATACTCCTGGAAATTGAAAGGGGAAGAGTAGCCACGACCTTTAAAAGCTGGTGGTTACTCTTTAAACCATTGCATCTGTATTGCATGAATAGCATACGTCAATAAATCTACACAGCAAGTCTAACATCTTTTTCAATGCTAATTTTTCAGATTCTCCCATCTGTGTGAGATGCCCCTCTGAGTTCTGGTCAAATGAGAGAAGAGATGTCTGTGTAAAGAAGGAGGCAGTGTTTCTGTCATATCAAGAAATTATGGGAGCTCTGCTCGCTGCTGCATCTTTATTTGGAACGTGCATGACAGCTATTGTGGCATTCATTTTCTTCAGATACAGGAAAACGCCCGTTGTACGAGCCAACAACTCTGAGCTGAGCTTCCTGCTGCTCTTCTCCCTGACTCTGTGTTTCCTGTGTTCTCTGACCTTCATCGGCCGGCCCTCTGAGTGGTCCTGCATGCTGCGACACACAGCGTTTGGCATCACCTTCGTCCTCTGTATCTCTTGTGTTCTGGGGAAAACAATGGTGGTGTTAATGGCCTTCAGGGCTACACTTCCAGGTAGTAATGTGATGAAATGGTTTGGGCCTGCACAGCAGAGACTCAGTGTTCTGGGTTTCACTCTGATTCAAGTTATCATATGTGTCCTCTGGTTATCAATTTCTCCTCCTTTCCCATCCAAGAATTTTAAGGAATTCAAAGATAAAATCATTTTAGAGTGTGTTCTGGGCTCAGCCATAGGCTTCTGGGCTGTTCTTGGGTACATAGCCCTTCTGGCCATGTTGTGTTTTATTTTTGCTTTTCTGGCTCGGAAACTGCCTGATAACTTCAACGAAGCCAAATTCATCACCTTCAGCATGCTGATATTCTGTGCAGTGTGGATCACTTTTATCCCGGCGTATGTCAGTTCTCCTGGGAAGTTCAGTGTTGCTGTAGAAATATTTGCTATTCTTGCCTCCAGTTTTGGACTCCTAGTTTGTATTTTCATCCCTAAATGTTACATCATCTTATTGAAACCAGAGACGAACACAAAAAAGAATATGATGGGGAAGGGAGCACCAAGAACATTCTGAAAAAAGGAAGGCATTTTAATAATTTTTACACATAGTTTAAATAGACTGTCACAATGTAATACACAGTCATTTCATAACATAGCAATACATACACAAACACAAGTACAGCACTCTTAATGATTTGGCAATATTTTATTCAGTAAATCAAATTGTAATAAAACACATTTAGCTAGTTTTGTTGGTGTGCCATGATATCATTTTGGATTTTTATGAAACTAACTAAATATATTTGTTTGCATTCAAATCCTGTGAGTGTTCACAGTGTTTGTACTTCTCATTTGAAGTTTTAACTGTGACATAAATAAAATATGTGGTTAACAAATTGCATGAAGATGTAATTTCTGTTTTTACCATAGTCTTTATATAGTCTATGCTCCCATACTTTAATTACCAAGGTTACTTTTACATGATTAGTTTAACTAGCTTGTTTCATGCACAAATAAATAAATGCTTTCTCTCTGGAAACAAGTCTATTTACGTTCATAACATTTTAGGTCCCAGAAGTGACTTTGATAGAAATCAGGGTCACATATTTAGAATCTGTCTCAGCGAATTAGAGAGATTCATGTGTCTCTATTTACACATTGGTAGGCCAGAGACTGAAACGTCTAGTACGTATACGCTCTAATAAAATCTATTTGCGTAATAGTCCAATGGTCCTGAGATACTAAAACCACTTCCCTCATGAGGTGCTCTAGTATGATGTCGCAGAATCAGAATAAACAATGTGCCAAACTTGCAACAACTATCTACTGGCAGAGCAAGAACAGATGAAAGAGGCGTAACAGGAGTCTGCGGGAGACCTTTCCAGGGCCAGATGAAAGGCCTCCGGCTTTTGGCTCTCCCTGTATAAAGACAACCAGGCATGACTCAAGTTTATGGAGGAGACAGCAGGAGGCCTTTTGAGGGTTTGCCAATAGGCCTGGAGCCCAAGGGGTCGGTGCCTGCCATTGCCAGACACTGCTACAGCAAGAAATCATTCTGCAATGAACCAGTATGACGAACTGCTGGATAGCCAGTGCAACTTCCATGCGCTCTGGAGACCATAACTCCAGGTCCTGGTGTTGCCTGTTGCTAGCATGGCTGGCAGGGGTAGGAAGCGTAAGTCCCTAGCTGGCTAACTATCCCGCCAAAAGGTCATCTGCCAACAGCTTCAGCCATAGTTGCATTTATTAAACAATATGTCTTTCAAAACGCAATAAAAAATTCTCTCTGGCCAGTGTAGTCCCTCATTGTCGGACTGAGGGTAGACAGGATGCAACAGCGAGACACCATATGCTATTGAGATACAAGGTCCTATAACAAAATTGGATGGGCTGGGGACAGCTGATTAGCACGATAACTTCTGCAGCATATGAACAACTTCATCTTCTTCACAAAGTGCTGATCCTAATGTGTTTTATTTCAACATCCTGATTACATGCTGCCTTGTCAGCCTTTTGCTTTTTATTAGCTTGTCAATTCAAATAGTCATAACTGAGATTTACAGTTCATTTATTCAAGGCCTTTTCATCACTTTTTGGAATCCCACAGACACTTTTCCATTGCCGTTTGTACTACTTGTGTTTTTGTATTTGCTGTTGTGAGCGTTTGCAGTGGATGATACATTCACGAAGACATTTTCTTCAGTTGCTTATTTTTTGTGTTTTCTTAAGTTGCAATGCGTTGACCTCTCTTGGCCGCATTGTGTGACATTTGGCAAGAGCTTGAATGTAAACAGTGTAGCTTTTAGACCTTCCATTCATTCATTAAATAGAGTTTTCCCATTAACATCCTTTTTATTTTCTTTGCTATCTGCCCAGAAAGACCTGAAATAGAATTGAGATCCTGAGATATTGACCTCAGTAACTGGTGCAAAAAACAAAACAAAACAAAAAACTATATTTAACAGAAGAAGGATTTTTATTCTTATCATTAATGCAAAAACTGTAATGTAAAAAAATAAATTATAATAATATATTATAATAATTATCCATTAAAATAAATGGTTACATCAGTTAGGTAACAAGTGCATTAATTCTTTTTATTTTTATTTTGTTTTTTTAAGCCTGCACTCTAACACTTTTTTCAGTCTTCATCCGTCTCTCCACTGGCCCCACCCTATCCACACTGTTGTTTTATGATTTCTAATGCTGCTCTAAAATGTATAAATACCACCGCACGCTTTTGATTAAGCATAAGGGATGCCACCCGGTGGTTTAGCTCTTTCAGACAGTATGTTGTCCACACAGAGGTGGCCAGAGCAGGGTTGGGCACTTTTACAGCTCTTGTTAGTGGTGTCTTCGTCCCACGCTGAGGAGCCAGTGTGCAGGCAGATCGGGGATCCTGAGAACCCCCAGCTATCTAAGGATGGGGACATTATAATAGGGGGAATCTTTTCCTTCCACAGCAGCTGGAAAGACAGACAAGAGACCTACATGCACAAACCTCTGCCACTGGAATGCACCAGGTAAATGACACAATTTAGTGGGAACATAAGATCATCAAGCTGAGTAGTAAACAAAAAAAAAAGTGTTGTGTTCCCTGTTGTGTTGTAATTGTTTCTGTTTCATGCACAATTTGCTGTTGTGCGTCTGCTGATTTATTTTTTTTTCCAAAGGCAAATTGGTTGTAATGCTGTGTTTACAACTGTCTACGTCCAGTTTAAATTTCAGAGATTACCAGTTTGCCCAGGCAATGCTTTTTGCCATTGAAGAGATTAACAACAGCACAGACCTGCTGCCAGGCATCTCTCTGGGCTATAAGATCTATGACACTTGCGGCTCCATTGCCAGGGGCGTACAAGTTGCGCTGGCCTTGGTTAATGGTGATGAAATTGTGTCTGCAGCCTCTGAGGAACCGTGTACAAAACCTGCACAAGTACAGGCCATAATAGGTGAAACCTCTTCTTCTCCTAGCATGGCTATAGCAACTGTTATTGGACCACTTCATATCCCACTGGTGGGTATGACTGGTAAATATATTTAAATCAAATGTGACTGCATGAAATGTGATTTTACATCTTGTTCAATGGGGATAATTTCTCTTTTTCTTTATCTTTTTTTATTAAGATCAGCTACTTTGCCACATGTGCTTGTCTCAGTGACAAGATTAGGTACCCATCCTTCCTCAGAACAATACCCAGTGACTACTACCAGAGCAGAGCCCTGGCCTATTTGGTCAAGCACTTTGGCTGGACCTGGGTTGGAGCTATTAGATCAGAGGGAGATTATGGGAATAATGGCATGGCTACATTCACAGAAGTTGCTGAGCAGCTTGGTATCTGTCTGGAGTATTCTGTGTCTTTCTTTAGAACTGATCCTGTAGAGAAAATACAAAAGATAATCGACATTATCAGAGCTTCAACCTCCAAAGTGATTGTCACTTTCCTATCCCACTTGGATTTGGAGGTGTTAATACATGAATTGTCCAACCAGAACTTGTCCGGATACCAGTGGGTAGGTACTGAGGCCTGGATCTTTGATTTGCAAATAGCAGCAATGGACAAACATCACGTCCTGGATGGTGCCATCGGCCTTTCCATCCCCAAAGCACATGTCACTGGAATGAGAGAGTTCATTTTGGACGTGAAGCCACTAAATTCATCTGGTAATGAAATGTTTACAGATTTCTGGGAGGCATTATTTAGCTGTAGGTTCAATCGGTCAGAATCACAAGCAGAGAATCAGAGACAATGTACTGGAGACGAAGACCTGACTGGAATGCATAACAGCTTCACTGATATGTCTCTCATGCCTATCATTTACAATGTCTACAAAGGAGTGTATGCAGCGGCCCATGCACTTCATAGTGCTCTCCGCTGTAATCAAACATGTGACAACAAGGTGCAGCTAGATCCATTCACGGTAAGCTGAACATTCATTTTCAACACCCGTCTGTTTTTCTTGAGCCAGTATGCCCGTCAGATAATTAACATAATCATTACTTTTTAGATTTTACAGAACATCCAAATGATTCGCTTCAAAACAAAGGAGGGAGAGGAGGTTTACTTTAATGAGAACGGAGATCCTGCTGCAAAATACGAAATCATAAATTGGCAGCCGAGAGACAACACAGTGGTGGATTTTGTCACGGTTGGTCTTTATGATGCGTCGTTGCCTGCAGGCAAAGAGCTGAACGTGCAAAATCAATCTATAATTTGGGCACGGAACTTACAGCAGGTCTAGTTCCTTTAATTAATAACCACACATTTTTTTTTTTCTAACATCATACATGCACATCTCTCACAGTGTTTCTGTCCACACAGGTGCCTGTGTCAGTCTGCAGTGAGACGTGTCCCCCAGGAACACGCAAGGTTCTCCAGAAAGGAAAGCCTGTCTGCTGCTACGACTGTATAAGATGTGCTGAGGGAGAAATAAGCAACGCAACAGGTTCAGTTATATATATTTGTTATTCCTTGTACGTTAGAAGGTTAAATGGACCAATGGTACAGTTTAGTTGTTCCTTTTTCAAAAGGATTGCGAATGTATAGAAATATATATGTCATCATTTAAGATTGTACAACAAGGCTAATCCAAAAGTAAAAAAAGGATATAATAATATATTTGATCAACCTACACGAACAACAGTTTAATCAAGCATCTAGACAACGAGTAGACAACAACGTTATATAGTATGTTTGTCATGTATATACTGCTGCTGCCAGACACCTCACAGGGCAAAGAGACTCCACTCAACCCACAGTTATTCTTCCAAAGATGCAGGAACATTCTGAGTTTGAATTAGGTACGACAGTGAAAGACGCCAGGCTTGTTGGTCTAGGGGTATGATTCTCGCTTTGGGTGCGAGAGGTCCCGGGTTCAAATCCCGGACGAGCCCAAACCTTTTTACAGAATTTCCCTTGCATCAATAATGTATGTGTCTTCTGATTGCCGTGATCACACAATCCCAAATCAGTCAATAATGAAAGCTATGAAACCACTCTGATCTCCATGTGGAGTTGATGCAGACAAATCTACACAGCAAGTCGAACAACTCTTTCTATGCTCCTTTGCAGATTCTATCACCTGTGAAAGATGTCTCCCTGAATTCTGGTCAAATGAGAGAAGAGATGCCTGTATAAAGAAGGAGGCGGTGTTTTTATCATATGAAGAAATTATGGGAGCTCTGCTCACTGCTGCATCTTTATTTGGAACATTCATGACAGCTCTTGTGGCATTCATTTTTTTCAAATACAGGAAAACTCCTATTGTCAGAGCCAACAACTCTGAGCTGAGCTTCCTGCTGCTGTTGTCCTTGACTCTGTGTTTCCTGTGTTCTCTGACCTTCATCGGCCGGCCCTCTGAGTGGTCCTGCATGCTGCGACACACAGCGTTTGGCATCACCTTTGTCCTCTGCATGTCTTGTGTTCTGGGGAAAACAATGGTGGTGTTAATGGCCTTCAGGGCTACACTTCCAGGTAGTAATGTGATGAAATGGTTTGGGCCTGCACAGCAGAGACTCAGTGTTCTGGGTTTCACTCTGATACAAGTTATCATATGTGTCCTCTGGTTATCAATTTCTCCTCCTTTTCCATTCAAGAATTTTAAGCAGTTCAAGGATAAAATCATCTTAGAGTGTGCTCTGGGCTCAGCTGTAGGCTTCTGGGCTGTCCTTGGGTACATAGCTCTTCTGGCCATGTTGTGTTTTATTTTTGCTTTTCTGGCTCGGAAACTTCCTGATAACTTCAACGAAGCCAAATTCATCACCTTCAGCATGTTGATATTCTGTGCAGTGTGGATCACTTTTATCCCGGCGTATGTCAGCTCTCCTGGGAAGTTCAGCGTTGCTGTAGAAATATTTGCTATCCTGGCCTCCAGTTTTGGACTCCTAGTTTGTATTTTTTTCCCAAAATGTTACGTCATCTTACTGAAACCAGAGAAGAATACAAAGAAAGGTATGATGGGGAAGGGAGCACCAAAATGATGCTGAAAACTTAAGACACTGTGGTCATCATAATTTTCCCATACCAACCCGTACTCTCAAGTGATCACATATACGGTATATGTATTGCTTCCATATTTTCCCAACTGTCATTTGCCAACTGATGGAAAGGGCAGAATTTATTAAAATATGCATTCAGCACTTCAGCGTGACTTCCTACGTCAGGAATAGTGCAACTTTAGACACTGCAACATGACATTTGTTACAGAAAATTATGCACATATACACACATGCAGCACATATTTTGACAAGTTTAAATAGAGGAAACCATTCATTAATGCCAAGGTTAAGACAGCTGGGATAAACTGAGTTAAAGAACAGCAGCTTTTGGAGATGGATGTGATTTTTGGATTGAGAGAGCCTGGGTAGATAAACCTTGGAAGTGGGGCCTTTAAAGTCTGTTTTTGTTTTGTTTTTTACCGTGGTGCAGATGAAATTGTATTGCTTGACTAAATCACAAACTTAAGGAAATCTGTCAAATAATTAATGAAATGACAGAAATAGATAATAATCCAAAGTATATGAGCTCTCTGTTAAAGGACCATTTTATCAGACAAAGGTACTGCCCATGTCAGAGGCCTAAAGTGTGGATGAAGCTATAAGAGAAACTGATTTGTTCCCTGCCCAGAGATTGTCAATTGTCGATTGTCAGTTGTGAATGGTAAAAGAATGAACAGTAATATATATATTTGGCCACTTTTGGGTGTCTAAATATATTTTTGTCCTCATATTGACTTAAATATTTCTTGTTTTATTAATTAAAACTGATCACATCTATTTTTTTACTAAAATGTTTTGCTTGACAAGTGTGTTTTTGCAATGTTTCCCTCAAAATGTTTTATTTTCAAATGGAATAAGGGGGATATACGATTCCTGGGCATACAGAGTGAGGAGAGCTAACAGATGTCCTAACAAAGCGTGGTATCACAGCTACATCTCAAAAACTGGACTTCTTCTTTCTGTCACCCTGTCGTCTGCAGAGGGGCACAATGTCACTAAACAGGACCAGGCATGTTAATTTTCTTTTCTTTTTCTTTCTTTTTTTGTGGTTTTATTCGTACTATAGCAATAGAAATAAATCTACAGGTAGGTCCATATGTCCTCGGCCACTGGCTAAATGTTGTCATGTTAGCTGAAACAACACATTATAGCTTACAGGTATATAATAAATATAAGCTTAAAGTGCTTTCAAGCAAGGGTTTGAACAAAAAGATCCTATTCAACGTGTAGGAAGTGCAACCTTTTTTTATTCACAGCCTCCATTTTTTAAATATGCGTGTTTAAATATGCTTTGACAAATGAACATTTTCATATATAAATGGTTCTTTTTAATTCATTGTCAAGAATCCTTTGCATGAAAAGACTGCCTGAAGTCTAAGACCCATCACCCTACTATGGGTTGTCTCATTTGTGATGCTTTGACTTTAACTATCTGTATCTTCAGTTGCCCCTTGGCGACAAATAAAGTGTTCTGAATGAATCTTCTTTCTGTCTTTAGTTTAGTCCACAGCAAGAAAAATACAGCTCGATCTGGTTGAGATCAACTGACCGACACAGCCATTGCAGATTATCCCAGTTTAACCTTCAAAGAAGAATCAGCACAGACAGTATATCCCTACTCCACTACATAATTTATGCTTGAATCTATCTTCAGCCACACCCATGCCATCAGACTCCCTCCACTACGGTGAACAGATGGTTTAGTGAGCTTTGGATCATGAATCGTTCCAAGACTTCTCCAGACTCTTTTCTTTCTGTCATTTTGGTACAAGTTGATTCCAGCTTTTGGTCCGAAGAATTCTGTTCCAGAGCTGGTTCATTTTTAAATCTGGTCTTGTTATTCTTGATGCTTGTGAATGGTTTGCACATTGTGGTCAACCCTCTGAATGAGCTAACCAGTCTTTATCCGGACCAGTCTTGGATAAAGCTAAAGCGCCTCCTCATGTTCCTTAATTTTTATGGATCTTTGTTTTTTTGCAACCTAAGGATGGCCTGTTAACTTGAAATGTCGCACATTTGATCAACCGCAGACCTTTACCCTGCTTAACTGATGAAGAAATGATGAAGGCATACGCCACAACTGTTCATGAAACATCTTAAGTCAATTGCTTGTTTTCCCTTCAAAAGTGGAGGCTAAATATTAAAAAGATGCGATCCCTAAAGCCTTGTTACGACCCAGCTCAAGGGCCGCAACATAAAGTGGAGACACATGACAGAGAGTTAAATTCATTAAAAAGAAAAACGAAAAGGCAACGGGTGAGATATGATGGAGCCTCTGCAGCTGAACAGTGGCTGTCTAAGGCCTCTTCAACACGGCCCTTTATTCACATCTTCTCAGGTGTGGGCGGTTATGGTGATTACGCCAAAAACACTGGCACTGCCACTGCAAGGCCAGTGGAGGAGCAGTGGGGCGTTGACAAAGCCTCCCTCCAATTTGGATGTAAGAAGCTGAGAGGCTGCACTTTCGGGCGAAATTGGTTGTGGAACTGAAACCCTAGTATGGTAACAGTTAAAACAACTAAAGCCATTCCAGCCCTGTATTAGACTGGTGACCTGTCCAGGGTGTACCACGCCTGTCGTCCAACGACATCTGGGATAGGCTTCAACCCTCCAGAAGACAAGGGGTCACAGAAGATGAATGAATGAATTTTGAATCTAATTCCTTACTGATTTCACCGTAATTAATAGTCAATACACTTTAAATGAAATAATAAAATCCACATCAACAAATGTTGGGGAAAAGTATTAAATCAGTTTGACCAGACCGTAAAACAAAGTGTGCTTACCATCTTTCGTTTAGAGCTATGCATACTGACATCAAGTGACTGGTGCAGGTTGGTTTACAGGTAATTTAGAGAACTTTACTCCCATCCTATTACACATTAAAACATGTCTATGGAAGTGATGTCCAAAGGGCAACAGAGCGAACACCGTAAATAATGAGGAAAAGTGTGACTTAAAGGGGAATTACCATTTTTTACAACCTGGACCTTATTTCTGGCATAAAATACGGTCGTTTACTCACCCATATAACTTTGGCGTCATTTGGTGTCATTTGGAAGATATTTAGATCCAGCGGAGCGCTGCGTATATCCATATAGTGTGAGTGACTGGGGCACCGAAACGCAGCCTCTGAGTCTGTTATCATCATCCGAGGTCTGTAGATTTACCTACTAACCTCTGAACTGGATGATGTCACCTCTGAGTGCCATTTGCTACTGCTAGGTTTTTGCAACATGGCTGAATATTTTTCCGATTCTGAGGTTGTGGGCGATGACTTTGTTTATGTTAGACGTCGTTACCGTTTTGAGCCAGAGTATACGGATAAAGAGCTTGTTGAAAGGAGGATGTGGAGGCAGAGAGAAGAACAGCTGGCCAAAGAACAACAAACCACTGCACGTCCGCGAATAGATAACAGGTAACTCCAGACTCAACGGGGGATAGCACTAGCATATCATAACAAAATATTAGTGAAATGAACAAGATTCGCAGCAGATAATGCATTATTTAGAGGCTGCGTTTGGGTGCCCCAGTCACTCCCACTATATGGATACACGCAAATCTAAATATCTTAAGAATGACTCCAAATGACACCAAAGTTATATGAGTGAGTAAACGATCGTACTTTACGCCAGAAATAAGGTCCAGGTTGTAAAAAACTGTAGTTCCCCTTTAAAAGCCTACTTATGGAAAAACATGGAAATACAATCTTATATGTATATACTGTATATATTGATCCAATTGTTTTTGGTGAAAGTGTGATTTTCTCAACTTTAAATACATCAACATTCATCATCATTGTTTTTTTTTTTTGTTTTTTTTATTTATACTTATGAAATCAAGCAAAGGTCAATTTTTTAAATAAGTTTGCTCTTAAAATTAATTTCCTATCCGCGGATCTCCCTCCCCTCGCCCCACCTTGTTGATCCACAAATATGAAACATCATTGTTCCATTACGCATGCTGCATAAAAATGTATATATACAAGTGAAAGCTTTTGATTAACCTTACGGTACAGGCTATGCCACCTGGTGGTTTTAGCTCTATTAGACAGCATGAAGTCTGCACGGTGGGGTTGGTTATTTTCACAGCTCTTGTTGGTGGTGTCTTTGTCTCAAGCTGAGGAGCCAGTGTGCAGTCAGATAGGGGGCCCTGAGGATGCCCCGCTATCTAAACATGGAGACATCGTTTTGGGGGGAATCTTCTCCTTCCACAACAACTGGAACATCCGACAGGAAACCTACATGCACAAACCCCTGCCGCTACAATGCACCAGGTAAATGACACCATTAAGTGGGAACAATTGGGTATAATGTTTTATCTGTGCATTGTTTGCAATGGGGGGCATTGTTTGCAATGTAATATTTTCGACTCTCTGCTTCCAGTCTAAATTTCAGAGGTTTCCAGTTTGCCCAGGCTATGCTTTTTGCCATTGATGAGATTAATAACAGTTCAGACTTGCTACCAGGAATTTCTCTGGGTTATAAGCTCTATGATACTTGTGGCTCCATTGTCAGAAGCATACAAGTTGCACTTGCCTTGATTAATGGTAATGAAAATGTGTCTGCATCCTCTGGAGCACCATGTACCAAACCTGCACAAGTACAAGCCATAATAGGAGAAACCTCTTCTTCTCCCAGCAGGGCAATTGCAACTGTCATCGGACCATTTCATATCCCACTGGTGGGTATTATTGGTAAAATTTCATTTATATAGTTATTTTCTGTTGTTCAGAGCAAACGTGATCCATTTTACTGTACTGATATAATTTATTTTTCTATTTAAGATCAGCTACTTTGCCACATGTGCTTGTCTCAGTGACAAAACAAAGTACCCATCCTTCCTCAGAACAATACCCAGTGACTACTACCAGAGCAGAGCCCTGGCCCACTTGGTAAAACACTTTGGCTGGACCTGGGTTGGAGCTATAAGAAGCAATGATGCTTATGGCAATGATGGCATGGCTACATTCATAGAAACTGCAGAGCAGCTTGGCATCTGTCTGGAGTATTCTGTATCTGTCTTTAGAACAGATCCTCTGGAGAAAATACAAAAGATAGTTGACATTATCAGAATTTCAACCTCCAAAGTGATTGTTACATTCCTCTCTCCAAAGGATTTGACTGTTTTAATACATGAATTGTCCAACCAGAACTTGACTGGATACCAGTGGGTAGGTACTGAGGCCTGGATCTTTGATTCAAATACAGCAGCAATGGATAAGCATCATATCCTGGATGGTGCCATCGGCCTTTCCATTCCCAAAGCACATGTCACTGGAATGAGAGAGTTCATTTTGGATGTGAAGCCACTAAATTCATCTAGTAATGACATGTTTACAGAGTTCTGGGAGGCATTATTTAGCTGTAAGTTCAGTCAGTCAGAATCACCAGCAGAGGATCAGAGACAGTGTGCTGGAGACGAAGACCTGGCTGAAGTCCGTAACAGCTTCACTGATATGTCTCTCATGCCTATCTTTAACAATGTCTATAAAGGAGTGTATGCAGTGGCGCATGCACTTCACAGTATTCTCCGCTGTAATAAAACATGTGACAACAAGGTACAGCTAGATCCATCCACGGTGAGCTTAATACCACATTAGATTTAACTTAAGTAACATGAACAAGAATGATGGTTTAAATTCTGAAAAATATACCGTTGTAACATGTTCTTGAGGCAATAAGCCTGCAAAATATTTGCTAATAAGTAACTTAATTGTGAATTTCTTTCTTAGATTTTACAGCACATAAAAAATATTCGCTTCAAAACAAAGGAGGGAGATGAAGTTTACTTCAATGAAAATGGAGATCCAGCTGCAAAGTATGAGATTATAAACTGGCAGCCAAGAGAAAATGGCATGGTGAACTTCGTCACAGTTGGTCTTTATGATGCATCGTTACCTGCAGGCAAACAGCTGAATCTGCACAATGAGTTTTTAATCTGGGCCCAGAACTCGGAGCAGGTAAAGGCCACTGTAATTCCTAATTATTATATACTGTGAATGTTATGACTGTCTGTCCATCATACCATTTGTATTCAGTATGATAATAGAGGCTTGTTAACATCATTTCAAAGTGAATACCCATAATTTTTCGGTCCATGTAGGTGCCTGTGTCAGTTTGCAGTGAGATGTGTCCCCCAGGAACAAGCAAGGTTCTCCAGAAAGGAAAGCCTGTCTGCTGCTATGACTGTATAAGATGTGCAGAGGGAGAAATAAGCAACACAACAGGTTTAGTAATATTTAATGGAAGCACTTTCTACATATTTTTGTGTTCTAATTTCCAAAGCATGTTTTAAATAGGGTGTATAGAAAACATATATATAAATACAAAAAAAAAAATACATAATTACTGAATCATTGATCATGCAATGGTGTTTTCACACTTTTATTTCTCAGTTATCTGGAAATCATATTGTCTCAATTTCATTTGGTTGGAGTAGATGTGAACAAAAAAAAGCACAAAAAATGTATGAGACAAATTTACTCAGCAAGTCTAACATCAGTTTCAATGCTACTTTGCAGATTCTATCACCTGTGAAAGATGTCTCCCTGAATTCTGGTCAAATGAGAGAAGAGATGTCTGTATAAAGAAGGAGGCAGTGTTTCTATCATATGAAGAAATTATGGGAGCTCTCCTCACCACCGCATCTTTATTTGGAACGTGCATGACTGCTGTTGTAGCATTCATTTTCTTCAAATACAGGAAAACTCCTATCGTCAGAGCCAACAACTCTGAGCTGAGCTTCCTGCTGCTCTTCTCCTTGACTCTGTGCTTCCTGTGTTCTCTGACCTTCATTGGCCGGCCCTCTGAGTGGTCCTGCATGCTGCGACACACAGCGTTTGGCATCACCTTTGTCCTCTGTATCTCTTGTGTTCTGGGGAAAACAATGGTGGTGTTAATGGCCTTCAGGGCTACACTTCCAGGTAGTAATGTGATGAAATGGTTTGGGCCTGCACAGCAGAGACTCAGTGTTCTGGGTTTCACTCTGATACAAGTTATCATATGTGTCCTCTGGTTATCAATTTCTCCTCCTTTCCCATTCAAGAATTTTAAACAATTCAAAGATAAAATCATCTTAGAGTGTGCTCTGGGCTCAGCTGTAGGCTTCTGGGCTGTCCTTGGGTACATAGCTCTGCTGGCCATGTTATGTTTTATTTTTGCTTTTCTGGCTCGGAAACTGCCTGATAACTTCAACGAAGCCAAATTCATCACCTTCAGCATGCTGATATTCTGTGCAGTGTGGATCACTTTTATCCCGGCGTATGTCAGCTCTCCTGGGAAGTTCAGCGTCGCTGTAGAAATATTCGCTATCCTGGCCTCCAGTTTTGGACTCCTAGTTTGTATTTTTTTCCCAAAATGTTACGTCATCTTACTGAAACCAGAGAAGAATACAAAGAAGGGTATGATGGGGAAGGGAGCGCCAAAATGATGCTGAAAACTTAAGACACTGTGGTCATCATAATTTTCCCATACCAACCCGTACTCTCAAGTGATCACATATACTGTAAATGTATTGCTTCCATATTTTTCCAACTGTCATTTGCCAACTAATGGAAAGGGCAGAATTTATTAAAATATGCATTCAGCACTTCAGCGTGACTTCCTACGTCACGAATAGTGCAACTTTAGCTACAGCAACATGACATCTGTTACAGAAAATTATGCACACATGCACGCATGCAGCACATATTTTGACAAGTTTAAATAGAGGAAACCATTCATTAATGCCGAGGTTAAGACAGTTGCGATAAACTGAGTTAAAGAACAGTAGCTTTTGGAGATGGATGTGATTTTTGGATTGAGAGAGCCAGGGTAGATAAACCTTGGAAGTGGGGCCTTTAAAGTCTGTTTTTGTTTTGTTTTTTACCGTGGTGCAGATGAAATTGTATTGCTTGATTAAATCACAAACTTAAGGAAATCTGTCAAATGATTACTGAAGTGACAGAAATAGATAATAATCCAAAGTATATCAGCTCTCTGTTAAAGGACCATTTTATCAGACAAAGGTACTGCCCATGTCAGAGGCCTAAAGTGTGGACGAAGCTATAAGAGAAACTGATTTGTTCCGTGCCCAGAGATTGTCAATTGTCAATTGTCAGTTGTGAATGGTTAAAGAATGAACAGTAATATATATTTATAGCCACTTTTGGGTGTCTAAATATATTTTTGTCCTCATATTGACTTAAATTTTTCTTGTTTTATTAATTAAAACTGATCACATCTATTTTTTTACTAAAATATTTTGCTTGACAAGTGTGTTTTTGCAATGTTTCCCTTACAATTTTTTATTTTCAAATGGAATAAGGGGGATATACAAATCCTGGGCATACAGAGTGAGGAGAGCTAACAGATGTCCTAACAAAGTGTGGTATCACAGCTACATCTCAAAAACTGGACTTCTTCTTTTGTCACCCTGTCGTCTGTAGAGGGACACAATGTGACTAAACAGGACCAAGCATTTTATTTTTATTTATTTATTTATTTTTTGTGGTTTTATTAATACTATGGCAGAGGTCTTCAACAGGGGGTCCGTGACCCCTAGGGGGTCCGCGGAGGTACTGCAGGGGGGTCGTGAAATTTTTTTTTTCATAAATTTAAATGTCTTTAAATACACATTTGCATAAGTAGGGGGTCTCCGCTCCATCTCTTCATCAGTTTGGGGGTCCTTGGCCTGGGAAACGTTGAAGACCCCTGTACTATGGCAATAGCAATAAATCTACAGGTAGGTCCATATGTCCTCGGCCACTGGCTAAATGTTTTCATGTTAGCTGAAACAACACATCGCTTACAGTTATATCATATATATGAGCTTAAAGTGCTTTCATTCAAGGGTTTGAACAGAAAGATCCTATTCAACGTGTAGGAAGTGCAACCGTTTTTTATTCACAGCCTCCAGGTTTCACGTGTTTAAACATGCTTTGACAAATGAACATTTTCATATGGTTCTTTTTAATACATTGTCAAGAATCCTTTGCATGAAAAGACTGCCTGAAGTCTAAGACCCATCACCCTACTATGGGTTGTCTCATTTGTGATGCTTTGACTTTAACTATCTGTATCTTCAGTTGCCCCTTGGCGACAAATAAAGTGTTCTGAATGAATCTTCTTTCTGTCTTTGTTTTGTGCACAGCGAGAGAAATACAGCTCGATCTGGTTGTGATCAACTGACCGACACAGCCATTGCAGATTATCCCAGTTTAACCTTCAAAGAAGAATCAGCACAGACAGTATATCCCTACCCCGCTACATAATTTATGCTTGAATCTATCTTCAGCCACACCCATGCCATCAGAATCCCTCCACTACGGTGAACAGATGGTTTTGTGAGCTTTGGATCATGAATTGTTCCAAGACTTCTCCAGACTCTTTTCTTTCTGTCATTTTGGTACAAGTTGATTCCAGCTTTTGGTCCGAAGAATTCTGTTCCAGAGCTGGTTCATTTTTAAATCTGGTTTTGTTATTCTTGATGCTTGTGAATGGTTTGCACATTGTGGTCAACGCTCTGAATGAGCTAACCAGTCTTTATCCAGACCAGTCTTGGATAAAGCTAAAGCGCCTCCTCATGTTCCTTCATTTTTATGGATCTTTGTTTTTTTGCAGCCTAAGGATGGCCTGTTAACTTGAAACGTCGCACATTTGATCAACCGCAGACCTTTACCCTGCTTAACTGATGAAGAAATGATGAAGGCATACGCCACAACTGTTCATGAAACATCTTAAGTCAATTACTTGTTTTCCCTTCAAAAGTGGAGGCTACGTATTAAAAAGCTGCGATCCCTAAAGCCTTGTTACGACCCAGCTCGAGGGCCGCAACATAAAGTGGAGACACATGAGAGAGTTAAATTCATTAAAAAGAAAAACGAAAAGGCAACAGGTGAGATATGATGGAGCCTCTGCAGCTGAACAGTGGCTGTCTAAGGCCTCTTCAACACGGCCCTTTATTCACATCTTCTCAGGTGTGGGCGGTTATGGTGATTACGCCAAAAACACTGGCACTGCCACTGCAAGGCCAGTGGAGGAGCAGTGGGGCGTTGACAAAGCCTTCCTCCAATTTGGATGTAAGAAGCTGAGAGGCTGCACTTCAGGCCGTAATTGGTTGTGGAACTGAGGCCACGTTTACACGTACGGAAACGATCTTTTCCCTCTTCGTTTTCGATGGCATCGTTTCAAGATATATCCGCGTCCACACAGATCCGTTTCAGTACGACTGAAAACGCTACTTCATATTCCAGGCTTATAGGTGCCGCTGTTTCACTTTCAGAAATTCACCAAAAACGGAGAGGAAGAGGCGGAGCAAGCGCACAAAGCTTGAGCGCTGTTTACAAATCGGCTTTAGAAGAAAACAAACTCAAGGAGAAATGATATTTTGCCCTGGTAACCCTAATAGGCTCAATATCTTCTCCAGCAGGAACACGAGCATGTAGTCCGCCATTGTTGTTGATGTTGTTATGAGACGTATCGCGGGATATAAGTGGTGGAAGGCTCGAGGGGTGTGGCGATGACATCATCGTTTTCTCCGAACCCCGTTTCTCCCAGTTGACACGGCAGCACATAACCGGCGTTATCAGAAATCTCCACTTTGGCCGGAGTTTTTAGAAATAATCGTTTTCTGTGACAAAAACGGGGTTTTCGTGTAAATGAGAGGCCAAACCGCAGGGAAATATCTGCGTTTTCCCTTCGTGTAAACGGGGCCTGAAACCCTGGTGTGGTAACAGTTAAAATAACTAAAGTCATCTGTTGAAAAACTGCAAGGAACATTGAGAATAAGTTCATAATGGCATACATTTACTAGGACATCTCCAACAGCATAGGCAGAATACCAAGCTGTAGCCACTCAGTCTGATGTGCACAGTTGTGTACATACGTTACGCACACTGTTGTATGTTATGGCGATGCATTTGCGACAAATATTGCGTTTTTCCAGTGGACAAACTCACCAACCAAAAAGATAACGTGAGATAAAGACTAAGTTAACTATTTTCAGCCAGAGACTCATTTCCAGCCCTGTGTTAGACTAGTGACCTGTCCAGGGTGTACCACGCCTGTCGCCCAATGACAGCTGGGATAGGCTCCAACCCTCCAGAGGACAAGCGGTTACAGAATATGAATGAATGAGTTTTGAATCTAATTCCTTACTGATTTCACCATAATTAATAGTCAATACACTTTAAATGAAATAGGTTGTGGTTGTGTATACAGATGAGGAGCTCATTAAAAGAAGGATGTGGAGGCAGAGAGAAGAACAGCTGGCAAAAGAACAACAAACCGCTGCTTGTCCGTGAATAGACAACAGGTAACTCCAGACTCAACAGGGAATTTCACTAGCGTATCATAACAAAATATTGGTGAAATGAATGAGTTTTGCGGCAGATAATGTGTTATTTAGAGGCTGCGTTTGGGTGCCCCAGTCACTCCCACTATATTATAGATATATGAGTGAGTAAACGATCGTATTTTACGCCAGAAATAAGGTCCAGGTTGTAAAAAACAGCAATTCCCCTTTAATAGCCTACTTATGGAAAAACATGGAAAACCAATCTTATACGTATATATATACTGTACATATTGATCCAATTGTTTTTGGTGAAAGTGAGATTTTCTCAACTTTAAATATATCAACATTCATCTTCATTAGTTTTTTTCATTTATGATCATGAAATCAAGCAAAGGTTAATTTTTTAAATAAGTTTGCTCCTAAAATGAATTTCCGATCTGTGGATCACCCTCCCCTCGCCCCACCTTCTTGATCCACAAACATGAAACATCATTGTTCCATTACGCATGCTGCATAAAAATGTATATATACAAGTGTAAGCTTTTGATTAACCTTGCGGTACAGGCTATGCCACCTGGTGGTTTTAGCTGTTGGACAGCATGAAGTCTGCATGGTGGGGTTGGTTATTTTTACAGCCCTTGTTGGTGGTGTCTTTGTCTCAAGCTGAGGAGCCAGTGTGCAGGCAGATAGGGGACCCTGAGGATGCCCCGTTATCTAAACATGGGGACATTGTTTTGGGGGGAATCTTCTACTTCCACAACAACTGGAACATCCGACAGGAAACCTACATGCACAAACCCTTGCCGCTACAATGCACCAGGTAAATGAAACCATTAAGTGAGAACAATTGGGTATAATGTTTTATCTGTGCATTGTTTGCAATGTAATATTTTCAACTCTCTGCTTCCAGTCTAAATTTCAGAGGTTTCCAGTTTGCCCAGGCTATGCTTTTTGCCATTGATGAGATTAATAACAGTTCAGACTTGCTACCAGGAATTTCTCTGGGTTATAAGCTCTATGATACTTGTGGCTCCATTGTCAGAAGCATACAAGTTGCACTTGCCTTGATTAATGGTAATGAAAATGTGTCTGCATCCTCTGGAGCACCATGTACTAAACCTTCACAAGTACAAGCCATAATAGGAGAAACCTCTTCTTCTCCTAGCAGGGCAATTGCAACTGTCATCGGACCATTTCATATCCCACTGGTGGGTATTATTGGTAATATTTCATAGTTCATAGTTATTTTCTGTTGTTCAGAGCAAACGTGATCCATTTTACTGTACTGATATAATTTATTTTTCTATTTAAGATCAGCTACTTTGCCACATGTGCTTGTCTCAGTGACAAAACAAAGTACCCATCCTTCCTCAGAACAATACCCAGTGACTACTACCAGAGCAGAGCCCTGGCCCACTTGGTAAAACACTTTGGCTGGACCTGGGTTGGAGCTATAAGAAGCAATGATGCTTATGGCAATGATGGCATGGCTACATTCATAGAAACTGCAGAGCAGCTTGGCATCTGTCTGGAGTATTCTGTATCTTTCTTTAGAACAGATCCTCTGGAGAAAATACAAAAGATAGTTGACATTATCAGAATTTCAACCTCCAAGGTGATTGTTACATTCCTCTCTCCAAAGGATTTGACTGTTCTAATACATGAATTGTCCAACCAGAACTTGACTGGATACCAGTGGGTAGGTACTGAGGCCTGGATCTTTGATTCAAATACAGCAGCAATGGCTAAGCATCATATCCTGGATGGTGCCATCGGCCTTTCCATCCCCAAAGCACATGTCACTGGAATGAGAGAGTTCATTTTGGATGTGAAGCCACTAAATTCATCTAGTAATGACATGTTTACAGAGTTCTGGGAGGCATTATTTAGCTGTAAGTTCAGTCAGTCAGAATCACCAGCAGAGGATCAGAGACAGTGTGCTGGAGACGAAGACCTGGCTGAAGTCCGTAACAGCTTCACTGATATGTCTCTCATGCCCATCTTTAACAATGTCTATAAAGGAGTGTATGCAGTGGCCCATGCACTTCACAGTATTCTCCGCTGTAATCAAACATGTGACATCAAGGTACAGCTAGATCCATCCACGGTGAGCTTAATACCACATTAGATTTAACTTAAGTAACATGAACAAGAATGATGGTTTAAATTCTGAAAAATATACCGTTGTAACATGTTCTTGAGGCAATAAGCCTGCAAAATATTTGCTAATAAGTAACTTAATTGTGACTTTCTTTCTTAGATTTTACAGAGCATAAAAAATATTCGCTTCAAAACAAAGGAGGGAGATGAAGTTTACTTCAATGAAAATGGAGATCCAGCTGCAAAGTATGAAATTATAAACTGGCAGCCAAGAGAAAATGGCATTGTGAACTTTGTCACAGTTGGTCTTTATGATGCATCGTTACCTGCAGGCAAACAACTGAATCTGCACAATGAGTTTTTAATTTGGGCCCAGAACTCGGAGCAGGTAAAGGCCACTGTAATTCCTAATTATTATATACTGTGAATGTTATGACTGTCTGTCCATCATACCATTTGTATTCAGTATGATAATAGAGGCTTGCTAACATCATTTCAAAGTGAATACCCATAATTTTTCTGTCCATGCAGGTGCCTGTGTCAGTTTGCAGTGAGAAGTGTCCCCCGGGAACAAGCAAGGTTCTTCAGAAAGGAAAGCCTGTCTGCTGCTATGACTGTATAAGATGTGCAGAGGGAGAAATAAGCAACACAACAGGTTTAGTGATATTTAATGGAAGCACTTGACACATATTGAGGTTAACAAAGTTAACTTTTTAAAAAGAACATATTTTTGTGTTCTAATTTCCAAAGCATGGTTTAAATAGGGTGCATAGAAAACAAAAATATATGTATAAATATGTAAGAAAATTTACATATTTACTGAATCATTAATGATCATGCAATGGAGTTTTCACACTGCTATTACGTAATTATGTGGAAATCATATTGTCTCGATTACATTTGGTTGGAGTAGATGCGAACAAAAAAACAAAAAAATGTATGAGAAAAATTTACTCAGCAAGTTTAATATCAATTTCAATGCTACTTTGCAGATTCTATCACCTGTGAAAGATGTCTCCCTGAATTCTGGTCAAATGAGAGAAGAGATGTCTGTATAAAGAAGGAGGCAGTGTTTCTATCATATGAAGAAATTATGGGAGCTCTGCTCACCACCGCATCTTTATTTGGAACGTGCACGACGGCTGTTGTAGCATTCATTTTCTTCAGATACAGGAAAACTCCCATCGTCAGAGCCAACAACTCTGAGCTGAGCTTCCTGCTGCTCTTCTCCTTGACTCTGTGCTTCCTGTGCTCTCTGACCTTCATCGGCCGGCCCTCTGAGTGGTCCTGCATGCTGCGACACACAGCGTTTGGCATCACCTTCGTCCTCTGTATCTCTTGTGTTCTGGGGAAAACAATGGTGGTGTTAATGGCCTTCAGGGCTACACTTCCAGGCAGTAACGTGATGAAATGGTTTGGGCCTGCACAGCAGAGACTCAGTGTTCTGGGTTTTACTCTGATACAAGTTATCATATGTGTCCTCTGGTTATCAATTTCTCCTCCTTTCCCATTCAAGAATTTTAAACAATTCAAAGATAAAATCATCTTAGAGTGCGCTCTGGGCTCAGCTGTAGGCTTCTGGGCTGTTCTTGGGTACATAGCTCTGCTGGCCATGTTGTGTTTTATTTTTGCTTTTCTGGCTCGGAAACTGCCTGATAACTTCAACGAAGCCAAATTCATCACCTTCAGCATGCTGATATTCTGTGCAGTGTGGATCACTTTTATCCCAGCGTATGTCAGCTCTCCTGGGAAGTTCAGTGTTGCTGTAGAAATATTCGCTATCCTGGCCTCCAGTTTTGGACTCCTAGTTTGTATTTTCTTCCCCAAATGTTACGTCATCTTACTGAAACCAGAGAAGAATACAAAGAAGAGTATGATGGGGAAGGGGGCACCAAAATGATTCTGAACATTTTAAATAAATTGGAGGCATAATGCAAAATCACACAATAATATGTCAAATATATGCGTACCAATACTAATAGTCTCAAGACGCTTTATAGAGCTCAGAGCCTGTAACCCTCGAAGCAAGCACTAAGACGCTAGAGGAAAACTTGAACAGAACCCAGCTCATATGACGGACCCATCAGTGTGCGGCTGGGTAGAGAGAAAATAGAGGAAGGTGGAATAGCAAAGAAAACAGAAGGAAATGAGTGGAAGAGCAAAGTGACCAAACAGATAAATCTATACATGCATCTGCATAAAGCAGACATGATGTATGTGTGCATTACACAAACAAGAGTTTGTATGATGTACAAAAGGAGATTGATAATGGACAAAAGGAATGCATACAGCCAGAATTCAAAGTATTATGTGGAAAAGCTTAGTGGGTATACGGCGTGCTCATTAAGTTACTGTTATTAGAATGATCAAGAGCACAGAGCCAGAAAACCACTTGGTGACACTAGTAGTTACATAAAAGGTGAGCAGACAATGTCTTGATATACAAGGTATAATAGATAGATCATAGAACATTTAAACTATATAAGAAAAGAAAAAGAAACTATCTTAACTTGTGTAGAAACATCTAAACTAACATGTTCTCCTCAAATAAATAAGCGTCTTTTCTGTCTTTAGAGAAGTTGGTGAACTACACCTTTGGTTACTCTACTCTGTGTTTGTGACTGAGACAGGCCCTGCAGGCAAGACAAAAGATCGCCAAGATCAACTCCAAAAGCTGCTCTTCTAACAGTGGTTAGAAGGTTATCTATCCATGGTTGTTGGTGGAATCATGAACTCTGAAGAAATTATGATGAATTTATTAAAATAATAGTGACGCTACAGAAGGGGACACTAATTCATGCATGTCAGTTGTCTCAATATTTTGCCTTAAGTGTGGCTTACACCTCTGTGGGACATAGACAGTGTAACCTACGCATGTAGCCTACGCCGGTGTGAGCCGTTTGTACGTGTGCGCTCGTCAATCTGGCTTGTTGCGTAAAAACACCACCCAAACACTAGGCAGCGATGTGTCCTTTTTACCAGTCGGGTTAATTTTTGTTTCTAGTTCCTGGTTCACTTTCAGCAATGGCGACTGAAACTTTCGCCAGATATGACGAGTCATACAAATGTTTAACCTTTTCTCTATGTGCTCCATCTTTATTGATCAAAAACAATCACTTTGAAAATTGCAGAGATGGAGGAGCAGGCGTACATAGTAAAGCGGAAATATCCTAATAGTAATCCGACATTAGAATGGCCATCTCAGAGTTATGCCATAAATACCATTGAGCATCTGTTGGGTGTCCGAGAGAAAAATAAATGTCATCTTCTCAGCGCTACAATATGGATGACATTATACTGCCTGAAACATTCATCTCATTAAAATGCCATGCCCAGATCTGCAAGCTAAATGATGGCAAAGTGAATAGTAAAACACAGTTATTATGATCTTCCATGAAGTCACTTTTGGGTGTCCAAAAACATTTTTTGTGCTCATATGTAGATTTATGGTTTTGTCTTTGTATTTAAAATTGAGCTAATAAAGTGCAATTTGCTTTGACATGATGTCTGTGGATATTCTCAGTCATACAGGTTTATCGAGAAAGCTAAAGACAATGGCAAGTGGACTTGTTTTCCAAAAGAGGCCTCTCTAAAATAGGGAGCTAGACTTAAAAACCCTTTTAAAATCTTGAGTCTGGAGAGTTTTTGGCCATTAATGTGTCATTTCAGAAGTGCTCACCATGAAAAAAGCCGTACCACATATACCCAAAAGGTTAATCTGAGCAATATCATATAAGTGTAGGTGAGTACTGGGTCATTAACAGTCCCATTTTGTGAGTTTCAAGTGGGGTCCACCCACAGATGTTCAGAATAAAAAGCCAAACTCCCACCAGTCATTTTGTACTGAAAAAACTCAAATAAGACCTTTTTTTTAAGCTTTAGCCATGCCATTCATACATTTAAAAGTTTGACATTGGTGTCCAGTTACTTTTGGAGGACACTGTATGTGTGGGTCATGGTCTGTGACAATCCTGGGACATACAGACCGCCTTTGATTCATAAAGATGAAGCAACGTGTAAAAAGGCTGAGTGAGATGAGCAGCTGTGGAAACACATCAACAATACAATCTCAGAAACAATGTTCTTCCATTGTCTTGGTGTCTGTGGAGTAGCACAATGTGGATACACTGCATGGTTGCAGCAGCTGCAACCATGTTAGGATTAAATTAGCACCATGGCAATACAAATAAACGACACAATGCCACCAATCTAGCGGCGTTCTAGTCTTAATTGTGCATCCTACTCATGTGGGAAATGGTTACATCATGTTGTTGTGACAGGAATCAAAGAAGGAACTCTGAAAACCTTCAAAGTTGTAAAGAAGGCTGTAATACATACTCTCAGTTTGTTGTGGTAGAAGTGCATGTTTTATAGGCGGTTTAGGCTTCTGCGTCAATTTGACGGCATAGCTACGGCAACAGTGCAGAGCATGCGCAGACCCTAACGCCGTAGCCTGAGTGATTGGTCCTCTTGGTAGTAGCGTGTTGCTGCTTTAGTATTTCCGTCTGCTTCTCCATCTCCGCAATTGTCGAATTGATTGTTTTGGATCAATAAAGATGGAACACACAGAGGAAGGGTTAACTGAGGTGGTTCGACGCTACAAGCATTTACACGACTCGTATACAGTGAAATTTCACTTCCTGTCGCAGGAAGTAGAAAGTGAAGCAGGAAGTAGAAACTAAAATTAACCTGACTGGAAAAAAGACAGCGCCAACTAGTGTGCGGGTGGCGTTTTTACAGACCAAACCAAACTGAGGAGCGTATAAATGGCTTGCACTGGTGTAGGCCACGTGCGTAGGTTACGGCGTCTAGTCCCGGAGAGGTATAAACCGTGCTTTAGAGTAAACGAAAACATAGCTATAGACATAACACAGCTAATATTGCTCCATTTTCACTGATCCAGTCATTAAGCTGCTCTTTGCAAGGTCCTGTTATCAGGTAAATAGTGGCCCCCAAGTGGCCAAAATAAATCTTAGTAATTCACTGACTTTAATGGTGCTAAATTCTTCTCTAAGAAGTGCATAAAATTACAGATTTTAATAACTTTACATACGTCAAGCTCCATCTTCCCTATCATTCTGCATTTATCGGTATAAATTCAAGCATGGGTTGAATTTTGAAATAGTGATCTTAAAACTCATTTCCTATCTGGGCACGTCCCTCCTCCCCGCCCCACCTTGTTGATCCACAAAGATGAAACATGACTTTTCTATTACGTATGCATGCTCCAAAATGTACATATACCACTGCAAGCTTTTGATTAACCATAAGGGTACATGTGATGCCACCCAGTGGTGTATCTCTTTCAGACAGTATGTCGTCCATACAGAGTTTGCCACAGCAGGGTTGGGTACTTTTACAGATTGTCTTGGTGGTGTGTGTGTCTCATGCTGAGGAGCCGGTGTGCAGGCAGATAGGGGATCCTGAGATCCCTCAGCTATCAAAGGATGGGGACATTGTACTGGGGGCAATCTTCTCTTTTCACACCAGCTGGAAAAACCGACAGGAAACCTACATGCACAAACCCCTGCCACTGGAATGCACCAGGTAAATTACGCTGATTGCGGAAAACTTTCAAACTCGAGCACAACTATTTGTATTGGCATATTTGTGTTTCAAGGACAAATTGTTTGCAATGTAATCTGTACAACTTTGCTTCTAGTTTAAATTTCAGAGACTTCCAGTTTGCCCAGGCTATGCTTTTTGCCATTGAGGAGATTAATAACAGTTCAGACATACTACCAGGCATCTCTCTGGGTTATAAGCTCTATGATACCTGTGGCTCCATTGCCAGAAGTGTAAAAGTCGCACTGGCTTTGGTTAATGGCAATGAAAACGTGTCTCAACCCTCTGAGGCACCATGTACCAAACCTGCACAAGTACAGGCCATAATGGGAGAAACCTCTTCCTCTCCTAGCAGGGCAATTGCAACTGTCATCGGACCATTTAATATCCCCTTGGTGGGTATAATTGGTAAAAGTTAAACTATATTTGTAAAAATAATACGTTTTTGTTTTTCACGCAAATGTCACTGCATAAATATTTGATTTTACATCTTAGTCTAGGGACATAATTTGTTTATTTTTTCCTTTTAGATCAGCCACTTTGCCACATGTGCTTGTCTCAGTGACAAAACTAAGTATCCATCCTTCCTCAGAACAATACCCAGTGACTACTACCAGAGCAGAGCCCTGGCCCACTTGGTAAAACACTTTGGCTGGACCTGGGTTGGAGCTATTAGAACTAATGATGATTATGGGAATAATGGCATGGCTACATTCATAGAAACTGCACAGCAGCTTGACATCTGTCTGGAGTATTCTGTAGCTTTCTTTAGAACAGATCCTGCAGATAAAATACAAAGTATAATTGACATTATAAAGGCTTCAACCTCCAAGGTGATTGTTGCATTTCTCTCCCCCATGGACTTGAATTTGCTATTACATGAGTTTTACTACCACAACTTGACTGGGTATCAGTGGGTAGGTACCGAGGGATGGATATTTGATTCCCAAACTGCTGCACTGGATAGGTATCATATCCTGGACGGTGCCATTGGCCTTTCCATCCCCAAAGCACATGTCACTGGAATGAAAGAGTTCATTTTGGACGTGAAGCCGCTAAATTCATCGAGCAATGAAATGTTTGTTGGGTTCTGGGAGGCATTGTTTAGCTGTAAGTTCGGTCAGTCAGAATCACCAGCAGAGGATCAGAGACAATGTACTGGAGACGAAGACCTGACTGGAATGCATAACGGCTTCACTGATATGTCTCTCATGCCTATCTTTAACAATGTCTACAAAGGAGTGTATGCAGTGGCCCATGCACTTCACAGTATTCTCCGCTGTAATCAAACATGTGACAACAAGGTGCAGTTAGATCCATCCACGGTGAGCTTAAATTGTCATTTTTATTGTAAGTAAGTCGTATTAACTTTTAAAATTGTTTAAGATATTCTTTCACCTTGTATTTCTATTTTCCTTAAGCCAACAAGTTTGATAAATGCGTAACTGACATTATACCTATCCTCTAAGATTTTGCAGCGCATAAAAAAGATTCGGTTCACAACAAAGGAGGAAGAGGAGGTTTACTTTAATGAGAATGGAGATCCTGCAGCAAAGTACGAAATCATAAACTGGCAGCCGAGAGATGACGGCAATGTCGATTTCGTCACAGTGGGTCTTCATGATTCGTCTCTACCTGCAGACAAACAGCTGAATCTGCAAAATAATTCTATAATTTGGGCCCGAAACTCACAGCAGGTATAGACCACTTTACTTATACATCACTTCAGATTGTTTAATAAGTGTCTCTTTTCATCCATAGTGATGCTGTCCCCCACAGGTGCCTGTGTCAGTTTGCAGTGAGACGTGTCCCCCAGGAACACACAAGGTTCTCCAGAAAGGAAAGCCTGTCTGCTGCTATGACTGTATAAGATGTGCAGAGGGAGAAATAAGCAACGCTACAGGTTTAGTGATATTTGATGGAATGCTCCTGAACTTAGTTATATCATAAAGGAAAGCTGCAGAAATAACAGATTTTTGCATTCCAATTCCCACCACAGGGAATGAACTGCAAGTGTATAAATGTATAATTGTTTCAGCTCCAGATGTATTGAGGGTAAATAAAAGGCAGAAAATATATGTGCATATATATGTACATACAGTAAGGTCCATATGTGTTAGGGTTAGGGTTAGGGCACAAACACATGCCAATATTCACATCCCAATTGGAGGGACATTTTAACATTTGCAACCATTTTCATATACAGTCCTCTACTTACAGGGGCTCAATTGGAAAAATAAACCTAATCATAAATAAAATGTTGACTTTTAATACTTCGTTAGGACCCTTTGCATGAACCTATGGCCATCCCCCCAAAAAATGTGTTTCCTCCTTTGTGATTCTTTGCCAGGCCTTTTTCTGCAGCTGCCTTCATGAGGCTGCAATAGACAGTAATGACCCAGTGACTTACGGTAACTCAACTGGATGTTCTGAAGGGGTTTTTCTTTGTCGTGGGAAGTATCCTGAGACCATCCGCCACCCACTACTTTTTCCAGTAGATGTCCAGGCCTTGTTAATCTGTTTTTTTGCCCACTCTTGTTTTGTCTTTGCCGCATGTTACATTTACAGTGAGAACTCCCTTGAGCACATGTGGCTCAAAGGTTCACAGCTTCGGTTTCCAAATGCAAATGCTGCACACATAAACCCGAGACCTTCTTACCTGTTAAATTCGTGAATAAATAATAAAATAATATCATAAATTTGTCAAAATAATAATAATAAAACACCTTTTAGTCACTTGTCCAATCACATTTGAGTCCAAGAAAATAGGGGACTTTGTGTTATAATTGTTGTAATTCCTGTATCGCTCCTCTAATTTGGATATGAATGTGAAATAAAATTAAAGCTGAGTTCATGTTCATTATTGAACTGTAACTTGAATGTGTTTCGACAGATAATGTAAAACCTCTGTTCAAAAACCATGTTCAAACATATATGGACTTCAGCGTACAACAGTGATTAATGGTTATGCAACGTTGAGTTCTCATATTTGTTATCCATCTGCACCCTGGTGATCTGGCAATGAGGATTTTTCACACTGTTATCAGTTCATTATCTAGAGATCATGTTGTCTTAGTTTCATATGAATGGAATAGATGAAGACAGCCAAGAAATGCATGAAAAAAAATTTACTCATGATGTCTAACATGTCCTTTAATGCTCCTTTGCAGATTCTATCACCTGTGAAAGATGTCTCCCTGAGTTCTGGTCAAATGAGAGAAGAGATGCCTGTATAAAGAAGGAGGCGGTGTTTCTATCATATGAAGAAATTATGGGAGCTCTGCTCACTGCTGCATCTTTATTTGGAACATTCATGACAGCTATTGTAGCATTCATTTTCTTCAGATACAGAAAATCTCCTATCGTCAGAGCCAACAACTCTGAGCTGAGCTTCCTGCTGCTGTTGTCCTTGACTCTGTGTTTCCTGTGTTCTCTGACCTTCATCGGCCGGCCCTCTGAGTGGTCCTGCATGCTGCGACACACAGCGTTTGGCATCACCTTTGTCCTCTGTATCTCTTGTGTTCTGGGGAAAACAATGGTGGTGTTAATGGCCTTCAAGGCTACACTTCCAGGTAGTAATGTGATGAAATGGTTTGGGCCTGCACAGCAGAGACTCAGTGTTCTGGGATTCACTCTGATACAAGTTATCATATGTGTCCTCTGGTTATCAATTTCTCCTCCTTTTCCATTCAAGAATTTTAAACAATTCAAAGATAAAATCATCTTAGAGTGTGCCCTGGGCTCAGCTGTAGGCTTCTGGGCTGTCCTTGGGTACGTAGGACTTCTGGCCGTGTTGTGTTTTATTTTTGCTTTTCTGGCTCGGAAACTGCCTGATAACTTCAACGAAGCCAAATTCATCACCTTCAGCATGCTGATATTCTGTGCAGTGTGGATCACTTTTATCCCGGCGTATGTCAGCTCTCCTGGGAAGTTCAGCGTCGCCGTAGAAATATTCGCTATCCTGGCCTCCAGTTTCGGACTGCTGTTTTGTATATTCATCCCAAAATGTTACGTCATCTTACTGAAACCAGAGAAGAATACGAAAAAGCACATGATGGGGAAGGGGGCACTAAAGTAATTTAGAAAACTGAAAGACATGCGGTGGTATTTTAATGTCATCTTCATATAAAGAATATATACAATTAAAATGCTGATCTGTTTTGTACTACTATATTGTATTTTCTCTGTAAAATCTTTTCATGTGGCAAAGCACATTAATACTTTACAAGACACAACTGTAATTAAGTCATATAAATGCACAAATGTCTGTGATTTGTCTACTGTCTACTGAAAGAATAAAAACACACTTTCACAGAGAAAAACATGTTTGACTCAACTTGTTTGGTTTGCTCCCCTGAGACCGAGTTCAGCCATGACAGCTTCCCTCCCTGTTGTTGAACACCTATAAAGCCGCGCAGTGAGACGTGGAGCTGGTTGGCC
Organism: Chelon labrosus; assembly: GCF_963514085.1. Classification (NCBI taxonomy): domain Eukaryota; kingdom Metazoa; phylum Chordata; class Actinopteri; order Mugiliformes; family Mugilidae; genus Chelon; species Chelon labrosus. The sequence continues at coordinate 19,450,294 of NC_140346.1, forward strand.
TTTGCCTTGAGAGCAGAACGGAGGAGAGCTATGCCATTAATGAAGCTCATCCTCTTGGTTCTACTAACGGGGAAGGGGGACTCTGTGTGCCGCCTGCAAGGCACGGTGCAACCACCAGAACTAACCCAGGATGGTGACCTGGTTATCGGAGGCATTTTTTCATTTCGCACAGGGCAGGATTATGTAACTAACTCATTTCAGACAAAGCCAGAATTCAGAAAATGCAACAAGTATGTATTGCTAGGCCTGTTATATATTGTACTTTTATATATGAACCTATGTATATTTTGCTCTGTACTTTGGACGGTTTGGACAAACTGAACTAAATGTATTAATTCGTTCTACTTTTCACTACATAGCTTCAATTTCAGAGAATTCAAATTTGCTCAAGCGATGATCTTCGCCATAAATGAGATCAACAAAGATCCCCAAATGCTGCCTAATGTCAAACTTGGCTACAAGATTTATGATAACTGTGGGACCATGGACATACTGAGAGCCGCGCTGGCGCTGGTGAGCGGAGTGAAGGGAGAAATCAGGGATGGCAACTGCACTAAAACTGAGACAGTGCAAGCCATCCTGGGGCATTCAGGGTCAAGACCAACTATAGCGTTTGCAGAAGTTGTGGGGAGGTTTCAAGTGCCTGTGGTAAGTCATTTAACTCTGTGTTAAGTATGTAGTTGTATATCTACAATCTTATACTTTGAAACTGTAATTATTGGATGAGTGTATGAAAGCTTGTTAATGTCTGCTCCGTCAGTGCCAGTCTGATGTTTCTACATTTCATCGCAGATCAGTCATTTTGCCACATGTGCCTGTCTGAGCAACAGGCAACAGTATCCCACTTTCTTCAGAACTATTCCCAGTGACTACTACCAGAGCAGAGCCCTGGCAAAGCTGGTCAAGCACTTTGGCTGGACCTGGATTGGGGCTATAGCCGTGGATAATGAATACGGACTCAACGGCATAGCAGCGTTTATCCAAGGTGCACAGGAATACGGCATATGTGTCGAGTACTCTGAAGCATTTTCATCGTCAGATCCACCTAACAGGCTGCAGAGAATAACAGAGATTATTAAGAAGTCCACTTCAAGGGTGATTATGGCTTTCATGTCCCACAGAGAAATTAAGTTGCTGGCTTCTGAGCTGCACAAACAGAACGTCACAGGACTTCAGTGGATCGGCAGCGACGCCTGGATCACGGATCATTCCCTGACCGACAGCGAGGCACACAGCACCCTCGTGGGCTCGCTAGGCTTCACCGTGGCCAAAGCCGAGATCCGCGGGCTGGAGGAGCATCTGAGGCGGCTCCACCCGTCTCAGTTTCCCGGCAGTCAGTTTGTCAGGGATTTCTGGGAAGACATGTTCGACTGCTCCCTGAATGAGACCGCGGACACGCGAAGGCAGCCGTGCAGCGGCTCCGAGAGCTTGCAGGATGTCGAGTCACAGTTCACCGATGTGTCCGAGCTCAGGTTCACGAATAATGTGTACAAGTCGGTTTACGCCGTGGCTCATGCTCTTGACGCCCTGATTAAATGTGACCCCGGCGGAGCGCCCTGGTCTAACGGGAGCTGCACTGACCCCAAACACGTTCAACCCTGGCAGGTGAGACACTGCCAATGACCTGTGACGGAATCATAACAGCAGGAATCTGTCATTTGACCCCTGTGTAATTTCCTCCTAGGTCTTACACTATCTCAATAATGTAAATTTCACCACTGAAGAAGGAGAAAGAGTCTATTTTAACAGCGATGGAGATTCGCCAGCAAGATATGAGCTTGTTAATTTGCAGATTACGAACAGGGGGACCATGGAAGGAGAAACAGTTGGCATTTATGATGCTTCTCTTCCAGACAGTCATCAGTTTATCATGAACAACATCCCAATTGTCTGGGCTGATGGGGTCACTGAGGTTTGAATTTCTATTTAATGACTTATTGAAAACCATGAAGACAAAATGTCAGTGTGTTAATCAAATTGCACCTAATGATCTTTATGTGTGCAGGAGGTGCCTGTGTCAGTCTGCAGTGAGAAATGTCTCCCGGGAACTCATAAGACGCTCCAGAAGGGAAGGCCAGCCTGCTGTTATGATTGCATACCGTGCCCTGCAGGCGAGATCAGTAACATAACAGGTGAGCGAACAACAAAAACAGTCCCATTCAATCACTGTTGACGTCAGAAATGGCGTCTTCACTCCATAATTCTTGTTTTTCCCTTCTGCAGATTCAATACACTGCATGAAATGCCCGCCGGAGTTTTGGTCCAACAAACAGAGAGACGCCTGCGTCCCCAAAGCAATAGAATTCCTGGCATATGATGAAATTCTGGGAACACTGTTAGTGTTTTTTTCATTGCTGGGAGTTTTTCTAACGTTGACCGTCACGCTAGTCTTTTACTGCCACGTAGAAACCCCGCTAGTGCGAGCCAACAACTCTGAGCTGAGCTTCCTGCTGCTCTTCTCCTTGACTCTGTGTTTCCTGTGTTCTCTGACCTTCATCGGCCGGCCCTCCGAGTGGTCCTGCATGCTGCGACACACAGCGTTCGGCATCACCTTTGTCCTCTGCATTTCATGTGTTCTGGGGAAAACACTGGTGGTGTTAATGGCCTTCAGGGCTACACTTCCAGGTAGTAATGTGATGAAATGGTTCGGGCCTGCACAGCAGAGACTCAGTGTTCTGGCTTTCACTCTGATACAGGTTTTGATTTGCGTACTTTGGCTCACAATAAGCCCTCCTTTCCCCTTCATGAATTTGCTGCTGTATAAAGACAGAATCATCTTAGAGTGTAATCTTGGAGCAGCTGTAGGGTTCTGGGCCGTACTGGGATATATAGGACTTCTGGCCATGTTGTGTTTTATTTTTGCTTATCTGGCTCGAAAGCTGCCAGATAATTTCAACGAAGCTAAATTCATCACCTTCAGCATGCTGATATTCTGTGCGGTCTGGATCACCTTCATCCCAGCGTATGTCAGCTCTCCTGGGAAGTTCACTGTAGCTGTGGAGATATTTGCCATCCTGGCCTCCACTTACGGGCTACTCTTCTGCATTTTTCTACCAAAGTGTTTTATAATCTTGTTCAGGCCAGAACAAAATACTAAAAAACACATAATGGGAAAGACATCTCATAATGATATACATTATTAGCGGTGTGAATATAACACCCTACTGTGACTGAACCGTGATCTGTGCCCAGGCATTTTGTATTATTGTATATGATTATGTTGCAGTCAATAAACCTTTCATTTCATGTTGCAGTATTGTTACAGACATGTGTCCATTCATAACTACACAAACTCAACTGATAGACACAAGAGGAAGTATTGTCCATATGCAAGCCCCCAGCAACAATAGCCACTAAGTCACTATGAAATAAGCCATATGAAAACACTACATGTGTGGTCCTTTGATATATACAGTGATCAGCCTCAACATTATGACCACTGACAGGAGAAGTGAATAACACTGACCATCTTGTGGCAATACAATGTTCTGCTGGGAAACTTTTGGACCTGGCATTCGTGTGGATGTTACTTAGACATGTACCCACCAGCTATCCTCAGCAGGCACACACACAAAAACAGTTTAGGAACCACTCAAAAAACATGAGCACAAGGTGTTGACCTGGCCTCCAAGTTCCCTAGATCCCAAACTGATCAATGGTGGGATGATCCACAGAGGCCCCTTGCCTCAACCCATAGGACCCAAAGGCCCCCACTAACAAGATCCTGTAGCCAGACACCAAAGGACACCCTCAGAAGGCCAATGTCCATTCTCTAATGAGTCAGAACTGTTTTGGAGGCACAAGGGAGACCTACACAATATTAGGAAGGTGGTCATAATGTTATGCCTGATCAATGTATATTAGTCACATTTAAAATGAAGTGTGCAAAGCAAAAAAAAAAAAAAAAAAAGGTTTTTAGGGACTTTTATTGTAAAGACCTTGAATACAGGCTATAGGCATATGAAGTACTCACATGCTTCTATGAGCACTGTAAGAGACATCAGCCCCTGTGATTATTCCTCCCCAGTGTGGCCATCATGAGATACTGCATTGTAGCTTCACAGTAAAAAGAAATGACAGAGGTCAAATTCCAAAATGCCATGCAATTCTCTACACACATGCAGGATAAGGTTTTCAGCCGTGAAGTCTTAATTTGATGTTATCTATTTCTATCTTCTAGTACTTCTGATATTAAAGTCCATCTTTAAACATCATGTCCTTTCTGAATCCCTTCGATAGATTGGTGACCTGTCTAGGGTGTATCCCGCCTCTTGCCCGATGACCCCCCCCCGCCCGTTCAATTCAATTCAATTCAATTTTATTTATATAGCGTCAAAAACAATACAAATCGTCTCAAAACACTTTACAACATCCAGTCTGAAACCCCCAGAGCAATCCTGAATGCGACGGTGGCAGGAAGAAACCTTATGCAGAACCCAGCTCATATGGAGGGACCCATCTGCATAAGGCAGAAGACGTCCTTTCTGAACAAGAAAAAGTTGGCAGTTGGCTTCTAAATGTACGTGCAGCACATAGTGATTCAACAAGTACGTACCCCTATGATAGAAAAGGGACTGTTTTATTGTGTACGACTTAAATTACAGAGTAAGGAACCATTTCTGCTGTAGCTATTGTTACCATTGGTACCGTTTCAATTGTGTGGTTTCTGAGGTTTAAAATTATGAATAATTTAATTCAGAATGGGATGACACTGAAAATACAGCAACAAAATTTCAAAGGGGTTGTTTAATGTATGCGCCAATGCAATGTTATTATTCTTATTATTGGGGTTATTGCACCTTTGCAGGCCAAGAGAGTATTAAGATGAGTTCAGGTATAGAGCAAAGAAAAGGTGCCAATTGTGCAGGTTTTTAAGGTAATCCTGTGCTTACCTGTAGCTAAAGCTACTATAAAGTATTAAATAATGATCCATAGTTTATGAAAAAATAGTTTGTTGTTGAGTTTGAGTTGTTTTGGAGAGCAGGAAAGTTTATCATGACTCTAATTATTTCTGTCAGCGGCCCCCAACTAAGAGAAAGAGTTCCCTTGATGTTTGATAAGCAACAATAAAAAAGTTCAAATATAAACTGATGCAATTACAAATTAAAAAAAAATAAAGATAAAAACAAAAGGTTGTCCATATACACGAAAACAACACAGAAGAAAAACAGCAGGAGGTAAATAAGTCCCCATCTGTTGCATGTATGACTTTATTACCCAGCGATCCCAGTGGGACGGCTGCAGCGGGCCTCAGGAGATTACACATTGCAACAGACTGCTTGATTCTTTTGCCCAACAACAGGAACAACAGGTGGCATATTGCTTCAAGCAGAAAAGATCGGGTCCATAATCATCAACATCTTTGTCACAACATGCAACTCTTACATGCTAATGCAATTAAGGCTTTGTTTTGATCCCTCTCCCTCCCTCGCTTCCTCTTGTTATTTGTTTTCTTCTTTTAGATATGACCTCGGGTCTACACCATGTCTGCGTTTGTCTAACAAAAACTAAATCAAGCTAAAACAATTATTTTTTTAAAAATCTTCATTATATTGATAATTTATGTAGTGTATAATGTTATGATAGTTCTGTCTCAATCTGTCATGAAATATAAAGACCTTAATTTTACCCATCTGTGAGAGTTTGTCTCCAAATCTAACAAAATAACTCTTACACCACTGGTTTTATCGGATTTTATTTTTGCAGTTTGTGTTTCTTGTGTGTAAGTGGGCCGACAGAATCAGTAGAATCCCGCAGTATTATTTGTAAAACATTCAGTACTGTGAAAGTACTATTATCAGCTGTCGAGCTGGTAAAATGTATTAATGAGAAAACTAAGCTAGAAAGCATCAACACTGTTGACCGAAAATGTGAAATGCTGCAAAATAAAGTGCTGAGAAAAGGTACATGACCCCCTTCTGTGCCTATTTTTCAGCGTGCCATATACTGCAGTTTAAATGATGACTGCACACACTGAAGTAAAATATTATCAACCCTGTCTGGTCCTGTGTGTCTACTTAGGTGATAAATTAAAAAACTTCACTAAAGAGACTGAAACACAGCCGTCTGTTAACCGTTATGTTTGTATGGCTTCGGCCTACAGAGATCCGCACTGAGGGACGTTATGTGGAAGCTGAAGAAGACTTGGATTAGCGATGACGTTTAGTTATTTTATTTTAGATCACAACACATACACACATCTTTCGGTGTCATTCGCTGGCATACTCATACTTTCTCGCTGCCGACAGCCGTGTGACCTCTTCCAGGTCCAGCACGCTACTGTGTTAAAAGGAGAGTGATTAGTCCAACAGGATGCAGGTGTGCCAGTCACTCTCACCTGGCGCTGCTCTCCTGAGCCCTCTCCACACCTCTCTTCTGCAGCCAATGCACCATGTCCGCTCCACAGTTATGTAGCAGGACAATGAGGCCAAGCGTGAAGGTTGAGTCTCACTCTGATTGTCAGAATAAAATCGAACTTCTTGAGTGGCCTTGTCAAAGTCCAGACGTGAACCCCGCTGAGACCACAACAGTGTCAGAGACCAACCTCTAGACATTGAAAGCATTTAGTTGAGCATGTTGCATTACTTTTTAAACAGTTTTATTTACAGTAGGTGACCTTTTAGATTCAATTCTGTTAGAAGACCTGACACGCCTCAGTTGTGAGATATACACATAAAATTAATTTTGCGGCACTTTACTGCATTTCTAAGTTAAGTTCTAACGTCTGACCGCTGATCAATAATGACGTTTAGAAGCCAAATGCCAAAAATGCTTTAAAAGAAAAGAGAGAGAAGAGAAAAAGGAATCTGCATCTGGATCTGCGATAGCATCAAAACACTGACAGACAATCGTGGCAAGAGATAATGTCAGCAACAGACACAATCATTATAACAAAGTTAAGTAATGCTTAAAAAGCTTTAAATATGTTCTGGATTTCAGCTTTGATTCATCTCCTGACGACAGTTAGGAACAAAGGAACAAGTGGACGAACGTGGAAATAGGAAATCAAAGAAAACGTGCACTGCTCATACATTCTCCTATTAATGAAAACTTCAGATTCCCTTACAGAATAAAAAATAAAACATATCTTCATGAAGGTGTGGTTCATAGAATAATTGTTTGCAACTTTAACATGCCTTTTTTTAGAATGCAATATCTCCGATATTGCCTATGTTGTCCCACTTAACTAACCAATAAAGAAAAACAAAAATATACAGTATATATTGTGAATACATGTACTGCACATTCTTAGATTGTTTTGCACCACACCCCTTTTTCTCTGTCCCCGGGGATTATACCATAGTTACATACCTTACCGTGTAGCCTAAAGCAATGGGTCCACGGACATAAGCATTGGCATGAACTAGGTTTCAACGTGCATATGTGGGGGTATAAAGAGCACCACGGGGCGCAGGATTAAAGAGGCCAGCCTGGAAAGCGGAGCGATGCCACTGCTGAAGCTGGTCCTCCTGGTCTTTCTGATCAGGAGAGTGACACCTGTGTGCCGGTTGCAGGGCAGAGCGCGACCGCCTGAGCTGGCCCAGGCTGGGGACTTCACGTTGGGTGGCATCTTCACCTTCCGCACTGGCTACATAGGCAGCGTGCCCACATTTCAGACCTTACCAGATCCTCCAACATGCCTGAAGTAAGTATGTATTTGTGTGACTTAATGTTGACTTTAATATACATTTATGCCATATAAAATCTATCTTGTGAATGTGACTTCACGTTTCATTTTGAGTTGTTTTTTTTCCCCCTCCCCAATACATTTCTTTTTTAGCATCAACGTAAGAGAATTCAAATTTGCCCAGACGATGATCTTTGCGATTGAGGAAATAAATCAGAATCCTTCTATTCTCCCAAACTACACACTGGGCTACAGGATATACAATTCGTGTGGGATGGCGAACATTATACAGTCTGCTTTAGATTTAGCCAACGGACAGACAGAGATAATAGATGAGAGGACCTGCACGAAGGCGGACCGTGCACAGGCTGTTGTGGGCCACTCTGCTTCTGCACCAACGGTGGGATTTGCTCGGATTATAGGACGATTTCACGTGCCAGTGGTAAATACTTTAGATCCCATGTTAATGCATTTTTATTTTCTCAGTCCCTATAGACATGGATATGCATTATTCTAGATTTCCTCATCAACATGTGCTGTTTATGAGATTCTTCCACATATTTCTTTTGTGCAGATCAGTCACTTTGCAACCTGTGCGTGTCTGAGCAACAGAGAGGAGTTTCCATCCTTCTTCCGAACCATCCCCAGCGACCTCCATCAGAGCAGAGCCCTGGCAAAGCTGGTCAAGCACTTCGGCTGGACCTGGGTGGGGGCGATAAGTAACAAAAACGACTACGGCGTCAATGGGATCGCCACATTCATGCAAGCTGCTCAGGAAGAAGGGGTGTGCGTTGAGTACTACCAGGCGTTCGAGCAAACAGGTCCTCCTCGTGAGCTGAACAAAGTAGTCGAAGCTGTGAAGCACTCCACCTCTAAAGTCATCGTGGCTTTCATGTCCCACAGAGAAGTCAAAGTGCTGGCGGCTGAGCTGCACAAGCAGAACGTTACAGGACTGCAGTGGGTCGGCAGCGACGCCTGGATCACAGATCACTCTCTGACTGACAGCGAGGGGCACAGCCTCCTCGTGGGCTCCCTGGGCTTCGTCATCAGCCGGGCGCAGATCCCCGGCCTGGAGGAGCACCTGAGGCGGCTCCACCCGTCGCACTTTCCCGGCAGTCAGTTTGTGAGGGATTTCTGGGAGGACGTTTTTGACTGCTCCCTCAGTGGCGCTGCGGACGCACAAAGAGAGCCATGCACTGGCTCTGAGAGCTTGCGGGGCGTAGAGTCGTATTTCACAGACGTTTCTGAGCTGAGATTTACCAACAACGTGTACAAGTCGGTTTACGCAGTGGCCCACGCTCTCCACGACCTGGTCACATGTGAAGAGGGGAAGGGGCCGTTCTACAACAGTAGCTGTGCTGATATTAAACACTTTGAACCATGGCAGGTGAGGAGGCCAACAAAAGGGTCACAGATTATTTGAAAATCTTCAAAATCTGTGTCTCATAAAACAAGCGATTACAAAGAAAAGCAGCCTTCTTTCTTGTAATTCTTCGCCCGTCCTCTTCTCTGCAGGTGCTACACTACTTACAGAATATCAACTTCACAACAAGCGAGGGGGAGAGAGTGACTTTCGACCGAAACGGGGATTCGGCTGCAAGATATGAGCTTGTGAATTTACAACACGTGACCTCGGGGACCGTGCACGTCGCCACAGTTGGCGTTTTTGATGCCGCTCTGCCCAGCGAGCGTCGGTTTGTAATGAACGGCGTGAAGATAGTGTGGGGAGGTGGAGGAGGAGGAGGAGGAGGTGATACGGTACACGTTCATGCTGCTTTGCTTTTACATTTCTGGGTTGTCAGTCGCTGTAACGTTCTGCATAATATTTTATGATCTGGGAGAATGTTAACGGAGCGTTTCCAGCCTTGAAAAAGTAGATTACGTGCAACTTTCACACACCAGCAGGTGCCTGTGTCGGTGTGCAGTGAGAGCTGTCCTCCGGGAAAACGCAAAGTCCTGCAGAAAAGAAGACCTGTTTGCTGTTATGACTGTATTCCATGCGCAGAAGGAGAAATCAGCAACGTTACAGGTTAGACTTATGCTCTGTCTTAAATGTGCTTTGCCTAATTCTTGACCAGATCAGTGCTTTATTTTGTCTTTTCGTCTTCCTTAAACAGACTCGATGGATTGCTTCAAATGCCCCGCTGAATTCTGGCCGAACAGCAGACGAGACGCGTGCGTCATGAAGGAAATTGAATTCCTTTCTTTTGCAGAGCTCATGGGTATCATTCTAACTTTCCTCTGCTTGATGGGGGCAGCTTTGACTGCTGTGATTGCGTTAGTGTTCTTCTATTTCAGGGACACTCCGATCGTCAGGGCCAACAACTCTGAGCTGAGCTTCCTGCTGCTCTTCTCCCTGACTCTGTGTTTCCTGTGCTCTCTGACCTTCATCGGCCGGCCCTCTGCGTGGTCCTGCATGCTGCGACACACAGCGTTCGGCATCACCTTTGTCCTCTGTATCTCTTGTGTCTTGGGGAAAACAATAGTCGTGTTAATGGCCTTCAGGGCTACACTCCCTGGTAGTAATGTGATGAAATGGTTTGGGCCTACACAGCAGAGACTGTGTGTCGTGGCTTTCACCCTCGTACAGGTTTTGATTTGCTTGTTGTGGCTGACAATCAACCCTCCTTTCCCTTACAAAAATCTGAATCACTATAAGGATAAGATTATTCTCGAGTGTGCACTGGGGTCTGCTGTAGGCTTCTGGGCTGTGCTAGGATACATTGGACTCCTGGCTCTCTTATGTTTCGTACTCGCCTTTTTGGCTAGAAAGTTGCCAGATAATTTCAACGAAGCTAAATTCATCACCTTCAGCATGTTGATATTCTGTGCAGTCTGGATCACCTTCATCCCAGCGTATGTCAGCTCTCCTGGGAAGTTCACTGTAGCTGTGGAGATATTTGCTATCTTGGCCTCTAGTTATGGGCTCCTTTTCTGCATTTTTATTCCCAAAGTTTATGTTATTTTGTTTAGGCCAGAACAAAATACCAAAAAACATATCATGGGAAAAACAAAAGATATTCAATGTTAATTGCACACAGTTGTGATTCCTTCATTTTGTAATTGTTAATTTCGTTGTTACTCAATGTCTAATAAAGTTGTAATTTTTTTTCCATTATGTAAAGAAACCCAATGTTTCTTAAATCCTGTCCTAATAATACTGTGTCGTTAAATAAATAAAGTTAATCTGGCTGGTTATTTGCTGCAGTAAGACTATTCATTCTATGTATATATACACCAATCAAGCGTAATATTATGACCACTGACAGGAGAAGTGAATAACACTGAACATCTCGTGACAATTCAGTGTTCTGCTGGGAAACGTTTGGACCTGGCATTTGTGTGGATGTTCCTTAGACATGTAGCACCCACCTAGACCAGACCAAACATGAAAAACAGCACAAGGTGTTGACCCGGCCTCCAAATTCATCTAGCTCCCTAACTGATCGAGTATCTGTGGGACGCACTGGAACAAGCCTGATCCACAGAGACCCCTCAACTCAACCCATAGCACCCAAAGGCCCCCACTAACAACATTCTGTTGCCAGACACCACAGGACACCCTCAGAAGGCCCATGTTCATTCTCTGATGAGCAACTGTTTTGACACAAGGGAGACCTACACAATATTAGGAAGGTGGTCATAATGTTATGCCTGATCAATTTGTAACCCATAATAGTTGCAGGGATCATATGGCACTAATATGGCACTAACGCAGGTAAGAACACATCTAGTGATGCTTATCGTTTGGACTGACTCAGCTGCTACAGGCCTAGACTGCTGGAGCTCTCCTCATACTTTTATAAGCCACTGCGACATGTCATTAACTTAGTGTCTCTAACCTTTTTGAACCCACTGTACACACTAAGCTGTTCTCCAGTCAGTGCTTTGAATGTTGCTTCTCCCCCAGTCTTGTCCCACCTCTCTCTTTTCTTTACCTGTTACAAAGAAGTATTTCCTTGTGACTGCCGCCTTAGTCCTTGCTCTAGGGGGTTCAGGATCTGAGATCTGTGGTATATTTAGACTTTTTATTATTATTATTAGCATCATATTAACTGAATAGAACTGAGATGAATTGTCTGTTTGAAAGTGCAGCATCCTATACACGTTTAATCTGTAATTAATGCATTTTGAACATATAATTCCTTGAACATAGACTTACTTGTTAATTGCTTCTACATGTCACTGTCATACACACGGTGCTCTTCAGCACTGCTTTACTAAATCAGCCACGAAAACTTAAGAGGTCTCAGTAAACACTCCGATTGATCGTTGTTGGGAGACAGGTCCCGTGTGTATTCCTGTCAGATTTACTCTTCATGCCTGACGTCCTTCAAGTCTTAAGAAAAACATTTGCATGTCCCACTGAGAATGGCCCGCTAAGTTGCCTCCTACACCTGAGCAGCAGACAGGAAGCTATAAAACACATCCTTACATGAAACGCGCGTGCCAAAGGCAAGGCTCTGAGATGACAGCAGTCTCGTTCGTCTTCCTGACACTCCTCACCTGGATGGTGTCGTCGGACACATGGCTCAGCTCGGACCGGTGGGCTGAGCTCAGTCGGTACGAAGAAACAAAGACCTCCAGTGCATCGCGTAAAAACGCTGTCATTTGTGACACAACAAAACTGTCATGTCAGAGGTGAGTTTATTGCTGGTGAATTAAAATATTATCTGTTTTATCGATTTTATCCACTTATTCATTAACTTGTTCTTTTTTTTTTTCTATCAAGGACCTGGATACCCCAGTGTGGTTTCCCCCAGATTCATGAGCTTGTAATTTAATCACTCTCTCAGTAGGGTTAGGGTTAGGGTTATAGGGGCCTAAACACCACAATGAGAGACCCCTTAAAAGACAATTAGATAATCTCTAGAGGAGCTTTTATGAAGCACTTTGAAGTCATTCTACTGTAATTATAGAGAAGTAATAGCCTCACAGCTGTGTTATTATGCCTTTCTCATGGAACTGCTCTGTCTGCCTACAAATGATAAAGTTTGACAGTAGTTAGATGCCGCGAATATGTGATAATCTGCTAATGTTATAAAATAATGTTGTTGTTTTTCTCTCTTATTTAGATCTTCTGAAATCAGCGGAGAGAGAATCACAAAAGACCATACTCGCTTTCCTGGTGTACCTTTGAACTGGGTGCAATTCGACGGTTGTGTGAATGTGTTGCAAAGAGCTGAGGAGACCGTGAACGCAGAGATGGAAAACAGTCACGCCGGCAAATCTAAAAGTCTGCAGTTGGTGGCATATTTTCTGTCTAAGACCAGCTGCCTTCTGCTTAAGACAGAGGTGAGTGCCAGGTCCATGTTAGCAAAAATAAAATTCATCATACTGCATTTCCCCCTTCTTATGTAGAACATCTACTCATGCCAGATCATATGTATTTGTCTGCACTTTCCCTTAATCCAGGTGACATCTGATAACCACGGCACAAGCCTGAGTCAGCTCATGAGATCCGTGGCTCGCTGTGCCCACACCCCTGTCCTAGTGTACCAATGGAAAACAAAGGATTGTGCCTGCATCTGTGAGGTGTGCAACTTCGAGGTCGCACTTCCACAACGCCCTGTCGCCGTACTGTCTGACAACCAAGTGAGCCCAGTGTCCTCCGAGCTTATGTCATGATTTATTGTGTTGAGGTGCGCGCCGCCTTATTTAACGTGTTTCGCAGAAGCCTGTTATTAGTGTTCGCCTTTTGCGATCACTAGTCGTTTCATATTTCAACTACTCAAGGGGTATGCATGGACATTGCATACCCCTTGTGCCAGATTTGCAAGTAATCTAAGGTGTGAATTATTCCGTTATTGGGATGCAATGCATCTCACAGTTATGCAATTGAAAATTATTTATCAGATCAGTAGCTTTGAATGTCTCCTTTTTTTAAACTAAAATGTGCAGAATAATCATTGATAATAATATTCTACACATCAAATATGACCATGTTATAGTCTGTTGTGTTACAGAACATGCTCTTGTCATCATGACATAGACTCATATTACCATATCACCTGTATTTGCATGAATCTGTGATGAGCGTGCAGTAATTTTTATTACTGTTCATCTGCAGATGCCTCCCATGCTGTATTCAACACCAACAGGTAAAAAAAAAAAAAAAAAAAAAAACATTCCTTATAAGAATTGTCTCGTTAAATTTCATGAAACTGTTGTAAGTGTCTCTATTGCGCTGACAGCAACACATTCACTCTTTGCACAGGCTGCGTCGGCAGTGTGCGGCCTGCAGACACCGACAGATGGGTTGGAAGATTTTGTCTCGCGGCTGTGTTGCTGCTTTCAGTCTACACAAGAATAACACAACTATGTGTTGGCCCCGCTCCTGACAGCAACTCCACAATAGGGATGCTTTTCACCCTGACACTGCGCAGGTTTTCACCATCAGTCACCGTCTACCAGCAGCCTGAGTGGTCCATAATAGCTGTCTGCCTCTCTTGTGCTCTGGGGAGAACTGTACATGTGTTGATTGCGTGCAGGGCTGCTCACACTGTCATGAAACGGTTTCGTCCCGCACAGCAGCATGTTAGGACTCTTCCTGTTACTGTGTTGTTTCTCTGGCTGATTTTTTGTTCGCCTTTTGCACGTTTGAAAAACGTGTCTGGGGGCGTACTCGTTGAGTGTGTGGAATCAACACAAAGATCTTGTGTGTTTGCCCACATAGAGATGCTGGGTACTTTATGTTGCATGTTTGTCTCACTTACCAGTTTGCTGCGATCCGTCTTGACAAAACTAAATGTTTTGAGCGTACTCTTTCACGTGCAGCTGGTTACCAGCCTGCAGAATTCAGTGGTGCCAAGAAAGTATATCCTCATCATTAAAATCAGCAGGTTCATTTAAAGTGACGTTGAAAGTGTCGTTCACAAATGTGGAAAATGAAGGGACAAGATGTTTAAGTGATTAAGATTTTTAAGGTAAAATGCATTTGAGGTGATTTTTATTTTGTGAATACTTTATTTCATCTTAACTTCATTTATTTTTTTTTCAAAATCTTCTTCCTTTTCAGTTGTGCTAAATATTTTAGAATTTTTCTAACTGCAAATAAAGTGCACGCTAATCCCTGCATTTTAATAATTGTTGCATATGCTTTTATTTAATAATCATAATCATTATGTGTTTTTCATACATTTTAATACATCATTACAAATTGATTTATCATGTGTTTAAATGTATAAATATGCCAAAAAAAAATCTGAGGCAGGATTTGGCCAGATGTCCCTTTTAGAGAAAGGCATCACTGCAGATGAATATATCTGAGGAGTCACCTTTATCCTAACAAATTTATTAAATTGCGGTTTGTATTACATGTTTGCCTCTTTTATATTGTTAGAAGTAATGTGATAATAGTTTTGTTTGTAAAAGATTTTTTTAAGCTTATTTCACAAGTAATTAAGTGATAGGTGTCATGATGAGGAAATGATTGCTCCTGTTAACTTTCTTTATGTGCGTGGCTGCATCTAATAGAAAATCTGAAATTAGAATAGACGGAAAGATAATAAATGGTTTTCCAAACATTTTAAAATGCAAATAATAATTTAAACAGATGACTCTAACTGCATTACACATATGGTATACATTTCTATGACCTATTATTTAATTGTAAATGAACAATATATAATTCTAGGCTCCAAACACAGGGATTCATTTCAAAGTCAACAGAATAACAAAATAATTTATCAACTTTTTAATTAATCCAGACTTTAGCCCAGTACATCAGTCCGGCACTAAGTCATTTCTTTATGAAGGTTAAAATGTTTTTTTAGAGACTCACAGTCATAGTTTGCTTTGCTGTTTCAAATTAATATTTACATGTTAAGCAGTCATATCTCTATTCAGATGGGCGTTATAGGTAAATCTGTTTATCCCATGCCTCACAGTCCACATGGCCAATGTCCAAAGTCAACAGTTTTCAGACTACAGATAAATCATTTGTCACCTCAGGTTTGTGACAGCTGGGTTGCTATGGTAACCAAAAGGCACAGGAGTCAGTAACTAAGTAGCTACTGCGGTGACAGATTTTTTTTTAAAGGTTGGAAGGTATCTATTCAGCTATGCCTGTATAGTAAACTCCCACCAACCCACCTATTCCCTTACCCTCCAAAATGTCTCATCAGCACTTCCATCACTCTGGATTTCATGTCACTGTTGTATGTTGCACTGGTATTGATGCAAAAGACACTTTGAAATGTAATCTGTTGCATGAGGACCTGGGCTGAGATGTATCTGAAAAGTCCCACTGTAAACGCAACCACTTCCATGTACGTTTTGGATATGATTTGCACACATCAACCTCCCACTGTCTGTCTCACTGAATTAATGGGATGTCAAACAGTTCTGGCATACATATATCACATCCAGTAACTACTGATAATAGACACTAACTCAACCCTAGCTAGCAAAGGCGATCAGCTATGGCAGTCTAAATATTGAAGGGTCACTGAACAAGGCAGGGGTGCTACAGTGGTGTGGTGGTTAGCGCTCATGCCTCACATCGGCCGACATGCGTGTTAGATTAATTGGTGATTCTGAATTGGCCGTAGGTGTGAGCGTGGTTAAATGTCTGTGTTAGCCTGTAATGGACTGCGATGGACCAATGACAGGGTTAGGGTTAGGCTCCGTTTTTTACAACCTGGACCTTATTTCTGGCATAAAATACAATCGTTTACTCACCCATATAACTTTGGTGTCATTTGGAGTCCTTCGGAAGATATTTAGATCCAGCAAAGCTCCGTGTATATCCGTATAGTGGGAGTGACTGGGGCACTGAAATGCAGCCTCTAAATAATGCATTATCTGCTGCGAAACTCATTCATTTCACCAATATTTTGTTATGATACGCTAGTGCTATTCCCCATTGAGTCTGGGGTCCGAGTTTTACGGCAGATAATGCATTATTTAGAGGCTGCGTTTCGGTGCCCCAGTCACTCCCATTATATGGATATACGCGGCGCTCTGTTGGATCTAAATATCTTCTGAATGACTCCAAATGACAGTAAAGTTATATGGGTGAGTAAACGATTGTATTTTATGCCAGAAATAAGGTCCAGGTTGTAAAAAACGGAGCCTAACCCTAACCCTAAACCTGTCATTGGTCCATCGCAGTCCATTACAGGCTAACACAGACATTTAACCACGCTCACACCTACGGCCAATTCAGAATCACCAATTAACCTAACGATCGTATTTTATGCCAGAAATAAGGTTCAGGTTGTAAAAAACGGTAATTCCCCTTTAAGACAAGAAGGGATACCAACAGACAGACTACCTGAAAACATAATGCCACCAGTCTAAACTGTCAGCGGCGAGGAGGCATAACAAAGAGTGTGTGAACAGAGCTGGTTAATGATTCAAATCTGAATCAGGCGTCCGAGGTCTCCATTAGTCTGGAGCTTACAGATCCTCTGGCTGGCTGCTGCTAAGTACGCAAGGCCTGTTAGCGGACTCACCAGAAACGCCACGGACTCAGATGATTCGCGAACAACACCACTGTAGTGAGCGACTCAGAGGAACCAGAGTCCATAAAATGAATCGAGTTTACCACCAGTAGTTTTTCTACCACAGTAGTATTAAGCAGCCCAGTCTGAATACAAGGTCTCTGAGGGACTTAACATGAATTATATATTAAAAGTATCAATGTATTACTGCTCTGCATCTCTGCTCTTATAACTGCTGGGTTAATATGCAGACTGGCAGGTTTCATTTTATAATATACTTTTCTGAATGACTGTAAAACATTAACACTTACTGCATAATACAGAATATGTCCACAACAACATCGATACCTCACTGTCCTGTCCTAAAAGTGCTTGCGCCGATTCTCCATGAAAATGTAAATCAGACCATCTGTTTTCTGAGTATCAATCAGCAGGATCAGTTTCAGTGATGCGTGAAAAACACATTACTCTTATGAGAATTGGGGAAGTTCTCACATTGGCTGATTGCACTTCTCGTGCGTTAGAAAAACCTATAAAGGTCAGCTCCCAGGTCACAGTCGGCGCAGTGAAGGGGAGGGTGGCTCGTGATGGGTTGGATCGTCGCTGTTGTCTTCTTCACCGTTCTGGCAAGAATAAAGTCAGAGAATGAAACATGCAAAATGATCGGACAGAAAGGCTTCAAGGAATTTTCTAAAGAAGGAGATTTAATGATAGGAGGAGTTTTCTCTATCAGTAGTACACGGAAACTGGTAGATAACAACTACCAGGAACTACCGTATACATACTGCACAGTGTAAGAAAATATACTGTTAGGAAAGTGGCTTATGCATTTTTTTATGTGTTGCAAATATTATTTTTTAAATAATGCTGCAGTAATGTGTTTATTAGCCAACGTTTGTGTTTTCAGGTGGAATGAAAGAGAGCTGAAGTTTGCCAGGACAATGATTTTCACCGTGGAGGAGATCAACAGAGACACGGTGCTCCTTCCAGGAGTGAGCCTGGGCTACAGGGTGTACAACGGCTGCGGGAGTGAAAACCTGATTCGTGCCGCCGTAGAAGCCGTGAATGGGGAAGACACCTGCAGGGGTCAGATCCAGGCTCTCCTGGGCCATTCGTCCTCTGGAGTGAGTGAAGACATAAACATCATACTAAGCCCGCTGTCAATTCCACAGGTGAGAGCAAATGACTGAAAGCAAACCGCAGGCAGAGCATGCATTGTGTATTTCCTTGTTCATAGTTAAAAACGCTTACATGCCCTGTATGTTTAGTAGTTTGTTTCTTTTCCTCGAAGGTGAGCCACCTCTCAACCTGTGCTTGCTTAAGTGACAAAAGACTGTACCCCAGCTTCTTCAGAACTGTGCCAAGTGACCGCTTCCAAATCTTTGCTCTGGTTCAGCTTATGAAATACTTTGGCTGGCGTTGGGTAGGGATCATTTATACTGAAGCCTCTCTATACTCAGTGGAAGGTACAACCGATTTTGTTAAGGAAGCAGAAAAGGAGGACATATGTGTTGAATACAGGGTGAGTTATTCAAAGTCATCTCAACAAACGTTAAATGCTGTTGTGGACACACTAAGTAAATCCTCATCGAAGGTGGTCCTGTTGTTCATGTCCTTGTCTTACTTGAAATCGTTCCTGTCAAAAATTGAGGAATATAACATAACCAGGAAGCAGTGGGTTGGCAGTGAGTCCTGGATCACGCAGGCAGAACTGGCTTCTGTTGACAGAAAGGGCATTTTACAGGGGGCGATAGGCTTTGCCCTCCCTCAGACGTACATACCAGGTCTGCGTGAATTCTTACTCAGCCTGAAGCCTTCCGATGAACCACAGAGTGTAATACTTAAAACGCTGTGGGAGGAATTCTTTGACTGCAGCTTCTCTCCGTCGAATACCTCCGCTATGTGCACGGGCACAGAGGATCTACAGACAGTCTCTAATGACTACACAGATGTGGCGTATTTCAGGGCAGAGAATAATGTATACAAAGCTGTGTACGCCGTAGCACATGCCCTGCACGCACTGCTGCAGTGTCAGAACGGCTCAAATCCGACGACAGGAAAGCCGTGTGTGAACAAGAATGCCGTTCAGCCCAAGCTAGTGAGTTCAAGTATAGTATTTATTCAAGTATTTGTTAAATGCCTTGATGTGTTCTTTTTGCTTGCAAGTCTTTATGCCTGATAAACCGTGTCGATTCTCTCACTGCAGGTGCTTGAACACCTTAAGTATGTGAACTTCACAACACAGGAGGGGGCCAAGGTGTTCTTCGACGAAAACGGGGACAGCGTCGCCCAGTACGACTTAGTTAACTGGCAGATCAAAGACGACGGCTCCGCTGAAATCATAAGCATCGGCCAATACGACAACTCTTTCCCAGAGGGGGAAAAGTTTAAACTTAAAAAGGACACCAAAATAGTTTGGGGGGGAAACTACAAGGAGGTAATTTCTGGACAACCTTGAATGACAGCCTCTTCGTAAATATTGCGAACGCTGTTTATGTTATTGAGTTTTGCACGCTGTGTTTTACCTAATCAGGTGCCGAGGTCTGTCTGCAGGGAGCCGTGTCCGCCGGGGACTCGGAAGGCCGTGAACAAGAACAAGCCTGTGTGCTGCTTCGACTGCTTCGAATGTCCCGAGGGAGCAATTAGTAATCAGTCAAGTGAGTGAGCATTGCAAACCATAATTAAAAAAAAAAAAATAATAATAATATATGGAAATCATTTATGATTGTTTCTCTGCATTGTTTCCCATCTCTCACAGATTCTCCAGACTGTTTGATCTGTCCACCTGAATTCTGGCCAAATGAAAATAAAGACCAGTGTCTCCCGAAACCTACTGAGTTCCTTTCCTACAAAGAGATCATGGGGGCGCTTTTAACTGGATTCAGTTGCATAGGCGTATTTCTATCCCTTCTGATATCAATAATATTTTTGACTCATAAGGAAACTCCTATTGTAAGAGCCAACAACTCAGAGTTAAGCTTCCTGTTGCTATTTTCATTGAAGCTGTGTTTCCTGTGTTCTCTTACGTTCATCGGCCGACCCTCCGAGTGGTCCTGCATGCTGCGGCACACCGCATTTGGGATCACCTTTGTCCTCTGCATCTCTTGTGTTCTGGGGAAAACAATAATGGTGTTGATGGCGTTCCGGGCTACACTCCCGGGCAGTAACGTCATGAAATGGTTTGGGCCTAGACAGCAGAGGCTATGTGTTCTGGTTCTCACCCTAGTTCAGGTTGTGATTTGCGTTCTTTGGCTGACAATAAACCCCCCTTTCCCGGATGCAAACATGACGTATTATAAAGAAAAGATAATCTTAGAGTGCGCCCTCGGTTCAGCTGTAGGATTCTGGGCCGTGCTGGGTTACATCGGACTTCTTGCTGCCTTGTGTTTTGTGCTTGCTTTTCTTGCCAGGAAGCTGCCGGACAGTTTCAACGAAGCCAAACTGATCACGTTCAGCATGCTCATATTTTGTGCCGTGTGGATCACGTTCATTCCGGCGTATGTCAGCTCGCCGGGAAAATTCACCGTGGCGGTGGAGATATTTGCTATCCTGGCCTCTAGTTTTGGTTTGCTGGTGTGCATTTTTATTCCGAAATGCTATATTATTATCTTCAGGCCAGAGCAAAACTCAAAAAAGCATTTGATGGGGAGAATTCCAGCAAGAACGCTTTAATATGTTATTCAAACGTATCTTCAGAAACATGTAGTTGTGTGAGAACAAACACAGTGATTATACCTGATAGTCTGGCTGACTCTAGCTGTACGTTGTAATTTGTTGTAATGATGAATAAAGTGAAAAAACAAACTCACGTCTTTTTCTTTTCAATTATCCGAAACATTCAAATTATTCAACATAATAATAAAAATGGCATTCATATGAAAAAGGGGGAAAGAATAAATGTCCGTTAAGAAGGCATGACTTTGTCGCACAAGGGCAAGGTAATCAGTAGCGTAGGGGTGATCTCAGTTCCATTTAGTGAGCCAGTAAGACATTAAAAAAAAGAACCAGGAAGGTTGAATGCAGACATCATTAACAAATCTGTGCTTTTCCTACTGTAACAAGTCAAAATGTCAGCCACAAAAAAGATACTTACATGAGCAACTTGTGATAATCAGCAATAAAACAGTGACGTTGAGTATAGTATAGGTTGTGTTGCATCAATTCTGTGTATAATCTGTTATAATTGAGTTGAAGGACAACTAGGCCACGCCTGTGCCCTATACTGTGCCATGACTGTTTTAAAAAACATCCATTCATTCATTCATCTTCTGTAACCGCTTAGGGTCGCGGTGGGGCTGGAGCCTATCCCAGCTGTCACTGGGCGAGAGGCGGGGTACACCCTGGACACGACGCCGGTCTATCGCAGGGCTAACACAGAGAGACAGACAACCACTCACACTCACACCTACGGCCAATTTAGAATCACCGATTAATCTAATGAGCATGTCTTTTAAAAACCAGTGACTAAAATATAAGAGATAACAGGGATGTTTAATGTTGTTGTTGTTTCACAATGCGTGCGGCACAGTGGTGTGGTGGGTGGCACTGACGCCTCACAGCAACAAGGTCCTTTCTGTGTGGAGTTTACATCTTCTCCCTGTGTCTGCTTGGGTTCTCTCCAGGTACTTGGTCTTCCTCCCACCATCCAATGACACCCTCCAGAGGACAAGCGGTTACAGAAAATGAATGAATGAATGTTTCTCATTGTGCTGGTTCCTGTCATAAAGGTGGAGTCAAGTGTTGCCCAGCAGATTTCACTGTGTTAACTCTATGACAAAATTTTACGTTACTGCTGACCAATCTGGCCAGGTTTGTTTTAGGACAACTGGTTTTAATTTGAGGTGCATATGTTACTGAATAGTTAGTGACAGTTAGTAGTAGTTCTATTAAGTATAGGTTACACTCTCTAAGACAGTTCATGAGCCACATACAGCTCAATTTGATCTCAAGCAGTCCAGACTAGTAACATAACAGCATCATAACCTATAAATGACAACTACTCCAGATTTTTTCTCTTAGTTTCAGTGCAGAAGAAGTACATTATGAAAATCAGTCCTTCTGTAAAACATTTTATGAACAATGTGAAATCTGCTAAGAAATATAAGTGACATGTCGGCGCTTTGCTGCCACCTGCTGTGTACAGCAGGTCTGTGTCTCTGTTGCGTTACCTCCGCTACTCTTCCTAAAACAGTGCGACCCTTAGTGGACAAATAAGGAATAGGAGCCAGGTTTATTGAAACATTGCAGTTAATGACATCTATGCAATTTTAGCACTTTAGCACAAATTCACATTGAACCTTGTGACGGGCCCGCAGGCCATATGTTTGACACCTCTGCTCTAAGAGCTATCGTTACTGAGTTCATCTCCTCGTGCATGGGCATTCCTGAAAGTTTTCTTCTGTACCCTTTGTTTGCTACGAACAGGCCCTACTCCCAAGGTCTGCAACTCTAATTGCTCTCATTTTGCCTCAGCATAATACAATCAATGAGTTAAGAGAAAGAAAGCAAGAAAAAGAAGTATGAAGTCTGAAAGCTAGCACCATCAGCTTGCTCATCAGCTGCCAAGCTGACTACATACTCCCTTGCCTTCTTGCATTCTGCATTCAGAAGGCAGGCACAAGTCAAGTTGGACTTCGTTCCCTTCCCACTTTCTCCCTCTTCTCATCAATCTGCAAGCCATACGCTCACATTTTCAGGATCTGCCAGGCATCATTGTAAAGCAGCGGATCTAAGAGTCATTGTGATGTGGACCGAGCAGCCTTGCACATGCAATCATCGCAGTGCAGAGTCTTCAGTATCACGATCTCAACTATAAAAATATTGCTAAAACTGCATTAGATGTCATATATTCAATTGATGAGGTTGAGCTGAAATTAAACTAATTAAGATGAAATGAAATATGAAAACGGTAACAGCCACAATCAGTCAATAATAGGTAACGCTTATGTTCGTGTGTGTGCAAATGCCCAACACAAAAAGTCCACATGCACGCACACGTGTCCACACTTGTGGGAAATAAATCAGCTGCCCATGACGTCTGACACATTATAAGAGCCGGGTCCTCATCTGAATTTTTAAAAAAGCAGCGCAACCATGCAGAGTGCTGCTCTTGTATTTCTGTGTGCCTTCTACCTGAACTCAGTTTCTAGCTGCGAGCTGTTAGGCAGGTTCGACATGCCGAGTTTGTTCAAGGAGGGAGACATAATGATCGGGGGGATTTTTCCGGTTTTCAACAAAGAGATAGACCAGATTTTTACGTTTGAGCAGGAGCCTCCTGGAGCGAAGTGTGCTGTGTAAGTTTTAATACATCAGATTTTTCCTGTACATGCTCAGTTTGTCTTATCTCACAAGCTTCGATGTTGTATGCACTTGTGCAGAAGCAGCTTTGTAAATGTATAATTCGCTTTAATTCCCTAAACCTTTTTCAGATTTGACCTGCGGGCTTTTCGGTGGACCCAGGTGATGATATATGCAATAGAGGAAGTCAACAGAGATCCCGCTCTCCTGCCAAACATATCTCTTGGCTACAGGATCCTTAACTCGTGTTCATCTCCTACGAACACCTTACGTGCTGCATTAACACTGGCGAGTAGACCAAAGGAGATAAAGATCACTTCTTCTTGTCCTCCAACAATTTCTGCTGTCATAGCAGAGGCAGGGTCATCTCAGTCCTTGGCTGTGGCTGGAACGCTTGGACCCTTTCAAGTGCCAGTAGTAAGAGATTAAGTGACATGTTTTTATCAAGTCTGCTCTGCAATATCTGATGCTTTTACAGTAATTGTTTTGTGACACTGTTATCAGAATTATTTTCTTATCGCTCTTATAGGTAAGTTATTTCTCAACATGTGCCTGCCTGAGCAACCGAGCTAAATATCCCACCTTTTTCCGGACAATCCCCAGCGACTACTTCCAGGCAAAAGCCTTGGCAGCACTGGTGAAACATTTTGGTTGGCAGTGGATCGGGGCCATACAGTCAGACAACGATTATGGGAGAAACGGGATCCTGGCTTTTAGTGAGGAGGTCAAAAAGCTCGGGATTTGCATCGCTTTTGTTGGGACGGTCAAGCGCACGTACGCCATGGACAAAATCCTGAACGTTGTGGAGATGATCAAACGGTCAACCGTTAAAGTGATTCTGGCTTTTGTTCCTGAGGGCGACTTTTCCGCTTTGATGAAAGAGGTGGTGAGACAAAACCTCACAGGAATTCAGTGGATTGGCAGCGAGGCCTGGATAACAGCGCCTCAGCCTTCTACCCCTGAGATGTACCAAGCTTTCGGTGGATCCCTGGGATTTGTGGTGCAGAAGATGGCTATCCCAAAACTAAAACCATTTCTTACAGATATTAGTCCTTATACAGATCCAAATGCAGCATTTGTGAAGGACTTCTGGGAGATTATAGTGGGCTGTAGACCTGTTTTACCTGGGATAAACACAGATACTGAGGCAACAAGTAAAATATGCCTGGGCAATGAGACTTTAATGAATTCCCAGGGTTTGTTCTTTGATGTCACACACCTCAGAGTTGCCTATAATGTGTATAAAGCAGTTTATGCTATCGCACACGCCCTTCATCAGCTGGTGTTCTGCAAACCAGTGGGAGAAAAAGTAGCTGAGCCGTGTTTGAATGTATCAGAAATTCAGCACAAAGAGGTGAGAAACAGTGGGGAACTAAAATCCACAATAATCACACATCTTGTTCACGTGAACGTGTAAATGTCTTAACAAACTGTTCCTTTTCTCAGGTTGTTGATCACCTGCAAAGGGTCAATTTCAGAGACGCTTTCGGGGATCGTGTGTTTTTTGATGAGAACGGCGACCCTCCTGCTTCTTATGATATCATTAACTGGCAGCTGAAGAACGGACAGGTGCAACACGTGACACTGGGTCATTTTTCATCTAATGCAAAGGGTGAATATAAGCTCAGCATCGAGGAGGAAAAGATAGTGTGGAGGACAGGGAAAACGGTAAGCATGAAACCTGTGTTTAATGGCGATGACAAGATATACTGAATATGCTCACTATTGTTTCACTCTGTACACGTGTTATTCCCTCAGGTCCCCACGTCAGTGTGCTCTAATGTTTGTCCAGTAGGAACCAGGAAAGCTCAAATTAAAGGAAAACCCACATGCTGTTTTGACTGTATTCCGTGTGCCGACGGGACTATAGCCAACTCAACGGGTACACGGACCATTTTCTTAAACGTACACCAATCAGCCACAACATTATGGCCACTGACAGGAGAAGTAAATAACAGTGACCATCTTGTGACAATTCAGTGTTCTGCTGGGAAACTTTTAGATCTGGCATTCGTGTGGATATTACTTAGACATGTATCACCCACCTAGACCAGACTAGGCATCCCTACCTTATAGCAATTGATGGCAGCAGTCTGACACAAGCACACATGCAAAAACGGTTTAGGAACAACTCAGAAATCTTGAAGGACAGCACAAGGTGTTGACCTGGCCTCCAAATTCACCAGATCCCAAACTGATCAAGTATTTGTGGGATGTAATGTAACAAATCCGATCCACAGAGGCCCCTCCCTTCAACCCATATGATCCAAAAGCCCCCACTAACGACATCCTGTTGCCAGACACCACAGGACACCCTCAGAAGCCCCAAGTCCATTCTCTGACGAGTCACAACTGTTGTGGAGGCACAAGGGAGACCTACACAATATAGTCATAATGGGTCATAATGTTATGCCTGATCTGTGTATTTGCCACAGTAAACAAAACATACATGACTCAGTACCACGTATTTGGTGCTTGTGTTATTGTATGCCTATCTTGCTCCTCCACATTGAATTGTTTTTACATTTTCACTTTTCACATGACATCCAGATATGTTTTCTTATTTCTGTCTTTATCCTGATCAGGTGCAGCAGACTGCACATCCTGCCCACAGGAATACTGGTCCAACGAGAGGAAAGATGAATGCATTCCTAAAACAATTGAGTTCCTGACATACAATGAGCCAATGGGAATTGCAATCACAGTTGTGTCCCTGCTAGGGGCCTCCCTGTCGCTGGCCACCATGATGGTCTTCATCTACTACAGAGAAACTCCTGTAATAAAGGCCAGCAACACAGAGCTGAGCTGTTTCCTGCTGTTTTCTCTTTTTCTGTGTTTCCTCTGCCCTCTCCCTTTCATGGGCAGACCAACTCTCTGGACATGCATGCTGCGCCACACGGCTTTTGGTGTGACATTTGCTCTTTGTATTTCCTGTGTCTTGGGAAAAACTATCGTCGTTGTAACAGCGTTCAAAGCCACAGTTCCTGGAAGCAAAATCGCAGGGAAGTTTGGTCCTGCACAGCAAAGGATCATCGTTTGCTCCTGCACTTTCGTTCAAATAGTCATATGTGTGTTGTGGCTGAATTTAAACCCACCTTTCCCAGATATGGTTTTCAGATACAGCAACAAGAAGATTGTCTTAGAATGTAACACCGGCTCCGAGGCTGCTTTCTATGCAGTGCTGGGCTACATAGGAATCCTTGCAATAATATGTTTAGTCCTGGCTTTTCTGGCAAGAAAGTTGCCTGACAACTTTAATGAAGCCAAATTTATCACATTCAGCATGCTGATATTCTGTGCCGTGTGGATCACCTTCATCCCGGCGTACGTCAGCTCTCCTGGGAAGTTCACCGTGGCTGTGGAGATATTTGCAATTTTGTCTTCGGCGTTTGGCTTATTAATCAGCATTTTTGCACCTAAATGTTACATAATATTGCTGAAGCCAGAGGAAAATACAAAGAAACGTGTCATGGGAAAAATCTGAATAAAGACCACATGATTTCTTAAATTTTAAAAAGATGATGCCACAATTACTGTTTGTTAAATACATGTTATATATATTGCAGTAGTATGTAAGTAATACATTTTACTGTTTGTACCTATAAATAAACCATCCATGTAAACCATTTTGTAGGGGAAATACCGTTTTTTAACAACCTGGACTTTATTTCTGGCATAAAATATGATCGTTTACTCACCCATATATTTGGTGTCATTTGGAGTCCTTCAGAAGATATTTAGCTCCAGTGCTAAATATCCATATAGTGGGAGTGACTGGGGCACCGAAATAACGCATTATCTGCCATGAAACTCGTTCATTTCACCAATATTTTGTTATGATACGCTAGTGCTATTCCGCGTTGAGTCTGGAGTTACCTGTTATGTATTCACGGACGTGCAGCAGTTTGTTGTTCTTTGGCCAGCTGTCCACAACCTCAGAATCGGAAAAATATTTAGCCACGTTGCAAAAAACTAGCAGTAGCAAATTACAGGTAAACAAGGCGACCGTCGCAGGTAACTCCGGATTCAACGGGGAATAGCACTAATGTATCATAACAAAATATTGGTGAAATGAACGAGTTTCGCAGCAGATAATGCGTTATTTAGAGGCTGCGTTCCGGTGCCCCAGTCACTCCCACTATATGGAAATACACGGTGCTACACTGGATCTAAATATCTTCCAAACGACTCCAAATAACACCAAAGTTATATGGGTGAGTATTTTATGCCAGAAATAAGGTCCAGGTTGTAAAAAAACGGTAGTTCCCCCTTAAGAGATCCCAGAGGCGGCAATATCCAAGATTATGGGGGACAAACTCAAATGTTTACAGTAACAAATCCTAATTTCTATTTACACCTCTCTGTTGGACCATCCACCAACAACAAATATGCTCTCAGTCGCAAAGAAATCTGAACTGCATTAATGGCTGAAAATGAGTTTCTGCCCTTTCTGATCTCATACAAGGGATTACACAGTAGCTGATCTACACATTGTAGTTAGCACACAGATCTGATTGTATCACCTAGACACAGAAGTAATTTATTTTCTGTAACTGCTTGTCTTCTGGAGGGTTGGAGGGGGGACTGGAACCTATCCCAGCTGTCATTGGGTCAGAGGCGATGTACATCCTGGACAGGTCAGCAGTCTAGTCTGTGACATGGTTAACACAGAGAGACAGACAACCACTCACACCTACGGCCAATTTTGAATCACCAGTTAACTAAACGAGCATTTCTTTGGACGGTGGGAGGAAGCTGGAGTGCCCGGAGAGAACCCACGTAGACACAGGGAGAACATGCAAACTTAGTGCTAACCACCACACCACTGTGCCACCCCACACAGAACTCATGACAATGTAAAAAGCACTACATCAAGTTCTCGAAGAGGAAAAATTTTGTGTTTAGGGGGTAAAAAAGTTGTTAGGTTTTTTTGTTTTGTTTTTTTAAATCAATAACATGACAAGATCACCTTAAAGTGGTCTGGTGAAATAAACATTTAAAGTTAAATTTATTTTTTGGTAAAATAAAAATGGCAACCTGTATTTCTACAGTAGCCTGAACACAGGCTGTCCTCTTTCATACCTTTAAACTATAATTATAGACGTGTGCTAATTCGTGCCCAACACAAATTCACATTTTAGAGAATGTCATTAGTTCATATTTTCCTCATTGCCGATGTAGGTTGTTATTTCACCCACCTACAACCAGTTCACTATGGGCGTATTCACACCAGGAAGGTCCGTTAGTTCACTTGCTTTGGTCCGGACCAATTTTTTTTTTCTTTTTTTTTTTTTAGTGCGGTTCGCTTTCACACTGTGATTAATTGCAACCGGACCAGAATTTATAAACAAAAACACATGTGCTAAGGTCGTTCAGCCATTGGCTGGTAAACGTATAGGCGGGGTAAAGAAGGAAGCCAAATGTCCCACGTAAATAGGCTACAATGGAGACTTTGCGTACTGTAGGTCTACTTGTTATTATGCTAGCAATATGGTTTATAAACTTACAGCTTGTGCTCGAGCGTCAAGACCGTTTGATGCAACATGAGTTTAACCATATCATGCTCGTTATTTTGCAACGGCTCATCTCTACCTAACCTACCTGCGTTTGTTTGCTTCACGTGTCTCTCTCTGTTGTGTGTGTCACTGGGCTATCCTACATTTCCCATAATGCGCGAAAACTACGGGAAACTACGGGAGCTCGTCAAATCCAAAAAGGTAGATTTTTGCAACTTGGGTCGGATCGAGGTCGGGCTGCTTTCACACCATAAAGGAACTGCACCAGGGTTCGGTAGGAACCGCTCCGAGACCACCTCCTCAGCTGGGTCTCGGTCCGCTTGTTTGGTCCGCACCAGAGTTCGAGTGATTGTATTCACACCAGTCAAAAAGGTCCGAACCAAGCAGGGAAACGAACTTGAGTTCGTTTTAATCGAACTAAACAAGGCAGGTGTGAATACACCCTATATTTCTGACCCAGCCCAACCAACCTACGTATTAACCGCGGTGCTTGCGGATTAAACAGGGCCAAGCATTACTATTTCACAAGACCTCAACCCTTCTTCTATCGAGGTTTAGGAACCTTCTTGTCAAGACTGAACAAGGTTTCAACCCAAATGTACAACTCTAAGGCGATGTTCAAAATCTTTATTTATATAAAGTCTTTATTTCTGTGAATAACTAAAGATCATTGCACAACACATGGCAAAAACACTATGAGAAAATAAACTAAGAAAACACAAAATCTCTCTCAAGACAAGGCTTTAAGTAACACTGGTTCTGCTGACATGAGACAGGACGAACTGGCAAAGGACTAAGGGAGACACCGTCAATATATACACACAGGAAATGAGACACAGGTGAAAACGATCAGGACGAGGAAGACAATCACAAAGGCGGGAAGATACAGGAAGGGCACGCTGAATATGACACAAAAGGAAACGTTTAACAAAATAAAAGCGGAGATAACTGAAGAAATAAAACACAAGTCAAAAAAACAGAAACTTTACTTCCTCAGTATGACACTTCTTGCCATCTGTGCTACTAACTTCCACCACTGTGTCGCTCACCACAAGGACCTATATGATGACATTCATGGCAATTTCTTTTATCTGGCAAAAACCTGCTGATTTAACTGGCGTTTTTTTAAAAATCACTGTATTCTGTATATCATAAGCAAATTACATTGAGAACTTGGTACACAACAGTATTCCTATGATTCTAAATCATGTGTTGTACATACTCATACTGCCCTATTTTGTAATTTTCTCTTGGCCCATTGATATTTAACAACCTCAAAACTATCACTTTTTGCAAGAAAAATCGTAGCACTTCTACTGTTGCACTAAACATACACATGGTTTACGTCCAATTCCTTCCTTTAGCTCATTTGTAGTATGAATGTTCTTGTTGTAAGGTAGACAAAGCGTGCGTTTTTTTTTTTGTTGTTGTTATTTTATTTAGAAGATCAATGCATATCATGAAATAATTTTTGCATATTGTAAACTTCCAGTATAGTAAACGTAAATTCCCGTTGCGCCAACCTTGCCTATCTATGATCGCTCTGCCCTGTGGGGGATAGCACGTCTGCCTGTATCCAGTGCAGATGTTATAAGAGCCGTACCCTCATCTCCAATACCTGACAAATATGGAAAGAACTGTTCCCACATTTCTGTGTGTTCTCCTCGTGAACACAGTCTCCTGCTGCGAGCTGTTCGGCAGGTTCGACATGCCGAGTTTGTTTAAGGAGGGGGACATAATGATCGGGGGGATTTTCCCGGTTTTCAACAAAGAGATTACCAGCACTTCTACGTTTGAGACAAAGCCTCCTGGAGTGAAGTGTGCAGGGTATGATTTTATACATCTGATCTTTCCGTACTTCATGCATGCATGTTTATTCTTATCTTGTAAACCTGCTTTTGTATATACTTGCGCTGCGGTATCTAAATCATTTTCTAACTGCTTTTAGACTTGACCTGCGAGCTTATCGATGGACCCAAGTGATGATGTTCGCAATTGATGAAATCAACAAAGATCCTACTCTGCTGCCAAACATATCTCTTGGCTATAGAATCCTTAACTCCTGTGCATCTCCTACAAACACTTTACGTGCTACTCTCACGCTGGCGAGCGGACCAGAGGAGAGAGGATTGACTTCTTCTTGTCCTCCAGCTATATCTGCCCTCATTGCAGAGTCAGGGTCATCTCAATCCTTGGTTGTGGCTGGAACTCTCGGGCCCTTTCAATTGCCGATAGTAAGAGATTTATGTGATTTCTTATATGTGGTGCTTTTGCTGTAATTGTTTTATGAGTTTTATTTTGTTATTCCTCTTATAGGTAAGTTATTTCTCGACATGTGCCTGCCTGAGTGACCGAGCTAAATATCCAACATTTTTCCGGACAATCCCCAGCGACTACTTCCAGGCAAAAGCCTTGGCAGCACTGGTGAAACATTTTGGTTGGCAGTGGATTGGGGCCATACAGTCAGACAATGATTATGGGAGAAACGGGATCCTGGCTTTTAGAGAAGAGGTCAAAAACCTTGGGGTTTGCATTGCTTTCGTCGGAACCGTTCTACGTACGTACACCATGGACAAAATCCTGAACGTTGTGGAGATGATCAAAGAGTCAACCGTTAAGGTGATTCTAGCTTTTGTTCCTGAGGGCGACTTCTATCCTTTGATGAAAGAAGTGGTGAAACAAAACCTCACAGGAATTCAGTGGATTGCCAGCGAGGCCTGGATAACAGCGGCTCGACCCTCCACGCCTGAAATGTACCAAGCTTTCGGCGGAGCCCTGGGATTTGTGGTGCAGAAGATGGCTATTCCAAAACTAAAACCATTTCTTACAGATATTAGTCCTTACACTGATCAAAATGCAGCATTTGTGAAGGACTTCTGGGAGATTATAGTGGGCTGTAGACCTGTTTTACCTGGGATAAACACAGATACTGAGACAACAAGTAAAACATGCACGGGCAATGAGACTTTAATGAATTCCCAGGATTTGTTCTTCGATGTCACACAGCTCAGAGTTTCCTATAATGTGTATAAAGCAGTTTATGCTGTTGCACACGCCCTTCATCAGCTGGTGTTCTGCAAACCAGTGGGAGAAAAAATAATAAAGCTGTGTGTGAATGTATCAGAAATACGGCTGAAAGAGGTGAGACTTAAGTATACTTCTGTATCTTCTTCACATGAAGGTGTACATGTCTTAAGAAACTGTTCCTTTTCTCAGGTTGTTGATCACCTGCAAAGGGTCAATTTCAGAGACGCTTTCGGGGATCATGTGTTTTTTGATGAGAACGGTGACCCTCCTGCTTCTTATGATATCATTAACTGGCAGCTGAAGAACGGACAGGTGCAACATGAGACAGTGGGTCTTTTTTTATCTAATGCAAACGGTGAATATAAGCTCAGCATCGAGGAGGAGAAGATAGTGTGGAGGACAGGGAAAACTGTAAGCATGAAAGCCTATTTTTCATGTAACAGATGATCTGCCGGGTGTGTGCACACTCTTCCTCACTTTGTAAACGTGTTATTCCCTCAGGTCCCCACATCAGTGTGCTCTAATGTTTGTCCAGTAGGAACCAGGAAAGCTCAAATTAAGGGAAAACCCACATGCTGTTTTGACTGTATCCCGTGTGCTGATGGGACTATAGCCAACTCAACGGGTACACGGACGTGCACCAAAAACATATATTTAAAATGTATATGACACAGCCAAACATATATGATTCAGAATCATGTATTTAGTGTTTGCATCTCTTTCATATTGAACTGGTCTTTAAAGTTGAATCTTTCACTTTCCAATTATTACACTCTCTTGTCTTTTCCTGAACAGGTGCAGCAGACTGCACATCCTGCCCACAGGAATACTGGTCCAATGCGAGGAAAGATGAATGCATTCCTAAAACAATTGAGTTCCTGACATACCATGAGCCGATGGGGATATCTATCACAGTGGTGTCCCTGCTAGGGGCCTCCCTGTCGCTGGCCACTATGATGGTGTTCATCTACTACAGAGAAACTCCTGTAATAAAGGCCAGCAACACAGAGCTGAGCTGTTTCCTGTTGTTTTCTCTTTTTCTCTGTTTCCTCTGCCCTCTCCCTTTCATGGGCAGACCAACTCTCTGGACATGCATGCTGCGCCACACGGCTTTTGGTGTGACATTTGCTCTTTGCATTTCCTGTGTCTTGGGAAAAACTATCGTCGTGGTCACAGCTTTCAAAGCCACATTTCCTGGAAACAAAGTTGCGGGGAAGTTTGGTCCTGCACAGCAAAGGATCATCGTTTGCTCCTGCACTTTCGTTCAAATAGTCATATGTGTGTTGTGGCTGAATTTAAACCCACCTTTCCCAGATATGGTTTTCAGATACAGCAACAAGAAGATTGTTTTAGAATGTAACACCGGCTCCGAGGCTGCTTTCTATGCAGTGCTGGCCTACATAGGAATCCTTGCAATACTATGTTTAGTCCTGGCTTTTCTAGCAAGAAAGTTGCCTGATAACTTCAACGAAGCCAAATTTATCACATTCAGCATGCTGATATTCTGTGCCGTGTGGATCACCTTCATCCCAGCGTACGTCAGCTCTCCTGGGAAGTTCACCGTGGCTGTGGAGATATTTGCAATTTTGTCTTCGGCGTTTGGCTTATTAATCAGCATTTTTGCACCTAAATGTTACATAATATTGCTGAAGCCAGAGAAAAATACAAAGAAACATGTCATGGTAAAAAGAATGGAGCAAAAGTACACAATTTCCTAATTAAAAGAGTTAAGTTTTGTTTTCTGTTGGACTATAGCAGCAGGTCTATTGCAACAAGTGGGTTTACACACAATTTGTAATTGTAAATTATGTTGTGTATAGAAAATATAAAAGCCTAAATTTGTGACACACTTTGAGGAGATGAAATGTACAAATGCATTCGATTTACAGACAAAAGTTTAATAACGATAATGAACATACACTTGTTCACATTTCACGTTGTTATATTGTCTGTTTCACTGCTTTGTTCTGACGTTACATTACATCAGGATAACAATAAAAGATAAAAATAAAAACCTTTTTCACTGTCTCCTTTGTTTGACACATCTAGTTGAGTTGCAGTTCAGTATTTATGCAAAACAGTATGACAGCTCAGTGTAGTTAAACTTCAGGCTTTTGGATATAATATGTCATTATTACCAAGGAGGTTCCGGGATCGAATCCAGGCCTGGGGCCTTTCTGTGTGGAGTTTGCATGTTCACCCTGTGTCTGTGTCTCTCTCCGGGTACTCCGGCTTCCTCCCAGTGTCCAAAGACATGCTCATTAGGTTAACTGGTGATTCTAAATTGGCCGTAGGCGTGAGTGTGAGTGTCTCTCTATGTTAGCCCTGGGATAGACTGGCGACCTGTCCATGGTGCACCCTGCCTCTTGCCCAATAACAGCTGGGAAAGGCTGCAGGCCTCACCCCCGCGACCCTTCACAGGACATGTGGGTACAGATGGTGAACGAATGAATGAATGAAGTTTTTGTGAGGACACAGTAACTTTGACCTCGGTCGATTATGTTTTGGTAAATAGTTTGAAATCATGATCTCTGGGCAACAGTGAAGCAATTAAAACTCTAATAAATGATGCACCATTCTGTTTAGTTGAACATGTAGAAACACAAGCAACTGTTTTTATTATTTGAAAACTCATGGATAAGTCTCCCTGCGCCTGTGTGAGTTTCCTCAGGGTGCTCTGGCTTCCTCCCTCATGCTCCCATGCTCGTTAGGTTAATTGGTGATTGTAAATTGGTTGTAGGTGTGCATGCAGATAGTGTGAATGGTTGTTTGTCTTTCTGTGTTAGCCCTGCGGTAGACTGGTGACCTGTCTGGGGTGTACCCCACCTTTTGCCCACTGAGAGCTGGGATAGGCTCCAGGCCATCCTCTAGAGGACAAGCGGTTACAGATAATGAATGAATGAATAATAAACAACTGTAAAACGTGTTTTGCTAGCACTGATCCAACAGGGCATTGCTTTATTGCTTCTGTTTGCTGTAATGCCTTTCAAGCATGAACAACACAAAGATACGCCTTTAAAATTACTTTATTTTACATATACGTTTTTAAACACAATTTCATTTTCACCTTTGCATCATGCTTTTCTTGCTGTTTTTTTCCGGTTTCAGAATTATGATATAGCACTTCGGAGCAAAGATGCAAAAAAGAAGCCCAAAAGCTGAGGCCAAGATAGCAAAGATGTGGACAGCCACTGTGTATTTTCCAGCCGTGCTCACGTAAACTGGAATGAAGGTGATCCACACGGCAAAGAATATCAGCATGCTGAAGGTGATGAACTTGGCTTCGTTAAAGTTATCGGGCAGCTTTCGGGCCAAGAAAGCCATTAGGAAGCACATGCAGGCCAAGACGCCGATGTATCCAAGCACACACCAGAAGCCAACCTCTGAACCGGTAACACACTCCATGATGATGGTGGCACTGTGGAAATCGGTGTTACTGTTTGCACGAGGCGGACTAGTGAGCAGCCAGATAATACAGATGATAACCTGCGCGTGTGGGGGAACAATAAGATATTATATTTTTAACTGAAACAGTTGAAAAGACAAGTATAGAGAAAGTTCATCTACCTGGACAGCTGTTCCTAAAAGCACGCTGGCTCTCTGCTGGTTGGTACCAAACCACTTCATGGTATTACTTCCTGGCATTGTGGACCTAAATGCCATCAGGACCACTGTGGTCTTGGCCAGGAGGCATGAAATACAGAGGGCGAAACTGATCCCGAATACTGGATACCTGACGCGGCAAAGCCAGTCTGAAGGCTCCCCAATGAACAGCAGGCCGACAAGGAAGCAGATGGCGAGGAACACCAAGAGAAGAAAGCTCAGTTCCATGTTGTTGGCCCGAACCAGTGGCGTGTCTTTATAAGTGATGAATATGGAGAGGATGATAAGGGAAATGCAAGCTCCGAGGACAGACGCAGCACACAACAGAATGCCCATTAACTCGTGGTAGGACAGGTACTCGACCGTCTTAGGGATGCAAAGATCTCGGGCTTCGTTGGACCACGTGTTGTCAGAGCAGCGTGAGCACTCTAGGGAATCTGGAGATGCAGAGAGAAGAGGGCATTTTAGAGATTTTAGTTTAGAGAACCTACTAAGACGAAAAAAAAAAAAGAAAAGACGGAACGTACCATTCTTCTTACTAACTTCTCCCTCAGTGCAGGGGACGCAGTCGTAACAGCAGATGGGTTCCCCCTTTCTCCTGGCGACGCGAAAACCTGGAGGACAACTGTCGCTGCATACAGACCGGGAAGCCTGAGAGGCAGAGTTCAGCCACTCAGAGACACACTGATATAATATTTTAATGTCTAATGACAAAGTAGAATGGAATATATTTATATATGTTACAGAGCAGATTAAGAAGAGAGAAATTAAGAACAGTGGTACATACAGTGCGCAATACAACTTTCAAATCTCCTTTAAGTTACATTAGTGAAATAAAATGATCACAACACCCGTTACACATTCACCAACCAGGCTAATAAGCATGGTAGTAAAATAAAGCTTCAATATAATATGATTGTGGGTTGACATTTTGTCCGCTTGTTCAACAATAAATGACATGAGTCACGAGTGAGAACAAATTAGCGGACGCATTGATCAGCAACGAGTAAAAGAGCCTAAGAGGTGAACACGGTCTCAGGCCTGTTTGCAGAGAACACACCTGCTTCCTGACGGGCCACTGGATCCCAGAGTCGTTTATGACGAGGCTGTGTTCGGCAGGCATTGAGGCGTCGTAGAAGCCCACTTTGACCAAATGCAGAGAGCCGTCGGGCCCCGTCTGCCAGTTCACGAGATCGTAATAAGCGATGGGGTCGCCGTTTTGATCGAAGTTGACCGTCTCCCCGAGTGCGGAAAAATTGGCTTGCTTCATGTAGTGGATGAGCTGAAAAACAAAAACACGTTAATGCGACTTCTGTCTTAGTTAAAATAAAACTGACTTTAAGATAATACCCACAGTCTCACCTGCCAAGGTTTAAAATTTTTCGGGTCTGCACAGGTGCGATTGCCAAAAGGCCCCTGTCCAACTTTGCAGTTACTCATTTCGTGCAAGGCATGAGCCACCAGATATACAGCCTTGTAGACATTATAGGAAACTCTTAGCTGTGTCACGTCAGAATAAGGAGAGTAAACGTCATCTAAATCTTCCCTCCCGCTGCACGGCGGTCTGTCGAGGTAGCTGTCTTCACCGTGAGAGTGGTTGTTCGCTGACCCGTTCAGCCGACAGTTAAACGTCTCTTCCCAGAACTCTGCCAGGAAGGCTGATTCGTGAATGGTGGACGGCGTGAGGCCGGTGAGGTGTTGCTGCAGGCCTGGAATCGCGTCCGCTCTCCGGATGGCGAATCCTAGCGTTCCCTTCAGGAGATTTCCAGACCTTTCCCACAGCGACTTGGCGGTGGCCCACGCCTCACTGGCAATCCACTGCAGGCCGGTGATGTTCCGGCGCTGGATCTCTCTCAGGATGCCTTTCATCTCCGACTCACTGGAAAAGTTGATGATGACTTTTGAGGACGCCGTCTAACGAGTGAAAAATTAGTTAACCGTTAAGTCAGTTTCAGAAAGTTTGAAGATGTTTGATCTATTTAAGTCTGTCTGTAATGCAATTAATATGCAGGCATTCACATTAAAACTGCACATAACGTGTGATTTTTAAATTGTGTTAAGAAAGCCAGTCAACAATCAAAGCTGAGGCAGAAAAAGGATTTCTGTGACTACCATAGATTTCAGAGGTAAACAATTTTCTGTGAAACAAATACAGTTTAGGAACTTGGGACTTGTTCCATGTGTAATAGATTAGAAAACTGCATTCTCATCCATTTTAAGAACCTCAGATTTCATTGTGATCTCCAGCTACACACAATAAAACTTCACAAACTATGACTGATTTTTGGGGTTGTGTTTCTTGCAGGCATTTCCATTTATTCGTGCATGAGAAACATGCAGCGATGCAGAGGTACCTGTATAACTTTCAGCAGCTCATCTAGGGCCTCCTGACTGAGCACCACGGGGTAGAAGTGAGCGTAGGCGGCACACACGCCGTACTGCACCGACTCCTGAAGGAAGAGCTGAATGGCAAAACGGGC
This sequence comes from Chelon labrosus, assembly GCF_963514085.1. NCBI lineage: Eukaryota > Metazoa > Chordata > Actinopteri > Mugiliformes > Mugilidae > Chelon > Chelon labrosus. Next base: position 19,488,290 of record NC_140346.1, read on the forward strand.
GTAATCAGACTCCACGCCAATGACCCCCACCCAGGTCCAGCCGAAATACTTAACCAGCCGAGCCAGGGCCCTGATCTGGAAGGCATCGCTGGGCATGGTCCGCATGAAGGTGGGGAACTCCCTCTGGTTACTCAGGCAGCTGCAGGATGCAAAATAGCTCACCTGGCATTAGAGCAAACAGTGGTTAGCCGTTTGTACTTAGGCCTGCAAGAATCAAGTTTCACCGAACAATGTCATTACAAGCGCTCAGTGGGGCAGAGTTACTACCGCAACTGAAATGGGAGCTCAGCTGAAAAATGCAAGCTGAGGAAACACTATTTTTACAACATGGACATTTTTTTTTAGGTTTTTAGACATTTTTGAAAACATCATCTTGTCACTGTATATGCCCTAAGTAAAATACACACCATTGTATACTATCCAACTAAATCCACTAAACTGGATGGATTCCAGTTTTATCTTTCTCTCTCTGAGTTGAAAAAAATATATATATTTCTAATATTTTAGATATCTTCTGGATCATCTGAAAAATGTCTAATCACATGTTGAAGTGGGGCTGGTTTGCTTAACCTTAAAAATTTAACATTTTTCACAGGGCGGCGACAATATTGCAACTGAATGGTGATACTAAATGCTTCATTAACATGGCAGAAAAACATTTTAATAACATTATCACAACCGGAGAGCTCAGGCAGTCTCTCACCAGGGGGATACGGAAAGAGCCCAGACTTCGCAGCAGAGCCATAGAGACGCCGGAGCCCGCATCCCCTATGATTACCGGGGACACGGCCCTGCTCACGGCAGCGCAGCCTAATTTGTTTCTTTCTAGACTTTTGTCCCCGCCGACGCTCTCCGGCTGGCCATTCACCAGCAGGAAAGACGCTCTCAGAGACACGGGGACGTCGTCGCAGCTGTCACGGATGTGGAAGCCTAGCTTGAGCTGTGGCAGGAGGTCACGGCGCTGGTTGATCTCTCTGATCGCGAAAGTCATGGTTTGCATCCAGCGTAAGGCTCGAGAGCTGAAACTGCACAGAGGAGTGAAAGCAATCCATCACACAACACAAATATACAGTATACATGAAGAAACAAGTCAACTACTGTTAAACTAATCACTAATAACTCACTATTTATACATGTAAGGTGTTGGTTTTCCTTTGTAAGTTGGAGCAGAAGACTCAGGGCTGTAATGTAGGGGGAATAACCCCCCTATAACTACATCTCCATCTTCGTACAGACTGTTTCTCTCCTCCTCTCCCAAGAAAACACAGTCATCCCCAGCAGCGGATGAGTCGGGTTTGCCAATAATAAGAGAAAGAAACATAAGAAGCTTTGCAGCCAGCAATGTCATGCCTGCACCAGGCTTGTCAGAAAGCTTCAGTGTTTATAAAAAGCTTGCGGCCCTTTCCGTTCCTATAAAAAAAAAAGGAGTGCGATATTTCAGGACACAGCTGACTTATATGCTTTAGTTGACACAAAAAATCTGAAGGGAACGCCCAGACACGGTGGTTGTGACATCATTAGATGCAATACCTGATGCAGGCTGAATACTGTATACAACGAATTCAAGATAAACATATTCATAGGCAGCTCTTCAGTTGTTGAGATTAATCTGTAGTTTTCTTCCTGACATATGGTCATTCAGTGATTTGTTCAGTTTGTTTGATCAGGCTATTCTAGTTGGGCTTAAGGTAATGTACAATCAGTAACATCATTGGGACCTGTTCTGCGCCATATGCACCGCCGAGCTTTAGACTTACAGCTCCAGTGGCGCAATCGGTTAGCGCGCGGTACTTATATGACAGTATGCAGCCGAGCAATGCCGAGGTTGTGAGTTCGAGCCTCACCTGGAGCGGAGTTTTTAGTCTTGTCTCCGTCCTGCCTGAAAGTCCGTGCTGACCAGCTGGCTCCCATCTTCACCCAGATCTTCAACAACTCCCTGGAGCTGTGCGAGGTTCCCTCCTGCCTCAAACGCTCCACCATCATCCCGGTTCCCAAGAAGTCCCCTGTCACAGGATTAAGTGACTACAGACCAGTCGCCCTGACATCTGTGGTCCTGAAATCCTTTGAACGACTGGTGCTCGCCCATCTGAAGGACATCACGGATCCCCTGCTAGACCCCCTGGAGTTTGCCTATCAAGCAAACAGGTCAGTAGATGACCCAGTCAACATGGCTCTCCACTACATCCTGCACCACCTAGACTCTGTGGGGACCTATGCACGGGTCCTATTTGTGGACTTCACCTCTGCGTTCAACACCATCGTCCCGGAGCAACTCCACCACAAACTGTCCCAGCTCACTGTGCCCCCCTCCACCTGCCAGTGGATTACCAGTTTCCTGACTGACAGGAGGCAGCAGGTGAAACTGGGTAACTTCACATTGAGGAACCTTCCTCTGTAAGGAAGAAGGCCCAGCAGAGGCTGTACTTTCTGCGTCAGCTCAGGAAGTTCAACCTGCCTCAGGAGCTGCTGATCATCTTTTACACTGCAATAGTCTAGTCTGTCCTGACCACGTCAATCACAGTCTGGTTTGGATCCGCCACCAGACATGACAGGGACAGACTGCAGAGAACAGTCAGGTCTGCAGAGAGGATCATTGGTACCGACCTTCCCTCCATCCAGGACCTGTATCGGTCCAGGGTCAGGAAGCGGGCCAGTAAAATCTCCACAGACCCCTCACACCCTGGTCACAACCTGTTTAGACTCTTCCCCTCAGGCCGGCGTTACAGAGCGCTGTACGCCAAAACCACCCGCCACAAGGACAGTTTCTTCGCCCGGGCTGTCGCTCTGTTGAACTCTGAGCAGTCACAGAGTGCGAGACCATTCACATGAACAAATAACTCTGCACTATTGTATATAGTCACTGTACAAATGGTTGGTGAATATATCTCCTCTTATTCTATATTTTATGTGTATAGATTGAGATTTTGTTTATTTTATCTTATTTTGATTTTTAATTTTCTTTCACTTATTTAAGTTTGTGTGTTTATGTACAAGAGAGTAAAGCTACCAGAGTCAAATTCCCTGTATGTGCACATACTTGGTCATTAAAGCTGATTCTGATTCTGATTCTGATTCTGATTACTCTTGTCTGCAGGGGTCATGAAGCAAAAATACCGCTTAAAAGCAACACTTTTAACCTCCATCACTGTTTCTACTGTGCACGTTCATTGACAGCTCTGCGTGAGCGTGGCCCTTGTTTTGCTAATGGCAGAGAACACAAGCACTGTTATGCGTGTAAAGGGGAAGAAAAAATGTTGAAAGCTTAAAAAAAAAGTGGGAAATAAGTGCATCTGTTTGACCAAATATGGATTGAATAAAAAGGAAAAAAAAACACATTTAGGCAGTTCTTGCTAGAGTAAGACTCGGTCTCCTCTCTTGCCTGCTCTGCTTTAACAATGAGCATTGCTTGTGTCCATGTGTGTTGGGATTGTATTTGCTATTACCAAGCTTACTTGTCTGGTCAACCGAATTCAAACTAAATTGGCTTGTTGAATGTTGTGTTAATTGTCTTCCCATCATTTAACTACTTGAATGTATCCACATTACACATAATAACTAAAAACAACCTAAAAAAAATATTTTAATTGCATCAGTTTTCCCTTTAAGTTAATAGGGTATAGGATAAGACCTTCTTTTTGCGACAGGTTTGTTTTGTCAGTTCACTATAGGGAATTAGGAGGGGCTGTCGATGTCCAATCCAGAAACTCCCCGTCATTAATATGAGAATGACATTCTGTATAAATAAGTTGCCTTTTTCTTTGCTCTTTCTCTCTCTCTCTCTCTCTCTCTATGTCTTCAGGGATGTGCATTAATATGACTCTGCTTGCCTTGTTTTCCTTGCTTTGCTCTGTCAACGTCCTCACTTTAACATACGCCCCGACTTCCGGCTTCACCTCTCCAGCCACCTCTGCGGCCAAAGAGTGCGCTCTTCAAAACAGCTTCCAGCCGGGCTTCGTGGCCCAGGGTGACTATGTTATCGGAGGGATCTTCCCCCTTCATTATAACCAGGAGATGCCAGACCTAAACTGCACCTACAGACCACCTCCGGTGAAGTGCAATGGGTGAGATTGTTTAACTAACTTCTGTCTCCAGCTGAAAGATGTGCAATTTTGTTTCTCATGTATGCAGTGCTGTGTCCAATGTGTGCGTGGTTTGTTGCATTTCTTCTGCTGAGCTACAGATTTGATCCGAGGGCATTTCGCTGGGTTCAGACCATGAGGCTGGCGGTGGAGGAGATCAACCAGAGTCGTGACCTATTGCCCAATCACACCCTGGGGTACAAAATCTTTGATTCCTGCGCATATCCGCTGACCGGCCAGAGGGCTGCTCTGGCCGTGCTGAACGGAGTGAGCGAGGAGGGCTCTCCCACCTGCAGCGGTGCATCTCCGCTCCTTGCTGTGATCGGAGAATCTGGTTCAGCTCAGTCCATCGTGGTGTCAAGAATCCTTCAGCCGTTCAGAATCCCGATGGTAATCGTGCCTCTTTCCCTCTGTCATCCCAGAGATATTAATGTAATTCTGTGATTTTACTTTGCTGTTCTCTTCTTTCTTCCTGCACACAGATCAGCTACTTTTCCTCCTGTGCATGTTTCACTGACAGAAGAAAATATCCTACTTTCTTCAGAGTAATTCCTAATGATGACTATCAGGTATGCCTCTGAAATCGGATTCAAAACAGTTTGATCAATCGAAGCTGCTGCTGTTTATCTAAACTATTATGCATTACAGTTTATGCAGTGATTTCGAGACTAGCACATATTCACCAGATTAGATTCACAATATTAATAAATAGCATTTACATACAATATATTTTCATCTCACTTTACAATGGTGTACAACCTTATTAACACATAATAGGGTTATGTGTTTTTTTCTTTTTTCATGTATGTGTATATGTGTGTGATTGGGATTGGCCCTATTTTCTGTTTCACCAGGTGAAGGCCATTGCTCAGCTGCTGGTGCGCTTCAACTGGACTTGGGTGGGGCTGGTGAGAGGGGACCATGAATACGGCCGCTTCGCCGTACAAGGTTTACTGAGGGAACTGGAAGGCACCAAAGTTTGCGTGGCGTACCAAGAAATGATCCCTCTGCTCTACAATCGGCAGAAGGCCCTGGAGATCATGCAGGTAGGTACAAAAGAGTGCGGTGATTTAAGTTCCAAAGCGTAGAGACGGCATATGGATTGTCCTTTCACCTGAAAACAGCTCTATTGAACTAGACTTAGACTTAGACATACTTTATTCATCCACAAGGGAAATTACTTGCTCACAGTAGCTCAGTTGCACATAAAAAATAAAAAACACTCTTGAGAACCACAAGTAAAAAGAAAAATAGATGAAGCTAGATAAAAAAAAAAATGCTAAAAAATACAATAAAATCTAGTAAAAAAGTAAAAATCTAGTACAATAAAACAGTATAAGCAAAAATGTAAAAATTTGGCAAATTAACAAATGTACAAGAAATTGAGAAAATATATTATATATATTATTGACATAGGAAGGATTAATAAGGTGCAATAATGTGCATTTGTTTTGTTGTTTAGTCACACATATTAAACGATGCATGTGAGAATTTTTGCAGCCTTCCCTCTTCCTTGTAAACCTTTTCCTCCTTCACCACATGCCTCTCTGTAAAGGTGATGCGTACCTCTTCCGCAAGAGTAGTGGTGGTATTTTCAGCTGAGGGGGAAATGACTCCTTTCTTGAGAGACTACATGGCGCAGAACATCACTGGAATCCAGTGGGTGGCCAGTGAGGCCTGGATCACAGCGTCCGTCTTCACAGGGAGCGAGTATTACCCCTTCCTGGGAGGCACCATCGGGTTTGGCATCAAAAAGGGTCGTATCTCCAGGCTCAGTGACTACCTGCAGACAATAAACCCTCAGAGGTATCCAGATAATATTCTGGTGCAGGAGCTGTGGGAGGCCCTGTATGGTTGCAGTCCTTCTCCTTCCTCTACCTCAGAGTTGCCATCATGCTCTGGGCAGGAGACGTTGTTGGAGCAGCATTCAGCCTACATGAACACGTCCAGCCCTAGAGTGGCCTATAACGTCTACAAGGCTGTGTACGCGGTCGCGCATTCTCTACACAACCTTCTCCGCTGTCAACCAGGAAGTGGACCTTTTCAAAACAAGTCATGTGCACAGAGCAACAACATCCTCCCCTGGCAGGTATAACAAACATCTACTATTCCCACTTTTACTTTTACAGTAACACACTTAAAATATTTACAGTATTCCACACCCTCTGTTGGTCTTCAAGCTCCAGTACTATCTCCAGGAAGTGTCTTTTAACATTGCCGGGGAGGAGGTAAACTTCGACCTGAAGGGCGACTCCATACCATATTACGATATCATCAACTGGCAGAGAGGCACAGGCGGGAACATTGAATTTGTCAACGTGGGGTTGTTTGATGGAACCAAGCCTGCTGGAGAGGAGCTGGTGATCCAGGAGGACAGGATAATGTGGGCAGGGCATCAGAGTGAGGCAAGCTGCTCACACTGTGTATTTACCTTCATCAGATGCCAACTGTTGAAGTTCTGTAGGTTAAGGTGGAGGTAAGTCAGGTGGGCAGGAAGGTCTGGATCTGATGTGAGTCCTGTTGCAGTCACACAGTGAAGAGTAGATTCAAAGTCAGCCATACAGCATTACCTATGGCAGCATTCTGCCAAAACCAAGACATCTGCAAAACTTGAATTATGAAAAAATATATGTATGCACTTTTCTTCCACCTTATTCAACCCTGAAAATGTTTTAGATATTCTGCAACCAGAATATTTTTTCATTCTATAATGACAACTGCATTTTTTATTAACATTATAGGATTGTTAAATATACTGAAAAGACAAACACATTCGAAAATCGAGGTCTAATACCAATTCCTCAGTGGACAAACCTCCCCATTTTCTTTCAGGGTCTGCTGGTGCACCAAATACTACATTTTAGAAAACATTTCTAAAGTGGCAACTGATTACTGTCATTTAAAGGGGAACTACCTTTTTTACAACCTGGACCTTATTTCTGGCATAAAATATGCTCGTTTACTCACCCATATAACTTTGGTGTCATTTGGAGTCATTTGAAAGACACTTAGCTCCAGCGAAGCGCCGCGTATATCCATATAGTGGGAGTGACTGGGGCACCGAAACACAGCCTCTAAATAACGCATTATCTTCCTCAAAACTCGTTCATTTCACCAATATTTTGTTATGATACGCAAGGGCTATTTCCCGTTGAGTCTGGAGTTACCTGTTATCATCATCCGGGGTCCGTAGATTGACCTACTAACCTCTGACCTGGATGATGTCATCTCTGAGCGCCGCACGCAGCCCGTGCAGCTTGTTTACCTGTAATTTGCTACTACTAGTTTTTAGCAACATGGCTGAATATTTTTCTGATTCTGCGGTTGCGTACGACGACTTTATGATGGACGGCCTTACCATTTTGAGCCAGAGTATACGGATGACAAGCTCGTTGAAAGGAGGATGCAGATGTGGAGGCAGAGAGACGAACAGCTGGCCAAAGAACAACAAGCCATTGCACATCCACGAATAGATAACAGGTAACTCCGGACTCAATGGGGAATAGCACTAGTGTATCATAACAAAATATTGGTGAAATGAACGAGTTTCGAGGCAGATAATGCATCATTTAGAGGCTGCGCTTCGGTGCCCCAGTCACTCCCACTATATGGATATACGCGACACTCCGGTGGAGCTAAATATCTTCCGAAGGACTAAAAATGACACCAAAGTTATATGGGTAAGTAAACGATCGTATTATATGCCAGAAATAAGGTCCAGGTGGTAAAAAACGGTAGTTCCCCTTTAAACTGTACTTTTCAGCAATATTTGCATCAGTAATTGTTTGGCCTGCATATGATATGTGAAAAACGAAGAAATGGTTATCACAGAGTGAAACAGTATTGTTTTGTCTCTGTAGGTGCCGTTGTCTGTATGCAGTGCCAGCTGCCTTCCAGGGACCAGGAAGGCTGTCCGTCGTGGGGAGCCTGTCTGCTGCTTTGACTGTGTACCATGTGACAGCGGCAAAATTAGCAATCAGACAAGTGAGCCTAAAACCAAGCAATTAAACCAAGCTGTTAAACAACAATTCACTTTTAAAGTCACAACAGATTGGCCGGTGAAGTTCTATGACAGGCAAGAGCTGACAGAGATGCTGTGTGCACAAAGAGAGAATGAGAGAGGTGGGGGGAAGGGAGGGGTCATGGAAATTTGAGAAAGTGCACGCCCCTGAGTGCAGCATGAGTCACCAGCATTACTAAACTATCAACTTTATCAGTAGTACGCCTTTTTGTCATTGTTAGAGCAATTACTGCGGTACAGGTGATGTCCATGTCATATAAAAGCGCACTCAATTTGAATTAATGGGGACTTTAATATTTGTTTACAATCAAGGAATAGTTGAATGCTTAATAGTTGAACTGAGCTACTGTTTTTTTTTTTCACCCTCTTTCCTGTAGATTCAATAGAATGCACATTTTGTCCTGAAGACTTCTGGTCAAACGTGGACAGAACAGCCTGCATCCCCAAGAGGGTGGAGTTCTTGTCCTATGACGCCTTGGGAATAGCCCTGACAGTAATCTCTGTGGTGGGTGCCTGCCTCACTGTAGCTGTCTTTGCAGTGTTCTTCTACCACAGAAACACAGCCATCGTCCGCGTGAATAACTCCGAACTCAGCTTCTTCATCTTGTTTGCCCTGACGCTTTGTTTCCTTTGCTCGCTGATTTTCATTGGAGAGCCAACATTTTGGTCCTGCATGCTCCGCCACACTGCCTTCAGCATCACGTTTTCACTTTGCATCTCCTGCATCCTGGGAAAAACTCTGGTGGTGTTGGCCGCTTTCACTGCCACCAGGCCAGGGAACAATATCATGAAGTGGCTTGGTCCCAAGCAGCAGAGGGCCATTATCTTCAGCTGCACTGTGGTTCAGGTAGTCATCTGTGCCGCCTGGCTAATAGACGCTCCCCCTTTTCCGTACCGAAATACTAAATATGAACGCTCGAAGATCATACTGGAGTGCAGCGTGGGGTCTAGCTTTGCATTCTGGTGTGTTTTAGGATATATTGGCCTACAAGCTTGTCTCTGCTTTATACTGGCGTTTCTGGCCCGTAAGTTGCCCGGCAACTTCAATGAGGCCAAGTTCATCACTTTTAGCATGTTAATCTTCTGCGCTGTGTGGCTGGCGTTCATCCCCGCTTACATCAGCTCCCCCGGAAATTACGCAGACGCCGTGGAGTCATTTGCCATCCTGGCTTCCAGCTTCGGTTTGCTGTTATGCCTGTTTGCTCCCAAGTGTTACATTATTTTAGTGAAGCCAGAAAAAAATACAAAACAGCACCTCCTGGGAAAAGAAAAGAAGTAATGTGTCATGCCTTAACTTCAAATACATATTAAATAATCAATGTTATTTCTTCACAAATTCTGATTAATTTCACATTTGTTCTGGACTGTGTGCAAGAAATAAAGATGCATAATTACATAAAGCCTTTTCTGTTAATGTGTGTAATATTTAGAATAAATAAACATGTTCAGCACTGGATGTAATTTTTGAAATTCAGGTTGTTGGAAAACCTTCCTATGATCTTCTACCATACACGTTTTAACATTAGTTTGGGTTTGATCCTGTCTCATTTCTCATTTTGAACCGTTCACATTCAGAGAAGAAAATCTGCAGTTACTAATTAATTATCGATTCAATTTTATCAAAAACTTTATAAACATCTATGTGTTATCTGTATGTATTGTAGAGAATGCATTGCAAAGTGTTTTCTGGCTCTTAAATAAATATAAGGTTTTCAGACCATGATCTTTGGAATTAAATCCACGAGGAGGGAGGCGCTTCCATGGTGGGAAAGCAAACTCAGATACTCAGATACAAAGTTAAGAGGTGTCCTTTATTCACATGTTAATAATCTATTATTAATAATTTTCTCATACAATAACTCAATGGCAGACATGAATGCTTAAGGTTGATCAAAAAGACATTTACAAGGCCATTTTTGAAGTCATCTCATTCTGCTTTATATCAAAGGGGTTACCATGTCCGTGTGCCTTAAGGCATCACTAAGCATACACATGTCACAGGAAAAAAAGCTAAAATGCCTATTTAAATTAGGAGTGCTTTAAAGCTTTTTATCCTTCTCTGATTTTTAAATGTTTTGGCAAAATTAAGGCAGAAAGACAGAGCAGATACTGATATTGAGCCTACAGCGCAGAGAGAAGGCAGAAGGGCTGTATATAATTGTAGTAAGGATCGTATATAATAAGTAATAGAAAACCCCCCAGTCATGTTCATAATGGGGGAAACTTTCAGTCAGAGCCTTACATGAAGGATTGCATAACATTAAAAAACATGGGCATATAGCATTTCATTTTTTTTTTTTCACATCTAAATGTCCAAGTTCTTTCACCATGAAAATGCATGAGTGATGCAATACACCGATCAGGCATAACATTATGACCACCTTACTAATATTGTGTAGGTCTCTCTTGTGCCTCCAAAAGTCAGTTGTGACTCATCAGAGAATAGACATGGATCTTCTGAGGGTGTCCTGTGGTGTCTGGCATCAGAATGTTGTTAGTGGGGGGCCTTTGGGTCATATGGGTTAAGGGGAGGGGCCTCTGTGGCTCATCTCACAGATATGTGATCAGTTTGGGATCTAGTGAATTTGAAGGCCAGGTCAACACCATTTGCTGTTCTTCATGTTTTTTGAGTTGTTCCTAAATTGTTTTTGTGTGTGTGCGCCTGTGTCAGGTTGCATCCTGCTGGGGATGGCTGCTGTCATCAAGGAGTGTCATTGCTATGGGGTGGGGGTGCCTGGTCTGGTCTAGGTGGGTGGTACATTTCTAAGTAACATCCACATGAATGCCAGGTCCAAAGGTTTCTCAGCAGAACATTGTATTGTCAGAAGATGGTCAATGTTATTCACTTCTCCTGTCATTGGTTTTAATGTTGTGGCTGATTGGTGTATTTAAAACAAAAAAAACATGCCTTTCTCTTCCATTGATGGACACTTGAAACATACATAAATGTGCATTAGCTTCATCTGGAATGTTTTCCAGTCATGCCTTTCTTAGTGTTTCTCTCCGGCTGCAGTAAAATGATGTAGCATTTGGGCACAAAGATACACAGCAGCAGCCCAAAACTGGAGGCTAATATAGCAAATATTTCCACAGCCACAGTGAACTTCCCAGGAGAGCTGACATAAGCCGGGATGAAAGAGATCCACACGGCCAAGAATATCAGCATGCTGAAGGTGATGAGCTTCGCCTCGTTGAACGTGTCCGGCAGCTTCCGTCCGAGGAACGCCAGAAGGAGGCAGACGAAGGCCAGCAGGCCGATGTAGCCGAGGACGAGGTAAAATCCAGGAGGCCACGGCTCCTTGCACTCCAGAACAATCTGATGATGAACACATGTCGTTATATACAGTACATCATCAGATCAGTGGGCATACAGAAAATTAATCACGTTTGAATCGTGTGTTTTTGTTAGCCCAAAATGAGTCTGTCATATTTTAGAATATTAAAAATGTACGGGGCGGGTCCTCATCTTACAGTGTCCAAAAACAGAAAAAACTGCAACTGCAACCAAATATGTTGCATATTACAACCAAATTTTATTTACAAGATAAAAATTTTGGTTGCAGTCTTCATCCTCACCACTAGATGGCACGTAATCCTATACACGAGTCTTCTGCTGAGGATTAGACCAATTTTATCTAAATATGGCAAATGATGCAGGCAGTCTTACTTTTCCAGTTGTGGCTTGGTAGGCCGGGTTCCTGAATGGGAAAGGAGGTGCGCCCAGCAGCCAACCAGCACAAAGACAAATCTGAGGGCAAAATAGAAAGATAGAAAGTTCTTAAAATAACACAGTCACAGATAGTCATAAATCACGTTAAATTTAGTAGTTACGTATATTCCACTGACCTGAGGTGCTGTCGTACAGAGGATCATAGCCCTCTGTTGAGCTGGACCAAACATCTTCAGAGCTCTGGAGCCAGGCACACTAGCCCGAAAAGCCAGCAGGACCACTATGGTCTTAACGAGGAGGCAGGAGAGGCAGAGGACAAAGCTGATCCCAAACGCCGCCTGGCGGAGCCGACAAGTCCACACGGACGGCTGCCCGATGAACACCAGGGAACACAGGAAGCAGAGCTTGAGAGACAGCAGGAGCAAGAAACTTATTTCTGAGTTGTTGGCCTTGACGATGGGCGTGGAGCGGAAGCAGTGAAAGACGACGGTTATGGTAGCGGTCAGGACGACGCCCAGCAGCGTCAGCACCACCAGGATGATGCCCATGGTTTCGTGGAAAGACAGAAATTCTTCGACCCCTGCGACGCATTTCACCCTCTCTTTGTCCGACCAGAAGTACTCCAGGCATTTTGTGCACTCAGTGGAACCTTTGGGGACGCATAGAAGAGAAACTCACAGCTGACTACTCTCCATTTGTGCATATGGAAAATATTTGAATAGATAAAATACATAGACGCTACCAGTCTGGTTGCTGATCTCTCCGTCTGCGCAGGGCAAACAGTCAAAGCAGCAGTGGGGCTCTCCTGGACGTCTGGCCTGTCTACTGCCAGGGGGGCATGGAGCACTACACTGAGATACAGGCACCTGTAAAATTGGGTGACAAGATTTTTTTCTTTTTGCAGACTTAAACACAGGTTAAAAGATTTAAGAGACAAATAAAACCAGCCTCACCTCTGACTGTCCTTTTGTCCATACAATGTTCCTCTGCTCAATCTTCAACTGTTGCCCCGGGCCAGCTGAGCCGTCATAGCTTCCGACTTTGATAAATCTATGCACAGAACAATACACCAAAGTTTGCAAGCAGGCCAAACAATATACGAGGCAGTTTTCCATAATACCGCGGCTGATTTCTTATATATGATCAAGTTCCACCTTATTTCATTCTTGCTGTCCTTCTGCCAGTTAATTATGTCATAGAGAGGGACTGGCTCTCCATTGGAGTCGAAATACACTTTCTCATCGAACTGGTTGCTGAAATTCACTGCCTTCAAATGATGCAGCAGCTGTACAAAAAAGGAACAATGTAAAAAGCTCAAAATAAAAAACAACATGTGTTGTCATAGTTTCGCCTACCTGCCCAGATGTAAATGATTTGTGCTTCTCACATAACCCCGTGTTGAGCTCTGCAGAATCACAGTTCAGCAAAGTGTGCAGAGAGTGGGCGATGGCATACACGGCTTTATACACATTATAGGATATTCTGACCTGAGATACATCAGTGTAGCTGCTATCAGAGAGCCTCAGATCCTCTGACCCTGTACATGCAGGCTTTTCAGCAACACTTTCATCATTTTTATCAGCTGACACATTTAGTGCCACTGCAGGCCGAAACAGGGAGCCAGAATTGTTTTGAGAGTCTGCTTGGTAACCAAAAGCATTTCCACCGCTGAAGTCCAGCTTACAACCAAACTGCTCCTCCCAGAACATGTTGACAAATTCCAGCCCAGGTTTGGGAGAGGGACGGACATTCAGTAGGAACTCTTTCAAGCCAGGGATCCTGACTCCAGGGAAGGAGAAGCCCAGGGTTCCCTCTAAAAGAGGGTGGAACTGGGGTGAGGTCAGCAGGCTAGCAGTCACCCAGGCTTCACTAGCTACCCACTGTATCCCTGTCACATTTCTCCGAGCGAGCTGGTAAGGGACAGATAAAAAAATTTTAGGCATATTATTGCTTTAAATACTGTAACATCGGCTTTATACGTCTGCTTACTTCTAAGAGCAGATCCAGGAGTTGTCCCTCTGTGGCAAAGACCACCGCGACCCGTGCGGTTGAACCCTGCAGCTTGTCTGCCATTTCTTGTATCTCACCCGCTCTCGGTGATTTGGGGAGAGTGAGATGAAACGCCACACACCCACCGCGTTGTCCAAACTGGTTTGTGAAAGCCTGGATGCCGTAGTGACTGTAGTCATCCTGAAACGAGCGCAGAAAGTAAACCATGCTGGTGTGTTGCACCGACAAATTTTGTAGAGTTTAGAAAGTTGTTTGTTTTTCTCACCGTGGTCCCTATTGTGCCCACCCAGAACCAGCCTAGGAAAGTGACCAGTTGGACAAGACCTCTAACTTGAAAGAGATCACTCGGCACGGTTCGCAAAAAAGATGGGTACATGCGCTTGTTAGTGAGACAGGTGCAAGTGGCAAAATAGCTCACCTGGGGGGAGACAGAGTTGCTCTTGAAACACTTAAGATCCAAAAAACATTATTTAACATTTTTAAACAGCCTTTCAGTGCTTGTTATTTTTCTAATTTCTTACCAGTGGGATGTTAAAAGGGCCAAGAGTGTCAGCTACAGCTCTTGTGGGGGAGGACGATGCAAGACCGATCACAGCAGGGACAGGAGAAGCAGACAGACATTTCACCTCCTCTGTTGCTTTTACTTTTACACCATTTCCCATAGTGGGATGGATTCCTACAGCCTCTAACCCATCCATGCCAACGCTCCTATCCCTTGTCACATTTAATCCGTTTTCAGTCATTTGTTGCAGCTCACTTGTTGCAGCTTTGGAGTAACTGATCAGAGAAAAGAGAGCTTGCAGGCTGGTGTGGACATGGTCACAGCTGTCCATGATCCGGTAGCCGAGCCTAACACCCGGCAACAGGCTTGAATTGCGGTTAATTTCCTCCACTGCGAACACCATAGTCATCATCCAGCGGAAGGCTCTGTAGTCAAAGCTGCATAAAATCGAACAAAGTCGCACACCTAAGCAATTCTTCATCAGGCAGAAATCACAGCAATATAAACCATGCAAACAAAGTGGATTATCAGAACAAAAAGGGACACATTTATTTTGTAAAAATATGAGATAACCGAATGTGGGATGCAGATAAGTTAATGAAAATCAGACACCAGCAGCATCCTCACACTCACCCGCTGCACGGTGTGATTTGGGGTTTGCTGCGGTAGCTGCGCCATGGCTCGGAGGCCACAAAATGCAGGGGGAAAACCCCCCCAATGACAACATCCCCCTCTGAGTGCAGGGCCAGAGGCTCACTGTCTCCCAGTTTCACACACCGAGGTAAACCAGAATAAACACCACTCACTCCCTCTGTCTCCAAATCATACAGCCTCTCTGCTTTTCCCGCAGCGCCTGCCTCCAAACTAAAAGCTTTCCTCTCATCTGCAGGAGCACCAGAGGTCACTAAGACGAGAAGGCTAAAGAAGACACAGAGAAGCCATGAGAAGCAAAGACATGTCCCGACAAGAGTTGGATGCATTGTCCATACTGCCCCCATAAAGACTGTGTGTGTGCGAGATACAGTCTCTGACCGGCTAATAAGGTAGACTGAATAGAAAAAAAAAAGTATGACGCTTTCTTCATTTCATAGGTCATATGAGTCATCATCAGATCGACCAATCACAGAGAACACACCACAGGAGAGGAGAGATTTACCACCAGTCGGAAAACTGGATCACTGCCTTACATTCAACTTAGTTTGAATGTCTTTCTTGCAAGACCTGTTAATAATAAAAGAGATTCTTCACTTGTTTAGTCTGCTTTGTACGCTACATTACACCAAAAAATACACTAGCACTGGAAAACCCTTTGGTTGATATGGAGAATAGAAATTATAGGATTATATAAATCTAGACAATAAAACTGATTTGAACAATTAAAAATAATATATGTGATTTTTGTTTGTTAATAAAGATTGAATAAAAGTAATAAAATTAAATGAAAATAACAAAGAAACTAAAAGTATGGTGGTTTTGTTTGAAATTTTGGGACTTCATAAAATTTCTTGGTAAACTGCTACCACCTACTGGATATTATATTGTAAAGCTAGCGTGTGTTCATGTTTCTGACTGTCTCACAGCTGTGCCTTGTTGATGTTTCAGTGGACCACGCTGCTCTGGAGACCACCTGTTGCAAATACACCCTGGCCTGTGGGCCTAACAAAACAACCGCTCCGGAAATAAGTGAGAGCATTATGGTGAGAGTTTCATTGTGCAGCAAACACCTGGCATTCGTAAGAATAAAGAGTTGATTATGGTGTGCAGTTTTCTATGAGTTTCATGAATTAATTTGTGAGTTTTGTGGATTTGCACCACACTGAAACCGGGGACACCAGACAAAGAACTAAATCAAATAGAATACGAGACAATGGAGACACTGAGGATGGAGACAGAAGCAGAATGACAACACATTTAGATCTGAACAACACTCTTTTGAAATTCCATAACTGTATCTTGCACAGTTGCAACATTAATATTTGACTAGATCTGTCCAGGTAGAAAGGCAGACATACACCGGTCAGTGGTCATATCATTATGACCACTGACAGGAAAAGTGAATAACATTGACCATCTTGTGACAATTCAGTGTTCTGCTGGGAAACTTTTGGAACTGGCATTCATTCGTGTGGATGTTGCTTAGACATGTAGCACCCACCTAGACCAGACCAGGCACCCCCACCCCATAGCAATGACACTGCTTGATGGCAGCAGCCATCCCCAGCAGGAAGTAAGGCTTCTCATGTTTTGCCTTGTGTTTTATTTTTTCTGTTATTTCTGCTTTTATTTTGTTAACCGGCGTTTCCTTTTTGTGTTATAGTTAGTTTTTTCTTCCTGTTTGTTCCCGCCTTTGTGATTGTCTTCCCCATCCTGATTGGTTTCACCTGTGCCGAGTTACCCCAGCATGTATATATTGCCTGTGTCCCCCTTAATCCTTTGCCAGTTTGCCCTGTCCTATGCAGTGGAACCAACTCCATCTCAAGCCTTATTCATATCAAGTCTTAGTATTCCTTGAGTTAGTGTTGTTCTCATTGTCTGCTGAATATTTGGTTATTTTCACCGTGGCTCATGTTTTTCCTCGAAGAGAGTTTGTGTTTTCTTAGTAATTGATTTTCTTTTCATGTTTTTGGGGTCGTGAAGAGTGATTTTTAGTTTTGTCCCTCAGGAAATAAAGGCTGGGTTCATTTGAACGCCTACGAATTGCATTGAGGTTCAAACCTTGTACGGTCGTGACAAAAACGGTTTAGGAACAACTAAAAAAACATGAAAAACAGCACAAGGTGTTGACCTGGCCTCCAGATTCACTAGATTCCAAACTGATCAAGTATCTGTGGGATGCACTGGAACAAGCCTGATCCACAGAGGCCCCTCCCCTCAACCCACAGGACCCAAAGGCCCCCACTAACAACATTCTGTTGCCAGACACCACAGCACACCCTCAGAAGGCCCATGTCCATTCTCTGATGAGTCACAACTGTTTTGGAGGCACAAGTGAGACCTACACAATATTAGTAAGGTGGTCATAATGTTGTGCCCGATCCTCTCCCCTCCTCTCCCCAAATCTCTGTGCAAAATCAACCTTTGACCAACAATAGCCACATGTATAGGAATAGCTCTGGGTTGAAATAAACAAGTTTTTTCTAGAATTTCAAATATATTGGGAAGTAAATGAAGGACCATGACCTTTCTGCTGAGATGGGCTGTCCATTTGTGTTTCACGATTTGCACCTTTGATTTTTATTCATGCTGTCATGATACATGTGTCTCTACATTATGGTACTAAACTGTTGAAATGTACATGCAACACATCAGGTATCAAGTAATAAGAACGCATGCTCAGTTGTTCAGGCTAATAAATGTAATTTGTAAGGACATTACGTTCAAATTAAAGTCGAAGTTGACACAGCAGACAAACTTCAGAAAGGAACTTGCAGGTATGTTTTATTCTACCAGCATTATAGATGTACTTATATCATTGATGATTTAACAAACAGTGAATCAGGTGAGCACTTGTAAAGGCTTAACTGTGGGATAAACAAGCCAAATGTTGTGAGGATATAGGGAAAACAGAGAGCGACACATAGTGGAAATTATAATGTGCAAACAGGTCAGTGAGCTAAAAGACATAATTACAGGCCACTGGGTGTGGGCCTCTCTGATGTATTGTAAGCTGACGCACAATAGAAGCTTTTTTGTGAAGAGCTATATAAAGCATTAAAAGCACACCTACGCCCACATAGTTCAGGGATGGAGATCGCTGCTCTCTTTATTGCTCTGAGATTGGCCCTGTGTTGGTTTGAGCTAAACTCAGCTGATGTCTTGGGTGGGTCACTGCATGGTCTGAAGCCTAGGGCTGATCCTGAGGTCAGTGCTCAGGCTTCATCAGTTAAATGCAAGCTGCAGGGAACCACTCGTCTACCTGTATTCTCAATGGATGGTGACTATATTATTGGTGGTGTTTTCACCATACACTACTACATTCACACAGTGGAGAATAACTACACCACCATGCCTGAGCCACTAAAGTGTGCAGGGAGGTTAGTATGAGGGAGAAGTGGGGGATAAAAGAATGTTTGACTGTGCACGAATAGAAATGTTTTGATTTGCCTTCTATAATGTGTTGCATAGCTTTTGTGCGGTGCTGAAACATGGAAATGTAAGCCTGAATTGAGGGGGAATTCAGAAATTGGATATATGAACTGCATTCGTGCAAATACTGTGACAATGTGAATTGTCCTTATTTTCTGCGTGTCTGTGTGCAGCATGGACACGCGTGAACTGCGCTTCGCCCGCGCAATGATCTTTGCCATCGACGAGATTAACAACAGCACGGAGCTGCTGCCGGGCGTCAGGCTCGGATATGAGATCCACGACTCGTGCGGCTCGGTGCCGGTGGCGGTGCATGTGGCGTTCCAGCTTTCAAATGGCCTGGATCCCGTGTTTGACACCGGAGACAACTGCTCCCACTCTGGTAAGGTGATGGCTATCGTTGGTGAGTCTGGATCCACGCCATCCATCAGCATGTCGCGCGTCACCGGGTCCTTTGACATTCCTCAAGTAAATATTTAAGTATTAATCTCGGCGTAAAATATGAATGTGATTTTTTATTTTCACAGTGAGAAGTTACGCTTTCTTGTTTTGCTTTAGGTGAGCCACTATGCCACTTGTGCGTGTTTGTCTGATAAGCAGCAGTATCCGAGTTTCTTCAGAACTATCCCCAGTGATCAGTTCCAAGCTGACGCGCTCGCCAAGCTGGTGAAACACTTTGGCTGGACTTGGATAGGGGCTGTCCGGTCGGATTCGGACTATGGAAATAATGGCATGGCGTCTTTTTTGGACGCAGCTGTCAAAGAGGGGATCTGTGTGGAATACTCTGTATCTTTCTATCGGACCCACCCACGAAGCAGAATCCAGAGAGTAGCTGATGTGATCCGCAGGTTTCTACATCACAAATATGATATTTCTTTATCCTAGCAGTACATATATTTTTAGTCATATTTTTCTATTCTTGTGGGATCACTGCTGCAGCCTACATAGAGTACACCAAAATGATTCCTCATGTTTGTTTGTGATAAAAAATTAAGCATAACCTACTTTAAAATGTTTCAGATGTATAATAGTACGATATATTGTGGCTCTCTAGGTCCACAGCTTTGGTTGTTGTGGCATTTGTAGCCTCCGGAGACATGGTTATGCTACTGGAGGAGCTATCTCTGGAGCCTCCTCCACCACGCCAGTGGATAGGCAGTGAGTCATGGGTAACCGATCCAAACTTTCTGAAGTTCTCCTTCTGTG
Organism: Chelon labrosus; assembly: GCF_963514085.1. Classification (NCBI taxonomy): domain Eukaryota; kingdom Metazoa; phylum Chordata; class Actinopteri; order Mugiliformes; family Mugilidae; genus Chelon; species Chelon labrosus. The sequence continues at coordinate 19,507,864 of NC_140346.1, forward strand.
CCGGGGCCATTGGATTTGGCATTCAGCAATCTGTCATTCCAGGTCTGAGAGACTTCCTTCTGGATCTCTCTCCCTCTGAAGTGGTTGAATCCCCACTGCTAACTGAATTCTGGGAGGATGCATTCAACTGCAGACTGGGAAAAAGTGAGAAAGTACTCAATTGTTAACACTCACTTTATTCTCACTTGATATGATGATCTTATCAGTACCTTATACAGTCAGTCTTCCATTCAACAAATGAAGCATGTAGCACGTATCACTTACAATAAATCAGTTTAATCTAGTAATTCAGACCAACAGTCGGTTACTGAGGAGTTTCTCACCTGTGTAATCTGGATGGAATTCATCACGTATAAAATAGAATACTGAAGTAATTCAACATTCAAAGGTGTGTTTTTAGGTGCTGCTGCAGGTGAGAGCGTGTGTGATGGAACTGAAGACTTGCACAGGCTCCAGAGCCCGTACACTGACACCTCTCAGCTCAGAGTTACTAACATGGCGTACAAGGCTGTTTATGCAATAGCACATGCCATTCACAATGCAGTGTGTAAGGAAATAAATGGCACAACTCACTGTGATAAGCTCACCAAGTTAGAGTCCAAACAGGTCAGCCAAAATTCATAATTGAATCCCAGTGTATTTCTTAACTTAGAATTTTAATTGAGCTGAACATGAATTTTCTTTTTCTCCCTCTCCCGTCCTCTTCTGTGTTACTTTTACTACAACCTTGCAGGTTTTTACTGAGCTGAAGAAAGTAAGATTTTCCGTGAATGGTTATGACGTGTCATTTGATGCTAACGGTGATCCTGTGGCAGTGTACGAGCTGGTTAACTGGCAGAAAAGTCAGACTGGTGTCATTGAGTTGGTAACAGTGGGACACTATGATGCATCACTGCCAGTGGGCCTGGAGTTCCGCATCAACAGGAACCTAACATGGGTGGATGGTGGCACGCAAGTAATGAGCAACATGGCAATAACAAATTAATCTTTGGTAAATGGAGTCATCATGGCTGTGTAGCAACAAATGTCCATTCATTAATTAGCCTGTATCTCTGTGACAGGTGCCAGTGTCAGTGTGCTCTGACAGTTGTCCTCCAGGAACTCGTAAAGTGCTGCAGAAAGGAAAACCCATCTGCTGCTATGATTGTATACCATGTCCCGAAGGAGAGATCAGCAATGCTACAGGTAATATGAAATGTTTTATTATGTAAATGTGATAAAGGTTTACTTGTGGATGTGTGCAAAATTGAATAAATTGTTCTTATTTTTTCAGATTCCCTTGATTGTTTCCCTTGCCCAGAGGAATTCTGGCCTAATGCAGAGAGAGACGCTTGTCTCCCCAAGCCTGTAGAGTTTCTTTCCTTTGAAGATGTGCTAGGAATCATCCTGGCTGCATTCTCAGTTGGTGGTGCCTGTCTGGCCATTATAACAGCGATTATATTCTTTCGTCACAGGATGTCTCCAATTGTCAGAGCCAACAACTCTGAGCTGAGCTTCCTGCTGCTCCTCTCCCTGACTCTATGTTTCTTGTGTTCATTAACTTTCATTGGAGCACCCTCTGACTGGTCCTGCATGCTGCGACACACAGCGTTTGGCATCACCTTTGTTCTCTGTATCTCCTGTGTACTTGGGAAAACTATCGTGGTTTTAATGGCTTTCAAAGCTACACTTCCAGGCAGTAATGTCATGAAATGGTTTGGTCCTCCACAGCAAAGAATGACTGTAGTTTCCTTCACGTTTATTCAAGTTTTAATATGTACTATTTGGTTGGTAGTTAGTCCTCCCTTCCCAATAAAAAATCTATCCACATACAAGGAGAAAATCATCCTGGAATGTGCATTAGGCTCTGCCATTGGGTTCTGGGCTGTGCTCGGGTACATCGGCCTGCTGGCTGTCCTTTGCTTTGTATTAGCTGTCCTAGCTCGGAAACTACCTGATAATTTTAACGAAGCCAAGCTCATCACCTTCAGCATGCTGATATTCTGTGCAGTGTGGATCACCTTTATCCCAGCGTATGTCAGCTCCCCTGGGAAATTTACTGTGGCTGTCGAGATATTTGCAATACTGGCCTCCAGTTTTGGACTAATACTGTGCATATTTGCTCCAAAGTGTTTTATCATACTGTTTAAGCCGGAGAAGAACACCAAGAAACATTTAATGAACAAAAATTAATACTAGTGCAACAGAACTTTGATTAATTATTATATAAACACAAATATTGCTTACACGTTTGACATTTAATGCAATCAAAAAAAATCTTCATTTTGAATTCTGATTTGAGTTAACTCAATCACTTTGTGAATGCCACTCTAATATTTTATTGTCATAATTTACCACTACTCATTATTATGTGCTTAACATGTAAAATAAATCGGAAAAATTAAAATATCAACAATGCATGAGTATTCTTTTCAACATGTTGATACCACATTGCTAGTAAGTGACCCAACAGTTCAACATAGTTTTGAGTTGTTTGCATGTACCACTGGGGTACAACAATAATGGAACAAGGTGACGCGTTAAGCAGCATGTAAAGTAGTCACTGATCACGTGACAACAACAACATGGATGCTCCGTAAAGATCGGTACGGAGCTTGCAACAAACCAGTGGGGGTTCATCGAGTGTGTGGAAATACTTCAATAAAGATGCAGCCCATACTACCATGACATGGGAAAATATGTAAGTCAGTCCTGACGTACAACTGCAATACACACCCATTTAAAAATGCATCCGCTATCGCGAGTAGAGGAACGGTTCATCAACAGCAGTCAACAACTTCGCCAAACGCCCTGTGGTAACAGTGAGAAGGAGGCTGCAAATGTGCAATCTGTTGGTGAATTTAATTGTCAAAGTTAGACTTTTAGCTGCTATACATGGAGAAGGCTTCAGAGAATAACGCTTTTTTTTTTAAAAAAAACCCGGCTACATCTCGCAACATGCCGTGGAGTACTATTAAATGCTATTGATGGTGCAGACTAACTTGTCTGCAGCGCACACTATATGAGTAATAGTTCAGTTCTGTTGTGTTCTATTAGTGGACATTGTTGCTGTGGTTTTAGAATCTGTTTTTTTGTCCTTGATGTCAGTTAATGCACCGTGTGAGAGACCGAAGTTCGGTTGCCGAGTGAATTTTCATAATGCAAATATTCTTCAAGTTGCAATACTGAATTAAATACTGAAAAAATACCCAACAAAATGCTTCATTTTTCAAATTTATTTTAAATGAAATTTAAAATTAGAAAGATAACACAATAGCAGATTAAACTCCCATTCTCACATTGACATGTGCATTAGAAAATGGTTAATTTATTAGATGAATATTTATTTCATCTAAGAGTTTCTTGTATAGCACTAAATGTGAACAATTTAAACTGTGTTCTTGTTTCCATTTATTTAGCAAATATGCACAGTATTAGTCCAAATCTGGAGGCCAGTATTGCAAATATCTCGACAGCCACAGTAAATTTCCCAGGAGAGCTGACATACACTTTGTGAAGAGCTATATAAAGCATTAAAAGCACACCTACGCCCACATAGTTCAGGGATGGAGATCGCTGCTCTCTTTATTGCTCTGAGATTGGCTCTGTGTTGGTTTGAGCTAAACTCAGCTGATGTCTTGGGTGGGTCACTGCATGGTCTGAAGCCTAGGGCTGATCCCAGGGTCAGTACACAGGCTTCATCAGTTAAATGCAAGCTGCAGGGAACCACTCGTCTACCTGTATTCTCAATGGATGGTGACTATATTATTGGTGGTGTTTTCACCATACACTACTACATTCACACAGTGGAGAATAACTACACCACCATGCCTGAGCCACTAATGTGTGCAGGGAGGTTAGTATGAGGGAGACGTGGGGGATAAAAGAATGTTTGACTGTGCAGGAATAGAAATGCTTTGATTTGTCTTCTGTAATGTGTTGCATAGCTTTTGTGCAGCTCTGAAACACATTTGGAAATTTAGGCCTGCATTAAGGGGGAATTCAGAAATTAGAGATGTGAACTGTATTCATGCAAACAGAAATGCATAATTTTTTAAATTATGAACAGAAGATGTCTTTTTCTGTGACGATGTGAATTGTCCTTATTTTCTGAGTGTCTGTGTGCAGCATGAGCACCCGTGAACTGCGCTTCTCCCGCGCAATGATCTTTGCCATCGAGGAGATTAACAACAGCACGGAGCTGCTGCCGGGCATCAGGCTCGGATATGAGATCCACGACTCGTGCGGCTCGGTCCCAGTGGCGGTGCATGTGGCGTTCCAGCTTTCAAATGGCCTGGATCCCGTGTTTGACACCGGAGAAAACTGCTCCCACTCTGGTAAGGTGATGGCTATCGTTGGTGAGTCTGGATCCACGCCATCCATCAGCATGTCGCGCGTCATCGGACCCTTTGACATTCCTCAAGTAAATATTGAAGTAATTTCTCTCAGTGTAAAATATGAATGTGATGACTTATTTTCCATTAAAGAGTTACAATTTCTTGTTTTGCTTTAGGTGAGCCACTTTGCCACTTGTGCGTGTTTGTCTGATAAGCAGCAGTATCCCAGTTTCTTCAGAACTATCCCCAGTGATCAGGTTCAAGCTGACGCGCTCGCCAAGCTGGTGAAACACTTTGGCTGGACTTGGATAGGGGCTGTCCGGTCGGATTCGGACTACGGAAATAATGGCATGGCGTCTTTTTTGGATGCAGCTGTCAAAGAGGGGATCTGTGTGGAATACTCTGTAGCTTTCTATCGGGCCGACCCACGGAGAAAGATCCAGAAAGTAGCTGATGTGATCCGCAGGTTAATAGATCAAAAACATACTATTTATTTATCCGAGCTATATATCTGTTTTTTGTCATGTTTTTTGTCATGTTTTTTGTCATGTTTTTTCTGTTTTTTCTTTTTCTGTTGTCTTGTGAGATCAATGCTGCAGCCTACGCAGAGTACACTAAAATAATTTCTCATATTTGTGTATGTTAAAAAATGAAGCATATTTTTAAAATGTTTCAGATGTATAATAGCACGATATATTGTACTATGGCTCTCCAGGTCAACAGCTTTGGTTATTGTGGCATTTGCAGCCTCTGGAGACATGGTTTTGCTGCTGGAGGAGCTGTCTCTGGAGCCTCTTCCACCACGTCAGTGGATAGGCAGTGAGACTTGGGTAACTGATCCAAACTTTCTGAAGTACAGCTTCTGTGCTGGGGCCATTGGATTTGGCATCCAGCAATCTGTCATTCCAGGCCTGAGAGACTTCCTTCTGGATCTCTCTCCCTCTGAAGTGGTTGCATCCCCACTGCTAACTGAATTCTGGGAGGATGCATTCAACTGCAGAATGGGAAAAAGTGAGAAAGTTTTTGATTGTTGCATTTCACTTTATTCTCTCTTGACACGGTGACCTTTCATGAACTTTGCTGCTTGAAATTCACAGTATCAGTACTGTATACAGTCAGTCTTCCATTCAAGAAATTAAGTAGCATGTATCAGTTATAATACAGTCAGTTGGTTACTGGAGTATTTTCCAGCTTAAAATATAAATTATAGTATAAATTGGGGTCACAAGTAATTTGTGTAATCTGGATGGTGGTCATCACGTATAAAATAGAATATTAAAGTAATTCAACATTCAATGGCAAAAACGTGTACCTCTGTGTTTTAGGTGCTGCTGCAGGTGAAAGTGTGTGTGATGGAACTGAAGACTTACAGAGGCTTGAGAGCCCGTACACTGACACCTCTCAACTCAGAGTTACTAACATGGTGTACAAGGCTGTCTATGCAATAGCACATGCCATTCACAATGCAGTGTGTAAGGAAATAAATGGCACAACTCAGTGTGATAAGCTCACCAAGTTAGAGTCCAAACAGGTCAGCCAAAACTGATAACTGAATCCCAGTGTATTTCTTAACTTATCATTGTTATTGAGCTAAACAGGAATTTATTTTTTTCTCTCCCTCTCCCTTTTTCTTCTGTGTTATCTTACTCCGTCCTCTCAGATTTTAACTGAGCTGAAGAAAGTAAGATTTTCCGTGAATGGTTATGACGTGTCATTTGATGCTAACGGGGATCCTGTGGCAGTGTACGAGCTGGTTAACTGGCAGAAAAGTCAGACTGGAGTTACTCAGTTGGTAACGGTGGGACACTATGATGCATCGCTGCCAGTGGGCCAGCAGTTCCACATCAACAGGAACCTAACATGGGTGGATGGTGGCACGCAAGTAATGAGCAACATGGCGATAACAAACTAATCTTTGGTAAATGGAGTCATCATGGCTGTGTAGCAACAAATGTCCATCAATTAATTAGCCTGTATCTCTGTGACAGGTGCCAGTGTCAGTGTGCTCTGACAGTTGTCCTCCAGGAACTCGTAAAGTGCTGCAGAAAGGAAAACCCATCTGCTGCTATAATTGTATACCATGTCCCGAAGGAGAGATCAGCAATGCTACAGGTAATATGAAATGTTTTATTATGTAAATGTGATAAATGTTAACTTGTGAATGTGTGCAAAATTGAATAAATTGTTCTTATTTTTTCAGATTCCCTTGATTGTTTCCCTTGCCCAGAGGAATTCTGGCCTAATGCAGAGAGAGACGCTTGTCTCCACAAGCCTGTAGAGTTTCTTTCCTTTGAAGATGTGCTAGGAATCATCCTGGCTGCATTCTCAGTTGGTGGTGCATGTCTGACCATTATAACAGCGATTATATTCTTTCGTCACAGGACGTCTCCAATTGTCAGAGCCAACAACTCTGAGCTGAGCTTCCTGCTGCTCCTCTCCCTGACTCTGTGTTTCTTGTGTTCATTAACTTTCATTGGAGCACCCTCTGACTGGTCCTGCATGCTGCGACACACAGCGTTTGGCATCACCTTTGTTCTCTGTATTTCCTGTGTACTTGGGAAAACTATTGTGGTTTTAGTTGCCTTCAAAGCTACACTTCCAGGCAGTAATGTCATGAAATGGTTTGGTCCTCCACAGCAAAGAATGACTGTTGTTTCCTTCACATTTATTCAGGTTTTAATATGTACTATTTGGTTGGTAGTTAGTCCTCCCTTCCCAATAAAAAATCTATCCACATACAAGGAGAAAATCATCCTGGAATGTGCATTAGGCTCTGCCATTGGGTTCTGGGCTGTGCTCGGGTACATCGGCCTGCTGGCTGTCCTTTGCTTTGTATTAGCTGTCCTAGCTCGGAAACTACCTGATAATTTTAACGAAGCCAAGCTCATCACCTTCAGCATGCTGATATTCTGTGCAGTGTGGATCACCTTTATCCCAGCGTATGTCAGCTCTCCTGGGAAATTTACTGTGGCTGTCGAGATATTTGCAATACTGGCCTCCAGTTTTGGACTAATACTGTGCATATTTGCTCCAAAGTGTTTTATCATACTGTTTAAGCCGGAGAAGAACACCAAGAAACATTTAATGAACAAAAATTAATACTAGTGCAACAGAACTTTGATGAATTAATATACAAACACAAATATTGCTTACACGTTTTACATTTAATGTAATCAAAAAAAATCTTCATTTTGAATTCTTATTTGAGTTAACTCAATCACTTTGTGAATGCCACTCTAATATTTTATTGTCATAATTTACCACTACTCATTATTATGTGCTTAACATGTAAAATAAATCGGAAAAATTAAAATATCAACAATGCATGAGTATTCTTTTCAACATTTTGATACCACATTGCTAGTAAGTGACCCAACAGTTCAACATAGTTTTGAGTTGTTTGCATGTACCACTGGGGTACAACAATAATGGAACAAGGTGACACGTTAAGCAGCATGTAAAGTAGTCACTGATCACGTGACAATAACAACATGGATGCCCCGTAAAAATCGGTACGAAGCTTGCAACAAACAAGCGGGGGTTCATCGAGTGTGTGGAAATACTTCACTAAAGATGCAGCCCATACTACCGTGACATGAGAAAATATTAAAGTCAGTCCTGAGGTACAACTGCAATACACACCCATTTAAAAATGCATCCGCTATCGTTAGTAGAGGAACGGTTCATCGACAGCAGTTAACAACTTCGCCAAACGCCCTGCGGTAACAGAGAGAAGGAGGCTGCAAATGTGCAATCTGTTGGTGAATTTAATTGTCAAAGTTAGACTTTTAGGTGCTATACATGGAGAAGTCTTCAGAGAATAATAACACTTTTTAAAAAAAAAAAAAAAAAAAAAAAACGGCTACATCTCGCAACATGCCGTGGAGTAGCTATTAAATGCTATTGATGGTGCCGACTTACTCATAGCAACGCACAGTAATAGTTCAGTTCTGTTGCGTTCTATTAGTGTACATTGTTGCTGTGGTTTTAGAATCTGTTTTTTGTCCTTGATGTCAGTTAATGCACCATGTGAGAGACCGAAGTTATGGTCCAGGTTGCCGAGTGAGTGACATATTTTCATAATGCAAATTTTCTTCAAGTTGCAATACTGAATACAAGATACTGAATAAATACCCAACAAAATGCTTATTTTTCAAATTTATTTTAAATGAAATTTAAAATTAGAAAGATAACACAATAGCAGATTAAAATCCTATTCGCACATAGACATGTGCATTAGACAATGGTTAATTTATTAGATGAATATTTATTTCATCTAAGCGTTTCTTGTATTGCACTAAATGTGAGCAATTTAAACTGTGTTCTTGTTTCCACCTTAATTAGCAAATATGCACAGTATTAGTCCAAAACTTGAGGGCAGTATTGCAAATATCTCGACAGCCACAGTAAATTTCCCAGGAGAGCTGACATATGCTGGGATAAAGGTGATCCACACTGCACAGAATATCAGCATGCTGAAGGCTTCGTTAAAATTATCAGGCAGTTTCCGAGCTAGGACAGCTAATACAAAGCAGATCGATGTACCCGAGCACAGCCCAGAACCCAATGGCAGAGCCTAATGCACATTTTCTCCTTGTGTATATCACAAAACCTCAAAATAAAGAAACACATGTTAGAATAATTTCACCTACCTGCCCAGATGTAAATGATTTGTGCTTCTCCCATAGTCCCATGTTAAGCTCTGCAGAATCACAGTTCAGTAAAGTGTTCAGAGCATGGGTGATAGCATATACAGCTTCATACACATTATAGGATATTCTTTAATCATTTTCAAATTTTCATCACATTTAATAAAGTATTTAGTTCCACAGCAGGCTCGAACAAAGAGACAGGATTGTTTTGAGAGTCTGGTTGGTAACCAAAAACATCTACACCACTGAAGTCTACCATTCAACCAAACTGCTCTTCCCAGAACATGTTGACAAATTCCATTCAATCTGTTTGGGAGAGGGACGGACATTCAATATGGATTTTGAACCAGCCTAAGAAAGCAACCAGTTGGACAAGGCCTCTAACTTGAAAGGATCACAGCACAGTTTGCCAGAATGATGGGTACATGGGCTTGTCAGCTGGGCATGGCTGCTGCCGTCATGGAGTGTCATTGGTATGGGTTGGGGGTTCCTGGTCTGGTCTACATAGGGATTCCATGTCTAAGTAACATCCACATGAATGCCAGGTCCAACAGTCTCCAGGTCCAAAGGTTTCCCAGCATAACATTCCATTGTCACAAGATGCTCAATGTCATTTACTTCACTTGTCAATGGTTTTCGTGTTGTGGCTGATCAGTGTATACTGTGGGATAAATCAAATGGTGTGAGGATATAGGTAAATCAAGGAGAAAATAACTTTTAAAGTGGAGAAAACACAGCAACACATAGTGGAAATTATAATGTGCAAACAGGTCATTGAACTAAAAGACATAATTACAGGCCACTGGGTGTGGGCCTCTCTGATGTATTGTAAGCTGACGTACAATAGAAGCTTTTTTGTGAAGAGCTATATAAAGCATTAAAAGCACACCTACGCCCACATAGTTAAGGGATGGAGATCGCTGCTCTCTTTATTGCTCTGAGATTGGCTCTGGGTTGGTTTGAGCTAAACTCAGCTGATGTCCTGGGTGGGTCACTGCATGGTCTGAAGCCTAGGGCTGATCCCAGGGTCAGTACACAGCCTTCATCGGTTAAATGCAAGCTGCAGGGAACCACTCGTCTACCTGTATTCTCAATGGATGGTGACTATATTATTGGTGGTGTTTTCACCATACACTACTACATTCACACAGTGGAGAATAACTACACCACCATGCCTGAGCCACTAATGTGTGCAGGGAGGTTAGTATGAGGGAGAAGTGGGGGATAAAAGAATGTTTGACTGTGCAGGAATAAAAATGCTTTGATTTGTCTTCTATAATGTGTTGCATAGCTTTTGTACAGTGCTGAAACACATTTGGAAATTTAGGCCTGCATTAAGGGGGAATTCAGAAATTAGAGATGTGAACTGTATTCATGCAAACAGAAATGCATCATTTTTTTAAATTATGAACAGAAGATGTCTTTTTCTGTGACGATGTGAATTGTCCTTATTTTCTGCGTGTCTGTGTGCAGCATGGACACCCGTGAACTGCGCTTCTCCCGCGCAATGATCTTTGCCATCGAGGAGATTAACAACAGCACCGAGCTGCTGCCGGACGTCAGGCTCGGATATGAGATCCACGACTCGTGCGGCTCAGTCCCGGTGGCGGTGCATGTGGCGTTTCAGCTTTCAAATGGCCTGGACCCCGTGTTTGACACCGGAGAAAACTGCTCCCAGTCTGGTAAAGTTTTGGCTATCATTGGTGACTCCGGATCCACGCCATCCATCAGCATGTCTCGCGTCATCGGGTCCTTTGACATTCCTCAAGTAAATATTGAAGTCATTTCTCCCGGTGTAAAATATGAATGTGATGATTTATTTTTCCGTTAAAAAGTTACGCTTTCTTGTTTTCCTTCAGGTGAGCCACTTTGCCACTTGTGCATGTTTGTCTGATAAGCAGCAGTATCCCAGTTTCTTCAGAACTATCCCCAGTGATCAGGTTCAAGCTGATGCGCTCGCCAAGCTGGTGAAACACTTTGGCTGGACTTGGATAGGGGCTGTCCGGTCGGATTCAGATTACGGAAATAATGGCATGGCGTCTTTTTTGGACGCAGCTGTCAAAGAGGGGATCTGTGTGGAGTACTCTGTAGCTTTCTATCGGGCCGACCCACGGAGCAAGATCCAGAAAGTAGCTGATGTGATCCGCAGGTTAATAGATCAAAAACATACTATTTATCCAAGCAATACGACTTGTTTTTGTCATGTTTTTTTTTCTGTTGTGTTGTGAGATCAATGCTGCAGCCTACGCAGAGTACATTAAAATAATTTCTCATATTTTGTATGTTAAAAAATGAAGCATATTTTAAAAATGTTTCAGATGTATAATAGTACGGTATATGGCTCTCCAGGTCAACAGCTTTGGTTATTGTGGCATTTGCAGCCTCTGGAGACATGGTTATGCTGCTGGAGGAGCTATTTCTGGAGCCTCCTCCACCACGCCAGTGGATAGGCAGTGAGACTTGGGTAACTGATCCAAACTTTCTGAAGTACAGCTTCTGTGCCGGGGCCATTGGATTTGGCATTCAGCAATCTGTCATTCCAGGTCTGAGAGACTTCCTTCTGGATCTCTCTCCCTCTGAAGTGGTTGCATCCCCACTGCTAACTGAATTCTGGGAGGATGCATTCAACTGCAGACTGGGAAAAAGTGAGAAAGTTCTCGATTGTTAAATTTCACTTTATTCTCTCTTGACACGGTGACCTTTCATGAACTTTACTGCTTGATTTTCACAGTATCAGTGCTGTGTACAGTCAGTCTTCCTTTCAACAAATGAAGCAGCATGTATCAGTTATAATAAATGAGACAAATATTGTTACGAATTCAGACCAACAGTCAGTTGGTTACTAGAGACTCTTTCGGCTTTGTGTAAATTGGAGTCACAAGTAATTTGTGTAATCTGGATGATATTCATAATTTATAAAATAGAATATTAAGTTAATTCAACATTCAAAGGCAAAAACGTGTAGCTCTGTGTGTTTCTAGGTGCTGCTGCAGGTGAGAGTGTGTGTGATGGAACTGAAGACTTGAAAACGCTTGAAAACGCGTACACTGACACCTCTCAACTCAGAGTTACTAACATGGCGTACAAGGCTGTCTATGCAATAGCACATGCCATTCACAATGCAGTGTGTAAGGAAATAAATGGCACAACTCACTGTGATAAGCTCACCAAGTTAGAGTCCAAACAGGTCAGCCAAAATTCATAACTGAATCCCAGTGTATTTCTTAACTTATAATTTTAATTGAGCTGAACATGAATTTTCTTTTTCTCCCCCTCCCTTCCTCTTCTGTGTTATCTTACTCCATCCTCGCAGGTTTTAACTGAGCTGAAGAAAGTAAGATTTTCCGTGAATGGTTATGACGTGTCTTTTGATGCTAACGGGGATCCTGTGGCAGTGTACGAGCTGGTTAACTGGCAGAAAAGTGAGACTGGAGTTACTCAGTTGGTAACGGTGGGCCACTATGATGCATCGCTGCCAGTGGGCCAGGAGTTCCGCATCAACAGGAACCTAACATGGGTGGATGGTGGCACGCAAGTAATGAGCAACATGGCAATAACAAACTAATCTTTGGTAAATGGAGTCATCATGGCTGTGTAGCAACAAATGTCCATCCATTAATTAGCCTGTATCTCTGTGACAGGTGCCAGTGTCAGTGTGCTCTGACAGTTGTCCTCCAGGAACTCGTAAAGTGCTGCAGAAAGGAAAACCCATCTGCTGCTATGATTGTATACCATGTCCCGAAGGGGAGATTAGCAATGCTACAGGTAATATGAAATGTTTTATTATGTAAATGTGATAAATGTTTACTTGTGGATGTGTGCAAAATTTAATTAATTCTTTTTCTTTTCAGATTCCCTTGATTGTTTCCCTTGCCCAGAGGAATTCTGGCCTAATGCAGAGAGAGACACTTGTCTCCCCAAGCCTGTAGAGTTTCTTTCCTTTGAGGATGTGCTAGGAATCATCCTGGCTGCATTCTCAGTTGGTGGTGCCTGTCTGACCATTATAACAGCGATTATATTCTTTCGTCACAGGACGTCTCCAATTGTCAGAGCCAACAACTCTGAGCTGAGCTTCCTGCTGCTCCTCTCCCTGACTCTATGTTTCTTGTGTTCATTAACTTTCATTGGAGCACCCTCTGACTGGTCCTGCATGCTGCGACACACAGCATTTGGCATCATCTTTGTTCTCTGTATCTCCTGTGTACTTGGGAAAACTATCGTGGTTTTAATGGCTTTCAAAGCTACACTTCCAGGCAGTAATGTCATGAAATGGTTTGGTCCTCCACAGCAAAGAATGACTGTAGTTTCCTTCACATTTATTCAAGTCTTAATATGTACTATTTGGTTGGTAGTTAGTCCTCCCTTCCCAATAAAAAATCTATCCACATACAAGGAGAAAATCATCTTGGAATGTGCATTAGGCTCTGCCATTGGGTTCTGGGCTGTGCTCGGGTACATCGGCCTGCTGGCTGTCTTTTGCTTTGTATTAGCTGTCCTAGCTCGGAAACTACCTGATAATTTTAACGAAGCCAAACTCATCACCTTCAGCATGCTGATATTCTGTGCAGTGTGGATCACCTTTATCCCAGCGTATGTCAGCTCTCCTGGGAAATTTACTGTGGCTGTCGAGATATTTGCAATACTGGCCTCCAGTTTTGGACTAATACTGTGTATATTTGCTCCAAAGTGTTTTATCATACTGTTTAAGCCAGAGAAGAACACCAAGAAACATTTAATGAACAAAAATTAATACTAGTACAACAGAGATTTGGTGTAATTAAGATATATACACATATACAGCTAAATTTTACATTTAATGCAATCTAAAAAGTCCTTCCTTTTGAATTCTTATTTGAGTTAATTCAGTTTTTGAATGTCACTTTAATATTTTCTTGACTTATTTTATCACATCTCATTATTATTCGCTTAAAATGTAAAATAAATTTGAAAAATGAAATGATCAACAGTGTATGAGTATTCTTTTCAACATTTTGATACCATTTTGCTACCTGAGTAATATTTGCATTTTAAACATGAAAAAAACACCCTGAAAGTGCTGATGGACGTTTGGTGTGGAATGAGATACTGGTCTTTATTTACAACATACCAGAATAATTCCATGTTTCTCCATTAAAAACATGTCTAATTTGTAGAGAGCAACTCAAAGTGTGACAGTGTGTAAATCAGACCATTTGTCGACATTATGTCACATCCTGTTTGTATAGCATCAAATAACTACAACTTAAGAAGTTGATACTTGAGCATGCATCAACATTATATTAACTACCTAAAATCAAAGAAATGGTCCTTGGAAAAAAAAAATACTGTTTTAGTTTGGTCCAGGTCCCTTACACTAACATGGAGGAGGTGGAGCTTATGACCTATACTGCAGCCAGCCACCAGGGAGAGCTCTACTGACTTTGGTTTCACTTTTGAGGGGCAGTTCCACCATCCATCTTTATGCTGTCTATGGTCTCACTCCCTGGGTTCCTCTACCATCATCCATCTACACATTCATCCCGCGTCATGTCTTCCCTTCGACCTTTCTCATCCTGTCCCCTCTACCCTTTTCGTCCAATCCCCTCTGACCCTATTCATCCCAACCCCTTCAACCCTTCTCGTCCCTCCACCCATTTGTCTCAGTGCCTGTCTACCAATAAGCTTATCTGCATCAATGAAGGCATGGTCTTTGTTAGCAAAAATATACTTTCGCTTTTTGGATCAAAAAAGTGTATAGTGGCCAAGATAACACACAGCAACTTAAGAAAACACATGCAAACAGTCCAAACACAATCAAATTAAGAAGACATCCTCATCAATTTGACAACAACTCTTTACATCTATCTATCTATCTATCTATCTATCTATTTATCTATCTATCTATCTATCTACTCACAACACAGCTGAATACAGAAACACAATCCAAATACTCCACCAGTGTGTTTATGTATTTGCTGTTTCTGAGTTTCTTCCTTTGTCTGCGTTTTGTCTTGAGTTTCAGTGCATTACCATAAAAGTGACCCAACAGGCCATAATTATTTTGAATGAGTGTGCATGTACTATTTGGGTAGGCTACAACATCCTACAATAATGGATGAAGATGTCCAAGCAATTACCTTGTAGGGGTTATACAGATTAGTCGACTAGTCTACTCGCCAGCTGTGCCATAACGCTTTAAGCATCATGTGAACTGGTCACTGATCACGTGACAAAAACAACATGGACTCCTCCGTGAAGACAGGTGAGGAGGATAGTGGGTCGTTGCAGCAAACTAGCAGCAGTTCATCAAGTGTGTGGAAATACTTAACTAAAGATGAAGCCCATTCTGCCGTGACATCCAGAATATGTAAGTCAGTCCTGAAATACAACAAAAGTGCTAATGCAATGCACACTCTTTTGAAAAGGCACCCGCTAACGCTAGCAGAGGAACGGTCCAAATCCTCATTTTGTTTTGTTTTTTTAATCCGCTTGTAACACTATCTTGCAACACACTGTGGAGTAGCTACTATGCCATTGATGGTGCCAATACATAGCTGCAGCGCACAGTTGATAAGCTCATGTAGTTAAGTTTTGTTGTGTTCTACTATTTGCCATTGTTGCTTTGGTTTTAAAACTTTTTTTTTATTATTTCTTTTTTGTTCTTGGTGTCAGTGAATGCACCATGCGAGAGACGGAAGTTGTGTTAGCGTTTGCCGAGCGAGAGATGTGTATTTGATGTGTCGCACTAAAACACACTGTAGCCCTATTCAAGCTTCAGTAAACTTCGAAAAACCTCTGTACCTTCCTGTGTTTGAGACGTTACAAAATATATTCAATAATTCATCAATATAGATTTAATTGTTGCAAAGCATTACTTTCTACTGTGGTTTTATTATTGCCGTCGTCGACTAGTCGACTTTCACCACATAGTTATTAGTCGACTTTTAAAAATCAGAAGTCGTTCAACACCTATAATGCCTACGTTCATATTGTTGACTTCTATTCAATTGAAAGAGTTTTGCAAGTGAACATTAATGTTATGCTCAAATAATTCAGGATTTGTTGCCTACAATTTTTTATGGAATTTCCATTTGATCTCATAATCATCTGTGCAATTTTTTATCCTATTTTATTTCATTGTTTATTTATTTATTATTTATAATATAGAGTATAACAACAGGAGAAGTGTAGCTTGATATACCACCTGCCAGGATTCTTGTCTTTTCAAACTAGCCCCTCTCTGTACAAGAGACTCACTCTCCCTATAACATAGCACAGCATATTATCAGGAAAGTAAGCCAGAGCATACACAGCTTTGTTCACATTGTACTCAAGCCTCAATCCCAATCCCCTCTGACCCTATTCATTCCAACCCCTTCAACCCTTCTCATTCCTCCATCCATTTGTCTCAAAGCCTGTCTACAAATAAACTTATCTGCATCATGTGCAGATAGGGGTTATACAGATTAGTCATCATTTGAACTGGTCACTGATCAACAAGAGAAGTTTTGACCATCTGACAACTCAACCTCCATATTTTAATAGATCTTTAAAGGGTAACTTGTACATTACTTGTATCTTAGATAATGTTGTAAATTATTGTGTCTATAATTTGACATACACCCTGTCACTTATTATCAGCACTTCTTTCTCACATAGGAAATGTTCTTAACTGAGAACCATGTGATCTTTTTTATGTTTAATCAAAAGTGTGTGTATGACACAGTTCCCTCATTCAAACTTGCATTTGCACTTTATTGTTCATAATCCAAGTATTAGTCAAGTTGCAAAGTGCACTGAATACAAAATACTGCAAAAATACTCAGAATCGTGCATTATTCGTTATTTTATTTTTCAAATTTATTTTACATGAAAATTGATATTAGTAAATTAACATAATAGCAAATTAAAAATGTATTCACACAGACACATGCATTAGAAAATAGTTCATTTATTATCTGAATATCTGAATCTGAATAAGACTTTCTTCTACTGCACTAAATGTGAACTGTGTTTTTGTTTCCATTTTAATTATTTCAAAGTTCTGTTGTACTAGTGTTAATTTTTGTTCATTAAATGTTTCTTGGTGTTCTTCTCTGGCTTAAACAGTATGATGAAACACTTTGGAGCAAATATGCACAGTATTAGTCCAAAACTGGAGGCCAGTATTGCAAATATCTCGACAGCCACAGTAAATTTCCCAGGAGAGCTGACATACGCTGGGATAAAGGTGATCCACACCGCACAGAATATCAGCATGCTGAAGGTGATGAGCTTGGCTTCATTAAAATTATCAGGTAGTTTCCGAGCTAAGACAGCTAATACAAAGCAAAAGACAGCCAGCAGGCCGATGTACCCGAGCACAGCCCAGAACCCAATGGCAGAGCCTAATGCACATTCCAGGATGATTTTCTCCTTGTATGTGGATAGATTTTTTATTGGGAAGGGAGGACTAACTACCAACCAAATAGTACATATTACAACTTGAATACATGTGAAGGAAACTACAGTCATTCTTTGCTGTGGAGGACCAAACCATTTCATGACATCACTGCCTGGAAGTGTAGCTTTGAAAGCCATTAAAACCACGATAGTTTTGCCGAGTACACAGGAGATACAGAGAACAAAGGTGATGCCAAACGCTGTGTGTCGCAGCATGCAGGACCAGTCAGAAGGTGCTCCAATGAAAGTTAATGAACACAAGAAACATAGAGTCAGGGAGAGGAGCAGCAGAAAGCTCAACTCAGAGTTGTTGGCCCTGACAATTGGAGACGTCCTGTGACGAAAGAATATAATCGCAGTTATAATGGTCAGACAGGCACCACCAACTGAGAATGCAGCCAGGATGATTCCTAGCACATCCTCAAAGGAAAGAAACTCTACAGGCTTGGGGAGACAAGCGTCTCTCTCTGCATTAGGCCAGAATTCATCTGAGCAAGGGAAACAAACTAGGGAATCTGGGAAAAAAAAAAATGTATTCAGTTTTGCAACATCCACAAGTAAACCTTTATCACATTTACATAATAAAACATTTCATATTACCTGTAGCATTGCTAATCTCTCCTTCGGGACATGGTATACAATCATAGCAGCAGATGGGTTTTCCTTTCTGCAGCACTTTACGAGTTCCTGGAGGACAACTGTCAGAGCACACTGACACTGGCACCTGTCACAGAGATACAGGCTAATTAATGGATAAACATTTGTTGCTACACAGCCATGATGATTCCATTTACCAAAGATTAATTTGTTATTGCCATGTTGTTCATTACTTGCGTGCCACCATCCGCATACGTTAGGTTCCTGTTGATGCGAAACTCCTGGCCCACTGGCAGCGATGCATCATAGAGACCGACTGTTACCAACTCAATGACACCAGTCTCCCTTTTCTGCCAGTTAATCAGCTCGTACACTGCCACAGGATCCCCGTTAGCGTCAAATGACACGTCATAACCATTCTGGGAAAAATTTACTTTCTTCAACTCAGTTAAAACCTGCGAGGATGTAGTAAAAGTAACACAGAAGAGGACATGAAAAGACAGACAAAATATAATGTATGTGCAATTCCATTCAAAGTACATTATGACTAGACACTGGGATTCAGTTTTAAATTTTGGCTGACCTGTTTGGATTCTAACTTGGTGAGCTTATCACACTGAGTTGTCCCATTTATTGCCTTACACATTGCATTGTGAATGGCATGTGCTATTGCATAGACAGCCTTGTACACCATGTTGGTAATTCTGAGTTGAGAGGTGTCAGTATACGGGTTCTGGAGAGTCTGCAAGTCTTCAGTTCCATCACACACACTCTCACCTGTAGGAGCACCTAAAAACACACAGAGGCACAAGGTTTTGCCATTGAAAGTTAATATTGTTATTTAGTATTTTCAGTGTAAACAAAGATTCAGATAATCCAGATCCAGATTCCACAAAGAACTCATAAGACAGTTGCCTATGGACAATGCGCCTGCGCTTCCTTCCATTGGTCAAACTGATGCTTGAATTCCAGGGATATGGGCGGTGCCATCTTGCCAGTTTGGAGCCAGAGGCTACGCAGTGTTATGTCCAACAATAGAGCCGCGTTATTAATGACCTGCTCATACTTCTGCTAGACTAACTCGCGTTTGTGTCTCATTAATACTATGCTGTGCTCTGCCTCCACCAGTTACAAAGAAATGTTATAAAATGTCAATCATCATGATGTCACATCCTGTTTTTATAGTGTCAAAACAATGACTATAAAGAAACCTCTCATAAAAAATTCCTCTTGAACATGCATCAACATTATATTAACTACCTATAATAACAACTTTGATGCTCAGCGTGCTTTGGTTTTATTTCTAAGGAGCTGTCATGGCGTCCATTTTTTTTACAGTCTATGGCCAGAGTAGATTTATTTATTGTAATTTATACATGCTGTTACGCAGCATTTGCAGTAGCTGGAAGACTACAGTGTTGAAGCTGTGAAATCAGTGCAGTAAAGTTCATGAAAGATCATGATATAAATTGAGAATATTGACAGAGACGCACATTATGTCAGCCAAGAAACCAGGTTTTTCATTAAACACATGTGAAAATCAAAAATCAAACACTTTCTCACTTTTTCCCAGTCTGCAGTTGAATGCATCCTCCCAGAATTCAGTGAGCAGTGGGGATGCAACCACTTCAGAGGGAGAGAGATCCAGAATGAAGTCTCTCAGACCTGGAATGACAGATTGCTGAATGCCAAATCCAATGGCCCCGGCACAGAAGCTGAACTTCAGCATGTCTCGTTCGGCTATCCATGCCTCACTGCCTATCCACTGGCGAGGTGGGGAAGGCTCCCGGGATAACTCCTCCAACAGCATAACCATGTCTCCAGAGGCTACAAATGCCACAACAACCAAAGCTGTGGACCTGGAGAGAAGTTTGAGTACAATAGGTTACATTATGCTGAAATACATCTAAAATGAAATAGCTGATGTGTAAAGACTGTCAACACAAACGAATATGAAAAATGGTTTGGGTGTTTTAAATGTATGCTACAGCACTCATCTCAAATGAAGGCAAAAAGAAAAAAAAAAAGTTATCTGCACACAAGGTAAATATGTGATGTAGATACCTGCGGATCACATCAGCTACTCTCTGGATCCTGCTCCGTGGGTGGGTCCGATAGAAAGATACAGAGTACTCCACACAGATCCCCTCTTTCAGAGCTGCGTCTAAAAAAGACGCCATGCCATTATTTCCATAGTCCGAATCCGACCGGACAGCCCCTATCCAAGTCCAGCCAAAGTGTTTCACCAGCTTGGCGAGCGCGTCAGCTTGGAACTGATCACTGGGGATAGTTCTGAAGAAACTCGGATACTGCTGCTTATCAGACAAACACGCACAAGTGGCAAAGTGGCTCACCTAAAGCAAAACAAGAAAGCGGAACTCTTAAACGAAAAAACAAATCATCACACTTATATTTTACACCGGGAGAAATGACTTCAATATTTACTTGTGGAATGTTAAAGGACCCGATGACGCGCGACATGCTGATGGATGGCGTGGATCCAGACTCAGCAACGATAGCCATCACCCTTCCAGACTGTGAGCAGTTATCTCCGGTGTCAAACACGGGATCCAGGCCATTTGAAAGCTGAAACGCCTCGTGCACCGCCACCGGCACCGAAGCGCACGAGTCGTGGATCTCATATCCGAGCCTGACGCCCGGCAGCAGCTCCGTGCTGTTGTTAATCTCCTCGATGGCAAAGATCATTGCGCGGGCGAAGCGCAGTTCACGGGAGTCCATGCTGCACACAGACACGCAGAAAATTCAGTGTTGCAGGAAAGGAGATCTTCCGTTCATAGTTAGGGAACATAATTTGCAATTCATCTGTAAGAATAGGCTACCAACTGTTAAATTGAAGGATAATATTAAATCAGCCCCAAATCCACAGGAATATTAATGCACAGATTGACAGTATTAAATGCAATCAGTAAAACATAATTATTTTTCATATCATGTTCGTGTTTTCAACACAATAATTTATATTTCATACAGCTATGCATTTCTGTTTGTTGTGAATACCATATGTAACCAAGCATTGATGTGAACTTTAATGTAGTTCTCAATTTTCAATTAATTCCTACTCCTTCAGAGTTTTCAGCAATAGAAAGGCTATGCAACAAGATATTACAGCACACAAATCAAAACATTGCAATTTCTCTTGCACAGTCCAACATCCCTTTATCCCCCATTTCTCCCTCCTACTAACCTCCCTGTGCAAATGAGTGGCTCAGGCATGGTGGTGTAGTTAGGCTTCACTGTGTTAACGTAATTGTGTATGGAGAAAACGCCCCCAATAACGTAGTCCCCATCATTTGAGAATATGGGCAGGCGAGAAGTACCCTGCAGCTTGCATTTCACGGACGAAGCCTGAGTACCGACCCCACCCAAGACATCGGCCGAGTTCAGCTCAAACCAACCCAGAGCCAATCTCAGGCCAATGAAGAGAATGGAGATATCCATCCCTTAAGTATGTGGTCATAGGCGTGGTTTTACTGGTTTATATAGGCTCCTCACACAAAAGCACCTATTGTACGTCAGCTTACAATACATCAGAGATGTGATTATGTGTTTTAGTTCTCTGACCAGTTTGTACAATATAATTTCTACTTTTCACCGTCTCTTTTTTCCTCTCTTTGACATTCTCACTCCTCTTGGCTTGGTTGATCTCATATTACAGTAAAGCCTTACAAATTCACCTCTATTGATTATTTGAAAAATAACAAGATTTATTGCTCCACAACATTAAACTATAATAAAGAATGAGAATAAGAAAAACCTTTATTTAGGGAATGAGGAAATTGCAGTTTACAGCAGCATACAAAAAGGGCAGAAGAGCTATCAAGAGTAAAAAGTGTAGGGTATAAAATATAAATTAAATAGGATAAAAAATTGCACAGATGAATCTTCAGATATTGCACAGATGGGCAATAGACACGCTGCAGAGATGCATCCACCTTTATTATTAGTATCGATATTAGTAAGTATCGATATCGGTATCGGCAATACTGGCCCTGTATTTACTTGGTATCAGATCGATACCAAATCTAGCAGTATCGCACACCACTACTGCCACGGCCGATTTATATAGACAATACATATCTGCAGCGCAAAGTATTGACAAGTGCATGTGTTTATGTTCAGTTCTGTTGTATTCTATTAGTAGACATTGTTGTTATGGTTTTAGAATGTGTTTTTTGTCCTTGATGTCAGTTAATGCACCATGTGAGAGTCTTTGCAAACTAACACAGCCCTTCTCTGTACAAGAGACTCACTCTCCCTGTAACACAGTACAGCATGTTGTCAGGGGAATAAGCCAGAGCATACACAGCTTTGTTCACATTGTACTCAGGCCTCGGTTTTGACCAACAAGTCAACTTACATACTCTAGACATTTAACTTTAAAAGGTTACTTGTACATTACTTATATAATTAAATAATGTTATAAATGATTATGTCTATGATTTGATATACGCCCTGTCACTTATTATCAACATTCCTTTTCTACACACTGGAAATGTTCGTGAAAACCATGAGATCCTTTTGTATGTTGGAAATCAAAAGTGTGTGTATGGCAGAGCTCCTACGTTCTGCAACAAACATGCATTTGCACTTTCTGTTTATAATATTGTTCAGGTCACACAATGGCTTCGAAACAAAAAATTACTCAGATTCGTACATTGTTATTTTTCAAATTTATTTTACATTAAAATTAATATTACTAAAATCGTACAATAGCAGATTAAATTGTATTCACAAGAAGACATGTGTAGGAAATTGGTAATTTATTATATGAATATTTATCTGTAAATGTGAACAATATAAACTAGGTTTCTGTTTCCATCTTAACTACTTCAGAGTTCTGTTGCACTAGTGTTAATTTTTGTTCATTAAATGTTTCTTGGTGTTCTTCTCCGGCTTAAACAGTATGATAAAACACTTTGGAGCAAATATACACAGTATTAGTCCAAAACTGGAGGCCAGTATTGCAAATATCTCGACAGCCACAGTAAATTTCCCAGGAGAGCTGACATACGCTGGGATAAAGGTGATCCACACTGCACAGAATATCAGCATGCTGAAGGTGATGAGCTTGGCTTCGTTAAAATTATCAGGTAGTTTCCGCGCTAGGACAGCTAATACAAAGCAAAAGACAGCCAGCAGGCCGATGTACCCGAGCACAGCCCAGAACCCAATGGCAGAGCCTAATGCACATTCCAGGATGATTTTCTCCTTGTATGTGGATAGATTTTTTATTGGGAAGGGAGGACTAACTACCAACCAAATAGTACATATTAAAACCTGAATAAATGTGAAGGAAACAACAGTCATTCTTTGCTGTGGAGGACCAAACCATTTCATGACATTACTGCCTGGAAGTGTAGCTTTGAAAGCCATTAAAACCACGATAGTTTTCCCAAGTACACAGGAGATACAGAGAACAAAGGTGATGCCAAACGCTGTGTGTCGCAGCATGCAGGACCAGTCAGAGGGTGCTCCAATGAAAGTTAATGAACACAAGAAACATAGAGTCAGGGAGAGGAGCAGCAGGAAGCTCAGCTCAGAGTTGTTGGCCCTGACAATTGGAGACGTCCTGTGACGAAAGAATACAATCACTGTTATAATGGCCAGACAGGCACCACCAACTGAGAATGCAGCCAGGATGATTCCTAGCACATCTTCAAAGGAAAGAAACTCTACAGGCTTGGGGAGACAAGCATCTCTCTCTGCATTAGGCCAGAATTCATCTGGGCAAGGGAAACAATCAAGGGAATCTGAAAAAACAAGAAGAATTTATTCAATTTTGCACACATCCACAAGTAAACACTTATCACATTTACATAATAAAACATTTCATATTACCTGTAGCATTGCTGATCTCTCCTTCAGGGCATGGTATACAATCATAGCAGCAGATGGGTTTTCCTTTCTGCAGCACTTTATGAGTTCCTGGAGGACAACTGTCAGAGCACACTGACACTGGCACCTGTCACAGAGATACAGGCTAATTAATGCATGGACATTTGTTGCTACACAGCCATGTTTTTTCCATTCACTAAAGATCAATTTGATTAAGTTGTAATTTGTAATTGCCATGTTGCTCATTACTTGCGTGCCACCATCCACCCACGTTAGGTTCCTGTTGATGCGGAACTCCTGGCCCACTGGCAGCGATGCATCATAGTGTCCCACTGTTACCAACTCAATGACACCAGACTCTCTTTTCTGCCAGTTAATCAGCTCATACACTGCCACAGGATCCCCGTTAGCATCAAATGACACATCATAACCATTCTGGGAAAATGTTACTTTCTGCAACTGACTTAAAACCTGTGAGAATGTAGTAAAAGTAACACAGACGAGGACAGGAAAATGTGAAAAAAGAAAATGTATGTGCAATTCCATTCTAAGTAAATTACTTCTAGACATTAGGATTCAGTTATGATTTTTGGCTGACCTGCTTGGACTCTAACTTGGTGAGCTTATCACACTGAGTTGTTCCATGTATTGCCTTACACACTGCATTGTGAATGGCATGTGCTATTGCATAAACAGCCTTGTACACCATGTTGGTAATTCTGAGTTGAGAGGTGTCAGTGTACGGGCTCTGAAGCGTCTGCAAGTCTTCAGTTCCATCACACACACTCTCACCTGCAGCAGCACCTAAAAACACACAGAGGCACAAAGGTTTTGCCTTTGAAAGTGTTATTTCGTATTTTCATGACGTCACATCCTGTTTTTATAGTGTGAAATCCATAACTACAACAAAACTTATCAGAAAAATTGACACTTGAACATGCATCAACATTATATTAACTAACTGTAATACGAATTTTGAAGCTCAGTGTGCTTTGTTTTTATTGTATGCACATTATGTCAGCCAGTAAACCAGCCTTTTCATTAAGCAGGCAAGACTGTACAGCCACATGAGCTAGTTGTCAGTAATCACGTTAAAATCAAAAACCTTCTCACTTTCTGTCAGTCTGCAGTTGAATGCACCCTCCCAGAATTCAGTTAACAGTGGGGATGTAACCACTTTAGATGGAGAAAGATCCAGAATGAAGTCTCTCAGACCTGGAATGACAGATTGCTGAATGCCAAATCCAATGGCCCCAGCACAGAAGCTGAAACTCAGCATGTCTCGATCGGCTATCCAAGCCTCACTGCCAATCCACTGGCGAGGTGGGGAAGGCTCCAGAGATAACTCCTGCAAGAGCATCTTCATGTCTCCACGGGCTGCAAATGCCACAACAACCAAAGCCTTCGACCTGGAGAGATGTTTGAGTACAATAATTATACAGACACACATCTAAAATGTTTTGAAAATGGATCAAGATTGTTAAAAATTGTGATGTAGAAACCTGCGGATCACATCAGCTACTCTCTGGATTCTGCTTCGTGGGTGGGTCCGATAGAAAGATACAGAGTATTCCACACAGATCCCCTCTTTGTGCGCTGCGTCCAAAAAAGACGCCATGCCATTATTTCCGTAGTCCGAATCTGACCGGACAGCCCCTATCCAAGTCCAGCCAAAGTGTTTCACCAGCTTGGCGAGCGCGTCAGCTTGGAACTGATCACTGGGGATAGTTCTGAAGAAACTCGGATACTGCTGCTTATCAGACAAACATGCACAAGTGGCAAAGTGGCTCACCTAAAGCAAAACAAGAAAGCGTAACTCTTAAACGAAAAAAGAAAGCATCACGCTCATATTTTACACCGGGAGAAATGACTTCAATATTTACTTGAGGAATGTTAAAGGACCCGATGACGCGCGACATGCTGATGGATGGCGTGGATCCAGACTCACCAACGATACCCATCACCTTACCAGACTGGGAGCAGTTATCTCCGGTGTCAAACACTGGATCCAGGCCATTTGAAAGCTGAAACGCCGCATGCACCGCCACCGGCACCGAGCCGCACGTGTCGTGGATCTCATATCCGAGCCTGACGCCCGGCAGCAGCTCCGTGCTGTTGTTAATCTCCTCGATGGCAAAGATCATTGCGCGGGCGAAGCGCAGTTCACGGGTGTCAACGCTGCACACAGACACTCAGAAAATAAGGACAATTCACAGCGTTGCAGAAAAAGATAGTTAATAATGCACAAATCTGTCAGTCATATAGAAACTGTTAAATTTGAAGATAATATTAGATATGAGTCCAAAATCCACAGAAATATTAATGCACAGAATAACAGTAGTAAATTAAATCAGTAAATGCTGATTTTTTCCATATAATATTTAATATTTACCAATCAGCTGATGAACAAACAATATTTTGCAACACAATAATTTACAGTATATTTCATACAGCTAAGCATTTCTGTTTGTTTGAATTCACATTATATAACCAAACACTGATTTGAAGCTTAATGTAGCTTAATGATTAATTGTTTCTCCTGTGGAGATTTACACAATGTAAAGGTAAAGCAACAAGATATTACAGCACACAAGTCAAGACATTGTTATTTCTATTCCTCCTTTTATCCCCTACTTCCCCTCTCTCACTAACCTCCCTGAGCACCTGAGTGGCTCAGGCATGGTGGTGTAGTTAGGCTTCGCTGTGTGAATGTAGTTGTGTATGGAGAAAACGCCTCCAACAACGTAGTCGTCCTCTATTGAGAATACGGGCAGACGAGAAGTACCCTGCAGCCTGCATTTAACGGATGAAGTCTGAGTACCGACCCCACCCAAGATATCGGCCGAGTTCAGCTCAAACCAACCCAGAGCCAATCTCAGGCCAATGAAGAGAATGGAGATATCCATCCCTCAAGTATGTGGTCACAGGATTGGTTTTACTGGTTTATATAGGCTCCTCACACAAAAGCACCTATTGTACGTCAGCTTACAATACATCAGAGATGTGATGCCTATCTATTCAGTGATTTTTTTTTCTCTAGCCATGGCGTCACAACCATGCAAGAAACGAAAATTAGTGTCGCTGGTTTGATCAAAATTTATAATCCTAATGCATGTTTGTCTCACGTTTCATGTAATTCAGATCATTGATCTAATGATCTAATCCTTGATTTTTGCGCTGGGGTTGCACTTGGTTCACATAAATACAGCAGAAAGGCATGATTCAACCCATGTTAGGTTCCTGTTGATGCGGAACTCCTGGCCCACTGGCAGCGATGCATCATAGTGTCCCACTGTTACCAACTCAGTGACACCAGACTCACTTTTCTGCCAGTTAACCAGCTCGTACACTGCCACAGGATCCCCGTTAGCGTCAAATGACACGTCATAACCATTCTGGGAAAATCTTACTTTCTTCAGCTCAGTTAAAATCTGCAAGGATGTAGTAAAAGTAACACAGAAGAGGAAGGGAGAGGGAGAAAAAAAATCATGTTCAGCTCAATTAAATATTCTTTTGGTTAAGAAATTCAATTATGAATTTAGACTGACCTGTTTGGGCTCTAACTTGGTGAGCTTATCACACTGAGTTGTGCCATTTATTTCCTTACACACTGCATTGTGAATGGCATGTGCTATTGCATAAACAGCTTTGTACGCCATGTTAGTAACTCTGAGCTGAGAGGTGTCGGTGTACACGCTCTGAAGCGTCTGCAAGTCTTCAGTTCCATCACACACACTCTCACCTGCAGCAGCACCTAAAAACACACAGAGGCACATGTTTTCGTGTTTGAATGTTAATGTTGTTATTTAGTATTTTCAGTGAAAACCAACTCCAGATTAGACAAATTACCCATCAGACGATTAGCTTCTATCTGTTGGTCTGAATTCACAGCCAGAGTGACGTACTGTGACTTATGCAAGCTAATAATCACCATTTGATACTGTTAAATCACTGCAGTAAAGTTCACGAGATAATTTC
Organism: Chelon labrosus; assembly: GCF_963514085.1. Taxonomy (NCBI): domain Eukaryota; kingdom Metazoa; phylum Chordata; class Actinopteri; order Mugiliformes; family Mugilidae; genus Chelon; species Chelon labrosus. The sequence goes on from NC_140346.1 coordinate 19,535,684, forward strand.
ATATCAAAGGCTTTCTTTCACTAAGCAGGCAAGACTGTACAGCCACATGAGCTCGTTGTCAGCAATCATGTTAAAATCAAAAACTTTCTCACTTTGTCTCAGTCTGCAGTTGAATGCATCCTCCCAGAATTCAGTTAGCAGTGGGGATGCAACCACTTCAGAGGGAGAGAGATCCAGAAGGAAGTCTCTCAGACCTGGAATGACAGATTGCTGAATGCCAAATCCAATGGCCCCGGCACAGAAGCTGAAACTCAGCATCTCTTGATCAGTTACCCAGGCCTCACTGCCGATCCACTGGCGAGGTGGGGAAGGCTCCAAAGATAGCTCCTCCAACAGCATCTTCATGTCGCCAGGGGCTGCAAATGCCACAACAACCAAAGCTGTCGACCTGCATAGAAGTTGTAGTACAAGAGCTTATATTATAGTGACACACATTTAAAATGTTGTGAAAGTGGATCAAGATAGTGAAAATGATTTAAGTGGTCTGTATACAGGCTGCAGCATTGATATCATATGATAGAAGAAAACAAACATGTAGATGTATCATCAATCTGCACCCAAGTACAAATCTGTGATGTAAAAACCTGCGGATAACATCTGCTACTCTCTGGATTCTGCTCCGTGGGTGGGTCCGATAGAAAGATACAGAGTACTCCACACAGATCCCCTCTTTGTGTGCTGCATCCAAAAAAGACGCCATGCCATTATTTCCGTAGTCTGAATCCGACCGGACAGCCCCTATCCAAGTCCAGCCAAAGTGTTTCACCAGCTTGGCGAGCGCGTCAGCTTGGAACTGATCACTGGGGATAGTTCTGAAGAAACTCGGATACTGCTGCTTATCAGACAAACATGCGCAAGTGGCAAAGTGGCTCACCTATACAAGCAAAACAAGAAAGCGTAACTCTTAAGCGAAAAAACAAATCATCACACTCATATTTTACTCCGGGAGAAATTACTTCAATATTTACTTGAGGAATGTTAAAGGACCCGATGACGCGCGACATGCTGATGGATGGCGTGGATCCAGACTCACCAACGATAGCCATCACTTTACCAGAGTGGGAGCAGTTATCTCTGGTGTCAAACACGGGATCCAGGCCATTTGAAAGCTGAAACGCCACATGCACCGCCACCGGGACCGAGCCACACGAGTCATGGATCTCATATCCAAGCCTGATGCCCGGCAGCAGCTCCATGCTGTTGTTAATCTCCTCGATGGCAAAGATCATTGTGCGGGCGAAGCGCAGTTCACGAGTCCTCAGGTAAAGCCTGACGCTCATAAAATAAGGACAATTAACATTGTCACAGAAAAGGAGATGTTCTGTTCATAGTAATGGAACATTAACAATGCACAAATCTGTCAGTCATATACAAACTGTTAAATTAGAAGATAATATTAGATATATAGCCCCAAATCCACAGAAACATTAGTGCACAGAATAACAGTAGTAAATTAAATCAATAAAGGCTGATTATTTTCATGTAATATTTACCAATTAGATGTAAATCACTTGTTTTTCATACAGCTATGCATTTAAATTTTTGAAAATTCACTTTATATAACCCAACACTGATTGCAATCTTAATGCAGTTCTTAAAAAATGCTGTGTAATGACATATTACAGAACACAAATCGAAACATTTCAATTTCTATTCTTGCACAGTCTAACATCCTTTTATCCCCCACTTCCCCCCCTCCTACTAACCTCCCTGAGCACCTGAGTGGCTCAGGCGTGGTGGTGTAGTTAGGCTTCACTCTGTTAATATTGAAGTGTATGGAGAAAACGCCCCCAATAACGTAGTCACCATCCACTGAGAATGCAGGTGGACGAGAAGTACCCTGCAGCTTGCATTTAACGGATGAAGTCTGAGTACTGACCCCACCCAAGACATTAGCTGAGTTCAGCTCAAACCAACCCAGAGCCAATCTCAGGCCAATGAAGAGGATGGAGAAATCCATCCCTCAAATATGTGGTCATAGGAGTGGTTTTACTGGTTTATATAGCTCCTCACACAAAAGTGTACGTCATCTTACAATAGATAAGAGATGCGATTATGTGTTTTTGTTTTCTGACCTGTTTGTACAGTATAATTTCTACTTTTTTCTTCCCCTTGACGGCTACCGCTGTAAACAATAGAAAAAGCAAACTAAATTTTGTTACATTCTCACACCTCTTGGCTTGGTTGATCTCATATTACAGTAAAGCCTTACAAATTCACCCCTAATTGATTATTTGTAAAATGAATAAAGAACAAGATTTATTGCTCCACAACATTAAACTATAATGAAGAATAAGAATAACAAAAATCTTTATTTTTCCCACAATGGGGAAATTGCAGTTTACAACAGCAAACAAAAAGGGCTGAAAAAAATATCAAGAGTAAAAAGTGTAGGGTATAAAAGATAAAAAAAAATTGTGCAGGTGAATTGTCAGATATTGCACAGATGGACGAGATGTAACTGGGTTGTGATGTTTTTACACCTTGAGGTGTAATAATATTGCACATATTAGGAGTGTTCATTGTGGAGCCTAACAGCAGCAGGGAGGAAAGACCTTCTGAATCTTTCCTCCACACAGCGAGGGTGAAGCAGTCTGTTACTGAAGCTTCTCCTCAGTTCTGTCAGGTCACCACGCAGGGGGTGGGACTCTTTGTCTAGCATGGATGACAGTTTAGCCAGGACTCTCCTGTCACCCACCTCCCTGACTGAGTCCAGAGAGCAGCCCAGGACAGAGCTGGACTTCCTGATGACCCTGTCCAGCTTCCTTCTCTCTCTCTCTGTGATGCTACTGTTAAATCCTGCTAGTGAGTTCCATTTTAGTGTTCGACTCCATAATGTGACTGTGGATTTACACTTGTACCCTCAAGTAAACCACAGCCTTATATGTCAATATAGTTTTATTTAAACAAAGATACTCTAAAGCAAATGAAACGTTGTCTCGAGTAAACAAACCTGGAGAAGTCCCAAAACTACCACAAAAAAAAAAGGAAGAAAAAAAAATCATGTTTCCCATTTTATGGAACAAATGTGGTTTTGAGTACTTTCCCAGGTATTCATTACTTTGTCTGGCTGGCTGCCTATCTATGGAATGATTTTCGAGATCTCTCAGCCACCGTGAACATGACCCAGCAGGTCAACAAAGCTTTGAATCGTTGGCACATAACATGAGGGTACAATGATAATGACTGAAGATGTCCAATCAAAGACCTAGAGCTTTACATTAACATAGGAACATACAGCATAGATATTAAAAACACTTAAAGAGAAACTATTGTTTTTTACAACCCGGACCTTATTTCTAGCAAAACATACGATTGTTTACTCACCCATATAACTTTTGTGTCATTTGCACTCGTTTAGGAAATAATTAGATCAGCGTATATCCATATAGTGGGAGTGACAGGGCACTGAGACGCAGCCTCTAAATAACGCATTGTCTGCTGGAAAATCGTTCATTTCATCAATATTTTGTTATGATACGCTAATGCTATTCCCCGTTGAGTCCGGGGTTACCCGTTATCATCATGATGTCTTCTGACCTGGATGATATCATCTCTGAGCAGCGCGTGCACCCGTGACGGTCGGCTTGTTTACCTGTAGTTTGCTACTGCTATGGTTCGTCCACAACCTCAGAATTGGAAAAATATTCAGCCATGTTGCAAAAAACTAGCAGTAGCAAATCATTGCGGGTGCGCGAGCCGCTCAGAGATGACATCGTCCAGGTCAGAAGACATCATCTGGGGTCTGTAGGTCAATCTACAACCTGGACCATATTTCTGGCATAAAATACGATCGTTTACTCACCCATATAACTTTTGTGTAATTTGGAGTCGTTTGGACGATATTTAGACCTGCATATATCCATATAGTGGGAGTGACTGGGGCACCGAAACGCAGCCTCTAAATCACACATTATCTGCTGCGAAACTCATTTATTTCACCAATATTTTGTTATGATACGCTAGTGCTATTCCCCTTTGAGTCCGGAGTTGCCTGTTATCTATTCGCGGACATGCAGCGGTTTGTTGTTCTTTGGCCAGCTGTTCCTCTGTCTGCCTCCACATCCTCCTTTCAACAAGCTCCTACACTTTGGCTCAAATTACAGGTAAACGAGCTGCGCACGGCGCTCAGAGATGACATCATCCAGGTCAGAGGTTAGTAGGTCAATCTGCAGACCCTGGATGATGATAATAGGTAACTTCGGACTCAACGGGGATTAGCACTAGCGTATCATAACAAAATATTGGTGAAATGAACGAGTTTCGCAACAGATAATGCATTATTTAGAGGCTGCATTTCGGTGCCCCAGTCACTCCCACTATATGGACAAACACGGATCTAAATATCACCCAACCGACTCCAAATGATCGTATTGATCGTATTTTATGCCAGAAATAAGGTCCATGGCACTTCAGCTTTAATATATCCATAAGTGTGTGTATGGCAGAGCTGCCTTGTTCTGCAACAAACATGCATTTGCACTTTTTGTTTCTAAGATTATTCAAGTGGCAAAGTGGTTTGAAAATATTTTAAAAAAATACTCAGAATCGTACATTGTTTGATTTTTCAAATTTATTTTACATTAAAACTAATATTAGTAAAATAATACAATAGCAGATTAATATTGTATTCACAAATAGACATGTGCATAAAGAAATAGTTCGTTTATTATATGAATATTTATTTCAACTAAAGAGTTTCGTGTACTTCCCTAAATGTGAACAATTTAATCTATGTTTCTGTTTCCATCTTAACTACGCCAAAGTTCTGTCGTACTAGTATTCATTTTTGTTCATTAAATGTTTCTTGGTGTTCTTCTCCGGCTTAAACAGTATGATAAAACATTTTGGAGCAAATATACACAGTATTAGTCCAAAACTGGAGGCCAGTATTGCAAATATCTCGACAGCCACAGTAAATTTCCCAGGAGAGCTGACATACGCTGGGATAAAGGTGATCCACACTGCACAGAATATCAGCATGCTGAAGGTGATGAGCTTGGCTTCGTTAAAATTATCAGGTAGTTTCCGAGCTAGGACAGCTAATACAAAGCAAAGGACAGCCAGCAGGCCAATGTACCCGAGCACAGCCCAGAACCCAATGGCAGAGCCTAATGCACATTCCAGGATGATTTTCTCCTTGTATGTGGATAGATTTTTTATTGGGAAGGGAGGACTAACTACCAACCAAATAGTACATATTAAAACTTGAATAAATGTGAAGGAAACAACAGTTATTCTTTGCTGTGGAGGACCAAACCATTTCATGACATTACTGCCTGGAAGTGTAGCTTTGAAAGCCATTAAAACCACAATAGTTTTCCCAAGTACACAGGAGATACAGAGAACAAAGGTGATGCCAAACGCTGTGTGTCGCAGCATGCAGGACCACTCAGAGGGCCGGCCGATAAAGGTCAGAGAACACAGGAAACACAGAGTCAAAGAGAAGAGCAGCAGGAAGCTCAGCTCAGAGTTGTTGGCCCTGACAATTGGAGACGTCCTGTGATGAAAGAATATAACCGCTGTTATAATGGCCAGACAGGCACCACCAACTGAGAATGCAGCCAGGATGATTCCTAGCACATCCTCAAAGGAAAGAAACTCTACAGGCTTGGGGAAACAAGTGTCTCTCTCTGCATTAGGCCAGAATTCCTCTGGGCAAGGGAAACAAACTAGGGAATCTGAAAAAGAAGAAGAATTTATTCAATTTTGCACACATCCACAAGTAAACATTTAATACATTTGCATAATAAAACATTTCATATTACCTGTAGCATTGCTGATCTCTCCTTCGGGACATGGTATACAATCATAGCAGCAGATGGGTTTTCCTTTCTGCAGCACTTTATGAGTTCCTGGAGGACAACTGTCAGAGCACACTGACACTGGCACCTGTCACAGAGATACAGGCTAATTAATGAATGGACATTTCTTGCTACACAGCCATGATGATTCCATTCACTAAAGATTGATTTCTTATTGACATGTTGCTCATTACTTGCGTGCCACCATCCACCCATGTTAGGTTCCTGTTGATGCGGAACTCCTGGCCCACTGGCAGCGATGCATCATAGTGTCCCACTGTTACCAACTCAGTGACACCAGTCTCACTTTTCTGCCAGTTAACCAGCTCGTACACTGCCACAGGATCCCCGTTAGCATCAAATGACACGTCATAACCATTCTGGGAAAATCTTACTTTCTTCAGCTCGGTTAAAATCTGCAAGGATGTAGTAAAAGTAACACAGAAGAGGAAGGGAGGGGGAGAAAAAAAATCATGTTCAGCTCAATTAAATATTTTTTAGGTTAATAAATACATTCAATTATGAATTTAGACTGACCTGATTGTGCTCTAACTTGGTGAGCTTATCACACTGAGTTGTGCCATTTATTTCCTTACACACTGCATTGTGAATGGCATGTGCTATTGCATAAACAGCTTTGTACACCATGTTAGTAACTCTGAGCTGAGAGGTATCAGTGTACGTGGTCTGGAGCGTCTGCAAGTCTTCAGTTCCATCACACACACTCTCACCTGCAGCAGCACCTAAAAACACACAGAGGCACATGTTTTCGCGTTTGAATGTTAATGTTGTTATTTAGTATTTTCAATGAAAACCAACTCCAGATTACACAAATTTCCCATCATACAATTAGCTTCTATCTGTTGGTCTGAATTCACAGCCAGAGTGATGTACTGTGACTTATACAAGCTAATAAGTACCATTTGATACTAAAAATCAAAAACTTTCTCACTTTGTCTCAGTCTGCAGTTGAATGCATCCTCCCAGAATTCAGTTAGCAGTGGGGATGCAACCACTTCAGAGGGAGAGAGATCCAGAAGGAAGTCTCTCAGACCTGGTATGACAGATTGCTGAATGCCAAATCCAATGGCCCCGGCACAGAAGCTGATCTTCAGCATCTCTTGATCGGTTACCCAAGCCTCACTGCCAATCCACTGGCGAGGTGGGGAAGGCTCCAAAGATAGCTCCTCCACCAGCATCTTCATGTCTCCAGGGGCTGCAAATGCCACAACAACCAAAGCCGTCGACCTGGAGAGATGTTTGAGTACAATAGGTTATATTATACAGACACACATCTAAAATGTTTTAAAAATGGATCAAGATTGTTAAAAATTTGTGATGTAGAAACCTGCGGATAACATCAGCTACTCTCTGGATTCTGCTTCGTGGGTGGGTGCGACAGAAAGATACAGAGTATTCCACACAGATCCCCTCTTTGTGCGCTGCGTCCAAAAAAGACGCCATGCCATTATTTCCGTAGTCCGAATCCGACCGGACAGCCCCTATCCAAGTCCAGCCAAAGTGTTTCACCAGCTTGGCGAGCGCGTCAGCTTGGAACTGATCACTGGGGATTGTTCTGAAGAAACTCGGATAATGCTGCTTATCAGACAAACATGCACAAGTGGCAAAGTGGCTCACCTAAACAAGCAAAACAAGAAAGCGTAACTCTTTAACGGAAAAAGAAATCATTACACTCATATTTTACACCGGGAGAAATGACTTAAATATTTACTTGAGGAATGTTAAAGGACCCAATGACGCTCGAAATGCTGATGGATGATGTGGATCCAGACTCACCAACGATAGCCATCACTTTACCAGAGTGGGAGCAGTTATCTCCGGTGTCAAACACGGGATCCAGGCCATTTGAAAGCTGAAATGCCACATGCACCGCCACCGGCACCGAGCTGCACGAGTCGTGGATCTCATATCCGAGCCTGACGCCCGGTAGCAGCTCCGTGCTGTTGTTAATCTCCTCGATGGCAAAGATCATTGTGCGGGCGAAGCGCAGTTCACGAGTCCTCAGGTAAAGCCTGACACTCATAAGATAAGGACAATTAACATTGTCACAGAAAAGGAGATCTTGTGTTCATAGTAATGGAACATTAACAATGCACACATCTGTCAGTCCTATACAAACTGTTAAATTAGAAGACAATATTATATATATAGTCCCAAATCCACAGGAATATTAGTGAACAGACTAACAGTAGTAAATTAAATCAGAAAAAGGCTGATTATTTTCATGTAATATGTACCAATTTTTCATTCAGCTATGCATTTCAGTTTTTGTAAATTTACTTTATATAACCAAACACTGATTGCAATCTTAATGCAGTTCTTAAAAAATGCTGCCTTACAACATATTACAGAACACAAATCAAAACATTTCAATTTCTATTATTGCACAGTTTCACATCCCTTTGTCCCCCACTTCCCCCTCCTACTAACCTCCCTGAGCACCTGAGTGGCTCAGGCATGGTGGTGTAGTTCGGCTTCACTGTGTTAATGTAGTAGTGTATGGAGAAAACACCCCCAACAACGTAGTCACCATCCATTGAGAATGCAGGTGGACGAGAAGTACTCTGCAGCTTGCATTTAACAGATGAAGTCTGAGTACTGACCCCACCCAAGACATTAGCTGAGTTCAGCTCAAACCAACCCAGAGCCAATCTCAGGCCAATGAAGAGGATGGAGAAATCCATCCCTCAAGTATGTGGTCATAGGAGTGATTTTACTTGTTTATATAGCTCCTCACACAAAAGTGTACGTCATCTTCCAATACATCAGAGATGTGATTATGTGTTTTCGTTCTCTGACCTGTTTGTACAGTATAATTTCTACTTTTCACCGTCTCTTTTTTCCCCTCTTTGATAGCTACCGCCATAAACAATAGGAAAAGTAAACTTAATTTTGTCACGTTCTCACACTTCTTGGCTTGTTTGATCTCATATTACAGTAAAGCCTTACAAATTCGCCCATAATTGATTATTTGTAAAATTCATAAATAACAAGATTTATTGCTCCACACATCAAACTATAATAAATCCTGCTCGTGAGTTCCTTTTTAGTGTTCAGCTCCATAATGTGAGTCAAACAGTGTAAACACTGGATTTACACTTGTACACTCAAGTAAACCACAGCCTTAAGAAATGGGCACGCAGTCCTAATGCTTTGCCTGACGTATTACATGTCAGTATAGTTTTATTTAAACAATGATACTAATCTAAAGCAAATGAAGCTTTGTCTCTGCTAAACAAACCTTGAGAAGTCCCAAAACTACCACCAAAAAAGAGAAAGAAAAAAAGCATCTTTCCCATTTTGTGGAACAAATGTGGTTTTGAGTACTTTCCCAAGTATTCATTTCTTTGTCTTTGGCTGAAAAAACAGAGCCCAGTTCAGTCTCTTGGCTGCCTGGATGAAAGACAGATTCTTGTGGTCTGTCCACACAATTAATGGCTGTTCTGTCTCTTCCAGCCAATGCCTCCACTCCTCCAAGGCCAGCTTGATGGCCAACAGCTCCTGGAGTCAGACAACGAGAGAAAAAAAAGTGCAGGGGTGCAAACATTTATCAGGACCAACAAACTATGATTACACAGGACCAACTCCAGCATCAGAAGCATCCACTTCCACTATGAATTGCTTATTGGGGTCAGACTAGACTAAAACAGGTGCAGATGTGAACAGCTGTTGTAGGTGCACAAAAGCCTTGTCTGCCTCAGGAGACCGACAGTACACCACATTGGAGGAAGTGAGTCTGGCGAGAGGTGAGGCAACCTTATTGCAGTCCCTGATAAAACGTTGATGGAAACTGGCGAACACTAGGAAGCGCTGCAACTCCTTCTGAGTCTTAGGCACAGGCCACTCCTCCACTGTTCGGACCTTCTCTGGATCCGCCATGAGTCTCCGCCCTGAATAACAAAGCCTAGAAAAGAGACTGTGTCAACATGAAATTCCCATTTCTCAGCCTTAACAAACAACTTGTTTTCAAGAAGGCGAGTGAACACTTGGCGGACGTGTGAGACATGCTCCTCAGGAGATCTGGAGAATATCAAGATGTCGTCTAAATAGACAAAAACGAACCTATTCAGGAAATCACAAAGGACATCATTGATAAGGGCCTTGAAGACGACGGGAGCGTTGGTGAGGCCAAAAAAGTCATGACTAGATACTCAAAATGTCCTAAAGGGGTATTAAAACCAGTCTTCCACTCAACGTATTCGCACCAGATGGTATGCATTGCGAAGGTCCTTAGAAAATATCCGGGCTCCTTCCAGAGATTCAAAAGCAGAGTTAATAAGAGGTAGACGGTACTTGTTCTTTACCATGATGTGATTGAGACCCCGAAAATCAATACATGGTTTGAGAGTCTTGTCTTTCTTTTCCACAAAAAAAGAATCCTGCCCCTAGTGGTGAGAAGGATGGGCGAATAATACCTGCAGCTAGAGACAACTGGATGTATTTCTTCATTGCGTCTCTTTCCAGACGAGACAGGCTGTACAGACGGCTGTAGGGAAGCGGGGCCTCTGGAAGAAGGTCAATGGCTCAGTCATAGGGATGGTGAGGTGGCAAAGAAAGGGCTCTACTCTTACTGAACACCTCGCGAAGGTCCAGATATTCTGTAGGCACGTTGGAGGGATCTGGGAGGCTAGTTTCAGCAGTGGAAGGCATACGAGCTACGTCTGCAGGAGGTAAAGCAGATTTTAAACACAAGGCATGACAATGTGTGCAATGTGTCGGATATGGAGTCTGAGCCAGGAGTAACTCAAAACCAGGGGAGTCTGAGGAGAAACGAGAGAGCTTCATAGTGGTTACCGAAGATTACAAAGGACACGGGTGCAGTCTTATGAGTTACCTCCGTGAAAGCTTTGCCGTCCAAGGCAAGGGCAGATATGGATTTGTCCAAAAGTTCCAGGGTACAGCCCAGTTGTCTCGCAAGGAACTCGTCGATCAGGTTGTCCTCAGCACCTGAATCGATAAGGGCTTGCAAGGGAAGCACAACATTATAAACACGCAGAGAGGCATTGACCAACAGCTGGGGATGGAATGGGTACGTTTCACAAGGAGATTTCTGGCTCGACAGTACCCCCATATTTACAGACGATCCGCCCCTTTTGGAAGAACTGGGCAGGCAGAGACAAAGTGACCGAGTTTATCATAGTACAGGCACTCACCAGCTTGAATCATGTGGAGTCGCTCCTGTGGCATCAGTTTGGCACGTGCGAGTTGCATGGGCATGTCCTCCGCAGGTCCTGCTCCTGACGTCTTTCGCAAAGGTGATTGTCGATCTTGATGGCGACTGAAACAAAGGAGTGAAGATCGGCGGGCTCATCACGGGTGGCCAACTGATCCTTAAGTTGCTCGTTAAGTCCCTTGGTGCCTTAAGAGCTGAGTCAACGGGTGTCCGCTGCCAAAGTCCAAAAATCCACAGAATAGTCTGCCACGGAACGACATCCCTGCTGGAGGCTAAGAAGTTGGTTGGAAGCATGACCACCGTGGCCGGGGTGGTCAAAAACAGGCTCAAAATCACAAAATGACAGCATGCAGAGAATGATTCCGCAAGGCCCTGTCTCGCAGCAGTCCAAGCATATAATGAATTGTAGCTGAATCCAAGGAAAAAGAGAGCAACCGTTGATGGAAAACCATACCACACTGTAGCAAAAATCTCTGGCACTTATCCAATTCCCCAAAAAATGGTCAGGGTCACTTACATGATTGTCTCTTAGTGTAGGGGAACGAACTGGTGCTTGCGCAGGAGACGAAACCATGGACTGAACCGAATTGGAGAGACTGGAGACCAGCTGTGTTAGCTCAGTGAGTTGGGTAGAGGTATGTAGGCTTCTCTCGAGAAGAGCCTGGATCAGCTGGTCATGGTCAGCAGGGCTCTCTGGAGGTCGGGGCGTTGTGTCTTCGCACTGTTAAGCTTGCGCTAGTCAGGACGCTGAACCCACAATGCAGAACAAGACAGGAATGGCTTTTCGGAGGCTAAATAAGCGTGTCACATTATGAATCTGATTGTATTTCCGTTAAATTAAGGCACAGTGCTTGCGATCTAACAGACTTTAGTAAGTTTAAGGTAAAGTTTAAATTTAGCAAGTGTACCGATGTCATGCCGAATAATTCAGTATTTGTACAACGTTTTACAGACTAATTGTCTGCAATGGAAAATCCCATTTCATCTCATATTATGTCGAGAATACAAATGAAAAGCAGGTGGAGCGTAGCTTGATATACCACCTGCCAGGATTCTTGTCTTTTCAAACGAGCACAGCCCCTCTCTCTACAAGAAATGTTATGACCATTAGCTCAGCCTCCACATTCTTTACATCTTTATGATTGTTTTTTTTTTTTTTAAATCAAAATAAAAGACTTCTTAGTACTTATTAAAATGAGATAATGTAAATTGTCTATAAGTGCATGTATGGCAGAGCTGCTTTGTTCTGGAACAAACATGCATTTGCACATATTGTTCATAAGATTATTCCAGTGGCAAAGTGGTTTGAAAATATAAAAAAAAAAAAAAAAAATACTCAGAATCGTACATTATGTTATTTTTCAAATTTATTTTACATTAAAACTAATATTAGTAAAATAACACAACAGTAGATTGACATTGTATTCACAAATAGACATGTGCATAAGGAAATAATGAATTTATTATATGAATATTTATTTCAACTAAGAGTTTCTTGTATTGCCCTAAATGTGAACAATTTAAACTATGTTTTTGTTTCCATTTTAATTATTTCAAAGTTCTGTCGTACTAGTATTAGTTTTTGTTCATTAAATGTTTCTTGGTGTTCTTCTCCGGCTTAAACAGTATGATAAAACACTTTGGAGCAAATATGCACAGTATTAGTCCAAAACTGGAGGCCAGTATTGCAAATATCTCGACAGCCACAGTAAATTTCCCAGGAGAGCTGACATACGCTGGGATAAAGGTGATCCACACTGCACAGAATATCAGCATGCTGAAGGTGATGAGCTTGGCTTCGTTAAAATTATCAGGTAGTTTCCGGGCCAGGACAGCTAATACAAAGCAAAAGACAGCCAGCAGGCCGATGTACCCGAGCACAGCCCAGAACCCAATGGCAGAGCCTAATGCACATTCCAGGATGATTTTCTCCTTGTATATGGATAGATTTTTTAATGGGAAGGGAGGACTAACTACCAACCAAATAGTACATATTAAAACTTGAATAAATGTGAAAGAAACTACAGTCATTCTTTGCTGTGGAGGACCAAACCATTTCATGACATTACTGCCTGGAAGGGTAGCTTTGAAAGCCATTAAAACCACGATAGTTTTCCCAAGTACACAGGAGATACAGAGAACAAAGGTGATGCCAAACGCTGTGTGTCGCAGCATGCAGGACCAGTCAGAGGGTGCTCCAATGAAAGTTAATGAACACAAGAAACATAGAGTCAGGGAGAGGAGCAGCAGGAAGCTCAGCTCAGAGTTGTTGGCCCTGACAATTGGAGACGTCCTGTGACGAAAGAATATAACCGCTGTTATAATGGTCAGACAGGCGCCACCAACTGAGAATGCAGCCAGGATGATTCCTAGCACATTTTCAAAGGAAAGAAACTCTACAGGCTTGGGGAGACAAGTGTCTCTCTCTGCATTAGGCCAGAATTCCTCTGGGCAAGGGAAACAATCAAGGGAATCTGAAAAAGAAGAAGAATTTATTCAATTTTGCACACATCCACAAGTAAACATTCAACACATTTACATAATAAAACATTTCATATTACCTGTAGCATTGCTGATCTCCCCTTCAGGACATGGTATACAATCATAGCAGCACATGGGTTTTCCTTTCTGCAGCACTTTACGAGTTCCTGGAGGACAACTGTCAGAGCACACTGACACTGGCACCTGTCACAGAGATACAGGCTAATTAATGGATGGACATTTGTTGCTACACAGCCATGATGACTCCATTTACCAAAGATTAATTTGTTATTGCCATGTTGCTCATTACTTGCGTGCCACCATCCACCCATGTTAGGTTCCTGTCGATGCGGAACTCCTGGCCCACTGGCAGCGATGCATCATAGTGTCCCACTGTTACCAACTCAATGAAACCAGTCTGACTTTTCTGCCAGTTAACCAGCTCGTACACTGCCACAGGATCCCCGTTAGCATCAAATGACACGTCATAACCATTCACGGAAAATCTTACTGTCTTCAGCTCAGCAAAAACCTGCGAGGATGTAGTAAAAGTAACACAGAAGAAGAAGGGAGGAGAAGAAAAAGAAAATTCATGTTCAGCTCAATTAAATATTCTTTAGGTTAAGAAATACACTGGGATTCAGTTATGAATTTTATTCTGACCTGTTTGGACTCTAACTTGGTGAGCTTATCACACTGAGTTGTGCCGTTTATTTCCTTACACACTGCATTGTGAATGGCATGTGCTATTGCATAAACAGCCTTGTATGCCATGTTAGTAACTCTGAGTTGAGAGGTGTCAGTGTACGCGGTCTGGAGCGTCTGCAAGTCTTCAGTTCCATCACACACACTCTCACCTGGAGCAGCACCTAAAAACACAGAGGTACGCGTTTTCGCGTTTGAATATTAATGTTGTTGTGTAGTATTTTCAATGGAAACCAACTCCAGACACAAATTAGTCATTGGACAATTAGCATCTATCTGTTGGTCTGAATTCACAGCCACAGCGACGTATTGTCACTTATACAAGCTAATAAGTGCCATTTTTAAACTGCATTTGTTTAATGGAAGACTACAGTGTTGATATTGCAGTTATCACTGCAGTGTAGTTTACATGAGATAAAAAAGATTCTCACTTTCTCTCAGTCTACAGTTGAATGCATCCTCCCAGAATTCAGTTATCACTGGGGATGCAACCACTTCAGAGGGAGAGAGATCCAGGAGGAAGTCTCTCAGACCTGGAATGACAGATTGCTGAATGCCAAATCCAATGGCCCCGGCACAGAAGCTGAAACTCAGCATCTCTTGATCGGTTACCCAAGCCTCACTGCCAATCCACTGGCGAGGTGGGGAAGGCTCCAAAGATAACTCCTCCAACAGCATCTTCATGTCTCCAGGGGCTGCAAATGCCACAACAACCAAAGCTGTCGACCTGGAGAGTTATAGTACAAGTGCTCATAATGACACACATTTAAAATGTTGTGAAAATGGATCAAGACTCTGAAAATGATTTTAGTGGTCTGTATACAGGCTGCAGCATTGATATCATATGACAGAAAAAAAAAACAAAAAAAACATGTAGATGTAGGCTATCATCAATCTGCACACAAGTTAAATCTGTGATGTAGAAACCTGCGGATAACATCAGCTACTCTCTGGATCCTGCTCCGTGGGTGGGTCCGATAGAAAGATACAGAGTACTCCACACAGATCCCCTCTTTGTGTGCTGCATCCAAAAAAGACGCCATGCCATTATTTCCGTAGTCTGAATCCGACCGGACAGCCCCTATCCAAGTCCAGCCAAAGTGTTTCACCAGCTTGGCGAGCGCGTCAGCTTGGAACTGATCACTGGGGATAGTTCTGAAGAAACTCGGATACTGCTGCTTATCAGACAAGCACGCACAAGTGGCAAAGTGGCTCACCTGAAGCAAAACAAGAAAGCGTAACTCTTTAACGGAAAAATAAATCATCACGCTCATATTTTACACCGGGAGAAATGACTTCAATATTTACTTGTGGAATGTTAAAGGACCCGATGACGCGCGACATGCTGATGGATGGCGTGGATCCAGACTCACCAACGATAGCCATCACCTTACCAGACTGGGAGCAGTTATCTCCGGTGTCAAACACGGGATCCAGGCCATTTGAAAGCTGAAACGCCGCATGCACCGCCACCGGGACCGAGCCGCACGAGTCGTGGATCTCATATCCAAGCCTGACGCCCGGCAGCAGCTCCGTGCTGTTGTTAATCTCCTCGATGGCAAAGATCATTGCGCGGGCGAAGCGCAGTTCACGGGTGTCCATGCTGCACAGAGACACTCATAAGATAAGGACAATTAACATTGTCACAGAAAAGGAGATCTTCTGTTCATAGTAATGGAATATTAATAATGCACAAATCTGTCAGTCATATACAAACTGTTAAATGAGAAGATAATAGTAGATATGATTCCAAAATCCACAGGAAAATTAATACAAAGAGTAACAGTAGTCATTTAAATAAGTAAAGGCAGATTATTTTCATGTAATATTTGCTAATCAGGTGAAACTCACTTGTTTTTCATTCAGCTATGCATTTCAATTATTGTACATTTACTTTATAACCAAAAACTCACTGAAATCTTAATGCAGTTCCTAAAAATGCTGTCTAACAACATATTACAGAACACACATAAAAACATTGCAATTTCTATTCTTGCACAGTTTAACATCCTTTCATCCCCCATTTCTCCCTCCTACTAACCTCCCTGTGCACCTGAGTGGTTCAGGCATGGTGGTGTAGTTGGGCTTCACTGTGTTAATGTAGTAGTGTATGGAGAAAACGCCCCCAACAACGTAGTCGCCATCCATTGAGAATGCAGGTAGGCGAGAAGTACCCTGCAGCTTGCATTTAACGGATGAAGTCTGAGTACTGACCCCACCCAAGACATTAGCTGAGTTCAGCTCAAACCAACCCAGAGTCAATCTCAGGCCAATGAAGAGAATGGAGATATCCATCCCTCTAGAGTTTGAATGCGGGGGTAGGAGTGTTTTAACTGGTTTATATAGCTCCTCACACAGTATGGTACGTCAGCTTACAATACATCAGAGAGGCCCATACCCAGTCGCCTTTGATTATGTGTTTCAGTTCTCTGACCTGTTTGTACAATATAATTTCTACTATGGATCTTTTCTTCTCTTTGAAAGTTACCACTGTAAGCAGTTGAACAAAACAAATTTAATTTTGCCACATCCTCCAACCTTTTGGCTTGATTGAGCTCATCTTACATTAAAGCCTGATAAATATGCCCCCAGTTGGTTGTTTGTAAAATTAATAAATAACAAGATTTATTGTTCCACTATATATCTATCTCTCTCTCTATATATATATATATATTAAATAATATAAATGAATTTGTATTTATGTAAAATGTATAATAAATCCTGCTAGTGAGTTCATTTTTAGAGTTCAGATCCCTAATCTCAGTCTCAATCAAACAGTATCAACATTATGGGTTTACACTTTTTTTCAAGTAATAGATATTTTTGTATTTTCAAGTAAATCATGACCTTACAAATTATATTTATTAGTCTAAACGAATGGGCATTCTGAATATTTAGTCTAATGTTCTGTATGTGATGATACAAATGATACTAATCTAAACCAAACAAAGCCCTGTTCCTGATAAGCAAACGTGGAGAAGCCCTAAAACTAAAACTAAAGAAAAAAAAAGCATCTTTCCAACTTTTGTAAGTATTTATTTATTGGTCTGTCTGTCTGCCTATCTGTGGACAGAGTTTGTCAAGCCATAGCATCACGTCATTGCGTGTGTGGGCCGAGAGCATGTTGGTGCTGCTGGTCTGAACCCAATTTATAATTTTAATTTAGGTCCTTGTCTTTTTCATTGACATGATTTGGGCTGAGGTCCATCCATTGAATTTAGCTGCTGAGTTTCCAGTTTCTAGTCTGCCTGAAAGAAAACAGCGAGCATGGATGAATGTACGGGGTGACGGGGTCAGGTGGTAAACATCCCAGAATGGAGATCCATACAGCTAGCACTGTAACCGCCTTATGGTCAGTGAGTTCACTGCCTTCACTTTGATATGAGATACATGTCTGTACCGTTTCTATGCATCACATTTATTATGGCTTTTGTAAAAGACTGCTTGTTTGCTTGAATCGCTACAACAGAGGTGAAGAGGTTAAAATTAGCATAAGTCATACAACAACAACAACCACATTAATACTGTATTTATTCAAACTGTACTGCAACATTATTATTATTTTCAATCTGATTTAGTTTTTTTCCCCCTCATTGTATTTCTGCAGTATTAAGAAAACATATTCATCCTCCAAGGAACTTCAAAATTCCTTTGACTGTACATTATGTAATCCTAATGAACTCTTCGTAATGACTTCTGGCCGTGCCCCAATTGGTAGTATGAAACATTGACGAAAAGAACCCAAAGGGGATGACCTAACCCTGCATATAAAAATGAAGTTGCCACGCATCGAGATTAGAAAGAGGAGTGACCAGAGGAGGGCAGTTATGGGGGTATTGCTCAACATACACTTAATCTTTTGTGTCCACCTGCTCTTGCTTTTGTTCTCTTCTTCCTTCTTCTCCTCTGTGTGTTCGTCTGTTTCCCCATCCTGTAAATTACGGAGACAGTTTCACCTCAACGGGTTGCACGAGCCTGGGGACGTGACTCTGGGTGGGCTGTTCGAGGTCCACTACACCTCAGCCTTCCCCGAGTGGACGTTCACTTCCGAGCCAGCTCAGCCCACCTGCACAGGGTAAGTTTAAACGCAGAGCAGAGATCTCACCAGTTTATACTTGTCTGTGCAGTGTGTTCAAGATACTAAAAATAATGTGAAACCTTTGTATTATAGGTTTTGATCAATACTGAAATAGACATAGGAGTCTAAAATGTAGCCGTAGAACTTATTACTGCAAGATGTTTTGACAATGTGGATATGTGGTTTTATGTTTGGGTTCAAACTGTGCATTTAATGCTTAATAGAGATATTTTGTTGTTTTAGCTTTGACACTCAAGGGTTCAGGCAAGCCATGACGATGGTCTTTGCTGTTGACGAGATCAACAAGAACTCTAATCTGCTGCCGAATGTGACCCTAGGATACAGTCTTTATGATAACTGTGGTGCACTTGTTATTGGATTTCGTGCCGCTTTAGTGCTGGCCAGCGGTCAGGAGGAGCAGTTTATCCTTCAGGAGAACTGTTTTGGGACCCCTCCAGCCATGGGGATTGTGGGTGATTCCTACTCAACATTTTCTATCGCCACCTCCAATGTTCTCGGTTTATTCAGGTTGCCCATGGTGAGCTTAACATTTTTTGTTGTTGAGCTTTTCGAGAAGAAAGATTTTGCAAGAATTGTCGAGGAAGCATGAGCCACTATACAAAGCCTGTGTTTCTACCGTGTGTCTCTTTTCAGGTTAGTCATTTTGCCACATGCTCCTGTCTGAGTGATCGGCAACGGTTTCCATCTTTCTTTAGGACGATTCCAAGTGATGCTTTCCAGGTGAACGCCCCTAGCTAAATAATTACTTTAAATGTAATGTGTTTAACAGGAGGCAGCAAAGTTAAAAACTAAGTGTTAGTTCCCAGTGAAATAAGCTAGTTGAAGAAATGTGAGCTTTGTTCATCAAAGATATCAAATAAAATCAAATATATATATGTAGATTGGATGTGAGAATGCTGAAATCTGTGAAGCATTTATCCCTAAACTCTGTGTTCACTTAGGTACGTGCTATGATTCAGATTCTTAAACGCTTCGGATGGAGCTGGGTTGGCCTTCTGGTCAGTGATGATGACTACGGAGTCCATGTCGCCCGATCTTTTCAATCCGACCTGACTATGACCGGTGGAGGTTGTTTGGCCTACACCGAGGTTTTGCCTTGGGGCAACGATCCAGATGAACTCAGGAGGATCGTGGATGTGATGAAGGAATCAACTGCTCGTGTGGTCATGGTGTTTGCGCATGAAATCCACATTTATCAGCTAATGAAGGAGGTGGGGTTGAAACTAGAATGAATGTACATCATTTATTTCTTCACTTTACAGTTTATAGCAGGGGCTTTAGAAACATTCTGAAGAAAGTACTTAAGAAGACAAAGCGTGGAGCTAAAAAATAGTGAAATATTAGATAACTGAGAGCATATTGTACCACAGAGTCTGAAAAAAATATATTTGTTTTGTAATATAATGCACAGGTGGTGAGGCAGAATGTGACCGGCTTACAGTGGATGGCCAGTGAAGCCTGGACATCAGTTGACGTTCTCCAGACGCCTGAGTTTATGCCGTACCTGGGCGGCACGCTGGGCATTGCCATCCGTCGTGGAGAAATTGCAGGGTTCAAAGACTTCCTCTACAGAATACACCCAGACCAATACCACAACAACTATGGAAATAGTATAGTGAGAGTTTCATCCTACAATATGGCCCTATTTGTAGAAACTAATACACTGTATGTGGCTACTTCTGTTAACTCAGAGTTATTGTCACTTTACAGGTAAATCAGTTTTGGGAAGATGTATTTCAGTGTAGATTTGCTCCCCCTCCACCAGGATGGGTGGAAGCCGGTGGAGCTCTGTGCACTGGACGGGAAGATCTGCACAGCGTGGAGAGTGAGTTGTTTGACGTTTCAAACCTCAGGCCCGAGTACAACGTGTACAAAGCTGTGTACGCTCTGGCCTACGCCCTTGATGACATGCTGCGCTGTGCGCCAGGGAGAGGGCCTTTCAGCGGGCACAGCTGCGCCAGTTTGCAAACGCTGGAGCCATGGAAGGTGCGATATCAAGTTACATATCAGCTTTCTCTGTTTTAAAATACTGCTGTTACACCCTGAAGTACCTACTAAAACATTATAAGACAAAATGGCATGAACTTCAAGATATACAGCTGATATGTTTGTACTTTTTAATAGTTACACATCAGATATTGTCTTTGCTGACCTTCAGTGGTTTAATTTTTCCCTTGGCAACAGTTTAAAGGGTGTGGTCACATGCCAAACAAAGCAGACTAATGATTACACTCAACCAAACTGATCATGGATTTGGGATTAGAGGAGCAGGGCATACTGCTTTTCACCACGGTGTTGTTACACTTTAAACACAATAATTGGACAGTAATTTGGACGGTGTCTGTTACGTTTTGTATGTGTTATTCAGATATTTAATTTTTCTCTCCCCATTTGCAGATGGTATATTATCTGGACAGAGTAAACTTCACCACACCATTTGGTGACCAAGTATTATTTGATGTGAACGGTGATGCCTTACCAGTATACGACATCATGAACTGGTTGTGGCGCCCTGATGGAACGGCAACGATTCAAAATGTCGGCGAGGTTAAAGAGTCAGTCAGAGGCGAAGAACTCACACTGAATGAAGGGAAGATTTTCTGGAACTTTGAACCCAGACAGGTTATTGCTCCTTGTTTATTTGACTGAAAACCAAATAACAACGTGAAATGGTGTAGAACGGTGATAACTGTTGTTCTTAACAATCTTTTACAGCCACCCCAGTCAATTTGCAGTGAGAGCTGTCCTCCAGGTACTCGCATGGCCCGAAAGAAGGGGCAACCTGTGTGCTGTTTTGACTGCATCCCTTGCTCTGAGGGAATGATCAGCAATGACACAGGTTGGTATTAATTATAAAATTATTTAATTTATGATGTTGGGTGATAGGGAACATGTCCCAAAGCTAATGGTGTCTGTATCCTGGGAGGCTTTTTATTTTAACTTTTCCTTTTTTGTCAGACTCCATGGAGTGCATCAGTTGTCCAGAGGACTTCTGGTCGAACCCTGACCGTGACCACTGTGTGCCTAAGAAGACAGAGTTCCTCTCCTACCAAGAACCTCTGGGTATCTGCTTGACAGCTGCTTCATTACTGGGCACATTTATCTGTGCTGTTGTTCTAGGGATATTTATCTATCATCGCAGCACACCCATGGTACGCGCCAACAATTCTGAACTTAGTTTCCTTCTCTTGGTGTCACTTAAGCTATGTTTTCTCTGTTCACTGCTGTTCATTGGAAGACCCAGAGTGTGGACATGCCAACTGAGACATGCAGCATTTGGAATCAGCTTTGTGCTTTGTGTTTCATGCATCTTGGTCAAAACCATGGTGGTTCTGGCTGTGTTCAAGGCCTCTAAGCCAGGAGGCGGAGCTAGTCTAAAGTGGTTTGGTGCTGTACAGCAGAGAGGAACAGTTCTGGTTCTTACTTCTATTCAGGCAGCAATCTGTACTACCTGGCTTGTGTCTTCCTCGCCAATGCCTAATAAAAACACACAATACCACAATGATAAGATAGTTTATGAGTGTGTCGTTGGATCCACAATTGGCTTTGCAGTTTTATTGGGTTACATTGGCTTACTGGCTACCATAAGCTTTCTTTTGGCATTTTTGGCAAGGAATCTTCCAGACAACTTCAATGAGGCCAAACTCATCACTTTCAGCATGCTGATCTTCTGTGCTGTGTGGGTGGCCTTTGTCCCTGCTTATGTTAACTCACCAGGCAAGTATGCAGATGCAGTGGAGGTATTTGCCATCCTGGCCTCCAGTTTTGGTATCTTGGTGGCGCTGTTTGGACCCAAATGTTACATAATCCTGCTGAGACCAGAGAGGAACACAAAGAAAGCTATCATGGGCAGAGGAGCCACTAACACATAAAACAGGACATATTCTCTCAATTTACATTCATTCAAGAATAATGCTCATAATTGATATATAATATGATTAACTGTCATTTACAATGAATTGTCTTTGAATGATGAATGAATAAAGCTGAATCTGCCCAATCTGACCTTTGCCTGATCATTTTCTCTTTTTCTGAACTTCAACCACGTCCACACCCTTTATACAATAGCAATGCTATCAATATTGTAAATGCAGCAGGTCTGTTTTGTAATCAAAGACTGTAATGCATCCATTACTTATATTTTAAAATGTGCTATGACAATGCACTATTAATGGCCAACGGTATGTAAACAGATCTAGCCGCAATATTTTCAGGATTCCATTTTACCAACTGCGTATGGCACTGGCTAAAAACTAGTGATGCAATGCAATGTGCTTAAGCTAGTCAAATACTGTATTTTGATACTCAGCAAATGTCTGCTCACTGTCCTCAGAGCCACTAAGTTATAAACCCGTAGATTATTTCATCTGGCTAGTACAGTGTTGCTCCAAAAAATGTTTGGTTACCGGAGTGATCCGATTCTTTAAGATGTGGGTGACTTTACAGTATTGCACGCCCAAACACAGCATTCTGAAGCCTCGTTCTCCCATGTGCCTATTCACGTCATTTGCATAAGGATAGTATTATCAGAGAACCAAGGTTATCCTAAAAGTAACCAAATATACTTTTTGTGTCTCAGTGGCAGATCCCAGTCTCTAAACAGATTCTTTGAAAGCTGCAAAAGGACCAACATGCACCTTCTATGAAGACTTACTGTATATAAGCCTGTATACTGTATACTGCTACTGGATGCTTGAATTTCCCTCGGGATTAATAAAGTATCTATCTATCTATCTATCTATCTATCTACTGTAGTGTGAAGAACCCACACTAAAGACCACCAGTGAAGGCATTGCCATATGCAAGCTAAAATGGAACAATGGTGTTGGGATGCCCGTCTTGCAAAGGCACCAGTAGAATTCACAGAAATGCCTCTGAAAAAGTCACCATTCTGCTGGTAGAACGTGGTTGTAGATCTCTTGTCTGAGGACAGCCCACGACATGTGTTTACAGATAGAACAGATTTACTTATTTGCTTGGTGATGTCGAATTATACGAGAGTTTCGATAATAATAACACCCTTCTGTTAGTTGGAATCCATAAGGTCACACGGCAGATACATCAGAGAGTGCTGCAGCACATTAAACCCACAAAACCCATAACAAAAGAAAAGACGGTGATCTTGTCAAGTAGGAGCATAATATGTCACTATTATCAGAGATAACTTATAACAAGGTCATGGATGGTGTGCTTGGCTTGGCCTCCTCAACATTTCACATGCCAAGCCCAATAGGCTAGATGATTCAACAGACTGGGAGGCTGTATTAAAGTTTATGATGCCTGGAAGGAGGGACATATGTCACCCTAGCTGAGGGTTGATCAGAGACCTAGTAATTGCTTCACCTCTGGGTGGACATGGAGGTCCATATCCTCTGCAAGCTGGAGTAGTCCTTAGCTATTTTCCCCTCCTTTATACAACACCAATAATTGTTTAGATGGAAGATGAGAGAAAAGCAGAATTTTTCAATCCCTCGTAATCCAGGAATTTGGGCCTCAAGATGAAAGACACTAACTCAACATGTACTGGCATGGGGCTACAAGGGTAACATTACTGCATGATCGCACACCACTCCACTTTTTACAACAGGAAGAGAAAGAAAGCTGTTTAGGGTTACAGGTATTCATAAAGGAGGACACAATTCAGGTGACTGGCCTGTCCGCTGACAAGGGCTTTCTTGACTTATTGCTCCACAAGGTTGTTTCTATAGTGAGGCTCCCTAACTAATATTGTACAAAAATGTTACAGGATGATGGATTGACAACAGAGGTCAACAGAGCTCCATATGCAACCACCCATCAATACTGATTGTAACATTCACTCCACTGGTTGTAGTTCTTGAGATGTTCGAATTACCAATCAAGTTGTGCTGTTCATTTACCTATTGATTTGGTTTATTTGTCTGTTTCTGTCATATTTACACCTCTGTAGGTGGCAATGGTGTTTTTTTTTTTTTTTTTTTTACAGAAAGTAAACATTCCCCACTTATCACAGAACATAGAATAAAAATACTTAAAAATTAAACAGCATTGTCAGCATTTGAGGTCTTTTTTGTGTTCCTCATGGTGGGTTGTTGAGGTAAAAAGACACAAACGCATAAATCATTAACTGTGTGTGTCTATAGGATTCATTTGCTATGTTTATGCCCTGCCCTCACATGTGACTGTGGGTGGTGGTAAACTATGATGAAAATCATATACGGAGCGGACGTGACCATCCATATATAACGAAGCACGCATTCACAAAGATTAGAAACAGCGGTGTAAGAGGAGGTGCAGTTATGGGGGCATTTCTTGGTGCATTTATGCTCTTGAGTGTCTACTTTGTTTTGTTTTCTTCCTTTTCCTTGTCCGAGTCGTCCTCTCTTTCCTCATCTTGCAAATTAAGAAAACAGTTTTACCTTAATGGCATGCACAAACCTGGTGATGTGATACTGGGTGGACTGTTTGAAGTACACTACACATCTGTCTTCCCTGAGCTATCGTTCACCTCAGAACCAAAGAAGCTCAGCTGCCAAGGGTAAGTGTCGCACTCATGTAGCAGCACACAACAGAGTATGTTGATTTTTAGTGTTAATAATTACATTTTATGTGCTAGTTTTGACCCTCCAGGGTTCAGGCATGCTATGACCATGGCCTTTGCTATTGATGAGATCAACAAAAACTCCAACCTGCTACCTAATGTGACTCTGGGATACAGTCTGTACGATAACTGTGCCACACTTGTAATTGGGTTCAGTGCAGCGTTGTCACTGGCCAGTGGTCGAGAAGAGGAATTCCTGCTTCAGGAAAATTGTTTGGGGGCCCCTCCGGTCCTGGGGATCGTGGGGGATTCCTTCTCAACATTTTCTATTGCCACCTCTGATGTAATAGGTTTATTCAAATTGCCCCTTGTAAGTGCTCTTTCTTCAATTTTAGCTGTGCCTTTTATTTGCTGTAACACTTTTAAATGACCGATTGGTAGATATGCATTGCATGTAAGGATTCTCTAACATTTTATGTTGCCTTATAGGTGAGTTATTATGCCACATGTTCTTGCCTGACTGATCGCCAGCGATTTCCATCCTTCTTTAGAACAATCCCAAGTGATGCTTTCCAGGTGAAATGCTGTTTTAGAAATGCAATGTTTCATAGAAAGTGTATTGATATAACATCCCCTCAAAGTATTTTAGTTGTAGATTTAAACATACTTAGATGGATTAAGTAGAAAGACCATAATGGGATTTAATAAATGTGATTTTATTGTGGTGTTTTGACAAAAAAAAAAAAAAAAAGAAAGAAAGAAAGCCTGTACACTAATATCACCATGTGGTTTCATCCAAGGTGAATTCCATGATTCAGATTCTAAAACGGTTTGGCTGGACGTGGGCAGGTCTGCTGGTCAGTGATGATGACTATGGGCTACATGTCGCTCGATCCTTTCAAGCTGAGTTGACCAAGGCGGGTGGAGGATGTCTGGCTTACTCTGAGATTTTGCCGTGGGGTGAAAACCCATCTGAACTAAGTAGGATTGTTGAAGTTATAAAGAAATCCACAGCTCGTGTGGTTATTGTGTTTGCACATCAGATCCACATGATTCAACTAATGGAAGAGGTACCTATCTATCCATTTATCTGTCTATCTATCTGCATGCAGCACATCTGTTTTTTAACTGTTCACTTGTTTCTTAATAATAACAATTTTAGTTTTGTATTTTATAGTGAACCTGGCCCATCACAGTGGGATATAGTTGCATAAATCCAAAAATATTAACAAAATCCAATGAACAGGTGGTGAGGCAGAATGTGACAGGCCTGCAGTGGATGGCCAGTGAAGCCTGGACAGCAGCTGCTGTTCTCCAGACACCACGTCTCATGCCGTACCTGGGCGGCACGCTGGGCATTGCAATTCGCAGAGGAGAAATATCAGGGCTCAGGGACTTTCTGTTAAGAACACGTCCTGACGTCAATGACAACGTTAACAATGGAAATAGCATGGTGAGGTTATAACATTGAATTGGATCTGTCATTCCAACATAAACTATTGTTATTTTTGTTAAGACTTTGTTTGAAATACATTTCAGGTAAGGCAGTTTTGGGAATTCACATTTCAGTGTAGATTTGCTCCACCTCCAGCAGGTTGGGTGGAAGGTGGAGGAGCACTGTGCACTGGGGAGGAAGATCTAAAGAGTGTGGAAACAGAGTTTTTGGATGTTTCTAACCTCAGGCCTGAATACAATATTTACAAGGCTGTGTACGCTCTGGCTTACGCCCTTGATGACTTGCTGCACTGTATTCCGGGGAGAGGGCCTTTCAGTGGGCGTAGCTGTGCTGCTTTGCAAACACTGGAGCCATGGCAGGTGTGATATCAGTTAACACTCAACCACTATTCACACAAGTTTTTATACCAGCTTCTTTTGGACATAATGCACAATATTTTAACCCAAACCCAAGAAACAGTGTTTAATCACATTAAGAGAACTCCGATTTTTACTTTTAGTGCACAGTATTTGAACAAAACCATGATACAATCTTAATCTGGAAAATGTGTCACAGTATTAATCTTTTAATTCATCTAATCTCTTTGTAGCTCATGCATTACTTAGAAAAGGTCAACTTCACCACATCATTTGGTGATCAAGTGTCATTTGATGAAAATGGTGACGCCTTACCGATTTACGATATAATGAACTGGCTGTGGCTCCCTGATGGAGGAACTAAAGTGCAGACTGTGGGGGTCGTTAAGAAGACGACTGGCAAAGGTGAAGAGCTCACTCTTGATGAAGACAAAATCTTCTGGAACTTTGACTCCAAAGAGGTTACTTCTGTTTGTTATTGTTTGGCCTCGGTTCTGTGTGACACTCAATAATAGCATTACGCTTCGTAGAATAAATGTGATGACACTCTTACTGTCGCTGCAGCCCCCACGGTCCGTTTGCAGTGAGAGCTGTCCTCCGGGTACCAGGATGGCCAGAAAAAAAGGGCAACCAGTGTGCTGTTTTGATTGTGTCCCTTGTTCTGAGGGAATGTTCAGCAATGAAACAGGTTGGTTTAACTTAGTCAGCGTTTTTTTTTTATATTAATGAATCTGCCCCTTCTGGCTTTCCAGGTTAGCACATGCAGAATAACAGGTCATTTCTGGTATCTATAGACGTTCAACGTGAATATGTCTACAGAGAGCCAACATCCTTGCTACTGGATAAGTGACTACTTTGACTGACTGTTGTGGCAGGGACATCATGAATATCTGTGTTTGAATGTCTGAGTGCAATGGTGCAGCTTTAGCAGTAAAGGTCACTAATGTACTGTAACAAATTGTTAGTAAAAATGTTTTAAAATACAGAAACAAAAATAATATTTCCGTTTTTCTTAGACTCTGTGGAGTGCATAGGTTGTCCAGAGGACTTCTGGTCCAACTCCCAGCGTGACCATTGTGTTCCTAAGAAGACAGAGTTCCTCTCCTACCAAGAACCTCTTGGTATCTGCCTGACAACTGCTTCATTGCTGGGCACATTTATCTGTGCTGTTGTCCTGGGGATCTTTACATATCATCGCAGTACACCCATGGTGCGCGCCAACAATTCTGAACTGAGCTTCCTGCTCCTGGTGTCACTTAAGCTATGTTTCCTGTGTTCGCTGCTGTTTATTGGACGTCCCAGATTGTGGACATGCCAAATCAGACATGCAGCATTTGGGATAAGCTTTGTGCTTTGTGTTTCATGCATCTTGGTGAAAACTATGGTGGTTCTTGCTGTGTTCAAGGCCTCAAAGCCAGGAGGTGGAGCCAGTCTAAAGTGGTTTGGTGCTGTGCAGCAGAGAGGAACAGTGTTGGTTCTTACTTCAATCCAAGCAGCAATATGTACTACCTGGCTTGTGTCTTCCTCGCCAATGCCTCATAAAAACACACACTACTACAATGACAAGATAGTTTATGAATGTGTAGTGGGCTCCACAATTGGCTTTGCGGTGTTACTGGGCTACATTGGCTTACTGGCAATCCTTAGCTTCCTGTTAGCATTTCTAGCAAGGAATCTTCCAGACAACTTCAATGAGGCCAAACTCATCACATTCAGCATGCTGATCTTCTGTGCTGTGTGGGTGGCCTTTGTCCCAGCTTATGTCAACTCTCCAGGCAAATATGCAGATGCAGTGGAAGTATTTGCCATCCTGGCCTCCAGTTTTGGCCTCTTGGTGGCGCTGTTTGGACCCAAATGTTACATAATCCTGCTGAGACCAGAGAGGAACACAAAGAAAGCTATCATGGGTCGTGGAGCCACCAAGTCATAAGGTTGCAGTAACAATAAATGATCAGTGGAGAATGCATCAATTCTTTAGATTTCTGTCCTTGTTTCCAATGTTCAACATACTATATTAGTCTCTTTACAATAAACATTTAAGAAAAAACAACTAAAAACTGTGTGTCTTGGTGTTTCTTGAAGTAAGATAAACATCTCTGGGCAGCACAAACAACATATGCCTTCAGAAAAATATTACTGAAAAATGTACTGAAGCCATATAAATAATTCTACTTATTTTACTCAATAAAGATGCAGAGATCAGTCAGATCATAGTTTTAAACCAGACTTGACACTTTTCCAGAAATGAAACAGGCAGTAGAGTTTGTGCTCATGCAATAGACTGTAAAGGTGGAGAGGGGGCACTGTGAGAGAGAGGGAAATTAATTAGAAGAAGAAGAAGACTTGGATAGTAAATCTGGCTAAAGCTAAGAATCAGAATCAGCAAAAAGAGATCTGGTTCAAATATGACAGGTGGGTGACATTAGTTTTGCAATGTTCAACAGATATGCTGTTATTGAAATGTTAGCTACACTTAACAACCCTACCTTGAAGGGATCTGCTGCCTCAGGAAACTCAGTCCACCCTCTTTGCAAGTTAGCTTTACAATAGCAGCAGCATCAACACTTTGCTAGTCCTCTACCTAGCTAATATTAGTCACATTACTTGCTGTTTGGTGAGGTTGAGTACTGAAGGGTGTATTTTTTGGGCCTGTTGTCTTAAGATGGTAGTCTGATGGATGGCTAACTCAACTTTTAAATGATTGGATCTGGATGTTGCTATGATCACAAGTGTTGCTAACATTTCTGCAGTGTAAATGCTTAAAGTACATTTTGTCTTTTCATGTAATCTAAATTGGCTGTAAAAGGTCTGTAAATTGTTAGCTAGCTAACTTGTTTGGTGTGTTTTATAGTGATGTGTCATGCTCAAAAGAGCTGACTGTAATTGATCAGAAGAGCCTATTCCCACTATTTTTCCTTTTGCGTGAGGAGATCATACAGTTATTTGAAAGCAGAGAGGGGGACAGACACTGGCTGAGTAAGACAGCAGACAGTGGTGAACAGGGCAGATACTCACAGAGAGAAGAAATCGCATCAGCCCATCTAAGCTGAGGCATCTGATTTTTCTCAGTTTTCACAAATATTCCAGACACTTGTACCATTTTTTTACTGAGTTTGGTTCTGTTTGTTTGCACAATTACAGTTTTATTGAAATATTAAACAAAAGTAAGAATGTTTTTGTAACCAAATAACTGTACAAAATGAGACAATTATTATTCTTCTCATAAAATCATTGAATGCAAAAAGGCCAATCAGCACATAAACCATATGCATTTGCCATGTTAGTCTAAAATATTAGGCTATAAACGATACTAAATAAAGAGCCATTCAGGAGCCGAAAGAGCAGGCTCTTCTTTGGGAGCTGTGGCAAAGGAGCTGGCTCTCAGAAAAAAGCTGAACTTCCTGTCACTAGTGTTTCAGCTTTGATCTGAGGGGTTTAGCTCATGGTTTACCTAGTAAGCACTCACAGTTAAGCTAAACTATTAATTTAGCTTAAGTTAAAGATGGCTGACGATGAAGAGTCAATAAAACTAGAGTAGTCTATTATATATCCATGGCAAAAGAGTCAGCTCTCAGAAAAGAGCTGAACTTCCCATCACTAGTGTTTTAGCTAGTAAGCACTCACAGTTAAGTCTTAATCCCAGTTTGTTTCTTAGGTTTGCCTCATTTAGCTTGGTGGATTTTATATTTTCAAAAATCGCAAAACAAGTTTTAAACATTTTATTGAACTGAACGGAAACTGTAGTTTATCCCACTCTCCAGACATTTCCAAAATGTACATATTGTCCTGAAATAGGTTGACCCCTTGGTTTACTGAGCTTTTACAAAATGTTTTGAATACTGAATATTAACATAATTACGGTAATAAGTTGTGTCGTGTCCTACCGTAATAACCCTTGCCCTGATAGGTTGTGTGATAGATTACACACTAATAGAAAACATGTAAATTTGATGAGACACCCACTGGTGTATATAAAATCAAGCAACCTTGAATTGAGAATATAAAGTGTGAAGGGAGGAGGACAGTTATGGGAGCTTTATATGATGCATATTTAATCTTGGGTGTCTCTCTTGTGTGCTCTGTGTCGTCCTCATTTGCCTCGTTTTGTAATTTACGGAGAAAGTTTCATCTTAATGAAATGCACAAGCCTGGTGACGTGGTGCTGGGTGGGCTGTTTGAGGTCCACTACACCTCAGTTTTTCCTGAGCTGACGTTTTCTTCTGAGCCAGAACAACCCCGCTGCAAAGGGTAAGTATCTCGTACATGCAGATATTAATGTGTTTATGCAAATAGCGGTCTTTATTGAAGATAATGTGTAACACACTGTGGAAATTAAACAATTATTATGAAATATGGTCATATACTTGCAACTTTTAAGCAGTTATGAAATATTCCAATACAACTGTAAAATGTACTGTATGTTAATATTATCAATATACGTTAATTTATCTTTATAGGTAGATAGTTGTCTGTACTGTCTCACAGTACATATTAGATTTTAATTTCAGTGATTAATAATGACATCTTGTGTGTTAGCTTTGATATTATAGGGTTCAGGCATGCCATGGCCATGGTCTTTGCCATTGATGAGATCAACAAGAACTCCAATCTGCTGCCTAATGTGACTCTGGGATACAGACTTTATGATAACTGTGGTGCACTTGTTATTGGATTCAGCGGTGCCTTGTCATTGTCCAGTGGTCAAGAAGAGCAGTTTCTGCTTCAGGAGAACTGTTTAGGTTCCCCTCCAGTCCTTGGGATTGTGGGTGACTCCTACTCAACATTCTCTATTGCCATGTCCAATGCGCTAGGTTTATTCAAAATGCCCATTGTAAGTTTTTTCGGTCTTTGTCATTGTTAATTGATTTTTTGCTTTAATAGTTGTGTTTTTGAAATAAGAAACACCTCTGACGGGGTCTGACTTCTTATGTTTCTTCATAGGTGAGTTATTTTGCCACATGTTCATGTTTGAGTGATCGCCAGCGGTTTCCATCTTTTTTCAGAACAATCCCAAGTGATGCTTTCCAGGTGAAACACTGTTACTGAGTACAGAGCTGCAAATTAAATTTTTGGGCAATAGAGTAAACTTATAGAAATTGCTCCAGATGGCACAGACCTTTTTATTTTTCTCATTAGTGAGCTTAATTAATGAGTTGATTGGGAGATGTATAGTGTATGGAAAATATAATTTATATATTTAACTCTAATTTGAATTTCATATTAGCAGCATATACATATATGTGCACTAATCCCTTTAAACTGATATATATTCTCTTAGGTGCGTGCTATGATTCAGTTTTTAAAACGCTTTGGCTGGACGTGGGTGGGCCTGCTAGTCAGTGATGATGATTATGGACTCCATATTGCCCAATCCTTCCAATCTGATCTGGTCGATGTTGGTGGAGGATGTCTAGCCTACCTTGAGGTTTTGCCCTGGGACAATGATCCTCGTGAACTCAGGAGGATCGTTAATTTGATTAAGAAATCAACAGCTCGTGTGGTTATGGCGTTTGCACACGAGACACACATGATGCAACTTATGGACGAAGTTAGTAATAAATTATAATATCATGTACAGATTTAAAATTTTAAGATACACATAGTATATAAAAATATGTCTTTTTGAAGTGAATGTCACTGATTCATAAAATCATGTTAGTTGTCACCAGTTTAAACCAAACAACAATTTTCTGACAATCTATAATATGTACATCAAGAGCCATTCCCTAAAAGTAAAATTATTTAAAATTATTACGCACAACTACAATTTTTTGAAATGGTTATTATTTGTAGATTGGTATACACAGAACTTATGTAAATGTATGGTCTTGGAAAGATATATGTTTTTTTCACTTCTATTTTTTATCCAAAAAGGGTTCAAAAAAGGCAACTGGACTTGTAGAGTTTTTTGAGAAGATGTTTCACCACTCATCCGAGTAGCTTCTTTTTTTAACCCTTTTTGGATATACCATGACCTGGATGACTGAGAACCTTCACGGGTTTGTATATTTTTTCCTATGTTTTTCTT
Source organism: Chelon labrosus (assembly GCF_963514085.1). Taxonomy (NCBI): domain Eukaryota; kingdom Metazoa; phylum Chordata; class Actinopteri; order Mugiliformes; family Mugilidae; genus Chelon; species Chelon labrosus. The sequence continues at coordinate 19,568,327 of NC_140346.1, forward strand.
TTTTCAACTTTCTTAACATTTTTCTTTTTTTAATTTATTGCCATACATAGGTAGTGCAACAGAATGTAACAGGCCTGCAGTGGTTCGCTGGTGAATCCTGGACAGCGACTGCTGTACTCCAGACACCTCGTCTCATGCCATATTTGAGGGGCACTGTGGGCATTGCCATTCGTCGAGGAGAAATGCCAGGGCTCAGGGATTTTCTGTTACAAATACGCCCTGACCAAAATGACAACCATGAAAATAACATGGCAAGAATTTAATCGTACAGTCTAATTTCAAATAAATCACTAATGAAAAGAATGAATAATGGAATATTGTAAAATATTATATTGTAGCGTCTCTGTTTTTCTATGTGGCAGGTGAGGCAGTTTTGGGAATACATATTTCAGTGTAAATTTGATCCAACAGCTTTGGTGGAAGCTGGGGGAGCACTATGCACTGGAAAAGAAAATATAGAAAATGTGGAGACGGAGTTTTTGGATCTTTCTAGCCTCAGGCCTGAGTACAATGTGTACAAGGCTGTGTATGCTCTGGCCTACGCCCTTGATGATATGCTCCACTGCGAGCCAGGCAGAGGGCCTTTCAGCGGGCAAAGCTGTGCCACTTTGCAAACAGTGGAGCCATGGCAGGTGTGATATCAACCTTTATTTCAATTTGCTGACTCATATTAATTCATGATCAAATTAAGTGTGGAGCCTTTAGTCATTGTTTACAAACCATCCCTGTCTCGTTTTTTATATAGATTCACTGAACTTAAAAATACATAATGTCCTGATTTTATTGCAAATCATTTTAAACCCTTGTCTGTCAAAATACTGAATTTCTTTTTTCTGTTATCCATTGTAGATTGTACATTATTTGCAGAAGGTCAACTTCACCACATCATTTGGTGATCAAGTGTCATTTGATGAGAATGGTGATGCCTTACCAATATATGATATCATGAATTGGCTGTGGCTCCCTGACGGGAAATTTCAACTTCAGAATGTGGGTGAGGTGAAGAGGTCAGCCTTCAAAGGCGAAGAACTCAAACTTGATGAAGACAAAATCGTCTGGAACACTGAATCAAAAGAGGTTGTTTCTCCTTTTATTGGAAATTTAGCTCTCAGTTTTATGAAACAAAATGAAATGATGGTTTAATTGAATTATGGTTTATTGTTCATCCTGTAGCCTCCCAGGTCGGTGTGTAGTGAAAGCTGTCCTCCAGGTACCCGCATTGCCAGAAAGAAGGGGCAACCTGTGTGCTGTTTTGACTGCATCCCATGCTCTGAGGGAAAGATCAGCAATACAACAGGTTGTGGCTCCTGTGTGAATAGTTTTCTTCAGACACATTGTGTTATGTATAGTATATTGTATGTATACTGCCAAAATTTATATCTTCTTCACCTTTTTGTCAGACTCCATGGAGTGCACTGATTGTCCAGAGGACTTTTGGTCCAGCTCCCAGCGTGACCACTGTGTTCCTAAGAAAACGGAGTTCCTCTCCTACCATGAACCTCTGGGTATCTGCTTGACATCTGCTTCATTGCTGGGCACGTTTATCTGTGCTATTGTCCTCGGGATCTTTACATATCATAGGCGTACGCCCATGGTACGTGCTAACAATTCTGAACTGAGCTTCTTGCTCTTGGTGTCTCTTAAGCTGTGCTTCCTGTGTTCACTGTTATTCATTGGAAGACCCAGACTGTGGACATGCCAACTGAGACATGCAGCATTTGGAATCAGCTTTGTGCTTTGTGTTTCATGCATCCTGGTGAAAACTATGGTGGTTCTGGCTGTGTTCAAGGCCTCTAAGCCAGGAGGTGGTGCCAACCTCAAGTGGTTTGGTGCTGTACAGCAGAGAGGAACAGTTTTAGTTCTAACTTGCATTCAAGCAGCAATCTGCGTTGTGTGGATTGTCTCTGCCTCACCAGTGCCTCATAAAAACACACAATACCACAATGACAAGATAGTTTATGAATGTGCAGTTGGGTCCACCATTGGATTTGCAGTTCTTCTTGGCTATATTGGCTTCCTTGCCATCCTAAGCTTTCTTTTAGCATTTCTAGCAAGGAATCTTCCAGACAACTTCAATGAGGCCAAACTCATCACATTCAGCATGCTAATCTTTTGTGCTGTGTGGGTGGCTTTTGTCCCTGCTTATGTCAACTCTCCAGGCAAATATGCAGATGCGGTGGAGGTATTTGCCATCCTGGCCTCCAGTTTTGGCCTCTTGGTGGCGCTGTTTGGACCCAAATGTTACATAATTCTGCTGAGACCAGAGAGGAACACAAAGAAAGCGATCATGGGTCGTGGAGCCACCAAGTCATAAGCTTGCAGTAACAATAAATGATCAATGGAGAGTGCATCATTTCATTATATTTCTGTACTTGTTTCCAATGTTCAACATGCTATATAAGTCTATTTACAATAAACATTTAAGAAAGAACTACTTTAAACTGTGTTTCTTGGTGTTTCTTAAAGTAAGATAAGCATCTCTGGGCAGCACAAGCAACATATGCCTTCAGAAAAATAGTACTGAAATATTTACTGAAGACATATTAATAATTCTACTTATGTCACTCAATAAAGATGGAGAGATCAGTCAGATCACTGTTTCAAACCAGACTTGACAGGTACATCAACTTTTAAACACTGACAACTTGACAACATGACAATTTTGCGTGTCAATGTGTTAAAAAAAGTTGTGATTTTAACCATTGCTCTTTAAATGCAAAGAAAAAAACAGGGTTGGAGTGATCAACATAACATTTTTTCCTGAAATGAAAGAGGCAGTAGTTTGTGCTCATGCAATAGACTGTAAAGTTGGAGAGGGGGCGCTGTGAGTGAGAGATTAATTAGAAGAAGAAGAAGAAGAAGAGTTGAAAGATAAATCTGGCTCAAGCTAAGAATCATAATCAGCAACAAGAGAGCTGGCTCATAGGATCTGAAAACAAAGGGCTATGCAGAGATCACTCTGTTGCCTGACAGGTGGGTAACATTAGTTTTGCTATGTTTCACAGATATGCTGTTGTTGAAGTGTTAGCTTAACACTGTTAAGTTAACAGTGTTAACTACACTTAACAATCCTGCCTCAGGAGACTCACTCCACCCTCTTCGCAGGTTAGCTTTATAGCAGCAGCATCAACACTTTGCTAGCCCTCCACCTAGCTAAAATTAGTCACTTTACTTGCTGTCTTTTTGTTACCTCATTTTATTGGTTTGTAGAGTACAGTCATGGATTTGGTGAGGTTGAGCACTGAAGGGTGTGTTTTTTGGGCCGTTGTCTTAAAATGGTAGTCTCTCCTAGAAATGGCTAACTCAACTTTTGAATGACCTGGATCTGGATGTTGCTATGATCACAAATGTTGCTAACATTTCTGCAGTATAAATGTTTAAAGTACATTTTGCCTTTTCATGTAATCTAAAATGGCTGTAAAAACATCCATAAATTGTTAACTAGCTAGCTTGTTTGGTGTGTTTTATAGTGATGTGTCATGCTCTAAAGAGCCGACTCTAAGAGCCAACGGTTGGTAGTGAATCAGAAGAGCCAATTCCCATCGAGTGAGAGCCGGCTCCCCACTATTTTTCCTTTTGCCTGTGAGAACTTGGGATCATGCAATTGCAGTGTTTTGTTCATTTGTTTGCACAAAAGTAAGAACATTTTTGTAACAGAATAACTGCACAAAATGAGACAATCATTAGGCTTCTCATAAAAACATTGAATGCAAAAGTGCCAATCAACACATAAACCATATGTATTTGCCATGTTGGGCTAAAATATTAGGCTATAAACGATACTAAATAAAGAGCTATTTGGGAGCTGAAAGAACCGGTTCTTCTTTGGGAGCCGTGGCAAAAGAGCTGGCTCTCAGAAAAAAGCTGAACTTCCTGTCACTGGTGTTTTAGCTTTGCTCTGAGGGGTTGAGCTCATGGTTTAGCTAGTAAGTACTCACAGTTCAGCTAAAATATCAGTTTAGCTTAAGTTAAAGATGGCTGACAATGAAGAGTCAATAAAACTAGAGTAGTCTATTATATTAAAACTTATAATAGTAATAATCCCTTTGCTGATATCTCTTTAATCGCTCTGTTCATTTTTTTAATTATTGTTTTGGTTGTCTGTTTGCTAATTCAAACTATAAAGTTTACAACATAATTACACAAGCACTGTATAAAGTTAATGTTTATTGGTTTTTGTTATCTCTTTCAATTAAGAAATAATATACTTATAAAACATAGTTGAGCGGTATCGTCACCCGTTAAGTCGGCATGACTGAACTGTTGTTCATTTCACTTAATAGTTTGCTTCTCAGGTTTGCCTCATTTAGCTCGGTCGGTTTTATATTTTCAAAAATCCCCAAACAAGTTTTAAACGTTTTTTTGAACTTAACTGAAACTGAAAATTTTGAAAGTGTCAGTGATATGTCGTTAATGCCACTCTCTAGACATTTCCAAAATATTCATGTTGTCCTGAAACACCTTGTTGACACCTTGGTTTACTGAGCTTTTACAGAATGTTTTGAATACTGAATATTAACATAATCACGGTAATAAGTTGTGTCGTATCCTACCGTAATAACCCTTGCCCTGATAGGTTGTGTGATAGATTACGCACCAATAGAAAACATGTAAATTTGATGAGACACCCACTGGTGTATATAAAATCAAGCAACCTTGAATTGAGAATATAAAGTGTGAAGGGAGGAGGACAGTTATGGGAGCTTTATATGATGCATATTTAATCTTGGGTGTCTCTCTTGTGAGCTCTGTGTCGTCCTCATTTGCCTCATTTTGTAATTTACGGACAAAGTTTCATCTTAATGAAATGCACAAGCCTGGTGATGTGGTGCTGGGTGGGCTGTTTGAGGTCCACTACACCTCAGTTTTTCCTGAGCTGACGTTTTCTTCTGAGCCAGAACAACCCCGCTGCAAAGGGTAAGTATCTCGTACATGCAGATATTAATGTGTTTATGCAAATAGCGGTTTTTATTGAAGATAATGTGTAACACACGGTGGAAATTAAACAATTATTATGAAATATGGTCATATGCTTGCAACTTTTAAGCAGTTCTGAAATATTCCAATACAACTGTAAAATGTACTGTATGTTAATATTATCAATATACGTTAATTTATCTTTATAGGTAGAAAGTTGTCTGTACTGTCTCACAGTACATATTAGATTTTAATTTCAGTGATTAATAATGACATCTTGTGTGTTAGCTTTGATATTATAGGGTTCAGGCATGCTATGGCCATGGCCTTTGCCATTGATGAGATCAACAAGAACTCCAATCTGTTACCTAATGTGACTCTGGGATACAGTCTTTATGATAACTGTGGTGCACTTGTTATTGGATTCAGTGGTGCCTTGTCATTGTCCAGTGGTCGAGAAGAGCAGTTTCTGCTTCAGGAGAACTGTTTAGGTTCCCCTCCAGTCCTTGGGATTGTGGGTGACTCCTACTCAACATTCTCTATTGCCATGTCCAATGTGCTAGGTTTATTCAAAATGCCCATTGTAAGTTTCTTTGTTCTTTGTCGTTGTAATTTTTTGCTTTAATAGTTGTGTTTTTGAAATGAGAAACACCTCTGACAGTGGCTGACTTTCTTGTATGTTTCTTCATAGGTGAGTTATTTTGCCACATGTTCATGTTTGAGTGATCGCCAGCGGTTTCCATCTTTTTTCAGAACAATCCCAAGTGATGCTTTCCAGGTGAAACACTGTTACTGAGTACAGAGCTGCAAATTAAATTTTTGGGCAATAGAGTAAACTTATAGAAATTGCTCCAGATGGCACAGACCTTTGTATTTTTCTCATTAGTGATCTTAATTAATGGGTTGATTGGGATGATAGTGTATGGAAAATATGATTCATATTTTTACTCTAATCTAATTTGAATTACATATTAGCAGCATATACATATTTGCACTAATCCCTTTACACTTATATATTCTCTTAGGTGCGTGCTATGATTCAGTTTTTAAAACGCTTTGGCTGGACGTGGGTGGGCCTGTTAGTCAGTGATGATGATTATGGACTCCATATTGCCCAATCCTTCCAATCTGATCTGGTCGATGCTGGTGGAGGTTGTCTGGCCTACCTCGAGGTTTTGCCCTGGGACGGTGACCCTCATGAACTCAGGAGGATCGTTAATTTGATGAAGAAATCAACAGCTCGTGTGGTTATGGCATTTGCACACGAGGCACACATGATGCAACTAATAGACGAAGTTAGTAATAAATTATAATATCATGTACAAATTTCAAATTTTAAGATACACATAGTATATAAAGATATGTCTTTGTGTAAACTGAATGCCACTGATCCATAAAATCATGTTAGTTGTCACCAGTTTAAACCAAACAACAATTTTGTGACAATCTGTAATTTGTACATATAGTATATATCAAATTTCCATTAGTGTGCAGAAAATGAAGAGCCATTCCCTAAAAGTAAAAGAAATCCTCAGATTATTTAGAATTATTACGCACAACTACAAATTTTTGAAATTTTTATTGTTAGTAGATTAGTGAAATTAATGTATGGATTAGTGAACTTATGTACATTTATGGTCTTGGAAAAATATATATGTTTTTTCTATTTATTTTTTTTTTTTCCAACTTTGCAATACATAGGTAGTGCAACAGAATGTAACAGGCCTGCAGTGGTTCGCCAGTGAAGCCTGGACATCAGCTGCTGTGCTCCAGACACCTCGCCTCATGCCGTATTTGCAGGGCACTGTGGGCATTGCCATTCGTCGAGGAGAAATGCCAGGGCTCAGGGACTTTCTGTTACAAATACGCCCTGACCAAAATGACAACCATGAAAATAACATGGCAAGAATTTAATCGTACAGTCTAATTTGAAATAAATGACAAATAAAAAGAATGAATAATATTGTAAAAATAATAAAATAATGAAGTTTCTCTGTTTTTCTGTGTTGCAGGTGAGACAGTTTTGGGAATACATATTTCAGTGTAAATTTGATCCAACAGCTTTGGTGGAAGCTGGGGGAGCACTATGCACTGGAAAAGAAAATATAGAAAATGTGGAGACAGAGTTTTTGGATCTTTCCAGCCTCAGGCCTGAGTACAATGTGTACAAGGCTGTGTATGCTCTGGCTTACGCCCTTGATGATATGCTCCACTGCGAGCCAGGGAGAGGGCCTTTCAGTGGGCAAAGCTGTGCCACTTTGCAAACAGTAGAGCCATGGCAGGTGTGATATCAACTTTCATTTTAATTTGCTGAGCTGTATAAATTCATGATCAAATTAAGTGTGGAGCCTTTAGTCATTGTTTACAAACCATCCCTGTCTCGTTTTTTTTTATAGATTCACTGAACTTAAAAATACATAATGTCCTGATTTTATTGCAAATCATTTTAAACCCTTGTCTGTCAAAACACTGAATTTCTTTTTTCTGTTATCCATTATAGATTGTACATTATTTGCAGAAGGTCAACTTCACCACATCATTTGGTGATCAAGTGTCATTTGATGAGAATGGTGATGCCTTACCAATATATGATATCATGAATTGGCTGTGGCTCCCTGACGGGAAATTTCAACTTCAGAATGTGGGTGAGGTGAAGAGGTCAGCCTTCAAAGGTGAAGAACTCAAACTTGATGAAGACAAAATCGTCTGGAACACTGAATCAAAAGAGGTTGTTTTTCCTTTTACTGGAAATTTAGCCCTCAGTTTTATAAAACAATCTGGAATGATTGTTTAATTGAATTATGGTTTATTGTTCATCCTGTAGCCTCCCAGGTCAGTGTGTAGTGAAAGCTGTCCTCCAGGTACCCGCATTGCCAGAAAGAAGGGGCAACCTGTGTGCTGTTTTGACTGCATCCCATGCTCTGAGGGAAAGATCAGCAATATAACAGGTTGTGGCTCCTGTGTGAATAGTTTTCTTCAGACACATTGTGTTATGTATAGTATATTGTATGTAAAACTGCTAAAATTGATATCTTCTTCACCTTTTGGTCAGACTCCATGGAGTGCACTGATTGTCCAGAGGACTTTTGGTCCAGCTCCCAGCGTGACCACTGTGTTCCTAAGAAAACAGAGTTCCTCTCCTACCATGAACCTCTTGGTATCTGCTTAACAGTCACCTCATTACTGGGCACATTTATCTGTGCTATTGTCCTCGGGATCTTTGCTTATCATCGCCGTACGCCCATGGTACGTGCCAACAATTCCGAACTGAGCTTCCTGCTCTTGGTGTCTCTTAAGCTGTGTTTCCTGTGTTCACTGTTATTCATTGGAAGACCCAGACTGTGGACATGCCAACTGAGACATGCAGCGTTTGGAATCAGCTTTGTGCTTTGTGTCTCATGCATCCTGGTGAAAACTATGGTGGTTCTGGCTGTGTTCAAAGCCTCAAAGCCAGGAGGTGGAGCCAGTCTAAAGTGGTTTGGTGCTGTACAGCAGAGAGGAACAGTTTTAGTTCTAACTTGTATTCAAGCAGCAATCTGCGTTGTGTGGATTGTCTCTGCCTCACCAGTACCTCATAAAAACACACAATACCACAATGACAAGATAGTTTATGAATGTGCAGTTGGGTCCACCATTGGTTTTGCAGTTCTACTTGGCTATATTGGGTTCCTTGCTATCCTAAGCTTCCTGTTAGCATTTCTAGCAAGGAATCTTCCAGACAACTTCAATGAGGCCAAACTCATCACATTCAGCATGCTAATCTTTTGTGCTGTGTGGGTGGCTTTTGTCCCTGCTTATGTCAACTCTCCAGGCAAATATGCAGATGCGGTGGAGGTATTTGCTATCCTGGCCTCCAGTTTTGGCCTCTTGGTGGCGCTGTTTGGACCCAAATGTTACATAATTCTGCTGAGACCAGAGAGGAACACAAAGAAAGCGATCATGGGTCGTGGAGCCACCAAGTCATAAGGTTGCAGTAACAATAAATGATCAGTGGAGAATGCATCATTTCATTAGATTTCTGTACTTGTTTCCAATGTTCAACATGTTATATAAGTCTATTTACAATAAACATTTAAGAAAAAACTACTTAAAACTGTGTTTCTTGGTGTTTCTTGAAGGAAGATAAGCATGTCTGGGCAGCACAAGCAACATATGCCTTCAGAAAAATAGTACTGAAATATTTACTGAAGACATATTAATAATTCTACTTGTGTCACTCAATCAAGATGGAGAGATCAGTCAGATCACTGTTTCAAACCAGACTTAACAGGTACATCAACTTTTAAACACTGACACCTTGACAACATGATGGAATTTTTAGTGTCTGTGTGTGTTTTTAACCATCGCTCTGTAAATGCAAATAAAAAAACAGGGTTGGAGTGATCAACATAACATTTTCCCTGAAATGATAGAGGCAGTAGTTTGTGCTCATGCAATAGACTGTAAAGGTGGAGAGGGAGAAGAAGAAGAAGATGATGAGTTGAAAGGTAAATCTGGCTAAAGCTAAGAATAATAATCAGCAACAAGAGAGCTGGCTCACATGGTCTGAAAACAAAGGGCTATGCAGATGTCACTTTGTTGCCTGACAGGTGGGTAACATTAGTTCTGCTATGTTTCACAGATATGCTGTTGTTGAAGTGTTAGGCTAAAACTGTTAGCTACACAGTCCTGCCTCAGGAGACTCACTCCACCCTCTTTGCAGGTTAGCTTTATAGCAGCAGCATCAACACTTTGCTAGCCCTCCACCTAGCTAAAATTAGTCACTTTACTTGCTGTCTTTTTGTTCCCTCATTTTATTGGTTTGAAGAGCACAGTCATGGATTTGGTGAGGTTGAGCACTGAAGGGTGTGTTTTATGGGCCGTTGTCTTAAGATGGTAGTCTCTCCTAGAAATGGCTAACTCAACTTTTGAATGACCTGGATCTGGATGTTGCTATGATCACAAATGTTGCTAACATTTCTCCGGTATAAATATTTAAAGTACATTTTGCCTTTTCATGTAATCTAAAATGGCTGTAAAAACATCCATAAATTGTTAACTAGCTAGCTTGTTTGGTGTGTTTTACAGTGATGTGTCATGCTCAAAAGAGCCAACTCTAAGAGCCAACGGTTGGTAGTGAATCAGAAGAGCCAATTCCCATCGAGTGAGAGCCGGCTCCCCACTATTTTTCCTTTTGCCTGTGAGAACTTGGGATCATGCAATTGCAGTGTTTTGTTCATTTGTTTGCACAAAAGTAAGAACATTTTTGTAACAGAATAACTGCGCAAAATGAGACAATCATTAGGCTTCTCATAAAAACATTGAATGCAAAAGTGCCAATCAACACATAAACCATATGTATTTGCCATGTTGGGCTAAAATATTAGGCTATAAACGATACTAAATAAAGAGCTATTTGGGAGCTGAAAGAACCGGTTCTTCTTTGGGAGCCGTGGCAAAAGAGCTGGCTCTCAAGAAAAGCTGAACTCCCTATCACTAGTGTTTTAGCTTTGCTCTGAGGGGTTTAGCTCATGGTTTAGCTAGTAAGTACTCATAGTTAAGCGAAACTATCAGTTTAGCTTAAGTTAAAGATGGCTAACAATGAAGAGTCAATAAAACTAGAGTAGTCTATTATATTAAAACTTATAACAGTAATAATCCCTTTGCTGATATCTCTTTAATCGCTCTGTTCATTTTTTTAATTATTGTTTTGGTTGTCTGTTGCTAGTTCAAACTATTAAGTTTACAACATAATTACACAAGCACTGTATAAAGTTAATGTTTATCGGTTTTTGTTATCTCTTTCAATTAAGAAATAATATACTTATAAAACACAGTTGAGAGGTATCGTCATTCTTGGTCACCCGTTAAGTCGGCATGACTGAACTGTTGTTCATTTCACTTAATAGTTTGCTTCTCAGGTTTGCCTCATTTAGCTCGGTCGGTTTCATATTTTCAAAAATCCCCAAACAAGTTTTAAACGTTTTTTTGAACTTAACTGAAACTAGAAATTTTGAAAGTGTCAGTGATATGTCGTTAATGCCACTCTCTAGACATTTCCAAAATATTCATGTTGTCCTGAAACACCTTGTTGACACCTTGGTTTACTGAGCATTTACAGAATGTTTTGAATACTGAATATTAACATAATTACGGTAATAAGTTGTGTCATGTCCTACCGTAAAAACCCTTGCCCTGATAGGTTGTGTGATAGATTACGCACTAATAGAAAACATGTAAATTTGATGAGACACCCACCGCTGCATATAAAATCAAGCTACCTTGAATTTAGAATATAAAGTGTGAAGGGAGGAGGACAGTTATGGGAGCTTTATATGATGCATATTTAATCTTGAGTGTCTCTCTTGTGTGCTCTTTATCATCCTCATTTGCCTCGTTTTGTAATTTACGGAGAAAGTTTCATCTTAATGAAATGCACAAGCCTGGTGATGTGGTGCTGGGTGGGCTGTTTGAGGTCCACTACACCTCAGTTTTTCCTGAGCTGACGTTTTCTTCTGAGCCAGAACAACCCCGCTGCAAAGGGTAAGTATCTCGTACATGCAGATATTAATGTGTTTATGCAAATAGCGGTCTTTATTGAAGATAATGTGTAACACACTGTGGAAATTAAACAATTATTATGAAATATGGTCATATACTTGCAACTTTTAAGCAGTTATGAAATATTCCAATACAACTATAAAATGTACTGTATGCTAATATTATCAATATACGTTAATTTGTCTTTATAGGTAGACAGATGTCTGTACTATCTCACAGTACATATTAGATTTTAATTGTAGTGATTGATAATGACATCTTGTGTGTTAGCTTTGATATTATAGGGTTCAGGCATGCTATGGCCATGGCCTTTGCCATTGATGAGATCAACAAGAACTCCAATCTGCTGCCTAATGTGACTCTGGGATACAGACTTTATGATAACTGTGGTGCACTTGTTATTGGATTCAGCGGTGCCTTGTCATTGTCCAGTGGTCGAGAAGAGCAGTTTCTGCTTCAGGAGAACTGTTTAGGTTCCCCTCCAGTCCTTGGGATTGTGGGTGACTCCTACTCAACATTCTCTATTGCCATGTCCAATGCGCTAGGTTTATTCAAAATGCCCATTGTAAGTTTCTTCGTTCTTTGTCATTGTTGAAATTTTTTGCTTTAATAGTTGTGTTTTTGAAATAAGAAACACCTCTGACAGGGTCTGACTTTCTTGTACGTTTCTTCATAGGTGAGTTATTTTGCCACATGTTCATGTTTGAGTGATCGCCAGCGGTTTCCATCTTTTTTCAGAACAATCCCAAGTGATGCTTTCCAGGTGAAACACTGTTACTGAGTACAGAGCTGCAAATTAAATTTTTGGGTGATAGAGTAAACTTATAGAAATTGCTCCAGATGGCACAGACCTTTTTATTTTTCTCATTAGTGAGCTTAATTAATGGGTTGATTGGGAGATGTATAGTGTATGGAAAATATGACTGATATTTAAACTCTAATCTAATTTGAATTTCATATTAGCAGCATATACACATGTGCACTAATCCCTTTACACTGATAAATATTCTCTCAGGTGCGTGCTATGATTCAGTTTTTAAAACGCTTTGGCTGGACGTGGGTGGGCCTGCTAGTCAGTGATGATGATTATGGACTCCATATTGCCCAATCCTTCCAATCTGATCTGGTCGATGCTGGTGGAGGTTGTCTGGCCTACCTAGAGGTTTTGCCCTGGGACGGTGACCCTCGTGAACTCAGGAGGATCGTTAATTTGATGAAGAAATCAACAGCTCGTGTGGTTATGGCGTTTGCACACGAGGCACACATGATGCAACTTATAGACGAAGTTAGTAATAAATTATAATATCATGTACAAATTTAAAATTTTGAGATACACATAGTATATAAAGATATGTCTTTGTGTAAATTGAATGTCACTGATCCATAAAATTATGTTAGTTGTCACCAGTTTAAAACAAACAACAATTTTGTGACAATCTCTAATATGTACATACAGTATATATCAAATTTCCATTAGTGTGCAGAAAATCAAGAGCATTCCCTAAAAGAAATCCTCAGATTATTTAGAATTATTACGCACAACTACAAATTTTTTAAATTGTTATATTTGTAGATTAGTGTATTTAGTGTATGGATTAGTGAACTTATGTAAATTTGTTGTCTTGGGAAAAATATATATGTTTTTTCTGTGTTTTTTTCCCCTACTTTCTTACAATTTTTTTTTTTTTTTAATTTATTGCAATACATAGGTAGTGCAACAGAATGTAACAGACCTGCAGTGGTTCACTGGTGAATCCTGGACAACAGCTACTGGTCTCCAGGCACCACGCTTCATGCCGTATATGAGGGGCACTGTGGGCATTGCCATTCGTCAAGGAGAAATGCCAGGGCTCAGGGACTTTCTGTTACGAATACGCCCTGACCAAAATGACAACCATGAAAATAATATGGCAAGATTGTACAGTCTAATTTTAAATAAATTACTGATAAAAAGGATGAATAATACAATATTGTAGTATCTCTGTTTTTGTATGTTGCAGGTGAGGCAGTTTTGGGAATACATATTTCAGTGTAAATTTGATCCAACAGCTTTGGTGGAAGCTGTGGGAGCACTATGCACTGGAAAAGAAAATATAGAAAATGTGGAGACGGATTTTTTGGATCTTTCTACCCTCAGGCCTGAGTACAATGTGTACAAGGCTGTGTATGCTCTGGCCTACGCCCTTGATGATATGCTCCACTGCGAGCCAGGGAGAGGGCCTTTCAGCGGGCAAAGCTGTGCCACTTTGCAAACAGTGGAGCCGTGGCAGGTGTGATATCAGCTTTCATTTCAATTTGCTGACTGGCAGCAAAAATGCATAATGCCCTGATTTTATTGCAAATCATTTTAAAGCCCTGTCTGTCAAAATACAGATATTTTTTTTCTGTTATCCATTGTAGATTGTACATTATTTGCAAAATGTCAACTTCACCACATCATTTGGTGATCAAGTGTCATTTGATGAGAATGGTGATGCCTTACCAATATATGATATCGTGAACTGGCAGTGGCTCCCTGATGGGAAATTTCAACTTCAGATTGTGGGTGAGGTGAAGAGGTCAGCCTTCAAAGGTGAAGAACTCAAACTTGATGAAGACAAAATCGTCTGGAACACTGAATCAAAAGAGGTTGTTTCTCCTTTTACTGGAAATTAAGCTCTCAGTTTTATAAAACAATATGGAATGATTGTTTAATTAAATGATGGTTTATTATTCATCCTATAGCCTCCCCGGTCAGTGTGTAGTGAAAGCTGTCCTCCAGGTACCCGCATTGCCAGAAAGAAGGGGCAACCTGTGTGCTGTTTTGACTGCATCCCATGCTCTGAGGGAAAGATCAGCAATACAACAGGTTGTGGCTCATGTGTGAATAGTTTTCTTCAGACACATTGTGTTATGTGTAGTATATTGTATGTATACTGCCAAAATTTACATCTTCTTCCCCTTTTTGTCAGACTCTATGGAGTGCACTGATTGTCCACAGGACTTTTGGTCCAGCTCCCAGCGTGACCAGTGTGTTCCTAAGAAAACAGAGTTCCTATCTTACCATGAACCTCTGGGTATCTGCTTGACAGTCACCTCATTACTGGGCACATTTATCTGTGCTATTGTCCTCGGGATCTTTACTTATCATCGCCGTACGCCCATGGTACGTGCCAACAATTCTGAACTGAGCTTCCTGCTCCTGGTGTCTCTTAAGCTGTGTTTCCTGTGTTCACTGTTATTCATCGGAAGACCCCGAGTGTGGACATGCCAACTGAGACATGCAGCGTTTGGAATCAGCTTTGTGCTTTGTGTTTCATGCATCCTGGTGAAAACTATGGTGGTTCTGGCTGTGTTCAAGGCCTCAAAGCCAGGAGGTGGAGCCAGTCTAAAGTGGTTTGGTGCTGTACAGCAGAGAGGAACAGTTTTAGTTCTGACTTGTATTCAAGCAGCAATCTGTGTTGTGTGGATTGTCTCTGCCTCACCAGTACCTCATAAAAACACACAATACCACAATGACAAGATAGTTTATGAATGTGCAGTTGGGTCCACAATTGGATTTGCAGTTCTACTTGGCTACATTGGCTTCCTTGCCATCCTCAGCTTCCTGTTAGCATTTCTAGCAAGGAATCTTCCAGACAACTTCAATGAGGCCAAACTCATCACATTCAGCATGCTTATCTTTTGTGCTGTGTGGGTGGCCTTTGTCCCAGCTTATATCAACTCTCCTGGCAAATATGCAGATGCAGTGGAGGTATTTGCCATCCTGGCCTCCAGTTTTGGCCTCTTGGTGGCGCTGTTTGGACCCAAATGTTACATAATTCTGCTGAGACCAGAGAGGAATACAAAGAAAGCTATCATGGGCCGTGGAGCCACTAAGTCATGAAACAGTTGATCTGAATCGGTATGCATGTTTTATTAATTTAGTAGTGTCCCACATTTGGAATGTTTAATATATAATGGTCGGTTATAATATAATACATGTTTTTACTGTTCAGTTCTATTCAGAAATGGGTGAAATAAAGCTTCTCTTTCAGAGAGAGCATTGTGCAAAAATGATCAACTTAGCATAAGCACAATAGTATCTGGAAATTAAACAAATGGAAACAGAAAAATCCCTCTGTCTAGGATTGCCATATAACTAACAAAGTTAACAAGAGGTTATCCTTTTATTAATTCCTCATTTAATGCTCTGCTGTCCCCATGTATAGCTTGCAGTTGTGGGCTGTCAGGGCCAGCAAAGCCTTCTCTGCTGGCCTAAACTTGATCAAAATCACTGACTTTACATTACCAATAGCCTATTCTTTTCATTTTATGGCGTGTCAGTCTCTCAGCTGTGGTGTTTCTGGCAGTGTAACTATGCATTAGAGCTTGAAATACACTGTAATGACGCTGTTCCTTTAACCAATCACATTTCATTATTGGGCCTTCTCCGATGAAGCCAAGCTAGCATTTCATGTTCATCTGTTGGCCTAGTTAACGTTTTGATAACTATTTTTAAAACTCGGAATTTGTTGCAAGTCTTCTTAGAAAGGTATTTTCATGGCGGACTTTGAAGGAAAAGCTGGATATTGTGAGGAAAGGCCGCTTAATCCCGCAGCTAGCTAGCCTGACCCAGCCGGGGAAAGGGTGTGTCCGCCACGTTCAGGGCAGCAACTATGAGCGCTAACCTTGGCTAACTCCAAGGAGAACTCTTAATTGTTTCTTAAGTTCTCATGAGTATAATGAATTATGTTTACATCTTTTATGTTTATTTTTGTCATTTTATTGGGTCGACATAGATGCTTCTGCTGGATCTGACGTATGTGGCACTGGCGCTCAGCTGCAGTGAGTGAAAGGAGACCTTTTGAATTGTTTTAAGTGAGTTTCTTGCTTTAGTAATGGCATTTCATCTCACTATATGAGGTACCTGGCTATGATGCAACGTCCTGTTTTATTGCATATCCGTATGATGTTGATGGTTTCTATAGCAGTGGATCATAATCGTGTTGAGAGGTGCGGGGCACTGAAGGCCAAGGTGGAAAATACAAGGCCCACCACTGATAGCCTGTATACCCTTTTTAAATAAATCCCCTCATATGTTACAAGTCTTGCTTGCATGTCTTCTTTGACACAGAGTGAGGAGGTCACTTAAATCAGCCAAGAACTCCACATAAAAATACATGTTTTGTCATTTTCACTCCAACTGCAAATAAAGTATACATGTTTGTAGTTGTTTAAACAAGTCCATTAAGGCAGAGGCTGTCAAAATGCAACAAACGGTTAACAAACACTTATATATAAAGGAGGGCACAGTTCAGGTGACAGGCCTGTCTGCTGACAAGGGCTTTCTTGACTAATCGCTCCACAAGGTTGTTTCTATAACTTCAACCAGTCTAATGTTTCCATTGTAACACAGTTTGATTAATATTGTACAAGGATATAATAAGATGACGTATTGACAACAGAGGTCAACAGAGCTTCATATGCAATCACCCATTAATATTTATCTTAGCATTCACTCCACTGATTCCTGAATTGGTTGATTACCCATCAAATTGTGCTGTCCATTTACCTATTCATTTAGTTTGTTTCGTTTAGCTTTATCTAATTCACAATACGGAAATTCTGTTTGTGTTACAGTAATTCATTTAACAGCAATCTGTCATCATTGTTTTTTGCCCTCACATGTGACTGTGGGTGGTGTTAAACTATGATGAAAATCATATACGGAGCAGACGTGACCTTCCATATAAAAGGAAGCACGCATTCACGGAGATTAGAAACATTGGCGTAAGAGGTGGTGCAGTTATGGGGGCACTTCTTGGTGCATTTATGCTCTTGTGTGTCTACTTGGTTTTGTTTTCTTGCATTTTTTTGTCCGAGTCGTCCTCTCTTTCCTCATCTTGCAAAATAAGAAGACAGTTTTATCATAATGGTATGCACAAGCCTGGTGATGTGATGCTGGGTGGACTGTTTCAGATCCACTACACATCCGTCTTCCTTGAGTTATCGTTCACCTCGGAACCAAAGAAGCTCAGCTGCCAGGGGTAAGCGTCACACTCATGCAGCAGACAACATAAATCTGAGCAGACTGGCAGAGTATGTTGATTTTTAGTGTTAATAATTACATTTTATGTGCTAGTTTTGACCCTCCAGGGTTCAGGCATGCCATGGCCATGGCCTTTGCTATTGATGAGATCAACAAAAACTCCAACCTGCTACCTAATGTGACTCTGGGATACAGTCTGTACGATAACTGTGCCACACTTGTAATTGGGTTCAGTGCAGCGTTGTCACTGGCCAGTGGTCGAGAAGAGGAATTCCTGCTTCAGGAAAACTGTTTGGGCGCCCCTCCGGTCCTGGGGATCGTGGGTGATACCTTCTCAACGTTTTCTATTGCCACCTCTGATGTGCTAGGTTTGTTCAAATTGCCCATTGTAAGTACTCTATCTTCAATTTTAGTCGTGCTTTTAATTTGCTATAATAAGGTTAATTAAATCCTTTTAAATGACAGGTTGGTAAATATGCATTGCATCTAAGGATTCTCTAATGTTTTATGTCGCTTTGTAGGTGAGTTATTATGCCACATGTTCTTGCCTGACTGATCGCCAGCGGTTTCCATCCTTTTTTAGAACAATCCCAAGTGATGCTTTCCAGGTGAAATGCTGTTTTAGAAATGCTAAATATATTTCACAGAAAGTGTATTAATGTAACATCCCCTCAAACAAAGTATTGTGATTGTAAATCACATACTTAGATACTTAGATTAATTTAAAATAAATCAATCCAAGTATGTGATTCACAATCATCCACAATGTATAAATGTGATCTCACAATCATGATCAGATCGAATACATGTGATTTTAATGTGATGCAACAGAAAGTATGTTTGTACAAAAAAAATAAAAAATAATAATAATTCCAGCCTGTAAATGCTGTTTCATCTAGGTGAATTCCATGATTCAGATTCTAAAACGGTTTGGCTGGACGTGGGCAGGTCTGCTGGTCAGTGATGATGATTATGGGCTACATGTCGCTCGGTCCTTTCAACCTGAGTGGGCTAAGGCTGGTGGAGGATGTCTGGCTTACACTGAAATTATGCCGTGGGGTGAAAACCCAGCTGTGATAAGGAGGATTGTTGAAGTTATGAAGAAATCCACAGCTCGTGTGGTTATTGTATTTGTACATCAGATCCACATGCTTCAACTAACAGAAGAGGTACCTATCCATCCATTTATTTATCTATCTATCTGCATGCTGCAAATCTATTTTTTAATTGTTCATTGTTGCTTAATTACAATATTAGTTTTGCATTTTATATTGATCCTGGCCCAACACAGTGGGATATAGTTGCATAAATCTAAAAATATTAACAAATTGCAATGAACAGGTGGAGAGGCAGAATTTTACAGGCCTGCAGTGGATGGCCAGTGAAGCCTGGACAACAGCTGCTTTTCTCCAGACTCCTCGTCTTAGGCCGTACCTGAGCGGCACGCTGGGCATCGCAATTCGCAGAGGAGAGATGTCAGGATTCAGGGACTTTCTGTTAAGAACACATCCTGACCTAAATGACAACTTTAACAATGGAGACAGTATGGTAAGGTTGTAATGCTGAATTGGATCTGTCATTCCAACATAAACTGTTGTTATTTTTGTTAAGGCTTTGTTTGAAATACATTTCAGGTAAGGCAGTTTTGGGAATTCACATTTCAGTGTAAATTTGCTCCACCCCCAGCAGGCTGGGTGGAAGGTGGAGGAGCTCTGTGCACTGGGGAGGAAGATCTAAAGAGTGTGGAAACAGAGTTTTTTGATCTTTCCAACCTCAGGCCTGAATACAATGTTTACAAGGCTGTGTACGCTCTGGCTTACGCCCTTGATGATATGCTCCACTGCGAGCCAGGGAGAGGGCCTTTCAGTGGGCAAAGCTGTGCCACTTTGCAAACAGTGGAGCCATGGCAGGTGTGATACCAACTTTCAATCCAATTTGCTGACTGGCAGCAAAAATACATGATGCCCTGATTTTATTGCAAATCATTTTAAACCCCTGTCTGTCAAAATACTGAATTTCTTTTTTCTGTTATCCATTGTAGATTGTGCATTATTTGCAGAAGGTCAACTTCTCCACATCATTTGGTGATCAAGTGTCATTTGATGAGAATGGTGATGCCTTACCAATATATGATATCATGAATTGGCAGTGGCTCCCTGACGGGAAATTTCAACTTCAGTATGTGGGTGAGGTGAAGAGGTCAGCCTTCAAAGGTGAAGAACTCAAACTTGATGAAGACAAAATCGTCTGGAACACTGAATCAAAAGAGGTTGTTTCTGCTTTAAAAAAAATAATAATAATAATTTTATTGGAAATTTATCTCTCAGTTTTATAAAACAATCTGGAATGATTGTTTAATTGAATGATGGTTTATTGTTGATCCTATAGCCTCCCCGGTCAGTATGTAGTGAAAGCTGTCCTCCAGGTACACGAATTGCCACACAAAAAGGTCAGCCTGTGTGCTGTTTTGACTGCATCCCATGCTCTGAGGGAAAGATCAGCAATATAACAGGTTGTGGCTCATGTGTGAATAGTTTTCTTCAGATACACTGTGTTATGTATAGTATATTGTATATATAATGTCAAAATTTATATCTTCTTCACCTTTTGGTCAGACTCCATGGAGTGCACTGATTGTCCAGAGGATTTTTGGTCCAACCTCCAGCGTGACCAATGTGTTCCTAAGAAAACAGAGTTCCTATCTTACCATGAACCTCTTGGTATCTGTCTTACCATCTCCTCATTGCTGGGCACATTTATCTGTGCTATTGTCCTCGGGATCTTTACATATCATCGCTGTACGCCCATGGTACGTGCCAACAATTCTGAACTGAGCTTCCTGCTCCTGGTGTCTCTTAAGCTGTGTTTCCTGTGTTCACTGTTATTCATTGGAAGACCCAGACTGTGGACATGCCAACTGAGACATGCAGCATTTGGGATCAGCTTTGTGCTTTGTGTTTCATGCATCCTGGTGAAAACTATGGTGGTGTTGGCTGTGTTCAAAGCCTCTAAGCCAGGAGGTGGTGCCAACCTCAAGTGGTTTGGTGCTGTACAGCAGAGAGGAACCGTTGTAGTTCTAACCTGTATTCAAGCAGCAATCTGCGTTGTGTGGATTGTCTCTGCCTCACCAGTACCTCATAAAAACACACGATACCACAATGACAAGATAGTTTATGAATGTGCAGTTGGGTCCACCATTGGATTTGCAGTTCTACTTGGCTATATTGGCTTCCTTGCCATCCTTAGCTTCCTGTTAGCATTTCTAGCAAGGAATCTTCCAGACAACTTCAATGAGGCCAAACTCATCACATTCAGCATGCTGATCTTTTGTGCTGTGTGGGTGGCTTTTGTCCCTGCTTATGTCAACTCTCCAGGCAAATATGCAGATGCAGTGGAGGTATTTGCCATCCTGGCCTCCAGTTTTGGCCTCTTGGTGGCGCTGTTTGGACCCAAATGTTACATAATTCTGCTGAGACCAGAGAGGAACACAAAGAAAGCTATCATGGGTCGAGCCACCAAGTCATAACATCAACAGTTGATCAATCATCAACACATGTGACTCAATATGCGCGTTTTATTAATTTAGTAGTGTCCCATATTTGGAATGACTTATATTCTAACATAATACGTGCTTTTACTGTTGTCAGACAACACACAAAATTCTATTCAAAGATGGGTGAAATAAAGCTTCTCTTTCAGAGAGTATTCTGCAAAAATGATCTACTTAGTTTAAGAATAATAGTGTCTGGACATTAAACAAATGGAAGGAGAAAAATCACTCTGTGGGACTGCCATACAACAAACGAAGCTATCAAGAGGTTATTCTTATATTAATTCCTCATTTAATGCTCTGCTCTCCCCATGCATAGCCTGTATACTCTTTTTTTTTTTTAAATAAATCCCTTCATATGTCAAGTCTTGTTTGTGTGTGTTCTTTGACACAGAGTGCGGAGGTCACTTAAATCAGCCAAGAACCCCGCATAAAAATACATGTTTTGTCATTTTCAACTCCAAATAAAGTATGCATGTAGTTATTTAAACTGAAGAAGTGTGATTCATTAAGGCGGAGGCTGTTAAAATGTGACAGTTAAAGGGTAACTACTGTTTTTTACAACTTGGACCTTACTTCTGGCATAAAATACGATCGTTTACTCACCCATATAACTTTTGTGTTATTTGCACTCCTTCAGGAGATAATTAGATCCCCGCATATCCATATAGTGGGAGTGACTGGGGCACCGAAACACAGCCTCTAAATAACGCATTATCTGCCGCGAAATTCTTTCATTTCGCCAGTATTTTGTTATGATACGCTAGTGCTATTCCCTGTTGAGTCCGGAGTTATCTGTTATCATCATCCAGGGTCTGTAGATTGACGTATAGGCCTGTTTACCTGTAATTTGCTACTGCTAGTTTTTTGCAACATGGCTGAATATTTTTCCGATTCTGAGGATGTGGACGAACCATAGCAGAAGCAAATTACATCCAAAGAACCTAATACAGTTTTCTAAAACACACACTTGATATGCTTTATATTTTATTGCAAGTGTGTGTCTTCTCAGGATACCAGCACCAGTCTTCTGAAAATAAACTTAAAAATTTGACAACATAGCCATAGGTGTTATACCCATCTGGATAAATCCAGAAGTCAAAAGTTTTGAATTTATTGTCACTGTTTTATCATTTTTCTTTTTTGTCGTTGTTTTGTACTTAAACAAACTACTCCTAGCTTCGAATCTGATGCATGGCACCTTTGCAATGCAATATTATCAAAAGCAAGACTTTCATTAAATGCTCCTGGTCAAGAATAGCATTATTGCATTCTGCCATGAGAACTATACGATGCCATTGTCCTATATAATGCCAGATTTCCTGTGATTCTTCTCATGAGCACCTCTACAAGTAAATATTGAGTCACAGTTGTATTTCTACCTGGCAACAGGAAATCACATGTTGTGTACAACCTTCCTAGTATTGTGTAGGTCTCCTTGTGCCTCCAAAATAGTTGTGACACATCACAGAATGGACATGGGCCTTCTGAGGGTGTCCTGTGGTGTCTGGCAACAGGATGTTGTTAGTGGGGGCCTTTGGGTCCTATAGGTTGAGGGGAGGGGCCTCTGCGGATCATCCCACAGATACTTGACCAGTTTGGCATCTAGGGAATTTGGAGGCCAGGTCAACACCTTGTGCTGTTGTTCATGTTTTTTTGAGTTGGTCCTAAACCGTTTGTGTGTGTGTGTGTGTGTGCGCGCCTGTGTGAGGCTGCATCCTACTGGGGATGGCTGCTGCCATCAAGGAGTGTCATTGCTATGGGGTGGGGGTGCCTGGTCTGCTCTAGGTGGGTGGTACATGTCTATGTAACATCTACATGAAGGGGTTTTAATGTTGTGGCCGATTGTTGTATATAATTCATGGGATTTATTAACTACATAGAGTGACAGAGGGGAGGGATCTGTACGGCTTTGTGTAACATTAATCAAGAGTCCATGCCCACAATTAAACCTTTCAGTTGTAGGGCACTAAGAAGTGGAGTGTGAGGGCTTTATTTTAGTTGTACTATATGTTTAATACTAAGAAATTGAAAGTAAAAGTGGAAAAACAAGGAAAAAAAGACACCTAAAACTATTTACAATTACGAGACATTTACAAAATATTTTTTAAATAATAACATAGACTTGGATTTTCCAGCAAAAATGCTGCTATTTAAGTGGTTTACAAAAAATATTATATTGTGGCTTATATATTATGTCCAGCCCCCGTAGCCTATGATGGGTGTTGTGAAAGAACAATGACGAGAAGTGTGCAAACGGTGTGACGTGGACCGGCATATAAGATTAAGCGACCTTGTAAGGAGAACAGAAGCAGGTGTGAAGCGAAGAGGGCAGTAATGGGAGGGTTTCTTGGCAGCTTTATGCGTGTGTGTGTCTGCATTAACTTGTTTTATTTCTTTTCTTCCTCTTTCTACTCTGTGTCTTCCTCGCTTTCCCCGTCTTGTAAATTACAAAGAAAGTTTCTTCTTAATGAAGTGCACAAGCCTGGTGATGTAGTATTTGGTGGCCTGTTTGAGGTCCACTACACCTCGGTCTTCTCCGAGCGGACATTTACCTCCGAACCTCAACAGCCACGCTGCAAAGGGTAAGTACCACACACATGCAGCATCAACATGGAGATATGCAAGTTATTCTTTCTGTCTAGAACAATATATTTAAGCCATTTTTCAGAGACATCTTTAATTTTATTGATTAATAGTGACATTTTGTCTGTTAGCTTTGATATTCTAGGGTTCAGGCATGCTATGACCATGGCCTTTGCTATTGATGAGATCAACAAGAACTCCAATCTGCTACCTAATGTGACTCTGGGATACAGTCTTTATGACAACTGTGGTGCACTTCTTGTCGGACTCAGTGGTGCATTATCATTGGCCAGTGGCCGGGAGAAGCAGTTTCTGCTTCAAGAGAACTGTTTAGGTTCCCCTCCAGTCCTTGGGATTGTGGGTGATCACTACTCAACCTTTTCTATTGCCATGTCCAGTGTGCTAGGTTTGTTCAAAATGCCCATTGTAAGTTTCACATTTCGTGCCTTCTATCTATTGTAATAATGTATTTTTAATTTAAATGAACATTTTTAGACTAATTTTATCTTCAGTGAATTGTTTAAGTGTGAAAATATTCTGTCTGACGATTTCAGAAGGTTGGCACATGATGTGTGTTTCTCTCTAGGTGAGTTATTTTGCCACATGCTCCTGCCTGAGTGATCGCCAGCGGTTCCCAACCTTCTTTAGAACGATCCCAAGTGATGCTTTCCAGGTGAAACACAGTAACCAAGTTGAGAACTGCAAATTACACCTGTTTCAGGCAATACAACAAGCTTGTAGAAATGGTACCTAATGATATAGACCTTCTCATATTTCACTGTTATTTAATTAATGAAGAAACATAAACGATGTAGGTTAGAATAACTGAATTCAGTTGCATAAGAGTCTCCACACTAATCTGTTGACACTGTATTCTCTTAGGTGAGTGCAATGATTGAGATTTTACAACACTTTGGCTGGACGTGGGTGGGCCTGCTGGTCAGTGATGATGATTATGGACTCCATGTTGCCCAATCCTTCCAATCTGACCTGGTTGATGCTGGTAGAGGATGTCTGGCCTACCTAGAGGTTTTGCCCTGGGACAGTGACCTGAGTGAACTCAGGAGGATCGTACATCTGATGAAGACATCCACGGCTCGTGTGGTCATAGTATTTGCTCACGAGATCCACATGTTACAACTAATGGAAGAGGTTGGACATAATACAGTATCATTTAGAAATTTATGATCTTTTTTATAATATGATTACGTCTTTTGTTTATTCATTTACCTAAAATGTACGGACCAAAAACAATGAATGAACTTACAGTTAATATTATCAATAAATAGAAATGTTTGATTTTCATTAGCTTAAAGTGTTTAATATTGTTCAGTTACATTACCTATGTACCTTGCCCCCACTGTGAACAGAAATGCAGTACTTTTAAAATGAATGGCTCATTTCTTTTTTATCACAATAGATTTTTGTATGCAGATCAACATTAAAATGAGTAATACTTTTAGGTGGCGAGGCAGAATGTGACAGGCCTGCAGTGGATGGCCAGTGAAGCCTTGACAACAGCTCCTGTGCTCCAAACCCCTCACCTCATGCCGTACCTGGGTGGCACACTGGGCATTGCCATTCGTCGTGGAGAAATACCAGGGCTCAGGGACTTCCTGTTACAAATACGTCCTGATCAAAATGACAACTATGAAAACAACATGGTAAAAGTTTAAGCTTATACTTTAATAAATGAATACAATGCTACATTAGAGGAATTCATTATTTAATATGATCTATTATGGTGTAATTTCTGTTAATACTGTTTAATGTGTTGCAGGTGAGACAGTTTTGGGAATACACATTTCAGTGTAAGTTTGATCTAGCAGGTTGGGTGGAAGCTGGGGGAGCACTGTGCACTGGACAGGAAAATATTGAACATGTGGAGACAGAGTTTTTGGATGTTTCTGACCTAAGGCCTGAGTATAATGTTTACAAGGCTGTGTACGCTCTGGCGCACGCTCTTGACGATATCCTTCAGTGTGAGCCAGGGAGAGGGCCGTTCAGTGGACACAGCTGTGCCACTTTGCAAACGCTGGAGCCATGGCAGGTGTGATATCAGATTGCGTTCCAATTTACTTCTGGCGGCTCATTGTGAGGGCAGAGACACCAAATAAGTGTCTCATTTAACAGTTTTTGTGCAATGAGAAAGCTCATTAAAAGAAAAGGAATACCACATTTACAAGCTTTTTTTTTCTATCATCCATTTGTAGCTTGTTCATTACTTCCAAAAGGTGAACTTCACCACATCATTTGGTGATGAAGTATCATTTGATGAAAATGGGGATGCCTTGCCAATATATGATATCATGAACTGGCTGTGGCTCCCTGATGGAAGAACTAAAGTTCAGAATGTGGGTGAAGTTAAAAAGTCAGCCTTCAGAGGTGAAGAACTCACAATCAATGAAGACAAAATCTTCTGGAACTTTGAAGCAAAAGAGGTTTCTGCTTTTCACACAGCTCATTTTCTTTCAAATGTGAGACTTAGTTGTTTTTAGTTAGAGATAATAATGTGTTTTGTTCCCATTATAGCCGCCACGGTCAGTGTGCAGTGAGAGCTGTCCTCCAGGTACCCGCATGGCCAGAAGGAAGGGGGAACCTGTGTGCTGTTATGATTGCATCTCTTGCTCCGATGGAGAGATCAGCAATACGACCAGTGAGTGTTTGTGTTTCAGCCGTTTTCATTTACTGACGACTTTGGTCATACACTATTATATGCTGTAGAGTAAGAATTTTTCTGACCTTCTTTAGACTCCATGGAGTGCATCAGTTGTCCAGAGGACTTCTGGTCCAACCCCCAGCGTGACCACTGTGTTCCTAAGAAAACAGAGTTCCTCTCCTATTATGAACCTCTTGGTATCTGCCTGACAACCACCTCATTGCTGGGCACATTTATCTGTGCTGTTGTCCTGGGTATCTTTACATATCATCGCCGTACGCCCATGGTACGCGCCAACAATTCTGAACTGAGCTTCCTGCTCTTGGTGTCTCTTAAGCTGTGTTTCCTGTGTTCGCTGTTATTCATTGGACGACCCAGACTGTGGACGTGCCAACTGAGACATGCAGCATTTGGGATCAGCTTTGTTCTTTGTGTCTCATGCATCCTGGTGAAAACCATGGTGGTTCTGGCTGTGTTCAATGCCTCAAAACCTGGAGGTGGTGCCATTCTGAAGTGGTTTGGTGCTGTACAGCAACGAGGAACAGTTCTGGCACTCACTTGCATTCAAGCAGCAATCTGTACAGTTTGGCTTGTGTCTTCCTCACCAGTGCCTCATAAAAACACACAATATCACAATGACAAAATTGTTTATGAATGTGCAGTTGGGTCCACCATTGGATTTGCAGTTCTACTCGGCTATATTGGCTTACTGGCTATCCTTAGCTTCCTGTTAGCATTTCTAGCAAGGAATCTTCCAGACAACTTCAATGAGGCCAAACTCATCACTTTCAGCATGCTGATCTTCTGTGCTGTGTGGGTGGCCTTTGTCCCGGCTTATGTCAACTCACCAGGCAAATATGCAGATGCGGTGGAGGTATTTGCCATCCTGGCCTCCAGTTTTGGCCTCTTGGTGGCGCTGTTTGGACCCAAATGTTACATAATCCTGCTGAGACCAGAGAGGAACACAAAGAAAGCTATCATGGGTCGAGGAGCCACCAAGCCATAAAATTGGGACGTTAGATTCAACAGATTCAAGAATGTATGTTCATCAACTTTGTATTTTGCATTCAGCTGTCATCATCTGACTGAATTAGAAGCAATAAAGAAATTCTATTAAAATGACTTGCATTGGAGCATCATTATTTCAGTAGCTGTTGTGGATAGTATAGATCTCGTCTGTGAATGTCATGGTCATACTTCATGTATATACTATATATATGACTGTTGTTCTTTGGTTGTCGACGGGTTTGTATGGATGCCAGAGAAATATAATTCCCCATCAATCAAACAGTGCAGCTGTCTTAGGGTGCTGCTACCATCTAGTGGTCATCGTACTTTACCTTTCTTAATGTGTGTAAATATCATTTACACAATGCTATGCACACTATGCACTGGGTGAGTTTATTAGAAGTTGCGCTTCTAACACATACCTATAAAGTACTTGAACCAAAGCATATGCTCGGGTTTGAAACATCTGAAGTATCTGAAATTTGCAATTTACAAAAAGGCAAGTGCATGTAGATGCTTTACTTGAAAATGAAATGTTTTTATCACTTACACAGAGAAGTCCACGTAGAATTATGGAATTAAAAAAAACCAAAAAACATTATTAACATTAATTATTCCTGACTAAACAGAACCAGTCTCAAATGAAATGCCTTTTAGGCCCTGCCCCTGCTACTGTTTTTTGCCCCGATGGGTGGCGTTGAGGATTAAACAACACTACAAGTCAATAAAAAGGGGTGTCAAAGTTTTAAAACATAATGACTAAACTCCGTAAAGGGCAAACAAGAGTAAAGTGATGTGGTCAATTCTACGCACCAACTTGCTCTTGCTCCTATTCATGAATTCCTACTTTTTTCCCGCTGCGTCCGGTCCTCCATTTTCCTCTTCGTGTCGGACACAGGGGCAGTTTCATCTAAATGGGATGCACAAGTCTGGAGATGTGGTTCTGGGTGGATTGTTTGAAATCCACTTCTTTTCTGTCTTCCCTGACCTGTCTTTTACCTCAGAGCCACAACAACCTACTTGCCATGGGTGAGTCTGTCAGTACAACAAACAAAAAGAGAAACTCTGGGAAATTAATTACTGCATGTGTGGAACTTAAATTTGCTAAGCAGATATATATTACAGAAATACCATTGTGTATATTGCATTTTAAAACATTTGCATGATCTCTGTATATCTTTGTGTTGCAAAGTTGAATAATTGGTGCATGTTGTTGTATAAACCAGCTCAATGTTTGGTATTTTTGTGTTAGGTTTGATGTTCTAGGATTTAGGCAAGCACAGACCATGGTCTTTGCTATTGATGAGATCAACAGAAACTCCAACCTGCTACCTAATGTGACTCTGGGATACAGTCTGTACGATAACTGTGTCAGCGTTGGAATTGGTTTTCGTGCAGCACTGTCATTAACAAATGGTCAAAAGGAGCAAATTATATTAGATGACAACTGTGTAGGAAACCCTCCAGTCCTAGGGATTGTAGGTGATTCTTCCTCTACACGTTCTATTGCCATCTCCTCTGTATTAGGTTTGTACAGAGTACCTATGGTAAGTTTTCTGCCTAATTATCTAAAAAAAATATCTTGAATTATTTGTATGCAATTTCAAGTTGAACAAGACTTTAAATAGTTTTAGAATATACCGTCTGTGTCTTTCACAGGTGAGTTATTTTGCCACATGTTCCTGCTTGAGTGACCGACAAAAGTATCCATCCTTCTTTAGGACGATCCCAAGTGATGCTTTCCAGGTGAAAACATTAAAATGCAGATTTATTTATTTTTTCTGTAAAAAAAATATAACATTGATGGAATTATATTGGCTCACAAAACAGATCTGGAAGGCAATGACTAAATATGGTTCACTGTGTAACATATTCATCAGATATTTCACTATTTCCCTCTCCTCTGTCTTTCTCTCAGGTGCGTGCTATGATTCAGATTCTGAAGCACTTTGGTTGGACTTGGGCAGGTCTGCTGATCAGTGATGATGATTATGGACTCCATGCTGCCCGATCCTTTCAGTCTGATCTGAGTCTGTCTGGTGAAGGCTGTCTGGCCTACGTAGAGGTTTTGCCCTGGGCCAACGATGTAGCTGAACTAAGGAGGATTGTGGATGTGATGAAGAAATCCACAGCTCGTGTCATCATAGTGTTTGCACATGAGAGTCACATGATTAACCTCATGGAAGAGGTGTGGATTGAAACCCAACTTACATATAATTTGATTTAATCCAGTTGAACTCCAGTTATGAACGTAACGTTACTGTGTTAAACATGGATACCACCTGTCTGAATGTATAAATGAGACTTCACTTTAGTAGCATGACAATATCAGTTTCTATATTTATTATAATATGATTCACAGGTGGTGAGGCAGAATGTGACAGGCCTACAGTGGATGGCCAGTGAAGCCTGGACAGCAGCTGCTGTGCTCCAGAGCCCTCACCTCATGCCGTACCTGGGTGGCACACTGGGCATTGCCATCCGTCGAGGGGAAATACCAGGGCTCAGGGACTTCCTGCTACAAATACGTCCTGATCTGTATCACAGCAACAGTTATGGAAATAACATGGTGATATTTTAACCCTGCAATCTAGTGTTTCCAAGATTATTAGATTGTTTGTTTTTAACAGAAACATTTTACTGTATTTCAGGTAAATCAGTTTTGGGAATTCACATTTCAGTGCAGATTTGCACCACCTCCAGCAGGCTGGGTGGAAGGTGGGGGAGCACTGTGCACAGGACAGGAAACTTTAGACTTTGTGGAGAGTGAGTTCTTGGACACTTCAAACCTCAGACCAGAGTATAATGTGTACAAGGCTGTGTATGCTCTGGCCTATGCACTTGATGAGATGCTGCAATGCAAACCTGGGAGAGGTCCTTTCAGTGGAAACAGCTGTGGATATTTGAAAGGACTCGAGCCGTGGCAGGTGTGATATCAAGTTACACCTCACCTGTTGTCTAAATCCTGTGCTCTTTACTTTGTTACAGAATACATTTTAGCATGTAGGATTAAATGAAAACGGTTGAGATAATTTGTAATATTCTTAGAAGGTTAGAAGCTAAGAACTTCTTTGTTCCCTTTTTGTTTTTTGATAGCTTCTGTATTACTTGAACAAGGTCAACTTCACCACATCATTCGGTGATCAAGTGTCATTTGATGAGAATGGTGATGCCTTACCAATATATGATGTTATGAACTGGTTGTGGCTCCCTGATGGAAGAACTATAGTTCAGAATGTGGGTGAAGTTAAAAGGTCAGCCTTCAAAGGTGAAGAACTCACAATTAATGAAGACAAAATCTTTTGGAACTTTGAACACAGAAAGGTTACGTCTGATTTTTCCTCACATCCTTTGTTCAGTTTTGGCCTCATAATATGATTGTTGCAGAGTAACCCATACTTATTTTTTCTCCCTATAGCCACCCCGCTCAGTTTGTAGTGAGAGCTGTCCTCCAGGTACTCGCATGGTGAGAAAGAAGGGACAACCTGAGTGCTGTTTCGACTGCATTTCTTGTTCTGATGGAGAAATCAGTAATGAGACCAGTGAGTGTTCATGGTTTAATAGTTGTTAGTCTTTCTTTTTGCTTTGTGTGTATGACATCCCATATTTAACTTATTATTGTCCTTTTTGTCAGACTCCCTGGAGTGCTTCAGTTGTCCAGAGGACTTCTGGTCCAGCCCCCAGCGTGACCACTGTGTTCACAAGAAAACAGAGTTTCTCTCCCACCATGAACCCTTGGGTATCTGCTTGACTGTCACCTCATTACTGGGCACATTTATCTGTGCTATTGTTCTAGGGATATTTATCTACCATCGCAGCACACCTATAGTACGAGCCAACAATTCTGAACTCAGTTTCCAGCTGTTGTTGTCTCTTAAGCTATGTTTCTTGTGTTCACTACTATTCATCGGACGTCCCAGAATGTGGACATGCCAACTGAGACATGCAGCATTTGGAATCAGCTTTGTTCTTTGTGTCTCATGTATCTTGGTCAAAACCATGGTAGTTCTGGCTGTGTTCAAGGCCACAAAGCCAGGAGGTGAAAGTAGTTTAAAATGGTTTGGTTTAATGCAGCAGAGAGGAACAGTTCTGGTTCTTACTTGTATTCAAGCTGCAATCTGTACTGCCTGGCTTGTATCTTCCTCACCAACTCCACACAAAAACACACAATACCATCATGACAAGATAGTTTATGAGTGTGTAGTTGGTTCCACAATTGGTTTTGCTGTTTTATTGGGCTATATTTGCTTACTGGCCATCCTCAGTTTTATAATTGCATTCCTAGCAAGGAACCTTCCAGATAGTTTCAACGAGGCCAAACTCATCACTTTCAGCATGCTGATCTTCTGTGCTGTGTGGGTGGCCTTTGTCCCTGCTTACATCAGCTCACCAGGCAAATATGCAGACGCAGTGGAGGTATTTGCCATCCTGGCCTCAAGTTTTGGCCTCTTGGTGGCTCTGTTTGGACCCAAATGTTACATAATCCTTCTGAGACCAGAAAGGAACACAAAGAAAGCTGTCATGGGTAGAGGAGTCACCAAACCATAAAAGTATGGCAATCCAAGGAGCTGTGTTCAACCTATATTTTAATTTTACATATCCAAACTGTGATTAGACACACAAGATAGATATAAAGGGCTCATTTCAGTGTAACAATTATACACCAGTGAAACATAGTTATATATATTATATTACATTTTTGCCAACTCAGTCCTCCTTTATCCTAAACACAAGCAACTTTTAATTGAAGATTTTCCAAGGTTATAAATAAACAATAAAATGTCTTCCTTTGTTGGTGGTTATTTTAACTGAGGTATTAAATATTTCAAATATATATTTCATTGTCTGAAAAAAGTGTATAATTTGAAATATTTTCTAGTTAATAATAATTATTTGGCCTTTTGATTCTCAAAGTAAGCGACTGTGAACATTACAAACTGAAAAATTATGCTTGTATTAGCAAGAATATCACCTAATGTAGATGCAAAACAGTTATTACGAAATGCATATCATTTACGTCATCTGTGCTCTCCGTGTCCCGATGGGTGTGAATAGAAAAACAATGACAAAAGGAGGTCACCAAGCATGCTATATTAAAGTACCTTGGAGTACTTCTGCATGTACAGTAGACTAGAGGAAAGGAAGAGAGTTATGGGGGCCATTATTCTCAGATATTTGATTGTGTATGTCTATATGGTGATGAATTGTTCCTTTTTCTTTTCTGAGTGTTCCTCTCTCTCTCCATCCTGTAAATTACAAAGTAAGTTTAATCTTAATGGCATGCACAAGTCTGGTGATTTAATTCTGGGAGGGCTCTTTGAAGTCCACTACAGTTCTGTCTTCCCTGAGATGACATTCACCTCAGAGCCGCATGAGCCGAGCTGCCAAGGGTAAGTCTCACCCGACTAAAAGAGAGCATGCACAGATTTTTAGGCGTTTTTAGCGGTTCATATTTACATTTTGTGTGTTAGGTTCGATGCTCTCGGATTCAGGCATGCCATGACCATGGCGTTTACTATTGACGAGATCAACAAGGACTCCAATCTGCTTTCCAATGTGACTCTGGGATACAGTCTTTTTGACAACTGTGCAACACTGGGTATTAGCTTCAGTGCTGCATTGTCACTGGCCAGTGGTCGGGAGGAGCAGTTTGTGCTTCAGGAGAAGTGTTTAGGGAGCCCTCCGGTTGTGGGGATTGTGGGCGATCCCTTTTCCACATTTTCTATTGCCATGTCCAATGTTCTTGGTTTATTCAAGCTGCCTATTGTACGTTACCCACGTTTTATTTTGTGTGTGCTTTCACCATGCTGTATTTTGATTCACATAAATGGTTAATACAAGAGGAATATTGTAATGACTCCACTAACTCATGCACACTTTTTATTTCTTAATAGGTGAGTTATTATGCCACATGTTCCTGCCTGAGTGATAGGCAAAGGTTTCCGTCCTTCTTCAGAACAATCCCAAGCGATACTTTCCAGGTGAAACAATAGAAAGAGATTAACTGTGTGTTTCTCTGAAACTGAGTACTGAAAATAAAGCTTTCCAATTTAAGAGATCTTGGAAGCAGCCTATTTAATTAATGCCAATAAGCCCATATTGGCATTCATTAAATAAGTTGCTATCATGAGACATGAATAAGTAATATTCATAATTATAATATTCCAATCTATACACTAATCCCTTTGATTTGTGTTCACCTAGGTGCGTGCTATGATTCAGATACTTAAACGATTTGGCTGGACTTGGGCCGGCCTTCTGGTCAGTGATGATGATTATGGGCTACATGTTTCCAGATCTTTTCCGTCTGACTTGGCTCAGTCAGGTGGAGGTTGTCTGGCCTACTTAGAGATTTTGCCATGGGGCAATAATCCAAATGAATATAAGAGGATTGTGGATGTGATGACAAAATCCACAGCTCGTGTGGTCATTGTGTTTGCACATCAGATGCACCTGGTTCAACTCTTGGAAGAGGTTGGGAAAAATACATGCAATAGTTATGAATCCACAAAATGACTCTAAGATCTTCTTTTTACTACTTCTTTGCAGCAGATTATTTGAATTTATTCATGTTAAACAAATTTAATTTTTAAAATGTTTCCTATACTTACGTGATTAATTTGCAATTTCAGAAATTTCAGAATCAATATTCCTAAACTTAATAAATCCATGCTCACATTTACTCTTGTCCGTATATTTTGTAAATTTTACACTCGTATATAATAATAGTAATTATCTAGCTCTTTCATGAAATATGTCAAACAATGCAGACTATAATTTAAAATAATCTCTGAATAATTAAGCATTTTATAGTAAAGGTTTCAGTACATCCCTAAAAGTAAATTGTAAGTGTTACACAAAAGTCTAAAAATGATTTGTCTCATACAATGCACAGGTGGTGAGGCAGAATTTGACAGGCCTGCAGTGGATTGCCAGCGAAGCCTGGACATTAGTTGAAGGACTCCATACTCCAACCTTCATGCCGTACCTGGCTGGCACACTGGGCATTGCCATCCGTCGAGGAGAAATACCAGGGCTCAGGGACTTCTTGCTAAACATTAAACCCGAGCAACACCACAACAATGACCATGAAAATAGTATGGTGAGAGCTGCAATGTCATGACAAATTATAACAAAGATATGTTGTGATTATTTATGTTAATGTGAGTTTTTTTGTATGCGTTTCAGGTCAAGCAATTTTGGGAACACACATTTCAGTGTAGATTTCCACCACTCCCTGCAGACGTGCTGGAAGCTGGAGGGCGACAATGCACCGGACAAGAAAACCTTGCGAATACGGACACTGACCTGTTGAATGTGTCAGAGCTCAGGCCTGAGTACAATATTTACAAAGCTGTGTACGCTCTGGCATACGCCCTTGATGACATGTTGCGCTGTGTTCCGGGGAGGGGACCTTTCAGCGGGCACAGCTGTGCCACTTTGCAAACAGTGGAGCCATGGCAGGTATATATTTAAAACTGCTAAGCTTGACATAAATCTAAATTTATTTTTGCAAGAAGAAAAGAAGTCTTATGGGAAAAATTTTTACTTATAGTAATTACATATAATAATAGATTAATCAAATTACTCAGGGTGCTGCAATGTGTGAGGACATTCAGAAAGTAACTAAAACTACATAGACAGATAGGCAACTACCAAGACAATGGAAAATATAGCCAGACAGAGAAAATACAGAAGAACATTGTCAAAGGTCTTCAAACCCTTTTACCCCAGCTCTGAGAGCCAGTCAACATATCACTGCTGTCTTATGTCATTATGCATGACGCTAGCCTAGAGTTGATACAGCTGTTGGTCAAGATCCGTCTCCACTGGTGGAAAGACACATCAGTGTTAATGTTTAGCATCTATTTCTGTTTTCTCATGTTGCGATTAAACAAGATTTAGCCATTGCAAGAAACAGACCAGAGGTTAGAAATTGCTCTCTGGGCAGCGCTACTAAGTTTTTTTTTTTTTTTTTTTAAACTTATCTCTCCCATTTGTAGCTGATGTATTACTTGGAAAAGGTCAACTTCACCACATCATTTGGTGACCAAGTGTCGTTTGATGAGAATGGTGATGCCTTGCCAATATATGACGTCATGAACTGGGTGTGGCTCCCTGATGGAAGGACTAAAGTTCACAGTGTGGGCGACGTCAAAAGGTCAGCCTTCAAAGGTGAAGAGCTGAGGATTAATGAAGAGGAAATCTTCTGGAACTTTAAGTCCAAACAGGTTAATTTTCCTCATTGCTGTGTTTGCTTTAAAATTGTGTATAATAACACCATATTGATTACGCAAGTCTTTATAGCCGCCTAGGTCAGTTTGCAGTGAAAGCTGCTCCCCTGGTACGCGTGTCGTGAGGAAGAAGGGACAGCCTGTGTGCTGCTTTGACTGTATCCTTTGTTCTGAAGGAAAGTTCAGCAATGAAACTGGTGGGTATCAATTTACAAAAATGAATGTCTTCTTGTGCCGTATTAATTTGTTTTTTGTAATGTTCCATTAGTGTTGAGGAATAGGTATATGCCCACATTGGTACTCCAGAAATGTAGGGTTCCTTCCTTGGCATTGGTGTCCTTTGCACATAACTGGAATCAACAATGGGTAGAAAGTATGATATCCATGCTGTTACAATAGCAACCTTTAATGGTGGAAATCAAGAAAAGAAGGACATTAATAAATTAAATTAGAATCTTTTCCTTCCTGTTAGACTCCATGGAGTGCTTCAGTTGTCCAGAGGACTTCTGGTCCAGCCCCCAGCGTGACCACTGTGTTCCTAAGAAAACAGAGTTCCTCTCCTACCATGAACCTCTTGGTATCTGCTTGACAACTGCTTCATTGCTGGGAACGTTTATCTGTGCTGTTGTCCTGGGAATTTTCACATATCATCGCAGTACACCCATGGTGCGGGCCAACAATTCTGAACTGAGCTTCTTGCTTTTGGTTTCACTTAAACTATGTTTCTTGTGTTCACTGCTGTTCATTGGTCGACCAAGACTGTGGACATGTCAACTGAGACATGCAGTGTTTGGAATCAGCTTTGTGCTTTGTGTCTCATGTATCCTGGTCAAAACTATGGTGGTTCTGGCTGTGTTCAAGGCCTCAAAGCCAGGAGGTGGAACCAATCTGAAGTGGTTTGGTGCTATGCAGCAGAGAGGAACAGTTTTAGCACTCACCTGCATTCAGGCGGCAATCTGCACTGCTTGGATTGTCTCTGCCTCACCAGTGCCTCATAAAAATACACAGTACCACAATGACAAGATAGTTTATGAATGTGTAGTCGGGTCCACAATTGGTTTTACTGCGTTACTGGGCTACATTGGGTTGCTTGCTATCCTAAGCTTTCTTTTAGCATTTTTGGCAAGGAATCTTCCAGACAACTTCAATGAGGCCAAACTCATCACATTCAGCATGCTGATCTTCTGTGCTGTGTGGGTGGCCTTTGTCCCAGCTTATGTTAACTCACCAGGCAAATATGCAGATGCAGTGGAAGTATTTGCCATTCTGGCCTCCAGTTTTGGCCTCTTGGTGGCGCTGTTTGGACCCAAATGTTACATAATCCTGCTGAAACCAGAAAGAAACACAAAGAAAGCTATCATGAGTCGAAATAACGGCAAGTCGTAAAATGAACAGTTGTTTAATTTTTGTTTTTTTTTCTCAAATTCACAATAAATGTAATCCACATCCCTATTTTTCCATCCAACAGTAGTAACCCAGCCGAAACTACAATCAATAAAGTAATGTTGTTAAAAATCACTGTTGTTACTGTTAATGTTGTGCACACTGGTCAGTCATAGATTGGTTTGTCGTGGGCAGGTCAAACACAGACAGCAGCTTACCGTAACATAATTATTTGCTAGCTAGCTTCTAGGATGCTTATTTATACCATTATCTGAACATTTCAGCACTATGAAATAATCATAAATTCATATATATGTACCATGGGCCGACTGGGCCTTTCTGCGTCCAAAGACGTGCTTGTTAGGTTAATTGGCGATTCTAAATTGTCCGTGTGTGCACGTGAATGTGAATGGTTGTCTGTCTCTCTGTGTTAGCCCTGCGATAGACTGGCGACCTGTCCAGGCTGTACCCTGCCTCTTGCCCAATGACAGCTGGGATAGTCTCCAGCCCCCCTGCAACCCTTCACAGGACAAGCGGTTACAGAAGATGAATGAATGAATGAAAGAAAATATATATATGTGCGTGTGTATATAGAACAATTCCATAAATCACAGTAAATATATGTTCAAACAGCAGGCATTCGTACATTAATACTAGAGATGCACCGATTTATCGGCTGGTGACCGGAATCGGCCGATTTTCATGTGATCGGCCATGACCAGAGACCGGCCGGTCAGTCTGACATATGCCGATTTTTTGCCGGTCAAATGCACTCGGGCGCCGCATGATTTACATCGCACAATATCAGCATCACATGCAGGCCAGCTGACAGTCTTGCCTGGGCCCGGGACGAGATAATCTTAGAATCTTTTTTGTGTTGGGGGTGGGGGGGTTTCTTGACCACTATTTCAAGGACATTTAGGAAGAAAACAAATAAAAAGCTTTTATCTAACTCAAATATTACATATTTTTTCCACAAATAGGCCTATTTTAATTATTATTATTTTTTAAATTATTCCATAATTTAATGAGGGCACAGTTCTGGGCCCCCCCCCCCCCCCCTCTACTCTGGGCCCGGGACAGCAGACATTTCTTTAGTTGGATATTGGATATGAAAAGAAAGAAATGGTTCTTCCATAACACTGCACTTTAGATGTGTGTGAACTTCCCACACCAGCAGTAATTTATATAGTTCTATTTTTATAGTGATAGCGATTATCTGTTCAAAAAATTTTCTATTAAAGAAAAGATAATATTAATATTCTATTAAAGAAGAGAAAATAAGTCTTTGTGTGTGTTGTAAAGTGGTTAGAAAAAATGAAATCGGACTCGGCTAAAATCGGTATCGGC
Source organism: Chelon labrosus (assembly GCF_963514085.1). Lineage (NCBI taxonomy): Eukaryota > Metazoa > Chordata > Actinopteri > Mugiliformes > Mugilidae > Chelon > Chelon labrosus. The sequence goes on from NC_140346.1 coordinate 19,606,564, forward strand.
AGGTCAAACTCAATGAAAAATCGGAAATCGGAATCGTCCGGGAAAATTGTAATCGGTGCATCTCTAATTAATACACAATTTGTATATAGTGCTCTGGTCTGCAATCCACCTCAGATGGTCTCATAAACTGACAATGTCACTCAAATGTCAAGCAGATATAATCAGTCAAAAACATAATCATTGCAGTCACTAACTGTTGCGTGTTTCTAACATAAAGCACACATGCACAAAGAAATACAAATAATAAAGATAGAATAGCAAACTGAAACAAACCTCAATAATGAGTCACTCAAATCAAACTTTTAAAGTTATTGACATGATGAGATGTTATTCACATTAATTCTGCTTGAATACAAAATAATATCGCATGAGATGCATCTTAGGCCCTGCCCCTTCAACTTCTTTTGTCCTGATGGGTGGTGTACAGGAATAAACATGACTAAAAATTAATAAAAAGGGTCGGACAAAGCAATAAAATATAATGACTGAACTCAGCAAAGGGGAAAACTGGAGGCAAAGTCATGCAGCAATTTTTACACACCAACTTGCTCTTGCTCATGTTGTTGTATTTCTACTTTTCTTCTGCAGCGTCCTCCCCTCCGTTCTCCTCGTCCTGTCAGTTACAGGGACAGTTTCATCTAAATGGGGTGCATAAGTCTGGAGATGTGGTTCTGGGTGGACTATTTCGAATCCACTACTTTTCTGTCTCTCCTGATCTGTCTTTTACCTCTGAGCCACAACAGCCTTCTTGTCATGGGTGAGTCTGTCAGGGAAACAACAAAAATTTAATGTATATTTGACAATCAGATATTCAAACTTTGGTTAAAATGTTAAAATGATTGTAGATATTCACCTGTCTGAACCAAGAGCTGTATAATGTTTACATAGTTTGCATAGCTATTGTATGTTATTGTTATATCGTTCTATTGTAAACTGTGCAATTTTTGTGTTAGTTTTGATGATAAAGGATTTAGACGTGTCCAGACCATGGCCTTTGCTATTGATGAGATCAACAGAAACTCCAACCTGCTACCTAATGTGACTCTGGGATACAGTCTGTACGATAACTGTGCAAGTGTTGGGATTGGATTCCGTGCAGCACTGTCATTAGCAAATGGTCAGGAGGAGAAAATTATACTAGATGAAAAATGTGTAGGAAACCCTTCAGTTCTGGGGATTGTAGGTGATTCTTCCTCTACACGTTCTATTGCCATCTCCTCCGTGTTAGGTTTGTACAGAGTACCTATGGTAAGTTTTCCGCTTGACCATCTAATGATTCCTCTGAATCATTTAGACTGAATTACAAATGTTGTCTCAGTAGTACATGCCATGCAGTCAATATTTACAGTATCTGAATAATTTCAGGATGCACTCTGTGTCTTTCATAGGTGAGTTATTATGCCACATGCGCCTGCCTGAGTGACCGCCAAAAGTATCCATCCTTCTACAGGACAATCCCAAGTGATGATTTCCAGGTAAAAATCTCTGAGAAAATAAAAAGGAAAAAAGTCTAATGTTTCAGTCAAAACATATGAACAGAATATATAAAAATAATAATGTGTAATAATATTTTTGTCTTAGATTTGCTTTTTTGCAATCAGTGTCATGTTATTGTCTGGTGTCATCATATTTATCAGATATTTCACAGTGCACATTTTCCTCTGTGTTCTCTCAGGTGCGCGCTATGATTCAGATTCTAAAGCACTTTGGTTGGACTTGGGCAGGTCTGCTGATCAATGATGATGATTATGGACTCTATGCTGCCAGATCCTTCCAGTCTGACCTGAGTCTGTCTGGTGAAGCTTGTCTGGCTTACACAGAGATTTTGCCCTCTGGCAATAATCTACCTGAACTAAGGAGGATTGTGGATGTGATGAAGAAATCCACAGCTCGTGTTGTCATAGTGTTTGCACATGAGAGTCACATAATTAACCTCATGGAAGAGGTTGGGAATGAAATTCAGCTAAATTATTACCAGATATAATTACACAACTCTGTTTTATTATTTGAGTTAAAGTAACATGGGAGTTATGAAGAAATGAATATTTACTGTGTTAAAAAATGGATTATAAATTGAACAATTCAGACTAGACATTAATTCAGTGCAGCATGCATAACATGAGACTTCACTTTAGCTGCATGACAAAATCAGTTTCTATATTTGTTATAATTGCACACAGGTCATAAGACAGAATGTAAAAGGCCTACAGTGGATGGCCAGTGAAGCCTGGTCGGTAACTGCTGTGCTCCAGAGCCCTCGCCTCATGCCGTACCTGGGTGGCACACTGGGCATTGCCATCCGTCGAGGAGAAATACCAGGGCTCAGAGACTTCCTGTTGCAAACACGTCCTGATCTACACCACAATAACAGCTATGAAAATAGCACGGTGAAATCATTACCCTGCAATCAATTACCTGAAAGAATAATACTTTGTCATCTTTTTCTAACACATACTTTTTTGTTTGTTTGTTTGTTTGTTTGTTTTTTTACTATATTTCAGGTAAATCAGTTTTGGGAATTCACATTTCAGTGCAGGTTTGCACCACCTCCAGCAGGTTGGGTGGAAGGTGGGGGAGCACTGTGCACAGGACAGGAAGATCTAGAGTTTGTGGACAGTGAGTTCTTGGATATTTCAGACCTCAGAGGAGAGTATAATGTGTACAAGGCTGTGTACGCTCTGGCCCATGCTCTTCATGATATGCTGCAGTGTGAGCCAGGTAAAGGGCCTTTCAGTGGAAACAGCTGTGGAAATTTGAAAGGACTCGAGCCGTGGCAGGTGTGATAACAAGTTACACCTCACCTGTTGTCTAAATCTGCTTCTATGCTATAATTTCCGTTTAGTCTGAAAGACTGAATACAAAGTTGTGGGAATAATAAAATGCTTAGCAGGACCTTTGTACGTACTATTGTTAGTGGTTTGACTTCACTTAAAACTAAATACATCATTCCACACAGTATGTTACGAGGTAGAGTCTACTGATTATGGAATAGTGATTATCACTGTTACCACTGAGTATTGGAATTTCTTTCTACCCTGTTTGTCTTACCTTATTTTCGTATTTGCATGTTGACAGCTTCTGTATTACTTAAACAAGGTCAACTTCACCACATCATTTGGTGATCAAGTGTCATTTGATGAAAATGGTGATGCCTTACCAATATATGATATCCTAAACTGGCTGTGGCTCCCTGAAGGAAGAATTATAGTTCAGAATGTGGGTGAGGTTAAAAAGTCAGCCTTCAAAGGTGAAGAAATTACAATTGATGAAGACAAAATCTTCTGGAACTTTGAAAACAAAAAGGTCTGACTGTATTATTGTATTTTGTCCAATGTTTAACTTGTTGCATAGTGTAAAAATATCCAATATTGTCTTTTCTCCCTATAGCCACCCCGCTCAGTTTGTAGTGAGAGCTGTCCTCCAGGTACTCGCATGGTGAGAATGAAAGGACAACCTGAGTGCTGTTTTGACTGCATTTCTTGTTCTGAGGGAGAGATCAGTAATGAGACCAGTGGGTGTTCATGGTGTAATTTCTTTTTCTTTCTTTTTATTTTAGAGATATTACATCCCGTGTTTATCTCACTATCTTCTCCTTGTTTTCAGACTCTGTGGAGTGTATGATTTGTCCAGAGGACTTCTGGTCCAGCCCCCAGCGTGACCACTGTGTTCCTAAGAAAACAGAGTTCCTCTCTTACCATGAACCTCTGGGTATCTGCTTGACAGTCACCTCATTACTGGGCACATTTATCTGTGCTATTGTCCTGGTGATATTTATCTATCATCGCAGCACACCTATAGTACGCGCCAACAATTCTGAACTTAGTTTCCAGCTGTTGTTGTCTCTTAAACTATGTTTCTTGTGTTCACTACTATTCATTGGACGTCCCAGATTATGGACATGCCAACTGAGACATGCAGCATTTGGAATCAGCTTTGTTCTTTGTGTCTCATGCATCCTGGTCAAAACCATGGTAGTTCTAGCTGTGTTCAAGGCCTCAAAGCCAGGAGGTGAAAGCAGTTTAAAATGGTTTGGTGCTGCACAGCAGAGAGGAACAGTTCTGGTTCTTACTTTTATTCAAGCTGCAATCTGTACAGCCTGGCTTGTTTCTTCCTCACCAGCTCCTTATAAAAACACACAATACCACAATGATAAAATAATTTATGAGTGTGTAGTGGGGTCCACTGTCGGTTTTTCTGTTTTATTGGGTTACATTGGTCTTCTGGCCACCCTAAGTTTTATAATTGCATTTCTTTCAAGAAATCTTCCAGATAGTTTCAATGAGGCCAAACTCATCACATTCAGCATGTTGATCTTCTGTGCTGTGTGGGTGGCCTTTGTCCCTGCTTACATCAGCTCACCAGGCAAATATGCAGATGCAGTGGAGGTATTTGCCATCCTGGCCTCAAGTTTTGGCCTCTTAGCAGCACTGTTTGGACCCAAATGTTACATAATTCTGCTGAGACCAGAGAGGAACACAAAGAAAGCTATCATGGGTAGAGGAATCACCAACTCATGAAATGAGCACTCCAAATTTTTCAAATTCACAGTGGCTAACTGTTAACTTTTCAGCTGTAATCACTTGACTAAACAAGAGGCAATAAAGAAATGTTATCAAATTCACTTTAATTATTATTACATATTTTCCCATTTTTCAGCTGAGTGTTTTTGTTATTTGAAAGTTAAACATCTCTAAATATGTCAATGAATTGCATTAGTAGGATACCATTTTTTTCATCCCTTAGGGATTCATGACCACTGAACCTGTCATTGAGTACACACAATTGACTACTACAGTGTTTGGGATATCAACTTTACCAATATTTATATTCTATTTCATATTACACCTTTCACAATAAGCAAATCAAAGAAAGCAATGTTCTTCCACATTTCAATGAATGGAGGAGAGTATGTTCGTTGCACGTTTCAGAAATGTCCACATGTAGTCGCAATTGAGGTATTGAGGTAAAGACACTACTTTATGTTCAAATATGAATGCATAACGGATATTCTAAACATAAAATTTACAACTATAACACAATGAGAATATTATCTACTAAGTTATTAGTATCAAGCAGAAAAATACAAAACATCAAAGAAACAGTGCCCTCACAAACTGTCTTTGTCAGTGTATATTCTGCCAACCTAGTTGTCATTCTACTTAAACTTTTTAATATGTGATTGCCAATAAATGGGTATGTTTATCACATGTTTTGTTTTTTTGCATTATGTCCAGTGGAAACTGACACTTGAGTTTGTGTGTCCCTGTGATCCTGGGAGCTATGTTGTCCGTGGCAGAATCCCCTGGCAGGGTCTCCCAAGGTATTTTGGTCTCAGGGGAGGGGCCAGACAAAGAGCGATTCATGAAGAGCTGCTGCATCTCGCCTGGAATAGGGAAATTGAGGCCACCTGGAGCTCATTGGCAAGGGAGCTAGCAGCTAGGTTTTTCTCCATGGGGCCTGGCAGGGCTCAGGAGAAACAAGTTGGACCTCCTCTCTGTGGACCCACCTCCTGTAGGAGAAGGCATCGTGGTCGAGTGCCATGTGAGATGGGCAGCAGGAAAAGGTGAGGACCTGGGCTACTATGTTGGTGGGGAAGGAGACCATGCTGGTGCCGGAGGTAGAGCGATACCTTTGGATTCTCTCCTATGCCAGGTGGGGATGGGGATGGGGATACTCACAAATCCCCAACAGGGTGCCTCCTGCTGGAGATCTGCCCAATGAATGAGAGGGTTCACTTCCATGCAATTACAAATCTCTGGGGGGAAGGCTCTGGGTTTTGTCTGTACATATGCACCAAACAGGAGTTTTTGAACCTGGGGGGAGTCCATAGTTCTGGAAGACTTTAATGCCCATGAGGGCAATGATGGAGTAACTTGGAGGAGAGTGATTGGCAGGAATGGCCTATTCTTAACCTGAGTGGTGTTTTGTTGTTGGACTACTGTGCTGGTTATGGGTTGTCCATAACGAACACCATGTTCGACGCTACAGGGACTCATAAGTGTACTTGGTATCAAAGAATCTTTGGCCAAAGGTCGATGACAGACTTTGTAGTCGCGTCATCAGATCTGCAGCCGTATGTCTTGGACACTCAGGTGAAGACAGATGCAGAGCTGTCAACTGATCCCCACCTGGTGGTGAGTTGGATCAGGTGGTTGGGAAGGCTGTCAGTCAGATCTGGTAAATGCGACAAATGCGTAGTGAGGGTGAACTGGGAACAACTGGCGGAGGCCCCTGTTTGTGAAATCTTCCAATTCCTACCTCCAGAAGAGCTTCTCATGCATCCCGGGAGAGGTTAGCAACATGGAATATGAGTGGGCCATGTTCCAATCCTCCATTTCAGAAGCGGTAGGTGGGAGCTGTGGCTAGAAGGTTGTCGGTGCCCAACGTGGAAACAACTTTCGAACCCACCTGTGGACACCAGTGGTGAAGGAAGCTGTCAAACTAAAGAAGGATATTAAATTATTAGGGATATTAAATTCACCAGAGATAGGCAACAGACAGTAGAGCATGCAACAGAAATTACAATTGTTCAACTGATGTAATTTCTTTCTGTGATTTTCAGACAGTCAGTGAATGAAATTTTCTACTACATTTTTAAGAATAGTGGTGAATTAGGTCATCCTGCATAGGAGAGTATGTGCATGCTCTCACAATTAATGTGTTGCCGTAAATTAATAATTTACATGATGTGCTCACACAAGCTGTTGTGTTCATACAAGCCCAAGACTCTGCAATGTGTTGGAAATAATAGCCGGGAGGGAGGGTGTTGTTTATTTCCCAAACAGTAGACATACACACTGGTCAGTCATAGCCTGGTTGGCCGTGGGCCGCTCAAACACAGCGCACGACAGTGATACTACCTCACATGGACTCATAAACTGGCAATGTTAACTCCAGTGTCAAACAGATATAATCAATAAAACAAGCATCACTGTTTTTTTCTTTGCATTATAGTGTATTTCCTTAGGTTTAAAACGACAGAGCTGTAACTTTGTCTACAGTGTAAAATACACATACACAGATAGACAAAGAATCAAGATAGCATAACAAAGTGAAATAAACCTCAATAATGAGTCACTGAAATCAAAGTTTTAAAGTTATTGACATGATGAGATGTTATTCACATTAATTCTGCTTGAATACAAAGTAATATCACATGTGATGAATTTTAGGCCCTGCCCCTTCTACCTCTTTTGTCCCGATGGGTGGTGTAGGAATAAACATGATTGAAAATTAATATAAAGGGTGGGACAAAGAAATAAAATCTAATGACTGAGTTCAGGAAAGGGGAAAACCAGAGGGGAAGTCATGCAGCCACTTTTACACACCAACTTGCTCTTGCTCATGTTGTTGTATTCCTATTTTTCCTCTGCAGCATCCTCCCCTCCGTTCTCCTCATCCTGTCAGTTACAGGGGCAGTTTCATCTAAATGGGATTCACAAGTCTGGAGATGTGGTTCTGGGTGGACTGTTTCGAATCCACTTCTTTTCTGTAGTTCCTGACCTATCTTTTACCTCTGAGCCACAACAGCCTTCTTGTCATGGGTGAGTCTCTGTCAGGGAAACAACAAAAATTGAATGTATATTTAATAATCAAATATATTACAAAAGTTATGCATTTATTTTTCAAACTTTGGTTAAAATGTTAAAATGATTGTACATATTCATTCAGATTAAGGTACTGTCTGAACCTATAACTGTATAATGTTTATATAGTTTGCATAGCTATTGTATGTTATTGTCATAGGTTCCATAGTAAACTGTTAAATGTTTGTGTTAGTTTTGATGTTGTAGGATTTAAGCGTGTCCAGACCATGGCCTTTGCTATTGATGAGATCAACAGAAGCTCCAACCTGCTACCTAATGTGACTCTGGGATACAGTCTGTACGATAACTGTGCAAATGTTGGAATTGGATTCCGTGCAGCACTGTCATTAGCAAATGGTCAGGAGGAGAAAATTATATTAGATAAGAAATGTTTAGGAAACCATCCAGTCCTAGGGATTGTAGGTGAATCTTCCTCTACACGTTCTATTGCCATCTCCTCTGTGTTAGGTTTGTACAGAGTACCCATGGTAAGTTTTCTGCTTAACCATCTAATGATTCTTCTGATGATTCCTCTGTAATTAGACCGAATTACAAATTTTGTCTCAGTTGTACATGCCATGCAGTCAATCTTTAAATATCAAAGAGCTGGTAAAGTATTCAAATTATTTCAGGATGCACTCTGTGTCTTTCATAGGTCAGTTATTCTTCCACATGTTCCTGCCTGAGTGACCGCCAAAAGTATCCATCCTTCTACAGGACAATACCAAGTGATGATTTCCAGGTAAAAATCTCTGAGAAAAGAATAAGAAAAATAATGTCATGGTTCATTCAAAACATATGAACAGAATGTGAAGATAACTATGTGTAACAATATTTTTGTCCCAGAAAGTAAAACTTGAATGTAATTATTAAACATGGTTCACTGTGTAACATATTCATCAGATATTTCACTGCACGTATCTCTCTCCTATGTGTTCACTCAGGTGCGTGCTATGATTCAGATTCTAAAGCACTTTGGTTGGACGTGGGCAGGTCTGCTGATCAGTGATGATGATTATGGACTCTATGCTGCCAGGTCTTTACAGTCTGACCTGAGTCTGTCTGGTGACGGCTGTCTGGCTTACATAGAGATTCTGCCCTGGGGCAATAATCTAGTTGAACTAAGGAGGATTGTGGATGTGATGAAGAAATCCACAGCTCGTGTGGTCATAGTGTTTGCACATGAGAGTCACATGATTAACCTCATGAAAGAGGTTAGGATTCAAACACTATTCAGCTATAAACTGATATAATAACACAATAATTCAGTTATACATGGATAGAAAGAAATTTCACTTAATTAGCGTGGCAATATCAGTTTCTATATTTGTTAAAATTTGATTCACAGGTCATAAGGCAGAATGTAACAGGCCTACAGTGGATGGCCAGTGAAGCCTGGACAGCATCTGATGTGCTCCAGAGCCCTCACCTCATGCCGTACCTGGGTGGCACACTAGGCATTGCCATCCGTCGAGGAGAAATACCAGGACTCAGTGAATTCCTGTTACAAACACGTCCTGATCTACACCACAATAACAGCTATGAAAATAGCACGGTGAAATCTTTACCCTGCAATCAATTACTTGAAAGAATCATATTTTGATTTTACCCTGCAGGTCTAGTATTTACAAGAATATTGCAATGTATTGTTTTCTATTGTATCGTTTCAACCACATGTTTTTTGTTACTGTATTTCAGGTAAATCAGTTTTGGGAATTCACATTTCAGTGTAGATTTGCACCACCTCCAGCTGGTTGGGTGGAAGGTGGGGGAGCACTGTGCACTGGACAGGAAGATCTAGAGTTTATGGAGACTGAACTTTTGGACATTTCAAACCTCAGAGCAGAGTATAATGTGTACAAGGCTGTTTATGCTCTGGCCTATGCTCTTCATGATATGCTGCAGTGCAAACCTGGGAGAGGTCCTTTCAGTGGAAACAGCTGTGGAAATTTGAAAGGGCTGGAGCCGTGGCAGGTGTGGGATCAAGTTACATCTCACCTTTTGACTGAATCTTGTGCTATAACATAAAAACGACTGAATACAATGTTTTGACAGTTTTAAAATGCTTATTATTCTATTGTTAGTGATAAGGCAGAGAGTGACGAATTTAAGTATTGTTTTTTTCTACGCCCTTTGATTTACTTCTGTTTCTTATTTGTGTGTTGACAGCTTCTGCATTACTTGAACAAGGTCAACTTCACCACATCATTCGGTGATCAAGTGTCATTTGATGAGAATGGTGATGCCTTACCAATATATGATATCATAAATTGGCTGTGGCTCCCTGATGGAAGAACTATAGTTCAGAATGTGGGTGAGGTTAAAAAGTCAGCCTTCAAAGGTGAAGAAATTACAATTGATGAAGACAAAATCTTCTGGAATTTCAAACCCAGAAAGGTCTGGCTGTTTACCCTATTTTGACCAATATTCAACTTATTTTAGCAGTGTTGCACAGTGTAAAATATCTAATACCTTCTCTCCCAATAGCCACCCCGATCAGTTTGTAGCGAGAGCTGTCCTCCAGGTACTCGCATGGTGAGAAAGAAGGGACAACCTGAGTGCTGTTTTGACTGCATCCCTTGTTCTGAGGGAGACATCAGTAATGACACTAGTGAGTGTTCATAGTTAAATAATTATCTTCTTCCTTTTTTCTTTGGGTGTATTACATCCCATATATATCTTACTAACTTCTCTTTTTTTTTGTCAGACTCCATGGAGTGCTTCAGTTGTCCAGGGGACTTCTGGTCCAGCCCCCAGCGTGACCACTGTGTTCTCAAGAAAACAGAGTTCCTCTCCTACCATGAACCTCTGGGTATCTGCTTGACAGTCACCTCATTACTGGGCACATTTATCTGTGCTATTGTTCTAGGGATATTTATCTACCATCGCAGCACACCTATAGTACGCGCCAACAATTCTGAACTTAGTTTCCAGCTGTTGTTGTCTCTTAAGCTATGTTTCTTGTGTTCCCTGCTGTTCATCGGACGTCCCAGATTATGGACATGCCAACTGAGACATGCAGCATTTGGAATCAGCTTTGTTCTTTCTGTCTCATGCATCCTTGTCAAAACCATGGTAGTTCTGGCTGTGTTCAAGGCCTCAAAGCCAGGAGGTGAAAGTAGTCTTAAGTGGTTTGGTGCTGCACAGCAGAGAGGAACAGTTCTGGTTCTTACTTTTATTCAAGCTGCTATCTGCACTGCCTGGCTTGTTTCTTCCTCACCAACTCCTCATAAAAACACACAATACCACAAAGACAAGATTGTTTATGAGTGTGCAGTTGGGTCCACAATTGGTTTTGCAGTTTTACTGGGTTACATTGGTCTACTGGCCACCCTGAGTTTTGTAATTGCATTTCTTTCGAGAAATCTTCCAGATAGTTTCAATGAGGCCAAACTCATCACATTCAGCATGCTGATCTTCTGTGCTGTGTGGGTGGCCTTTGTCCCTGCTTACATCAGCTCACCAGGCAAATATGCAGATGCAGTGGAGGTATTTGCCATACTGGCCTCCAGTTTTGGCCTCTTGGCAGCACTGTTTGGACCCAAATGTTACATAATCCTTCTGAGACCAGAAAGGAACACAAAGAAAGCTATCATGGGTCGAGGAATCACCAACTCGTGAAATGAGCATGCCAGAATTTTCTAATTCACAATGACATGGCAGATAAAATTATATTGTTTTGATAGTTTAACACTTTTTATTTTGCATCTAGTTGTAATCACTTGACTAAACTATAAGCAATAAAGTAAAGGTATTAAAATTACTTCAATCATCATCACATATTTTCTCCAGTTTTCATGAGAAAATGATGAATGAATCTGTGATTTATGTTATTTAGATGAAATTCTTTTTCGGCCCTAAACCTGTCATTTTATCAGATAACACAGTACTACATCATTATTAAGGATATCAATTTCACCAATATATACACTGATATTTTCATACTGAAGTAAATTTCACAGTAGGGAGAGAGAAAAAGATGAAACAATCAAATTCATTCATTCATTTTCCATCCGTTTATCCGAGGTCAGGTCGCGATAATGATAGGCTTAATAAGAAACTCCACATGTCCGTCCCAGCAGCACATTCCAGCTCTTCCTGGAGGATCCTGAGGTGTTCCCTGGCCAGGTGGGATATACAATCCCTTTAGCAAGTTCTGGGTTAACTGGGATCTCCTCCCAGCTGACCGCGCCCAGTAAACTTCCAAAGGGATGTGGCCAGGAGGCATCCAAACCAGACACCCAAACCATCTAAGCTGGCCCCTTTCAGTGTGAGGTTCTACTCCAAGTTGGATGTCTGAGCTACTCGCCCTAACTCTAAGGCTGAGCCCAGCCAGTCTTTGGAGAAACCTCAGTTCAGGTTGGAATAAAGGTTGGAATAAAGACTGGTAAATTGAAATCCTTATCTTGCAGCTCAGCTCCTTTTTTGCCACCACAGTTCAATACAGCGTCCGCATTACCGCAGGCGCTGCACCAAACCTCTCGCTCCATTATACCATCACTCAAGAACAGCACCCTGAGATGCTTGAAATCCTTTGCTTGGGGCAGGAACTCACCCCCAACCTGGAGAAAACACTCCACCGCTTTCTGGCAGAGCACCATGGCCTCAGACTTGGAGGTGCTGACTCTCATCCCAATCACTTGGCTGCAAACCGCCTCAGTGTGTGCTGGAGGTCACGGTCTGATGGAGTCAACAGAATCACATCATCTGCAAAAGCAGGGACGTGATTCTGAGGTTTCCGTAATGGTCACCCTCAGGACCAGGGACAATGGACAGCCCTAAAGGAGTCCAACACCTTCGGGAAATGTGCTTCACTCTGTGCCGAGAATATGGACACAGCTATCACTTTGGTTATACTCGGACTGGATGGCTCATAACAATAGCCCTAGTACTCCATACTCCCTCACACAGTTAGTAGTGTGATAACCCGATAGTTGGAGAACACACTCCAGTCCCCCTTTTTAAAAATGGGTACCAACACCCTGGTCTGCCACTCCACAGGTACTGTCCCAGATCTCCATGCGACATTAAACAATATCCAGAATGTTCAGCATCTTAGTTCGAATCTCATACACCCCCCGCACCTTGCCTCTGGGGAGCTTCAGATTTCATGTCCCCAACCTTCCCTAGGATGCATGACAAGCTCTTCCAAAGGTAGGAGTTGGAAGATCGCAAGGACAGGGGCCTCCGACAGGCATTCCTAGTTCACCCTCACTATGCGTTTGGGTTTACCAAATCTGATCAGTAGCTCCCCAACTATCTCATCCAACTCACCATCAGGTGGTGATCAGGTAACAGCTCTACACCTCTCATCATCCAAGTGTCTGAGACATATGGCTGCAGATCTGATGATATGACCACAAAGTCAATCATAGCCCTATGGCCTAAGGTGTTCTTGTAGCAAGTACACTTATGAGCCTCCTTATGCACGGTGCTTGGTGTTTGTTTTGGTCAGTCCCCGACTAGCACTGAAGTCCAACAACAAAACACCACTTTGGTTTAGATCAGGCAGTCCACTCCTCCCAATCATTTCCACCAGGTTCTCCAAGAATGCTGGATACCACAAACTGCTGTATCGGTGCATTTGCACAGACAACAGTCAGAACTTCCCCTTCAGGTGTCATTTGATGAGATTGGTGATGCCTTACCAATATATGAGATTTTTCTCTCCCTATAGCCACCCCAATCAGTTTGTAGTGAGAGCTGTCCTCCTGGCACTCGCATGGTGAGAATGAAAGAACAACCTGAGTGCTGTTTTGACAGCATTTCTTGTTTCTTGTTCAAATTCACAATTACATGGCTAACTGTTAACTGTCCAGCTGTAATCACTTGGCTAAACTGGAGACAATAAAGAAATGTTATTAAATTCACTTTAATTATTATTACATATTTTCCCATTTTTTAGCTGACAGTTTTTGTTGTTTGAAAGTTAAACATTTTTAAATACGTCAGTGGATTGCATCACGAGATTACCATTTTCATCGCTCCTGTCATTGAACCTGTCATTGTATCAGAGTACACACAGTAGACAACTTCAGTATTTGGAATATCAACTTTACCAATATTTATATTCCATTTCATATTACACCATGGGGCCTGGCTGGGCTCAGGAGAAACAAGGTGGACCTCCTCCCTGTGGACCCACCACCTGTAGGAGAAGGCACTGCAGTTGGGTGCAATGTGAGCTGGGCAGCAGGAAAAGGCGAGGACCTGGTTCACTATGTTGGTGGGGAAGGAAACCAAGCTGTGGAGTGGCAGGCTGAAGTGGTGGTACCCATCCATAAAAAGGGGAACGGATGGTGTGCTCCAACTATTGGGGTACCACACAGCTCAGCCTCTCGGGGGAGGTTTGCTCCCTGATACTGGACACAATACAAATTTGTATTATGTATTTACCTATAGTCACCCAACTGAACAAGAAGCAACTGATCAGTGTTTTCATTAAAAAATCACTTGCAATATTACATCATTATTCCTGTTTGCAAACTGATCATTAATTTTTACATTCCGTGGAACATGAAGCAAAAACACTTTGAATATTTTGGAAAATGTATGTGAATGTAATGTCATCATTCAGCTTTCAGCCCTCACTGCTAACACTGATCTTCTATTAACCTGCTGTTGCAAGGTATATACTGGCCTACATCCATTTTTAGGGATATTAAATTCGCTAGAAATAGGCCGATATAACATATATTCAGATATAATCAATGAAACAAACATCGCAGTCACCAACTTTTGTTGTATGTGTCTACCATCTAGAGGTCATTTTACTTAATTTTGCTGAGTGACAGTGAATGTTTACTTTGCATTATAGTGTATTTCCTTAGGTTTAAAACGACAGAGCTGTAACTTTGTCTACAGTGTGAAATACACATACACAGATAGATAAAGACTCAAGATAGCATAACAAAGTGAAACAAACCTCAATAATGAGTCACTCAAATCAAAATTTTAACTGTTGAACAAAAGATGTTATTCACATTAATTCTGCTTGAATACAAAATAATATCACGTGTGATGAATTTTAGGTCCAGCCCCTTCTACCTCTTTTGTCCTGATGGGTGGTTTATAGGAATAAAGATGATTGAAAATTAATAAAAAGGGTGGGACAAAGAAATAACATATAGTGACTGATTCAGGAAAGGGGAAAACCAGAGGGGAAGTCATGCAGCCACTTTTACACACCAACTTGCTCTTGCTCATGTTGTTGTATTCCTATTTTTCCTCTGCAGCATCCTCCCCTCCGTTCTCCTCATCCTGTCAGTTACAGGGGCAGTTTCATCTAAATGGGATTCACAAGTCTGGAGATGTGGTTCTGGGTGGACTATTTCGAGTCCACTTCTTTTCTGTAGTTCCTGACCTATCTTTTACCTCTGAGCCACAACAGCCTTCTTGTCATGGGTGAGTGTGTCAGGGAAACAACAAAAATTTAATGTATATTTAATAATCAAATATATTACAAAAGTTATGCATTTATTTATCAAACTTTGGTTAAAATATTAAAATGATTGTACATATTCATTCAGATTCAGATACTGTCTGAACCTATAACTGTATAATGTTTATATAGTTTGCATAGCTATTGTATGTTATTGTCATAGGTTCCATAGTAAACTGTTAAATGTTTGTGTTAGTTTTGATGTTGTAGGATTTAGACGTGTCCAGACCATGGCCTTTGCTATTGATGAGATCAACAGAAACTCCAACCTGCTACCTAATGTGACTCTGGGATACAGTCTGTACGATAACTGTGCAAATGTTGGAATTGGATTCCGTGCAGCACTGTCATTAGCAAATGGTCAGGAGGAGACAATTATATTAGATAAGAAATGTTTAGGAAACCATCCAGTCCTAGGGATTGTAGGTGAATCTTCCTCTACACGTTCTATTGCCATCTCCTCCGTGTTAGGTTTGTACAGAGTACCCATGGTAAGTTTTCTGCTTAACCATCTAATGATTCCTCTGATGATTCCTCTGTAATTAGACCGAATTACAAATTTTGTCTCAGTTGTACATGCCATGCAGTCAATCTTTAAATATCAAAGAGCTGATAAAGTATTCAAATTATTTCAGGATGCACTCTGTGTCTTTCATAGGTGAGTTATTATTCCACATGCTCCTGTCTGAGTGACCGCCAAAAGTATCCATCCTTCTACAGGACAATACCAAGTGATGATTTCCAGGTAAAAAGCCTAAGAACAGAATGTAATGTTTCAATCAAAACATATGAACAGAATATGAAGATATTTATGTGTAAAAATATTTTTGTATTTGTCTTCAGTATTTTTTTGGAATCAGTGTCATGGCATTGTCACAGAAAGCAAAACTTGAATGTTATAATTAAACATGGTTCACTGTGTATCATATTCATCAGATATTTCACAGTGCACTTTTTCCTCTGTGTTCTCTCAGGTGCGTGCTATGATTCAGATTCTAAAGCACTTTGGTTGGACTTGGGCAGGTCTGCTGATCAGTGATGATGATTATGGACTCTATGCTGCCAGATCCTTACAGTCTGACCTTAGTCTGTCTGGTGACGGCTGTCTGGCTTACATAGAGATTCTGCCCTGGGGCAATAATCTAGTTGAACTAAGGAGGATTGTTGATGTGATGAAGAAATCCACAGCTCGTGTGGTCATAGTGTTTGCACATGAGAGTCATATGATTAACCTCATGAAAGAGGTTAGGATTCAAACACTATTCAGCTATAAATTGATATAATAACGCACTAATTCAGTTAGAATGAGACTTAATTTTATTGGCATGACAATATCAGTTTCTATATTCGTTAAAATTTGATTCACAGGTCATAAGACAGAATGTAACAGGCCTACAGTGGATGGCCAGTGAAGCCTGGACAGCATCTGATGTGCTTCAGAGCCCTCACCTCATGCCGTACCTGGGTGGCACACTGGGCATTGCCATCCGTCGAGGAGAAATACCAGGGTTCAGGGAATTCCTGTTGCAAACACGTCCTGATCTACACCACAATAACAGCTATGAAAATAGCACGGTGAAGTCTTTACCCTGCTATCAATTACTTGAAAGAATCATATTTTGTTTTTACCCTGCAGGTCTCTATTTATAAGAATATTTTAATGTATTGTTTTGTATTGTATTGTTTCAACCACATATTTTTTAAATCATATATTTCAGGTAAATCAGTTTTGGGAATTCACATTTCAGTGTAGATTTGCACCACCTCCAGCAGGTTGGGTGGAAGGTGGGGGAACCCTGTGCACTGGACAGGAAAATCTAGAGTTTGTGGAGACTGAACTTTTGGACATTACGAATCTCAGAGGAGAGTATAATGTGTACAAGGCTGTTTATGCTCTGGCCTATGCTCTTCATGATATGCTGCAGTGCAAACCTGGGAGAGGTCCTTTCAGTGGAAACAGCTGTGGAAATTTGAAAGGGCTAGAGCCGTGGCAGGTGTGGGATCAAGTTACACGTCACCTTTTGACTGAATCTTGTGCTATGATATAAAAACGACTGAATACAACGTTCTGAAAGTTATAAAATGCTTAATTTTCTGTTGTTAGTGGTTTGACTTCACTTTAAACCAAATAATTTGATCACTACTTGCAGTATGTTACAGGCAGAGAGTGCCGGATTTGAGTATTGTTTTCTTTCTTGACAGCTTCTGTATTACTTGAACAAGGTCAACTTCACCACAACATTTGGTGATCAAGTGTCATTTGATGAGAATGGTGATGCCTTACCAATATATGATATCCTGAACTGGTTGTGGCTCCCTGATGGAAGAACTATAGTTCAGAATGTGGGTGATGTTAAAAAGTCAGCCTTCAGAGGTGAAGAAATTACAATTGATGAAGACAGAATCTTCTGGAATTTCAAACCCAAAAAGGTCTGATTATTTCACCCTATATTGACCAATATTTAAGTTATTTTAGCAGTGTTGCATGGTGTAAAATATCCAATACCTACTCTCCCTATAGCCACCCCGATCAGTTTGTAGCGAGAGCTGTCCTCCAGGTACTCGCATGGTGAGAAAGAAGGGACAACCTGAGTGCTGTTTTGACTGCATCCCTTGTTCTGAGGGAGAGATCAGTAATGAGACCAGTGAGTGTTCACAGTTAAATAATTATCTTTTTTCTTTTTACTTTGGGTATATTACATCCCATATATATCTTACTAACTTGTCCTTTTTGCCAGACTCCATGGAGTGCATAATTTGTCCAGAGGACTTCTGGTCCAGCCCCCAGCGTGACCACTGTGTTCTCAAGAAAACCGAGTTCCTCTCCTACCATGAACCTCTGGGTATCTGCTTGACTGTCACCTCATTACTAGGCACATTTATGTGTGCTATTGTTCTAGGGATATTTATCTATCATCGCAGAACACCCATAGTACGTGCCAACAATTCTGAACTTAGTTTTCAGTTGTTGCTGTCTCTTAAGCTATGTTTTTTATGTTCACTTCTATTCATCGGACGTCCCAGATTGTGGACATGCCAACTGAGACATGCAGCATTTGGAATCAGCTTTGTTCTTTGTGTCTCTTGCATCCTTGTCAAAACCATGGTAGTTCTGGCTGTTTTCAAGGCCTCAAAGCCAGGAGGTGAAAGTAGTCTCAAGTGGTTTGGTGCTGCACAGCAGAGAGGAACAGTTCTGGTTCTTACTTTTATTCAAGCTGCTATCTGCACTGCCTGGCTTGTTTCTTCCTCACCAACTCCTCATAAAAACACACAATACCACAAGGACAAGATTGTTTATGAGTGTGTAGTTGGGTCCACAATTGGTTTTGCAGTTTTATTGGGTTACATTGGTTTATTGGCCACCCTAAGTTTTATAATTGCATTTCTTTCGAGAAATCTTCCAGATAGTTTCAATGAGGCCAAACTCATCACATTCAGCATGCTGATCTTCTGTGCTGTGTGGGTGGCCTTTGTCCCTGCTTACATCAGCTCACCAGGCAAATATGCAGATGCAGTGGAGGTATTTGCCATCCTGGCCTCAAGTTTTGGCCTCTTGGCAGCACTGTTTGGACCCAAATGTTACATAATTCTGCTGAGACCAGAAAGGAACACAAAGAAAGCTATTATGGGCCGAGGAGTCACCAGCTCATGAAATGAGCAACTTTTTCAAATTCGCTATTTTATGGCAGACAATATTATATTGTTTTGATAGTTTAACACTTTTTTATTTTGCATTCAGCTGTAATCAGTTGACTAAACTATAAGCAATAAAGTAAAGGTATTAAAATTACTTCAATCATCATCACATATTTTCTCCAGTTTTCATCAGAAAATGTTGAATGAATCTGTGATTTATGTTGGTGATCACAGTGTCAGCCCTAAATCTGTCACTGTATCATTTTCTCCAATATTTATATTTATATTTCATGTGATACCTTTTCACAATATACATTCTGTATTTTACATTTGGAACAATATAATGTTTGATCAGAATGCATTTTCTCATGTTGAAAACTTCAGAGCTCTTCTGAAGTAAATATGAATTTCACAGTTGGAGGAGTCCATGTAGATGTTTTACGAAAAGATGAAAAAGTCAAATTCATTCATTCATTTTCCATCTGTTTATCCGAGGTCGGGTTGCGATGGCAATAGGCTTAGTAAGACACTCCAGACGTCCGTCTCAGCAACACATTCCAGCTCTTCCTGAAGGATCCCGAGGCGTTCCCTGGCTAGGTGCGATATACTGTACAATCCCTTCAGCAAGTTCTGGGTCTACTGGGGTCTCCTCCCGGCTGACTGTGCCCAGTAAACTTCCAAAGGGACGTGGCCAGGAGACATCCGAACCAGACGCCCAAACCATCTCAACTGCTTCACTTTGTGCCGAGAATATGGACACAGCTATCGCTTTGGTTATACTAGGACTGGATGGCTTGTAACATTGGTCCTAGTACTCCACACTTCCTTACACAATTAGTAGTGTGATACCCCGATAGTTGGAGCACACCCTCCAGTCCCCCCTTTTAAAAATGGGAACCAACACCCTGGTCTGCCACTCCACAGGTACTGTCCCAGATCTCCATGCAACATTGAACAACATCCAGAGTGTTCAGCATCTCAGTTCGAATCTCATCCACCCCTTGCACCTTGCCTCTGGGGAGCTTCTTAACTATCTGAGCAACCTCTGCAAAGGATATGGACAAGATTTTTTCCGAGTCCTCAGACTCTGCCACATTCTTCAAGGGCATGGTGGTAGGGTTCAGGAGATCCTGAAAGTGCTCTTTCCACAGCCCAACAACATCCCCAGTCCGGCTCAGCAGTTCTCCTCCCAGATTGATCACAGTCTGGGCCAAGCCCTGCTTCCCCTTCCTGAGCTGCTGTACGCTTTGCCAGAACCTCTTCGAGGCCAACCAAAAGTCCTTCTCTATAGCCTCTCCAAACTCCTCCCACACCCAAGTTTTGCTTCTGAAACTGCAGAAGCTGCAGCCCGTCTAGCCTCTCCATATCCACAAGTCCATGCAAATCCCCTAGGTCGACCACGCCCTAGAGGCCTCCTTCTCAGCTTGACAGCTTCCCTCACCAGTGGTGTCCACCGACCGCCACTTTAGGAAATGACAACCTTCTGGCCACTGCTCCCACTAACCACTTCTGCAATGGAAGATTTGAACAAAGTCAATCATAGCAGTATGAACTAAGGTGTACTGGTAACAAGTACACTTATGAGCCACCTTTTGTGGTGCTTGGTGTTTGTTATGGACAATCCCTGACTAGCACTGAAGTTCAGCAACAAAACACCACTCTGGTCCACCAGAGTCTCCAAGAATGCAGAATACTGCAAACTGCTGTTTGGTGCATTTGCACAGACAACAGTCAGAGCTTCCTCCCAGTGATTTGCAGTCGCATGGAGATGACCCTCTTGTTAATTGGTTATGTGTGGAGGTGAGCCCAACTATAACCAGTTAGTTTTCTACCTCCCACACCACCTCAGACTGAGTCAGGCCAGGCCCCATGAAGAAAAACGTGGTGACCAGACGCTGGCTCCAGGAGGGGACCCCAGATTCCTATTCCTATTCTGGGAAAGGTGCTGCAGTGCCCCCCCCCCCCCAAAAAAAAAAAAAACACTCAAATTTAGTCAACACATGAAAAAAAAAAAAAAAAAAAAAAAAAACATCCGAGAGAATAAAGGTAACGTAACAAACTGAAATAGACCTAAATAATATGTCACGCAAATCAAACTTTCAAAGTTATTAACATGGTGATTTACATACTAAATACTGAATACTGAATAATATCACAGAAGCACTTTAGGCCCTGCCCCCTGTACTCTGTTTCTCCCCGATGGGTGGTGTACAGGAATAAACAACACTGAAAATGAATAAAAAGGAGCCACAAAGCAATAAAATATAATGATTGAGCTCAGCAAAGGTGTAAAGCTGGGGGAAGTCATGCAGCCATTTTTACACACCAGCTTGCTCTTGCTTATGTTGTTGTATTCCTACATTTCTTCTGCAGCATCTTCCTCTCCATTCTCCTCGTCTTGTCAGTTACAGGGGCAGTTTCATCTAAATGGGATGCACAAGTCTGGAGATGTTGTTCTGGGTGGACTGTTTCAAATCCACTTCTTTTCGATGTTTCCTGACCTGTCTTTTACCTCTGAGCCACAGCAGCCTTTTTGTCAAGGGTGAGTCTATTGAGGAAACAACAAAAATGAGAAACTGGTTAAATTTTAATGGCATTTGTTACATGTATGTTTAATAATCAAATGTATTACAAAAGTTATTCATTTTCAGGATTTATTTTTCAAAATTTGGTTAACATTTTCTCTTTGAAAATGTTAAAATGATTCTCCCTATTCATCTCTCCGAGCATTGTGTGCTGTTTATATACTTTTCACAGTTATTGTATGTTGTTGTCATATATTCTATTATAAATTGTTCAACTTTTGTGTTAGTTTTGATGTTGTAGGATTTAGACGTGTCCAGACCATGGCCTTTGCTATTGATGAGATCAACAGAAACTCCAACCTGCTACCTAATGTGTCTCTGGGATACAGTCTGTACGATAACTGTGCCAGTGTTGGAATTGGATTCCGTGCAGCACTGTCATTAGCAAATGGTCAAGAGAAGCAAATTATATTAGATGAGAAATGTGTAGGAAACCCTCCAGTCATAGGGATTGTAGGTGAATCTTCCTCCACACGTTCTATTGCCATCTCCTCTGTGTTTGGTTTGTACAGAGTACCTATGGTAAGTTTTCTGCGGAGTCATATAGTGATTCCTCTAAATCAATTAGATCAAATTATAAATGTTTTCTCAGTAGTACATAATGCAGTCAATCTTTAAATATCAAAGAGCTGGTAAAGTATTCAAATAATTTCAGGATGGGCTCTGTGTCTGTCATAGGTGAGTTATTATGCTACATGTTCCTGCCTGAGTGACCGCCAAAAGTATCCATCCTTCTACAGGACAATCCCAAGTGATGTTTTTCAGGTAAAAATCTTATAAAAAATGTTCAACGAAAACATATTAATAGATATAAAAAACAAAAATATATTTTGTCTGACTAACTAGATTTTTTTTTTTTGGAATTAATATCATGGTATTGTCTCAGAAACTAAAACTGGAATGTTATTATTAAACATGATTCACTGTGTAACATATTCATCAGATATTTCACTGTGCACTTTTTCCTCTGTGTTCTCTCAGGTGCGTGCTATGATTCAGATTCTAAAGCACTTTGGTTGGACTTGGGCAGGTCTGCTGATCAGCGACGATGATTATGGACTATATGCTGCCAGATCTTTCCAGTCTGACCTTAGTCTGTCTGGTGACGGCTGTCTGGCTTACATAGAGATTCTGCCCTGGGGCAATAATCTAATTGAACTAAGGAGGATTGTTGATGTGATGAAGAAATCCACAGCTCGTGTGGTCATAGTGTTTGCACATGAGAGTCATATGATTAACCTCATGAAAGAGGTTAGGATTCAAACACCATTCAGCTATAAATTGATATAATAACACACTAATTCAGTTAGAATGAGACTTCACTTTAGTAGCATGACAATATCAGTTTCTATATTTGTTAATATTTGATTCACAGGTCATAAGACAGAATGTAACAGGCCTACAGTGGATGGCCAGTGAAGCCTGGACAGCAGCTGATGTGCTCCAGAGCCCTAACCACATGCCGTACCTGGGTGGCACACTGGGCATTGCCGTCCGTCGAGGAGAAATACCAGGGTTCAGGGACTTCCTGTTGCAAACACGTCCTGATCTACACCACAACAACAGCTATGAAAATAGCACGGTGAAATCTTTGCCCTGCTATCAATTACTTGAAAGAATCATATATTTTTTTTATCCTGCATGTCTAGTGTTTACAAGAATATTGTAATGTATTGTTTTGTATTGTATTGTTTCAACCACATATTTTTTTAATCATATATTTCAGGTAAATCAGTTTTGGGAATTCACATTTCAGTGTAGATTTGCACCACCTCCAGCAGGTTGGGTGGAAGGTGGGGGAGCACTGTGTACAGGACAGGAAGATCTAGAGGTTGTAGAGAGCGAACTCCTGGATATTTCAAACCTCAGAGGAGAGTATAATGTGTACAAGGCTGTTTATGCTCTGGCCTACGCTCTTGATGATATGCTGCAGTGTCAACCTGGGAGAGGTCCTTTCAGTGGAAACAGCTGTGGCAGTTTACATGCACTGGAGCCATGGCAGGTGTGATGTCATGTTACACCTCACCTGTTTCTCCCCTGTTTTTCCTACCTTATTGTCTTATTTATATGTCGACAGCTTCTGTATTACTTGAACAAGGTCAACTTCACCACATCATTCGGTGATCAAGTGTCATTTGATGAGAATGGTGATGCCTTACCAATATATGATATCCTGAACTGGCTGTGGCTCCCTGATGGAAGAACTATAGTTCAGAATGTGGGTGAGGTTAAAAGGTCAGCCTTCAAAGGTGAAGAAATTACAGTTGATGAAGAAAAAATCTTCTGGAATTTTGAAAACAAACAGGTTATATCTGGCCATTTTACCATATTTTGAATCATGTGTAAGTTATTTTAGCAGTGTTGCGTGATGTAAAATACCTAATACTTTCTTTCTCCCTATAGCCTCCCCGATCAGTTTGTAGTGAGAGCTGTCCTCCAGGTACACGCATGGTGAGAATGAAAGGACAACCCGAGTGCTGTTTTGACTGCATCGCTTGTTCTGAGGGAGAGATCAGTAATGAGACCAGTGAGTGTTCATTGTTTAATTTTTTTTCTTTCTTTTTACTTTAACTGTATTACATCCCATATGTATCTTACTATCTTCTCCTTGTTTATAAGACTCCATGGAGTGCGTCAGTTGTCCAGAGGACTTCTGGTCCAGCCCCCAGCGTGACCAATGTGTTCCTAAGAATACAGAGTTCCTCTCCTACCATGAACCTCTGGGTATCTGCTTGACAGTCACCTCATTACTGGGCACATTTATCTGTGCTATTGTTCTAGGGATATTTATCTATCATCGCAGAACACCCATAGTACGTGCCAACAATTCTGAACTCAGTTTCCAGCTGTTGTTGTCACTTAAGCTATGTTTCTTGTGTTCCCTGCTGTTCATTGGACGTCCCAGAGTGTGGACATGTCAGCTG
This sequence comes from Chelon labrosus, assembly GCF_963514085.1. Taxonomy (NCBI): domain Eukaryota; kingdom Metazoa; phylum Chordata; class Actinopteri; order Mugiliformes; family Mugilidae; genus Chelon; species Chelon labrosus. Next base: position 19,630,736 of record NC_140346.1, read on the forward strand.
AGACATGCAGCATTTGGAATCAGCTTTGTTCTTTGTGTTTCATGCATCTTGGTCAAAACCATGGTAGTTCTGGCTGTGTTCAAGGCCACAAAGCCAGGAGGTGAAAGCAGTCTAAAGTGGTTTGGTGCTGTGCAGCAGAGAGGAACAGTTCTGGTTCTTACTTTTATTCAAGCTGCAGTTTGTACAGCCTGGCTTGTATCTTCCTCACCAGCTCCCTATAAAAACACACAATACCACAAGGACAAGATAGTTTATGAGTGCGTAGTTGGGTCCACTGTTGGTTTTTCTGTTTTATTGGGTTACATTGGTCTACTGGCCACTCTAAGTTTTGTAATTGCATTTCTTTCAAGAAATCTTCCAGATAGTTTCAATGAGGCCAAACTCATCACATTCAGCATGCTGATCTTCTGTGCTGTGTGGGTGGCCTTCGTCCCTGCTTACATCAGCTCTCCAGGCAAATATGCAGATGCAGTGGAGGTATTTGCCATCCTGGCCTCCAGTTTTGGTCTCTTGGTATCGCTATTTGGACCCAAATGTTACATAATCCTGCTGAGACCAGACAGGAACACAAAGAAAGCTATCATGGGTCGAGGTGTCACCAACTCATGAAATGAGCACTCCTCATTTTTCAAATTCACAAGACAGACAAATCTTTGTTGTTATGGTAGTTCAACACTTTTTAGTTTGTATTCAGCTGTAATCACTTGACAAAACTTGAGGCAATAAAGAAATGTTTTTGAATTATTTCATTATTACATTGTTTTCCAGTTATCAACTGATTGTTTTAGTCTTTCAAAGACAATAAATGCTAAATATGTGAGTGAATTAAGAGAGTATATTCATTACACTTTGCAGAGTATTCACATGCACATGCACATGCAACAATTAATGCACTGAGGTAAACACGGTAATTTATTTTTAAATAAATGCATCACTGACACTCGGAACATTAAATCTATAACACAATCAGAACATTATCTGCTAAGTTATGAGTATGAAGCAGAACAAAAGATGTGTCAATCAAAGAAGCAGTGCCCTCTGTGTATTGTCAGTGTATGCTTCTCCAGGATAATTGTCATTCTCCCTAAATTTGTTAATATATGATTGTCAATAAATTTGTATGTTTCTCACACACACAATCTCTGGATTATGTTCAATGGAAACTGTCTGACCGTTCTTAAACATAAATATGCTTACAAATGTAGCCTCTAATGTTATAAACGACATAAGCTGGAACAGGAAAATATCTATTTTACCAAAAGACAAGTGTAATGTAGATGTTTTACTAGAAGATATAAAATTTAAGTTTTTCAAAGACTAAATTAAAACAATAAAACGAGGATCCTGAGGCGTTCCCTGGCCAGGTGGGATATACAATCCCTTCAGCAAGTTCTGGGTCTACTGGGGTCTCCTCCCGGCTGACTGTGCCCAGTAAACTTCCAAATGGACGTAGCCAGGAGGCATCCGAATGAGACGCCCAAACCATCTCAGCTGCTTCACTGTGTGCCGAGAATATGGACACAGCTATAGCTTTGGTTATACTAGGACTGGATGGCTCGTAACAATGGCCCCAGTACTCTATACTCCCTTACACAATTAGTAGTGTGATACCCCGATAGTTGGAGCACACCCTCCAGTGCCCCCTTTTAAAAATGGGTACCAACACCCTGGTCTGCCACTCCACAGGTACTGTCCCAGATGTCCATGCAACATTGAACAACATCCTGAGTGTTCAGCATCTCAGTCCGAATCTCATCCACCCCTTGCACCTTGCCTCTGGGGAGCTTCTTAACTACCTCAGCAACCTCTGCAAAGGATATGGACAAGATTTTTTCCGAGTCCTCAGACTCTGCCACATTCTTCAAGGGCATGGTGGTAGGGTTCAGGAGATCCTGAAAGTGCTCTTTCCACAGCCCAACAACATCCCCAGTCCTGCTCAGCAGTTCTCCTCCCAGATTGATCACAGTCTGGGCCAAGCCCTGCTTCCCCTTCCTGAGCTGCTGTACGCTTTGCCAGAACATCTTCGAGGCCAACCAAAAGTCCTTCTCTATAGCCTCTCCAAACTCCTCCCACACCCAAGTTTTGCTTCTGAAACTGCAGAAGCTGCAGCCCGTCTAGCCTCTCCATATCCACAAGTCCATGCAAATCCCTTAGGTCGACCACGCCCTAGAGGCCTCCTTCTCAGCTTGACAGCTTCCCTCACCAGTGGTGTCCACCGACCGCCACTTTAGGAAATGACAACCTTCTGGCCACTGCTCCCACTAACCACTTCTGCAATGGAAGATTTGAACAAAGTCAATCATAGCAGTATGGACTAAGGTGTACTGGTAACAAGTACACTTATGAGCCACCTTTTGTGGTGCTTGGTGTTTGTTATGGACAATCCCTGACTAGCACTGAAGTTCAGCAACAAAACACCACTCTGGTCCACCAGAGTCTCCAAGAATGCAGAATACTGCAAACTGCTGTTCGGTGCATTTGCACAGACAACAGTCAGAGCTTCCTCCCAGTGATTTGCAGTCGCATGGAGATGACCCTCTTGTTAATTGGTTATGTGTGGAGGTGAGCCCAACTATAACCAGTTAGTTTTCTACCTCCCACACCACCTCAGACTGAGTCAGGCCAGGCCCCATGAAGAAAAACGTGGTGACCAGACGCTGGCTCCAGGAGGGGACCCCAGATTCCTATTCCTATTCTGGGAAAGGTGCTGCAGTGCCCCCCCCCCCCCAAAAAAAAAAAAAACACTCAAATTTAGTCAACACATGAAAAAAAAAAAAAAAAAAAAAAACATCCGAGAGAATAAAGGTAACGTAACAAACTGAAATAGACCTAAATAATATGTCACGCAAATCAAACTTTCAAAGTTATTAACATGGTGATTTACATACTAAATACTGAATACTGAATAATATCACAGAAGCACTGTACTCTGTTTCTCCCCGATGGGTGGTGTACAGGAATAAACAACACTGAAAATGAATAAAAAGGAGCCACAAAGCAATAAAATATAATGATTGAGCTCAGCAAAGGTGTAAAGCTGGGGGAAGTCATGCAGCCATTTTTACACACCAGCTTGCTCTTGCTTATGTTGTTGTATTCCTACATTTCTTCTGCAGCATCTTCCTCTCCATTCTCCTCGTCTTGTCAGTTACAGGGGCAGTTTCATCTAAATGGGATGCACAAGTCTGGAGATGTTGTTCTGGGTGGACTGTTTCAAATCCACTTCTTTTCGATGTTTCCTGACCTGTCTTTTACCTCTGAGCCACAGCAGCCTTTTTGTCAAGGGTGAGTCTATTGAGGAAACAACAAAAATGAAAAACTGGTTAAATTTTAATGGCATTTGTTACATGTATGTTTAATAATCAAATGTATTACAAAAGTTATTCATTTTTAGGATTTATTTTTCAAAATTTGGTTAACATTTTCTCTTTGAAAATGTTAAAATGATTCTCCCTATTCATCTCTCCGAGCATTGTGTGCTGTTTATATACTTTTCACAGTTATTGTATGTTGTTGTCATATATTCTATTATAAATTGTTCAACTTTTGTGTTAGTTTTGATGTTGTAGGATTTAGACGTGTCCAGACCATGGCCTTTGCTATTGATGAGATCAACAGAAACTCCAACCTGCTACCTAATGTGTCTCTGGGATACAGTCTGTACGATAACTGTGCCAGTGTTGGAATTGGATTCCGTGCAGCACTGTCATTAGCAAATGGTCAAGAGAAGCAAATTATATTAGATGAGAAATGTGTAGGAAACCCTCCAGTCATAGGAATTGTAGGTGAATCTTCCTCCACACGTTCTATTGCCATCTCCTCTGTGTTTGGTTTGTACAGAGTACCTATGGTAAGTTTTCTGCGGAGTCATATAGTGATTCCTCTAAATCAATTAGATCAAATTATAAATGTTTTCTCAGTAGTACATAATGCAGTCAATCTTTAAATATCAAAGAGCTGGTAAAGTATTCAAATAATTTCAGGATGGGCTCTGTGTCTGTCATAGGTGAGTTATTATGCTACATGTTCCTGCCTGAGTGACCGCCAAAAGTATCCATCCTTCTACAGGACAATCCCAAGTGATGTTTTTCAGGTAAAAATCTTATAAAAAATGTTCAACGAAAACATATTAATAGATACAAAAAACAAAAATATATTTTGTCTGACTAACTAGATTTTTTTTTTTTGGAATTAATATCATGGTATTGTCTCAGAAACTAAAACTGGAATGTTATTATTAAACATGATTCACTGTGTAACATATTCATCAGATATTTCACTGTGCAGTTTTTCCTCTGTGTTCTCTCAGGTGCGTGCTATGATTCAGATTCTAAAGCACTTTGGTTGGACTTGGGCAGGTCTGCTGATCAGCGACGATGATTATGGACTCTATGCTGCCAGATCTTTACAGTCTGACCTTAGCCTGTCTGGTGAAGGCTGTCTGGCTTACATAGAGATTTTGCCCTGGAGCAATAATCTACCTGAACTAAGGAGGATCGTGGATGTGATGAAGAAATCCACAGCTCGTGTCGTCATAGTATTTGCACATGAGACGCACATGATTAACCTCATAGAAGAGGTTGGGAATTGCATGCAACTTAGTTATAAATTGATATAATTACACAACTTTTTTTTATCATTTTAGTTTAAGTAACACAGAAGATATGCAGAAATTAATATTTACTTTATTAGCATGAAGATATCAGTTTCTATGTCTATTAAAATTTGATTCACAGGTCATAAGGCAGAATGTAACAGGCCTGCAGTGGATAGCAAGTGAAGCCTGGACAGCATCTGATGTGCTCCAGAGCCCTCACCTTATGCCGTACCTGGGTGGCACACTGGGCATTGCCATCCGTCGAGGAGAAATACCAGGGCTCAGGGACTTCTTGTTACAAACACGTCCTGATCTATACCACAACAACAGCTATGAAAATAGCACGGTGAAATCTTTACCCTGTGATCAATTATTTGAAAGAATAATATTTTGTTTTTCTAACACGCAGTTTTTTGTTTGTTTACTGTATTTCAGGTAAATCAGTTTTGGGAATTCACATTTCAGTGTAGATTTGCACCACCTCCAGCAGGTTGGGTGGAAGGTGGGGGAGCATTGTGCACTGGACAGGAAGATCTAGAGGTTGTAGAGAGTGAACTCCTGGACATTTCAAACCTCAGAGGAGAGTATAATGTGTATAAGGCTGTTTATGCTCTGGCCTACGCTCTTGATGATATGCTGCAGTGTCAACCTGGGAGAGGTCCTTTCAGTGGAAACAGCTGTGGCAGTTTACATGCACTGGAGCCATGGCAGGTGTGATGTCATGTTACACCTCACCTGTTGTGATTTTTTTTTCTCCCCTGTTTTTCCTACCTTATTGTCTTATTTACATGTCGACAGCTTCTGTATTACTTGAACAAGGTCAACTTCACCACATCATTTGGTGATCAAGTGTCATTTGATGAGAATGGTGATGCCTTACCAATATATGATATCCTGAACTGGCTGTGGCTCCCTGATGGAAGAACTATAGTTCAGAATGTAGGTGAAGTTAAAAGGTCACCCTTCAAAGGTGAAGAAATTACAGTTGATGAAGAAAAAATCTTCTGGAATTTTGAAAACGAACAGGTTATATCTGGCCATTTTACCATATTTTGAATAATGTGTAAGTTACTTTAGCAGTGCTGCATGATGTAAAATATCTAAAACTTTCTTTCTCCCTATAGCCTCTCCGATCAGTTTGTAGTGAGAGCTGTTCTCCAGGTACACGCATGGTGAGAATGAAAGGACAACCCGAATGCTGTTTTGACTGCATCGCTTGTTCTGAGGGAGAGATCAGTAATGAGACCAGTGAGTGTTCATTGTTTAATTTTTTTTTCTTTCTTTTTACTTTGGCTGTATTACATCCCATATGTATCTTACTATCTTCTCCTTGTTTATAAGACTCCATGGAGTGCTTCAGTTGTCCAGAGGACTTCTGGTCCAGCCCCCAGCGTGACCACTGTGTTCCTAAGAAAACAGAGTTCCTCTCCTACCATGAACCTCTGGGTATCTGTTTAACAGTCACCTCATTACTGGGCACATTTATCTGTGCTATTGTTCTAGGGATATTTATCTATCATCGCAGAACACCTATAGTACGTGCCAATAACTCTGAACTTAGTTTCCAGCTGTTGTTGTCTCTTAAGCTATGTTTCTTGTGTTCACTGCTGTTCATTGGACGTCCCAGAGTGTGGACATGTCAGTTGAGACATGCAGCGTTTGGAATCAGCTTTGTTCTTTGTGTTTCATGCATCTTGGTCAAAACCATGGTAGTTCTGGCTGTGTTCAAGGCCTCAAAGCCAGGAGGTGAAAGCAGTCTAAAGTGGTTTGGTGCTGCACAGCAGAGAGGAACAGTTCTGGTTCTTACTTTTATTCAAGCTGCAGTTTGTACAGCCTGGCTTGTATCTTCCTCGCCAGCTCCTCATAAAAACACACAATACCACAAGGACAAGATAGTTTATGAGTGTGTAGTTGGGTCCACTGTTGGGTTTTCTGTTTTATTGGGTTACATTGGTTTACTGGCCACCCTAAGTTTTGTAATTGCATTTCTTTCGAGAAATCTTCCAGATAGTTTCAATGAGGCCAAACTCATCACATTCAGCATGCTGATCTTCTGTGCTGTGTGGGTGGCCTTCGTCCCTGCTTACATCAGTTCACCAGGCAAATATGCAGATGCAGTGGAGGTATTTGCCATCCTGGCCTCCAGTTTTGGTCTCTTGGTGGCGCTGTTTGGACCCAAATGTTACATAATCCTGCTGAGACCAGACAGGAACACAAAGAAAGCTATCATGGGTCGAGGTGTCACCAACTCATGAAATGAGCACTCCTCATTTTTCAAATTCAAAAGTACATCAAATCTTTGTTGTTATGGTAGTTCAACACTTTTTAGTTTGTATTCAGTTGTAATCACTTGACAAAACTTGAGGCAATAAAGAAATGTTTTTGAATTATTTCATTATTACATGTTTTTCCTGTGTTCAACTGATTGTTTTAGTCTTTGAAAGACAAAAAATGCTAAATATGTGAGTGAATTAAGAGAGTATATTCATTGCACTTTGTAGAATATTCACATGCACTAACAATTAATGCACTGAGGTAAACAAGGTAATTTATTTTGAAATAAATGCATCACTGACACTCACATAATCAGAACATTATCTACTAATTTATGAGTATAAAGCAGAAAAAAAGACGTGTCAATCAAAGAAGCAGTGCCCTCTGTGTATTGTCAGTGTATGCTTCTCCAGGCTAATTATGTAAAAAATAAAAAATAAAAAATAAAAACATAATGTCTGTGAGGATGCATGAGGTGAATGAATTCCACCAGATGTTGAGAAGCACCAACTACATCTACATAAAGTTGTCAGTATTTGAAACCAACTGTTAAAGCTGTAGTATTAACAACTGGCTATTGTAAACTTTGATGAAATCATAACTTTTGTCTGCCATGTAGTCTGTACTAGGGGTTGTACCTACTAGTCAACTGGTCGACTTTATTGCTGTGCCATGATGCTAAGCAGAAAGTCAACTAGTCGCTGATCACGTGACATTAACAACTGCTTCCAAGAAAACGGGTGAGTTCTATTATTTGATATTGTTTGTGCGGTTGAAGTGTTTTTTGTCCTTGATGTCAGTTAATGCACCATGCGAGAAATGGAGTTTCATGGTAGAGGTTATAGTTTGCCGAGCGAGAGCGAGAGCCATATATGAGAAGTGTCAGACTGACGGTGTTTATAGCATGGGCTACGGCCGACAGTAGGCTATCAGTAGCCCGTGCTCAAACTTCAATAACCTCGCAGAACAGTCTCCGTAGCATCCTTTGTGTGAGACCCTAGAATATGTATTTAAGTCAAGCATATAGATGTCATTGTTGCAAAGCATTACTTACTACTATGTTTTTATGTGTGACGTCGATGTTGACGCGACTTTCACCCTTTCACCACATATTAGCTGACTTTAAAAAAAAAAAAAACAGAAATCGTTCAACCTCTACTACTCGTTTCAAATATGAAGGCATTAGGAAAGAGACTCTGCGACATTAAATAAATAATGTATAAAAGCAGTGTAGAGATAACATGTTTTTTTTCTGTAGATATCAATCATTACAGACACACAATTAAAATTTGGATTGGCAAAGTTACTAACGCCGTCTTTGTGAGATTGTATTTACATTAATTCTGATTGAATACTACATGATAGCACATGAAATGCATTATAGGCCCTGCCCTGATCTACCCTGATTGGTGGAGTGCAAGACTGAAAACTGCTCTGAATTAATAAAAAGGTGTGACAAAGCAGCAGTGCTAAGACGAGTGTTAAATGAGACAAAAGACATGCATTCACTTTTGCACGCCACCTTGCTCTTGCTTTTGTGGCTGTATTCCTGCGTTTCCTCTGGTGCGTCCTCCCCTCCATTCTTCTCCTCTTGTCAGTTACAGGGACAGTTTCATCTGAATGGGATTCACAAGGCTGGAGATGTGGTTTTGGGTGGACTGTTTCAAAGCAACCTCTTCTCTGTCCTTCCTGATCTGTCTTTTACCTCTGAGCCTCATGAGCTTTCTTGTCATAGGTAAGTATGTCACTGTGACAACAAAACTGAGCATTCGGGAAGAAAATAATAAGATAATTGGATGATTTGAAAAGAACACTGTATATATTCCTCTTTAAATATTTTATGTACACTAATTTAATATTTGCTCCTTTTAAATGTTGAAGTAGTTTTTACTATTCATCTGACTTGCATATTTAAACATCACAGATTTGTATAGTAAGTTGTATTTGTTATAGTAATCCATTTCTGTTTTTTCTTTGTGTGTGTGTGTTAGTTTTGATGTTGTGGGATTTAGACGCGCCCAGACCATGGCCTTTGCTATTGATGAGATCAACAGAAACTCCAACCTGCTGCCTAATGTGACTCTGGGATACAGTCTGTACGACAACTGTGCCAACCTTAGAATCGCATTCCGTGCAGCACTGTCATTAGTCAATGGTCAAGAGGAACAAATTATACTAGATGAGAACTGTGTAGGAAACCCTCCAGTCCTAGGGATTGTAGGTGATTCTTCCTCTACACGCTCTATTGCCATCTCTTCTGTGTTAGGTTTGTACAGAGTACCTATGGTAAGTTTATGCCTAATCATCTAGTAATTCACTTCAATCAGTGAGATCTGATTTCAGACTTAATGTCAGTTGAACACACAATGTAATCAATCTTAAAATTTGAAATAGTCTGTAATATCTTTGAATAATTTTAGCATGCAAATTCTGTGTCTTTCATAGGTGAGTTATTTTTCCACTTGTGCCTGTCTAACTGACCGGCAAAAGTATCCGTCCTTCTTTAGGACGATCCCAAGTGATGCTTTCCAGGTGAAAATCTATCAGCCAAACTTAAATGCAAAACTTTCCAATAATAGAAATATTATTAGAATTATTGATTTTAATATTTATTTTTATTTTTTTTGCAGAATATTCTTAGTAATTAAGCCTCAGAAAACAGTGCTGGTTAATGTTAATGTTTCGCTGTATATAACATCAGATATTTTACTGTGCGCTTATCCCTCTCCTCTGTGTTCTCTTAGGTGCGCGCTATGATTCAGATTCTGAAGCACTTTGGTTGGACCTGGGCAGGTCTGCTGATCAGTGATGATGATTATGGACTCCACGCTGCCAGATCCTTCCAGTCTGAGCTGAGTCTGTCAGATGAAGTTTGTCTGGCTTACATAGAGATTCTGCCCTCCGCCAGTGACCCAGCTGAAGCAAGGAGGATTGTGGATGTGATGAAGAAATCCACAGCTCGTGTGGTCATAGTGTTTGCACATCAGAGTTTCATGATTGACATCATGGAAGAGGTAAGAATTTAAATACATTTTAAATATATCCATATATATATAAAAATTCAAAATTTCAACATTAATATTGAATTTTTTAATACATCAGTGTGAAAGTTACACTAAAAAAATTTCTAAACACAAGAACTAGATTGACCAGATGACAGAGGGCCTTCATTATTTTCTTTCATTGCTCCTGGGGGAGTCTTTGTGTGCTGCATAAGCTTCATTGCACTAACTAGCCACACCTGTGAGAGTGTGGAAGAAACCATACAATGGCTTACCCTTTGTGTTGTTCTTGTTTTATAAGGGAATTAATGAAACAATCAACTTATTTTTGTAATTCTGTCCGTCTCCACTTCATGTTGTGACCCTCGAGCCAAGTCGTAACAAAGTGGAGCCTTTAACTGTGCAACACCTGTATTTACCACAATTTAGAAGATTAGACACTAAATTATCAGAGTTTAAATATTTTGTATAATTTACACAGGTAGTGAGGCAAAATGTGACAGGCCTGCAGTGGCTTGCCAGTGAAGTTTGGACAGCATCTGATGTGCTCCAGACCCCTCACTACATGCCATACTTGGGTGGCACACTAGGCATTGCCATCCGTCGAGGAGAAATACCAGGGCTCAGGGACTTCCTGTCAAAAATACATCCTGATCTATACCACAACAACAGCATGGTGAGATTTTAACCCTCAATTATGGTGTTTGCTAGAAAAATGTATTATTTGTTTGTAACACATTGGGTTTAATATGTTTCAGATACATCAGTTTTGGGAATTCACATTTCAGTGTAGATTTCCACCACCTCCAGAGGGCTGGGTGGAAGGAGGGGGAGCACTCTGCACTGGACAGGAAAATCTAAAGTCTGTGGAGAGTGAGTTCTTGGACATTTCAAACCTAAGATCAGAGTATAATGTGTACAAGGCTGTGTATGCTCTGGCCTATGCCCTTGATGATGTGTTGCAGTGTGAGCCAGGCAAAGGGCCTTTCAGTGGTAATAGCTGTGGGAATTTGCAAAGACTGGAGCCGTGGCAGGTGTGATCAAGTTACACCTCACTGTAAATTATTTAGCAGAACATTTCATTGTGGTGTTTAGTGTTTGAATATAGTAACTGTCACGGTGCCTGCTTAGTAATGATTATTTTGTCTGTTATCGTGAATTTTTCTCGATTTGATTTCCACAGCTTCTGCACTACATGGAAAAAGTCAACTTCACTACATCATTTGGTGATCAAGTGTCATTTGATGAGAATGGTGATGTCTTACCAATATATGATATCCTAAACTGGTTGTGGCTCCCTGATGGAAGAACGATAGTTCAGAATGTGGGTGAAGTTAAAAAGTCAGCCTTCAAAGGTGAAGAAATTACAATTGATGAAGACAAAATCTTCTGGAATTATGAACTCAAAAAGGTTTCCTTTGATTTATTTTTTTTTTTTCTGAATGCTCTATAGCACTATTGCAGTTTACAGCAGTGTAAAATGACTGATACTTGTTTTCTCCCTATAGCCACCCCGCTCAGTTTGTAGTGAGAACTGTCCTCCAGGTACACGCATGGTGAGAATGAAGGGGGAACCTGTGTGCTGTTTTGACTGCATCCCTTGTTCTGAGGGAAAGATTAATAATGAGACCAGTGGGTGTTCATTGTTTCTTTTTTATTTTTTTAATTTAGACATATTAAATCCCATATGTATCTCACTCTCTCCTCTCTTTTGTCAGACTCCCTGGAGTGCCTCAGTTGTCCAGAGGACTTCTGGTCCAGCCCCCAGCATGACCACTGTGTTCCTAAGAAAACCGAGTTCCTCTCCTACCATGAACCTCTGGGTATCTGCTTGACAGTCACCTCGTTGCTGGGCACATTTATCTGTGCTATTGTTCTAGGGATATTTATCTATCATCGCAGCACACCTATCGTACGTGCCAACAATTCTGAACTTAGTTTTCAGCTGTTGTTGTCTCTTAAGCTATGTTTCTTGTGTTCACTACTATTCATTGGACGTCCTAGAGTGTGGACATGTCAGCTGAGACATGCTGCATTTGGAATAAGCTTTGTGTTTTGCGTATCATGTATCTTGGTCAAAACCATGGTGGTTCTGGCTGTGTTCAAGGCCTCTAAGCCAGGAGGTGAAAGCAGTTTAAAGTGGTTTGGTGCTGTGCAGCAGAGAGGAACAGTTCTGGCTCTTACTTTTATTCAAGCTGCAATCTGTACTGCCTGGCTTGTATCTTCCTCACCAGCTCCTTATAAAAACACACAATACCACAATGATAAAATAGTTTATGAGTGTGTAGTGGGGTCCACTGTTGGTTTTGCAGTTTTATTAGGTTACATTGGTCTACTGGCCTTCCTCAGTTTTCTAATCGCATTTCTTTCGAGAAATCTTCCAGACAGTTTCAATGAGGCCAAACTCATCACTTTCAGCATGCTGATCTTCTGTGCTGTGTGGGTGGCCTTTGTCCCTGCTTACATCAGCTCACCAGGCAAATATGCAGACACAGTGGAGGTATTTGCCATCCTGGCCTCCAGTTTTGGCCTCTTGGTGGCGCTGTTTGGACCCAAATGTTACATAATCCTGCTGAGACCAGAGAGGAACACAAAAAAAGCTATCATGGGTCGTGTTAACACCAACTGACCAAAATAAAATTCTTCTGAATCCCCAAAATGATCAGAATCAGTCTCATTACTCCATCATTATCAGTTCCACATCTCTGCCAATGATGCAAAGTGTATTGCCTGAGGTGACCCGCTTAATTTGTAAATTACAGGCAGGCTAACTCACATTGCATTGAACAGTTGAATTTTGCAGATAAGATCAGACAAGATAATCCTGTAATTTATCCTGCAGAGGCAGCAGTACCACAAGGAACCAATAGATAGCTGCTATCTATCAGTTCAGCTGCTTTTGATGTAAACTACTGTTGTATTAGGAAAAGAAGGAAAAATTAATTTGCCCCTCACAATGGTTTCATTTAGTACATGTGCATTTAATTCTAGGACCAGCAATTCCACAACAAAAGGGAAATAAAGAGACATTATGCAAGAGATTTCAAGTGCAATTGTATTATTTAGCTTTTTTGTCTCTGTTTTAACACAGCCGAATGATCACTCACCCTCCTAAGAGGGTTTTAGACGTGTTTCTGAGTAGTTACCTCTCCATGGAAAGTATGGCTGGCGTGCCTTCCTGATCCATTACTTTACACATGAATGTCCTGATTCCTAGGAACATGACTTCCCTAGAATGATCTGGGCAATTTCCACCCACATTCAAATCATCCCAAGGGGCGGGATGGAAATCCTCTATGGGACATAGCTTGATGCTGACTGGACTATGTTAAGAGACATGATGAAAGATTACAACAGTGACAATTCCTGACTGTTAGACAAACACTGTGTTTAAATGTGGTTAAAAAAAAATCCCTCTTGTCCTCCCAGTATGAACAAAAAGTGTCTGCAGGGTCATGCCTAATATGGCAATAAGTGGCTACAGATCTTCAAGTTACTATTTAGCAGCTAAACATGTGTAGTGTACTGTGTTCACTGTTCTAAGACGCAAAATAAAGTTCTTGTTCACAGAAAGTTACAACAGTGTCTTGGTCCTCCCTACACTCAAGACCACTGGGGAAGCCATTTCTATGTTCTCGTGCACAACATCCAAGCCTGCCAGGGATACTGCTGATGACACCATTTGGCAACAGATTAACAGATCTTGCCCACTCTCCCTGGTGAGATTCCTTGGCCGACTGCTGCAGCCTGCAGGTGACCCTCCACTCTGGCCTGCAGCTATGCCTGTGGGTGCAGTCCCAAGCTGAGGAGGCACTTCTGTACTGGGTGAATGCATAGGAGGAAGCAGTGGAAGGATATGCACCATCGCTGCTATCAGTCCTAACAGCACAGTTGACAGGAGACCCCTGAACCATAGCTGCACATGTGGCAGTCAGTCCCTGAAAGAGACAGCCTCTGTAGACCGGTCAGTGCTTTTTCAATTTTTTTAATTATGTCACAATAATTGTTGCTTTTCACCTTGCTAAACTGATAAAATACAGCTGTACAATGCTTACAAAGTTTTGCACTGTATGTTATTTTTTACTATAAATAGTGCTATTTTTGTGTTTGTTTTGATGAACTTGGATTTAGGCGGGCTTAGACCATGACCTTTGCTGGTGATGAGATAAAAAGCAACTGGGATTCAGTCTGTACAGTTTGCTGCTACCATCTAGTGGTCATTTCACTTTTTCTGATACAAAGTGACCATTCAGGGACAAAGATGTTTTTTAAAACTGTATCTTTCAGGTTTTTAAATTACAGACTTCAATGGAAGAACATTTGTAACTCAATTCAAGTCAAGTACATGTAGATGTCTGATTAGAGGATGAAGCGGTGTAACTTCATCCACACCATAGCATGCACATTGACGTCCAATTGATGTGGCAAGCTCCCGTAAAAGTTCCTATAAAAGTGAATATCATCTTCTTGCTGACATGTTTATTTTATTTATTTATTTTTTAATGAATTGGCCTGAAAACCTAAAATGATGTCAAATGAAATGCATTTTAGGCCCTGCCCCAATCTGCCTCTATGGGTGTTGTGCATGACTAAACAACACTGCAAGTCAATAAAAGGAAATGACAATGCTTTAAAACTTAGTGACTGAGCTCAGCAAAGGTGTAAATCAGAGGGGAAGTCATGCATCCATTTTTACACACCAACTTGCTCTTACTTATGTGGTTGTGTTCCTACTTTTCTTCTGCAGCGTCCTCCCCTCCGTTCTCCTCATCCTGTCAGTTACAGGGACAGTTTCATCTAAATGGGATGCACAAGTCTGGAGATGTGGTTCTGGGTGGACTGTTCCAAATCCACTTCTTTTCCGTGTTTCCTGACCTGTCTTTTACCTCTGAGCCGCAACAGCCTTCTTGCCATGGGTGAGTTTGTTAGGGAAAAAACATAAATGAGAAACTTGTCAAAATCAATATCATTTGTTGAATGTATATTTGATAATCAGCTCTTTCACAACAGTTAGGTTGTGTATTTCTGGCATGTATACAAAGTAGGCTTTTTCATCTAAATGTTATAATAACTGTTTCTATTCACCTAGCTCAGTTATATGCAAAATGTACACAGTTTGCATTGTAAAGTTTTGTATTATTGTGTTAGTTTTGATGTTATAGGATTTAGACGGGCCCAGACCATGGCCTTTGCTATTGATGAGATCAACAGAAACTCCAACCTGCTACCGAATGTGACTCTGGGATACAGCCTGTACGATCACTGCGTCAATGTCGGAATCGCATTCCGTGCAGCACTGTCATTAGCAAACGGTCAGGAGGAACAAATTATATTAGATGAGAACTGTGTAGGAAACCCTCCAGTTCTGGGGATTGTGGGGGATTCTTCCTCTACACATTGTATTGCCATCTCCAATGTGTTAGGTTTGTACAGAGTCCCTATGGTAAGTTCCCTGCTGAGCTATCTAATAATTCTCTCTAATGATATCATTTTCATTTAAATTTGTGTTAAATCTCAGTTTAAAAATCAAACAAACAGAAGGTGAATGACTTGGTAACATCTGAGAATTGACCTTTGTTGGATATATCTGTGAATAGTTTTAGAATATACAGTCTGTGTCTTTCACAGGTGAGTTATTTTGCCACATGTGCCTGCCTGAGTGACCGACAAAAGTATCCATCCTTCTTTAGGACGATCCCAAGTGATGCTTTCCAGGTGAAAAAAATAATAAAATAAATATATATATGTAAAAATTAAAGTGCAAAAACAGTATTGTTTTTCAAATTAAAAACCATAATTATAAAGAAGTATATTCTTCTTGTAAAAGAACATTGATGTTTTGTAAAGAAAAAAATGTAAAAATATATAATTTTTCAAAAGTAATCCATTGTACTGTCTGAGACAAAAGAAGAAAAAAAAGGCTGAAAGGCTGAATGTTTCACTGAGGTTTAGAAGATTTTTCCAATGAAACATGATATATGTATCCCCTTACTCTGTGTTCACACAGGTGCGCGCTATGATTCAGATTCTGAAGCATTTTGGCTGGACATGGGCAGGTCTGCTAGTTGTTGATGATGATTATGGACTCAACGCTGCCCGATCCTTCCAGTCTGACCTGAGTCTGTCTAGTGAAATTTGTCTGGCTTACACAGAGGTTTTACCCTGGGACAATGACCAAGTTGAACTAAGGAGGATCGTGGATGTGATCAAGAAATCCACAGCTCGTGTGGTCATTGTGTTTGCACATGAGAGTTACATGATTAACCTCATGGAAGAGGTAGGCCTTCAAATACACCTTAAATATAACTTAATAAAATTAACTGTACTTTTACTTGTCACTCAAAGTTCTCTGCTACAGTTAAATATGTATGTAAACACATTATTAATTTTTAAGCATTATTATTTAAATGTTGTTTATTTTTTAAGGTTTTAGAGTGAGATCACTTCCTTAGAGAAAAATGAATGAACTCAAGTCATGAAGATATGCATCATCATATGTAAAATTGGACTAATTTAGTGGCATATTGATATCTATATTTATATTTATTATAATAGGTGGTGAGGCAGAATGTAACAGGCCTGCAGTGGATGGCCAGTGAAGCCTGGACAGCAGCTGATGTGCTCCAGACCCCTCACCTCATGCCGTACCTGGGTGGCACACTGGGCATTGCCATCCGTCGAGGAGAAATACCAGGCCTCAGGGACTTTCTGTCACAAATACGTCCTGATCTACATCACAACAACAACTATGGAAATAACACAGTAAGATTTTTACCCAACAGGTCTAGTATTTACAAGAATGTTATAATGCATTCTATTGTATTGTTTCAGCCACATGTTTTTATCATATATTTCAGGTGAATCAGTTTTGGGAATTCACGTTTCAGTGCAGATTTGCACCACCTCCAGAGGGGTGGCTGGAAGGTGGGGGAACACTGTGCACTGGACAGGAAAATCTACAGTCTGTGGAGACTGAACTTTTGGACACTACAAATCTCAGACCTGAGTATAATGTGTACAAGGCTGTGTATGCTCTAGCCTATGCCCTTGATAATATGCTGCAATGTGAGCCAGGCAAAGGGCCTTTCAGTGGAAACAGCTGTGGAAATTTACAAGCATTGGAGCCATGGCAGGTGTGATATCACGTTAAACTGTTTACCAAATGCTGTGCTCTATAATTTCAGTTCAGGTCAGTTTAGTATGAAGAAATAAATACATAGGATTAATTCAAAATTTTACTGGTAGAGAGCTAGAAGGACTTACCCTGCAGAAATACCTCTGTGTAAAGAGCTCAACATTTATTTTTTCGTTCTCTTTCATTTTTCTCTGTTTCTAATTTTGATTTCCACAGCTTCTACATTATCTGGACAAGGTCAACTTCACCACATCATTTGGTGATCAAGTGTCATTTGATGAGAATGGTGATGTCTTACCAATATATGATATAATGAACTGGTTGTGGCTCCCTGATGGAAGAACTATAGTTCAGAATGTGGGTGAAGTTAAAAGGTCAGCCTTCAAAGGTGACGAAATTACAATTGATGAAGAAAAAATCTTCTGGAACTTTGAAAACAAGAAGGTTTTTAGACTTTTTTACTGACCCACATTTATTTTACTGTGATTACTATAAAATAACTGATTCTTGTTTTCTATCTTTTCTTCTTTCCCTGTAGCCACCCTATTCAGTTTGTAGTCAGAGCTGTCCTCCAGGTACCCGAATGGTGAGAAAGAAGGGGGAACCTGTGTGCTGTTTTGACTGTATCCCTTGTTCTGAGGGAAAGATCAGTAATGAAACGAGTAGGTGTTTATGTTTCTTTTTTTTCTTTTTTAGACATATTACATCCCATATGTATCTTACTGTCTTCTCCTTTTTGTCAGACTCTATGGAGTGCTTCAGTTGTCCAGAGGACTTCTGGTCCAGTCCACAGCGTGACCACTGTGTTCTCAAGAAAACAGAGTTCCTCTCCTATCATGAACCTCTGGGTATCTGCTTGACAATCACCTCATTACTGGGCACATTTATCTGTGCTATTGTCCTAGGGATATTTATCTATCATCGCAGCACACCTATAGTACGTGCCAACAATTCTGAACTTAGTTTCCAGCTGCTGTTGTCTCTTAAGCTATGTTTCTTGTGTTCACTACTGTTCATTGGGCGTCCCAGATTGTGGACATGTCAACTGAGACATGCAGCATTTGGAATCAGCTTTGTTCTTTGTGTTTCATGCATCCTGGTCAAAACTATAGTGGTCCTGGCTGTGTTCAAGGCCTCAAAGCCAGGAGGTGAAAGCAGTCTAAAATGGTTTGGTTTAATGCAGCAGAGAGGAACAGTTCTGGTTCTTACTTTTATTCAAGCTGCAGTCTGTACTGCCTGGCTTGTGTCTTCCTCACCAGCTCCTCATAAAAACACACAATACCACAAGGACAAGATAGTTTATGAGTGTATAGTTGGGTCCACGG
The DNA here is from genome assembly GCF_963514085.1 of Chelon labrosus. Lineage (NCBI taxonomy): Eukaryota > Metazoa > Chordata > Actinopteri > Mugiliformes > Mugilidae > Chelon > Chelon labrosus. The sequence goes on from NC_140346.1 coordinate 19,649,069, forward strand.
TTGGTTTTGCAGTGTTGTTGGGTTACATTGGTTTACTGGCCACTCTTAGTTTTGTAATTGCATTTTTAGCAAGGAATCTTCCAGATAGTTTCAATGAGGCCAAACTCATCACTTTCAGCATGCTGATTTTCTGTGCTGTGTGGGTGGCCTTTGTCCCTGCTTACATCAGCTCACCAGGCAAATATGCAGATGCAGTGGAGGTATTTGCCATCCTGGCCTCCAGTTTTGGCCTGTTGGTGGCGCTGTTTGGACCCAAATGTTACATAATCCTGCTGAGACCAGAGAGGAACACAAAGAAAGCTATCATGGGTCGAAATACCACCAAGTCATAAAATTGAAACTTTACCAATGTCATCCACTGCATTTTGCACTGACCAAAATCACTTTACTGAACTGCAAGTAAAAGTAATGTTATCGAAATCACTTTGGTTAGTACATCAGTAGTTCTCCCAGTAGGGCAAGACAATGTTGGGCAATTTTGCAACAACTTAAATCAACAGCAGGCTAACTAGATCTTGTTACATTGCATTGAACAGTTATGCCAGTGCATTCTGACATATCTGACCCATTGAGTTTGTCACAAATGTTTTGAGTGCTGAAGCTTGTTGACCTACCCACAACAATCTGGGTGATCAGTAATGATGATCAGTGGCATTTAGCCAGACACTGTGGTTGAACAAATACCTTTCTTACTCCCTTTCATCTGCCATCGCCCCCTCCGCCCCATGCAGAAAACACCCAGAACAATTAGTCCTGTATTCGACTTCAAAAATGTCTGTTACATCATAATTATTTTTAAGCCTCAGTGATAAAAACAATCACCCCATCCTCATTATCAGCATTGAACATTAAATGACTACATCAGTTTGTATGTTCTGGTCTGTTAAATTCCCCAAATATGACAAATGTTACTGGCCCCAGCGGGACAACCTTTTGGGTGAGTGACATTGGCTAGTAAATTTCCGTTATGGGAAGTAGTCACCCGAAAAGTGTGAGAATAAGCAGCACAAAGCCACTGCTGTGAATATGTCTACTGGGTAATGTTTCATGTGGCAAAAAGTGGCTTCACAGCTTGAAGTTTTGCATAGCAGATGACCAGATATAGTGTACTATAGTGTTCATAAACAGAAAATAAAGGCCTGGTTCACAAAAAGTTCAGACAGTGTCTCTCTCCTTCCTTCTCTCCCTCCACTGTGAAGTTTGTTCAGACATTGAAACTAGTTACCAGCCAGAGCTAGGCCATAGTACCTAGCCTGAAACCTGATGTTTCCCTATCCACGAACCAGAGGGTTAGCAGTTCAGTCTCCGGTACATGGAGAAGATGTCTCATTGTCACTTTAAAGCACTTAACATGGGAGCAGAACCATCAAGGCTTGAGACTGAACAATACTGGTAAACTATTCTTTCTTGAGTGACAGCTTCATCAATCTCACAGACTCAATAGGTTTACGTTCCAGAGGACTAACTCCAGGTTCACAGAAAGTTACGACAATGTCTTGGTCCTCCCTAAACTCCAGACTACTGATTTGTGGGGAAGTCCTTTCTATGTTTTCGTACACAACATCCAAGGCTGTCAGGGATACTGCTGATGACACCATTTGGCAACTCTCTCTGGTGATATTCCTTGGTTGACTGCTGCAGCCTGCAGGTGCCCACTCTGGCCTGCAGCTATGCCTGTTGGTGCAGTCCCAAGCTGAGAGGGCGCTTCTGTACTGGGTGAATGCATAGGAGGAAGCAGTGGAAGGATATGCACCATCGCTGCAATCAGTCCTAACAGCACAGTTGACAGGAGACCCCTGAACCATAGCTGCACATGTGCCAGTCAGTCCCTGACAGAGACAGCCTCTGCAGACCGGTCAGTGCTTTTTCTTTTTTTATTAATTACAATGCCATAATGATTGTTGCTTTTCACCTTGCTAAACTGATAAAATACAGTTGTAGAATGTTCACATAGTTGGTAAAATGTTGCACTGTATGTTGTTGTATTGTTTACTATAACTAGTGCTATTTTTGTGTTTGATTTGATGTACTAGGATTTAGGCAGGCTTAGACCATGACCTTTGCTGGTGATGAGATAAAAAGAAAATGGGATTCAGTCTGTACAGTTTGCTGCTACCATCTAGTGGTCATTTTACTTTTTCCTGATACAAAGTGACCATTCGGGGACAAATATGTTTTTTAAAACTGTATTTTTTTTCAGGTTTTTAAATTACAGACTTCAATGGAAGAACATTTGTAATTTACAACAAGTCAAGTCAAGTACATGTAGATGTCTGAGTAGAGGATGAAGTGGTTTAACTTCATCCACACCACATGTACATTGACGTCCAATTGATGTGACAAGTTCCAATCGAATTGGTTCACACAAGTCAAATCTGAAAATAAGAATCGACAGTTATCTTTAATGAATTGGCCTGAAAAACGAAAATAATGTCAAATCAAATGCATTTTAGGCCCTGCCCCAGTCTGCCTCTATGGGTGTTGTGCATAATTAAACAACACCGCAAGTCAATAAAAGGAGATGACAAAGCTTTCAAACTTAGTGACTGAGCTCAGCAAAGGTGTAAACCAGAGGGGAAGTCATGCAGCCATTTTTACACACCAACTTGCTCTTGCTTATGTTGTTGTATTTCTACTTTTCTTCTGCAGCGTCCTCCCCTCCGTTCTCCTCATCCTGTCAGTTACAGGGACAGTTTCATCTAAATAGGATACACAAGTCTGGAGATGTGGTTCTGGGTGGACTGTTCCAAATCCACTTCTTTTCTGTCGTTCCTGAGCTGTCTTTTACCTCTGAGCCGCAACAGCCTTCTTGCTATGGGTGAGTTTGTTAGGGATAAAACTTAAATGAGAAACTTGTGAAAATCAATGGCATTAGTTGAATGTATATTTGATAATCAGCTCTTTCACAATAGTTAGGTTTTGTATTTCTGCCATGTATACAAAGTAGGCTTTTTAAAATATATTGTTCATCTAAATGTTATAATAACTGTTTCTATTCACCTAGCTCAGTTATATGCAAAATCTACACAGTTTGCATTGTAAAGTTTTGTATTATTGTGTTAGTTTTGATGTTATAGGATTTAGACGGGCCCAGACCATGGCCTTTGCTATTGATGAGATCAACAGAAACTCCAACCTGCTACCTAATGTGACTCTGGGATACAGTCTGTACGATACCTGCATCAATGTCGGAATCGCATTCCGTGCAGCGCTGTCATTAGCAAATGGTCAAGAGGAACAAATTATATTAGATGAGAACTGTGTAGGAAACCCTCCAGTTCTGGGGATTGTGGGGGATTCTTCCTCTACACATTGTATTGCCATCTCCAATGTGTTAGGTTTGTACAGAGTACCTATGGTAAGTTTTCTGCTGAGCGATCTAAGAATAGTCTTAAGATCATTTCCATTTAAATTTATCTTAAATCTCAGTTTAAATATCAAAGCAAACAGAAGAGGAATGACTTGGTAACATCTGTGAATATATTTAGGATATACGGTCTGTGTCTTTGACAGGTGAGTTATTTTGCCACATGTGCCTGCCTAAGTGACCGACAAAAGTATCCATCCTTCTTTAGGACGATCCCAAGTGATGCTTTCCAGGTGACAAAAACATATATATGTACATACAAATTAAAATGCAACAAAAGTATTGTTTTTGAAATTGAAACTCATAATTATGAAGGCGTATATTCTTTTTGTAAAAAAGCATTGCTGTTTTGAAAAGAAAAAATGCAGAATGTAAAAATATGTTTACAAGATTTTTCCGGTGAAACATGATATATATATCCCCCTACTCTGTGTTCACACAGGTGCGCGCTATGATTCAGATTCTGAAGCATTTTGGCTGGACATGGGCAGGTCTGCTAGTTGTTGATGATGATTACGGACTCAATGCTGCCCGATCCTTCCAGGCTGACCTGAGTCTGTCTGGAGAAATTTGTTTGGCTTACATAGAGGTTTTACCCTTTGACAATAACCCAGCTGACGCAAGGAGGATTGTGGATGTGATGAAGAAATCCACAGCTCGTGTGGTCGTAGCGTTTGTACATGAGAGTCACATGATGAACCTCATGGAGGAGGTAGGCCTTCAAATACACCTTAATTATAACTTAATGAAATGAATACTGTATTTCTAATTGTCAGTGAAAGTTCTCTGCCACGGTTAAATATGTATGTAAACACATTATTAATTTGTAAGCCTTATTTCAATGCTGTTTATTTTTTAAGGTTTTAGAGTGAGATCACCTCCTTAGAGAAAAATGAATGAACTCAAGTCATGAAGATATGCATCATCATATGTAAAATTGGACTAATTTAGTGGCATATTGATATCTATATTTATATTTATTATCATATGATTCATAGATGGTGAGGCAGAATGTGACAGGCCTGCAGTGGATGGCCAGTGAAGCCTGGACAACAGCTGATGTGCTCCAGACCCCTCACCTCATGCCATACCTGGGTGGCACACTGGGCATTGCCATCCGTCGAGGAGAAATACCAGGACTCAGGGACTTCCTATTACAAATACGTCCTGATCTACACCACAACGACAGCTATGGAAATAACACTGTAAGTTTTTTACCCTGCAGGTTCAAGTATTTACAGTACTATTGTAATGTATTGTATTATTTCAGCCACATGTTTTTATCATATATTTCAGGTAAAACAGTTTTGGGAATTCACGTTTCAGTGCAGATTTGCACCACCTCCAGAGGACTGGGTGGAAGGTGGGGGAACACTCTGTACTGGACAGGAATATCTTGAGTCTGTGGAGACTGATCTTTTGGACACTACAAACCTCAGACCTGAGTATAATGTGTACAAGGCTGTGTATGCTCTGGCCCATGCCCTTCATGATATGCTGCAATGTGAGCCAGGCAAAGGGCCTTTCAGTGGAAACAGCTGTGGAAATTTACAAGCATTGGATCCATGGCAGGTGTGATAACATGTTAAACTCTGTTTACTCCAACTGTTTACTAATTTCTGTGCTTTATAATTTTCAATTTTACTGGTAAAAGAGAGCTACAATGATTTACCCTGCAAAAATACATGTGTGTAAAGAGAATAACATTTATTTTTTTTGTTCTCTTTTATTTTGCTCTGTTTCTGATTTGGATTTCCACAGCTTCTGCATTACCTGGACAAGGTCAACTTCACCACATCATTCGGTGATCAAGTGTCATTTGATGAGAATGGTGATGCCTTACCAATATATGATATCCTGAACTGGCTGTGGCTCCCTGATGGAAGAACTATAGTTCAGAATGTGGGTGAGGTTAAAAGGTCAGCCTTCAAAGGTGAAGAAATTACAATTGATGAAGAAAAAATCTTCTGGAACTTTGAAAACAAAAAGGTTTTTAGACTTTTTTACTGACCCACATTTATTTTACTGTGATTAGTGTAAAATAACTGATTCTTGTTTTCTATCTCTTCTTCTTTCCCTATAGCCTCCCCGGTCAGTTTGTAGTGAGAGCTGTCCTCCAGGTACCCGAATGGTGAGAAAGAAGGGGGAACCAGAGTGCTGTTTTGACTGTATCCCTTGTTCTGAGGGAGAGATCAGTAATGAAACCAGTGGGTGCTCATGTTTCACTATCTTTATTGTTATGTCAGGTATATTACATCCCATATGCATCTCACTATCTTCTCCTTGTTTTCAGACTCCTTGGAGTGCTTCAGTTGTCCAGAGGACTTCTGGTCCAGCCCCCAGCGTGACCACTGTGTTCCTAAGAAAACAGAGTTCCTCTCCTACCATGAACCTCTGGGTATCTGCTTGACAATCACCTCATTACTGGGCACATTTATCTGTGCTATTGTCCTGGTGATATTTATCTATCATCGCAGCACACCTATAATACGCGCCAACAATTCTGAACTTAGTTTCCAGCTGTTGTTGTCTCTTAAGCTATGTTTCTTGTGTTCACTGCTGTTCATTGGAAATCCCAGATTATGGACATGCCAACTGAGACATGCAGCATTTGGAATCAGCTTTGTTCTTTGTGTTTCATGCATCCTGGTCAAAACTATAGTGGTTCTGGCTGTGTTCAAGGCCTCAAAGCCAGGAGGTGAAAGCAGTCTAAAGTGGTTTGGTGCTGTGCAGCAGAGAGGAACAGTTCTGGTTCTTACTTTTATTCAAGCTGCAATCTGTACAGCCTGGCTTGTTTCTTCCTCACCAGCTCCTCATAAAAACACACAATACCACAAGGACAAGATAGTTTATGAGTGTGTAGTTGGGTCCACCATTGGTTTTGCAGTGTTGCTGGGGTACATTGGTTTACTGGCCACTCTCAGTTTTGTAATTGCATTTTTAGCACGGAATCTTCCAGATAGTTTCAATGAGGCCAAACTCATCACTTTCAGCATGCTGATATTCTGTGCTGTGTGGGTGGCCTTTGTTCCTGCTTACATCAGCTCACCAGGCAAATATGCAGATGCAGTGGAGGTATTTGCCATCCTGGCCTCCAGTTTTGGCCTGTTGGTGGCGCTGTTTGGACCTAAATGTTATATAATCCTGCTGAGACCAGAGAGGAACACAAAGAAAGCTATCATGGGTCGAAATACCACCAAGTCATAAGATTAAAACTTCAAATTGACCAATGTCATCCACTGCATTTTGCATTGACCAATGAAATTACAAGTAAAAGTAATGTTATCAAAATCACTTTGATTAGTACATCAGTAGTTCTCTCAGTAAGGAAGACAATGTTGGGCAATTTTGCATAATTTCCACAGTGACCTGATCAACTTAAATCAACAGCAGGTTAACTAGATCTTGTTACATTGCATTGAACAGTTATGCCAGTGCATTCTGACATATCTGACCCATTGAGTTTGTCACAAATGTTTTGAGTGCTGAAGCTTGTTGCTTTCTGGGTGATTAATAATGATGATCAGTGGCATTCAGCCAGACACTGTGGTTGAACAAATACCTTTTTTTCTCCCTTCGTCAGCCATCGCCCCCTCCGCCCCATTGCAGAACGCACCCATAATCATTAGTCCTGTAATTAACTTCAAAAATGTCTTTTACTTTTTATAATTATTTTTAAGCCACAGTGATAAAATCATTCACCCCTATCACATTATCAGCGCTGAACATTAAATGACTACATAAGTTTGTATGTTCTGGTCTGTTAAATTCCCCAAATATGACAAATGTTACTGGCCCACCATTCCCATTTCACCGGGGGAGTGACATTGGCTAGTAAATTTTCGTTATGGGAAGTAGTCACCCGAAAAGTGTGAGAATAAGCAGCACAAAGCCACTGCTGTGAATATGTCTACCAGGTAATGTTTCATGTGGCAAAAAGTGGCTTCACAACTTGAAGTTATTGCGTAGCAGATAACCAGATATAGTGTACTATAGTGACTGGAAACGCAAAATAAAGGCCTGGTTCACAAAAAGTTCAGACAGTGTCTCGATCCTTCCTTCTCTCCCTCAACTGTGAAGTTTGTTCAGACATTGAAGCTAGTTACCAGCCAGAGCTAGGCCATAGTACCTAGCCTGAAACCTGATGTTTCCCTGTCCACAAACTAGAGGGTTAGCAATTCATTCCCTGGTACATGGCCCGCATGCTGGAGCAAGACACTGAACCCCGAGTTGCTGTGTGCTACATCAATCTCACAGACTCAATAGGTTTGCATTCCAGAGGACCCAGGGCTGACTCCAGGTCCCTAGGTAGCACTGCAGGCAGTCTAACATAAGACTTAAATCTCTGGGCACCCATCAAAAAAAAAATAAAATAAAAAATGGCTTGCGGAAGTCTTCCCCTCGTCCAGCTGGTCCTACAGAATCAGCAAACTTTCTGAATACCCAAAAAGTGAGCATGTCTTCTTGGTTCACCCCACACTGCTGCCATCAGTCTCAAGAACACAGTTGCTAGGTGACCCTTGCCCCAGGGCTGCTAATTTGCCCTATGGCATTCTTGAAAGATTTTTGCGTGAGAGGGACAGTGGCAGTCGGCATCCAAGCACAGAAACTGTGACGTGGTATGACTCCAGCCTGCTCTTCTCCTTCTTGAGGTGAAGGCCTATGCCCATGCCTTATATACACTATATTACCAAAAGTATTCGCTCACCTGCCTTTACTCATTCTATGAACTGAAGTGCCATCCCATTCCTAACTCATAGAATTCAATATGATGTCGGTCCACCTTTTGCAGCTATTACAGCTTCAACTCTTCTGGGAAGACTGTCCACAAGGTTGAGGAGAGTGTTTATAGGAATTTTTGACCATTCTTCCAAAAGCGCATTGGTGAGGTCACACACTGATGTTGGTCGAGAAGGCCTGGCTCTCAGTCTCCGCTCTAATTCATCCCAAAGGTGTTCTATCGGGTTCAGGTCAGGACTCTGTGCAGGCCAGTCAAGTTCATCCACACCAGACTCTGTCATCCACGTCTTTATGGACCTTGCTTTGTGCACTGGTGCACAGTCATGTTGGAAGAGGAAGGGGCCCGCTCCAAACTGTTCCCACAAGGTTGGGAGCATGGAATTGTCCAAAATGTTTTGGTATCCTGAAGCATTCAATGTTCCTTTCACTGGAACTAAGGGGCCAAGCCCAGCTCCTGAAAAACAACCCCATACCATAATTCCTCCTCCACCAAATTTCACAGTTGGCACAATGCAATCTGAAATGTACCGTTCTCCTGGCAACCTCCAAACCCAGACTCGTCCATCAGATTGCCAGATGGTAAAGCGTGATTCATCACTCCAGAGAACGCGTCTCCACTGCTCTAGAGGCCAGTGGCGGCGTGCTTTACACCATTGCATCCGACGCCTTGCATTGCACTTGGTGATGTGTGGCTTGGCTGCAGCTGCTCGGCCATGGAAACCCATTCCATGAAGCTCTCTGCGTACTGTACTTGGGCTAATCTGAAGGTCACATGAAGTTTGTAGCTCTGTAGCAATTGACTGTGCAGAAAGTCGGCGACCTCTTTGCACTATGCGCTTCAGCATCCGCTGACCCCTCTCCGTCACTTTACGTGGCCTACCACTTCGTGGCTGAGTTGCTGTTTTTCCCAAACGCTTCCATTTTGTTATAATAGAGCTGACAGTTGACTGTGGAATATTTAGGAGCGAGGAAATTTCACGACTGGATTTGTTGCACAAGTGGCATCCTATGACAGTTCCACGCTGGAATTCACTGAGCTCCTGAGAGCGGCCCATTCTTTCACAAATGTCTTGTTTCACAGTCTGCATGCCTGAGTGCTTGAATTTATACACCTGGGGCCAGGCCAAGTGATTAGAACACCTGATTCTGATCATTTGAATGGGTGAGCGAATACTTTTGGTAATATAGTGTATATATAGGCACATTGCAGGCTATTATCCAAATAAATTCAATACTCTGATCTTTTCCTTCTGCAGAAGGTCGAGGACTGCATTCATTCACCTGGTGAATGTGTGAAGGGCCAGTAAAATGCCGGAGCAGAAAGAATTTGAAGATCCTGTCATTGCAGGTGAACTTCCGGAACCACTTGTGCCCTTCTCAAGTCAAAGCTGGTCCTCATCTTTATCACAAACTGATTGAGGCCTACAAGCCCAGGAATTACATGAGACTCCTATCATTTCATCAGATGAGGAAATGGCAGCAATAAAACCCACTACACCAGTTCCAAAGGTTCCCATCTCTCATTGCATTTTAGACGTTGCTGAACATTTCAAGAGTAATGCCCCTCCTCCCCTCATGGCCTAGCTCGTTCGTACTGCGTTCGTATTGAAGGACGAGGCCTGGATATTCCACAGATCCATGTTTTTGTCAAACCATGTGTTAGCATATTTTCACTCTCCTATTCTTCCACTATCAACCTGCATAAATCTGGTGCATAAAGAACTTACTGCCACCATGTGGTCATTATGTGTAACAACAACTGATCATCACAACAACCTCTTTGCAGAAGAAAGGGGCTGAGTCAACCTCTGGACACTGGTCAATCCATATTGATATTAATAGTATTGCTTACCCCCTCCTAAATGTACAGAATTGCATAGTTCCTTTATATTGTTGTATTGTGTCTGGTATGTTATAATAAATTACTGCTACTTCGGTGTTGAGATGAGATCAACCTATTACCTTACGTGACTGTGGGATACAATCTGTACAATATGCTGCTACCAGTACTCTAGTGGTCAGTTTACTTTATATTTGATCCAAAGTGGCCTTTTGATACTGCATACATGTACTTTTTCAGGTTTTTAAATTACAGACTCTAATGGAACAACATTTGTAATTTACAACAAGTCAAGTACATGTAGATGTCTGATTAGAGGAAGAAACAGTCTTCATCCACACCATAGCATGCACATTGAAGTCCAATTACTGTGGCAAGTTCCAGTAAAAATGGCTCCCGCATCTCAAATTTGAGAGTTAAAAGTGACTTACATGGTCTGACATTATATTTACATTAAATCTGCCTGAACACAAAAATACTGTCAAATGAAATGCGTTTTAGGCCCTGCCCAAATCTGTCTCTGTGTCAGTGCCTCTCAATAAAAGGGGATGGCCAATTTTTTAAACATAGTACCTGAGCTCAGCAAAAGGATAAACTGGAGGGAAGTCATGCAGCCATTTTTACACACCAATTTGCTTTTGCCTATGTTATTGTATTCCTACTTTTCTTCTGCAGCATCCTCCCCTCCATTCTCCTCGTCCTGTCAGTTACAGGATCGTTTTCATCTAAATGGGATGCACAAGTCTGGAGATGTGATTCTGGGTGGGCTGTTTAAAATCAACTTCTTTTCTGTCTTTCCTGACCTGTCTTTTACCTCTGAGCCGCAACAGCCTTCTTGTCATGGGTGAGTGTTTCAGATATATTACAAGAATTACATTGTGTATTTATGCCAAACAGTTTTTGTCCAATATGTGTTTGTTTTTTGTCTAAATGTTACATTGATTGTTGATGTTCATGTTACTTGTTTGTTGACAGAATCTACATATTTTTCTAGTTTGCATATTTGCTATATGTTATTGTATTGTTCAAAGTAAACCCACTTAATTTCTTGTATTTGTGTTAGTTTTGATGTTTTAGGATTTAGACGGGCTCAGACCATGGCCTTTACTATTGATGAGATCAACAGAAACCCAAACCTGCTACCTAATGTGACTCTGGGATACAGTCTGTACGATAACTGTGTCAGCGTTGGAGTCGGACTCCGTGCAGCGCTGTCATTAGCAAATGGTCAAGAGGAACAAATTATATTAGATGAGAAATGTGTAGGAAACCCTCCAGTCATAGGAATTGTAGGTGATTCTTCCTCTACACAAAGCATTGCCAGCTCCACAGTGTTAGGTTTGTACAGAGTCCCTATGGTAAGTTTTCTGCTGAGCGATCTAATAATACTCTTAAGATCATTTATATTAAATGCCTGTTGTAAAATCAAAGCAAACAATAGATGAATGACTTGGTAACATCTGTGAATATATTTAGAATATACAGTCTGTGTCTTTCACAGGTGAGTTATTCTGCCACATGTGCCTGCCTGAGTGACCGGCAAAAATACCCATCCTTCTTTAGGACGATCCCAAGTGATGCTTTCCAGGTGAAAATTATTAAAATTAAAATAATAATAATTAATAGTATCAGATAATGCAGTGTGTTTCTGTAGTCAGTAATAGCATTATATTGTCTCAGTTGAAATAATAATAATAACGTTTAAAAAAAGATGAAATGGTTCACTGTGGAACAAGTCAAGCAGATTTTCCCCATTCCCCACAGATTTTTCTGACACAGCAATTATTTCTCTGTGTTCACACAGGTGCGTGCTATGATTAAGATACTGAAGCATTTTGGCTGGACATGGGCAGGTCTGCTAGTTGTTGATGATGATTATGGACTCCACGCTGCCCGATCCTTTCGATCTGACCTGAGTCTGTCTGGTGAAATTTGTCTGGCTTACATAGAGGTTTTGCCCTGGGACAATGACCCAGATGAACTAAGGAGGATTGTGGATGTGGTGAAGAAATCTACAGCTCGTGTGGTCATTGTGTTTGCACACGACAGTTACATGATGAACCTCATGGAAGAGGTAGGGCTTGAAATGCAAACAGTTATCAAAATATGTTAGATATTATATCATTATAATTGTGAAACTTGAGGGAGTAAGTTGCAATAGGACATATGGCTTAACACAAACAATACGTAATTAACTGAATAGTTTTCGACTTTTTTTTGTTTATGCTGCAGTTGGCAGGGTTTTAGATATCACTGCGTCTGAAAAAATATTTTAGTTATGTATCACTTTACTGATAAAAACATGTATTGTCCCTGTGCATGACTGTGAAATACAACAAATCAGCCATGTAACCTGAATAATTTCGAAGACTTCAGTCTAATGTAGTGGCACTGATTATGTCCATTTTCATATTGTACTTGTTATAATTTGATTCACAGGTCATAAGACAGAATGTGACAGGCCTGCAGTGGATGGCCAGTGAAGCCTGGACAGCAGCTGATGTGCTCCAGACCCCTCACTTCATGCCATACCTGGCAGGCACACTGGGCATTGCCATCCGTCGAGGAGAAATACCAGGGCTCAGGGACTTCCTATTACAAATACGTCCTGATCTATACCACAACGACAGCTATGAAAATAGCACGGTGAGATTTTAACTCTGCAGCCTAGTATTGTATTCATAATAATGAACTGTAATTGTCCACACCACATGTTTTTATCATATATTTCAGGTAAATCAGTTTTGGGAATTTACATTTCAGTGCAGATTTGCACCACCTCCAGCAGGCTGGGTGGAAGGTGGGGGGGCACTGTGCACTGGACAGGAAAATCTTGAATCTGTGAAGACTGAACTTTTGGACACTACAAACCTCAGACCTGAGTATAATGTGTACAAGGCTGTGTATGCTCTGGCCTATGCCCTTGATAATATGCTGCAATGTGAGCCAGGCAAAGGGCCTTTCAGTGGAAACAGCTGTGGGAGTTTGCAAGGATTGGAGCTGTGGCAGGTGTGATATCAAGTTACACCTCACCTGTTGAGAAAAGCCTGTGCTCTAGGTTCTTGGATAATACTATTTAGTTGAAGTTATTAAATACAAAGATTTTAATTAAGTGTAAACTTAAAGAAACTAATTACTCTCCAGAAATACCTGTTCTTATACCATTATTAGTGATATGACTTCCTTATCAACCTAAAGTCTTGTTCATACTGTTACACACTATGTTTATTTATGGATCTTTTTTTTCTATTACCCTTGATTTACCTCTGTTTCTTTTTGGATTTTGACAGCTTATGTATTACCTGGAAAAGGTCAACTTCACCACATCATTTGGTGATCAAGTGTCATTTGATGAGAATGGTGATGTCTTACCAATATATGATATCATAAATTGGCTGTGGCTCCCTGATGGAAGAACTATAGTTCAGAATGTGGGTGTGGTTAAAAAGCCAGCCTTCAAAGGTGAAGAAATTACAATTGATGAAGAAAAAATGTTTTGGAACTTTGAAAACAAAAAGGTTCTTAAGACTCCTTAAATTTCTGCGCCCATGTTTATTTCAGTATGGTTGTGATGATTAGTGTAAAATAATTTATACTTGTTTTCTATCCCTTCTTTCCCACCCCAGCCACCCCAGTCAGTCTGTAGTGAGAGCTGTCCTCCAGGGACCCGAATAGTGAGAAAGAAGGGGGAACCTGTGTGCTGTTTTGACTGTATCCCTTGTTCTGAGGGAGAGATCAGTAATGAAACCAGTGGGTGCTCATGTTTCACTATCTTTATTGTTATGTTAGGTATATTCCATCCCATATGTATCTTACTATCTTCTCCTTGTTTTCAGACTCTGTGGAGTGCTTCAGTTGTCCAGAGGACTTCTGGTCCAGCCCCCAGCATGACCAATGTGTTCCTAAGAAAACAGAGTTCCTCTCCTACCATGAACCTCTGGGTATCTGCTTGACAGTCACCTCGTTACTGGGCACATTTATCTGTGCTATTGTCCTGGTGATATTTATCTATCATCGCAGCACACCCATAGTACGCGCCAACAATTCTGAACTTAGTTTCCAGCTGCTGTTGTCTCTTAAGCTATGTTTCTTGTGTTCATTGCTGTTCATTGGACGTCCCAGACCATGGACATGCCAACTGAGACATGCAGCATTTGGAATCAGCTTTGTTCTTTGTGTTTCATGCATCCTGGTCAAAACCATGGTGGTTCTGGCTGTGTTCAAGGCCTCTAAGCCAGGAGGTGAAAGCAGTCTAAAATGGTTTGGTGCTGCACAGCAGAGAGGAACAGTTCTGGTTCTTACTTTTATTCAAGCGGCAATCTGTACTGCCTGGCTTGTTTCTTCTTCACCAACTCCACACAAAAACACACAATACCACAAGGACAAGATAGTTTATGAGTGTGTAGTTGGGTCCACTGTTGGTTTTGCAGTTTTATTAGGTTACATTGGTTTACTAGCCATCCTAAGTTTTGTAATTGCATTTCTTTCGAGAAATCTTCCAGATAGTTTCAATGAGGCCAAACTCATCACTTTCAGCATGCTGATTTTCTGTGCTGTGTGGGTGGCCTTTATCCCTGCTTACATCAGCTCACCAGGCAAATATGCAGATGCAGTGGAGGTATTTGCCATCCTGGCTTCCAGTTTTGGCCTCTTGGTGGCGCTGTTTGGACCTAAATGTTACATAATCCTGCTGAGACCAGAGAGGAACACAAAGAAAGCTATCATGGGTCGAAATACCACCAACTGATGAAATTAGCTTAAAGGGGTTCACAAGTATTTTGCATTCAAGATGAATCGCTTGACTGAACTCGAGAAGAAATGTTATTTAGATCACTGACATTATGATATCATTATTACTTTTAAGTCTAAATTCAATTCCGCGGAATGCACAATACAAAAAAAGAAAAGAAAAACAGTTTGAACAATGTGTAAAACATCTGTAGATCTTGCAGTTCAACAAAAATAAATAAATAAAAATACATTGTACATCTGAAATGGAAATAAAAATCTTTAGCAAACAAATTTGGTCCTGGTAGGGTGTGACAATGTGGATAAGCATGAATTAGCTTTTACAGTACATAAATAATTATATGCAAGGGGTTGTACTGACCAAATGACTCGTCAACCTAATTGTTGTGCCATGACACTTTAAGCAGGAAGTCGGTGTAGATGGTGTTGGCGTGAGCTACCGACAGTAGCCCCTGTTCAACCTTAGATAAACTTGCAGAAAAGCCTCTGTAGCTTCCTTTGTGTGAGACGCTACAATATGTGTTCAGGTCAAGAATATGGATTAAACTGTTGCAAATCAATACTTTCTCCTGTGTTTTTATGTGTGACATCATCAACTAGTTGACGTCGACTTTAAGAAATCGGAAGTCATTCAGTCGCTATTATACACTGTAATAGACTTTGTCATTAATAACCATTTTGCATCATCCAAACCAGGTTTAGCATTATTAGAATATTAATATCAGACGTAAACCTTTCTGTTGTTTTTGGGCAGAGCCAATGAATAAAATGGTTTGGTACATTTTAAGGAACAGAAGTAAAGTAGTTAAGTAAAGTCACCCTGCCTAAGTGCCCTCACAACTAATGTGTAAATAAATGAGATCATCTTACTGCTTGTAAGAGGCCGTGTATTGGTTGTGCATATATCGAACAGAAAAACAACAATGTGTCTTTGCATGTGTCTACGTCTTTTTTTATGAATATAAAATTATCCCAAATAATCATTGCATCATTATTAGGCCCTGCCCCTACTGCTTTTTCCACCCTGATGGGTGGTGTGCAAAAATAAACAACACCTCAAAGTCAATAAATAGGGTGATAAAGCATTCAAATATAATGTCAACACTCAGCAGAGGTGTAAACTGGACGAAAGTCATGCAGCCGTTTTTACACACCAACATCCTTTTGCTTATGTTGTTGGATTCCTACTTTTCATCCTCTGCATCTGCCCCTATAGTATCATCATCTTGTCAGCTGCAGGGACAGTTTCATCTAAATGGGATGCATAAGTCCGGAGATGTTATTCTGGGTGGACTGTTTCATAGCCACTTATTCTCTTTCTTTCCTGACCTGTCATTTACCTCAGAGCCTCATCAGCTTTCTTGCCATAGGTAAGTCTGGAACTGCAAATCATGAATCATGAATAATTTACCAAGATGTGTACATTGTATATTTGCATGGCAAATGTAAGTTGTTGTTTCACGGTATGTTTTTGAATTTTTCATAGTAAACAGTATTATATGTGTGTTAGTTTTGATGTTCTAGGATTTAAACAGGCCCAGACCATGGCCTTTGCTATTGATGAGATCAATAGAAACTCCAACCTGCTGCCTAATGTGACTCTGGGATACAGTCTGTACGATACATGTCTCACAGTCGCAATTGGATTCCGTGCAGCACTGTCATTAGCCAATGGTCAAGAAGAGCAAATTATGTTAGATGACAACTGCATTGGAAACCCTCCAGTCATAGGGATTGTAGGTGATTCTTCCTCTACACGCTCTATTGCCATCTCCACTGTCTTTGGTTTGTACAGAGTACCTATGGTAAGTTTTCTGTTTACCCATCTAATGATTCTTCTGAATTAGTTCGATTTGAAATGTAATGTCAGTTGTTCACAAAGCATAATCAATCTCAAAATTTGAAAGACAAACTTTAGGATATATGTTGATTGTTTCTTTTACAGGTGAGTTATTTCGCTACATGTTCCTGTCTGACTGATCGGCAAAAGTATCCATCCTTCTTTAGGACGATCCCAAGTGATGCTTTCCAGGTGAAAATCCATCAACCAAAATTAAATGCAAAATGTTTCAGTGAAAAACGCATTAATGAAATTGAGAATTTTTTGTTTTTAGTAGATTATTTTTAGTGTTTAATGCCATGGAACTGTCTCAGAAAACAAAGCTTGGTTCACTGTGTAAGGTATTCCTCAGATATTTCACTGAAACATGATTCTACTCCGTGTTCACTCAGGTGCGTGCTATGATTCAGATTCTAAAGCACTTTGGTTGGACTTGGGCAGGTCTGCTGATCAGTGATGATGATTATGGACTCCACGCTGCCAGATCCTTCCAGTCTGACCTTAGTCAATCTGGTGAAGTTTGTCTGGCTTACATAGAGGTTTTACCCTTTGACAATAACCCAGCTGATGCAAGGAGGATTGCGGATGTGATGAGGACATCTACAGCTCGTGTGGTCATAGTGTTTGCACATGACAGTTACATGATTAACCTCATGGAAGAGGTTGGCCTTGAAATATAATTGAATTGTACATTAACATAGTTATACAACTTTTTTTGTATTGTGAAGTGAAAGGTTTAAGTAACAGTAACGCTTTTGCAATAAATATGTAGTTGACCAAAATAGTTTAACCTTTTCTGTGATAATTCCAGGTTGTTTTCGGCACAGTTTTAAAGTGAGATCTTTTTCATAAACATTATCCTGACCTCCAGTTTTGAAGATCCCTATACTGTGTATAAATGAGTAGATCAAAGGAATCAACCATGTTAACAGTATACTTCAAGAGACTGGACACAAAGTTAGTAGCCTGATAAAAGGAGTGTATTTTGTATAACATGATTCACAGGTGGTAAGGAAGAACGTGACAGGCCTGCAGTGGATTGCAAGTGAAGCCTGGACAGCAGCTGATGTGCTTCAGACCCCTCATTACATGCCGTACCTGGCAGGCAGATTGGGCATTGCCATCCGTCGAGGAGAAATACCAGGCCTCAGGGACTTCCTGTTGCAAATACATCCTGATCTCTACCACAACAAAAGCATGGTGAGATTTTAAACATCAAATCTCATATTTATAAGAATAGTATATTGTCATTGTTTGTAACAAATAATTTTTGACATATTTCAGGTACATCAGTTTTGGGAATTTACATTTCAGTGTAGATTTGAACCACCTCCAGCAGGCTGGGTGGAAGGTGGGGGAGTACTGTGCACTGGAGAGGAAAATCTAGAGCTTGTGGAGACGGAGTTCTTGGACATTTCAAACCTCAGACCAGAGTATAATGTGTACAAGGCTGTGTATGCTCTGGCCCATGCCCTTGATGATATGCTGCAGTGTGAGCCAGACAAAGGGCCTTTCAGTGGAAACAGCTGTGGAAGTTTGCAAAGACTGGAGCCGTGGCAGGTGTGAGATCAAGTTTCACCTAAATTGTTGAGTAAATTCCCTACTCTAGTTTCTTGCATAATACTATTTAGTCAAAAGGATTAAATACAGAGATATTTGATTAAGTGTAAACTACTTAGCTAATGGCTGAAAAAAATTATCTCCAGTTCATATACCATTATTAGAGATGTGACTTCACCATAAACCAAAAGTCTTGTAGGAGAGCTGTGAAGTCGTGGTTAGAGATCCTTTGGGACTGAAGGGTGTCCATGGCTGAGGTGCCTTGAGCAAGCACCTAATCCCCAGGTTGCTCCCTGTGTGCAGCCCTTCAGAGGCAGCAGCCCACTGCTTTGACTGTACACACTACTGTGTGAATGAATGGATGGGTCAACTGTAGAAAGCTCATTTCCCCATGTGGGATCAATACAGTATAAATTATTATTATTAATACTATGACATGCTATCTTTAGTTATGAATCTTTTTTTTTTCAACCCTCTTCGATTTACCTCTTTTTCTTATTTGCATTTTGACAGCTTCTATATTACTTGGAAAAGGTCAACTTCACCACATCATTTGGTGATCAAGTGTCGTTTGATGAGAATGGTGATGTCTTGCCAATATATGATATCATAAACTTGCTGTGGCTCCCTGACGGAAGAATCACAAATCAGAAAGTGGGTGAGGTTAAAAAGTCAGCCTTCAAAGGTGAAGAAATTACAATTGATGAAGAAAAAATCTTCTGGAACTTTGAAAACAAAAAGGTTACCTCTGATTTATTTTTTTCAGACTATATAACTCAGTGTGGCAGTATACAGAAGGGTGAAATGACCAATGCTTTTCTCTCTTTAGCCACCCCGGTCAGTCTGTAGCGAGAGCTGTCCGCCAGGGACCCGAATAGTGAGAAAGAAGGGACAGCCTGTGTGCTGTTTTGATTGCATCCCTTGTTCTGGGGGGAAGATCAGTAATGAAACTAGTGGGTGCTCATGTTCCAATATCTTTATTTTTACACTGAGTGCATTGCTTCCTATATGTATCTTACTATATTCTCCTTGTTTTCAGACTCTGTGGAGTGTTTCAGTTGTCCAGAGGACTTCTGGTCCAGCCCCCAGCGTGACCACTGTGTTCCTAAGAAAACAGAGTTCCTCTCCTACCATGAACCTCTGGGTATCTGCTTAACAGTCACCTCATTACTGGGCACATTTATGTGTGCTGTTGTTCTAGGGATATTTATCTATTATCGCAGGACACCTATAGTACGCGCCAACAATTCTGAACTTAGTTTCCAGCTGTTGTTGTCTCTTAAGCTATGTTTCTTGTGTTCATTGCTGTTCATTGGACGTCCCAGAGTGTGGACATGCCAGCTGAGACATGCAGCATTTGGAATCAGCTTTGTGTTCTGTGTTTCATGCATCTTGGTCAAAACCATGGTGGTTCTGGCTGTGTTCAAGGCCTCAAAGCCAGGAGGTGAAAGCAGTCTAAAGTGGTTTGGTGCTGGACAGCAGAGAGGAACAGTTCTGGTTCTTACTTTTATTCAAGGAGCAATCTGTACTGCCTGGCTTGTATCTTCTTCACCAGCTCCACGCAAAAACACACAATACCACAACGATAAAATAGTTTATGAGTGTGTAGTTGGATCCACTGTTGGCTTTGCAGTTTTATTGGGTTACATTGGTTTACTGGCCTTCCTCAGTTTTCTGATCGCATTTCTTTCAAGAAATCTTCCAGACAGTTTCAATGAGGCCAAACTCATCACATTCAGCATGTTGATCTTCTGTGCTGTGTGGGTGGCCTTTGTCCCTGCTTACATCAGCTCTCCAGGCAAATATGCAGACACAGTGGAGGTATTTGCCATCCTGGCCTCAAGTTTTGGTCTCTTGGTGGCACTGTTTGGACCCAAATGTTACATAATCCTGCTGAGACCAGAGAGGAACACAAAGAAAGCTATCATGGGTCGAAGTACCACCAACTGATGAAATTAACTTTTCACATTCACCAGTTAGAGATTCACTTTGTATTTTGCATTCAAGATTAATCGCTTGACTGAGCTAGAGGCAATAAAGAAATGTTATTTAGATCACTGACATTATGATATCATTATTGCTTTTTCTAACATTTCGTTTTTAACATTTACTAAATTCAACTCCACGGAATTTAAATTACGAAAAAACAAACCAAAAAAAAATAAAAAATTAAAAAAATCGCTTGACTGAGCTAGAGGCAATAAAGAAATGTTATTTAGATCACTGACATTATGATATCATTATTGCTTTTTCTAACATTTCGTTTTTAACATTTACTAAAAAAAAAAAAAAAAAATCGCTTGACTGAGCTGGAGGCAATAAAGAAATGTTATTTAGATCACTGACATTATGATATCATTATTGCTTTTTCTAACATTTCGTTTTTAACATTTACTAAATTCAACTCCACGGAATTTAAATTACGAAAAAACAAACCAAAAAAAAACAGCTTTAACAATATGTAACACATCTGTTGATCTTGTAGTCTTGTTTTCCACCCTCAGTGATACAATTAATTAGTCCTAAACCTGTTATCTGGTACAAACCGTGGTGTCGTATCAAGGCAACTGTTCAACTGGTGGCAAAAAAATATATAAATAATGAATACATTGTACAACTGAAGTGGAAATAAAAAATCTTTAGGAAATATTAAATTTGGTCCTGGTGGGGGGTGACAATGTGGATTAGCATGGATTAGTTTTTACAGTTCATGAATAGTTTTAGATTCTAATCAGTATTGTCATTCATAACCATTTTTTTTTATCATCCACACCAAGTTTAACAAATATCGGAAAAATTTTAGTAGTAAACTTTTCTGTTGTTTTTAGGCAGATCCGATGTATAAAATATAAAGTAGTTAAATAAAGTCACCTGGCTTTGACAAATAAGTGCACTCACAACTAATGTGTTGAGGTAAATAACTAATTAAAGATACTCTTACAACTTGTAAGAGACCTATGTACTCGGTTGTGCGTATATCACGTAAGCACAAAAACAGCCCATCAGCCAAACAAACACTGCAGACAACAACTGCCTTTGCATGTGTCTGCCATCTAGTGGCCAGTTTACTTAAATGAGTTGAGATGTGATAATGAATAATTGTTGTTATGGTTAGCAAAGAATGGTCATTCTGATAGATAGCTATACATGAACATGATTTAAACAACATAACCTTATGGTTTACAAAAGCGTACTTGAAATTATGTATTGCTGCAAGATTAAACAATCCACAACTTTGTCTCCAATGTAATATACACATTGACATCCACCTAATGAAAATATAACAATAATGGCATACAGATAATGTACAAATTCCAGTCATATGTATCATTGCACTCAAATTATTCATATCTGGATTGGAAAGGTTACAAATATGGTTTTGGTGAGATGGTATTTACATAAATTCAGATTGAATATAAAATTATCCCAAATGATCATGACATCATTATTAGGCCCTGCCCCCTACTACCTTTTCCAACCTGATGGGTGGTGTGCAAGAATAAACAACACCTCAAATTCAATAAAAAGGGTAACAAAGCATTAAAATATCATGTTGACACTCCGCAGAGGTGTAAACTGGACTAAAGTCATGCAGCTGTTTTTACACACCAACATCCTCTTGCTTGTGTTGTTGGATTCCTGCTTTTCATCCTCTGCATCTGCCCCTATAGTTTCCTCATCATGTCAGCTACAGGGACAGTTTCATCTAAATGGGATGCGTAAGTCCGGAGATGTTATTCTGGGTGGACTGTTTCATAGCCACTTATTCTCTTTCTTTCCTGACCTGTCATTTACCTCAGAGCCTCATCAGCTTTCTTGTCATAGGTAAGTCTGGAGCTGCAAATCATGAATCATGAATAATTTACCAAGATGTGTACATTGTATATTTGCATGGCAAATGTAAGTTGTTGTTTCACGGTATATTTTTGAATTTTTCATAGTAAACAGTGGTATATTTGTGTTAGTTTTGATGTTCTAGGATTTAAGCAGGCCCAGACCATGGCCTTTGCTATTGATGAGATCAACAGAAACTCCAACCTGCTGCCTAATGTGACTCTGGGATACAGTCTGTACGATACATGTCTCACAGTCGCAATTGGATTCCGTGCAGCACTGTCATTAGCCAATGGTCAAGAAGAGCAAATTATGTTAGATGACAACTGTATAGGAAACCCTCCAGTCATAGGGATTGTAGGTGACTCTTCCTCTACACGTTCTATTGCCATCTCCACTGTCTTTGGTTTGTACAGAGTACCTATGGTAAGTTTTCTGCTTGACCATCTAATGATTCTTCTGAATAATTCAGATTTGATTTGAAATGTAATGTTAGTTGTTCACAAAGCATAATCAATCTCAAAATTTGAAAGACAAACTTTAGGATATATTGACTGTTTCTTTTACAGGTGAGTTATTTTGCCACATGTTCCTGTCTGACTGATCGGCAAAAGTATCCATCCTTCTTTAGGACGATCCCAAGTGATGCCTTCCAGGTGAAAATCTATCAACCAAAATTAAATGCAAAATGTTTCAGTAAAAAACATACTAATGAAATTAAGAATTATTTGTTTTTAGTAGATTGTTTTCAGTGTTTAATGACATGGTATTGTGTCAGAAAACAAAGCTGGGTGGCAATGATTAAACATGGTTCACTATGTGAAGTATTCCTCAGATATTTCACTGAAATATGATTCTACTCTGTGTTCACTCAGGTGCGTGCTATGATTCAGATTCTAAAGCACTTTGGTTGGACTTGGGCAGGACTGCTGATCAGTGATGATGCTTATGGACTCCACGCTGCCAGATCCTTCCAGTCTGAGCTGAGTCTATCTGGTGAAGTTTGTTTGGCTTACTCAGAGGTTTTGCCTTGGGACAATAACCCAGCTGACGCAAGGAGGATTGTGGATATGATGAAGAGATCAACAGCTCGTGTGGTCATAGTGTTTGGACATCAAAGTAACATGATTAACCTCATGGAAGAGGTTGGACTTGAAATATAACTGAATTGTACATTAATATAGTTATACAACTTTTTTTTGTATTTGTTAAAGTGAAAGGTTTAAGTAACAGTAACACTTTTGCCTGTGCACAATAAATATGTAGTTAACTAAAATAGTTTAACCTTTTCTGTGATGATTCCAGGTTGTTTTCAGCACAGTTTTAAAGTGAGATCTTTTTTATGAACATTATCCTGACCTGAAGATCCACTGCCCTATACTGTGTATAAATGAGTAGATCAAAGAAATCAACCATGTTTACAATATAATTCAGAAGACTGGACACAAAGTTAGTAGCCTGATAAAAGGAGTGTATTTTGTATAACATGCCCAGGTGGTGAGGCAGAATGTGACAGGCCTGCAGTGGATTGCAAGTGAAGCCTGGACAGCAGCTGATGTGCTCCAGACCCCTCATTACATGCCGTACCTGGCTGGTACTCTGGGCATTGCCATCCGTCGAGGAGAAATACCAGGGCTCAGGGACTTCCTGTTACAAACACGTCCTGCTCTATACCACAACGACAGCATGGTGAGATTTTAAACGTCAAAACTTTTAGTCATATGAATAGTATATTGCCATTGTTTATAACAAATAGTTTTTATTATATTTCAGGTACATAAGTTTTGGGAATTTGCATTTCAGTGTAGATTTGAACCACCTCCAGCAGGCTGGGTGGAAGGTGGGGGGGCACTGTGCACTGGAGAGGAAAATCTAGAGCTTGTGGAGACGGAGTTCTTGGACATTTCAAACCTCAGACCAGAGTATAATGTGTACAAGGCTGTGTATGCTCTGGCCCATGCCCTTGATGATATGCTGCAGTGTGAGCCAGGCAAAGGGCCTTTCAGTGGAAACAGCTGTGGGAATTTGCAAGGACTGGAGCCGTGGCAGGTGTGAGATCAAGTTTCACCTCATTTGTTGAGTAAATCCTCTACTCTAGTTGCTTACATAATACCATTTAGTCAAAATTTGTAAACTACTTAGCTAGTGCCTGAAACAAATTTCTCTCCCGAAATATCTGTTCATATACACTGTTATTAGTGACTTCATTATCAACCTAAAATCTTGGTAATACTGTTACACACTATATTTAGTCATGGATCTTTTTTTTCTGTCATCCTTGATTTACCTCTTTCTTTTTGCATTCTGACAGCTTCTGTATTACTTGGAAAAGGTCAACTTCACCACATCATTTGGTGATCAAGTGTCATTTGATGAGAATGGTGATGTCTTGCCAATATATGATATCATAAACTTGCTGTGGCTCCCTGATGGAAGAACTACAAATCAGAAAGTGGGTGAAGTTAAAAAGTCAGCCTTCAAAGGTGAAGAAGTTATAATTGATGAAGAAAAAATCTTCTGGAACTTTGAAAACAAAAAGGTTACCTCTGATTTTTTTTCAGACTGTCCCATGCATAACTCATTGTGGGAGTATACAGTAGGGTGAAATAACCAATAGTTTTCTCTTTTTAGCCACCCCGATCAGTCTGTAGTGAGAGCTGTCCTCCAGGGACCCGAATAGTAAGAAAGAAGGGACAGCCTGTGTGCTGCTTTGATTGCATCCCTTGTTCTGGAGGGAAGATCAGTAATGAAACCAGTGGGTGCTCATATTTCTCTATCTTTATTGTTATGTTGAGTATATTCCATCCCATATGTATCTCACTGTCTTCCCGTTTTTGTCAGACTCCATGGAGTGCATCAGTTGTCCAGAGGACTTCTGGTCCAGCCCCCAGCGTGACCACTGTGTTCCTAAGAAAACAGAGTTCCTCTCCTACCATGAACCTCTGGGTATCTGCTTGACAGTCACCTCATTACTGGGCACATTCATTTGTGCTATTGTCCTAGGAATATTTATCTATCATCGCAGAACACCTATAGTACGCGCCAACAATTCTGAACTTAGTTTCCAGCTGTTGTTGTCTCTTAAGCTATGTTTCTTATGTTCACTACTATTCATCGGACGTCCCAGAGTGTGGACATGCCAACTGAGACATGCAGCATTTGGGATTAGCTTTGTCTTTTGTGTATCATGCATCCTGGTTAAAACTATAGTGGTTCTGGCTGTGTTCAAGGCCTCAAAGCCAGGAGGTGAAAGCAGTCTAAAGTGGTTTGGTGCTGCACAACAGAGAGGTACAGTTCTGGTTCTTACTTTTATTCAAGCTGCAATCTGTACTGCCTGGCTTGTTTCTTCCTCACCAGCTCCTCATAAAAACACACAATACCACAAGGACAAGATAGTTTATGAGTGTGTAGTTGGGTCCACTGTTGGTTTTGCAGTTTTATTAGGTTACATTGGTTTACTGGCCTTCCTCAGTTTTCTGATTGCATTTCTGGCGAGAAATCTTCCAGATAGTTTCAATGAGGCCAAACTCATCACTTTCAGCATGCTGATCTTCTGTGCTGTGTGGTTGGCCTTTATCCCTGCTTACATCAGCTCTCCAGGCAAATATGCAGACACAGTGGAGGTATTTGCCATCCTGGCCTCAAGTTTTGGCCTCTTGGTGGCGCTGTTTGGACCCAAATGTTACATAATCCTGCTGAGACCAGAGAGGAACACAAAGAAAGCGATCATGGGTCGCGTTAACACCAACTAATCAAAATAAAATTCTTCTGAATCCCCAAAATGATCAAAATCAGTCTCATTAGTCTGTCATTATCAGTATTGGTTCCTGACAATTCTGCAAATGATGCAAAGCATATTGCTTAACGTGACCCGTTTAATTAGTAAATTACAGGCAAGCTAACTAGACATTGTCACATTGCACTGAACGGTTAAATTTTACAGATAACATAAAACAAGATAATCCTTTAATTTATCCCGCATAGGCAGCAATACCACAAGGCACCAATAGATGGCTGCTATCTATCAGTTAAGCTGCTTTTGATGTAAACTACTTTTGTATTAAGGAAAAATAAATATGCCCCTCATAATCGTTTTATTTGGTTTAATTTGGTTTAAAACGTTTAATTCTAGGATCAGCAAATCCAGGATAAAGAGGAAATAAAGAGACATTAAGCAGTGAAGTCAAAAGCAATTGCATTATTTAGCTTTTTTGAAACATTGCTCATCTCTCTTTTAACGCAGCAGAATGATCAGTTACCCTCCCAAGAGGGTTTTAGGCGTGTTTCTGAGTAGTTACCTCTCCATGGGAACTATGGCTAGTGTGCCTTCCTGACCCATTACTTTACACATGAATGTCCTGATTGCTAGCAACATGGCTTCCCTAGAATGATCTGGGCAATTTCCAACCACATTCAAATCATTCCAGAGGGTGGGATGGAAATCCTCTGGGACACGGCATGATGCTGACTGGACTATGTTAAGAGACATGATGCTGACTGGACTATGTTAAGAGACATGATGAACATCTGCAACAGTGACAATCCCTGACTGTTAGACAAACACTGTGATTGTATGTGGTTAAAAAAATCCCTCTTGTCCTCCCACTATGAACAAACAGTATGTCTACAGGGTCATGCCTCACATGGCAATAAGTGGCTACAGATCTTCAAGTATATAGTAAGTTTTTCTGGAAAGTATTCACAGCACTTCACTCCACATTTTGTTATGTTACAGCCTTATCCCAAAATGGTGGTGGTGCACCCCAAAACTGCAACCACAAAAAATATTTGTTTCAATTTACTTTATTGACCAGCATTCCTTTATTTTTTTCCTTTAATCTCAAGGGTTGAAAATATCCTGATTAATTAATGCGATAATCACATTATTTAATATATTTTGGAAGGTACATGTAATGTGGCTGGTATTAAGGCGGAACAAAGTTGCAGGGGAACAGTTGTGTGTCAGGTCGTTTCTGGGGATGAATTAAATGCGCACCTCAGGTGCAATCTTTACACCAAACAAGGAGGCAAAGTGTCCTTATTGCTGCTGCATTTTTCCTGTGTTCTACATGTCAGTAACTAGTAAAAATTACTGCAATTAACTGATTAAAACTGAGGTTTGTCGGTATAAACAATATTAGCATATTTTGCTAAAGGTTTGAACGCATTGTAGAATTTGTCGAAAGTTTGAGACACCACCACAGCATAAGGCGGCTATGTTTGTTTTACCTGCGTAAAGTCTTGCAGGCAGATTGATATGTTGTCCTTGATTATTAACCTTGCACAGAGTGTGTATTTATGCCCCTACATGAATTAATGATGGCTAATGGTTGAGACTGCACGTTTTTCAATAATTCTGTAATCCAACCACTTGATGAAATGTTTATTGTCAAAACTTTTTTGGCTTTTGTAAAGTAAAGAGATGCAAACTTGACACCAAACAGGGGGCAGTGTGTCCTTATTTGGCCAAACTTATGCTGAAATTAATATTGCAAAACTATGGATAACTGCCAACAGTGCTCTGCCTCGTACTGGGCACCATTTGTTTGGCATGTGTACTAAGGACACTAAATATTGGGGTTTGATCATAACTATCATTAATTAACAAAGAATGAACATAAAAACATACAAACTATCTCTGGTGTACCTTATACAGATGTTCCCAGAGATGCTGAACACTTGTTGGCCCTTTTAAATTCGCTATGCTGTCCATCTCATCCCAAACCATCTTGATTGGCTTTAGGCCAGGTCATCTGGCGCAGCACTCCATCACTCTCCTTCTTGGTCAAATGGCCCTTACACAGCCTGGAGGTGTGTTGAAAGTCATTGTCCTGTTGAAAAATAAATTATGGTCTGACTACATGCAAACCGGATGGGATAGCATGTTGTTGCAGCATGATGCTGTTCACCTTTTCTACGTCACACAAAGACACAGCGGTTGGAACCAAAGATCTCAAATTTGGACTCATCAGACCAAAGCACAGATGTCCATTGCTCTAATATCCATTCCATGTTTTTCTTGGCCCAAACAAATCTCTTCTGCTTGTTGCTTTTCCTTAGTGACCTTGACTTTTTGACCATAAAGGCCTGATTGGCGCAGTCTCCTCTGAACAGCTGATGTAGAGATGTGTCTGCTACTAGAACTCTTGTGTGGCATTGTTCTGGGCTCTAATCTGAGATGCTGTTAACTTGCAATTTCAGAGGCTGGTGACTTGTACCATCACTGCTATCAGTATTAGTTGCTGGTTGACCCCTGCCCCTTTTCTTTTGTTGATTACATTGTCACAATGATTGTTGCTTTTCACCTTGCTAAACTGTTAAAATACAGTTGTACAATGCTTACATATTTGGTGTACTTTTGTACTGCATGTTGCTGTATTTTTTAACTGTAAATAGTGCTATTTTTGTGTTTGTTTTGATGAACTAGGATTTAGGCAGGCTTAGGCCGTGACCTTTACTGGTGATGAGATAAAAAGAAACTGGGATTCAGTCTGTACAGTTTGCTGCTACCATCTAGTGGTCATTTTACTTTTTCTGATACAAAGTGACCACTCAGAGACAAAGATGTTTTTTTAAACTGTATGTTTTTTTCAGTTTTTTAAACAACAGTCTTCAATGGAAGAACATTTGTAATTTAAAACAAGTCAAGTACATGTAGATGTCTGATTAGAGGATGAAGCGGTGTAACTTCATCCACATCATAGCATGCACATTGACTTCTAATTAATGTGGCAAGTTCCCATAGAAGTGGGTCCCACCACTCAATTTTTGAAATGACAAGCAACTGTCATCTTCTTGGTGACATTTTTAAATGAATCGGCCTGAAAAACGAAAATAATGTCAAATGAAATGCATTTTAGGCCCTGCCCAATCTGCCTCTATGGGTGTTGTGCATGATTGAACAGCACTGCAAGTCAATAAAAGGAGATGACAAAGCTTTCAAACTTAGTGACTGAGCTCAGCAAAGGTGTAAACTTGGAGGAAAACATGCAGCCATTTTTACACACCAACTTGCTCTTGCTTATGTTGTTGTATTCCTACTTTTCTTCTGCAGCGTCCTCCTCTCCGTTCTCCTCATCCTGTCAGTTACAGGGACAGTTTCACCTAAATGGGATGCACAAGTCTGGAGATGTGGTTCTGGGTGGACTGTTTCATATCCACTTCTTTTCTGTCGTTCCTGACCTGTCTTTTACCTCTGAGCCGCAACAGCCTTCTTGCCATGGGTGAGTATGTTGAAAAAAACTGAAATGAGAAACTTGTAAAAATCAATGTCATTTGTTGAATGTATATTTGATAATCAGCACTTTCACAATAGTTAGGTTGTGCATTTCTGCCATGTACGCAAAGCAGTTATTTTAAAATATATGTTTCAACTAAATGTTACAATAACGATTCACCTGGCTCAGTTATATGCAAAATCTACACAGTTTCCATTGTAAAGTTTTGTATTATTGTGTTAGTTTTGATGTTATAGGATTTAGACGGGCCCAGACCATGGCCTTTGCTATTGATGAGATCAACAGAAACTCCAACCTGCTACCTAATGTGACTCTGGGATACAGTCTGTACGATAACTGTGTCAGGTTTGGAATCGGACTCCGTGCAGCACTGTCTTTAGCAAATGGTCAGGAGGAACGAATTATATTAGATGAGAACTGTGTAGGAAACCCTCCAGTCATAGGGATTGTAGGTGATTCTTCCTCTACACGTTCTATTTCCGTCTCCTCTGTATTAGGTTTGTACAGAGTACCTGTGGTAAGTTTTCTGCCTAATTATCTAAAAAATCTCTTGAATCATTTGTATTTAATTTCAAGATGAACAAGACTTCAAATAGTTTTAGAATATACTGTCTGTGTCTTTCATAGGTGAGTTATTTTGCCACATGTGCCTGCCTGAGTGACCGACAAAAACATCCATCTTTCTTTAGGACAATCCCAAGTGATGCTTTCCAGGTAAAAAAAAATTAATATATATATATATATATATATACACACACACAAACAAATTAAAATGGGAAACAGCATTGTTTTTCAAAATAAAAATCATTGTTATAAAAAAGAAAAAAGTATATTCTTCCCTTAAAACAGCATTGCTGTTTTGAAAAGAAAAAATACAGAATGTAAAAATATATCGTTTTTCAACTCTAATATCCGTTTTTGTTATGAAAGCCATTTTACTGTCTAAGACAGCAGAAGAAAAAAAGTCTGAAAGGCTCAAATCATTAAACATGTTTCACTGAGGAACATGTTTAGAAGATTTTTCCAATGAAACATGATATATGTATCCCCCTACTCTGTGTTCACTCAGGTGCGCGCTATGATTCAGATTCTGAAGCACTTTGGCTGGACATGGGCAGGTCTGCTCGTTGTTGATGATGATTATGGACTCAACGCTGCCCGATCCTTCCAGTCTGACCTGAGTCTGTCTGGTGAAATTTGTCTGGCTTACACAGAGGTTTTACCCTGGGACAATAATCTAGTTGACTTAAGGAGGATCGTGGATGTGATAAAGAAATCCACAGCTCGTGTGGTCATAGCGTTTGCACATGAGAGTTACATGTTGAACCTCATGGAAGAGGTAGGCCTTCAAATACAAGTTAAATGTAACTTAAGGAATTTAATAAATTGTATTTTTAATTGTCACTCAAAGTTCTCTGCTACACTTAAATATGTATGTAAACACATTATTAATTTGTAAGCCTTATTTCAATGCTGTTTATTTTTCAAGGTTTTAGAGTGAGATAACTGCCTCAGGAAAAAATTAATGAACTCAAATCATGAAGATATGCATCATCATATGTAAAATTGGCATGATGATATCTATATTTATATGTATTATAATATGATTCACAGGTCATAAGACAGAATGTGACAGGCCTGCAGTGGATGGCCAGTGAAGCCTGGACATCAGCTGATGTGCTCCAGAGCCCTCACCTCATGCCGTACTTGGGTGGCACACTGGGCATTGCCATCCATCGAGGAGAAATACCAGGGCTCAGGGACTTCCTGTTACAAATACGTCCTGATCTATATCACAACAACAACTATGGAAATAACACGGTAAGATTTTTCCCCAACAGGTCTAGTATTTACAATAATATTGTAATGTATTGTAATTTTTCAAACACATGCTTTGTTTATTTATATTTCAGGTGAATCAGTTTTGGGAATTCACGTTTCAGTGCAGATTTGCACCACCCCCAGAGGGCTGGGTGGAAGGCGGGGGAGCACTGTGCACTGGACAGGAAAATCTTGAGTCTGTGGAGACTGAACTTTTGGACACTACAAACCTTAGACCTGAGTATAATGTGTACAAGGCTGTGTATGCTCTAGCCTATGCCCTTGATAATATGCTGCAATGTGAGCCAGGCAAAGGGCCTTTCAGTGGAAACAGCTGTGGAAATTTACAAGCATTGGAGCCGTGGCAGGTGTTATAACACGTTAAACTCCAACTGTTTACTAAATTCTGTGCTTTATAATTTCAATTCAGTTCATTTTAGTATGAAGAAATAAATACATAGGATTAATTCAAAATTTTACTGGTAGAGAACTACAAGGGTTTGCCCTGCAGATATACCTGTGTATAAAGTATAACATTTATTTTTGTTATCTTTTATGTTTCTTTGGTTCTAATTTGGATTTCCACAGCTTCTACATTACCTGGACAAGGTCAACTTCACCACATCATTCGGTGATCAAGTGTCGTTTGATGCGAATGGTGATGCTACACCAATATATGATATCATGAACTGGCTATGGCTCCCTGATGGAAGAACTATAGTTCAAAATGTGGGTGAGGTTAAAAGGTCAGCCTTCAAAGGTGACGAAATTACAATTAATGAAGAAAAAATCTTCTGGAACTTTGAAAACAAAAAGGTTTTCAGACTTTTTTTCGGACCCACATTTATTTTACTGTGGCACTGACGCTTTGTGTAAAATACCTGATTCTTGTTTTCTATCTTTTCTTCTTTCCCTGTAGCCACCCTATTCAGTTTGTAGTCAGAGCTGTCCTCCAGGTACCCGAATGGTGAGAAAGAAGGGGGAACCAGAGTGCTGTTTTGACTGTATCCCTTGTTCTGATGGAAAGATCAGTAATGAAACCAGTGGGTGTTCATGTTTCAATTCATTTATTTAGACACAAATTTAGACATATTACATCCCATTTGTATCTTACTATCTTCTCCTTTTTGTCAGACTCTATGGAGTGCATCAGTTGTCCAGAGGACTTCTGGTCCAGCCCCCAGCGTAACCACTGTGTTCCTAAGAAAACAGAGTTCCTCTCCTACCATGAACCTCTGGGTATCTGCTTGACAGTCACCTCATTACTGGGCACATTTATTTGTGCTATTGTTCTAGGGATATTTATCTACTATCGCAGCACCCCAATAATACGTGCCAACAATTCTGAACTTAGTTTCCAGCTGCTGTTGTCTCTTAAGCTATGTTTCTTGTGTTCACTACTGTTCATTGGAAATCCTAGATTGTGGACATGCCAACTGAGACATGCAGCATTTGGAATCAGCTTTGTTCTTTGTGTTTCATGCATCCTGGTCAAAACTATAGTGGTTCTGGCAGTGTTCAAGGCCTCTAAGCCAGGAGGTGAAAGCAGTCTAAAGTGGTTTGGTGCTGCACAGCAGAGAGGAACAGTTCTGGTTCTTACTTTTATTCAAGCTGCAATCTGTACTGCCTGGCTTGTTTCTTCCTCACCAGCTCCTCATAAAAACACACAATACCACAAAGACAAGATAGTTTATGAGTGTGTAGTTGGGTCCACTGTTGGTTTTGCAGTGTTGTTGGGGTACATTGGTTTACTGGCCACTCTAAGTTTTGTAATCGCATTTCTGGCAAGGAATCTTCCAGATAGTTTCAATGAGGCCAAACTCATCACATTCAGCATGCTGATTTTCTGTGCTGTGTGGGTGGCCTTTGTCCCTGCTTACATCAGCTCACCAGGGAAATATGCTGATGCAGTAGAGGTATTTGCCATCCTGGCCTCTAGTTTTGGCCTCTTGGTGGCGCTGTTTGGACCCAAATGTTACATAATCCTGCTGAGACCAGAGAGGAACACAAAGAAAGCTATCATGGGTCGAAATACCACCAATTCATAAAATTAAAACTTTACCAATGTCTTCCATTGCATTTTGCACTGACCAAAATTATTTTACTGAACTGCAAGCAAAAGTAATGTTATCAAAATCACTTTGATTAGTACATCAGTAGTTCCCTCAGTAAAGAAAGACAATGTTGGGCAATTTTGCATTATTTCCATGATGACCCGATCAACTTCAATTAACAACAGGCTAACTAGACCTTGTTACATTGGATTGAACAGTTATGCCAGTGCATTCTGACATATCTGACCCAATGAGTTTGTCACAAATGTTTTGAGTGCTGAAGCTTGTTGACTTTTGGGTGATCAATAGTGATGATCAGTGGCATTTAGCCAGACACTGTGGTTGAAAAAATACCTTTCTTTCTTACTTTCATCGGCCATCACCCCTCTGCCCCACTCCAAAAATCACCCATAATCATTAGTCCTATATTCAACTTCAAAAATGTCTGTTACCTTCATAATTATTTTCAAGCCCCAGTGATAAAAACAATCACCCCTGTCCTATTATCAGCATGGGACATTAAATGACTACATCAGTTTGTATGTTATGGTCTGTTAATTTCCCCAAATATGACAAATGTTACTGGCCCAACATTCCCATTTCAGCGGGACAACCTTTTGGGTGAGTGACATTGGCTAGTAAATTTCCGTTATGGGAAGTAGTCACCCGAAAAGTGTGAGAATAAGCAGCACAAAGCCACTGCTGTGAATATGTCTACTGGGTAATGTTTCATGTGGTAAAAAGTGGCTTCGCACCTTGAAGTTATTGCATAGCAGATAACCAGATATAGTGCACTATAGTGTTCGGAAACACAAAATAAAGGCCTGGTTCACAAAAAGTTCAGACGGTGTTTCTCTCCTTCCTTCTCTCCCTCCACTGTGAAGTTTGTTCAGACACTGAAGCTAGTTACCAGCCAGTGTTGGTGTAGCACTGTGTGCTACATCATTCTCACAGACTCAATAGATTTACATTCCAGAGGACCCAGGACTGACTCCAGGGGCCTCATGTACAAAGACTTGCGTGGATTTCCTTGTAAAACTTGGCACACGCTCAGATTTAGAAGCATTTAGAAGCACATTTCCTTTGTACATCCCAATCGAGCGTACCCGACCCCTCCCTGTCCACGCCTCTTTTAAATATGCAACTCCCTGTCCGTGCCCCTTTTAAATATGGAAATTATATTTAAATTGACCCTGCACCTGAGATTCCCCTCTCTGCATGATCAGAAAACGAAAACATAAGAATGAATAAGACGGGGAAAAAGAAGAACTTCACAGAAAGCGAATTGGAGACACTACTCACTGGAGTGGAGATGTGCAAAAATATCCTCTTTGGCACGCTGCCACAATGTTGGTTACTTGCATTTGCGCATGATCTGTACATTGATGAATGAAAATGTTTCCTGTTGACATTTACAAATTCATGCGATGGCGCTTTTATAACAATGTGTGTGCAGTCGATAGCTCTGATTAAATTCAGAAAACCGTCTCTCGCTGCAAATTGCTCTTTAATGTTGACCTGTTCAGATGCATTGTATGGGAATCTGATATACCTGGCTGACATCCGGATAACTCCGTCCCACACTGCTGGCATGGCTCTGCTCAGGGTCGACTGGCTCAATCCCGATCGGTTGGCCAGCTCCCTCTGGAATGCCCCGGTTGCGAGGAACCCCAATGTGTTCAGTACCTGTACGGACACAGGCAATGCATTGCTTCTTGCTGTGTCGCGCTCCAATGCCGGCCACTGCTCTGCGCACAGTTCCAGAAGGATTGCCCTTGGGAACCTTAAGCGGCTGATGAGCCAGTTGTCGTTATTTGCCAGTAAATCATCTCTGTGTCTGAATACACACTCTCTTCTTATTGCACCATTTGCGATATCTTCTAATAATGCTAAAGCTGCCATTGTTGTTAATGACATTTTCTGCACCACTTTGCGCATGCTTTTATATCCATTCATATAATTACAGACACCTGAGTGTGTTAATTGTTCATCAGTGTTAATTGTTCGCGTGTCTCTGATGTGCACATCACAATAGTTTTCACAGTTTTATGATGACAGTTTCCCGGCATCACCTCTAAGTGTCGCCAAAGGATCGACATCTTTAGAATCCTACCTAGGCCAGCCACATCGTTGGCTTAGGCACATACAAAGTTCCCGGACATTTCACTCTCGATACATCTGAACTTTTCCATGAGCGAGAACGTACGTAACGTTTTTGTACGCACGCAACCTTTCGTACATGAGGCCCCAGGTCCCTGGGTAGCACTGCAGGCGGTCTAACATAAGACCTAAGTCTCTGGGCACCCATGTTTCTTCTTCCCCATCTCCACACAAAAACACACAATACCACAAGGACAAGATAATCAACTCATCACACTCAGCATGCTGATTTTCTGTGCAGTGTGGGTGGCCTTTGTCCCTGCTTACATCAGCTCACCAGGCAAATATGCAGATGCAGTGGAGGTATTTGCCATCCTGGCCTCCAGTTTTGGCCTTTTGGTGGCACTGTTTGGACCCAAATGTTACATAATCCTGCTGCATTATGTAACATGTTTATTGTCAAAACATTTTTGGCTTTTGTAAAGAGATGCAAACTTGACACCAAACGGGGGCAGTGTGTCCTCATTTGGCCAAACTTATGTTGAAATTAACATTATTATGAATAAGTGCCAACAGTAATTTGCCTCACATGGGGCATCATTTGTTTGGCATGTGTACTAAGGACACTAAATATTGGGGTTTGCCTATCATAACTTTCATTAATTAACAAAGAATGAATGTAAAAACATACAAACTATCTCTGGTGTACCTTATACAGGTGTTCCCAGAGATGCTGAACACTTGTTGGACCTTTTAAATTCACTATGCGGTCCATCTCATCCCAAACCATCTCGATTGGGTTTAAGTCAGGTGACTGTGGAGGCTAGGTCATCTGGCACAGCACTCTATCACTCTCCTTCTTGGACGAATGGCCCTTACACAGCCTGGAGGTGTGTTGAGAGTCATTGTCCTGTTGAAAAATAAATTATGATCCGACTAAACGCAAACCGGATAGGATAGCATGTTGCTGCAGCATGATGCTGTGGTAGCCATGCTGGTTCAGTGTGCCTTCAGTTTTGAATAAATCCCCAACAGTGTCACCAGCAAAGCACCCCCACACCATCACACCCCCATCTGTTCACCTTTTCTGCATCGCACAAAGACACGGCGGTTGGAACCAAAGATCTCAAATTTGGACTCATCAGACCAAAGCACAGATTTCCAATGGTCTATTGTCCATTCCATGTTTTTCTTGGCCCAAACAAATCTCTTCTGCTTGTTGCTTTTCCTTGACTTTGTGACCATAAAGGCCTGATTGGCGCAGTCTCCTCTGAACAGTTGATGTAGAGAGGTGTCTGCTACTAGAACTCTTGTGTGGCATTGATCTGGGCTCTAATCTGAGATGCTGTTAACTTGCAATTTCAGAGGCTGGTGACTTGTACCATCGCTGCTATCAGTATTAGTTGCTGGTTGACCCCTGCCCCTTTTTTTTAATTGACTACAGTGTCACAATGATTGTTGCTTTTCACCTTGCTAAACTGCTAAAATACAGTTGTACAGGCTTACATATTTGGTGTACTTTTGTACTGTATGTTGCTGTATTTTTTAACTGTAAATAGTGCTATTTCTGTGTTTGTTTCGGTGAATTAGGATTTAGGCGGGCTTAGACCGTGACCTTTACTGGTTATTAGATAAAAAGAAACTGGGATTCAGTCTGTACAGTTTGCTGCTACCATCTAGTGGTCATTTTACTTTTTCTGATACAAAGTGACAATTAGGAGACAAAGATGTTTTTTAAACTGTATTTTTTTTCTTTTTTTTTTAAATTACAGTCTTCAATGGAAGAACATTTGTAATTTAAAACAAGTAAAGTAGATATAGATGTCTGATTAGAGGATGAAGCGGTGTAACTTCATCCACATCATAGCATGCACATCGATGTCTAATTAATGTGGCAAGTTCCCATAGAAGTGAATATCACCACTCAAATTTTGAAATGACAAGCAACTGTCATCTTCTTGGTGACATTGATTGTTTTGTTTTTATGAAATGGCCAGAAAAATGAAAATAATGTCAAATGAAATACATTTTAGGCCCTGCCCAATCTGCCTCTATGGGTATTGTGCATGATTAAACAACAGTGCAAGTCAATAAAAGGTGATGACAAAGCTTTCAAACTTAGTGACTGAGCTCAGCTAAGGTGTAAACCTGGAGGAAGTCATGCAGCCATTTTTACACACCAACTTGCTTTTGCTTATGTTGTTGTATTCCTACTTTTCTTCTGCAGCGTCCTCCTCTCCGTTCTCCTCATCCTGTCAGTTACAGGGCCAGTTTCATCTAAATGGGATGCACAAGTCTGGAGATGTGGTTCTGGGTGGACTGTTTCAAATCCACTTCTTTTCTGTCTTTCCTGACCTGTCTTTTACCTCTGAGCCGCAAAAGCCTTCTTGCCATGGGTGAGTATGTTGAAAAAAACTGAAATGAGAAATTTGTAAAAATCAATATCATTTATTGAATGTATATTTGATAGTCAGCTCTTTCACAATAGTTAGGTTGTGTATTTCTGCCATGTATGCAAAGCAGTTTTTTTTTTAAATATATGTTTCAACTAAATGTTATGATAACTATTCACCTGGCTCATTATATGCAAAATCTACACAGTTTGCATTGTAAAGTTTTGTATTATTGTGTTAGTTTTGATGCTGTAGGATTTAGACGGGCCCAGACCATGGCCTTTGCTATTGATGAGATCAACAGAAACTCCAACCTGCTACCTAATGTGACTCTGGGATACAGTCTGTACGATAACTGTGTCAGCGTTGGAATCGGACTCCGTGCAGCACTGTCTTTAGCAAATGGTCAGGAGGAACGAATTCTATTAGATGAAAACTGTGTAGGAAACCCTCCAGTCATAGGGATTGTAGGTGATTCTTCCTCTACACGTTCTATTTCCATCTCCTCTGTATTAGGTTTGTACAGAGTACCTATGGTAAGTTTTCTGCCTAATTATCTAAAAAAATCTCTTGAATCATTTGTATTTAATTTCAAGTTGAACAAGACTTTAGTTTTAGAATATACTGTCTGTGTCTTTCATAGGTGAGTTATTTTGCCACATGTGCCTGCCTGAGTGACCGACAAAAATATCCATCTTTCTTTAGGACAATCCCAAGTGATGCTTTCCAGGTAAAAAATAATAATAATAATTATATATATATATCCATATATATATACAAATTAAAATGTGAAAACAGCATTGTTTTTCAAATTAAAAATCATTGCTATAAAAAAGTATATTCTTCCCATTAAACAGCATTGCTGTTTTGAAAAGAAAAAATACAGAATGTAAAAATATATAGTTTTTCAACAATAATGTCCATTTTTGTTATGAAAGCCATTTTACTGTCTAAGACAACAGAAGAAAAAAAGTGTGAAAAGCTCAATTCATTAAACATGTTTCACTGAGGAACATGTTTAGAAGATTTTTCCAAGGAAACGTGATATATGTATCCCCCTACTCTGTGTTCACTCAGGTGCGCGCTATGATTCAGATTCTGAAGCACTTTGGCTGGACTTGGGCAGGTCTGCTAGTTGTTGATGATGATTATGGACTCAACGCTGCCCAATCCTTCCAGGCTGACCTGAGTCTCTCTGGTGAAATTTGTCTGGCTTACACAGAGGTTTTACCATGGGACAATAATCGAGCTGAATTAAGGAGGATCGTGGATGTGATGAAGAAATCCACAGCTCGTGTGGTCATAGTGTTTGCACATGAGAGTTACATGTTGAACCTCATGGAAGAGGTAGGCCTTCAAATACAAGTTAAATGTAACTTAAGGAATTAAATAAATTGTATTTTTAATTGTCACTCAGAATTCTCTGTTACAGTTAAATATATATGTAAACACATTATTAATTTGTATGCCTTATTTCAATGCTGTTTAGTTTAAGGTTTTAGAGTGAGATCACTTCCTCAGAAAAAAAATTAATGAACTCAAATCATGAAGATATGCATCATCATGCATGATGATATCTATATTTATATTTATTATAATATGATTCACAGGTCATAAGACAGAATGTGACAGGCCTGCAGTGGATGGCCAGTGAAGCCTGGACATCAGTTGATGTGCTCCAGACCCCTCACCTCATGCCGTACCTGGGTGGCACACTGGGCATTGCCATC
The DNA here is from genome assembly GCF_963514085.1 of Chelon labrosus. Classification (NCBI taxonomy): domain Eukaryota; kingdom Metazoa; phylum Chordata; class Actinopteri; order Mugiliformes; family Mugilidae; genus Chelon; species Chelon labrosus. Next base: position 19,688,335 of record NC_140346.1, read on the forward strand.
CGTCGAGGAGAAATACCAGGGCTCAGGGACTTCCTGTCACAAATACGTCCTGATCTATACCACAACAACAACTATGGAAATAACACGGTAAGATTTTTCCCCAACAGGTCTAATATTTACAATGATATTATAATGTATTGTTTCAACCACATGTTTTGTTTATTTATATTTCAGGTAAATCAGTTTTGGGAATTCACATTTCAGTGCAGATTTGCACCACCCCCAGAGGGCTGGGTGGAAGGCGGGGGAGCACTGTGCACTGGACAGGAAAATCTTGAGTCTGTGGAGACTGAACTTTTGGACACTACAAACCTTAGACCTGAGTATAATGTGTACAAGGCTGTGTATGCTCTGGCGTATGCCCTTGATAATATGCTGCAATGTGAGCCAGGCAAAGGGCCTTTCAGTGGAAACAGCTGTGGAAATTTACAAGCATTGGAGCCATGGCAGGTGTGATATCACGTTAAACTCCAACTGCTTACTAAATTCTGTGCTTTATAATTCAGTTCATTTTAGTATGAAGACATAAATACATAATTAAAAATTTTACTGGTAGAGAACTACAAGGGTTTGCCCTGCAGATATACCTGTGTGTAAAGTATAACATTTATTTTTGTTATCTTTTATGTTTCTTTGGTTCTAATTTGGATTTCCACAGCTTCTACATTACCTGGACAAGGTCAGCTTCACCACATCATTTGGTGATCAAGTGTCATTTGATGCGAATGGTGATGCTACACCAATATATGATATCATGAACTGGCTGTGGCTCCCTGATGGCAGAACTATAGTTCAGAATGTGGGTGAGGTTAAAAGGTCAGCCTCTAAAGGTGACGAAATTACAATTGATGAAGGAAAAATCTTTTGGAACTTTGAAAACAAAAAGGTTTTTTGACTTTTTTACTGACCCACATTTATTTCACTGTAGCAGTGATGCTTCGTGTAAAATACCTGATTCTTGTTTTCTATCTTTTCTTCTTTCCTTACAGCCACCCTATTCAGTTTGTAGTGAGAGCTGTCCTCCAGGTACCCGAATGGTGAGAAAGAAAGGGGAACCAGAGTGCTGTTTTGACTGTATCCCTTGTTCTGAGGGAAAGATCAGTAATGAAACCAGTGGGTGTTTATGTTTCAGTTTATTTATTTATTTTTAATTTAGACATATTACATCCCATATGTATCTCACTATCTTCTCCTTTTTGTCAGACTCCATGGAGTGCTTCAGTTGTCCAGAGGACTTCTGGTCCAGTCCCCAGCGTGATCACTGTGTTCCTAAAACAACAGAGTTCCTGTCCTACCATGAACCTCTGGGTATCTGCTTGACAGTCACCTCATTACTGGGCACATTTATCTGTGCTATTGTTCTAGGGATATTTATTTACCATCGCAGCACACCTATAGTACGCGCCAACAATTCTGAACTTAGTTTCCAGCTGTTGTTGTCTCTTAAGCTATGTTTCTTATGTTCACTACTGTTCATTGGACGTCCTAGATTGTGGACATGTCAGCTGAGACATGCAGTATTTGGAATCAGCTTTGTTCTTTGTGTTTCATGCATCCTGGTTAAAACTATAGTGGTTCTGGCTGTGTTCAAGGCCTCAAAGCCAGGAGGTGAAAGCAGTCTAAAATGGTTTGGTGCTGCACAGCAGAGAGGAACAGTTCTGGTTCTTACTTTTATTCAAGCTGCAATCTGTACTGCCTGGCTTGTGTCTTCCTCACCAGCTCCTCACAAAAACACACAATACCACAAGGACAAGATAGTTTATGAGTGTATTGTTGGGTCCACTATTGGTTTTGCAGTTTTATTGGGTTACATTGGTTTACTGGCCACTCTTAGTTGTGTAATTGCATTTCTGGCAAGGAATCTTCCAGATAGTTTCAATGAGGCCAAACTCATCACATTCAGCATGCTGATATTCTGTGCTGTGTGGGTGGCCTTTGTCCCTGCTTACATCAGCTCACCAGGGAAATATGCTGATGCAGTGGAGGTATTTGCCATCCTGGCATCCAGTTTTGGCCTCTTGGTGGCGCTGTTTGGACCCAAATGTTACATAATCCTGCTGAGACCAGAGAGGAACACAAAGAAAGCTATCATGGGTCGAAATACCACCAACTGATGAAATTAAAACTTAAAATTCAGTAATGTAAGAGATTCTCTTTGTATTTTGTGTTCACATTTAATCACCTGACTGAACTAGATGAAATAAAGAATTTTTTTTATGGGCCAAGGAGCCACCAACTGATAAAACTAGTACTCCATATTCTTAAAATTCAATATATGTGATTCACTTTGTATTTTGCATTGAACAGTCATCACTTGACTGCCTCAGTCATATAGTTCATTAAACTATCTTTAATTATATTTAACCTGTTTTCAACTGATTGTTTACTTTTACATTCTTAAAAATTGAAAGACAGCCAATGTGGAATTAACCAGTCAGTGCAATTGTATAAGTAGTTCGTTTCATATTTATGATACTGCGTATATCAATCACTGAACTTGGAACTAGGAGGGTGACAGTGTCAATTAGTACAACACGTAGATGTTAAATTCAGGCAGCACAATGTAAACATCCTAAAACACTGTTGGGCCTCATTGTATCGAATCAGGAATAACAACAGTAAAGAAAACAAATAAATATGTCATGAATCAAATTTTAAAAAGCAATTGCCATAAAACGTTCTACATTACGATTAATTGTCACTGTCCTCATGAATTTACCACAAAATCTAGGAGGCATTAATAATTAATAAGTAAAATCATACCTCAAGTAACATTTTTTTGATAACCATTGAATGCAATGTTGCTCTACCTTTCAAGGCGCACAGAGTCTTCCTACCTAGACTATGTCCATGCACTGACCATTAATGTCATAAAGCAGACTGGACTGACTGTTATCTGTTAAGTTTCTACACAGCACATGATATATGATATACACTGCCTGGCCAAAAAAAGGTCACCTCCTGGATTTAACTAAGCAAATAGGTACAAGCCTCCTATTGGATAATTACAGCATGGGTGATTATCTTTCTGCTGGCAACAAGTTTTTTTAACTGATGCAATGAGTAGCTTCTCATTTCTTAAACACCATGTCGAAAGACACATCCTGTGGTCATGGAAAAGATGTTAGTCTGTTTGAGAAAGGTCAAATAATTGGCATGCATCAAGTAGAGAACACCTCTAAGGAGATTGCTGAAACCACTAAAATTGGGTTAAGAACTGTCCAACGCATTATTAAAAACTGGAAAGATAGTGGGGAACCATTGTCTTCGAGGAAGAAATGTGGTCAGAAAAAAATCCTGATTGATCGTGATCAGCGATCACTTAAATGTTTGGTGAAATCAAATCGAAGAAAAACAACAGTAGAACTCAGGGCTATGTTCAATAGTGAAAGTAAGAACATTTCCACACTTACAATGTGAAGGGAACTCAAGGGACTGGGACTGAACAGCTGTGTAGCCTTAAGAAAACCACTAATCAGTGATGCTACCCGGGATAAAAGGCTTCAGTTTGCTAGGGAGCATAAAGATTGGACTCTGGAGCAATGGAAGAAGGTCATGTGGTCTGATGGGTCCAGATTTATCCTGTTCCAGAGTGATGGAACATCATCCCTAGTGCCTACTGTAGAAGCCTGTGGGGGCAGTGCTATGATCTGGGGTTGTTGCAGTTGGTCAGGTCTAGGTTCAGCAACATTATGTGTGCTGGAAAAGGCTTTGCTCAGTGATCAGACTCTCCTATCATTAATACAAGATCTTGGTGAAAAATGAATGCAACACTGAATGGAAATAAATCTTGTGACACTGCAGAAGCTTATCGAAACAATGCCACAGCGAATGCGTGCTGTAATCAAAGCTAAAGGCAGTCCAACAAAATATCATAACTTTTTTTTTTTGGTGGCGACTCTTTTTTTGGCCAGGCAGTGTATGTTTCAGGCAGATACCACATCTCATAAATCAAACTACCCTTTATTTTTGTATGCTGCTTCCATCTAGTGGTCATTTTACAGAGGTTTGTTAATATGCGGTAGTGGTTATGATTTTCACACACACACGGCTATTTTATCAGAGCTTTTTGGTTGAAAATGTATATTTTACAGTTCATGTAAAGTACATGTAGATGTCTTTCTAGAAGATGAAATGGTCTATAATGTCACCTGTAATGTAACATACACATTGTCACTCAATTTGGCATGCAAATATATATACGAATCACCATACAGCACAACTCAAATTTGAATTGGCAAAGTTTCTAACATGGACTTGGAGAAATGATTTACATTATTTCTGACTGAATGCGTAATTAATGTCAAATGAAATACACTTTAAGCCCTGCCCTGATTTGCCATAATGGGTTGTGTGAAAGATTAAACGGCACTGTGAGTCAATAAAAGGGGATGACCATGCTTTAAAACATAATGACTGAGCTCAGCAAAGGTGTAAACTGGACAAAAGTCATGCAGCAATTTTTACACACCCACTTGCTCATGCTTATGTTGTTGTATTCCTACTTTTCTTCTGCAGTGTCCTCCCCTCCGTTCTCCTCATCCTGTCACTTACAGGAACAGTTTCATCTAAATGGGATGCACAAGTCTGGAGATGTGGTTCTGGGTGGACTGTTCCAAATCCACTTCTTTTCTGTCTTTCCTGACCTGTCTTTTGCCTCTGAGCCGCAACAGCCTTCTTGCCATGGGTGAGTATGTCAGGGAAACAATAGCTCAATTGCTTGCAAAACGTATAGTTGTGCAGTTTGTATATGTCTTATATTTATCGAACCCTTTTGTATTCTTCACTGAAAATTGTCTTACTTTTGTGTAGTTTTGATATTCTAGGATTTAGGCAGGCCCAGACCATGGCCTTTGCTATTGATGAGATCAACAGAAACTCCAACCTTCTGCCTAATGTGACTCTGGGCTACAGTCTGTACGATAACTGTCTCAGCCTCGGAGTTGGATTCCGTGCAGCAATGTCATTAACCAGTGGTCAAGAGGAGAATATTATATTAGATGAAAAATGTGTGGGAAACCCTCCAGTCATAGGGATTATAGGTGAATCTTCCTCCACACGTTCTATTGCCATCTCCACTGTGTTAGGTTTGTACAGAGTACCTATGGTAAGTTTTCTGCTTAAACACGCAATAATCCTCTCGAATCATTGTTTAAATGTTTGGTTTGAAAAGCAAACCAAAGAAAAAAGTGACAGAGCCTGTAGCATCTTCGAGTTGTTGTTTTTTTTTTTTTAGTGTATATGGTCTGTCTTTTACAGGTGAGTTATTTTGCCACATGTGCCTGCCTGAGTGACCGGAAAAAGTATCCATCCTTCTTTAGGACAATCCCAAGTGATGCTTTCCAGGTGAAAACACTAAGATATATGACAATATAATATACAGACATATTAATATATTGTGGTATTGCAGCTGCATTGTTTGACATTGGTCATTGTGTAACCTATTAATCAGATATTTCACTGAAAGTTCATCCTGCTCTGTGCACATATCCCTCTCCTCTGTGTTCTCTCAGGTGCGCGCTATGATTCAGATTCTAAAGCACTTTGGTTGGACTTGGGCAGGTCTGCTGATCAGTGATGATGATTATGGACTCCACGCTGCCCGATCCTTCCAGTCTGACCTTAGTCTGTCTGGTGACGGCTGTCTGGCTTACATTGAGATTTTGCCCTGGGCCAATGATCTAGTTGAACTAGGGAGAATTGTGGATGTGATGAAGAAATCCACCGCTCGTGTTGTCATAGTGTTTGCACATGAGAGTCACATGATTAACCTCATGGAAGAGGTAAGACTCGAAATGCAACTTGATGTATATTTGTGTAATATCTAAAAAGTTACATAATTATAATTTGATATAATTATACAACTTTGTGTCTCTTTGTCTGATTGAAATCTGAATGTTGCTGAAATATGTAAAGACCAAAATAATGTACTTAACATGATTTAACATGTTTTAACATTTTAGTTGCTAATATTGATGTTTTAGGGGATACAGTCTCATCCTGAGAATAATCATGATTAAAAGCAGTTATGAACATGAGCATTACTTTAGTGTGTAAAATGGATTGCACCTGTCATGAATGAGTAAAACAAGAACCTTTAGGCAAAATAAAATATCATAATTATATATTTGTTATAATTTGATTCACAGGTCATAAGACAGAATGTAACAGGCCTGCAGTGGATGGCCAGTGAAGCCTGGACAGCAGCTGCTGTGCTTCAGAGCCCTCACCTCATGCCGTACCTGGGTGGCACACTGGGCATTGCCATCCGTCGAGGAGAAATACCAGGGCTCAGGGACTTCCTGTTGCAAACACGTCCTAATCTACACCACAACAACAGCTATGAAAATAGCACAGTGAGATTTTAACCCTGCAACCTTAAGTTTAACTTTGCCAATAATATTCTGCCATAGTTTGTAACAAAACAACATTTTTTTATTATTATTATTTCAGGTGAATCAGTTTTGGGAATTCACATTTCAGTGTAGGCTCGCTCCAGTAGGTGGGGTGGAAGGTGGAGAAACACTGTGCACTGGAGACGAAGACCTAGAGCTTGTGAAGACTGAACTCTTGGACATTTCAGATCTAAGATCAGAGTATAATGTGTACAAGGCTGTGTACGCTCTGGCCTATGCTCTTGATTTTATGCTGCGATGTGAGCCAGGAAAAGGGCCTTTCAGTGGAAACAGCTGTGGCAGTTTACATGCACTGGAGCCATGGCAGGTGTGATATCAAGTTACACTTCACCTGCTGACTAAGTCACATGCTCTATAATTTCTCCCATTTAGTTTGAGGATTAAATACATGAGATAGAAGATTTTTAAAAATGTATTCGTGGAAATGCAGTATTATTAATGATGAGATTTTGCGTTGAAGCAAATGGTTTGTTAATGAATACACACAGAAATTACTTAATGTGATGTGACAAATATATAGTGGGTATGACTGTAGTGATTGTAATATGACATTACGCTTTTTCTGTTTTCTTCAATTTTCCTCTTTCTGTTTTGGGGATATTGACAGCTTATGTATTACCTGGAAAAGGTCAACTTCACCACATCATTTGGTGATCAAGTGTCATTTGATGAAAACGGTGATGCAACGCCAATATATGACATCATGAACTGGCTGTGGCTCCCTGATGGAAGAACTGTAGTTCAGAATGTGGGTGAGGTTAAAAAGTCAGCCTTCAAAGGTGAAGAAATTACAATTAATGAAGACAAAATCTTCTGGAACTTTGAAAACAGAAAGGTTTTTTATCCCATCTTCCATCACATGTGTATCTAATTGTAGCAGTGTTTCTCAGTTTAACATAACCAAGACTTGTTTTCTCCCTATAGCCACCCCGCTCAGTTTGTAGTGAGAGCTGTCCTCCAGGTACACGCCTGGTGAGAAAGAAGGGGGAACCAGAGTGCTGTTTTGACTGCATCCCTTGTTCTGAGGGAAAGATCAGTAATGAGACCAGTGGGTGTTTATGTTTCAATTGTTTTATTTATTTATTTATTTTAAGTTAGACGTATTACATTCCATATTTATCTCACTATCTTCTCCTTTTTGCTAGACTCCATGGAGTGCTTCAGTTGTCCAGAGGACTTCTGGTCCAGCCCCCAGCGTGACCACTGTGTTCTCAAGAAAACAGAGTTTCTCTCCTACCATGAACCTCTGGGTATCTGCTTGACAGTCACCTCTTTACTGGGCACATTTATCTGTGCTATTGTTCTAGGGATATTTATCTATCATCGCAGCACACCTATAGTACGCGCCAACAATTCTGAACTTAGTTTCCAGCTGTTGTTGTCTCTTAAGCTATGTTTCTTATGTTCACTGCTGTTCATTGGACGTCCCAGATTGTGGACATGCCAACTGAGACATGCAGCATTTGGAATCAGCTTTGTTCTTTCTGTCTCATGCATCCTGGTCAAAACTATAGTGGTTCTGGCTGTGTTCAAGGCGTCAAAGCCAGGAGGTGAAAGCAGTCTAAAGTGGTTTGGTGCTGCACAGCAGAGAGGAACAGTTCTGGTTCTTACATCTATTCAAGGAGCAATCTGCACAGCCTGGCTTGTATCTTCTTCACCAGCTCCTCACAAAAACACACAATACCACAATGATAAGATAGTTTATGAGTGTGTAGTTGGGTCCACGATTGGTTTTGCAGTGTTGTTGGGTTACATTGGTTTACTGGCCACTCTCAGTTTTCTGATCGCATTTCTGGCAAGAAACCTTCCAGACACCTTCAATGAGGCCAAACTCATCACTTTCAGCATGCTGATCTTCTGTGCTGTGTGGGTGGCCTTTGTCCCTGCTTACATCAGCTCACCAGGCAAATATGCAGATGCAGTGGAGGTATTTGCCATCCTGGCTTCCAGTTTTGGCCTCCTGGTGGCGCTGTTTGGACCCAAATGTTACATAATCCTGCTGAGACCAGAGAGGAACACAAAGAAAGCTATTATGGGTCGAACCGAATCATAAAGGCCGGACTTCGTCTTTCCTTTATAAAATATATTACATGCAGGAAAATTGTTTAATAGTAATACCATTTAATATTTTTAAGAAAGTAGTTCTGATACCAAATATATATTGTGAAAGTTGAAGCATCATAACATGTTGATCTTATGTGTTATACTATTACTTGCTCCTAATAAATGCATAACAAAAGTTCACAACGTACTGTTATATAAATGGTCATTTGACCTGTCTGAAGCAAAATCACAGTGGTAGTATATTTAAAGGAAACAGTAATACATAATTTGTACTGAGTTTAAAGGAATTCCATGCTATATCTTAGATTTACATAATAACCCTCAGTACAAGCATAAGTGCTTAATTTTTCCTTTACAGGACACTGGTTACAGATTATAACTCCCGATTCTATCAGTACATATACAGATCTTTAAGAGCTGTCAGTATTGGGTTTATATGTTTTGCACATTCTTTAAGCTCTGCGCCCTTTGGTCTGCATCTCTCTGTCTATTTTCTTCTGTGATCAGACAGTGAACACCAGAAGAAAATAAGAATAATGAACAAGTCTCTCAGTGTCGGTCTGTGCACTGACTGACCAACGTGCCCGCTTTTTTCTTTCAATCAGTGCCCTATTGTGACACCAAATGCACCCAGGCAGATAACAAGGCAATAAATGTAAAGCCCAATTTGAACAGCTTTGCTCCTATTGCCGTGCACGCACAGTATATCTGCCCAATTACTGTGTGGGATCTTTTTCCAAATGTACCGCAAAACCTAAGATTTACTTGTGTTGAAGAAGTGTCACCATGTGTAGCAAAGAGGTCATAATGATGAAAAAAAAAACACTGATCTCATTTACGTGTGGTTGAGATGGAATGTGGCGTTAATGAGCCGCTTTAAAGTGTTTTGCTGCACCATTTTGATTCAGATCTGCACTTTTTAAAAGTCTAACAATGTCCCTACATGGTCAATTAGTCTACTGAGTAGTCCAATGACAGGGTTACCACGTGGGTGTGTTTTCGCGGGAGAAATTCTTTGTACTTTACTCTTGATTTTTCTCTAAAACTGACAGTGATTGTGCACTGGCATCATGTTGCTGCTCTCTGAGCTCTCATGGCAACTGTAATATATTGTGTTTGCCCAGATGAAGTGAAGTGCAGCTACATCAGAGTAATGCATGCAGATACATTCTATTGACAAAAACTATGAATGTACATGAGTCAGTGATCTGAATAATAATAACAGCATAAGACATTAGCCTGCTTTTATTCTGTGATTTTTTAATTCCTGACATTTCAACAGAGATATCAGCAAATAATATGAATATTGGTTTAACATTTTCCATAATGATAACTGATCCTTCAGTTCGTCCTATCTCATAAACTAAAACTAAATGTAATGTACACCATTAATTGTCTATCTGGCCATCAGGTGTTTCTTAGTGTTTTTCTCAGGCCTCAAAAGAATAATGAAACACTTCGGAGCAAATATGCAGAACAGTAAACCATAGCTAGAGGCCAGGATGGCAAAAACCTCTACAGCAACTGAGTATTTCCCTGGGGAGCTGACATAAGCTGGAACAAAAGCCACCCAGACGGCACAGAAAATCAGCATGCTGAAAGTGATCAGCTTGGCCTCGTTGAAGTTGTCAGGGAGTTTCCGTGCAAGAAAGGCCAAGAGTAGGCACGTGCAGGCCAGCAGACCAATGTATCCCAGGACCAGAGAGAAGCCCACCACAGATTCCATGGCACACTCCAAGGTAACCTTTGACCCTTGAAAACCCAGATTACGTTGAGGCACAGGAGGACTGAGGGTCAGCCATATGGCACAGATGGTGATCTGGATGAAAATAAAACGTAGTTAAACAAATGTAAAATTCCAAATATTAAAAGAACCAGGTTTGTAGTACCTGTACACAAGTAAGAAAGCAGACACTTCCTCTCTGTTGGCCCGGACCGAACCACCTAATCAAAGCTTCAGCACCGGGCCGAGCCGAGCGGAACGCTGCCAGAACCACGATGGTCTTGACTTGGAGGCAGGAAACGCAAAGTACAAAGCTGATCCCAAAAGCTGCCTGCTGGAACCGACAAGACCAGACTGATGGACGACCAATGAACACCAGCGAACACAGGAAGCAGAGCTTCAGTGACAGGAGAAGCAGGAAGCTCAGCTCCGAGTTGTTGGCTCGCACCTACAAACACAATGTCAAGCACAATCTCCAACACCAGAGGAGTGATCCAAATGAAACTTTCTGTAACTTAACAACAAATTATTACTACTACTGTATCCAATATCCTGGCTTCTCACCATAGGTGTCTGACTGTAGCAGAGGAACACCACAAACACAGCTGTTGTCACACAGGTGCCAGTAACAGCTGCTGTTGTGAGGGTGATGCCCAAGGTTTCATTAAAGGAAAGAAAGTCCAGCTGACGGGGGATGCAGGAAGTTCGTTTAGCATTGGACCAGAACTCAGACGGACATTGCTGACAATGAAGTGAATCTATAGGAGAAAGGAGAGGAGAAAGAGAAACAATGCTGATGAGCTTAAAGCAGATAGATTCATAAGGCAGGATGACTGTATTATTTTATCACCAGTTTTATTGCTGATCTCCCCATCGGCACACAGAAGACAGTCAAAGCAGCAGAGAGGTTCTCCTTTCCTGTTGGCCTTTCGTGTACCTGGAGGGCAGCTCTCACTGCACATTGACGCAGGAACCTGAACAAAGACAAAATAAATAAAGCTAACAGAAAAACTTAAACACGAATTGTGTGTTAATCAATTATTTAATACCTGATTTGATCCTGTACTCCACTCAATAGCTGACTCATTGAGGTGGAGAGCAAGACCATCTACACGTCCAATCAAAACTAGTTTTAGTGGACCCTCAGCGGTTTTCTGCCAGTTGACAAGGTCGTACTTCGCTGGAATGTCGCCACCTTGGAAATAAAACAGTTCTCCCTGTGGTGTGGTGAAGTTTACTCTGTTCAGGTGCTGCAAAATCTGTGAAATCATCAAAATAAAGAAATGAGTATTATATTTTTATATTATGGTTTCTTATTATGGTCATGCTAACCTCTATGGGTTTGATGTTTTTTGGAGAGGAGCAGGTGGAGACATTGCTTCCAGCAGGACGGTCTATGTCTGGGCAGGAGAGGAGGCTGTGAAGGGCATGGGCTGCAGCATAAGCAGCAAGGTAGACATTATATGTCACCCTTAGCTGGGACGTGTCAGTGAAAAGATTCTGCACTCCCTCCAGAGATTCTGTGCCACTGCAGGGCGGCATTGAAGCTTTTTGAAGCAACCTGTTTGCATGCAATTGTGTTGAAGAAGCATATGAAGAAATATTTGTCACCGCAGGACTACAACCAAACTCCTTTTCCCAGAACTCTCTTAAAAACTCGTCGTCTGGACGAAGAGACGGGTTCAGATTCTTGAGATAGCTTTCAAATCCAGGTATAGGTGAACTTCTAATTGCAACCCCAAGAACACCGGTTGCAACTCGACTTGTGACAAGACTTTGGAGAAGATCACTGCTGGTGCTCCAGGCCTCACTGGCCAGAAACTGTCTGTCAGTCACCTGGTGATAGCAAGAAAAGACACAGAGTATAATGCAAATAATTGCATAGTATATGGAATGTATTTTTATTTATTTCAGTTTCTCACATTTATCTTGGCTAGTTGCAGAAACAGTTCCCTCACATCTGTGTACCAGGTAAAAATCAGAATCACCCGAGCAGTCGAGGCCTGAATTGTGAGAGCTGCTCGTCGGGCATCGCTCGCAATGTTTTCCCTTCTGAGAGTCTCTACAAATGCCAGACACACACCTGCCCCTTGAATCTCCTCCTGAAAAACCTAACATGTGTAGGTAAAAAGAAGCATAAAGGGATCACATGATTACATAGGAGATGTTTAGTGTATTTGTTTTATGGATACTATAAAATATTCTCAGTGATTAACAAAAACTGGAAACACCTTTAACGCTGTGAGGCCATAATTATTATTTGCTACCACTGCCCCAATCCAAGTCCACTTGAAGTGTACGGCAAGCCGGGCAAAGGCACGCGCTTGGTAGTTATCGCTTGGGATGGTTCTGAAGAAATTAGGATACTGGAGCCTGTCACTGAGACAGGGGCAGCTGGATAAATAGCTAATCTGAAAACACACACAAGTGATTCAAGTAAAAGACAGAATCGTAAAAGAAAACAGCAGTCCTATATGTGCTGGAATAATAGGCACAATACAGTGTTTATACCACATTCAAAACTCACTAAAGGTACAGAGAGTGGCCCAAGCGTTCTGGAGAGTATCTGGCCTGTTGTGGATGAAGCACCACCAATTATCAGTGGAAGAGGTCGACCACCTGATGACAGAATTAAAAGATTTGGAATTAAATGATCATGTCTTTACGAGTTTGTCCCTCTTTTAAACACAGCTTTGCATTTTTGTTTTACATTTAGTTGCATAAATAGACAGTGAATAGTAGCGATACACTAAGAGTTACCTGTCATGTAATTTGAGATTTCCTCTCTGTTCCCAACAGAATCAGCTGGAGGGTCCGTAGAGTTACAGCTGATGCTGTCTCCTCCAACTAGTGACAGCGTCGCCAGGAGAGCCCATCGTGGGAGTCCACAGCTATCAAAAATATGGTAACCCAGCTTCACTCCTGGTAGCAGCGTTGTACTGTGATTGATCTCCTCCAATGCAAACACCATAGCATACATGTACTGTAAAGGAATGTGTTCTAAACTGAGACGAGAGAGAGAGGTGATAGAAATGTTAAATTTCGGAATGATTTTATAGCAGCTTAAACGAAATCACATTTTTTGACAATTTAGAGTTTTTTACCCGGCACAAGGTTTGTGTTGAGGCAGCTCAGTGAAGTCGTAGTCCAGAGCTGGAGTTTGATAATGTAGAGTAAAGAGCCCACCAATGACTACATCTCCATCTTTGAACAAACCCTGGTTACTTGTTGTGCTCCACCGAGAGCAGGTCTCTGCCTGAACACACTGCAGTCCCACCCTGAGCCCCAGCTGTCTGCCCACAAGCCCCACAAGGAGCAGGGCTGGAGCTGTGCTGGACCACAGAGCGAACAGCCAGGACACGCAAGACATAGATGCAGCTTTTCTCAACACTTTAAAAAAAAAAAAATGCAGTATGCTCAGTTTAGTCGCTTGTTTAGCAACACATTCAATATAAACAGTACCTGCAATGAAGAAAGAAAATCTAATTCAAAGTTCAAGTTCAAAATGTAGATTTTATACACCAGATATAATGTGCTGTTGCAGATAATAAGGTATCTTAATGATGACATACCCCTTCCTTCCTGGAACAGAGAAATTGAGGCTGTGTGGTTTTATGATAGCTGACAGCACATGCACACACCCACAGAACTCCTCTCAAGAGTGACCGTAAAGCAACATTAGCATAATGGGCAATTATTATAGTTTCTGCATGTGGTAGTGGGGCAAGTGAAAGGTGCTTGTAGATACAAGTCGTACAAGTATATTATTTTGTGACTAACCCTATGTTACATGAGAGACTCATAATGGATGAAAAAAATGATCTAAAATTTAAATTATTAATTGTAGGAATGCTTAGCGGGTACACAGTGTGCCCATAAAGTTACCGTTATGGAGAGAAGGGCACAGCACAGAGTTAATGACATGCTATAGAGTAATAGTACAGGAATGCATGGAAAACAATGCGGAAAAGATTTGCATCCTAATTTACAGTTTATCAGTTTCAGACCATAGACTTGTTAACTTTTCCATTTAAGATGTAGCATTTTCTCATGTCTTGAAGATTTTTAGTAGATTTTTGTTTGGCCTTTGTCCCAGCAATTTAAGAACCTTAACATTGTTAACTTGCTTCCTGCTGCTTGGTCCACTTTATCAAGCTGGTTTGTAAGAACCATACATGAATAACCATGTTCCTTATGTCCTAATGCAAACACCATAATGTGATCCATAATAGGACAACACTCATAACCAGTATCTGGAGTGTACACTGAGAATACAAGTACAGTTAAAAGTGTTTGGTCCCATGGAAGAGAACCCAATCACTCCAACATTTATTTATTCCAGAAAAATAATCATTTGCACATATCTGTGAGTTTCTAAAGTAAGTGAACTATTTTTTTTCGGTGTCTGGTGTGACCCCCTTGTGCAGCAATAATAGCGTCTAAATGTTTCTGGTAACTGCTGATCCGTCGTCTACGTCAAGGAATTTTGGATGACACAGAACAAAAGCCAAGTGCACTACAGTTATATTTATAATGCCTAATAAATTGATTGTCATTAATAATTTACATTAGACTGTTTGATGAAAAGATCAACCCAGTCAGGGGCACCAGTGTTTACCTCCTCTGTAGGTCAACAAAACATCTAGATAAAGGCTTTTTTCCCTTTATTTAAAGTAAAATGCTCAATGATCCAGTTTCCTGTGCTACAAATGGAAAAGGATTAACTGGTATAGAGTCAAACCCTTAAAATCTAATTTTGTCTTTACACAGGTTATATTAAGTAAGAAATAAAGAAGTGGTTTGTCACTATTTTAATATGGCGTTGCCACCCTCTCATGAATTTATTTTACAGTCATATCTTCTTCAAGCAGAGCAATTGCATCTACTATAAAGACAAAAGCAACAAAACTGGAAATTGTTTTAGATTCTGTTTATTTTTATTCCATTAGTAATTCTTGTAAATGTTGAAATAACACAATCTAGATTAGTCAGAAAAGTACAGAAAATACTATTTTTTGTTAGTTTTCTTTTTCAATTCATCACAGTGCAAAACTGACACAATATATACATATACATATAGCATGACATTATTTTAGCAAAATCAAAACAAGAAAAAAAATATCTAGTTGATTTTATAAATTTAATGAATTCATAATGACTGATGAGGAAATAACAAATTAGATTACTTACAATGTCAATTCACAGCATGCATTATCTGGCCATGAGGTGTTTCTTAGTGTTTTTCTCAGGCCTCAGCAGAATAATGAAACACTTCGGAGCAAAGATACAGAACAGTAAACCATAGCTAGAGGCCAGGATGGCAAAAACCTCCACAGCAACCGCATATTTTCCTGGTGAACTGACATAAGCTGGAACGAAAGCCACCCAGACGGCACAGAAAATCAGCATGCTGAAAGTGATCAGCTTGGCCTCGTTGAAGTTGTCAGGGAGTTTCCGTGCAAGGAAGGCCAAGAGTAGGCACGTGCAGGCCAGCAGACCAATGTATCCCAGGACCAGAGAGAAGCCCACCACAGAATCCATGGCACACTTGAGGGTAACCTTTAACCCCGGGGTATCCAGGTCAGGTAGAGGCACGGGGGGGCTGAGCGATAGCCAAACAATACAGATGATCACCTTGATGGGGGAAAAAAAAAAAAAAAGCACATGTTAATCTGCTTTCAGTTAATTTGTTAATGTGAAAAAGTGCTTCTGAAAGTTCGACCTGTACACTGGTGAAGAAGCAGACACTTCCTCTCTGTTGGCCTGGTCCAAACCACTTCATCAAAGATTCGGCACCGGGCCGAGCCGAGCGGAACGCTGCCAGAACCACAATGGTCTTGACTTGGAGGCAGGAAACGCAAAGTACAAAGCTGATCCCAAAAGCTGCTTGCTGGAACCGACACGACCAGACCGATGGACGACCAATAAACAGCAGCGAACACAGGAAGCAGAGCTTGAGTGACAGGAGAAGCAGGAAGCTCAACTCTGAGTTGTTTGCCCGTACCTACAATGACAGCAGGGTAAAAAATAAGATGTCAAACACAATCCCTGCCAAACATGAAGTGATTAATGAAGCATGCCATTTTAGTTCATAGGAACCAACACCAGAGTATTGAGCCAAAAAATAACGGACATATCTATAATAACTACTGCTCGGTTTTGACTCTCACTCACCATAGGTGTGTGACGGTTGCGAAGGAACACCACAAACACAGCTGTTGTCACACAGGTGCCAGTCACAGATGCTGTTGTGAGGGTGATGCCCAAGGTTTCATTAAAGGAAAGAAAGTCTAACTGACGGGGGATGCAGGAAGTTCGTGTAGCATTGGACCAGAACTCAGATGGACATTGCTGACAATGAAGTGAATCTAGAGGAAAAAGGAGGGAAAACTGCTGATGAGCTTAAAACTGACAGTTTCATGAAAGAGGATGGCTGTATTGTGTCAGCTAGGATGTATAAGCTTTGCATTGTTATATCATCACCAGTTTTATTGCTGATCTCCCCATCGGCACACGGAAGACAGTCAAAGCAGCAGAGAGGTTCTCCTTTCCTGTTGGCCTTTCGTGTACCTGGAGGGCAGCTCTCACTGCACACTGAAGTGGGAACCTGAACAAAGACAAAACTAATAAAGCTAACAGTAAAACTTAAATATAAATTGTGTATTATTTTATTATTTAATACCTGATTTGATCCTGTGCTCCACTCGATAGCTGACTCGTTGAGGTGGAGATCAAAACCGTCCACACGACCAATCAGAACTAGTTTTAGTGGACCCTCAGCGGTTTTCTGCCAGTTGACAAGGTCGTACTTCGCTGGAATGTCGCCGCCTTGGAAATAAAACAGTTCTCCCTGTGGTGTGGTGAAGTTCACTTTGTTCAGGTGCTGCAAAATCTGTGAAAGCATCAAAATACAGAAATGAGCAAGCGTCTGAATATAGTGACAAATGTATTTGTGTAGTGTTATATTTGTAGTATTCTCATAAACACTTTTATATTATAATGTCCTTTCTCAAACACTGGCTGCAAGTCATGCTAACCTCTATGGGTTTGATGTTTTTTGGAGAGGAGCAGGTGGAGACATTGCTTCCGGCAGGACGGTCTATGTCTGGGCAGGAGAGGAGGTTGTGAAGGGCGTGGGCTGCAGCATAAGCGGCAAGGTAGACATTATATGCTATTCTTAGCTGGGAAGTATCAGTGAAGTGACTTTGCACTCCCTCCAGAGACTCTGTGCCACTGCAGGGTGGCAGTGAAGCTCTCTGAAGAGTCCCATTTGTGGGCGACCTTAGTGAAGGGGAGGAATTAGAAAGGAGAAGTTCGTCCCTGTGACTGCATCCAAACTCAGTTTCCCAGAGTTCTCTTAAAAACTCATCATATGGACGATGAATTGGGTTCAAAGATCTTAGGAAGGTTTTGAATCTACTTAAAGGTGAACTTCTGATTGCGACACCAAGAACACCAGTTGCCACTTTATTTGTGACAAGACTTTGGAGAAGATCACTGCTGGTGCTCCAGGCCTCACTGGCCAGAAACTGTCTGTCAGTCACCTGGTGATAGCAAGAAAAGACATAATCAGAGTAAAGTTAGAAAGTACAAACCTTAACATCTCAGTCATGTGTTGCATTTAATATTTTAAATCAATCATTTTGTTTCAGTTTCTCACATTTATCTTGGCTAGCTGCAGGAACAGTTCCCTCACATCTGTGTACCAGTTGAAGATCAGAATCACCCGAGCAGTCGAGGCCCCAATTGTGAGAGCTGCTTGTGTTGCATCACTCACAATATGCTCCCTTCGGAGAGTCTCTACAAATGCCAGACACACCCCTGCTCCCTGAATCTCCTCCTGAAAAACCTGTCAGGTAAGAAAAAAAAAAAGAGGTAACATGATTACATGTGAATCGCATTTACATGAGCCAGTATTCTGTTGACCTTTCAAAATGACACAGAAAATTGTAACACCTTGATTGCTGAGAGGCCATAGTCATTATTTGCAACCACAGCCCCAATCCAAGTCCACTTGAAGTATACGGCAAGCTGGGCAAAGGCGCGCGCTTGGTAAGTGTCGCTAGGGATGGTTCTGAAGAAATTAGGATACTGGAGCCTGTCACTGAGACAGGGGCAGCTGGATGCATAACTAATCTGAAATCAAACACAAATTCATCATATTTTGAAATTCTGAAAAGCAGAAGAAGGCAGCACTTACCTCAATACAGCACAATGTTTATTATGTACAATATTGAGTATAATACTCACTAAAGGTACAGAGAGTGGCCCAATCATTCTGCAGAGTATCTGGCTTGTGGTGGATGAAGCACCACCAATGATCAGTGGAAGAGGTCGACGATCTGATGACAGCATTAACAGATTTTGGAATTAAATCAAGGGTTTGTTGCACTAAATTGACACTGCTTTGCATTAGTAATTATCAGAGATCCACAACACGTTACCCGTTTGCTGTCCGATTTCCTCTCCGTTCCCAGCAGAATCAGCTGGAGGGTCTGTAGAGTTACAGCTGATGCTGTCTCCTCCAACTAGTGACAGCGTCGCCAGGAGAGCCCATCGTGGGAGTCCACAGCTGTCAAAAATATGGTAACCCAGCTTCACTCCTGGTAGCAGCGTTGTACTGTGATTAATCTCCTCCAGCGCGAACACCATGGCATACATGTACTGTAATAGAGTGCGCTCTAAACTGAGGCAACAACAGAGAGAGATGAGAGAAATGTCAAAGGTCTGATTGATGCTGTAGAAGTAGAAGTCAGATCAAGTTATGACATGAGATAACAATCCACACAGATGTGTTCTTACACAATCATTGTCATTCCACAGTAATCGCAGTAAAGACAGTTTAGAGTTTTTTACCCGGTGCAAGGTTTGTGTTGAGGCATCTCAGAGAAGTCATAGTCCAGAGCTGGAGTTTGATAATGTAGAGTAAAGAGCCCACCAATGACTACATCTCCATCTTTGAACAGACCCTGGTTGCTTGGTGTGCTCCACCGAGAGCAGGTCTCTGCCTGAACACACTGCAGTCCCACCCTGAGCCCCAGCTGTCTGCCCACAAGCCCCACAAGGAGCAGGGCTGGAGCTGTTCTGGACCACAGAGCGAACAGCCAGGACACGCAAGACATAGATGCAGCTTTTCTGGACACTTTAAAAAAAAAAAAATGCAGTATTCTCGGTTTAGTCGCTTGTTTAGGCAACACATTCAATATAAACAGTACCTGCAAATGAAAAAGTCAAATCAGATCACAGCCGTCACACACATTAACCTGTTGAGCAAAATAATCTTTTGAGTATCAGTTCAAAACACGTATTTCTATTCCTCATATACAATATAGACTGGCAACTAACAAGGCATCTGTTCTGTGACATACCCCCTCCTCCCTGGAACAAATGAAGTTGTGGTTATTTATAACAGATGTTCGGCCTTTTTGTAAGCGAGTTAACGTGGCAGCACAAACACACACCCCCAAAGTTCCTCTCAAGAGTGACACTGATTGTTGTTTTTGTAGTTGGATGTGTATACTTTACTATTGTGTCCTTTTTCAGTTCTTCAGTATTTATTGTACTGTACATTATTTAGATATTTCAATTTAATAGCCCAATAACAGTTACCATGGACACTGACTGGGATTTCGTGGATGAGACAAATATGAGACATTTCAAAGTTCACGTTTCAAGCCAAACAAGCAAGCTTATAAAGTGAAGTCCAGTGTGACTGTCACAGCTATGTTCAGTGTTGATTTAATGTTATGAATATAAATGATGGTTGTTTTGAGTTAAAAATAATGCAAAACAGATAAGAAGGAACTGAAGGTCTGTACTGCAGGCATATGGCATACACACGCATCAAATGTGTATGTGCATACAATAGACTGCATAAATATAGACAACATGTCCCCACTTCCTTGCATTGGCCAAAGTGACGCTATTTTCCTGGGGATATGGGCGGCGCCATCTTGCGACTTTGGAGTCAGAGTCTGTGCGATGATCACACTTCCGCTAGACTCACTCGTGTTTTCGTTTAATTAATACTGCGCTCTGCTCTACCTCCATCATTTACAAGGAAATGTTGGATTATACACTGTACTTATTTCTTTGATTTTTATTTTTTTTTAGGGTAACATGGGATGCTTTATGGAGTGGTTGGCATGGCAACTTGTATGTATGTCACATCCTGTTTCTATAGTGTTAAATAACTAGCTAAAACGAAACTTGACACTTTAACATGCATTATTATTATATTAACTATTTAAAATGTCAGAAACCATTCTTGAAAAAAAAAATATTTAACGTGCATTTTAGTGTTTTAGTTTGACGCAAGTCCCATCCACTAACATGGAGGGGGTGGAGCTTAGGACCTGTACTACAGCCAGTCACCAGGGGGAGCTCTAGTTGCTATGGCTTCACTTTTGAAGAGCAGTTCCGCCAATCATCTTTAGACTGTCTATGGTGCATACACATGCATCAACAGTGTTTGTGTAGTTACTTTTACAGCCAGAAGGGGGAGACAAGTGTTCCATAGTGTACCTTTAAGAAAATGTTATTCAGGTGAGTTACTTTGAAAGTGTTGAACAATAATGCAGTATCTTACCCTCTGGTCATTCCTTTAAATAAAGCACATTTTCTTTGGCACAGGCAGGCAGGCAGTCATTAAGTGTGCCACCAGCAGGTGCGCCAAAGAGAGACATTTTGTGATTAATATGCATGTATGCGTAATATGCATGCATTAAAGTCACTAGTGTAATATAAGGAACTTCATTTGAGGCAGAGATTCACTTTAATATTGTTGACATGCTGCACGTCATCTATTTCCTGCAGTGTAAGAATCAAACATGAACAACCATGTATGTTTCTTATGTTCTGATGCAAACATCACTTGGGGATCCAGTGGGATAAAAGATAAATATATAATCAGGTTATGTCCCATCATGTGTTTTAACGTCATGAAACCAGAAGTTGATAATTGAAAATGCTGATGCCAGGGCAGCTGAATACACTTACATTTCAAATAGCAATGCATCATGAATTTATTTTTATAGATAATTTTATGAAACGATGAAACAGGGGGCTTCAGTGGACACCTTGTTTATAGAGTTAGGGTTAGCAGTATTTTCCTTAACAACGTCCAGCTTCAACCAGTTACAATAATGAAGACACGGGAAGACTCTACTGCCTGAAATATTTGTTTTATATTAGACTCTGTTTTTAATTAAATCACCTCAATTTATTTATTTTTGATGTGAACTAATTTGTGACTGAAAATCGAATCTAGTAATGGGTGTTCTCTTTCCCAGTGCTTCATTATTTTAGACATAAGCAAACAGTGTGGTTATTATCTAGATAATACCCTAATATTTTTAAAGAAATACATATGAAATGATAAATGATCTGACCCGACTCTTCATCAATCACTGGAAATCATCATCAGTCATCAGTATATTTTTTTATTGATTCTATTTTTATTTTTGATATATTATTCATCATGGTAAATGTTGAAGTAAAAAGAACCCAATTTATATATATTTTAAAAATATCAAAAATGCCATTTTTGTATGGTTGCTTGAATTTTTTTTTTTCTTTTTCAATTAATCCCAACAGAAAACACACGAATATCATTAAAACACAGACAGAACTACCATATATTTGCAGACTTGTACATAATATAATATGTCAAAGTTTAGTAAAGTCACAAAGAAATTATTTTTTCTTTTTTAGTAATGGCATGCATTGTCTATCTGGCCATCAGGTGTTTCTTAGTGTTTTTCTCAGGCCTCAACAGAATAATAAAACACTTCGGAGCAAAGATACAAAACAGTAAACCATAGCTGGAGGCCAGGATGGCAAAAATCTCAACAGCAACTGCATATTTTCCTGGAGAGCTGACATAAGCTGGAACGAAAGCCACCCAGACGGCACAGAATATCAGCATACTGAAAGTGATCAGCTTGGCCTCGTTGAAGTTGTCAGGGAGTTTCCGAGCAAGAAAGGCCAAGAGGAGACTAGTGCAGGCCAGAAGACCAATGTATCCCAGGACCAGAGAGAAGCCCACCACTGAATCCATGGCACACTTGAGGGTAACCTTTAACCCTGGGGTATCCAGGTCTGGTAGAGGCACCGGGGGGCTGAGCGCTAACCAAACAATACAGATGATCACCTTGATGGGAAAAAAAACAACAACAAAAACATTGCACATGTCATTTTAATATGTGACTCTGCTTTCAGTAAGATCTTATATATTAAAAAGTGCTCTTAAATGTTTGACCTGTACACTGGTGAAGAAGCAGACACTTCCTCTCTGTTGGCCCGGACCAAACCACCTAATCAAAGCTTCAGCACCGGGCCGAGCAGATCGGAACGCTGCCAGAACCACAATGGTCTTGACTTGGAGGCAGGAAACGCAAAGTACAAAGCTGATCCCAAAAGCTGCCTGCTGGAACCGACATGACCAGGCTACTGGACGACCAATGAACACCAGCGAACACAGGAAGCAGAGCTTGAGTGACAGGAGAAGCAGGAAGCTCAGCTCCGAGTTGTTGGCTCGTACCTTGAGGTGAGAATTGGAAATACATTCACATTTAAAAATTACCAACACATTAACAGCATAGTTGCATCCATTTGATTATTATGCTTAATGGGAAAAAAAGGATTTCTCAAAGATTTAAAGTGACCTCTGTGTCAGATTATTCTCTTACCACAGGCGTTTGACGATAGTGAAGGAACACCACAAACACAGCTGTCGTCACTGTGACACCAGAAGCAGCTACTGCAGTCAGAGTGATGCCCAGGGTTTCATTGAAGGACAGGAAGTCCAGCTGGCGAGGGATGCAGGAAGTTCGCCTCTCATTGGACCAGAATTCAGACGGACACCGATCACAGTGAAGGGAACCTGGGAGACGAGGTGGGAAGCGGCAGGGAAAAACTTAAAGGAGAAATCTATATAGGAGTTTAAATAATTGTACAAAGTTGGAACGCACATTAAAAGATTGTGCTGCCTTTTCAGGGTCATCTAACCAATTGAGACATTATATTTCCTCACCTGTTTTATTGCTAATCTCCCCCTCAGCACACGGGATGCAGTCGAAACAGCAGACAGGCTCTCCTTTCCTGCTGGCCATCCGTGTACCAGGCAGACAGCTTTCACTGCACACTGAAACAGGTACCTGAACAACATGAAAAAAACACGTGCTCAACCATATAGTGTGCTGTGAACCACAGTACCAAAAATATCTAATTAAATAGAAAGCTGTGTTTCGGCCTGAATCAATAATCCTGCTATTTAATACCTGGTTTGATCCTGTGCTCCACTCAATAGCTGACTCATTTAGGTTGATGTCAAACCCATCTACACGACCAATCAAAACTAGTTTTAGTGGACCCTCAGGGGTTTTCTGCCAGTTGACGAGGTCGTACTTTGCTGGAATGTCGGCCCCTTGGAAATAAAACGGTTCTCCCTGCGGTGTGGTGAAGTTCACTTTGCTCAGGTGCTGCATCAACTGAAAGTATTGTAAAAGTATTTATTTAAAGTATTCCCCATTAAAAAAATACCTTTAATTATGGAAACATAGGTTAGTAATTGAGTTTACCTCTATGGGTTTGATGTTTTTTGGAGAGGAGCAGGTGGAGACATTGCTTCCAGCAGGACGGTCTATGTCTGGGCAGGAGAAGAGGCTATGAAGCGCGTGGGCTACAGCATAAGCGGCTAGGTAGACATTATATGTCACCCTTAACTGGGAAGTGTCAGTGAAAAGATTCTGCACTCCCTCCAGAGACTCTGTGCCACTGCAGGGTGGCACAGAAGTTTTATGAAGCAACCTGTTTGCATGCAATTGGGTTGCAGAAGCGTATGAAGAAAGATTTGTCACCGCAGGACTACAACCAAACTCCCTTTCCCAAAACTCTCTTAAGAACTCATCGTCTGGACGAAGAGACGGGTTCAGATTCCTGAGATAGCTTTCAAATCCAGGTATAGGTGAACTTCTAATTGCAACCCCAAGAACACCGGTTGCAACTCGACTTGTGACAAGACTTTGGAGAAGATCACTGCTGGTGCTCCAGGCCTCACTGGCCAGAAACTGTCTGTCAGTCACCTGGTGATAGCAAGTAAAGACACAATCAGAGTAAAGTTAGAAAGTACAGGTCTTAACGTTTCAGTTATGTGTTGAATTTAATGTTTTAAATCAGTCATTTCGTTTCAGTTTCTCACATTTATCTTGCCTAGCTGCAGGAACAGTTCCCTCACATCTGTGTACCAGGTGAAGATCAGAATCACCCGAGCAGTCGAGGCCTGAATTGTGAGAGCTGCTCGTCGGGCATCGCTCACAATGTTTTCCCTTTGCAGAGTCTCTACAAATGCCAGACACACACCTGCCCCTTCAACCTCCTCCTGAAAAACCTAACATGTCCAAAAGAAAAAGGGAGAGAAAAAAAAAATTATTTGATGAAGTATTTTAACACTGTATTTATACACCTTTCTGATGTAGATGCTAAAACATTTCTGCTGCAAATACATTAACAAATAGAAACACCTTTACTGCCATGAAGCCATAGTCGTTGTTCGCTATCACTGCCCCAATCCACGTCCATTTGAAACGGATGGCGAGCTGGGCAACAGCCCGAGCCTGGTAAATATCACTGGCCATTGTCCTGAAGAAGTTAGGAAACTTTACCCTGTCACTGAGACATGGGCAACTGGCCGTGTAGCTCATCTAAAAAACAAAAATCACACATGTATAGTCTATATTCTGAAAAACCACACATAGTAATGCTGTTCTAATCCAGTCATCACTATTATTTGATCTACTCTAAAGCTTTGTTGCAACAGCTTATAGTAAATTGATCCTTTGTGTTGTCCTGCCATCAAAAAATGAAGTATTTATTCACCTTAAATGTACCAAAAATTAAATATTAGTTTGTAAGTAAAACTCACTAAAGGTACAGAGAGCGGCCCCAGGAATTTGGAAAGTATCTGGGCTGAAACGGAGGAATCTCCACCAATGATCAAAGGAACAGGCTGATCACCTGGTGACGATACAAGATGCGGTGAAATACATTTATTTGTTAGATTAAAGTAGTGCTTGGTTCTGTACTAAACATATTCACATTTATTAATCATATTCAGCACCTCTCCTTTCTACTGTTTCCTCTCCATTCCCGGCAGGCAAGGCTGTTGTATTACAGCTGCTGCCATCTCCTCCAACCAGTGACAGCGCTCCCTGCATAGCCCAAGGGGGGAGGCCACAGCTATCAAGAATATGGTAGCCCAGCTTCACACCTGGCAGCAAGGTTGTACTGTGATTGATTTCCTCCAGTGCATAAATCATAGCGTGGATGTACTGTAATGGAAGATTTTGCAAGCTGAGACCACAGGAGAGAGAAGGAAAAAGGAGAAATGGTTGTGAAGCTGTTTATCTGCAACAATCTCAGGATAAGCATTTATAAGATTGCACAACACCATAACATTAACAAGTCTGTAATAATACGTCTTATGTCTTTCAAACATGTGCATATGTACATAATATACAGAACAGACATTCAACAATAAAGTTTCAAGTTTTACCCAGTGCAAGCTTTGTAGTACGACAGCTGAGTGAACTCATGGTCCAGAGCTGGAGGACTGTAACGTAGACTAAAGAGCCCACCAATAATCACATCCCCACCCTCAATCAAGCCCTCCTCGCTCGGTGCACCCCAGCGAGAACAAGTCGCCGCCTGAACCGCCTGAACCGCCTGCAGTCCCACTCTGAGCCCCAGCTGCCTGCCCACAAGCCCCACAAGGAGCAGGGACGGAGCTGAGCACGACCCCGCGGCGAAGAGCCAGGAGATGCACGACACACACGGAGCTGTTCTGAACACTTTAAACATGCAGAACATGGCAGATAACTTCTCATCGGCACAACGTGGACAGGAAAGTGGTGCAATAAATGAAAGAAACAGTTCCTGAAATTAAAATGTATTAAAGACGTCTTTATGCAAGAGGGGCAAGTTAATTAATAACACATTAAATATAACAGCTCACAGTGTATCTAAACTATGACGCAGCCCCCTCCTGCTCTGCCCAGCGGAGATGTTGTTCTCTGTATTTATAACAGCTGTAAAGCCCATAGTGGAGTTACAGTGACACATTGCAGAACAGCGAGTCTAATTGGTGCGTTACACAGAAAGTAGAGTAAATACTACCTGGAGGGTAGTGACCACTGATTTCCCAATAGATTTTTATTCTACACCTCTCTATAACCAGACTACCACACTGTTGTTTCTGTAATGTTTCATTTTGAAGTCATTTTGCAACTGGGAGTTTTTAATAAAACAAGTTAAGTTTGTTTCATTTAAGTTTAATTTGTGCAATTTGCCTTGTTACAAACGGGACTTTCGGAAACTGTCCATGCACATACAGTAAGTTCAACGTCTTTACTCTGGTTGCAAAGGGGCTAAGAAGTGATGACCAACTCCCCCCGGCTCAGGATTCTTAGCAGGATGGAAAGGATACGGCCTCATTGCTGGCGAGTATTGGCGAGTGTAGGACTTAAACAAGACCTTAGGATGTGGGGTTCAGGTGTAGTGGCCCCTTGAAACATCCCACCGGGAAGCAGCAGCACCTCTCATGCGCTAAAGTATAAGAGGGTTTGTTTAATATCATCAGAGCCCTGGCTAAATTATGTCTCTAAGAAAAATAATGAGTTCCAGGGATCCCGGAGAAAGCCATGTAGCTGCTGATATGCCATCATTTCTCTAACCAACGGAGGGTCAACTCAGTCCCATGGACAATATTGATTACAGGGTGTTAATTAAATGCTGCTGTTTAAGGCAAACCTGATGTAGAACCTATGCTCTTTCCATAAGAGATCTGAAAATATCATTCCTGCTGTGGCAGGCTGTGTTAGTTGGCCAACATAACAACAAATAATAACCCAGAGACATGCCATACAGATGCTGTACTGTGTGCAGGAACCCCTTGTGCAAATCTGTTCTGCAAACTATGTATTGGACCGTCTCACTTGTTTCCATTTAAACAGGCCTTAAGCTAGCTGTAGCATCTCTGCATATGGAGTTGTTCACAACAGAAGGCATATTAGGCTTGCTAAAGTATCTTAATTTCACTGAGCCGAAATATGGCAAAGAAACATAAAAAGGTGCAACGTCGTGTGGTACCTCTGAGACCCCCCAAGCTTATCTTGAAGGAAATCTGATACATCTCAGCTGCTCAGTCTCCATATATTCTGGTCAGTTTGGAATCTATTAGCTTCTGCAAAACAGACTTGAAGGGGCGAACCAAGTCAGTGGCAAAGGTTGACAACCAAACCTCTCCTGACCATGCATAAATCCTAACTACCTGCATGCAACCTGGTATAGTCATTTGGTTTAACAAACCAGCTGGTGTCATAGTTGCTTGTTTTGCTTGTAGCCTACACATTCATCACGTAAAACTCATTTTAGAGTTTATCTTATTGGTAAGAAGAGAAAAAAATGTTGATTGTGTTATTAGGATTTTATCAATAGTTGAAGCTGACGGCTTTGGCTCAGTAGGTTGTCTGCAAACCAGAGGGATAGCGGTTCGATCCTCATTCAGACCGCGTCCTTTAGCAAGACACTGAACCCCAAGTTACTATCAGTGCCTGGCACTGGTGTGTGCATGGGTAGATGTGTCATTGTGACTATAAAGTGCTTTGAGAACCAATGTTTAGAGGAGTGCAATACAAATATGGGGCCTTTTACTAAGCAACAAGTGTATACAAAGTACATAATCCATGTTTGTTTCATTTTTTACAAGCAAACCATGTTCTACTCACCATAACGTCTAGGACTTTATGAAGTTACATCAAACTTAATTAATAAGGGTTAAAGTGGGAGATACAGGTGAGCCACAGGTGCGTGTTTCATCATCTCCTCCTTGTTTGTTTCACAAGCAATTAGGTCCCATTATAGACTCAGAGCGAGGCTGCACAGAGGGGAAAAGGAGGCTGTGAGCATGCTTGTTTGCTGTTTTTCAGGGTTTTGCATTGATCATAGGGGAGATTGCGCAGGGAATAATAACAAAAAGTCAAAAAAAAGTTGACCTTTGGAACTGAGAGCAACATGGTCCCTCAAAGAGGAATACAGCATTTGTATTAGTTACAACTGACTGTTCAACTACCTCAATGATAGGCGTACTCTGAACATGTGAAAATGAAGAACTTATTTAAGTTTGTTGTCCATCTGCATGTGCATTTTCTTTTGGTCTCTGCCAGCAAACATCCCTGCAGGAGAAGTGAAAAGTTGTGTAGTCTGTCTGACTCTGATTTTCAATCACTGGACAAGGGAAGTCAATCATTAGAGTTCATTTTTTAGTTTGGAAGCATACCTATGATGCACGGAGAATAATAATATAAAACATGAACACCAACAAGTTTAGAATCAGAAAAGACTTTATTGCCAAGTATGTTTGTACATACATGGAATTTGCTTTGGTGTCTGTTGCACACAGTGTGCATAAATAAAGTAAAATAAAATAGCAATAGTAAATATATACGAAGTTCAAATGAAAACCAGATGCAGCTTTCATTTTTTTCCCCACGCAAAATCGAGCAGAGACCTGTTCATGAGACAGCAGGCAGCACTTTCAAGTTCCCACTTCAATGGTTAAAATAAAGATTAATGTGGAGCAGCCTTTACTGAACCCAGATGAAGGCCGAGAACTCTTCCTCCCACCCACCTGCCTCACTGATAGGAATATGTGTGGGATGGATGTTTGATCGAGTACGCTATATCCGCTTCGTCTGCAGAACTCTTATAGTTATTACACTCTGCGTAAAATATAAAGTGGTTTCTGTCTCTGACAAAAGTAAATACTGTTGCTGAAAGGCAGATGCAAGAGTACTGAACGGAAAACTTAAGCAACACTTGGGACTAATTTTTAGCTAAGAAGGATATTAAATTTAGTTTATTTTTTATTTTCTATGTTTTTAACACAAAAATTAAAGTTTTAGCTGATTATGGATTGTTGCATATATGGACGTCTACACATAAACTATTAAAACCCTCTCTGTGTTTTTATTAATGATTAAATATCTCCTTAGGCTAATTAATGCATTATTTGCACATTGATCATTTTACTCTACATAACTTATAATGCGATTTCACATTGATATTAAAGCAAATACACCATGGATAGAGATGTTACACTAGGGAATAAGCGAGTTGTAGAAAGCTGCAGAGATGCAGAGAGAAGCCACTTTAAATGGTGCAATAGTTCCATCTGCTGGTCGTTACATGGTACATTCAAATTTAGTAAAACTGTATTTTCAGGGCCTAATATTGCCATATCATTCCATGTTTAAAGTTTTTAATACATTTCTATCTATACAATAATATAGAATTAATATATTGCATTGTGTCTGTGTATTCTACATATCAGCAAGTGATAGTATATTGGATATGTAGCATTTTATGTTTGCAGGTTCAATCTGCGCTAGTTTCTTCCCACACTTACTGATAACTGGCCTATACATGTGAATGTGAATTGCTTGTGATTGACAGGTGACCCATACAGTGTGTAACCCCCCTTCATCATCTTCTTCTCCTCCTTCTTCTTCCTTCTTCTCCTCCACCTCCTCCTCCTCCTTCCCCATCTACGTCTACTCCTACGCCTTCTTCTCCTCTTCCTTTGTAAAAGCCACATTTGACCATCTGGCCAGTTTTGGCCACCAGGCTGCATGTTTGACACCCCTGCTCTAGAGTGTTATGGGGGACTGGAGCCTATCCCAGCTGTAATAATAATAATAATAATATATTTTATTTATAAGCGCCTTTCAGGACACACAAGGACACTGTACAAAAACAAAACAATAAGACACAGAAAGAAGACAAAAAAACAAGACTAAATAAAATGGAACAGTGCAATTACAGAGAATATGCTTTCTGGAACAGGTGCATTTTGAGTCTGGATTTGAAGAGAGGGAAAGAGTCAGTGTTATAGATGTCCGGTGGGAGTGAGTTCCAGAGTTCATTCTACACCAGAAGGGTACACCCTGGACAGGATGACAGACTTTCACTGGGCTAACACAGAAAGTGAAACAACCCTTCATACTCACATGCACACTCATGTCTTTGGACTGTGGAAGGAAGCCAGAGAAAACTTCCACAAGGAAAACATGCAAGCTCCACGCAGAAAAGACCCAAATCAATCAATCAATCAGTCAATCAATCAAATCCATTTATTGTCGAGATATACAGTATATGAAGATATATGTGTTCACAATTTGAAATAATATTTTAGTTACTTTTAGTTACTTTAGTTACTTTAGTTACTTTAGTTACATTAGTTACTTTTCATTACTTTTAGTTACTTTAGTTACTGTTAGTTACATTAGTTACTTTTAGTTACTTTTCATTTCTTTTAGTTACTTTAGTTACTTACTAATCTAAGTAACTTATAAGTAATGAAAGTTATTTTTCCTTACTTTTGTTACTTTAGTTACTTTTCGTTACTTTTAGTTACTTTAGTTACTTTTATTACTGTAGTTACTGTTAGTTACATTGGTTACTTTTCGTTGCTTTTCGTTACTTTTAGTTACTTTAGTTACTTTTATTACTGTAGTTACTGTTAGTTACATTGGTTACTTTTCGTTGCTTTTAGTTACTTTTCGTTACCTTTAGTTACTTTTCATTACTTTTAGTTACTTTAGTTACTTTTCGTTACTTTTAGTTACTTTAGTTACTGTTAGTTACATTAGTTACTTTTAGTTAGTTACTTCTCGTTACTTTTGTTGCTATTCATTACTTTTTATTGCTTTTATTACTTTTTGTTACTTTTGTTTCTTTTTGTTACATTTGTCACTTTTGTTACTTTTGTTACTTTTGTTACTTTTCATTACTTTACATTACTTTTACTACATTTTATATGTTGGAGCTGCTACAGTGATTATGACAATATTTTTAGGCTACTGTGCTGAAAATTTTCAACACAAAATTTCAGACTATTTAATAAAATTAAAGGAGAAGTCCTCAAAAATACTTTATTTTAAGTACAAGTCTTGTGTAAAAACATTCATGGATTAATGCATTTAATTAAAAAATGTTTGAATGTTTGTTGAGAAATGTTTCCAATTTTTCCACTTATTGTTCACTTCCTAATGTCGGTCAAAGAGTCAGCTTAGTTTTTAATGAAAGTCACGTATATCAGCTAATTTATCAACTACTGTACAGGAAACAGAGATTGAAAGAAAATCGTCTTTTTGGTCTGAGCAATAAACAGTATACAGAAAGAAAGAAAGAAGCAAAGGATAAAAAGACTAGTTATAATCACTGATAAAAGAAAGAATGCACAAATACAAAAAGAAAGAAGTGGCATGTGACAGCTATAATATAAATATAAATATATAAATATAAATAATAATACCCAAATAGGTTCAAGTACTTTTCAAATGAACAATATTTAGGTGAATGTACATTGTTGCTCCACTGGACTGTAAACATGCTCAGTTCAGTACTCATAGTTCTGTGGCCTAATTACTTGGAAAGATTTAACAGCATCATTCTGTTAGTGCTGATTAGTTTGGTTTGATTACTGAGTAAGCAATGAAAATATTGAGTTCTTTTTATTATTAATTATTATATGTGTGAAGCAAAGTAATCCTTCAAAACAAAAGCATGTAAAGTGACCAGAACCTAATAAAGAGGCTGCATGGAAGCCATGCCTTTCAAAATAGGTTAAACTCCTGACACTCATCACAAAGGACTTTCTGTACGTTGTATTTTCAAAATAAAAGCTCACAACTACTTACAGGAAGTAAAGACTGTAAAATGGTGGACTTTCAAGATAAAATGTTAAAAGCAGCTCATGTGACAGTTGCACTTGCACTTATTCATACATCCTATGAAACGGCAGCAGCAGCACTGGCACATTCAAACATTCCTGCCGTAATTTTCTCGTTATATAAATTGTTCATGTAGGTGGTATAGTAAGAACAGCATAGTATGCTACATAAGCTCAATGAATGATAATGTTTAATAATTAAAAAAAGAGAAGAGAGATTTATTCAGTTCAGTGACAGTATTTAATCAAAAGCACAAGAGAAGAACAACAACTAATGACAGCAGAGCAACATCTGTATTCTCAGTATTTCAGTTAATTGAATAAAAAGCTTAACTATGTGTGGCACATTAAGAATTAACATTATTTATTTATAGCATAATGAAAGGAATTGGCATAACACATACATATGTTCATGATGACTGTTTACCAAAGGACTGTGCAAGCACAAATGTAATGGGGAGTCATGTATTCACATCAAAGTAAGAAAACTATCTGGCCATGAGGTGTTTCTTGGTGTTTTTCTCAGGCCTCAAAAGGATAATGAAACATTTCGGGGCAAAAATGCAGAGCAGCAAACCGTAGCTAGAAGTAAGAATTGCAAAAATCTCCACTGCGACAACGTACTTTCCAGGGGAGCTGACGTAAGCAGGGACGAAAGCCACCCAGACGGCGCAGAAAATCAGCATGCTGAAAGTGATCAGCTTGGCCTCGTTGAAGTTGTCGGGGAGTTTCCGTGCAAGGAATGCCAAGAGTAGGCATGTGCAGGCCAGCAGACCAATGTATCCCAGGACCAGAGAGAAGCCCACCACAGAATCCATGGCGCACTCCAAGGTGACTTTTGACCCTTGGAAACCCAGATCGCGTTGAGGAACGGGGGGGCTGAAGGACAGCCATACGGCACAGATGACGACCTGCGTGAGAAGTAAATCACATTTTTATTATTGAATATCAAGTCACACTTTAAAAAGTCACACAAAAAGAACCAAGATAAAGTAAAGGTACTTAAATGTTGTTACTTTTTTTCCAGCAGATGCATAAACATTTTATTTGTCAGTCAGAGACTACAGTATAACTACATGCTCTCCTTATTTAATCAATAAAAACAATATACATACCTGTACGCTGGTGAAGAAGCAGACACTTCCTCTCTGTTGGCCTGGACCAAACCACTTCATCAAAGATTCGGACCCAGGCCGAGCTGAGCGGAACACGGCCAGGACCACGAGGGTTTTTACCAGGAGGCAGGAAACACAAAGTACAAAGCTGATCCCAAAAGCTGCCTGCTGGAACCGACAGGACCGGACCGATGGACGACCAATGAACACCAGCGAACACAGGAAGCAGAGCTTGAGCGACAGGAGAAGCAGGAAGCTCAGCTCCGAGTTGTTGGCTCGCACCTTGAGATGAAGAAATAAAGAATTAAAAAAAATTGTGAAAGATTTATCACAAACGCTCTGAAATTTCAGAAAGGCTTCTCACCATAGGTGTTCGACGATAGGAAAGAAAAACCACAAACACAGCTGTCGTCACAACGACGCCAGACACGGCTGCTGTAGTCAGAGTAATGCCTAAGGTTTCATTAAAGGAAAGAAAGTCCAGCTGACATGGGATGCAGGCGGTTCTTTCAACATTGGACCAAAACTCAGACGGACATCGTTCACAGTGAAGGGAACCTAGACGGAGGAGAGGAAAAGACAGGTATTACAACAAAAAGAACAGATGAGCTTAAAGCAGACAGATTTATGAATCATGCTGATTACTATATCAGACCTCAGGTGAACCAGGTCCGTATTTCCTCACCCGTTTTATTGCTAATTTCCCCCTCAGCACACGGGATGCAGTCAAAACAGCAGACAGGCTCCCCTTTCCTGTTGGCCTTCCAGGTGCCTGGGGGACAGCTTTCAGTGCACACTGAAACGGGCACCTGAACAAAAAGGCACTTGACATTTTATACAATCTTGGGAGCTGACAAGGACATTATTTTCTGCGGCATATTTATTGGCGGCCTTGGGACAACGGCTTGATCTGACTACCTGATTGGATCCTGTGCTCCACTGGACAGCTGACTCATTAAGGTGGATGTCAAATCCATCTACACGACCAATCAGAACTAGTTTTAGTGGCCCCTCTGGTGTTTTCTGCCAGTTGACGAGGTCGTACTTTGCTGTAATGTCTCCCCCTTGGAAGTGAAACATTTCCCCTTGTGGTGTGGAGATGTTCACTTTGTTTAAGTGCTGCAAAAGCTAAAAGCATGAAAATGCTGAAGTAAACGTATTCAAAAACGATTTCACAACATTCAGCATGTCAAAGAACATTTAAGGCGGTAAGGTGAAACAGGGATGATAATGTGTACCTCTATGGGTTTGATGAGTTCTGGAGAGGAGCAGGTATTTCCAGCAGGCTGGTCTCCGTCTGGGCAGGAGAGGAGGCTGTGGAGCGCGTGGGCTGCTGCATAAACTGCAAGGTAGACATTATATGCCCCTCTCAGCTGGGAGGTGTTAGTAAAGGGATTCTGCACTCCTTCCATCGACTCCGTCCCACGGCAAGGGGGTAGAAAAGCTTTCTGAGGGGACCCCTTTACAAGAAGTGGTGAAGAAGAACTGCATCCAAACTGTATTTCCCAGAATTCACTCAAGTATTTGTCATCAGGGTGATCAACTGGATGCAAACGCCTGAGATAATCCTCAAATCCAGGTATTGTTGAACTTCGGATGGCCACGCCGAGAACACCACTGGCCACCTTTGAGATTTCAAGATCTCGGAGAAGATCGTCACTGGTGCTCCAAGCCTCACTGGCCACGAACTGTCTGCCAGTCACCTACATTTAGAGAGGGCATCGAAATAGAGAAAGCTCAAGACAAGAAAACCCTCTAGCAATTCGTGCAACGATGAACACCTAGTCTGAAGAAGTCTGCGTGCCACCTGCTGCTCACATTTCTCTTGACTAGTTCCAGAAACAGATGCTTTACGTCGGTGTACCAGCAAAAGATCAGGATCACTCTCGCAGTCGAGGCTTGAATGGTGACTGCTGCTCGCTGGACGTCACTTGCAATAGTTTCCCTTTTGACGGGCTCAATAAATTCCAAACATACTCCTTTCCCCTTAACTTCTTCCTGAAATACCTGGAACAACATGGAATTTAAAACAACAGGTGTGTTATTTGTATGACATATAAACAGTGGTATAATAGAATGGAATAGAATAGAAACCTGTATTGCCAGTTGACCATAATCATTGTTTACGTGCACAGCTCCAATCCAAGTCCAGCGGAGGCGAATGGCCAGTTGTGCAATTGCCCGAGCTTGGTAAAAATCACTGGGGATTGTTCTGAAGAAGTTAGGAAACTTGGACCTGTCACTAAGACAGGGGCAAGTGGCAAAGTGGCTGATCTGAGAGCAAAACACAAATATCACTCAGGCACACTTTTCATTGCGACAACAACACACTTTTACCTTAAACAAATCAGATGAGTCTCTTACAATTGGAACGGAGAGAGGTCTCAGGATCCTGGACAACATTATGGCTGTTGTGGATGCAGCAGCTCCAATGAGCAAAGGAACAGGCTGAGCAGCTGACGATTAGACAAATAATTAGATGAGAACAAAGTGCTTTTCGTTTTTTGTCATTTTGCCGCGACAACTACATTTCATCAGTTCAAACCTGCTGTCTTTTGAGATCGTTCAAAAGCTGCGGATGTGTTGCAGCTCTGCGTGTCTCCTCCGACCAGTGAGAGCGCACCTTGCAGAGCCCAGGGGTATCGGGTGCAGCTATCCACTATGTGGTAACCCAGCTTCACTCGCGGCAGCAGGGTGCGGTTACGGTTGATTTCCTCCACGGCGAAGGCCATAGCATACATGTATTTTAAAGTCTCCAGATCTAAACTGAGACAACAGGAGAACGGTACAGTGAATACGATCAGCTGTGAAAGATTAGGTCAAATTATGACCTCTGACCAGTATATTCTTACCAAAATACAAGTTATGATTAAAATTTACCCAGTACATGGTTCATAATGTGGCTGCCTGCTGAAGTCCTGTTCTACAGCTGAAGGAATATAATACAGATTAAAAAGTCCACCGATAATCACGTCTCCTTCCCGTAAGAGGCTCTTGTTGCCCATCGTGCCCCACCTAGAGCACACCATCGCCTCCAGTCCCATCTGTCGGCCCGCTACACTGAGAAGCAGCAGGCAGAAGGCTGAGGAGGGCCAACGAGCGATGAGATGGGAGAACCAAGACATGGATGCAGCTGTTCTGGACATTTAACACAAAACTGAATATAACACAAAATATGTTTTAACTAGAAGTGCAATAAGTTCAAAAACCAAAGCAATAGTGCAGGACATTCAGTTCAGGAAAAAATAAATGCAATAGTACCTGAAAGACAACATTCAAAAGTTCCAGTTAGACGAATCACAGTAAATCCAACAAAACTGAAAGCAACATTATATGATGATCTCAGTTACCTTCAAAAAGAAACATCTTCACTTGGTTTAAAATCTTCCCTGATAAAGTTAAGACTAAAAACAAGAACGATATGCTGACTACAACATACCGCCCTCCCTCTCCGCACATGTAAAGTGTTGATGTGAGCTTTTATAACAAGTGTAAAGCCTTTACACAAGCGAGGAAGTAAAAGTGATGATCCAGGCAGCAAGCAACGCAAAATGATTCCTCTCTGGGGTGAAGGTGGAAAAACACGCTAGCAACTGATGAAAGAAGTTAGCAGTGGTGGGTGTCTGTATGTGTGTGTGTGTCTGTATGTGTGTGTGTGTGTGCGTGTGTGTGGGTGTGTGTGTGTGTGTGTGTGCAGTATGTTTGTCTATAGATCCTCAACATGTGGGTCAGCACCCATGGAGTGTCGTAAGAGGACTGTATATAATAATATATTTGCTCTAGGTATTGATAAAAATACTGCAACTCCTGACTTTCAGTTGGTGCACACCTTCAAAAGTGAACTGTAAAAAGGTTAAGAGACACTTTTAAAGATGCATTACTATATGATGCCATTTGCATGAAATACTCAGAATAAGAAAGTGAAACGAGGCAACTTAAATCTTTTGTTAATAAGCCGAAAAGTGGAGATCAAACATAAAAAAAGCAATCATCCAGGGGTTTGCGTTATTTTCTCTTACATTTCCACTGAATTTCTGCATTGTGATTGATCCATAAAATTTAACAAAGTGTGGCAGCCTAGGTTGGAACCAGGCTGGGGAATTGTACACTCTGAGCAACAGGTGTGCCGTTTGTGCGCTCTATTACACAGTCATTTCATGAGCAATTACATCCCATTATGTTTAAGGTGGCATGTGGGGAAAGATGAGGTTGTTTGTGACTTACAATGAATTGAGCTTGAGCTGCGCCCCCGATTAATTATCTGCTGAGACGTGAGTGAAAGAGGAAACAAAACAAAACGACATCTTGTGAAATCAAATATTTCAGTATTTTATTGCATTGGTAGGAAAATGCTCACAGTTTTCCAATGAGCAACAATACAAAGAAAAAAAAGGATGGTGTAACACTGAAACAAAAGAATAAAAAATAATAATAATAAACTGTAGCTCTGTCATCCTTCCCTCCTTGGCCTGGCCCTGTGTAGGTGTCACTCTGCTTCTTCAGTCCGTTAAGTTATACAAAATAAAATAACCAGAACCAACAAGAGATTATTTTTGCAGTCTGTATCAAAGCAATTATAAAAATAAAAACCTTTAAACCCCAATTTTTTTTTTCCAACTTTGCAATCACACATCTACAAGTTACAGTGAGCAACAAGTCCAAGCACAGAAGATTATGTACTGTATTGCACCCGATCAAAACAAGCCGATGTCCCCTGTTGTCCCCTGTTGTATCCGATACAACACTTTGTTCTGTGCAAATGTGGTTGGGCGATGCGACATCTAGTGTACAAACTGGTGCATAGTCATGCTTGACATGTTCACATGTAACATGCACAAACATACAGTTAGAACTGATTTGCAACTAAAACTCAGGTGACTCAAACCATGTCAATATTTACACACAACACAAGTAAAGAAATACCACTGAAAAGAGAAG
Source organism: Chelon labrosus (assembly GCF_963514085.1). Taxonomy (NCBI): domain Eukaryota; kingdom Metazoa; phylum Chordata; class Actinopteri; order Mugiliformes; family Mugilidae; genus Chelon; species Chelon labrosus. The sequence continues at coordinate 19,726,378 of NC_140346.1, forward strand.
GAAGACTTACATTTGATATTTGAAAAGATGAATCCCATCTATTAAAAGTAGCTCTTTCGTTATACTACACATTCAAATGATACAAATATTACAGACATTCCCTCTCTGTTTAAAAGCCTGTTCTATTTTTATTTTATTTTTTTATATATTTTTGCTTCACAGTCAGTGTACGCAGTTTGGACAGTACATCACAGGGACAAAGGGCAACAAGTACCTGCACAATCAGTCTAGGAAACCATCTGGAAGGAATCAATGTTCCCAAGTACATTTACACATTAAGCAGAATATACTGTAGACAACACACAGCTGACTAGACCATTCACTTTTTGAATAGTGGACATTTCATACAGAAAATTCATGCTGTCAGATCCATCCATGGATTATATGTGATGTTATATTGTACAGACTATATCCTTTACTAGAAGTAGCCTGGAATAACATTTATGTAACTGTTATAAGGAAAACCTCCCGGTAAACAAATGCAGGAACAAACAATGGCAAGTGTTTATTTCCTTGATTCTCCTGAGAGCTACAGTCTGAGCAGAAAGTAGACCTCGGGCTCGGACGGCGAATGGGAGTTGTTTGCAGGTGGGAGAGAGTCGTCGGTATAGTACCGATCTCCATAATGGTCCCCATTTCCGTAACGTAATGATGTGCAAGCTCCTTCTGGAAGCCCCCTGTCCTCCAGCTGACCGAGATAGCCTGCTATGTAAGAACCAGTAGAGTGTCTGTTAGTTGGGGGATTCTGTGAGGCCGGTTTATTCCTCAGTACCACACCACCAATGCTGGCAGAACTATTGACCATCACCCCTGGCCGAGGTTTTAAAGCTTCTTGCTGTCTTTCGCGTGCGCGGCTGTTGATGTGGCGCACTCGGCTTTGGCTCCGAGAGGATAGGCGGCGGGTGAGGGGCGGAGGGGAATCGTCCAGGTCCCTGGAAACAACGGGAGCTGTACTTGCAGTCTGCGGCAGTGACAGTGGGGAGTTTGCTTCTTGATGCAATGGAAGAGTCTGGGGTCCACATTTGTCACTGTCATCCCCCTCAAGACTGACCAGCTTACGTAGCTGCTCTGTGAGTGGATCACAAGACTGTGACTGGAAAGCCGCTCCCCCCACGTTGGCCATCTTCTTCTGCTTCCTCATATGGGGAGTGATGAAACTGCGACTAATAATGTGGTACTTGCTCTGAAAGTTGCATGATATATCTTCAGAGGTCAAATCACCTAGGGACTTGGACTTGCACGGGCTGGGGGCTGTGGAGTCTGTGGCAGGAGATTGGGAATAGGTTGATAAAGGTGCTATATTTGTGTGGGGTGAAACACTGGCTTCAGTCTGTGACTGGTGGCTAGAATTGTTGAGGGAAACCTTTTGGTTCCATGTCTGTCGACAGGTGTATGATTGTGTTTGCCTTAGGCTGTGTGGCTGGGTGATTTGAGAAGTGGAAGACGGTGATGAGGGCATAATGTTGTCATAGTCCAGGTGGCTGTACACCGCCTCACAGTCTGAAACGGGGGAATATAGGCCTCTGTCTCTACAGGCGTTTACAGATGCAGCAGATTGACCGGGGAGGCTTTCGGAAGAGGAGAAACCATTTTGGAAGCAACCCACTTGTTCCCTCTCCATCTGTTTATGCCCTAGCCTCTCTTGATGAGACCGGTTTAGGATCTGGCTGCCACTATAGCTCCTCTGTTGTGTGTAGGAACTGCTGAATCCTCTGCTGTTGTTATAGACCTCAGAATTGCTGTGAGGTATGGGGTAGCTGTTCTGACGCAGGGGGCTAGGGTTGGAGGATCTAGAGTTGACAAGTCTATTGCAGACTGGAGGCTGGGGGTGGTCCTGGTGTTGATGGTGACTGGACAACTGATAAGACGACTGATTTATTGGGGAGTGACACTGTGAAAATGCTACATGAGGTGAGTGTGACGGGTACTGTTGTTGAGGATCACGGTATGACTGATATGGCTGTTTTTGTTGGGAGTAGCTCGGAGTGGACTGGTTTTGGTAAATAGCATGGCGTTTGATTGGACTCATGAGTCCGTCCCATTGGCTGCCATGTCTTGGCGATGCCAGCATCATCTCCAATGGATCCTCGTCGACATTTAGCTCCACTTCAGCTGAATCGTAGAGAAACAAGTTGTTGTTTACAGAGGAGCTCATGTACCTTTTAGAAGTACCCGGCTCTGTTACAGGTACTGGTGCCGGGAGATCACTTACTTCCTCATATATCCTCTCCTCAATTTCTTCACTGTTTCTATTCACATCTTCCCAGCTCACATTGTGCCCTTTCCCTAAACCCTGAACCACCTTTGCTGGAGAGGACCCCAAGCTGGTTGAGGGTGTGCTCTCTTTAGTGTCTGCCTGAACATGGACTGTCTGTTTCTTCAGGTTGTACACCGATACAGGTAACAGCACTTCCTCATCAAGAATAGTGTAGACCTCCTCTAGGTCGGCGGTTTCTGGGCTCGTAGTGAGGGTTGGGGCGGGTGTATCAGCCTGGGAAATCTTGCAGGGTGAACAGATATTATGATTTACATGATTTGTTTTTTGAGCTACCTTTTGGAGACTTATCAGATGGTTCTTATAAGGAGATGCTGCTTTGGTCTTGAGAGGAGACCTTAACTCTTCCAGAGGATTAGGGGTGGCAGGAGTGGCGTCTTTTTGGTGACGGGATGGGGTGATATCACGTGACAATGTTGTGAAATTGTTTTGGTCAGCAGTGCTTTCAAACTGACCGATCAGAGCAGAAATAGAGCCACACGTGTCTTGGTCGTTGCCTAAAGACACGGCATCAATGAGTCTGGAGATGGTGCTGTCATGCAAACAGGTGGGACTCCTCAGATCACAGTCTATACTAATGGGAGAAAGAGGGGGCGCAGAGGAAGGAGCAGAGGAAGAGGATGAGGAGACCGAAGGTGCAACTGTGAATGTTGTGCTGTTTGATGATGTTTCTGGTTTATCTGATGCCATCTGGCTTTTCACTGGGGGCGAGAAAAAGATGTTTTTCTCCATTCCTGTGGAGATGATATTTGATTTGTTGACATCTGACTGGTAATTGGCATAGTCCTCTTCTTTTCTTACTTCTCCTCTTCCAATAACCAAATAAGAAACCTCCTCTGATTGCTGAAATTCATTATTTCTGTATGTCCTTGAGGGGGAAGTGATGCCTGATTCAATGGAAAATGATGATCCGATGAGAAAGTCAGCAGAGGAAGATCTTGGCCTGTTGAAGGGGCAAGCTCCTGTGGACACAGACAATTGAACAGAAATATTAATAAAGACATATACTGTATTAGATGCAGAACACCAAGCCGACCAACAATTAAATGACAACAAGTAACAATCCAGTCAATACAAGGCAATACACAGACAAATGGATCACCAAGTACAACTGTGAAGGGGAAGCTGGAACATGGGCCGTGGATAAAAAACAAAAAAAAGGAATAATCCATGTTTGCAAATATCAGATTAGGAAAGAGATGGTCAAATGGGATTGGTTTGGTTAAATGGGATCAAATGACACAGTAATATATTTCTCAGACCACTTTTGAACAAAATACACTGGGTGGACGCAATACTGGTATGTTTTTGAACGATGCAACCTTCAGACAATAGGTATTTTAGATTACCTGCGGGAATATCCTAGTCAGTTCTCTACTACAAAGAAACACAACAAATGAAGATGGGACAGAAAAGGCATGTTAAGGTTTCATGGAGAGCAGCCTGCAGCAGTCTGTCAGTTCACATGGTTTACTGTACATGAGTTTTAGATAGTTGTTACATGAGGTAAAGAAAGGGAAGAGAGAAATCAGAAAACAATTCAAGACCAAATGGCATTTTATCACAAAATAATTACAAACAAATTTCTAATTGTATTTCAACTAGAATGGAGATATTTTGTGTGTAATTTGCATTATTTTTTTATTTCTTTCACTGGGATAAAAGACAAATACCCACCAATGATAGTGTCTGCCCCCATGTCATGCTGTTCTTTGTCGGGTGAGCAGATGGACAGCTGCCCCTGCAGGAGCCTGTCTAAAGGCATAGAGATAGGTCTATGGACAAGCGGGGCTCTGGGCTGGAGACGTTTCTCCACGTGCTCAGCCTTCCCTGACACACCCGCTCCTCCTGCTCCTGCACCTGTGCAGTTGTTTTGGTCTGATATCGAAGCCACCGACTCCGACAGAGCCATCTTGGTCTTCTTCCGGCCCTTTGCCGGGGCGCTGGCTGTCCGCCGCAGGAGGTGGTCGCTGATGGAGCGCTTCCGAAGACCGCTGGAGTTTGTGTCCACAGAGGACTTGGAAGAGCGGTTGAAAAAACCCCGGATACCTCGCAACTGGTGACCCTGAGGACAGAAGGAACCAAACGGAAAGGAAGTGAGAAAGGGGAAAAGGTATCAGTAAAGAGAAAGGAAAATGTCCTTCTCAGAAATAGCAACATTAACCTGGGTCCACTTCTGACAAACACTTTTCACACTTTACACCTTGAAGTGTTAATTTTTATGAAAACAATGAAAGTACATGCCATGTATTGCTCTTGGTTTGCAGCAAATCTAACAACTGCATGCATTTATATACAGTATATCGCCTATAGATGGCACCCTTAGCCCTTAATCGCTGCAGCAAACAACATGTATGAAGCAGTTGGTTGTGCATGCATGCTTACACTGCACATTATTACATATTTGTAGGCAATGAGACAACAACAGATGAAAACCGAAAAATGGAATTCAAACCAAAACCCATCTGGTAAGCAAACTGTCTGACTAAGTGGTTAATGTCACACACAAACAAGTGTGTCTGGAGACAAACTGCACATATGCATCATGCATTGCCTTTTTTTCATGCAGCACCACACAGAGCTTAAGGCATCCGTATACCTTGTTAGATCCTAGAAAGTGCATTATGGTAAAGCTGGGGTTCAGGACTAGAGGGCTCCACTAGAAAGACAAAGGCATCAAGGAGCAAAATTTCAATGGACTGATGTGTTGAGAGAAACACATTTTTTTTTCTGTTTAACTCCAAAATATAATCCTAGCTGATGAAAGAGACTAACCAGGGGGCACCACACCTGGACTATTGAACACTTACCTTCCCATAGACGTCATGCACTGACACATGCACAAAGATGGAAGCTTCCGTCAGCCCCTCCAAGTAAACATGTCTGTAACCTGGTGTTAGAGATGAATAGGAGATGTGAGATAGGGAGGAGGGTCAAAAGAAAGAAAAAAAAGGCAACATCTGTCATCAGACCAGTAATTGTGTATTAGCTGCCTCGGGAGAGGGCACCAGGCGTTCAGGGACAACTTGGATAGATGTAGATAAGCCACAGGTCTTTCACTTTACAAATCAATCAAATCATGGTTCACTAAACTTATGATAATGTTCCCCTCAGCCACAGCACTGCCAGAGCCATAAGGGAAATTATGTATTTCACTATGAGTGTGTGTCTATTTGTGTTAAATAGCAGCACTGTCTTGATTTTAACTGGTAGTGACAAACTATGTCCCCACAGAAGTTCATGTCATTCATTATACAGGAAAAGTCCAATTTTTCCACAGACAAAAACAAACAAAAATAAAAACACAAACATTCTGCAAACAGACCAGGCATCAGGCTGCTGAAGGCGACAGTCCGCTGGCCAATAAAGTCCCGTCCAATCGGGTCGTGGTCCCAGACGAGGAAACGCACAAGTGCCACCTCCGCCATGTGAAGTGTGAATGACAGAGTCTCCTCCCACACTGGGTTAAAACCTGAGGACAATACACACACATATATACGCTGGTTATAATTACTATCAAAAGACATAGCTGCTGTGCGCCCTGCAGGACTTCCTACAAAAACAGGAAAGATGGAGCAATGCGAAATTTACTTCAGAGATCAATGATCTGTTCAGTAATCTCGTTGAGCTCCCTGAGCCTTTAACCTTTCTCAAAGAAGGCTTTTCCCCTTCCCCCCGCAGGGTACACTCATCTGTGGAGCCATGTCAGGGGTGACGCCACAAGATTGCTCCGTTCTGCTTCCTATGTGCCTCTAATTAATTAACCTGACTTTTGATCTCAGCAGTGCTCCACAGCCCCGAGTGAAAAACAGCTTCATCTATGCTCTGTTTTTTTTTTTTTTTTTTTTTAAGGGATGCTACCAACAATCATTAGACGGTCACAGAGGTGAGAAAACATTTGTTTATGTTTGCATGTGCTGTGCATACAATACAATCTACAGAATGTAAAGAGTAATATACAAAATATTTTTTAGTGACTTCAAAGTTCAAGTTGATCTGTGTGTATCTGACCATTGTCATCAACAACTCGCGTCTGTTCCTTGCAGCAGTCGACCGGCAAACCGATGATCTCCACCTCGACGAATGGATCGATAATCTGATGGAGGAGAAAGGCCAGCAAATGAAGTTACAAGTTATTTCACGACGCAGCCTTTGTTTACGCCGTGAGAAAGTTTAACATCTCAGAATAATCGAGTATAGCAGCGCAAACGTGTCTAAATGCCAGCGTGTGTGTGTGTGTGTTAGAGTGACAGATGGAGAATGTGCATTTGCTACGGTGCGGTGTTGTTACCTCTCCACGGTCTCCCAGCATGGAGTCTGGTGGTTTGGGCAACTGCTGCCCACTAATGATCTTGAGAATGAGCTGCTTCTTGGGGTAAGCTGGAAGTGGGTCATCGCTGAACGGGTTGAACGAGCCTGGAGGGAGTAAGAGACAGCGGAGCCGCGACTTTAATTAATGTCATCAGTCAATCCTAAAATCCACGCCCTTTCTACCGTCCCACAGTACACATTTTGTGCATTCTCAATTACAGTTAGAAAGAGCAGAACTTTAAACTACATGTGGAACAAGCCTGTTTTTAAAGAAACTTTAAACTTTAAACAGCTATGCTGTGCAGCTACCTCCCTAATTAGATAGCCAATATTGTAGGAAACAACACTGTAGCAATGCTATAAAATAATTGGGAGCAAAATATATATAAAAAAATCACATAAAATATAGTGGAGGGCCCAAACAGAATAAAATAGTATTGCAGAATTACAGAAAAAACATCTTTATTTAAGTTTGCATTTAAGCTTCTTATCCTCTGCAAGTATTTCTGAGATGAACAGTGAACTAACAATGTAAAATTCCTGAGGCCGTGACTTATTATTTCATTTATCCAATCATAATAAATTACCAATAATTTGCACATCAGTTTGTATTTGTATGAACGTGTTTGTTTGTTTGATGCCATACCTTTGCACATCGGAGGAGGCTTGAGGACGTAACCGCTGCCTCCATTCACCATGAACTTGGCTCTGTTGAGCTGCATCATCCTCCCCTCTGTCTGGTAGTTGAGGGCCACTGGATAAAAAAAATAAAAAATAAGAAATTGCTCAGTAAATTAGCCTCTAGCCACCTAGCCTCTTCCCAGATATGGCATTAACTGACTCAATTATTGTTAGGTTCAATTCAGAAAAAAATAATAATATGCTGAAATAATTCTGTATTCAAAATAAATAAATTGACTGGGACAGGCAGAGATTAGTTGGATTTGGATTTCTTGATGCTTTTCAAGTCTCATTCATTCACGCATTTATTTGAAATTCACTTTAATATTTATCTCAGCCTCGACATGCGAACACACACATACCATGTACGGATGTTGACACTAACTAGCACACTAATTAAATGTGTAAACGAAGTGTGACATGTGAAGGCCACGGATGAATCACTTCGTATGCTGCATGCATGCGGCGTGCCGTCTCAATTAGTGGCAGAATATGAGATGTCGCTCATTTTTATTAAAAAGGTAGCCACCGCACGGGTGAACGATTTGGAGCAAACTGACCACTCTCTTACCCAACTGACAACCCACGTTCCAGTAGAACTGCGGGTTGAAATTAGAGGAGTCGATGCGATAGGCTGAGGGATAAATCCGTGACAGCTGCCTCTGGTTGAAAGCTAGGAACTGCTCGGTTCTGTGATGGACCAGAGATTGTGCTCTGGTCTCGCTGAAGGACAGAACGTCACCTGGAGTACCTGATGAGAAAACGCGGGTTAGGCACGAGAGATTGCCTTCAAGGTAAAGATTACAACGTGCCTTTTATGTTTGTGTGTGTAGGCGGCACAGCGTTGGTGTTTCACCTTCGTTCAGACACTCCTGTGAGGCAACCGAGTTGGTGAAAACCACCAGGTTTGACAGATCTCTGCTCAGTTTCATCGTCTTCCTCTTCCTTCCACCCCTAAAACAGTCGCCAGACGAGCAAATTGAATAAACGGGAGATGATGTAAAATGTACGAGACAGGTAAAGTGAGAGCTGCGCGCACTCATCTACCCATTAAAGCATTTACAGTGGAAAAAACGTAGCAGGATAGAGAGGATTGTCCATCAGTGGCAGCTTGCAAGCCACAGGAAAGAGCATCAAAGGCAAAAAGCTTAATGGGGACCAGAGCACATGCAGCGCAGCAAGACCCACACACAGCCATGCACACATGCCACTACACAGCCATGCACACACAGTCTCACACAAAGACAGTCAGTCACATTGCCGCTCAGACGCATGCTTGCAGGAATCTGTATTGTGACAGAGGCCACGCATATGTGAATATTCAAACCAGGAAATGAGAGAGAGTGGAAGAACAAAGACAAAGGCGGTGCACGGAGATAGCCACTGATGTTCACTCACGCGGGAAAAGAGGGAAAAATGAGACAGAGGTGGACAAAGAGCGTGCGTGAACGAGAACTGGGCTACGTTCAAAACGGACGCAGATGAAAACAGGGCTCCGTTTGAGACATAACCAACACAAAATCTCATTTAGTCAGACGTTCTGCATTTTGCTCAGGGCCACTTTCATAAGCGATTCTAAATTCAAAAACACACTTGGGGCAATGATATTAATTAACGTGCGAATTTTTATGTTAATCCAGTGAAACAATTTTCATGTCACCATAAAGACACATTAGAAAAAAAAAGATGGAGGACTGAAGCAGTGGAATTATTCAGTGGGGGGTTAATGCGCCGCATTTCAAAAATTAATATTGCCCTTTAGATACTTTACTTACATCTCAGATTAAAAGGACAAATATATGATCAGTTTATAAAACACAGTACACTATTACAGATTCAACTACCTACAGGCAAATAAAGCATTAACTAAGTCTGTGAACGGGAAGGATGTACAGTTGCTAAACACAGGGTAAAAGGACCGCATGAAGAGATGTTTTCCTTGTTGCAGAGTGTTTTTAATAATGCGGTATTAATACTAAATAAATGATCCAATTCTTTTAAACCACTGGCTTTTATGTAGCCTTAAAGCTACAGTTCATAAAAGAAAATATCTCAAAGGAGGCAGTCACGGTTGGATAAAATGACCAATCTTTCCACAGGGTTGTCCTTCCATTATTATTAAAGCCAACAATGAGCTACTGGAGCTGCATGATGACACCACATGTGGCGCCTTTTGTCACGGACCCATTTTCATTCATACCGGGTTCCTGGTCTTTTGCGCTCCTGTAGAAAATCAGTGGAATTATTTCCTGTGCTACAAGTGTTTTAAAACGAGTTAAAAAAAATCCAGTATGAGAAGGTGGGCTTAATCGTGCAGCAAGGCATGCAGAGCAGAAAATAGAAATTTAAGATGTGGAGAATGGTGATACAGATTTTAATGAAAGGAAAAGGAATTAAAACCATTCCAGATTCTCTCTCCTTTCATTTTCTGTCATCATCCACCCCCCCACCCCCCCACCACACACAAACATACAGAGGTACTGCTGTAGAGCCTCTAGTGGCTGCGTGGCGCTACTGGCGCCCTGGATCGTTTAATGCTCCCAGCAGTCAGCAACTATCAAACCTCTCAGTTTGTCAGGGGACTGTCAGTGTTGCGGTGAAGCGGTTCAAAGGTCACCTGTTGAACTGGCCTCCGGCTTCCCTCCCAGACCTCTCCTGAGTGTCCTCCTCCTTGTCCACGCTTTGGCATGACAGCCTGGATTTGGAGTGCCTCTGAGAAACCGAAACACACACAGACACACACACAAACAGGAAAATATAAACCAAGTTTCACTGCAGTGACGGTTTTACTCGCTGAAAAGCGGAAATGTATCCCCGCCTTCAGCTGAAATCCGGCTAAATGTGTTAAAATGTACATCACACGTGACACCGCCTACACACTCCGCGCAGCACAAGAGTTCTTCACTGGCTCGGAGTTGTCGGTAGTGCGTCCTTAGGAAATTGCATGCATTTCGTAGAGGCTGCTGTGTGCATGGCAGTGGGTGTTTTAGTCATAGTATATGTAATTACAGCAAGAGTGTATTTCATGAAGTGTGAGGGTTTTTTTTGTGTTTTTGTAGGGAGACAGGGAGAGAGCAGCAACATCTCTATTAGAGCAAAAGTGGAGTTGAGAAGAGGATGAGGGTTGCAGTAATTACAGGGTTTAGGCTGCTTGCCAACAGATTACATGCACCCATGCATACACTCATGTATATATATACATACATACACACACACACGTGGGAGGGTGCATAATATGCAAAGAGGGAGGCATAAAAGAATGAAGAGGAGATGTGAGTGGGTAAACCGAGGAGGGAGTAGAGGAAGGTAGCGTGAAGCAAATGGATGGAAGAAGCTCTGACATGGAAGTAACCCGACTGAGAAATGAGGGAATGTCGAGAGAATGTCTTTAAAAACAACAACAAACGCAACTCTGATGTCCAAACATCAGAGATATCTCAAAAGAACACTAGGAAACAACAGCTCTGAGCATTCCTCTTGGGGCGTACACCATTAGCAGCTCTTTTTGAAGGACAAGAGCGGGTACATCAAGACAGCACATGCTTCAGATCTGCATGAGTAATTCACAACAGCATAACATGGATTCCCTTCACCGATCCGCCACGAGAAACTGTGACACTTGATTATGATCCTGCCGCCTACCAGAGGCTGGAAACAGCACAACGAAACGCGCTCTGCATTTTCTCTATGTGAGGTTTCTGTTACATTAGAAGAGCTTGTGTTTCGCTTCCTATACGTGATGATTACCAGCCAAAGAGTCTATGTAATGTGTAAGCAGAGCAAAGAGTGGTCAATTTAAAAGGTAAAGCCACTGAAATGGAACGCAACTGCTCTATTATGTTGTTTCCTTTATTGGTTCTAAACAGTAATGTGTATTTTAATGTTTTATTGACTGCTTACTGATCCACACTGAGGGGAAAATGTTGGAAATGAGCTTTGAACTTTTCAACTGGACAAATATCTAGAAGTTTCCGTTGTTTTTTTGTTAAAACCGATTAAAAATAAGCATTGATTCAGCCATTTACAAGGCTTACAAGGCACACCAAGTATTAAAAATACTGTATTTAAGTTGGTTATTGTACGTCTTCACCTTCCCTGCTGTAAATTGGAAGAAAAGATTAATAGTGATCTTGGTATTCATCTAAACGGAGAATATGAGGGAGCACCAACCAGGACCTCGTTAGCTTAGCTTAGCTTAGCATAAAGATTGGAAGCAGGGAAAACGTCTCCCACAAGAGATAAATTATTAACGCCTTACATCTACATATGTGGCCACTGTGGAATAAATTAAAGGATTATTTTATCTTAAAAATAAAGATGACAGATAAGAATAGATAAATACAACAATTTGCAGTTTTACAGTGCGGTGGAGCTTTTAAACAGCGGCTCTCGTGAATGAGCTCAGTCTCACTTGCTGCTTCTGTTGGATGCTGGATGCAAGTTTCTCGTGAAGGCTCTCATTCAAATAAAACATTTCTGAATGTTATTAAAGATCGCTAGATCCACTTGAATTTGAACCAACCTGAATTTGCCATTTCAACCTCCTTACCTTCTGTTTGAGTGTCGTGATGAAGGATCTGCTTTGGGATTTCTTCAGAACCCCTTTAGAGCTCTAGAAAAAAAGGAGAACACATTCAGACACTTCCAACAATCGTGTTTGTTTGTATTGGTTTACTTTCTGTGTGCGCTTATCGTTTGGTGGGAATCTAATAACAGCCACATTAACACCCAGTGAGTCACTTAAACCCCAAAGCTCGGGAGCTGGAGGGGCTGCAACAGACATCAGCCAATAAAGCGCGAGGCACGGCTGAGGAGCAGCAGAAGTGGGTGAGGAATAAGGAAAGAGGCAGAATCTGAAAAAACAAATTTACAGTACGGAATAGGCGGAGAGGAAAAGCTTTTGAGACGGAATGAGGTGAAGGGGATCACCAACAAAGCTGGAATAGAGTATAGAGAACAGGAAAGCCTGATGCACCCAGCGCATTAAAATGGCTGTCAGGAAACTGAAGCATCTAAAAATAGCACAAGAGGCAAGCAGGGAAATTAAATATTAAGTAACGCTGCAGACATTTAGTGTCTCATCCCTTTCAGTCTGTTTTGACATGCTTTAACGGAAACACCACTCGTGCAGGAGGGAAAAAACAGCATATCTGAGATTAAGCCCCAACACAGTTGCGTGGGGAGATGCTGTTTGTCTGTCAATTTTTCATCTGTTCAGTGGGTGTGTTTGACCTGTGACTGGCGCAGTAACTGGTCTACTTTATTTTCTTCCGTCTCCATGACCTAGTTTTATTTCTTTCCTTCCTCTGTTGAGTTGAGGAGTATAACTCTGCTCCATACGCATCCCCTTTCATTTCTGTTGGGCTGTACCTTCCGCAGGTTCTTCTGGAGGCCCTGGTGAGTGGCTCGGAGCAGGGCTCTGATGCTGAAGCTGTCGGTGTCTTCCTTGTCTCCGATCCGAGACTCCTTCAGGAGAGAGTCCAGTTTCTTTCTGATGTGAGACTCCACCTGGTGATGGCCGTTTCCCTGGAGGTGGAAGAAGAAAGAGCACATTATTGCTGACGCAAAGCACCTGAAATCAGGTTTGTCCGGACAACGTCTGCCAACTACCTGCAGTTTCAGTGCAACCAGTGCCACCTGTTGGCAAGAAGTGCAAGCAGCTGCAGCAGAACTGTAGATGTATGACATATGGTACTCTCCAACGACAGCCAAGGAAAGTTAAAGCTGAGGTGGTATTTGCCTTTAGGAGGAACAGGGGGGCACCTGCTGCTGTTCACATCAGAGGAGACACCGTGGAGAGGGTCAGTGAGAACAGACATTTCTCAGGACCTCACACGGCACACTGACACCACCTTGTGAAGAAGGCACAGCAAAGACTGCACTTCTTGAGGTCACTGAGAAAGGTCAACCTGTCCCAGGATCTGCTACTGTGCTTCTACAGGAGGTCTGTGGAAATCACCCACAACATCCTGGTGTGGTTCAAAAGCTGCACCGTGGCTGACAAGAAGGCTCTGGAGAGAGTCACCGAGTCGGCGCAGAACATTGTCAGAACGCAGCTTCCCACACTCTCAGACACGTATAGAACCAGATGTCTGCGCAAAGCCACAGACATCACACAGGACTGCTCCCACCCGGGCAACAGCCTCTTTACACTAACTCTGGTCTGTGCAGTTTCAATGTGAAACTTCAATGTGCAATATCAGATAAATTCTTGACACTGTTACTGCGCAATATGTGTCATACATAAAAAAAAATATCTACCTCACTTACATATTTATTCCTGCTGCTTTGACCTATTTATTACTGCCGAGTTGTTGTTGAGTGTTTTTCTAATATATACTGTTTTCTCTCATCTGCACCTTATTGTGTTTTTTTATACGCTGTTTATTTTATAGCATTTTTTTATGCTGTCTTCGTTGCTCTGAAACTTAACCACACAGGAGACGACTTTAAAGTCTTGTGGTTTGGTGTGCAGGCGGTACAGTGATGTGGTGGTTAGCACTGATGCCTCACAGCAAGAAGGTACTGGGTTCAAATCCATTGGGCGACTGGGTCCTTTCTGTGTGGAGCTGGTATGTTCTCCCTGTGTCTCAGTGGGTTCTCTCTGGGTGCTCCGTCCAAAGACATGCTCGTCAGGTCAATTAGTGATTCTAAATTGGCCGTAGGTGTGAATGTGAATGGTTGTCTGTCTCTCTGTGTTAGCCCTGCGATAGACTGGCGACCTGTCCAGGGCGTACCCCGCCTCTCACCCAGTGACAGCTGGGATATGCTCCAGCACCCCCGCGGCCCTCCAAAGGACAAGCGGTTGCAGAAAATGACTGAATGAATGAATGTTTGGCGTGCAAGGACAATGAAGGCATTCTGATTCAGATTTAGATTCGGACACTGATTTTGACTGTTGCTTGTAAACAGACACCCAGAAGATCAACTTCAATCATTTTCTGTAGTCACAATATAGTAGACATTTTCCATTTTGCATCGTCATTGACATGTTTAAAGTCATTTACAGTCATGTCTACAAGAGCAGGTCTAATCTTGTCTTTCTTATAGTACAATTAGCGCAGGTTGTGATATATATCTATATGTCTATAGCTGCACTGATAATGCATTATCACCTCCCGCTTGTGGAAAATTGTCTCACTGAGTTACAGCTTTAAATATTCATATTTTTCATTCATAAAGATTGGATCAAACTCTCCCCATAAATGTTCAGAGCGCACATCATTATGCAATTTGCCTTTTCCCATGCATCACCACTGTACCAAAATGATATCACGCTATTGGCACGGCGTTAGCGGTGACTGCTGTGACTGCGTACCACTTTTAATGAACACAATACAAAACTTCTCATCAGTGGAAATCTACCACCAACTCCCTTTTCTTTTCTTTTTTTTAATGGCAGTGATCATCCAAAGTGGCATCTGCAGCCTCATGCCTCCAGCTAAATGTGGAAGAGAATGATGGCATATTCGGTTACACGACCAAACCATCTGGAAAGCGCTTTCCTATTTTAAATGCGGTGAGGAGGACTGTGGCGCTACCAAAAATAAATGAAGAAGATTAAGAATAAGCACAAAAGTGACACTTTTTAATACATCAGGGGTGATCTGCCAGAAGCAATACCATTCCCTAACGTGCTTTACATACTGCTTCTCTCCGTCTTTATTCAAATTTAAAAAAAAGTTCAAACTCTTCCCTGTGCTCGCACTGACTGACAATTTATACTTGCATCATTAAGCATTGGTTATTACAAGACATCACAGCAATAATGGTCTTTAAAACTTTACTGGCGCAAACATTACTGCACAATTACTGAAGTCATTACGTCAAGCACAACAATGCCATTAAGATTCCATTATCTAACTTCCTTTTACGGGGCCTGTTTGTGGAGGAGGGGGTTTGATTCAGTCCACGCTAAGTGTTTTTCTTTTCCTCTTTCTTTTCCATACATCTTGTTTTTGGAATAAATTGATTAATTGGTAGTTAGGAGCTGACAGAGAAGCACAATGAGAAGGAGATGCTGCTCAGACAGGTAGCAATCAGACAAAAAGGCTAAGTTAAATTAATCAAGTTTCATATCGTCATGTTTTAAAGGTAAAATACACAATTAGGGAAATTGAAGTCTGAAGAAATCTGACCTTCACTGTGCAGTTAAGTGTGATAATGTGGAAACCTAAAGCCGGTATTCACGTATTTTTTTCCAATGAGGGTGGGGGAGTGGATGTCATTTCTAATGAAAGAATTTATTTAAAGCAGATTAGTTGTGCATGTTATTTATGATACGCGTTTTATCAGTCAAAATGTCGCTCCGATTTGTCGCAGAATAAATATATTCATTCAAATCATATACGTGCAGGATTTTCTGGAACAATCCACCTTAGGAATAAAACAACAGGTGTGAGGCCGATGGCTCTGTCTATGACTGCCATTGAGTGAAATAGAGAACGATTTCCTGAAGGACTGACTGCATCGTCAACAGACTTAATTGTCTTTCCGTGGCCATATTTGACATTATAAAAGTCTTCCTTCTGAGAACTAACTGAAAACACACGTCTGTTTGGAGGGTAACTCGAGGATTCGTGCGTATTTTTGTGTGCACGGCACATTTACAGCTACATAATGCCCCTCTCTTACATTACTGCTCTTGAGCTTGAAGTCGTCCTCAATTTCATCGGCGCTGTCATCGTCCGACACCTCCCCTTCCTCGACGTCCGCAGACAGATAGGCGGGCAGGCGCTTCCCCTGGATGGAGAAAAAAGACAGACAAAGAGATGGGAGGAGAACGACCGGTGTATTTTTGACCCATGCATATGTCGTGCATCCCTTCGCTCGTCCTATTTATACACACGCAACGCCCACACAGGTTGCACCTACAAGACAGTCCAGGAGTAAAACAGAATTCAGAACTCAGTGCACATAAACTGCACAGATAAATATGTGGCTCCTATACAGGGATTTACAGGCAGAGTTGAAGACGTTACTGCCACATATCAGCGCACGAGAGGGCACAAAACACTTTTGCACACGCAAACACATGCACAATGTAGAACCAGCTGCAGATTCTCAGAGAAGCTCCCTGAGCAGCTCTTCCAACACAGTGGAAGCCCATTACTGAGCCATTCTGAAGGAGTGAGTGGGAGTCGAGATTTTCTAAGCTTCTTCTTCCAGAATCAATGGCAGACTCGAGGATTCCTGCAACACACAGGCTGTTATCTCCACCCTCACTTCGAATCAAAGTAGTCTACCCCCCCCCCCCCCCTTCCTTCTCTATGTGACTGTCAAAAACCTTTATGCCCCTGCTCTTTATTGTCTTGTAACTCCCTGGTCTCTCTCGCTCCAATGGGGTATGGAGACAGGGTGAAAGGCCGACAAAACGAGGGCAGAGAGGGGGAGGGAAGAGCCTTTATAGAAAATCAATAATGCTCTTTCACTTTTGAGACACTGCCTAAGGAGGGACAAAGCCGGGGGTCCTTTTCCCAGGGAACAACGCAGACTTTCTTCACATTAGAGATAGAGTCGATTTTATCTGCTTCTTATATATATAAAAAAATAAAAAATCCAATAAATGCTGAAAGCTTTTGCTCATCCGGATGCACTGACTGTCTCTGTTTCTTTGTGTGTGTGAGTCCTGCTGTGCCGCTGGATAAAGATCTTGGGTCTGTCAAAGTGAGAAGTGATATTGTTCGCGTCTCTTTTCGAGGGTGATCATATCAACCATGTTTCACACGTCATATTGCTGGGCAACTGCCCTGCCTCTTGAGTACAGTAGATGGTATGGAGTGATGGTGATGCTTTTAGATTAAAACTGGAATTAACATACTGTGTAACGTGGATGGATAAAAAACTTTTAGCATTGCTTTTGGCTTTTGAAATTATCAGGTTAATAAAACACACAAGATGATATGCCACCTCATAGACAAATTAGTTTTATTTTGTAATCTGTTGCTTGTGTGTCTTTCACTTAGTTTTACTTTGTGTTTGTGTCTTTCCAACCCTTGTGATTGTGGTCTTGGTTTGCTCACTTGGATCTTTTTTAGGGGAGCCTTTGACCTTTCGTTTCGTTAATCCTATTTTTTTTTTTTTTTGCAAGCTTGTGCTTATAATAAAATTAAAGAACTGCATAATCAACTAGGTTTCAGCTTTAAAAATGTGATTGAATTACAAGAAGTTGCACATAGAAACACACAAAAATCCAACCATCCACCATAACCTCCTTACTCTGCATAATTTAAACAGACAATTGATGCTGTTGTATCCCTCGGGAGTCATTCTCCATTGCACATCAGAGTAAAAAGCTCTAACATTAGCCAAAAGAGGGCAACAAACCACCATCCAGCAGTGTAAAGATGGACGGCGGAACCGCTCCTCTAAAGTGAAGTGAAAGCAAGTAGAGCTCCCCCTGGTGACTGGCTGCAGTATAGGTCATAAGCTCCACTCCTAAACTAAAACACATATTGAATAATTTTTGTTGTTCAAGGATGGTTTCTGTCATTTTAGGTATTAAATATAGTAATGATGCATGTTCAAATGTCATTTTTTGGATACGTTTAGTTTAAGTTAGTTATTTGATGCTATAGAAACAGGATGTGACATAATGGCGACTACCAGTTGCCATGCCAATTGCTCCGTAAAACGTCCCATGGGACCATGAGAGTTGTAAAAAAAATTAAATAAAATAACATTTCCTTGTAACTGGTGGAAGTAGAGCAGAGCACAGTATTGATTAAACGAAAACGCGAGTGAGTCTGGCAGAAGTGTGGTCGGGTCATTGATATCACGGCTCCACGTGGCTCCACTCTCGGACCGTACCGTGCATACTCTCGCTCCAAACTCGCAAGATGGCGCTGCCCGTATCCCCGGGAAAATAGCGTCAGTCTGGCCAACGCAAGGAAGCGGGGAGACGTCATCCATATTTATATACAGTCTATGGTCTGCACCAATTTATCAGTCTGAATGTCTGATAAGGGTAATTTGAGGACTGAAAAGGGGTCACAACTCTGGTAGCTTAAGTTAAAGTTGATGAAATTTCAAATTCAAACTGTGAAAATCAAAGGGTAAATTTGGTGGTTTTAACGAGGCATTTGAGATATTAAGGATTCACTGCGTGGTTTGATATAAACTCTTAAAAATGTCTTGAAATATTTATATATTCACCACTGATTACTGTAGCACTTTTTTAAAATTAATAAGTTTTCAGCTCCAGCTGAGTTGTCATGTAGGATGTGTAGCCTCTGTTTGTTTGCTTACTGTTAGAAAAAAATTAAAAATCAACACTCTGCCTCTTCTTTATCATATGCCAGGATCTCGTCCTTCTCTCCTTCCCCATCTATGATTAATACAATGACCTAGATTTGTCCTCCTTTTCCTCTGTTCTCCTGTTTTTTGGAGATAATTAGATGCCTTGTGGAGCCTTTCCTTCTCCCCATCGTCAGTGTCAGTGCACATGAAGTAAAAAAAAAATGGGCAGATAACGAGTGTCACGACTACAACAAGTGACCAGATCAATTTAAAATTGGCGACTTATGAATTCAATGAAAAACATGAACAGCCACTCAGTCTTTGATCCATTAATCCGCTGAATTATTCTTACTTTGATGAGTATCTTGCCCTGCAGGCTGTGAGGACTGGGTAATGTTTTGGCATCTCCGCACAGCACGTCTCCGATGTCCAGTTTGTCTCCGAAGATTTCCCGCAGGTACTGCGCGATCTTCTTCTGCTGCTGGATGGTGCAGTGGTTCTCTATGGAGAGAATCACTGGATACCTAAAAGAAAAGAACAGGGAATGGGTTTATGAATTACAAACAGCTTTGTCAACTCTCAGAAGCAACTGATGGCCTCAAGTGAGACTGGTTTGCTGAATCACATCTCAAACTTCCATTTCTCGCCTCCAACCAACGGAACAGCGAGGAGGTAAATGGTAAACATACAGCTGCAGACACCTCTTCACCTCTGTGGCGCGGTGCGAGTGAGCAGGTGAGGTGTGTGTGTGTGCGCTTTTCTGTGTTTTCATTTAGAAAAGGTGAAATGACTTGTGGCCACACAGCAGCGCAGCCCAAATGTCAGGTTTGTCAGACTGACAGCTCTCCCTCAGGGGACGCAGCCTCGCTCTCGTTTCCACCTCTGATCCCCCAAAACACACACACACACAAACTCATGTTCCTATCTTTGTGAGGGCCTTCCATTGACACAATGCTTGTCTTAGCCCCTTACTCTAACCTTTACTATCTCATCTAAGCGCCTCACCCTAACCGTAACTCTAAAATCAAGTCTTACGATTTCAAAAAAGTTGTGCAGCTCTACAAAAAGGGCAGCACAATGTATAAAATTATAGAAACAAGGCCACACACACACACGAGTCCTCAGCCAAAGACAAAAAGAGACACGTCCAGGGTCATTTTATTTCTACAAACATCCAGCAGCTCCTCTCAGGTGAAACAGTGAGGTGGCTCAATGAGCTATATAATGTGTGTGTGACGTCAAGGACCAGATCATCGTCCCATTTCAATATAGCCCAGAGGCCATTAATCATATTAACAGGTGGCACTGATGATAAAATATTAGCTGAATGTAAGAGGTGAGAAGAACAACGCGGAGAGAGCGAGAGAAAAAAAAAGAAGGAACACACAGTCAGGGTCTTCTGTTATTAATCTGTTCTCACTGTCAGCCTCATTATAGATAATTCATTAATAAGTTGTGAGTTAATGAGAATACGCAGACGCTCTCTAATTAGCAAGTGTGAATGTTTTCTTTCAGGCGGCGACACTGAACAGAGGGGTTTTTTAAATTTTAATTTCAAAGTGGAATTTGAAGAACTTGAGAAAAGCTACACTTGGGAAACTCTTATCTTATTATTTTAAATCTTTAGCCCAAATCCTGTAAGGCCGGTCATTAGGCTGCTTGCTTTGGTCGAAGGAATTGATGATTTAAATAGAGAAAATTTACACATGGAGGAGGATTACAAAGAAAATGTCTTGATTTTCTTGCTCGACAAACGAATGTTACAGTTAAACTATCGTCAAATCTTGCATTTTTTTTCAACTTACATGTCCACATAAGACGGTTCTTGAATCTGAGAGATTCGATTTCTGCAAGAATGATGAGCGTGAAGCTTGTGAAAAGATTTTATTCTAACCCAGTCCCAGAACACACACTGATGTGCACCCCGAAACGACAGGCAGACATGGAGAGAATCTGCAAAAAACTTCCTGACGTCCCATCAGCCCACCGAATGCGGCGGCCCTCTGGGATTTGTGCCGGTGTGCCAGATGGCCAGCTACTGCATCTGGGACATAACATTGTCTCCTCTCGCTCGCCTGTGAGATAAACATGAAGCTACGGTGACAGTGTCCAGTTATCTACGTTTAACATAAAGAGAGCAGCGAGAGAAAAAGGTCATCTGGCTTTGTCTAAAGGAAAACAAAATATGGTCCTGTGCCAGTAAAGCTCACTAATTAACGCATCATTCCTGATTTGTATAGGTATAGTGACAATTTGTGGACAAGCAAGTATCTAGCCGTTGATGGACACTAGTCGTGCAAGTTTCTGGTCGTTTCCTATTTAAAGCTCAACTTCCCACCACTCCCTTAGCAGTAAAGAAGCTACTTGAGTGTCGAAACGTCTTCAAGAAACTCTACAAGCCCAGTTGCCTTTCTTAAACGCTTTTTGGATACAGTGTTATAAATGTTCTCATCCTGCTCTGCAGCAAAGTCAATTAATGTATTTGCACAAGTTTCAAACTGACTCAAACTCTGATTACTAAAAACAACGTGTGAGAATGAAAGAACGAACAGCAAGAAGTAAAGTTGACAACTAAAAACTTAGTTAAAGTAGACATACGGTCTTAATCTGACTATTAAAAAAGATGCCAAATACAGTTCTCCTTCCCGTTTGATTACATAAATGGAATCTACTCCAACACTGCGCGTGTTTGAGTGAAATACATGGTTTTTACAACACAGCCGCTTCCATATAAGAAGCGGCAATCGACGTCAAAGCGAGCCAACGCGGCAGCAGGAAGCCTCCATCGCTCCTCACTTTGTTGGGCCCAGCAGAGACAAACAGAGGCTCCTCGGGGAGTGAGGGGAAACGCCGCTGAGCAGATGGCTCGGTAATAGGTGCTAATTACTGCCAGGAATCACAGTGTTCTCTGAAAAGCACAAAACCTGGTTGCATAATTTTTGCAACTTTGTTCTTAAACCTCCCGTGAAAAATCCATCAATATTTCATTGTGTGAGACACTCGAGTCTGAGATTAGATTCTCGAGGACAAATACATTAGTTCTGCAGCTTTTTTAATTAGGGTGGAAAAGCCTTATATGAGCGGGTATGTGCCGTTACATCTCCTCTCACAGTGGGCCATAAAGAAAAACGACTAAGCTGTAGATTTCGCCATGCTGTTTGTCTTGAAGCAAGGAAATAACCATAACTATGTTTCAGTCAGAGTTAGATTAGTCATTAGTGCAGGAAAAATATGTGAAAAAAAAGGCATTTCTATTTGGTATTCAAGACTGTTTTTCTCCCTAAGGTATACACCTATGGAAGTGGCGTCTAGTTTCCATAAAACACATGAAATCACACACTCTCACACACATGCAGCGCCATAGGGAGCTTGACTCACTGGTTATTTATGAAGGCATATTTATTGATGGTTTCTATAACAGACTTGAACGGTATCTTGGAGGTCAGAGTGTAGCCGTGCTGGACCATCGGCTCTCCGTCGGGACCGTCCCAACAGTCCACTGCAAGGAAATGAGAAGAAAATATTGGTTAATATAAGAAATATTTATGTTTTTCTCCTGTGAGACTCCTGTTTGTGTCTCTTCTTTCTGTTCATTACATGAACAATATAGGAAACAACATGGTATTTGATTCCTATATTGTTATCTTCACTATTTTGCATGTTCTGATCACAGGTGCATGTCTGAGATTGTAGCAAATTTCCTGCGTTTCTTCATCTGTGGGTCTAAGGAGTCAAACGTCCAATCAGAATAGGCCGTTTTCACAACAGACATATTGATTAGTCACAGCAAGATTACCACTGGTGTTACTAATAGCATGAATAATTGCGCTGTTCTATTCAGGAGACAGTATGAAAAATGAGATGGCGCACCGCAGGACTCTGAAACTGAATTTGATGCCATCATTCGGGATATTATTCACACCTGCGCCTTTCCTCCTATGCTAAGGAGCCTTCCGAGGGAAAGGTCACATATTCTACATGCAGATGTGCGTTTACCTTCCACGCAGCGGCAGCCGGACTGCAGCACCCAGGCGTACATGTCAGTCTTGGAGTGGGAGAGGAGCTGGTCTCCGGTCAGGTATGTGTTATGAGAGGAGGCGATGAAGTAGTTGCACAGAGGTTGCTCCATGTCTTGATTCACCTCGTGGTGCAAAGCGTTGAAAATGTCACACGCTGGGCTGCGCATGAAGCTCGTGAAACCTGAAGACGAACGGAAAATTTAATGAGAGAAAAATCATCTGAGACACGCACAACGGCATCTATTTGTATAATAAAAATACAGCCATTCACAACCATTTGGACCGGATTAGAGAAACACCCAGGCAGGCACGGGGAGAACATTCAAACATGAAGGCCCCAGCTGGACGGCTGGTTTGAAGCCAGGGAACCGACTCGCTGTGAGGCGACAGTGCTAACCACAGCACCACTGTGCCATCCTGTATATAAAACCAAGTGTTTTATGCATTTGGTGCATTTGTATTCATGGCATGGCTCTGTGAAAAAATCTTCCTGTTGGTGTGTTTGTGAGGTCATAAAATCTCCAAAGGCAGCAACTACATTTTGTACAGACGTTCGTTATTTTTATGCTGTGAATCCTTATCGATCCCCTCATGTTTTAATCAACACCAACAAATGTCGGAACAGCTGTTGGATAGACCTGAATTCAAATACACACTGATCAGGGATAACATTATGACCACCTTCCTAATATCGTGTATGTCTCCCTTGTGCCTCCAAGACATGGGCCTTCGGAGGGTGTCCTGTGGTGTCTGGTAACAGGATGATGTTAGTGGGGGTCTTTGGGTCCTATATATTGGATCAGGCTTGTTCCAGTGCATCCCACAGATACTTGATCAGTTTGGGAACTAGTGAATTTGGAGGCCAGGTCAACACCATGTGCTGTTCTTCATGTTTTTTGAGTTGTTCCTTAACCGTTTTTGTGTGTGTGTCTGTGTCATCCTGCTGGGCATGGCTGCTGCCATCAAGGAGTGTCATTGCTATGGGGTGGGGGTGCCTGGTCTGGTCTAGGTGGGTGGTACATGTCTAAGTAACATCCACATGAATGAATGCCAGGTCACTGACTTGTCACAAGATGGTCAATGTTATTTACTTCTCCTGACAGTGGTTTTAATGTTGTGGCTGATCTGTATAGATAGATCAAGTATTAAGTATATCAGTCTGATGATAAGTCGTCTCCTGACTCTTCATCTAGTGCCAGAAGCAGTTTTTAACCTGTGAAGTATACCAGGAGCTACCAAATAGACATATACACACATGCTAACATAAACTAGCATAGCATAGCATTCTGAAAATGTTAGCATGCCACATCAATTTTAAATATTCCTCATCCCACCAACTTTAGATCAACCAGTTGCCTATTTTTGAATGAACACGACAACAACAGGACTTCTCTATTTCAAGCTACCAGCTACCAAGTTCACATCCAACAGCATTTCTAACTGTGACATCTACAATACCCTTTCATTAGCAGGTTTGTCTCCAGAAAAAATAAAGAATGGCAGAAAAAAAAAACACAGCGCAGTGTTTCCAAAGCAGAGTTGTTAGGTTTGAAACCACACCACACTAACTTCGTTAGGTGTGAGGAGGAGGAGGAAACAGAAAGCATCCTTTCATCCACTGAGGAGGGATAGAAATGGGACAGGAATACCAAGCGCAGGAGAAGTCGGAAGGAAGCGAGAAAGCAGATGGGGGGAAAAGAGGCAGGCAGTTAATGCGGAAAAACAGACTGTGGAGAAAGAAATGTAAAGTGGGGGATGAGATTATGAAGATGTGATGCAAATATGGGGAAGATTTTAGCAATGGGAAGTCAGGGATCAGACTGAACATGAAATCTTGGCACGATATATCACGGCTTAGTCCAGATTTTAACAGTAGACATGAATGCTAACGGACCAGATACGATATACAGTCAGACAAACTCCAAATAATGTGAGTCTTCCTCGTCGCTCTGCAGCAAGATGTTAATGCAAATGTCACATCTGTGCACATCCTATGTTGAAACCCTCGCATTGCAGGCCTGCAGGGAGAGCATCAGGCACACCGCTCTGGTCAGCCACACAGTGTTAGCCTTCATGCCTCAGACAACAAGATTAGTCTCCCCCCTCCTCCTCTCTCTCTCTCTCTCCCCCTCTCATCAGCTGTCCCCGCACTCAGTCTTCTCATTTCTGTCACACCCTCATTTGCTCTTTCCCACCGCCCTCAATCTGATTTCCCAATTGTCACACTTCTCTGGCTACACTTCTCCCATACTTCTTCCGCTTTAAGGTCCACCTTTAGAGATAAACGGCACTGACATCCTTTCAGCCGTTTATTATCTGGTTTTATTACGAAGAATGATATGAATCAGAGTTGATAAATTAGAAAATTTAATCTGATGTGTTTTATGACAGTAACTTATAAAGACGATGGCAGCCTGGCTTGATTGTGCTGTGTTTCACAAGGCCATGCGAGGATATTATAAGGTAATTATTAAGTGCATGACACAATAATTAAAACTTCATTTAATCATTCATTAAATCGCCAGACAATTTATCATTTAGTGTATGCAGCAGCATGAGCATGTATCCTTTATTTTATGCTCTGTGTCAATAATAAGCCACATAGTGACCTGTATTAATAGCTGGTTTTGACTTTAAGAGGATGCGAAAAATGGCAAGAATAGAGAGAGATGATGCACAAACATGAGAGACAAAGAGGAAGAAACCAAGAGAGAGCAGCTGAGTGCAGGATTTACAAAAGGAAAAGGCAAAATTGGGAAGGAATATGGATGCTACCTTCAATTCCCATGACTCTTCTTTGTTTATTCTCGTCGGACACCTCAAACTTGTCGATGATTTCTGCAACGTACTCTGACGTGACGTTGGCCATCTGTACGGAAGATAAAGGTGCACAAAATACATGTTCAAGCCTTTTGAAATACGGCAAATAACATTGTTTGTCTTCTCTGTCGTATGTAGAGGGTAAGTGGATTTCTTATAACGAATGTGTGTTGCAAGTAAGTTGTCAGCCGAGTCAAACGAGCGGCTCGAGCAGAAAACAGCGTCAATCCCAAAAAGTATCACAGGCTGGTGACAGTAAATGCGCCGTGATGAACAATTACACGAATGCAGGGAGAAAATGTGTGTCAGGAAACCTTAAGAAAAAAGAGCGAAGAGAAATTATATAAAAAGAAGCCAAGGGCTCCCATGACACAAACCAATTTTAGGTGTGATAGATTGGCTTAGTGGAGCAGATTCCTCTGGGCGGGCAGCTGAGACGGGACGAGCTACACGTCGTAGTAAAGAGAAGCTGAACAGGAATATAATCAATTTTCTTTCTGTGGCTGGAACTCAAATTAAAGAGGCTAATTGGGGAGAGGGAGTAGTTTGGACGCCTCATCATAAAAATGTGTCGGGTTCAACGCCCCCTAGCTGGGGATTTGATTGGCTCTGACCCGGGGGGCCAGCGCGGCCGCTCACCTTCTGCTCGTTGCGCAGGAAGTTGGCCAGCTCCTCCATGGTCAGGTGGTCCTTCCTGTCGCTGTACGCCATCATCAGCAGGAACAGGTCCCGCCTCAGAGACATCATCTTGTAGAAGACGGAGAACTCCTCGTACGTGAGCGTGCCCTGCTGGTCGTCCGTGTCTGCTTCCTGCTCGGGTGAGGGGAAGATGTGTCACAAAGGTAATCTATTATTTTATTCTGACATTTATTCAAAGAGTCCGTCTTTGAAGGGAGACTAACACAAACTTCTGGGGTTTACTCAGTCGTATAAGTGAATGATTCTCGTCCTTCAAAAATTGCCCAAACCTGCAGTTCCTCTAATGGCCACTAGATGCTGGTCCTAAAAGTGAGTCGATCTCCACAGGCCTCAATGTAAATGTTACAGCAGAAATAATCATGTTTAATTGTAAATAATAATAAAATAATTGGTTTCTATAGCTAGTCTTCTCCTTCAACTGTATGTGACTGAATTTTTAAATAACTCATCCATTTAAATTATACAAAGGCGCAAAATTATGCATGATTAAGGGCATGGCAGCTTTGAGTGACAGGAGGGTGCCCCTGAAGGTCACGAGCTGTCGCCTGCCACCTCAGCTCCACTCAATCTCCACCAGTTTGACCATATTTGAATTAGGTGGGAATTAGGAAGAGTAAGGAAAGACGGAGAAAACCGGAGCCACCACACTGAGCCCACTCTTCAGTAAAGTTTTATATACGTACAGTCAATGCTGATAAACCGAGCTCTGACTTAACAGTTCCACAGCCTGTGGGATTCAAGCTACGCTATCTGACGGCAAAAGCTGATATTCTTCCAAATGGAATACAGAGGGTTCTGACGTGATACTACCTCCCGGAGATAACGTTCAAGCTCGATTACTTGACTTGAGTGTTTGACCCAGGATCTTTGAGAAATGCCACAGCAATAAAGCCTGACGTTCAAGGTGACATTTTGGCTCAATCCCCTTGAACACGTCTACTTCGTGGCATTAGATCAAAATGCGAGTGGTTACTGCTCCATATGACGCAGCTTCGTGTCTGCTGCAAATGATGGAGGGATGTGTCATAGGCACTAAATTTGGTTTGGGGTCACTCCGTTGGGAACTGATTATGCTCCAGCAAGGATCTGCCGACCCAATCGAATCTGAGACCCGCTGCGTTGGATTTTTGGAATGAAAAATAATAGAAATTCACTCTGATTTTTAGGCCACAATATAAAAGAAGAAATCTATGTTTACTGTATGGTAAAAAGCCCATCATCTGTAATTAGAGGATGAGTAGTACTGTCACGTGTACATCTCTTGTCACGTGACACCCTCTTTCACATGGTTTCATTCCGGCAAGCACACTCAATGAACCTCATCTTTATGATAAACACATTACGTTTATGAACTGTATTTCTTTTCCTAACGTCAGGTCTCGCCAGATGTTGCCAGAAGATGCACACACACACAGCGTGGCTTGCTGCTCCGGCTGCTCGCTGGAATCCGGCGTCTTATATTACCTGGATCTCACTGGGGCCCCTTCGTCTCCACACCAAATCTAATAATACCGGCTAATGCCTCCATCACACGTCGGTAATGAGTTCGCTGTGGGCACCGGGGATTCGGTCATGGAATCTATACACAACCGGCAGGCTAAATCACAATGATAGACTTGGATTGCATGGACTGAAAACCAACAGACTTGGGGTATTTTAAGCAGCGGTACAAGCTGTTTAGGCCCTGCTTAAATGGAATAAGATGAATGGATTATATTTTCTGTCTAATCCAAACCCAAAGTGTGGATTGATTTTTTGTGTTATCCCGACATGAAGGGATAAAATCATTGAACTTCAGCTGTCAGCTAATGGAGGAGGCGTGGATGGGGGCTTAAGGGAGTAAGTTTGTTGGGATATTTTAATCACAGATATAAATTTAATTAAAAAATACTGAAAGTTTTGATGAGCTTGGCATAAAGTACGGGGTGTATTGTAGCCAGTGTGTTCTCACAAGGCACATTTAGAAGCTTAAAGGCCCTGAATACCTATTTACACAGCTTCTAAATTTGAGCGCTGGGTGCTACAACGCTTTCTACCGAAGTTAAAAACAGATTATTTGACACGAGATATTTCTTTATTTGAGTTTTTGCGTGCGCTGTAAAAGTGAGTCAAAGTGGAACCAAGTCATCTCCCTGCACCGGCACCAGAGCTGAGCAACATTCAAATCAAAATGTGATGACAGACAGTTCTTGCCCTGTTTGCTTAGGACGCCGTCAAAAATATCTGAACAAACAAGATGTAGTCCCGATGGAGCAGAGTTTTAACTGTTCACGTTATAAAGTAATGCTTTGGACCTGATGGGGAAGATTTCAAGTGGATGTAGGAAACTGCTCCCTCCAGTTGCTACAGACTACTGCAGATTGCTGTAATTTTCTTCTACTGTCATTATAGTGTTAGAGCAGCGAAGGACAAGAGTGCGCTGACCTTTTTCCTCCAGAGGTTTTGCAGAGCCCCCGCCCCACAAAGCATATTTGAAAATGTTTCACCTGACTCAACATGGTCTGGTTATACTGCTGCTTTCCATTCAACTTCGGAGGTCAGGATTTCAAACCTCCAATTGTTCCAGAAGAACTTTGGCAAATGTCAACTAAAAATAAATAAATATAAATCAATAAAAATGTCAGACTGTGACAGGCTAGTGTTTTTTGACTAGGTCCTCATTTGTTTTTTCACATTTGTTTGGTATTTTTTTTTTCCATTTTTCCGATTACGTTTTGTGCAGAGAAGCTCACATCAATTATTAATTTAGATATATAACGGTCGTCCTATTATTTTAATTCAGTGCAGGAAAGACACTATTGTCGTGTGACCTGAGACAACTTCTTATCCATGAAGCCGGGTCAGTTCACAAGTAGAAATTCTGACTTTGTCTCTATTTCTGAAATTCACTACTACCTCTTATCAGCTGATTTGAATTTAACTATGTTTCTCACCCCACTAGTATACTAGTATTCATGCACTAATTTGATCTGTATTCAGCAGTTTTGCATTTGCTACTTCCCAACTATGATCCCGTTATGCATGCATTTCCTTTAGTTTAAGCTTCTATCTGACTACTTTCACGATGGCAGCATTGATGTCAACCTGATCTTCGACCAGCAGCTTTAACTGGCTCGTCCTCTGCACCACAAGAACCACATGCATCTACATCTGCAGCTTTAATAGATGCTCATTCAGTTAAGCCTCAACCTCGATCACAGGTAATCTGCACGTTCCAGTTCTAATAAAAAAATCAGTAAAGACGCAAACAAACCAATCAACGCATTATCAGGATTATTCATTTCCCAGTTAAGACAGTTATTAAAAGTCAATCATGTTTCAGTGGATCTAAGGCAAGTCTGTGGTCAAAAAGATAAACCAAGAAAGTGTGAGGAAATCGTTCCAAGGCTGGATCGTGCCGGACAATAACTCACATTTGATAAGGCAGTAGATGGAAGTAGATACGGTCTGTGGATTTGTGATATTACTCAGTGTGACTACTGTTTTAAAAATTGAAGCACTCCTCTCCTCTCTTTCCACTGCTTCACCCTTTTCCTGTCCAACACACGGTCACGTAAAATATTTCTTCATTTATTTAAATTATGAATAAAATAAATAAATAAACGACGCAGCCGTAAAAATTGACGAGCAAGTTCCGGTCATCTTCCATTCTCTGCAGTTTATAGTATGTGTAAGATGTGAAATTAGCTGTTTCTTTTCAATCACCATCCCATGCTGTTGCTTTACCTTAAGTCTGCAGGGGCTGCCATTTACCATATAGAGTTAAAGCAAATATCTAGCATATTAGAATTGTTTTTAATTCATAGTCTCACCTGAAACATTTGCTTGACCTTCCTTCGTGGCAGATTAACATTCAGCTTGTGAAGAAGTTGGTAGATTTCATCGATGTTCAGGAAACCGTCTCCGTTCTTGTCGGCCTCCTCAAACGTCTGCTTCATCCACGTCACACACACACTAAGGAAAATAAAGTACGTGCACACAAACTCTGGTAAATACTTTGCAGCGACTTAACGCCTCTTGCCCACTGATCTGCTTAGATGGATGAAAACATCTTCTATTTTGAGAAAACTCTGTCGTTTGAAAGATTTAGTGGCTTTAGTGGATATCTCTGGCACAAATTTGAATAACACACACATATTTTTTTTTTTATCCTTCCTAGAAAATGGATTTTATTTGTGGCCCTGTCAGCACTTGTGAGCTGTGTGTCGCTCCTTGCTTAGAGGATATTGGTCGTGTGTACGCTGCCGCTTGGCCAGCGTGTCCTCGTCGCTGATCCCGGCCATCAGATAGCGGAGGCCGGTGATCCAGGTTCTGGCCTCCTCTGCATTCGTTGTGACCAGGTCGAGGGACTCCATGTGGTTGCCATGGTACACCGTGAAACAGCAGGCCGGGTCGAAGCTGCCGTCGGCAAGCCGGTGGAAGATGTCTGATTGACCGCCTTCTGTCACCTTGTACAGCGAATCAATGGTGACTGAAAGAATGAGGACATGTGGATAAAGAAAACCAATAATTAATATAAAGGCTTTAAAACATCATTTCTGCCTCTAGTTAATGCTGAATTGCCTTTTCAGCACATATCAAATTTCTTTTTTTGGTCTGGACTAAACTCAAATATAAAAGTATTAGAAAATAAAGTCAATGAACCAGACTGTTGCTCTGGGTAGCATGGTCCATTATTATGACAAACATGAAGTTGACTTAATCTCACATACTGTCCATTTGCCATAAATACTAAAAGAGTTTGTATGTATACTAATCCTAGGCTTAAACGTAGTGAGTTATTGTGATTTGGCAACAAATACTGAAATCTACAGCACTGCTTTAGAAAATCACTGATCCTTTTCAAAGTGAAATAATATATTGTGCTGTATATGTCATAGTCGGTTTTTAAAGGTCCCATATGCTACCCCTTTTTAACAAGTTAATAAAGCTCTCACATGTCTCAAGAATATGTGTTTAAAGTCTAACCTCAATACCACAGAGATTGTTCATTCTATCATCACTTTCTATCGCTGTTTTTTTGCCACGTTTAAAATGGGCTGTTTTGGTGTCTGTAACTTTAAATGCAAATGAGCTGCTGTTGACCACACCCCCTTCCAGGAGAGGGCTTCACTCATAGACATATATACATAGAAGCCTCAGTGAGCGCTGAACCGTACGTCAGCGTCGCCGCCATATTGGAGGAGGCAATGGAGTGAACTTTACTAAGCGTCTTCTACAAAGTTCTGTAAGTTAATGCCTCTCATTTACACATTCACACACGAACGTATATATTCAGGAAACTGATAGGAACCAAAAACATTAATGTTACAGACGTTGTTTTTGGTTCCTATCGGTTTCCTGAATATATACGCTGACGCATCGCAACAACGGGCCAACCCGCTCAATGAGGCGTCTATGTATATATGTCTGTGGCTCCGCTGTTCCCGCCAATATCACTGATACCAATGGGGCTGTTAACGAAAACACAGGGGTTCAACGGTGCACATTTGAAGCAGCCTACGGCGGGGCTTATCTGATGTCAAAATATGTCCTCTTTAAAGATTTACTCTTCAGTAGGGATTAATGTGTTTGGGAGCTTAGAGACACAGATAAGAATGTTCCCTCTACTGTGTTGTGACAAAATGGAGTAGGGTGAAATATATATTTAAGAAAAAGGGGATAAGAGAAAATATTTGCTTTTTTTGAAACATAACCATGACTAAAGTTATGAGCTGTCGCTTTCTCTGCTTTCTCTGTGATGTGTGAAAATACTTCCGGCTTCAGAGAGTATCACGGTCTAATGAGATCTGAGTATGAACTCGACTATCTTTGATTGTATGTCTTTGTCAGCAAAGAGAAACCGCCCGCAGTAAACTGTGTCCTGATTGTACACATCTGTTCAACTCGCTGCTTCTTCTCTCTGAGTGATCCCTTAACAAGCTTAATTAAAAACAATTCATTAATGACCCTCATTACCGCACGGCATCTTTTCTTCAAAACCACAAGCACTTTTGTTTTTCGAAACGCTATTACGTTTAATTGACTGAATAAAGAGTCAATGATGGTTGTATACAATTAATAATCAAATGCCTTCTTTCACGCCCCGAAATATATTTTGTCATAATCCATTCCAAAATGATCCTCGTCCGCTTCCCCATTACACTCAGCTCTCACATCCCCTTACATAATCTCATCTCTGGTATACTGCTTTGACGGAAAGTAACAATATGGCAGCCTTGTTTTGATCCCACTCGGACAAATAGCGCATAAACGCGCACAAATTCAAAGAAAGATCTGTGCAGCTGTTGTGTGTTTCTCTTAATCATGTAAAAGGAGGGAGGCTTATCTAATGCCAACACACACACACACACACTGTCATTTAGACACATGCAGGGACAGGTCCAATAGACTGATGCACGCTTCAGTGGGCTGATGCATAAAACTGGTAAAATAAAAGAGAGATAACGATGCTTTGAGGGGGCCATGAAATATATGATGATGATAATCCCCTCAGAGCCAGAGCAGTGTGGCGAACTCAGATTACAAAACTTCAGCAGAAAATAGGACAAAAAAGGAAACAGTGGCGATCTCTAAAGCACTTTGAAATGTACTGAT
This sequence comes from Chelon labrosus, assembly GCF_963514085.1. NCBI lineage: Eukaryota > Metazoa > Chordata > Actinopteri > Mugiliformes > Mugilidae > Chelon > Chelon labrosus. The sequence goes on from NC_140346.1 coordinate 19,759,018, forward strand.
ACAGTACATGTTTCCATAAATAAATGTATTGTTATTATTATTATGTAAGTCTGAAGAATCACTTTGGTTTGTGGCTAAGTGGAGTTAAATTTTTGTAGCTTTATCCATCATGGCGGTTATGTGTTCACGTTTCTTAGCTAGGTTAATTGCTAAGTTCTGGAAACAATGTCAGAAGAAGCAAAGAAGCGATTTCCAACAAGGCAAAAACTGGATGGTGAAACAGTCAGACAGGTCTTTGACTTCTGACTCCTGAGTCCCATTTTAGTTTAGGTTCAAACCAGAGAGGACATTTAGTTGAGATTAGAAAAAGATTTTAGTTTGGTTCAGCAGAAGGAAAAAAAAAATAAGTACCCTAGTAAAAGAAGTACTTATTCACCAGTTGGTGTGTGTATCAGACGGTCAGTATTGGCAAATAATCAAATATCACATTCAGAACTGCTGCGGTGAATAAAACATTCATTCATTCATTCATTCATTTCCATCCACTTCTCCGAGGTCAGGTCACGGTGGCAACAGGCTAGGTAAAGAAATCCAGACATCCCTCAGCCCAGCAACACACTCCAGTTCTTTCCGGGGAAATCCCGAGGCATTCCCAGGCCAGACGAGATATTTAATCCCTCCGGCGAGTTCTGGGTCTGCCCTGGGGTCTCCTTCCGGCTGGACGTGCCCGGTGAACCTCCAAAGGGAGGCACCCAGGGGGCATCCGAAAAAGACACCCGAACCACCTCAGCTGGCCCTTTTCGATGCGAAGGAGCAGCGGCTCTACTCCGAGCTCCGTCCAAATGTCCTCACCCTATCTCTAAGGCACTATGAAGATTTTCACAACACATATTTTCCAACCAACTTGTGTGTCATGCAAATTAAGAACCTATGCATCACTATGTAAATTATTTAAACTGGCTTTAGTGAAGACATCAGGCCTGCAATAGAGGACTCTGTCTGTGTTTTGCGAGAACAAACAACTGAGTTTGGTCTCGAGTAATGCCAGCTGTAACAGAAAGATGCCCATGACACAGAGTGGCCCCCTGGGTAATGTAGTGTAAGAGCCATTATGAATCAACAGGAGATGCTATGGGCTGCTTGTGAGAACTCCCCAGTATGGTAGGGAAAAGTCCCAGTACACCAGAGGGTAAAACTTAGAAGTACTGAGAGTACCAGCCAACTTAAAGCACGGGTTTGGTTCAATCTTAATGCACTTGTTGTGTTTGCAGACTTTTAACCTCAACCATGTGCAGCCTGCATCTAAGCATTACCTCACAAATAACATTGTAGATGTTTCACAGCCTGAAGATCTGTTCAAAATCAGCATTTGTGCAGCAGATATGTCAATTGACAACATCTGGCTCGGTCCGGCTTACATCGTGTTAACTGGACAGGGACTGGAGCCAAAAGTAAGATGCAGGACTCGTTTGTGTGCGTCATTTTCAGTCAAATTATCAGATTGTAGGCATTAACAGTGCTAATTATTGAGTTAATTCTTCTTTTTGGATCTGTAAAATGGCAAATGGCAAACAAACAATAAGAATAAGTCATAATAAAGTAGAATTTTACCCTTGGATGTTCACTGTCGCAGCATATGAGGGAAACCACAGCAGCGAGATAGTTTTAAAAAGAGCGTGTGTGCTCTTGTACCCGTGCGTACTTACAGATGCTTGTGTGTGTGTGCGTGCATGCATGCATACTCACTCTTGGCCTTCTCACTCTTGCGTGAGGGCTTCCAGCGGATGCAGGAGCGATGCTCATCCAGGTAGAAGAGCCTCACCAGCCCTTTGGATCCTGCCTTCAGCTTTACCATCTGTGTCCCGGACTGCATGACACTCATGCATCGCTCCACTGCAGACAAGAACACACGCACAAACACAAACGCTGGGCTTTAGCGCTGTAGCACTGCATGAAGACACATAAAGGAACAGGTGTCTGGCTTTGTTTGTGTTTAAGGTAAAGCGGCACAGAGTGGCACAGTCAGTAGCGCGGGCAGCGGCCGATTTGGGTCAGAGCCCAAATGGCAACAGAGATGCTGCTGTGTGAACTCACAGGGCTGCTTTTCTTTTAGCCACTGAGAGAAGGAGGAAATAGAGTGATCTCATAGAGACGGACTCCTCTAATGTGTATCGCTCTGTTCTAAGTTTCACAGGGTGCTTGAGAAAGAAAATCTCCGTCATGCTGAAGCAGGTGGAAAGCTAGGACTGGGTCGCATTTAAGGCTGCAGCATTGGTTACTTCCCTCTGCAGATAATTTTGGTTTGATGGCATTTGTCTCTGAGATTCTCTGTGTAACATGAGCAAGTACAAGGTAGCATTGATAAACTGCTACTGACTGATGGCTGTTTTAAATACTGTGGCATTTGTAAATGTCTCTGCTCATCAGCTCCAACATGACACACCCACATACTGATTGCAAACCTGGGTTTTTAACATTTTCACATTTTCACACTGAGCACAGGCTGATGACAGCTCACTGTCTGCCCCTGCAATGCGTTCTGTTGTTCTGCAAGCACGCGTGTGCACACTGTGTACTCCGCTTCCGGCAGTTATCTATAGGCAAAGGTTTAATTAAAGGCGCTCGAGATGAACAGAAGTGTGCGGGGCGAGGGGTGAAAGCAATGGTGGAGTGTTGTGAAGAGGAGAACAGAGGGACTGAAATGAAGTGACTTTGTGTTTGATTGCTTGGCTGCCTGACTGCCGAACACTGTCCAGCGTCGGGGAAGGATAAAAGACAAAACTTCAAACTTCTCTCTTTGTGCGACAGCTGATGGCAGAGGTACAGGCAGGGATGACAGAGGAGAGGCAGCAAGATTTCCGTCCTCATTAGCGGAGGGTGCATGCCTCTGTGTGTGTATGTGTGTGCATGCACTATACACCGATCAGGCATAACATTATGACCACCTTCCTAATATTGTGTTGGTCTCCCCTGTGCCTCCAAAACAGTTGTGACTCATTAGAGAATGGACATGGGTCTTCTCAGGGTGTCCTGTGGTGTCTGGCAACAGGATGTTGTTAGTGGGGGCCTTTGGGTCCTATGGGTTGACTGGAGGGGCCTCTGTGGATCATTCCAGATACTTGATCAGTTTGGGATCTAGTGAATTTGGAGGCCAGGTCAACACCTTGTGCTGTTTTTCATGTTTTTTGAGTTGTTCCTAAACTGTGTCTGTCTGTGTCAGGCTGCATCCTGCTGTGTTATATGCTATGGGGTGGGGGTGCCTGGTCTGGTCTAGGTGGGTGGTATATGTCTAAGTAACATCCACACGAATGCCAGGTCCAAAAGTTTCCCAGCTGAACATTGTATTGTCACAAGATGGTCAGTGTTATCTGCTTCTCCCAACAGTGGTTTTAATGTTGTGGCTGATGGTCTTTACAGAACATGAACTATCAAGTATATCTGATGCTACCTTTGCACAAAGCTACACACAAGTACCAAGTTCCTTCCCCTCTTCAAGACTCTCCGTCTTAAACATCATTTAGTATAATACTGGCTTCCCACAGTGAGAGAACAGAAACACTGCCACAAACCGAATGTACAAAACACGGGGTGACTCATTTACTTAATTCATTTTACACAATCATCATCTATCATTCCTCTTCATTAATCTTTGCCAGTCACTGTATAGAAGGCGCATGTTAACAAGTACGGCACTGATGTGAAGTCACGTCTGATACATGCTGTGAATAATATAATAAAAAGTGCTTCGGTGTAACTTCAGCTTCACAGCCCGGCTGCGTTTCCTTAAGAACACTTCAGTTAATCCGATGCTCGACAACGTTAAGCGTTGGATCCAAGACATCCAGGCCAAAAGAATAGACTCTCCACGTATTGTGCATCCTCCAAGAGAAACACACATCCTCAAATCCTCGCCTGGTCCGAAATAATGACACTAATCCTTACTAAAAAAAGAAAAAAATAGCCACTGCTTATTCATTCTCCCTTTTATGTTATGTAGACACAGCGTACAACACTTCAGGCAGAGATTGTCTACTTTAGATAAAGGTGAGGGACACTACACACCTGTTTATGTAGACAACTGATGACAAACACATTTTAGAGGACAATAACCACCTGAATTGGGTTAGGGTTAGGGTTATTATAAACGTAACACCAAACGCATTGACACACACTTGTGTTTCTATTTTTGTGAGGACCTACCATTGGCATTCCCTCACCTCTTAAGGCTCATTTAAAGTACTGCGGGACTAGACACTGTAACCTACGCACGTAGTTTACGCCATTTGTACTTGTGCGCCCATCAGTCTGGCTCACGCTTGTCAGTGCTGTGTCTTTTTTTGCCAGTCGAAAGCTTCACTTTCAAAAATGACGACAGACACTTTTGCCAAAAATTTGCAGAAACATCCACAAAGGTGAGTCCTACAAATGTTTGTGCCTCTGAACCTCCTCCGTTAACCTTTCCTCGATGTGTTGTCTTTATTGATCCAAAACAGTCAATTGAAAACTGCGGAGATGGAGAAGCAGCCATAAATTCTGGGGAAACACACTACTACTAAACAGACCAATCACAGCTCTTGTGGTCTGTGTCACTTCAATGTGTAGTTACTTTTCTGGGGAGGTGTACATCAGGCTGGTGTGCGTAGGGTAACTCCAACCTAACTGCACCCCAAGTCCTAACCAGTTTTAACACTTAAAAGGTTGTGGGGGTCCACAAAACAAGACCACACACACACACGTACTCTGTACATAGAGTTCACTATACTATATTATAAGATAATATAATGTATATACAGTCATGTTCATATGTTTAGACACAATTTTTGGTCATTTTAGCCTTCTCATCTTAATCTTGATTTACATCAAGAATTGAAGAACAGTTTAAGGATTACAACTCTTTCATATGTAGCCCAAAACTCAAAATTTAGGATGGCAGAGACAATGCAAAGACTGAAAAGAAATATTATGCACATCATACCCAATTACACATTTGACTATGGGCATTTAACAGATTTAACATTAACATGTACAGTTAAATTAAATGCATTCTCAGATAAATTAAAACTAGTTCCTGTGGCACATTTCCAGTGTTTTGTTTCAGTATAGAAAATGCACTCCTTACATATTTGCACTAAAATAATCTCAACAGATTAAAGCATATTTGTATTTGCTACACACCAGTGACATCATACTTTAAGTAAAACTTAGCACTGTGTGTGTTTTGTATTATAAGTGAATATGTATCCTACAAAATGCATAAAGGCTAATAATTATAGATGTCAGTTTTTACATGATATCAAAAGGAACCTTGTGACTCTTTATTTTTCTCCACACTGTAACAGTCTATTAGCTCATTGGAAGAAAAAAGAAATACAAAATGGTCCAAACACTCACACAACTACACAAAAAACAGGAAAATGCACATTCTGATGACATGGGTGATTATCTTCAAAGACGGCGAAAGTCAGACCTCTCATGGCTCTGAAATGCATATTTGAGCGTACTTGACAGGGCACACACTCAGCAGAGTGCTTGTTAACAGTCTCTCTGTCCTGAGGACAGGCTTTGCAATGGCACAGTTTTTACACTGGAGATTTGATGAGGTCTTTCTATCAGGGATTCTCACTCAAGGGACATTATTATTATACACGAACACACGCAAACAAGACTAAGTGTGTGAATCCAAGATCCCGGCGCTTTACCTCCCAAGGTGCACAGCATATCATAAATGCACCAGTGGTCACCACACAAACCCGGCGCGCTGATAACACAGTGGGTTTTGCAGGAATCTGAAAGTGGGTTACATAAAACGACATAAAACTGGATTCCAGCTACGTGCTAATTTTGGTATCGAATACTAGAAATAACTGTGGGTCTATTCTAGAGGGATATAGCTGGTAAGATTAGGTTTCAGCAAAGATTAATGGACTGCAAAGGTCACCTTTTATGACATACCGTGGATTCTATGCTTGAATTTAAGTCAAGAACAAGGGATTACACATGTGAACAACTGACAAATGGGCAAATAAAACAAGCATTTGAGACTGTAACACCAAAGAGAAAAAGGAATGGATCTCTGGGTGTGTGTATCATGGCAGCGTTGTAGTTATACCTATGTAGAAATCCAGCAGACACAGACTGATATTAACATTAATTTTGAGTTATAATATGTCTCCCACCACCTGGTGAATGTCCTTTAAGTTCAGTCTTTTCTTTTATTTCTGTCTGTTCTTCTGTTTATATTAAAAAAAATATCAGGCTTTTGAACTTGTCCAGTATGTGCATGACATGTACTAAAGCATGTTGCATGTGCATCATATTTTTATCAGCACTTCACACATATAAAGAGAATCGCTTGCAACCTTGATTGGTTTGTGACCAAACACTGGTCACCAGTAAATGCTCCAGGCTCTGGCCTCCTGTGCAACCTTCTTATATTTGTATATTTCCAAGTCTAACTGATTCCCTGTGAAAGAAGCAGAACGTAAAAACATATTGCATAAGCGTAGCTAGCACTTTTTGCCGTCACTGCTCTCTGTTTGAAAAGAAAGTACAATCAACGACGGCGCCACTCCATCTGAGTCCGCCCGACACCCACTATCAGCATGACGGTGGCCGGAAAGCAAAATCAAGTTTGATGAGAATGGACCAGACACAGGAAGAAATGTGTGCTACAGAAACCAAAACAAGAAGCTTATAGATGATTAAAGAGAGCACCACACGGCAAACACAAATTGCAATATTTTTTTTGTGTACATTGACATACAAGTCAGAGTTACTATAAAATATAGTTTGGTGCAGCTTTAAAACACCGTGGGATAAAACCACAGCAGCTTGAGAAGAGGTTAACAGCTTGTCACTGCAGTCTCTTTCACTTTTGATGGCATTCGACAACAAACAAATGTCAGCTGTCTGGAGCTTTTAGACCACAAAATAAATAAAAAAACTTCTACAATACAGTATATTGTATGTTCTATATCCAGCTTTAATTCCCATTTTAATCTTAAACCACTCATCATACATGATTTATATCATTGTGGGGATTAACCCGAACTCATATCTGATCATAATGTATGAGCGAGTACTTTATAGTGTGAGAACGCATCAGAGATGTTGGAAAATAAAAGGAAATTTAATCAAAAATAAAAAAAACGGGGCCGCCTTTCATTATTCATGCCTCATGCCTGCTTCTGAAAGCCGCAGATTTATTAACAATGAAATTCAATAGAAGTCACTGTCACATGGGGGTTTCCTTTTGTATTGATCATGGCTACAGTATCTGCTCTGGGTCTCCTCGTGCTGTTTCTGGATACTAATCAGACTCAACAAGCTTCCAGCAACAATCCACCAGCTTGTTTTATTTTTTTAACATCTTAAATGAATTTCAAAATGAATAAACGCTATTTACTATTACTAGAAAGCACATGCCTATTGCCTATATGCTTATTCTCTTGCAGTATAATCATGTAAATGTGTTTTTCCAACGCGCAGTCAGATGTATTTTACAAAGAGAAGCTAAAAGGGAATACAGTCGTCCGTTTTCTTCATCCAGCTGGACAAAAAGGAAACTCATTCGGCATTATCTCATCATCTGTTCTCAACTCAGACCGAGTCCATCCTTGTTGCTTCTCCTTCCATGTTTACCCTACTTTCCCCAGGTCTCCGCTCATCCCTGCTATTCATTGACCTTTCTGCAGGGGCTCGCCAGTCACTTTGCTCTCCATCAGCGTGATAAGCACCGTGAGGAGTCCTCAGACCTCAAACCCAGTTAAGCCGAAGACCGGAAAGAAGAAGGGAGAGGGTTAATGTCGGCCCGGGAGAGGGGATTCGGCTCGTAATCACAGATGAGAACTTAACGCGGGGAGCTCTCAAAGAGCCCAGCGACGGATAAATCAAACGGTCAGTGCAGCGGACACCTTGACGCTTATCTTTCATGCCATTGCACCTCCTCAAGCCACCTGAGCGTGAGGACATGGATTTACAGTTTCGTTTAAGTTTGCAATTCCAGCATCTATCTTGCAGACATTTTAGGAAGAAAGAAAAGTGTCTTTGCAGGTAGATGGGCGTCTTTATGCTTTGCTGTCTGCAGCTACAGTGTTTATGCTTTGCAGCCTTTCAGAAAAGGATGTTAAAAGACAGCTACACAAATGGCAGCTGCGTCCAAGTATGAAAAAGGTGATTTCTATCTAGATAGTAGAATAGAAAAATAATTAAACCAATTTTTCCCCATGCTTATTTTTGAATTTTTGGCTTTTCTTCTGCACTTGTGTGTGTGTGTGCGTGCAGACATGTAAAAGCTCATCATCTCTGTCGGCGCCGAGCAGAGAGCAGATCAAAGCTTTGTCTTGCCTCAGAGGCCAAGGCAATTCAAACATATTTTAATGGGGTGGGTGACGGAGACGCCTCTGTGATAACCTGATGAACAAAGCCCGTCCTCGCTTAGATCCATACAATGAGGCCCGGGATGGCAAACACACACAACACAGACAACACCTGGCGTGACATTATCCTGAGCAGCACGTTTCATTCGGCATTCCCAGTCCTAACTGTCATTTTTAATCACAACGTGACGTGAGATTCCTCCGAAACATCCACGCAAGCCCTCGTTTTCTGTCAACGTATTACTAGTTCAGGCTAATATTTCAATTCTTGAGCGGCTCTGCGTGAGATCTCTGTTTAGATTAGGTCCGAGGGCGATGACTCGAATGGACAACAGTTGAAAGATTTATCATAATTTATTCATAACTACATAAATTGATATTCACTGGCATCTGCCTGATCCTTCATGCACTATTCATGTGACATAAGGCACCTCCACCCAACTATCCCAGCCAGTTCACCCGCTGATGAAACAAGCGCAGCAATCAAACCAAAATAAAGCAGAATGGAGGGTTGGTCTCGTCGTTTAACTGCTGTGCTTTTCCTGCCAGCGCTCATGACCTGAGGGTTTTTCTTTTGAGTTCAATCAAGATGTGATTTCTCTTTGGTTGACTGACTGTCCACGGGACAAAATTAATGACATTTACACACAATTTTTTGCCATATGACGAGAGATAAAACACACAGGAATCAAAACACGAGCTGGATGAATCTTCCCTGGCGTGTAATGAGCAACTGCTCATTAAGAGAAGGCCTCCGCAGGTTCAAAGTTATGGTAGCAGAAAGTGAGCAATTTGATCATCCCGGGGATAATCCGATACATAAACAGTTCCTGCTCTGTTCCTGTGCTATGAATAGCACCATCACGCAATATGTTCAATATGCAAGATGTTTGTCCACAGAAACGCATTTTAAAACAAACTGCGCAGCAACAAAAACCTGAGGCAAGAGGGTTTTATGCAACATATGCAAATTTCAAGATGCAGGGTGGAAATTTGTGACACGTTGTTATAGTTGTTATAGTGTCTAGATTTTTACACACAACCCAAACATATGCACAGAGAGACATCGACTTACCAGTCAGCGTCAGTCTACATTTGTGTGGCACAGCCAAGGTGCCACCAATATGATATATGTTATGAGCCAGGAGGGTAGCAACAGTTAAGGCAGCCGTCTTTTCAGCAGGACCATAAATAAATGTGGACCGTACTTTATGAGCAGATAAGGCCGTGGGACCAAAAAGTGACGAACAAATTTCCTCCATTTCCTCTGGAAAAACAAAAAAATATTAAAAGCAAATAGAAGTCCACCTCAGCTCAGCCCCAGTACGCAACACGCTCAACTACACCTGTAGCTGGAACCTCGAGAAAAAAATAAAAACTCTTGTGGTTTTCTTCAACGGGCTTGTGACGGGCTCTCCGGGCTGACTTCAGACAGCAAGCCTCCACACTCCAAATACAAACAAGCGAGCGCACCAAAACTCCTGCCGCTCATCTTCCTCCGTGCGGCGCGCTCCGTCTGATCTGTGGCGGCGCCTTCATCTGACAGAGTTGTCTCTCTGAAAACGCACACACATCTCCACCTTTCTCCTGGTCATCTGTTCTCCACGCCCGCCGCCTGCTCTCCCCATCCACTTCTCTCTGATGTCCGCGGGTCTCCCAGACACAGGCGCAGCTGTGCCAGCGAGCTGCCTTGATTTTGATTTTGCGCTGATTTAGCTCTGGTATTGTCGTGTGGTTTGCGCGGTGATTATGAAGTGAAGAGGAGGAGGACGGCGCGGCAGATGTGTGTGTCTGTATTTCAGCTGGGTCATTTGGGTGAACCACTGGGATGCGGGGATAAGAACGATGACATAACACTCATGATAATGCACTACCAAAAGTGAGATCTAATGGGCTGACATGTGGGATGCGTGTGTCTGTGTGTGTGTGTGTGTGTGTGCGCGCTACAGGAAAAGTCAGAGGCAGCACATCTGTCCATCTTGCGCTAAATGCTTTGCTGTTCCACACAGGCCTCCTGAGGGCTCTTCGCCCACACTGCAGGACTGAAATATTATTTTTATCGATCAGGAAATCAAGAAGACACAGTCTTTCAGCATAACATTATGACCACCTTCTCTTGTGCCTCCAAAAACAGTTGTGACTCATCAGAGAATGGACATGGGCCTTCTGAGGGTGTCCTGTGGTGGTAGCAGGGGCCATTGGGTCCTTTGGGTTGAGGGGAGGGTCCTCTGTGGATCAGGCTTGTTCCAGTGCATCCCACAGATACTTGATCAGTTTGGGATCTAGTGAATTTGGAGGCCAGGTCAACACCTTGTGCTGTTTTTTGTGTTTTTTTGAGTTGTTCCTAAACAGTTTTTGTGTGTGTGCCTGTGTCAGGCTGCATCCCGCTGGGGATGGAGTGTCTTTGCTATGGGGTGGGGGTGCCTGGTCTGGTCTAGGTGGGTGCTACATGTCTAAGTAACATCCACACTGAATGAATGCCAGGTCCAAAAGTTTCCCAGCAGAGCACTGAATTGTCACAAGATGGTCAATGTTATTTACTTCCACTGTCGGTCATAATGTCATGCCTGATCAGTGTAAGTTGATGTACGCATCATAAAGGTAAGTGCTCTTCTCTCCTTGTGCAGAGGAGTCCTGAAGTGGCGACTAAATATCTCTACAACTCTGCACCCTGAACAAAGACAACAGTAAGGCTGACGTTATAAAGAGGTGCCAGACCCATTGTATTGTTGAGATAATGGCGCAGACTTTTAAGTCTCCTTGATGCAAGAATTGATGCAAAAACCTGAGACAGAAACACAAACCCTGCTTACAATCACAGCTCTGAATACACGGACTAACACTGAGCGAAGGAGGCGTGCTTTCATTGTTGGTTCATCTTTGGAAGCAGGATCCCCAATTCCAAGGTTGGGAAGGTGTGGGGGAGGGGTTCAGGCACGGTTTGCTGCATGCAAGGTCAATACCAGGCACACGCTTTAGCCAGTACGGCTCTACTGGTGTATGTCTGGATTTCATGCATGATTGATATCCCACGTATTGTTGTGATACTTAAGAAAATTTGCCCCTGTCCCATTGTTTTTGACGTAGGTTTTAAAGCAGTTTTCCTTTCATGCCTTTACAGAAATTTGTTTGCAGGAAAAAAATAAAAAAAACAGGAAGTAATGTGGTGAGAGAGGGGGCATGACATGCAGCAAAGGGCTGGAATCAAATCAGCGCCACCACAGCGAAGATTACAGCCTCGGTTTATTGTGCTCCCACTCAACAAGGTGAGCTATCGGGTCGCCCCCAACCATTATCTTAGATTTTTGTTGCGTGGTAATAAAAATGCAATTAGAGAGGGCTGTTAAAAGCATCTCTCGAAGCTGCTGAATATCACTTCACAACGCACACACTAATGAGTAAATATATATGCTTTTCCCTCGCTCTGATCTCACTGCTGAATTTCTCCTCTACCTGCAGAGCTTGATTTCCGTTGCATTTATGCAACATCCAGGGGAGGAGACTTTCACTTTGATGCAGAGGGATCTCAAGAGGAATTCAAGTCCCATGTTGGTTGATTTTCTCTCTGTGGTGAAATGAAGTGAGAGGTGCGAACGGTCAGTGTGAAAAGCTGTGGCGTGCTCGGGGAGTGATGCCGTGAGTCTGATTATACAGCGATCAGCCACAACATTAAAACCACTGATAGGAGAAGTGAATAACATTGACCATCTTGTGACAATTCAATGTTCTGCGGAGAAACATTTGAACCTGGCATTCGTGTGGATGTTATTTAGACATGCACCACCTACCTAGACCAGACCAGACCAGGCACCCCCACCTCATAGCAATGACACTCTTTGATGGCAGCAGCCATCCCCAGCAGGATGCAGCCTGACACTGGCACACACACACAAAAACAGCACAAGGTGTTGACCTGGCCTCCAAAATCACTAGATCCCAAACTGATCAAGTATCTGTGGGATGCACTGGAACAAGCCCGATCCAGAGGGGTCCCTCCCCTCAACCTATAGGACCCAAAGGCCCCCATTACTATCACAGGACACCCTCAGAAGGCCCATGTCCATTCTCTGATGAGTCACAACTGTTTTGGAGGCACAAGGGAGACCTACACAATATTGGTCATAATGTTATGCCTGATCGGTGTATAGTGCGTCAATTCAGGGGAGATTTTCCCAAAATTGCCTCCTGTCTCTGCATTTTTGACAACACATCTATTGAAGATAATATTTTTTTGGTGAAATATATTTAAAACCAGTTATTTAGTAATACAATCAAACTTCAGAGTAATAAAAATGATGAAAGACTTTTAGATGAGATTATCAGACAGGGTACATTGCAGTATCACCTGGCAGACTGAATCAAAGATGTTAAATCCCAAATTACACCTCATGTAATCTCATTGCATCTTCTTCTTACATTTACTTCTGAACCTGGGCTTATGTCATCCAGTCTCCATCCTGTTCCACCGTTCCTCTCAGGACATTCAACAGCTTATGAAATTAAATTAGTCAGGCGCACAGCACTGTGACAGATGATGACTTCTGGATAAATGTGTGGGGAAATCAGGCTGTACCACGGTGGGATGAGGGCCGCCAGCGCATTTGTGACAGTGCTGAACTAATGCCCTGGCGACATCCAAATTCCATCACCTGCTCCACCAGCACGAGCAGCCAGCAAAGTGACTGCTGCTGCGCGGTCATAGCTGCTCGAGTATAATAGGCAAATGTGCACGATGACCACATAACTAAGTGACATTTCATTGATTAATTTTGTCTCCTCGCTTGTTTCTGTTCGGAGTGACGGAGGCCTTGAGTGTTTCCTAACATGCAAGTGGTAGAGAGAAGGTAAACAGCCTGACTCTGCTGTCAGTCAGGACTAGCACAGACAGAAAGAGACTTGTACCTGTGGGACAGCCAGAGTCCATAATCCACCGGCATGAAAGCAGAGATAACATGCAGACTGCACACAGAACAAAGCACGCGGCCGCATCAACATAACATGTCCTCAGAGCTAATGCGAGCAAATCTTCAACCTTTGTCATGCTCCTGATAAAGTCTGACAGAGATGTCTGCTGCAAATTAGTGCTCCATTAAAGGAATAGTCACACTAATTTGCCTTCTTGCTGATACTCAGGTGAAGAGATATAGACACAGGGTGTCTGCATGGTAAATCTCATCAGCTGGTTAGCTTAACTAAACACAAGTTGTGGTTTCAAGGGTTGCTGTGGTCACTGTTACATCTTTGCACCTGGCTAAGGAGTAGTGTGCATGAAACCCAGACTAAAACCACATTTTTAGAATATTTATCATTTAAAACACATGTTCCAGGCAAATTTGTTAACATTTAATGCAAGTTTGATCAACAACATCTCTGCCCAAGATAAGAGCTATGATTTTTATTGTTTTTATATGACTGATCTTAAATAAGACCCTGACAAAAGCTCCTACAGAAATCTGTTCAGACTAATTTGCAGTTCCCTTGTAGTGACATTTGTACCGAAGGTAAAAAAAATAAATGTGAATGAACAATGAGTGACGAATCAGGACTGAACTTTAAAGAGCTTTGAGTCAGCAAAGTGATTCACGTTCACACCACTGACGTCACTTTTTTTTTGGTGAAAATGTCTTTTTCTTTCACTTACACAGTTTTGTAGGTTCCCTTTCAATACTTTCCAAACTTAATTTACACGCTGCATTAAAAAGCATGAAATATATATATAAATCAGTTCCTTTGATAAGCATGCGGACTAAAATAACAAGTTAATCACTGGCAGTGTTTCATCACTATTACAGCTTCGGCGCTTCAAATTAAGCAGCTGCACAAAGCCAGCAAGTCCTAAGTAGAAGCACCCAGGGGATCCATTCAATTATAAATAGCTTTTAAAGCAAACTAATTACGCTAAACCTTTATGGGAGAAGTCCAAATATTTTGGTAGTCCCTCTTATTAGTGGCATGAAAGGTAAAGAAAATACAGCAGCAAAAGGAGGGAAACCCCTCAAGTCGTATCTCACAGTCACTCACTTCGCCTAATTAAGAGCACTCAAGGCAGCGCTCGAGTCGCCAGTGCTACAAATGGGTTCCCAGGTGCCCCCGGGGTGCAGAGTGTGGAGCAGAATAAAAATAAACACATGACGACTGCAGCATGATAATGCAGTCGCCCAAAAATGCTACAGGGGGACTCCCCGAGTGGAGGGGCTCGGCGCTGGCTTCAAAGGGAGGGGAGAGAAACCAACATGTTTTATCTGCACATTCGGTGTACCGCTGATGTTGACTGCTCCTGCGATGTTAAAGCTTCGCCCTTCTTCCCCCCGGCAAAGCCACGCCGGATGACGACTGTGAGCAGACTGAGATACGGTATCTGCGGCAGCAGAGCCAGACCGTCGTGTAAACTGTCTGATGTGAACTGCTTCAAGTTACGACTGACCGTCTCCCTGCTGCTTCATTTCTGGGCATGAGACAGAGGCCTGAATGTGTGAGTTGGTACAAATGAACTGAGCTGCCGGGTGGCCCACTAACCGCCGAAGGCATGAAAGCAAATTAAATGAAAACCCGGTATTCGTGGATGACTTGCTTTCCTTTTCACACTGCGCGCAGCTCTTTAAATGCTGCAGACTTCTACTGGTAGCAGCTTAAGGAACCCCAGCAGGTTAGCTAAATGTGTTACAAAAACATCCTACATGCTTGAGGCAGGAACAAACCCGATGGGCCGGCGGTTAAGTCTCCGCGGAGGCAGATACAGTGACTATGCATCAGTGAAATTTTATGTCGTGCAAATTATTTAAGAGCATGTGAAAAAGGAAAGCGCAACAATATGATGCAGATTCAGTAGCACAACCAATACTGATTTGGATTTAGGAAAGATTCCCATCTAAAATGGTCTAAGACTGGTGATCAACTCTATCTCACTTCCAATTCCAGTGGGCAGATTCCAATTGGCACCTATACCAACCCTAAGGAAAGGAAAGGGAATTGAAAACAACAAAAAGATTGTAAAGAGATGAGAGTGTGTTCCCTCCTGGTGTCTGCTTGCCTTTTCTACCCTGAGGCTACAAAAAGGAAGATGCAGAAAGAAATGGTTGATCGAGAGAAGGTCGAGGGGAATGTGCTGAGATTCATCATCATCAGTACAGGAGAGACACATGAGGAAAAACACATCATACATGGAAAAGCCATTTCCTCCATGTGGAGGAGATTAGCAGCCATGCATGCTCCTCCAAACCTGTCCCTCTCCACCATTTTCTCGCTTTTTCCTCTCTCAGCACGAGCTTGATTTTCCATGCAACTCATCAAGCCTGAGTGTTGCCAAAAGAGGTAGCTGCGTAGCCCACTGAGGGTTAACAGGGGCCCTCCTCCTTTAAACCTCGCGGAAAGCTATACACGCAAGCCCGGGCACCGCAGGAGTGAAGAGTGACAGCTTGACACATTCTGTTTTTTTAAGTGCCAAGGATGCTCCATGTTTTTGACACCGACAGGAGAGAGCAAAAGGGTCGCTCTAATAGCCCAGGCACTGCCGGGGCTTCAGTTTTGCCATCAAAGCTCTCGACGCAAAGCCCTGTCACATTGTGTGGTGCTCAACATGCCCTGCGCGGGTTTCAAGAGGATCCTATTTCTGCAGATGCCAACGCCAATCCAGTCCACCCCTGTCACTGAGACGTGGCATGTGGAAATGCTATGCGCTCTGTCAGTTTTCTCGGGCATCTTCTCACCAAGGCGCTGAAGTGACACAACATATACGACTCAGGGATGGTTGGATCGCTGCGAAACAGTGCGTTGGGGATGCAGGGTTGTAAAATGATGTGGCACATCCAGATCTGCGTGGACTCTGGGCAGAGCAAGTCTTTTCAGGTTGACAAATTAATATGCTTTTCTGCCCCCTAGTGACGAGCACAAAAGGGGCATTTTCAGCACCGGGGACAGTTTCCCACTGCTTCACTGCTGCTCTCCATCAAGAGCACATCTCACATAAACCGACAAAATCGCACAGCAGTTTGCAAATTCACATATGCATATAATATTTTGCAGAATTATTCAGTTAAATCTGACTTGTTGTTTCCCAGAACGACAAAAAAAAAAACATATATATATGGCTAATTGTTACATAATGAGCATCATGCAAATTAAGATCTCCAATTAAGATTCCTTTCTGGAGAATTTGAGCGTGGTTGAAGAAATTTCTCCACAACAACAACAAGCGCAAAAGAGAAATTAGGCTTCAGCGTTTTTGCAATGTAGGCACCAAAAGGAATGTGTGTGCACCACACCAAGGAGTATTCCTCCCCAGATGAGACAGAAAATATGAGATTACCCGGCGGCCAAAAGATCACTTACCCCTCTCCAAACTGAGATTTCTGCAAACTTCGAGCTCTGCCATTTAGGAGGGGAGTTGTTAATCCCAAGAGGTCCCTCCATGCACTTTGAACATCATTTTATTTCCTAGTTAAAGCGATGTGAAAATGCCATCAAAATGCGCCCGGTTAGTCAATTTCTCCATGATGATTATGCGTTCACAAGAAGCGCGCCATGGTAATGAAGTGTCACTTTTCACTCCAAAGAAAATAAAAAACCAAGACAAGCTCCAGAAGCTCCTCGGTGCCTGCCTCCCAGCGCGGTCTGCGGAGTGGATTCACAAACCATCAAAACCTCTCACATCCACAAACCCCGTGCGCGCACATCCTCTCCTCTCCTCTCCTCTCGCCAGGCGCAGCGCACAGGCAAAAACGATAAGCCGATTCCTCACACGCTCGACGGGCTGACGGAGAGTGGATGTTAATAAGCGAGAGCTTAAGACGGGCGTGGAGTGAGCGAGAGTGAATGATAGCGCACGGAGCGGTTGGCCATTTGGTCATTTCATCAGCTTTAAGTGGCGGTGTGGTTCGGCTGTTTGCTGGCGACGGTTTGAATTCCCCACCAAAATGAATTCACGCCACATCCGTGTGTTTCTTTGTTTTGTTTTTTTGTTTTTTTTTGGTCTGCTGTTTCTCAGTGTACAGCCTTTGGAGAGGGGAAAAAAAAGTCATCATTGCGCATGGATGCCAACGCTATGACCCACTTTACACTGGTGTCTCTCTGTGTCTCCATCAGTTGAGGTATCAGTGCTTCCTCGAGGACGCAGCAGGGAGCAGATTTCCTGAAAAAATAGGGATGCCCCGCGTCCCATGAGAGGCAGGGAGTGACAAAAAGCACCAACATGTATTTCTTTGGCATTTGAATTGTGTGTTTCGTGTCCGTCCGGGCTGGAGTGTGTCATCCTAGTTGAGTCATTTCCCTAATGATAGTTTAGCCAGTCTGGAATTCCCAGATTACTTTTGCTCATTGGTCCACATTAAAGCCATTTAATTTAGGCTTGCAGGAGACAATTATGAAGTGACTGAGCACACAGGGGGACACACACACACACTGTTCAAACAGAGAGACAGGAGCAGAGGTTAACAAATCGATTAATGCTGTCTGGAGGAACAAAAAGACACGTCTGAACACCGGTGTCACCCTCAGCTCATGGCTGTGTGTGTGTTTTCCCATTAACCCCCCAGTGTATTTGCAGGTACCTCTGGCTTCCCATGATTGCACACTTTGATTTGAGTAGAAACCTCTCCCCTCGTGTCTGTGAAGGTTCTCAGACATGAGGAGGTGGAATCTTTCACGCAGCACATCGATGCAGTGGACGGCAACATCAAGTTCACTCGGGGGGAGATAGTTTGGCCTTCTTGGACTGAAGCCTCAACACTGGAGCGTATAGAAAACCCACTCACGCTCAGCAGCACTTATTATTTGATTCTCACCACCCGCTGGAACACAAGCTACGGGTCATCAGAACTCTTCAGCACTGAGCACAGACTGTACCCACAAGATTGGATGGTAAGGAGAACGAGCAGAGACACATCAAACAAACACCCAAGACATGTGGATATCAAAACTGGGCGTTTGTCAAAGGCTCAAAAAGATATGACACATAGAAAGGACAGAAAGGACAGGGAGGAGGAGTACAACAAGAGGAAGAACACCATCATCCCCTAGCTGGCTGGGGAGTCGGAGAAACTCAGGAGAATTTTCCGAAAACACTGCATTCCAGTTTATTTCTTAACACACTTAGGCAAAAACTGGTCCACCCTAAAGACAAAACACCCAGGCAGACACAGAGTAATGTGGTGTACGCGACGGCACAGCAATGAGGAATGTACAAACTTGTACATCGGGGAAACCAAACAACCCATCCACAAACGTTCAAGAGAGCCAGCTCATCAGGAAACGATTCAGAGGTTGAAGATAACAACGTCCAAATCTTTGCCACAGAAGACCGATGGTTTGAAAGAGGAGTAAAGGAAGCCGTTCATGTCAGATTGGAAAAATCTTCTATAAACAGAGGAGGTGGACGGAGATTTAATCTGCCAACAATATACAACACAGTTTTAACTTCTATCCCAAAGACGTTTCAACACCTTGAGACTGGAGCCTCTGACTGATAGTGGGTCGTTAGAGCACCGTCCACAGGGCAAGAAGACAGGGACAAACAGTCCCCCCTCAACGAAAGGTAAGTACCTAGCCATTTATAGAAATGGGTTACCTACAGAGTTTCCTATTTAAACCTCAACTTCCCACCACTCCCTTAGAAATGAAGAAGCTACTCGGATAAGTAGTAAAACGTCTTCTCAAAAAACTCTACAAGTCCAGTTGCCCTTTTTTAAACGCTTTTTGGTTCTCTCTCCTCATCCACACATGCCTTATCACAGGCAGATTCTCCTCCCTCCTCCCTCCTCCCCTCAAACCCTCTTGTCTGTGATTTATGTACCACGGCCAAACAAAAACCATCAGCCACTCTGTCATTCACAAAAGACTGGAAACAA
Organism: Chelon labrosus; assembly: GCF_963514085.1. Taxonomy (NCBI): domain Eukaryota; kingdom Metazoa; phylum Chordata; class Actinopteri; order Mugiliformes; family Mugilidae; genus Chelon; species Chelon labrosus. The sequence continues at coordinate 19,778,177 of NC_140346.1, forward strand.
CTGGGAGGGAGGAAAAGAGGCCGAGTGGAGCAAAGTCATGTGGGAAACAACATAACAGAGGGCTGTATATTCTGAAAATGGTTCTTCTGACTGACAAGAAAGGACGGACTGTCAGGGACATGAGGGAGTGAACGCGGACAGAGATCAACAGGATCTGAAGTTTGGAAAAGACGCAACAGGCGGCTCATTATGACGCAGTTTGTTCCTTTTTTTAAAAAATGTTCTCCTCAAAAACTTCACGGCAGCTTGAACATAATAAGTGGGTGCTGTTACTGGTAGATTACCGTCAGAAATTATATTCTCATTTCATGCTCGGGTATTCATTTTCATTAATAATCCGCAGATTCGGAAAGAAAAAGCATCTAAGGCTCCAAGAAAGACATTTAAAAAGAAAAAGAAAACATCTGCGCGACAGAAGGGGAGAGAGACACTTGTGTTTACTCTCTGCATCAATCAGATCAATCCATCATCTACAGAGGAGTAGAGAAGCAGTGAAGTCTGTTTACTACTGCAGGCAGAGAGTGCACGCCATGCGTAGCAAGCAGTCTGCAGGAACGAGATGTAGATTCCGGTCGCATTTTGTGTCAAGGTGAGGTTTTAAATGATCCGTCTGCTGTGGGTCTGACAGCCACACAGAGGCAGGCCGGCTCATCGGAGATTTGTCATGGATTTGTCTGGCGGATCTGTCTGCGGCGTGCAGCCTCATCACCACCGGAGCTCATAAATCAAGATCAAAAGATGGCACAGCATGTCTGGATTTACTTCAGACTTTGAGAAGAACGAGGACGTGAAAAGTGACTGCTTCCGTTCAATTATGTCTAAGCAAATAGTGCAGATATTGACGTCAAAAAGAACAATGCACAGACATATAAATTCCTTTGTACATTCTCGGTGGGGGATAAAATGTTTATACAAGACTTAACGTATGGCAAGAAAGGGAGAACACAGTGGTTCAGAGGCTTGCAGGTGGTTTTATGTCCCACAGTTAGAGGGATTTGTGGATTAACTGTAACTTAACTGTGCTGTCTGATATTAAAAGCTGAATTTGTTTAGGTTAATTTGTGGACATGAGTCTCCCTCTAGTGTTCATCCTCATTACATACACAAATCAGGGAGGATAGAGACCTCTACATTATATAATTCTCTTTGTGTGTGTGTGGATGGGTGGGTGGGTTTTGATGTTTACCATGAAAGATGCTGTTGTCTGTCAGGAAGTGCCGGCGGTACTGCGGCTGTCCTTTCCTGCTCACCACCCAGGAGCTCATGGTGAGAGGAGGAAGTCAAACAGCTGGATGGTCTATGAGGGAGAAAAAGAATTCAAATTTAATTATGTTGGTAAAAAACGAAATAAATAAATGAATGCATGTCTTGAAATATGAGCCAAGACATAAATCTCAAGACAAAAAGCTCAAGATGCAAAAGAAAAATGGGACAAGGAGACGGGGTTACAATAAACACACGTCAAGGCTGTGACAAATATTCTCCTAGTCTTATCTTCCAGCTCTCTAACACACTCTCTTCACAGTGTTATTGATATAAGTCAACATTTAGCTGAATGAAACCAAAGGCAGGTTATCCATGACTCCTTGCCCCTTCCACGTTTTTGTCCCTTTACCCTCAATATCTCTCGACATGTGTTCCCATTTATCTTCTTTCCATTTCTCCTCACCCTTGTTCCGGGATTCCAAATTTTCCGCTTCTACCTCCTGATTGCATTTCATCCCTACCGCTCCTACTGCCAGTTTTAAGTGATTCCCCACCTGTTGCTCGTCTGTTTTCCCGTGATTTACGGCTTCCCACTACAAACACTCGCTCGCACTCTCTCTCTCTCACACACACACACACGCACACGGGACACGTATAGCCCTGGAAAGGCTCGGAGCCTCCGGGACAGTTATGGGCGTCTGGTGCCGGCCTGACCTGAGGAGAGGTGACTGTCTGTTTGAACATGCAGAGCTCAGGGGGTCAAGTGTCTTTGAGGTGAAAGTACTTTCCTGTGACCCTGCCGCCACCTCGCTTTAAAACAGGCCTGTAACGTGTGTGGCGTTTATGACAGACAATAAGACCCATGCCATATAAGCTGATGTGGGCATAATCCAGGAATGTATTTTAGTGCCAGTTAAGCAGGATTTTTTTTTTTATTCGAAAACTCTACTCTTCTGCACTCATATACATCGATTAGAAACAACATTAAAACCACTGACAGGAGACGTGAATAACATTGACCATCTTGTGACAATTCAGTGTTCTGCTGGGAAACTTTTGGACCTGGCATTCATGTGGATGTTACTTAGACATGTAGCACCCACCTAGACCAGACCAGACACCTCCACCCCATAGCAATGACACACCTTGAAGCAGCCATCCCCAGCAGGATGCAGCCTGACACAGACACACACACAAAAATGCTTTAGGAACAACTAAAAAAAACATGAAGAACAGCACAAGATGTTGACCTGGCCTTCAAATTCACGAGATCCCAAACTGATCAAGTATCTGTGGGAAGATCCACAGAGGCACCTCCCCTCAACCCATAGGACCCAAAGGCCCCCACCAACAACATCCTGTTTCCAGACACCACAGGACACCCTCAGAAGGTCCATGTCCATACTGTTTTGGGGGCACAAGGGAGACCTGCACAATATTATTAAGGTGGTCATAATGATATGCCTGATCAGTGTATATATATACATATTAGGAGTATACCTCTCCATATTATCATTAACATTTCAGAATTACTCATTGACTAGGGACTTAAGTTGATTTAGGTGTGGACTGGTTCCAGGATGTGACCTTTACAAGGAAGTTGAAGCAACAACTACAAAAAAAAATCAAATAGCTAAAATAAAAAACTAAAACAAATAGGTCCAACGATCAATCTTTACAACGAGGCATGGAGACAAACAGATATGGAAAGTTAAGGACGGCTTTAAGAACGCATATTTCAGTTAATCGCTGCAGTCTGGAGCTTTGATAGTCGGACAAACACAGCTTTGTCTTAACAACATCATACCTGCCTCACAGGAAAGATATTAAAAATGATTCATGCTATGACAACTGTTGAGTTACCTTCAAGTTAAAAGCAGAAAAAGCATTCTGACGCTCCTTCAGAGCCATTAACCTCTGCTTCACCGTGAGCCTGCGACGTCTCGTGGCTGCTCTGAATCCTCTATAGAGTGAGGCCCCTTGTGTCTTTCTGCTTAATTATACAATTGTTTCTAAATGGCTGTTTGTTTTCACAACGGAGTCCAAATTAGAGACAGGAGTCGAGCGGCAGAGGCAGATCACTGGGGGCATTGTTCGAGCACCTTTAATGATATGTCACATCGCGATGCAGATAGATTACGTGAAACCTCAATAAACACTGAAGCCACCCGCAGGAGAAGAAGTCACCAGAATGTGCAGGTCAGCAGTTACAAACAGTGTGCAAAGTTAAATTATTTGAAGTAAAAAATGTGCATGAGACTGACACAAAGTTAAGAAAAAGACACTTGATTAATACACTTGATTAGTAATCATTACATATCTCATTCCTTGCATACACCACTCCAGTCAAGAATGACTTTCCCGATAATACCCAACAAATTAAAAGAATGGGAAGAGATTTCTACAGTTTTGCCAAGACTTAGATGAGAACATTTATACAACTCTGATGTCTGTCTACTGTTTTCGTGTCCACAGCGCCCCCTTGTGGCATTCAAAACCTCGTAAATAAAAATTTTAATATACGGTGATTTAGTTGTTAAAGGTTTTCTTTGTGTTTTTATAATATGTCTGAAGAAAATGTTGGTATTCCCAACGGCCTCACCCTTTCATTATGCTTTTCCATTTCCCACATTAAGCAACCCAGTCGTTAGCTTTTTTAACTGTTAGCCTTGGTGGCTAGTAGACATCAATAATTGACTAGCAGCAGTGTTGTCACAGTTTATGGCTGAGGTTGTGTATACGACTCATCAGTTCCATTTAAAGGCAGCTTTAGCTTAGCTTAGCTTAGCTTAGCTTTAGCTTAGCTAACTGGCAACCAGGGCAATGAGTAGTAACAGTCTCGCTCTATTGTACAATAACACAATTTAAATTTCTGTGCCTCAAAAAAAATCACAAATGAATATGGAAATTGTCCTTTGTTCAACTGATGAAGTATAAAAATTGCAGATTGTGTTACGCTGCAAACTATTTCTTGGCTGCACGCAGTGATTAAGTCTTGTCATCATTGCTAGTTAGTTAGTTTTCTGTCTTTGTGCTAAGACACAACACCTGGCCACTGGCTGTAGCTTTGTATTTACGGTACAAATGAGACTGACATCTAACATTTTGCAATTTAGTTCCCAAAACGATTAACTATATTAGCGAGGAAGCCAGCTGGAAGCTCCACCGCCCACAAACTTTTAGTGGGGGAATTTCAGTCTGGAGTCAGTCAGTCAGTCAAATCCATTGGGCAGGTTTTATGCACAAGATACATAAACAGTAAGTATGTACATAAGAGTAACAGAGATATAGTCATACATGTCAAGTGAACGCTGTTGAGTTGATTTTATTGACAATAAAATTGCTGCCATCTGAGACGCGAGAAGTTTATTGATGATATTCCGCTTTAACCTCCGCTGTAAACAATCAAATAACGAACAGGTAATGGAGATTAAAGACTTGTAACCATACATAAACCTAATGTGTTTAACCGAGCAGCTGTAGGACTATGCACCCTTGTGTTTTACCAGACTCAGATTCTTACCAGAATTATTACTATTCCTTTAATAAAAACCAAAACACATTATTTATGTATTCCAAACTGTGTCAGTGCATGACTGATTATTATGTTTGTGTGTGTGTGTGTGTGTGTGTGTGTGTGTGTGTGCACCGTCATGCTTATGCTGTGTGAGTTGGTAAAATGACTCTTCTGACTGCATGTAATTCTAGCAGGCTTCTCAACTATAGCGTGTCAAAACCTCAGGGGAATACAGTCTGTTCTTTCCTGTCTATTGGGCTCCTCACTGGCAGAGAGAGCAGCTCAAAAATAAATATTTCACTGCCAGAGCTATTCTATCTTAGGGCCTGACAGGAAGTAGGACGAGGATGCCCTCAAGTTAAAAAAAAAATAAATAGTTGTAATCATACTGAGGAAACACAATAGCAAATATGTGAATGCAGAATTTTTGGTACTTGCGCACATTTTCCCATTTGTTTTTGTTATTTTATAAGTAAGACAGAAATGCATTTATATATACTATATATACTGGTATGTTGAGAGATTATAGGGCACACTTAAATCAGGTTTTCACTTGCTGCACATATACAGTACAGTATGTCACTGTAGTTAACGTTTAAGATCTACTGTTGTCATATTTTAACCTCCAGGTTAAATTCTAACAATTTCCTGGCTACAGTGAGGGATTACAGTATAACCAGCATTTTAACTGTGCCCACTTTTTTGCTTTAGATAATCAGCTAACAGACTTGATTAGACCCTGTCTAATAATCTGCTTCTTTTTCTTTTCCTTTGTTGTTTTTATGTGTCCTGTAGTAGTTTAACGGTTTGGTTCTTGTGTCAGGTTTGCAGGCTGCTAAAGGTAGTCGAGTTTTGCTCAAGGGGAGCTGACTGTGTGAGGTCGTGAGGGCAGATCAAACCACAACTTAAGAGAAATTAAGCAAACTGACAAAAGACAAGCAAACTAAGAAATAATCCAGTTCATAAAAGCTTGGTTATCAAAAAAAAGTGCTGCAAATGAGAAAAGAAGTACAGAACACTGTGAAAACATATCCAAGGGACTTAAAATGAATAACAGAGCTGGGGCTCATGAAGTTACTCTTAATGATTTTACTCTGTGTTTCTAGACTTTCTGTCTCTACTATTACTCAGATGCCACATTACTGCTCTGAGCCCTTCAGCATGCTTGTATTTGTTTGTATCAAAAGCACTTCAGAGTCATTTCTTTACATGGTTTTAGCCACTGGCCCGCCTGCATGGGAGACTAGGGGCAGATCTTGAGTCTGTTCACTGCGATAGGGAAAAGTGACTGTGAGCAGAGATTTTCGCAAATTTTTCCATCCCATACTCATATCATAAGCACATGGGGCGGCTGTGGCTCAACATTCATTCATTCATTCATTCATCTTCTGTAACCGCTTGTTCCTGTTAAGGGTCGCGGGGTCTGCTGGAGCCTATCCCAGCTGTCATCGGGCGAGAGGCGGGGTACACCCTGGACAGGTCACCAAGCTAACATGTTAAACCCATTTTACACATCCGTAAGTTTAAGCTGAAGTCAATTAATGTTCTTTAATGCCCTAGTTAACTAAACTTTCTATGACTAAATATAGTTGATAGCAATGCAAATCTATTGTTAGGAAAAGAAAATGTGACTCTTTAATCCATCTACATGACACTCTTCCAGTGGAGACAGGAATTTAATACTATTTCACACTAGTAGCACAGCTTGTAATGCATCATCTTTGTGGTAAAGCATCTATCTTTTCTATATTTTCTAAATTTTTTGTCTCATTGCAACTTTTGTTTTGTTGTCCGTGTGTTTTTTTTTTTAAAGCTGTGGTCTTAGAGTCTTGTAGGAATTGTAGAAATGTGTATTGTGAATTTTATGACATTTTTTTCTCACTGATGAGACTCAGACTAATGAGACATCCCAGAAAAATGAGAAAAGATATTGTTACTTAAGCTGCGATAAACTGGAATTACCACTATGATCTACATTTATTGTTTAGTTGACATGCCACGCACGAGACATGGCATGAATCTCTCATTACGTTTGAGTGCGTGAAACAATGAACATCCTTCTCATGACAGATACACAAAGACAGCAGCATCTGTCCATGCTGACACATACTGCCAAAGAGTGCCCCGCTCGGACACGAATAATGAGCTGTACAATGGTCGTCCTATTTTATTTTCTGCGGCCAGCTGTCGTAAATGCCGGGTGATAATCAGTCATGTTTAGAGTTAAAAAGTTGCCCTCACATGGGGCCATTAGCATGTGTGTACAGTATTTTCTTTGTGCACACATCCATAAACATGTAAATTCAAAAAGTGTGATGGCACCGCACTACTCTGCCTCACATGTTGCTAAAAAATGCAAATGCACAAAGATAAAAATGTTTACACACAGACAGAAAAACAGGTTTTATCTCCAAGTATCGGCTTTAACTACAAGACAGTGATCCCTAAAGGCACACCACCTATAAACCAGACATGTTCTAGGGTCAATGCACAGAGTAAACAGTCCTGGCATGCTGATGGCTAGACAGATGAAGACTGAGTGACTCACTTATTCACAGATACATTAGTGTAGGCTGTAGTGGCAGCATGGGAAAAAAGATTTGGCATTTAACTCTTATGAATAATAATGGTTTCCATTGAATTGGGTTTAGAAGCCGTTTTTTGTTGTGTGTAGTGCATACCTACATCTGGGATCCTACTTTTTAATTGTCTGAAAGCAGTCAAACATGCAGATCACAGTTTCTGGTTTAGTTCAATTTGACATTGGTTATTTTGTCAAAGCAAAACCTCCAAAATAAGAAACAGACAGTTTATAATTACATAAAAACAGAGGAAAACGCTGAAAATCCTCAAACTTCAAAGGCTGAAAGCAGACATTATCCCGACCATTGTCACTGAAAAATCCTTTGAATAATTTACAGCAAATTACCAGATCGAGCCACTGCTTCGGCTCCGCAAACACCCACACGATAAGTTAACCGAGCTAAGAGGAAAGAAGAGGAAGTTGTAACTTCTAAGCCACCAGGTCGGTGCCGTTTCGGCGATCTTTTGACCTGATAAGGTGACACGGTGAACCTTGAGGTTACTGAGGGGCCAGTGGTGTGTTGCAGAAGAGAAGGCTGGACCAGTGCAGGCATCTGAGCTTGTTAACAGACACAGTAGTGACATTATGGAGTCGGAAAAACTGTGTAAACAAAGGGATCTCGATCAAAGAACTGCTCCGTATACTGTCTAGATTTAAGAAGGATGCTAGCGTGCGTAGTTCACTGATCACTGTCATGTTTTTTATGTGTTTTAATGCTTTTATTTCATCTGCATTGATGGAAATGAAGAAGCAATGTGAGTGGATGGAGGGATGACATGCAACAAAGGCCGCAGGACAATATCCGTCCGCTTATGGGACGTCCGCTCAACCAGGTGAGCAGTCTTTTTTAAAACTTGTGCACGCATGTGTGTGTGTGTGCGTATGAGAGACCGTGTGTGTGGTGGGGTCGTCTTGCTTTACCATGGAACGGTTAAGGTCGTAAGTCAAACCCTCAGATCTATTCCAAGGAGAGACGCCCCCCAGTTCTCCCTCCTGTTCCTATCCTTTACTTTCACTCTCGGGTTTTAGTCTGTCTCCGGTGCATCCTCACCGACGAGAGTGTTCCGTGGGAGAAAGTGAAGGTTTGTCCACATAATTCACCAAATCCTGTGAGAAAGCTTTTCACCTACACACACACACACACACACACACACACACACTGTATATACATTCACACTGTGGTAACTTCAATCCAAAACTCCCCACTCCGTCAGCTCCTCCCTTCCTTTCCGCCGAGAAACTTCCAATTATGCATGAGGGATCACGGCACCCACAAGGACTCATGTTTCCGCCCCTACCACCCAACACCAGCAAACCGATACACTGTTCACAATACTCCAAGTCACATAATAACAAGGGAGTCACTTTACGGCGGAGGCATTCCTACACACAGACACGGGCTTCAACTGTGCAAGTGGGCGCGTGATGGAATATCAGTATTATAGCCGGTTATTGTGACAGCGGGCAAAAACAAACACCTGCCTGAAGAAAAACTCAATTAACAGTGGGAAACTGCACATTAAAATTGATTGAATTACACAAATGTCAATTTATATTTATGCTTCACCAGTTCTGCCTGACAGCTCTCCTTCTATTAGGTGTTGACGACACTCTGTTTATGAGCCACCAGAGATGGAGAGTTACCTTTGTGTTTTAGGGTTTATTTCAGTGGATGTCACACCAGCTCTCTGTCTCTTTAAATCTCTTTGTCTTTCACACCCGGCCCACCGCACTCGGCCCACTCAAATCAAATCAAAAAATCCCCAAGGACCCTGCTCTCGGACGGGGGAGTGCCCCATCTCTTTCTCTCTGGGAAGGCTACCGGCTGAGTGTAATAAAGGCCTTTGTTATGCTGCCCTACTGCAAATCTCTGTTGTAAAAGCACAAAAGGCTAAAAAGCACCGAAAGTGGCTGATTTTGGATGCAGCGGAAATATACTTAAACAATCACGCTGATTAATTATTGATTTTAGTGGCAAACAAGCCAAAGTAGTACTAGACAGAAACGTGGAGATGATCAGCTCAGGCGGTCCGCTGTGGTGGAAATGCTCAAGGAACCACAATGTTTTGATCCCGGCTTCCCGTGTCTTATCTGCAAGTGGCACAATAAAGATAAGGGCTGAGGTGTCTTGAGTTTCTGTTTTACAGAGCTTAATTGTGTCCAGGCACACAGGTTTAACAGGTGCACGGCTGCTGCTTGGATACTGCACACAGTGTCCTAACAACAGGACATTTAAAGTGACAGCTAACTGTGGAGGGACGGTCTGAAAAGTGCACGGTTAAGAATCAAGTCAGTGAAATTAGTTTTTTGAAGGAAAAAACTAAAAGGTCATGCATCAGGTGAAGCATCAGCCTTACTTACAGTACGTGTTTCCTCTCAGTTTCAGGTTCTGAAACGTTGTCAGCTCCCCACACAAGATCTAGTAGCTGAGAGCAGAACAACAATCCTTCAGGCTCCGGACATCCATGGCATCGGGCGCTAATGTAGATCAGTAATAGTCCCAGGGCTTTGCTTTTCAGGAAGAGAGGGTCCCAACAACTTCACTGTGTGGGTAAGTACCCACCACTACATGAAGCATGGTGCCTTTTCAAATGACTGCTGCTGGTGTGGGACGGGTGAGTTTGGGAAAGTCTGGAGTGGATTTCGGAGTGGACTGCTTTTAACAAGAGAGACCAGAGAAGAGCTAATTGTGTCTTTCTGTTTAAGTTTAGGAATAAGAAACAAGAAAATAGACCAATTAAATACTTTAACATCAGAAAATTAAAAGAAATTATATAAGCTACCGATGTTACAAGACCTCTTTTGTCTTTAATTTAACTTTCTGAAATGTTAATTATACTTTAATTATTTTGTCCTGATCTCAAGTTTATCATCGTGCCAAGCAGTTATTAAAAGATGTGACGGTGAGAGGCCCTAAATTCTTCCCAAATGCTCAACCAAAAACCTCACATTTTTAAATTTTTTCCCCACTTCTTTCAGTTAATAGCTCCCTCAATACGCCTCACAAATTCTTGAAATTTTTTACAACGCATCAGATGACCACGGAATACACATACGCTGATATCTCTTGAGTTAATTGGTTTATTGCACTCTTCCCTCGCCATAATAGCCACGAGCCGCAATGCAAGATGCAGGAACTCAAATAATAAAACTTGCCCCTCGCTATCTGCCTCAGCCGCGGTTTCCCTCCCGCTCCCCCCCCCCGGCCGGCCGGTGACAGTTCAAAGTCTAGCAGCAACAGCCATCAAGCCCCAAAATGCACCTTACAATTTAAACCGGCCCACCAATCACAGGCCTCTCCGGCAGTAACAGTCCGCTAGTAACATTTGCACAACAAAAGAGGGACTAGCTGATTCATCAACCCCCCCACCCCTCCCCGTCTATTCTCCCCTTTCCTTCACTCCCTTTCCCCTCCACTGTGACTCCTCCTCTCCTGCCTTTGTGCTCGGACCCAAAATCCCCTTCTACTCCCTGTGACCCTCCTCCCCTCCGCACTAATCTCCTTGTGCCCGTTGGATTGACTGCTCTCGGTGCTACCTCTCGCTGGACCCCCTCACCCTGCACCCCACAAGACACATCGCGGTCTGGCCTCATTTGCACCTCCTCCTCCTCCTCCTCCTCTGCCTTGGATGGATATCAACCAAACAGAGGCACAAGGTGTCATTTTGTACGGCTAACAATAACCCGAGCAATCACACGATCCTGGACGCACAGGAAATTTGATGTGCGCTGATTGGAATGAAACAGTTCGAAATCATTATTACTTTCTTATTACGAGAACAGTGAAATCAAAGACAGTTCCTCCATTGTCTTCTATCTCGGCGCTCAAATCCCCTAATGGCTCGGTCACATTACAGCTAAGAGGGCCCTTTTCCACAGGTACTTAAAGACCCCCTCACACACTACATATAAGGCTCCCGTGGGGTTTGTGGGCCACCAATATAGAGTTCAGCCTTTGGTTCGCTTTGTATTTCACATTTGGTGTTTCTATAGCAACTGTGGACAAGTGGACGCCCCCCCCTCCCTCCCCATTTCGAACACCATTAACATACCCCGCCCCACCTTGTGTTTAGTGGGGTGTCCCACACACACACACTCACCCACACACACACACAGCAGCGGACGGGGCTGTGCTTAGCTGCGGTTTAATGGGCAATGAAAGCTGAGGGATTAGTATCAGGATTTGAGACAAAGCTTTTAATAACCTTTTAATTCATATCAAACTTCTTAGGAATGGAGAACACATTGAAAATAAACTGCGGACCTCTTTAACAGGGAATTAGTGTCAAGCGCTGTGTTTTCTCTTTGCGCAATCTGGGAAATTAAAATGATTTTATGGATTTAAGATGGAAATCTGATCACCTAGATTTTCAACTGTTTTACAAGTTTTGTAAAGATGTCACAAGTGCACAAACTCCACCAATAACAAGTTTTGCGTCCTCGCATCGTGAATAATCTCACGCCTCACCACCAACACTGGACTAATTGGTCACTTCACCGCATCAAGTCCTTTTAAAGATCCTCCTCATCAGCCTGAATAAAGCGTTATCCCTGACAGCCTTGGAGGCCCTCTCCCACAGGCTGTCCTCTTTCCACAGACCCCGACCCTTCCTCTCAGCTTTCACCTCTGCTCTGTGCAGCCGCCTGTGGAGACGCCAGTAGAGGCGAGAGTCGGGCAGCACTCCGGCGACGGGCGCGGTGCGAGCCAGACCAAGCCGGAGGACCTCTTCGTTCAGACAGCAGCTCCACAATGACCCCTGCTGGAGACATGAAGGGGGGACAGGGGGAATAACTTATCAGTGACACATTGAGCGTTCAATTTTGACATGTAAAATACAATTTTTTTTTCAGACACAGACTAAGTGATTGACAAATACTTATTAGATGCCTTACCTTGGTTTGAGACACCAAACAGTTGAGTCTGTCGTCCTCTCGACTGATGAGCTTTAGCCACACTATTTGGGCAGGAGCTAAGTTCTTCTGTAGCCATGCCCTTCCTTCTGGTGTCAGCTCCACCCCTGCAAGATGCACCAGCAATGGAGATGTGGACACATCTGAAGAGGACAAAGAAGGAGCATTTATCATATATGTTACAGTAAATCACTGGTCACGGAATACGTTTGGGGTAGCACCTACATGCACTGATAAAGTGTATTTCTGCAAACTCTTAAGCGCGTGTAGGTGTTGGTATCGTATTACATTTGTTTGCAGAAGTGGCATTTTCGTTAAACGTTAAATGACAACAAAGCAACTGCAAAGTAGCTTTAACTCACTATAATGCTCTAAGATTGGCCTGAATAAACACATATATTGAAAAAACTTGATATCAGCCAATAGAGTTTTGAGCCGTTAGTGTTCCTGCCCCGCGGCTCTACGTGTGACGTCCTTACAATATATATGTTAAGGAGCAAATTCCAACCATGAACATCTATGAAATATCAGTAAATTGCCCTTGCCCGGGCAGTTGATCCAATTTGCTTTGATTCTGCAGGAGTCAAGCGGTCCAAAGGTTATATCTGAAACACACACTGGTTTCTTCCTGTGAGTCCTTCACACTAGAAGTCGCTGACGCTGCTCCCTATATATAACCCGTAAGCCTCCTGAAAGTATTGCTCAGCTAGTGCCATGATTCAGTATAGCAGCTAACAGGCTTACCTGTCACTTTCAGTCACGGCAGGTTGATAAAATTGATCTGACTTTACAAAGTAAAGTGTGTCATAATGGCATTTTTTTTTTTTTTTTTTGGGTGTAACAAGATTAAAATGTGCACCTGTTTGATTTGCTGAGAGAGGCAGTGCAAGGAGTTTGTTTAAGATGCCAAATTAACTGTTACTGAGAAGGTATGCCATAAAAAAAAAACAAGCTTTAAATGGCTGCTAAATATTCTGTGTGTGATAGGGAAGTCCCCACATTACCCTTGTGCTTTGAAAGCAGCGGAGAGAGAACTGGCACATATATCGGGATGTGCTCCACTTCCAGTCCTCTCTCTGTGAGGGAATGGACTTTCCCACGAAGGCTGACGTTCCTCTCAATGAAACGAGCGGGGATCTCGTGCGCAGCTTGAAATTTTGTGATCTGGAGGGGGCAATCCGTCAACACTTACAATAAAAGATACATCCAAATTAAACAAGCTGAAACGAGGGCAACTGGTTTCGCCACCATTCCAAGTTGCTTAACAGACACTTGTCATGCGAGTTGCAGGTGGACAACTCCCACATATGTTCATATTGAAACCCAGACTCTTTTAGAACTGAAGAAGCTATTTGGATGAGTGACGTAACGTCTTTTTAGGAAAGCTAACAAGTCTAGTTGCCCTCGTTTCAGACCTGAAGAAACTTCACAGACAATAAAATATACAATTGAAAATGGATTATATGGGAGTTCATTTAACTTTTTTTGTCGTTGCAGTCTACTTTCTTTGTTTCAGTTTCTTTTTTGAGTAAACCATAACCTGGAGAAACTTCACACACAATAAAAAATGCATTTAAAATTGGACTGTATTTAAGAATCAAAGTGAGGAGTTCATCTAACTTAGGAAATACTTAGCTGAATCTGCAGACATTTGAGGGTAATTCTTGCTCCGGTGTGTCTTTCTCTCTTACCAGTTTGATACTCCTTGCTATTACAAGTACACCAGCGATGGCCAGTCCAGTGCTAATGTTCTGTGTGAGAGATAAGAGAGCAGTGCAGAGTAAATGAACTAGCTGGCAGTGATACCATCAATCCAAGTGGACATGTGCTGCTGGACACTGACACTGAATGTGAGCTGCTGCTGAGAAAACCTCCTGGGTTCAGGTGTAGAAAGGACACGTTGTCAGTGTGATGAATTATAATGCCATAAGTGGAGGGAATTGGTCGTAAATACTTTTGCATAACTCCAGATTATGCTCCCCTTGTTTTAAATATCACTAAATGAATGATTGCATCTAGTTGCAAGGTTGCACAGTGTGGCAGTGGAGTGCATTTGCTCCCATGATGCGTCAGTGCTTCCTAACAAAGAGGACTCCTACCCGCACAAGTGTTAAGTTATCATCTGCGAGCTGAGACACTAGGGACACGATGTTGCGAGTCGACTGGCTTCCTCCGTCTCTTTGTTGTCCCCGATCAGTTTCTGTTTCTCGGGAAGACTCCGGCATGTTGTTGACATTTTCTCGACGCATGATCCGACGCTCCGCCCGCTCTGGGAGGGACGTTCAAGAGCAGCAGGCGGCGCAGAGTCTCCTCCTTGTGGTGCGGTTTGGAAATGACAGGATGGCGGTGGGGGTCCCTGAACGCATCAAGTTGATAAAATATTTGAAAAAAAAAACCCAAAAAATATGCAGTTATTTTAGTTTGTTTGTTTTTGCTCTGTTAATGTTAAAGTTATTAATTGGCAAACGTTTATTTAGTGTAGGATAAATGTTGACCATGCACTTTATGCACTTTGCAAGATTATTAACTTATTAAATACCTATCTTTGCTTCACAGTTTGAGCTAAATCACTTTATATGTGCAGTTTAAATAAATAAATAAATAAGAAATAAAAAAAACAGCTGAGATAAACAATAAAATAATCACCTTTTTTTTGCTATTTATATATTATTTTTTTTTATCATGCATGCACATTTTCCACAGCAAATAATGACCTATTTCTCAGAGCAGTCGCATGCAGCATGTGCTGCACACACACAGTGAAACATGTTTAGAAACAGACATCACTGAGGACTGACCAGTGTGTGACAGATGCACCGGAGCTTTCATCTTGTAAACTGTGAAGTCATGGAGCTACTTGAAGCCGGATGACGCCCCCATTACCACAAATTGGCCAATAGGCGCTGAGAGGCAGAGTTGTCCTCCTGGCCGCCATTAAAGAATTCAATCCATGAACTGAAATAATGGAAATCTGCAGGACCCATGGATCTGGCTGAGGAGAGTAGCCGATGAGTGGCCTCGCACATTTCGGCATTTCGTCCGTTTTTTGGGAGTGTTTCTACTATGACGGAGCGCCGCCGCGGCGGTTTTAGCGAAAAGGAGGGCGGTGTGGCTAATTGTTTTATTTAGCTAGCAAGCTAGCGCTGGAGCTCTGGTATGTTAGCTTGTGTGCTAGCAGGCTAGGAGAGATCAGGGGGAGGGGAGAGTTCCTTTGCTTTGAAATTGTTTCAGATCGGCTAGCTGCTGTTAGCATTAGCACACCGGGGGGGGGGTGACTAAAGCTTTCGAGATGAAGTTTTTTTTAGTTTTCGGGCTCGTATTTTTATTGCGCATATAACTTTTCCGGCGTTGGATTTGAACGTTAGTCTGCCCCGGTTGTATTAGCGTTGACTATTTGGTGTTAGGTGAGAGTAATGTAGCAGCAGGCTTGCGGCTAACCAGATCAGACAATACATTTCAAATAGGATTGATGAATCGAATAGCTAGACGCTTACAGTTGACGCTATCTGGCTGCCTGTCTAACGTTAGCTTAGCCACCAGGCTAGCTGTGGCTATCGCCGGTTAGAAGTTGTCTGTTTGACTAGCGGCGGCTAGCCGTAGCTAGCAAGTTGGTCAGCGCTTTAACGGGATAATTACATCTGAACATCGCCTTTGCCAGCGAGTTACCCAGATCAGCCACAAGCCCCGAAGGTGATTGAGACGATGGACTTTAACGTTACGGCGACGCAGTGAAAGGATGAGTTCGTGCTTTGTACCAAACGGGGCCAGTTTGGAGGATTGCCACTCCAACCTCTTCTGCCTGGTAAGACTCTCTGTGCGCTAGCTAGCGTTAGCTCTGATACTGAGAGGCCAGAAAGCCATTTTGGCTAATAAGGCAACAAGCTTTGTAACGTCAGTTGCAGACTGGCGTGAAGGCATCGGGCCTGCAACTTGCAAAAAAAATCGTGATCAAAGCCAACTTTCACAACAGGAGCGGCACAGTCTACATGGCATCTGCGTTAAAGGCCTGTTCGTGAATTTGGCGTGATCGTGTGTTTACAAGCGCGTTGGTTGCAGAAATGTTCAGCTAGCATTAACGCTAGTAACAGGTCAGGTCAACAGGCGAGTCATTTAAAAACCCGTTTATCACACCTTATTGTTCCTTATTTTAAATGCCACTGCGGTTATTATATACCCATTTGATTTTAAGTAAAACGGCTGCTGTTATAAAATGGGCCAACTAACCTGATGTTAGACTGACATGCAGGCTTGTTTTAAGACTTGTTTAAAAAGTTGCATTACTTTGAAGTAAACTACTCTGTTAGCTTTACGTTTTCAGGCATGCTTGTGGTTGGCACATGTGCAAAGATTAACAAAACTTTCATATCGTCTAAAATTTTCATTTTTTTTTAATTTGCAGTTTTCTGAATGACAGAAAGTCAGCCTAAAGCTTCTGAGTGTTGTGCATGTGTGTTGTGTGTGTGCAGAGGACGGACATGCGTAGTAGTAACGCAGTCAACAACTGGCTTAATGCTCTGCTCATTCCCACACTGTTTTTTTCTTTCCTTTAGGCCGATTTGACTGGGATAAAATGGCGGCGATTTGTGTGGCAAGGACCCACCTCGTCGCCCATCCTTTTCCCCGTGACCGAGGAGGACCCGATCTTGTGCAGCTTCAGCCGGTGCCTGGCGGCGGACGTGCTGAGCGTGTGGAGAAGGCACCACACTCCGGGTCGCAGGGAGCTCTGGCTTTTCTGGTGGGGGGACGACCCCAGCTTTGCGGAGCTCATCCACAATGAGCTCTCGAGTAAGTCGCCGCGGCGTCACCGCGTTTTCTGCGGGGACTGTGAATCTCACGGTGGCCGATGTTGACCGCACCGAAATGTGTGTTTCGTTTAAAAAAAACCGTAGCAGAGTTGGGACATCTACTCGAAATCATATCCGTATTCTCACACGATCTAGGCTGTTAAACAAAATTTAAAAGTTTAACCGTTAATAAATGAATGAATAAATACTTTGCAGTTATACTGGCTGCAGTTATTGGACGTTAAAAACACAAGTAAAGAACACCTTTCCAATGAAGCAAAGTTTGTTGATACAGAAGTCTGGTGGAATCCCAAGTCTCATTTCTGCGTTTGTCATTTATGCCTGTGAACAGAAAAAAGCCCTTAAGGGATTGACACACTGTCTAGGTATTCTGTCTTGTGTCTCAGAGAGGGTCAGGTGTTGCTTGCAGGCACGACATATCTGTATTTACGGCAACATTTGTACGGACAAAATGCTAATTTTATTTCCCCCATGTTCAAAAGAGTCGCAAACCAGTCTAGCACCCCATTGTTTACATTGAACAAGATTTATTATCAGGAAGGAAGGAGACCGGTTTGTTTGTCAGAAGTACCTGCTTTAATGTTCCTGCCTCGTTCCAGGTGAGGAGGACGGGGAGTGGGAGAGCGGCCTGTCCTACGAGTGTCGAACGCTCCTGTTCAAAGCCATTCACAACCTGCTGGAGCGCTGCCTCATGAACCGCGGCTTCGTTCGCATCGGCAAGTGGTTTGTTAAGCCATACCAAAAGGAGGAGAAGACCATCAATAAAAGGTAAGACCTGCTTCCTGGTGGCAGAGAGCTGAGCTGTATGGCACGCCAAAAAAAAAAAATGTTACGCAAAAGTCAACAGTCTGCTAATCGTATGCTCTCAACTCACATTAATTTCAAATCAGCGTGACTTTTACTTGTACCTGTTGTGTGCAGACAACAACACAGACACGCCATACCCTGTCATCTGTTATTTTAATTCTGGCTAATTACACTTTGGACAGTGTTTAGCTGCCGAACACTTCCTGCAGGTGTAGCACGGGAAAATCATTCCAGCAAGAAGGAAGAGTTTTAAAAGGGGTTCTGTCTATTCAGAAATCACAAAAGGTAGCGATAAGGTAGTGAAAGTCCTTGCCACCTTCTGCGCAAAGGTCCAGCTTACACGTTCTAACAAAGCAACTGAAGCAGCTGTTGAAGATAAAGATGGCTTCAGAAAAAGGTGTCATGAATTCAGTTTTTATTTTTTATTTTTATTTTGGGGGACTGAACGTTAGTCTGTATTTGCTGTTTGAGTACAGGTCAAGATGTGGAGGAGGAGGAGGTTTTCTTTAGCACTATGAAACGTGACATTTGTTGGGAAGAGTGTTTGAAGCATGCGCGAGACATTTTAGCTACTTTTATATAGTTTCTCTTGTCTACCTTATTCTATTTTTTGTATCTTGCACTGTTGTTCCCTGCCGCTGCAACACCCTAATGTCCCCACGGGGATGAATAAGTCCTATCTTATCTTATCTTATCTGTCAGCAAGAGACTGATATAGACTTTATAAGACTGATATAAGCATACGTTATGCACACGAGCAGTAAGGGAAAGCCTCGCTGGGCAGATATGCTTACTGTTAGGACAAACTTGCAGTTAAACTTCCGTTATAAGTGCAAGTTTGACTCAGTTTGTAGACCGGTTTGTGTCCATTTTCGTGCTTTAATCCTTAAAGTTTGAAATTTGGCTTGATGCTGTATTTTTTTCCAGCTATGTTGTTATAACAGATGTTGTCTTATTAGAAAAATGGCACGAGCAGACACACAGAGGGTTTTCTATGAGCAGTGTTGCTATGATCTAACACCTATAAAGGTTATATACAGATAACTAGATCCAGGTTGATATGAGTTGCTAAGATCTTTCATTTCTCAAAACATTGTGATATGTTGAACTACGCCAGATGTAATCACGTGAAGGAGATGAATGACACATTCTCATCTGCTTTCACATGCAAAATGTGTCATTCTCCGTGTTGCGTAGTTTCTAAATCACTTTGGTAAGTACCAGAGAAACGGCTCCATAGTAATGTGTCATGTCCACACCGCCTCCTTTTTTTTTTTTTTCTCTTTTCCCCAACTGCACAGAAAATCTGGTCCGTGTTGTTGTAGAAATACAAGCTTGAGGTGAACCACCAGCAGAATATAAATACCCGTCTGGTTCCGAGTGGGGTTCTTGCGCTGTATTTCATTACCTCTTGTATATAGAAGTGGTGACACAGATTTAGTGTCTGCTCTTGAATGAGGGGCCTGGGGAACCCTAGAGTTCCCTGACAAGCTAATTTGAGCCTCCGCTTTTTTGGCCGTGCTCATCCAGGATGCGCCGTCCCTTTTCGGTTCGGTTCCCTCTGCCAACTTTTCATTCAATGGCCTCGGAGAGTCTCGAGCAGCTACATAACGGCGCTATTGCGTGGAAAAGGAAGTGATTTATTGCCCGGCGGTGTTCAAGCGTCTGCTTTTATATAAAGAGGGTCAGAGCAGCACCTCGAACAGAAGAGTCTGGCAGTCTTGCTGTCGCCTGCCCTCTCTGGCTGGTAAACACAGCAGTCTTTGGAAAATGCTGAGTACGCACTGTGGTTTTACAGCAACCATGTCAACAAGTGCTATTTTAGGGCATTTAGCCTCCTGGCTTTTCAGACGTAGTTAGAAAATAAAGATGGATATTGTTTTAGCATCGCGGGGCCTATGATGATTTCCCATGTTTATTTTTGACTTAATTTAGCCTGTGGCGTGCTGGAAGGTTAGATAAAAATTCTAACTGTGGTAAAGCAAAGTGTGTATTTCACACACTCCATCTGATAGGGAATATTAGCAGTTAATTAATGTTTCTGTGGAAGGACCCAGTCAAATATTTAAAGAATAGTACGTTCCACTTTATCTTTACCCTTCTCAGCCCTGCCTTTTCCTCTGAGGGCATTCCTTAACGATAAGTGATGGAGAGTACGCTTATTATTATTATTATTATTAATCTCCCTGAGGGGTTTACATCATCTCTGGGTGCGTGAGTCAGATTTATCTTTATCTTGATGTGCTCTGGCTTGCAGACTAATCTCTCTGAACGTTACAGTGCATTTATTTTTTATTTTTTTTGTCTTTGACTCACCTTTTCAGCGAGCACCTTTCCTGCGCATTCACCTTCTTCGTGCACGGCGACAGCAACGTGTGCACGAGCGTGGAGATCGCTCAGCATCAGCCTCTGCAGCGGCTGAGCGAGGAGCACCTCAGCCTCGCGCAGCAGAGCTCCAGCCCCTTGCAAGGTGGGATCGCAAGAGTTGCGCACGTTGGTGATGGATCCAGTAAAGCGTTATCTTGGATTAAAACTGTATTTCTGCCTTACAGTCATCCTGAGCCCGTATGGTTTGAATGGGACCCTCACCGGCCAGGCTTTTAAGATGTCAGACCACCCTACTCAGAAGCTCATAGAGGAGTGGAGGCAGTTTTATCCCATCAGCCCCAATCCCAAGGAGGTCCAGGAAGACAAGATGGAAGATTCAGACTGGGAGGATGACTCCCTGGCAGCGGTGGAGGTCCTTGTCGGTAAGGCGGTGTAAAATTTTGTGGTGAATGAATGCAAGCATGGGAATTGTTATTAATCTAAATGGAAAAGAAATCTTACGTGTTTTCTTCTCAAGATGGGTTTATAATAAAAGTAATCAGACGTTTGAGTAATTGCTCAACTATTTAGCATGTGGTAAACTACCTGTAACTCAGTCCCATCAAAAACCCCATGGCTTTAGAAATTTATATTGTACGGTTTGTTAATTTCTGTGCACATCGCGTGTTGTTTTTGAATAAAATAAATAGTTAAATGAGTGCGTTTGGTTCCAGCGGGAGTAAGGATGGTTTACCCTTCCTGCCTGGTGCTCCTCCCCCTGTCGGACCTCCCAGCTGTGGTCCCTCAGGGCTCAGCCAACACCTCAGGAAGCATGTGTGGTGCTCAGCAGGGCCAGGCTGCTCACAGAGACCCCGCCATGTCCTCTGTCACTCTGACTCCTCCAACGTCACCAGAGGAGGCTCAGACCGGTGAGGCTCGGAGCTGCGTGCTGACCGGACGATAAAACATTTCTGCATTTGTCAGCCTTTGTTTCTGTGAGATGCTGCCCGCTAACGGTGTCGCGTTACCTCCTAGATTACCAGCCCGCCCAGAGGTGGCTCAAGTTGTCGTCCGCGTCCGATGGCTACAGCTCCAACAACACTCTGCACGGGGGTAAAATCCCTCGCAGGCTGGCCAGCCAGATGGGGGAATCTGTGTGGCAGGAGTACAACATAAATCGTACAGGGAACAAGTATGTTTAGTGTCCTCTCTTCCTCAAAATGAGCGTTTCCAGTCAAAGTCGCACCTCTGTGCTGACATAAATGTCTGTCTGCCCTTTTTTTTTTACTAGGAGGAAGTTTACTACCTTGACAAATGGGACCTGTGAGGAGGAGACGGACAAAACTGGACTCTGGGACTTTGTGGAGCCGGCTCACCGGCCGCATTGCAATTGCTCAAGGTACATTGAGTGGAACCCATTCACCGGGGATTTCTTTCTAATTAAGAGAGTATCTTGTAAGCATTATTTGTTTTGTTTTTTTCTCTCACATAGACACAAGAATCAGAAACAGCGATCCAGCAGCACCTCAGGACACCCGCCCTCATCAGGACAGCCTGTCCAGCCGGCCCCCAAGCACAAGCTGGGCGAGAAACTGGAGAAGGGGGAGAAGCAGCAGAAGAGGCCGCAGACGCCTTTTCACCACCGCAACTCTGTGAGCGAGGAGCAGTCCCTGGAGCCGCAGACCCAGAGGCTTTGCCTGAGATCACAGGAGGAGGGCTCGTATCCCAGCCTGCACCACGTGGACACGGTGCCGTCCAAAGCCCCGACGCTGCACGCTCACGGCCCTCCTGCAGACCTGGTGGGGTCGCCGCCTCCCCCTCCTCTCAGCCCGCATCCCTGCGATCCCACGGAAGGCGACATGACTCCGGGCGGCATGAAGAGCTCCTCCACGCCCATCCACCAACCGTTCTACCCGCCGTCAGTGGAGCCCTGTCTGATGCCACAGAAGAGTTCGTCTGAGGAGCCTCAGCTGGAGAGCATGCCTATGCCTTTGCCCTTCCCTGCAAACTACAATGAAACCTTGGAGCCCACTGTCTTTCTCGGCTCAGCCATCAACCCGGGTGAAGACTCCACCCACAACCCCTGGAAGTATTTCAACCTGCCCAGGAAGAAGGCGTCTAACTTCGGGACACCTCTGCTGCCTGTGGATAAAATACGAGACGATTCTGGTGGAGGAACAGAAAGTGTCGTCTCAGTCACAGAGTAAGTATTTTATATTTCATCTTCAAGTGATTGAAGTGATTAAAAAAAATGCCAACACTAACAATCGATCTCCTCTCAGGTTGATGTCAGGCTCCTCGCAGCTCTTGAAGGTGTCCCAAGACCTGGTTAGGACCTACGCGCAGCGGAGAAACAGCCATTTAGCCTCCACTACAGTAGACGGAGACCTGAGTGAGGAGCCAGACCCTTACGCCTTCGTAGAAGGGGACGAGGAGTTCAGCTTTACAGAGAAGAAGGACAAGCCTGGAACCGAGAAGGACGGAAACAAGAAAAACAAGGTGGGTTTTTGACAGTGATGGAGATCTAGTTTACCGCAGTTCTCACTCAAATCTACTTTTGTTTTCTGGAAAAGTCGGATAATTCTGCACGCGTGTGCTTGAATGAAAGTTGTTGGGAATTGTCTTGAGAAGTAATGAAATTGGAAGTCAAACATAAATCCTGTGCCCTTTGCTGCATAGTTCTGTTGCTGCATATACACGCCAAAAACAAGTGAGCGAATGTGGCTGCATTCCACATAGAGAAAGTCTTGCTTTTGCCCATTCGGTTCTGACTGAGCCATCATTAATCTACCCGTGCTTCACCTAATGTGAGTTGTCAACTTGTCTGCTGTGAAATAGGACAAACACAACTGTTCTCCAAGGCGCTACAAGTGGTCAAAACAAACTTCACAGGTTGCTTTAGCATTATTATTTTAGGAGTACGTTTCATAACCAGAGTCCTGTATGCAAGTAAGATGATCAGTTTCCCTGATTTCTCTTTGTAAAATTTGGAAATGATCACTACATTAAAACCGTTTTCTTCTTCTGACCCAGGCGGATGAAGGAGCTGGAGCTTCTGCAGACGGTAGGAATCCATTCCTTTTGCCAAATTGGTTTTACATCTACCCGAACAAATTATTTTCGTGCATCTTATTCAAGGTCTTCTCTCCAATTTGTTTCGCGGTGCAGATGGTCAGGGTCCATCAGGCAGTAAACCCCCAGCCTCGACCAGCCTCATCCACGAGAACGACTTGGCTGTGTCCTACAGTGACCTGGATAAAATCTTCAACTCGGATGAGGATGAGCTCACAGTAAGTTATGTTAGCCCGGAGGAGGTACTTCTCATACTTCTGTGCTCTGATTATATTTGGAAGCTGCTGCTGCTGCTGCTGCGGTCCAGTAAATTCTGTTGAAACAGGAGATAGTCTGAGTATATTGTGTTTGTTTTTACCTGTCGCGCAGCCTGGATCTAAAAGAGCTGGAGTGGGTGCAGAGGACAAGTTTGGCTGCAAAGACGCTAAAGCCGCGTTGGATCCTTTGTCCTGCATAAGTAAGGAGGCTTAAGAATCATGCATTGTAGGCTTTAGACACATTTTGTTTCAAGAGGAGTAATAATAACGTCTTATTTCTCTAGGCTCAGCAGACCTGCACCAGATGTTTCCCACTCCGCCCTCCCTGGAGCAGCAGGGTTACTCTCCCATTAACTCCGGCAGCAAGGATAGCCTGGAAGCAGGGGCAGGCCTGTTGGACGGCAGCCAGCTTAACAACCACTTCAAGATGGAGGTGGAGGAGGGTTTCTGCAGCCCAAAGCCATCGGAAATAAAGGTGTGACACATCATAGTTGAGGGGAAGTGGAAAATTAAGTTTTAATTATCTGTCTTTGTCGGTAATTGACCATTGTGTCTGCTTTCAGGACTTCTCCTTTGTGTACAAGCCCGAGACGTGTCAGACCCTTATCGGGTGTTCGATGTACGCCCCCCTGAAGATGCTGCCCAGCCAGTGTCTGGTGCCTATCAAACTGCCAGAGGACTGTGTGTACACGCCGAGCTGGACCATGGGCAAATTGGAACTGATACCCCCGGTGTCAAGCGTCAATCTCCTCACCAAAGACAGGTACGCGCATCCAGCGTTAACGGTGCAAAGTTTTATTTTTTTATTGCTTGCGAGCAGGCGGCGTGCGTCACAGACCATCAGCCACAATCCAAAGGTCAAATTTGTGAAAGTTACTCTAAACTTGAGAAGATTATCTGTAGATACAGTTATGCTAATTATATAGTTTTAATATTTGGTTTGTCTTTGTGTAACAGTAACGTCCCCAGTGTAGAGCCGGACTACAGCCAGACCTACACGCCTCAGACCCACACCCCCTTCATGTCCAGCAGCGCTCCTCCCAGCAACAGCGGCGCAGGCATCCTGCCCTCCCCAGCCACGCCGCGCTTCTCTGTGCCCACGCCTCGCACGCCGCGCACTCCACGGACTCCCCGCGGCCCCTCCAGCGTCCAGGGCTCGCTCAAATACGACAACTCTGACCTGTACTCCCCCGCCTCGACGCCCTCCACCTGCCGGCCCCTCAGCTCCGTCGAGTCGGCCACCGTGCCCTCCATCCCCGAGGCCCACAGCCTCTACGTCACTCTCATACTTTCCGAGTCGGTCATGAACCTCTTCAAGGACTGCAACTTCGACAGCTGCTGCGTGTGCGTCTGCAACATGAACATCCGAGGGGCGGACGTGGGCGTGTACCTCAAGGACAACGGCGAGGCCCAGTACCCCTGCACTTGCGGCTTCAGCGCCGTCGCCAATCGCCGCTTTGGCCAGTCGGCCGGGCTCTTTCTGGAGGACGAACTGGACGTGGTGGTGCGGGGCTCGGACGCCAGTCGGGACACGGAGCGGTGTTTCGAAGAGCTGCGAGCGACCGCGACACACAAGGCGGGCAGCTTGAAGGAGAAGCCTCCAGATGAGTTAATCCTTCTGCTGCAGGACCAGTGCACCAACCCGTTCGCCCCGATGGCTGGCGTGGAGTACCCCAAGCAGAGTTCAGCCCTGAGTTCATTCCTGAGGGTCGAGGAGAGAGACTGTTATAATGACTGCTACATGGCCCTGGAGCATGGCAGGCAGTTCATGGACAATATGTCAGGAGGCAAAGTCGATGAAACACTAGTGAAAAGCACCTGTCTACATCAGTGGCCAAAATGCAAATGTATGTATTACTCACATTACTGCTCCTTCATACTACAAGCTGATTGTCCTGTTTTTCATTCTTAACATCAGATGAAGTGAACTTAAGACCCGTTTGTTTTCCTTCTTGTAGCAGCAGACATGAGCAAGCTGTTCTCTCAGGACGTCCTGCGGGTGTTGTTGTCCCTCCAGCCTGTGCTGCAGGACACCATTCAGAAGAAGAGGAGTGTGCGCTCCTGGGGCGTTCAGGGGCCGCTCACCTGGCAGCAGTTCCACAAAATGGCCGGGAGAGGTTCATATGGTATGCGCACAGATCGAGTTTGGATTATTGTGTTGGTTGATCACTTTGTTTTTGACTAAAAGAAATAATCTTTTATCCTTTTTTTTTTTCACCACAGGTACAGACGAGTCTCCTGAGCCTCTGCCCATCCCGACGTTCTTGGTTGGTTATGAGTACGATTTTGTGGTGCTGTCCCCTTTTGGGCTGCCCTACTGGGAGAAGCTTCTCCTGGATCCTTTTGGTTCGCAGAGAGATGTGGGATACGTTGTCATCTGCCCAGAAAACGAAGCTCTGCTCCGCGGGGCCAAGACCTTTTTCAAAGATCTGAGTGCTATGTATGAGGTATGCACCTGGCAGTTTATAGAGCTCTTCCTTCTTGTACCGACATGCCCAGAAAAACAGCTTCCTGCTTGACAGAAAAGATTACAAATTTTTTCATTCACCCCCTTTTCCCGACAGGCATGCCAGCTGGGGCAGCACCGGCCCATCTGCAAGAGTCACCCAGAGGGTGTATTGAAGGTCGGCAGCACAGAAGGCAGGAGCATGACGGAGCAGCCCCTTAGTGACTGGTTCCTTAAGATGGCTGCCAGAGATGGAAACAATGAAGCCTTTAATAAGCTCAAACTCTTTGCTCAAGTGTGCCGATATGATCTAGGTAACATGTTCGCTCATAATGTTAAAAAATCAAAGTACGGTCACGTGACTTTGGAAAAATACTAATTAATCAGTTTCTTTCTACCTATTTCAGCACCGTACCTGTCAGAGCAGTCTTTGGACGGCTCCCTGCTGTCCCAGCGCAGCCCCAGCACGACCTCCCCCTCCCAGACCTCCAGCTCTTCCAGCACCACCTCAGGACTCCAGAGCACCAACACTACCAGCTCCAGCACCAGCTCTGCCCAGGTCAACAGCACCCCTCCCTCTTCCTCCTCAGGCTCCCAGACTATCGGGGGGATTGCCTCAGCCAAGCCGAGCTCCTACTCGCCATTTGGGACGGCGGGCTTGCAGGGCAGCACTTCTCAGAATGGGCCCCAGTCAAACCAACAGGGTGCAGGGGGACTGGCGGAAAACGGAACCCCTGCAAACCAGCCTCAAGTGCCCACGGAGGCACCGGAGAGGTGGGTTACTGCCACCTTTATATCTACTAATAAGAAGTTGATTTCTCTGGATTTGCATTTCAACATTGCACACAGCCAAGCAGCCGAGTAATAATCTGACTCTTCTTAACAGCACAATGGAGAGAGACAAAGTGGGTAAGCCCACAGACGGAGAGTCGCATGCTGTTTCTTACCCACCCGCCATAGTGGTGTACATCGTCGACCCCTTCAGCTACGAGGACGCAGACAGAGAGGTCCACTCCAGCACATACACACTGGGCCTGCTGCGCTGCTACATGGAGATGCTCCAGTTCCTGCCCGCTCGCATCAGAAACGCTGTCTCAGTGCAGGTACGAGTTGTCACTTCTCTAAAATTTGTAATTGAAGATTGAAGATATTCATATTTGGTGCGTAAGAAAGCAGTGCTGCTACGTTGAGGTCTGTGGCAGAGGCAGTGTTCACGCGGGGCAGGTTGCAGAGGGAGGTGAGAAGCAGCAGGGGGATCATTAGCTGACACTAGTAGTAACTGCCATGTCTGTGATGTATTGACACAAAGCTGCATCAATATGCCAGAGGAAATTTTGAAAGTCAAGAGGTGTGAATGCCACGCCTGTGATGTATTGACACAAGACTGCATCAGTGTGCCAGAGGGAATTTTGAAAGTCGTGAATGTGCTCACAGTCCCACGATTAGTCTTCAATACAGCAGCGGTAAAATATCACTGATGACAGTCTTAGCTTTAACTCCTCCCTCGCGTTGAGTCAGATCAATATGGTAATATGCTTTAATCAGTGGATATTATATGGAAGCAGTAATTATATGTACTTCTACACTATTTTATAAGAATGTTTTTATAGTAATTTCCCCCATTTAGAAAGAAACATGAAAAGTATTAGCTTTAGAAAATTTGAAGCTGGATATTCTCACTGAAAACGAGCGAATACAACTTTAAACCATCTCTTATATCCAATCGCAGTTTTCCATCAACTCTTCAAATGACAACCAATCACTAATATTGTAAAATGAGCCAACATGTGGTGTTGCTCATTCACTAAATTACATGTAAAGCTGTAGTTCTGCTTCTCATGCCACCTCCACTGAAGCGTCCGTGATCCATTACGTATAAATGAAGCTTAAGGGTTAAATCTGCAACTACTCCAGAATCAATATATTAGTTAAACAAATGTTTAAGCATCCAGTGTCAGAAAGCAGTTTAAGGAATAAATGTTTTTTTGTGTTTTTTCCAGATTGTTCCCTGCCAGTATCTGCTGCAGCCGGTGCACAGCGGCGAGCGCCACGTCTACAGCCAGCACCTCAAGTCGCTGGGCTTCTCTGTGTTCACTCAGTGCCGCCGGCCGCTGCCCAACTCCACCAACTTCAAGGCTCTGACGGGCTTTGGCCCCGGCCTTGCCATCGACATGGCGCTGAAGAACCCTGAGGTGAGTTCCTTTCCGGTTGCACACTCCTGGCCAGAGCACTTTATCAAAGTGTTGCTTCACTTTCTGGTTTCGCTCTAATACATGTTTCTCCCCGCACAGAGGCCCGAATGCCTGCGTCTGTACACGCCGCCCTTCATTTTGGCCCCGGTGAAAGACAAGCAGACGGAGCTCGGGGAGACGTTTGGAGAGGCGTCGCAGAAGTACAACGTCCTGTTTGTCGGCTACTGTCTGTCGCATGACCAGCGCTGGCTGCTGGCCTCCTGCACCGACCAACACGGAGAACTGCTGGAGACCTGCATCATTAGTATTGATGTTCCCAACAGGTTTGTGCCATCACATGCACAAAAAAACTTTTTGTACTTCTGGTTCACCAGTCCAGATACTAATAAATGTAATAAATGTGTCCTTGCAGGGCTCGCAGGAAAAAGGGCTCAGCCAGGCGACTTGGTTTGCAGAAGCTGTGGGACTGGTGTCTCGGCCTGGTGCAGGTGACATCGCTGCCGTGGAGGGTGGTCATCGGACGTCTTGGCAGGATGGGTCATGGTGAGCTGAGAGGTACGTTCACTCCTGCCATGTTTACAGAGCGAGCAGTTAACTTATTCACGTGAACAAACTCACCATTGTACTCTTATCTTGTCCGTGTTTCAGACTGGAGTATTCTGCTGAGCAGGAGGAACCTGCAGTCCCTCAGTAAGCGTCTGAAAGAGACATGTAGGATGTGTGGCATCTCTGCTGCCGACACTCCCAGCATCCTCAGCGCCTGTCTGGTAGCCATGGAGCCGCAAGGTTCCTTTGTCATCATGCCAGGTAAAAAAAAAAAAGTGGTTACTTGGTTTTGGTCCCAAAAACATATTTAAAAGTTTATTTATTTTACTTGAAGAATCTAAAGTTTCTTCCGTCCGTCTTGTCTCTGCAGACTCGGTGTCGACAGGCTCCGTGTTTGGTCGCAGCACCACGCTCAACATGCAAACGTCGCAGCTGAGCACTCCTCAGGACACATCCTGCACTCACATCCTGGTGTTCCCCACCTCAGCCATGGTGCAGGTCAACACTAACACTTCAGAGCCCATTGACATCAACTTCAACCCCATAAATCCTGGTACGTTCCGCAGCCGAGAAATTGAAACGGCCTCGCGTCGGTATCGTTCTGAAGTCGAGCCTCAAGTCACACGGTTTCTTTTCTCTGCAGACGGATCTGATGGAATGGGCATCTTCGACTTGTTTGACAACGACATGGTGGATCCTGATCTCATCAACATCCTGCCCAACTCCCCCACGACCTCGCCTGTTCACTCTCCTGGCTCCCACTACCACCAGGGGGGAGATGGAAGCAAGGTTCGTCACCCTTTTTATATAACTAAACAATAAAACGGTGCTGACCTGTTCATTAATTTCATCGATGTTCTCCTGCAGGGCCAGAGTGCAGATCGCATGGAGTCCCACGAGGAGGCTCTGAACATCCTGCAGCAGCCGATGGCTTTGGGTTACTTCGTCTCCACGGCAAAGGCTGGACCACTGCCCGACTGGTTCTGGTCGGCTTGCCCTCAAGCCCAGAACCAGTGCCCACTCTTCCTCAAGGTAAAGATTAGATGCCAGACACAAATGCAAACAATCGTTTTTAGTTAATCCACCCATTGGTTTGTCTATAAAATGTCCAAAAGTGCAGCTGAATCCCAGCTACACCCATTAATGTTGTTTTCTTTGTTAATAAAATAAGAGTTACTGCTGAACTGAGGGAAAAAGGAAGTTGTTGATGGTTTTGCAAGAATTCTTAATCAGACATTTTGTTAACCAAACGAATCCAAAGACTTGGATTTAATCTCCGTCTTTCTTTTCCCAGGCCTCTCTGCACCTGCACGTGTCTTCTGTCCAATCAGACGAGCTTCTGCACAGTAAACACTCCCACCCCTTGGACTCTAACCACACCTCTGATGTGCTCAGGTAGGAACTGGAACTAAACCGTGCATTTCATTTAAAAAAAAATAAGGGAAGTGGCGTTCATTTCACCGTCGCATGCATTAACACATCTCCCTTCTGCGCCACAGATTTGTTCTAGAGCAATACAACGCCCTCTCCTGGCTGACGTGCGACCCTGCGACCCAGGACCGGCGCTCCTGCCTGCCTGTTCACTTCGTGGTGCTCACCCAGATGTACAACTTTATCATGAACATGCTCTGAACTCTAACGGGATCAAACTGCTGAGATTTGATTCGAGGGATCGCTCAAGACGAATTATGGATTTTCTGCTACGAGGGATCCCAGACACTCGGAAAAGGACCTCACACTCCATCAGGGCAAACGCGGAGGAAGAACCTCCCTCCTCTTCCTCCCCCTCCCCTTCTCCCTGATGTATCTCACAGAACTCTGACTGGAAGTTTCCAATCAGTCAATCAGATGCCAAGAATCCATTTTAGCATTTTGGATGATCAAGGGACGTTTCATAAAGGAAGAATAAATTGTCTTTTTAATGACTGTAGATTGCAATCTATGAAATTTTATCTTAATGAAATGCCTGCATATATTATTTATTGTAAGTTTTTAAATGTGGAATTTTTAATGCTTAATATCTTTTATATATTACAAAATCCTAGAGGGTGTGTACATCTCACTGTAAAGGAATTGGTTTAAAAAGTGTAATTTTCTCAATTACAACACGGAAAAACCTGTTCAAGTGAATTTGCTGTAGATTGCTTTTAGAATATTATTTTTTCAAAAGGGTACAGACCTTTCTATTGCCATGCTGTAAAAATGAAGTAAAAAAAGCTGGCCTGGGCATTTGTGTCCCACCCAATGAGTGGATGAGACTTACCTCTCTGTCTGCTTTGGCTCCAGAGTCTCTCGCACAGTAACTCAATGAGCTCTGAAGAGGAATTAAAAGGTACATTGTCAGATTATATATTTTATATAACAGATTTAGGTAATCGTGTGTGTATATGTGTACATATAATTGTGTGCCGCTACTGATGGTGCAGCTTCTGTTTTAGGAATAAAGTGCGTCTACCTTACCGTCTGTTCTAATTTGTCTTTGAGTGAGCAGGTTTGGCTTCTCCGGAGAATTAGTATTAAAATCAAAGAACGTGTCAGCCTACACTTCCCACAATGCAACTTGGCAACTATTAGATTTTACATAGTAACTATAAATTAATGATAGTAATATTCTGAGGACACTATTTTGCAGTTGGTTACAAGGAATCAACATCGAAGAGATATAGTACACTGATCAGCCACAACATTATGACCACTGACTAACATTGACCATTATGTGATAATTCAATGTTCTTCTGGGAAATGTTTGGATCTGACATTCGTGTGGGTGTTACTTAGACATGTAACACCCACCCAGACCAGACCAGACCAGGCACAGCCACCCCATAGCAATGACATTCCCTGATGGCAGCAGGATGCAGGCACACCCACAAAAACGGTTTAGGAACAACTCAAAAACACATGAAAAACAGCACAAGGTGTTGACCTGGCCTCCAAATTCACTAGATCCCAAACTGATCAATTATCTGTGGGACGCACTGGAACAAGTCTGATCCACAGAGGACCCTCCATGTTATGCCTGATCAGTGTATAATAACTGTCAGTGGGTGGGATATTTTAGGCAGCAAGTGAACATTTTGTCCTCAAAGTTAATGAGTTAGAAGCAGGATAAATCGTCAAGTGCAACAGATGTCCTACGCCGGCTCAAACTGCTTTGCAGTTTGTTGAGTATGGGACCAGTCAGGGCACTCATGCTGATGCAGTGGTCTCTTCCAGCCGTGATAACATCGTCCCAAAAAAAAAAATGTTTCAGGAATGGTTTGAGGAGCACAACATTAAGCTCAAGGTTGACTCCGGCTCCAAATAAGCTCTCAATCAAATTGAGCATCTGTGGGATGTGCTTGACAAATCCAATCTAAGGAGGCCTCACCTTGCAAGACTTAAAGGACTAATGTCTTGGCGCAGATATCACGCCTTTAGAGTTCCTCGACGGGTCAGTGCTGTTAAACAGTAAAAGGAGACCTACGCAGTCATAATGTTATGGCTGATGTAAAACAACAACTAATTAATTCAGACCTTTGCTGATGTTTAGGTCAGTTTCCATCAATGCACATTGTGGTACATCATCAACATCAAAAAAAATCTGCGGTGACAACAATAAATATTCTCCTGAACTAAAACAGGCAAGAACTGTGCAGCCAGCTAAAAATGTACGGAGGACCAAAAGTGACTTAAGTTTACAATGTTGGATTTGCTATTACATTCTCATACGTCAACATTTATTTAGACTTTTTATGCATTTTTACGATTTTTCATTTATTTATTTGTATCATTCTCTGAATGTACATAGTAAGTGTAGTTAATAGGTTAGCATAGCTAGCTTGAGTCGTGTAGAACTACCTGCCAAATTAAGATACAAACACAACTGTCAATAAAGAAAGATATGCAGAAATAGCCAAAATAAATGAAGAAATAAATTAGATTTTATAATATATATATATATGTATATATATTTGTGTATTTATGTATTTGCATTTTCATATGTTATGTTTTCATCCTCCGTATAATCAACCGAGATTAATCCAGTGACGTAGGTGGAGTCGGAGTTAAATCCCTCATAGAGCGGAGCTTCCTGTGACTAAATCGACTCAGTGATGTTCCCGCTTTAATCTCAGATACGTACGCAGTATTGTATCTGAACATGTCACGGGGTAAAATACACGGCGCCGCACAAAACCGACTCTCAAATTACCGAATGCAAGCGACGAACAATAAACAGATCACAACTTAAGTCCTCTCATGTACCCGCGGGGAGTGATGGAATCAAAGTGGTTAACATCGACTGGTTCTGTTGATATTTTGGAAGTTTCTGTCTTTTCCTAAAACCCAGTGGTCAACTAATCTGGTGATTTAGATTTAAACTGCAGGAACAGTATTTTATTTCCAGGCTCTGCAACTCTACAAGGATATTTTCAATGAACCAGACTGATTGGTACTCAGGTTGAAGTTGGACGGAGTAATGATGCTAATTTTGTGAAACCTCAATATACTGATGACAACATGCAAAAACATCATCCATTGCATCAACAAGTGCAACTGGAGAGGAGGTCCGTGCAAGTTTTGCAGATTTACACCTCAAAAGTTGTTTAATTCGTTGTTAATTAGTGAAAACAAAAGTGAATGCAAAACTGAACCATGTAGGGCCTTTAGTTGCTGTGAATGAACAGAATTAGTCTACAGAGTGTTTTGTGGTGGCTCCTTTTTGAAGACGACGGTTTGAGTCTTGGCAGGCGTTATGGGTTAAAAAGGGTAATGGATGGTTCACTGGGTGAACAGCGATGATCGACGAGGAGCAGCTTTAACCCTGCCCACACTAACAGGATTTGGATGGTTAGTGAGAATGGCATTAGCTAATCAAGGAGAACATGTTCCCAAAGCCTCATCCAATCAGTGCCTTATGTTCTGCTTAATGGGATCCAATTGAAGGGTAGACCAATTTGTCTGGGGCCATTCAGGACAATGAGGTCTGGCCAGATCGTAGAATTCAGAGAATCTGGTTCGGTATTTAGAAGCCTTTCCTGAGGAAACCCAAACACGGAAGTTATATCTGGAGTTGGCGTGACTGGAGCCAACAGACAGATTTTCTGTCATTGATTAGGTTAGATGAGATCCATTATTTCTTAAACGTCAAAGTAATGAACTACTGAGCAACTTCGTTTATCTATGTTTTACTGTGTCATTAGAACTGAAGCATTAAACTCACACAAAGGGTTGTGTAGTTTAAATACACACATACATGAGTAAGAGATTTAACTTTGTCGTCATTACACGTGTTGACAACTAAATGTCAGCTCTGTCTCATTTCTATACTAGTGCATAAACAAAAGCCACTTTTACTTTGTTCTGCTTTCACACTGAACAAGTGAAGCGATAAAATGTGAATAAAATCATGAAGTTTGTTCTTTTTTTCCATTTTAAAAATTAAATATACTATATAACGTTTATATTTTGAATGTAAGATGGAACTGGGACACAACAACACTTATTGACACAACTTATTTTTGTCCAAGATAGTCAAACTTACAAAAAAAAATAAAAAATAAAAACATGCAAAATTAATAACTGTAATGGTTGTTTGCAAAATAGATTATTAGTATAACCTGGAATGACTAGCATTAAGACACCATTTAGTTATTTATTTATTTTTAAGTCCTTATATCTACCTTTGTCTGCGTATAACTGCTATCTTAAAGTTTTGAGTGAAGTCAGATTAAACCTTCAAAAAGAACTGGAATAAAGATTGGAATAAAAATAAACAAACCACCTAAAAAAAATACAAAACATAAGCTGAAGCTGAACGTACCTTAAAGTCCAGTATCTGGTCTTAAAATGTTGACGACTCATCCTGGACTGGTGGGCGTGGTCTTCTTTTTCATCCAATGAAACGCTTTCTCCAGTTTGAACCATAACATATTTCTTTCCGTCAGATGATACTAGATTAGATGCTTTTACCAAACCTGTGTTATGAGAGCCCAATCCACCTTTAGGAGGTGAGTAATTATTTGAATTCTGTTTTGTATTTATTATTATTATTTGCTTTTCTTAATATATGGTTTTTAATAAAATATGTTTGGTTGAGCTCGATCGTGCATAGCTGTGATTATAATTTCTTGGATTTGTTGGCATTTTGGATGCATTTGATGAGATTCAATATGAGTCTTTATGCTTAAAACCTTTTTTTTTTTATTTGATGAGTGAAAGCACATACTGTTTTTCCATTCATCAACAAGAGGAGATGGATTAAGCTTCGTGGATAGGAACATAAGAAACGTGAGTTTGCAATAGTTTAGGATCCTATAAGAGCTATTGTCCAGGCAACTTCAAACAACATGCATCCTTCTCAACCCGAGACAAATTATTCTGTGCAGTCATAAATATCACAAAGGCAGAGTGCTGGTCCTGATGCCAGTTATTTTACTGAATATGTAGGGACTTTTTTATTTATTTGAGCATTTTAATGTCTCTTTTAGTGTCTCTCCTTGCGAAAATCCTTCTGTTGACACATAAGCTGTCTTTGTCTAAACTGAATCAGAAAGGTTTAGGGGGCTGATGAGATTAGATTAAGCCATTAGGAGTAGTTAATGGTCTTTCCTGGTGTTGGTAAGTAACACTGACTAATTGGCCAGAGGCAGCAGACAGCTGAGACCGACTCACAGCAACAGGTGGTCCCCTGCTCGGACTGAAGTCACCGCTCATATTCTGCGGAGGGAAGACGAGCGGGACTCACTATCCCCCGGGGCTCGGATGAACGGATCAGCACAGGTCAACGGTGAATTTAAAAAGAAGGAAGAGCGTTTCGTAAATATTTGGCTGACAAACACATTCACCGGGTAATCTCATTCGACCGTCTATAGCTCCATCACACAGGTAAGACGCATATTTAGACAAGTAAACTTTTAGACGCTTTCTTCTGTGTTTGTAAAGTACAAAATTTAAACTATGAATCATCTTTTATACCTGACATTATGTTCATTATGCAATGATTGATCAAGTCTTTGGGAAGGCAGTTGCAGTAGGGCTGCAGGTAACTATTATTTTTCAGTATTTTAGTATTATACTTACTTTTTGATTATACATTTGCTCAATAAACTGTTTGCTAGACAAGTTAAAATATTGCATGATCTGAAAGCGACATGTGATACTGAAGTAAAGGTCAGAAAATGGAAATAATTGAAAAAGCTAGAAACATTAAGTGCTTTAAATTTAAACATTTATAAAGGCTTCTGATTTTCTACTCAGTTATTTTTCTGCAATTTTAAACAGGGCTGTAAAACTGAAGTGCTAAATATGGATTTAAAGTTCCTGAGAATTTTAAAAAAAAAAAAAAAAAAAAAAAGGCACAAAATCTCAACATCTCGTCTCGCTGGCGGGTGCCAGCGCACGTCGCGCCCTCGGGTGGCACGGCAAGCCAATTCCGATGCCTCATTCACTCTGTTTGCGCTCCTAACAAACAGCTCCCTTATGAGATTAAGAGATTTCTGTGGCACGCTGACATGGACGAAATTAGGAGAACATGGGATGTGTAACCTCCAGCTAATCTTGTCTTTATGAGAAAGGAGGGATCAGGCTATTGGATTGCTGCAGCCGAAGGAGGTTAAAGGGGCACAGACACAAACAGCGGGGCGAAGGAGAGTCTCAGAAGAGATGCTTTCCAAACTGATTTAAATATTCGACACAGAGGATTTTTAATTTAAATCTGAAAAACATTTGTTAATTGTTTTATTTGTGGTGATGTATTGCTCCTGTTATATTAAGCGTATAACAGATGCTTGCACATGTTCTGAATGTGCATTTGCATAAAATACCCTGCAACTAACGCTATAATCATCACAGATTAATTTTTAATGTAAAAAGCAAAAAAAACCTAAATAGTTCTCTTGTTTCGTCCAATCAACGGTCCAACATCCAGATTTGATAAATTTCAAGTGAAGAAAAGCAACAAATAATCATATCTGAGAAGCTATAAGCAGCTTTAGCTAATGGATTAGTAGTACTCATTAAGTGTCAGATTTCAGATTATTAGCAAAAGAGCACTTGCTTTATGTCATTATGTAAATCAGCGCCTTCAGTAAAAATTTTTTTTTGCAGACAAGATGCTTAAACTGTCTATATTTTGCAAACAAAAATGGCAAATAAATGTCCAGAAAACCAGAAAGCCTAATTTGAACCGCTCCCTATAACTGCAGACCTTGCTGGAATATTTTCCTTTGAAGTTTTCTTGTCATTTTCTCTCTGAATTGCAGTTGTATACGGTGATGCATGGACCTGCAGACTACAGTTAATAAATAAGAAACTGCCAAAAGTGAAATCTTTAAGCCTCTCCTCTCTGTAGTTTAACATCCAACACGTACAGTATCACCACCGGCATTGCTAACCGCGTCCTTGGAACGGATGGATTTGAAATTAATTAAATGGATTGGCACGCTGAATGCCTCAATTGGATTACCATCTGTAATGCAATCTAACAAGATACCGTCATTAGGATGTGATTTACTGGTATATATTCTATACGGGACAACTGGCAATCTTCTAAAAATGTTCTTATAGTTAATCTGCAAAAGGGAAGACATCTGGTCTGATCTGATTCTACTGAAAAAGGAAACTACACTTTTGTAAAAAAAAACGTTTCGATTTGTTCCTCGAGACCAGAAGTTTTCTAAATTGAGGAAGGGTGCTGAGGACTAAGATACAGTGAGAAGTTACACTGACAGGCAAGCAGAGGTACTAAAATCAACAGGAAGTTACAGCAACTGTGGCCAAACATCTAACTTCCTGTATAAAAATGACCAATAAACATCTTGAAATCATAAGGTGAAACCAAAAGATCAAGATTTTTCTAACTGTAGGCAAAGAGAAGCTGAAGACGTTAGATACTGGGGGACGTTAAACCCGACATGCAGGAAGGTTTTCTTAAAACAAGGAAGTTTGGTGGAGGTCTGGCTACAAATTTACATTTAACCGGTTACGGTTATCTGTCCGTGCATTAATACCGAGCAGCAACAGGAACTGCTTAACGCTAATTCTGCCGCAATGATGCTAATTTGCCTAAATCCATATAAATACAGGCTGAGAAAAGAGGGATTAAGTTGTGGTCCACAAACAACTAATCAACCTAATAGTCTCATTATACATTATACTACGCTTTGCCCACTTGGAGACACTAAGGTCATCCATGGTCTTATCTCTATCAGACTTAACTGTTCCAAAGCACTTTATTATGGTATTAGAAGGAGAACTCGTTAGAGCTCTTAATTTAGGCCGAGGAACCATATTTGGTAACTTCGGCACACATTTTAAATTGTGTCCCCGTGCCTCTAAGTGAGGTTTAGAAGCTTGTGGTTTTCACCCAGCCACTCAGAGAAGATCAAGGACACACTGTCAGGTCTAATGCGGTCTGCAAGGTGCACCTCTGCACGAACGCCGAGCATAACTGCTTTATTAGGTACGAAGAAGAAGAAGTGGCCCAATGTTCTCTAAGATGATATTGTGTGTGTTGAATTTTAGTATTTAGAATTTCCAAGTATTTCAATGAATGTCCTACAAAGGGTTAACCAGTTTGTTGTAATTATCTGAATTATTTAATCTTGGATTTTATTTTGCATCTGTTTTTATTATAGCTAGTACTGTATTCTTTTAAATGACACTATGTAAATGAAGTTATTAGAACCTCTCTGCCGACAAGGAAGGAGCCGTTTTCATTTTGTCCAAAAAGGTCTGAAAACGCACTTGTCTGTACCTCAGCAGTCGACCTCCTCCGAGCGCAGTCTGGCCCGTCAGCGTTGACACATGCATCAGCACACCCAGCAGCATGCCTTCACTCCCATCCTGCTCCCGTCCTCCACCGTCCTGGTGGGAACTCAGGACAGAAATGTAAGGAGACTGTTTTTGAGAATGATCATTCACCGGTTTTCTTTTTTTTTTTTTTTTTGTCTGTTTGTTTTTTCTCTTAACCACATTTTCACCTCTGGCTACAGTTCAACACGCACCTTCCCAGACAAACACAGACGGCCTCGTTTGCTCCCGTCACTGCCTTTCACAGATTGACACAGAAGCCCTTCAGATCAAAAGTGAGTATTGCTAACTTTAATAAAGTCATTAAAATATACATAAAAAAATTAATTTAAAATGACTTGTTTTACCAATTCTAATAGCTAATTAACATCTATTTCCAGATAAAAGGGAGATGGGGTTCACTACATGTCAATATTGCATGGAGGATTTACTACCACAAACTCAGAGTGAGTTAATGCAAAGAAATGCATCAAAATTTAA
This sequence comes from Chelon labrosus, assembly GCF_963514085.1. NCBI lineage: Eukaryota > Metazoa > Chordata > Actinopteri > Mugiliformes > Mugilidae > Chelon > Chelon labrosus. Next base: position 19,817,099 of record NC_140346.1, read on the forward strand.
CACATTTATATATATATATAATATTTGTTATTTTTTAGGGTTAGGGTTCAGGATGTTTGTTTTAGATGTGTATATGTAGTTTATAGACAATACGTAGAAAAAATTTTAAGCATATATTTAAATTATAACTAATTGCTTTATTTTGTAGAGGGATGAAACTGTAGGGACGTTATATGATCACTAAGTTGGTATTTACAAACTGCATTTGATGCTTAATTTAACAGTTAATGCAGCAGAAATCTGACAGTCTTCATCGAGAGCTGACAGCTGAGTATCCTGTCATCAGTCTACCTGATTCAGTGCAACACAAAGCCTCCTTCAGACACCCGTATTTAGGCAAGTCCAAAGCCAGCAATGTAAGAAATATAATTTGAAAGTATGCATCATATCATAATGTTGATCTACGTCTCACTTTTTAGACTCGCTGTGTGGACACTCTGCACACGGAAACACTGGTGACAGGAGTTATCGTCCTGACCTTCACACAGCCTCACCGGTGTCTTGCCACTGTCGTGCGACCGAGACGGAGAACCTGGACCAGCGGAGAAACCTGCCCCGGAAAGAGAAACCTGATGAGGAGGAGAAACGCAGGAGCTGTCAAACTGAAACAACAAAGGATTTACCTCATGGAGACAAATCCAAGGATCCAAAGCTGGTTCCTGAACGTGACGGGAGACACGGCAGGTCACTTGATAGAAAAAGGCAGCTTGAGTGCGACAGCTTCGTTGAGGCAAAGAGGGGGAAGCCGGAAATCGTAGATAAGACTTTGCCCTCGGATCCACCGCCATGCATTAAAACTCACCAATCTTCAAACGCCATGCAACTGCAACATATGAACTTGAGAGATTTCTGTTTATGGTGTCCTAACAACGGCACATGTGATGTCTCTTATTCAGGTGCTCAGCTGCATCCCTGCCAAACTGTTGCATGGGAGCAAATGTGGGGCGTACACAAGAGAAAGGATCTGCATTATACACAAAACGGCCTCAAGGAGTATTCATGGAACACCTGCAAGGCAATCAGAGCGCCTCCTGCAGCACAGAGGCAAAAAGAGCCTCTTCACTGTTACTTTACTCCCCCTCTGTGTTTCCCTGTTGCTCTGAGGCAGCAGGAGACTCTTTACCTTAGAGGGAGGGAGACGCTCACGTCAACTCATCTGTCATCTCCACTGCAGCTCCCTCATCCTGGACTTCTGGCTACGTGCTACATGGGGCCTTGAGTCAGTCTGACGAAAAAGGACAACAGATGCTCCCATAATAACAATCACTTATTTACAATATGTCTGTTGAGTTTCCCCCCCAGAGATGAAAAATCTTTAGAATCACTTCTAGCATTGTCAATAGAAATTACTTTTTGCACAAGAACACATTTAATTTGGCAAAAAAATGTTTAAATAAATACGTTGGTTTTGAAGTTTGACTGCATTAATTTCTAAGATGGATGTAATGCTTATGCAGCAATGATTTCTATTTGATTAAACATTAACTTACATTTGTCTGCTCATTTATTTAAATTGGGTTAAATTTGTCACAAACAAGCCTGTTTTACATAAGTGGAAGAAAAACTGGTCTGACTGCACCAATACTCGTGTTTGAATTTTTTTAAATCTGAAATTTGACTAAGAATATACAACCATGCTAGTCTTGGCTAAACGCTAACAGGCTCACTTGCTGATGTCAAGCAGGTATCATGTTTGCCACCTTCTCGTTATATACTCCACAAGAAGCGAGAAATTTGTTCTGCGAGAACAAGAAAAACGTCTGTAATTTATACTTAACGAGAAATTCAAGCGCCGAACTCCGGGGACGTCCCCAGCATACGTCACACGCGCCAAGCATTGCGGGAGATGCGGGAGACGGACGATGAGAGGTAGGCCTACTTTTCTTATTATTTGGCCAGTTTTGACGACCTTGTCCATCGGATCTCGCCATTCATTCAGCATGCACAGACACACAGTATGCTAATCTCTACCCAGGAGAGATTAACGGTCACACTGTTAGCATCTTGGAGCTCACAGAGTGGCCGCTAGCAATTCCACGCCAATTTCAAATTTCTGACCAATCACAGAATAGTAACCGGACACCACATGAGAAAAAAAGTTCTGCCCGCTGCCAGAACAAATTGACGTCATTTTGTTCTCCCAGCTCGAGGAGCGAGAACAAACTTCTTAAGGTTGCCTAGATAGCAAGCAAACTAAAACTCAACAAAAAGTCAAGTTTAGGCTGATGAGAATGTCATTTAGTCATAAAGCAAAGTATTTAAATTTCTGAACTCATCATGAAAGTAGATTAAAAGGGGATGCATCCTGTAATTGTTGTGAAAATGGATTTTTAAAAAAAACAAAAAAAAACAAGAAACACTTACTTTTGTATCACAAAATGTATTTAAAATCTGTACCAATAAAATTAAGCAACAATAAAAATAATGTCCTCTGATATCCTCTGCTGAGCACCATCCTGGAAGTATCCCGTAAAATGCAACAAGGTCCGCAGAGAACAAAGTTTAATAGAACTCCTTCTGTAGTGCTTTTACTCATCCCGTTCATGTATGGTTCAGCAGAAATGTAATCTAGGTTTCACCAGCAATCTTGAGACGTCAAAAAGCCAAGTTCCAGTTAATAATTAATGAGTTTTTGGAACAGTGTAGGGATGTCGCATACAAACACCAGAGAACATGAAGAAGCTTTGGGTAAAAAGAAACTGTTCCAATGATGTCTCAGAGCAAAATATACTAAAATAGACCACTTTAAATGTGTAAAAAGAGCTGCATGAACATTTGACCCAGTGCAGAGTGGACGATCAAACCACGTCCATACCAAGGCCCCTCGCGACCTCCGTCAGAGCCTGGACGGCTCCAGAAGTCCCGCTACCATCGCAGTCCTCCTGCATCGGTCCACCAGGCTCGTCCTCAATGTGAGGAATAGTACTCATGACGCAGTAGACGGGAGAGTCGCTGCCTCTGGGGCTGGGCTGAGACGACATGTCCTCGCCTCCAGAGAGCTCCGAGGAATACGAGGAGGAGGAGCTGGAGGAGGGCGAGGAGGATCCCGTGGGGGAGCTCCGGCCGCTCTCTGGTGCCACCGCGGCCATCTTCATGCGGCTGCTGGTTCTCTGACTCTTCCGAAGGCTCTGCGGCTTTTTGGCCATGTTCTTCATGATCTCCTTCGTCACTTCGACAGTCTCAAACCGCACCATGTTTACTTTTAGGAAGCCGTCTACATCCTTCCTGTATCTGTGAGGAAAGGGAATAACTTAAATTTGCAGTTGAAAAGTGGATCTATAAAAAAAATAAAGAACTGGCCTTTACCTAAAGCGAGAATGTCCAGAGGGCCATTTCAGCTCATGCTTCTTGCGTAGGTGAAGTGTGAGAGTGTAGCACCACGAGAAGACCTTATCACAGATATGGCATTTATATTTAGACATCCCCCCGACCTGTTAGTAAATAGTAGGAGATGAAAATGAAGCATCATTACACCTCAGCAAGGCTTTAGCGATGATCATTCATGACTTATGTTGGACAACACTTGGTGCTAACAAACCTCGTGGACTCTCTTGAAGTGGTGGTTCATGGTTTGAAATGTGTGACAAGAATAATCACAACCCTCCACGGTACAGTGGTACACGGTGCCCTCATTGTGAACCTCGGTGTGTTTTTGGAGATCCCGCTGGTTCTTAAATCTGATTTAAGAAAAACTGATTAGTAGTGAAAGAAGCACTAATTTATTGTATCTGATAAAAGTGTCGGTGTGAAATGTGTTAACAGTTGGAGTTATTTGCGTTTTTGTAACATAATAAACAGTGTCATGAATATATGTGTTTCCAATAAGTTAAACAAATACACCAGAGATTCTTAAACGGCCATAAAAAGAGCAGACAACACACTGTGACAAAATGGCAACAAGGAACCCCATTTTTTATAAATGGTAAGCATCCACCAAAGTACAATTGCGGCCTACTGAAACCCGATCAGCTGTTGTTAACATCTACCTTTTGTCACAGAAGTCACATGGAAACGGTCGCTCATCACAGTGGCGGAACCTGATGTGGATCTTCAGAGCTGCCAGAGTGGTGCAGGTCATGTCACAGAAAGGACACTTGACCTGATTTACTGGGAGTAAAACAAAAGAAAAATCATTAACTAAACATCATACCTTCCACAAAAGGAATTTGTCTTGGGGTTTGGTGCAATAAGCATAGGAAGGGTTTAAATAGTAAAGGAACAGTACAGATTGTGTATGAATGTCTCATTTGATGCCACTGCGGGGACATCTGTTCTCTGCCTTTAAGATTTATTTGTACACGAGGAGCACCCTTTGAGCAGTGGGCAGACACCTATAAGGTCTTGGGAGCAGTCTCATGGATGTATGGGGATTTGAACTAGTGACTCTTCTATCTCAAGTCTGGTTTCTAACCACTAGTCTGTAAACAAACGAAAATAAATCGTCTCATAATCAATCATTTTGTAAAGTCCTGTGAATGAGACTGAAAGAATGAAACTAATATTTAAATATAATTAGTTCATCACTATCAAATAACCACAATAACAATCTGATGAAGACAGACATTGTATGTTAAATGTGTAATAGTTTCCATCTACTTTACCATATTAATGCAAACATTTCTTTGTTAAAACAGCTGAATGAAACTAAATTAGACACCGTCACAAAGTATTAATTGATCCTCATCAGATCTATTTAGTATAAAAACTGCAGGCAGTTATTACCATGCTGTCGAATGTGGTCCCTCAAAAGCCTCTCGCTGGAAAACGCTTTGCCACAATGTTCACACACCAGCGACTCTGTTTGAACAAGCACACACACAGACATCAGCAATGATTCAACACATTTAGAGCAACAAAAGTCGCAGAAATGTTTTGCCAGCCTCAGAGTCCGTCTCACCAACTGGCTCGGCCTGTCTGTGAAGGTGGTCAAATAACTTTGTGTTGCTGGAGAACATGCTGCCACAAGTAGGACAGGCTACAAGCCTCTCCTGAGTGTGGCTCCGCATGTGTTCTCTCAGTCGGTATCTGATCTTGAAGAAGGCATCACAGCCTGTAAGAGAAGCACTGGACATGAGACTACACCAGAGCAAGTAAGGTAACATGAACGTTTCTTTAACCTCCGCTGAGTCAGACATACCTGCCCAGTGGCAGAAGAGCGCCTGCTGTTGTTGCGTGAAAGGCTGTGGTTCGGCACTTTCTACGTGATTGTCCACATGTCGGTAGAACCACTCAGGATTATTAAATGTACTCTGCAGGAGGAAAATACAAATATAAATCCAATAATAAAAGTGGTGTTATCAATTACCTAATGACCAGTAAACGACTTAAACCAACACTACTTACATCGCATTGCTCCCACTGGCAAACATATCCATCTGATCCTTCAGGAACCAGGTTGTTGCTGTGCACGCCTTGGTTGCAGCTGGGCAGGTCAGGACGGGACTTGAGCAGCTGGGATCCAACAAACTTGAGCTTACCGTGGTAGTTGTGGAAGTAGGCATGCACCTCCAGCTCTGTAGGGCTACCCATGGACAGAAACTCACACCCGTTCCAGAGACAAGCATACTCGTCTAAACAAAAAGAGAGAAAGAGAGAAAGAGACAGAGAGAGAGCAATTATTGCAGCGGTATCACAGAATGTAGAAGGAGGACAGTGATAGCAAACGCTGCAGTTCTCAAAATAAATACCAAAACAGACATAAATTATTTAGAACAACCTGAGCAGGATGTTGTCTAATCCTTTAAAGCTTCAAAACATCCTATAACATCTAACCCAGAGTCACAGCGAGTCATAACTGTGTTTGCGTAGATACAAGCATTTGTAATAATCAAAACTGCGCAGAAGCGGTTGAGTAATTTTGGAGGTGGTGCCATTGAACTGTATATCGTTACACTGACAGTTGTTTCTACAATTTTGTTCATGCCATTTACCTCAGTGAGGGTAGGCTAAATTAACACCTCCAACGACTGCATCCTCAAAAGAGCTACTGAGTCAACACCCATCTCCACAACACTTGAACACTGGAACAAAAAGTGGCGGCTAAAACCTTCATGAAGGGATGAGGTACTGTATGGGTGTTATATTAGTCAGATATAGTCTAAGATGCCAAATTAACTGGTAATTGACTAATTGTTTTCTTCATATCGCCCTGTCCCACACAGATGACATGGACTGATTTCTGGGTTTATCTGGGTTTAAGCTGGACGGTGTCATGTCAGCAGGTTTTCTTCTCACTTACCCAGCTCCTCCAGAGCATCTTTGTCTCCTAGGTAGTCCCTCAGGTGCAGGGACATATGATCGCTCAGCTCCTCCATGGTGTGGCCCTTGAAGTCGCATGAATCCCACTCACACACCACCTCAAACTTGTCTAATCTCTTGGTGGTCATCATGATGTTGATAACTGTGTGATCAGCTGCTGCTGCTGCTGCTGCTGCACATACCCAATCCTGACCAGCTACACAAACAAATAAAATATTTAAACAAATAGAAAAATAAATGTGTGCCAAAATACTTTAGCCAAGAAGCAATTCTACTAGTTAGCACACGATGCTAGCTAGAAATTCAAACACAAGTCGATTAATGTTTTACCGGCATTAGCTAAAGTTAGCTTAGACTTTACCATATCTCTGGGTGAAGTCACGAAGAAAACATTTGTAATATTTTTACTGCTTACTAGTTGACAAAACCAGACACAAGCTAGATTCATAATATCGCTAGCTTAACAAGTTGTGTTTATATAAAATGTAGTATTTTCGCTAACAGTCTAGCCGCCGTTCAATCGGTCACCGGTTTGAACTCTTTCTTTATCGCACTTTTCCTAAACACAAGAAATCTCTGACATCTTAATGGAGGAACTGTGAGCTCACACCGCTGTTTATAACACTTCTGAAAAACGAGGTTTAGTAAACATTTCTTACAAATGTTAGTGTCAGTTGGTGCAGCAGCTATGTGGGTTGAATTCTTCTTCTTCTTCCCTCCACTGAGCTTGTCTGGGTTTGTTTATTTCCTGTCAGTCGGTCAGCGGAAGTTCTTCTTCTTCGTTGGTTGTTAAAAAAAAAAAAAAAACAAGTTGAGCATATCGCCATCTACTGTTCCGGAGTTTTCAACTACGTTTAAACAGTGGTACATCTCAATAAACAATACAAAAATGCAAACTAATCGTTTTAGAAAAAATAAAAGATTGAGTTATAGTGAATACAGTACACTTAAAGGGGAACTACTGTTTTTTACAACCTGGACCTTATTTCTGGCATAAAATACGATCGTTTACTCACCCATATAACTTTCATTTGGCGTCAATCGGGAGATATTTAGATTTGCGTGCATCCATATAATGGGAGTGACTGGGGCACTGAAACACAGCCTCTAAATAACGCATAATCTGCCGCGAAACTCGTTCATTTCACGAATATTTTGTTATCATACGCTAGTGCTATTCTCTGTTGAGTCTGGAGCTACCTGTTATCATCATCCGGAGTCTGTAGGTCAATCTACAGAACAAGTTTATTTCCATCTTAACAGTGAGCTATGAATGGAATGAAAATACTCAGGTAAGCACAATTTGTACTTAAGTACATTACTTTTAAATGTAACCCATTTTATCACATTGCACATCTAATTGTCACAGAAACAAACGACTGAAAAGACACTTCTGCCATGAAAGAGAACCTCTTTCTCATTTGTTTCTTTGTATGTGTAAACCCTTAAATCCCAGTTCTCATCATCAAACTCCTCTCTCTTGATTGGTCAGCCTTACACTGACAAGCACAAACAAAGAAAAGCTTAAAACTGAGTGTAATACTTGGTTTTTTATTTCATTCATATCATATTTTTTAGTCATGTCTGAGGAAATATCTAATAAGCCTAAGATAGCAGATGCATTGAGTAATGTGAGGAAAAAGGGTCTACCTATATGAAACATGCATTAAAAGGTGTCTTTGTATTGGCGCATCCAGATAATATGAGCGCGAGGACAGGTTATTTATGTCTGAATGGATTATATACCCTGTCCAGCCTAAAAAACCCTTGACACCAACAAAAACTGGAGGTTAAGCAGAAGGTAACCTGAGCTACTTTGCTTACCCGTCACTCCAGATCCACATGATGCTGTGAGATTGTGCAATAGATCTCCTCCACTAGAGGTCATGATTTGCTGACGATCAGCACCACGCCAGGCAAGGCCTTGCCTCTCCAAGAAATACAATATTTCCGTGAGGGTGCATGTCTCCTAATGTAAAGTCGATACAACATAAATAAAATCACACAATAGTGTGCATTAATATCGACATATGCAGGTGCTCACGGTGGCTATTTATGACGTGGTGCACATTTCATCCGTGTGCATTTGTGCGACTTTAAGAATATTCTTGCAAACGAGGGATATTGGATCTAAATTGTGTTCCTAAATGACATTTTTCACCTCCACAAATAAACCAGGTAAAGCAGTCAAGTATTGCTTTATCATGAAAAATTTTTACAAAAGCCCTACCCTAAAATGGGACCATAACCAGCCAGACGAGTCTTTTAAAGAGGGTACAGAGCCCAGGCATCTCCAGTGCCATCGCTGATCTCTTATTCAATATTTCATGCTCCTCTGCAAACACAAGGGCCCACAACGACTGAATTATTTATGCAGATTTATGTCGGGATGACTGATTCAGAGGAAAGTGACCACCGGTATCCAGAGGCACGAAAAGAAAGATAAATCAATGTTTCTGTTTTACGTTTGAGGGTAATCGTTTGGCTTCAGAAGAGACCAAGTGTGAGAGTGAACCAAGCATAAATGGCATCTTATATTAAAAACACCATTAATGTGGCTCTAATGGTTTGAATAGAAATTGACAGAATAGCAGTAAATACTATTTTATCTTCCATACAGAACAAACCAGCGATGATAAAAGCTTACATGATATTCTTGATTAATGTAATTTAGTCTTCATTTATATTTATATATGCAAAATACACAGATCAAGCACAACATTATGACCACCTTTCTAATATTGTGTAGATCTCCTCCTTTGAGCCTCCAAAACAGTTGTGACTCATCAGAGAATGGACATGGGTCTTTCATGGGTGTCCTGCGGTGTCTGGCAACAGGATGTTGTTAGTGGGGGCCCTTTGGGTCCTATGGGTTGTGTGTGTGTGTGTGTGGGGGGGGGGGGGGGGATCATCCCACTGATCACTGATACTTGATCAGTTTGGGATCGAGTGAATTTGGAGGCCAGGTCAACACCTTGTGCTGTTCTTCATGTTTTTTTTTTTTTTTTGAGGGTTAGGGTGTGTGCCTGTGTCAGGCTGCATCCTGCTGGGGATGGTTCCGGCCATCAAGGAGTGTCATTGCTATGGGGTGGGGGTGCCTGGTCTGGTCTAGGTTGGTGCTACATGTACATCCACACGAATGCCAAGTTCATAAGTTTCCCAGCAGAACACTGAATTGTCACAAGATGGTCAATGTTATTCACTTCTACTACCGGTGATTTTAATGTTGTGGCTGATCATTACACCACCACAGTGAGCACGTTTAATGATTGCTTGCGTCTATAATTTTGCAGAATACTTTGACTGAATGATAGTATTTTTTCTTAAAACACCTCAGGTTGTGGTCACAATGTTAAAATGACCCATTTTCATTTTTAAGAGCTAAAGTTTAAGAGAGATCTGCACATTCAGACAAAATATAATGGATTTTGTAATATAGTTTGTGTGTTTTGCAACAGAACTCGATGAAACTGACTTCATAGGCAATTTTTCTTGCAACTCAAAATGCCTGACTTTGTGTGCCAAAGACAATACAAATTTCTTGTAAGAAACACAAATACAAAAGACGCAACGAGTCAAAACCCAGGATTCTGTATCATCATTTTAATGAGAGTTCATTCAGAGCAAGCGGAGGATACAAGCACAACATCACAACAAATCTGCATTGGTATGACATCATCATGTCATCACTTCACTCTGGTCTGACGCCACACGCGGTCCGAACCAGACAGCATATACGATGAGAGATATAGCACCAGGGTGTTGGAGTGCATAGCAGCACTTATAGTGGTTGGGTCAGACTTGATGCTTGCAGGCAGCAGGCTGAAGAGGTCAGAGACAAAAAACAAAACTCTCACTCACTCACTCGGAGAAGCTAAAACTGGAAGCAGACTCACGGTAGCTAGTGCTCGACTGACTGCGGCCGCCACTCTGGCCGCTGAGGGGTTCACGGTAGATGCGCGCGTTCACAACCAGAGAGGGGTGAAGGCCGGGCTGTGACGACACTTTAGCTTAAAACACCTCAGGTCAGGCTCACGATGAACACATGTTTGATTTGCGCATTTTTATCATTATTTTATTTTTTTCAGACAGCAGCATTTTTTTAAGAGCTGAACTTTAAGTCCTGGCTCATTCCTTGTCCTTCAACACCTGGAGAGATCAGCCCATTCAGAGTGAAAATTGAGTAAATATCATAGGTTCTCCCTTTTTAGGCCTATGTGAATCTTTTTTAATGTTATTATTTTTGCACAGCTACACCGACAAAGCTCAGAAAGGGTGGAGTACAATGCCGCACATTAGAGTCATCATAAAAACTGCAGTATTCCGGTTAAATTAAAGGAGCGGGCCTCCAAGTAGACTGCAAGAAATATGTGTAGTGGGTGAAACCATACTGCTGGTGTGTGTATTTTACAGCTTTGACAGCCACTAGACTATGATTTTACTTGCTAACCTTTTGGCGTGATCCGAACCTATTTCTACACATGCAGTATATTTGAAAAAAGGTCTTCCCCCCCCTTTCACACTTATCGTTAAAGGCTCAATTTACAAGCTAAAACGTGACTGCGTCCGCTAAAAATGCTGCTACTCAACCGAAAAACGGGGGGGGGGGGGTGGGGGGTCTCGCATGCAAGCCGTAGCACTTATATTACACTTAATTTGGTTTCTTAGCAACCAAACTGATGAAACCAGATATCATCCAGAACAATGAAATGAAAACCAGGACCATACAGCGGAGGCACTGTAACCGGGAAACGCAACCGTGAGCACTGATTTTTGCACTTTCACAAAACCCCCCCTTTTCATGAGATACAGGCTCAACGTTATTGTTTTTTTGTTTTTGTTTTTTACAATCATTTAAATGTTTGACCTCAACTGTCGTCCACTCAGACAAAAGGTAAAAATGCCCTTTCACACACACACGTACATGTGTACCGATGGCTTCCCTTTATTTGTTTTTTTTTTTAAAGTCTGATGTCTAAAATATGAACTCATATGTGCAAATTATGTGCTCAATAATATAAAGCGGTTCTGTGCACCAAAAACACGAGGAATCACACAGGTTCACGCGCTCACACGCACACACACACACACGCATAGTTTACAGTGAAATTATTTGCATTAATCTAAAAGCTCAACACCAGTGCCCGTTCGACAGTGAACGATGTATGACAGGACGGCAAAAAAAACAAAAAACAACAACAGGTAAGAAAGTGAAACAAAAGGGAAGAGATTGGCCTAATTCGTCGCGCACGTCAAGGAGACGGGACTCCTTCTAGTGTTTCGCCTCAGCCAGTCTGTTGCTGATCTCTTTGCTCTTCTTCGTGACGGCTCCCTCTGGCGTCGGCTCCGAGGCACCCGCAGAGGGTTTCTTCTTGGCTGACTGGGAACTAGAAATCTGCTTCTCTTTAGCTTTTTTCACCATCCTCCCTGTTGTTGTTGTCGGCGCCTTTTTTGGTTTGGTGCGGGACACTGGTTTATCCGCCTGCAAGAGAAGAGAGGTGAAGACGCTGAGATTAAACTGGTGCTAAAGTAAAATGTGTGATATACGGGGGCAATTAACTTATTTGCTTTCCTGCTGAGAGGATGAGGAGATCAATACCACTCTCTTGTCTTAAAAGATTAAATGTGAAGCAGCAGCCAACAGCTGGTTAGCTTAGCTTAGCATACATAGTTAGCATACAAAATTGGTTTTCAGGTGGTTATTAGAAAGAATATTTCTTGGTGGTGAGCAGTGACTTCCTGGAGTCTTTGCCTGACGTCAAGAACACAGGACGTTTCCAGCATTTTGTGCTAAGCTAAGCTAATCAGCTGCTAGTTGGAGCTTTGCATTTAACAACAGACATGGGAACAACACCAATCTAACTCTTAACAAGAAAGCAAACAAGGTTGTAATCCCAAAAACTGTTCCTTTAAATGGTAACTCAAGTAATAAATCAAGTCAAACCACGATTTTGTCATGCAATACGTACCTTTATCCATCCAGCTACTAAAGATGATGACAGGCAAATGACACCGTGTTGGTGATATTTGCATGATGTGGTTAGTGATATGAAGATAAAAGACAGCACAAAACGTGTATTTGTGCCTCTCCTTCTACTGAACAGTGTTTCGTGCAGACTCTTGTTAAAGTCAACCGTCAGACAGAAACTATATCATACAAGTACATAGTTTATATTAGTATATGATGTTAGTGTTGTGTTTTAAAGGAATAGTTTGGTTTAACCCTTAACAACTGCGGCAAAACCTAGAGGCTTGACAAGCAGGCTTGCAGCCACGGGGGTCGCTGGTTCAAAAAAGAAATAAATAAAATGTCGGTGCAGAGATGACTGTGGCCTTAAAGCAAGGCGCTTAGCTCCTTTCTGCTCTTGAGAAGCAACAACAGACCAATGGAGGAGCTCCCGGTTTTCGGTAAATGAGCCGGTGTGCAGCAACAAAGTTGCAAAGCATGCTCAACTTTTGCTGAATAAATAAACCTTACAGATTCATAGAGATGATCGAGGCTGTTCCTAACTGTAAAGATGGAGGGGCTCTATTTCTGTGATCAAAAGGTTGCGGTACAAAGCAAACGGAGTGCATTTTATCACCAATTAAAGGGTTTATGTTACCAGAAAGAAGTCCAGATTAAATACTTTACTCATTTTCTGTTCACATCCCTGCTCCGTGAAGAATATATATAAAAAAAAAGACAGTCATGACTGTGCCGCATTGTAAATTGTAAACTGCCATTAGACAAATCAGACAAATGCAGAGACGATAACGTCATCTGCGAACAAGTCTAGCCAGTGCCGGTGCAAAAACAATGCCCTGCATAATTTAAGGCTGGCAGTGGAACACATCCGACTGTCCATCTCTATTATTTGTATGGTCAGCCATTTGCGGCGCACCGAGGAAAAAAAGAAAATGCCATCTTGCCCGAAGTACTTTGCACCATGAGTCACCAAAAATAGAGCCTGAAACAAATGGGGGAAAGGTTTTTTGGCTCCTTTACCTCGCCTGATGCAATAAATCCTTCTGTCCTGCTTTCATTCTTATCTGATACATGTTGATAGCATCTCCGCTTCACTGTTTCTTCCATTCAATTATCCGCCCACCCTCTCGCATGACCTCACGGCCGACGGAAACTACTAAGCTCCCGACAGTGGGTGGTGGCTGGTGCAGGCTGAGAGGTGGGCAAACAGTGAACATGTGGCTAACGCTTCTGGGGGAGGGGGATTTGCATCTGGCAGCTGGGTGATGAATGTGACTGAGGCTGGACTGGCCAAGATGCATACCGTGTGTGTGTGTGTACGTGTGTACATGTGTATGTGCGTGTGTGTGTGTGTGTCTGCGTCTGATCAATTCGAGGTCAGCCTCCATGCCTTCCAGAAGAAACAGAGAACACACCTGACTACAGCAGATTTAGAACAGAGCTGCTCTCAGTCTCTGAGAAGTCCTACAAGAACGAGAGAGGGAGGGAGGGAGGGAGTGGCCATATGAACACAGCTACTGTAGACACATAATGAACCAATTTAAACCACGTTTTGTCCAAACTATTGATCGCATGCACGTAGATATGAGATTAAAGGTGTACGTTTGTAAGAAAATAGTCAGTAAAATGCATATCTTATCATTTAAAATGCTCCAATTTAAGATATGAAGCTGTTTAAGTTGGTTTAAATCAGATTATAAAGCACCTGTGGTATAATTTGGATATTGTGTAAAACAAAATGTATGCATCAAGTCAATCTCAAGCTACTTAACCTAAGGCTACAGCTGAAGTTACTAAAGTTTCAGGTATGACAATAAGGACTAATGTGAGTCCACATAACTAAGTGGAAATGACAGTAGCGTTTCACAGATGCGGACCCGCGCACGCGGAGGACGTCCCCTCACCTTGGCGGGCTCCTTGCCCGGCTCGCTGTACAGGCTGCGTATCCTCCTGCGCTCCAGCTGCTTGTTGTCGGCCGGGTGGGCCTTCACCTGCTCCCCCTTGAACGTGGCGCTGTAGCTGGTCTCCAGGCTGGTCTCCTCCACGGGCGGTTTGTACTGAGACGGGGGCTTGGTGGTCTTCACGGGCTTCACGTCCTTGTACGCCTTGAACTCGGTCCTGGGGAAAGCGGAGGGGGTCAGATTTAAAGGTCGTCAAAGCGTCAAATCCTCGGGTGGAGGAAGCAAGGAAGGAAGAAGAGAAGCCAGGACCAGAGAAAGTTTGGCACCGATTGTTTGCGAGTCAAACTAATCGAACTGTCCGTGTTAATGAAATTGTTGAGAACGCATGCATGACCTCGCAGGGCAGCATGTTTTATTTCTGGTTCACGTGGACGGGAAGTGGAGTTTCTATTCTCTCCATGCAGTGATTCAAAGATTGAGGCCTTTCAGCTGCTAGGGAACATTTATTTGTTTACTCTTGTACACACGCCTGCTCGGCTATCAGTTTAACATTTGCAAATTATTTAATCCAATTTGCTCTTGCTGTAGCTCAGCTCTAAACAGTACCACACTGCACCAATCATGGCTACTAAACTAAATGCCTCACTGAAGGCACTGGCGCTCCCTTCGCTAACTTAATTCCAGTGGAACCAGAATAAGGCAACTTTTTGAAACCGGCGTGCATCCCGCATGCGCTGGCAATTCAATTTGGAGGAAGCCTTGCACAAAGAAACCACGTTAGGACACACATGATTGCATTCAGGGCCTTTTACCGGCTTCAGTCATTCATGGGCCGCGGCATTGATTCGGTAGTACACACAGGAAGGAAAAAGGCAGGGAGGAAAATCAATATCGCAAACGTTTATCTGTGGCGGCATGGGCTGGTATCAGGGGAGGTTGTAACAGGAGACCGTGCAGTGCCAAGCATCCTCTGAAGATGTCTAAAATTATGCCTCATCACTGGAGAAACCAGTGTGGCGTTCAAGGGCAGCTTTTATGGGCCATTGTTAAGCTTGCAGAGATGTTGTGTGGTTTCAGACTCAGCTGTTATTATAAGTAATAAAAAAATTAAAAAAAAAAGCAAGAAGGGTAACTGTTTCTGCTGCCTGTGGGAGCACATGGCCCTGGCTCACTCTCACACACTTACCTGTAGCTGCTGGAAGTCGACATGACCTCTTTTATCTGCCTGTTGAGAGCGTCTGCGGCCGCTCTGCCTTTCTTCTGCTCCGCGCTCACGTCCGCGGGCACCTGCGCCTCCGTCTTCTCACCTGTCCTCCTCTCCGCCGACTTCTCCCTCTTCACGCTCCTCTTCGGCGCCTCCTTCGACTCCTTCTCCTGCATCTTCTCCTCAATCTCGCTCTTCTCCACGCCGGTCTCGGCCTCGGCGGCGGCGGCGTGCTCCAGCTTGCCGCCGCCCCCCGCGCTCCTCTCCGGCCCTCCGGTGGGGCTGGGCTTGGGGATCCACGGGTGGTCGTGCTTCTTCGGTATAGGCCACGGCTTGTAATCCTTCTGGTACTGAGTCTCGGTGTTGAACGGCGCCGCCGACGGCTGGTACTCGTTCCTGGGCTTGCAGCTCGGCTCCGGGCGCACTCTCCACGCCTTGAAGTCTTGGCGCATGACGGACGCAGTAGAGCCATCTTTGCCCGCTGCGGCACCCGTCGCGGGCGGCGCCTTCCCAGCCTCCTGCTCGCAGGGATGAGGCTGGGTTTCTATGGCAATGGCGCCGGCCTTCTTCTGCCTCGGCTGCGGGTGATGGGCCAGGTGCTGCACGTCGGCCACATCGGAGTATTTGGTGAAAACCAAAGGCACCGCGATGTCCGCTTTATCCAGCTCGGTCCAGAAGCGGTTGATGCAGCAAGCACGCGTGATGCACGGCCATGCCATAGTGTTCAATTCAAGGACTAGATAAATAAATAAAAAATATATATATATATATAACAAACGCACAGAGACAAATCGGGGATAAACGTGTAAATAAACGTCCTACTCACGACTCGAAACCCTTTTAGATTTTCTCCAGTCAGGGTTATTCCTCCGTTACGCAATTCTGTTGAGTAAATCTAATCTTTTTCCAGAGACTAACGGAGGAAACGAGCCTGCACGCCTCCCTCTTTCTCTCTTCTTCTTCCTCCTCCTCCTCCTCCTGCAGGATATTTTGCTCTTATTGAAGTTTAAGACTTTGGGGCTTGCTGTGTGGTGCACACATTGCTGTCTCGTTGCGCATCAAAGCGACCCCACCCACATTTGTGTGCGTGTGCGTGTGCGTGTGTGATGCTTCAAGATGCCCGGGGTCTGCACTCTGAGTTTGCACGGTGGACTGTCACCTGAGCTCGTCACCGTCTGGCCACTAGCAGAGAGGGGAGGAGGAGGAGGAGGAGGAGGAGAGAGGAGAGAGGAGGCACAGTTAACCCTCATGCTGCTGCCATGACAGAAACTTCAACCTACAGAGGATGGAACAGAAGCCCATTGTTCCATTTGGAGGAAATGGCCGAGAAATGAGGCTGGAAACCAAATCAGTGTTTGTCTGAACAGAGCTGAGACAAATGTTCACATCTAAATGAGAATTTCTGATTCCATCTGTCTAGTTTTTATGTTAGGTTTGCACTTATTTTTAGAGATGTCGCTAAAATTGCAGATTAGAGGAAGAGGAACAGTGCCAAGGGTTTTTATTTAAGCAAAAAGACAGTTTTATTAAAATCTGACAATACATACAAAACTTTGCAGCTAACGTCAGAGTGAACTTCCATCCGAGACGAACATTATAATTAATCTGAATATTTTCCTCTTTTTCTGTATCATTTCTTAAATTTTGAACAATTCTACTCAAAGAAAACCCTGCAAAGAGGTGATCTTTCAACAAAGTTGCCACCTTTAACTGTCCAAAATATGTCAAACTAGATGTAGAAGATGTTAAAATGTTAATAAAAAAAGAAAAGAAGAAGAAGAAGCTTCCGGTTTGGTTTTAACTCAGGGATGCTGCCGATACTGATGTAACTGCTCCCTCTTGTGCTGCTTCACGGTCACTTGCATCGCTGCACCTCAGCAGGGCCGTCGTCTGCCTCCATCATGTGGTTCAAATTAAAAGCGCACAATAAAAACTGTTCATAATCCAACAGAGAATACACAAAGTCAAATGTAGTCGAAAACTGTAAGAGCTTCTTTACTGAAAGGGGCCTGAACTAATAACCTGCTACAGGTGTTTGACTATTACAGATCAGGTTTCCAGGTCCTGCCGCGTGGCTCTGGATTTTTTTGTTGTTTCAGATTTAAAATGAGTCTTCACAAGTTGCTGAGGATTGATTTTCTTTTAAATTTGCGAATTTATTCACAAGATTAAACTGTGGTGCTTCTATTACTGAAGAACATAAGAAAGTCCAGGGACTGATAACACTGTCGCTTTACATCTCATTCAAATTTTTATAGAAAATACAAGAAGGATGTGTTCATGACCAACATCTGTTTCATTAATTTATTTATGTCCCAGAACTAATCTTCCTCAGCCGCCATCTCAGCCGCTTCCTCAGCCGCTTCCTCAGTTGCTTCCTCAGCCGCTTCCTCAGCCGCTTCCTCAGCCGCCATCTCAGACTTCTCTTCCGATTCGGGGTCATCCTCCGCGTAGAGCCTGCAGTATTTGTCCACCATGACGTCCAGGTCGTGCCTGACGTGAGTGTTGATGTTGAGCATCGCCAGGCTCTTGTTCCACTGCTTCGCGGGCACGCTGTCGAGGTAAGCCTGCAGCCGCTCGTTCGCCGTGCCGCTCTTGTCGCCTTCGATTTTCAGCACCGGCAAAGTGGAAAGCACCTTGAGGAAGGAGTTCACGTTGGGGAAGAACTTGACGTCGGGAAGCTGCAGCGTTTCGTGGATGGTGGTGGGAAGGCGCACCTCTTTGCCCCTGTGCTTCCACTTGATCCTCCAGCAGTGAAGCTCCGCGGGGAGCGTGTCGGGGTTGGGGAGGTCGCTGCGGTACACGTCCGCGTAGCTCTCCTCGGTGGTGTTGAACTTCATCTGGCCCATGACTGCCGGAACCAGAGACAGGCACTTCAGAGTTTTGAGGTTGGTCTCGCAGAACATGTCCTCCACCTCCTGCATGATGCCGTGGATCACAGGCATCGTCACATACTCCTTGTAGTACGCTTCTGCTTGGATCTCACCGGACTCGCGCTGCTTGCGGAGGAACAGCCTCGGGACGGTCACGGGAATCTCCATCAGCGCGGCCACATTCATGGCCTCCTCAAACCAGAATTCGTGGTAGACGTCAATGTTGTCATTGACCTCATTTAGCGAATGGAGGACAGCGGTTAAACTGGTGGCTGCGAAAAACACGTCGAGCGTTTCCCCTTGGACGTTCTTCCCAAAGGCTCTGGTGAACGTCAGAATGTTTTTTAGGATTACGATGGTGACGATGATCTCAAAGTCAGCAAGGATCTCTGTTATCGAATATGCATCCGCAGAGACAGAAGCGGTAAACTTCCCATCATCATTGCCCCGAATGTTGTCCATGCACAGCAGCAGCGGAGGCAAAATATCAAGCAGGACGTCGAACACGTTGTGCTGCTGAGTCCAGCCTGAACCACAAGCCTGTTGCTTTAGTACGTTTGCTTTCTCTTCATTCTTCTGGTAGTGAGTGGAGATCGCTCTTTCTAGCTCCTCCTGAGTTAACGGGGTTCTAAAGAAAATGCCGATCCTCTTCAGAGTCTCCATGACGATCTGGACGTTGGGAAAAGGCAGGCAGTTGGCAATGTGGATGTTAAGCGCCAAATGAGAGCATGGCATGTGCAGTGCCAGGGGATACTTATCCATCAGTAGCACTGCCACTGCTTTCATCTTGGTGGAGTAAGTCCCAGTGGCCTTGTGGGCCTGACCACGGCAGTCCTCCATGCTAAGCCCCCAGCGGTCAGTCAGCTGGGCCTCGAGCCTCTCTACCAGCGCGGGCTCATCGCCGTCAAACGGCACAAAGTCTAAAAACTCCTCCCGCAGGACGTTGTGCTGATTCACGAAGCGTAAAAACAGAGGCAGGTGTTTATCGTTGGCGAACTCGACCAGATCCCCGGTCACGATGGAGAAGAAGCGACTCTCCCTGACCTCCATCAGCATCTCCTCTCTCACCGTGTTCTCAAAAATGTCCAGGAGCTGACACTGCTGGGTTGCGGAAAGGTATTCCGAGTTCACGGCTGTCGCCTCGAACCGTTTCTTCAGTGCATCGTCGCCGGCATTCATGCAATAGTTAAGGATGGCCAGGAAGTTGTTGGACTCGAGTTCAGCCTCAAACACTTTGCCAGCCACGATCGGGATACTCTGTTTTCCCAACATCATCATAACCTCGAACAAGGATCTGAGGTATTCACGGAACTCCTTCTCCTCTGTGGACAGTTGAGGTTCGTCCTCGCTGGTGCCTGTGCCATCCTCAGCCGCTTCATTTTTCACCTGTTCGGCAGATGATTGTACTGGAGAGAGGGCAAGAGGGAGGGGAAAGGAAAAGTGATCAATAAACGGAAACTGGACAAAATTAAGATGCAAGAATCCTCCCACTGTTCCCACAGTTTTCCTGATTACTTACATCTCCTTTCTTTAATTTTTCTTAAATCCTCTTCGGTCTAAAATTAAAAACAGAAGTTCATTGAGAAAAATCAAGACAACTCAGAAGCATTAAGCCAAAAAGATGCATTTATAACAACACCAGAAAGAAACTTACGAGCTCTTTAATCCGTTTGCGATGTCTGGTGTGTGGGTTCTTTAAATGGCTTGTTAGATCAAATATGGTGGGAATGGCTGTATCCTTTAATACCGTCCTATAGGGGCTCTGAAAGACAATAAACTCACATAAGCGATATTTGGAAGAAGCAGACTTTTATGAAGAAAATAATGAATAAATATTAAGTAAACACGATGCCGGAGAAACATGAAAAGACTTGTGATACTCACCGTCTTGCACACCATAGCTGGGTCGAAGTGTTTGGCGCATAGTCTGTAGTGCTTATTCAACTGGTCTGATGTCTTCGCCTCCAGATCTGCCCTGCGGCAGTTCTCTACCCAGATTTTGCATCTAAAACATAGATTATGCAGAGTTTTACTTGACATTTTTGAGAAAATAATGCACTGAGCCACGCATACTAAACATTTGTTAACACCATTGCACCACTATACAGCTATATGCTTCAAGCAATAGATGATTTACTTTATTTTGATTTATTTTCACCTGTGTGCAGGAGTGAATTTAGCTGAGACTACTTTGGGCAGGTTCCCATAATTGTCAGGACATAGTTTGCATATTGCAGTCTGAGTTTACAGCCTTGTTATGACATTCAGATGCAGTGTTATTGATTCATTTTAGTACACCTTTAACTGAGAAATCGCAAAGTGTTCTTCAAAGTTACAGGAAAATCAGACTTCGACAACGTGGGAAATGTTAAATATGTCCCCTTACCTCTCTGGGTCCCGCGGAAACCTAAAAAATGCCAAATCTGACTGAGTGCTCTTCCGTGTACAGTTTGGGGCCGCGCAAAAATTCGGCATGCTTCAGGCTAGGTAGTTAGCTTAGCTAACTTAGCGCGCTACTATCATCTGCTAACTTTAGGAATTTGTTTGAGGGACTCGCGAATACGCTGGTGGTTGTTAACAGACGATACGTCCAAAAACAATATCCGGGAGTAGTTTCCATAAACTATTATCAAACAGTAACAGACTATAAACACGACGCACTCACAACGGCTGAATTATGGGTAGATCATTTTCCAAAATGAGGCCACACCCACGAGGCACCTGATTGGTCGGACACAAGCTCTCATGCGAGACCATTGGTCAGCTGTCTTCCAATGAAAAGGCAGCCAACCAAATTTTTCTTCTTTGTCATTGAATGCAGGAAGATTAGCTCTTCAAGGTGCACTGGTGCCACCTATAGGCTCAGCTCAAAATACCACGGGAGCTAGCTTTACATACAGCCACCGTTAGCTACCTGGGCAGGGTAGGGCGACAACTTTGGTTGGTCCAGTGATTATTAGTTCAGCATCTGAGCGCTTTCCATCGTGTATTTGATCGTTTTCTATTCAAACTGTACGCCACGAAACCAGATAGCTAGCTACTCGAGAAAATAAATAATCTCGTCATTGGTAGCTGTGTGTTAGCATCAGTTCCTGTTAAGTCATTCGTCCCGATCAGTAATAGCTGCGTAACTGTCTATGGGAGCAGCAAGGTATGTGTTCAGAACAGTGAAAGATGTTTTTAAGTGGATAAATATAATTTACAGACACAAAAACGTCAGAATTCTGGTATATGTCTAGGTGTAAAAATGGTGGCGATAGCACGGTCGTCATGCGGCTCGTTGGTCTAGGGGTATGATTCTCGCTTAGGGTGCGAGAGGTCCCGGGTTCAAATCCCGGACGAGCCCAATTTTTTATTTTTTATTTTTAGCCCGAGGCATCAACAACATGAGCGAACGTTTTCTACTGCAGAGGATTACACGCAAAAATCACAAACCTTATAGGTGGCTGAACAAAGACAATAAAGAGCACTGCAAGGCTCCACGGAGAGGCCACGAATCATTAGATTGTAGTGGCCTATAGGAGTGAGAGGAGTTTTGAGAATTTCGTAGTAACAAAGGAAACATTTAGTTAAGTTGCCTATTTATCGTCACCTCAAAGAAAATTATTTGGGCTCGTCCGGGATTTGAACCCGGGACCTCTCGCACCCGAAGCGAGAATCATACCCCTAGACCAACGAGCCAGGGCGTCAATGTCCGGCCGGTTTTGTTTTATGAAACGCCTCTTCACGTTTTGATCACTGTAACGTTTAATTTTTTTTCCCTACTATATATATTTCGTGAATTATGCGTGATTACGCAATAAAACTTGAGTGAGCACTAATGTAGATTGTAGTTGTTTGGAAACAATAAAGACACGCAGAGCAATTCAATTAACTTCTTTTTATATATCATACATAAGACTGTCTTAATATAATACAAAGGGCATTGTCATAAACACAGCAAAGTCTTGACTAGATCTTACAATCTGTGGATACATGGACTTATCCTTTCCCCCATGCTGTTCAATTCTATAGTGCATGTTGCATGTACAAAAAAAGTGAAAAAAATGTGAAATCAAAAAATGAAAAGGACAAATCCAAATTAAATAAGAGGATTTCAACTTCTGTTGGGTGTTCAGATATGTCAACAAGTATACGTGTTTGTGTGTAACCCACAAACTGAACAGGCTTATGAAAGATGGAACCTTTTTTTTTTTTTTTTTCAACCATGTGCTTCTCATATAACCAAAAAGTAAGGTTTGTGATGTACATGCACTTACAATATACCCTGTGAAAATTATTAAGGTTTGAAGATCTAGCTTTCCCTGTTTGATTCAAACCCTACCTCATAGTGTTGTCCTGATGTAGTCAAGTACCTTTGCCAAAAGGCAAGGTTTTGCCACTAAGAAAACAGGAGTTCCTGCCCACTGAATGGTCACCAAATTGACAAACATAATCAACATACCAGCAGGAGCAAGGTAGTGAGTTCTATACTTCCTTTATTAAAAAAATATAAATATATACATAAATTCTATTTCAACTATTAAAAAGGGGCTGCATTTCATGACAACTGCTCTAAATAAGAGGTCAATCAGCATGATCTGAAATAGGCGCACACTTACGAGTCACTGCAGTCAATTTTTTTCTGTTTCAGTCTTTATTTTTGGAATGTTTAGTACCAGTATGAGTGCCAGTAATAAAACCGCCGGCAATTTCTAAATGTCTCAAATTCTGCGGGGTATGAAAAATGATTGCAAATTTGCAATTAACCTTGACATCCAGATAAAACCCCAATCTCAATATAGGTAGCTTTACATTTGTGTTTGTAGAAATACCAAGTATGACTTCTTAATGGTGGTTTTCTCCTTTTTAAAATGACAACAGCATGACCTGTGGCCTGCCCTTAATTTGAGAGGTGGCTGTAGGCAGGGTTTTATTTTTTATTTTTTCGTCTAATTTCAAAGCTGGTAAAATGAGCAACAGAAGAAAGAAAGCACTTCAAAATCCCTGATATAAAAAAAAAAAAGAAAAAAAAAAATCTGGTAATTGACTGTTATGTTTTGAAGACATGCATGTCTGCCTAGGCAAAGCATGTGATTGTGGGCTGACAGACACCCTTTCCCTTTGAATAGGACAACAATCATGGGGATCTGCCCTACCAAATCAGAACAATACCATTCAACACAAACTGATTTGCCACAATTATCCTTACCCTGCCAAGACAATGACATAAAGTCTTGCTTCACAGCAGAAACTAGCCAAGTTGACCAAATGATGTATGAAAGGCAGCAACACCCTTTGAAATAGTATGATGGGGGCAAAAGAAAAACGACGACACAGAAATAGAACGCATTAGTCTCCATTTTTTTTTTTATGTTTTTTTTTTCCTTTTTTTTTTTTTTAAACCATCAGCTTCTATCTTGCTACTCCGGAGCCTGCAGAGTAACTACCAAATTCTCTAACATACCAAAGTTTTAAAAGACTCCCAAAATAATCTACCAATTAATATGGAAACAGTTTTGGTAAAACGTTGCAAACAAATCTGGCCAGAATACACAATAGCCAACGGTCTCGACAACGGTCTCCAGTTTTGCTAAAGTAATATATTGCAGCTGTTTGTGTTGACGTTAAAATAAGATCTTGATAAACTTTGCGTCAAAGTGGTGAACTGCTACATTATTGGTTACAGACACCTATATGCTATAAAACAACTGCTTTGGTATAAAAACATATCCAAAGGGAAAATAAATTCTTGTAAAATTCACAGCATAATTTGAGGAGAAAAAAGGCAGTCACTTAACTCATTTTTTTCTTCAGTTTCCATGTTTTGGATGGAGAGACTTGTGCAGGTGGTTCTGATGAGGAACTACATGCAAAAGGGAAAGAAATTAACGAAACATAAAAGGGTAGACTCTGGAATAGATAGTTCTTTCCACTGCAAAATCCTTAACCAGTGAATTTCAAGGAAGTAATGTTTAGGAGGTTGTTGTGTACAATAAGACCCTGTTATGTGGGGCCCTGCTGAAGACGAAATCTTTGTCAAGAAAGGCCTCAAATTACCATTCTTATTTACCTTTTCTAAGTTGTTTTTAATTTCCTTAAAGAATTAAGGGCTGTCTAGAGAGAAAAATAGAGAAAAGCCATCTTATTTCAAATGATAATGTCCAGCTCCATCCCATTCCAAGTCCATGAGTCATAAGGCCAAAGGGTTATCTAGAACCAGCCACTGACTGTCTTCCTTTCACTGGGCTGGATCCTTTCGTCTCCCGTGCCCATCGCTGCTCTCGCCTGTGCCGGGCCCGGTTGCAGCTTGCAGGGCAACGGGGCCTCGAGGCCTGAGGGGTGGTGCCTCCCTCTCCTTTGACCCGGTTGGCGTCAGTATCCACCTGCGGGGTCTCCTCTCCACCCGACCAGCACACGCGTAGGGACTCCACTGCCATGTGCTCCCCTTTAACAGAGTTACACAATACCGACCAACAACAAGAAATATCACCGCAAACACTTCCCCTCATTGTCAAGCTACAGGATTTACAAGCAGCTTTTACGTGAAATTTCACTTAAAAAAGGGCAAAAATAATTGAGAACCAGTGGAACAGTAATGTCAGGCAGTCCACGGTCTGAACCGAAAGAGGACGCCAAGCATTTCATCACCAACAGCTACCTGCAAAACAGCTTCAAACTTCGCTCTGAAATGCTCCTTAGAAGATTTTGCCACATAATACCATATGGTGATTACTTGGTGGTTACATGAAACTGGTGAAATGGTAAGATGGATGTCTCAATCTCACTATGGTTATTCCGCAGTATTATTTTGTGCCTAATGATTGCAAAAGAAAAACTGATGAAAATGACATATATACTTTTTAACAAAGGTTTTTCTCTGTAGTAGCGGTTCAGTGATATCTCCCTTCTGACGTGAGCAGCTTTTGTTCTCAACACACCTTGTAGTAAAAAACACCACCTTAAAAATGACGCACAGGGGGAACACACAGCCAAATGTCAGTGCAGTCACGAGCTGGCCATAGAACTCTGCTGCACACACACTCCAGTCATTGGAGACTCCTCCCGGTCCATGCCCTGCCTCATGCCCAGGTGGCCTTCCGCTAGGTAGTGGGCAGGCCCTGTGTTCGTGCCCATGGAGAATGCAGGGTGCGCTGCCATGCCAGTCTCCTGCCGTGGGTTCGAGAAGGCACCTAGCCCCATGCTCAGCCCACCATTCTGACCAAAGTCAAGGGCTCCAGCGGGCAAATGGCGGAGCTGGTAGGCCTGGTTGCCATGGTTCCCAGTGGAAGAGGACGATGTAGAGGAAGAGGAGGCAGAGGAAGACAGGGAGGTCATGGACAGATGGCCATGAACCACCTCCATGGAGTCCTGTGTCGAGGAGCTGTGTGTCGGGGAGGTGTAGTGGCGTGGGCGTGGGCGTGTCGCCATCATCTGCCCGTGGTGGTGATGAGTATGTGAGTGGGGATGCAGGGCCTTAGGGTGCTGAGGGGGAACGTGGAAGGTGGTCTCCTGGACTGGGTGGGTCTCTCCTGTGACTGACTCTGGTCCGACACCACCTCCCCACACCAGTGGGGGTGGGTAAGGCTGTCTTGCCTGTCAATGTCAAGCAAAAAATACGAATCAGCTGCAGAACGTGGCGGCACCATTTCTAAGGACTTAAACAGTGTAATGAGCGTTAGCAAATAAAGTTTATAGCATGACAATGTTTTGCCAGTAACAGTACATAGTGGTCAAATTTATTAACTCCTCAAGAATAAGTTTAAATGCCAACCTACTTAATTAAAACAATCAGACATTTAAGGGAAACTCTATTTGCTATCAAATATAATTTAAGATCTTTCCAGGTATCTCACTGACCTGTGGGCAGAGGCTGTCACCGTCGATGGCAGGCATGGCCGTGCCGAAGTGTCCTCCACTGTGCAAGTGGTGATGGGTAGGGTCTGATCTTGCTCTGCCACTGGTACTTGTCCCAGATGATCCTCCTAAGTGTTAAAGCAAAAGAGTCAAACCTCAACAACTTCAGATCAAATTAGCCAACGTTTGAGAGATACTTTTAATGTCCAATAAAATTAATAATAGTAGTGACGCGACAGTTCTGCAGCCTATTACCTGAACTAGAGGAGGTGCTCGAGGTGGTTCCTGAAGACTGGGACTGCTCTAATGCGGGGCTTGTAGACACACTACTGCTTGTATTGGTCCCCTCGTCCGCAGTCTTCTTGAAGAAGCTGTGCTGCAGGGCATAGTAGGGCTGGATGCGGCTCTTAGGGTCATAGTCCAACATCCGGAGGATCAGGTCCTTGAACTTCAAGTAGTCAGCAACAGCATGGCCAGACTCCCCCGCCCGCCGGCCACCTGGACCCCCTGTCTCCACACCCAGGATGGAGTGGAGCTTCCGTGAAGCTGGAGGCTTATACTGTTTAAAGCAGAGTACACCAAGATTAAAAGATTTACTCACATGCCACTTCTGTATCGCCATAATCGTCCTTATTTTTTTTCCCCCCCCCAGAATAATCACCACAAAGAAGTGAGCTCACCCTTTTGCCATCTTTGGTCTTCTTAACACTCCATGTACCATCCGAAAGCTTCTCAAAGAACTTCCTGGCTTTTGGGGCTAGGTCCATTATGTGATTAGGTGGGATACCAAGAACCTCAACTATTTTGTTCATCTGGTCCACCTGGGAAAAATGTTATCAATCCAGTTACTAAGTCTTGCTTGCAGACAGAATGATTAGACAGAATATTTAAAACTTACAGTTTTAAAGGCCTTCTAAACTCATTTTTATGCCCGGTATTATTGAAGATAAATAGGTAAAACTTAAGATGACTGAAAACATTTTAAATCAGACAAGTGGCTACAATAAGGGGTACGTTAGGTCTGTGTTATCATTCGACATCAGGTAAAGGCCACTGCCATTTTCAGTTACATTGCAGAGTACAGCACAGAAGAAATCCAATTATCGTTCCAGATTGTAGTACCTCATTGGCTCCGCTGAAGAGAGGTTCTCCTGTGTGCATCTCTACCAAGATGCAACCCAAGGACCACATGTCGATGGCCAGGTCATAGGGCATTCCCAGCAGCACTTCTGGGGAACGGTAGAAGCGACTCTGGATATATTGGTATATCTATAAGGAAATGGATGGATGGTGAGACTCAACACTTGCCAACAGACTCTGAATCATTATGCTTATTATCTTTAGAAGAAACATCTATCGCATGCTTTCATTTTATTGCTGATAAGGAAGAGGGCAGCTAGATACCCTTTGTCCCAGTTGGCATGAGCTGCCAAAGTCCACTATTTTGATGGCACTCCTCTTGGGGTTACAGAGGAGGATGTTCTCAGGCTTCAGGTCACAGTGGATGATGCTGAGCTCAGGCGTGGCCAGGAAGAGTAGCGCCGTGCATAGCTGCTGGGCAAACTTCCGGGTGAGATTGAGAGAGACGCCGCGGAAGTTGGTATTTCGGAGCAGGTCGTATAGGTTGTATGACAGCATCTCAAACACGAGGCAGAGGTGGTTCCGAAACATGAAGTGACGCTTTAGGTGAACTGCAGTAAAAACCAAATTGTACTTTTGTTAGTCAAATATAGCCATAGCAGGAAAATCATTTTAATTCCTTTGACATATAGTGTTCAGATACATATTTCAAGAGAGGATTACCAATGTAGTATTTCATCTCGGTATCATGTTTGTTCATGAGCTCTAGGAGGCGCACTTCAATCTGGGCTTGATTGAGGAAAGCTTTCTTGTTCTTGATGATTTTAATGGCAACCCATTCCTGCTCTGCTCGGTCATATGCTTTCACAACCTAAAGATGCCAACAGGAGAAAATGTTAATGCATCCTCAAGTTAAATTGGAGCTGTTCCTTTAATATTAAACAAATACTTCAAAAACCCTCAGTAAGTGGTAAATAATATCTTTAGGTTATTTAAAAAGAACAAAGGGAAACCAAAAATAATTTGTATCCATAAAGGCGAGAATATCTTCTCCATCACATGTACTGTGTGTGTGTGTGTGTGTGTGTGTGTGTGTGTGTGTGTGTGCAATTTGTAATTAAGTACCTGTCCGAATGATCCTTTTCCTATCAAGGAATCAATCTCATAGCGGTCCATCCACTTCTCCCCATTCTTGACGATGTAGTCATAGTTATCATCGTCATAGCCATCATTAAAGACTTTCCTTTCTTTTTTGTGACTGGAGTCTTCACCCTGACCCTGTTGGTGCCGTCGCTTCTTTTTTGCATAATACACCTGTACATTTTCAAAACAGTTCACATGATCAGACTTGAGGTTCTTTTGTACTGTACGTATCTTTATGGTTCTTGGGCAAGAAAAATGTGACATAGAACGATGCATTTAGGGCTGCAACAAATAATTATTATCAGAATGATTCATATGAACAGTTTGTGATTACTCAGTTGAACGCTGTATTTACAAAAGGCCTGTTAATGGTGAAAATGTCCATTATAAATTGTCAGAGCCTAAGGTGACACCTATAAACGTATTATCTAACAAACAAATATCCTAAGATATTCATAACACTGTCGAGTGTTAAACAAAAGCATCCAATTGTCATATTTGAGAAGCTAGAAAAAGCAAATCTGATATCTTAGCTGTAAAAAAAAAAATAACTTAAACAAAATAATAGCCGATTCATCGTCTGTCAGTTTGCTAATTGATTAATTGTTGCAGCTCCAGATGCATTTGCAGAAAAACGAAACTAACCTCATTGATGTGTTTGTATGTTTTGATAAGGTCAATGGAGAGCTTCCTCAGGGGAGCTGAAGTTGGGTCACGAAAGCACTGGGGCATGTGCCTCTGTAGTGTCAAAGGGAAAGTGACAACATAAAACAAAAGAATGAACACAGCACCTCTGTAACTAATAAATTAATCTCAAAGGATTGCCATTATATTTTACAGAATCAGTTTTTCACACTATGAATGACTAGACTGAAAAAAATGACAAGCAGTTATTCTGCCTGGTGACAGCAGCAAAAAGGGAAGTAGACTTTCATATTACATTAAATATGGCAATTCTTGTAATACAGATACAGATTATGACTAAAAAAAAAAATCCATGGCGTGGAGATGGGTAGGGTTAGTGTACCTGATTGGCAGTGAGCTGTGGTGTCTGGTCGCTGTACGGTAAGACCGTAACAGATTGGTCAGTGCTTGGCTGGTGGCGGTCACTGTACTGCTGGTGCGTATGGGGCATTGGAGCAGCCATCTGAAGACCAGCAGTGTGTAAAGAAAAAGAGGGCGCAAGCCGGACGGACGAAGGTTTGCATGCTGAAGTCTCTCCTCCTGGAAGAAATTAACACTGCTATGAGTGCAACGTTAACTTAATTCTACATTATGTGCAGCTGAACACAAAAGGAGGAAAGGAGCAGCGATCTTGACGTGAAACAGCTATATTCTCTTTTAAACACGAGAGATTTTTGGCCCTAAAATTAAAACAGGCAAAGATATATGCTCCTTACTGTACAGATGTAACATAAACAGGCATTATTTGAAGTTAATCTAACCAGTAATAATTCCTTCAACATAAAAATGTCTACATATATTCATATATTTGCAAAATGCAAATGATTAATTTGCACTATTTAAATGTATCTTAAAATAAGCATGCCCATACTTCTTACAAAACAGACAAAATGGCCATTAGATTTCGACAAAAGCCAGGATTAATAATGAATTGTTAAAAGAAATGTCAGGTTATTACATATAGTGTCTTTTGTTAAACATGTAAAATCAAAAAAATGCATCAAATGATAACCACAAAATAAAATGTAACAGTAATAGATCAACCTTTGTGAAGAAAAAGGAGCAAAACAGCAGGTTTAACAGTGAAAAGGGGTGAAAATAAAGCATCTCCACACTGTACAGTGAATCATCCTTCATTTTAAGCCAGAAGGAATCAAAAAATTATTAAATAGCATGTTCAGCTATCAGCATCTCTCACCAGACAACACAATTCACCAGTGCTACACAGTAACCACTATTCAGAATCCCAGCAACAGCACCTAATTAGCATAGCCTATCACCACAGAGATACAGCGTGATTTGGCAAGCCCATCAATGCACAGACCAATCACAACGCAGTATGCAAATAGCCTACTTTTGTTGCCAGGGCAGAGCTGCTCCCATTTTCCAATGAGAAAACAAGAAATAAACAAGAAATAAAATTGAACTTTGGCACACTTAGACGTTGCTTTCAACACAAGAGCCTGACAGCAAAATAGCTGCACAGCCCAAAACCTGCACTCCATCTGAGAGCGTTAGAAAGCTGACCCAGCTTTGGAAAAGCAAAAAATACACATCCACTGACGGAAATAAGAGGAACTGTAAGATGATAGAGCACAGAGAGAAA
This sequence comes from Chelon labrosus, assembly GCF_963514085.1. Taxonomy (NCBI): domain Eukaryota; kingdom Metazoa; phylum Chordata; class Actinopteri; order Mugiliformes; family Mugilidae; genus Chelon; species Chelon labrosus. The sequence continues at coordinate 19,847,652 of NC_140346.1, forward strand.
CACTGTATATATATATTTATCTATATATATTCATCTCTTTCTCTTTATATATATATATAGATACATGCAGACATAAGTATATTTATAAATATATATATTAGTAATATTAATTTAGATTAATAAAATAAGAATTTTCACTTGAATATTTATAATCTTAAAACTGATAATACGGATTTGTCAAGACGCGTCACTGCTTGTTCAGCAGGAAATAAATTAAGTAAAACTAATTTTAATAACTGACATAAAATATAAAGTTTATCTAAAAATAAAGTTAAACCGCACTGGCCAGTCTTAATAGCGATTCTACATTGCTTGACTTTATTTTTCTCCTCATGAACGTCCTAAAATGTCTGGAGGCCGAATTCAAAACAGTAGCATAACTTAAAGAAGATCTTAGGTGCACTACTTCCAGCACCAAAGGGTTAAGGCTTAATATATATAGCAGCTAACTTGGATGCATCTTCTCCTGTAAAAATCATCCCGGGAAAAGAGTCCAGCAGCAAACCACAACCCACTACAAAAGAATAAAAACAAATAATTATAACTGTGCATCTTTGCTGGGATTTAACTTTATTGTGGTTAAACTTTTTGTTGAGACGAAGAGAAGGGGGGCCGAGGACCTCTAAAGAAGAGAGGACACCCCGAAACTTTAACAAGTATGCTTGGGGTAAATATATGACTTCTGTTGAAATTTTTTTAATAAGGTTAATTTATAAAAAAGACGAGCTGCCTGTAAATAAATAAATGTCAAAAATAGTTAATTGCCAGGAAGTTCAATTTAAAAAAATATAACATATGAAGCTCTTGTGAATCTGTTAAAAGATCACAAACAAATAAGGATTAATATTGTTTTGAATCTATAAGAGCTCTTTATCTCCTCTCAGCATTTCCACAGTCAATATGTTATTTAAACTACACTATCTAAATAGGGGGGGTTTAGGACTTTATTACTTAAAAAAATAAAAAAAATAGGCAGTTAATAATCTGAACCCAACTGGTCTAACTACAATTACTGTACAAGATTATGCAAATTTATAAAGAACTGAAAAAAGTTAAGTCTGAGCCCATTTTACAAACACAATAGACTAACATAACTATAAGGCAAATTTGACATTTAAAAAAATAAATAAAATCACAACACCTAATGGGGGGAAAAAAAATCAAGCTATATTTGACCACAAAGCCATTTTGCAGGCGCACTTGTGGCTCTTTAGTCTCCCTTAAACCTCTGATTATTCTTAATTTTCAGTACTGACATATGAACAGTTCCTTTCCTGGCTCTGGTCATTACGGCATCAACGGGCCTATTTAGGTGTAAATATAACGACAGCTAGCCTGCTATTAGTAGCCGTATCATATCATAAGTGATGGCTAAAGACCTCTGTAACAAACCTATGTGTCATCTTCTCACGCCCAACTGATTAGATCAATTCCAAAGCTGAATCAAATGTAACCCATCCAAAACAATTAAAAGCCTAACGTCCGCGTATAAAGACGGATCCCGGGCAGCTCTGTACTTACAGATGATGGGGTAGATCTCGTCATGGTTGGAATTTAGGAAGCATATTCAATGTTAATTTGCGTCCTCTCTTGCTACATATCGTCCGTGTATATGCCTCCAAATCCTCGTATAAAATGACAAACGTATTCAGGCTCACGTTACCGTTAGCAGTCTAACTAGCTAACGTTGTCGTCGTTAACGTTACCCTGAAAACTGCGGGACAAGCAAGCATATCTCTCACCAATCCAACGTTAACGTTAGCTAGTGACGCTGTGTGCAGCCAGCGGGTTGTGGGGCCCATTCAGCTGGTTCGTCAACAAGTCAACGTTAACCATTAGCCAGGTTAGCCGAATTAGCTACGAGGCGTTAGCCAGGTTAGCTTCCGCACTGTATAACTGGGAAAAAAAAAAAACTAGCAATACCCTTGATATTAATATAGTTAAACACCGGATTGACCGTAAATCAAACCGTGGATGTTAGCTAACAAGGCAGCATTTGCTTCAATCGTACAATGACAGTGTCTAATATCGCAGGGTTAACGTTAGCTGTAACGTTAACGCCGTGCCAGCATGACTCTTCGTCCAAACCCACACAATCCACTGCACCGCCTCGGTTAGGACAAAACCAGATGAAATCCTGTTCTTGTCCAACATTAAAAATTATCAGTTGACCTACTGACTGGAAGCAAATGTAAACCCTGGCTTCGCAGGAGTCGGCACCGCCACAAAATGTTAGCTAGCCGCCATACCATAAGCTACCATTCTCAACTTCACTGTCGCGTCCATCATTGTTAACCATTCGCGTTACATATAATATACATCTGCCAAAGCCTTAGCGTGAAATGTTGAGCTAACGAAGGCTAATGTCAAATATAACAGTATACGGCTGCTCACCTCTGATGGCACGATCTTCATTTAAAGTCCAATAACCTGTATGATGAGGAAACTTATCCAGCTTGAGATTCTCCCCTCCCTGCACGGTTAGCGAGTAATGTTAACGTTAAATCCAATCCCCGTCCTCTGACCGGCAAACTCTAAAATTATTCGCCAGTCACATTTAATATGGTCTTCATGTCCCAAGCTTTGATGAACATCTTCGGCGATCGAAGCAAGTTTGACAAACGATATCAGCTGATGACAAGCAACATGCTAACGTTAACTAGCACGCATAACTTACTAGCTAACCTTAGCGAACTGGCTAGCTAGTTGACAAAATGAACGCAGCTAACATTAGCTACCTGCCCTGGCTAGCTCTAGCTCCTATGGCTAGCCTCAAGCTAACAATCTAGCTGCCGCTAAATAAATGTTATGCCAAATTCTGATTTAACGTCGTCTTTGCAGATTTCGCGTCGGTGACTTCGATAAATACGACAGCACAGATGAATCCGGAGTATTTAAAACATGAAACAGAAACCGTGTCCTCTGATAATTTTGGTTAAGAATTTTGTGTCAATTTTCACAAAATGGCGCGCGGTCCAAACCTGCGCAGTGAACCGGCCCGGTGGACCAGAGACACGGACAACTGAGTTAGTGCGGCGCCGCCTAATTATTTCAACTATGTTAAAACGTCGGCCTCTTGATCTTCTTAATCCGATCCACTAGACGCATTTCGATATCCAAAAACGTCAAACATATATCCACTGACAGCATTATTCCGGCGGGAAGGGAGAACATTTGAAAAGACTGAGCTGGGAAAAAAACCCTCCTGACAAAATGGCGATGCTCTAGCTTGTTGCCATGGCAACTGTCAATCAAAAAATAAAGTACCCGGATGTACCAATGACGAATAAAATCTAACTGGCCAGAGTTACAGGACACGCATAACTCCAGTGGTGTCCCTGTCTTTCTTTTTAACCGTGTTTGGCCTGTTGCTACCAAAGATGTAAATAGTAAACTACGTTTATTTATAATTATAGCTTTTGTGATACCTTACTTCTCCCCCGGTGATTCGTGAGCTCTCCCAACACACCCGTAGCCTATAGACACCCGTACATGATACACCCACCACATAATACACAGGCCTACATAAGTATATATATTTATTTATCATGTGTAGACCTGATACACATACATTTATCCACCGTGTAAGTATTTATTAGTCGCAAAAAGAATCCCCTTTTATGACCGAACAAAATAAAATAAAATAAAAACAGAAAAAATTAGGTCATTTTTAATTTCATGATCAGTTTCCATACAGAGATTTTCACTTTCTCTGTCAGTTAAAAACACGAGTTTCATATTGAGTATGAACACCATCTATATTCTTATTTTCACTTTCAGTGGTGAACCACTCAAAAAAACACACAAATTCTTTAGTTGGAGAGTTTGTATGGACGCACAGGAAGTAAACAGGTGCATTCAAGGAGGAATGTGCATTACATCCTGGAAAATGTTCCCTTCTCACTAATAATATAGAGTAAAAACAAAAAGGAAGGAACCGTTTTGTGGATAAATATATACCCCGACCTGGTAGAAATAATATTCAGGCAAACTCTTAATAGCTAATTTGCTGAGTCTTTCCATTCAAAATGAGTTTAGAAGAATGAGTGTTTGTTACGCTTCTTTTCATAATCATTTACAGGCAGTCATGCAAGTAAGTCAAGTCTCGCCAGTGGATAACACTTGCAAGACTTGTCTGACTTACAAACCTGATGTATAAACACTATCAGGCCCCAGATAAACAAACTGTAACTATGAGCACAGAGAATGTGCCCATGTGTGGTGATAAACACAGAAGGAATAACATACAGAAGATCTAATAATCATAATTTAAAGATATTTGTTTGAAAATGTTGATACCATATGTGGGAAATCAGAAATACTGAATACAGACACCTTAAGGCAAATCAGGTAGGATCATTCGGAGTAATTTGGTCATGTTTAGACTCTGAAAAGAGATGTGATTGTATATCTTTTACTTGTGTATTTACAGTTTTAAGTATGTGACCATCACAAATAAAAGTCAATCCACCTCCAGAAATCCTGTGTAGTACCTCAAACCTGGGCAAATTAAACCAAAACAAACACTGTGACCAAATACTGGGAAATGATAAAATACATTTATTTGGAATTAATTTGTTCCCAGCATCCATGATTTGCAGTCAGTTCAAAAGTGAAAATAGTGGCAGTGTAACTACATGAAGATATTTTCTAAATCAAAATGAACTAATACACAGTTAGATCTTAAAGTATCAGCTCAACTATTTCAATAAAGCATAGTTGGGTTTTGCATGTTGTAATCTTTCTTTCTGTTATAGCACATCAACACATATTTTGTTTGTGTGCTGTCCTGTCCACAGTCTTTGCTCTATGAAAAAAAACAATATATTACATAATTTATGTGAAGGTAAATGTAAGATTTTAGTCTGCTTTGGATAATAATAGTAGCGGACAGTGTTTCCCCATTTAGCTGCAATGGAAAATTAGCAATAAATGAACAAGAAATGTTGTAGAAACACAAACTTAACCCTCGAGGACAAAAAACCTCAGATAAACTTTGAGATCCTTTTTTTTTTTCCATAGAGAGAACTGCTGAGTTTGTATCTCAACTTATTCAATAAAAATACATCAGAAGTCTTTTAAGGGCCAGTATGAAAAAGTGACGTGATTACAGCAGGAAAACAAGAATCAGAATCAGAATAATTTATTAATCCTTCAAGGAAGTTGTTTTGTTGCTGTTGCTCCCATGAAGTGACCAGTGTACACTCATTTGCCACTTCATTAGGTATACAAGTAAAAACGAATGCGTTCTAATATAACAATCCTGCACTATACCCTAACTTTGTAACGGTTTGTACTACTGAATTGTGTTTCTAATTTTTTGACAACCCAATTTTAGAAAGAAATTTAGTGGGCTAGACTGTAGAATAATAACGCTGCGTTCAGTCCAGTTTAACATGATCATATAAGTGAATTAGCACCTTTCTTATGCTGTTTCACCATAAACCGAACATTATAACAGAAGATGGATTCAGTGCAGGGCTGATACATCAGGATGCATTTGTTTTTTTAACAAGCGTACCAAATAAACTGGCAAGTGAGCGTGTGTTGACTGCGGCAGGCAGCCATTGTGCAGTAAAACTCAAATTCATAGCCAGTGCATTTAACCGTTTTTAACAGCAAAGTTTGTTATTTTAAGAGGGTGTGAGAGGTTCAGGAAACTGGGATCTGGAGAGAGAAGTGGTCAACTTATGACATCTGCTGGCTGTGTTCAGATCACATGAGGAGCTTCTGAGAGCGCCATTCATTCAACTGAGTGACTAGGCATTTCTAAAAAAGGGGTTGTATTTCAAAGGAGTGTTGTACTATCTTAGTGTTTGTCATTATTGCCGAGTTATATGTTGCATACGTATGTAATAGTATTTTGTTCAGAGATGCTGGTACGACTTTATCATAAGGGGTGAAGTTCCCAAAGGTGCTGTATTGCCTCATCATCTTATACTATTAACTTGGGAGAAACCATTTTTGCCAATGGTTGAGGTGGTGTATGGCTGCCTTCTTTTATTAGTGAAATGCAGTCTAATACTATTACTGAATCAGTATCACTATTCATGCCATCTGGACAGTTGCACGTGGGACATTTCCACAGACAACTGTCCAGTAGCTGATGAACAGTGTCCTGTCCTTGTGATCCCTCTGGGCTTGTTTCATGCTTTGAGCAAATCACTCCACTAATCAATTTGTGAAGCAGAACAAATATGTTTAAATATGCCACCCACTTCACATGGGACTTCCCGAATCTTTGGGAAATAAAATGAGGACCATTGTCACTCGCAAGTTGGTTAGGGGAAACCAAATCAAGCAAACATTTCCGGCGTCTGGCGTCAGTTTATGGGCATCCAGATAAATAGGGTGCACCGGACAGAAGAGCTTTCCGATAGTCGAGCTTGACGGAAATAGATGCGAGCGTGTAATCTTTATTTTTAGGCTGACAAAAAAGGTTACACAACCCACATGAACCTTAGTGCTGAGTCAAAGATGGCACCAGAAGTTTATTTTCTGTGGGCCGTGGGTAAGTCCTTAACCTATGTTTGTGTCTCTCACTTTTATGCTCAACAACTTTCTTGGATTCGCCACAATGCTGCTCCTTTACTAATCCCTCAAGGAAAACTGTTATGACAGTTACAGGCTATGAGCAATTTAGGTCAATAATATGTCAAAACATTCATTCGTGCATGCACACAGTGTAACCTCTAAAGTCTGTCCGGCACATTTTAGGATTGCTATGGGTCGGCTGCAACTTCCAGCAACATAACATAGAAAACGAAGCTAAAACAAAGGGAACTACTTTCCATTACTAATCCAAAAACCTTCTTCAGCTCTAAATGACTGGTGGAAAGTTTGGGTTGTTATTTCCGATTTACCTGTTACACACATGACCAAGGCCCGTTTACGAACTGGTGGTCACCCGAATTAGATAATGTTATTCAGGTTCTGAAGAAGCCACTTGGATGAGTGGTGAAACGTCTTCAAGAAACTTCATACAAGCTCAGTTGCTTTTGTTTTAGCCTCAGTTTAGTTGACTGAATAGTCTTCAGAAACAAAAAAACGTCATGGGCAACTTACTGTGTCTATTGTGACTCTTTAGATACCAGAGATCACAGAAGACTGTAGAGGAAGACTATTCCCGAAGCAGCAGCGCTAACTAGTGCCATACCCAAATTTGGTAATGATACTGTATCCCATTGCGATATACTCTCTCCACCTCTCTAATCAACCCCTCAGATATAACGGCACTACTGTGAACAAAGGATTTCAAGGATAAAGTTAATGTTCATGTCAGTAGTTGTAAAAGTTTATACATATTAGCTTGAAAAAACAATCTTCTCGGTCCCTGGATATTAATGAAACTTTTCTAAAAACCTATCTGGGTGGAGACAGAGGATCATAATTATTAACCTGCACTGCATGGCAAAAAAAAACAAACACTTCCTTTGGCTTCTTCCCACCTCATCTTCTTAATTCCCCCTTTATTTCTTTTTGTTCCATTTGCATTACCTCCTATGTTATTATGTCTTTTGATATTTTTTTCCCTTGTCTTTGTTATTATTCTCTTCTTTGTTTCCCACTACTGTTTGAACAGAAGACAAACAGCACATCCCAACAAGTCTGGCTTTTGAAGATTTTCACCTTGAATAACTAAAATGAAAACGGACCTAAATCATGGTTCAAGTTTAACGAACCACATTTCAACACATTGTCAGTTCTTCTAGATTCTTTGAACTCAAACGTATCTTGGACAAGTTGCGTAAATATTGCAATAGTTCTTATACCATGCACTGTTATTGCACAGGTTGAAAAGTGAGATGCCAGTGCAGAAATGGCTTTTACTCATGACATCTTAATCAGCGACAGTCACCCAGTTAATTCTATCTCAGCCGAGACATTAGCTGAAACCAGTGCATTGATTCCCCCATCATCTCTTCAGCATTTGTATCAATTTGAAGGCTGAGCTTTCTGAGTCTCACTGTAAGTGTTTGGTAATGTAGCTTTTACTCCCTAAACCAGCACTACACCCAAAGTGTATCCAGTGATATATGTCTCTGAGTAAGTGCTATGAGTGAATGATTGACGGTAAATTGTAAACTTGTTGCCCATCACTTAAAACATACAGCTCACAAACCTCTGCAGTCACCACAGAGACAGTAGTGATAAACATGAAGCTGCAGAAAATATGTTTTAAAGCAAAATGCAGTCAGACCAAACCACAGAAAAAGGCAATTGATCATCTTGTGGCAATTCAGTGTTCTGCTGGGAAACTTTTGAACCTGCCATTTGTGTGGATGTTACTTAGACATGTACCACCCACCTAGACCAGACCAGGCACCCCCACCCCATAGCAATGACACTCCTTGATGGCAGCAGCCATACCCAGCAGGATGCAGTCTGACAGAGGCGCACACACAAAAACGGTTCAGGAACAACTCAAAAAAACATGAAAAGCAGCACAAGGTGTTGACCTGGCTTCCAAATTCACCAGTTCCCAAACTGATCAAGTGTCTGTGGGATGATCCACAGAGGCCCCTCCCCTCAACCCATAGGACCCAAAGGCCCCCAGCAACAACATCCTGTTACCAGACACCACAGGACACCCTCAGAAGGCCCATGTCCATCCTCTGATGAGTCACAACTGTTTTGGAGGCACAAGGGAGACCTACACAATATTAGTCATAATGTTATACTGGATTGATGTGGTAAATATGTACATTATGCTCATGTCTCTGATAGATCTCTCTTACCTGCCATCCAAAGAATATAGGAGACACATATTAAATGAATACTTGAATTAATACTTTTTGATCCATTTATCTTTAGAAGTAGTTTAATAAGCTATCCAATAAGATGTGCATATGTGCACAGAGCAATTCCTCAAAGGGGTCACAAAAAGCTTGAAATTGCAGGTCACAAACTTAAGAAATGGAAGAAAGCCCATATGTAAGATTTAGTTCAGTGAGAACTCTTATAAGGTCAGAAGAGATCTGTACATTGAGAGGAGGAGGTGTAGGCCTTCACCATGGCAGTTTCATTTAACCCTTCATTGAATCCTAACATGCGTACAAGAAATTTATTTAGTTATTTCAAAACTAGAAACTCTAAGGTTTACTTTTAACTTGAATTTTTCTTGCACAGTGGCAGCGCGGTTAACTCACAGCAAGAAGGCCCTGGGTTCAAATCTACCAAACCTACATGTTCGCATGGACCGGTGAAATTAAGTCTTACCTTTGCACAAAAACAACAAAGCATATGACACTGAACAACGCGTCCACGGTGAAGCATGGTGGTCACAGCACCGTGTTTTGAAGCTGCTCCTTCAGCTGGAACTATGGTTTTAGTAACAACGTTGGCAATCATGAACAGCTCCGAGTACCGGTCAGCTCTGCCACAGGACCTTCTGGCATCTGTTAGAAAACTGAAAATGAAGAAAACTTTCAGCTTTCAGCCAAACACCCAAAGCACACATGTAAAATTAACAAAAGGCTGGAGTCTAGACATTTATTTTATATAAATTCCACGTAGGTACCAAAAAAAAAAAAAAAAAAAGGGGGCTGTGCTAGGGAATACACCTCTAATTAAACAGATATGAAACATGTTTTGCAAAGAAGAGTGAGAAAATATTCCCAAGTTGAGACTGGACAAGCTGGTAGACTGATAAAGTGCTGTATTAAAATCTGTATTTGTGTTCAGGGCAGACTCACGTAGTTAGGTTATTCTACTTTTTTTATATATATATAATTTTCATATATCACTTTGGTTTTCAGTGGCACTGGGTATGTTGAAATTTTAAATTAAAATGTGAAAAAGTGCTGATGCAATTTACGTATCTTTGTTAGATTTATTTTTTTTTTTACATTGCAAACGCCTGCTGTTATAACAGGGGTTGTTGATCTTTTAATATCCTCTGTATAATGTTTAATTTCCCCCTGCGATAGACTAGTGACCTGTCCAGGGTGTAACCTGCCTCTCATCTAATGACAGCTGGGATAGGCTCCAGCCCCCCCCCCCCCCCCCCCCCCTCCCGCGACCCTTCACAGGACAAGAGGTTACAGGTAATGATGAATATTTCATTTCTGCACATATAAACCTGTAAATCCTACAAAATAGACCTTTAGTCTATTCAAATTGCATTTGTCATTTGTCATCTTCCTGTTTTAGCTAGAACATATGTTTGACAACAATTGAGAATTTGTAATCTAGATTTTATTTATTCACATGAGACACAGTAAAAACGAAAGATGCACGACCTGACTAACTGCCATGGTTATTACATTATGTCATTTGACACATTTGATGTTTCTTGGGGTCTCAGTATCCTTGTTGGTTTTGTTTACCTGCAACTTTAGACTGCAAACTACTTTAAGTATTTAAGAAGCAACCAACTGTATTGTTTTCTCATGAATGTGTTAAAAAGTGAAAAAAAATAAAATGCTTTAAAGCAGAAGTTACTCTGTTAACTAAGTCTGAATAAAGTTCTTAAATTTTATATAACGTGTTCTCACATCTTCAAAGTTAAAATCATAATAAGGCCCCCTGATCCTACTGAGACCTCGAGAATAATACAGATATTTATTGATGCTTATAAATTAAAAAACATGAAAGGTATCATTGGCAAATTATACAAGGGTCTTTCCTTGATGAATAAAAATTCGAGCAACTATATAAGAGAGTGCTGGGAAAAGGAAACCAATACGGTAATCTCAGAGGATGTGTGGCTCCAAATATGGGAGACCCAGTCTTTCTCTACTAACTCCTTGTTTTGGAGAGATTTCAGTTGGAAAAATCTTACTCGTTTTTGTATTACCCCTAACCAAAAATCTAAACTGAGTGGGTCTCAGTGCTCCTGCTGGAGGGGGTGTGGGTCAGTTCCGGCAGATCATGCTCACATTTTTTGGTCATGCCCTTATATTGTGCCTTTTTGGAAAGAAGTGGGCCGATTGGTTTCAGAGGTCCTGGATCTGAGACTTGACTTTTCTTTTACCTCAATGTACCTTGGACATATCCCCAGGGATCTTAGTAAGAGTGACTCCTACCTTCTGAAGAGCTTTTTGGTTGCCAGTAAAAAGGCGATTACAAAATGTTGGCTCCAGAGGAACCCCCCGACCATCATCCTTCTTATCAACATAATCAACTCTATATGCATTATGGAGAAAATGACCTTCACTATTCGCTTACAAAAGGAGAAGGGAGACAAATATTGGAAAAAATGGGACTGTTTTAACCATGTGGATTTATAATGTATATGTATACTGTGATTCTTTTATTTTTACATTTGTAACCAGACTTTCCGGTGACCTGCACCTGTACCTGCCTTTGCTCTGCATATGTATAAATGCCAGACCGCATCCTTCTTTTATGTTCATATAAAAGCAAAAAAATAAATAAAAGTATTAAAAAAAAAAGTTAAAATCATAAAATGTATTTTTCGTAGTTTACGTCTTCTAACATCTGTGCACAGAAATAACTAAATTAATTTGCCTTGATCCCAACACCATTACAGTACATTCAGTATACTCTTTGGACACAGGATGGCAGCAGAAGCTCATTTTGGTTAACTTGCATGCAGGTCTGATGAACAAGTCTAGACTGGTGGATATTCAGCTCACTTACACTGCTACCAACCAGCTCAGTAGAAGCTGGAGAAAGGTCACGACTAATAATGACTAATATGCTCTGCCTGAGGGTTAGGGGACTGGACCTGGTAATATAATGTGATTATTGACCAAATTATGTGTTTTCGAGTGTGAGAAAAAGCACATTTATATATTTTTTTTCCTTGTAATCACAGGTTCAAGGTGTCGCTTTGCTTGAATGGCACAGGCCGTGTCCCTGATTCTGCCCAGTCACTGCTTTAACTTACAATGATTAAATCATTATTAATGAAGCAACATGTAAGTAGGAGTTAACTTGGACCACTGATATTATACTGTTGTATTATATTACTGTAGTTCACTCCATAAAATCATAGTTAATATGCTCATAGCTGTTTTTGGACATCTTAACTACAGCTCAACACCGATCAGGCATATCATTATGACCACCCACCTTCCTAATATTGTGTAGGTCTCCCTTGTGCCTCCAAAACAGTTGTGACTCATCAGAGAATGGATATGGGTCTTCTGAGGGTGTCCTGTGGTGTCTGGTAACAGGATGTTGTTGGTGGGGGCCTTTGGGTCCTGTGGGTTGAGGGGAGGGGCCTCTGTGGATCATCCCACAGATACTTGATCAGTTTGGGATATAGTGAATTTGGAGGCCAGGTCAACACCTTGTGCTGTTCTTCATGTTTTTTGAGTTGTTCCTAAACTGTTTTTGTGTGTGTGTGCCTGTGTCAGGCTGCATCCTGCTGGGGATGGCTGCTGCCATCAAGGAGTGTCATTGCTATGGGGTGGGGGTGCCTGGTCTGGTCTAGGTGGGTGGTACATGTCTAAGTAACATCCACACGAATGCCAGGTCCAAAAGTTTCCCAGCAGAACATTGAATTGTCGCAAGATGGTCAATGTTATTTACTTCACCTGTCAATAGTTTTAATGTTGTGGCTGATTGGAGTAAGTGACTTGTAACTACAGCTAATAAATAGATGTAACAGAGCAAATAAATCAGTAACTTTCAGTAAGTTTTAAACAGGTTTCAAATCAGATATGATCACTAGTGGCCTGTGGTATCCCTCACGGTTCTTTGAAAAAGTATTTTTTTATTTAGATTCCTTCTATTTCTGTGTCTATCTCACATCATGTTTTAAATGACACTGCATGTATTCAAGCAATGAAAACTGTGATCTAACACCAAGTTGAATTGTGTGAAAAAGTATTTGCCGCCTTGAGAGCTGGTTGCCGTTTATAAAGAAACACCCAGGCCTCATTAACAGCCCTCAGGGCTCAGTCTATCCATCAGTGAAACGTACTATTTTCAGAAGCATGACTTGAAGGTCTCAGTTGTCGTGCACTATTCCAAATTCTTCTAGGAGAGATGAGGAAGAAAACGACTGAAATACATGAATCATGACAACTGTTTGTTTGGCTCCACAGATCCACAGTTTGAGATTTTGAACCCAGAGTGAATCATCCAAATATCTCTTTAGAGTACAGTGACGACTCATCCAGGAAGTCAGAATAGATCCAGTGGAAGCGTAGAAGGAACTGCAGGCCTGTTTTCTCTTCACCACAGGTTTATGACTTCAATATCTGAAAGACTTAAAATTACTTTGGGGGAATAACAAGACAAAAACCTTAGAACATCTGTTGTTGTTTTGCCACATCCTGATGAGCCTCAAACCTCTTTGGTGAATATTCTATGAAAAAATGAAAACATTACGACTACAGTCAGCCATGGCGGCCGTGGCTCAGCTCTCTACGTGAATATCCTGCAGGGAGAACGCCGGGTCCGCTCTATGTGAGCTGAAGCTGAAGTAGAACCTGGTTTTGGACCAAGACAATGATGCCGAACATAAAGAGTAAGTCCACCTCTGAATGGATCAAAAGGAAAAGCTTCGGAGCGGGCTAGTCAAAGCACAGACCTGAACCCCATTCAGACGATGATGATGATGATGATGATGATGTGGGACCTGAAAAGAGCCGTTCGAAGGATTTGCGAGCACGAACGGCTCTTTTCAGGTCCCACATCATCATCATCATCATCATCATCATCATCATCATCATCATCATCGTCGTCTGAGTGGGGTTCAGGTCTGTGCTTTGACTAGCCCGCTCCGAAGCTTTTCCTTTTGATCCATTCAGAGTCAAGTCATGCTTCTGAAAATAGTACGTTTCACTGATAGATAGTGACAAAATCCCACCACATGTCTGTGGATAACCTTACCAACAGATACTCTGTACTCAGGTTTGTTTTCATTCATTCATTCATTCATTTATCTTCTGTAAACGCTTGTTCCTGTGATGGGTCGCGGGGTCTGCTGGAGCCTATCCCAGCCGTCATCGGGCGAGAGGTGGGGTACACCCTGGACAGGTCTCCAGTTTATCTCAGGGCTAACACTGAGAGACAGACAACAATTTTAAACTCACACTCACACCTACGGCCAATTTAGAATCACCAATTAACCTAATGAGCATGTCTTTGGACGGTGGGAGGAAGGATGGATTCGATCAGGTTTGTTTTATGTTGTTTAATGTTAATTGCATTTCATCCCAAAAATCAAATATCACTTCTTTTTTGCAGAAATGTGATTTTACATTACAAATATTAACTATATATGCGGTCTCTCTACATATTTCTTGTAACTGGGACAAACTATCTATTAAGTATTTTTACATACATTGTTATTATATAAGTTGCTGTATTGACTTAAAGGCCCGATAATTGGATCCACAAACAGGTTACAAGTGTTTACCTTTCTAACAATTTTTGTCAGAAAATCTGACTCCTTACAGAATATATTGAGAAGCGGTTGAATACTTCTTCCAACACTGTACCATCTGTTTTTATCCTGATAACACAACCTCCCTTTCAGCGTCAAAATCGATCTCAGCAAGAAGATGCAATCCTGATGCTGTAGACTAAAATTGAGTTGCAGTAATGATGTTTTTTTTTTCCTTTTGTTTTGTTTTTCCAGAGCCAGCCCTTGGCAAAATCCCACATCAGTACTGATATGAGATTTGGCTCGTGCCTAGAGTTTTTAATTTTTAAATAATTCACTGTAACCGTAGTACATGTTGCTCTTGAGTTGGAAGATGCATGGACAAGCCTTGAATTACTTACAATTAAAAATATAGACTATCACGCTAAAAATGTAGATTCTAGTTTTATATTCTGCAGAAATGGTTCTAAAAAAAGTGTTTCCCATGTTTTTTTGTAAAATAATCACACAGTACTGTAATCACACCATAGCTCTACCCCATGTTTTCAGGTCCCCGTGTGCATATACAAGTAGAAAGAAAACTAAGGTCTGAACCAACCGTGTTGCTCTTTATTTCAAAAGATGATCAGAAACCCGTGACAACATAATTAATTAATATTCAGTGGGCATAACTTTTCCAAATGTACACTTTATTTTAAACAAAAGTACAAAAACAAACATCAGATATTTACAATACTTGCATGGCAATGTTCACTTTCTTTGGTCAGTCTTCCAATTTGATGGTTTTTCACATAAGGTAGGCAACAAAGCTTGGAGGTCTGAGATTATCACATGCTGAATATATTATTCAACCAGACACCGAGCAAACTACCGATGACTCAGAACTTAATTATATTTTTTTGCAAGCAATTTATCAAATCCAAGATATGAGTTATGTGACGGTTATTGAATTTTGCCTACCAGGATATTTAATCTTGTACAATATAAATAGCAAAAAAAATAAAAAATTAACAAAAAGAGAAAAAGAAAAATCACATATTTTCACAACTACGTCCTGGTCTTGATACATTTTCAAATTTAGCGAACGCTCTTAAAGGACCAAAATTGTGTACAGCTGCGCGTATTCTGTCGTATTCTACATAAGTTTGACAGGAAACATGAACCCTAGTGCACATCACGAACTGAAGCGGTTACAGGTAGATTCTGAAAAGAAGGCAAACATATGATGAAGGCCACCTCGAGACGAACATCCCGTCCCCTCAGTGGCCTCGATTACAAAACTCTGCCATAGCTACGTAACAAACAATCGTACCTCAACACTGATGTAGCGCAAACGGTCTTACTTACAGCCTTGAGAGAGAAACTAAAACATCTGACCATTACTACGAGGCTCAAGGACATTTTTCTTCGGAGAAGCTTGAAAATGAAACTTTTACGCAAAGCAACGTGTGCGGCCGAAACCAAAGCCAGTAAAAAAAATGAGTTGAACTGTGCTATATATTATACCTGCTTCTTGTGTTGTACAGTGGCTACGTTGAATGTACAGTACGTTCTGAATAAAGACAAAAGGTAAAATGAGTCGTTTTCTCTCGTGGTTACACACAATTAAAAAAAAAAAAAAAACACGTAACACCAAAGAACTTCCTGCAAGTTGATGCGTAAATCATATTTCCATCTACAACTAATGCCGAGTATAACAATATACCCTTAGCCCTTTCTGGAATTTCATCTCAATTTCAACATTTTTTTTTTATTTTATTTAATTTTTTAACTCCTGAATGACAGAACTGAAACTAAATGAGCAGATTTATCACACTGATGTTGAAGGCAGAGGTTGTGGTGGCGTGAAACTAAGAAGGAACGGTGGTAATGTCTCTCGGGTCAGACGCGGACAGACTAATGCAGGTCTAAACATCCTTACAGCAAAGGCAACTGGTCTAGTAGTAACTTTTACGTCCATCGACTAATGAAACCCAAAAACAAACGAACAAACAAATTATCTGCATTTTCTCAGTTTCCCGAATTCCATTCTAACAAACATGAATCCTAATAGTAGACAGGTTTACACATGTATCAGTAGTGCAGACGAGTTATGTTTATCACATACATTATCTGTTGGTTTTTTTTTCTTTTCTTTTAGGGGTGATGGGGTTGATGGGCTCAGGGCGTGGGGGGAAGTTTGGATATGCTTTTTAGTAAAATTCTCCCTGAAACCAAATCCAAACTGTCTTCATCCCAATGCAATACACTCGATCTTTCTTTCTTTTCTTTTCTTTTTTTTCCCAAAGACAGAGGTGAAGAGAAATGTGCAAAAGTTCCATTTTCTTACTGCAAAAAAAAAAAAACTGGATTAAAAAAGATAAAATATGTCATTCGAAACAGAACCGTTAATCTTTTTATCAGGGCAACCTGATGGAAATGTCTTGTTCTCTACCTTTGACATCCCCATTTCAAGAACGTTTCTTTACACCTCTGCTTTTTGACTGTTCTCCTCCACTTTCTCCTCCAGTTTTTTCTCCTCCTCAGAAGAACCGTTCTCCTTTTCGCCGGTCTTCCAGCTTCCTTGCCTGTTTAGATTAAAAAAATACATAAAAATAGTTGCATTATGCACTAATAATGCTTAGTTTATATAAAGCATGAACCCGGTCTGATGGTGAGATGGCTACCCTTGCACTAAATGAAAAGGAAGTGCTCATAATCAATCAATAGCTAATTCTCATTAGTGGCTGATTTATTACCAAGATGGGAAAAGCGGTCAACTTACTGACCCATTGACCAAGACCCCAAGAGGCCTTAAAAGGTTCACAACTGTCTTTTTGCTAATTCGATTTGATCTAAAAGATGAGATCAATACCACTCTCGCATCTGTGCGTCAAACATAAAGCTAGAGCCAGCAGCTGCTTTGTTTTCCTTAGCTTAGCTTAGCCTAGCATAACGACTGAAACAGCTAGCCCTGTTCCAAAAGCCACAAATAATTAGATCACATTTTGTCTGCTTGATTTGAACACAGTGCAGAGCTAACAAGGTTTACTGGGTGGGTTGTGATTATTTCTTGGCCATTACCAGTGACTTCCTTGAGTGTCTGGCACATAAATCCCATTAAAACCACATCCTGTCATTGTCACGCCAGCTAGCTATTTCCTTCTGTTTCCTTTCTTTATGCTAAACTTACTATCTCTTACTCCAGTTTTACAGCGGTACACTTTACAGTGGTATCAATCTTCTCATTTAACCACCACCCATACAGAAAAATCAAGGGAAAAAATATATTTACATATATGCAGCTGCATCCCAACTTATGTTTAAATAGATGGCTACAATATATTGAATACATATATAGTACAAGTATGTATATATGCAAGTATATGTTGAACCCTGCACTGTAACATATATGTGGATATCTTATATGAAAGTCTATGTGCTGAATATATTCACTGAATAGATGCAAGTATATGTGGAACCCAGCACTGTAACATATATGTGGATATCTTATATGAAAGTCTATGTGCTGAATATATTCACTGAATAGACTTATTTAAACAATTCGACCGTTATATGTGACGTCACGTACGTGCGTACGTGCTTCTTCAGCCCGCGCAAGCCGACGGTGCGTACGTGCTTCTTCAGCAGCAGCAAACACGAGCAGACTACAGTGCAAGAGAAAAGTCTGACATAACGGTAAGTTCCTTAAGTAATTAAGGCTTTATTTAACTATAGAAGTTAGGTTTTTGTTGTTTTTTTAAAAAAAAAAAAACAGTTACAAAGTGCTTTACACACAAAAAAACATATACACCTATAACATTATATACATACACGTTGCTCGCTGTGAACGGGAAATGCGGAGAAAAGTTTTCAGCTTGTGAATTACTTCGATATTTCGACGTTGAAACGGATAAAGATGGGACTGTTGGTAAATTGTTGGCGGAGAAATGTGGTAGCATGCAGCAGTTTTCTCAACCTGCTTGGCAAATATTCAACCCGTGGAACAACTTATGTTATTAAGTTTAGGCAGTTAAAGAGATATTTTTCGTCGCTAGACTGCTAACATTAGTGAATATTGAGGTGAAATGTGATTTTGTCAACCCGCTTAGCTGCACTGACCGCCATTACTTTATTCTTCTCTTTGAGTGCATCTCTTTGGTGAGTTACCTAATGTTTGCGACCTCATTGTAACATCGTCTTTTATTTTATGCATTGAATGTGTCGGCAGTTATTTTATGCATTTGAAACGTAAATGTGGATTGAACAGGCATTTGTCGGGTGTGTATATTGCCGGTGGGGTTGGGGGGGTGCGAGCTGGCGGCGGATGCAAGCTGGTAGGCTGGCACCAGCAGCGGAGATAACGTTTTAATTCCTGTCAGAATCGATTTGTGTGCGTTAAAAAACTGTTAAAAAAACTGTAAAAATGTTCGCCTGCTTTTCAGGTGCTTGAACTTGACTTTGGGGGAGAGGTGGGGGAGGGGAGGTGGGGTGGGGCGGGAAGAGGAGGGGTGGGGGAGGGGAGGGGCGGGAAGAGGAGGGGAGGGTAGAGCAGCAGCAGCAAAACGCACAACACCCACACAAGTGCACGTAGGCCTATGTAAATGCCATTAGTTAGTATTATTACTATTATTTTTTTTGTGATATAAAGATTTTTATTGGTCTATATTTTATTTTTATTTTTTCTCCTATTGACAAGTAAGGCCCTTATTCTGCCTCAGAGGTTAAGTGTAGTAGTTTGCCTATTAAGAATTCAGTAAAGCTTGTAACGTTAATGTAGCTGAGACAAGACATGCATTAGTTTAACATTTTAGTCACAATTCAGTGTTGCTCCTCACTTAACTGTTTAGCATGAAAATAAACTTTAGGGTGACCTGGATATTGTATTGTGGGAAACAGAAACAGCATATTTCTTTATCAGTAATATTCATTAACTAATTTGTGTAAATGCTTCCCAGATATAATACTTTAGTGAATATGATGCAATTTGTCTAACTTTTCAATCTTCTTTCTTTTAAAGCTGAATGGGAAAATTACCAGAAATCTTAGTCACTTTTAAACAGGATGCTAGCAGGCAAGATGCTAATGGTCTAAACTGATTCAATGTACTATGCTAGGCTGAAGTTAAAAGTTGTATCGTCAGACTCACAGAACGGCTGGATGAACGGGAAAAAGATAAATATCAATTGTTTTGCTCGAGGGGAGGTGGAAAATGAGCTTAATTCCAAAAATGGTGGAATATCCCTTTAAGATCAATTTCCAAAAGATGACTTTATATTCCTCTTTATTTCTTACCTGAAATGAATGGACATTCCTTATTGATTGTGCTTTTTTTTAGGAGGCAAGTCTAAGAGGGCAGAGGGGGAACAGAGGGAGTCCCTGGACCCTGAAAGGGCTAAGGCCATAATGGGTGAGTTCATTATATTTGTCTTATTTTACGGCTCTTCACAATGTAAGTAGAACGCTCCATTGACTTGAAGATTAGCAATGACTTAGCTACCGTTCCGTGGCTTCCGCTAACAAAATAGTTCGCCACACAGATAGAACTTGACTGTTTCAGATGTTGCTTGGCAACCTCTTACTAGCTGTCTTTCACTTTCAACGAAATGATATGAAAGACCTGAATTAGAAGCAAAAACACAGTTGCCATTGACAGCGGTCATTATTTTTTTCAGAGGTCCTCTATCAGAAAATAATGACCGGTAGAACTTTGGGAAATCCCATTCAAGTCAATGGAGCGTTCTACTTGCTTTGTGAAGGGCCGTATAATAAATAAAGTGTATGCATACGTTTAGACCCCCATGCTGAAGTTGACTAAAAAGAGGAATAAAAAATCATCTTTTGGGAATTGATCTGAGTGCCCTAATTAAAAAAAACATGAGGGAAAATGCAACCTTTAAAGACACCAGATTTCTTTGTGAGTGAATAATGTATCATATAAAATAAATGTTCTTCCTTAGAATACAGGGTGCATAAGTATAGACACCCATATGTTAAATTTCCATAGAGGCAGGCAGATTATTATTTTTAAAGGCCAGTTATTCCATGGATCCAGGATACTATGCATCCTGATAAAGTTCCCTTGGCGGCCCCAGCTGTGGCGCAACTAGTTTAATATGAAAAAACGGTGGAGTGTTCTTTTAAACATGGGGGTCTAAACAGAAGTCATTAATTCCCTTTGGCAGATATCAATTTAATGTTGATTTTCTTTTGACCAATATGTTTGTTCTGACTGAATATAGCACTGCCACGAGCCATTTTTCATAAAAATGTTTAAAAACAAACAAACACCTGAACAATGAAAACACCTTTTCTGGTACATGGTCTTACAACCTTTTGCCATGTGGCATTGTCATTTTCAGTCAGAAGAAACATTGGTCAAGGGGAAATCAATATTTCCAGGGGTATGAATCATTTTGTTTATTATTTGCATATAACAAGAGCTTTTAAGATATTTCTGCACTTGATGTACGCCTTTTTGACCTTATTATGTACTTGTTATACTTATACTTAGTACTTGTTATATTGGCAAATCCTGCAAATGAAAGTTTCTTGTTTTGTGGAAAATAAACTAAATTATCTTCCAAGATTTGTCAATACAAGAAGATTTTCACTTACACAAAGTCAAAATAAACTTAAAGTGTAAAAATGTCTTGTTATAAGCAAATAATATAATATAACAAGGCCATAATGGATGAGTTTATTTTATTCTATTTGCATGTCTTTCTCTCCAACTGGCTTTGTATTTCTCTCCAATTATTGTGATACACAACACATTAGCATCTGTGCTTGTCACTAATATTTTGCATGCTCTATTTTTATGTTTCCAGAGGCCACCCAGAAGAGATTCCAAGGGACTCAGGCTGGATTGTTGGGGCAGGCGATTAATGCCAAGCTCACAGAGCTCAGATTTCAAAATAGAAATAAAATTAATTAAAATTCAGTAAAACAAAGCAGAAGTGTTGTGTGTTTCTTCCTCTTTATATTGATATTATGGTTAATGTTAAGTAAACACAGTAATGAAATATCAATAAATGCTGAAAATAATAAACAATAGTAGAATATGAACTACATTTAAAGAATATATGTGAGAAATATAGGTCTGACATATATCGGTCATGTGACCAATTGTCATCAGGCGTCACGTGACCATGCTTCTTAGTGCAATATATTTAAATATATGTACTTATATGTAGGAAATATAAGAAAGTGGCCAATTTCGAATATGTACTTATAGGTTGACATATATTGATACATATATTTACATATATGTAGTTAACATATATGTATTTAACATAGATGTAAATATATGTATTTAACATAGATGTCCTTATACTGGAATATATGCAAGCTGCATATATGTGAATATGTTATTTTTCTGTATGGGCAGGCAAGGGTGATAATACAGATAAAACTCCACTAATTCTCCATTTGTTTTAGCACCTTTGCTTCATAAATACATTATTAACTGAGGCAGCTGCTGCGTTTATTCCCTGATCTCCTAGCCTTGTGCAAAAATGAAGTTTTTAGTTAATCACTTTGGTTTAATTGTGCTCGTATGGTCCATATTTGACATTCCTAAACAGAGCTGTTTAATCAAATTAGCATAAATACACACACACACACACACACAGAAAGCCTGCTACCAGGTGGTGTTTTTCCAGCTTGTGTGCTCAGTGTGTACTTGATGGGGAGCTGGCGGTGATTAGGTATGCACGAGAGTGACGCAAAGCCGCTATCTGTTCGGATTTCTACGGGAAGCTTATAGCTGAAGTTATATGCCTGGCAGAAGTCTATTATTTTAACGCTAATACGTGGTTTATGCTTCTGCATTAAGTTGACTCAGAGGCTACAGCAACAACGCAGACATCTACGTAGAGCCTTCGCCGCAACTGACGTACACCTCCCCCGAAATTTAACTACGAGAGCTGTGGCTGGTCCGCTTCGTAGTATCGTGTTTCAACTTTAGTATTTTTTAGTATTCGATTGTTTTATATTAATAAAGAATCTGTAAGTTTAAGTGAGGCGGTTTGGAGATACAGACTCGTGTTTTCGGCCGAAATTTCATTGAAAGTCTCGGTCGCCATTGTTGAAAGTGAAGCAGGCAGTAGAACAAAAACTTATCCCGACTGGCAAAAAAGACACACCGCCGACTATCGTTTGGGTGGCGTTGTTACAGAGCGAGCCAGACTGACGAGTAAGTATAAATGACTCGCATCGGCGTCAGCTACGTGCGTAGGTTACAGCATCTATGTCCTGCAGAGGCATATACTCCACTTAAAGTGTCTAAGGCTGCTGACAGTAAATTGACCTATTAGCTCAATGGGCTAGAAAGTGGAAAATAAACAGGAAAGAGTGGATTTATGGTCATTGTTATATAAAAGTATTCACAGAAAAAAATTGACATCTTACTTGGATTTCTTCATGTAAACCCAGTATGCCAGGCCCAGGACCAGAGTGGCGATGAGGAGGCCGACTACAACTCCAACCACCACCTTGGTTTGGTCACCGTCATCCGACGTGTCTGCAACAACGATATAAACAAAGAAAAATCAGAGTCCTGAGAGACACATTTATTTCTGAAAGTCCAGCCTGGATGCATGTAGGGGATCAAAAAATAAATAAATAATAATAATAAAAAAAAGCATCATGTGCCATAAATGCATTGATGAATGGACACAGCCGCACTTGTACATGATCATGACTCATCGATTCGATTGTTAATAATCTTCTGATTAAATTCGTCAGCCAGTGAGCTTATGAACAATGCCGACATCTTGTCAGGATGCTGGTAGCTCCATTTCCTCTTATTCACCCATTTCTTAACATTGATTTTCCCGTTGAACAGTCCGAGCTGATGTTAGAGATAAATATTTGATAAACAGCCTTCTTTCAGTGAGAAACACTGGTTTCCGCCCATAGCCTCTGCTCAGCCCCCCCTCCCCTCCCCACCGTTCCTTACAAGCAAGAAGACCGCTACCACTTACCTTGTTTATCCATTCTCACCTCCTCAATTACTGAAATCAGATATAAAATCAAAATTAACGACCAACCAAAAAAGAAAAAGGAAAGAAAAAAGAAAAGAAACAAGTCTGACGTCAAGGAATATTACTACTCTACTTCTAACTCTACTTTGGCATGCATGTAGTTCAAAGAGGGAAGAGATTAAATCCAGCATCCCAACATACACAGACACACACTGAGCGAGGGAGGAAAGAAGAGATGTCAGATGTCGTCCCAAACACACAGGAATGAGTAAGCAAGACAGAGCAAAGGATGGTATAAACACTGTACATGGACAAAGTGTTAAATGCATGCACAAGTTCTATTTAGACAGTGAACAGTGATGGTAATAGTAAAAAGATGTACCTTTAAAAGGTAAAGAACCACAAATATAACAACTTGAAAACAGCGTTAACTTTAGTTTTTGCTTTAAATATGATGTATTTATGACTTGTTTTCTAAAATGGTTGATTATACAGCGTTAATGTGAGCTTTAGTTTCAAACCAAATATTAATCATGAATTAGACTTGTTTGCCTTAATTAATGCAAAACTGCTGTCATTTTAATTATTCAACATTGTGTCACGTCAACATGCAGGCAGACGGAGTCAGTGATTCAAGTAGGAAAACAGACAGGAAGGAAGATTTAGTTAAAAAAAAAAGTCAAGGGGACCTTTATATCACGTTGTACTTACAAGATGACACATTTATAACTTTGGTGTCAGAACCAAAGTCATTGGTCACCGTACAATAGACGGTTAGATTGGCAGAGGGCACCACTGAGATGCTGTGTGTTATCTTTCCGTTCTTGAAAGTCTCGTCGAGCTGAATGACAAGAGACAAGAGAGAGGAAAAAAAACAACAATAAATGTCAGGATGAACACCAAGTGATGGAGCTGGTTTTACAAGAGCAGAGCCACCACCACCACCACCACCACCACTACCACTAGGGGGCGATGTTGGACCGGTGAGTGACTCAGCTTTTCCGTGACAAAGAAACAGCCTGCGAGCCTGTGGGATACAGACTCCTGAGTCTCTGAGGAAAACTCCAGACACAAAGACAAACTGCCAACACCCTTTTCACATCCTCTACATATGCAAGAGGATGTGGCAAATTTGCAAAATACGCTTGTGTATTCGAGGCTTACACTGTTCTCTGAGCGAACGTGCTTTAAAAATCCACAGAGTGAAGTAGAAATGTGTGTGGTGTACTCCCCGAAATACATTATTCTTCAGTGAGCTCTGTGCACCTTTGGAATCGATTAATTATTACGCGCAGGCTCGGGTTTTAAGGTTATTTTTGCGGTTAGACACCGGAGTGAAAGGGCCGAACACAGACCCGGGTTCACGTGTAATTCACACTGCTTCATTGAGCGGCCCCTGCTATCAGTGCACCGCACAAACAAAGGAAGGAGGAAGAGGAGGAGGAGGAGGAGGAGGAGGAGGAGGAGGAGGAGGAGGAGGAGGAAAAAGTTCCATTTAGAAAACATTTTTATTTTTTTGTCTTTGTGACAGTCTGGTGCAAAATACAGTGTTTTGGGGGCCTCAGAGAAAAACGAAGAAACGTATTATTTCGAAACACTGAGCACCGCCGCCTGGAAGTGTTCGGGCCAGATAAGTTCAAAAGTGTGACAGCTGGGGAAAATACTAACGGTGCAAACGGGCAGGCACGTAACAGGGAGCGCTCGCTCACCCTGCAGTAACAAGGGAAGCAGGAGAGGAACTGTCTCAGGACTAAGACGCTTTAAACAGCCTCTGTTTAATCACGCCGTCACATCGCTGCTAATGTTATTCATAGGTTTGTTGTGGGGAAAACACCGCCGTTGTGTTTTAACAAGCCTATCAGTTGTTCATTTTAAAAAATAATCACGAACTACGCATCAGCTCTAAAACAGACCCAGAACTGGTCTTTTTCATTCAGCAGATGGCTTTAACACCTATATTAAGATGCTGGACGCTGAAGACTTGGCGGTTGCAGGATGAACCTGTTGCCATCTCACAAAGGAAGACCACTGTCAGAATTAATTTCTATGACAACCTGTATTGATTCAGGAACAGAAGAATAGTCCTATGAAAGGAGAGAAACACTCAAAGCGCTCTGAGTGATGCAGAATGACTTGAATGGTGTCAAGTCTCAAGTGCATCTCAAGGTGATCGGAAGAATGAGTGGGATGCGGGGTTCATCCTTTAAAGCCGATATCCGTCTCGTTATTTTCAGAGGGCATCGGCCGTGTTGGGAAACCATACGAGTTTAACAAGTACATGGGGGACTTTATTTATCCATAATCTATCCATGAGACATCGGCGTGTTGTGACATGATGGGTTTGGATATGTGTTAGATGACGATAACAGATTCTGTTGTTCGGTTACGGAAATGAAATAGTTTGGCACCATTTCCAGGTTTTGCAATGACTTAATCAAACGAAGGGCAGGCTTCGACAACCAACACTACATTTTTAGGTGGGTACGGGTGCCAAATTTACTTTTGTTTGTGCCAAAAAAGCAAAAAAATGCAGATGACTATCAAATTAGTTGTAGAAATCGAAGCCTTTTTTTATGTAGCGGGCTGTAATCATGTTTATTTCTGCTGTAAAGCTTTTTTACCATGACTCAGACTGATTGTTTTTGGAAGTGGTCAGGTTTTTTTTTTTTTTGCACTTCCCACGTTAGCTAGCATGCAGTCGGTGCGGTGTCACTGGAAAATCCTTGCCATCTTTGTAAGAAGAATTGCAAATGCACCACTTCTAGCTTTCAGCGCCGCAGACTCTTCGCTACACCTGAACCGCGCTCGTGGCAGTTCCTCACAGGACACCGACTGGTTGACCTCCGTGGATCAAAGCATGAATCCTGGGAAGATGGACTGATATGCAATCTGTGTGATTTTGCATTTTGCAAGAATCCCGCTGTCTCCTGCGGTTCAGCGAAACGGTCGTTTTTTCACCCAAAGTGAAGCGCTGCAGTTGCATCACGAGCCTGCGGTGTGCTTGTTTTCACAGCCTCACTGTGTAAAAGCCAACATATCAACTGATGCAGACGCCATAAACTAACTTACCGTATTGACATATTGACATTTTGCATTCAGCGTTACTCCAGGTTTCATTTTACTAAGGATCCAGAATAAACTCTCACAGCATCTGGTGTAAAGATGTCTGCTATCTCTAACCATTAATCCAAACATCTTGACTTGCAATAAAATCCATCATTTAAGTTTTCTCCTTTAAAAATGAACTTGATGTTTTTCTTATTTTAATGTCACAGTAAGCTGAATAGTTAATACATCTACAACTATGGTGCCAATATTAATACAGTCCCGACACAATGTGAGGATGTGTAAAAAAAATGTTAATCACAATGAATAAATACATGTGCACTTATTTAAAACTGATGGATATGACCTTCAGAAAATGTTAACATTTTATCTGTGAAAGAATTCCACGGTGTGAGCTCTGAGAGCGTGAGTGTGCATACCAAGGTGCCGTTGATGCTCCAGGACACTGCCGGCTTCGGGGAACCTTCGGCCTCGCAAACGAGGACTTTGTGTTTGCCGTTTTCGCCGCGCATTTTGTACAGCTGCCGGATAACGGGAACACCTGCAACGGGACGCAACTCTTCAGATACATCTGAACGAGAGGAGGATTTGTCACGGTTGCATTTCATTCAAAATGGCAGAGGAAAAAAATCTCTAATTAAAGGAGTTTGACGCTTTTGGCAGAGCGCGGATTTGCTTTTCTGCTAAAGAGTTAGATGAGACGATAAACGCCACTGTCGTGTCTGTGTGTTGAATACGAGGATGGAGGCAGCCACTAATCAGCATGCTACATCTTCTTTGTTTAATCCGTACAGAAAATGAAGTGTAAAACCCAGTTGTGGCTGTGAATAACTATCTGGAATCACTGGTTGTTTTGCTGCCAACCCCAGACAAATCACTACAAGTGGTTAGTTTTTTTCGTATGAGTTAAATAAATTCAATTTGTGAGCTTTAGAGCTGATGTTTTTCAGGCCAGGTTGTTTCCTTCTCTATATGTGTCAAGGTAAAAAAAACAACTTCTACTTGTAGCTTCGACTTTGCTATACAGACACGAGACTGCTTTACACTTTTTAACCCAACTCAAAGCAACGAAGAGTTTTCTTTAATGCCTTACCCTCGACATCGAGCGTAAAAGAAGCTTTCCGGCTCAGGGTCCCCATAGTCACCTCGCACTCATATTTGCCCGAGTCCGTGTAAACGAGCTCGGCAAACTTGGGCTCTTTGTCAATTTTCTCGTCATCCTGAAATAAATGAAGAGGATGTCATCGCTGTCAACAACAAGCGCAAACGATTTGTCGTATACATATATATGAGATTGCTTTTACCTTTGTCCAGGACACCTCTGATACTTCGGAAGAATCAATGTGGAGAGATACATCCAGGGTCTCACCGGCACCCTTGACGACGGTCCCAGAGGGGCTTAAATTGATGTCTAGGTCTAAAAGGAGGACATGATGGTGAGGAGACGGTTCAGAGGCCTGATAAGGGTGGAAACCTTTCTGTTGTTAACCACACAACCCTTCACTTGGCTCACAGCCCTGCAGATGCAGCTTATTAGAGGCAGCACGGTTGACACTTTTCTCCACAAATCACAAGAAAACCGTGAGCCAAAGAGCAGCATTAGGACTTTCTTTTCTCTAGCAAACACTTCCCTGCTCTCACTGTAACAAATAAGACCGCAACAGAAAGGGGAAATTACACTGACAATGCTGCAGGTGGGAGTGAAATTGCAGTAATTTATTCTGTTTTTTTTCTTTTCTTTTTTTTTGAGGAGAAATGCATTATTTATTTATTTTTCTCTTACAGTTGACGGTGATGTCCTCGTTGGGTGATTCCATTGACGGGTTATCAATTAGGGAGCATTTGTATTCCCCGGAGGTGTCACGCGAGACATTTGTGATGGTGTAAGTATCTGCGTTTTCCACTTTCACCACCTCTCCCTGCAATCAAACAACAATGATTCATGAGTAACGATTTATTTTCTCACGAGAATGAATCTCCGAGCGCTCCGTGAGATGTCAGCGCGTACCTTAAGGTGAAAGTTAAAGCTGGTCGGAGCCGGGTTGCCATCTGCCACACACTTCAGAGTCAAGTTGCCTCCTACGAGAGGGTCCCGAGCACTGACCTGAAGGACGATGTTCTCTGTCGAGTCTGTGCGGAAAATAGGAGATGGAAAGTCAGGGACGTATGAGAGGGTGGAACAAGTGGAGCGTGTTCCCTTGCCAGCTGACTGCAGGGGCGGCAGAGAAGTGTCCAGAGCTCTAACTTTGCGCCTCGGTATCGGTTATGACCAACTTCAAAATGTAGCAGAGGAGACGGCTGAATTGGAGTTATAATCTGAGGCACTCGACCAAACAATCCTTTCAAAGCTCAATGTTTCTGCTCCATCTGAGGCAAAGCCTTTTAAGAATTTCTTGTTAAAAAAAAAAAAGTTATACTACGGGCCTCGATGAGCGGCTGACTTTAATATTTAATGCTGCATTCAGTGTAAATCCCACTACACCGATACAGAATCTACACCTAATTTTTCAACTCTAACCATCAAAGGTGTCGTAACCATCGTCTGTCTTGGCTGGAAGCGAAAGAATACAATAAAATAAAACACTATAATACACACAGTCAATCTCCACTGACTACAAAGAACGTTTCTTGGTCCTTTTACGGGTCAGGAGCTGCTGTTGCTGTGCGTTTATAAAAATGATTGACTTCAATTTAATAGTCAGCATTCCCTTTGATTTTTTGGGGGGTTTTTTTCTCTCAAATTATCATGGTGTCAAATTAAAGAGGATCTGGCAGAGGTTTACTCACCAAGAATACAACAAAATCACATAACACCAATAGAAAAAAATAATAACATAATAATTAAAGCTGAGAAACAAAAACAGCACCACTGTTTCATTTGAGTTGATACTAAAAACCTGCTTAAAAATGCTCAAGGGGGGAGGGGGGGAAAGCAAATATACAAAAGAGAAGAATCTTAAATAGATCAACCTGGTATTAAAACAGTTTGGCCAGAGTGATTTTCTAAAAGTGGGAAGAAAAAAAGGCTTTTCTGGCAGAGTTTTTCAAATTTTTCATTCAGTCAACAAATTGGACACAATCAGGTATCAACTGCTTCCTTTAAGTCGACTAACCCTCCATGACGTTACATAAAAAGCATTTTTGAAGGTCAGTGTGGTGGCACTGGCTGTCACCATCTTGTCAATGCTTGACTCCGCCTGAAGTGGAGCTGATACACTCATGCGCTCGTCAGGCTGCCTCGCTCTGTAACAACACCACCCAAACACTAGTTGGCGCTGTGTCTTTTTTGCCAGTCAGGTTAATTTTTGTTTCTACTTCCTGCTTCACTTTCAATAATGGCAACTGAAACTTTCGACGAAATTACGTTTGAATTTTGCCAAACACGAGTCACACAAATGTCTGTATGACTCCAAACCTCCTCAGCTAACCTTACAGATTCTTTATCAATCCAAAACAGTCAATTCGAAAATTGAGGAGATGGAGAAGCATTCGGAAATTGTAGAGCATAAACACGTTACTACCAAGCGGACCAATCACAGCTCTTGTGCTCTGCCGTCACCGTGGCGCATAGTTACATTTCTGGGGAGGTGCAAGTCAGTTACAGCACTAAGCTCTGCATAGGTGTCTGCATTGATGTCGCCTCTGCGTCAACTTACCGCAGAAGCATACACTGCCTATAACTCCCAGCGAATTCAAAAAATAAGCAAAGAGGTGGAGCTGAGGCAGGCGGGGGGATGCCAGGGGCAGACAGCTAACAACCTTAGGCATCTGAAACCTTTCCCCAGCCTTAGTTATGCACAAGTTTAAGAATTGAACATGATTATTTTTCCAATTATGGGGACGTCTATGAGGATTGACTTAGTTTTGGAGCAAGCCTCTAGTGGCCGTTTAAGGAACTGCAGTTTTTTGCACCCATTCTTCAACTTTGGAGGTTGCTGCTTGGACAAGACTGAATAAAAGACTAAACACAGATAGTTTCTCTAATCTCAAACTGGCACACACTACATTATTTGAAAATAATAGTGCGGCACGTACTGTTAACCTAAATATGATATTATTTAGGTTAACATGTAGATTGGGGAACATTGAATGCAACCCTCATGAGATCTCATGGGGCAAAAGGATGTAAACAAGATGGAGACTAAGGAGCAACAACTAGCTGTAAAACAGCTGGTCTACATTCATGGCCTGTAGGTGGCGGTAATGCATCTGCAAGCTGGTTTGCCAATCACATATCAACCACAGAAGAAGAAGAACCAGACCTTACTGTAACTTCGTAATTGTGAGATGAAAACAATGCCAAAGGCTAATAGTGTGTGGATGGTGAACTGGTCGAGGGATGCAGTCGGAGTGGAGTGTGAGATTTTTAGTTATAATATCTGTTACTGTGGTATGCTAGATAACGCCTACAGACTGTTTACCATAGTTTGAGAAGACCATCAGCTGCTCTGAGGTTTGTTGTCGAAAGTACCGACTCAATCATGCAAATTTTAAATCCTAAATATCACTCTGCAGAGGTCTGTCAACCCTCACATTACCAAGTTATCTGGGCCAAACCTCAATAATGAACGAGTTCAGAGCTGGATTGCTCTTCCGATTGTCGAGAGAGGTGAATGATGGGATAAATCGTCCCAAAAATCCTGCAGTCTAAGTCCAGCATCGGAATTAAAAAGCAAATCTAAAAAGAAGCAGCTTCTTCGGCGAGGTAAGGTGAGACACAGTATTAGTCTTTTAAGATAAACATAACATTACTGTGTGCTCTGCAAACAGCTCGTCCGCTGCAGAAAGTGTGTTCATTGTGACTCACAGGTAATAGTCAAGGTCACTGGAGAGGACACCAGCTCTGCACCCACGGTGTGCTGAGTGCTGCAGGTGAACTGGGCGTCCGTGTCTTCCTTCTCGGCAGTGTACTCCAGTGTGGATGTGGTGGTGGAGAGTTTGGTGACGGGGTCTACCAGCACAGAGGACTGGATGGAAATCCCTAGACAGAAAACAAACAGTCTGAAAACGCTAACAAGGAAAAAGAAAAAGGTGTAATGACCAAAACACTGCGCACACACACACACACATGGTGTCGAGGAGTGCAGCACAATTCATCCCAGCAGGATGCATATACAGCTACACAATAAAACCCTTTGTAATAGTTGAAAATGACAAGTTTTGTTTAAAGCCACAGGATAAGGAATGCGCACCTTTGCCATCAGCCACCAGAGGCTTATTGTTCTTCAGCCATGTGATGTTGGCAGCTGGATTGGCATCTTTCGCTACACATGTTCCTAGCTGTAGGGGGAAAAAATTTAAACTTGAGAAACACAGAAAAAAAGAAAAACTGCACTCGGATATAAAATAGTGTCAAAATGCATTTCATGAATCACTTTAAATGACCAAACATGATTTTTTTTTAGAGCTTCTCTGGCATTTGAGGACAACAGAGTTTTCTATGCAATAGACCATGAAATGCCCAAAGCATTTCTAAAGCCCCTCAGATCCTCTGGGTATTTTAATTGCAGTCGGAGTGGGGGTTCTGCTTTTCACTAATTCATGAGAATCTCTTCAAAGAACTCATTACTGTACTAACATGCATGGTCTCTGTTAGGCCTCGAGATACTTTAGGTCGAGCGAGGGATTTCCCCAGATGATGCGTTGCTTAAAATAATGTCGGTATAAGCAATGTTAATCATTAAAAACGTCACCTTAGCAAGTTTGCCAATCTCGAGCTCCTTGGCGTCGTCAGAAATCTCCAGGCCTGCCGGCGACTCTGTAATACATAAAGATGTGTTCATGAACGGGAACTTATTGGAGGTGAGGCTGTTTGCTCATGTCAGTAACTGTAAAGTAAATTAGACTTAAGCCATGTTGCACTCACTGTAGATCACCACACTAACTGGGAATTCTTTGATGTCTGAACCGGACACCACCATGCAGGTGAAGGTCCGCTGGTCAGTGAGCTTGGCTGCAGAAAGCAGCAGGCTGGAGTTCACGGCCATGTTCACACGGCCCTTGTATTCATCAGTGGCGGTGATTGAAACATTCTGGCCTTTCTGCTTGACCAGCAGGTCTCCTGAAAGTCCCTCTCCTTTGTCCTGCAGAGCAGAGCAGAATGCACTTGTTACGAGTCAGTCACATACGGCTCTGGCTTCCAGTTCAAATAAAAAAGCACGCCTTGTTTTGTTCTGCACCCTGTGTTCATGCAGGAGGGACAGATGCACTCAGACTGGGCGTGGTCCAGATAAGTGACTGTCAGGCGGACGCCACCATTTTGAAACCAGCGACTTTCACTGCCACTTACATATTTCCATTTAACGATGAGGGCGTCTTCCGCCTTCACGGCTCCGCTCTTGCAGGGGATCTCGAGCGTTTCTCCGTACAGGCCGACAACCGTCCCCATGCCGGTGACTGCGAGAGAGAAAAAGCATATCAATTACTTTGAAAAGAAGGGCTAATACGGAGAGCTCCAACTCAGCATGAATTTTTCAAACAGAGAATTGAAATCCGTTATTATTCCGAATGCTTCAAAGGCCGCTCCTTTCTGCACATATTTGACTGATTTTTATCAATACCACTTAGTGTTCGCCAAACACTCAAGGACACCAGATTCTATAGAGTTCTGCTAATTTTGCAGCTCTCCCTTGGTTTAAAAAAAATAATAATAAAATAAAATCAACCTTTCCTGCCCTAAATTTCATTCAAAACATTGCCATGGAGACAAAGTGCTTGAGATGAGGGCGGGAGGAGGGTGCCAGAAGTGTCTCAATGGGCTGCGATGAGGGGTTAAAGCCAGAGGGCTGCAGGGAAGAAGAGACTGCCATGGTCTGACTGAAAATGAGGTGTTCCTCCGTTTTATTTTTTCGCATTCAGATTTACATTTCAGGCCGCTCGGAGTTCAGGCTAAGGTAAATGCACGAGTGGGCGTGTGGAAGCATAAAGCTGACAGCTACAATCCCAAACAGCTCTCAACAGCAGTTCAGCAAGGCGTACGAGAACAAAGCAGCGGCCGGCCAGTTTCAGCCTGGTGAAGCAGCGACGAGTAATCTGTGCGTACGTACAGGAAGAGTGCAAAACGATGAAGATGCCCGACTATTCTGTGTGCACTGAAGGCTGAAATTGTCTGATTATATTCATGCACAAAAAACAGCTGCACGCTTTAATGTCATTTCTGCACCGAAACGAAACTTTTGCTCTCACTCTCCCACTTAACTCACCAGACGTTTAAAGGTTTCCTCGGAGTGGTGCAGGCATGGAGCGAATTCATTTGCATTGTGCGTGATACTCATTTGAATCACGTTTGAATGGAAGTAAATACTTTTACTATGGTTACCATTGTCTACATCAGGACAGGGTGGCGACTGGGACCCTGAATGCATATTTGCACGGCTGAATGTGGTGTCAGGCTGAGCGCGCAAGTTCAGAGGTGCACAAATGTTTGTTTCCCGCCCGGCCTGATTTGTTTCCCACACGTCAGGCGGCCCAGCTGTCAAGTGTCATTTTCACATCAGGACTATTAAACAAGTCAATGACATGGCTATGTGCCGGTGCAGTGTATTATGTAACTAAAGGGGCAACTAGATCAAACAGTTTGCCTCGAGTCAATAAAATCTGCCGTTATCACCATCCTCCCGATGCTCGGCTGAACAGGTTCACACTCCCAACACTTGTCACTCATCATTATGAGCTGTCAGCTCTGAAACAACACGGGGGAACTGACCAGTGTACATACAGCCTGTCTTTAAAACCGCTACAGAGAGAAGATGGCAAAAAAACAGACCCTTTGATAAAATGATTTGCCCCGTAGATGTGCTGTGTTTTAAGTTGTTCCCTTCCATTTCTGTTATTGCCGTCACTTCAGTGGACCCTTGTTTCACTTTAAAAGAATAGCTAGACGTTTGGGAAATACACGTGCTGCTCTTGCAAAGTGTGAGATGACGTGAAAAAGACTGATGCCGCTCTCTTATGTCTTGGTTATGAAGCTGTAGTCTTCAAGCAGCTGCCTTTTGCTTGAAGACTTGAAACGAGGAAAACGGGTTCACACTGATTGAAGTGTTAAACCTTGATCGTTTTTCCGTGTAAAACTTAATAGCAGTGGCTAAAGCCGATGGTGTGTAGTTTGCTAATGTTGGGCCAGCGGTGAGGATCCGGGGGCCTAGTTTTTGTGGTGAATCCAGAACCATTGCCACTAGTTGGGCCCCTGCTGCCGTCTTTTCAGCAAATTTAGCAAGCTGACCAGGCAGTAGTGTAGCAGCTAGCTTCCTAGCATGAAGTCACGTGCAGACGCGGGCCATATCATAGTCTGTCGACCATTCCTTGTCCATATCCTAAAATGCACACGTTGTGATTGCAATGAAGCTAATTCCATCCCTATTTTCAGTATTTGTGTAATGCTAAGCTGACAGTCTTGTTTCTATTTATTCTTTATGCATTTAATGTCCTAAACGTAGCTGAAATCATTCCTGTCCTCGTCGTGGGAATTTATTTTATTTTCATACAATTTAATCATTTTATTTGCTCAGGAATACAACTTGGATATCATGAGTAGCCTGCAGGTTTCCTATTCAACGTGCCACCTGTAGTAAAAGACAGAGATTGATGGGCGTGGAGACATCGGGACTTACCCATAGAGAGGCAGAAAACAAAACATCCACAGAAAAGAACAAGTCGTCTCTAAAAAGGTGGGAGGGACAGTGACTATCATCAGGGCTTACAGCTGCATCCATGAGCCAGGGACAGCTTATGTGAGCATCAAAGCAGCAGAAACCCAACCCAATAACAACTATGTGAGAAACGCACAACACCAACACAGCACTTCACCCACATAGATGCGATCTCTGCATTTAAATAAGACTCTGCGACATTTAAAAGTGACAGCACGGGACAAAACAAACCTCACCATGTTTCAGCTGCTGACAGTTTTACCGAATTCTTCACCAAACACGGGGATAAGCGCTGTCACTTGTCGACCTCAATACAATTACAGCCGTTTCCTGCATTGATCCCTCTCATTGCGGCTGATTTGCCACGCCTTGAATCCATTCCTCGCCACATTATTAAAAGATTTAAAAGCTTTCTTTAGAATCCAGTCTTGCATTGATCAGTCTCAATAGGTGATTTTGGTTTGGGAAAATGTCACACAGTGTATTACCCAACTTCTGGTGTTGGAAAAGTTAGCCTTTGATCATGTTCAACAATGCATTCTCCCGACTATGTGCACAAAGTTTGCCTTGCTGTAAAGCTGTGCATTTAGATCTTCCATCTGGGTAAACATCACTCCGATGCACCTGACAGGGTGATACACACTGCTGGTGTGAACGCAGCGTGGTGATGTAGCCATCGCACACTCTGCTGTTTTTGTCTTTCTGATGTAAATCTAATGAAACGTGCAGGTTTCTGATCCGGGCAGAAAGAACTGCACACGCTGAGTGGAAAAAAGGAAAATGGACACATACTGAATACATTAGGAGCGGCCCGTTAATGAGCTCTCTGTGCAAGACGCGGGGACCAGTTTTGCATATGTGTCAAATCCAATGACATCTAGCTATATTTTATTTTTGGAGGAATTTAGTGTGACAAAAATAATCTGTCAGAGCCTTGATTATGTGCTACACCTGGGCGTGCTGGCGCCAGAATACTAATGGTTGAGGGAGAGAAAAAAATAAAAAATGTTTGTCAGAAGTCCACACGTTCTCAGGAGACCGCCGGTGCCGCACAACCGGCTCCGCTGAATCTTCCAACTGAGTTAGTTATATTGAGGTTGCACTGCAAGCACTGCAGCATCGGAAAGGTTATCACATTTCCTGTATAATAGACTCCTTACATTTCAAATTCAAATAGCCATTTTTGAATATTCAAATAAAGCTGCGTTCGGCGTCCCCGAGAACTTTTAAAGAGTGTGCATTAAGGAAGAGGCATTATCTGCGCAGATTACACTGCTGCACAATGAGAACTAATCGCATACGTTGAGTTACAGAAGACAAAGCTCCTGCTGCTTACCGAGATAAGGTAATCCTCCGCAACAAAAGTAGGTGAACGGAGTGACTTCGCAAACACGTCCACACAAGTGCACACAATGCCGACCTAAAAACCATCACTTCAAACATCCGTGTCTGTGAGATAACAGTTTGTTGAGATTGACTTTTTACTCCTTTGCTGTTTATGCAGGTGTTAATAGATTTTTTAGCATTCGATTTTAAAACACTAAGATCATAACCCTTTCCATTGCCACTGATTGGACTTCTGACGGAGACTAAAGGCCAAAAACCATTATGGAATACATAAGACCTAATGTGTAGTTCCTATTTTTGCCAGGAAGTAATTCAAAGACAAAGAAAGGTAACGTTTGTTATCCTGAACAGCAAGAAAAAAATCTATACCAGAAATCCAGATAGACTTATTATGGATGATATAGTGCTGTGTAAAGAGTACATCCAATTACAATCGCAGCTTACAGAGAAAATGAAGATCCATTGTATTTAACTGCAGTTTCTCTGCTGCCAAGTTTCTAAACAGACTTAAAGCATATTTTTTGTGGCAGACTTCTAAAATATTTCATCTGCGTGTTCATGAACAGTTACTACAGCCAACAGCTAGCTCGTAGATATGTTCTGCGCCTGGGTGAAAGGGAACCAGCAGGTAGCAGCAGTCTGAATTCATCATTCAAAAGTTGAAAGCAGATGAGCTACTATTAGCTAGCAGGCTAGGAAGCTTTTATATCCTGATCCATGGCTACAGTTCAGTCATTCTGGATGAATTTGTGCATTTGAATGGTCAGATGGGAGACAAGGAGAGCCTTCATCACTTCCGTCTTTCCGCTTGTGCACTGACTGGTTCGTTAAGTTGAACAGCCAATCCGGGTGACCTCTCTGACCGATTTCACCCTACTGCCAATTCAACACGCCAAATTGGCTGAAAAAGCCACTGACAAGGGTCCGACTTGTGCCAACTGAACGCCAAAACAAGGAACACAGACGCCCACCGACGGCCTTGACCGATATGTTTTTTAACTGTTAAGCAGGATTCAAACTGTCCAGGATGCCAAAATAAATATTCATGTAGACATACTTTATGGGGACTTGAATCATCTCAACCCAGAAAAAATGGTTCTGAGAGTTCCTTTATGCTCACATTGGACTCAGAAAATTAGCTAATACTCCAGTAATGATAAATCAAGTAGAAGACAGTCGAGTGACAGAGACAGGAGGCAGCACTGCAGGAGATACTTTCATGTTCCTGATTAAGGTGCCTCTATCCCTTAGAAGAGACAGGTGACGGCAGCTCAGATATAAGCTCACCAGGGAAATCAGCCATCCTCCCCACACTAGTCTCTATATCCCTGTTTTGCTACCTTACGCCCTCTCGTTTGTGTGTGCCCGCGTTATGTGTGCGTGCCTGCTCTTCAGCCGCAACATCCAAAAGAAAACCGAGGCCCAAACTTATTAAGTGCTGAAAATGAGGATTGTGCAGCGAACGGAGATCCCATGGCGCATGTCCGCAAAGACCTGATGGCAAATAGCCTCGTTTCAGAAGCGGTTCAGTGGTGAGGGGGCAGACAGAACCACTTCAGCTGGATCAATAATACTTGAGGAAAGGCTAGATTCTTATAGTGAGCGGCACTTGCCTAAGGAGCACAGAAATCAAAGAAAACCTAACCTCTCATGACATTCAGCTTCTCGTCCTTGTCTTCTCTTTAATAATTTAACAAGCGCTGAATTTTGATTAGCCATATCAAGCACTTGAAATGAGAGGGATCTGTGATTTAATAAGATCAATCTCTCATTACTTGCTGTCAAGAAAAATTGCTGTCACACAGAAAGGTGTGGGAAGGTTTCGGTCGGAAAATTGCTCAGTCTACCAGCGGGGTCCCCAAAGCCTCCTCGTAGCCGCTCTGTAATATATGAGCTCTATAGTCGGCTGTTTTGTCAAATCCTTCACTCTGCGCACGCCCTCAGCTCATATGTTACTGACTGTGACAAGCACATGACTATATTTGAATTCTGCTACAGTATCAGATCACGCCGGGGAAGTGTTCCAGATCATCAAGCTGAAGAGAGATTTTAAAAAAAATAAATAAATAATAAAATAAAAAAACACATTGCTACATCCTCAGTATCTCCGGCTATCTCTCTTGAGGGAAGGGGTGTAATCATGTCACTGATGGATAACTGACAGCGCAGCTTGCACAACATCCCTGTCACACAGTTTCTCTTTTTGTCGCAGGCTGAGCCATTTCAAACGTCAACATTGTGTGCTCTATAATTTGGCTTTTTCCCTTCCCACTGTAATTGCCTGTCAGTGTCTTTATAGCATAAAGCTGAGGGCATTGGCTTGTTTTTTTTTTTTTAACTGGACTGTCAGGAGCTGGTCAGCAAAAGAAGCTTATGTCCATAGCTGAATGACTCCCAGATTTTTAAACATGTAATGAAGAAGCAAACACAGCTTTTTTTTTTTTTTTTTTTTTTTTAAAGGAAGGTCATCAACTTTTTAGCCACGCTAGCAGCATGGTCAGACTCACCACAGCTGTGGTGCAAACCTTGAGTGTTTGAACAACTTTTGGATGGACTGGAATAAAACTTGGTATGGAC
This sequence comes from Chelon labrosus, assembly GCF_963514085.1. Classification (NCBI taxonomy): domain Eukaryota; kingdom Metazoa; phylum Chordata; class Actinopteri; order Mugiliformes; family Mugilidae; genus Chelon; species Chelon labrosus. The sequence continues at coordinate 19,886,561 of NC_140346.1, forward strand.
ATTATTTCCCCTCCGGATGATTTCAAATCAGACATGATCCTTTAAATAATGTATCTAGCACCATCAGATCAAAATTTGTGACAGAGTATCTGCAAAAATATGGGCTCTCGTCCAGTGTTTAAGATAATTAGCTAAGATTAGCATGCTAATACACTACACTTAAGATCATTAATATGATAAAACGTCAACGTGTTAGCACGCAAATTTCTCCATTGTCGAATAAATAAAACATTATCTTATCCCATCTTAGCATGCTAACACAGACTAGCTAACCTTAGATGATTTATATGGTGACAGTTTTACCCATCAACATGTTAGCATTATTACTGTGAGCGTGTTAGCACGCTAACTTCCCCACTGTGGGATAAATACAGAATTATCTTATATTATCTTAGCATGCTAAGACACTTAGATGATTTAGATGCTGATATTGCGAGCATGTTAGCATGCTAACACACCAGTTACAGATGATTAATATGGTAAAACTTTAGTCTATCAACATGTTGGCATTGTTATTTTAAGCACGTTAGTAATGCTAACACACTAGTCGTAGATTATTAAAATGGTAAAACCTTTGCCTAACAACATAGTAGCACTGTTACTGTGTTACAAGTTAGCATTTCAAAGGAGTCTAATCTGCTAGCATGGCCGTACACTGTGGCAGCAACTCTTAATTAGCGTCTGAAACCTACAAATAGTCTACAACAACTTATTTATCAGATCATAAAGAGATCTTCACAGTCCAAAACCTAAAGATATGCAATTTACTATCAAGATAAAGAAAATCCACTAAATAATCACAGTGGAGGAGAATATTTATTTTTATTTTTTTCTAAATGCCTGCAATTATTTATTATCAACATAATTGGTGAACAATTGCTGTTATGCAAAAGTAAGCAGCTGGTATGAGTTTTCTCGAGAGTTTCGATTAGACAAAGGCCACATTATGTGAGACAAACGTCACAGATTTTGAGCCGTTTTTCTTATTTATGTCTGGCCATCTGTTTCGCAGAGAGCTACATGACACCCCAAAGATGCTGCCCTGTGTCTCTTTGACCTCCATAAGGGCCTTGAGGACTTTCAGACAGAGTGGATCTGAAAAGGAGGTCCATTTAGGGACAGAACGGACTTGGGACAAAGGTTTCATTTTCTGACAACGTTCCCTAAAGGCTCTATCTGCTGAACTGGGCCTGTCTAGTCCTTTTTTGTTTTTAATAAATGATTCACTCTCCGCGGATTCTTATCTACAAGTTCCATAAGAAACGCCATCTAAAGTCTAACACATTAGTTTTATGACGTGTGATATTGTTTGACATTAATATAACACTGAATTGATGCACGGCAGAGCAATGGGGGAAAAAAAAAATGATGGAATGGGAAATTAGTCTCAAGAATAAACAGCCTAATTTGTTTTCACACTTATCTTTTGCTACAGTGTCGACTCTCAGTGCAAAATATACATGAGATGTTACTTTTACGGTTTGCGTTCGTGATTTAAATGCATTATCGGTTAATTGAGAAAATAACAGTAAAAGTGGGTTTTTAGTCGAACATTTTATTATTCATGTAATTTTTAGGCTTGCTAGTTCCAAATTGTAAAATGTGAGCAGACATTCTTGACTCTTGTTCTGCCTAAAAAACAAATATATTCAGTTTACAAGAGCCTAATACAAAGAAAACGATGGGAAACTGTGGCTCAGAGACTTTAACGAGTACTCATTTGTCGAAATAGTCGCACACTTTCTGTTAACCAGCTAATCAACTGATTATTTCATCTTAAGGACTTGTTTTTGGCTAAATATAGACCTCATAAACCAGAGCAAAATAAAAAATGAATAAATAAATTGCTCACATTTTCTCAGCCTACAGTGAGCTGAGCCATGTTTGTCACCTCAGGGCAAAACAAGCCTGTGTACTGCTAAGGAGGAGGATGGACCGCAAATGGAGAATTATGTAGAGTAGTGCAGCACACTGTATTATTAGTCTGAGTCTATTAAGTATAATGGCTCCCCTCCTTCACCCCAGCAGTATGGACACAATTTTAGACCACTGTGCTCAAAACCAACAAAGGCATTCATGCTTTGCAAACAAAATACTCAATCACAGAATCCATGATACTGTCGCGTGTTCGCGAGAAAACAGGCAAAACTCAAACACGCATGTAAAAGAGGTTTTTACAAAATATAAGAATGAAGAGGCTGTGTGCCCCAGAGACTAACTCCGCATGCATCTTCCTTCCTTTCACTCGTATATAAAATGCAGCTTCCACTGTGAAAATTTAATGTTTTCCAGAGAGACATATAGCTATCTCTCTCTCTCCCTCTCTTTCTCCCTCTCTCTGCCTCAAGCAAAGAAAACAATGTTCATTTGCCGCATCATGTGTGGTCACACAGACTCCTACAGACCACAGCAGGCAGGAACAGGGCTAATGCATTGCCTGCGGTCTCACCTGTCGGGTTTCCATTGTTGCCCTGTGACTGAAAATACTGGCTCCATATTCTCCGGTTTCAGATTTGTCCTAAGCAGGGCCCAATACCTGTGCAGACCTGCTGCGGAGGTTTCAGGTTGCTGCTTCTGCCTCTTGTCAGGGATTGAAACGAGAAGACAAAAGAAAGAGAGGAAGGGCTCAAGAAGCAGGAAAAGGTTTATTTTGCTTTCAGGGGGTTTTTAAGCCACTTGTGGAATTAACGGCTGGTTCCCTAAAGAAAACAACGTTATTATCATCGTTATAGATCTAAAATGTCTTAAAGGAGCCCAAGGTATTTCATTTGAATGAGCTTTTTACTATGAAAGCTGGGACATTATTTCCTGCCACACTTTAGGTTAATTTAAAATGAGATGTTTTGAAATTGGTTTTACTTTTCTCCTGTTCTCATTAATTCAACGTGGGCGTGGCTTAGCTGGAAAAAGATGATGTCACACATGGTTATGCACCAATCAGGGCTCAGCAACGTTTGAATCAAAACACAATGAGGTGTTTAGTGTTTATAAAATGTGATCAAACTGCTGTTGTAGCAGTTAAGCTGAGTTTCTGGGTGGTTAATCGTTTAATCATAAAGATTGTCAGGGGAAATCACGTTTACATTTTTCTTCTCCGTTTCAAAGTGGGAATTAGTAAGAATGACTTTCTGGTGAACAGTACATGACGCATATCGTATCATGTTTGCTTCTGCTTCTATGGTTTCCTACAACTCCCAGAATACCAGTTGAAAATCCCCGGAGAACAGGTGCAAACACTTTTCACCAGCTGTGGGTTACCCGCGTAGGTGGAGAGAATACCAGCAAGAGCTCTGAAATAATAAGCCTAAAGGAAGACATGAGTCCTGCTCTGCAGCTCAAAACCCTGGACGTCTTGTGACTGCAATGCATTCTGGTCCATTAAGGACAATTGTTTCCACTCCGTTTCACTCTATTTATGTAATGAAGACGGTACGTGATTCTGAGGCAATGGTAACAAAAAAAAAAAATTAGATTTCCTGTTGATGTTTCAGACAGTAACGTTTTCCATTACATTTCACTGAGGCTGCAGAGTAAATGGCTCCACACGTTGTCACATTGTCTGCGTTTGAACCATTATCCGAAGAAATGACAAAAACACAAAATACATCAGACTCCCAAGTAGACTGCCAACACCTGTTGTCATAATCTTCCACCTGGGAAGATCCTGAACGCAGAATACAGGCACACGGTATGAACAGTATAGTATGTGTACACTGATTTTCTGCATCATTATTAATGAACTACTACTACATTCACGCTTTGGAGCTCAAAGACACAAAGATTGACGCCGCTCAGAAAAAAAGCTGCAACAGTTTCAAGAACCTCTTGCATTTTTCCCTCTGATTAGTGAGGGAGTATTATATGAGGATTTAAAAGGGAACTATTGTCAAGCGTTTTAATAAATGATGTTCAAGTTACTTTAAATTGCCGTCTCACTCCAAAGATGCTGACAGCGCTATCAAAGCAGACAATTCAGCTTTGATTTAGCTTAAATTGCTCAGCCGCATCTCGGCGAAGATCTATAACAAAACCAATATGTGGGATGAAAAAGTTTCAGTCGGTGCCGAAGATAGAGGAAGAACTAATGTTTTCACAAGGCTTAAGAAGCTAAGCCTATGCAATTAAACCATATACATGTAATTCTATCTAGAACAAAGTGTGAAAGGGAACCTATATTTTGATGCATGACTCGCACTATTGGCAGCATCAGTGATTTTGCTACATATTTCTCTGGCAAAGCAGATGGGAAAGATAAAAGCACATTACTAGACGAGTGATTATCACTCTAAATGACTCGCCATAAGGTTTCCTAGAAATTGATCTTATGGCATAATCGTTAGTCTTTGAAACGTTCTCCTCGGCACACTCGACCGCACGAGCGTCCGTAAAAACCTCTTAAAAAATGTCATAAATTGCGTCAGCGGATGAGCCGCACGGGCGCAGGGGCCGCTCTTAAGACAGCCGCCGGCTGGAGTGATCAGGTGGTGAGTGCACTCAGAAATCACGTCCATTATGTTGTGAATTATGTATTTGAGGGGCGCGGGCCACGGGGTCCGATGGGAGAAGTGGTTGTGAGATGCCTGTGGGTAGACACGGCCGGTCGTAGGAAGGCTCACCGTCCTAACATCCACCAACAACGGCCATTAAAGACGTACCATTAAAGGCAACATTAGGCCATTAACAAAGCACAGCCCCACCGCTTCCTACTTATCCATTAACCCTTCCTAATGCAGCTCAGAGCCTAACAGTTTGGCAGTGACTTCATTCTTCTGCTGCCGGAAGGGCTTACATTAGCTCTTCCAAGTGTCTGAGCTATGAAAGGACAAAAGAGAAGCTAATGGATCTCAAAGTCTTCACTCAAAAAAAACCCAAAAAAACTTGAAGAATCCAACAGAACTCCGCCCTATCTGGCTTCAAAGTCATTTCCTAAAAATAGACACAGCCCAGTTTAAAAGGCAAAAGGGATCATTAAGTCATTGCTACCTTATAAAAATGGAAAAAAACAGGGACCACCTTGAATCCATCTGTTGCACGGATAAAACTCATTCTAACTGGGGTTGTGACACTTGGAAATGAGCATAGTGAACCTTTTTTTGAGTTAAGTTTCACTGTAGAAGGTGGTTGATCAACCACAGGCTTAAAAACCTTCAGAATTTCAAATAACCTCAGAAAAGGTGAAGTTGTACTCAAAAGAAAATACAAGTGACCTCCGTTCTTAAACGAATTAAATATATATTTTACTTTCATTTTAAATATGTAAACAGTAAGAAATAACTATTCTCTCATCTATAAAAGTGGCATTGAAAACTACTTCACATCTATATGTCTTTTCAATTTGCTCATGAGTTTTTCTCAAAACGCCGCTTTTGTGTAGAGGGACTATTATTATATAACTCTCAATTCACTCAGTTCAGACGTGTGATTAGAAACCAGCCATTCATTCTTTGATTATTTCTGAGTAATTTAAATGCGATAACGTTCTCATATGCCGAGGAGCCTTCCAACTTTATTAAACTGGAGGATCCTACAAGTGTTATTGAATTTGTCCTGGCAGCTCGTGCCTGATGATGAGCTTGCGTTCGCATGCAACATCCCTGCTCCTAATTACAGAGGCTCTGAATTTGAGTGAGTTAATCTTGCAGCAGGGCGGCACTCACATGCACGTGCCTCACGGCAAGAAGGTTCTGGGTTTGATTCCATTTTGCATGTTCTCCCTGTGCCTGCGTGGGTTCTGTCCGTCCAAAGACATGCTCCTTAGGTTAATCGGTGATTCTAAATTGCCCGTAGATGTGAGTGTTAATGTCTGTCTCTCTGTGTTAGCCCTGCGATAGACGGGAGATCTGTCCAGGGTGTACCCCGCCTCTCGCCCAATGACAGCTGGGATAGGCTCCAGCACCCCCGCAACCCTCCAGAAGACAAGCGGTTACAGAAAATGAATGAATGAATGCATCTAAATCTTTTAAATCTCTTGCCAGTTGTTTTCTGGAGCGCTGACACTTTACACATTTTACTAGTTTTTTTAAAGTTGGGGAAAAGCGAACATGATGAGGAACATCACGCAAAGAATCGCACGTTCACGCCGTGGACGTGTGGCAGCAAAGAACACGAGAAGGCAACACGTGTCCCAAAAAAAAAAAAAAAAAAAAAAACACCATCTGCACCTCTGATCGGTGCTCCTACTGTATATTTTTGGACTATCCAACCAGATTCGCAGCACTTCAGCCGCATCCATCCGAGTTTAGCCGAGCTTTGATAACAGGTATCTGATCACATGGCCCATGCTCTTCCCCGGTGTCTCTTCTGCGTTTGAGATGAGGCTCCGATAAATGCACACAGTTTCTCAGAGGGCACGACTAGCTGTTTGAAATCTCTCTATTTTTAGCCAATGTAATTAAAATTACAGACCCTTTTCCTGCAAGCAATCACAGCGAAGAAGAATCAGCTCAATTAGGGCTTTAAATGTAGACACACTAATAATGAAATAAATGTCTACGGTGTAAAATAAATGTTAAAGCAGGGTTAAAGAGGTGCGGCAGATGGTGCGATACTCCAGACGACGGCAGCAGTCGGTTATGCTTTGAACTAATGAATGCATTGCCCTTTGAATCACTGAAGGGTTTGAACTGATATCCGTGAATCTGCGCTAAAGAAATCAACCCCGTCCAGTCAGATGCGTTAACGGGAAGCTTTAAAATATTCCTGACACATTCAAAACAACCTTCCTGACATCAAAGTGCTCGTCGTTGCACCAGGTCTCTTCGAGAGGTATCACATCAGACAGGAGGTATCGGGGTTTCTTTGGGTTTTTTTTGCATACAGGCCATAAAGCTGCCAGCCTCGCTCGCCTGAAGCAACTGATCTAACCAGAGCAGGACTGACTTCTGGGGTAAGTGTGTGCTCTCTGGATTAAAGGCTGATCGTCATCTATAATCAGTTTTATTAACAGCCAAAAGGGTCTTCTGCGTGGAGGGGAAGGAGGGGAAGGAGGGGAAGGAGGACCGACTGGTGCCCGAACAGTTTGGTCTATTCTTTGATTAATGGATCAGCAAGAAGTAAAAGCTGTTTGACATTTGTCATGTATCAAGCAAAAGTGTCAAACATGCTAATTTCAACATCTAACGTAAAGGATTCTGTGATTTTCTCTGCTTTACGTGTCTGTAAATTCAATGTTTTCGGGCTGTTATTTTCAGAGAAACAAATCATCTACAGATGTCACCTCAAGGTGCATTTTTTTGCCGTTTTCTAAAACTTTACAAACCAAAACACTAGCCTGAAAGAAAAAAAAAAACAGGGAGAATAGATTATTTTGTAGTGACATGACATTTTGTAATGATGTTATTTTTTCATTTTGTAATGATGTAATGATGTAATTATGTTGTTGCAGCCCCTGACCGGGAACCAATCATTACAAATCCTGCACAAAATCACAACTGAATCTAAGGTATTCTTATTAGTTTTTTCTTTTATTATTATTATTATTGGAAAACTCCAACGAAATGTCAAAAAATAATGAAGACCGCAGTCTCCTCTCTCTCTGTTCCCCCGTAAATGGACTGTTGCCTGGATGAAACGAGCAGTTCGGGGCACCGCGCACGTGCACATTATTTTTTCCCGACTGAAACGACAGCACAAATTGGTAATGAAAATAACTGTTAGCTGCAGCTCAGAGCAAACGGCCCTGCAGGAGGAGGTCAAGACTGAACCATCCACTGAATCATCAGACTAAAAGCATCCTCCTACTGTTAGCAAATTCAGCCCCCCCATTTTTTTCTATTTTTTTTTTAATTTTTTTATTAAATATTAGCCCAGCTGGCAGCTACAGATTCCACTATTTACACAACTGCAATCAGCTTTTGTTCAAGTGCCCGCCTGTCTGACTGCACACAAGTGCTCCCTCTCCTGTAAAAGCGGCCCCACCCATCCCCTGCCCCCACGCCTCCCACACTATAAAAATCCTTTGAACATTTGTAGCGCCCCGCTCCCGGGGGAGCAGTTGTGTTTACTATTATAGTATCTGTACGGCCGTATTACAGTTTCAGGTGGTGCCTGAGGATACCAATCAAACCGGCTGCCCCGGCACACCCCACCCCCTCCCAGCCCATTGAAGGCAAATGGATCCTGCCAGAGAAACCGCACACGGCAGTGACCAGAGCAGTGGAAAAGAGGGGAGGAAGAATCAGGCCGGAGCCCATCACTTTTCTACGTGCGTAAACAAGAATGCATCCACTTATCGATCTTAAAGTGCTTCATTAGATGCTGCATGAGGCATGTGCAAATATTTTCCCAACACAAAAACGGAAGATTAATGGACATACATGCGATATTTTTCTTACTGTCCGAGTTTAATTCAGTGCACCCACCTTGCCCTATCGATAATGTATGTTTTCTCCTCACACTGTAAACAACAGAAAACATTAACAGGTAGATATTTCCATTTGTTCAGCAGATGGCCTGTGTAGCTTTCATCTAATTGCCGCGGCGAGGCTGATACTTCCACATTAGTTGGGCAAAAGAGTCGCGTTCGCCGTCGTGCACTCATAATGACGGAGCTGACCTTCTAACCCTTCACTGTGAAACAGAGCAGGCAGCGCTCCCCATTCCAATAAGCCAAGAAGCCTGGTTGGTATTAAGAGGGCATGACGATTTCAAATTGTGTCCTGCTTCAGCTTTTGGCTCTAGGGGGGTCCTAAAGCCTCTGCTGGCTAAACAGAGCAGAGAGCGCTGGGAGGAATACGTGGAATGCAGATAATACATACAAAGGATTATGTACCTGCTTGCACATCAAATCTGTGCGGTTTCACGTTTAATACCCACGGACCAACATCTGCTTTGATGGAGCACTGTGAAAGGCGGGAGATTAATGTGCGCTGTGACTCCACCGAGTCTTCCTCCGACTTCGGGTCTTTCAGATTTACATGGCAGGATAAGGGCTAACGTGATCTGGCTGCAAGGTTTTACCAATGCGGGCGCCAATGGAGAAAGGTGGTTTTAATGTATTCCACAAAGGGGAATATGTTTGCTTATGCGCGTTAAATTCACTTACGTCCAGAACACAATTTATCTTTAGTCCACGTGTAGACGCTAATGATGTTATCCTCCTTTTCTCAAAGACACATACCAGATAAAACTGTCACAACAAACCCAGTCGTCCTCTTTTGTTTCAGTAGGATAAGTTAACCTCTCACCGTTTATGCAATCCAGCATATGTCACAGTCTTCCTGGGTGCACAGGACCTTTGCGGCTTGATAATTAAATTAACGGTGGATATTAGATTTGCTTCTTCCATCCTGACATAAAAAGAAGCTATACATCAAGTGAAATGCTTTTAACCACCCACTCAGTAGCTGTGCTATTTCTATTTAACCCCCCCTCCTTTCCCTCCTTTGCTACTTGTCCTGTGCGGTACATCCCAAAAACGAGCAGGAAAAAAGCCCTGCAGATCTGTCTGATAGCGATAGCCGAAACACCCCGCTTCACAAAAAAAAAAAAAAAAAAAAAACAGTCAATAAGCAAAAAATGTGCCAAAGCCTCTCCTATCGCTGAAAGATGTTCAAAATATATCTGCACTGTGGTCTAAAGGGATCAGGAGTTAAAAAAAAATAAAAACCTCTCCTTGGGAATATTTTGCACAGACTCTCCCCCCTCCAAGCAAACTGAGTCAACACGCTCTTTCGGAAAAATCCTGTGAAGCAATGAGCTGCTTCTTCTACTGCAGGGTCAGACAAAAGCAGAGGCTTGGAGGCAAAAAAAACAAGAAAACAAAACACAGAAAGCGTAAAAAAAAAAGGCTTGAAATCGCAACGCAACAAAAACACACCTGGTAACACCTAGGCTATGTACAGTATATAAAAAGTCTAGTGGTGACTTGATATCTGTGAATATACAATGGGGAAAGTGCTTTTAACCATGCTAGCAGCTGTAAGGAATGTGCACTACTGTTGATTACTCCACCATTTTGGGCCTGACAACTTGCCTACATGATAGATGACCATGAAATGGTGCGCAGACATTTGCGGTTCCCAGACGCTGAACCCTACGTGACCTTGGTTATCCTAACATTGTTAGTTGTCCAGTACTTTTTGGTTTTTATACTTTTTTTTTTTTTTCAGGTGGATTAAATGTTTCATGGCCCCGGCTTTTTTCCCTGTCTGGAACTCACTGTCTTTTCGGTTTCTGACGTGTTGGCAGGAGACCACGTTCACTTTGACCCACCAGGAAAATAAGAGCCTAAGATAAAGTGATAATGAAAATAATACATTTATGTTCTGCTTATTTTTGGCTGTGTAAAATATATGCAAGAGGGTTACCTTGGCAACCAGAGTTTGGGGCGTCCACTGTAAGTAGCTGTAGGCTACGAAGTTAAAATGCTAAACATCTGCATGCTAGTATTGCTAATGTAAGCATGTTAGCATGTGGTTCAAAGCCCTAGCTTGATGCACCAGATGGTTTGTTACAATGAACCATCTGGAAAGTCGTCCAGGGTAACCGTTTGGAAAGAGAAGGTGCTTTCAACAGGAAGAAAAAAAAAACTTGGTAGATGAAAACTTCCGTCTAACAAAACACAAGCTGCAGTGTTTGGTGCACCTAAAGAAAACCACCTAAAACCACAATGATTTGCATTTATGCACCAGCTCATGGATCGCTGTGTTTAATCTCATGATTTCATCAATGTTGTGCGAATCTAGCTGCCTCAAAAAAAACATAAAAAACATCTAAGCACAACATCACAGACACACAAATGTGTCTGAAATCAAAGCAGACTACATTTAAAAAAGTACGTTTTTACCCGCCTTTGTTGTCTTGGATTGAGCAGAGCACGCATACCACTGGAAAATGCAATGACCTGAGATATGAGGATGCATAAAACACATTCCAATATGAAAGTTATTCACTCAAGCGTGATAGCCGAAGAAATGCCGCCCCGAGCAGGGAGGTAACAAAGTTGTCCAATTATTAGAAATCCACGGGGGAAATATTGTTTTGCGAACAAATAAACTGTGTCTGTGATGCTGTCTTAGTTTTGAGAGGCTGCTTCTGTTTATAGATGAGCAAGCTCTGGCAAGCCCATCTATAATAAGACAGGTAATCCTGAGATTTCCTTGTAAAAGAGGAGAAAATCCAGATTGCTCTACCTGAAATGTCCCAAACTTACACTCCCTTTAAAAGAATCGCTGTTCATTTTTCACTGTCAGTTTTTTAGTTTCTTTTTTAGTTGTTTTTTTTTCTAGCTGACCCTGGACGTTCAAATAAAATCACTATCATTATATGAGGAAATGATGTGTCATCTCTACTGTGTCTTCGACTTGCATGAGAGGGAAATGAATGACAGCATAATGGGTTATGGCATCTTCATTTCTCAAAATTAAACACTTCAAAAGACATCTGGCGGCATCCACCTTCTACACACTACCCAGGCATGGTGGTAATGTGAGTTTTACGTGACAAGTCTTAGGTCTGTTGTAACAGGCAGCGTGTGAGTTTACTGTTAAACATTTTCTTTCGCGACCATCCTGCAGCCTCAGTAACACCAGGGTCATACGCACTGGAAGCTTTTTTTTTTTTTTTTGTTGCATTAAGCGGACAAATCCGCACAAAATCCTGTATTTAAATTGTCTCCCCAAGAACACAAGGCTACTTGACCTCTTAAGACGTCCCATTAGAAAATCAAGTATTGCATCCAATTACCAGACAAGCACCTCTTCACCTTCCTTGGAAGGTCTAGCCGTGTCACAGCTGAATACTTAACAGCAAAGCTGAGCGTTTTATCGTGGAACATCTAACGGATCCATGCATCAGCCGGAGCGTCACTCGTTGGCTAATTGCCGTGTGAAAAGCCACCATTTGAGTCCCATGAATGAAAGCTGACACTGAACGCGAGCAAACCGTTTCGAGAAACACTTTAACCTGAGGCAAGAGCGGAAGTCTTAACTGTTCTTACCTGGAATGTAACAAGGTGCTGCTTTCCGAAAGGAGGAACGGGGAGGAGTGATTTATGCGGCAGGGCGGTTCAGCTCTTAATCTCTCTCGTTTTTATGTGGACTTTTATCTATATTTTTTACTACTTTAATGTGTGGTTTAAGGTCTTACAACTGCCTCAAGCTAGTGAGAGGTTTGCAGTTCTAGCTAACCGTGCTAGCAGCTTACAGCGCAGTAAATTTACAAAAAGAAAGCAGCATTACACCAATTAGATGTGCCATCTGGAAGGTAATTTTCCTCTTAAACAAATATTTCAAGAGTCTGTTTTCAGTGTAGAAGCAGTTTGAAACCCATTAAAGGAGAAAAACTTTCTGAATCCAGATTTCAGATTCGAAGAGAACATCCATTGTGCTTTCGCCCAGAAGCCTGCTCTAGTCTTCTATAACGTGTTTATGGTAGTCTCAAGTGTGTACATCGACGACCCCGAGAGCAACCATTTAATCTTTGTTTGTAACACAGCCACAGCCAGAATACCAGGCTTTTAATTCCAATCAGAGATATACTCTCGCTATCCTCCGTGAAAAGAGTTTCCCCCGAGTGAGAACTCACTGTCTCCTACAAGTTCAACCGTTGCAGCGTATAATCAAAGATAGCTTCGGGCACTGCAGGCTGCTGCTGCTGCTGCTGCAGTCCATGATGGAAGGATGGTGGACATCAGTGCAACACAAAGAAACAGCTTTTAAAATGGCAAGAATGCGAACGCTGAGGTCAAGCGAAGACACAAAACCGTTCTGTTGGGTCCCAAGGGCGGGACGTGGCGGGAAGCGGCGCGATGTTTCATGAATGAAAAACTGCTAAACGGCATCACAATGAACAGAGTGACTTAGCAGCTTGGTATTGCAAAAGAGCTTTGGAAGCAACAGTGGGCGATTCAGAAATGAATGGGAAGACAGTGCTCCATGTAATTTTATTAGCTGGCCCGGGGCTTGAAATGAATGATTCACCTTTTGCACAAAACACTATGTCAACCTGCCTGACTCCCCTGAACCTCAGACAAAGTCAAAATAAAGGTTCGATGCAATAGTAACCTTCTGTCTTGCTAAGTGACTCTCATAAATAGACAGAAATAATGACTTTATGGGAGTGCAGGCGTAAATATCAGAGGGTCACCGCTGACCCCCTTTTATGGGTCAGCAGAAGCCCCTGCTGTTGGTCCTCCCATGTGGTGACAGCGTTGTGAGTGGTAAAGCTGCTTTGTCTTTGCTTTATCCATACGATGAATTTTAATATGAAACAAGTAGTCCATTAAGTGCAATTCACAAAAAACAAAAGCCACATAACCCACCCCGTAGCTTCCCACATACATGCGCCCCTTTGTGCTACTCCTTAGACACTCTCAGAGGTCGAATCATTACCATCACAGTTAATGGTGGCCACTCAAAGAATTCATTAAAACAGAGCAATGACTCTAATGGAGAATCTGAACAAAGATCCCGGGCCCTGTTAAAGATGGGTGTGGCCACGGGGCTTTTCATATGGAGGAGGGATGCTTCCCCCCACAGTCAGGTTGCACATGTGAAGTGCAGGGGACCGGCAGCAGCTACTCTGTGCCCTCTCCGAGGGGTGTGTGCTGTTCCATATTAATGACAAAGAGAGGAGCGGGGAGCAAGAAGTCGCTATCATGCACTCATTTGTTTAAAAAGAGGCTGCCTCACAATACAGTCGGCAGGAGTCCACAGGAATCCAGTGAAAGCTAGGGGATGCGCCAATGACAAAGGACAGAAGCAACCTCACTTTTTTTTTTTTTTTCTTTTTCTTTTTCGCTCCCTGAAAACAAGGGCTGCCCAATTCCAGAGTGCCGTTCGTCTTTCACCAAAACCAAGGACAGCTTCATGCATTTCAATGGGGGTATTCCTGCATAAAGAAAGAAGGACTACTGCATAGCATAGTCATCTCTCTCCTGTTGTTAAGTCTTTCTTTATAGCTGAAACAATAGAACTCCGGTCCCTCCCCTCGGATAACAAATAAACTATTATTTTGCACAGTGGAGCGGCAAACCTGTGGGCAACGAGGAAAGTGAGAGAATTGCAAAGGGAAAACTAAGATATGTTAGCCTGCCTAGTAGAACATGAAGCTTTCCCTCGCTCTTAAAATAATAATCTCGCCTCACTACGACCACGCGGCGTGCATGAAAAGTCAATAAGGGGGAGAAATCCACACACAATCTTCATCCCTGACCAGCAAATTACAGCAAGGGGTGGACGGCTGAAGAGGCAATTTGGGCTGAGATTACAAGAATTGAATATATCTCTCGCTCCGGCTCTAAAAGTGGGCCAAGCCAATCACCAAAGTGTAATTAAGATTCACTTGCTGCTGTTTTACTGATAATCCTGTGTGTAAAACTGTCACAGGCGAACAAAGGACCTTCTTCTCATTGAGTTATTGCCTGAGAGTGATTACTTTCGCCACCCAACTCCTTTCATTCTCTCAAGGAAAAGGCACTCATACATCTCGCCGCTTTGTGAGTCCAGCGGAGGGAATTGCTCTCTCCGACATGGGGGAAGCTCAGCATGTGGTAGCTCATATTTCCTTCGCTTCCGTCTCAATACATCTAATCTAAAGTTTGGTTTAGCGGCAAGATTTCTTCTTCTTCTTTCTTTTTTATTTTTTTGCAGCAAAACTAAACAACAGTTTTCTCGCTCTTCTCATAAACAACGAGAGGCTGAGTGATGGGAGCAAACTCCTTTTTCAACAACTGTACACGCAACCAGGAATCATAAAGAGACGCCGCCCCCTCCACTCCACTCCACCCCACCCCACCCCACCCATCCTTCACGGTTCAAAAAAACACCCCAACACTTCTCCACCTGTTCGGTGTCCTGCTGGGGGGTGGAGACAAGGAAACTTTGCGAGGGGTGCAGGGCAGACAAAGAACCAAAAAGAAATCCATCTCGAACTGGCGTTACATCAGAATTACAGTTTTAAAATAACCCTCCTCTTTACTTGCACCATCCCGAGCCATGGATTTGTCTTCATTTAATTTTTAGGGCTGCCGTACGTGAGCAAGCCCCGAGGCGCCAAACAACATATGGTGAAGATGCACACGTTATGAGCGTTATTTCTCTGGGGACGAGCTGACGCACCGGCCTGATTTCTCAGAAAACCGTCGGATCCCGAGCTTTTTTCCGCCTCCTCTCCCGCGAGAAGTGGAGCAGGTTAACGATTTGCCTCTAATCTGAGCTTTCCCACTTTTACATTTGCAATAAAAACCTTGCTCTGCATCAGAGACAATGGAACGACCGGTTTCATCCCAAACTCCGGCTATTTTTAGTTGCACGCCAGCCCCGAAGCTTTCCATCTTTATTTTTAGCTGTTTTCAGTTTAAAGTCAGTAGTTGTTTAAGCGTCGTCCTCGGCTGTAAAGCGTTTGCTGCCAGGGGCGCCGTTAAGAATTCTGCACCCCCTGATGGGAAGTGACACTGGTCTCTCCACGCGAACGCTGCCTTAATTTACAGTATGACCTCGCCTGTCTGAAAGGCCCTCTCTTGTTTGAGGAGCCTATGGACGTACCCACCGCCACTCCCTCCTCCCCTTTCTTTTCTCTCCCCCCCAGCAGCACCTCTGCTCAGACTTCCACTTATTTCCTTATTCAGACCGAGACCAGAGGAGCACACAATGGGCCACAGAAACCTAATTCTCCTTAGCGAGCATCTATCTCTTTCTTATAGCTCACTTTCTTTGTGCAACTTGAGCGCATAATGGCATCTGTCTCGCTTAATACTGTGGTGTTTTTCATCCCGAAACACAAGTGTACTAACTGCGGTGATACTAGAAAAGAATCCCCTTCACACTTTCTCTCCACGCACACACACAGAGGGAGAGCTGAGAGTCCTACAGAGCCTTTTGAGAGACATTATCAGCTGCCAAATTTGGGTTAAGCATCCAGCAGGATAATAACTTGTATAGATATCACATTTGGGAGCATTTTAAGCATTCCTATTATAACAAGTGGCAGGAACTGTGGATTAATGGGACGTGTGTTCCCTCTGCTAGTTTAAGAAGCCAGATTACAAATGTTTTGCAGCCCGCTCCATTGCTTTAAATTCATTAGATTCTCCTGTTTTCTTATGCATCTACTCATCCGGCGAGTCGCTTGCGCAGTTTGATCGGCAAATAACTATTTTAAGAGATGAGGAATTAAAAGCGACGGCGTAAGAGTGAGGCAGAGGCGAAGGATTCCTATTCAAAGCCATGACTCGGTTGAGTTGCCATACTTCTCCTGAATGCGTCTGAATTTTGCATGAAGGCATACAATACTTTGCAAGTCACAAAGAAATCTCCTTTCAAAGGAGATACAACCACAAGCAGCCTTCAAACATCAAGAGGAAGCCGCTTATAAACAAGATGAGACGTGCACCGGCACACAAATGAACAGCCGAGCGAAATCTTGAACCCAAACATACAATTAAATACTTCTACTGCCCCCCCTCCGCCGACGCCACCGCCGCCTCCTCCCCTCTTTCCTGTGCATTAACTTCAAACCATTCACGAGACAAGTCTTGACATAACCGAGTTAGAGATGAAAGAGGGGGAATCTATCTCAGGTGAAATTGGGTGACCCCCGCGAGAGATTAGTCCATTAG
Source organism: Chelon labrosus (assembly GCF_963514085.1). Classification (NCBI taxonomy): domain Eukaryota; kingdom Metazoa; phylum Chordata; class Actinopteri; order Mugiliformes; family Mugilidae; genus Chelon; species Chelon labrosus. The sequence continues at coordinate 19,903,119 of NC_140346.1, forward strand.
CAAAAGGGAGAGCCCCACTTGCCTGACAAGTAATACCAGCTGTGACACCGAGGAGCGCTGTGTGTCTGTTCAGGACGGGGGGGGGGGGGGGGGGTGACAAGGGTGGCGTTGGGGGAAGGGTGGAGACAGGGGACTGAACAAAAAAACAGATGCATCTTTCTAGACTATTTGTTCCGGCACTAATTCAGGACTCTGTTGTTCTGTTGTATCCGGTTACAGCCATGGCTTGGCCTTCAGCGATCATCTCCTCTAATATAATAAACTCGGGCCTGTTTCTAATTACAAACATTGATGCAGCTTCTTATTGCAAAGCAGCCTCCATAAACCACTTTGGACTAGATTTTGGGGTTGGGCTCAGTCCACCCCTCTGCACTTCTCCCTCCCCGGCCATGTGCTGGGTAAGCAAACACACATGTTTTGACCATCACTCAAGGCAGCATGCCAGCTCAACACACAGTAGCACGGACAGCCATAAAGTCAAACCTCATTACCAACTCAGAGCACTCTCCTCCGGTCTCAAGCACACGGCACTGCAGCGGCACAGTGGTGTAAGAACGCCTTAAAAGGGCCGTTCGTTTCCTCCCTCAAACAAACCACCTGAGCTTGACGGATAGGTGCTGCGCGGTGTTAATTTACAACAACAGGCGCCACCGTAGTATGACGAGGTGAAAGGGAGCACGGCCAAATCAGCATCTCCGCCCCTTTCCTTTTCCCCGAGCACTCTGGGACTATGGCTACGGCCCGGCTGAGTGATGGGAACACATGGTGCTGCTACCTGTTGTCCCGGCAGAGCAGACAATGGCCCGCGGAAAACATCTCCCTCACTTTAAATACACGGGAATTAGAGGCTTGCTTCGAAAGTGTACAATTTGTCCTTTCTTTTTTTTTCTTTTCAGAAGGGGAAAATATTCTTTTCTTCAGACCGTAATTTAAAATCACCACAGCGTACCCGAAGATGCAAATTTTTTTTTTCTGCTAAAACTTGGGACTTGGCTCACTTGTGCAACCCATTACAACTGCCCACATCCTTTTGTGTAATTACTGGAAGGAGCATGTCAGGAGGGGCCTTCCTCCACCTAACAGGCAACCCATAATTACAATAAATCATACGGGATGTGAAGGCAGCATCATTCAGCTCAACAGTCGGCTTTAACAAGGTGGGAAGAGTAAAAAATAAAAAATAAAATAATAGAAAAATGAGGCCTGGTGATGACATCATGGCATGAGCACATGATGGTGATGATGATGAATGCATCCTAGTGAAACAATGGACAGGTATGACAGGGTAAAAGTCACTTTTATAACTGGAATAAAGCTTTTAAGGCGCAGAAAGGAGTTAAATACATATAACTAATATGGAGAGAAGTGGCCACAGCATTATATCTGGTTTATAAGCAGCAGTTTTTACAAGAGTAATCATCCACATGCAAATTACACTTAACACAAGTACACAAAAATAAGCATTTATGTTTGAAACTGCAACTAACTAACATGGATAAGATTGCAGCTAAGTAACTTAATAGCTAGGGAAAACACTGGTATCCTTGCTACACTTTTACCAGGGAATGAGGTGGACAACCCGGGCGGAAGTTTTGTTGGCGCCTGCGTGTGACAGCCGGGACTTTCCCCTCTCTCTCACCTGCGGCGGCCCACCGCCCCTTGCCGCCTCTTCCCCCGGCTAATGAGACAAAAGCTTACCTTGGCACAGGAGCGCGGCGAGGAGCAGAGCGCGCACGCAGCTGGCGGACAACAAGTGCATCTTCGCGAGAGTCTCACGGATTTCCCCTACGGCCGTCTCCGTCGGTGTGTTCACAGGTTGGTTCGGGATGAAAAAAAAAAAAACAACAAAAAGAGCCAAACAAAAATAAACCCAGTTGAAGTTGAGTTGTTAGGTTGAGATTTTAAACGGTCCCGGTCGCCGGTCGCAGTCGGTGGAGGCAGTTCAGCTCAGTTTGGGCACCCAACGTGGCATGTGCTCGCCAACTCGCGCTCGCATCAGTTCTGGAGGAACAGGTAATTGCGATGGGCTCACAGACCAGCGCGAGGGCGGGGGATACTGTCTGCAGCTCCGCCCCTCACCCCCCTCTCTCTCTCTCTGTCTTTCTCTCTCCTCTCTCTCTCCCTCCCTCCCTCCACCTTCTTCCCTCTGTTTCCCCTCCAGCAGCGCCCCCCCTCTTCCCCTTCCTCCTCCTCCTCCTGCTGCTCTCACACACAAACGCACCCACCCCACCTCTTTCCTTAAGACCCCCCTTGTGTCCTCCTCCTCCTCCTCTCACCCCCTTTACTCTCATCTCCAACTCCCCATTTTCTCCTCTCCAACCCCCCTCTTCTTTCCCTCTTTCCATCCTCACTCTGCACACCCACACAAAGGGAAACCTTCATTCAAGCAGCAGCACCTCAGACTTAGACTGGAATAAGCCCCCCCTCCCCTCCTCCCCTCCCCTCCCCTCCGCCCACCTACCCACCTGCATTTTAAAAACTTAACCAGCACAAACACACTTATTATGTAGCAGCCTCACCATTTACTCCGCGAATCGATGAATCCGTCAAGACATCGAACAATGGAGAAAAATGCCAAGGTGACATTTTCCCTTGTTCTCGATTTGTCCGACCTGCGGTCCAGAACCTAAAGAACGGCGGGGTCGATTATCAAAATAGTTGTTTCAATAACTCGCCGTTTGTTTCACGGATTGGTCTGCGCTCCAGAGTTTTGAGTGTATGAATAATGAAAACCTCACAACTTTTTCTTTTTTTTCTCCCCCCACTCTGAATCAGCTGAAAGATTCCAGCGTCAAAGTAAAACGCAATGAGTCACGAAGACAGTCCCAGAAAAGTAATTTGTTTATTTCTAACTTACAGCTGTGACATTTAATAAGTCAGAAATCTGAAAGTAGCCCGGGAGTAGAGGCGTCACACGAATGCAGCGAGGTAAAATATCCATGCGAAATGGCACTAAAAGTGGATTTCTCCCAAGATGGAAAGTGCCAGAACCTTAAAATTGTCCTTTGACATAGTGCATGAGTACTTGTTACTTTCCCTCCCTTTGCTGCATCCAGCGTGCGCTCTCATCACACACACTGGCAGATGCATGCGGTCGCACACATGCTGAGGTGTATTTTCAATCAGCCCCCGCCTCAGACTTGTCTCACGCAGAAAGCCGCCGCGCTGCTGCTTCCGTGCCTCACAGGCAGAGAACATAAGGCTTATGGTAAAGCACGCTATAGGGTGGGTGGGTGTGTGTGTGTGTGTGTGTGTGCATCCAAGGTTAATTACAACCCACATAAATAATTGAGCCGTCGTTAATTATTCAAAATCCTCGCACATATCTCTGTACTTTTCAATTATTTCGGAGAGCACATTCAAGAGCAACGCGCGCCATAATTAATATCCATATAATGGCTGTCTAATAATTAGAATTAATGTGAGTGCTTTGGCACTGAGGCGGCTTTTACTGCTCGTCATTTGCACTCATTTTTGGCTCTATTTTCGGCGGCTGCCTGTCTTTACTTGCGTGGCATGTTGCGGGTTTCAAGTCAGGATTCTCAAATAGGTCGTGACTGTAGATGAGGGCTCTCTAGAGGTACGGCGGTGTAAAAAAACGACAGTTCCGGCAAGTCCATATCGGAAGTATGTAAAAATAACACCGGGGCATGCCAAATGTCTTTAAAACCACACTTGCTTCTAGTAAAATGATTTACTGCTGTGCTGTAACTGCACGATCATGCTTGTCTGATCACAAAATGTGCGCGCCCAGTGTGTGTGCACGGGGCGAGGGGAGGGAATCTGTCGGGGCGAAGAAGTAGGTATTCCTCACCCTGGGTGTGAAATTCGTGTAGGTCTGTGATGGTTTGTGCAAATGGAGTGAGGGCACAGGCTGTGAAAACCTAATGCAATTTGATTAGAAGTTAACCGCAAAGCAATATTTTTCCTGCCTCAGTGCGCAGGGGGTGGCGGGGGGAAGAGAGAGAGAGAGAGAGAGAAAAGAGAACTATTTGCTTCTTTTTTCTTTTTTTTTCTCCTCTGTGTGGGTGAACGTGAATGAGGCTGACTGATGACCAAGCCGGGAGCGTCGTGTTCAATTACCAAACAATAACATCTCGGTCATAATTGGGATTTCTGGGTGAGGCCGCTCAAGGACTAAACACTGAAAAAGAAAGAAAAGGAAAAAAAAAAAAAAGCCTGTGAGAAGATGTGCTAAAACTTCATGTCATGCTTTTTTTTTTTTCATTTGACTGGAATAAATGCAGCTGGAGCTCAGGTTGATTTTGTATTCACAGGAGAGCATTTTCAGTCAGTCCCCATGACTGGAGAAAGAGATTACACACAGAATAATGAATTACAATATATCATGTCATAGTGGAGGAACTGTACCAGCTCCTGCTGTCTTTTATTTGATGAAAGAATGAGCCCTCCTATTTTGACATCTTGTGAGACATCCTGTGACACTGCTCCTGCTATGAGCATGGAAACAAACAACCTTGTGTTGCTATGGACTCGGGCAATAAAAGTACACATTTCTGACATTCGGGGATGCTGCAGACAGAAAATCTTTCTCTCTCTCTCTCTCGCTGTGTCTCTCTCTCTCTCTCTTCCCCTCCCCACTGGCTCATGTTGTAGATCGACGCTAATTATCACAAGTGAGTTTCAAGTATACAAATAATTAAATTCAGCTTTGTCAGAATGATTGCGACAACAGCGGCAACCTGAACTGACGCGGCGGCTCAGGTTACATTCTGAACAGGACACCAGTCATTTTGAGCCACCGCAGTATTAGGCTGTCCTTTGCATACCTTCGTTTTCTCCCGGTTTGAAGCGGCGAATGTGGCACAGGTTAATTTGGCTGCTCTCCAAGCTTTCGTGAAAATCAAATTTCTCCTCCATCCCGCCGAGGTGCTGGCCCCTTCAGAACAACACGTGGGAAGGCAGACGAGTGATTAGTCTCCTACGGATTTGGGCCTCAGTAAACTGTGTCAAGGAGCGAACACAGTGACCCTGACATTTTCTGCATGGCCAAGGGAGGGGAAGATCTTCTTAATGGCTAGTCCTGCGCCAGCCCGCATCCCCGCTTCGGATCGATAATTGCTTCATTAGTTAATCTGATTGAGTGTGTGAGCAGCCAGTAGTCGATGCGAAGTAACCTCTCTTTCTGTGAGGAGTCTGTGTTTTATTGATTTCATTGTTCTCTTTAGAGCCTAACTTTTCCCCCCAACTAATCCTCACATTTACACGAAGAAAAGGAGAATGGATCTCTTTGTCGGAGCTCCTCATGCCAGCCATGCCTCGCTTATATTAAAACCGATCGATGGAAACTGCTTCTTGATGGCGACAGTAAAACAAATGACGGGGGAGGAGTCAACAGGTTGCCGTGTTGTTGTGCTCCCTGTTGTTTAAAAATGGAAACGGGGCCCAGGGGGCTGCGGCGTGCACGTAAGCCGCACGCATGTCTCTAAAATGTAAACGGTTGTGCACGGGTTCATGCGCAGCTGTGTTCTTTCCTCGCTGTTGTTGTATCGTACAGTTTGCACATCCTTCAAAGTGAAAACACAGCACAGGCGTAAAACGAGATGGATCCGGTGAGCATGTTAGCAACCTGTTGCTTCTTCGCTGTGCAGCATTAGCATTCCTTCTCGGTCACATTTCGTCCGACCGACAGATGTTTCACAGGCGAAGACCGCGCCTTAATTGGTGCAAGGAAGTTTATTAGTTCACAGGGGGGTGAGGGAAATGGACGGAGGGACGAGAGGGGCTGAGTGCGTGGATGAAAGAGATGAGAGGGGTTGAATGGGGAGATGGATGATGGTCTTCGGACACGGAGGAAGACCAGGGGTGAGGGTTAACGTCTCAGGAAGCTTTGGCTCCTTGTCACCCTTGGTTCCTGTAATGAAAGATGGAAGCAAATAGAAAAAAGAGGGGAGGGGTTGCAGACTGAGAGAGGTTAGACTCACCTTTATAGCTAAGCGCGGTAAATAGAACGACATGAAGCTTTGTCTTGTTCTGATTATATGTTCAATGCAGATGCTCCTTTTAGCTCCGTTTGGGTCTCCACCAACTCCCACAGGAGCTGTCGGCCCGCCTGGCTGTGAAATGCTGCAGTACTACTACTTAAAAGATGCTGAAACTCTGGAGGAAACTGCAGAGTCTGTGGGTTTGTGACTAAGAGTAAACCCTGCATTACCTGTAGTAATTTCTTTCATTCTTTATGCAAAAAAAAAAAAAAGAAAAAATACTGATAACATCCTTCCCTACGGGATGGGTCTGACTGCTGCTTCACTGCCTTTGGCTTTTATGTGATGTATTCTTTCTTGGTCTTTCATGGTTTTCTTTATCATGGTGTTGTCAAGTCTATTAATAGTGGTACAGTCTGGTTCTGAACAGGAGAAGCAGGGAGTGGATGGCAGATACACAGAGCTAACCCACTGCATAAAAACATTGTTACAGGAGAAAAGAAAAATCAGTTTCCCCAAAAAAATGTTCCTGAAAACATTTAGATGCTGATTTCCTTTAACGCGTGACGTTCAGATTTGAACCTGTTAAAAATCACAAGAGGAGCCGCAAGTTATTAGTCACACCTCTGACACTGATGCATATTTAGCCTTTTAATTTACACTGTACTCCCTTTCTGAACATTGTAATTGTTCTCCGAGCTGCTATCGTCGCCGTACGTCTCGTTTGTCACGCGTGAGGTTGTTATCCCGCCTTTTAGCCGGGTTAATCCTGTATTGTGGAACTGTCTCGCATGTCGCCGCAAATTCACCGAGACAAATTCCCTGTGAAACCATTGTGCTCGGAGAAAAGAAAGTGATTTCTCCGGGCCCGAAGCCCCCGACGGGAAGATGCTGCCGCTGAGAAGCTGATGCAGTTTTCATAAGTGTTAGCACAAGGGAGAATTCCTCGGAGTGTCGGATAAAACCTCTGACAAGTGTCTGCCGTCGTGCGGGAACGTGTTTGACGATCAACAGATCTTCTAAAGAGGAAATTACGCACGCTGTTGTACCCTGACATTTAGATCAAGGCCCACATGCTCACATTAAAAAAAGGACAATAAATTGTTCATCAGAAGGGATGATTCAGAGAAAAACAGATTTACAGGGACACCATCTACTGGGAATCAATTCCTGTGTGAGACGTCCATATATAAATGTATGGAAACCAGACGACTGTGGCTAAAACACAGAGAGGAAGCGTCCATTTCAACGAGGGCTGAGGAGAGAAACAGAGTTCAGTCGTATTACATGTGAAATGCTCACAGCCTGCGTCACCCTGCTCTCTGCCGTGGATGCAGCTGTTGCTGTGTGATGTGTTCGACCCAGTCTGGCAGGCTGGGCGGCTGCTTATGCCTGTTTAGTTTTTTGTTTTTTCTTCACAAATTACCTGGCTGCGAATGCATAAATGTAATTCATTGGGAACATGAAAGGCAGAGAAATTATTCATGAGTATGTAGACCGGTCTGCTACAACTCAGGCATCTGTCAGCTGTCAGTATTGTTTATTTCTCACCTAAGCCTGAAACTATTTGCTGGTTTGTCAGTTAATGGCGGCTCATTGCCGGCAGGAATCGGCAGCACTTGAATCCCGTCTGCTGCGGGCGGAGCCTTTGAACAGCCAGCCCAGAATAAACACAAATGGCATATTCTTGTTATCCCTCTTTAATATGGCGGCGAATATTTTTGGGAACACATCTTCATCCGCATAACGACGTGTGACACCCAAATTCTCCATGAAATTAATTCTTAAACAAAAGATAAGTCATGTTTTTTAGAATGAAACTAATTTCCAAGTCGCCGCCATGTTGGGGTTTCAAAGGCAGAGCTATTGGAATAATTTGTCTGCGAATGCGTCTTTTTTTTTTTTTTTTAAACAGTACAGCGGTGAAAGCAGGTTGACATTCTGCTTGCCAGTTAATCTTTAAAGCAGAGGAGGTAGATACCAAGCGAAAGGAGATAAAATCTCTTGATATATTGGAGTGAAAAGGGCATGTCAAGAATATCAAACAGACGACAAAGTAATCAAATATAAAATATGATCCTTTTTTCTTCTTCTTCTTCTCCCGCAACAACCGAATCAGCTGGCGCCATTTATGGTCTGGGGTGGAGGGGGGGGGGAAAGACTGCAGGGATTTTTACAGACATTTGTACGACGGTGAAGAACAAGAACCCCAGCTTTCAGCCACTGAGGCCTGCATGTTCTGTTTCCGAGATTTACATACATTACGATAATCCTGCCGTCGTCGGGCTGGTTGAAAATTTGTCACCAGGCAAGTTTGAATGGCCTCAGAGTGTATCTGTTCAGTTGTGACCAGAATATCTTTATTAATTGGTCTTTTTCGTTAATAACGTGTTCGTGCTCCGAGTTGGAACTTCGTAAGGATATACATGAAACAGATCAAATCTTCAAAGCACCTGATCATCAATCTGATCAGGAAATAATGATTTCATTTGAGTTCTGGTATTCATATCCAAAAAAGGCAACTGGACTTTTCATTCATTCATTCATTCATTCATCCTCGCTAATCGCTTATTCCAGTGAAGGGTCACAGGGTCAGCTGGAGCCTATCCCAGCTGTCACTGGGTGAAAGTGGGGTACACCCTGGACAGGTCGCCAGTCTATCGCAGGGCTAACACAGAGAGACAGACAACCATTCACACTCACATTCGCACCTACGGCCAATCTAGAATCACCAATTAACCTATCGAGCATGTCTTTGGGCGGTGGGAGGAAGCCGGAGTACCCGGAGAGAACCCACGCAGACACAGGGAGAACATGCAAACTCCACACAGATTCCACCTGGGACCTTCTCGCTGTGAGGCATCAGTGCTAGCCACCTCGCCACTGTGCCGCCCGCAACTGGACATGTAGAGTTTTTTGAGAAGACGTTTCACAACTCATCCGAGTAGCTTCTTCAGTTCTAGGGGACTGATGGGAAGTTTGAGGTTTAAATAGGAAACTCCTACTCCTACTTTTTTTGGATATACCATGAAATGGATGACTAAGAACTTTCACAGACATATTCCGGTATTCATGATGACGCAACGAGGTTACAAATACTGACGCAATAACAAGGAAGAACATCTTACACAATGGCTCCAAGCAATTCCCCATAGGCATAGGTAACTGTGCCAGGAACCCCTAAGGGGTTTCAACATGTCAGAGAGTGACAGTTCCTGAGAAGCCTGGCTATCTTTACCCGACCTCACGTCACCATTTTAAAACTGAAACATGCTCATACTTGTTCACTAATTTAAGAAACGATAACGAGCTTTAAAGACGACAAGCTTCCCGATTCTTGATCTAAACCCTCTCTGACTGGCTGCATTGGTCACGCATGCTAGTTAGCACATGGTTGCTTATTAACCTATCTGGAGCAAAATACTGATTGATTTGGAGTCACTGTCACTCCATCATTTACTCTCCTTTTAGCTCTATTTTGGTCTCCACCAACTTCTTTTTAGCTGTTTAACGCCACGTTGCATTGACTCTCATGTCACTAACCTCGCCGCCTGCTGTTCGGTGACGGGCAGGTAGCGTGCTGAGTTTGTGAGAATCAAAACTGTTAATCTGTGGGCCAAGAACTAACCACCAAAACAAGCTGAAAGACACCAAAGAGCTGATTTGAGCTGTAGCACTGGGAGGCGATTGTCAGTTTGTTTGCTACAAGCGACTTTCCATATTATGATTTGAGCTTCTGATAATGTAAAAAAAAAAAAAACATGTGGAAATGTGAAAGAAATAACGTTTTGCAACACAGACATGTAACCGTTGCAGCCTTGGTCACCATTTCTACACATTTTAAATGTCAACTTAGCCAAAATACTGACTTTATATAAAAATAACTTCAGCACTGCTCCACTCGTGTAAGTTATATCACGTAGAAGGTGTTGTCTGTTGACAGAACCATTAAAAACTTTGAGCACTGATGTCTTAAAGCCTTTTCTTGTTAGCAAGTTTTATTAGTTTAAATATCAACCTGAAACTACAAGATTGATGCTTCTATCTCCACATGGCCTCTGGTGATCAACCTCACTCTCAATTTATCTCAGTTTGGCATGAAATAAATATGAGTGAGTATCCGAAATAACACGCATTTATCTCCGGTGAAGCTACTTTGCACAAAAGGGAATGAACATCTGCAGCTTGGGAACCTCGTCGCTCGTCGCCGGCTTGTTCTTTATTCTGAGGTGGTGTCAGATTTCTGAATGCACTACTGCTCACAGTCCTTGCTCGGGTCCCAATTGGTGACAGTCACAAATACAAACACTCTGCATGCACTGTCAACAGTCCTGCACTAATTTTATTTATTTTTTTATTCATTGATAGTATCAAGTTACTGGGTGACAAAGCAGCTTTAGCAGTGATTATTTCTGTCTTTAACCTGCAGTTAGTGACTTCTATTGGCTTTCTGACACCGGTAGACTTCTCTTTTTTTTTTGATCGCTCGATGTTTGCTAGGTTTCTTAAGTAAATCCCTTCTAAAACGATCATAGATAAAGCACCTTTCATATCCTGCAATGATCAAATCAGTTGGTTTGAAATGCCAAGGACAGGAACCAAATAACCGGCTTCATTTTGCAGACAGAGTTGAATTACAGAATTACCTCTGGATTTTAAACAGAAATGATGGCAACAAATTACATTTAAAGAGAGATCGTATTGGACCAAATGTTATCCAATCATTGCATTTGTGTGCTTCCAGTTATTATATATCATCTTTTCGTTTTTGCTTTCCTTTCTGTCTGGAGAACACTTCGTAGCTCCTGCTTTAAAAACGACACTTACATAAAGTTTGCTTACTAACTGACTTCCTAATGCCCTTGTTTGCGGGGTGTGAAAGAAGCACCTTACAGGTGTCACCTCACACTGCAGCCATAAAGCCAGTCATTGTTTAAGGCAACAATGTGGATCTAGCCCTGCCCTCAACAGTCCGACACATAGATCTGATTAAGACCGTTTAAACACAGTCGGCTGAGCAGCAGAGGAGAGACGACTAAAGCCCCTGACTCTGGAATGTGGAGGGATTGGAGCATCCTTGCCCCGCAGCTTTAATACCGGTCTGGGTCAGGAGCGGCGGCCTGTTTGTTGGCCCAAGCCAGCCTGACATTATCTCTTCACTGCCCTCGGGCTCCCGAATAACAAGAGTTTGAGTTTATGCGCACTGGCGGTGACCTACGAGAACACAGTGCAATTAGCCACACCTACATTTACGCCCCATCTCCAAACAAACAGATGTTACCATAACAATTGGCTCTGTTTTGAACCCCCCTCCCCTTCACCCCAAGCCGTGTCCATGACAATGCAACTTCGGCGGCGCAGAGGCAGCGCTGGGTGGTGCAGCGATGGCCGCTGTTGCAGCTCACAGCAGATAGGGCTCTGTGTTGGCCATTGTTCTGTTCTGTTTGAAAGAATGCAAATGACCGTGAAAGCAGCCCGGGGCCATGTCATTGACTGCAAAGTCACTATATCTAAAATCTGTCCTTGTATGCCGTGGCTGTGTTTTGTGTTTACATGTTATGCTCTGTCGTTCATGTTTATACATTTAAACAACTGTGGCGTGCACAGACTTGTCTGGCTTGTGCTGCCTGGGTGGCGCATGTTTACTGACATTGGGCTGTTTTTGTTATTATTTACAGTAGATCTAATTATTTTAAGATCAAATGGCACAATTTTAATACACAAATCAGCTGTTTGAGTTAAATACTCCAGGTTTTGTGCTTTTTAAGAAATCAACATTGAGTTAATTCTGCTAAGCAACAACTGTTGGTTTTTTCTTTTTTATTATCACTTTGTGCACAGTTTCCTTCCGTGAACTCGTGGGACATTTTTCAGAGCAGTTCATTATTAAAGCTGACATGTCCCTGCTCCGCTGCCTTCGCTCTCTCTCGTGCTTACTTTCTCCCATACTTCATTCTAAACAATTAGTCTTTCCAGCTAATTTTCCCCTTTGTTGTATGCATTTCATATGGAGATTAGCTAGCTGCTCCATTCATCCCAAACCTGCTGTGGTGAGGCCGCGCTGAATTTCCTGACTTCTTATTACGGAACCTGACGGGCATTAAATAACCTTTTAAAAAGTAAGGCAAGTGGCACGGAGGATAACTCCAGACACAGATGGTGTTTGTTAGAAATGCTTTTCAAGGCGGCAACGCGCTCCTGTCATTTCTCGCTTCTTGTTGCTCTCAATAAAGCCAGTAGTTAAAATTTAAAATTACAATGTGTTGTATTTAACAAGCAACCATTAATTTGACACAAAGTTTCATTAGTACCGTGGAGTCAGGCTTTCAGAGTGAGAACTTTTCGAGCGATGTGCTGTCATCGACTGAGTCTGACCTCCTGACCCCTGCTTTATTTGAAACTCCCAAGGTCTAGACTGACTGAGTCTGCTGCTCTATCACAATGAAGACACAATCAATATGGAAAATTATCTTCAGGCTGGAAACATACACCGATCAGGTATAACATTATGACCACCTTCCTAATATTGTGTAGGACATGGGCCTTCTGAGGGTGTCCTGTGGTGTCTGGTAACAGGATGTTGTTAGTGGGGGCCTTTGGGTCCTATGGGTTGAGGGGAGGGGACTCTGTGGATCATCCCACAGATGCTTGATCAGTTTGAGATCTAGTGAATTTGGAGGCCAGGTCAGCACCTTGTTGTTCTTCATGTTTTTTTAGTTGTTCCTAAACCGTTTTTGTGTGTGACCCTGTGTCAGGCTGCGTCCTGCTGGGGATGGATGCTGCCATCAAGGAGTGTCATTGCTATGGGGCAGGGGTGCCTGGTTTGGCCTGGTCTAGGTGGGTGGTACATGTCTAAGTAACATCCTCATGAATGCCAGGTCCAAAAGTTTCCCAGCAGAACATTGCATTGTCACAAGATGCTCAATGTTCTTTACTTCTTGTGTCAGTGGTTTTAATGTTGTGGCTGATTGGTGTATACCATTTAATTAAATGAAATTTCCATTTAATCGGTTAATGGACGTTAATATATTAATATTACAAACAACCATGTCAGCAAACATTAATTTAAAGAAACATCAGTAATCCAGCTGGTACAGATAGTATAGATAGATAGATAGATATATATATAGATAGATAGATAGATAGATAGATAGATAGATTAGGATGGCTGAACCACCTGGACATCCTACTTATTATTATGTGCTCGTATAAAAACTTAATGGCTTGAGAAACAAATTATAGTTTAAATCTGTTCTTAGTGAATCAATAACAATTGAGGCCAGATGGCAAGAACTCAAATTGAGAGGCAGGGGATGCCTCATGTCACCCACCACAATGCTTTATTTATCACTCTGCCTCTTTAAACACTCGCCTGGAAACGAAATCCCCAGCAGTTTGCTGACCGTAGCTACAGTTATTTTCACGGCCAAGCAGGTAAGCACTTTCAACAAAAGCCCGCTGGAGCACACCTGGAACATTTTTGTTGTGGACATCGAAGGACAACAATTTCTTCAGTACGTGCTCTCTTTTTTGTGTCTCTGTGCTCATATTCAGGACGTATTCAGTCAGTTGGCAGCAACCGTTTAAGCCTACGGTCCAACACAATGCCAAGATACTTGTAATATGTAACAAGTTGTGTTGGCTCCCAGCTGATAAATGCAGTGTTAGAGGATTGCTGCTTTCTAAAATCAATAGCCATTTCCTTTCTTTCATTAGGAGGGTTCACTAAGGCAGTACTGAATAAAACGCCCTTTTGGGAAGGTGTTAGAATAAAGTTTAGTGCAATTAAAACATTAATAGCGACATAAACACATTGTAAATTCAGTCACATGGTGCTGTTTTAGCTATTGTGGATCAGAAACAATACACAAATTGCAGCATCAGCTAATAATTATTTAAAGGCTAGTAATCGCGTGTAACATCGTTCACATTAAACATAGCTTTCTGATTCATTGTTAATGCAAAAATATTGATTAGTACAGGTAGTGCAGTCTAGGTGGTTTAATTTTTATATATTTGCCGTGGCGTCCGTGGAGACACCTAACATTTCAGTCAAGCTGATTTGCTGGTGCTATTTAAAAACAAGCTTTATATTGCTGAAATGGAAAACATTAAGGGAGCCCTAAGTGTCTCTGTGAACCATTATTAGCTTGTCTGGCTGCTGTCAGCCTGAATCAGGAGGTGCAGCTTATCATTCGCTGCAGAGAAAGTTTCTGCAGCGTCTGAGTCAACCATACAAATATCAGAGTCATCGTAAGCAGCCCTAAAAAAAGGATTCCTATTTTTGAAAGTCCTTGGCATGGGGGATAATATTTTGAGATATCCATCAAAAACTCTGGGTGCTTTTTTCGCTGTCCATTCCAAGTGTAAAACATGAAACCCCTCTCGGCGCACCCACCGCAATATTTCGGCGGTCACCACGTCTTCTTCATTTAATGCATTTGTCAGTAATGTGATCAGATTAACCCCAACCATCGCAAAGGGTCAAGCTCAGCCCAAAACAATCACTCAAATGTGTGTTTTGATCCACTCAGTGACACCTTGCTGCTGCAATTAAGTGCAAGCAAATGCATTTGCAGAACAAGATCAGATTAGTAGCCTCTAGCAAGTCAGTCCTGCTCTTATGGTTAATGGGCTGCTTACACCTCCTGTGAACCTGCCACGCCTCTAAGCATTCAAAATATTTAATATCTGGTAATGTTACCAGTGCTAAACGATTTTCCTCTGCTCGCATTATCAGAGAGGCCTTTAAAGAAGCATAATGGCAGATGCGTATCTTCCAACCCATTAGCTGCAAATCGTGTGTACTTTGGTATACTTTGCATTACTGGCTATTTTCCGGAGCAAACCATAAGATTTTAGATTGATTTCCTATCTTCTAGCCAGCCATTATTTTCCATTCATTTCAGGGCTTGCAAGCTTGCTGGAGTTTGAAACTTGCTTAAGACAGGCAATCCATCATTGCGAACAAGTTGCTGCCTTCGAGTTATTCAATCATATATTTGCATCATATGGTGCAAATGGCCATTAGTGCATCGAAGGACATTTGGCCGCTATACTAAAGCTGACAATAATAGAGAAGAAGACTGACTGAAAAAACAACTAGAAATGAAGTGACAAACAGCAAAACCAAACGTTTGCTGGTTCTATATACTCAAAAGATTAGATGATTTTACGTGAAATGACTCCATGAATGCATGGTTGGTCCATCTGGCTCCACAAATACACGCCTTGTTCCTTGTTCTAAATTCATGCTACCCAGTGCAGAAATCCTGCTGCCTTTTCCATGAATCATTTATATTTGTGATTTTCATGTCTGAATGAATTACAATAACCTGAATGGGCTGTGACTTGACTTGGCCATTTTGGGTTTGTGTCAAATACCTGCAAAACTTTAACCTCAATTGTGCTTTGGGTTCAGCAGTTTAGCTAATGTTAGCATACTAACATGCTAACATTTAGATCATGAACTTTATTAAAATCGCATAGCCTACTATGCACAACATTATGTTTTATCTTTCAACATAATTTTGTGCAAATAAGCCGGTGTATGCATTGTTTGATTCCTCAATGGCCTAACTACACATAGCTTCCTGAAAGCCTTGCCAGATGGAGGCCCGTAACTGTGGTAACCCGTCATCCTTATCTCAACTGCATTTCATTCATTGTGTCCCATGCTTGCATACAACAATATTTCCATGGAAGAGTATTCACGCTAAGGTCTCAGACACAGCACAGCATAGCATAGCATGGTAGTATGGAATTCCAGATGTTAATGCACCTGTAAAACATCAAACATGTTAGCATTTCTAAAGTCAGCATGTTAGCAGTAGCATTTAACATTGCAGAACAGCTTGCATAGTTGCAGACAGTCTTTTCTTATGCAAGTTAAATATGTTTAAAGGTGCAATGCAATGCTTTGTTCTCCCCCTTCTGGCAGTGAGAGTAATTACACAAACATTGTGAATATGTGGTTATGGTGTATGGTCACTCAGTCCTTCCTCTTCTGTCAGCACTCTCCAACAAATAGAGAAATAACCACATTTGTCCTCACCATTTAGTCTGTAATGCAAACTTTCTATTTTATCTGGAGCTTCAGAAACTCTGAAGTTTTTTTTTTTTTTTTTCAATCCTCCTGACTGATTTAATAGGACCCAGGTCACATTCATAACCTTCATTTCTCTGCCATATACTCAGCTATAGGCTACTCCTAGCTGTTGATGATGGCTAATCCATCTTCATCACTACTGCTGCTGCTGCTGCTGCTCTTCTCTTCAGCTTTAGAAAAACAACCGTTGCTCATTAACATAATATGCATCGCTTCAGGTGTGCCAGTGCAGGAATGTTGCCACAGAAAACACATTTGAATCTCCAGTGTGCTGTGAAATCCAGAGATATTTGCCTGGCACGGACCAGCTTCATCAGCACTGAGTGAACTTCTTTGGCAAGAGCTTGAATGTGCTTATTTGTACTCAAAAAAAAAAAAAAAAGGGATGTCTTGTTTAAAGCTTTGGACAGTTCGTCAAACAAAACAAGCTATTTCGGGACGTCCGTCTCCAGTAGATTAACCAGTATTGAAAAATGAGCAGGTGTTGTAGCACCGTGTTAGAACGTAACACAAAAAAACTGAAAGCAAATTCACATCTGCTCATAATTATTTGATCACCCAACAATAACACAACTCATCATTGTGTTTTTTTTTTGTTTGTTTGTTTTTCTTTAACGACTATAGCTCTCAGACTGAGACTATCAGTTCCCATTTGGTAATAAATGGAAACCAAACATTGTCTGGAAAATGATAAAAACACATTAAAATATACAAAACTGCTCTGGCAATTTGCCAGCAATAATCTCAACCATATGTCACAAAAAATATCAGCGCTTTTCTTTCTGTTTGTCTTTCCTCTTGCTCAGGTGGAATCAGCTCTTGAATTTTTGCTGCTGTGCACAGGGGAGCCAGAGGTGAAGGGTAATGTAATTACTCACCCACGTCAACCCTGCTTTCACACTGAGTGTCTGTATGGATTGATAATGAAAAGGACTGCCTATCGCCATCTCTCATTACGCAACCTCTTTAAATCTCTTTCGTTGTGTATCCCGGTGTCTCTGCTTCTGCAGAAACAAGTCACATTTCATTCATCTTCCGGCATCCTTGACGACTGACACGAGGACAACAAAACATTAATCTGCCCTGATGTGCGGACAGCATAATGGTCCGTTCGCATTCCTGAAAACACCTGCGACTGCTTCCACTCCCTGTAATTTCTAGTGAGTGATATTAAACAAAATACCATATCCTTTCACTCATGAAATTCTGTGAAAGCAGTGTGTGAAGTGTTAGAGATACAGTACATTTGTGCCAGCTCTGATACAGGTTTGTAGGAGAAATCTGCTTTGAACTTTCTCGCTGCTTTTAAATGGATAGTTCGGCACTTACAATACTTACACTTACAATAATCGGTACATTACAGTCAAGGACAACATAATAACTGTTCCTCTTAAACGCCGGGAAATAACCCACGTTATCACTAGTAGCTACATTCTTCTGATTTGGTTGTGGGTCAGATACAGACAACAAAACCTCTGTACGGGACTGCCTTCACACGAGGTCATGTTTACCACAAGACGAATCCATATGCCCCCTCTGGTGGTATTCACAACCTCGTGAATCTTCGATGAGGTCCAAGTTCACGAGATGTGTCATGTTTACTGTTGTTGTTACCGTTCTATTTGAAGGTAGAAACATTTCTCTCGTGAGCTTCACTGCTAATTTAAGGGCCTGTAACACAAGATGACCCCACAAGGATGCCCCTTTCTTCTGCTCTATATTATCTCAAAGGCATTTCACCAGTTTAAAGATTCGTGCATGGTTATACAGTCTTCCTAGCATGTTTGGTTTGAGTTTTTGGTGAGATCTTGCAACAGGAACCGCTTCAAAACTGATTTAAAATGTTAAATATCTTGAAAAGACAGTGCATAATTCTGTTTATAATCCAAATTAATTGACTCTCTTGTATTCTCTGGGGATCACACCGTCACTAAAAACAAGAGTATGGTGTTTTATGTGCAGAGATGCATTATGAAACATAAAGTCATGTTATTTAGGCCTCTGCTGCAATAAGAGATACCAAACTTCATGAAAATCACTGCAAATCACTGCAGTGTCCCTTTAAAGGGGAATTACCGTTTTTTACAACCTGGACCGTATTTCTGGCATAAAATACGATCGTTTACTCACCCATATAACTTTGGTGTCATTTGGAGTCGTTCGGACGATATTTATATCCAGTGGAGCGCCGCGTGTATCCGTATAATTGGAGTGATTGGGGCACCGAAACGCAGCCTCTAAATAACACATTATCTGCTGCGAAACTCGTTCATTTCACCGATATTTTGTTATGATATGCTAGTGCTATTCCCCGCTGGGTCCGGAGTTACCTGTTATCATCATCTGGGGTCTGTAGATTGACCTACTATGCGTTATTTGGAGGCTGCGTGGCGGTGCCCCAGTCACTCCCACTATATGGATATACGCGCAATCCACTGGATCTAAATATCGTCCGAACGACTCCAAATGACACCAAAGTTATATGGGTGAGTAAATGGTCGTATTTTATACCAGAAATAAGGTCCAGGTTGTAAAAAAACAGTAATTCCCCTTTAAACACAATCCAGTTTCTCACCGACATTACATTTTAAAGCTATGCAATACAAGCAGGTTGCATCTTTCAACTTTTGCTTTGCATTTCAACATAATGCATGAGCACATAAATGCAATTTTCAGAGGCTCAATAGTTGTAAGTATATAATGGAAGTATATAGAAATGTGAACTTTAAAATCCTCCCGCATAAACTCCGAAATGTATTTCCCTTATTGTTACTACACTTGGCTGTTTGACCCAAACTGTGCAGCGTGATGAGTTGAAACTAGAACGTTGCTTTTTCACATTTATCGGTGAGAAAATGGAAACATTTCTCACGCGGTCGGCTTCAGTGTGAGGATTTTTTTTGCAACATGACATCTGGCTTGGAAGCCAATTGTGGTCCGATGGGAAATGTACAGGGTGCACGGTACTCTTGACTTCTCAGTGGAAGTAGGAAAACACTTAACGTTTCATTTTGAACGATTCATAGATTTATCTGTGAGGGAGAAGAGGTAGATGCAATGTTATGGTTTTTATATTTCGTGCTTGAGGTTCTTTACAAAAAAACAGTACGTTTATATGCCTTAAAAATCTGTCTAGAGATTGTATTGTAATGTCTTTAACAATCATTGCTAAAACTCTATTGTAGATCATCTCCTTTCACGTTCTATAAATGGTCTTTTTAAACCAACTTGCACTTCGCCAACGTAAAGTAACATGCTCTCACTTTCTTTTTAACTTGCAATCATTATTTTTTTTCTCCTTGCTTTCACACGATTGTTAAACACAGTCACATTCTTGTTCTGCTGCACTCTATCTGTGTTAACACTTTCATACAACTATTACGTTCTGGGAGTAAAATGTTATCACTGCTTTCTTGGAAACATTGGTCAAGATTACAAAAATAAGACAAAAACATCTCCCCTGAATGCCACGCTGTATTATCTCTGGTAAACAATCATCTGGGTGGTATCATAGCTTCCAGAGACATTTTAACTACCGTGTCCCCCCCACATGGCCTTCAGGCACTTTATCTCCCTCTCAACGAGGCATCCTTGCAGACACTGGCCACATTCCTGTTACAGGGGTCAGATGTCAGCTCCCTTCGGTTCTCTGAATCCTGACAGCCGGTACCCTCTCCTATTCAGAGAGGTAACCTCTATTTCCAGAGGCGTCAGAGCAACAATGATGTGCTTGTGAGCAAGTCCATCAAATTTTCTGAGTAATGAATCACCGTCCACCGGATCCACATTCGCCTCTCACTCGGTCGTGATAAGTCAACTGCAAACAACACATCTCATAAAAAAAAAAAAGGCCTCAGGTAAACCTACAAAACCTGTCATCGCAAACTACTGTGGTGAATATACACTGATCAGCCACAACATTAAAACCACAGACGGGAGAAGTAAAAAACATTGATCATCATTGACCTGGCATTCGTGTGGATGTTACTTAGACATGTACCACCCACCTAGATCAGACCAGGCACCCCCACCCCATAGCAATGACACTCCTTGATGGCAGCAAACATCCTCAACAGGATGCAGCCTGACACAGGCACACACACAAAACCGGTTTAGGAACAACTCATGAAAAACAGCACAAGGTGTTGGCCTGGCCTCCAAATTCACTAGATCCCAAACTGATCAAGTATCTGTGGGATGATCGACAGAGGACCCTCCCCTCAAGCCACAGGACCCAAAGGCCCCCACTAACAACATTGTGTTACCAGACACCACAGGACACCCTCAGAAGGACCATGTCCATTCTCTGATGAGTCACAACTGTTTTGGAGGCACAAGGGAGACCTACATAATATTAGGAAGGTGGTCATAATGTTATGCCTGATCGGTGTATAATAATTTCTTCACATACATCTCTTTGTTGAGATAATCTGATGGATGTTTAGGAAATATTGATAAAAATATTATTATAACATTGTGAATAATAATAATAAAGTGAAAATCTAGTGAAAATAGTTCTCACGTCCAATAAAGAAATGTTTGGAAAGACGCACTTCTCCTTGCTCGTGTTCATTTACATCTTGTGACTTCATAAGAAACGTGGAACCTCTTGAAGATTTCACTCCTGCAAACCAGCGGAGAATTAAAGGGCCAGGAGCAGGCTTTGCATTTTGATTTTCTGACGGAGAGACCAATTAAAAGTCACCGGTGTTGTCAAAGGCTGCAGGGCACAGACAGACTGACACCCTCAGTCGAAAACAGCCCACTCAGGTGAATATGAACCAAAAGGAAAATTGCTCCTCTCATGTATCAACAGCATGCGTTGATTAGGGCTTTCTTGACATATTTTGTGATCCAAATCTATAATTTACATTTGCTGTTTTTACATTCCTTCAAGCCGTCTCTCTTATTTTAACCTCAGTTAGTGTTTCACCCTGTACCATGAGCTCATATTAACAGCAAAACCTGAGTTAACCAGCTCGAGAGTCGGCTTGTACCTCGCTGCCACTAAATCAAAACACGGAGCAGTGATGTTGCCAGGTGGCAGCTGAATGCGACAATTTCCCCCCCATCCATCCATTTTCTGCGCCTTATTTGACGTTGGGCCGCTGTGGCAGCAGACTAAGCGAAGTCGTTCCGAGTCCTCGGGGGCTGAGGCAAGGCGGGGAAGGCAAAGCGAGGAAACCCATTTCGACCACTCACACTTGCGATCTCATTCTTTCGGTCAGTACCCGAAGCTCGTGGGCGAGGGTTGGAATGAAGATTGAGTGGTATATTGAAGTTTTCCCCTCACCTCGGTCGGGTAAGACCTCCGCATTACTACTAACGCCGTGACAATTCACATGTCAATAGCGCGCACCATTTTACAGTCACTTGTGAACAAGGCCCTGAGTTACACCCACACTTGAGGCAGCAACTCACTCTCAATCTGCCGGGAGCAATTCATTTTTTTTTGTCTAGCAGAAAACAACTGCCTCAGAAGGAATGAATCCAGTCTGCTTCGCGCCTTGTTCTCTATTGGTGAATGCTGGAGATCGTGGTCTGATCACGCAAGCGCCGTATGTAATTTAGTCATCAACACTGCAGCCACAACAGAAGCCCTGCACATTTAAATGCTAACATGCTCGTAATGCTAACACAACGAGCATGATTGTTTAGCAGACACAATAAAATCTTAGTTTCAGTTTAGCTTAATCTGCCTGTTTCTTTTATTTTATTTTCCTTGTGTATCTCAGTTTGCTCTTCACATAATGTTTCGGCTTCCTGATGTGTGAAACCTCGATGGCCTTCCAACCCGTGCAACAGAAGTTCTTTGTTGTTATCTGTCTAGGAGGAAGTGATAAGGAACAGGCCGCTCTGTGCTTTGTGCATTGTATTTTAGGAATTATGATACAACCGGCTTGCACCGGTTGTTTTCCACCGGCAGAAAAAAAGGGTGAGGCCAAGAGAGTAATATGCAAATGCTCGCAGTGCAACAAATGCCCCGCAAGACTCTTTCTCCTTGCACATTATTGCAGAATTTCCACCACATTTAGCATGCTAACATTTGCATATTACAGGTGAGGCGGACAGAAGGGTCTTCTGGACGGCTGCTGGACTCAGGTCAGGTCAACAACTACATCATTGGCATTTTTTTCTGCAGGGCAACATGAGTGCGTACGACCTTTTTGACAATCCATTAGCCCCAAAGCATCAAGTGGCTGACTTGACGTTGCATGCTACAACGCTAATATATTTTAACAAAAGAAATATACTAATCCAGGCCGACTGGGGCCTTTTTGTGTGGAGTTTGCACTGTCCAGAGACATGCTTGTTAGGTTAATTGGTGATTCTAAATTGCACGTGAGTGTGAATGGTTGTCTGTCCAGGGTGTACCCCGCCTCTCGTCCGATGACAGCTGGGATAGGCTCCAGCCCCCCCGTGACCCTTCACAGGACAATGCAGGTGGCTTCTTTTTGACAGCAGTATTCAGTGACTTTGACTTTGTGCAGAGGCGTGCTGTACAACTGAACGTTCATATAGATTATTGTTCATGTTTCCCTGAAAACTGGTTGTTGGTCCGTCCCCTTTCACTTGCCATGGCGACCGTTCAGCCTGAGACGTGTCCATTGTTTCACACTGACCATTATGAGTACACCATCGGAGTACTCGCAATGCGCTCCACATACTTGTCAGTCCGAACGCACTCATGCACTCAAAATAGCAAGTGTGCAAATGCATGCTGCCTCTTGAAAAGAGTGTAGCAGTTATTAATGCCATTAGTAGCAGTGAAAAGAACACACAGACAAATATCGCTTTATTGGAAAGGTCCCTGCTAATTAGTTAGTATTATACCTTTGTGGATGCAACACATTCTGCCATTGGTTTGTGTTTCGCAGTAATCAGAGAAATGAACACAAAAAAACGGAGCCGGGAACAGAAGAAGCGTCCTCCAATGCAGCTTTTCATGTTGGAGATTTTGCTTGTAAAGGGTCATTTTTATCACCTTTCTCAAATTTGTTTTCAGATTCGCTGCCAACTCTCGGGAATAATAACACCGCGCTCCGGGATGTTTTTCACAGAAATGTGGCTGGACTAAAAGTGTATATTTACTAAATGAATTTCTGCAGGAGCCACAATAGTGGCCCGTGATTTACAGACAGCTCAGAGCCATCCCCGATTCAAATGCAAATCTGCTGAATGGGGGCTTTTAAACATTTGTTTAGAGAAGAGTGAATGAAGTTCAACTCCGCTCCAGTCGTGCATTAGCTGGAGATAATCCAAACCTGCGAAGTCAGTAGAATTCATGAAATATCATTTTTCTTCTGTGTTTCTCTGAGAAAATGTAAATACCTCTAATGTTATCCTGTTACATCATTCACCACTGCATTTTTTAACTCAAGTCAAACAGAATGCGTTTAAGAAAAAATCCACACATGTCATGGATGCGGCGTGCTACATAAAGAGTAGAAAAACAATTGAGACAGGAGCCACTCCCTCACTTTAAACAGCTCTCAGCAAAACGCAGGAGATAAGCTTTGCTATAAAAAAAATGAGAGAAAACACGTCTGAAAGGGTATAAATCTTTAATCAAACGGTGGTGATGTGCCTTGCCTCCAGCACTCACAGTGCCAAGCTGGGGAGCAGATGCTGAGATCTCAGATCTTGCTTCCCCCAAAACAGGATAAATCCCCTTCTCCAGTACAAATGTGTCATGGGAGCGGCTCTCTGTGCACTGAAGCTACGGTGTTTTGGGTTCCCTCCTCAGAAACTCCCACGGGGACCCTGCGCTATTTCAGCATTTTAAAGAGGGTGTAGGGAACAGGAGGCAGTGGCGCATATACTTAATCTTTTTCGCCTCCGGTTAAATATCTAAAACAGTCCCCCGAATAAACATGCAAAAAGTGAGATTGTTTCTTATATTTACATCAGATTTACAGGCACTGGAAATGTTTGTACGAATCATTAAATGTAGTTTAATCTTTTAATGTTTTGTTTTTTATTGTTGTGATGAATAATAAATACGTTTCTTGCATTCATTGATCACTTCCTGGACAGACTTCCCTCTTCAGCTGTTGTAGGCATCTTGACAATATATAGATTTTATGATAAGTGCAGCTTGCAAACCATGCATTAGAGCCATAGTCAGAAGGAGGAAGTGGTTATTTATGAATGAAACGTCAAGAGATGGAAATTTCAGCGAGATAGATATGTGGTGCATTAGACTGTAGATGGTGGTTTCAAATGGTATCCATGGAATAAGAGCATCAGTGAGTACTATTTGTATTGCTGTGTTCAAGTTAAGTGTTATAATACCGACAATCCAGTCATCGCTGAAAAAGTTGAAAAGTATTTCAGCAACACCGGGCGCTCTGAGTCACATTTTGCAGAGTTCGTGCAGCTGCGAAGCACAAAAGATTTGGTGAAAAGCAAACGTTTCTCAGCTACGCTCCCATTAATGTCAGGAGAAATCCTTTTTTTTTTTTTCAGCGTGAGTACAAAAACCACAATGCAACATAATCATAAACATCATAATTTCCCATGGTGAAGTGAACAATGACTTCAAAGAGGTTACGCCATACTCGCTGTGAGTGTTCACTTCATAAAAAATCATATGCATGTACACCCCCAGGAGGAGACGTATAAGGGAGATGAAAAGGAAAAATAAACAGCAAACAAAGGCGGTTAGATTTCCCTCGTAACACAAACATGCACAAGAATATGTGCACATACATGTGGCTGCGAGTGGAGGTAGAAATCATGTGGTCCGGGGGAAGGCGAGCAGTTATTTCCAGCAACAAGGAGGAAAAACAAGCTGGAATTAGTGCGAGGATACATAATAAGCTATGTGTTGAACTATTCAGAAACTGCATAAAACTAGACAGGAAGAGAGACTCGGGCTGAGACAAAGGGAGACAGATGCCGCAGGAGGAGAAAGAAAAGAGAAAGTCATTGAGTGTTTTCACCTTAAAGTGAGAAATTATTCTTTCACACTCTATCAGAGAGAAAAATGAGAGACGAGTTTTTTTTTTAAATAAAAAAAAATGCTGATGAAGACAGCGGAGACAAATGAAGAGTGTAAAATGTGATTCATCATTCTGCTTGACTGAACGTGGGACCTGATATTCTAATGCGAGGAAGAGTTGCCTGAGTGTGTCGTTGCCGGACAAGCAAACATCCCCCACTTTGTCCATCTGTCCGCCTTAATGAAACTATTGTTGCTCGACTCAGATGTTGCTGAGGATAGAGGCGTTACATTAACAACTTAATTGTGTCTGTACAAAAACAAAAACAAAAAAAAAACATCTGTCTAGATTTGAACTGATCAATCAATCAGATGAAAGCTTGGAAGGAAATGCCAACCGGATACAAACAGCCAATTATTTATTTATGGCAATAATAATGTGATATTTCATTGGTCCCACTAGAACGTTTGTGTTTCACTTGCTGCACATAGAGGTTAAAGTGGGGAGTGAACATCAGACTGGCGCCTTTGGAGCTGGCTGAGTCGGGGGGGGGGCTACGTTCACGTGGACTCCAAACGTCCATCGTGTGACCACCTCAGTCGGAACAGATCGACCTGATAGTTGTGACTGATAACAATGTAAACCCTTTGTCCGACTGTTTCTCTCTGGGTGAAATTAGTGCGTTTGACTTTCAGGAGGAACAGAAATGCGATGGTGGCAAATTAAATGATGACTAGAACGTGATTCCGACTCTGTCCACCTCCACCTGTGTCCGTCAAACTGCTCCATAGCGGGCACAGCCACTTTGCACATGTCACAAAAGGTATATTCTGGGATATGTCGGCCCATTCATATAGTATAGGAGCCTTAATACATATAAGCTTGAAGGTATTCTCTATAAGCTCTGGTCTGGTCATGTTTAACTGTTTCTCTAACTCTACGTCATTTCAGACGTCTTCACTTGCCGCTGATTGTTTGCCCCGCCCTGATGTGTCTCACCTGTGCCTCATTGTTCCCCTTGTATTTAGTCTCCACCGTGCTTCCTTCCCACTTTGCCAGTTTGTCTTTGTGCTTCATGTGAGAAATGTCCCAGCCTGTTTCCAGTGTGCTTTTTTTTTTTTGTTGTTGTTCATTGTGATTTTTGGATTTTGCCTGCTTTTTAAAGTAAAGGCTTTCAATCAGCCGCTTGTTTCTTGAGTTGTGCGTTTGAGTCCTGCCCAGCCAGTTCCTTGTTTCACTGATTGAAAAGGTGTGGCTATAAATAGGAAACCTATCCTTACCGTGTCAGGTGTTCCACCTGG
Organism: Chelon labrosus; assembly: GCF_963514085.1. Taxonomy (NCBI): domain Eukaryota; kingdom Metazoa; phylum Chordata; class Actinopteri; order Mugiliformes; family Mugilidae; genus Chelon; species Chelon labrosus. The sequence goes on from NC_140346.1 coordinate 19,929,418, forward strand.
AAGGGAAACCGTTTTTTGACGGCTGCAAGTGTCTTGGACAGTTAGTGCATGTTCAGTATGTAATTATATGTTTGAGTTATGTTGAGACACATCTTGGTAGAGAATAAACAGACTGATTAATCGTTGTAAAAGAGTCTCAGACTATGTTTTATTCATCGTGACGATCAGTGCTTCTATGCTCCGTATGGGATTGGTTCATGTAAAACATTCAGGGGAATCTCTAATCGAAATTATTTCAGTCTTTTGTATAGATCTGACAATCCTATGCTTTCCTATTTCATTCAAATATGTTATGAGATTCACAGGACTCTCGGTCTGAGAATCACCCAAATCACCTCTGAAACAAAATGGACATATTCCTTTATGAACAATAAGATCCTTGAAATTTGGCATCAGGAATCCATCGTCTGGAAGACTGCCATGAGGATGGACTCTTCTTGTCTTTTGAACGGCCAAAGAGGAAATATGATCTGCCCAACAGATCATTCTTTTGTTATCTTCAATTACGGTCCTTTCTTAGATGTACCAACATTAACAGAGGTGGAGAAGCTGTTACAAGAAGGAAGCACATATAGATTTATCTCCAGAGTGTATTCCACGTTGCTGAAAGAGTGTCCTAAACCAGGTTTGCATAGATCCAGAGTCAGACTAGAACACTGAAGAACAACTTTGGTCGGACTTGTGTCAGGTTGTTCATTATCATTTTCTTCACCGACTATACTTAAAGCCCAGAGAAATTACACAAGTCTAAACCTCTAAACTATCCGAAATGTGCTTTAGATGCGGTGTTGAGGTGGGCTCCTTTCTGCACTGTACTTGGTCCTGTAATAAGGTGAGAACATTCTGGCGCGACCTTTGCGACACCTTATCCAAGATTAAGCCATATTCTATTCCCTTTAGATACAGAACTGTGCCCACGCTGTAATCTTCGAATAATCACCGGCTCCTTGACGAAATCCCAAACCAAATTTATAGATATTGCTTTATGTGCGGCCAGAAAATGTATAGCTGTGACGTGGATATCTGATTCTCCCGTCCTTATTTCTGGATGGTCCTATTTAAATTACATATAATATAAGGAAAGAATACAAAACCTTTTTGAAAATTTAGCAGTCATATATAGACCATATAGGCGCACCATTGACAACTTCTCTTATAAAATGGTACACTATGTTGACCCATATTGCAACTCCTTTTTTAATTTTATTTTTTTTCTGTGTTAATTTGTGCTATGTATGTTTTGTGATTAGTTAAAAAAAATTATTTCAAATGTTGCCAATGTCTTGGTTCAGGACTCTGCAATAGGCTGCAATCCAAAACCAGGGCTTGAAACATTAGTGCGACTTAAGAGATTTTATTCGACGTCTTCGATGTACATGCCTCAAACTAAATCTTTCAAATCTGCAAGTTATGATTTATTGGGCAGCACAGCAACTTAGAAACACAACATTCCCAGCAGCTCGAACACAAAAATTTATATAACAAGCTTGGGTAAAAGCAAAAAATAAAAACAGACGCTGCTGGGATCTGGTTCAGCTGCAAAGCTCTGAACTTTAGCCGTTTTGTTTTTCTGTGCTATCATCGATGTCCACTGTGGTGGAAATGCGTCTCAGCGGGTCGAAATGCTCCAGCATTAAGACGGACGTGTGACAATAAAGACGAGAGCATCATGTAAACCCATGGCAACCTCGCAGCAGACTTAAAATAGACTGAATTAACTCTGGCTTCAGCTACTTATTAGCATTCGTCATCACTCTTAACTCTTGAGAATGCTGCAGGATTTAAATGAGAAGTGGGAGTCTGACTCGACTAAGGGGATTTATCAAAACCTTTAGTGCAGTTGGTTTGTCACCGCTTTACATCCCAGGAGTACTCTAGCTCATCCAGCTTAATCACTGACCTATGCAAACACAGAGTGGAGTCTACTCCACTTTGGAATTTATGCAATTACTATATTCGGTATATCCTTCCAGCTCAGGGACTGTGACTATGTGTGTGTGTGCATATCTGACTACGCTAATAACCCACATTCACAGCTCTCAGAAAATCACAGAGCATCCAGAATGTGCCTTCTGAATCTTGAAAGTCAGAGATCCAATGCATAATGAAAAGGGCTGGTTCATCTTAGCAGGCCTGCAGTTGTCGTTCTCTGGTCGTCCTTCTATGAATTATGAACCATGATCCCCGCAGGCTCCCCACGGGCCACAGATGGATTGGGGACAAGGCTGCTCCATCTCAGCCAGCAGTGTTGAAGGGCGTTTGTTTTGTAAGACGGGGATGAAGTTGTTTGTGTAAGTTCTGCTTGTCCCCCTGCCCTCTGCGCGCCGGGCTGGTCTCGGATTAAAAGAAGAATCCCCGCTTGTGAACAGGTGTGATCCTTACTTGATCCCAGTGAGCAACAGTAAAAACATTTTTCAAATTATTTCACGGCCGTTTGTTGGCATCACCGAAAACACGGGGACGGAAATAACAGGCTGCCACGCAACAATGTGTCCAGCTGCTTTTGGCCGCCAGGTCGCCTGTTATGAAGGTTTATTCCAGGTCGGTGTTCAAATGTCTGACCAGGGTGAAGCTCTTCATCCAGTACTTACTGCGAGGAGGCAGAGCCAGTGTCATTTATGGTCCTTGAACGCTTAATTGCTAATCAGCTGATTGCATTCGGGAGACAAAATAATCTTTTTCCAAAGTGTTGGACTAAACGACAGAAATAGCGTCTGTTTTGATCCTTCCAGACCTTACTGTGGCTTTTGACACTACTGATCGCGTGACTTTCCCTGACGAGCTCAAACACTGTGCCGGCATGTCAGCACTTGAAAGCATTTTTTACTCTCGCTGTGGAACTTTTTAGATCGTTTCCAGTTTAAAAAAAAGCTCCACAGGATTCTCTCAAGGGTCCGTTTCTGTTTTCTGTAAAATGTTACCCCTGGGCCACGAGAGTCAAAAGACCGAACTTGTCTTTTAAGCCAAACATGAGATGACTCAGCTGTAAAGTTTTGATGCAAGGCACAGTTGAAACTCACCGTCACTGTCTTCACGACTTCAAAACCGCACGTCAAAGCTTAATACAGACAAATGTGAACTCCTGGCAGCAGGATTCGGTAATATGATTGCCGCAAATGTCATATGGATTGAGCCAATGTCACACAATGCAGTCCCCAGTTTTCTTTCCACATTAGTGATTGATAGTCGAGGAATGTCACTGTAGGCTGTTCGGTGCACCACTTTGGTCCAGAGCACTGACTGTGTATAAAGACAAGGCCTCCTTAACATCACCCATAGGATTACTGGAGAGTGCTTTTGAAGCTTATTGTGGGTGGCACCGTGACCGTCATCATCTCGGCGGACCATGCCTCTAACTCTTCTAATTCAAAAAACGAGCACAGGTGGAGCATGAGTGGAGCTGAGGCGGTGAAGTGAGAGGATAGGGATTTTTATCTAAAGAGCTGCATTAGATAAAAAATCTCCCCTTGTGCAGTAGTCATGAATTGTTACATTAGCTAAAGACCAAAGTCAGTTCTGTACAAGGCTGAAAACATGTTTATTTCTTCTGTAAAGTTGTACATTTTAAAGAATCACTTTGGGAGCCTGCCTCAAGTGGTCATATGAGGAACTGCAGTTTCCGGCACTTGTCGGTTCCGACTGACCGTGTAACAGCATATGTGCTATGAAATAATATGAGATATTCAAAGTCCTTACTGAATTATCTCCTGTGACACATCAGCTATTGCATCAACTCCCTTTGCATTTGATATCCACGGTGCCCAGGGAGTTAGCTGTAATAATTTCAGAGAGCTCTCTAGCGCCATGATCAGGTCAACAACTTGTTCTGTGTTTTAGTTTTAAAACCTTCGCCCGTGCACATTAGAGTCTGTGCAAATAATATTATGCTAGCATGCAAACATGCTAAGTATGATAGCCCATTATCCCTGATAAACCTCAGCATGTTAGCATTTCAAAAACATTAGCATACTAATGTCAACATTTACTTCAAAGTCACACTGGGCTGCTTGTTTCTTCTTGACTCTCCTAAAGTAAATTTTGTATTTCAAAGTGTCCACACTGTTCACATCACTGCAAATTAGTTTTTATTGCGTTATACAAATATCCGTTCAAGGGTTTTAACTGGACCAAAGCATCATGCCGAACCAGTGAATCATTGGCACTATTTCTTTTTCCATTTCAGAATAGTTATCGATTTGTTTTAAAGCACACATGAGTTTATCCCCAAGCTATAACCCGACCATTAGGCAGCTGACTGGATAGTTTGCTTGGTTTGAGAGCATCATGTGAGCTGTTTGCGGTTGTCCGACTCAGCTAATAACAAGATCAGACACTGTATATTCTTTTGTCCAAGATTTATTTTTACACAGCGGCATGTCAGACGCTTCCTTGATTGCTTCCTCTTCTCTCTTGTCGTGTTGAGTCTTCATATAAATATAGTTATTAAATAAAGATATGCAAAAACCAAACTCAAGTGTAGATATAAAAGTCACGTAGCGGTACTGTAAATGCATGACATGGCTGATAAATAATAAAAAAAAAAAAAAACGACGGCTTTCATCTTATCTAGCGTTTGACTTCAGCCTCCAGAGGAACAAAGCAGCTCATGTGGGCTCTCAGACATCACAGTGCCATGCTACAGTAAATAAAACCATACCACACAGTACATGACTCAGTGTACAGATCCGGAGGTAATAAAACAGTCGAAAACTATTGCTTCATCTCCACAGTGCCCCAGCTTTTCCAGTGCGCCTTGAGCAAAAGGCTTCCTCTGCTGTACATTATTGATGGGGCTCAAATTGAATGTCTCTTTGTTCCTCCATCGATGGACACAAGGCGTGCGTCTCCCCCTACACGGAGAGGAGTGGTGAGTGGTTGAGGGGGGGAGGGGCGCACGGGTGGGTGACTCACCCCCTGTCCCATCATGCAGCAGGGGGATTCATCCATCACATTAAGAGGTGCCGCATCAATCATTAACAAGAAGGCCCGTGTTGAAAGGATGATGGACAGCTTGACAAATAAGTTAAGATGAAGTGGGACAAGGTGAGGATGGCCTTTTTCACTTTTCAGGCAATTTATTCACGACACAACAATGGCATACCCAAATGCAGGCAATGAAATGATCCTGAATAGAAATTGCCATAATTCGAAAAAGGAAGAAAATAATGGATAATGGGTTCTCACTCAGAGAGCTTTAAACTCAACTAACGTGAACTCACACAGTGGATTTGCCGACGCTTTTAGAGCGTCTGAAGTGTCGGGCGCAGGCGTCACTTAATACTTTTCTCCTGGGTGGCCAGCTCCTGTTGGAAAGCGTTCCGGCGTTTTTCGTACTCACCAGGTGTAAGGGAGGCACACTCAGCTCATCCTAAAGTCCTGGAAAACCTTTGAGAGGATTTAAACTGTGGGTTTGGTATCCACTCATCCAGAATGGGATTATTCAGCCTTTTGGAGGGATTTGACATTTTAACAGTCTTTATTCTGGCTGGAGTTTGCACCAAACCCTCAAATCTGATCGACTCCACTCAAGACCTGCACCTACTTGTTACTTTACCTGATGGCTTGGTTGTGTAACCAGATGCTGAAGACACTGACTGAGGTATTTAAAGTTCTGGATCTGATAAGAGAGTGTGACCTTCAAGGGCTTCTCTGCAGGCTGCCTCCGCTCTGTGCAGCATTTTAGCATCTTTCGCTAGCTATTAGCTAATTACTGGTTGGGTTTAGCTGCATTGTGCAGCCAGCTGTAAAAACTCACTTTACCTGCCCAGCAAGAAACAGCAGTGGATCATTAAGCAGATAAACACCTGGATATATCCGTTAAGAGTTATTGAGAGCCAAGAGAGGCTGAACTCATTCATGCATTCAAAATAAAACAGCTCGGAACATGATTTCGAAGTAATGCCAGTCTTTCTCCTTTTGTTGATGTGCAGAAATTAACTGTTTGCTAACACCTGAAACACAGTTTAGTCAATGATCTGTCACTGTTGTCTTTTACGACTTATTGCACTGTTCATAGTTTCTAAAAAATTATGAATCGAGAATCAAATATTAAGGATTGTGCTTTATTTTTTTAAATACTTGTAATTTTACCTGAGGAGCTGGTTGTGTAACCAGATGCTGAAAACACTGACAGAGGTATTTAAAGTTGTGGATCAGATAAGAGAGTGTGACCTTCAAGGGCTTCTCTGCAGGTTGCCTCCGCTCTGTGCAGCATTTTAGCATCTTTAGCTAGCTATAATTCCTGTTTTGGTTTAGCTGCATTGTGCGATCAGCTCTAAAAACTCACTTTACCTGCCCAGCAAGAAACAGCAGTGGATCATTAAGCAGATAAACACCTGGATAGATCATTTAAAAGTTATTGAGAGCCAAGAGAGGCTGAACTCATTCATGCATTCAAAATAAAACAGCTCAAAGCATGATTTCAATGTCACGCCACTCTTTCTCCTTTTGTTGATGTGCAGAAATTAACTGTTTGCTAACACTTGAAACACAATTTAGTCGATTATCTGTCACTGTTGTCTTTTACGACTTATTGCACAGTTCATAGTTTCTAAAAATTACGAATCAAGAATCAAATATTAAGGATTATGCTTTTTTTTTTTTTTTTTTTGACTACTTGTAATTTTACCTGATGGGTTGGTTGTGTAACCAGATGCTGAAGACACTGACAGAGGTATTTAAAGTTCTGGATCTGATAAGAGAGTGTGACCTTCAAGGCTTCTCTGCAGGTTGCCTCCGCTCTGTGCAGCATTTTAGCATCTTTAGCTAGCTATAATTACTGGTTGCGTTTAGCTGCATTGTGCAACCAGCTCTAAAAACTCACTTTACCTGCCCAGCAAGAATTTTTAGCAGATAAACACCTGGATATATAATTTAAGAGTTGTTGAGAGCCAAGAGAGGCTGAACTCATTCATGCATTCAAAATAAAACAGCTCGAAGCATGATTTCAAAGTCACGCACTCTTTCTCCCTTTGTTGATGTGCAGAAATGAACTGTTTGCTAACACTTGAAACACAATTTAGTCGATTATCTGTCACTGTTGTCTTATTGCACCGTTGCCATAGTTTCTACAAATTATGAGTCGAGAATCAAACATTGATAAAGACGCAAACCTATAATCATGTCTGTTCCACTGGTATCCACTACAGAGAATCATAAAATCACACAAATATGAACTTAAATAAAAGATAACTCCCTAAAACACTGGGCTTTGTCATTTTTTTTTTAACAAAATTAATCTAAATTGCTGTAATTAATGTTTGTCAGGGAGCGCTTTTAGCTTTGGATCAATACACATTTGAAGCTTTGTACCGCTCCTTTTCATTATAAAGAAGGAACATGCTGAGATTTAAGCAATATCTATTATTAAGAATAAGAAGTTTTATTGTCTCTGTCCCGGTGAAAAACAATGAAATGCAGTTTAGCAGGTACTTGGTTCGGAAGCAATAACAATAGATGCTATAGCAGCTACACACAGTAAAATACAATAAATACGACAAAAGCACAGAGTAGCGCACCTCACTACAGTGGGGGATAGCAGCATTTTAAAATAGTAAACTACTGGGTGTAGGTGGACTGGGGAAGAGTAAATTAAAATATCAACAGAGTTATCCTTGAAATCTTTTAAATCAGTTTTATTTAATTTTATGGTCAGCATAATAACACGAGGCAGTTTGCGTCACATAAGAAAAATATGTTTTTTCAAAAAGATATTAAAACGTTAAATTCAGCTTTTAGAAATTCCAAATACATTTCTCAGATGAACAATCACCAGCACTTTGTGTCATGACCTTTTTTCATTTTTTTTTTTTCCCTGTTGCCAAATCCCTCTGCTCATTTTGGCAATCAGAGTTCCTGATTGCACTCATTCGGAGCCAAGGAGCTCGTCAAAGCCACGGATCGAAACAGATTCTGAAAAAGTATTTGGGTACTAATTTTAATAATAGTGACTCACACTCCTCTCGCTCTCATTTGAATGTGTTGTCACAACTAATTTCATTGTTGGCATTTAACTGAGTCGAACTCGCCGGAATGTGATTGGCTCTAAGTTCACTCCTTATCCCTTGAATTACACCAGACGAGTTCTTCTTTCCAGACTTGCCTCCGAATCTCCACAGCAACTGATTCACTTTTGAAAATGAACGCTGATCAGAGGCTCGGGCTCTCGTACTCACGCGCCACATTTTACGCCTCAAACTACATGTCAATCAGACTGCCTTCATGACGGCTCAGGCTTTCCCCTCCCCCCCTCTGCTTTAGATTTATCTTTTTTCGCCTTACCTGCTGCAGTGATCAATGATTGGAAATAATCCCGTCTTGTAAGACATTTACGGTCAAGTGGGCACTGGCGTGTATAGTTGTTGAATTTATCCCACAACAACCCCCCGAAGGTTCAACAGCGTGTCCTACATTCATCCTTGTCCTCTCCCGCTCTCAGCGCTAATTGGACCAACGCTGACTCACATGCTCTACATGCACTGTACCGATGTTGTACCTGCACTTGGGCATATGCCGCATTCATATTGTATCACATAAACACCAGCTGCTGACAGAGAAAACCTTGCTGAGTTCTTGTCGGAATCACAAGTATGTTCATGTGTGTTACCCTCGTAGTAGCGGATGTAGCCTCGAGCCACGAGTCTCAAGCAGAGATGAGGGGATGTCTACAGAGGGCTGGCAAGCTCTCTTCATTCTTACTATGCTTTTTTAAAATGTGTAGTCTTAACCCCCAGCCGAATCTGACTCCGGTTATTTCAGGCATTTTATCAGATTTCTCCTAACCCCGTTGGAATAACTAAAGGCACGCATGCCGGAGTGTTTCAGGAGTCCAGCACACACACTGTGTACCATAAAGTTACCCTTCAAGTCTTGGTTTAATTACACAGAAATAAACTTTTGCTGACACGCTATCCAAGTCTAGCCTGGAAGCCAGACCTATCTCTGCCCACGCTGTTTGTCTGGAGTTGCTCCGTCGGGAACTGGTTATGCTCCGGCAAAGACCTACCCGTCCAATCTAATTGTTTTGGTCAGAAGAGCAACGGCAACATAGTCATACGTGTCAATCTGAGCACCATGCAGTTGAATTTTTTCGCTGTAAAATGACTATGATTGGTTGTAGGGCTGTCCCATGGCATGTGGAGGTGTTTTTTTTTTACTCAGACTCATCAGGCTACTCCCAGTTTGCCTGGTTAAGTTGGAACGCTTTCCAACTTGGATGGAGAAAAGTTTGACTCCACTCTCATGGCTGTCTCTTAGCTGAAGCCGTTGCAGGCTTCAACTGGAACCCATGACCTTGTGGTTACATCATGGGAACTCGTGTACAGAAAGTGCATGAGCCATGAGAACAGTGCTGCTAGGCAACTGTTGACCAACTTACCGTCCATTTCCTCTGAGCTAGCATTGGGTTCACAGCACTAATCAAGTTTTATTCTTTGTTTGTTTGAATTGCATGAAAACATTAACCTCAGTGGCCTATCTGTCCATTAGCTGAAGTTAACTTGTCTCGGTGAAGCCAGGAGACAGTTAGCTGTGAATGTAGCATAACAGAAACATTAAAAGGAGACTAGATAGCATGTAGCGGCTAAGGTTTACCATCTGTTTGCCTCTAACAGCACAAGTTTGGACCAAAAGGTCACAATTATGGCAATTATTCAATTGCTTTCTTGTGTTGACACCACTGTTGTGGGATCTTTTGTCTGACTGCTAAGATGAAACCAGTGTAAAACTAGCTAAAATCATAAGAAAACAAAAATAGAAACTTTAAGCAAATTAGCTGCTCCGTTCAAAGGTAATAGAAGCTACGTGTCTCTGAAAAACGAACCGGTTAACTTAATACCAGTCATATCTGTCTGTTAGCTACAGCTAAGCCGAACATAAAGATTTATAAAGGGAGAGTGTGGCTCCAAATGCAGCAAAATCCACTCGGACTTGATCAGAAAGCTGACTAATCTGTGGCCTTTTAAGGGTCTCTGTGCCAGGCGATCACACATAATAGCCAGATTAGTTAATTTGTGTGTTTTTAGAGGCGTGGTAGCTGGATTACTGCCAGACTGAGCCAGGAACTCCAGCTTGGCCATTCATTCAGTCAACAGGTATTAAAGTCATGTCAATATGCTCATCTACCCAGCTCTCGGAAGGAACCAAATATTTGTATTAGCTTAAATTGCTAAAATATTTCCATTAAACACACACAGGATTTAGCGAAAGGAAAGCCTGTCTCGTTCCTCTGATATGACGGGAACATGACATTACATTTTGTCCAGTTTCCCGGCTTCACTGTTTCATTTCAAAAGGTTAATGGAACAGCTGGACCTTCCAGCGTGACTTTGTCTGCTCAGCAGTCTGATCTTACTTTGTAAAGTTTCTCACATTTACCTGCCCTGAACCCATCCCGTTTCATTTTATTATTTTTGATATATTTTTTTTTTTTTGGCACATCAGCCCTTTAGCCGGACTCTGACACTGTTTATTCAAAGTCATCTTTCCTAGAGTCTCCATGTTTAAAATGTCTGCCCTAAATTACAGCTGGTCCATCAATTTTTCATGATTGTGCTGTCGACTAAACTTAATGTATAGCCTCCAGACAGAATCATGTGCATATTAATTCGCATGGAGATGACAAGACAATTATTCTTTCAGCTAAGGACAAAACCGACTGAAACGCCACAGCCAACCATTTCATGTCTTTTGCACATAATTGTCTGTGAGGTTTAAAGGCAACAATCCACATCGTGCTAGCAAAGATGTATTGCAACACGACCTGACTTTAAATATGGCAAGATGCAATAAAATATGCACTGTCAGGAGCATCATAGGCAAGTGCAATACAAATTTCTAGCCGCTCTTCACTCCAGTTCCCCCGCGGCTATTAACATTTTAGAGGGCAGCAGCTGGATCCAAAGGTTAATGTCCACGCCATTAGAGAGCGACAGAGCACGCGTTTATCCCTGTTGGTTTAATTAAATTACAGCGAGCTCATAAAAGGGGATTTATCCCGAACATACAGTTACCGCAGTCCTAATGGAGCACTACCTTCCAGCTCGGCTGATTTATCCCCCTCATGTTTCCAAGTGGGTCGTCTTGTCACGGAGTTTGTCATGGCCTACTTAACAATATAGGAACTTGTAATTAGATCATTTGTCAAGTCAGCTGATTGCTTTGCTTGTTCTTTTCACGGTGTACAGGAGAAGACATTTCACTTTTCCCTGGGCTGCTTGGAAAATCATCGATCTTACCTTCTCACTGCCAGATAAAAACAGGCAGAGTGTAAATTCTTCAGCCCTTCAGAAAGCTGACATGACGTTGCTTTGAGGAGAGGTAAGCTCCCGGTGATGTAAGAGCAATAAAACTAATCCTGACTGAATCTCAAGCATTAGAAATCTGTATTTCTTATGCTTGATACTCCTGCGTTTAAAACTCCCCACAAAATGTGTTAATTTGGGGCAGTGTGTGTGGACAGGTAAGCTGTAGAGAAGGCCTTCAAAAAAAAAAAAAAGTGGTGATTAGACACCCTCTAGTGGAGGATCATTACAAAAACTCCTCAAACCTCAAACTTTCTTTTATCTCCTGAGCTTCCACATCAAACACCGAGCTGAAGGAAGCTCCTGAAAGCATGAATTTGAAATACCGATATTCATATTGAACAGCTCCACTTTCTTTCTCTTTTTTTTTTCTTTGCGGGATCTACGTTCCTCCTGTTATGAAACGGCGCACAAGCGTGCGTTGCCAGCTTTACTCAGTTTGATGAATTAATCCTTTTCATTTCCTTGAACAGAACATAGCTAAAACCTTCTTGTGTTTCAGGGATCGTTTCAAGTGGACTGTAGCTCAGAGGTGTACGCTAGACTGCTGGTGACACGGCCTCTTGTTTCATATCCGCAGAGCTTTTAATTGTGGTGACGCAAGTGGCATGAAAATATACACAGTCAGTCACTTTGTGGAAATGAGCAAATTTCCTCAGAGCGGTTAATATCACGGTACTGTTACAAGTATTTAATCCAATTCTCCTGATATTATGCTGGCTTGAATACATCATTCAAAACAAGCAAACTCTAAATAACTAATATTACCCCGCTCATCCTCTTGGCATTGTTTCGTGATGCCTTTGGAGTATTTTGCAAAACACCCACGTGGTCTGCATGACCAACAGAATGCAGGGTAACGCCGCACTTATTGTTCATCTAGAATTTAATTCATCAAACATGCGTTTCTACAGAAAACATGCAAACATGTCAACTCTGGCTGGCACAGTCTGTGTCATTCATGACTCATACACAGATGTAGATTTTTATTTATGAACTGAATGGTTTGGAGCACTTGAATCGGAGGATATTTACCAGTTGACAATAAACCATAAAACAAATGTAATGCAAAAAAATGTGAAAAACTTTTTATTTTATTGCCAGGATTTTGTGCGTTATCGGCAGCAGTAAATTAAAGGAACACTTGGACACTGTTGGAAAATCTTCGTTGCGCAGAGTTCGTAGATCAATACTAATCTCTTGTCTGTATGCTAAACATGTAACTGCAGCAGCTGGTTGTCTTGAAGTAAACACTCGGAAGAAGGCAGACACAGCTAGCTGTCTTGTTCCTTTAAAGGAGAACTACTGTTTTTTACTGTTTTATTTCTGGCATAAAATACAACTGTTGTTGTGTCATTTGGAGTCATTCGGACAATATTTAGATCTGCGTATATCCATATAGTGGGAGTGACTGGGGCACCGAAACGCAGCCTCTAAATAACGCATTATCTGCCGCAAAACTCGTTCATTTCACCAATATTTTGTTATGATACGCTTGTGCTAATCCCTGTTGAGTCCGGAGTTATCTGTTATCTCTTTGCGGACTGTTGTCCAACTGTTCCTCTCTCTGCCTCTGCATCCTCCTTTCAACAAGCTCCTCATCCGTATACTCTGGCTCAAAACGGTAAGGACGTCCATCATAAACAAAGTCGTCGTCCACAACCTCATAATCGGAAAAATATTCAGCCATGTTGCAAAAAACTAGCAGTAGCAAATTACAGGTAAACAAGCCGAACGACGCGGGTGTGCGCGGCGCTCAGAGATGACATCATCCAGGTCGGAACTTAGTAGTTCAATCTACAGACCCCGGATGATGATAACAGGTAACTCCGGACTCAACAGGGAACAGCACTAGCGTATCATAACAAAATATTGGTGAAATGAAAGAGTTTTGCGGCAGATAATGCGTTATTTAGAGGCTGCGTTTCGGTGCCCCAGTCACTCCCACTATATGGATATATAAGGCTCCGCTAGATCTAAATATCTTCCGAAAGACTCCAAATTACACCAAAGTTATATGGGTGAGTAAACGGTCATATTTTATGCCAGAAATAAGGTCCAGGTTGTAAAAAACAGTAGTTCCCCTTTAAGATGTAACTGTTTTTTCTTTCTTTCTTTCGTTCTTTCTTGCTTTCCTTCATTCCTCTTCGTCATCAGTGTGCCCTGATAGCTGAGTTATTCAGACTTCACCTTCCATAACTTGTAATAGTCTGTGAAGGATTGGAAAAATGCATTAAGTGCTCCAATCAATAGTTTGATTCAGTACAGCCGAGTCCTACATACATACATTATGCACCTCCACCTGTATGTGAATGTCACCCTGTCAAACTCAAGATGTCATTTAGCCCGAGCTGACCTCTGTTCATCAACATTATGGGCGGCTGCTAGCTTAGCCGCTTCAGTTTCAGATAAAATGACGCCGCCATCGAAATGGCCGCCACCGCTACCACGACGAGGACGGCCACAGCGATCCCCAGGGCCACGGTTGCGTCATCGCTCTCGGGCCCGCCCGCAGACGCCGCTGTGCACAAACGAGAGTGACACCGTGACGGGAGGCTTTATCCCGGCAGACAAGAGAAGATGTTATGACTTTCTGCCGATAAGGAATGCTTTTCATTTCTGGAGGAATTTAATTAGTGAAAACTTTGTGAATAGCTGTTCTCTTGGCAGTCGAGTTAATGAATGGCACACTTACCCTCTTCTTCGGAGAGAGTGGCTGCAAAGAAAGACGGGAAACATCAATATTTCATTAAAGAGGATACAATAAATAAAATTTTAGAGAGAATGAGGGCGACAACAGAAAAGGCAGAAAGTTGGGTGGTTTTTGATATGACATTTACCAAAAACTAATGGAAGGCAGCAGACTATTATCATACTGTATTCAGTTATAGGCTGTTAACTTATGTCCTTATTTTGTTTGGAGGCATGTTTTTTTTTTTTTGCCTGGAGTTAAATCAGATTATACTCCAATTAGCTTAGTTTAGCATAAAGAACATCTGGCCCGCCCTTGTACAAAATTAAAAATCCACCTCATCTGGCCATCTTGTTTGTTCGGCCCATATAGAAATAAAATGTACGTGGTTAGCAACCTTGTGTTAACAAGGACGTCATTGCACCTCACCAGAATTTTATTTCACTCCTCAAAACCAATGACCAATTAAATAATTATTCAGCTATAGAAGTTCAATTTAATTTTATTTATATAGCGTCAACAACAATACAAATCGTCTCAAGACGCTTTACAAAAACCTGGCCTGAAACCCCCAGAGCAAGCCTTAAGGCAACGGTGGCAAGGAAAAACTCCCTTTTAACAGGAAGAAACCTTGAGCAGAACCCGGTTCATATGGAGGGACCCATCTGCCTAAGGCCAGCCGGGTAAAGACAGAAGACAGAGAGAAGAGAACAGCAAGATAAACATACATCTGTCATAGATACACATATCTGACTAAAGCGTACATGTGGAATCTTATGATACAAACTGATGATGTTACATGACAGTTTGAAAATGTAAGAGGAATCATAGGCAGGTTGGAGAACTGAAGGTAGTTTTCACTTATGTACGGAGCCGGTCTTTATGCTAAGCTAAGCTAACCTGCTCCAGGAGCTTAATATTTACCACACAAACCCGATTAAATGTTTGGCAATGAAGCAAATTTCTTTTAAATCATCTTGGGTGCATTAATAAATCTTTATGCATTCGCTTGCCACTTCATTAAGTACACTAGTGAGAGCGAATGCATTCTCATGCAACAGTCCTGCACTAAATTGTAGCTTCATGGCAGTTACAGTGTTAAGTTTATGTTGAACCAGTGTAGGAGATGGTGGTAATTGAACTGGATGATCATTGTGGAGGATGTGCTGTTAACCCGGATTGAATTAATCACAAAAGTGTTTCTGTTATTGAGCCTAGCCCACTGACTACAATGGGGTTGTCACATCAATAAAAACATGTGTCGGTGCAACACAATACAATCCGACAGTACAACAAACCACATCCTCCGATATGAAAACGCAGTCGAATCGACAGCTCAATCAGTTATTTAAGAAGACTTCGTGCAGGACTGTTATGCATTTGTAATCTCTAGCGTACCTAATGAAGTGGTAAGTGAGTTATATGTCTTGTTTGCTACTCAGTCTTATATCCCCTGATTTAAATGTAGAGAGAGATTCCATTACAGTGTGCAGGCCTTTTCATCATCAGTCATTTAATAAAGACACGTAGGGGACGTACGGTTTTCTGTCTTGGCCTTTATGCCGACCGTGAGCACAGACGGCTCAGTGATACCCTCCTGGATAACAGTGGTCTCCGCGCTCCTCCTCCTCCTCCTCCTGTTGCATTGCTGTGGATCAGACCAGATTGAGAGACATGAGCTGAGGCCCCGGCCCGCATTGGATATTTCTGCTTGAAATGCACGCGGTGCCGTCCTGCCTTGAAATCGCTGCAGGTGCTGCGCTCGCAGAGTCGGGTGATGCAGTGCAGATAGTAGGTGGAGACGGTCTCATTCTGCTGCTCGATGAAGCGGAACGCTGGGAAGTAGAAGCGAGCCTTCTGGCTGTCTCCGTTCTCCAGCATGGTGGTCAGCTGATCTATGGAGCACCTTTCAATAAAAGGCGAACCTCACAAGTGCCCCAATTGCACAACACATGGATACATACAGGCAGTGTATTAATAACAGAAAGGAAGGGAGACGAAATCAAGTCTAAGGCTCCCTTTGGATGTGTGTAGCTGCTTAATACAAGGAAAACCTGAAGGCATGTGTGAAGGTTTAAATCTAACGCTGGACAGCTGGACCCAGAGACAGAACTCAATATTGATCCTGAAGGACTGGAAGAACTTTACAAAAACAAGGCAGTTCATTTTCTCTTTCTCTGACTGGATTTCATTAGGTGTTTTTGTGACTTACGAGACAAACAGATTAAAGGAGGTGGAGTTGGAGGGAACCGGAGACACTGAGGCGTAACACCGGTCCAGAAGAACAAAATACCTGTGGAGAAAGAATGAGGTCCCCAGCACCGAGTCAGAGACTCCAGGTCACATCAAATTTACAATCTATCAAGTCACAGTCACGTGATCAGAGGCGAGGAGAGCCCTTCGCTTAGTTTCTGATCCAACATCCTGGACCTGTATTTATCAAAATGTTTTTCTGCAAGTGAAAGATTTTTTACCTCTGACTATGACCTTAGAGAGCGGATCAAATTCCTTTAAAAATACAAACACTCGAAGTTGGCAAGGAGTCGATCTCAAAACACTGCAGGATGCTCTGAGTGAATGTACAAAATCATATCTTCTGTCGTTGTATCATTCGTCATAATGACTGAAAAGTATTTGTCAAAACCGTTGAAGAGTTTAGATTCCTTTTTTGCGTTTGTGCAACGACAGTGGATTTCGTTTTTTTTTTATTTTACCATCCGCCCTTGTAAATAAGGTGCAAACACTACATTATTTTTGTCCCACTTCAGTTCGATTTCCATCTTGTTTCGATTTTAGCCAATATCCTACTATCTGTTCCTGCTTTACGCTATGTAAAATGTTCACGTTTCATCATGCATCAACTCACCTACTTTACCTTTTTACTTTTACTTCACTAAAACAGAGGAATTCTACTAAATCCTCAACCATACTAAAGATGCATAATGTACATCTTACATGCAAAATTAAGTTAAAATATATATAAAAAGCTCATATATTATTATACCTTAAGTTAGTTGAATACTGACGCAGCCTTCTGTACTTTTACTGTGGCATCTCATCGAGGTGGAATTTGGTAGTTTAGGGGCGGACCATCTCCCAAAGGTCACCAGATTAACCTTAAAGGTCGTGAAATTATTAATCAGAGAGAAATTTAATCACTTTTTTCCTAACTTTTAACGTGTTTCAGCCTCAAACTGTTATGAAAACGAAGATGAGTGCATTTTTTGGTGGATCTTCTAACAGCTATCACAACAAAAGGTCTCAAGTAGACACTTCTCTTTATAAGCATCTGGTTCAATATTTAGCAATAAGTTGAATTTAATTAACTCATATGTGTAATTGTACTCAGCTGTGAGCTAACTTCAGATTTCCTTGAGTAATCCTGGTTATTTTTGTTAAAATACAAGTATTTCATGAAGTTTGATAAATACAGATCCAGGACTGAACCAAACAAAGAAAGGCTGCAGAGGTGATATAACATCAGTGGTTCTTACTGGGATGTCAGGTTGGACGCCACCACCTGCACATAGACGTTTGTTCTCAGTTCAATGCCCAGAGGTGGAATCACAAGAGGCTTGGTGTAATTTATATCCTAGAAGAAAAGAAGATCACACAAGCTGTTACGTAACATGCCAGGCAGAAATGTAAAGTGTGAGGGAGATGAGTAAGGTGGCACCTGGAACAAGGCCATGCTGAGGGTGCTGATGAAGCTCCCATTGTTGTCCATCAAAGCGATGGAAGAGGACGACCTACAGGGAAGAAAGCAGTGAGATCACCATCCACGCACAAGGAGAAATGTGAGAAGTGCGAACGTAAATTTTAGCCCACATATCGGAACTGTACACTTACACGTCCACCTGGGTGTTGTTGACCAGATACTCCAGTGGATAGGCGCATGAGTAGTAATACTTGAGCTCCGCATTGTAGGTGATGGTCCCAACGGTGAGGTCAAAGGATCGGACCACGCCGCTGACGTTCACCGTCTGGATGTTGGAGAAGTCTGAGAATATTCCCGTCCCTGGTGCGCTCGTGGTCTGAGGAATTATTTAACAGAAACATGATTATTTAAAAAGAAATTTAAAAAAAATGCTGGCCAGCACCTCCCACACAGCATGCAGTGGTGATGAAATCACTTGAAGAGAGAGAGGAGGCCGGGTGGATTGCATGTGTCCAAGAGCAGACGTATTTAACTCATGTATGTGTGGTTGACTTTCTCTTATTTCTTCTCCTAATAATTACCTGCCTAAGAACACAGATGTCTTTCCATTTCTTAAATCTGCTCTAAGTCTCCTCAGCTAAATGAGAGCAAGCCCCATGATCACCATCCCTCCGGACTTGAAATCAGGACATTTCATTGATGCAACACTCACCAAGAAGTTACTGCCGCAGGCGTTTCCTTCTCTGATGGGGAAGCTGAACCTCGCTACAGGAGGAGTCACCGACGTGTCCAGCGTCCCCTGGCAGTCCGGGATGTCCACGATGCGGTTGAGGATCAGTAAACTCTCGTTGTACCCGGTGTAGATAGCCGGGCAGATTTGAATAATTAGTTCAATGGCAGATGTGCCACACACCACTGAAATGTCAGTGTACTCTGGTGATGAAAAGATGGTTATTAGATTCTTAAACTAAGCTGTGTTAGTCCAAACTACTGTTCAACATGTCTGTCACTCAGGTGGAGGAAATCTAATAATTTATTTGAAGAATAATATGCACATCTGGACAAGTATGAAAAAAAACTTTCATTTAAAATGACAAAAACAACACGCAGCAGCTGTACCTGAAATCTACAACCTCAGTAAATAAACTCATAAATATTTAAATGTAAATTAGAAATGATGAAATTAATTGACACTGTTTTAAGTGTGCAAAATAAATATCTGACATAAAACTCAATGTCAGAAAAGTCAATATCTGCACCACTATCAATACGAGCCCTTCGGTGCAGAGCTTAAAAGTGAAGTTCAAGTTCAAGATCGTCTCACCTGGTCGTCTGGCGTACTCTCCACACTCTGTCACGTTGAGGGCCTCTCGGCCCACAATACACAGGGACGTCAGGACGAGGAGGATGTATAAAGCCATCTCACAGCTCTGCCCTCTTTGAAAAAGCTGAGACAAATACAGCAGATGTCAAGCACAGCAAATCCCAAAATATATCCGTCACAATGCAGAAAACGTCTGTAAAGCCACTGAGGTGACTTAAACAAAAAGAAAAGGTCCAAATATAGATGATCCAGAGCTGTCAATCGTGCCTGGATCTTACCTTCTCAGTCTCTTTTCTTGTTTAAGATGAGAAGGCACTGGGTTGTTTTATATATATGCTGGAGATGTTTGTTGTGTGGTCACAGCATCGTCTTAGGATTGGATGGAAACAGGGTCAGTGCCACTTTGGTGGGGCTCCTTCAGTGTGCGTGAACAATTCGCTTTTTGTGGCTGAGGGACTGCGGTCCTCTCCTGGAGGCAAATTATGAAACTCAACACAGCCCCCTTTAAAGTTACATCCTTGAACAATGTCCATACGTCTTTGTGACTTTGTGTGTGAAACACAGCCCCCTTTTCTCTAATAATATGAAACTTAATAAAGTAAGCATACGTATGGTTTCTGGTCTCCTGGGATCTCACGCACAATGGAGTTGTTGTCCCCTGAGCTGTTTGGTAGTTTAATGTAACCCAGATGACCCTTAATTTGACAAATTACCCACAACAGATCTTATATTGGGTGACTTTTGATGCCTGACATGTTGTCATCAACAAACTATTAGTCAGGCAGACAATGTGACTGACACATATCATGTTCAAGCCTCATGAACGTTTTATTTTTGGAGTAGACTTACATGTGACTATTTCTGTTTGTGCTTGTGAGTCACAGCAAAAATCCCCATTTCCTCGAAGCAGCATTTAAAATCTGTTGACGTTCAGCTGAGAGGGGAAATGAATGACGGACAGTTAGAAACTCGATCTTGTCAGGTGAGATACCTGGGAAGAAAAGGGCTCCAACTGGGGTCAAGTTGGAGGATGGGCGTCTCTGTCAATCTTTTGTCACTGGTATGAAACTACACTGTCAAATGCATGACATGTTACAATAGTCATGACGTGCACACTTAACAACTAAACCCCTTTATACTCATGCACACCTCCATTTACATTTTCTTTACTCTTGACTCATCTGAATTTGACATTCACCTCATTTCCATTTTGGGATTAATCAACTATCGTCGACGGTAAGCCGAGAAGGGCGGTGATAGCATTTATTCCTCTCATTTCAGCTATCCGCGGACATTGTGGACGCTGAATACATCATAAAATGACTGTTGAAATGAGGGATTAGAGCGATAAAGTGCAGTGAATGCAGCAGGTCACAAAAACAGCCTCGGAGTACGCCACACGTACAGACATTTATATAGGTCATCGGAAAAGAGAATCGATACGGCTAAAAATTGAAAGATTAATTCTGCCAGTCATCAAATGAGCTCCGGCAGGGACCTGGTATTTTGTTCATTTTCCTGGAGACTGGACACCCACGAGGCCGTGACATTTGGAAAACTTGAACAGATATGTGCCAATATTAAAGAAGTAAACATTGCTGATCATGGTCATGTAAATGACAAAGGAAATTAGATCAGACCCATATCAGGAATTATCTATTAACTTTGGTCACACTGATGATAAAAGTGATTTTCCAGAACCAGAGGGTGCATGAGTTATAGGCCTACACAGAAAATATAATGTTTAGCACATTATGCTCAACAAAGACGTAATCTACTTTAGGAAATATTAGTCAAAATGAGTGAGTCAAGTTGTCTCAAATGCTTTTTAAAGTTTGTTAATATAAAGATAAGAAGACCAAAAGCCTACCACTCTTATGTCTGTAGGGTGCAGGAGATAACAGCTGAAGGAAGCTAACAGCTAACCCTGCTAACAGCTGACCAAACAGCTAACAGATGTTGCCCACTAGCACATTTAAAACTCACTAATTCACATGTTTTAACCCACTTGTTGTATTTACACTTCAGTGTTAAGCAAAATTCATACAGTGTGTTAATTATTGAGCTTTGTTGTTTTTAACATTTTTTGTTGCCTGAAGAGAAAGCAGCTAGCAGCTAGCAGCTAGCTTTACGCTAGGCTGAGATAACTAGTGCAGATAGCTTAGACATTTATCTAAAATTGGCATCAATATACTCATACTTTTCCTAAATACTCCTAAATATAAGCTTTTTTTTAAGAGCCACTCTAGAAAAAATTGCAAAATCTACATTCAAAACATTTATTTTAATGCAAACAAAAGCATGAAACTTAATTTTAACATTCACTATTTAAATCCACCTGTGTGATTAAAAACTGCACGATGTTCACGTGCTGGTTTTAACGTTATATATGATTAAAATGAATACTTCACTTTAAGAGAAAAGACAGTCACAACAACAAGGTTTGTCTTTTGGTTTGTATTTTGTATGTTTTTTTTTTCTTAATTAAATTCTAAAAGTTATTTTTGTAAGAATAAGAAGACACAATTTGCTAGGAAAAAAAATATTAATAATTTTCATTAAACAGTAAACACAGCCTCTAATAAAAAAAAAAGCTAAAAATGTTGAGGTATTGAAGGCAATAAATATACTAAAACAAGAAACACATTCAATGATGTTTGCACAAACGAAAGACTAGCCAAGAAAAAAATGTGATAATAATTATAATAATACTAATATACAGGTGTTTATTCATTTAAAGCTGGAGTTCCAAACACCTGAGCCCGTCGGGAGGCGGGACTTCTGCAGGAGGCGGAGCGAAAGCAGGAAGAAGCCCACGCTGACTCCGCCCAGGATGACCACACCTGAGATCAGAGCACTGGTCACGGGGTTCATCTGCCGGGAGGCGTCACGAGATGCTGGAGGAACGAAAAGGTGAACAAAAGCAGAAATTTAAAACAGACGCGTTCTTTGACGTGGGTTTAGCTTGAGCAGAAAGAGAAAAGGAATCATTCTCATTTTCACTTAAATTGTTTGGTATCTTTGCATCTTACCAACGGATTTGTACACACGGTTTATTTTAAACCTTTGTATGTTTTGTAATGTTGCATGAGGGTACCTACCGAGCTGGGAGTTGTTGACAGGGGTTTCATCTGGAAAACAGTTTACAAAGTGTTTAGTAGAAATAATAATCTAATTTGACTTTGAATGAACATTTCTATAATTTTTATATGCACATATTTAAAAAATGCTATAACGAGTCAGTGCTGCATTCAAGTACCTTTTTACCTCTGGACTGTGCCGGGGGAAGCTTTTTCCTTGTGCTTTTTTCTTATATTTATTCATTCATTCATTTTCTGTAACCACTTGTCCTCTGGAGGACAGATAAACTCACACCTAAGGCCACTTTAGAATCACCATTTAACCTAACAAGCATGTCTTTGGACAGTAGGAGGACATTCTTGTTGTTCTAACCGCCACACTATTTAGGTTAAGCAAAAATTTTGTATAACTCACAATAGTGGTATCTCCTCTTCTATCTCTTTTTGCAAGAAGAAAATTAGCACTTCACCCAAAATGTCAGCCTATTCCTCTAAGACTTAGAGGAATATTCATACCGCTCCTGGTGATGATCGGACCAGCAGTGATGACGGCGTTCCCAGAGGCCGATGGTGGGGAACCAATGTTCTCCTCTCCGTCCCGTCTGCGCCGTCGTCCACAGATCTGCCAATCACATCATCATATTTCAGCCCCGCACTGAGGTCAGAAAATAAAAACTGATTTACAAAGCAGCTTGCCGGATTCTTACCGGCATGAGCATGATGCAGTCGTCCGCCCGGCATAGCTTAGTGACGCAATGCAAAAACACGGTCGACATCTTCTGGTGTCTGTGTTTGACAAAACGGAAAACCTCGAAGGAAAACCGTCCCATCTGGCTGTTCCCATTCTCGAAAACCGTCGTCTGGGGGTCTTTGTTGCAGCTGTGGCAAAACAGCACACACATGCACGTGCACACACTGAAAATGGCTGATCTGAGGTCGACATGTTCGCTTAAGTCCTCAGTGAGAGGAAGTAGCATTCATAAGGGGGATAAGCCATGTGGAGAGCCTGAAGAGGTAATGACTCTCTTTTGTGGTTTATCAAGTCATCATCTTGGAAAAAAAAGAAGAAGCAAGATTACCCAAAGAAAAGGTCATAGCGGAGTTCATCATTAGGATTCCCTGAGGGGGTTGTGTAACAGTAGTCCATCAAGATGTTCCACCTGCAAAGGGACAAAACTGTGAGATGGGATGGAGGATAGAGATGGGAAAGCACAGGTTGGGCTTTCTTTGCTGCAGACTGGCGCCTTCGTGAAGAATAATAACATAATGGCGTAATGAATGCAGGCAAAGCTTAGAAAGTTAGACTAAATCTGTAAAAAATGATGGTGGGAAAGATGCTTTGGAGTATCCAAAATGACATCTCTGCTTCAGAGATGTGGTTATTGGTATTGTACAAATCTCTCCTACACGAATGATAGTTATTTTAAGATTTAAGATATCTGAAAAGGAAATCACAGATGATGTCTGGTACCGTTTGTCTAGGTTTGTGGCTTTCACTGCGGCAAAGACTCTGGTTTTCAGAGCGAGTCCAGCCATTGGGATGGACAGAGGCTGATTGTATGTTGAATCCTGCAGGAAGAAGACAAAGGAAAATAATTCACTCAAAATATGAACATGGAAACTTGAAGTTAATAGACCATAAGGCTTAATGCACTAATCTGTTGACAACACTGCAGACATAAATCTTAGAAAAGCAGGTCACATATTCTAGTTATATGTTTGCAATAGAGTTTTAAGAAGATATACACTTTATCTTTCAAGAATAAATCGCGAATAATTTCACACAAAGAGGTAAAAATAATTCATTCCAACCATATGGGCAACAGTGTACATACTGTCCTTTTAGAAAATGGCTTAAAGAATTAACTTTAAACATCTGGGAGCTGTAATGTCTTATCAAGCGTCCCTCAAGCAGGAGTAAATGGTGAATTTGTTAGGGACTATATTCAGTGGCAGATTAATACACACTCTTCATCAGCAATTACAGCTACATAAATGTCTAATGTTTCATTATAAAATGTTCTAATCTGGAAAATATAAAGTAAAAATGTCAATACTGGTGAATTAGTTTGAAATAAAATATTAAGTATTAACAGTTTTTATAATAAAACATTTTATATAATAGTGAGAAGCAAAGCAAACACAGCTCACACGTCGTGAAATCACTTTTGATAAGTAAAAATGCCCCTAATCCTCAGGAGCCGAGACGAACGTTAGTGCACATAATAGGTTTAACACTCACGTTGTACAGGATCATACTCAGCGTGCTCACAAATGTGCCGTTGCCGTCCTTGACAGCTACAGCAGCGGAGGAGCTGTGAAGAGATGCAGCCCATTTGTTTCATCATCTTCAGTTTACCTAATAAACAGCCTCTTGAAAGCAGAGTGTCTCATTTAGCATTACGCCAAAACTGCTTTCATTTATTTACTTGACTGAAAGACGAACGTTTAGAGGAACGTGTGCTTTTGAATCAGTTGGTGAGTCGTTAGGAGATATGCTAAAATAAATGGTTCTCAAAATACTACGGGACGCAAAGCCACTCAGGCTTTTAAACCAGGCATTTAATTGTCGACACAGCGTTGGAAAACAATAAATAAAGCTCCTAATTAATCGGAATAAATCCCGCTGAGCGACTCCTGAAAGGTCAAGCTCTCTCTTGGACACTGAGGGATTTTCTTTGGCAGCAACTTACGAGGCCAGCTGTGAGTTATTGACCAGGTACTCCAGAGGGTAACTGCAGCTGAATTTATACAACAAACCAGGCAGGTAGCTGATTATAGTCGGCGGGTCGGGGGTGTCGATATAGCCGGAGATGTTCCCAATTTGCACCAGAGACATGTTTCCGTAGGCATTAGCCCCGTAGGCTGTGCTGACCTGCAGAGAGAGAAACACCTCTGCCAGTCACTCAATCTGCTCCCCCTCCCTCAGAATCGATAAACAACACGATGAAGTTGGTTATTGATTATATTAGCACCATGTTGTAGTGTTTGGGTATTCTTTACCACCAGACTGTTGCCGCAAGCCTCCAGAGTGCTGAGACTGATGCTGAACAGGACCGCCGTGGGGTAGGTGTTGTTGTTGATGAAGCCGCGACACTGGGCCTCGCTGTGGTGTCCGTTGAGGGCCAAATCGGCCGCCGTGTAGCCGGAGTAGAGCACCGGGCAGAAGTTGATCTTCAAGGTGATGGTTTGAACCCCACAGTAAACACTGATGTCCCTCTCACCTGCAGGAATAAATAAGGAAGGGGGGCAAAGAGATGGGTAAGAGCACATATTTAACACTAAGTTTTAGTTCCGTTTTTTCACATTTCCTGCATGATCATCACTTCTGCACACTCATTCATCGAGAAACACCTCCCAATTAGTGTGAAAGGATATACACGCTAATTGATATTTCTCCTAAAACGCTGCAAATCGAGGCTTTTAGATTGCAGTTTTAGAGTCACAGGTGCTGCTGTCTTAATATCCTGCCAGCATTCACCTGACATCTCGGGTATAAAATAGTCCCTGATTAGATAGCGTCTAATAAAAAAAAAAGAGAAAGAAGCTGAGGAGAAACAGGTTTAAATCTATAGCGACTTGATCACAATCACTGCTGCAAAGGTGACTCACGTGCCGCTTCATGCACTGATATCTTTCATGAGGAGAGATCAAGCGATCAGCACTCTTATGACATCTCAAATCAATATCACGGAAGCATCCTGAGAAATTCAGCCTTTACAAAAAAAAAGAAAAACCTAACATAATGTGATTTTTTTATATATTTCATAGATCATAGTGGGTGAAGATTTTTTTTGTGTCATGTTGTCTGCTCTTTATACCAGAGCCACAGATTTATAGATACCAGGAGAGACGTCTCTGAAATATTAAAATTAGCTGGAGTAATTTCTTCAAAGTCATGTGATGGAGACACACAGGGCATGAGGACAAAACCTCTGTGTCCTCATTTGTAATTACATCTCTCCTGTGCAGATAGAGGACAAAGAAATATTAAAAATAATCCGCACAAAACTATATTTTAGTGTCAAAAAGTAAGAGATAGAAATAGCCCTACAGCGGTGTTGCTGGTTTGTGATTTGCGTTTTAAACCATGTGTTGAAGCCACGTTTCCACGCCTGCAGGCAGAATGGCAGCGGAGCGTTTACGGCGCTGTGAAAGAGAAAAAACATGTTGCGGCGGCATTCTCACCGGGAAACCTGCTGTGGTAGCTGGCATCGCAGTTGTATCCATTGAACTGTGTGGAGACCGAGGCGGCGTTACTCATCAGCAGGAAGATAAAGCACGCTCGTGTCATTTCAGCACCTGAGAGAGGTTTGTCCGCTGTCATCTTCAGAAGGTCAGCATTGCATTAACCACATTCCTCGGGTGCGTGCTAAAAAACAGCACTTGTCTCGGAATTAGACGCTGAAAAACAACGCTCCCCCCGCTTCCCTCGACTGCTGCACGCTCTGACCTCTATCAAAGTAGTTCAGCCTTCTGTCCCCAGGTTCCCTAACGCGTCTTATCCTGCTCCCTCTGCCCTCTTTTACCTCAGTCGCTCATGTCGGCCCTCTACCTCCATTACCCAACCTCTTTTAAAGTGAGGTCACCCCACTTTCCAGCTCATTTCATCCCATCCCTGTTTTTCTCCACACCTGTTTACCTGTCTCCTTTCTTTTCCAAAGCAATTGTCTGGAACCCCTCTTCCGTTGTCTTGTGACGAGAGAAGAGTTCAGCACCGTGGCATGCAGTTCTGGTGGCATCAGGCCCCAAAGCAAACACATCAGTCTTATCTAGATATTTTCAACAAAAACCCCGCTGCGGTGCAGAACATGGGAACCTCTATCAGACCTGAATGGACTGGACAAATCTTTTCACAGCACCAAGAAACCTGAGCAGCCTCGGAGGGTTCCCACTCATCTCTCCTCAGTCTGATCTGTCAGATCACACAAACGGTGGGCCTCAGTGGGGGGGTGCAGCTCGGGAATTAAGCTGTCATCGGCTGCTGCCGCTGCCTACATTCACATCAGCATAAAAGTCAACTCACGGTCTGATGCAGGGCTGTGTGTGGGTAATTGTGATGCACAAGGCATCACTTAGAGTCACGGCATTCAGGGGTGTATGCACCTAGAGTGCGGTGCGTTCAGTGTTGCAGAAGGTAAGTGTGGAGTCTTGAAATAACACCTTTGATTTTACTGCAGTCTATCTAAAAGAACAAGAGTTACATTAATATGTTGAATGAAGCGGTAGTCTCTGACCTTTAAGCCAATCTATACGGAGTTAAACAGGGGTACAGGCTGGTGTTGGAGCGGTAAAGCAAATGTTTTATGATTCCCATAAAAAAGACAAAACCAACAGTCCATCCCTCGATTTAACTAGCCTGTCTGTGAAACTAAATGAAGACATAAATCTTGGCAAACTAGTTAAAAGGTATCAAGTTCCAACTCTGAAAAAGACAGATTGGTAACATCTGTCGAGATTAACTAGATCATGGCATATCTAAACCAATGCCACAACAAAGGCAACTGGACTTGTTGGGTTTGTTTTCATCCAAGTAACTTCTTCTGAACTAACTGACTGGTGAGGAGTTTTTATTGGTTTTTATTTGAAACAACTAGACTGGGGCGCACCGTCAGACGGTGACGATGGCTACCCTTTGGCATATTTTGCAATCACAACCATAAACTGCCTTAAACCTATGAAAGCCATACACCGATCAGTCACAACATTAAAACCATCTGTCTAATATTGTATAGGTCTCCCTTGTGCCTCCAAAACAGTTATGACTCATCAGAGAATGGACATGGACCTTATGAGGGTGTCCTGTGGTGTCTGGAAACAGAATGTTGTCAGTGGGGGCCTTTGGGTCCTATGGGTTGAGGGGAGGTTCCTCTGTGGATCATCCCACAGATACTTGATCAGTTTGGGATCTAGTGAATATGGAGGCCAGGTCAACACCTTGTCCTGTTCTTCTTGTTTTGTTGAGTTGTTCCTATACCATTTTTGTGTGTGTGCCTGTGTCAGGCTGCACCCTGCTGGGGATGGCTGCTGCCATCAAGGACTGTCATTGCTATGGGGTGGGGGTGTCTGGTCTGGTCTGGTCTAGGTGGGTGGTATCTACATAACATCCACATGAATGAATGCCAGGTCCAAAAGTTTCCCAGTAGAACATTGTATTGTCACAAGATGGTCAATGTTATTTACTTCAATTCAACAATGCATCTACAATACTCCACAACCGTCCCTAGGGGACTCCTTCTATCTACCCCATGACAGATTTCTATCATTTGGATTGCCTAGAGTCAATAAGTTTGGTGTGGATCCTTAACTGAGTAAAAATGTACATCTTTAAGGCCCCCAGAACCTCAGATCACCACTGACTGAAAATAACATGATGAGAATCTCTTAACAACCTCTGACCCGCCTACCCAGGTGTAGCATGGCGGCTGAGCCCACCTACACCTGAAGGCCAAGGGACACTGTTTGGAGGAAAACATTTTAGCGAAAGGAGACAGACTATGAAAGAGGAGTAAAACTAACCCTCCATCCGACCATGCATTTTCGTTGTATGATGTATAGTGTATACGTCGTATAATGACAAATAAAGCACTTATCTTTAAAAGAAGCCAGCTGGAGAGTGGTTCTCTTAACTAATCACCCACTTCCAAGACACTCTTCCTGAAACATTTCAACCCTTTTCACACTTCAAATTTGGAGAGTTTCTGGCCATTAATGGATCACTAGTCATGAAAAAAACAATCAATAATCTCAGCTCCATCCTAATTGCTGGTGAATATCTGGTCGTATCTGGACAGCCTCTAATCATGTGAGTTTTATGTGTGCACCGCCCAAGATGTGTCCAAGGTCAGTCATTTAGTACTGAAGAGACCACTTGGAAGACAATATAAGGTCTTCAAGAAAACAAGCTTTGTTTTTACATGGGCAAATTAATTATTTCCTAAAACAGCCATGAATAGTGCATTTGCCAGGAACCTTTCCCTGTGGATTAATAAACATTTGGGGCTTTTAGAGAGCATTTGCAGCAGCAGGATAGTGAATGGAGGGCTGCCTGTGTTCATTAATCCCGTTTGGACTTAGGCCATGCTCAGGTTGGATGTTTTTAGAATACCATTCACTTCATAAAATCAGTTTTTAGAAAATCGTGACGATTATGAGCAAAGCACCAAGAAGAAAATGCTGCACTATTCCAATTTCTGTCTCACATCTTTGCCGACATCAGTCGTTTGTGGTTGTTTCTTCGACATTATGGTTAAAACAACTTATTTTCTCTTTTGTCCTAGCTCTATCTTGAGGTCTTTCCTTCAGTAGTGAGACGAAATATGTTGCAGTAATGACTCTAAGGGCCTATTTTCAGATAGATTTCATGTTTTCTGAGCCCTTCTGTCTTCATATTTTTCTGAAGACACAGATTCACCTTCAAAATGGACGGATTGTGGATTTAACAAGTAAAACAGATGTACAGTAGACTATATGTGAATGTCAGTTTGAGCACATGGTAATATTATACTCCGATTGTAGTTTTCTTCCCACCCCGTTGGGAAGACATGAGATGCCCTCATGTCTCCTGCGTCACACGTTTCACACTCGTCCCCGCCTGTGGTCTCACGTGTCGGACTCAGATCCAAACTGGAAGCTGTGCAGACACCTGCTGGCCCACGGCTGTCTGCAGGTGTTTGCTATTCACGCCTTCCTCACCTGCCTCTCTGATGAGGTAGGGCCTGAAATCAAATATGAAGCGCTCGCAAGCAGACAAGTGCCTTTCAGAGCAAACAGGATCAGATGGCCCCTTGCACATGAAATTAATACGCGCGCTGGACCCATTACCATCCTGCTTATTTTACAAATCCCACCCAGCGAGTGACCTGTTTAGCCGAGCTCCACAGCTCATTCGCATTGACTTTCTTTAAGATGTAAGGTTAGACTGGAAGTCTCACACTCACGAGTCCGTGAAAAACATGTGCCCCCCCCCACTCAAAACAACCCTCAGCATCTCTGTTGTTTTCTTCACTCACATCCTGCTTGTTTGGTGTTAACATAATTGACAGATGCACGCAAAGCGACCTCATTTTGACCAATAATCAACCACATCTGCTGCTTTTTATTTGCAGATAAACCTCGGCCATGAATCCACACGTGTCTGCGCAGCCCTCCTTAGCCCTGTGAAGGCGTCCTGCAGGTCGTTGTGCTCGGAGACTTTTAATGGCTCAGGACCGACCGTCGAACTCCGATCTGCCCGATAGAGCCGTCCCTATCTGATCAACCTGAAACATCCAGACTCAACAAACAGGCGACTAAATCGCACAATCTGGGCCGCAGCACAAAACCCGTGAGAGTGCGGACGTAATCTGACGCTTCAGTTTTAACACAGGTCGAGAAAGTGAAGCCCTCATCAAAGGCCCTGCTGCGATTTGATCCTCAGTGGTTTGCAAATGCAATAAACTTCTTCATCTATTTTTTTTTGTTGTTTTGCCACAACAGAAGAGCAATATTCATAATGCATTTGTTTTTTTTTTTGTTGCCACAGATGATCTGCAGAGAGAAAGTGGAAAACAGCAAATCTGATAATAATTTATAACGCTCTAATAATGCAGATAATTAAAAGAAAAGTTCGTTTCTCAAGGAGATTTCTTCTGAAGACGGAAAATAAATAAACCAGTTGTCTTTTTTTTCTTTTCTTTTTTTTAAAGTTAGTATATGTTTGCAGAGGACTTTGTGTGTTGTCTGTGTCTTTTGTTGAGCTGAACGTGTGAAAATTCCCCAGTGGGGAGGAAAAACCAAGAGGACGACTTATTGTTTATGTATGAAACCCAACGCTATATTTGGAGGAGGCACGAGGAGCGATGCTTTTCAAGCGTCGTGACCTTGTCAAGGATATCACTCAAGGAATGTAGATATTTTTGTCTTTTATTCATGTATCCGCACTCATATATATACACCTGGGCAGGGCTATAAATATAAATATATATCCAGGAGAAAGCTGATTCCTGTCAAATTACTCATTTATAAGACTAAAGAATCGGGTCAATATCTGATATGACGCTGCCTCGGAATATTAGATTGGCTAACAAAGATTACAGTGCCTACATTGGCAGGCGGGATTTAAAACTGGGTTTTAATGTGAATCAATAGCAGTAAAATGAAGCTTGTTATTCGTGTTGTAGTGAAACTGACAGAGAGAACTGGATTAACTTAATTCAGATTTTACTTATTTATGGAATCTCATTAGCGAGTTATGAAACCGAGGTTCGTTTTCATTTAAACAATTTTATGACAGTTTGGCTTGACACCAAATCCACATGGAAGACTTCATGTTAGGAGGAAAGCACAGCCCCGTGCTGCCCCCCTGTGGTCGCTGTGTCACACTGCACACAGCTGCAGCCTCTGATGAATGTTTGTTTGGTTATTTTAAGTGTTAAACAGGATTTTAGGGTTTTAGATTTTCATTCAGTATCCATTGTTGTTATATATTTATAGTTTTTATAATAATTTAAATCAATTTGCTTTCATTAGAGAATTCTTTTCCAACAGTCTTGAAGGAGTTCCCAGAGATGTTGAGCACTCGTTGGCCCTTTTGCCTTCACTCTGTGGTCCATCTCATCCCAAACCATCTCGATTGGGTTTAGGTCAGGTGACTGTGGAGGCCAGGTCATCTGGCGCAGCACTCCATCACTCTCCTTCTTGGTCAAATAGCCCTTACACAGCCTGGAGGTGTGTTTGGGGTCATTGTCCTGTTGAAAAATAAATGGTGGTCCAACTAAACGCAAACCGGATTGGATAGCATGTCGCTGCAGGATGCTGTGGCAGCCATGCTGGTTCAGTTTGCACACCATCACACCTCCTCCTCCATGCCTCACGGTTGGAACCAGGCATGTAGAGACCATCCGTTCACCTTTTCCACGTCGCACAAAGACACAGCGGTTTGAACCAAAGATCTCAAATTTGGACTCATCGGACCAAAGGCACAGATTTCCACTGGTCTAATGTCCATTCCTTGTGTTTCTTGGCCCAAACAAATCTCTTCTGCTTGTTGTTGTTCCTTTCTTGCAGCTATTTGACCATAAAGGCCTGATTGGCGCAGTCTCCTCTGAACAGTTGATGTAGAGATGCGTCTGCTACTAGAACTCTGTGTGGCATTGATCTGGGCTCTAATCTGAGATGCTGTTAACTTGTGTTTTCTGAGGCTGGTGACTCGGATGAACTTCTCCTCAGCAGCAGAGGTGACTCTTGGTCTTCTTTTCCTGGGGCGGTTCTCATGTGAGCCAATTTTGCCGTAGCGCTTGATGGTTTTTGCAACTGTACTTAGGGACACAGTCAAAGTTTTTGCAGTTTTCCAGACTGACTGACCTTCAGTTCTTAAAATATTGACGGACTGTCGTTTCTCTTTACTTAGCTGATTGGTTCTTGCAATAATATGAATTCTAACAGTTGTCAAACAGGGCTGTCAGCTGTGTACCAACCTGACTTCTGCACATCACAACTGATGGTCCCAACCCCATTAAGAAGGCAAGAAATTCCACAAATTAACCTTTACTGACAAGGCACTGAAGTGAAAACCTTTTCAGGTGACTACATCATGAAGCTCACTGAGAGAAATCCAAGGGTTTGCAACGCTTTTTTGTTTACTACATAATTCCACATTCATAGTTTTGATGCCTTCAGTGAGTGTCTACAGCGTAAATAATCATAAAAATAAAGAAAAGTCATTAAATGAGAGGGTGTGTCCAAACTTTTGACTGGTAGTGTGTATCTTATACGCAGTGCACATACACCTTTAGATCAGAGCTAATTAAAATTAGACATACTTGTTTATTTCTATTTGGACCATTTGGGCTCCTCTTAATCACACAAAGTGAATGTCCCCTCAGCATCACGCATATCATACAAAATCATATAAAGTGACGATATGAACATCTTTTTAAAAATGTTTTTATTCACTGACATATCTATAATACAGACAACCTAAAGGTTTAGTAAGAATAATATTACTTCTGATTGTAATTTTGGGTTTGGGTGGCATGTATCTACACTTATAGTTTGAAGCAAATAATAATCTGAAACATTTAATTTATTGAAAACCTTTATTTATTGAAAAACAGACATTTGCTGCTTGATTGTGTCTTTGCATTTATCCTACAATAGGAAAGTTTGTTTATCTGCACTAAAACCTTTTTTTTTTAATTTCAGTAAAATAAAGAACACAGAAAGGACACATTTATGGTGTGATAACTTACTTTGTATTTTGTTCTCTTTTTGTTGTTTGCTCCTTAAAATGTCCATACTTGCACGTTATGCTGCTCACTCGTGCCTTAAATTGCGGGGACAAATAAAGTTTTCTGAATCTGAATCTGAATCTGAAGTACAAACGCTTGAGCCAAACATACAGATACAACGTTGGTGTCAGACTTTGCTCCACCACTCCATCTATCAGTCTCATTGTTTGCAGCATAATAAGGAAATAGTGAAGGAAAATCTTTAAGTGAACCGAGATCAGGTTTCTCTCTGTTTAAACAAAGAAACATGTCAGTGAAAATACCTGAATAATGGAGCGCCTGACTGAAAACCAGTGGCAAAAATGTATTAATATACACTACTCACATTAAGTTAGGGATATTGTGAGAGACTCAGTGGATGTCATACATACGGTGTTTGTTTCACTTCAGAGATTTTTGGGATAGGGAGGCAATTGTATTGGGGTGATAGACACACCTCATTTTGTGTTTTCCACGTAATGGTCTCACTGTGTACAGTGTGCCTTACATTTTGGGGCCAATACCAAAAAATACTAAAAGACAACCCTTTTCAATGTGTCATCAATTTCAACATTCTGTGGGTATAAAAAGCTGATATTGTCAGTAAGTCATTCCAAGTTCATCATTCAAACAGCCATGAACACACGACGTCACTTAACGGACGAGCGGCGCCACATGGCCATAGCGCCTTTGAGTCGGTGGCAGGCAGTCAGATGTTGCTCATGAACTTGGTGTATCTCAAAGTGTCATCAGCATACTTGCATCAAGACACAGAACTACTGGCAGAGACCCAGGAGTGGAGCCCCACGAGTGACAGACCGCAACGATGACCAGTACCTAAGGACCTATGCACTCAGACATCGTTATGCAACTGCCACACAGCTGCAGGCCCGTTTACGAGATGTGAGGGGTACTAGGGTTTCCAGACAAACCATTCGCAACCGACTCCACTGCTTTGGCTTGAATGCCGGACGACCGTTGCAGGTGATTCCACTGACACCAAGACACCGCCGTGAACGTTTGCAGCGGGCACAAGATCATGTGACCTGGACAATGCAGCAGTGGTCTACCGTCCTGTTCACTGATGAGTGTCGGGTCACCTTGCACAGAAATTATGGTCGTCAGCGTTGCTGGAGAAGGCGAGGTGAGCGATACGCCGAGGTCAACATGGTCCCCAGGGTTCGCTTTGGTGGAGGAGGTGCAACAGTATGGGCAAGCATCACCAGTCAGCGCAAAACAGATTTGGTTATTGTAGATGGCTCAGTCACTGCACATTCTTACCTCAGAGACATCATAGAACCCATCATCATCCCCCAATTCCACCAGCACACCCCCAACTTTCTGTTCATGGATGATAATGCTCCACCACATCGTGCCAGAATTGACTTCAGGAAGTCGGAGTGCCTCATATGGTATGGCCAGCAATGTCCCCTGACCTGAACCCCATAGAGCACGTCTGGGACCAGCTGAAGCAGAGACTGGATGATCGTACCCCACCCCCACGTGACCTGGCAGAACTGCGTGTAGCACTTGTGGAAGAGTGGAACGCATTGCCTCAGAACAACATCATGAGGCTAGTGAGGAGCATGAGACGTCGCTGTCAAGCTGTCATTGTGGCAAATGGTGGAAACACCCGCTACTGACATTGTCAATTTTTGTTATTTGGGGCTATCCTTGTTATTGTCTAAATTTTTGGGGTAATAAATATTAAACTAATGAAAATGGTGTTTCTTCTCATTCATTATTAGTAATATCAAAGGGAACTTTTACTTATTTCATTAAAATTCAGACCGAATAGGAAAAGCACTCATGTAAATAACAATATCCCTAACTTACTGTGAGTAGTGTATCTCTTCACAAATTGAGAGTAGAAGAGGAATGCAAAAACTTGAAACGAATACAGATTAAATATATCCAAATATACATTTTAACTGCAAATAAAACATCTGAAGGATCCAGCCAGCTTGCATGTTGATAACAATCTGCAAACTACTGCAAGTGTCCTGATTATTTCTAAAAGTGAACTGCAGCACTGAGAGGAGTCCCTGATGATTGTTGACGTTCACACTTGATATTATTTTTCATTACACACGTGATAAAGAAATGTGGAACTGGACCGTGTTGCAGTGAGGATACGGTGGACAAGCAGTTTGGAGGAGGCGTATTAAAATGTCTCGGTCCCACGAAACAAACACAAATAATGCAGCATTGTTATTAACTTTATTACATGCTCACCTCCATGCTGCTTTCTATTTTCAGTTGTTTGTCTCATCTCTTTTATCCTCTCTTCTGCTGAGTCTGTGGGTTTATTGATGCAAAATGTTGCGAGAGAATCAAAATGAATAAATTGTATTGTAAGATAGTGAGGAAATAAGCCAATAAACATGTAAAATACCAGGTCTGTAACTTCACTCTGAAGTAAATGTCTTTCATTAAAGACTGAGACGGGTAGGAAGTCAGAGTAATCAAATGTGCAGACAGGGTTTAGACATCTGCAAACACAAAACTGATGCAGCAGAGATGGACGGGGAGAGACACAGCGAGCATGGGCTTTAATATTCAGGATGAGCTGCACGAGCCCACGACCAGATGCAGCTGTCGAAGTTTGATGTTTTAATAGATGTAGGTTAAAGTCATTAAAACTGTTTTGTTTAAAACACTCCACAGATTTAAATAATTGAACTAGTTTTAGTAAGACAGTTAGGACACTTATTTTATGCATGATACAAGTAATTTCTCCAGTAATTGTTTATGGATAGATTACTTCACTTATGATTTCCTACAGTATATCACAATCAGTGAGTCAGAAGTTTATATAAATACAGTTCAGTACCTTGCAACAGCTTGAAAAGGATTGCACGGACGTAGAAGTTACTGATTGGCTAATTGACGCTAGTTGCATAAATTGGATGCACATCTATGGATTCACT
This sequence comes from Chelon labrosus, assembly GCF_963514085.1. Classification (NCBI taxonomy): domain Eukaryota; kingdom Metazoa; phylum Chordata; class Actinopteri; order Mugiliformes; family Mugilidae; genus Chelon; species Chelon labrosus. The sequence continues at coordinate 19,965,651 of NC_140346.1, forward strand.
TTAAGGCCTACCTTTAAATCCAGTGCCTCTTTGTTTGACATCATAGGGAAAGAAATGCCACAACCTGATGCATGAAGAAAATATATGCCAAAAACCTCCAAAAATAAAAATAAAGAAAGAATGCGGACCTTGAAGTTGAACTGTTTGACCATAATATTCATTATTATGCCTGGGAGAAAAAGGGGGAAGCATGAAAGTCGCAGGGCACCATCCCAAATTTGAAGCACGGGGGTGGCAGCATCATGTTGTGGCGTTGCTTTTCCCTGTCCTCATTACGCTTGAGAAAACAGACGGCATCTTGACGAAGGAAGATTATGAAAATGTATTGAAGCAACATCTAAAGACATCAGGAAAGTAAAGCTTGGTCAGAAATTGGTCTTCCAAATACACAGTGACCCCTAGCATACTTCCAGTGTTGTGGCAGAATGGCTTAAGCACGACAAAGTCGAGGTATAGGAGTTCACAAAACCTCAACTGAGTAAAACTATTTGTGGATGGAACTGAAAAAGCGTGCGCAAGCAAGTAAACCTTCAAACTGGACTAATTTAGACTAGTTGTGTGGGGAAGAATGGGTTAAAACTCCTGCAGCGTATTATAAGAAGCTTGTGGAAGACTAATCAAAGCACTTCATCTAAGAAGAACAACTTAAAAGCAATGCGATCAAAAGTGTATGCAGACGTGGCAGCTGTAGTTCAGCAGGTAGAGCAGGTTGTCCACGAACCAGAAAGTTAGCTGTTCGATACCCAGTACGTGGTCAACGTGCTGAATCTTCACCGTGCAAGACACTGAACCCTGAGTTGCTCCCAGTGTCAGTGTTTGGCGCTGTTGTATGAGCGTGGGTGTGCTTTTGCAAACGAGAGAAGCATAAAATAGGAACGCACTGTATAAATACGAGACCATTTATTATTCTGACATTATACATTCTTGAAATAAAATATTAATCCTAACTGAACAAAGACAGACAAGAATTAATAAGAATAAATGTCAGCAATTGCTGAAAGCTTAGTCTGAATATATTTGGCTAAGGTGTGTGTGAACTTATGACTTCAGCTGTAACAGATCCACTTTCTCAGCAAGGCCGAGAAACTTCTGAATAAAGAAAATCAGGAGCATGGGGTGATTATAGGTTCATAGGACATGATGGTTTCTGATTCCTTATATAACTTCTAGAGAGAAGGACCAACAGTGTGTTACCTCAGTTTGATTACTGTGTGTTCCACCTTTGACCCCAAATATCAAAAAGCCGATCCCAGAATTGGAGACAAGCAAAGTTGTCTGCCATATTTCCATCAGATCAAATTATAGCCATAGAAACATTGGCATCTTGAATGAACTTTGAGGAAATGGATCCTGTAGCTGCTGTAAATCTGCCTCTGCATTCAAAAGTGGTCAGATTTTACCCCAGGACATTATTGCTGAAATGGTTACTCCTGAAATTAATTTTGGAAAGATACTATTTTTATACAGTAAAACTGATGTTAGACCATCTACAAGTATATCTTATAGGTGTCATAAGACATTCACATAGACTAAAAAAAACATCAAGGCAGAGACACGCAGCGTTATCTAAATTTTAAATCACTGTGAATGTTTTGTTTCAAATTCTTAAATGTCTTAAAGGGGAATTACTTATTTCTGGCATAAAATACGATCGCTTACTCACCCATATAACTTTTGTGTCATTTGTAGTCATTCCGACGATATTTAGATCCACGCATATCCATATAGTGGGAGTGATCGGGGCGCCGAAACCCAGCCTCTAAATAACACATTATCTGCCGCGAAACTTGTTCATTTCACCAATATTTTGATTTTTTGATGAAACACTAGTGCTATTCCCTGTTGAGTCCAGAGTTACCTGTTGTCTATTCACGGACGTGCAGCGGTTTGTTGTTCTTTGGCCAGCTGTTCCTTTCTCTGCCTCTGCATCCTCCTTCAACGAGCTCCTCATCCGCATACTCTGGCTCAAAACGTTAAGGACGTCCATCATAAACAAAGTCGTCGTCCACAACCTCAGAATCGGAAAAATACTCAGCCATGTTGCAAAAAACTAGCAGTAGTGAATTACAGGTAAACAAGCTCAGAGATGACATCATCCAGGTCAGAGGTTAGTAGGTCAATCTACAGACCTGGATGATGATAACAGGTAACTCCGGACTCAACGGGGATAGCACTAGCGTATCATGACAAAATATTGGTGAAATGAACAAGTTTCGCGGCAGATAATGCGTTATTTAGAGGCTGCGTTTCGGTGCCCAGTCACTCCCACTATATGGATATACGCGGATCTAAATATCATCCGAACGACTCCAAATGACACCAAAGTTATATGGGTGAGTAAACAATCGTATTTTATGCCAGAAATAAGGTCCAGGTTGTAAAAAACAGTAATTCCCCTTTAATTACACAACTTTAAGTCTGGATAACATAATGTGTAAACTTTGTAGTTTGTCTACTTGTTTCATGTCAGTTTTAAGTAAAACTCGGCTCTGACACAACGAAACTGAGATATGAGTTGGAAATATTCAAAATTTCCATATAACTTAGATTCATACACCTGTTTGCCCGTTTGTGTCAAAACCTTTCAGAATAAAATGCCACCATGAGTGATTTCAGACATGATACGGAAGACTTCCACAGAATATTTTTTCTCTAAGGAGGATTTTTCTTAGGAATATTCTCAGACCAGGATGCATAAACAAGTTCCTTAAGGAAATATTTCTGTAAACATGTCAAATATTTTTCATAAATTAGACTTTTTTTATTTTATTTTTTATTTAGCTCATTCCTTCACCCTGGCTGCTTTACAGTGCACTCTGTGTCCATTCCTCAATCAATACAGGCTTCATCCTGTCTCCCAGGCCTCCAGTGATTGAGCATTTGTGCCTTTCTCCCCCCCAGCTGGTCTGCGGTCAGTTCTCGTACACCTGCGCCAGAGCGGACTTGACGCATCCGCGGTGCAAAATCTGACTCAGGGCCTGCAGGGCGGCGTGTGTCGTGCTCAGCCCTTCTTTCGTACCAGCCCCTCGGAGGATAGCAGCGCTAAGCAGGCCCGCCATTACCCCCTGAATCGGTGCCGCTTTTCTTTTGATTGCGCTTTAAACCCGAGCGGCGGCAGGAGGAGGAAGAGGAGGAGGAAGAGGAGAAGGAGGAGCGGCGGCGGCGGCGACGACGACTGGCGGAGCGGCGGAGGCAGGCAGGCAGGCGGGCGGGCAAGGCAAGGCAAGGCAAGGCAGGAGGAGGAGGAGAGACGCAGGGATCCGGTGTGCCACATCGGGATGAGAGCGAGACAGAGACCCGGGTCGGATGAGTCAGCGAGCGGACCCCGCAATCACGGCATCCCCCTGAAAGCTGAATGAATCCGGACGGAAGCGAAAAGCGCAACAAGGAGGAAACAATCTAACAGTTTTTTTTTTTTTTTTTGTTATTGTTGTCTCTTTATTCCGCCCTCCCCTTTTGCTTCTCCGCTCCGGCGTCTGCCATAGCCTACTTCTCATTTTTATTTAAGCTGGGAATTTAAAAAAAAAAAAGGAAAACAAAAAAAAAAAAAAAAAGAGAGGAAGGGAGTCCGGGAAGGCTGCGGACGGAAGAGGCGGAGGTTTTAATTCACACACATATATATACATATATATATTATATATTTTTTATTTAAAAAAAAAAGAAGCTGAAACCCAGACGAGCCGTGCATTTTTAAAGTCTTTTGTTGCACTGGGTGAAGCGAAGATGTCGGGGCAGAGCATTACGGACAGGATAACTGCAGCCCAGCACAGTGTAACGGGATCCGCCGTGTCGAAAACAGTATGCAAGGCCACCACGCACGAAGTAATGGGCCCGAAGAAGAAGCATTTGGACTGTGAGTATGTTTTTAAGTTGATGTATTTGAGAAAACACCACCGCAGGCTCCTCCTCGGCGAGCTATGGCGATGGTGGAGCCACAAGGCCTCAAAAGCCTGGGCTATGTGGCTACTGGCTGCTGCTGCTGCTCATGTCAGGGAGATTATATTGTTTCAACACCGAGGACAGGCCTTGTTGACACAGGGCTCAGAGAGGACTTTAAACGTGCACCAGGCCCTTTTTTTGTTGTTAATGATTACAAATAATTTTCATTTTGTGTCACTGAAACTAGCCTGTCTGGTTTTGCCTCTTTCCACTCGTATATGTAAATATGTAGCCTCCATTCACTCAGTACAGCCCTAACCTTGTTCTTAGCATTAACAGGAATCTCTCCCATTCATAATGATTCCCGTAATGTGATACCTGCTGTTTCCCTGACACACTGAGGTGACTCTGTAATGGCAGAAATCACACTTTCCTTCCTCATACAACAGGAAGCAGGCAACTCTGTGCATCCTGATGCAAGAATAAGAGCCTTAAACTCCTCTCCTCTGGTGATGCATAGTCACCGGTGGATTTTCTGCGCATCGATCCGCTCGATGAAAGTGGTTTATATAAAAGGCCCTGCATCATCCTCGGAGGTCTGTGTGTAACCTTTATTAACGTGCTTTCTGGGTTTTTTCAATCTGGTGCGAGGAGCGTTTTGGCTTGAAGTTGCAGGTTCCGCACCTGTTGTGCAGCTCAGGCGACTTCCCCCTGAGCTCAGAGGAGCGAAAGTTGGCAGTGACACTCCTGCTGGCTCGTCCCAGACTGCCTGACTGCATGACTGCCTATCTGACTGACTGACTGACTGACTGACGTGTCTCGGCGCACGCAGAAGAGGAGGCCTCGTGTGTGCGTGGACGGCAGCGTGGCGTCCTCTCGTTGTGTGTTGACACATGAGGGAGGCCCGTGTGGTCGCGTTGGCAGTCAGGATGAACTCATGAGACGTTCCAGTGGATCATAATCTCCTTTCTGTCACAGGAGAAGAAGCTATTTTGTAAAGTCCCATCAAATATTTGTGAATTATGCCTCGATTAATGAGCTGTGAACGAGCACAGACAGTGTTCTGTTCTGACATTTGGGGAGCTGTTAGAAATTAAAGAACTAGCTATCAATTAACTTATGCTTACAGTGTGAGGAGGCAAAAACTCATAGAGAAGAAACTCCAAAGATATTCAGAAAGATTACTGTGATTTATTTTAAATGTATGATAGTGAGACTTATAGGTGGTTTAGACTTCTTCGTCAATTTGACAGCGTAGCTACGGCGACAGTCCAGACCCTACGCAGATGCTAGCGCCTTAGCCTGACGTGCACCTCCCCAGAAATGTAACTACGCGCCGCGGCAACGCAGTCCACAAGAGCCGTTGTTGGTCCGCTTGGTAGTAGCTTGCTCCATCTCTGCACTTTTCGTTTTGGATCAGTAAACATGGAACACATCGAGGACAGGTTGACTGAGGTTAACCGAACCCGACTGACAAAAAAGACACAGCGCCGACTAGCGTTTGGGTGGTGTTTTTACAGAGCGAGGCAGGCCGACGAGCGCACAAGTATAAATGGCTCGCAACGGCGTAGGCTACGCGCGTAGGTTACAGCGTCTACGTCCCGCAGTACTTTAAAAGAGCCTTAAAAGTGATTGTAGGATGAACCACGTTCATCACAAGAGCTGTATGTGTCGTGTTTCGAGCTTCACGTACATCTTAAAACTCTGCAGATGAAAAATTACACAAATCTAAAGTCTTTAGATGTAGTGGTGGTTGGTTAAGGACATCATTTAGACTCTTATGGATAGTGTAGAAGCTACAGTGAGTAAATTTCTGCTTAAAAATTATCAAAACAGTTGCCAACTGATCAATGAATTCACTGATCTTCACACGTTTAAGACTGTATATAGATATTTTTTTTGATATTTATGTTAGTGCTCGTAGATTTACTAATTTCTACTAATGTCACAAAGTGTCCAGTAGACGATAACTTTTCTTAAAACTGGCAACTTTTAGATTGAAATCAGGAACTGTTTTATCAGAATAAGAGTCAGAGTTGTTGGTTCTCGACACTATCCAGTACGTGCTACAGTCACATTTCAATATGTCATCCATTCATTTATTATCTGTATATCTTTATACACACATAGATAATGGCACGGGGCAAAAGGCAGGATACAGCCTCGACAGGTCAACAGTCCATCACAGGACTGACGCAGGGAGACAAACAACCTTTCACCGCCAATTTAGAATCAATAATTAACCTGATTAGATCGTATGAATGTTAAAACAGTATGAAGGTTTAATGCCGGGTAATATGTGACCTTTATAAATCGACTTTAAACAAATCCACTCATTTTCGAATGATCTGCTTTGGTTAAATGATAAATGATTCGATCTATAAAATGTCAGAAATTGGTGGAAGACGGTCACATTCAAACCCTCTCAGATCAGAAGACAAGATCATCACTTGGATGATTTGCAGATCGCCAGAGGAGTTCTAAAATAAGAACATTTGATGACAGCTTTTGGTTCCTCTTCAGAGTTTTAATAACCTGTGGACAGTACTGGGACTTTATACCCGGTCCTGCACACGATTATTTCTGCTGGCCAATAAAACAGTGTCATAAAGATACTAATAAATACCAACAGGCTTAAGTACAGTCTTACGACGACGCTGTAGTCGTACTATAGTGTGTTTCATTACTGAACAGCAGCTTTTGGCCGCATCGAGGCGTTGGTCGGTCGTTTTCAAGGTGTCAGGCCGTAGGTGAGCGTCTGTAGTAGCTGTAGCTGGTTCTTCTGGTGCCGTTGGGCCCATTGGCACTAGTTGGACTCCTGACATCACCTTTCCAGCCGATTCGATCAGCCAGAGAGATGACTCTGAGAAGCCGTGAACCAGGCCGTGTTCCAAAGGCCCTTCTTGGTTTTCATCAAAACTACATCTGTGTTTTCCGAACATGATCATCTAGAGTTAATAAACTGTAGACCAACTGATCAGCAGGATTCAGGAGAGGCCTGTAGCTCTTCCTAGCTTCCTAGCCTCCCTAATAGTAGCTTATCTAGTTTCCTCTTTTGAATTATGAATACATACCGCTGCCACCTGCGGGTATGAATTCTTATTTCCTTTCACGCAGGTGTAGAACACATCTGTCAGCTAGTCGTTGCCTTTAGTCTTTGCCGTGTGTTCGTGGGCGACGACTCTGGCGTCGTGAGGCAACATCACAGTCGCCCTTTATTCTATAACGCTGGATTAGTTTGTCCCCGTGCTATAAATCAATATTCCCCTCAATAAAAACCTAATTCGAACATATCCCAAACCTCATTTACGCAGATTTCAAACTCATAAGGCAGCCTCGATGATTTCTTTTTTTAATGCAGCACAGTTTAGCACCATCACGCTCTGTCATGACTCCTACATGAGTCACATTTGTGTCTCGTGAATTAATTCAGTCAGAAAATGTTAATGTCAAAGACTGTGGGGTATTTAACAGGCTGATTGTAACATGACAGTGCTGACAGTGTGTCCTCCTCCCCCATACTCCTCCTCCACCTCTTCTTCTTCTTCTTCTTCTTCTTCTCTAGGCAGTTCAGCCACCCGTGCTAACTGCTGCTGCTGCTGCTGCTGCTTCTTCTTCTCTGGAAGGTTATCCTGTCCTACTTAGAGTCCCCATGCCTTTTGAAAAGTCAAATATAGGACAGAAAGGGAGGCCCAGTTACCCCGTCAGACTGATCACTACTGTGAATGGCAGGGTTATTAGTACCGAAGGGCCCGTCTGCTTCCACTAGCATCATTCACAGGGATGCGGGACGAACGTACGAGCAGAGGAAGTGGCACACTTTGTTTTGGTCTATTAGAAATAAGTTCCCATTTGCAATTAGAAGGAACAATATGTCCATCAGATCCTGCTGCAACGATCCCTGATTGCTCTGGCACAACAAAATGATGATTTGCGGCCTATTATGCAGATTTTATGTAGAAAACATCCTTGTTTAACAAACCGTTTCCTCATTTTACAGTGAGTTTAGAGCATGTTGAGTAGAATAACTGCAGTGTTATGACTCCAGTACATAATGCCGGGCTGTCACTATCTATCCATGTCACCAGTTAGTTTGTCACTTATTGGTTTGATTAGTTAATTAACTGTTCAGGCTATAAAATTGCAGAAAAGGGCGAGAGATGAGGCCTGAAGTTTGCAGAGCCGGAGTCAAAACATGACATTAATGATGCAGAGATCATGTAAAGGCGCGAGGAGCTAAAATATAAATGGATGTTGGATTTTTAAGGACTCAATTTTTAGACATGGGTATTGTAAAAACATCGGTATTGAACAAAGACAAAGAAGCAGCAAATCTCCTCAACAAATATTTGGTGATCAGTCGATAACCTAAATAGCCGCAGAACAATTTCCTGTCTTTCTACTAGTCAATCTAAATATTTGTGTAATTGTTTCAGCTCCAGTTTCGTGGTCCTGTCCACTAAGATGACGGTGTCATGTTGAGATCAGTTAGATTTCCATTTGATCTGAAGGTTGTGTCTTTAGTTTAGGGATCCCCAACCTTTTTGCATCGAGTACAGGTTTAATATTGATGATATTCCTGTGAGTTTTGTTGTTCACCTCTGCTCAGTGAAGTGTGCGGCCATTCGTGGCTTTCTCTGTGAAATAAATCTCTGTAGCAGCTCAGATACCCTGGCCAGTGAGCTCCCTCTTGTGGCGATGGAAAGAGCAGCACAGACAGGTTCAAAGTTCAAAGTTCAATATTATACTGTATGATTATCATTATTATTCAGCGGCTGAATCACATTGTTCCCTGCTGTAGAAAATGCTCTTTTCATTTCTCACGCTTTGAAAAAGCATCTACTTAAATACAGTCATGACAATCAGTCTGTGCTGTGGTTTTGGTGGTTTTATTACACTGCCTCCCTCCAGGTGACTAAACCAAAGAAACTGCTCTTACGTTAGCTGTGGTGGAAATAAGTGTCACATCAGAGACTAAAAATGAGCATCTGTGGTCAGTGTCTTTGGTTTTACATTAGACAGCAGCTCAACACACAGCTCACCTGGCAAAATGTTTTAAATGTTTGCTGGCATAAAAAAAAGATATCTTCAACGTGAATTAGATCACGCTAAATAGAATCTGATAGGATACGTGTTTGCATTGCTTAAAACATGAATCACAATACAACATTTATGACCTCTGATTGCTGCGGAGCATCAAAGCGGCCGTAAATGTAACAGATTAAGTAGTTTCCCTCCAAATTTATTGACGACAAATCATTAAATAAAAGAAGACGAGAGGCGAGATGGACCCAGGGCGCCGCTGCCTCCGACCTTCTTTCCAAACCCTTGTTTGAACAAGCGCTTGTTTTGCAACCGCCATGTTTTTCTTCCTGGAAACTCAAAGGACAAACATTCACAGGATAAAAAAATGGATTCATCCCAACCAGAGAGAGAGAATAAATGTAAATAAGTGCTAATGCAGAAAATGTATTTCTCAAAATTCCTTCTGATCCAGTCAGTTTGTTCTGATTGGGATTCATATTAGGACTTGAGTGTTTAATATTTGATCTAAACCATATATACATTTATAGTTTATGATAATAAATCGGTAATGAGCCGTGTAAATAAGTAAAAGCTGATTTCGCTCAGTGTAAAAGCTTCATAGACGCTATGTAACACGCTAACATCTGTCCAAAAATGTCCTTTAAACCTGGAGAACGTCATTTTACTTTATTAGAAGTTGAGAAATCTGAACAACATTGAGAGTTTTGAGGCAACATTTATTTCTATGTTTCCCTTTCACATAATTTTAAAGGATTACCACAATAGTTGCTGATTCACTTTGTGATCACTCACAATGTCAATTAACTGACAGCCTTCCTGTGTACGGGTGTTGTGTTACAGCTCTGTTGTTGTGGAGTGCGTTTGTAGAAATAAGGTGTGGTATTTCAGAGAAGAGCCTTGTGACGTTTTTCGGCTTTTTACTGATCTCGCGAATCCCTCCTCTCTCCTTTTGAAGATCTGATCCACTGCACCAACGAGATGAACGTGAACATCCCCCAGCTGGCGGACTCGCTGTTTGAGAGGACCACCAACACCAGCTGGGTGGTCGTGTTCAAATCCCTCATCACCACACACCACCTCATGGTCTACGGCAACGAGGTGAGAGACGCTTTTCGGCTCGTCCCGTTGACGTTGTGACCCTCTACCGGTCACAGTAAACTGACCGTTTGTTTTCCCTCAATGCAGCGTTTTGTCCAGTACTTGGCTTCAAGGAATACACTTTTCAACCTCAGTAATTTTTTGGACAAAAGTGGGTTACAAGGTAAATATTTTTATTCTGCGTAGTTTCGACCACTTTTGAAATAGTAAACTAACTGTGAAGACTAAACCTGCTGTTTTTACGTTTCAGGATATGACATGTCCACATTTATCAGGAGGTATAGTCGATACCTGAACGAGAAAGCTGTGTCGTACAGACAGGTGGCCTTTGACTTCACAAAAGTTAAACGCGGGTAAGTCTGAACAATTGCTATGTTCTGTGTTCTAAGGATGCTCCACTTTTTGTTAGACGAAATAAATGGGTAGCTGGTGAAGACTACCGGTATGAGTACTTACACCGATCAGCCACAACATTACGACCATAGACAGGAGAAGTAGCATTGACCATCTTGTGACAATTCAGTGTTCTGCTGGGAAACCTCTGGACCTGGTATTCATGTGGATGTTACTTAGACATGTACCACCCACCTAGACCAGACCAGGCTCCCCAACCCCTTAGCAATGACACTCCTTGATGGCAGCATCCATCCCCAGCAGGATGCAGCCTGACACAGGCACACACACACACAAACGGTTTAGGAACAACTCAATAAAAACAACTGATCAAGTATCTGGTGGATGCACTGGAACAAGCCTGATCCACAGGACACCATCAGAAGGCCCATGTTCATTCTCTGATGAGTCACAACTGTTTTGGAGGCACAAGGGAGACCTACACAATATCAGGAAGGTGGTCATAATGTTGCGCCTGATCAGTGTATAACGTGTTCTAGCAATGTGTTTTATTTTCAGATTACATGTTACGGTTGCCCTGATGCACCTCTGTAGCGTTCTTGATATAGCGTAGCATGACGCTACAGTGCTACATGCTACTAGCATGCCGTTTAAATTGTCCAACTAGTTTATATCTTCTTGCCTCCACATCTGCAACGGCAATAAGAAGCTTGTTACCTCACTGTCAAGAGGTATCTGGTGCGATATAAGTACATGAGAACATTTTATTTATAGTCAACAAATCCTTGAAAAAGTCTTTTCTGTGATTCTAAATATGGTGCCGATGTTTTCTGTTGTGAAGAAACACACAGGGCAACGACGTGGTCCAATGATTTATGTTTTTTTTTATGGTCTTACAACAAGGGAGATCAGAGAAATAAAATAAACGGACTAGGATCAATTTATTGTTGGTCTTTTTATTGGATTTTGTGACGCAAATTTAAACAGATCCCTAAAGTTATCCTTTAACCAAGTACTGGTTCATTCCACGTTCTCCAATATGATTATTAACTGAATATTTTTTAAGTTTCTCACACAAAAGAAGATACTAGAAGATGTCCCCTTGGCATTTTTCCACCATTTTCCAGCATTTTAAAGACAACTGGTTGATTAATTGACAATAATAATCCCCTCAATCAATCTGAACCAGGAGTCTTTAGAGTGTTTTTATAAGCTACACTGCTTACTCTCCCTTTTCTCTTCTCCTCTCCTCTCCTGCTCCGTCTCCACATGTGTCCGCGCAGAGTGGACGGCGTGATGAGGACCATGAATACAGAGAAGCTGCTGAAGACGATCCCCATTATTCAGAACCAGATGGACGCCCTTCTCGATTTCAATGTGAGTTTGAGGTGAAGCCTCCCGCGGCTCCGCTGCTCGGAGCAGCTCGTCTGCAGCGTGCAGATTGCGCCAAGGCTGCTGCGTTATCTTAATTTAGAGAGTTGTTTTCGCTTTTTTTTGCGTGTCAACAAAATGGCTGCGAAGAAGCCGCAAGATAAATGTCCCGGGCTGATTGCTTTTCCCTCAGGTCAATGCCAACGAGCTGACTAATGGAGTCATCAATGCAGCCTTCATGCTCCTCTTCAAAGACTCCATCAGGCTCTTTGCTGCTTACAACGAAGGCATTATCAACCTGCTTGGTGAGGACCACTTGCTCTTCTCGTCTTTGGTTAATTTTGTCCCACCGTTTAGAGTTTGAACGTGCAAAAATAAATAAATGTCATCTATTTTTTTTAACCAAACAGAGAAATACTTTGACATGAAGAAGACCCAGTGTAAAGAAGGTCTGGACATTTACAAGAAGTTTCTCACCAGAATGACCCGGATATCAGAGTTCCTGAAAGTGGCGGAGGTAAATTACACAACGTTATTCTCGCAGACACTCCCGCTGTTATGAAGGAGCGTTGTCTTACTCGGGTTTTCTCTCTAACAGCAGGTGGGAATTGATCGAGGAGACATCCCAGACCTTTCACAGGTGAGACCCTTCGATCTGAAAACGCCTCGATATGAGTGGAAAATGTTTCCGTTCACCAATAATGACCAATAACCGCCTCTTCTGCCAGGCGTACTGAAGATTAGATTATATATATAAATAGTCAGAAAAGCCTGAATCCAGGAAATGCTTTAGACCACAGGTGTCAAACATACGGCCCGCGGGCCAAAAGCGCTCACCAGAGGGTCTATTCTGGCCCGCAGCATGAATTTGCAAAATGTGAAAATTGCATAGAAGACTGCAGTTTTTCAATGAAAATAACTGCTATTCCTAATTTGTCCACTGTTTTAGTAAGAGACGTGGACAGAACACAACACTGAGACCTAAGACTGAATAGCAGACAGCAATGTGCCCAAATATCGGCAGTTTATTAAATGTAAAAAATTTACTAGTTCTTTTACGCAATAAAACAAATGGGAAAAAAATCTGGAGTTATGGTTACTTATAGGTTATTATGCTGTTAGGTTACTGGTCCAGCCCGCTTGAGATCAAATTGGGCTCTATGTGGCCCCCGAACTAAAGTGAGTTTGACACCCCTGCTTTAGACGGAAAATAAAAATGAAACGACCAGACACGGCAGCGCAACTACATAATACGCACAAGCGTCTCAAAACAAAGAGACAGCAGCTTCAGTATTTGGCCTAAAACAGTGAGTTTTGTCTGATTCCTGGTTGGTAGTCGGTGCCTGGGTGACTCAACAAAGACGCCGTAGAGCGGATGCTAATGGCTAGCGTGACGGTGCTGCTTTCCAGCGCTTCGAGAAGTTGGTAGCAGTTCATCTCTGCGCATAAAAGACCCACGAAACTACACGTACATTCTCCGCGTCACTCCAACTAGGTGCAAGCGACCGTTTGCAGATAAATAACACAGGTGAATTTCTAATTATAATCAGCGCGAGCCATTTAACTTTAATCACACTCGACACTATGCTAATTAATGGCAGAATACAGTAAACAACATCTTTCTTAATTAGGGTTTCACTGAATAAATCAGAACTTTTGTTATAATACCGTCATCAGGTAAAGGTTATTTATTCATAGACAACATGCAGAAATAGTGTTTAATATTTAGTTTTTAAAGGATTAATCGACTGCTCATGAGAAAGTGTTGCAGCCCTGATCTCCCCTCTTAACAGCTCTGGCCCCCTTTTTTTTTTTTTCTTCATCAGCTTTGTCTTTTTTTGCCTAAAGTGCACCGCACCCGAAAAATATGTTCTTTAAAACGAGGCACTTTGCATGATTTACTTATTGGGTGCATGTTTTCCAGAGGCGGCGGTGGTCTTCTTCTTCTTCTTCTTCTTCTCCTCCTTCTGTTTCTTGTTCTTCTTCCTCTTCTTCTTCTTCTGACTCTTCCAACAGTAAATAAAGGTGCCAAGTCCACACTGTCGCTACAATCCACTGCATAAATCTGTGGGAACCAATTATCACGTTGAAATATTTTACCCCAGAAGCTAAAAATGAATTCCCCTCTGACTGTGTCCACCTTTATATTCTGTATTTTCCCTCCCCCCTTATCTTTCCACTTTAGTTCACAGTTTGTGTAAGTACTATCATTTCACTCTTCTTCTTCTGTGTGCGTGACTTGCCTCAGTGTTGTCTTTTTGCATGCCTCTGCTGTGACTCTGTCCCCCACATCGTGGTGAAAACCAGTTGAAGGAAAAAACGCTCGCCGTGGTAAATTTCTCTTCACTCTTGGTCGTGTCTTTCGGGGGGTGTAAACCAAGCGTAGCTCATCTCCTCCTGTGAAAATGGCTGCCCTGTTGTGCTTGAACGCGGCCAGTTCAACAACGGTCCGGCTTGTTGAAAAGTGCCGTGGTGCAGTACGTCATCCCACACAGATGTTTAACGCTCATCCAAAGTAGCTTTTTGGCTGGAATGCAGTCATCAGTCAGTGGTGGGTAACTCGTGACTCAAAGCTGGTAAAAACAAGAAAAGTAAAATAAAAAACCTGCTAATCAAAGACATAAATTGGCTGTGGACAGCACACCTAGAGCTTTAATGGTGTGCTGGTATTTATTTCTGCTCCATCTCGGTTGCCCACCACTGTCCTAAATGGTCTTGATGTCCATCCAAAATATATTTCCCGTCTGAGGAATTCGCTGACTGAGTGTTTTCTGTCGCAACAGGCTCCCAGTAGCCTTCTGGAAGCTCTGGAGCAGCACCTGGCCTCTTTAGAGGGGAAGAAGGTCAAAGACTCCACTGCAGCCAGCAGGTACATTAATTCATCACCGAATTTCAGAGACGGCTTACCGTCCGTGTTGGTATTAATACAGCAATAATCTGTGTTTTTCCCCCGGCAGGGCCAGCACTCTCTCCAACGCGGTGTCATCCCTGGCCAGCACGGGGATGTCGTTCACTAAAGTGGACGAGCGGGAGAAGCAGGCGGCGCTCGAGGAGGAGCAGGCCCGGCTCAAAGCCCTCAAGGTGAGCGTGCCGTCGGAGAAAAGAAGCGCGCCGGTCAAACGTCTCTGTCTCTATTTTTTTCGCCCGTTTGTTTGAACTGCGCCTCCTCACTTGCTCAGGAGCAGAGGCTCAAGGAGCTCTCCAAGAGGCCGTCCTTCGCTACTACCGACACGTCGCCGATCTCCACCACCGGGGGCACTATCAGCACAGCACCAGCCATCGACCTCTTCTCTACACCCAGCTGCTCTAATGGGTACTGCCTAGATGACGGCTCTGTCGTTGGTTTTAATAATTTGAAGAATGGACTCATGAGGCATTTTAGTTTGTCTAGTGCTATTTATAGTTGTTCAGATAGCAAATAAGCAGCTTTAAGGTCAAAAATCATCTTGTTAGAGCACTACGCTGAAGCTATTGAATCTTAAAATTGGAAATATTTAAGTTTTCAATGAGACTAAACTGGTTATCTTAAGGTTTTAGACTACTGATCATTCAAAAAACTAAATTTTTTGTAATTTAAGAATTGGGAAAGCATGATTTTCCTTATATTTTATAGACTTAAGAATTAAAAATGACTAAACATATAAATAAAAACTAAATTTAGCAGACATACGTGATCTCGACCAGATTTTAAAACGTCACAAAGTAGCGTAACATCACTGTTATGATACGGCCCAATGTGATGAGCTTCTTGTACTTATTATCGTATTCCAAAACCACAACCAGAGGCAAGCACAAGTACGAGTAGCTGCCAGTTCATTTTCTGTTGAGTGACATTATGAGTGATGAATTATTTATGGCGAATCAGCTAATTGATGAAGACACACAACCTTGATTGGAAGCCCTCAAGACTTCTGACTCAATCTGCTCTCACATTTTAAGATCACTGAAACGTTTTATGTAACAGGCAAAGCTGAGCCAACAGAGATATAAAAATAACTAGTTTAATGTCTTTTAGATTCATGCAGCCTCAACTCCAAAATGTTATTTTTCAGAAGAGACCAGGATGAGACCGTTTGAATTGAAAGTGTTTACTGAACTGTATCAGTTTTATTCTTCTTGTAAAGAGGTTAGAAGTTGTATTTTTTATTTATTTTTTTATTGTGTCGGTTTCAGCGCCGTGAAGATGGAGAGTGACCTTTTTGACCTGCAGTCATCTTTCCAGCCCTCCATGCAGTCCGGCTCCACAGGGCTTCCAGTGGCGACAGCGTGGGCAGGTAAGCCGGGGTTTCCGGACCTCTGCGACCGTTCTGCATGCTCTCCTTCTCTTTTTGTTGTCTGACTCTGATGCCCTCGTCTTCCTCTTCCTCTCCTCTGTCTTCTGTCTCTCTCTCTCTCTCTCTCTCTTTGCCTGCGTAGATCCTTTCACATCTGCTGAAGCTGGAGATGACTCCATGCCAAACCTTAACCCTTTCCTCTCAAAACTCGTTGTCGATGCCACTCACTTACCTGTCGTGTCTTCAGACGGTGTTAGCTTTCCCTCTAGGACATCTGGTCATGAAATGTTTGGTGGTAACGAATCATTTTGGTTTCTCCCGTCGCTCTTGTTCATTTCTCTGTAGTTACTTACAAGCATGAGTAACCTGCATGTTTACTGTGCTGCTGAACTGTCAATGTTGATTATCTGTGTGTGTGTGTGTGTGTGTGCATATGTCTAAATGATCTTCTTCTTGTCATTGCTCTTCATACCAGCCTCAGATCATGTTGTTTTCAGCTTCTTAATTTCCAGCCAGGACCCCCCGTGTCCTGCTGTAGAGGCCATACGCCCATTTTGCTTCACAGTTGCCGCTCATCCTCTTTTCTTTAGTGAACAGTTTGGTGTTGCATTGTAGTGCAAAGATGCAGTAGAGCTTCACGTTGACACCTGTTCTTCTTTTACCAACACTATGTTTGATTCTCCAGATCGTTACAATCCCTTTATTGACACAAACTCATCCGTTTCAACCAATTACAAACGCACAGTGCGGATAGAACACTCCGTCTCAGGTACTATGATGGCTCACCATCTCTGCCTATGTTTCCTGGCAAACATAGCGTCCCATGCAAATCCCCCCCCCAGCGCCTTTATTATAATTATTATTATTATTATATTTATAGAAAATGGGGACATAAACTAGTATTAAAGTTTTAACATTTTGGGAAATGCTGTCTTTTTGTTGCCACGGGTCAGTTTAAAGATTGATGCCACTCTCATGTCTCTCTGCTGCAGCGTGACGGCTAGGGCTGCGGTGATAAAGTAAAATAAAATGCTGAATAATAATAGTGGGTTCTGCCGCCAGAGTCTAATTTAGATTAGACCATGAGCTTTCAACCTCAAAACGACGAGAGAGCAGCGTCCGTATTTGGACTGTTACAGTGACTTAAAGGGGTATTACCGTTTTTTACAACCTGGACCTTATTTCTGACATAAAATACGATCGTTTACTCACCCATATAACTTTGGTGTTATTTGGAGTCATTCAGACGATATTTAGATCCAGCGGAGCGCCGTGTATATCCTTATAGTGGGAGTGACTGGGGCACCGAAATGCAGCCTCTAAATAACGCATTATCACTTCACCAATATTTTGTTATGATATGCTAGTGCTATTCCCCGTTGACTCCGGAGTTACCGGACCCTAACCCAGGGGATTATGTCATCTCTGTATCTCTTGTATGTAATTTGCTACTGCTAGTTTTTTTGCAATATGGCTGAATATTTTTCCAACGACTTTGTTTATGGACGTCCTTACCGTTTTGAGTATACGGATGAGGAGCTCGTTGAAAGGAGGATGCGGAGGCAGAGAGAGGAACAGCTGGCCAGAGAACAACAAACCGCTGCATGTCCGCGAATAGACAACAGGCATGCGTTATTTAGAGGCTGGGTTTCGGTGCCCCAGTCACTCCCACTATATGGATATACGCAGCGCTCCGCTAGATCTAAATATCTTCTGAACGACTCCAAATGACACCAAAGTTATATGGGTGAGTAAAAGATCGTATTTTATGTCAGAATTAAGGTCCAGGTTATAAAAAAAGATCAGTGCCCAGGAGTAGTAGTTGTGTCCTCAACAAAGACTCTCTAGAGCAGATGCTAACAGCTAGTAGCTGCTTTCCAGTGCGGGTTGTAACAGTTTATGCACATGTAGACCTTTAAAACCGTACAGCATAGATTTAATTTGATGTCACGCTTTAAGCGGATGAAAACAACCTCTCGCAGATAAATAATACAGCTCTATTTCCAGTTACAGTCATCACAAAACATTGAAGTTAAATCAAACTCAACTCTGTCTTTGGTAATTAATGGAAGAATACAGGTTAACGGCACGTTTCCTAATTAAAAGTCTGAAATCTGCTTTTCTTCATTTATGGATTTATGTTAAAATATATTAGTATGAGAAAATGTTTGACAAAAAGTTCAATAGTAGAGGTTATGTTATTAATAAATGGTTAACCAAAGTATTAGTCGACTAACAACCAATAGATTAGCCAAATAAATCATTTCCTGTTGCAGGAAAACAGTATCTAAGTGTAAAGAGCTCCTTCTCTCAAACATCCAATAAAACCTTTGTTATTGTCGCTGTTCTGTCACAGAAAGCCTCCGTCTTTACTGTTTCCACCTGTTCCCAGTGTCGATGCTAAGCTAACTAGCTCCTCGCTGAAGCCTTGTGTTTACTGTGCAGACATGAGTGTGGCATCAATCTGATCCTCTGGGTTGCTACAATAATGTTCTGCACATTTTTTATTCTCCAACAAATATTACTAAAAAGAAAACTGCTTTTACAAATGTCACATGTTAGCTGTCTTCTTCTTGCCTGTATTGCTGTCATTTCCCACTTGTTTCTCTCTGGCCTGGCTTTGAATTGCCTTTTCCTTTTGCTTTCTTTTTTTTTTTCTTCCTCTCTTTCTTATTTGTCTTCCTGCTTCCTGTGGCGTGTCAGACTCCTTCTGTGGTCCAGTGTCTCAGCACCTCCCACATCAGGCTCCCTTCCCCACAGAGCCCTCTACTGTAGCAGGTCTATTCAGAGGTAGAGTACTGAAGGCTCTCTCCTGCACATTCAGCAGCAGATCAAAGCTTGGTTTTTCCGCTCTGTAGAGGAAGTTGTAGAGCTCTGCACTCTGCTGGAGTATTTTGTGATTTATGTATGGACGCTGTAGTTACACACGCTGATGCAGAAACAATAAATCCGAGCAGCGGTGAGTTTATAGAGCAATCTCACTTTGTGTAATCGTGTGACTGCAGCTCTGTTCTTCCTCTTCTCCTGAAGGATACTCCACACCGCAGGCTCCTCCGCAGCAGACGGCAGGAGGACTCCAAGTGGACTTTGAGTCTGTTTTTGGAGCCAAAGCTTCAGGCGGCGGCGGTGGCAGCGGCAGCCTCAATTCTGACGGTGAGGATTTCACATTCGCATGCGACAACTGGTTCTTGGTCGGGTGGACACAGTTAACTGGAGTTTGCAGATGGATGAGTCGAAGGCCAGTCTTGCACAGCGCCGTGCTCTTTGTTTGACACAAAACTAAATCAAAGAAAAGCCACTCATCTGAAGTAGGTCAAACAAAATTTCTGAGGAAGAGAAATGGTATGAAAAGAACTGCCGATATGGTCCACTGAGGTTTGACGATTCTTAAAGAAACTACAGAAGGTTAAAAGTAGCTGTAGTTGATATGGCACACTACGGCAAGTCATTTGTTTAGAGAGCAGCCCCTGATGACGGATACAGCTGAAACACCTGCAGCATTTGGGTTTAAAACTTGTGAAGAACACGCTGTCGTCTTCTCTGTGCTATTTCTTTATCCCAGCTGCTGCAAGCAACCCAAAAGTGCACATAAAGGTCCAAGATGACAGATAATGGACCTCAAATCATAGAAAGAAAAATCGCTGCGCTTTTAATTCAGGGTATTGATGAAACTAAAATTGCATCAAATTATTGCTAATATCCCAGAATAGAGCTACGGTTTCACTAAGCAAGCAGCTACTACCATCTCATGTATTTTAAAGCAGATATAATTGGTGCTATTTGTTATAAACAAGGATGTAATGTCGATGTGTAATTGGTCATTCGTATGGCAAAATCTGAAGCTCTCCTCAGGGCTTTACAGAAAGTTTTCTCCCAGCTTTACTGTTTTGTTTCACCCTCACCGTCCTCATAGTGTCATCTTCAGCTACAACAGGTGCTGTCGCTGTTTCCTGGCAAAAAAAAAAGAAAAGAAAAAAGCTGTAAATACCTACTATAAGTCACTTGGCTGGCACAAAACTGCAGAGAAATAAACATATTCATTAGCCGGTGAACAAACTTTTAGCAGCTTGAGACAGATTTTTGTTATTATTTCATTTTCCAGGAGATTGAAAACAGAGCTGAAACAGGGTGGGCTTACATACTGGGCTTATGTTCACCTGGTGTCCAGTAATATGACTCCGAACGAATGATAATGTTGCTCTATTAATGCTGCAGGTGCATTTAAAAGTGCTATCACATTAGCTTTAATACTTTGACATGATACATCAGCTGGTTTCATTTGCACCATCGTTCTCTGAACCATCTCTTTTTCGACAACCGCCGGCTCGTATTCCTGTTTAGTTTCAAATCATTTACAGTAAATGTCTCGGGGATATAATAGCAAGAAGACTTGCTTCATTTTCTAGTTTTTTATAGCGCTCAATACTCTCTGAACAAGGTCTTGGAATTGGTGAATAATCTCGCCCCACTGACAGGTTTCTCTTCAATGAAAAATAATAAGTCTCAGAAGATTAAAAAAAAAATGAAACCAGCAGACCTGTTTAGATGAAATGTGCAGCGCCAGTGTATCTGATCATAACCGTACCGATAGCAACAGAAGGCTGAGCGCTGGCGTGCATCTGCAGTTATTATGAGGCGCCAACCATGAACTGAAACATCCCAGTGACGGCATCTGGCCTGGGCCCTGTTGTTCACATCGTTCCTCCGTGTGTCTCCTCAGCCATCATCTTTCTGCCGTCGGTTTTCAAATTAAAGGGGAATTGCTGTTTTTTACAACCTGGACCTTATTTCTGCCATAAAATACGATCGTTTACTCACTCATATAACTTTGGTGCCATTTGGAGTCGTTCAGACGATATTTAGATCTGCGTATATCTATATAGTGGGAGTGACTGGGGCACCGAAACGCAGCCTCTAAATAACGTATTATTTGCAGCGAAACTCGTTAATTTCACCAATATTCAACGGGGAATTGCATTAGCGTATCATAACAAAATATTGGTGACATGATTGGTGAGTTTCGCGGCAGATAATGCGTTATTTAGAGGCTGCGTTTCGGTGCCCCAGTCACTCCCAGTATATGGATATACGTGGATGTAAATATGGTCCGAACGACGCCAAATGACACCAAAGTTATATGGCTTAGTAACAACCATATTTTATGCCATAAATAAGGTCCAGGCTGTAAGAAAACAGTAATTCACCATTAAGGAATAAAATTCATGTATGATAAAGGTGAAAATGACTGAAACGTGGTTACGCATCTGCTTCGGTGACACATTTTGTCATATTGAACATAGACTTGATGTTGCTTTGAGGTTCGTCTGTGTTGAGTGAGTCCCGTTGCCGTCTTGACAGATATCACCGGGGGCATCCTGAAGCCAACTCTGGCCGGCTCCAACCTGTCGTCCAATCAGCAGCCAGATAAGCTGGTGTCAGACGACCTTGACTCCTCCCTGGCCAACCTTGTCGGCAGTGAGTGTGACGTCTCTGTTTCAGCTAATTAAAGCACGTGTTCATTAAGGCACAGAAATGAATAAACATTTGCAGACTAACAGCTGCTCCTTGAATTTCCTTTCTGTCTTTTTTTTTTTTTTTTTTCTTCTTTCTCTCTCTCTCCAGACCTCGGCATCGGAAATGGCACGATGAAAAAGTAAGTCGTCGCTGTGTGTTGCTTTAACAGCTCTGTGCTCTCGGGCGTCGTTGCGAGCCGGTGCTAACGTCGGCTGTCTTAATCCGCAGTGACATCCACTGGAGCCAGCCGGGGGAGAAGAGGATGACCGGCGGCACCAACTGGCAGCCCAAGGCGGCGCCGACCACGACCTGGAACCCCGTCTCCATGGTGACGCACGCAGGCCTCTCGCTGTAGTGATGTCTGCTCCTGCTGTATTACTGTCTTATTTTACTGCCAAGCAGAGAGGCACAGTCAAACTAATAATAAATAATTAAACCTCGTTCAAATCCCACTGATGACTAAAAATACATCCACAGAACAGAGTCTCTTTCAACCGTACGTCATGGAAAAGAAAGTTTATTCAAAAGCCTCTAATATTGATTATTGTTCAGTAGTCTTTAATAAACAGTTTCCAGTAAGTCCTAGACTGTGGGAGTTTTTAGACAGCTGACATTAAAATATTATATATATATATATATATATATATATACGTATATATATATATTATATTTTAAGTTTGTAATATTAGAAGCTGATTTCTTATTAGCTAATGAGACACTGCAGTAGGTTGAAGAAAGCCTTAACTCTACAATGATTTGCGTGTGTGTCATAAATATAAATAATAAAATAATTAATGCCTATCTGTTCAGGCTCCGTCAATCATGGCCTTCCCTGCCACCACACCCACCAGCATGATGGGATACGGCATGGTAAGTGTTCCTCTATGTTTCTTCCCTTTGCTTCTGATCTGCTTTGACATCACGAACTGACGTGTGTTTACACCAATCAGCCACAACATTAAGACCACTGACAGGAGAAGTGAATACCGTTGACCATCTTGTGACGATTCAGTGTTCTGCTGGGAAACTTTTGGACCTGGCATTGATTCGTGTGGATGTTACTCAGACATGTAGCACCCACCTAGACCAGACCAGGCACCCCCACCCCATAGCAATGACACTCCTTGATGGCAGCAACCATCCCCAGCAGGATGCAGCCTGACACAGGAACACACACAAAAACAATTTAGGAAAAACTCAAAAAAAACATGAAGAACAGCACAAGGTGTTGACCTGGCCTCCAAATTCACTAGATCCCAAACTGATCAAGTATCTGTGGGATGATCCACAGAGGCCCCTCCACTCAACCCATAGGATCCAAAGGCCCCCACTAACAACATCCTGTTGCCAGACACCACAGGACACGGAATATTAGGAAGGTGGTCATAATGTTATGTCTGATTGGTGTATTTAATTCTGCATGTTGTTGAGACATTGCTAGATCAAGGTTTTTTCATGTTTTCACCTTCTCCTTATTAATTGGAGAATTAATTTTAACTGGGTGAAGTGAGTCGAAGGTTTTCTGTTAAGAATATTCTGTCAAGTTTTAAAAATAAAACGAAGGCTGAAGAATTGTCTGTAGTTTAAATTTAAAACAAATTCAGCTTAACATATTACTGGCAGGCACTCAGTCGTGTTTATTTATTATCTCTAATATTCCCTTCCCTGTAAACACAAAAACAGTAAGTTTTTTTTACTGTTTAGGTTATTTGGATGTGGGACAGTATGTGATGCGTTCAGTGCATTAGAAAGACTCTGTAATTTTAAGCTCAGATTGCTGACTTCATCTGCAAATGGGTTTTTAGAAATCCTCAAAAAATTGAACTCCAGGAACAAAAGAAATAAAAAATGAAGCTTAAAGTGAGATCGTTTTGTCAACAGTGTTTTTAAATCTGTGAAGCAAATGACTTCTCTGCTCTGATCTCTGTGCGTCACGCTTGCAGCCTCCACAAATGGGCTCTATGGGAATGATGAATCCACCCACCATGATGTACAGCCAGCCCGTCATGAGGCCACCCAACCCCTTCGGCTCCGTGTCTAGTGCTCAGGTGGGTGTGCGGCGGCCTGACCGCTGCTCCGAGGTGATGCAGAGTGAATTATCTGTTTGCACAGCTATCAGGTTGAGTTAATAGGTGTATCCATTGTGCTGTGACGTGGACTCGTAGTTAGTCACTGTAAGCTTTGTTGTCAGTGTGAATACTGTTGAAGATGATGACAGTTTGTAATAATCGAGCCTTCACTCTCTGGAGCTGAAAGCTACAAAACTGTGAATCATCTTCTTGTTTTTGACTCCCTGGTCCTTTTTATTAACCCTTCTTTCATATATCACAGCTTCTCCAGACTAATCTCATCCCTCCTTCAGTCTCTGTACTGACTCTGACTTCTCCTCTGGTCCTCCTACTTCCTGTATTTCTTCCTCAAATAGCCCTCTGCAGCCTCTAGTCCTTCCAGCCAGAGTCCTCTCCGAGCCCCTGGACAGGACCCGTTTGCACACCTCTCTCTCAAGGATTTCTTGTAGAGCATCTCTTTAGGTACATCATGCTCTTTGCTTGCGGATGCACCTGCATGCTTTGCATGCCCAGTGTTAATACCTATATTGTTTCCTTGTTTTTTTTTTATTTTTTTTAATCTTTGCATACTTGATGTTTTGCTACATTATTCTCATTTATAATGCATTAACTGATCGTTGTCGTGTGGGCTTCTTGCTTGTTTTGATAGATTGAGCCTTTCTGACCCTTTGTTCCTCCATTGCCATCACATATTGCTCAAACCTGAACCTTAAATCATTGCCTACTTAAGCTGCCTGGCTGTTCGCTAAGCTCTTGTCCCCCCGAGTTATCGTTACATGCGGTTTACAGTGATAACGGTGCCACGTTTGCCTTCAAACTTTTTAAGTCTTAACAGCAGTCGCTGGAAGACGCGATCGATTACAGTGAGCCACCTGATTGAGTCAGTGTTGGAGCTGGAGGAGCTGGAAACAAACATTGACTGATCTCAGACAAAAAGACATCAAGATTTATTGAAAAAAGGAACAAAACTGATCTTATTTTGCAGTGTAGAGCTCAGACTGGTGTTTTATTTTATCACTGGCTGCCTAGTTACACAATGTGACCCTTGTTTCTGCAGTGTGTCTTGCACCGTTGGCACTGTATGATGACTGGTCGTAGCTTCCTCTTTTGAATTGCAGACTACTGCCACCTGCTGCTGGGAAGAGGTACTTCCTCTTATGTACCGAGCCTCTGTTGCTGTAGGCCCTCATAGTCAGTAGACCAGATTTGAGTCGCTCGTGTAAGCCTTGATTCTCCAGGACTTAATTGTCTTCAAACAAGGCTTTTTAATTCTTTTAAGATATAACTCCATTCATTAATGATGCGGCTCACCATTTAAGTTTTGCAGCTCAAAATATGGCACATTTAACACAACTCTTACTCCTGTGTCCATGAGCCGCTCTTCAAAAACAAAACCTGGTCTGTGGACAGTATGCTGCGTCGGGGAGAGGGGTTTAGCGAACAGTCACCGAGTAATAATTTCTCTTCCCATTTCAGTCCCCCTTTACTAACGCTGTCCGTCGCCTCTCTTGCAGATGCAGTTCATGTAATATGAAAAGGAAGTGTCTCTCGGAAGACGAAGCACTTAGCAGCAAAACTTTGTCCTCGTTGCAGCCTAACTCTTCAGAGAAACATTCTCACACACACACACACACACACACACACACACACACACGACAACCGCCCCCTTCCAACCCTCACCCCCCTCCCACCTCCACCCTCTTCCAATATACAGACATGTCAACAAGAACACGACGGTGCAGCGGCTGTCAGAAACCATGGTAACCGTGTCCAAATTCCAAATGACGTTTGGCGAATAGCTCACACCCATTATTCTGTTAACTTGTCCGAGACGTCGAGTGATGCTGCTGTCTAACAAACCCCGCCCCCCCCAACCCAACACACATTAAGAGGATTCCTTATCCATTTTACAGCGTAACCTGTAAAGATAGTTTTGGGCGCCGAGAAACCTTTAATGTTATGTATTTTGGAGATGCTGTGGTTGGATTGTAAAGGCTTGATGTTCAGCGGGGAGGAGGGCGGAAGTAGAGCGGTCCTTCCCTTTGTTGATCCGATCATCAGTCCTCCATCTCCCCCCCCCCCACACACGGTTATTTAACTGTCACTGAGTAGTGATGCTAATGACGTTTACACCTGTTTAGTTTTTGTCTTTTTTACCGTGTTTACAGTAGACATTCCTTGTGTGTTGTTTGTATTTATTTATGATTATTGGTTTAAGATCAGGGGGGGTAAAAAAATAAAATAAAAAAAAATAAATAAAAAAAATAATAATGTAAAATCTACAGTACGTTGAACACATGTGGGAGTGCTTCAGCATTAAACAAGGATCTCAGACTATCATTAAGAGGTAGAGTTTAAAAATAGCTATTATATAAAATTACACCTATTAAGCGGAATGATAGAGCACTAAATATTCTCTGAGTTTTGTGTTAAGAAAATTTTTTTACTAGATGAAAGATTTCACAGTCTCCCTTGTGCTTAACAGTGCGGGGGTTAGAGTACGAGTCAGTTAACAGTATATAGTCGATTCTGTGCCTATAGGGTTTTGTTTCGCAACGGATCGGTTTTTCCTGAAAACACTTCATCCACGAAAATCTGAAGCGTCGCACTGGGTGGTGGGCTCCATTTGCTTTAAGCTTGGCATGCCATTGACTCACTGACTGTAATCAAGGCTGCCTTTACTCTGAATGTGAAAGAGTTGTCTTCATGTTGCACACATCTTTCCACACTGCAGTTCCTCAGCGAGAGTGGGTTCGGGTTCGGGTTCGGGCGGGCGTGTAGGGGGCGGCGGAGGAGTAGTAGGAGGAGGAGGAGGGTCGCAGACTTGATGTAAATTAATTGTATAAAAAGATCCCGAGGGGCCAGGGTCGGAGCGGAGGAGCACTGTTGATCGGTGCTCCGTGTACATAAACACTGACTGTTCTTTGAGTGCTAAAGTGAAAGATGTATGAAATATGAAAGCAATTCAATCAAATTTGACTCTACCTAAGTTTGATTCAGGATATTCTCTGCGTTTGTCTCCGCAGATATTTTCTTTATGTAATTAGAACGTGTAGCAGACGATGACTGAAGTCTTTTTTCTTTCTTTTACAAATAAAGAGCAGCTTCCACACACTGTTGTTCGTGTATGTTTTATTAAAAGGGAAACTGAATTCAACTTTAAATGCATTTGGGGGAAAATCTGCATACACAAAGGTCAAAACAAACAAAAAAATACATTTCATCCATGTTGCTTCAGTCAGACTAGTGGAGCGTTCAGGTTTTTATTAGGGGACTTGTGTGGGTGATGTTCAGTTTAACCAAACGTCCTGAAGAAATCTCAACAAGTCCATTTGCCTTTGTTTTAGCTTTATTTTTTTAGGTATACCATGACCTTCATGACTGAAGATCTTCAAAGATATAGTGTAAGCTTATAAAGCAAGTAGCACTGCAGCAAATCTTGAAATAAAATCTAAATTAAAATAGATGCTACCTTCAGAATCAGAATGCCTTTATTGTCCTTGCACACGGTACAACAAGAGTTTAAAGTAATCTCCTGTGTGGTTATATTGTGTATATACACTGTCTGGACAAAAAAAAAAAAAGGTCACACTCTAATATTTTGTTGGACCGCCTTTAGCTTTAATTACAGCACACATTCACTGTGGCATTGTTTCGGTAAGCTTCTGCAATGTCACAAGATTTATTTCCATCCAGTGTTGCATTAATTTTTCACCAAGATCTTGTATTGATGATGGGAGAGTCTGACCACTGTGCAAAGCCTTCTCCAGCACATCCCAAAGATTCTCAATGGGGTTAAGGTCTGGACTCTGTGGTGGTTAATCCATGTGTGAAAGTGATGTCTCATGCTCCCTGAACCACTCTTTCACATTCTGAGCCCCACGAATCCTGGCATTGTCATCTTGGAATATGCCTGTGCCATGAGGGAAGAAAAAAATCCATTGATGGAATAACCTGGTCATTCAGTATATTCAGGTAGTCAGCTGACCTCATTCTTTGGGTACATAATGTTGTTGAACCTAGACCTGAGCAACTGCAGCAACCCCAGATCATAGCACTGCCCCCACAGGCTTGTACAGTAGGCACAAGGCATGATGGGTGCATCACTTCATCTGCCTCTCTTCTTACCCTGATGCCCCCATCACTCTGGAACAGGGTAAATCTGGACTCATCAGACCACATGACCTTCTTCCATTGCATCGGAGTCCAATCTTTATGCTCCCTAGCAAATTGAAGCCTTTTTTTCCAGTTAGCATCACTGATTAGTGGTTTTCTTAAGGCTTTTCTTCCTCGAAGGTGATGGTTCCCTACTATCCTTCCAGTTTTTAATAATGCGGGGATGTGTCTTTCTACATGGTTGTTTAAGAAATGAGAAGCTACTCATTGCATCAGTTGGGGTTAAATAACTTGTTGCCAGCTGAAAGATAATCACCCATGCAGTAATTATCCAATAGGAGGCTCACACCTATTTGCTTAGTTATATCCAGGTGGCGACTTTTTTTTTTTTTTTTTGGCCAGGCAGTGTATATAAACTAGAGGATCGCAAACTCATAGCTATGCCTTGTTGGTGCGTCTTAGATCCATGAAGGGGACAAGTAGATTACTATTATTATTTATGTAAGGAAAGTCAATGCGAGTTTGCTGATACTATTTTTACCCTAATGATTTTATAACTTTATTATCTTCTCATGAAGCACACGGCAGGAAAAAATTGGATAAACACTGATGTGGACCGTCCTGGATTTCTATCCAGATCCAATTTTAATCTCTGGATTCTTTAAATTATTCCAAGCATATGCCACAAGAATTTTATCGTTCTTATTTTTTATTTGGAAATGTCTATATTTTATCCTTCTATTACTACACAAACAGAAGGAATAATAAGTAATGATTCACTCCGGCCTCCAAGTCAGTCCGCCCTTCTTTCTTTTCGAGGCCACAGATGAACATGTTTTCCGGTCTCCTGATTAAATTCTGAGGACTAAGCAGCTGTAGGTCCACACAAGAACCATCTCCAGGGTCAGAAACTCAATATCCAGACTTCATCTGGAGGATCTCACTGACGTATTTCAGTGTACTCGCACTACAAGACAAAACTGCAATTAATCACATTAAGTCGTGCAGTTAAACCAATTGGCCAAAGGCCCGTTTTAGACACTCCGGGTCCGGGCCTTCAAGACAACCGCCTGCTTTGTTTTTGGTTTGGTTGTCCAGCCTTGCCGTGGGGGGGTCACAGGATAATTAAATGAGATAATAATGATAGAAAATAATAATATTCTACATAATTGCTCTCGGCTTTTTCCTTAGGCTTCGTTTTAAAGCGAAACAATTAATATCAACAGCATAATTCTTGGCTTATTCAAGAAGACAAGAACAAAACAAGAACTTTGCAGCAGGTTAGTAGAATATCCCAAATCTTTCCTCTCTTTCTGCACACGAGGCCGGGAGATGAAACCGACGATGCGTCCTTACAGCCACAGAATAACATAACAAGTTATTTTCCTCCATAGTCCAAATAACACAGTTCAGGACAGACTGGAAAACAGTGGACATGTAACTGTTAGACATTCCTCTCCTGTTTGTAAGGATGTTCACACCCTTTTGTCAAACAGACTGATCCGCGTCAACACGTGTGAACTGGGGACACCTGCTGGACGCGGACTGCCATTACAGCACAGACTGACCAGCACGCCCTTTAAATCAATCTTCAACTTTTACCGTTTTGTTCAAATAAAACCCTGAAGACAACGTGAAGTATTAAGTTCAAATCAAAAAAGGACAACAGAATGATAATAAGAACAATAATAATAATAAAAATAAAGGATGTCTGCTCATCACGTCCTCCCCATCCACTCTCATTGAGTCCGCCCCCTCTCCTCCTCTCATGTCCGGGGAGTCCAGCTCATCCAGCGGCAGCAGCAGCAGCAGCTGACCTGCGTAGGAGGTAAACGCTTTCTTTTCCCCCTGTATATTTATATTTATATATTTTTTTTCTTTTCACACCACCACAACAAGATGGGATTTGCAGGAGCGGTTTGTGAAAAGCCTGTAGCTATCCAGTAAGGTAGGCAAATATTAAAAAAAATAAAATAAAATACTTCAGGTGTGTAAAGAAGTGACTCTCTGAGCATTCAAGGTAAACTTAACAGTGTTTCACTCATGTTCTTACAGATTAAGGTATGTTCTCCTTTCTGAATTTAGTTTTCAGGTTTGATAATTAAAAAAAAATAAGGGAAAAAAACAACTTGTTTCTAAAAATAAATGCAGCTAAAAGACACTGTATTATTGTATAGCCAAGTACTACAAAGTTTAGAAGTGTTGGTGGCAAAATACCTGTGTCAGCAAACCCTAATTAAGCTTGCAAAACAGAACATTTAATTACTTCGCTGTGCAGAAACACAAGTGGGAACAAGTAGAACCGCCCTTACAGTTAAGTAAAATTCTTTATTGGTAAAAAATTCCTGCATTAAAACTCCTGGTAAAAGTGTAGACACGCTAACAGGAGGCGTAAAATAACGCCTTGTGACTGAATTATTACTTGTTGCAGCAGTGTGTCGGTAGGGTTTTGTCGTCCCAGCTGGAAAAATGTGCCCAAACACAAAGATGAAAGAATAACTTGTTTAACATTTATTTATTTTGCTTTTTTTGTGTGTGTGTGATCTGCTGGAAAATGTCTCATCTTCTAGACTGCGTGATTGTGGAGCTGCTTCTTGGTAAAAGATTAATTATGTGGATTTTTATACATTTATATTTTGCTTTTTATGTAAAACTATTAATCTCAAAACTGAATAAAAGACATGTTGTGTAGTAGAGGTGCCTTCAAAATAGTTGTGACTCATCAGACAATGGACATGGGCCTCCTGAAGGTGTCTTGTGGTGTCTGGTGTTGTTAGTGGGGGCCTTTGGGTCCTGTGGATCCTGTGGTCTGTGGATCATTCCACAGATACTTGATCAGTTTAAGATCTAGTGAATTTGGAGGCCAAGTCAACACCTTGTGCTGTTCTTCATGTTTGTTTGTTTTTTTTGTTTGTTTTTTTAGTTGTTTCTAAAGCGTTTTTGTAAGTGTGCCTGTGTCAGGCTGCATCCTGCTGGGGATGGCTGCTGCCATCAAGGAGTGTCATTGCTATGGGGTGGTTCCAGTAGAACTTTCTGTTGTCACAAGATGGTCAATGTTATTCATTTCTCCTGTCAGTGGTTTTAATGTTGTGGCTGATCGGTGTAGAATCTAGAGAAGCTACGGTTGTCACATTACAATTATAACTCCTTCATGGGAAATTACTGGAACTTCAAGATGCTTCCTAAATTCATTACTCTTAATAAGTGGCCAGTTGTATGGGGGGGAAAAAAGCTTTGGTTATTTGTTTCAG
Source organism: Chelon labrosus (assembly GCF_963514085.1). Classification (NCBI taxonomy): domain Eukaryota; kingdom Metazoa; phylum Chordata; class Actinopteri; order Mugiliformes; family Mugilidae; genus Chelon; species Chelon labrosus. The sequence goes on from NC_140346.1 coordinate 19,996,623, forward strand.
AAACATCTCAGAAAGTAATTATTACTGACTGTCATGTGAATCTAAATATGGACTGGATTTCTGGAGTTGGACCTTCTTCAAAAGTTTTCCATAAAGGCCCTTTTTTAGCGAGGTTACTGTAAAATATGTGCGTGAATTCGTTTCCTCGTGATTTGTCCGACAGTGACAGCTTCCATCGAGCGTTTATAAACCTGGGAGAAAAAGCAGGAGCTGGAAGAAAAGGAGGAGGAGGAGGTGGAGGAACCATGATTGACCTGAGCCACCTGACGGAGGAGGAGCAGGGGATGATAATGACGGTGCTGAAGAGGGACGCCGAACTCAAGAAGGCCGAGGAGGAGAGAATCAGGTAGACTATTCTGCTCCTCTCATTTTTTTGATTGCTGAAACGTTTCGGGTCAACATTGAGCCGTTGAGCTAATTTAATAAGCTCCTCCAAGTGTCTCCACCGCCCATCTCTGTGAGAAGAGATCTTTGTGGGACATTCAAAGTAAGTAAGACAGTCATATACTCGGCTGTCCATAATAGAATAACACAATAACAGCTTGGCCGGATACAGACGCCGTTTCCATCGCTGAGAAGCTTCAATGTGAGATGAGCAATTAGATTAGAGGCGAGATGAAGTCCACACACGAGAGGGGGGATCATGCCAGTGGTGGGACGGTCAGGAATAGAAACCCTTAGAGGCCTCACTCATGAGAGACACATCAGCTGTGATGACCCTGATGCATGAGTAGTTTGATGAAGCTCAAATTGAAACTCTGCTGTTTTCAAATTCTTTGTTGCACCTTTGGGAGGCGTCAGACATTCCTCACATTTTATGTTCAGGCCACACAAGGACAAACAAAGACAGATTCTTCACAGTCCTCCTAAACTCTCAATAATCCCCCGCCGTGCGCCACGATGGAAGATGCGTTTCATTTCATTTTCTAAAAGTCAAGAATGCCCTGAAACAATGCGCTTTTCATTGTGCGTTTAATGGAATTGGCCGGCCGACTTTTTTCATCAGCGGGGAGGCTGAATGCTCGCTGTGTCCCGGCCAGTCTGGTGTAAAAGGATTAAGCCAACAGCCTGTAATAATGTGCTACCCCATTTTCACATGACCGCCGTCGAGAGGAAAGATGAGTCGGAGCGATCGTTCCGAGGAGCAGGAGCTCTGTTTGTTCCCGCTGTGATTCAATTTTAACTTCATGGAAATGTTTTTCAAATTCCTTCCTCAAGATTGATCAGGAGCCAATAGGACAGGCAGTTTTATTATGCGAGATCTAAATCTCTGGTGCACAAGATTTAAAAGAATTCCAACATAAACCTCAAGCAGATTGTTGTTGTCGTTGCATAACTTCAAAAACCTCCCGGTGGTGGTTTATCTCTCCTTTGTCTGCTCTCGGCTTCGTGTTTCACCTCATATTTAGAGATCAGAGGCGCTCAAACTGACTTAAAGCGGTGTCAGGTTATTCATTCATCGCAAGAATAAAGCTGCAAAAGTCTTGTGTTTGTCCCTTTGTGTGTCTGCAGTCATTCAGAGAGGAATGCTACTCAGATAGGATTAACATAATAGATACAAACTCCTGTCCGGAAAACATTTCCACGTGTCTCTTCTGTGTTTCCCTCAACAGGAAACTGGAGAAAATACTGCACACTGAATCGCAGCCGGACACGAAGCTGAAGTACCTGACGGGAGAGTGGTTTTACGAGGCCAAGTCTCGCAGGCACATGGACAAGATCCACGGCTCGGAAATCATCCTGGCCTCCATGAAACAGGGCAAAGGGGCTAGCTTAGGTGGGTTCTTTCTTCTCAATCTCAAGGAACCTTGCTCAGTGTGTAGCCGCATGTTACATCTTTAGACGTCCACTATCTTCCACCAAATGATAAATTATTTAAAACACTGGGTTTAAATCTTTTATCCTTGAGGTCAGGGCAGAATCCCACCTAAAAACTGAGTTTATCTTGCTCTGTCAAACTGTATATTTAATTGTGTTTCATTCGCCAACATCCTCCTCTCCGCGGCAGATGGCTCTCCGAGAATCGACAGATCCAAGACGACCAGCAGCCGAGGCTCGGATATCGTCGCTCCAGCCAAACCTGCCAGATGTTTGGAGGCTCTGCAGCCACGGGAGACAAAGTACACATTTCTGCTCTTATTCATAGAGTTTCGCTGATCTCCTTTACCTCGCATCTCAGCAGTCTCATGCTTCTTGCGAGAGGTGTTTCCGAATTGCAAAATAAAGGCTTGGCCTCGCAAGATACAGTCACGCTGAGCTATTAAAATCAAACACGTTATTCCAAATACCGGAGCAGCTCCTCAGCTCGTCTATCTGCCGGTGTAAATTCGCGTGTGTGTTCAGTGCGTGATGTCTTGTGACTCAGCCTGTGCAAACATAGGTGGTGCAGACTGGTCTGTTTTATGGCCCAGCAGCTGCCACCGTTAACACTCGCAGTATTGTCGGAAAGAACAGGTCGAACTCCCGGGCCTCTGGTTCTGATTAGTCGTAAAATGAATGCTTTAGTCTTTGACTTTGTTCGGAGAAGAAAGGAGCAAGCTGCTCCAGCGAGTGCCACCAAAACACAAATAAAAACGCGTAGTTAAGTAACTCTGAGCTCAGCTGAAACTCGTTCAACACACGTCTGTTACGCAGCACAGTCAATATTTGTCTTGGCTGAGTTTTCTGGAGAGGCCGTAAAACCCCTCTCGGGTGTTTGCAGTGTTGTATTTATTGTAATGTCGTGTGTGTTTTGAATGCAGTTCGATTAATTAACTTTTATTTTATTCGGCCACAAAAAATAAATAAATAAATACAAGATATCACGTCTTCTCACGCGTTTTAGCTCCTTTCATCCATTGCTTGGTGTCTCTTTGATATCTGCGTTATTCTCGAGTCGGCGAGCTCCAGTCATGCGGTATACTTTTGAGAAAATGTGCAAGATGTTTTGCGGCACACTCATCTGAAGCTCTGTCGTCCCTTCTTCTAAATCCTCCCTTCTGAATTTAACATTTCTTCCCAGTGATGCAGAGAAAGAGAACCGAAATTCAGGCGTCCGCTCTCCAAGAACGGTGAGAAAGGCATATGTTTCAAAAACAGAGTAGTTTTTTTTTGCAGCTATAGCTATGTTAACATGCTATTCTGTTCATTTTCCTTCAAGCCAAGGCACAACCCTTTTAACCGCGCTTCCCTTATCGTTGTCGAGCCTCCTGAACACAATCACGACTCGTCAACGAGTCGTCAGCCGGAGTCGCTGGAGACAGGTTTGAACTTAAATTTTGTTTAAATAAAAACCTTTAAAAGGTTGTGAAATACTGGAACGTGATCGTCTTGTGCTTTTTCTATCGTCCCCTTAGAGCCCATCTCACCACTGAAGAGTCACCCAGCAGGTGATGCCGGTCACATTTCAGGGAGCTCTCTCACATCAGAAGGCTCCTCTGTAGGTTTCAGGCCGGTGCCAAAGAAAAGGACATTCCTCTCAAGACGCACCAGCTCTCAGTCAGAAATCAGTAGCGGCGGGGTGGACACTCAGGTAGGGTCTGCAGGGATTGTTCCTGCCCCAAGGCGAAACCTCCAGCGGGGATCCAGCGGAAGCTCTAACCAGTCCCTTCTGAAGAACCCAGATGAAACGCCTCAGAAAAATGTGGTTACAGCGTCTAATCAGGTATCTCAGTCTGCTCAGACGTTCAGGTCTGCAGATGAAACGCCCCCGCAGCCGTCGCGTGACGTATCTCAGGTTTCCTCAAATTCAAGTCTGGAGAGAGAAAGAAACCCACCTTCTGTGACAAGAGAAAGGTCAGAGGACAACGTGACCTTAAAATCTTTTATAAAACTCACACATTCGTCCACAGAAACACACGACCTGCGGGATTTCAGACAAGCCACGTACACCAGGAGTGACGTGTCGGCCGAGAGAGAAACGCCTCAGAGGAGCGAAGAACGAAATGACGATCAGACCCAAAGAGATCACCCAGGGTTGAACTTTGCCGCCCTGTCTGACAGCAGCATCCAGGACAAAGAAAACAGCAGCAGTGTGGGAACAGCAACGAGGCAGGAGGACCTGAGTCTACCCCAAAGCATTGTGGGTAAGTTCAGTAACAAGACACATCTATATTTAGTCACAGTATGTGCTTCAGTGTCAACTGAGACAGTGGTTCCCGACATCTGTGACATCCTCCTGTCGTCTGGGACTTCCTCATTTAAAAAGTAAAAGTAAAATTTAAGAAAATTCAAGAAAAATTATTGATTTTATTTTGTGTTCCTTAATTATCTTGTGATTCCCTCTATTTCTTTTCTGGTTAAAACTAAGTGGAGTTAAATTGAAAAGGCAAAAATATTTGGACAAAAATATGCTCGTCTAATGTGCAGAAGTTGACATATTGTAATAAAAACAGGCTGTCAGGAAAAAAAAAAAAGATTTTTCAATATTTTGACATTGCACTATTTTATTCTGTTTCTTCTTCCACAGTTAGAGCGTTAATATCCATATTGCAGATGAAACGCAAGGGTTAATCTTCTGTGCACCGTGAATCACAGTAAAGTTTCATGGCAAGTGTTAAAACTGAACAACTGCGTAACACAGCTCAAAAAAGTCCCTGTTTACCTCACTTGTTTTCAGTTAGGAAAATCTACAACAAAGGAACTCTTGTGATGGTTTATTAAATCACTGCAGCAGTTTGTCTGTGAGGTCCGACTGTTATGTTGTGTTTTTAACTCAAAATAGACGACTGGGAGATGCCACAGCTTCCTGTCGTAGCTTTCCAATTATTTAATTCTCTCGTCACGTCTATCTTCTCAGATCCAGATCCTCCCGTCTCTTACGATCTCAAGCTGATTGATAAGTCTGATCAGCAAAGCCAGAAGTCAAACCAGGCGCACGTTTTCAAATTGTCCACCCAGGCCACCAGTCCAACTGGAGAGGAGGAGGACTCCATTGCAAAGGTGCTGGACTGGTTCAGCCGAAGCACAGACAGCAGCGATTGGCTCAATACGGACGACGCCACAGAAAAGAGCACTGAGAAACATGGAGAAGTCAGCAAACTAAGAGGTGAAGATTTACCAGCTAAAGACGCTGGGGGTGTTGTCAGTAGCAGGAAGAAGGACACGTTTGAAACAAAGAGGAGTCATTTACAAAGACAGACCAACGAAGAGAAAGAGTTAAGGGTTGCAGACAGAATCAGCAGCAAGGAGCTAATTGAATCGCAAAAGGAAGTGAAGACAGATACCAGAGAAAGAATCCACTCACAAGATAATGTTGATGAAAGCCAACCGCCTAAAATCTCTCATCTCAAGTCATTCTGGGAGAAAAGCAACACAGGCCCTAAAATACTTATCAGCAAATCAATCACTCCCGGCGACAAAGACCAGAAACTTGTCCAGCCCTCAGCTGTGCCCGATATATCATCTGCTCCTGGAATACACAGCGGGAAGGGGATTCAGGATAGGCACAGCTCAAATCAGAGCGGTGAAAGAGAGAAGCCGCTGGTCATCAGTCCACACACGGATATGGGAAATGACGTCCACGTAGACGATTTGGTGATTAATTCAGCTCCAAGGAACAATAACGAGTCGACGTACAACACTGATTATTTAAAGCTGCTGTCGAGTCCGAAAGAAGCCGAGAGAAGAGGTTCAGACACTGAGATTTTATGCACGACCAGACTCAGTCCTTCGTCAAGGACGGCCTTTGGCCCAGAGTCCGAGAGCGTCTCTTTAGTCAAACTACAATCGGACAACACTTGTGATTCAAGAGAACCCATGCTGCAAGAAGAGCTGGTACTGACAGTTCCTGAGCCCTCTTTGGACTACAAACAAGGCGGCAGCGACTTGCAACTCGTCCCTAAAGCAGCAATTTCCAGAACCTCAAGTGAAGATGCAAAGAGGAGGAACAGCGAGGACAAAGGCGCGTATTCTCATAAAAGAAAAGACGACACAGCCAGTAAAGACAGAATGAACAGTCCTCGCTTAAATAGGCCAGGGTTACCGCATCAAGAAAGTACAGCGGAGAAGATAAAGCAGCTCAAATCTTTCTGGGAGCAGGAGAGGAACAAACCTATATTTTACACCGGCAAACCTAAAGCTCTTGGAGATGGTAAAGTCGGCCGTGGAGCCAATCAGGCGAAACTGAATAAAAGATTTACAAAGTCAGAGTACGACCTGACGTCAGTAGGAAATGAATCCGGCAGTGACGGGGAAGATAAAAACCATTCAAACTTTACCATCCTTCCGTTGAATCAGAGACTAGACAAGATGCCTCCGAGCCTTGGCGCGAGCCGGACACAGTTCAACACGCTGCGGGAGTTCTGGGGCGAGGCAACATCCGACTACAAGGGATCGTGTTCTCTCGACAAACCCAAACCACCCAAAAGGAAAGAGCCACCTTCATCTCAGGAGCTAAAGGTCGGTGAGCCGGAGATTTACCGCTTATCCGCGGCTGTCGAGAAAACAAGGCCTGCTGTCGTTAAATCGTCTCCGCCTCCTCAGAATCGATCAAAGTCGCCACACGACAGACAGACTGGATCTGGGTCAAGAGCAGGGAGCGACGGCAAAAACAGCCTGTCGAATTATCTGACGGTGGAGTCGGGGCAGCAGAGGATGTCCAGAAGGAGCTCCAAAGACGCCAGTCGAGAAGAGAAATCCACTAAACCACAAAGCTCAGGAAAGGAGGTTCGTTCTCCTAAGAACAGAAGAGACAGCTTTAGCACTTCGAGCAGTCGTGGGGGTTCTATGCGTCGCGCCACTAGCATGTTCGCTCTGAGTGCTCCTGATGAAAAAGATCCAATCCAGCTGAAAATGGATGTAAGCCCAGTCCACTCTCAGAGCAGAAAGCAAAGGCACAGCATTGACAAAGGCTCCATGTCCAGAAGATCATCAGAGGACACTGAGACTATGGCTCCTCGTGCTCGAGCATTTGTCCCCAGAGACTACCGCCATTACCTGGGGATGACAGATAAGACCAGCGTCCACACCTCACTCGCCCCGGCTCTGAAGAACGAGGAGTCGGAGGGGAAGTCTGGGTATGAACTTGACGTGAGTGGACCAGTGAGGGCCAGCACGCCAGTGAGCTCCGACGACCGCCACGGCAGGAGGAGCAGCAAGACGAATCAGCGCCCCCTGTGGGCGAACTACAGCAGTTCAGACACCGGCCAGGAGTCCTCTGTGAGCAGCACGTCAGAAACCTGGTCCAGCACGAGGAACAGTTCAAACCGTGAGCACCAACTCTTAGTTTTACTATGTAATAGAAACATGCTTTTACAATTCAAGGACTTTAAAGTGCAGTTTGGTACATGTCAACATGTTCCTGTTGCCAGCTTATATTTAAACATAATGATATAATAATTTTTCAGGTTACAATATAAAAATGTAGCAACAGAAACCTGCAGAATGGCAAAATCTTTTTATGACTACTTAAAACAAAAAGCTGCTCGATGCAAAATAGCAAAATTTAATCTGGAGACTATCCCAGCTGTCATCGGCCGAGAGGCGGGGTACATCCTGGAGAGGTCACCAGTCTATCGCAGGGCTAACACAGAGAGACAGACAACCATTCACACTCACACCTACAGCCAATTTAAAATCACCAATGAACCTAACCAGCATGTCTTTGGACAGTGGGAGGAAGCCAGAATACCCGGAGAGAACCCACACAGACACAGAGAGAACATGCAAACTCCACACAGAAAGGCCCCAGTCAGCCGATGGATTCAAACCCGGAACCTTCTTGCTGTAATTAAACTCAACGAAAAGCAAAAAAGTCAAGAACCAATGCATGTAGATCTTCTATGTAGTGCATACTGATCAGAAATATCTGTTACATAGGTATACGTATTTCTGTCACAGTTATGAAGTATTTACTTCTCCTACTGTTCACAGACTCAGGGACAGTTCATTGTCCCCATCCAGCAGTTTCCTTGACTTCATGTCCGTGTCGGTTTATCTCTGTTGGCAGAGGCAAATCTCTGTAAACAGCGCGTGTAACTGCAGTCAGCTGCCCATGTTTAGCTTGTGGGCTGGACAATACATGGCTCTACAATAACTTTATTGTGTGGCTGGAGCAGCTTTGTGTCAGCTATATATATAGTATGGTTTTATAGTTTGGTTATTATAATGTTTTATGTCACAAACTGTCGACAGGCTAGCGATACATCGTCATAAATTATAATCAGACAATATACGCTCTATATATGCAAGGATTTATCTTTCACTTCATACTGGCTGCATAATTGCATGCATGAATATATTGCATATTGATCACTTATTTTACACAACTAACCACAAATATGTTTTCTTTATTTGTGTGTATTGACCAGGGGCGTAGCACCAAATTCTGGGCCCTGTACACTCTTTATGTCAGTGGGCCCCTATCCATGCCAGTGCACAAAGCGCGCGAGCAAAATAATAAAAAATTAAAATTTGGGGCATTTATTTATAAATAAACAAGCATAAATCGGATTTTGAGCTAAAATCAGATCAGATTATATTGATGACTGCTTCTTTCATTTACCACCTGAACTGAAGCATTTGGCCTACTTGTGCTAAAACACCTATAAACATTAGGCTACATCTGGTTTGTGTACTAACGTTTTGATCCATGACACATTTTGATTTAAAAACATTTATTCTTGAACAGGAGCCAACAACCGTACACAGAGAATCAAATCGAATCAAATATCTAATTTTTCAATAAAATTGTTCTTCAGCTTGCAGAAAAAGAAATAAAGCCTTGCTAAAGCCTTACACGAGATGTAAGGATGTAATTTACTGACTCTGGACTACAACAACGTTAACGTTAATTGGATGCAGTTACACAACAAGTAAACTCGGTTCACCTTTCAGAAAGAAAGCAGTTAACAGCTGCTTCCCCTCATTCTGCCCTTTTTCTTTCCGCTCTTTCTTTTTCTGGTACCCCCGAATTTGGGTGGCATGATGACAGCTAGCCTCCAGGTCATTCAATCTGCGCTCACTAACATACTTGTCGCCGGCCGCTGTCTATGGGCGGACTAAACCATTTTGCTTCTCCAAGAGGGGGCCCCCAGAATGTCCAATATGTTGGGAGGGCCGTGACACAAAGTTCGATCTCTCAGTTGATGTTGTCAATATATTTGAAATACATTATGACACCAATTAATTGGAGGGCCCAATTCATTCAAAATATCACGCCCGTGATATTGACTATAAGTAGAGCTGCAGCAAAAATGTCCAACAATTGCTGCTTCCAGATTCTCAAATTAGGCATTGCAATATAGTTAACTATACTAAACATTTGATGGCATCACTGGGATGTTGTGATGGCCGATTTTCACATGATATCTGCTCAGATATCAATCATGAAAACCGTTTAAAGTTGCAAACCTGGTAATAAGTATAGAGAGACACTCGAGATCTGTTTACTTGCATTATTATAGTAATTTCTGCCTTTCTTAACTTAAATATGATTCAATTTCACTGATTTCTGTCGAAATTCTGTGGAAAATCAGTCCCAAAACTCACAAACAGACCCTGGTAATTGCAACGTTTTTTGTTTTTTGTTTCTCCAATTTGCAGGTGAAAATGATGATGACGACCAAAACCCTGTGAGGAAAGCACTCCGGCGAGCAGAAACGCGGCCTAAAAATCTGGCTAAAAGCATGGAGGACATCACGGCATCCTTACCTCGTGAGTGTGTCCCCAAGTCTAAATGTTCCCTTTGTAGAGAATAACTCATTTTGACTCGTCCGTTTGGATTGTTTCACACAGGGCAGGAACGAAGACAAGACCCAACTGTTGAACTCAGACGCATTAGTGATGGTAAAAGTTTTTCCATAATTGATATGTGTGCAAGCATACTGGTGATTAGTCAAGACTTATATCCTTTGCTTCTTTAGTTTCCTCCATCTCATCGCCATCCTCGTCCTTATTCTCGGACCCAGACCACCTGAAGAAGATGAGCAAATCAGTTCCTTCGTTCTTACAGAAGGAGGTAAACCTACTCCCGCATCTTTTAGTCCAGCTGGACAAAGCTTGCTCTGCATCCCCCTGTCAATTCGCCTTCTGCGCCTGCTGTCTGTATTTCAGGACACTGACAGAGACACTGACTCCACCTGCGAGGACCGCGAGGACGCGTACCCCCGAGGAAGGCGAACGATGGGCAGCTCAGTGTCTAACCTAACCAGCTCTTCTGGCATGGCGTCTGTGTCGTCTGTATGTTCACACCCAACAGCATGCAACGCTTATGCTTGACCATGACTCCCATTCACAAGCAGCTCTCTTAAACTGCATGTTGGCTTTGTGTTTTAACGAGTGACGGTCAGAGATTAACCTTTCTCACAGCAGGGATTTGACAAAGACAGAAAAGTAATGTGTGTTAATGATGGCTGCATCCCTCCTAGAATACGTCGTCCTATTGAAGAACATCTGCTATGAAAGAATAGAGGATAGATCAAAAGGAATTATCAGTAAGATTCAGGGGGGTGGTGTAAACCTTTGAAAATCTTTTGATTCGGAAAATAGCTCTTAATAACCATGGAAACACTGGATCTGATTGTTTCTCTCTTTTTTTGTGAGTATGTTTGCCCAACAAAAAGAAGACAATTTTTCCTCAACTTTATTCACAAACTCAATTAATTCAAAAGAATAAAATGAAAGATGGTTCAGTGGTGCTGCCACCATGTTTCTGGCCCTCCTGGAAACGCAATGATTTCTACCACAAGAGTCGCAAACATGCCCACAAAGGAATATATTTATACCAACCAACCACAAAGAAACAAGCAGATCAAGTGTTTGCATGGTTGTATTTTATAATAATATGATAGAATATTCTCTGATTCAAAGCTTTATTCCACCACTCTTAATCTCATTGATTTGTTCTGATTAGTTTCATGAGTTTTTTCTGTTGTTCGGGAATGCAGGTGTACGTGTAAACACAGCAAAGTGTTTCAATCAACAGAACTCATCTCATGCCTGTCTCAGTTTAGCTTTCAGTCAATAAAACGTCCATGTTAGCGATTAGCCACGTGATCAGGAACAGCTCCTCAAAAGTGAAGCCAAAGCAAGTAGAGCAACCCCTGGCTGCAGTATAGGTCATAAGCTCCGCCCCCCCCCCATGTTAGTGGATGGGACGCCAAAAACTAAAACGCTAAAGTACACGTCAAATACAATTTTTTCAAGGGTGGTTTCTGTCATTTTAGGTAGTTAATTTAATGCTGATGTATGTTCAAGTGTCAGTTAGTTATTTGACGCTATAGAAACAGGATGTAACATAATGACGACTACCAGTTGCCATGCCAACCACTTCATAAAGCGTTCCTGTGGGACCGTGAGAGTGTGGTCGGGTCATCGATAATGCGGTTCGACATGGCTCCACTCTTGGACCGTAGACTCTGGCTCTAAAGTTGCAAGGTGGCGCTGCATTGTCCATATTTATATACAGTCTATGGTCTGAACCACGAAGGACAGTTTGGATCAAAATCCATGCAGCTGCCTACATTACCCACAAACCAACTTGACTGCTGACAGTTCAGTTAAACATTCATATTATATTATCTTTTATAATATAAAACCTTTGCCCACTCGTTTGTGTGTGCCCCCAGCTGAGTGGAAGTGTGATGACCATGTACAGCGGAGAATTTGGGAACGTGGAGGTTCAGGGACATATCCAGTTCTCCATCAACTACATTCAGAAACTCAGGGAGTTTCACATCTTTGTGGCCGTGTGCCAAGACCTGGCCGCGGTCGACCCGAAGAGGGGCCGCTCAGACCCGTGAGTGCTCAGCCTGTTGTTTTAATATCACCAAACACAGAATTATTTCTATTATTATTGTATTTAACCACCAACAAAACTCAAACTGTGGAGGCACCTGCCCAGAAGACGGTGATCACAAACTAAGATAATAGTGTATGTGTACATGCCACTGCATTTCTAAGGGGAAGCACCAGGTAGCATGTTGAAACTGGGATAAAAATTATGTTGAGATGCCCAATAAGCAACTTCTATGTGGACTTAAAGTAAAATATATCTTATTATTATCTCATTAAGGTATGTGAAAAGCTACCTGGTTCCTGACAAAGCTAACCTTGGAAAGAGGAAAACATCTGTAAAAAAGAAGACGCTGAATCCAACTTTCAACGAGATCCTCAGAGTAAGATCACAAGCTCTCTAACACTTTCCCACACTGGTAACGCTTTCCTGACAACAAACAAAAGCAGCTCACTCTTATCTCTTCTCACAGTATCGTGTTCGCATGGAATACCTTCGAACTCAAACGCTTATTCTATCCGTTTGGCATCACGACACCTTTGGCAGGAACAGTTTTCTGGGCGAGGTGGACGTGGATCTCTCCAAGTGGGACTTCGACCACACCCAAATGAATTACTTAGCCCTGAAAGCCAGGGTAAGAGGAACGCACATGCACACAAAGGCTGCTTTATCTGCAGCCGTCGTTTTCTCATCAAATCTGTTTAGTAATGTGACCATCCTCCTCATTCATATCACAGAGCCTATTTGAGCTGCTTATATCATATTAGGATTTTTTTTTCAGTGCATTTTTTAAGTAAAGCCACCTCTGTTTCAGACAATACCCACTCCGGATCTATCTAATGGGCGAGGAGAGATGAGAATAGCCATACGTTTTCTGCCGCAGATCACCCACAGTGAAGGTCTGCACACTACTTTTTTTTTATTATTATTTAAAAGGCCTTGAATTTTGACACTGATTTTTTAGTTTGAGAAATTCAGCATGCACCAAGCAACAGGCTTTAAGGCCCTATTCGCACGGGACTAGTTTTGGAGGTCGTCTGTGATCTTAATCCTGTGCTAATCGGCCATGTTCATAATTTGTAAAGTGAAAATTGCACCGCAAATTACCTACCCTATTTCTCACAGAGGTCCTGTGATAGTACTAATCCAGTGCAAATCAGTATCTCTGTGATTTGGGGTTGTGTTTTTAATTTTTCAAGACTTTTTTTGATTCACAGCTTTTTTATGCCTCTTGTCACTTGCTGTTAATCAAAGTTTGGAAAGATGTTAGAGGGCAAAGTCGAGATGTCGCCTTCCATTCACCCATAATCATTAAGTCAAGCATGAATGTGTTCATCAGTAAAGCTGGGGCTGATTTAAGTACCGCCAGGTCATTCGTAATCTCCCCCCAGGATCTATAGTCTCATCTCATCATGTTTTATTTTTAAAAATACGTGTTTTATTACCAATCCCAATTTGCAAAGTAACTAAAGCTGTCAAAAAGTATAAAATGTCCTCTGAGATGTAGTGGAGTGAAGGGGAAAGTAGCAGAGACATCATAACCACTTATAGTAAATTAGAGTAAAACAGAGCTTGCTTATGCCGTGCAAATGCGCCACTTAAAACACAGACGTCTCATTCATTTCTGAATCACATGACGTCCCCAGGTAAAACTAATCTAGTGCAAATGGGGCTTAAGTTATTTTAAATAGAAGTCAGTGATCTGAAACAACAAAGCGACGCCCGACTCTTCAAATTCAAAACCGGCTTTAACTTTCCTCTACGCTCCAATGGCACTGTAAAGCATCAACCCATCATATGTTTGTTTTATCAGTTCACTTTTCAAAGACAACAAGCCTCCAAAGGAAGCTCTGCGACAATCTAGCAGGCAACGCTTAAACTTTGCTGCTGGTTGTGTGAACACCGACTAAGATGTGGAGAATCAGGAACAGAAGACGTAGTGATGTTCAGGAAAATAATGTATTTAAATTCACAAATAAAATGGGCTCAGCTGCCTTTGCGGCACTGTTTTACTAGGTTTTACTAGGTATAGATATCTAAAATTATTATTTGCACTAAAATATAAATAACAAACAAATTTACTATGTTTAAATATGTGATTACACAAAATTACAAGCATGTTATTGAGGAACTTGGCTAATGCTACTAAGCTAGCCTGATAACGCTACCTTTAGCAGGAGTTCAGCTGGATTTAAAGGGGAATTACCATTTTTTACAACCTGGACCTTATTTCTGGCATAAAATATGATTGTTTACTCACCCATATAACTTTGGTGTCATTTGGAGTCGTTCGGAAGATATTTAGATCCAGCAGAGCGATGCGTATATCCAAATAGTGGGAGTGACTGGGGCACCGAAATGTAGCCTCTAAATAATGCATTATCTGCCGCGAAACTCGTTCATTTCGCCAATATTTTGTTATGATACGCTAGTGCTATTCCCCGTTGTTTCCGGAGTTACCTTTATCATGTGTAGATTGACCATGATGTCACCTCTGAGCACCGCGCACACCTGCGACAATCGGCTTGTTTACCTGTAAGTTGCTACTGCTAGTTTTTTGCAACATGGCTGAATATTTTTCCGATTCTGAGGTTGTGGACGACGACTTTGTTTATGATGGATGGCCTTACTGTTTTGAGTATACGGATGAGGAGCTTGTTGAAAGGGGGATGCGGAGGCAGAGAGATGAACAGCTAGCCAAAGAACAACAAACCGCTGCACGTCTGCGAATAGATAACAGGTAACTCCGGACTCAACGGGGAATAGCACTAGCTTATCATAACAAAATACTGGTGAAATGAACAAGTTTCGCGACAGATAATGGGTTACTTAGAGGCTGCGTTTCGGTGCCCCAATCACTCCCACTATATGGATATACGCGGCACTCCGCTGGATCCTTCCGAACGACTCCAAATGACACCAAAGTTATATTGGTGAGTAAACAACCGTATTTTATGCTAGAAATAAGGTCCAGGTTGTTAAAAAAAACAGTAGTTCCCCTTTAAGTAGATTTAGCTAATACAGCTTGCTCTCTTGATTTAGTTTTCTAGCTCCATGTCTTCATTAAAAGTAAGTGTTAAACAGTATGTTCAGCCTAAATTATCAAATCAATACACAGTATTTACTACAACCTGGGTATAAAAACATATCCCGAAGTCAGTAATAAAACAGATCAAGTTCTCTCTTACTGTGGTGTGAGTTAGTTTTGTACTTATTAAGATGTTGTTATGAGAGAAATCACACATTTCTATTTCGTTTTATACAGTTAATTAGATGTCAGAAGGCCAGATTGAGGTTTTGAGATTATTTTGCTGCATAATCTCAGGTTCATCAGCGTCTTGTGTGTCATTTCTTTAAAGGCATAGCTAAAGATGGCCCCAGCACCGGAGAGATTCATATTTGGGTGAAAGATTGCAAGAACCTCCCTCTAATCAGGGCCACCATCGACCCATACGTTAAGTGGTATGTACAGATCCCAGTAAAGCCTCAATAAATGGTACGTTTACTGTACGTTTTCTGCTGTGTCAATCAACACATTTCCTTTTGCCCTCTCACCTCAAGCTTTGTGCTGCCGGACACAAGCAGGAAAAGTCGCCAGAAGACTCGAGTGCTGCGGAGGACGGTGGATCCGGTGTTTAACCACACGATGGTGTACGATGGCATCCGAGAGCCTGATCTAACAGAGGCCTGCGTGGAGCTCACTGTCTGGGACCGAGACAGGCTCGCGAGCAGCCTTCTGGGAGGCCTGAGGCTCGGAGCTGGGACAGGTACCGGTGGTAGAACTCGCATAAGATGTCAAAATACACAAACAATCTCAGCTTGAGCAACACATGGTTTTATACAGAAAAGTGTGGTGCAGCTGCTGTGATGTGAAGACCATTAATTTCAGTATTGGGCATAGAATAATAAAACGCTGTTATTTAAAACTGGGTCATCTCACAATCAGATGGCCTAGTTTTAGGCAGAAAAAGATAACTTATGAATGGCCAACTATTAATAAAAAGAAACGGGTTATCGGTGAATAGACACGTTTTCAGTGCTTGTATTTGGCTGTGTCTCTGCAGGCAGGAGTTACGGAGCGTTGGTTGACTGGATGGACTCAGGTCCTTATGAGGTGGCGCTGTGGGAACGCATGCTAGCCTCCCCGAACGAATGGGTGGAGGACGTACTCCCGCTGAGGATGCTGAACTCTGCAAAAACTGCTTTCAAATGAGTATAAACTGCCAGGAAACAATACACATATGCCTTCTGTATGTAAAGCATAGTAAATTATTGTATTAAAGATTCAGTGCACTGATTCAAATTCACTCAGGAAAAGATGTGATGCCTCAGTGAAAAGGTGGCACTGTGAACAAAAAATGTAATTCCATCACATCTAGGCCTTATTGGGTGGAGACCTCTCTTAAGTAACATCACGTAGACCTACCCTTTGCCAAACAATACCAGGATACTGAGTATTTTCATTGCACTGGACCTTTAATAAACTCACTGGATATATAGTACACTACACTATATCTATGTTATGTCACTATAAGCTGTCGTTATAGCAACTGAATCTTCTGAAGTCTCCTTTTCAGACTAACTCTTATTTTGACAGTATTGTATAAATCTAATTATGACACGTGATGTACACCGTTGCATTTAATTATATCAACCACAAGTGGGATTAAAGACATTAAATGTTGAAAATGATAATTTGTTTCGCTGTTTATTTTGTGGCAAATTATGATAAACGGCCGATTAACATGCTGGGTTTTTTGCACAGATGAAACTTCCGGTCAAGATTTAGGGATTTTCCACTAGCACCGCCATCACTCTGACATCTGTGGGTTTTTTTTAGTAACATTTCCATTTTTTTCCAGTTATATCCCCACTAGGTGACAAGAAAAGTTCACGAGTGACTGAAATGTTTGATGCATTTTCTTGTTTTGTTTTGTTAATATATGAAAATATGAAATTGACTGGGTATTGCAAAATGTCTATTTGAATTATAAAACCATTTTTTCCAAGTTGTGGAATGGGAGACTAAAAATATTAGGAAGCTGCATGGGGTCTTCACTGCGTTAAAAAGGTAAACCACAAAACAGAGTACTGTTGCCATCGCCATGTCAGTAATTTCTCTACAGTTCCTTAAAACATGAACAAAAAAAATCAGTGATAAGTACACACATGGACAAAATTGTTGGCATCCTTCCGTTAAAGAAAGAAAAACCCTTGATGGTCACTGTAATAACCTGAAACTGACAGAAGAAATAATAAAATTTTACTGAAAATTAACTAATGTAAATCAGACATTGCTTTTTTTTCGAACTTAATTTTTATTTATTTTTTCACAACGGTAACATGACAATCCATTTCTCTTCATATACATTTTTCCCTTTTTTACAGCTGCACACTAAATTCAATAGTTGTGTAATAAAGCAGCACAGTAAAATAATAATAAATAAAACATAGGATCATCAGACATTGCTTTTGAACTGTGGTTCAACAGAACAATTAAAAAAAAAGGAAAAAAAAAACTGGCCTGGACAAAAATAATATCCCCAGAAACAGTTGAAAATAATTAGACCACAGACACATGTTAAACTAAGGTGTGTCCTTTAATTAGAATCACAGGTGTCTTCAACTTGTAATCAGCCAGTCTGCCAGTATAAAGAGTGAAAAGTAATCACCGTGCTGCTTGGTGTCATGGTGTGTACCACAGTGAACGTGGACCACAGAACGCTAAGGAGAGAGTTGTCTCAGTAGGTTAAAGAGAAGATTAAAGATAAGCATGTTAAAGGTAAAGGCTATAAAATCATCTTCAAGAAGCTTGATCTTCCTGTGACTACAGGTGCACATACACTGCCTGGCCAAGAAAAAAGTCACCACCTGGATTTAACTAAACAAATAGGAAACAGATACAAGCCTCCTATTGGATAATTACTGCATGGGTGATTATCTTTCATCTGGCAACGAGTTATTTAACCCCAACTGATGCAATGAGTAGCTTCTTATTTCTTAAACAACCATGCTGAAAGACACATCCTGTGGTCGTGGAAAAGATGTTAGTCTGTTTGAGAAGGGTCAAATCATTGGCATGCATCAAGCAGATAAAACATCTAAGGAGATTGAAGAAACTACTGAAATTGGGTTAAGAACTGTCCAGCGCATTATTAAAAGCTGGAAGGATAGTGGAGAACCAGCGTCTTCGAAGGAAAAAATTCTGATTAATCGTGATCGGCGATCACTTAAACGTTAGGTGAAATCATATCAAAGAAAAACAACAGTAGAATTCTGGGCTATGTATAATTGTGATAGTAAGAGCATTTCCGCACATACAATGTAAAGGGAACTCAAAGGTTTTGGACTGAACAGCTGTGTAGCCTTAAGAAAACCACTAATCAGTGAGGCTAAAAAAGTGTCTCAGTCGCAGGTCATGGGTGCTCCAACAGGATAATGATCCAAAACAAACAGCTAAAAACACCCAAGTATGGCTACTTTTGTCAGTTTCAAGTTATTTTAGTGATCTTTGAGGGTTGTTCTTGCTTTAACAGTAAGGCACCAACAATTTTGTCCATGCGGGTACTCAAGAAGACAAGAACACTATTTTGTACTATGCCTCCTACCTCATTGTCTCAGCCCACGCAGCCCACACATGCACGGATACACAATGATGAGCATTTATTCCATGAAACACAGAGTCAGCTGGTGGGTTTTAATTTCAGATAAGATATAAGACTCACACAGCGGATAAGAGGGAAGTTTCCATAAAGATATACAGTACATCTAAGAACATTAAGATAAACAATTACTGTCAGTATATACATATTCACTTATGAGGAATATCTGTGGTAAGACAGTTTGATTGTGAGTGCCACTTTGGGGCATGTGGCTGGTTTTTGGCCTAACGTCCTCCTGAGCTGCTTCTGCTCTGCACAGAGACGATAAGAAGATAATTTGCACGTCTGCCAGATATTGGGCGCATTTTTCAGCCTCAAAAAAAGGGCGTTGTTAATCTGGGTCGTGGCGAGCTTCCGCCTCACTTGGCTGGTCGTGGTGATCGTTGCAGTTGGAGATATTGTGGGGATGGGACTTTCCCCTCGACTCAGAAAGTTTTTCTGTAATTGCCGGGGAATGTTGTTGAATGAACCGAAGCTCCTTTCATGAATAGACCATGCTGCAAAATATAATTAATCTATTCTATCAGCGCAAAAGTAGAAAACAAAAAGCCAAACTTGAAAAAAAGGAAGAGGATCTCCTTTGTTTGCTTCTATTTTCAAGATAGGATCAGAAAGCGACGCCTGTGCCAGGTTTTTCTATGACGAGCGAGGGGACTGTAATGCTGTCTGGCACGCCTATCAGGGCCTTTCTGATCCATATTCTGTTCAAAACAAGGACACCGGCTTTGAACTCACTGGCAGTGAGTCTGGTGGCATCTGGCGTCTGGAGTGTGGGTAGAAAGTGGAACTGTTTTTGTGCTCCATGAATCTGAAGGCCTCAAAGGAGAAGTGTGCCTTTTGTCGTCTTAGTCTGTGCATCAAATGTGCACCTCGGGCAATACAAGAGACAAACAGTTCAAGGAAGGACAAAAAGGGCCTCGGATGGAGTGTCAGTAAGTGAGAAGGGTTGTCTGGTGTGGTTATGTTTACTCAAGTCACCAGACAAAAGGTCAGAGCAGGTGTAGTTAAGAGGATATGGTGGACTGGATGTCGTGTAGCAGCACACTGAACCTTTAATGACTAGATTTAAAGTAATATTTCTTACTATTATAGTACCTTCAACAGTTAAAGAAAAGTAAATGTTGGAAGTGAATAAATTAAAACTAAGTCAAAGCCAGTAAGATGAGCAAAATCTGAAAACAGGGGAAAATGCTAACCTAAGTCTGACTTTTAACAACCACCACATACCTAATTGTTTTACATGGTTTAAGTAAAACATGAAAATGTGTCAGGGATTACTGTGGGATATTGCCCTTAATGTAAACAAGTTATCTCCAGGCTTCAAACTTCAGGCCTCAGCCATAAAATCTAAAACTGCAGGTTTAAGGACATGCACTGTTGTGTGTATCAACGAAACGGAAAGTAAAAATGAGACCACAAGACCTTCACCATCACCATTTGTGTAATCTTCAATTTTCAACACTGAAACGTAAATGACACAGAAAAAAATCAGAAGCATTTTGGACAAACTCAGTGTTATAGTATAGTGTGTAAAGAGATCAGCTCCATAGTAAGTCTTTATTGCAATGTGATTCATAGTATAACCCCTTAAAGCTAGTAAGACAATACAGACAAATGATCTCTATATTTTGTTTAATTTACATGTGTCCAACCTGACTAATGTCCACTATTAAGAGGCAGTCAAAATTAAACCATTTATCAGATTTTAAAAAAAATAATAATTTTAATAATAAAACAGTACACCATTTCTAACTTGTTACCAAAGATCCCAACATTCCTAAAAGTCAGTGTGACTCTGACATACATGAATAAAGCTAGCATTTGATTATAATACACAGTTATTGTGCATATTCCTGGCCCCTCCACCTTGACATTAACAAGCTATTTGATTTTAGAAAGTGTTACATTCACTGTGTGAGAAATACTACAGGTAAAGGAACCCTGTTATGACAAGATCGGTTTTCTACAACCCAAAGGTAAATGGTGAGCGGTGGCAGGACAGACCATCCAAGCAACTGTTTGGGAAAAATTGACAAAAGGGGGCCCCCAGATGATTACATTATGGCATATTTGGAAAAGACAACCCTAAAACCCTTTCAATCACGTATGTCTTTGCCTGGGGAATCCCAGAACCTAGGCTGATATCACCATTGGTGGTTAGATGGCAATAATGGCAATGCAGATGATTAAAGCCACCATGGGGTTTCTGTAGCTGCTCTCAGGTGACACTCCTGTTGGAGCAGAGAAGAAGAAAAGCATTAAGATTTCAGACAGTACTATACTGCTAGTACTGTTCTTGGTGTATACTACTGAGTACATTAAACACAATTTCTCCCTGGAAAAAGACAGACTTACACACAGTGGCATAAACATGTAATATGTAATAATGCAGAGTCTTACCTTGAGAAGCCAAGTAACTATCATATTTTCCTGAAAAGGTAACCCAAAGTTTTGATCAAGAACTGACAGATTTCAGTTACATATAGAGAAAATTATATGCATTTCACTTTTGGGAAATATACTTATTCACTTTCTTGTTGATTCAACTGAGAGTCTCTCTCAAATCATTATGTTTAATACGAAGCTAAAACCAGTATACTCTTAGATTAGCATAGAATAAAGCCTGATTTGGTCAAGAATTCATCTACCAGCCTATCCAAATTGCACTAATTAACAATTAACAGACAGATGTCAAACTCTGAGCAAGAAAATGAATGAGCATATTTCACAAAACATCAAGAAAATGTTGTAAGGACACTGTAATAAAAGCAAAGATGGTGATTATAGCCCTGGCCACTTTTAGTTTTACTGCAGTTCACACAATGGCCTTAAGTCAAAATGTCAGCGTTTGTATCAGTATTTCATGTATAAAGTGTCATTATGATGGGACGTGTTTTTTGTCTGGTGTATTTTCCCTAAAGATGCAATAGTCCTCCATCTTCCCAGTATCCACACAATGTGTAATAGTGCTGTTTCTTACCTTGAGCAGCTGAATAAATTTGCGAATCTCCTGAAAAAGTCAAGCAAAGATTTGATCAAAACAAAAACAGGTCCAGTTTGGGAAATGTACTTAAAGTTCTCGCTTACATTTAGCTGAAACAAATGATACCTCAACTCTCTCAAAAATCCCTCTGTTAAATGTTAATCTAAAACCAGCATGTGCTTAGCTTAGCATAAAGCCTGAAAATAGAGTGAAATAGACGGTCTAGTTTTATCAAAGGGTGACAAATAGCCATTAAACAGACCCTGTGTTGGCTTTTTGATTGGTCTGCTTACCAACCAACCAGAGGACTCCTACCATGGTTACGTTGCTAACGTACTGTACTGGTTAAACAAATAAGCTGAGAATTATACTAATTGAAACAGAGAGCAAGACTTTTACCCAACTGAAAGTAAATACTGAGAAACTTCCCCACTTGATTTGGTTTTGTGGACAATCACAATTAGTTCAACCCTGCCACTGTTGGTAAAAATAGCTACATATGTTTGAAAGTAAGAGAAAGCAATTTAGTTGACAGTATTCTAAATGTTCCAGAAATATTTGCTTTCTGTGCTGAATAACGTTTAAAAGCATGGTAACGATGCTATTTCAGCTAACTAGCATCAACAACTAAGTGCTAGCCTACCAAGCTACATAGATGTCACAAACACGTTTGCTTTTTTCAAAACAAGTTAACAATACCTGATCCTTTGGATGCTTCAGGATCAGGTGCCGCATCTAGTTGAAAAAGGTAACGTAAGACATTTGCTAACATCAAATGAGGCTCCTCTTTTGGAGAAGTAGCAGTAGCATTTAGCATTTATAGATGTAGCTATGAATCTCATGTCACATACAGTATATAACACTTTATGCAAACCAAGTCTTCTCCATGAGAATGCTGTTAAATGTTGTTTGAATATTTAAGCTAGCAACAATAACACTTTTGTTTAAGCGGAAAAAACGTGTAATACATTAGGATGTATGCTAAGCTGTGCTAAACAGCTGCTGGCTACATTTCTAAATTTAACAGATAGATGTCAAACCTTTGTGACTCATGTCTTTCCTAAAATTAGAGAAGATAACATAACACAAGTAGAGATGGCCCTTGCTAGTTTTATTAATCATGATTTCTAGTAATTCTACAAATAAAAAAAAGACTTATCTAATGTCATAAAACACATGAAGTTTAAGCAAACTCATTTATGATGAGATAAAGGGAAATGTTTGTTAGGTGTATTTTTCTCTAAGACCCACCAGTGCTCTGGCTGCCCACAGTAATGGGGGGAGAGGAAACTGTAGCGTTGGACGCCACATACTGGGCCTCCCTCTTTCTCCTGTTTTGTTTGCTTCCACAGTCCTGTTGAAAATGGATAAAGACAACCGAACTTAGTATGGCCTGATTACGTACCACTTAAAACCTCCTACAAGAATCTAATTCAGCTTTATTTGGCCAAGTAAGCACATGCATCAAAGGAATTTAAGAGGGAATATAAAGACAGTACTGTCCAATTAAATGGTAACGTAAACATGAGTGTAAAAATTAAACAGAACTTTCTCAAAAACAGTTCACAATTTACTCACAGGCAACAGGGAACTGCATGTGGACGCCTCGCAGAGTCTGGTGGCGCAGTGCAGGTAGAAAGTGGAAACCGTCTGATTTTTGTGCTCCACAAATCTGAACGCCTCAAAGGAGAAGCGTGCCCTTTGTGACATGCCGTTGAGCTCCACCTTAGTCTGTGCGTCACGTGAACACCTTGGGTGAAACAAGAGATGAGCAGTTAATCCAAGGGGTGAAGAAGTACGAAGAGCTTGCTTTGTGTTGAGTGTCAATGTAAAAGACACTATATATATGCTGTGGTCACATTTACACAACTCACCCTATAAAGAGATCGTAATACGTAGATTGCGTGGGATATGGACTTGTTGTTGCGTAGCATCTGTCCATTAACACGTTGAACCTTTGAGCACAGACAGACAAGGTTTTAAGTGTCTTTTTTAATGAATCTCTCTGGTTTAGTGTTAAATCTTAAATACCTCTCTGTTAGATTGGTAGCTTTGACTAAAACATAAATTTTGGTCTTCAAGTTGAGTCCTGTCTCTGGGATAGATAGCCTCTGTATGTACTTCTCATCCTGTTGCATACAAAATTAAATAGAGAATCAAGTTATCTATATATCATATATCATAAATTGAATAGAGTAATTCCAAAATCAAAAACAAGTCTTACCTTGTAGAGCTCCATGCTCAGCGTGCTGATGAAGCTACCATTGTTGTCTCTTATAGCAAGATTCACACCTGACCTATAATCAATAAATTTATGTGAATTTATTTAGGAATATTACGATGGTTCACAAAGTGCATGTGTTATTCTGGATGACAAGTGGCATATACTCACACGCCCAGCTCAGTGTTGTTGAGCAGATACTGCATCGGGTATTTGCAGGAGAACTTGTAGAGGATCTGCGGCCGATAGGTGATCATACCTGCTGAGGGGTCAATGGAATTAACGGAGCCGGAGATGTCGACAAACTGGACATTTGAGAAGTCAGAGAATATTCCACTCCCAACCTGAGTGGTTATCTGTTGACAAAAAACAAACATATTTAAATAAAATACATCAAAACGTACCACGCATTAGTGTTTATGTACTATTCCAATATTCCTAATTGCCATAGCATGTCTTATTTATCTGGTAGGAAAAAAGTTCTCACTTTATTTACAATGTGAAAACAAAATACCTTAACATTATTATTGCAGTCAGAGGAGGAGGTGCCATTTATGGGGAACCTGAATTTTAAAACTGGTGGATCAACGGTCCAGTCAGGAGTCCCAAAGCACTTGGGTTTGTTGACCTGATTATTGAGGACCATCAGGGTCTCATTGTAAAGAGCTTGGTACACTGGACAGATGAAGATGCTCAGGTCCATATACTCGGTGCCACAGATCACAGATATGTCCGAGTTTTCTGGAAGATGTAAAGATGAGGATGTAAATCAAAGGAGCGTACTGAAAATATTTTGACTATAAAACGTATGAAAGAAAAAGTCTCAAACCTGGAGGTCTATTTGTATCACTAATAATGCAAGCTTCAGGGATCTGGGCATCAGTCCTCAGAATTAGGCCGAGGTGGCACACAAGGATGGCCAGCCTCATTGTTCTCAATGTGGACCTGTGAGAGAACACAGAACAATGGGAACCAAGGCATTCAACACTTTCTTTCAAAGTGTCCACAAAAATGTCCACTTTTTAAATGTCAAAAACAACAGATGAACCTCCCGGTGGTACACAAGGGAAAAGGTGTGAATGATGCTACTTTGTTCCCCTTATGCAAGATGTCACTTGGGAGGTAAATATGTTCTTCAGTCTGGGCTCCATCAGGAAAAGATAAATTTCTATTGACGTCATATGATAACTGATATCCTTAAACGGATTAAATGGAATTAGAATATTTTTTTAAAGACACAGCTAGTGAAGAAATAGTTACGTATAAACACATCTGGCTTTTTCCACATTAAAAATGATAACTACACTTGTTTGTTTGTTTTTTAACAGAAAATATGATTAGTTCTCATCTATTGGTTTGATTTTGGCTGGTTTCAAATAATATATCAGATTCTGATTCAGAGAACTTTATTTATCCCAATAGGGCAGTTCATTTGTAGGTTTCCCACATGCATCCCATACACAGTCAATCAATCAATAAACAAACACATTATCAGTAGGACAAGTCCTTACGCTAAGTATTTTCCGACATTGTCAATACAGCAAGAACATTTAAAAACATTTTTCAGATGTAAAAATTGTTTATAAAGTTTTTTCATGCAATATATTAAAAATAAATACAAGATGAACTATCAAACTTTTAAATAAAGTTACGTTGGGACTCACCTGTAAGTCTTCATATTGAGTTTTTCTCTCAACTACCAGATCCCTTCATTTATAGTACTTTCCCCCACATGGGTGTGTCAGAGAACACAATAGTGAAACCTGAACAGGGCCTTGATTGTGTTCTTTTGTTCTACGTATTTTACGTACATTTGATTAAAACTAAAATCTACGTAAATAACTTTAAAGAAATGGTAAACCAAGGCTTTAGAGTTAATTTCTAACGCGGTGAAAATCTGTGTAACTGCAGGTTTTTGAAAGGTTGCGTATCTTATTTATGTGATGTTACCGATCTCAGTGAGAGATTATTTTAGTTTGTTCCAGTTCTCAATGGACACAGAAGTTAAATGTCACTATACTAGGAAGTTGCTGTGTTATTTAAAGACAAACAAAACTTTGAACCTGTTCATCTAGCTGTTTGAATTAAAACTAATAAATTATATTTTAGATGTTACAAAGTCATCTAGAAATACTGTTTGGTTTATCAGCTGAGTAATCTACATTTTGCTTGTATTGTGTTTAAAAAAGTTTGTCTTGTTGCTACATATACATTCAGTCTTTTTAACTACTACAAGCTATCTCTATCTTCATATTATATAAAACAGCCTACAAGCTTCAGAGGTCTTCTCTGCTGGATGTGTAAATATCCTTTACCTATATCAACTCAATATGCCATTGTTGTACACTGCCTGGCCAAAAACAGAATCGCCACCTGGATTTGACTAAGTAAATAGGTACGAGCCTCCTATTGGACAATTACTGCATGAGTGATTATCTTTCAGCTGGCAACAAGTTATTAAACTCCAACTGATGCAATGAGTAGCTTCTCATTTCTTAAACAACCATGTTGAAAGACTCATCCCATGCTTGTGGAAAAGATGTTAGTCATTTTGAGCAGGGTCAAATCATTGGCATGCATCAAGCAGAGAAAACATCTAAGGAGATTACAGAAACTACAAAATCACAACAGTAGAACTCTGCCGTTGGTCAGGTCTTGGTTCAGCATTATGAGGTCAGCTGACTACCTGAATATATTGAATGACCAGGTTATTCCATCAATGGATTTTTTTCTTCCCTGATGGCACAGACATATTCTAAGATGACAATGCCAGTATTGATCGGGCTCAAATTGTGAAAGAGTGGTTCAGGGAGCATGAGACATCATTTTCACACATGGATTGGCCACCACAGAGTCCAGACCTTAACCCCATTGAGAATCTTTGGGATGTGCTGGAGAAGGCTTTGCATTGTGGTCAGACTCCCCCATCATCAATACAAGATGTTGGTGAAAAATGAAACACTGGATGGAAATAAATCTGGTGACATTGCAGAAGCTTATCGAAACAATGTCACAGCGCATGTGTGCTGTAATCAAAGCTATAGGCGGAAATATTAGAGTGTGTGACCTTTCTTTTTGGTGGCAACCATTTTTGTTTGACCAGGCAGTGTATGTGTAACTCTAATCTGCTGCCCCCAAGTGGTCATAAACACTGCTATTGCAGCTTTAAGGACATGCACCATGTGAATTTATTAAGCTTAAGTGAGCCTCAAGATTTTTCTCCAAGGGGTAAAAATACAGGAGACACCACAAGAACTTCACCATTTCCACTTGTGTTGTGCTTTAGTGGTAGACATATTTCATTAAATTACTGAAAGGCAACTGACACACAGATTACCTGAAGTATTTTGGACAAACTGGTTGACACACACAGTCTTGTGTATACAGTATAGTGTGTAAAGAGGTCGGCCTCTATAGTTGATCAGTATTACACAGCAATTTATAGTAAAATTCATCAAAATCTGTAAGAGAACAAAACCCAAAGTGTTTTGATTTGCGTTATTTACATTTAAATTACAAGTATCCAACATGACTACTGTCAGTTAGTTATTCATCATTACACACCAACATTTACCCTTTTCTGATTCAGTTTGTTCAGCCATAAAAGACGATCACAATTAAAGCATTTATTGGAATGTTTTATAAAAGAATAAAGCATTGTACATTTTTAGAAAATACACCATTTCAGACCTTTTACCAAAGTGCCACCATTCATAAGATAACTTCAATATGACATTGCTTCACATAGTTAAAGCTAAGATTTACTTATAATACACAGTTATTGTACATACTGTGAACCCCGTCTCCACATTAACAATCTATGTGATTTGTATTGACTATAAAGTTGCATGCTTAGATAACAGCTGTCCACCAAGTTCTGATTCTATGTTTGTAAAATGGGAAAAACCAAACAGAAGTATCTCACTGTTGTTTCTCATGTGATATTTTACAATATCTGAAACATGAGTGCCATGCTTTGTAGACGATGAGGTGTTACTTTCACAGTGTGGTAGATACTGCAGGTAAAGGGACTCTGGACTCGGTCAGGGAAGGTTACGACATGATTGGTTTTCTCCGTCTATTGTTCAGCACAAGGTAGACGGTCAGGGCCGCGATGAAGATGGCAATGATGACAATGCAGATGATTAAAGCCACCACAGGGCTGCTGTAGCCGCTCTCAGATGACTGAGCTGTCGGATCGGGGAAGAAGAACAAGATTAACATATCAGGCGATGCTGTACTTCACGGGCATATTTTTTAATTAAGTACAAAATTAGCATGTACCAAGAAAAAAGATTCTTACTTTGAGAAGCCGAGAACGTCTGAGCATCTGCTGAAAGAGTAAACCAAAAGTTTGATCAGGAATTGACTGGATTTAATTATATGTATGAGAAAATGATCTGCACACGTTTCCATTTTGGGAAATGCACTTGCGGAAAGTCAGCTGAGACATGCTAAGATACCTCTCGCAAATACTTTTGTTTAATGTGAAGCTAAAACCAGCAATATGTTTATCTTAGCTTAGCATAAAGCCTGCAGGAAAAAGCCTTTCCAGTTTAGTCAAAGGGTAACAAAAAACATTAAACAGCATCTTCAAAGTGCACTAATTAACAATTTATATGTCAATTGTTTAAGCCATGTGGAAATTATTTAATTTCAGCGCATGTTCAAAGCTAATCAGCTCCTGGCTATATTTTCATATTTAAGAGACAGGCATCAAACTTCCTAAAACGACAAACTACTTTTACCTGAGAAGATACTGTAATACAAGCAAAGATGGCCCTGGCTAGCTTCATTTGTTGTAATTTACATAAATTCTACAAATAAAAAGGGACTTATCCGTTGTTTTTTTATGACGTACCAGCACTCTGTCTCCCCACAGCTATTAGAGGAGAGGTGATTGTAGCATTAGCCGGCACATACGGGGCCTCCCTCCGTCTGCGAGCACCACAGTTCTGTTGATGATGGAAGATGACGACAGACGATCAGTATTATATAACTATATATATCTGAATGCTGAATACGGCAAAAACACGTTTACTCACAGGCAACAGGGAACTGCATGTGGACGCCTCGCAGAGTCTGGTGGCGCAGTGCAGGTAGAAAGTGGAAACCGTCTGATTTTTGTGCTCCACAAATCTGAACGCCTCAAAGGAGAAGTGTGCCCTTTGTGACACGCCGTTGAGCTCCACCTTAGTCTGTGCGTCTCGGTTACACCTTGGGTGAAACAAGAGATGAGCAGTTAATCCAATGGGTGAAGAAGAGCTTGCTTTGTGATGAATATCAATGTAACAGAAAAGTTTTTGTAGTCGCATTTAGTCATCTCACCCTATAAAAAGGTCGTAATACGTAGATTGCGTGGGATATGGACTTGTTGTTGTGTAGCATCTGTCCAGCAGCACGTTGAACCTTTGAGCACAGACAGACAGACAAGGTTTTAAGTGTCTTTTCTCATGAATTTGTCTGGTTCAGTGTTAACTGTTAAATCTTAGGGCGTATTCACACCAGGAAGGTCCGTTAGTTTACTTGCTTTGGTCCGGACCAATTTTTTTTTTCTTTTTTTTTTTTTAGTGCGGTTCGCTTTCACACTGTGATTCATTGCAACCGGACCAGAATTTATAAACAAAAACACATGTGCTAAGGTCGTTCAGCCATTGGCTGGTAAACGTATAGGCGGGGTAAAGAAGGAAGCCAAATGTCCCACGTAAATAGGCTACAATGGAGACTTTGCGTACTGTAGGTCTACTTGTTATTATGCTAGCAATATGGTTTATAAACTTACAGCTTGTGCTCGAGCGTCAAGACCGTTTGATGCAACATGAGTTTAACCATATCATGCTCATTATTTTGCAACGGCTCATCTCTACCTAACCTACCTGCGTTTGTTTGCTTCACGTCTCTCTCTCTGTTGTGTGTGTCACTGGGCTATCCTACATTTCCCATAATGCGCAAAAACTACGGGAAACTACGGGAGCTCGTCAAATCCAAAAAGGTAGATTTTTGCAACTTGGGTCGGATCGAGGTCGGGCTGCTTTCACACCATAAAGGAACCGCACCAGGGTTCGGTAGGAACCGCTCCGAGACCACCTCCTCAGCTGGGTCTCGGTCCGCTTGTTTGGTCCGCACCAAAGTTCGAGTGATTGTATTCACACCAGTCAAAAAGGTCCGAACCAAGCAGGGAAACGAACTTGAGTTCGTTTTAATCGAACTAAACAAGGCAGGTGTGAATACACTCTTAAATACCTCTCTGTTAGATTGGTAGCTATGACTGCAACATAAATTTTGGTCTTCAGGTTGAGTCCTGTCTCTGGAATAGATAGCCTCTCTGCGTAGTTCTCATCCTGTTGCATACAAAATTAAACAGAAAATCAAGTTATTTATATGTTATATTATATATCATAAAATGTTTAAAGAAGGGAGTAATTCTAAATTCATAAACAAGTCTTGCCTTGTAGAGCTCCATGCTCAGTGTGCTGATGAAGCTACCATTGTTGTCTCTTATGGCAAGATTCACACCTGATCTGTATTCAGGAAGAAGAAATCCATATTACGTATGTGTATTATGATGGTTTCAAAAGTGCAGGTGGTATTCTGGGTGTCAAGTGGCATATACTCACACGCCCAGCTCAGTGTTGTTGAGCAGATACTGCATCGGGTATTTGCAGGAGAACTTGTAGAGGATCTGCGGCCGATAGGTGATCATACCTGCTGAGGGGTCAATGGAAGTAACGACGCCGGAGATGTTGACATACTGGACATTTGAGAAGTCAGAGAACACTCCACTCCCAACCTCACTGGTTATCTGTTGACAAAAAAACAAACAAACATATATTTAGGTAAAATAAGTTTACATCAGTGTTTTGATTTGGTAGAGGAAAAACGTGTCTAATTCCATGTACAATTTGAAAACAATGACAAAAGCTATTGTCAAGAATACCTGAAAGTTATTATTGCAGTCAGAGAAGGCGGTGCCATTTATGGGGAACCTGAATTTTAAAACTGGTGGGTCAACGGTCCAGTCAGGAGTCCCAAAGCACTTGGGTTTGTTGACCTGATTATTGAGGACCATCAGGGACTCATTGTAAAGAGCTTGGTACACTGGACAGATGAAGATGCTCAGGTCCATATACTCGGTGCCACACATCACAGTTATGTCCGAGTTTTCTGGAAGATGTAAAGATGAGGATGTAAATCAAAGGAGCGTACTGAAAATATTTTGACTACAAAACGTATGAAAGAAAAACCCTCCAACCTGGAGCTCTATTTGTATCACTAGTAATGCAAGCCTCAGGGACCTGGGCATCAGTCCTCAGAATTAGGCCGAGGTGGCACACAAGGATGACCAGCCTCATTGTTCTCATTGTGGACCTGTGAGAAAACACAGAACAATGGGAACCAAGGCATTCAACACTTTCTTTCATAGCTTACTGGAAGAAAACTTTTCAAAAATGTCCACTTTGTAAATGTCAAAGACAACAGATGGACCTCCTGGTACACAAGGGAAAAGCTTGTAAAGATAATAGTTACTTGTTCCCCAAATAATAATATATTATTCAGCCTCGGTTCCATCAGGAAAAGACCTAGGTCTATTTCAACTATTTATTTTCTTATTAAATTACTGATATCCAAGAAAAAAAAATAAAAAATAAAACAATTTTAAGAGTCCACTGATGAAAAACTAGTCCATAGTTAGTAGATAATATGATCATTTCTCATCTGCAGTTTGTGTTTCTCTACATTGTCTATACAGGAAGAACATTTAAAAATATTAATTAAAAATAAATACAAGATCAAGAATCAAGCTTCCAGATAAAGGTATGTTGAGACTCACCTGTAGGTGTTCATTTTGCGTCTTGCTCCCAGCTTCCAGATCGCTCCATTTATAGCAGTTTGGCTACAGGGGCGTGTGAGGGAACACAATAGTGGAAACCTGAACTGGGCCTTGATCATGTTCTTTTTTCTAGGTATTTTACGTGAATGTGAAGAAAAGTGAATCTACATACGTAACTCATATTTTTAGAGTTTTCTTTTATTTACATATGTGTTTCCTTTCAAAGTGAATTTAATCTATCAGAAATAATTTGTTGCTGAAAACTATTGTAACCACAGTTGTCTATGCTATAACAGACTGGATAACTCCCACATAAAGTGGAACAACCTCAAAACGTTACACTGACTACTGTATTTACTTCTGCCATTATTGCACACTGTGTTAATTATTTAACTGAAGATATTAATCATACATTTAATCTATTAATCAGGAATCATACCAGATATTTTCCAGATTAAAATGCTGTCATTTACTTCAAACATAACCATCACACGTTGCAGTAAGTCTACACAGCATCCAATCATGCTGGTTTTATTTGTTCATTTGAAATGTTCTGCCTTTATCGCCTATGTAGTTGGTTATTTTCTTAATTTAATGTCACCCAAGTCGGTAACATCAGATTAATTTTAGCTTGTTCCAGTTCTTAATGAGGTCAGAAAGAAAACGATATATGAACAAGAAATCTCTTCCTTGAAAGAAAGATGTATTTTGTTAGTTATTATCCAAATTAAAATGTGTAACTTATATTTTGGATGTTGACACAAAAATACAGTGTCAAAAAATGTAATCTACATTTTGCTTTTATGGTGAGAACCAGTCATTTTTAAGCTATAATGAATTAGCATTAGATATGACTTTATATGTAGAATAATGTAGCCTCAGTGGTTATGAATAATGCTACGTAATGGAAAAATTCTGTATTGCTGTCTTGGGTATAAGCAGGGCAAGCGTTGCTTAGCAAAATACAACGTTTGTACTCAAACATTGTTTTGTTTTTCAAAGCTTTGTGAAAGTATAGGATCAGTGATCTGATCACAAATGTTCTCCTTTGAGATCTTTTGATGTGATAGAAGTCTCCCTGCTGTTCTACAGAGTGTGAGTTTTGTAATGGATAATTTTTTTGTTATGGCCCCAGGCTGTGAACTGTAAATAGAAATTTTGTTGGTGTTGTTTTGTACAGTCTGTGATATGACACACCTAGCTGACAGAAATCCAAAGTCTTTTGTGAAGCATCATGACACGAAAGGGACTGCTGGGTCCCTAAAGAACGCCATCATAATACAACGTGAGGATACAACCTGAAAAAGGTGCCTGATAGATTTCTTAAGATGTATCAGATGTCAAATGCCAGTTTTAATCACTCTTTTGTTGTCAAACTAAGCATTTGTCTGCTAGCAATGCCGTCAGTGTTACTGAGGGCGCTTTTTTTCTTCAAAACCTGGACCAGAAGAAGTAAATGTGGCCACCCTTGGGAAATATCATTTCTAACCTGGTACAAGCCCGTGGCAGATTTGGGTCAGGACCTGTACTCAAAACCACAAATGTTCTGCACTGAAAGGGAGCGGATAGAGTTAGTGTTCTTCAAGGTCTAAGCCTGATGACTCAGCTTGAATGTGAAAGTGATTTTATTGAGGTCTGAGGATTATCTGAACCTCAGTCTGAACTGGTTATCAGTTTTTAATGTAGACCAACATGGAGACACTCAACATTGGGTTCTATTCTTAAAATAGAACCCAAGGTACAATGAAGCTATATCGTTGGCGTTGTGTTTACTTCAGATGAATGGCAAGATCATGTATTGTTAGCTTTGTTGTGACATGTACATTGTAAACCTGTCTTATCACAGACATATCAGTATCAGCATATACTGTATATTATGTGGGTCAATAAGCAACAAGAAATTGTCGAACCAAATTGACAGAGCTTTGTTTGAAGTTATTTTTAAACTTAAACCACAAACTTAGTCATTCAGTGAGGGGGAAAAAAATATGTTAAATATTATTAAAATAAAAAGGTCTAGTTTAAAGAAATAAGTGGTGGAGTGAAGCATTGGATGATAAAATCAATACCGAATGGTCAAAACAAAGTTACAGCCAACATCAAGTTTGCTTATCTTTCTTGCTTTATCTTATTTTATTAGATTAGGTTATTTTATCGCAAAGACTGGAAACAGGACAAAATGGCTAGTTCTTGCTTGGCCTAATAGTTACAAAACCCAATGAATTATTTCTCTCAAGATCAGCTATTAACACGGTATGTATTGCTTGTTTAATGAGCACAAACAAAAGCAAGATGGCATGCAAACAGTAGAGACACAATGAGTTATTCCCTATAAACAGCAAATTGTCATTTATACACTTTAGATTTATTTTACAGATTACACAAACAAAAATAACATTAATTGAAAAGTTTTAGAAGTGCTACTAGTCAATGTTGGAACCATTTGACTAGCTTCCTTGAGCTAAGTGCTAGCTAGCTCAATGGAGCTTTGTGGCATTTTTCGCATTGTTTTGGTTTTCTGGACACAACTTTTTGGATGTAGCACAGAAACAAAAGTTCTGAAAACCCACATCACACAACAAACAGCTGTAAGCTTGCGTCTTATGAATTAGCATCCAACTGGTGGACACAGTTTAGAATTTAGCTAAAGATCCAGCTAATTCCCTGAGGAGTTGGGCCATAGATATAGGAAGGGACAACACATTTCCACTTTTTCCCCCGGTACGAAAGTGAAGCCAAAATGTTCCAAATACAGTTGCTTCCATCTTGAGACCAAAACGTTTTGGGCAAAAAGTTTAACTTAAACTAATTTAACCGTGTGAAGTTGGCTTATGTTCATTAGCTCGATGGCTCCATGTGTAAGATGCTCTTCATGTTGCATGTATAAACAACAATGTGTTTTCTGGTAATATTCACATCAAATTAAGGCAAGTTTAACGTTTGGTTTTGACATGATTTTGGTTTAACTTTAGGTAAAACATAGTGAACAAATAGCTCTTTATCTACAAGTTAGTTTCATGGTCTCTTAAACTGGACCACATGAGAAAAAGGTTATATATTCATTAGCTGGTCCACTTGATGGACCAGCCTTGCCCAACATAGTGTAATAGAAAATTAAAAATAAATTTACAGTTACTTTAATTTCTTAAAGCCTAACAACCAAACTAATTTGGTATTGGTATTTGGTATTTCTTTTGAACAGTAACAAACACCATCTGTTTCTTTACCTTTAACAATGATTTATGTTATTTCCTACTTGGGGAAGGATGTGAACTATAATTCCTATTTGGTTCTTGACAGAAGCATTAAATTTCAACATGTATCTTTTACATTAAGCAAAAACTGAAGAACTCTATGCACCATAAGACTCATGTGTCCATAAATGTGACTCACAGAATTATGAGGAATAACAGACTTTAGAGTATTAATGGAAACAAAGGCACATATGGATGTTTACTTTCAAACAAGACCGGTTGTCAGTTAGGTGTCAAGGGACATAATGATTAACTGTCTTGTCTCTAGAGACTTGTGACAGCAAAGTCAATTTAGTGCACATCCGCCACAGAGGTTCTTAGGAATATTGCAGAGAATATGCAGAAAATGTTTATTAAAAGTCTAAATTACATAACATAAGACTACACTATGTGTTCACATAACTTGACACTTTAACCATGATGTTGCTGTCACTTACAAATTCTCAGCATCTTGTACAGGCATGTAATGACCTGCGAATTTACAAATTCCACAAATTAAATTGTGATGTTTAATACAGTCAACTTTATAGCGTATATAATTCATTTGATCATCCTGTGTTATTATGAAGACTCAAGAAGGCTATTTATGGCTAACCCACATAGTTATTTGGTCTTATTTTAGTTTGAATGTGCATTTTGTTCCTATTAAATATACTCACGAGAGTATTCATATCAGAACATATCAATTCCTTCCTTTTTATTGAACCTCCACAGTGTCAAATTAATTGGAAAGTATTGAATTGTTAAGTTTAACCGTACAATAGATCTTCAAATACCTATTGACTGTAATTAGACCATTCTGTTCTCTGAGTCACACGGGCAAAGGCAACACCTGAGCAGTATCATGGCATGTTGATAGGGTAACATAGGCGGAGTCCTTCTTTTAAAAGAAATATCAGGACACAACTCCAGCATGTACTGTACTATAAATGGTAAACCAATCCCAGGATTTATAACACCTGATCATCCGTGACCTACAGTTTGTTTTCTATTTTAGAAATACGCCCTAATATCAGTATCTATTCTCTCAGGATTTTGTTTTTGGGTGTTACACTTTAGCTTCTGTATGTTAGAGCTATTGACCCACATTAATGCTTCTAAAATGACTCTACAGGTGGTACAGGTGTAGTTACGCTTTCTTTTCTTCAGGCGGTTGTAGATATGTTTACTGACTACGATGAGATAATTTAAATTATACAATACATAACCCACAAAGTAACTAACAACGCAGATAAATATAACTGAATAAATAGTTAAATATTTCTATTTGAAAGTAAGTGAAGTAGGAGAATTGAGTGGCAGAATACTTGCAAAACTACTGAGTGTTGTAAACCATAAAAATGTGTGGATATCAGTGGCAATATTACTGTGATGTATTAATCCAGTAAGGCCACCTGTTGAAAATCCTACACATGCACATAAATATTATTAGCAAACTGTAAAATGTATAACTGCCAAGGGTCAGCTATCTCATGTCAGAAAATGCCAAGAGACATAGATTAAGATGGAACCTTTTTGTCTATAATAACTAGAAAAAAAACACAGTTGTATCCTTGCCAACCATTCAAGTTGTAGTTCAAGTTGTTGATACACATCTGTCCAGTCGCATATGTAGTATGAACTAATTAAAATGTTTTAGCAGAAGAATATATTACTGTGGAGTTGACATTTGACACGACAAAAGTGCGTTTGTAAGCTCACAATGACCTTGACTCTTGACCACTCTTGCCTCAGTTGTTTCAACATATCAGTGCTTGAGGTCTTGTCTTTTTACATCAATATATACTAAATTTTATGTGTGCATGTTGCATATTCTTAAATGAAGTGGCTAATTATAATTTAAAGGTTTTAGTTCAGTTCAATTCAATTTTATTTATACAGCGTCAATAACAATAGTGAACAGAGTACAGTATCAAATACAGGAATGCAATACAAGTACCACAAAGGTAATGAACCTGGCCAGGACACACCAGTTCAAAGCTTCGTCCAAAGCCTCATCACTTTGGGAGTTGTTGATATTTGCAACTTGTCAGCAATGCTGAAAATAAGATGAAATGTTAGATTAAAAAAACAAAACAAAACAATAACATCCGTATCCGAGCCTGCCAATAAAATAAATTTGACAAAGCTGTGTTGTGAGTATTTGTATTGCATGTCTGTTGTTACTAGTTATAGTGGATTGCAAAAGTATTCATAACCCTTGAACCTTTCCACATTTTGTCACGTTACGACCGCAAACATAAATGTATTTTATTGTGAAGTACAAAGAAAATTATACATGATTTAAAAAAAATGTTTAAAAGTATTCAGTCCCCTTTTCTCTGAGTGCAACCAATTGCCTTCAGACGTTGCCTGATGATTGCTGAATGATTGAATGTTGACCTAATGACTAAATAGAGTCCACCTGTGTGTAATCTAATCTTAGTACAAATACAGCTGTTCTATGACGGCCTGACAGGTTTGTTAACATAATATTCGGGAGCAAACAGCATCATGGAGTCCAAGGAACACACCAGATGAGTCAGAGACAAAGTGGAGAAGTTTGAAGCAGGGTTACGCTATAAAAAGATTTCCCAAGCTTTGAACATCTCACAGAACACTGTTCAATCCATCATCTGGAAATGGAAAGAGTACGGCACAACTGCAAACCTACCAAGACATGTCCGTCCACCTAAACTTACAGCACTGATCAGAGATGCAGCCAAGAGGCCCATGGCGACTCTGGAGAAACTGCAGAGATCCACAGCTCAGGTTGGGGAATTTTTCCACAGGATAACCATAAGAAGTCCCATTTGCAGTTTGCCAGAAGCCACGTGGGGGACACAGCAAACATGTGGAAGAAGGTGCTCTGGTCAGACGAGACAAAAATTGAACATTTTGGCCTAAATGCAAAACGCTATATGTGGCGGAAAACTAACACTGCACATCACTCTGAACACACCATCCCCACTGTCAGACATGGTGGTGGCAGCATCATGCTCTGGGGGAAGATGGTCAGAGTTGATGGGAAGATGGAAGGAGCCAAATACAGGGCAATCTTGGAAGAAAACCTGTTGGAGTCTGCAAAAGACTTGAGACTGGGGCTAGAGGTTCACCTTCCAGCAGGACAACGACCCTTAACATAAAGCCAGGGCTACAGTGGTTTAAAAACAAAACATATTCATGTGTTAGAATGGCCCGGTCAAAGTCCAGACCTAAATCCAATCGAGAATCTGTGGCAAGATCTGAAAACTGCCGTTCACAAACGCTCTCCATCTAATCTGACTGAGCTTGAGCTGTTTTGCAAAGAAGAACGGGCAAAACTTTCAGTCTCTAGATGTGCAAAACTGGTAGGGACATACCCAAAAAGCTGTAATTGCAGCAAAAGGCAGCTCCACAAAGTGGTGACTCAGGTTGGCTGAATACTTTTGCACACTGCACTTTTCAGTTTTTTATTTGTAAAAAAAAAAAAAAGAAAAAGAAATAAGAAATAAAATCATGTATAATTTTCTTTGTATTTGACAAATGTGTGCGGCTTTGTGTTGGTCTTTCACATAAAATTACAATAAAATATATTTATATTTGTGGTCGTAATGTGACAAAGTGTGGAAAAGTTCAAGGGGTGCGAATACTTTTGCAAGCCACTGTATGTTGTGAGTTTACTTATTTTTTTTGTCTGTATGTTGTGTTTTCTTAAGTTGTAGTGTGTGAATGTCTCGGCCACCTTAAAAAAAAAAAAAGAGTCACAGAAAAAAATATGGGGCCCCATAGCTCACTGTTGCCCAAGGCCCCAATGCAAGTGACATCGGCAGTGACTCTGGGATTCTCTCAGGTTGAGATTGAGAACCGTTTTAAGATTTGTCTACTTTCCACATCTTTCTAGTCTCTGATAGAAGTTACTGGAAGCCTCACTTTGACCAAACTTACTCCATTTTCCTGATAGCAACTGCTGTGGAAGTATGCTGACTGTATTTTTAATTGGAGGCAGAGAAACTGATGGGAGAGGATTGGCCCTGCGCAGCGACGTCGCTCCTCCTGTGTTCTAGAGAGTTCGGAGCTGGGGGACGTAGCTGAAGAGGCGCCGCAGCTCCGGCACAGACCCACCGAGCGAGCGAGCGAGCGACTGACTGACGGACAGACGGATCAGTAACCGTCACACCCACGGTAACTCAGTGGTGGAAGCCAGCCTGCAGTTTTAGTATCAGCCGCTGTGCTGCACGCCGTTAAAAGGACACATAGAGTGACTTTAACGGAGGTGAGTACATATAAGGGAACGACGTTGAGAGATGCACAAAAACTTTAACGGTTATTAACGGTCCGATAACGTTAGCACTATTAACCGTTGCTATGAGGCACAACTTAAGCTAGCATATTTTTTAGCTTATCTACTTACCACAAAAAGTGTATTTTCTCATTATTTGACGCCTTATGTTAACTTTTTGCAAAGTCAGTGTGCATGTGAGGGTATCAAACTGACAGCTTGTTGCACATTAAAGTAAGTTTTTTACGCCTAATGTGTCTGGCAACAGGTACGACATGATGCTGCTACACGCTTCTTTTCTGCTTGGATGAAAAGATTAGCTTTAAGTTGCTAATATGCGTTGAAAGTGAAAGGAAAGCTCCAGAAACTGTTTGTGACACACCCTCCTCCTGCTGTCCTGGAGCTACTGTTGATAGCTGATGCTAATACTGCAGCATGAGCAAGCTGCTGCTTTACTTTTTTTTTTTCTTTTGTCTTTGTACCCCTTCAACCTCTATAAAATTAATTTAAACAACATTGGAGAAAGTGCTGGAGTATATAGGAGTCACGTTGTTAAAACTGGCTTTATCTAGATTCTGAATTTGCATGTTTTGGCACAGGTTTCTGTATGCATCATAAGTTCCCAGAACCCATTTTGATGCCTTCAGGTGCCATGGGAAAAAGCAGACAAAAAGATTTAATTTATTTATTTGAT
Organism: Chelon labrosus; assembly: GCF_963514085.1. Taxonomy (NCBI): domain Eukaryota; kingdom Metazoa; phylum Chordata; class Actinopteri; order Mugiliformes; family Mugilidae; genus Chelon; species Chelon labrosus. Next base: position 20,036,221 of record NC_140346.1, read on the forward strand.
ATTTTTAACACGTAAAAAGTTAGTTTGACACCTAACATGGCTAACAACATGTATAAATAATGATGCTGTATACTTCCTCAGTGGTTGCTAATATTTAAAAAAAAAATATATATATATATATATATAGTAATAGTAAAAAGGAAAGGTCTGGATAGTCTGAAGCCAAGCTATGAAGGGGCACACCCTCCTGTGCTGGAGCTACTGTTGATAGATGATGCTAATAATACAGCATGAGCAACCAGATGCTTTACTTGCTATGTCATTACACACATTACCCCAGTTTAACAGGAATAAAGCTGCTAAAATTGACATTATCTAGAGAATGAACTTGCATTCTTTTGCAAAAGTTTCTGTAGTGCAAATAAAACAATGCAAGTATGAATTTGTTAAAGCAAGCCCTGCACACAGGGGAAATGAGAGCAATTTCCTCAAGTGCAATTATCAGTAAGAGCGTAAAGGGGTTGTTTAAATAGCTTAAGTTCACGGAACCCATATTGATGCCTTTAGGTGTCACAGGGAAACAGACCTCACATTTCAGTAGCCAGTTGCTTTTTTTGCTTAAAAACAAGATAATAAAATTGTTTAAAATTCATTCTTTGTCTTTTTTTTTCTTTTTTTTAACTTTTGCTACACATGAGTTTAGTTTGCCACCCAACTTATCTAACAACAAGTATAATTGATGCTGTTGCATTATTCTATTTGGTTGCATTCAACTATTAGGTCTGAAAAGTTGCTAATGTGTTTTAAACTGAAAGGAAAGCTCCAGAAAGGCTGAAGCCAAGGTATGAAGGGACACACCCTCCTGTGCCTCAGGCACTGTTGATAGCTGATGCTAATAATACAGCATGAGCAACAGTTATGAGATTAAAATCTTTGCTCAACCCCACCAGCTAACATAAGAAATGTTTGCTAGACCCTCTGTGTGCCTAAAGAGTAGACTAACATTTAAGTGTTTTGATGAGCAATAAACATGGGCTCTGTTCCAGGAACTTACTTAGCCATGAGGAAAACTTTTTTTTTTACTCCTGGAAAGCAAATTATCCAAATAAACACCTTCTACCTCCTTTTTGTAGAGTATACATATTGTATAATAGCAACTGAAAATCAATCACCTGAAGCAACTGAACTGCAACTGAAATGCATTCATAAAATCAAATGCAATAGCAACTACACATGTTGTGGACACGTAAATAGTAATAATAATTCTGAAAAATGGCTGTTGGTTATCAGGCCACAGCAAACCTTATTCTTGGAACTGGCCTGTGCCTCCCTGTCTTATGTTGTTGCCATAATAAAGGCAATGGTTGCCAAGCTGCCAGAAATAAGGATGCTTAGAAACAGGTGCCGTGGGCCTCTACTTCACTGAGACAGTATGTTTACACTTTTGTTTGAGCAGATCATACTCTGATAATAGCCTCATTACCACAAATGTGCATCACGATGGCCGTCCACAAGGGCTTAGAGAGAGCTTAAGTTACTCATCTATCACATATCCAGACTTCAGTGCCGATTTATGTTTAACACTTGCTTTCATATCTTCAGAAACCATGTCTAAGGGACCAGCAGTTGGTATCGATCTGGGCACTACCTACTCGTGTGTAGGCGTGTTCCAGCACGGCAAAGTCGAGATCATTGCCAATGACCAAGGAAACAGGACCACGCCCAGCTATGTTGCCTTCACTGACACTGAGAGGCTGATTGGAGATGCAGCCAAGAATCAGGTGGCCTTGAACCCCAACAACACAGTATTTGGTATGAGTTTGTTTTCCCATAGAGAATTCATGTATTATTGGTGACTGTTGTTGTTTCTGATTGTTAATTGCATATTTTCTTGGTCTTCAGATGCAAAGCGCCTTATTGGACGTCGCTTTGATGACGGTGTTGTCCAGTCAGACATGAAACACTGGCCCTTCACGGTCATCAATGATGCTTCACGCCCCAAAGTTAAGGTGGATTACAAGGGCGAGACCAAGACCTTTTACCCAGAAGAGATCTCCTCCATGGTGCTTCTTAAAATGAAGGAGATTGCTGAAGCATACCTTGGCAAGGTAAAATACAATTCATAAACTCATTTGAGTAATACTTCACTGTTGTGACTCCCATGTCCCTCGCAATCCTGCAGAGATGTCAACAGTGCATTCATCTATTTATGTCCTGTTCACTACGAACCAAAACTGTGTTGCCTTTAATTCAGCTTAATACAATGGGAAACCATGTAATCACAATTCAGAATGGCTCATTGCATTTTGTAATTTAAAACTGTTGTTTTTGTTTTGTTTCTTCAGACTGTGACCAATGCTGTTGTGACCGTGCCTGCCTACTTCAATGACTCTCAGCGCCAAGCTACTAAAGATGCAGGGACCATTTCTGGGCTTAATGTCCTTCGTATCATCAACGAACCCACTGCTGCAGCTATTGCTTACGGCCTGGACAAAAAGGTAAAGTAAATGGTTAGGGTACGGCTTCCAACAAGATTGAACAGTTTGCAAATTCAGTGAGAAATCGTCTCTGTGAATTAGTTTCTTGTTTATTTACTCAATCATTACTAATTTTGTATCTCTATAATTATACAGCTTCTTGAGTAAATGTATTCCTGTGATCCTTCTTGAAAGATTTCCTTTATGAGAGTTTCAGTTGAATGTTTTTAAGACTGTACTTTGATTAAATGTTTCCAGGTGGGATCTGAGCGAAATGTTCTCATCTTTGACCTGGGCGGTGGCACATTTGATGTCTCGATCTTAACTATTGAAGACGGCATCTTTGAGGTGAAGTCCACAGCAGGCGACACTCACTTGGGCGGAGAAGACTTTGATAACCGCATGGTCAACCACTTCATCTCTGAGTTCAAACGCAAGTACAAGAAAGACATCAGTGACAACAAGAGGGCTGTGCGTCGTCTGCGCACAGCGTGTGAGAGGGCCAAGCGTACCCTGTCTTCTAGCACTCAGGCCAGCATTGAGATCGACTCTCTGTACGAGGGCATCGATTTCTACACCTCCATCACCAGGGCCCGGTTTGAGGAGCTGAACGCAGACCTGTTCCGAGGAACCCTGGAGCCTGTGGAAAAGGCTCTCCGTGATGCCAAGATGGATAAGGCTCAAATCCAGGACATAGTCTTGGTGGGAGGTTCCACTCGTATTCCCAAGATCCAGAAGCTGTTGCAGGACTTCTTCAATGGGAAGGAGCTCAATAAAAGCATTAACCCTGATGAGGCAGTGGCCTATGGTGCAGGTAAGACCACTGTGTGCTTATAAATAGAGCAGTAACTAACTGCTATGAATGGGCTACATCTTTAATCCTTTTTTGCTCTACAGCTGTGCAGGCAGCCATCTTGTCAGGTGACAAATCTGAGAATGTGCAGGACCTGCTGCTGCTGGACGTGACCCCCTTGTCTCTGGGCATCGAGACGGCTGGAGGTGTGATGACTGTCCTCATCAAGAGGAACACCACTATCCCGACAAAGCAGACCCAGACATTCACCACCTATTCAGACAACCAGCCCGGTGTGCTCATTCAGGTAAGACCGTCATCTTTTTTTTCCTGCGTTTACCTAAAAAAAAGAAAGAAATATTTGACCGTTTGACCTGAGCTCATATTTACAGGTATTTGAGGGTGAAAGGGCCATGACCAAAGACAACAACCTACTGGGTAAATTTGAGCTGACTGGAATACCCCCAGCCCCTCGAGGTGTTCCTCAGATTGAGGTTACTTTTGATATCGATGCCAATGGCATCATGAATGTTTCTGCCGTTGACAAGAGCACTGGCAAGGAGAACAAGATCACGATTACCAATGACAAAGGTAAATGAACTTGCAACACTATCTTAATTATGAAATATGATGCACTCCATTCAACCTCGTGTTCCTTTGAAGTAAAACCATCCTTTTCTCTGCTGCTCAGGTCGCTTAAGCAAGGAGGACATTGAGCGTATGGTCCAGGAAGCCGAGAAATACAAGGCTGAGGATGACGTTCAGAGAGACAAGGTGACTGCCAAGAACGCCCTGGAGTCTTACGCCTTCAATATGAAGTCTACTGTAGAGGACGAGAAGCTGAAGGACAAGATCAGCGACGAGGACAAGCAGAAGATTGTGGACAAGTGTAACGAGGTCATCAGCTGGCTGGATAGAAATCAGGTATGTGTTTATGTGCTTTTTATGAATATTAACTTTAAAACAATAGTCAGGTGAGCACCAGCTAATATTTAACTGTTTGTGTTTTCCTCAGTCTGCAGAAAAAGACGAGTTTGAGCACCAGCAGAAGGAGCTGGAGAAGGTGTGCAACCCCATCATGACCAAGCTGTACCAAAGTGCTGGAGGGGCTCCAGGAGGGATGCCCGGCGGGATGCCCGGTGGCTTCCCTGGAGCCGGTGGTGCTCCTGGAGGAGGAGGTTCAGCCGGCCCCACCATCGAAGAGGTCGACTAAACAAGAGTTCAAACACATATGCATGAGGTTGTTGTCGTTCCTCTTCTCTCATGTTATCACAGCATAATCCAAATAGCCAGAACTGTTAACTACACTTATTTGAGGATTGTATTGACACTTTTTTGTATGCCAGGCTTAAGGCAGCACTTGCACTGTGACGTTCTCGGTAAGCAGTCTTTCATGGCTAATTTCAGTTACATGTTCCTTTTGGATGAGCCAAAGTTAAGATTTACTACAGTATTGCTCTTGGTTGCTCTATGGAGCTGAAATGATTGCTTTTGCACAGTATCAAAATGAGACTAAATAAAACTCTTTTGTTCATTTCTTTGAAAGTGAAGTATCTTATTGTGTGTGGATGTTAATGGTAAAGCACTAGAAATGGATGCATCAATGGGTTTTAAGTGCTCATGAATTTAACCCACAGCAAAGCGAGACCCTATTTGTCCTTTTTTTAGTTTATTTGTTGATCCTGACCTACTGCAAAGTCAGTTAATGTTCTTACTACGATGAAATGTTCTAATGGGAAAAACCTGGGTCCTGACATTTATGTGGATGTTACTTCAATATGTTACACCACCTGAACAGTGTTGTAGACCCCCAAGCGCCATACCTTCCCCCAAATAAGCGACACGTGGGCACCTGACCATTGCAAAAGAAGACATACATCAGACCAGACCACCTTCTTCCACTGCTGGTCCATGGTCCAGTCCTGATGTGCCCATTGTATGTGTTTTTGGTAGTAGATGGGTGAACTGCAGTAGCCTCTGTTGAATCAGACCACACTAGTCAGCCTTGGTACTTCAATAAGCCTTGGCCTTGGCTGCCCATGACCCTATTTGTCCTTGGACCACTTTTGATAAGTATGGAGCTACACTTTTGGAGCTCCTTTGACCCTAACTCCTCTGATGACCTGTTGATCACAGATGGCGCTCAAATCCTTCCAATTTCCCAGTTTTTCTGCGGAGGACAGAATGGTCACTTGCTGCCAAGTATAACCCACCCACTGACAGGTCCCTTGATAAGGAAATAATCAGTGATTACAACTAGTCAGTCAGCTAATTGGTATATATTAGAAACAGTACAGGAAAAAATATACGTTTCCTTCATTTATTTTGCTGATTCATGAATGTTTAGGTTAACAGGAAGTCGTTCATGGGGGTGTTGGATCCTCTTTCATCCTCTTTGTTCTGAGCGCGTGCGTTGAGGTGTTCGGCAGGTCAGCGCGAGTTAGAGTTTCTTGGGCATTCATGCATCCGGTAGGCACACATGTAGAAGATACCTAAAAGAGATGATTATTAGTTTTAAAAATGAAGCACGTTGCCCGAGTAACAAAATACAATCATAAGATTATTATTATTACCTGAGAAGAATGTGAGCACCACTGCCACCCAGCCCATTATATAGGACCAGGAGAACCGCCAGCTGCCATAGCGTTTACCGTAGTAGTTCACTGTCACTCCTGTGTACACAGCCATGGCCAGCAGCACAAAGAAGCCTACACAGGAAATGAAAACCATTACAGATAAAGTAAACATCTTAAGCAGGGGAGGCTCGCTTGCGAGGGAGGAGCTTACAGGAGATGAAGAAGAGGATGCCGGCCGCAAATGTCTTGTCAAACCCGTCGAAGGATGAGTAGTGGATGAAGGCCATGACGCCGATCACGATGCCAATGAAACAAGCCAGCAGGGAAAGAATCATGAAGGCCCGGGTGGCATCCCAGTATGCTGCGAGTTAGAGCAGAAGATTTTATTTTTTATTTATTCATGTCATTTATAGTGAAGGTATGCTCCACTTTCACCTGTATCCGTGCTTCTCCTCATCCAGGAGACAGCTCTAGTTTGCCATCTAGTGGACTTGATGAATTCAGAAAGCAAATCTTACGCTCCTACTGGATGTGACAGCTGCAAATGAAAGTGCAGAAATCTCTCGCAGCGTTCGATAAGATTATTCCAGCCGCATAATTTCCAGCCTTCTCCACCCTTAAATCTCACGGTAACACCCCACTAAAGCCCCACAGGGAAGTCACCCCCAGTGTTGTTGAGGGTCACGGGCTGACTGTCAGCAGACTAATAAATATAAATGAGGGTCTTCCTCCCTCGCCTGTGGAAGACGTGCAGTGGAAGACACCCAAGCCAGTCTTACCGATGCTGTCTGTGTGTGTCATGCATTTCCCCGGCACACAGTACCGCCACAGGCCCTGGTGCATGTAATTGCTGGAGTGACGATACTGCATCCAGTAGTCAGTTGCCGTGGAGACAATGAGGAGTATGTTCCCGACTCCGGCACAGAACAACCCACCTCCCATGAAGCTGTACATCCTGCCAAAAAAAAAAAACAAAAAAAAAAACTGATTGACACAGAGAGAGAGAGGGGGAAAACAGAGCAGGTCAGGGCCTCACCACATTGGGCCCCAGCTATACCAATTATAGAGAGCACTTCCTGTTAGAGAGTGAGCGGGTAGTGGGGAGGGGGGGGGATGCTGGGTATGAATAAAACAGTATCCGCAGCATGTCACAGGAGTTGTACTGGAGCCAGACAGATCTGATTATAGAAATATTACTTCATAGACAGCATGGACGAGCAGCCGCCTGACAAGTCATTAACCTCTAACACTGCCACACTCCATCTTTAAAAACACAGAGGCAGAGCTGATAAACATTTCTAAACCCTCTCATATTTGTGTGAAATTGACTGCCAGGTTTTTAATAGATACCAAACAAAGCAGGCAGAACTACTCCTAAAATAAGACGCAAGAGCTCTGGCAGCTTGTGTCTCCACAAAAACATGGAATATTTCATAAGAAGTGGGAAATTTAAGAGAAAATCAGAGTTTAACTATCAAATTTTTTCACGTTTCTTCTATATAGAATAAAATACGGCACAAATATGATGAGATTACCTACCTTTTATCTTTTTTCCCTCAGAAAAAAAAACAAAAAGTCAGAGATTCCAATATTTCGGGTGGTCAAAGCACAGAGGAGCCCAATCTTGCGCAGGATGGCAGGAAAGTTTTGTTTGCGCGTAGGAAACCAAGCCAACAAACGGTGCCGACGGGACAATGGAGCGGGCTGAGCCGCGACCAATCACAGGGGATGAGTTTTGTGTTTTAGGGAATCTGCTGAAAACACAAAACTTCTAAAGCGCTGCGCACACCTCGACAATAGTGATGACACGGGGCTTTTAATTCAAAACGTCCCACAACCGCACGCAGTGAAGCTCGGGGCCTTGCAGTAAGCTCAGCCCCACGGCATTGTTGGAGGAGAGATTATTTTAAATGTGAAAAAACATAATTTGTTTTTGAATCCCTTCAGATTGTGCTCATTTTCTCGCCATTTCATATTACTCAGGTTCAAATTGTGCAATTTACATAAACATTAGTCCAACATTTCCTTTTTTCAGACGTGTGGTGTAAATGATGGAGGTACTGTAGAAGCTGCACACTGTGCTGTGGCCTTTTAAAGTATTTCAATCCCTCATTACAACAGCGAAAAGACGAATTGTTGCTTCTCTAATAAATCTCACATTTATTCTCACATCTTCTATCCCCCGTCTTATACTTGGCACTCCGGCGGCCCAGAGGAATTCATTTAATTAAGGATGAATAATTGCTGAGACGTTTACGAAATAAAGCACATGTAAAGGTGAAAACGTGGATGTAGCCAAACAGAATTAATTCACAGGTTATACGTCGGCAGAGCAGAGTGTGATGAGAGCGTCTAATCGAGCTGTGGGTTTGGGTGAAGGAGCGGCGATAAAAGTGATTTGTCTGTGCTTGCAGCAGCTTGTGGAAAAGAGCGGAGGCTGAGAGGGGGAGAGCACTGTGGGTGAGAAAGTATTGGCTTGTTTGACGGTGTGTAATCAGGGATGTGATCTGAGTCATCAATACGGTCTATTGTGAGTTAGAGTGGGTTTTCAGGGAGAGACCAAGAAAACTGTTGTTTGTGTTGTTTTAAATAATCATATAAAGATTATTGGGCCAACATATTAACAGTAGCTCAATACATACATACAGTGCAGACAGAATATATAATAAGAGTATTCACGATTAAGGGTCTTATCACATTACACCGATCAGATATATCATTATGACCACCTTCCTAATATTGTGTAGGTCTCCCTTGTGCCTCCAAAACAGTTGTGACTCATCAGAAAATGGACATGGGTCTTTTGAAGGTGTCCTGTGGTGTCTCGTAACAGAATGTTGTTAGTGGTGGGACGTTAGGTCCTATGGGTTGAGGGGAGGGGCCTCTGTGGATCATCCCACAGATACTTGATCAGTTTGGGATCTAGTGAATTTGGAGGCCAGGTCAACACCTTGCGCTGTTTTTCTTGTTTTTTTTGAGGAGTTCCTAAACCGTTTTTGTGTGTGTTCCTGTGTCAGGCTGCTACCATCAAAGTGTCATTGCTATGGGGTGGGGGTGCCTGGTCTGGTCTAGGTGGGTGCTACATGTCTAAGTAACATCCACATAAATGAATGCCAGGTCGAAAAGTTCCCCAGCAGAACATTGACTTGTCCCAAGATGGTCAATGTTATTGACTCCTCCTGTCAGTGGTTTTAATGTTGTGGTTGATCGATGTGTAGTCTGTGAGTGCAAGGCTGTGCACTTCAAGAATGCAAGTAAGACTGTCTAAAGAAGTGGGTCAAGGTCCTTATATTGTGAGTGTGTCTGTGGGATTCACTGGAACAAGCCTGATCCACAGAGGCCCTTCCCCTCAACCCATAGGACCCAAAGGCCCCCACTGACAACATTCTGTTGCCAGACACCACAGGACACCCTCAGGAGGACCATGTCCATTCTCTGATGAGTTACAACTATTTTGGAGGCACAAGGGAGACCTACACAATATTAGGAAGGTGGTCAAAATGTTGGCTTCTTCAGCCCTAGATGAAGTTTAAGCCTAAGTTCAGTCAAGAAGTTTTGTCCCGTCACGTTCCTTTTCCTTTTCCCTACCCCTAAGGCGAATGTGGGATATTCGTGCCACTCTCCTGATGTCAAAATCATTCCATTCTTAGTATCTACGCCACTATTTTCATCCAATGATCTATTTGCCTGACTTCACTGAGCCAATCAATTCCCACTCCTCTGCTTTCTCGCCATCTGTCATGCAGCCCTCCTCCTCCTCCTCCCCATCTCCTCCTCTTCCTGTCCTGGCCGCCCCAGTTCGTCTTCATCAGAGGTCTCAATCGGCCTCCTGCTACCTTCATCTCCTTCTTCTCCACCACCACCAGCGTCTCGACTCCGCGGGGGTCCCGTCGTTATCTTCCTTCATCGTGGGATTCAGCTCCATGTTACCGCTCAGAGTCTAACCACCAAAATACTTATTGAAATGACTGTTGGGGAGTTTAGGTTTTCATTAGGAACATCTGTGGGTGGTCCCTACTTGTTATTTTTTGTTTTTTGTGTTTTTACTCTAATGACCCGTTAATGCCCTGGAACTCCAGAAAACCTTTAAACCTCAATGTACAGGATGTGTATGATTCATATATTTCTATTTCTATCTAGAGCAGAATAATTCATTATGTTTTAATGTAGGAGTAAACTCTTAGGCTGGCTTTCAGTGACGTGTCAGTCACCATTAAAAGCCTACAGCTATAATTTCTGGAGCATTTACTGACAACTAAATACAGTAATTACTTTAACTGACCAGAGAGTTTTTGGAGGCAACGTGCTTGTATTATTTATATCCACTAGGTGGCGCCTTTTATTTAGTCAAAGATTTAAAGACAAGTTAGATTTTCTCTAAAACTAATGTTTCCACAAATTTGACTGAAGAAAAAAACCTTTATCCCTCTGTGTCCTTTAATCCCAAATGAATCAAAATGATTTATTTTGTTGAATTTGAATTCATTGGTGATTAAAAGTTCTTTTAAATTCAGGCTGAAATCTTGTACAATGTTGTGTTTTTCTTATTCATCATAATTTTTACATATAATTTACATAAAGCACTTAATAAATCAGCAGATGTAATCAACATAGTATTAATTTCTGAAACTTCTTTCGACCAGCAGCTCCCTTTAAGTTAATTGACCCCATAGACAGGACTGGACACAAAGGTTTTCCATGTAACCACAATAAAAACGAGATATTTTTTAGCATTTCATTCATCACATTATGTGGATTTTAAAGCTCTGCGGTAGAACGTGGCTTTCATGTCTGACCTTCAGTGAGCACAGCGATATGTGAAGAGTCTGACAATAGCAGCATGCTTTCACATTCATCTGCTTCTCCGTGCTCAAATCTCAAATTTAAGACGTGTGCAGATGGGCTCATTTTGTTTGCACGTCACTGCTTTAGTTTTGCAGCCAATCTACCGTTTGATTTGGAAGCTGGAAAGTCTTTAGTGAACATACACAAAGAACAAATGTAGATTTTTCTTTTTTCATTTTAAATAAGGTATTTTTTGAGATAGAATCATGAAACCAAGTGTCTTTGAGAAAAACACTCTTCACATTAAATGAAAATCAAACCTCCTGTTGATTCAGAGGTATTTTCTTGGAGATACATGTGAACTGGCCACAGTAATAGACTGAAGCTTGTTGAGCCGGGCCGTCTGTCTGTGTGGAAGGGAGGGATGAGTAAACCACAGAGACCCTAATCCATGCCACGGGCCTAAAAGCATAAAATTTTAGAACCCTTCTAAATTGCATAACCCATTCAAATTGCATCGGATTACCATTATCCTCCCAGCCTGGTGGGACCCAGCGGGTATTTGCCAAAGGCAGAGTCCAACTCGCTTTCCACGCCATCCGCTGTGTCGCTGCCAAAATTCTGTAGTACTTCAACTAATAAGATCCCTCACACAAGAGGCACGCGCAGCAGATGACGGTGCAGACATGAGGAAAAGCCTTTCATATCCCTCTGCTGTCACGTTTCAGGAGTCGTACAGTGAGATGAAGGCTTCCTCCTCTCATTAAGCCACATTCAAAAACAGCCGTTCTCACAATGCTGCAATCTGAAGAGGGCCTCAGATCATACGCACAAGCCTATCTTGTATCAGACGAGTCATTTTACTGGGAACATGATATAACAGACTCTGACTTCAGTCAGACCTCTGGGACATTTAGCTGTGGTGGAAAAATTTGAGCTCACCCCCCTTCGTCTTTCTCATTTTTTATTTTTTTCCTCTGTCGGCTCTTGATATCCTGTCCTGGAAAGGCCTCTGGATTATCACAGATTCATGTCACAGAGAAAAGCACGATGCTTGCTGACTTTGCTCGCGTCCAAAAATTATCTTTGCAGCAATTATTTTATAAATCCTTAACGTGCGGCTGTTTATGAATTTTTTACTAGTTGTAGCAACGCTAGCAGCTGTTTGAGGCTCCACCGAGACACAGCAGTGCATTTAGCTATTTGTTAATGTGCTGATGTGTGGCAGCTAGTGCCGCAGTAATGGTCGCCCTCTTTGCGTTAGCAGCATCCTAATATTTGTTAATTTGAACTAATACTGCCCTCAAGTGGTGTCATGTTCAGAGTAAATTGCGCCCTCCTGTGGTAATCACAACCTTGTTAATGGATTGGTGCCTTTGGAACTTATGTTCACAACAAGTGAAGTTGTAAACACAAAATACTTGGTGTTAAAGAGAGGCGCTGTTCATATGGAGTTTATTTTCTAAAAACATTTGCAAACATGACGCAACTCGTGATCTCGTGAACTTTCCACTTATGAGATTGTAACTACCACAAGATGGCGCCCTTCATATACTCTACACCAGTGGTTTTCAAAGTGGGGGCCGCCAGGGGGCGCTAGGGGGGCCTCAGACAATTGGAGGGAAGATAAGAAAAAATTTTAGAAAAATGAAAAAAAAATAACCAAATTATTTTTAACCATTATTATAAAATATAATCTAATTGTTTTTTAAATCATTATCATAAAACATAATTATTAATAATATATCATATCTAAATGTTATTTGCCATGCTCATCTTTCTGATTCCCTGCCAGTCAGAACATCGTTCATGACCTCATAATATGTGTAGACCTGGCGGTTTGCGCCATTTATCAAGCTGCTTTGCTCCTCAGGCATGTAGCTAGCGCAAAATGGACAGGTTTTTGACAAGAAAGAGACCGAAGGAACAGACCAACAGCCCTGTCGTGGAGGACACTGCAAAAAAAAACAACCTAAGAACTCCTGGCCAACTAAAATCAGAAAATATGAGGCAGCACTTATGCTAAACAAATGTAATAGTTATTGAATGGTGAATAAAAGTAAGAAACATTATAAAAGATGACGTTTCTTTATTTTGTAGCATTGTCTGTAGGTTTGCAAAGGGGGTCCCCGGCCAGAAGCTAATGCTGTTTGGGGGGCCTTGGCATGGAAAAGTTTGGGAACCCCTGCTCTACACTACACCGTTTGAGGGAAGCATTAGTTCAAATTAGCAAATATTAGCATGCTAACACGTATAACTAAGACGGCCTTTTTGATAAACATTACTGTAGACGGTAGCTGCTAAACATCGGCTTGTTAGCATGTAGCTAAATTCGCTAGTTTAAAGTGTAGCCTCAAACCGCTGCTAGCTAGCACCATTGATAAACTTTTGTGTAATTTTCTAAGATATAGAGTCACACCGTAACACTGCACACATGACCCCATTTGATAGCAGATAGTCTCGGTTGAATCTATTTTCAGTAAAGTCCAACGTCACATGTTGTGGCCTGTTTTCTGACGTTTACAGATTAGGTGGAGGCGGTTGTTAATATATAATAATTTAACAGGCTATATTAAGTTATATAGATTATTTTTCTTTGTTTTACGATAGCCTGTGCCACATTCCCATGTCCTCATCCTTTCATTAAGCCTTTGCATTTCCTGCATTAATTTTTTTAGCTTAATAACAGTTAGCCTCGGTGGCTACTAGTAGCGATGTTCTCACAATTTACAGCTGATGTTACCACTTTTGCACATAGACGCTGAAGTGTCAAGTAAAATAAACAATTTGAACACATGTTTTATCGTTTCTGCTCAAAATGTAGAAATTATGCCACGAAATAAGTACATTTTCTGCTAGATTTAGCATCAGCTTCATGCTAAAAATCAATTGTGTTTACCCCTCACACTTGCATGGATTAAATTTGAGTATATACAATTTGGGAATCCATACTGCTGAGTGTTTTACGTTGTATTGCTCAAAATAGCCATTGTTAGCATGCATGCTCACACACTAAACTCAGATGGCGAGCACAGTGAGGTAGGACATATAGTTAGCATACACTGCTGTGTCTAAGTACGGCCTCAGAATGTACGTGTTTCTGTTTCCTGTTATACTTTGTAAGTCACTTACTCTGTCATTTCAGATGTCTTCACTTCCCTCCGTGTGGTTGCTGTCCCTGATTGTTTGCCCCGCCCTGATGTGTTTCACCTGTGCCTCATTGTTCCCCCTGTATTTAGTCTCCGTGTTTCCTACTCACTTTGCCAGTTCGTCTTTGTGCTCCATGTCAGTATCGCTCTAGTCTTTCCTAGTGTGTTTTGTACCTTTTTTTCCTTGTTATTTTTTGGACTTTGTCCTTGCCTGTTTTTCATGTAAAGACTTTCTATCCACCACCTGAGTCCTGAGTTGTGCATCTGAATCTCCCTCTAACCAGCTCCTCATTACACAGAAAGCAGCAAACGGGTTGTTTTTTAAAATAGTGAAAAAACACTTTAAAGATTTCTTCAATCATTGTTGGAGCCAGTGTTCATCACCCAAATTCATCACAAAATAGACCGAAACTGAATTCTCTTAAACCAAAGTGATCTATGGTGAAAATGTGAAGGGCGCATGAGACAAGATTTTGTTGTGAAGCGGAAAAACTTTGTTAAATTAAGTGCAATGCTGAAAAAAAAAAATAACATTTTGATTGTCAAGGTCGAGAGATAATAAACCAAGTAGATTAGTGAGCAGTTTATACTTCTGCGTCAATATGCCATAGCCTGACAGCCCAGACCCAACACAGACCCTAACGCCGTAGACTAGGGTTGCCAACTCCCTGAATAATAATAATAATAATACATTTTATTTAAAAGCGCTTTTCAAGGTACTCAAAGACACTTTACATAAAAAGAACATCAAATCAGCAAAACAATGTGAAATATAACATTAAAAACACAATAAGTCGAACCTGAATTGAATTAGATGCATATTTTTGAGTGATATAAACACATGGAAAACAAATTATTATTCAACATTTTATTTTTAATACAAAATAACAAAACAGAATAAAATAAGTATCTTTCTTAAACAGAAACCTGTCCTGCTTAAGAAGAACATTCCTCTCGTAATAGTGCAATAAGTCAAAGTGTGAGGAAAAGTTGTAGCTTTGTTGTCTTCCAGTATCTTCTTTGCAAAGAACAGTACCTCGACCAATGAGATGAGCAGGATTCCCGCTGTCAGCTCATTGGTCACAAAGCAGGAGACAGCCTGGGAATAAGTTTACCGTAAATTTTCATAGCATCCTGTTATTAATTCCATTGACATTTTACACACTATTTTTGATTCTCACAGTAAAACGGGACAAAGTGCGTCCCGTTTCAGCTCAATACAGGATGCGTACTTTTGTTTCTAAATACGGGATGATTCCGTTTTTCAAGGGACGGTTGGCAACCCTACCGTAGACTGACATGCACCTCCCCAGAAGGCCGCAAGAGCTGTGACTGGTCTGCTTGGTAGTAGCGTGTTTCCACTTTAGTATTTCCGGCTGTTTCTCCATCTCTGCAGTTTTTGAATTGATTGAATAAAGATGGGATCAAGGAAAGGTTAGACCGACGTATAAATGGCTCGCACCGGCGTAGGCTACGTGCGTAGGTTACGCTGTCTATCTCTGGCAGAAGTATAAACCGCCCTTAACTTCACATTCGACTTGGTTCAGATGCTATTAGAATGCATTAATACGGAGGCATGGATGTGCAAATTAAATTTCATGGGATCTTATTTTAAAAGCCACGCTGCTTACGTTGCTAGAAAAAATACCATCTGTGTCCGTCAAATTCACCGTAATTCATGAACACGGACAGAAACCTTTTTGTAACAAATGCTTTATTGATCAGTTTAAAAATTAACACACTGGTGATCTACAGGAGTACCACAGTAAACAGCCACACAGAGATGAGAGATAAAAACAGTAAACACCACAAACATGCACTGACACGCACACACACAGGCACCCACACACACACACACACACCAACATGATGGGTTATTAACACATTTCCCGCTGCTTCGTGTCTCTTCTCGTCCTCTGTCAAACACACATCGCAGGGTTTCATGGTCAGGAGTAAACATTCAGTACATTCAATAATCTGCTGTACAACAATGTAATTACTTACATGTACGTCTCTTTGCCTAAAAATACAATATTTCTTCCCCCAGATCCTTTTTTTTTATTTTTTATTAATATATCTGCTCACATCTTTTAAAAAATTGAAAATATGTCTATATACATGGAAGAGGGGGAGAGGGGTGAAGGAAATCACACACAAAAAAAACTGAATAAAACAAACAAACAAAAAAAAGAATACAAATAGTTTGTGAAAAGGCAGATGGCAAAGCCTTGACGCTTTCCCTTTAGTCTTAATTTTTTTTCATCGGATACCATGGCAACAGATTGATGGTTCGCAAAGACAAGAAAATCAGGGCGGAAAAAAGAGGATGTCACATCACGTAATCAGCTTCTGCCTACATGAGGTTCTGGGAAGAAAGCACACAAGACAGAGACTAAATGACTTTACTGATAATGTCATTTAAACACGCGATTAAATGAAACAGGGAGGTTGTTCGACAGTGAAAGGTCGGGCAACACTGACGCAGACGAGGAATCAGACCTGTGTGTAACGATAACTGGGACGATTGTTAAATCAATGTATAACACACATTAATGCTAATTTTGAGTTTTTTTCATGTTGTAACTTCTTCTTCTGCAGTATTAATAGGTAGTGGATGAAACCTGCATCAATTTTTCTAGATTTTCTGTAAAACTTGAGCCTGAAGTTGAACAGAAATGTTCGTCTTTGCTGGTTCTGTACTTTTTTGGGCCGACATACCTATCAGTGAATGACAAATACCTAATGCAGCCAAGTAAACTGCTTTCTTGCAGAGATTATAAATGATTTCGTAAATTACTTTTTTTTTCAAACATGTATTTGGTAAATTGACAATTGTTACCTCAAAGAGAGGTGCCCACACATTCATTTCAAAATGAGCTTTAACGGTGACTCTGAATATGTCGAGCTCAGGGCTGAATAGCAAAGAAGTGGATTATGTTGCACGGGTGGTTCACAGACATTTTGAGACTTTTTTTTTCTCAGCTGTAAAAACACCCCGTCGCTACCCTCCTTGAAATTAAGCTCATTACAGTTTCCACCTTCTGTCACTATGCGAAATATCCCATTTTCAGCATGCCTCACTCTGAAGGAACAGATCTTGGCTGGAGTACTGTATCATTTCATCGATTTATTTCATATTTTATCAAATAAAACAGCACTTTTATACATGTGTTATACACAAGAAAACTTTATGAAAGCTTCTCAAATTATCTTAAATTTGGTATTAAGACATTTCATTAAGGCTATTGCTGCGTTCAAATGGGGTTGCGTTTATTTTGTTGATGAGAAAAGTCCAGATAAACAGCGCCATCTTGTGGCATTCAAAATCTCGCAAGGAGTTCAAGAGTTGCAACACATTTGCGGATTAGAAATAGTGGAAGTGAATGGCACGTAAATATATTTTAATTTAGTTAATTAAAATATAGTAAAGTAATTTTTCCTTGCTATATTATAATATGTAAAAGGAAAATGTTATGATGACGACTGCATCAAGTCATATTTTAACTTTTTCGGAAAGCAAGAAAAAACAATTTTCAGCAAGCACATTGGTATTTTTTATTGATA
The DNA here is from genome assembly GCF_963514085.1 of Chelon labrosus. Classification (NCBI taxonomy): domain Eukaryota; kingdom Metazoa; phylum Chordata; class Actinopteri; order Mugiliformes; family Mugilidae; genus Chelon; species Chelon labrosus. Next base: position 20,053,505 of record NC_140346.1, read on the forward strand.
TTGTAACAATGGCCAAAAAATGACTGAGGCAATTATGCTATGAGGCTAATGATTTGCTACATTAAGTAGCATTTGGACATTAGCATGCTAAATGTTAGCCCTGGTGGCTTTTAGCCAAGGTCCATTTGAAAGGAGGGGTGGGTTTAAAAAATAAATTTTCCAATTCAAAAAGATCTTGATTTTAAAATCTGATAAGGATTCATAAAATAATAGGTTACATATTTTTTTTTTAAAAAACACATGCCGTTTCCTGCATATGTTTGTCAGAAATTTCACTGCTGTTTCTAAAACAAACCCCAAAATGGAATACAGAGGACACCGCTAGGCCTGAAAGCTGAGTGGATTAAAAAAGTACGACGATAGAGAAGAGTTGTACTATAGTAAAGCCATATGTGCAAGATGTGCTGGCAGTAGTAGACAGATAATTTAGTGATCCTGTGGGAAATTCAGTAAAATGTCTTAAATAAAATTTGTTTTAGTATTGAAACATCTCTAAATTATTTGAGAATAATCAGTCAATGGATTTTTAATAATTTCAGCTCAAAATATTGAAATTTGTGCTGTTGAATTCATAATTTGTGGTTATTTAGCATGACTTAGTTAACTTTATGCTTCATACTTACAAAAATGGCAAATGTGGATGGCAAATTAATATGTTTAGTTGTACAGAGTTTTGTTTGTCAAGAAGAAGTTTAGAAGACGTCTGAAGAAAACATTGGTATTTCTGACTATGACATTAAGTTAGCATGTTTAACTGTCGTTTCTAGCCCAGCAGCTGTGTTTTCAGGACTTACGGCTGACGTTACCACTTGAACACCAAGGAATTTTAAGGCAGCAAAAATCCCTGTCATTGCGTCACTATCTTAGATAACTACTTGTTGGCCTTTGTTCAAACCCCACAGCAAACCTTCTGCCATTCTCAAACTGCCCTAGCCCAGTTTACAGATGAACTGTCTCTGACCCGCGCTGTGCTGACATAACGCTCTGCAGTTTCTACTGTCTGTCTAGACGTACCTCATCTCTCCTCCGGCCGGCAGTGGAGGGTCGGGGAACAACTCCCCCCCCAAGAGACCCGTAGCCCGACATCTGGACCTTTGGCAGGAAGTTTGACTGTCCGTAAGGGATTACATTCTCATCTGCAGACGACAAACAGATCTCTGAAAGTTACAGCTGTGCTTATATAGGTTAAGCCCTAAGTGATGGAGCAGACTGAAAACAGACCCCCTGCTACTAAAAGCAGAACAACTACTGAGGGATAATAAGTGCGCGTACGTCGGTGGCAGTTGGTTCTTTGTAAGCTCAAAGAGATTTGTATGAATAATATTAATCCAGCTGTTGAAGCGTTCCTTTTTGGGATTGTTCTTCTACAAAGTGATACTTACCCTGTGATAACCACTTTGTAGGCCCTCTCCTTTGGGGCGAGAAATGCCCTCCCCTCCTCTGAAGAACGGGTGAGTCACTCCCCTCTTTTCTTTCGCCGCGGCTCAAAACATCCGCCAGGAGCTGCAGGGAGTCATCTGTAGGGGGAGGGGCCGGTGGAGGGGGGAGTTCTGCATATGATTGATCATTGATGATTAAACAGGTCGACAAAGAGAGAGAGAGAGAGACGGGGCTTTAAAGGAATAGTTTGACATTTTGGGGTAACACGCTTATCCACTTTTAAGCCGAGGCGTAAATGAGACGATACCGCTCTCTCATGTCTGTGTGTTAAATATAAAGACACAGCTTTTACGCAGGCTTGAAAACGGCGGGGGACGGTCAACCTGGCGGTGCCCCCGAAATGGAAAAGTCCTCTAACTGGCTCTAAAGCTCCACGATCAGTTAAAAAAAAAAACGACAGCTGGCCATTTCACGGGAGTTATGAGCCAAACTACTTCCTTGTCGTGACCGGCTGCCAGGCAACTGGTCCGTGCAAGAAATGGGGGGGTTGAACGCACCCTGTAAAACTCTTCCAAAATGTCAAACTTTTCCTGCAGTCATCTCTTTTAAACCACAACACGGGTAAATAATTAGTCATTTAAGAGGTCCAGGGCCCTGCTAGCAGCTGTGTGATACTCTACTGAGCTAAATGCCAGCGTCAGGATAAGATAAGATAATTAAGGAAAAGGCTTTATTGTCATTGTACGAGGACAACTACAACGAGTGGGACATCTGAAACAAGTGCCTAATATTTAAATCAATAAAAACGACCAGAAAACGAACACATATAATGATAAAATGTCAATAACTAATGTAGCATCTGAATAATGCCATTAGTTTTTCAAGCTTTTACTCAAAAAAGATGTCACTAAAGTCATTATAACTCTCTACAAAATTTAGTGTCAGTTCATCCAGATGATTTTGATGTAATTCAGTCGTAAAAGTGAGGGACTACCAGACTGACGCAGCGGTGTAAAGAGCTACGCTGCCAGAGTGGCGCTTCCTCACAGAAATTAAGAATCATACCTGCTTCGCTGGGCAGCTCTCGCCTGTTTTGTCCGTCCCGGGGCACTTTCTTCTTACTCCTGGACCTGTGTGCCTGGGCCCCGGGGCCCGACTCGGCAGCTGGAAAAAAAAATGCACACTGATGTCATCCTCAGGAAACGCAAGAGAAGCTGAGGAACGCTGAGCTTTACTCTGAATAAATGTGACAGGATTTTCACGTACAAATACTTTCTGTTCAGTAACTAAATTATACACGACCCTGTGTGGTTGTGTTTGGCCTGTTCTGACGACGTGAGGCGTTAAAGCGAATTAAAACTTTACCTTTACCGAGGCTTTTCCCCTTGAAATCCTCCGCCCACTGGCTAGTGTGGTACACGTCATCGGCCTCGTTTGCTGTGGTGTCGGTGAACAGATCGGGGTTGGACTGAGAGACCTGGGAGTGCTGACGGGTCAAAAGGTCAAAGTGCTGCAGCCGCGGACTGCCGTGAGGATTGGGCGCGTCTCGCTGGGGGGAGGACAACTCCTCCGGTTTGGAGGGCAGGCTGCAGACCTCCTCCCTGGAGGCGTCCATTAGGTAGGTTCTGGCTGGCAGCGGAGGACACCAGTCGTCATCTTCCTCCTCGGAGCTAAAGGAGCGACCGCGAGTAAGAGCAACATTAAAGAGCAGTGAGCAAGTGAGGGGGGTGGTTTGGGGAAGTTACCAGGCCCCTAAGGTGGAAATGGCTCTAAATTTTACATTATTAGCATCATAGCTAAACCGCTGGCCGCCTAAATAATTTAACTAGAGGACGTCAAACAAGATGAGCTCATAAGGCAGACACTAAAAGCCTCTGGAAAGATTCATGTAGCCTGTATAAGAATTACTGAGAATATAAAGATGCCTGTAATGTACAGTTCTTTCCAAGTGATAACGTCTGACATATAATCATGTTTAAATTGTCTTTATCAGGTTTTCTCTGAACTTTTTTCGAATATACCTCCAGCAGCAGCTGAGTTCAGTTATTTTTTATTAAAAAATGTTGTTTAACTCAAGTTCTAATCATGGTTTCCTAATGTTGATGCTACCTCTGGTGTATATACTGTGTGGACTCAAAGACTTCCATTTTGTTCACTGTGGCAACAAATAAGACAAAAAGTGGCGATTTCAAGTGTGTTTTTGAACCTAACCTCCAAGTAATCCAGTCTGTTTCGCCCGTGCAACATTGCCAATAACACTTAATCCGCCTTCTGTCCCTGGTAGAAAGATAACTGCGGTGATTGAACAAGCGCCACTTGTCACCACAGACACCCAGGACCCATTACTGCACATGCAAGGACTTCAGCGTTATCAGTCGGTCATAGGCACATTCACCGTGGAGTTACCTCATAAGGCAATATACAGAGATTGCCACTTTAAAAAGTTGAATGTTACAAAACACAGAGTTAGCACTTGAGCTAATTAACCATATTTCTGTAAAGTACACATAATTACAGTGAAATCTTACACTGGTTTCTTTTAATACGATAATTTCAAAGTGCGGAGGCCAGAGTAACGTGGTTCCGTGCCTTTTCATTTTATGCCCATTGAATAACGACGACCTTACCTTGTTACCTTGTGTTATGAACCTGGGGTTAATAACACATGTGTACCGAGTTCGACCGTTCTCTGGTATTTGTTTTCATGTATTTGTTTTGTTAGTCAAATGTGACCAGTTTTCTTGCAAACCGCTATTTAGCGTATAACGCTAGCCTTCGGGGCACACGTACACATAAAAAGAAATCGCTATTTCTATACCACTAACAAGGCTCACAATATCACCACACTTACACGGTAGCATAACTAGGGTCTCTACATGTAAACCGAAGCATTGAGAACTTTGCAAGTATACAGGCAGTTTATTAAAAAAGGAATACAGTACCGTTCGCGTCCGGCTCGCTTATCCAGGCGGGCGCCATCTTGGGGAAACTCAACTCTCTTCGTTCAGTGCTCTCAGTGCTTTCTTCCGGCAACAGACAGTTCAGATCCCCAAGATGGCGCCCGCCTGGATATGCGAGCCAGACGCGAAGGGTACTATGTTCCTTTTTTAATAAACTGCCTGTATACTTGCAAAGTTCTCAGTGCTTCGGTTTACATGTAGAGACCCTAGTTATGCTACCGTGTAAGTGTGGTGATATTGTGAGCCTTGTTAGTGGTATAGAAATAGCGATTTCTTTTTATGTGTACGTGTGCCCCGAAGGCTAGCGTTATACGCTAAATAGCGGTTTGCAAGAAAACTGGTCACATTTGACTAACAAAACAAATGCATGAAAACAAATACCAGAGAACGTTAGAACTCGGTACACATGTGTTATTAACCCCAGGTTCATTTTGCGCCGGAGTTCCCCTTTAAGAAAGTCTGAAGAAAATAATTTTGTAAAAACCTTGCAGCAGAAAGCTTCACACGGCATGAAGTACGTAGAGAAAAGAGGCAGAAATATGCACCAAACACTTGATCAGACTGCCATTGGTTTTAAACTTAATATCATTTTTATAATTAGTTTCTCTGAAACATCTACAGTACTCAGAAATGACTATTCATTCATTCATTCCCCGAAATAGCTTTGACTGTAATCAATTGTGATGTCTTCTTTAGGTTACCTATGTTTTATTTAGTTTAATATTATTATTATTATTTATGCAATTCTTCCTTTATTCCTGATTCCTGATAATCGCAACCGGTGCATGTGGAAGAAATTCTTACACAGATGTCTTCCTGTGCAGATGCTAAATGTTAATGTCTGCTAGCTCAGTAGCCTGCTAACAATTAATAAATGGTGGACATTTACTGTTAATTGGTTATGACACATGGTTAAGTTGAGGGATCGTTCAGGTTATTACAAATCTGTGTGAAAAGATCCTTCACCAAATTTTGTGGTTATTGGTCCAATAAAACAGACAAATATCTTGAGATATTTGAGATATTTCAAAGTGGTGGACAGACCAGTAATATACCATTTATAGACACATAAAACAAAATGAATATATATATATATATATATATATATATATATATATGCACTATAGGGTTGAATCCTGAATAAATATAATTAAATTCAAAGTTGCTATGAAAACGGGAGCCAGTCTAGAGCTACAGAGGATGAGAACCACCTCCGTGATTCCTCTTGTCACTTTAGTGCCGTCAGGGCTAATTTAATGACGGACGTGTCATTGAAAATGGAAAGTACTAATCCAGCCTGTCAGATGGTTGCTAATGTCATTACAAAAGACACGCCGAAGTCAGAACAGCCCTCGGATCCCCACCCCGTTATGTCCGCAATCTAATGTGTCAGAACCGGTTAGAGTAAACGCTCGCTTCTGTAGCCCCGCAGTCCAATCTACTCACCGCCCGCAGACACAACAGTTAATTTGAAAAAGTCCCCAGACTCTAAACTTCACTCAAGTTTTGTTTGACAGCCTTGGCCGAGTTACGGGGCGGCCTTGATAGCCAGCTGCCTTAACTCCCTCTGTCATGTAGGTGAAGTCAGAGGCCTTGATGCTAATAATAAAATGACTGAATGAATAGCTGACAGCACAAAAAAGCAACTCACGGAGGAGGGGAGACAAAAAAAAAGAAGCCTGGACACCAGTTAATTAATTTTATACTGTAAGGAATATGTCTCACCTGTGCTGCGCCTCTTCTCTGTCTGTTTTCGTATGACCTCTGTCCGTGTTGGCGGGAAGAGGCAGAGACAAAACATCCACCCAGGTGAGAGGAGCCGACTTCGACGAAGACCCAGTGGATCTCTGCTTCACCAGTTTGTCTAAATAAATAAATAAATCAATGCACAAGATGTATCATTATGTCCACCCTGACCCTGAGGCTGAAACCGCCGGTCACTTTAAATGATGAATACGCTCGGCTAAATACGGGCTTTTAAAGCTCTCCTTTCTCCTCGCTCCGCCTGTGTGAGCATGAAGGTCGTTTTCTTATGTTGACCGTGTTTTTTTTTTTTCCTCCATCTTCAAGAACACTTGAGGAGTCATCCGTGGCTCTCTCTCTCACAGAGATTTCATAGTCGCAGTATCTCTTCATTCAGACCTTGCAGAAAAACCGAAGCCGCGTTTATTTGCACGGAAACTTTTCAACTCTGCGACTGAAAGTCCTGCAGGAAGGACATTCAATCATTCATTCATCTTCTGTAACTGCTTGTTCCTGTGAAGGTTCAGGCTGGAAGGGGGCTGGAGCCTATCCCAGCTGTCATGGGGTGAGAGGCGGAGTACACCCTGGACAGGTCGCCTGTCTATTGCAGAGCTTTACAATCACCAATTAACCTAAGGAGCATGTCTTTGGACAGTTGGAGAAAGCCGGAAAGAACCCACACAGACACAGGGAGAACATGCAGACTCCACACAGAAAGGCCCCAGTCAGCCCCTGGATTCAAACCCAGAACCTTCTTGCTGTGAGGCATCAGTGCTAACCACCACGCCATTGTGCCGCCTGTAAGAAGGACATCAAACTTACTTGTATTTGCACATTAAAAACCGATCAAACATGCGCAGGTCGGCGGAAACATATTCAAACAGCAACTCCAGTTTTTGAGATCACTACAGGTAACCATAGCAACGGTGCTTCTTTACTAGCTTGACTTGAACTGACAACCAACGTTCCCCTTTTAAAAAACAAAAAAACTCTCATTTTGTAATGAACGTGATTAAACTCTCAGACTGTCTCAGACAATTTTGTGAAATTACCCCGGATTCGTTCACAAGAGACCTTATCTTGTAGCCTAATTGTGCCTCGTACAGTAATTGCGGGATCTCTGAAAGGTTAATGTGGTTATCAATCATCGCCGTGGAGGACGGAGACAGGGACGGTGCTACCTGAGCTAATGCGAATGTGTGTGCTCCAGTATCAATAAAGAAGCGTTTTCGTGAAATGTCGTTTTAAAAGCATCCCTCGGATCTAAACTTCTACAAGACACGGAAAGTAAGTGAGCGACGGTGTGGGAGGCAGCATCAGCGGCTTTTAGCTTGTATTTTTAGAAACTTAATGCACTAAATTCTCTATTACCGGCTCTGTTTAGCTGTGCATCATTGAATGCGCAGGCGATTATCACTGAATTGCTTTAATACTGGAGAAAGCTTCTCTCTCTTAGCAGATAATGACTGCAGGTTACAGAAGTAGGAAACCTCTCACCGTTGCTTTTCTTGGTGTACTGTAGCTTGGCGTACTCGGAGGATGAGTGACCGGACTGGATGGTCCACTGGTCCAGGTCCTGCTGCAGACCCAGCAGCCCAGCGTTGGTGAGTTTGGGGTTGCTGCTGTACGGGTCAGGGCCCTGTTTGTAGGACGCACAGGAGTAGGTGTCGTAGTACGCCAGGAGGTCGTCCTCGGCGGTGGTGTTGATGGTGCTGTAGATGGGACTGTCGGTGGACGCCGTGCTGCGTTTCTCCGTCTGGTTCGGGTAGTTGATGATCCCGACAGCTGGAACAGCAAAGGACCGTGTTATGTTATCAGTTAAAGATCCTAACGTGTGCTATTTTAACCAAACGTCAGAGGGCTCTTACTGTTGTAATATCTGTCTGAGTCCAGTTTGCCGGAGCAGCAGTTGACTGAGTCTTTGCTGTTGTGGCTAAGGTTGGGAGTGGGCCAGGAGTCCGCCAGCCACGGGTAGTTGCCCATATTTGATCCGAGCAAGCCAGGCCTGGGGAGAGAGTGCAGAGATTATATCAGTGCTGTTTCCATGCCATACACAGCGCGGCACTTATCGTCTGAATCATAATGCAGAGCTTACCCTCCATTCATGATTCCTGATCCCTCACCGTGAGCGAAGCCAACTGCACGAGGAAAGAATGTGAAGAAGTTATAAATCTTGTTTTACAGCAGTAAAGATAAAGCTTTAGCCGTGAGACATTACTATTATTTTTTTTCTTCCCACTGGAAGATAAAACATTTTGGACTGAATTATGCTCCATTGCCAAATAAACAATTTAGCCCACACGGGGGGGTTTAAGAAGAGCAGATTTGAATCGATATTTTATGAGGACACGCTGTTGACCTACATACACTAAGAGGAACACAACAGATACAGGACGCCTGCAACACACAGATACGCGGATATCATTCTTCTACGGCTTCTTCTGGAGTCGTAGTCGGCTAAACGCACGGGGCGATAATAGAAGCCATTCCTGTGAAATCACATTGTATATGTTTTCGGCCTTGGGCAGTCATTGAGCAAATATCTCCCACAGTCAGAAAACAACTGATGTGTTTATGAGCCGAGGGCTATATTCAGAAATAAATTGAACTTTGTGGTTACTTTTATACACATGATTCAGCGGGTGTCCAGTATTTTTATATACCCCTGCTACGAGAACTACCCAGTGGGGATGAATACGTTTTAATTAACTGGCGTCACTTTGCAAAATACGAACCAAAATTGCAAACATTCATCACGGCTGCAGATAACCTCAAAGGTCTATTAAGAACTTTGTCAGTGTCACTAGTTGGGAACACAATCTGACGGTTTGCTCGACAACAACTGGAGCCTTTTCTCTACTCGGTCACCTGCAGGGGTGTAAGCGAAGGACGTGGTGTAGTGTCCCAGCTGCTTCCTCCTGCGGTGACGGCAGTACAGCCACCCGCTGAAGCCCATCAGCACCAGCCACGCCGCCACGCCCAGCCCCGCGATGAAGGCCGGCTGCCGGACGACGCTGGTGATCTGCTCCGCTATGCTCAGGTTACCGCCTTTCTTCGCGGGCGTCGAAGCTTTGTCCACGGGGACAGCTGAAAGGAAAGTATTCGAGTTGAAGCAGTCCCATGATGCAAAGGCCAGCTCTCAGCATCCTCAGCATCTTTGCTGAGGAAAAATGACCTTTCTGTGAGTTTTTTTTTTTTTGCCCTCATGTATCATTTAGGTTATATAACAAAAATCTATTGGGAGTATAAATGAATAGTTCAGCATTTTGTGGAAGTTTCTTTCTGCACCCTTTGCGGCACATCATGCCCTCTCTCTCGTCCCATTACTTCCTGGCTCTCTCTCCACTGAAGAAGGCAGAAAAGATAGATAGATAGATAGATAGATAGATTTTTGTAACAAGACATAATGTGTCAGCTAGTGAGATTTTGAGGATTAGTATGTCGGCGCTACCGCTACCTTTCCTTTCTTCTGTTTGAGGATGTTATGCTAAACTAAAACAAGCTGCTTTTGATATCTAGATCTTCTTTTCACACAAAATTTAATTTGATTGGGGGTTTTCTGGAGAGAAACAGGAAGTAATGGGGTGAGAGAGACGGGATGAAATGCACCGGTGAGGACCAAAGCCTCAGTTTACGGGTTGCCGGCTCAACCTGTTGAGTTATAGCTGCAATCCTCTTATCTCTGTTTTGTCATAAAGCATTTGAGTATTCCTTTAAAATGTGCAGGTTAATTACAAAAGAGATGGAAACATATCTCAGAATAGATAAGAAGCTGAAGATACTGTATGTACTGTATATAAATATAGAAGATCTTTTTAATGGGCGTATCCACTTGGTTGCGACTTCCAGCACCTTTAATGTTTTCACACTGTGTTGCTGATGTGTCAGACTTAAATGCGTTCACTCATCACAACCATCATTCCACGTTCAGATTACATCTGCGAGAGTCCACAGAGAGAGAGAAAGAGAGAGAGAGAGAGAGAGAGAGAGAGAGGCAGAGATTTCACTGTGTGTCGTAGCTGTAGCAGTTTGAGTGACTCACTGAGAAGCAGGTTGACAGGCGGGCTTTGAGCACCCACACCCAGGCTGGTGACAGCAGCCACCGTGACGGCGTAGCGGACGTCAGGCAGCAGGCCTGTCAGCAGGATGGAGAGAACGGCCCCGTCCACCGTTCGGTTAATCTGGCTCTCCTGCTCCACGCCGCTGCCCAGACACCAGACCTGACACCACGCACACAGTTAACGTTTGGATCGTGAATCGAAAAGATGGCAATAATAACAACTGAACCTGTGTCTGGTAGTACAGAGCAGAGACTGAGAGCAGAGATACAGCAGAGATGAGAGAGAACGACACTGTGTGACAACGTAAAGTCAGATTTCATTTAATTTACTTCAAAGTGAAACTGTGCAACTCAAGATTGGATGTGTTTCTCTGGTAATTTTTGTGAAGATGTCAAACATCACAACAGACGTCTATAAAAAGCTCCCAGAGTTTAAAGTCATATTTTCAAAGCGTTACTTCAGGACTGTAAAGTAATTACATATAATTTGTATTTACATAGTTTGTGCTCCTGTTTACAGCTTACACCTACGTTTTTATGATAAGACTTTATACTCACTGAGCTTTTCTACATTTATACTTTGAATCCTGGCTCTATCCATTCTTTTGGATGTACGCTTTATCCAGATGTATAAATTCATCTGCTGCTTCTCTCCTTCCTGAGGCAATTTCACTTGTAATTCATGCTACATAAATAAAGTTTAATTTGACCGAAAGGTAATTTAATGCTGAGATGATTTCCTCATTAACACATTGTGAAATAGAGTCCTAATTTTATTAGATTTCCTAAATGCATTTAGAAAATGATTTAGTGTAGCATCACGTCAAGGTAAATGCTAAAAAAGGCATTTGAAGTAAATGCTTGATGTACAACATTTTAGACATTTTCCGCCAGAGTACAGGTTACGGCGGACAGATTAAGGCTGTGAACGTGTGAAAAATGTGTTTTCCTGCTTTTCATTTTTATTTTCTTTCTCAAAAAGGTACAAAAATAAAGTAAAATGTACTCATGCACCACTCACATTATCTGATTGGAAGTGTAATTCGTAATATTTCATAGTACAATGAGCATACGGTAGCTTCGTAACATGCTTCCTTCATATCTGCATACATTCATTCTCGCTAAGTAAACATTTCATTGGGTAACATTTTGTGAAGTTTTCGCAATAACAACGCGGAGATACTGAATACTAAACGCTACCGATGCAATATTTTATTTGTCAAATTTAAGCCTTTGAAAGGATTTTAATAAATACTTTAGTTGTTCTCAGAGAACATTTAATGGGATTAAGGGGTGATCCTTGCCTTCATCTGATGAGCCACCATAATCAGACTTTACTCATAACTTTCTACATGTTGACGCAGATGGGGAGAATGAATCAAGACAATAGAAGTGCATATCCATTTTTTTTCCCTTGGAATAGCAGGCTGATGATTAGTAATCAGTGTTGTGCTCAGAGATAATCAGAACTTTGTGTTTCTTCACCGAGCAAACAGATGACGAGGACAGTCAGCGTTTATCTGAGAATCTGATGACAAAGCTGAGTCTCTTTTCGCCAGCACTGGCACCACATAAGAGGCGATGAGTAATTACTAATTGTTAATTAAAATCATTGTTTTTCATAAGCCTCTGAACAACAAATCTGGTCAACGCTGAGTAATGCCTGTGTAAAAACACAAACATGACGGATTAAACGTCTGATTTGTTCCAATCTATTTGGCCGCCTCACTGAATGAAAGTCTTAAACGCGGAAATAAACATCAGAGAAGAAGACGGTCGGGCAGGTGTGGTCTCACCTTGTACTCTCGAATGATGCCAGTCTGGATATTATGAGGCGGCGGCTCCCAGGACACACTGATGCTGGAGCTGTTGGTGAGCTGCACCACGGATACAGCCTGCGGAGGAGCACTTAAAACTGGGAACAGAGATAAGAAGGGAGGTGATATTAGTGAAATTATTAATAGATGGCAGTGTTATTGCAAATGCTCTATTTACAGGCACACAATTTCTGAGTAATTTCCAGTAAGTTGAAGAAAATAGATGTTATCTCCTGTTAATTTTAGGGAAACTGGAACAAAATTGAAAGACAAGCTCCAAGTTGAAAAACTGAAAATTACCTCCTGTATGAGTTCTGTTTAAATTATATAGTTTATAAATAATATCTCTTGTTAAAAGTCATTTTTTTTTCGTATTTTGGAAATTAATAACTTTTATTGCCTTTGAGCATTATTTTGCAGCTTTTCGTCTACAATTTAAATTTTAATACTGCTTAAATTTTATTATGCCATGTCTTCATTGTGCAGCGTTGAACGGCTTTACCACCTTCACAACAATAAATGTGACTGAATAATTCACAGATAATTAAAAGAAAAGCTCCAATGTCATGACATCAATCATCATTTAAAGGAACAACTGGACATTATGGGAAATATGCTAATTTATTTTCTCAACGGTAACCTTTAGCTTAGCACAAATGCTAGGCTAAGGGTTACTTAGCGTCGTGTTCGCGAGTAATCTAAATATAAACAACACCCTCATGTGGTATTCACGACCTCACAACTGGAGAGAAGTCCAAGTTCTGTTAGCTTGCTAAACTGTTAGCCTTGGTGGCTTCTTGACGCTAACAGTTGCCTAGCAACGGTGGCAGCAAAAGACTGAAAATGGCAGGAAATAGTGTAGTAGTCTATGAGCACCACTAAAGTTCACTAATGAACATTTTTTTAATCCTGTTTTTAAAACACTGCTTTTAATTTAAACTACTTGTTGTAGAGCTTTAGCTGTGCTGGTCGGCAAACATTTTAACCTTTGAATACACCTGTGCTAGCTGTCGCCAATTAGCTTATATGCTAAGCGAGTCTAAGCTAACTAGTTCAGTTCAGTCATGGTATTAAATAGAAAACCTAGCTTACAGTTAGGGGCACAAGGTAAAAGACAAACAAAACAGACACCAACAGCATATTTTGGCTGCGGCTTCACATTTACAATAATTCCTCAGTTTAACTTTATAATAACAGCTGACAAAGTTATCAGTAAAGCTTTCTTACCCTCCTCAGGGGTACGCAGCAGCACCATGAGGCTGTCATGTCCTTGTAACTCGTTGAAGTACGGCCGTATCTTGACCTCATACTCTGTGCTGCTGTGCAGATCCACTAAGATGCTGCTGTACTCAGATGTGGCCTCCACATCCTGGACCAACCAGGAGCTGCCAATCGTCCGGTAAAATATACGGTAACCTTGAATGTACCGTGACTGACGGGCAACCTGAAGAAAAAAAAAAGAAAAAAAACATTGGCACGACAACAGACAACATAATCAAACGCGGGAAAGCGTAACCAACTGTGTTTGTACTTCAAGTTAATCTGTTTGTGTCACATAATGTTTGGAGGAGTTTTTGAAGTTAATGTTTGGAGATTAGCGTGTCCTCCTCGCACTACGCGCCGACTTTGAAGACTTATTTTATCAGCCAAGTATTAGACTCACAGCCCAAGAAATTCTGGCGCTGGTGGGAGACAGAACCACAGGCTTCTGCAGGTAGACGGACACCTCCCCCAGCTCCCTCTGCACCTGCCTGTGGTCCACACCCTGTTCTGTCGGACTCCCATCTGCAACGACAAAGACATCCATTCAGACCATGACTGGGGAAAAAAAATAAAAATGTTGAATACAAGTGATTCAGCAAAAAAAAAAAAAAGATAAAAACTTTTTGATGAAATTCAACATTGCTCACGGCAGAAGAGCACCACACTGAGAAGGCAATTAGTTTTGAGAGTGCACATGCGAAGCAACTTTTTCTAAACCATGCAGCACATTATCTTTGCCTCAGCCCTACAGTACATCCAGTATCTCTAATTTATGTCTTTAAAAATGGAAATCAAGCATAAGCGGCGGCTTTCATATAAAGCCTTATCAAAAAGGGATTTATCCGTTTATTTTTTTTGGCTTATGTAACTCACCCTGCGTCCTGACGGGCTCAGAGATTGGGCTGGGGTCACTGAGGCCGTAAGAGTTGACCGCTCGGACGATAAAGAGATAAACCGTGTTGGGGAAGAGTCCAACAACCGTGTGCGTCTCCTGCTTCACGTGGTCCGCCACGGTTTGCCAGGTGCTGCCCACTGATTGGCTGCAGGACAGAAAATTACATGTAAAACATTTAATTATCTAAGTGTCGCCCTGGTTTAATTACACCAATATTGCAAGTCAGATCAAATGAGTTTAATCTGAACTTGATTATTGAAGGTTTATATTTACAACATTACATTATTGAAGGTAGATATTTAGCATGCAGACTATAAAATACAGCTTCAGCAGGAAAATGTGCTTTTCCTCTCTTCTGTTATCTGTTATGTTGAGATAACAATGTGATGGGTTTGATGACAACCTGCTGCTGCTACTGCTGCTGCTGCTGCTGCTGGCCTGATAGCACAGATGGATGGAGGTGAAACACTCGGTGTCAGAAGGAGAGATCTGACTTTTATAAACTAAGGCAGCATGGAAACAACAACTGAAACATGTTTTTAAATCTCTTATGTCAAAGTAGTTAAAGTTAGGACTGCAATTAGAGAATATTTTTTGATTGTATGATTATTTTTTTGGTGAGGACATGGAAACCAGGGGTGCCCATCTATTTTTAACCCCATTATTTTATGTCCCTCTACAATAACTATTAAATAAAAGTATAAAAGGCCAAAAAGAATAACTTGTAAAAAACAAAAAGTTGGTCAAATGTCCAGAATCCACAACTTTTCCATGTTTGAGTTTATTAAAAATGACCAAATATTGTTACTCTGTACTTAGACCTTGTTGTTCATCCCCTTTGGTCTACCTGGGCGTGGTTCAGCTGGCTCCTCTGTACACCTGAGGCCCTTCTAGTAATCAGGCTCCTGCAGTCGCCTATGTGGCACACTTGAGCCAATGCATTTTGTGATTACTCGCCTGTTATGTGAATAACCTTTCATTTCTCCGTGCTCCCGGATTCCAGCCTCATCCGCCAACTCCAAGTTTACTCAGCTTAACCCAGCAAGCCAGCCAGCCATGCCTCTCAGTTCAAGTCTGCCAGCTATCAGATACCTGCCTGACCCGTTCTCTGCCCCAGCTACCATCCCTCTGCTCCAGCTTTAAAACGTCTATTATATTCAGTAAAATTTGTAAACATTCACAAGTCTGTCTGAGTACAGCTTCAGGTCCTCTGGATAAAGTCAACATGTTGGTGAGACTTTGATAACCAATATTTTAGCTGTCTGTCCATTAAATATTAAGTCACACCCGTCAGCCGTTAGCTTGGCATAAAGACTGGAATGAGGGGAAACAATTCAGTTCAATTTTGCTCAAATAGCATCATTAATAATTAAAAATTGTCTCAAGATTACAGAATCCAGAACTCAAAACCCCTAGAGCAAGCAGTAAGACGGTGGTGGCAAGAAAAACTACCTTGAACAGTTTGAGGGCAGCCGGGTAGTGAGACAGAAAATATTCATACAGCTGAATAAACATGATATAAACATGAGTACATGATACTCGGTGATGTATGATACATGGGAAATTTATAGTGGAACTGAGAGCCAGCATTCAAAGTATTAAATGTAGAAAAGCTGTGGTCATAAAGTTACTGTTATAAAAATAAAACAGGAGCACATGGGAAAACAAAAAATGTAAAAAATATGTCGGTGATGATAGTTGTTATATTACAGGGGAGTAGACTGGCAGAATATAAGAATATAATATAGGGTGTCATAAACTGTTTTGTGTGACATTAAGGTAGAAATGGATAATTGTAAGCGATGAACACAGGGCACAGACCAGAAACATTCAGCTCCACATATCAGAAACATTCAGTTCCACAGATCAGAAACATTCAGCCCCATAGATCAGAAACATTCAGCTATACAGATCAGAACAACTCCACAGATCAGAAACATTCAGCTCTACAGATCAGAACAACTCCACAGATCGGAAACATGCAGCTGTACAGATCAGACACATTCAGCCCCACAGATCAGAAATATTCAGCTCCACAGATCAGAAACATTCAGCTATACGGATCAGAAACATTGAGGACCACAGATCAGAAACATTCAGCTCCACAGATCAGAAACATTCAGCTCCACAGATCAGAAACATTCAGCTACACATATCAGAACAACTCCACAGATCAGAAACATTCAGCTATACAGATCAGAACAACTCCACAGATCAGACACATTCAGCTCTACAGATTAGAACAACTCCACAGATCGGAAACATGCAGCTGTACAGATCAGAAACATTCAGCCCCACAGATCAGAAACGTTCAGCTCCACAGATCAGAAACATTCAGCTATACGGATCAGAAACATTGAGGACCACAGATCAGAAACATTCAGCTCCACAGATCAGAAACATTCAGCTCCACAGATCAGAAACATTCAGCTACACATATCAGAACAACTCCACAGATCAGAAACATTCAGCCCCACAGATCAGAAACATTCAGCTCCACAGATCAGAAACATTCAGCTACACAGATCAGAAGCATTCAGCTACACAGATCAGAAACATTCAGCTCCACAGATCAATAATTTACAGCTACACAGATTAGACACCTGCATCTCCACAGATCAGAAACATGCAGCTCCAGGCCATAGACACTCACAGAACAGTAAAGGGGGAAGGAGGAGCTATCAGATTTACTCAACTGTAACAAAATCCACTGACCAACATGTCAGACACTTGTCAAATAAGATGTTATATTGCGTCAGTAAGCTAACTGCCTTGATCTCTTCATTTAACTCTCAGAGAGAAAGTGAACAAAAATCTTTTAAAACAATATCTTTATTCAATGAATTGAAGAATCTATTTGCTGTTCCTTCAATCCAAAAGATTCTGTTCATGTAGAATCTCAAAGCGGGTCTTAGTTTGCAGACAAAGTTTTTATTTCTTCTTTTATTGCAGCAGGTTATAACGACGTCTCCTGAATGAGTCCACAGAGGATAAAACGGCCCAATGCCGTGCAGGTACTATCAAACAGCATGGACGCAGTTTAACATTTTCCTCAACTCTGCAGATAAGAAAATGGCGAGGTAATTACATAAAGCAGGTCACCGTTTTCCCTATCATCTGTGCCATCTTTCTCACCAAATGTTCTCCAGAGAAGCAGTTTGCCATTTAAACTGAGTGAAACTGCTTTTTATTAAAAAGTTGTTTCTGCAAATGGGTTTTCAAGTGGAAAGTACAGCAGCCGCTTTCATAATAGATCCAGATTTCTTCTTCTTTTAAATCAAAAACCCAGGTGTTGCTGTGTATGGAACACACTAGACAGAAGAGACAGTACAGATGACAGATAGGGGTTTGTATTCCTCTCTTTGTTGCTTCCAAGACCTGGAAAGAAATACATCCAGGCAATTTGTTGGTGGTGAAGCGTGTAGAGGTGAGTGGATCTTCATCAGCTCTGTGCAAGAAAGATGTAGCTGTATGTGTGTCTGTACACTTGTTCTATACCCTCTACCCTGGTTCTGTAATGAGTGAACTCTCCAACTCGGCTCGCATCCCCTCCTTCCATTGCCCCAGGACAGGACAGAGCTGCCAAGCTGACCACTGCAGTAATTGTCTCCTCTTTCACTCACTGTCTGCCTTGCTAAAGCCTCTGGTTGGTTATTAGAGCTGCCGTGGCTCTCTCCAGGACAACACGGCTAAATACCGACGCAGTGAGTGTCACGGTTTCACTCTCCGACGTCACTTAACAGAACTGTTTCTCCCTCGGGCAGAGATGAGTCATTTCCAAACTCTAATGACGCTAAATGAAGAAGACTTCATTATCTGGGAACAGTCAGTCAGATAGTGAGACCTTTATCGGGGTTGAATGTTAAATGGAGGCTGTCTGCCACACTTTAACTCCATGTGAAGCAACATTAGGGTAAAAGTTACATTAATAATACATGAATTAATGTTTATCTTTTGCTACCAAGGCTAGTGATGTAGAGAGACAGACATCAAGCGAAGGGATGAGGCTGAATAGATGTATGAAAGACTAATGGTAAAGGACCATTTCACTAGTTCCATCAAGTCTTCCTAGTCGAGTCCACTGACCCTTCATGACATTACACAAAGACTGTTTTTGAAGCTCAGTATGGCAGCACCAGCTGCTGCCATCTTGGGTGTGCCTGCCTCACTTCCAGTTAAGAGATGGAGCGTGTCCATTTTTCCAATAGTAGGTGATGGGTAAGCATCCCTTTTAATATATATATATATTCTTTTAAACAGGAATGATTGGCTATTAAGTTACAGGGTCAAGTCTTGGATTAATAAGGCCTCTATTTGCCTGCGCCTGGACTCTAAAAAACATAATTCAATTTAACCCAGAACCAAATAAAGTTTCCAAATATGGAAGAAAAAGTTTTTAATTAAATACATTTTCTCTCTGAGATATTGAGATATTCTTTCTGAAATATATAAAAAACAAACTTTAAATAACCAAAATGTAGGAGGACGGTTTAATTTCTTCTGCAGTACATAATTAAAAATAATTAGATTTCTGCATTTTCTGTGATTGAGAACATGAAGATATGCGCCACGGTTGAGTTTGAGTTTCTACTTTTATTATGGTTTGCATTGCCTGGTGATGCTTTGTTTTAGGATTTTTTAGCTAGAATAGAGATAAGAAGCAGATTTAAAATGCTTATACCTGAAGGCCTCGATGATGTAGGAGGTGACCGCGGCCCCGCCTTCATGTGGATTTGACTGCCAGGTGAGGGTGACTGTGTTTTTGGTCACCTCCGTCACTACGGGCTTCTGCGGAGGTCCTGGAAGCTGGATGAACTCAGAAACTCTTGACAGTGGAGTAGCTCCGTCCTCTGCTACAGAAACGGCAAAAACAGCGTTTGACATTTCGGCTGAAACGTGGGTCGATTTGATCTCGTCAGGGCTACAGACTGTGCTCTTTATGAAGAACACCGGCGGACTGCGTAGCTTCTTGAGCACGGAGGTGTAGTGCGAGAGTGACAGAGTGTGAAGTGTAACAGAGAGACAGAGTGTGGCAAGTTTTGGTCTAAGTACCTCTGACAGTCAACATCCCACTCCAGCTCGACTCCCCCGTGGCGCTGGATGCCACGCACGTGTACATCCCGGAGTCGGCGTCCTGTTGAACAGCAGGGAACTTTTGAGCACCAAAGAAGAAGCTGAGCGAATAAACACTTCGAGCACTTTTACATTTTGAAGGGTGCTTTGAATCTAGTTAAATGACAGTTTGAGGCAAAGCTTTTACTTATTAGACTCCATCTGGCAGTGGTGGAAAATCACAAAGAACTAAGTATCATGTTTTAAGGTTGTAAAAAACTATTTCATGTTGCTTTATACCTCTAAATCTGACAAGTATAGGTACTAGTTTTTTTTTTTTACATAGATTAATCGTTTACATATAAAACAGGCCATATAAGCTGTAACAATAACATACAACATCACAATAATCATAAAACCTGTATATGCTAAGTATATGTTAAAATAACTGCTGCATTTAAACCCACATAATTATTATCTTATGAAGCATGCACTGCTGAAAAATATATTATATAAACCACTATTTTTAACTAATTGAGCTGACCTGCTGCTCTAAGATTTTATACAGCAATTGAACCAAGTGAGTCTAATTAGTGCCAAGTTATTTTAGAGATGTCGTGGTCCCAGTCGTCATGGCTAGTTACCCACGCCTACCTGCCTATAATACCTCTCATATTCTCAAACTCTCATCAGCTATATCTTGTATTTGTATCCTCATCAGATTCTACATGTACGCTTGTAGTCAGATGTATGCATCTATGACAGATGTGTGTTTATCTCGTTCCTCTTATCCTCTCTCTTCTCTCTCTTTTCCGTTTCTATTCGGCCAGCCTTAGACAGATGGGTCCCTCCATATGAGCTGGGTTTGTAAAGCATTTTGAGACAATTTGTATTGTTATTGACGCTATATAAATAAAATTGAATTGAATTGAATTTAATCCATTACAAAGTGTTAAGCTTGAACTTAAATTGAACGGGACTTTGACCACCTGGAGGGAGCGGAAGCGGAAGCAGAAGCAGAAGCGGCAACCAACACTGAAACATTATTATCTCACAAGAGTAACATGGACTACTTCTTATTTACACAACCGGCAGTTTAATGCTCATGGGAGTGGCAAGAGTCAGCTAAAACAGTGGCATTGTGTAAATTAATGAGCTTTTATTGCTGCAGAGTTGGGTAAAAAAAATTCTTTAACCTTCATCTTTTAAGATAGAGCATCAATCGTAGCAGCTAAAGTAAAGGATCCAAATACCTATTTAAAACTTAAATCGATGCACACCTAAACATTTACCCTCAGAATACTGTAATCTCATCCTCTGAAAGCTGCTACAACTGCTGCAAGTGACATACCACCACACTCTACCTGCCCTACCACTTATGTGATGAACTGTATGCCTGCACGCTTCACTGATGCTCCAGCCGTATCCTGGCTCAGAGCCAGTCTGCTGGAACTATCATCAGACCATATGAGATCATCTACCGCAGTGTTGACCTCTGGCTGACAGACAACGCCGTGTGTGGGCAGGTGAACTTCTTTAGATGACTTCAACCCCTGCTAAAATATTAATGGCAGGTAGGGGCATCAGTAGGGTAAATATTTTTAGTTGCTCACTCGTCATCTCCATTTCCCCCCTCTCTCTCTCTCTCTCTCTTTTTTTTTTTGCTTTGTCAACCCCTTGGTGCCACACTAATGCATCTCTTCTGTTCCATTGAGCACATTGGCATGGCAGATTTCCCCCGCCTCGGCGGTGCACTGGACCAAACCTTAATGCAGCAAGTTTGCTGAGCACCGCTGCTGAGAAACAGGATGGGGCGAGGAAGAGAGGAAGTGAATAAGCATAGTCTGGCCGGAGATTTAATTAAAAGCCAGTTAGATGATTAATAATCTATCGCCGAATGAAAACGACGCCGCTTTTGCTCCGTCCTGCGTGCACTCGCTGACCTCCAGGTGGGGTTATAGCACAAAGGGGCCTCTGACTGCTCTTCCATCAAAGCAGAACACATTAGCATTTACAAACAAGCGCCTTCATTAACATTACAATTACACACTGCATGAGCACATAATTGCGCTGGAGAGATATGCGCCGCCTTAGAGAGATTGGTCTTTGAAACTCGGTCTCACCTTAATTTTACAAACGAAAATGGGATTTCAGAAATGAGAAAATAAAGTGTCACTATGTGGGCCGCGGAGAAGGTGACGGAAGGTCGGAGATCAGCAATGTTTACAGTACTTTATGCAGTTTTTATAATACCAATTTGTCGTGCCGTCCTTTCCTTTAAGGGCAACTAGCTTTTAAACCTTTTC
Source organism: Chelon labrosus (assembly GCF_963514085.1). Taxonomy (NCBI): domain Eukaryota; kingdom Metazoa; phylum Chordata; class Actinopteri; order Mugiliformes; family Mugilidae; genus Chelon; species Chelon labrosus. Next base: position 20,074,981 of record NC_140346.1, read on the forward strand.
ATGCCTTTTCCAATAAATAGTCCACCCACACACGCACATACACACCTTTGCATCTGTGATTTGCAGCGTGCCATTCTCAATCAAGGTCAGGCGAGGTTTATTCCCCTGAAGTCTCTCTCCATCCTTCTCCCAAGAAATCTTCACTGAAGTCCCTCCAATTACACGGCACTGCAGCTGAGCCGTCGCACCCCGAGATACAGTCTGGTTGGCCGGGCCTTGGCGAATGATCGGTGGGACACGACCGGAGGGACCTACCAGTTTGAGTGGATAGGAGGTAGATTATTATTTTAGGCTGTTAAGTTCCAATTAGCTAACGGCAGTGAAGACAAGAGGACTCTAATAAACATATAAGAGTGAAAGGGTGAAAATACATTATGTTTAGTAGGTAGAAAACATTAGGCTACATAAAAAAAAAAAGCTTAAAGCTGGTGCTTATAAGATGCCTGAGGAGGAACATTAAGAATTATTTCCATTGCTCAACCAGCATGGAGTCTCAGCCGTGCTCTTTTTCTGTCTTCATGAGCCGTACTGTTGTGCACCTACTAAGTAATTAATATGTATTCCCCTCATTAGCTGAAGGTACAGAATAAACAATAAACCTCTCCCAGGTCGACTGTGTGGATTGAAAGTCTTACCTCCTTCGACCTCCAGCAGCGCCTTGGTCAACACGCTTCCCGCTACACTGATGGCCTGGCAGATGTAAAAGCCCGAGTCCTCGGGGTGGACGTCGGTGATGGTCAGCTCTCCGCTCATGGAAACAGAGTAACGACCGGACTGTGATGGAGGCTGGCCGGGGAACAGCAACATCTAAACAGCCAAAGACACACAATTAATTGAGTTCAGTTATTTCAGTCATTCAATGAAATCCATACAAGAGAAAAATATGATGCTTGGCCGAGACAGAAATATCTCACTTGATGGTTTGATTGATGGTTCTGAAATTTGGTATTCATGCTCAGCTCAGGATTAACTGTTATCACTTTTGTGCTCTTCTGAGGCAAAAATTTGTCCAATACTTTGTTTAATGAATAAATACCTACAAAGATAATTACACCAGCCTGAGCTGTAGTTTGTGTTTTGTTCCAAGTAACACATTTAACATGCTAACATGCTAACTTATGATGGCTAAAAAACATTTAAACTGCAAAACTTCTGCAAGGTCGTCATTAAATGCAGTCTCCCAGAGCTGCTAGTTTGACTCTTTGGATGAAAAGTCACTCAAACAATTAATTGCTTATTTAAATGATTAAGTGTCGATCTATTCGTCAATTGTGCCTACTGTAGAGTTATTGTCCTTTGCAACGCATTTGACGTATATGAGGCATCCAAGACACAACCCATTAACTTCCAGCCATAAAATCTAGATGAGATGGGTTGCTTTGTTGTTTTTGGGTTGCTGCCCACTAACAGACGTTTTATAGATGCCCCATCCTGTTTTTCTGTAAGTGAGATGGATGTGAACAAGGGGGAAGGGACGCAGCAATCCATCTATCCAACCATTTCATTCCTCTAAGAGGCTTAGATTTCAGTGGAGAGACCAAGGTTATAAGGCTACAGATAATCCCCCAAATACAGCAAAGAGCTCCAAAAACAGCCTCAACCATCCTACAGACTGAAGCTTATTCACAAAATCTGTAGCTCAACTTCCTGCTTGCTCCACAATATGCTTCTGAAAACATCTGAGTCTTCTCCACCAACTCCCTGATCCCTGTTGCTGTTGAGCAATGCTGTATTTATAGATGGAAAGAGGACAGTGTTTGTTTGCAGGTTTGCCCCGGAGAAGCAGTTTCCACACCTGGTGTACTTCCTGCGAGCCCTCCTCCTTCCTCTTCTACTTCTTCAACCCACTCCCCGTCGCCATCATTGCACCGTGGTCGCAAACAGGAGTTCTCGCCAACGCAGTACCCACAATATCTTCCAACACTTTGTCTCTGCTCACATCTCTGAGCCAAATGCAAATGTGCCGCACTGTCTCGTTCGCCTCTCGCCTATTTCGCCTGGTAGAATGTGTCTCAAAGAGTGAGTGTGGGCAAAAGTATGATTAAATCAGGCAAAACCTGCTCATGTCGCGGTGAGTCATTCGCGCCTTTAAAACAAAGAACGTGTGAAACGCTGCTTATTGATATGATAAACAATACAGTATCAGAAAAGTTTACAAGAATCCTTCAGCCATACAAAAATAACAACCTGAGGCTCGTTAGGGAGCCAAACGCATTCATGTTCGCTCATCCTGTGATTTGCAAACAGGAACTTACTGACCTGGATGTTTCGACTGCTGCAATATTCAGCTTTAGAGAATGCCTCGTGCTCTGCTCTTACCTGGCTGCCCTCTTTCTGCCAGAAGATGGCAGGTGGAGGGTTTCCTGTGGTGCCGCATTGGAAGGTGATGCTCCTCCCCTGGGTGGCAATCTGGTCTCTGGGTTTTGTAGCAATCTGAGGTGGCACTGGAAGAAGAAAAGGAGTGTGGCCACCCGTTAAAAGACATGCATCTGCATTAAAAAGGCCTGCTTTTGAACTCTGTCCATCTACTGTGCAATCATACTGATTTCCTGATCTTTTAATTAATGGCGGAAGAAGTGTTCATTTCCTTTACTCAACCTCTTAACCGGACTGATTATGAGCTGAGAGAAAATCCTGCGTCAGTTCAATCTGAAACGAATCTGACAAACTGCCCTGTCTAAAAAAGAAAACATCTTTAGACAAGCCTAAATAAATATTACGATTATCACTGTTAAAATCAAGGTTAATTCACAGTAACTAAATAAGTTCAAATCACAGTTAAGAGGTCTAAAACAAAACATGTTAATATCATTGTCAGAGTACGTAAAATTTAGTTTGTTTGCTATGCAAAGCGTGCGCAGTGTACTACCAAACACTATGCCACATTAAGTCTTCAGTGTTAGCAAGTAATTGTTTGTACTGGTTGTCACAGAATTGTCAGTCCAATCCATGGACTGTATAAATATGGACAAACGTCCTTACATTGGCCAAACTGACGCTATTTTCCCGGGCGCCGCCATCTTGCGACTTTGTAGCCAGAGTGTGCACGGTACAAACCGAGAGTGGAGCCATGCTGAGCCACGATATCGCATTTTCATTTAATTAATACTGCTCTAAATCCACCAGTTACAAGGAAATGTTGGATTATACACTGTACTTATTTTATTTGTGAATAATACAAATAGCTTCACATGCTACGCGAGTGCCGTTTTCTCCGTCATTTTAAATTACAGAGCATGTGAGCGACCGGTGTGTGGAGGGTCTGAGGGGAGGGAAGGGGAGATGCTTTCAGGAACAATAGGAAAAACAACGCAAGCACAGCATTGTTTGAAGCATGCAAAAATATTCCCGATTCCTTCCTGAGACCATGGCGGAGTAAATTAGACCCCGACGGTCCGCCATAGTATTAACATTGTATGGGAAACACTGCATCATATATCACTGTCTCTTGGTGACGTCTTGCAACTGAATGAATTGGCATGTTCACAAAGAAAGCTGTCTCTGTGCCTTCATCAACAAGTCAATTTCAAGTTTGCTTCAAGTCTGTCCAGACTAATATAACATAGTCAATGTAGTGGAGGCTCTGAATTTAATAATTAAGCATTTTCTTCCACATTTTTTTATATTATGACATGGCTGTGACCTTGAATTCAAATCACCTAAGTCTAATACATTCATTTTTGAGTGCAAGTTAATGTCCCTCAAGGAGGGAGACTGGGACACACATATATTGACACTGACCTTCACCGTTAACCTTTGACCACCAAATTCATATCAGTTCTTCCATGAGTTGCTTTGAAAGTGTCTGCCGAATCTGAAGACATTCCCTCAAGGTGTTTCTGAGAGTTTGTGTTCAAGAGTTGAGTTACAGGCCACAACATGTTTAGTGAGGTTACACTGAGCTTGACCTTTAAACACCCATTTAAAATGAGTTCATCACTGAGCCCACAACAACATTCCTACCAAATACGAAGACATTTCCCCGAGGTGGTCTTGAGATATTGCGTTCACAATAATGGGACGGACAACCCAGAAACATAAGGTCGACTCTGAGGCATAAAAACGTTATTCTACAGAAACATGCCCCATGTGAAATATATATTATTATCTGTGGCATTATTAAATTGTTAAAAATGTGAAAGCATAATTTAGATGCGAGTTTTAACTAGATTATGTACAATCTGAAGTCTAGACATGCGGTTACCAATCTGTGGATCTAACATTTTCAAAGGGTAACTGCATAAATGCACAGATTAGTAAAATGATTAATGTGGTAGGAAAGAAGCAGAGAGAGCTGCTTAATAAGAAATGTCATAATATAAAAAATACTAAGCACAGTAGAATTCTTAAGTAAATGTATTTAGTTACTTGCCACAACTGTTAACCCGTGTCCTGATCAATAAAGAACTCATTTGCTCCTAAAAAGTGAGATATTCTCTTTAACCTTTTCAGCTTTTTGATCTATCTACTACTCTCTCGTCGTTCTCTCAGCTTTAATGAGAGAAATCACCTCCATGTCCTCTGTAAAGAAAAAAACACCACAAGCCTGCGCCATCCTCATGACATTTACTCAGTTATTTTGGGAACGGGTCTGAATAGAGCTGCCAATTTCCAGCTCGGGTCAGATCACCGCGTTATCCACATCATCACATCCTCTGTAGATTTACACTGACCAGTGCCTCCGACCTCCCGCCCGAATAATTGGCTCTCACTTCCCGCCAAATGTGAAGCTTCTCTAGTCTGGATTCATCCTCTATGCAAGTCTCTGCATGGCGCATATGCACACACACACAAGAGCATGCAAACGCAAATTTGGCCCAACGCGCCAGGGATCTGAGTCATCTGTGTCGTGTCTTCAAATTCTCACTGCATGTTGCACAGAAGACATCTCACGCTCCTGTCAACATCAAAGTGTTGTGTAGATGTTTTTTGTGAATTTTCTTTTCTTTTGATCCTATAATGTCTTTAAATAAACGTGTTAATCTTTTATAGCATCGGATGTCTCTCTTTATTTTCTAACTCTCAGATATTAGACTGTCTTCCCTTCAGGCTTTTTCTAGGACGCAGTCTTTAATGTGACTCTCACTTGTCTTTTTATGTATTTTTTTTTAATTTGCATTAGATATGCTGAGATATATTTTAGTCATGTGGTTTGTAGTTAGGCGCCAAGCAGCTGGTGTATAACACTGTCTTAGAGAGAGGATATTTTTTATTGGAGTATGGAGCCTTGGCGTTGTTTCCCACTTTGACAATTATAGATAAAAATGGTGCCTACAGTGGAAAGGATTATCAGTCTCCACAGATTTTGTATCTGATTTATCGCTTATCTGGTATTTTCTTAACTCATTATCTGATCCAACCTGTGTCTAAAACACACATTTTAGTTGGTGTGCTTTTTCTGGGATAACACAGACTATTTTCTGGACAGTGTTTCCATTAGGCGAGTGTGTAACAGTAATCTGTTGTTGCTGTTGTCTAGTCAGGACGGTCCTAAAATAAAAAGGCTTTTCACATGAAACTGAAAAAAGAAATTAAAACATGTCAGAGGTTTAAAGAAACTCTTTGCGATACTATAGTATAGAAGCTACTAGTGCAACAGCTACAGCTATTGTACAACACTAACTGCTATACCACTACATCTACTATAAATTAAAGGGGCATTCCACCAAGTCTGCACATTAAGGTATTAATCCACAAGTAGAAACAGGTGTATTAATACCTTTCTATTCTTCCATTTATCCCATACTACTTTCAGTTTCTATTTTACTCTGTGGTACTATGCAGCAATCAGCCACAACTTGGAAACCACCAACCGGTGAAGTGAATAACACAGATGATCTCATTAGGATTTAATGTTCTTCTCGGAAACTGGTGTCCCGGCATTTATGTGGATGTTACTTTGACATGTACCATCATCTGAGCACAACCCCATGGCAACGGCAGGGAGGTGTTCATTGCATCCTGGTGCCAGAAAAAAATATTTCAGGTGATATTTCAGACTAGACCGCCTTCCTCCATTACTCGTGGTCCAGTGCTGATGCTCACGTCCATTGTAGGTGTTTGGAGGACGACCCTTTTGAGCAATTAGAGCTATAATAGCTTATCTGGTGGATTGGACGACAAGCGCCGCAGTTTTGGAGATGCTCTGAAAATCAGTCATCAAGCCATCACAATTTGGCCCTTGTCAAAGTCGCTCAAGTCCTTCCTCTTGCCCATTTTTCCTCCTCCTAACACATCAACTTTGAGGACAAAATGTTCACTTGTTGCCTGATATATCCCACTAACTGACAGGTGTCATGGTATTTGGATAATCAGTGTTATTCACTCGACCAGCGATTACAACCAGTCATCCATTATGCGGCTGATCGGTGTATTTCCAGTTTTCATCTTTAGTTTTGTCTCTTTTGTCTTGATTTCACAGAAATCCTTGTGAAATTCTTGCACCTGTCATCCACATTGTAAGGTTTTGAAAGGCGCTATAGAAATCAACCTTACTTAGGTACTCCTGAAACCGTGGAGGATCTTTGTCTGAACAAAAGAAATAACACTCCACGTTTGACACTCTAACCTATAAATTTAAAGCAAAAAGATGTATAGAAAAATTGTGGAGCAGAAAAAAAATTTGTGGAGGGTGTAACAATAAATCCTATAGCAGTTCATTATGAAGAATGTAGTTCATTGACTTTCAGTCCTCCAAAGGCTAGAATGCCCCTTTAATAACATCCCTTTATTACAGTCCACCTAGTAAAACCATGTGTGCCCATCGACATGATTGATGAGCAGCAATAATAGCTATTACTCCAATAAGAGTTTAAGTTTAAATGGTTAGTGATGCAAAATGAGGACAAACCACGTCCTTGTTTACGCCCAAGACTTAAGTGTAGCTGTAAATAAATTGCTCTCCGCTGCATTCTGAACTACTGTAGCTGCAAATGAGAAGAGGATTTCCGTGGTGTCACGTTATCCTGACACACTACCCTCGACACAGCAGATGCGTGTTCGACGGGAGTCCATAATCTGGTGTGCATTAAGTCGCTGTGTCTGAGGCTTACTTAATGCACGCCCGCAGCAACAGGCATGTCATCAACATGTCAGCACCTAATGGAAGAACTTATTTACACCATTAAGCATTGATTGTTGCTTTTAAAAACCATTAGAAGGAAAGATATGGTTTTTTTCTACATAAATGAGCAACACAAATGCCTTTTTGTATTAGAAAGGAATTAGATGGAAAGTGAACTTACAGAACGGGCCGACTGGAATGATGATAGGGTTTGAAACATGATGGGAGAGAGATGGAAGATTAATGAGATGGATGAAACGCTGAGCCGCTCGACAAAAAGCATAGCACGGGGGGAAAAAAAATTGCAAAGAAAAAAGTGAGTATAAAACTGCACTGTTCGGATTTTATTTACACTGATGAAAGCATTAGCGGATGAAATAGTCTGAGACGATTTAAACCAAGACACAGAGAAAAAGGGTACAGAGAGCGAGGCGGAGAGAGGAGGCAGGAAGAGAGAGGGAGAGTCATGTCTTATTAATACTGCCACTGCTCTCTGGCGAGTGAGTTAAAGCACACATCCACCAAACATCTGTCAAATGGCGTAATCCATACGGTTTAGCATAGGCTCCTGGCAGCACCGCTGGACGGGGAATCACAAAGATGCACTGAACACAAAAACACTCTGGAGCATCGAACATCAAGTGGGAACAGCCTTTTAATATGATACGGTTGACATGTGACCTGGCGTTACCTTATGTGTTAACATGGCCTTGGACTGAGAGCTTTTTCTGTGCCCGCCTAAGTAGGTGCGTGTGTTCGCATACAATATGCATGATGTGTTTCATACCATGGACCTGCAACATAGCTGAAGCCTCTGTCTTGCCCACACTGTTCTCAGATGTGCAGGTATACGTCCCTTCGTCCTGCTCCTTCACGCGGAGCAAACGAAGGCTGTTGCCATTGCGGATTTCAAACCTTAGAATGAGAAAAGACAGACGTATTGAAATATCTAATGCCATTTCTTTTACTGTCAATCAATCTGTTATTTTTTCTATCCTGTCAACGATATTGTCAACAATGTGACTTTAGATATTGTCAGTGGCTCAAGGAAAATTCTTGACAATTAATTAGAAATGTGAGATTATCCTAACCTACAGTAGGATTTATTTTTTTACATGATTTTGTAAAAGCAGTCTTTTTATTATCTCTTAACAGGATTAAATAAAAAGTCAAGAATGATTTAAATTACTAATACAAAACAGGCTATAGACACATAATTCAGCTGTCTTTTTCAACCAGCTCAATTCATGGACTCATATTCCTCTGTAGAAAGAGATAAAAGAAATGCAAGATAAAAGATATGTCAAAGATGAAAGACAGAAACATGAAAAACCTCAATTTCATGAAATTTTCATCATCACAATTATCTGTTTTTAAAGTGCGCAAATAAACTCTTACACTGCAATCGTTGGGATTTTGTTTATATTTTGTGCAGGTTTTGGCAAGACTGTCCAATAATTGCATTTATAGATAAGGTTTCTTATCAGTGCCTGATATGTGGGCACATTGCTGCCAAAAAACGTGTGACAAGCGCCTCACAATCTCGTTAGAAAAAATATACTCATACAAGGTATCTGCAGCAATTAGCAAGTTTAATCAACACCAAGATATTTTTAATACCTTATAAAAACAAATCTAATACATTCTTCATAGTCATACCAGCCAAGTGTGAAAAACTACCAGTAGATGTAACTATATAAAAAGCAATATTATTTAGCATTTTTATATAACATGTATGGATTCACATCTAATTAAGTAATTAATGCTCAATTAATGTTTTTCATGTTTCTTGATTAAATTAGCAAAATGGTCATTTAATGTGTACAGAGCTGGCTAGCAAACTAGCTCTCCCACCTCTATCAATCTTAATGCTAAGCTAACATCCAGCTAGACACTGCTATCTCGTTATTCAAATTTAGCAGAATCAGCTTTATTGGCCAAGTATGTGTGCACATAGGAGGAATTGGATAACATATGTTCATGTCTGTGTATAAATATGAAGCTATTGCTAGCTCCGCGATATATTAGCTTAGCATAAGGGGAGATAACAGCTAGCCTGGATCTGTCCTAAGGTTAATCATGCACCTACCAGCCGAGCTGCCACTTAGACTACCTTAGTATAAAGGCTGTTAACAGCTAGCATTGCTATAGCCTACCCAATGGTATAATATCCATCAACAAGCTGCTAGTTAGAGTAACCTCAGCACAAAGACAGATAACAGGTGTCCTACATGTGCCCAAAGGCAAACATCTACCAAAGAAGCTGACAGTTGTATGTAGCTTTACAAAAGTTAAAATATACACCTACTGTACCAGACTAGCTGACAATTAGATTAACATAGCATGAAGGCAGATTGCAGCTAGCCTAGCTCTGTTAGCTGCCAGTTTGATTAGCTTATCATAAAACCCAATAACTGCTAGAGTGCCAATGTTCAATAATAAAATATACATCTACCAGGCAAGCTGCCGGTTTGATTAACTTAGCATAAATCATGTCCACAGCTAGCCCATCTATGTCCAAAATTAAAAAATATACATTAAGGCAATGTGCTGGTTAGATTAGAGACTGTCCAAAAGTAAAATACACACCTACTATTCTTACTACTGAAAGTTATATTAGCCTAGCATGATGCCAAATAACAGCTAGCCTAGCTCTGTCCAAAGGGAAATTAAAAACCCACACTAACAACATCTTAAAATCTCACTTAAGCTTATCAAATTATCCATGTCATGGATCATTCCCCCAAATTTTCAAATATCATGCAAAGCTAGGCTAACGTACTCACTAGCTGTGCATACACTGATATTCAATCTTCTTTACATTTAATTATGAACAGATTTATTTTTAGCATTGAATCTGATTTTAGTGTCAGTACAATAATATTACAGAGCGGCACTGCAGGGAAAACCCTTGACAACCTGAGCCAGCACTGATTAATTAAGAAGATAAAATGAGAAAATAAAGGTAATATCATTTGTGTAATGATAATAATTGTAAAAAATGTTGGACAGGCTTGGCTAAATATGCATTATATTGACATTAATAATAATAATAATAATACATTTTATTTAAAAGCGCTTTTCATTAGATAGGAGAAAAAGGTTGGTCAGAGGATGATTCAGCCAACTAATAAATCCTCTTTGGTCAGCCTTTACCAATTATGTACTTGTATGAACAGTTACTCCATATGTGTTTTCTGGGTCATATGTTTGAATGACCCAATATGAGACTTGACTCGGGAAAAGCTGTGTTTATGATTCAGTCTCTATGTTCATCACCCGTCTGTCCAATCACGCTCACCTCCCGCGGGGAAGCTCTCCTTCCTCTCGCCGCCATCGCACAGTAGGAGCAGGATCTCCGTGAACCTCACATAGGAAGTCGACGGTCTCCTCCTCCATGACCACCTGGTTCACCGGCCTCCGCACCAACACGGGTCGCTCTGCAGGACGAAAGAAAAGGCTTGAGGCACGTCCTCTATAGGCTCCTCAGTGGATCTCAAATTATCATTAGCTCACCATACACCACCAGCTCTGCAGGATCACTGTCCCTCTCTCCGACCATATTAGTGCCCACACAAACATACATGCCAGCGTCGCTCTTCCTGGTATGAGAGATCATTAGTTTGCCCCCACGCATCTGGAAAAACAGCACAAAGACATAAGTTTTATAAATACACCAGATAGATACAAGTCAGTGTTACCATCTCAGCCTTTAATGGAGACGTCCTGATTTGACTTGCACTGTTATAAATCATTAATGCTTCATATTTAAAACACGGTATGAGTCATTCTGGATTTCTTCTGCAAAGAGGTGGATTGTAGTGTCCCGGATATTTTAAGTACATGATCTAATAGTTTCACTTGCTAGGGTACTTCGAGACAAACGATTCCCTCCACCACTGCTTTGTATACAGATGCTATCACCTTCGTCTTGCGACTTTCCACACTTCAAAACAATACCTTTCAACAACTCGACATCAAGTCCAGCTGTTGTTTTCACACACGAGAGGACAGAACAAAAGTGACAGCGCAATTGGAGGCATTTTCCGGTCCATAGCATACCAAGGTGTCAGCTTTGAATTACGGTCAAATAAAACTATTGTCAGTCTAAATGAATATCTCTCCCCCTTGTATAATGAATTTCTCTGGGACTGTTGAGTACTGGAACATTTATAAGTCCAGAGAAACCAAGAACAAACCAGAGTCAATACATTTATACATTAATTTAAGCTATTTTTTGGCAACAAATCCCATGAAAAAGTCCTAATACCTTCTGACTTTCCCACCCTTTTTGGATGTAAGTGTATACGTTTCTATTAATTTGTGATGCTTTTTCGAAACAAAGAAGCTAAGTAACATCTTAAAAATAGCTGGCTATTGATTTTCAATAAGTGTTACTAAAAGATGAGAGAATTGTGCCTTTACAGCAGCAGGGTGTATGTGGGATTAATAATGTGCCCATGCTTATTTCTAGTATGCGGCTCTAATGTGTGATTAGAAGCTGCCAAAAACAATAAATAAATAAATAACATTTGTTAGTAGATTGTTAGCCTTTTCACTGGATTTATTGAATTTGAGAAAAATGCAAAATCTAACCAGACATATGCACGAAATTAAATATCACACTTTAGAGTTAGAAAACATTGATTCATCCAATGCTATGGTATTTTATTCTACATCAAATGTAAACACTGTAGTTGTTCTGTGCATCACTTCATGCATTTTCTAGAAAGTTTAGACTGACATAGTGTAGGTTATTTATAGAAATGTGGAGATATCCACTATATTATCTGAAAATTATTTGAGGAAAGGTGTTTACTCTGAACTCACAGAGATGCGGTCATCCTTGGCGCTGACTCGGACGTTGTTGCGTTTCCAGGACACGCTGGGCTCGGGGTGACCGCGCGGAGGCACACACTCCAACACGGCAGGCTCACCCGCAGCCACCACCACGTCGCTCGGGGCCTGCCGGAAATCATCTCTCAGGACTAAGAAGAAAGCACAAAGAAATCTAATTAGCCTCCGAAGCCCTGTGTATCTGATGTATTTAAAACAAAGCCTGGAAATCGGGCCCGCAGATCAGGCGCAGCAGCAAAAGCCACATGACCAGTAACATCAAGTGAAACACCAATTTGTCTTGGAAGTAATTTAGACTGCTTTTTCCTTGGGTGAACCAGGAAGGTTGTCTGAAAACAAGCTTATTGAAAGAAAGTCGATTATTGTGTTTGCATGCGCATGACTGCACAAATCCCCAGCAACTTCCTTGTTAGACTGCTGCTGCTTTTAATGTTTCCCAAAGCCTGCGTCCTACTCCTCTGTCTCTCCTGTCAGAGCAGATGAATAATGCACATCTCTCCGTCCAACATGGAGTAAACAAATAACAGCGCATTCATAATTTAGCCAATGTGTGAGGGGGGGGGCGGCCTCTGCATTAATGAAAGGATTGTGTCTCTAATTCAAATTGCTATCTAACAAATCTGCGGCACAGCCCAGACTGGAGTGAAGTCAGCACCGTGAAAGAGCAGAGCCTATCTGAAGTTCGAGCTCCCGCCACACTGCAGATGACGACAGGATGAGAAGGATGACACGGCGACCTTTGATATCTTCTAATCTTTTGCTGTGACTGACAGATGAAAGCCTCGGTGTGAACCGTGAGCCGAGCCTTCTCATGAGACCTCCTGTACAATGGAAACGCGGCGCTGACAGGCTCGCATTTTCAAACGCACACATGGACACACAAAAATGGCTTCACTCGTCACGTCGGATCAGATCCTGTAGCCACAGCCTACAGGCTTTTTTTTTTTTTTTTTCTTCTCCACCAAAGTGTTGTATTCCAGCATAATCAATCAATACCGTCTCCTTTTACGCTTTCATGAATATTTTAGCGATCATTCATGGATACAAAGATGAAAGATCTTTAGCATTTTTTCAGTTTAGGTTAACGTGTCATGTGCTCTAACGTTAAAATTGCAGGTTAGCTTGCAGCAGCATCCTGGTTTATTTTAAATGTAAAGTGGTACGTTATTATTTAACTGCCTCGGGGTAGATCACCTTAGAGAGAAACGGTGACTGCAGTGAGTTTAGGGTAATGGTAGTGACTCCTGCACTTTATTTGGTTTTGGCACATGTATTCCTGAGTTATGTTTGCCAATATCACTGAGATTTCCTAAAAAGATATTGCTACCATGTTGGGAGAGCTTAAATATGGACATTTTTACTATTTGGATTTAAAGCAACTTCATGAAAACGAATCAAAATACTGTTTAAACCACTAAAGACACCACGTTACATCCACATGTAATGAGAAATTACATTGGCTTGTGCCCTTTCATGTATTAAAATCCACTCACGGGGCTTAACTATTCATTTCTAACTGTTAATTAACAGGTAATATTTAAAAACCCCAGATGGTATATCATAAAAGTATCTCTAGAGTCCTTAAAGACTCGTCTAATCATCTGAATGAAAAGATATTCTGCCTGCTGAATGATTAAAAAAGATCTTCTATTCAACTGCGATGGCAGCCCTGTGGCAATCTCCAGTTGCAGCTAAGTTAAAGACATTAATTATTTTTTTATGCACCAGACAAAGCTTTTTTTTTTTTTTTCAAGACGATAGAAGCCTCATTCAGGATCCTGGAGATACCTTTTGAAGAAGTGTTTTAAAAAAACATCGCCAGTTAATTAACGTTTGGAAGAAGTTGAAACTGGACCCAAAAACCTTGCATCTCTTTTTATACCAACCCAGTAAACATCCCAGCCATTCAAGGGCTTGTTAAGGAAACATTTTAATTAAGCTTTTAAATATAATGAGATATGAAAAAGACAAATAGTGCTGTGCATGGATCATCATCTAGTGAATAATGGTGATCTATTTTGGGACGTGTGCAGCCAATCACCTGCAGTCTTGCAGTACGTTAGGCTACACTTCATCTAATACCTTTATGCAGAGAGATTATAGCGACTTATGCAAAAGTCATGTAGTGTAATATGATGATATCTAGTATGACCAAAAAAAAATAACTGATAAATGCACTTTATAGTCTAGTAAATCATGTTTTAACATTCACGGTGTGCATCCCCATGGGCGCCGCGATTGTTCTGTGACGTCAGGCTGCAAAGTCGGAGTAGATTGATTTGGCCCGATTATGCTAGTAGGACGTCCGACTTAAAGTGGCATTCCACACTTTTTGTAGTAGGAGGTCTGAAGTAGGAGGAGGTCTGGAGGTCTGAAATTCACAAACACTGCTACTATTTATTAGCAGTACAGACACACCAAACCAACATCAAAATACTACGGCTGACACAAATGTTTTGCATCAGTGTGAAAGGAAATGTCATACCAGCAGGGGGCAGTAGTTCGGGAAAACCCAGAAAGCTACGACTAGCTGGGATGGATTGGAAGTAAGCAAGAGCTGCAAGCCATCACGCATAGCTGTCTATTCCTGAATCATGCTGATCACTTGCGCTACAGTTTATTAATTCTAGATGAGTATGTCTTTGTGTGTCTTTGTTGTCTGTGTTGTTTTTGTTTCTCTTCTCGTGAATTAGTTCTCTAAGCCAATCAGGGATATCTCTCTCACCGGCTCGTCCAAACGCTGATTAAACAGGCTAAACTGGGCGTCTGACTGGTGCCAATGGTGCAAGACAATCCAGAAAAAAACAGGGGAACAGACGCTCACCGACAACCCAACACTGGAAATCAACCAAACGTCAGATTGGTATAGACTTAAGAAGTAGTGACTATCCTGTAAACCAGCCCATTTCAACTTCCACTAAATTCACTCTCCGCTAATGACTCTGAGTACATAACTAAATCAATGCCGCATTAATTATCCACCGGTGTGTCTGACAGCTCTGTGTCAATACCGGGATCCTGGCCTTTCATACAGCATCAATATTCAGACCTACTGGGAATGAATAAAATCTCATCTGAAATGACTTCATCACAGCTGTTTAGAGACAGAAAATCATTTCTCACTCTCGGCTGACAGGCGTAGGTAAGCAGCGATAAATATTCCAAAAACTTAAGAGAAGTGACAGACAGTTTTTCTCTCAGGTCTAAAATAAACTTCAGTCATCCATATATTTATTTGCTATAACTGAACTTTATGGAAATTAAATACAAGTCTACTCTCTTTACTCAGCGGAAAATTGGATTTTTTTTTTCTCTTCCGGTTTTCAAATGCTTTAACATTTGATAAACAGAGAAGAGAAGATTTTTATTTGACATTATTAAACTTCTTATAACACTGAACTGATATTCTAATTATTATGCATAGTCAAACAACTCATCTCAGAGCAGGTGATTACGAGCCAAAGGGGGGACCAGCGATTTGGTGGTTGCCGTGAAGTACGTACATGTGCCACAGAGAAATACGAAAAAATTTCCTCACAAAACTGGACAGATAAGGAGGCTTTTCAGGAGCAACAGCAAAGACATGAGTGGAATATAACCAATAACAGCACTCAAACGCCTCCCAAAGGTCTGTTCACCAAATCATCCTGACCCTGTTCACTTGGCTGCCTGTTTCAAATGCTTTGCTGAGCTGAAGGGCTAATTGAAAGCACTGCATTATTTTTAGACCTCGGTCTGTAAAGCCTGGTTAGATGAGCGCGGAGAGAGACCTTTGTTTCACTGCCATGGTGACTGAAGTGAAAAAGTTATGGGGAGGGAGCTAATCCCTGAACCTCGCACACACACACACACAAATACACCAAGATAACCCACGCACATACAGTACATGCACACACCTTCAGCATTTGAATCCCGGAGTCCCCGGGCACAGACTCTCAGAAAAGTGGGACATATGAGGTTTGAAACACATGCCAGAGAGCAGAATATATTCCTGACATCGGTACCCACAAACACTGCAACACAAGCGGGAGAATTTCCTTTGAAGCTGTGTTCAAGTTAATGTGATACTTCCCCGCTCCGACTTTAAAGTCTGCCGTGCCAAAACTGATTTTCCCACGGATGTTTGTGTGCGTGATGACGACCCCGCCGCAGAATCTCCTCAGAACGAGAGACAAACTCCCCTTCTCGAGGGGCTACTGTCTCTGACTTAACTCCTCGAAGATAACACGCCCAGGTCTGCCAAGTGATCTTCGCACTCGCTTCTGTCCGTCCACACGAGGCTCAGACAGGCAAGGCGTTTACTGCAAGGTCTGACCCTGCTTCTGCAGAGACAAATCCTCATACTCCCCCAGGGCACTTCCTGTGAGCTTCAACAATAGCAAAGCAGGCCTAAATGGCTTTCGGCGGTTCCATCATTATCCTGTGGGCGCCTATTCATTTCCACAACTTTGATATTACAGGGATATACAGATTAGGAGATTTAATCTCTCCGAGAATATTCATCACTTGATTTTTAAGTGATATTTATCTCTGTAATGTAATGTTCAGCAGACAGGCGATAAACGCTGCAGAAAGGCCATCTGCTTGTGTTTTTGGAAAAATGAACACGTGAAGAAAAAGAGATTAATCAAGAGAAAATGGTTCGGTTTTGCATTTGCACTGAACGCGGAGGGATGATTAAACGGACCATTTACATACTCTGCAATTTAAAAGAAACACCATGGATGAGATTGACAGACAGGACAAGAGGGGAAAAGCTTTTGTGTTAAATAGGAGGTGACAGTGAGTGTGGGAAGCAGACAGCGTGGGCCGGACAGATGTGTGAACGGACATAGAGCTCCGTGTTTTCACGGCTGACAGGTAGGAGGGTGGACTGAGAGGTTAAAGACCAGCGAAGTGAACAATTTGAGACGACTCAATGCCGGGCTCCTATTGTTCTTTTATTTCGGAGGGCAGTAAACCCGTTAGGGAGGTGGTCTAATCCCATTGCCATGATACTGCCCTGTCATAGCTAATGGAGGCTTTGCCTACAGAGAAGAGAGATTGCTTTAATCCACCCATTGTCTGATTGTGTTGATGGAGGATGAGAAGGCACTCCAGGGCAAACAGGCTTTATGAGACAGTCTCGGTCATAAATTCCTCCACTTCCCAAAAATCGCGATGATGTTTCAATTACCAGCAGACACTGCATGAAGAAAGAAATGTTAGTACGCCTTGACAGGACTCATTAAGCCTTGGCATTGGTGATTTGCACGACAAATTGAGCCTGACAGCCTTCATGCGCCCAAAAAAATGGTTTTCTAAACTGCCCACATTTTCATCGGGGTGAACCCCATACCTGCTGATTCTCTCTCGAGAAAAAGAAAAACACAAAGCAGTAAAAGAAACAAGAAACAAGCTGCAACTTTGATTCCTTCATAATGCCTCATCAAGAGGAAGAGGAACATCTGGCTCTAAAGCCTTTTAAGTAAGTTTTTTTTTTTTATTTGTCCTACTTTATTCTAATCCTGACGTACCATGTGATTGTGTCCTCGCTCAGAAAAACAAGCATCTACATTCATGATTTTGAAACCGATAAAACAGCTGTTTCCTCCCTACTTGTTTTTCTTTCAACGGCAAGAAAACCAAGAATGGGGGAATGGATTTCAACCCAGTGCCACTACTGTCTCATTATTCTGGGTTTTCAACTGCTAGGCAAGTCAGCCGGTTACTGGCAGTCTACAGTAAAAAGCGAAGGGGGAAAAAAAAAAAAAAAGGACAGAATAATGACTGCTGCTGGCATTTCTGAGCAATGCAAGATCCTTTCCAAGAGGTACTCTAGAAGGGAGCAACAGCAGCTGTACAGAAAACATCACTTGTGGACCTTGGGGTGCACGAAATGCATTTGAGCATCAAAAACATGACTTAAACCGCAGGAAATGTGGACTGCCTGTACTGAACAAAGAAATCTTATCTAAGGTCTTGAATGATTTTGAGGAATTATGTTTTCATGTATGACTCTGCCACATAGAAAGCCGCGCAAACCGCATTTCTCCTGTCATAACTTGTGTGAATCCAAGAGGATGACTCTCAGTTCTCAGTGACAGGGCGTGTTCCCCTTCCCTCAAGCTTTTTTTTTAGAAATCAAAACATGTTTAAACCTGTGGGGCACACGTTAAATGGGGCTGTGTGATCAAAATATAGATGCCTGCAAAGACGATCTGAAGAAAAAAAACACAAATCTCAGTAATCAAAATGAAATTTGTCACTAAACAGAAAATAAGGATTGTTCATGTCACAGGTGGTACAGCAAAAGAACTGACTGTGTCTTTTTTAAGCATTAAGCCTCAGAGCTTTTTAGACAGCTCAGTGCAACAGCATCAATATGATCACATTAATCCAATTAAGGCATGAGAGGTTGTGTTCAAACACCATTGATTTTCCAAAAAGCTTGTGGAAAAAAAGGGATAATGCACGTTAGTAAGGCATACTGGGGGTATAACTTATGTGTCTGCCATGGATGTATGAAGCAGAACTGGATACCAGCCCTCGAAGATGGCGCCTGCTCACTTTGCTGAAAATTGCTTGGGGGGCGCCTCAGTAGCTCACCTAGCTGAGTAGGTGCACCATAAACTGAGACTAGAATCTTCCCAGCATCAAACTCAAATCACACTTTTCTGTACATCTTCCCTTTTGTGTCACCGCTTTACTTCCTGTCTTTCTCCACTAATAATGGTCAAACAATGGTATAAAATGAACCAAAAAAGCTTCTGGGTTTGCTTCAAGTTTAAATCAGATCTGGGGACTCAGCCCTGCGCCCTATTTCGCTTATACATCCACTTTCTTAACACTTGCTTCACAGCGTCCATGGGGAATCAGTGTCACGTTTAGCAAAGTACAACATGTGGAAGAAAAAAGTGCCATCAGCAAAACACTACATAAATGAACATGTGAAAGAATATGAGCTTATCAGTATAATAGGACATAATCATGCCAAAATGGGCAACGGTGTCAAGATCCCTTAAGATAGACACACAAAACTAACATCAAGGAGTATGTCTGTGAAGGTTCTCAGTAATCAAGATTATGGTATATCCAAAAACGTTAAAGAAATGCAACTGGACTTGTAGAGTCTCTTGAAGATAGCATCTTCCAGACAGTTTCTGGTCGTTAAGAGACACTAGTCAAGCAAGTTTCTGATGGGTTACACCCACAGATTACTCTATCTATCTAGCTGTCAGTCCCTTATAACTGAAGAAGATACTCGGATGAGTGGCGAAACGTCAAGTCCAGTCGCCTTTCTTTAACGTTTTTAGATATAATATCAAGGAACTACAGTGACGACGCCTCATGCAGCCTGTGTCCAGGACAAATACAGGCGGATACATACTACATCTGCATGAAAGGAAATAACTCTTCTTATCAGTTGGTGGCAGTAGTTTGTATTCATTATTCAAAGAGCCACTGTTCGCTGGAAGGTTAGGAAGCTATGAGGAGCTACAAAGGGCAGAGCCGGCCTCTCATCGATCATGCTGTTCAGCTGGTTTACAGTTTATTCTTCCTATATGATCATATTGTTGTGAAAATATTTGAATGTTCAGGTTAGATGACAAACTAGGGCCGCATATGCTCATCGACACCAGCAAACGGCCGACTATGATCTTTGTGTGTTCATTCTCCTATAAATCAGCTGTATGATAATTTGTGGTAAACATATGTTGATAAGTACAACCTGAACTCCAAGAAAACTTGCCAACATGTGTCGAGCCAGCTTGGCACCCAGGCCTCTTCGATCCGTGGTTGCCCACAACACTGCAGAAGCAATTCCAGCTAACCCTTAAACCGAACGAGCACAATCTGTCCAATAATCCGAGCAAAGGCAAGTATGTAGTGCACTGCAGATAAAAGTCTTAGTCACGCAGCCAAATACATTATGCATCATCCTCTGACAATAAATGAGTAATTAATGTGGTTAAAACCAGGTTAGTGTCAGCACTCCTGCTCCCGTCTCGGAGCCGTACAGTCGAACAGATGCATCGGTATTAATTACTGCTCAGTGGGAGTTTAAAGCTCTTCCTCCTCCCACCTGTTGTTCTGACTCCTGCCCCACACACGCCCGACCACCACCGACACACATCGCTGCGAGACCACCAGCTTAAAACCGGCCCCTCATTAACACTGCACACTCCCTCCCCCTCCGACCCCACCTCCCTGCCATGGCTAATTGGGTCAGTATTTACCCCACAGTCAGCATAACCTCACACAGAGGGGAGGGGGGACTCTAAGACCACCACCCTGCTGTCTTGGCATATGCCCCGGCTAGCTGCAGGCAGTGAGATTAGAACAAAAACAGGCACTTATTAATACTGTTAGTCACTCTGTGCCTGCAGGTGAATCATCCCCTCACTGACATGACTGTACTGTAATCTGCAGCAGCACACAAAGCAAAATTTCATTATCAGCGTTTTCAAAGAGCCAATATGACAAGATACGCATTGTATCTTCTTCCAGCTTGGATATCTGCATTCGCTGCAGACGCTTATGGTTCCAAATATACAGTATATCTGAGGAGGCTGTCCCTATTTTGGGACATGAGCTACAGATGAGGTCAGCCAGCCATGAGCACTTACACACACACGCTGGCGGTAAGAAAGCCTCAATATGGTGGGAGATAAGGCTCAAATTGCGGTTTTGTGTTTTTTTAACGAGGACAATTCGACCTTCCTAATCTGGTGTGGTGCTTCCCCCAATCAACCCACAGACTAATCCATTTCCTTACTCCAAACAAAGCTGCAAGTTCAGCCCAGGGCCGAGCCACGCTGGCACGCTCAGGGATGGGAATGGGAGACAATGGCATGTGTCCTGGACAGAGGAGGGAAAATAATAGATATGGCTCCTGGTGGGAGCTTTTATACTTCAGTGCACTTTCACCAGCATATGAGAAAGCTCACACCTCCCCCTTGATGTATTTCCCAGCAGCAGACAACATGCCTACCAAAAAAAAAAAAAAAAACCCCAACAACAACAAAGTTATAGAGGCATGCTCTCATTTTACACACCGAGAAGAGTCTACGATTATCTGGCTGCCACAGAGATGTCATGTACAGGTCAGTAATCGGTAAGTGTCAAGGTGGGCGTTAATAACATCCAACATGGCAGCACCATCGTAACTGACCATAGATGGTTTATTTTCTGAAGAATGGACCTGTAAAAATCATAGTCGGTATAAAGATGGATGTGGATGTGACATACGGGCTACTACCAGTTGTCATGCCAACCGCTCCATAAAGCAGTTGGTATGGCAGCGCTGTAAAGAAAATTCAACTAAAGAACAAGTACAGTGCATAATCCAACATTTCCTTGTAACTGGTGGAGGTACAGCAGAGTGTATTACTGATTAAATGAAAACGTGAGTGAGTCTGGCGGAAGTAGGAGCGTGGCTCCTCAGACTCTGGCTCCAAAGTCGCAAGACGGCGCCGCCCGTATCCCCGGCAAAATAGTGTCAGTTTGGTCAATGCAAGGAAGTGGGGAGACGTTGTCCATATTTATATACAGTCTATGGTACAGATAAATTATCTGAAGATCTGAGGACTGCTGCTCAGTCAAGAGAGAACATCTGAAGACATCACCTTGAAAATTAATTGCAAATTGGACTTTGAAAAGTGTGCTATCAAACTTAACAAAGAGGTGCTTTGGTTTCGTCAAAAATAAAAATAAAAATCGCTTTACAAAAAAGATACCAAGGATAATTTCATTTGTGTACAAAAACTATGAAGTGATCAGCAAAAAAACGAATTGCAGTGTGCGAAACATGCAGGTCCAAGATTACAGGCCGTGACCTGTGTCGCAACAACACAGGTTTTTGTTTTGTGCAGCTTCTCATTTGTGTCGATACTGTGCTGAAAAGGTACAACCCAAACTTCAATATCCCAACATGTGTTGAGCTAGCTTAGCACACACTTCGATCTGTGGTTACCCTGCAGACGCAATTTCATCGAACCCTTAATCGGAACAAGGATAATCTGTCCAATAATCTGAGCATAGGCAAGTATGTAGTGCACTGCAGATAAAGGTGTTAGCCGTGCAGCCAAATGCATTATGCACTATGTCATTTTATGGAAAGACACTTTTTGCCCTGACAAACACTGATTTGTGCAACTTCTTATTAACCTGAATCTCTATAACAAAGGTAGAAAGTGCAAAATATAATTGGGAATCATCATTTTCATTAATCATGGCACAGATAAGACATATTTCTGGGTTTTAACTGAAAGATTTTGAAAATTCAATTCCACTGAGGTATGATTAGTAAGATCATTATTGATGCAGACATGAGGGAAAGAACTTAAAGGGAAATCAATTCCCCGTGGGAAAGCTCAGGCAAACAGAAAGATGCAGTTCAGGGCATGAAACCTCCCACTGCTTTTTGCGACTCTCTTATTTTAACAGAAAATCATCTGACACAGTCACACTGTCTCGCATACAGAAAGTAGTTCCCTGGAAATCCCTGCAGTGAACGGCAAAGCCTAACAGAGCCATTATGACACAAAGACAAATGTTTGACATTATTATTTTTTTTTAGTTTGATTTTCTCGTTGTAAAACAAAAGTGTTTCGGGGGAATAATGGGAGGGTTGTCTGTGAAGGATCAGGGATGTACTGACTGAAGCCCTTCTCTCTCGATACTGACATTTTATTTCATATTTAAGCAATAACGCAGTAGATGTATTAAAGATACTCAAGTACAAGTGAATGTTCTGTCTTTATTATTATACACCGATCAGGCATAACATTATAACCACCTTCCTAATATTGTGTAGGTCTCCCTTGTGCCTCCAAAACAGTTGTGACTCATCAGAGAATGGACATGAGGGTCCCCTTCTGAGGGTGTCCTGTGGTGTCTGGTAAAAGGATGTTGTTAGTAGGGGCCTTTGGGTCCTATGGGTTGAGGGGAGGGGCCTCTGTGGATCATCCCACAGATACTTGATCAGTAGATCAGGGATCTAGTGAATCTGGAGGTCAGGTCAACACCTGGTGCTGTATTTCATGTTTTTTTGAGTTGTTCCTAAACTGTTTTTGTGTGTGTGTCTGTGTCAGGCTGCATCCTGCTGGGGATGGCTGCTGCTATGGGGTGGGGGTGCCTGGTCTGGTCTAGGTGGGTGCTACATGTCTACGTAACATCCACATGAATGAATGCCAGGTCCAGAAGTTTCCCAGCAGAACATTGTATTGTCACAAGATGGTCAATGTTATTTCCTTCTCCTGACCGTGGTTTTAATATTGTGGCTGATTTTAGTGTATACTGTATGTAAATATAATAATACAGCATTAGATTATCACTGTTCATCATGCAACAGTGTAAGAGAGACTTTACTGATGAAGCTGGTCTAGGAAGAGCTCTGTAAACCTTTTTTTTTACCAGGACACTTAGGGATTAATATTCTGATTATTTTCTTCATATAGTTTGGTTTGTTTAAATGTGTAATGTTTGTTTAGTCCAACTTCAAATTTAATAAAATATAAATGAAAATTATTTAATAATGTCCGCATTATTCATCTATAATATAATCACTATATATTTTGATAGCAAGAACGCATTTGCAAAGTAGCTAAAGCTAAAAACTGAAAGGGAAGTACTTAGACACATCCACCCATTATCTATTCACTTATCCTGTAGACAGGATGGAGAGCTGGAGCCTATCCCAGTCCATCACAGGGCTGACACAGAGAGACAAACAACCATTCACACTTACAGTCAATTTAGAATCATCAATTAACGCAACATGCATGTCTTTGTAGTGAGTACTTCGCACCGGCTGCCAAGTTTGAACCCAGAACCTTCTTCCTGTGCACCACCGCCAAAGAAAAGAGCTAACTTCTGCTTAAGTATTGCAGTTACTTAAATTTACTTCACACATTCTACTGTTGTGATCTCTACACATTAAGACGGCACCATATGCATACTGAATACTTCCCAGTGTACCACATCAGTCACTGAAATCACCAGATTATCTCAATAATGTCTCAAATGGGAGTTAATATATCATGTCAGATTATTACAGACTATGTAATCACATGCTTACACTTGTGTTTTTCGGTGGTGGTCAGCAATACGGCATTAGAAAGTTAATGTTAACTGAGCTGACTCTTCTAAAACTGTGAAAACACACACAAACGCACACACGGGCTAAAGACAAAATGCATCATTGTCACCACTGTAACCTAAAATTAGGAACAAATCTACAGGCCATTACTTATTCCTGTGTTTATCTCCACCCACACCGCCACCCTTTTAGGGGCTGCCGCTGCTTCCTACAGTCTGCTTCTTTCAATGTCATTATTTTCAAGCGCAGCCAGCTCTCTGGCGGACCTCCACAAAGCCGGCGGACGACTGCGTAAAGATCTGGGACATGACTGAGAAGAATGTGCGCCCTCGTACAATATGCGGCGCGATAGAACATGCACACACTTCTAAGGATAGTGATCAATAACGGGAGGCCTTACTGGCAACTTCCAGCGAGGCGTTTCGACTAATGGCCTCTCCCAGGTGGTTGCGGGCCACACAGGTGTAGACGCCCTCGTCCGGTTTGCTCCGCCGTCCGTGCACGATGCGCAGGAAGAAGAGGGAGCCGCTGGGCAGGAGCATGCGGTGCGAGCGGGGGTCATCCTTGTCAGTCTCCACGCGCTCGCCATCCTTGTACCACTCGATGCTGGGAGTGGGTCGGCCCTCCGCCTTGCAGTTGAGGGTCGCGGGCTCCCCCTTGGAGACAATCAAATCCGAGGGGTCCTCCACTATCCGCGGCGCGCTGTCCTCAAACCGAGCCCTGGACCCTGTGAAACGGAGATGAAGACAGATGTTATCTATCCGGCTGACCAACCCCCTATTCATGAAAACATATCATCTCTCTCTTTGTCAGAGGACAGACAAAAGAAAGGCCATTTGAAAGGAAGGAGAGAATATCTTCCTTCAGAGACGCTGGATGAATTTGAGTGTAGCGAAGCAGAAAATCATTGGAAATCTCGCTTTGAAGGTTGACTCTCGACTCAAAGTGAGACATTTTCCATAACAACAACCAGCGCCTTTCAGATAAATAAATGCATTTGGCATCTATTTCCTATACTCTGCAAGCGGGAGCATGCATATTCCGTGCAGAGTATTTTACCGAAGCCACGACCTGCACAGAGGATGCAATCACCCATGTGATATAGTAATGGACAATATGTCTCTGTAGGTCAGAATTGTTGCAAATGTAGAGATGATAGTTGGTAGATATCTAAGAATAAGACAAGAAGATCTGCATTTAATGGGGGGAAAGATCCAAGCTGAGAGAACGAGTGCGGCAGAGAGATATAGATAACTCCTATATCCCTCTCTCTGGGGATCCATTACTATCTTCGCTTGGCTATGAGGGAAAGTCACACGGCTTCGAGACCTGAGGTAAGCTTTTAGAGCACGACCAAATGTTTCCAACAATGGGTTACAGTTGGAAAAAAATGAATAATTCACAATGCTGAAGCTTTTAGTTTGGTTCTGAAGGAACAGATGGTCTCTCCCCCACTTGAAAAGAAGAAAATGAAATGGTCACTGTGCCACTGATTATTGTGCTGCTCCGTCTGAGGCATTATTTTCAGCGCATAATCTAGATGGCATGAAAATCCTCCGTTATTATTGGAGAGGAGCAGTCGGGAGTAACCTAATGACACACATGCTGCTGTTGCATTATACTTAAATCAGAGGCGGGGGGGATAAACCCTCACTTTCTCAGCCGTAAGCAGATTTATGTCTTTTCATGAACTGATTTGATCCAGGAGTCGCCATCATGGCCTCAACCTGAAGTAAACATCTAAAGAGCGATCTGAGCACTCTCAGCTAACACCCCTGGGTCACAAAGCAGGACAGCTCAAAACACTAATGCAGGATGTGGATGAATACTAATCGAGCCATTAAAATGTGCCGTGGCACCTTCAGCGAGTCCAGACTTAAAAAAAACAAAAAAAAAACAGTTTGTTTGGCGTAAATCAATTCATGCGAGGCCTGATATAGTAACCCTCGTAGATGTAATTTAGATTATATTTCATCATATCTGTAAAGCGCATGTGAAACTAGCGAGAACATATTGATGTGTTCGTCTGTGTTTGTCCGCGGGAAAATTATTTTGATAAAGAGAGTCTCTGCAGCTCAGGGATGTCCTGCTGCTGCTGCTGAACCATGTTTTTAAAGCATGCAAAGGATTTTCAAATCCCAGCTCATGTAATGCAGTTACATCACTCTGAGCTCCCTTCCTCTTCAGTGACAACTGGATTTTATCACAAGGAAAAAAAAAATACCAGACCAGAGAGTCGACGTCTTAAAAAAAATAATAAAAAGTTGTCCTGGAGTTTAAGATTACATTTTTTCCGCTGAGTTTGTCTACATGGAAATACAGGTAATAAAAGAAAAGGTCAAACTATGTAGTAATAAAACAGGCTCTGATGATGAACAGCTTCTGGTTTAAGCTCTGAAAAAACACTTCGCACAATGCAACTCAAAAGCCTCCTTTAATAGATTTCCAGTTCCACATCCGCAAGAACTGGATTACAAGACAGCACCTCCATCAATCAAAGGAAAGATGCTTGTTGGTGGGTATGTTGAAAACATTTTCCAACTTTTCCCCATGAGTAATCTACACTTCTGAAATGTTGGAGCCATAGAGCAAATGAGTGTCCTGCAGACTGACTGGGATAAAATAAAAATACAGCTTCTCTAGATTTTCTTGATGCTATTGGACGCTCAAGAAAAATAATTTGCTGCTTTCCAATTGCTTCTCTTCCAATAACTGAGTATTTTAACAATGTTTTTTTTTGGACTTGTGAGCAAAGCAGCAATGGGCTGCTCCCGAAAGCTTAAATTTAAATCTCCATGCTCAAGCCTCTACCCGGCTGGCCTTGGGCAGATGGGTCCTTCCATATGAGCTGGGTTCTGCTCAAGGTTTCTTCCTGTTAAAAGAGAGTTTTCCCTTGCCACCGTCGCTTTCAGGCTTGCTCTGGGGGTTTCATGCCGGGTTTTGTATTGTTATTGATGCTATATAAATAAAATAAAATTGAATTGAATTGAATAACCCACCTGAAATCTCCAGGACACCGTCAAAGGTCATTTTCCTGACAAATGTCCTCTAAAGTCATAGACATCAGTATAACTGTTGGAGAATAAACTGGCCTTCAATGGAAATCATGAGCTTGTATTCAGAGAGTGGGAAGTTGTGCACACAAAATGTTTGGCGCTGAAGTGGTAACGTCATGAAAAACCACCGCCGCTAGGCAACCGTTGCCGTCTAGAAGCAAGTTTAGCAAGCAAGCTAACAATCAGGTAACTAAACATGGGAAATGAAAAGATGAGAGAGACCCTCTGCCGTTACTGAAAACGTCAGCAAACACTTTAACCCACACCTGACTGAAAATCTCCACTTTACAAGGCAGTGATTACCGCAGGACAGCATCTGAAGGCAGCATTAATCACGTCTAATATCAGTCAAATTAACCTTAAATTGTGATTAAACTCCATGCTGGCTGTCGGCTGAGAAGTATTGCCCAATAACGTAATTTTTTTTACATAGAAATCTCATTTCTACATCTAAGTTGAGTTTCCTCCATACCACACTGTGATCACATTACAAAGTAAATTCAGTTTAGTATTGGAGCCCCAGATTGTGCTTTAATCCTGCAGGTAATATTGGAAACCACTACATGCTGCAAACAAGCTGTAGAGACGACTTTAACATGCAGTCACTCTAAAGTTGTTGTGTCAAATAGCACACGTCCACCAGATGTACATAGAGCAATGTTCATGTTTAATTTAAGTCCCATTTCAGCTTCTTAATGAAACAGTATTCACCCTTTTTTCAGTTCCGTTTTTGGTCTCCACCAGCTCTGAAGGGAAATATCTGGTTCATTAGCCGCCAGATGTTCCACTTTGCTCACCTGTTGTTCGGGCTGCTGTTCGCCGCTCGGCAGGTTGGGGATCAGGGCAGATTTTAGAGCTGAAAACAACTGCCTGCTGTAGCTGGAAACAACACTGGCGAGAGCCGTGGACCAGACAGCTGAACAATGAGCTGAAAGACTAAACCTCCCCGTGGAGTTGAGCAGGACTGTCGAGTCGTGTCATAATTCTCTGCGGACTTCACACTAAGAGCGACCCCTTTTATTTTACACAGCCACTGTTTACATCAAAAAAATATCAGTTCTGCTTAGCAACACTGATCTGTAATGCTGGGATTGTTTTGTGTGAATGGATGGTGCTCCAGCAAAAGGAGATTTTGTTCTCAGTGAGCTACATCTAGACTGAATAGTTGCACTTGAACGCAACATAAAAACTACAAAGGACAGCTAGCAGAGGAAATAACTCTTAGTACCAGGAGGTGGCAGTAGTCTCTAGTTGTCATTCAGAAGGGAAAACCGGAAGAGCAACTATTAGCTACTACGAACCGTCGTACAGATCTGTGCATCATGCTGATAAGTGCTTGATAAGTTTCTAGTTGATCATGTTGATGTGGGCGGCACAGTAGTGTGGTGGTACTCCGGCTTCCCCCCATCGTCCAAAGACATGCTCGTTGAGTTAACTGGTGATTCTAAATTGTCCAATTCTAAGTTGACCGGCCAATGACAGCTGGGACCCTCCAGAGGACAACCAGTTACAGAAAAATGAAAGAATGAATGAATGTTGATGTGAAGATATTTGTGTATCTGAATGAGATGAAGCTGTAAAGCGCGGAAAATGAACTTTGCACTTTTGTAGTATTGTTTCACTTCCCTTTCCCTTCGCGTGCAATTTGTTGAATCAGTTGACAAAAGCCAGCAAAAAGGGTCGGAGTAGTGTCAATGAAAAACGCACTGAAGAAAAAGCAGGGTACCAAATGCTCAGCAGAGGCCCCGGCGATGAAAAAGCAGCCGACTGTCGGCTCGGTGTGTCAGTGATTGATTTCTCTCATCAGCTCTTGTTTATAATCCCACAAACTCTCCAAGAACAATTTTAAATGTAATGCCTCCTTTTAATGCAGACAAATGACATCATATTTACTTAGAGGAATACAGGCTAATCTCAGCGGTTACATCATCTTTTCAATCACCCAATAGTCAAGCCATTAATCTGCCATTAATAATGCCATCAACCATGAACGGGGGGCAAGTTTAATCCTTTTATTAAACGCCGTTAAACCAGCGGCAGTCGATGCTCTCTTTTTTGCAGTGTTCATCTGTTCTCGTGCCCTGCGAATACTTTTGAGTGGCACAAATGTCACCACAGTTTTATTCCTCCACATTTAAATAAAACGAGAGATGCTTTCGGTGCTCGCAAAAAGTCACAGTGACACCTCCAAATGTGCAGACAACTGAGAGTTTCACTCCACTAGAATTATTAATGAGGGGTCAACGGACACTTCCTGCGGCTACCGCGCTCAACGGAATCAATGTGGCGGCATCGTGGTGATGTATTACAGAGGAAATCGTCTTGTCAAAGGAGAAGAATGACAAACAGCTTCAGGTGACCAAAGTGACAAGCAGCAACCTGCTCCAGTGACAAGTGTGCAATCAGTGAAAAAGTCAATGCCACTCTGAGCACGGCACTGACACATTTTCTTTTGTGAGAAGGAATATTTTCACAGTAATGTTTGCCTCATGACGGGAAGATTGTGGTGCAGCGGCTGAAAGCACCTTTCACTGAAAGGAAACTCTGTCAGCCCTGTTTGTGTCACGTAAAAATAAATGTCACAGGCGATAATGGGGACCTCTGTGAAGGTATGTTTTCAGTCGGATCATAAACACGGCCCATTAGAGCCTGCAGTAGGTCCTCAGAGATAGCCGAGCGCGTGCGGGGATTTAAAGTGCGACTTGATTTGTGTGGAAATTTTTAATCTAGGGCATTCTGGTGTGAAATGACTTTCAAATTTACAAGGGATGAACAAGTAGGGAAGGACATCGGCTAGCCACGTAGTAGAGGTTCAAAACAAAACACAGGACAACATGTCTCGCAGTCTATTGCTTCGGTGCGTGTAAGCCGTCATTAAAATTCACAGAGCGCACGGCTTTGAATGATATGTTGCAGCAAATTACAGCATTTTCAATGACAAGTATATTTTCAATTTACTGCACACTCACATCTATTTATTATTTTAAAGACTGCTGGAAAACAGACTGAGATTGTTTCACATGGCTTCACAGCAGCCAGTAAATATGAAATCACTGCTTTGCAATAAGGCGAGATACGTTCTATTATGTAGTGTGCACTGATTCAAGAACCGTGAAGCTTAAAGTAAACAAACAAATATATTGTTAACCCTCTGCAGTCACCAAACACACCTCATCTTAAAGCTGTCAAAGACGCCGAGTCAATGGAACTCTTTTAAGCACGCCGACTGCGACGAGCGCGAGCGGCAAAATAGAGCCGAGATAAGCTATAAGAGTGAATGGCAGTCAACCTTGAGCTGTCGTCCAATGTGGATGAGAGTGTGTCGGCCTCATACAAGGTTATAACTCTCCGGTACACTCTCAAGGCTATCCTGTGCACAAATGAATGTGCCAGACCTAGAGGAAAGAAACGCAGTGAATACGTGGCTCCTCAAAACGAAAGTGACATTTCTTTTTTATTTTACTTTTTATGGTTTTCACGTTGTTCCGATGTTTGTTAACATCTGTGTGAATATTCCATTGGTATGTATGTAGATGAGGGTGTTGAGCGTTTAAGGTACTTGTCAAGATACGTTTCCATTCTGTTACTGATGTTAAGATAATTTTTCTATTTCAGCTTGCTGCACAGCGTCTTTTCCGCCTCTTTGAGACTTATTTTTAGAATGAAGGCAGCTCACATCTCACGTTCTACACATCCACAAACGCGCTTTTTATACGAGGAGCTCTGTGGCTTACACCGATAAGCCACAACATTAAAACCACTGACAGGAGAAGTGAATAACATTGACCATCTTGTGACAATTCAGTGTTCTGTTGGGAAACATTTGGACCTGGCATTCATTCGGATGTTACTTAGACATGTAGCACCCACCTAGACCAGACCAGGAACCCCCACCCCATAGCAATGACACTCCTTGATGGCAGCAGCCATCCCCAGCAGGATGCAGCCTGACACAGACACACACACACACAAAAACGGTTTAAGAACAACTCAAAAAAACATGAAGAACAGCACAAGGTGTTGACCTGGCCTCCAAATTCACTAGATCCCAAACTGATCAATTATCTGTGGCATGATACACAGAGGCCCCTCCCCTCAACCCATAGGACCCAAAGGCCCCCCACTAACAACATTCTGTTACCAGACACCACAGGACAACCTGCTTTTCAAGCATTTTATCCTGTTGGTTTGGCACCAATTATTGGCAGTTTAGCTAAGAGAACCAATGAAGTGGAAGAAATGGCCCTTGACTGCTTCTGTTGTGTTGTGTTAAAGTGCAACCTACTGGTCTAGATACAGGCAGCGTCACAGTCGGCCTTTGTTGTCTGTAATGTTTGATGTTGGTTTTGTGTGTCTGTACCTTAAATAGTTACAAAGCAACATTCATTTGGAGTTGGATGTTTTTATGCAGCTGATTATGTTAGGTCCAATTTTCACTCTCTTTTATCTAATTTTGCCAACTCCTGAGGGCAACATCTGTCTCTTCAGATGGGCAACGCATCTGCAGAGAGTTTTAGAGTCCTTCAATAATACAAAACCTGTTGCAGCCAAAAATCTCTGGCTTGCAAACCAATCAGTTAAACAGTTTGATGGAACTTGAAATGAACTGCAGATTCCCCTGAGAACTCTCTGCACGTTTGCTCGTTTCGCTTTGTCAAATTGTTATCACATTGTCACTTCATACATGGCTATTGCCAGATTTAATTTGCATCCAAACCAGAAGGTGTTGATATCATCCTCTGACATGAGACATTTTCCAAAGAGTCTATAACATACAGTATATTGTATGTTGTTTTTTTTTGTTGAACTCTACACGTGTAAAGACAGGGACTCAAGTCTACTGAAACTGAAGAAGTGTGTTTGGATGAGAGGTGAAGAAGAAACCCGAGAAAGTCTTGTTGTTCTGTTTTAAACGCTTCAATAGATGTGCAGAGTTTATGCCTTTTAACTGGAATTAAAAGAATTAGAGCAGATTTAGAGGAAATACAGATTTAACTCATTACGCGCTACGATGACTAGATGTCGTAATTGTAACGATTGTGTCTGATCTGCGAGAATTTCCCCGTTTATTCACAAACGCAAATGAGAAAAATGCAGAGAAAGCGAGCAAACCACCGTCAAATGAAAGCCCATTAGTGCCACACGCAGCTCTGATAGACAAGTTATTGCATTGGTCCTAATTGCAAACTCTGACACACGCCCACATGTTTGCTCGTGGCGGCGCCAGCATTTCTGCCTCATCAAACACACAGAGCAGGCAGGGTGAGCGCCGAGAGGGAGATCAAGATCTTGGAAAACGCCGTTGATTCAGGCTATAACTGGCGTTTCTTGGCTCCTAGCTGAGGCAGTGCGTAACGGGGGGGCTGTTTTCATTAATTAGCATTTACAAATATTAACCCTGCATCCTCCCCCAGGGACAGAAGTGTGCTGCTGCCACGCTAACGTGCGAAAATAACAAAGATGTGGGGACGTCCCTTTTTTTTCGCTTCAGATCTCTACACCTCTTAGCGCCAGACAAGTAAAACATATAGAAAATTCAAGAAATCCAGAGACTAACTCTTCCACGGAAGTTATAGTGACACAGGAGAAGAAGGCTGGCAGCTTGTCTGTGAGGCTGGTGGCTGTCTGCTGTCTGATTTACTAGTGTCTTTTTCAATTTCAATTCATTTACATACTTAAAAAGGCCAAAAACATTCAAGGAGTTCTTGTGACATTGCCAAGTAATCTCTGCGGGAGGGCGATAACGTGCCACAGCAAGCTGAATTTCAAATCAGACGAGTCAGATTTGATTTTCTTCTGCCATCGGCCTGGGAATCTGAAGCTTTTGTTTTGCCGCTGCCCTCCTCGCCCGCCATCTAATCTCTAAATGATGTCATCAGCCACTGTACCAGAAGTGGGACATCATCGGCATCCGGAAACATGACTCAAGGCTGTGGCACATTACACGACTAACCAGCTCCTGCAGTTGTTTCATCATCCACGGTCGTTTTCATCAAGGCGGTCCGCTTTAGTCGGCCCTCAGACACATTTGTCACTAAGTAATCACCGGTGGGACCGAGTGGACACAAATCACCAGCTAAGGATTGTTTAGCATCAATTAGTTCCACTGTGGGCACCACAACAGCTGAATACGGACTCAAGATAACTGAAATTTCAGCGAGACATACTGGAGTCTATTAATTGAGATCTGATTTGTGTGTGTTTGTGAAAGGGCTCAGCTGCTGCCGCTGTGGTTGTTGTTGTTTTCCTCACAGTTGCACAGAAAACAAAACCAAATATCTCAAGACCAACACGGAGGAAATTATTGACTGGAGACACCAACACAAACAACACATACAGCAGCTTCATTTTTACAGAAAAACAACCAGATGGATGTGTTTGTGTGGAAGCCATGAAGTTTTAAATCCTCCTCGTTCAAGTAATTCTCTGAAAATACAGACTAAACCTATGTGAACGTGAAGAACACCAGAGGTGGGAACGAGAGAAAAGACCCACTCCAGATTAATGGATGAAGGCAGATGGTGTGGGTGTTAGAAGTGTCTTTAATGTTTAGAGTTAGTGCCAGATACAGGGGCCACAGAGCTCGGGATTTATAGTGAAACTCTAGTTCATCATTGAAGTAAATGTAAAGCAGCGTTATACACAAGATAAACCTGCTGTGTTGATATATAAGTAAAAAGAGACTGCAACAACATAGGGCTTACAAATCACCATGCAGTTCATTAATTTGGATTTAAGGCCCACAGCTTTAACGTTTAGGTTCAACACTGTCACTGACCTTTAAAATCCCAACGTTTGTTAGCTCAACATAAATTAGCAAGTAAATAACATCACCAACCAACTTGTGAGCGTTTAGCGGATAAAGATCCAGACATTTAGATGAGGAGTAGGTGGAGAACAAAACGGAGGTAAAAATAGAAGAACTATTGATTACTGGCACATAAATGGAAGTTAATGGGGCTGGCGCTAAGGCTCTGTGGCGCAATGGATAGCGCATTGGACTTCTAGCTGATTGAGTAGGGATGACATTCAAAGGTTGTGGGTTCGAGTCCCACCAGAGTCGCTCTTTAGCAAATTTTACACAAGATCAATCCATCTTCACAACCTTGTCAATGGAAATTTTCAGTCACGTCTAGGTTTATGAGTTATGATGCATTTGCTGCTGCTTTCAGAATTGCTGGAAATGAATGGTGACTTAATAAATTGTAACTGTGTTGTAATTTTATACATCTGAGGAAAAATGTTGATATTGTCTTATCCTCTCATTATGTGTTTTGCATTTCCTTCATTCTGTAACCCAGTCGCTGTTGTTAATACTTGAACACCAAGCATTTTAAGTACCCGTACTGCAACCACAACCTCAATCTTCTTCTGGTGCCAATATTTCCCCGTGGACAGCCGTAGTATTGGAACAGAAATCTCACGAACCCAAAAAAAAAGCAATTTCCCCATAGGCGAGAAATGTCTTTAAAACTGTTAATAGTTTAAAAATCAGAAAGGCATATTCCAGTCCTTGAATCAGAGGAACAGAAGGAATGAAAAGACCAGCAGGAAGGTAATCATGCAACAAAACGCAGTGTCTGGAAAATATTGCTCGATAGCACCACTAGTGGTCAAAAACTCTACAGTGCACCTTTAATTCGTCCTTTCCATGGTATGTGTTTATGTAAACAGGTTAATATCAAGAAGTACATTGCTTTTAGATGATTAAAGCTCCCAGATATTCATGTCCGTGTTGGCTTTGAAAATCCAACATCAATCAGGCTCTGGCATGAAATATTAAGTGTTGTTTTTAATTCATGACAGTGGAGATTTCTTGATTTTTCATATTTGCATCCTAATTTCCCTTAAGGCACACCATTCAGCCCAAAGTGAGAATGCAAGGGGAAAAAAACATCTGCACTCCCATGAATTGTTTTTGTCTGAGCACTGCTTTTATTTGTAGTTTTGGATTAAGGCTTGGAAATTTAAGCTGCTATTAAAGCAATGGTTAAAAACATATAATCCTTTCATCAAAGGTAATCAAATATGAGCTTTTAAAAGCATTTATCTTAATCATATGTGGTCATCTTCATGTTTGGAGGGTGGAGGAGTTTCAGGGCGCACTGCTGCGTTAAAAGTGAGAGCTAAATGGTTTCACTTTTGCTACAGTGGAGCCTGGATTTTGACCTCCCCCCTGCTGCTTAATGGAAACCCTGTGCAGCCACCTCGGTGCTCGGGGGGGGGGGGGGGGGGGGGACCCTCGGAGAATACGTGAATCTTCTTGGCATTCACCTGTGGTATTTAAATATTACAAATGAATGCACGGGTGACATTTTCCCTTTATAATCCGGTTTTGTTGCGAGGATGCGCGCAGTTCCCACAGCTGTCACGGAGACGTGTTTTGAAATGCTTCTAAACAACATTTACATCCATCTGGAGGGACGGGAAACACGATAAGACGAGTCAAACACACTGCGAGCCAGTCACGCCATATGGGTTGTGTGTATGAAAGACACGGAGAGAGACACAGAGAGAGACAGAGAGAGAGAAAGCCAGTTGAGAAAGCAAATTCACATCAATATTTTACCTGAAGCGATGGCGATGAATGAGATAGTCACAAGTAGTAAATTTCCAAAGTTCATCTCCACACTCTCCCGGTGCCAAATCCTCCGGAGTCTGCAGTCCGCCAAAAATGATCAATTAAACCTCCAGTCATACACCGGAGCCCAGATTGGAGGCTGAAGCAGTCTGGAGACAGAGCCTCAGCTGGACTATTTCAAGCGAGTAAAATCACCCTGAAAAAACTTTGATGTCACTCCCAGAAAGCCGTGACAGCAGCAGGATCATCATCATCATCAGCAGCAGCAGCACCGCCCCGGAGAAACCTAATGACAAAACTCAGCAGCATCACTTCTTTATGCGCGCATGGTTACGCACAACACACACGCGACTTATTTCTAAGACGTCCCGCTGCTGCTACCGAAAACACCCCAACAAAAAAAAAAAAACAGAAAGAAAAAGAAAAAGAGGTTTAACTATATTTAGCCCGGTCATAAATAAAACAATTCCCCTTCCTCAGTCCGCTCTCTGCTCCGGTCCGGGTAGTTGCAGGTTGTGTGAAGCGTCGCACATGCCGAGCGGAGCTGCGCACTCCTCAGCTATCCGCAACAAATCCTCGCCAACCTCCAGGAGACTGTGTTTTAAAGAGACAGACACGACATCCGCGCTCTGGAGGTGTCCTAAAAAAAGACAAGAGCAGTGAGATAATAACCGAAGAAACGAGGACATAGTCGCTGTTTCTGCCAGACGTGTTTGAGTTAAAGTTTTTATTTCAACGTTATAGGCCTTAAAACGTCCCCTGGATTTGGGTTTAAATGTTAAGTTTTGAATCCAGCAGCTTTAGTTTGATGGAAAAGGAGACAACAAAATGATGTTTGGTCTAACAGGGAAGCAAGACATTCAAATTACCCTGGGGGTTTTAGTGCAGGTAGTTGTTCCAAGTTCAGAGTCAGGACACCAAATTCGTCACAAGAGGACAAAAGACAAGAGAAAGATAAAAGTATGCGCTCTGTTTCCTGTTCTTTTCTCACGAATCACCGACTGAAAAATGTTGAGCCTGTGACGAGGCTCAGAATTAGTATTAAATAAATAATGTTGGATTTTAAGAGGTCAAAAGGTTAAATAAACTGGCTGGTAATCACCGCCTTAGAGGTTAAATTGGATTTTTTTGAATATAATAAATATGCTTAAGTCGTTGGAAGCTGAAAATCTTTTGTTTAACAGATGTGTACACTTTTAAAAGAGGGATTCTTTTTTAAAAAGCTAATGAAGAACACTTTGACACATTTTCAGAGATGAGGAAGCTATTTTGAGCCATCCCTGCCTAATTTTTTTATCTGTGTACATATCTTTTTTTTGGGTCTATTGCCTAATTTTCTTGCCTCTTGTGTTAATATGAAAGAAACACCAAAACAGTGTCAGTGGTATAACGAGTAAAATCAAATTTTTGAATTCTTAGATCGTGTTTGAGCTTATATCTCAAATCTCTCTCTTCAGCAGTTGCGTTCACTTTGTACGTTTTTTTTTGTCATTTTCGTTTTTTCCCAAGATATTTTTGGGTCTGCGTCTATTTTAGAGTCAACTTGGTCCAAGGCAGACTTCAACAACTATGACTGGTCTGAAATGTGGACAGTCTACTCAGACGTCCTCTCCCTTTTTCTGTGTTGCTGTGATTTCAGTAAAAGTAAGCGTTGATCCACATTTATTAACTTAAACAGGAGCCTCTAAGTTGCAGACGCCACAGTTTGAAGTACACACAGCTGACTAGTCGCAGACGAGCACTTTGGCAGTGGAATTACAGAACAATGCTGACCACACAAGTACAAATGCTTACAGCGTTGGCTCTGTGGAGATCAGCTGCAGGAGTATAAACCAAGCTTAATACCTCCAGACCTGCACCTATCTGCACATTTTAATGAGCGTTCATTGCCTATAATATTTTCCTTTTATTGCCTAATGAAGGGTCTAATGATAGAAGCTGTGCTGCATGAATAAACTTGACTATTTGGAGTTATTGCCATTGTTTATTCATAATCGCTGCAACGCCTCAATATCGCCGTGGTCACTTTCTCGGTTTCGCCATAATTGCCGTCATTGTCACTGCTGCTGCTGATGGAGAACGCGTCAACGTGTCCTGCGTCCTCACCGCTCCACACCATCGCAGCCCTGCTGTTTAGCATCCACCCTCTTGATTGTGCCGTGATTTATTCAACAGCTGTTGTTTCACACCCACTCCTCCACAATCTGGCCCCGCTGCTGCTGCTGCAGCCTCTAGTGCCTGGCTGAGGTCTTCCTCTCTGGGAGCCGCGGACACAAACAGCTCCCTGGGGGGGTACAAACTCAGTTTCAGTCACTCCCCCTCCTCCACCACAGGCCAGACCAGTTGCTTCTTCTCCCTCCACCTCATTGTGTCCATGTCAGGCTGCGAGAGCCCAACATGATGGAGAGTGACTTTTGGATGGTCAGGCGCCTGCTCTCCTTTGTCCCCTTGAATTGAACTGGAAATTGGGCAACAGAAGAGGAGTCCAGATGTCTGTTACGAGGCGTGACACAAAGAGGCACAGACAATGGTTTAAATCTCAGCTTCAGTGGAAGTGTGGACCTTATTATGGACCACAATGGCTAAACGGGCAAAAAATAGAGGCATCTCAACAGGAGAGTGGCTTGGATTTGTCAAATGGGAATGGTGGTCTTACTTCTAACCATAATCCTCAATCAAAATCATCAGAAGACAACTCAAAACCTCTTAATGGAGTTCTGCCTCGATGTAGGTAGAGTTGTGCCTGGTAGTTTCCCCCACTGTGTGTTTTTATACCCATGTCTTTGGACAACAAAAGACAAAAATGAAAGGTTTTCAGCACTAACAATTTTGGAGGGCACCAGGTTTCCTCCAAGAGCACCTTACTGTCAAAATATTTTGTGTCTTGTGTCAAACTTGAAGCATTTTATGGATCGGTTTCTCGTCTGGCTTCAACACAAGCAGACTTGTTGTCAATAAACATCCAGTCAACTCCTTCCAGTCATGAGATTTTGTCTCATTTGGACAGACAGCCTCTCTGCTGGAAAACTCTGCAGGTTCGCAACAATTCAATTAAAGGAGCAGCTGCTTTCAGCCAATCAGCCTGTGCCCATTCCTCGGATTAATTCAGCAAAGGCCATTTTAAAGGAATCCTTTCACACGAGCCAGGTTTCTGTCTGAATATGGAGCAGATCGAACTTGATTTCCTGGAAAAAAAAAAAAGAAAAAGAAAAAAAACATTGGTGAAGAAAGGGGGTGTCAGTCAAACCTCAAGAGTTTGAAACCTGTGTAGAAAATTGGATGGAAATATGGCATTTATGTTTGCTCAGAGCATTAATTTGCAGATTGTTAGAGTCCACTTTATTGGTCCACACAGATTTAATCAGATGTCTACTTTTCATTTATTCTTGACGTGACCTTTAAGTCTTGTGCTTCCTGTACATCAAGATTAATTTGCAAGCCTGTGTCCATTGTATTTTGTGCGTTTTACTTTAGCTGATTGGAAGCAGTCACAAAGAAAAAGTTGGAAAACAGTGGGTTAGAGGTTATATTGCTTACAGATTTTCAAGTCGTAGGAAGAAATCCTGAATTTATATCACGATAAGTCCCCTATTCATAGCCTAATTAATGACAGCCATCTTGTATTTGAGGTTCTTGGATGTTTATGGTACAATTTAAGAGACTTTACATTTTACTTTCATCATTATTTAAAGGTTTATGTTTATTTAAATTTTCCTCTCAGGCTTTTTTACATAAATTTGGAATGAGCTTATCTTAAGCTCTGTCCAAAGGTAAAAGATCTTTTATTTCTAAAGCTCAGTATTTGACAAGCTACGTGTGATTTCTTTAATTCGTCAAAGAAGTCCAGATCTACTTCTTTACCGGGCAGCTTTCTCGAGGCAGCCTGAAAGCTGTATTGATCTCCTAACATGCCGTCACACGCCAATAATTGTGTTTTTCCAAATGCTGAACCATCGCATAAAGAACGTGTAGATTTATGAAAACCTTTGCAAGCACACACGACCCAACATTTCTGTGCTGCGGCGTTCGCGTTTACTTCAAGCATCGATTTTCAGATCAGAGTCCCCTTCATCGCTGCGCGTAGATTTGATCTCATCGCTGCTGTTTATACTTCAGAGGGCGTTTAAGTTTCATGTTTTATGCACGTCTGGATTCATTAAATCTGTTTCATTTACACTTTTATCAATACATCAACTTTTCCACCTGCCAGGGATAAAAACATTTTGTAAAGTTTTTTTTTCCTCTTGGGCTTTTTCAAGAAGTTGGAGCTAGGTTAGCTTAGTTTAACAAATTTAATTAAAAGAACAGGATTAAAATACAGCTACCAGTATCAATAAAGATCACTGATTAAGATTTCATGTGTAATTTGCTTAATCCGTCCAAACACTTATGTATAAAAACATCACACTGCATTATACAAAGAGTCGAGTGCAGGATTATTTCTTGGACTAGAGTGTTTACCTCCTCTAGTCTGAGAGTTGAATCAATCCAAGTCTTTTCTTTTGTTTCTTTTTCACTTTCTGTGTCTTGAGTTTTAGGTTTCAACCAGATTTAAAGGTGACACCTTTTCTCTTCGCTGTAAGTGCTGACAGTACAGGGAGGTACAGATGGTGGGATGTGGCAGTCTGTCTGACTGCGGTGAAGAATGTGAGATTCAGCTGTCGGCCTCTCACCACCCCCCCCCCCCCCCCCCCCAGCTCTGACCTTATGTGTCTCTGATCACCGTCTGGCTCCATCTCATTATGACAAACTCCATACTGTTTCACTCTCACACCGCAGCCACAACAATTACCAAGCCCCTCCCGAAACCCTCTGATAAAAGCTGACTCTTCTCTCAGGACGTTTGGATTCTGGGTCCGCTGTCTCCGATTGATCTCTTGTTATCTATCTTGACGTGATCGAGGGTTTTAGCTGTTGACCTGCTGAGATATCTCGTCAGCGGATTTCATTAGCCACGGGAGCAGGCGTTTTGTTTCCCTGCGGTGTGTGTGTGTGTGTGTGTGTAAGGAGGTGCAAAGGGCTTTCGGATAGCCGAGAGGACTCCAGAGTTTATTTATAGGCTGACTGTCACAGTGGCATCGTGCCAACAGCAGAAAGTCATTTACATTCAATGCACCAGAATGCGAAGGTAAGCAGCTACTATTGCTGTTTCGCTGAAAGGCTCAGCTTCTTTTTTTTTTTCTCTCCTTCTTCCTTAATCTTTAGGGACCCCAGCCAGCAGAGGGAGCAATACATGGCAACAGAGCGTGCCTTTTTTCATGCTCTTAAATGGCACTGTCACATTGTCGGAGAGTTGTTTGTACTGAGCTGTGCATGCGGCTGATGGAGCCCTGGAGGAGCCCTGACTCCTGCTGCAGCTGATAAACCGATATAATGAGCCTGTATGAGGCTGCTGGCACCACAGTACACAGTGTGATAAATATTACAGCTCATCTCTCCACTCATTCGACTTGTATTTCTACCACAAATTAAGGATCATTCAATTGAGCTCGGTTGCCAGTGAAGAAGAAGTGCCGCTTTTATTTTAATGCGTCAGATCTTCATAGTCACCACACCAAAAATGCCTAAATAGTTGTCACAGCGATTGTCTCACGTCGCCAGACCTACTTCATCTCCATGTCAGACCCAGACTCCTCTCATTTCTTCAAACTAATCACAAACCTCTTGGGCGACTCCAGGCCTAGGATGCGGCAAATGTACCCCTGCAAAGAAGCGTCTCATCATTAAAACTGCTACTTCCCTACAAGATAAAACGGCACAGAAACAGTAGAAGATGTACAGAAGGTTGACAGCAT
The DNA here is from genome assembly GCF_963514085.1 of Chelon labrosus. Lineage (NCBI taxonomy): Eukaryota > Metazoa > Chordata > Actinopteri > Mugiliformes > Mugilidae > Chelon > Chelon labrosus. The sequence goes on from NC_140346.1 coordinate 20,116,415, forward strand.
GATTCAACTGATAAAAAAAAAAGAAAAAAAAAGACAGACGTAATTTGATGATCGGTGCCCTAGAGGTGAAGCTTTCATAAAGCCTACTTTAGCTGTGGAGGAGCTCACTGGACTCATTAAAACCAAAGATGAGAATGTGGCCCTTGCATACATTTATTAAATAGATATCACAGAAGCTCGCGTCGGCTGGAAAGGATCAGTAGATTGGTCGAATCATTGTCGACGGTGGATGCCGCTTGCCAGAGCAGAAAGATGTGATGAATAAACTCTGACAGATGACCACGTCCAAAAACGTGAATGTCCAAGAATGACTCAGTTAGACAGCAAATGTTGTAAAATATTCTTTGTAGGTTTTCAGAACCATTCACTGAAAGAGACTGCAAGCTCAGGGAGTCTACTACACATTTCAATTTTACTACAAACCCTATGGCAAACTTTTACCAACACATTACATCCATCAAGTCAGGCTAATACCACTAAGTCATACTTTTCTTAGCTCATTATGTCTTTATTTTTTCTTTCTTACTAATAGAGTTGACGCTTATGTCACAGTTTTGAGTTACCATCTCATAATTGTGAGTTATCGACATTAAAAGCTGTTGGACGTTAGCAGTGCTATGGAAGTACGCTAAAAAAAATGTCCCTTTTTTCTACATAAAAATGATTGAAAAGTTAGTGTTAAACTCTTACTTTCAATAAAGAACAGATTGTTCTTCTAACTCAAATGAATACTGAGTGTCTTGTAAATAATTTAGATTTGCGCTTTTAATCTAACTGCTTAGCTACTCGCAAATCCAGTACAGATTAGCATGCTAACAGCAATGCTAACATGCTACGTGTTAGCATGCTAACAATCGCTAATTAAATTTAAATAAAAAGTACAGAGAATGGGAGTGTGTCATTAGTTTTACCTAAACTAATTAGATAAACACATATATTCTGAATTAAGTGCCCAAGCTTTGTTGTTTCAGCTTTAACAATAAAAATAAATAATTCTCCACCAACTGGACTCAGACAAAACATAATTAAAATAATCTGTTGTGTAATTGTCTCATTAGTTTGATTTAAATTACTTCTTTCACTTCTTTTTAGTTGTTAGAATGTAAACATCCATTTAAGCATAACTGATGTGACCTTAATGGGTGAAGTTTTCTAGCTGCAAATTAAATAACTAAACTAAATGAAGAATCTCACTGAGTAGAAACACATCACGTGGGGCCGGAAGGTGAATAAATAAAAGGTTAGCATCGTTTTCATCGCCATGAAAAGAAACAACACTTAACGTGCTGAATGCGAACAAAGAAAAAGCATTGGCTGTGTTTGTACCTCACAATGCATGCCGGGAAATTTGCTAGTTTTGTTTCTTGTATTTGGGTTTGAGTGAACTACCGGCGGTTCATTCAATCAGCTCTTCATTTCAAGGTGAAGGATTTAAAGTCAGAACGTCTGAAGAAGAAATATAGAAATAATTAACAAGGACCAGTTTCATAGGCAAGTGTATAAAAAGATGAATTGATTCCACTGGATTCTTGTGCCACAGTGTGTTTATTGCAGTTCGCTCAACAAAAGCTCTGGCCTTGTTTCGTCATCTCGGTCTCTTTCTATATATCAATTCATTCATTATGCTGATGTGCCTCGCCCGCTGCGTCTACCTGCAGTGAAAGTAAACTCATGGCAGACTAATCAATCATCATAGATACCATTGATTAGATCAGTTTATATGAACAGCAGGAGAATAGTGTGAATAAAACTGCTTTCTAATTGTGCTTTAAGTGTGTCTCGGTATCCATGTGGATTAAAATGTAATTATATACACTTTAAATAAAAGGAGAAAGCAACAAATCATTCTTATGTTCACTCAGAATTAATGTATCATGTATTTCTTTGATGTTGTGGCTGTAATGGACAGCCATTTAGTTACATTTAGTTAAAGTTTAGTGCTTCTCTTTACGATGCAGCAGCAGTAACATCAACCACAATAAATCAGGATTGTCTTCATTTATGCATGTATGCGTATTTACAGCTTTAAATTACTTAATCTATCATGAACGTCCCGTCCTGATATGTGGCTCAGTAATGTGTGTCATGAAAATGGATGTAGTTTGAGACAGCAGTGCTTGTCGAGTGCTTTTCTGTTGTTTAGCGGAAAATTGCTTATCGCGAAACAAGCAATTAAAACATGACTTGTTTTGTGGGATTGTGAGACACAGACACTGGGTGAGATGAGCTCCACTCAACAGCATCATCCAGTGATTCTGATATTTGCACTAAAAAGAAAGAAAAAGTCTTCTCGGTTTCCACATCTCCAGCCGCTGATTGCTTGGTACAAATAGATCTCTCGTGTAATTGGCACTTACGCTTGAGAGCCCATTTATCTATTCTGAAACATTACGTCACAGACTTCAAGTCTTGCCTCTCGTCCGTGTTTCTGTGGGGGAAAAAAGAAGCATCAGAAATGTTCTACATCTGCGCTTCTGTCCTCATTTGATTTTGCACTTACCATACCTTAATGCAGATGTCCTCGTTTCATTTGTACAGCCGCAAGTAGTCCACCACAGCAATGACCTTGTCCTCATGAAAGAATTATTGAAAAGAATGAATAACAATGGGGAGAAAAAAAATTTTAAATTTTAAAAGGAACATGGTGATCAAAGCATGAGTTGATTCTAGCAGAGGCTCAGGGGAGTCCTCTGCTGGCTGGAAGTCATAACTGCATGGCTTTCCAAAGAGACATTGAGGCTGCACAAGATTGGACACAATGCTTCTAATAATACTTAATGTCCTTATGGATTTGATTAATTGGTTTTCTCCTCAGAAAGCTCAAATAAACTTATATATGCACATGTTTCTTGTTTAGTTTGTGCGACAATTTGAACCAGAGGCCTTTACAGTTGAAACCTCACCCACCTGCCAGCCGGTCTGTCAACACGAACGCTCACATGCCCATTGTAGGTGCTTTGTGCAGTTCTGGAGATGCTATAACCCAGCTGTCTCGCCATTTTACCTGCATCTTGACTTTGAGGACAAAATCCACTGAGAAGTGCCATGATAAGGAGATAACCAGCATTACTCTCTTGACTGGTCGCAATGTTATGGCTGATTAGTGTATATCAAGAACAAAAAAGAGAATTTTTCCAGCATCGAAAGCCTCTTAGAAAGTAAATAAAATTCCTTCGAAGAAGACAAACGAAACCGGAATATATTCACATTTGACAAGATGCAGGTAGTAAGGTGGTGAATTTACCACTCTACTACCACTCTATCAATTCTGCTTTCAAGGATGTCTCACAAACTTAAAAATAGGCACAATTAAACAGTGATGTTGTGATGTGTGAGGACCCAACTACTTGTAAAACACTCAGAACTTTATATAAGCTCGTGTGGTTTTAATGGGCTCATTAGGACTTGTAAGGCAGGTCATGAACTTCCATTAGGAGTCAGATGATGACTTTTCCACACCTTGTTAAAATATCTGACTCTTCAAAAGCTCATTGTAAAGCTCCACAAACGTTGCCTCCGCCGCTAACTGACTGAGGATCTGAAAATGAAGCTAATTGATGCCTTCAAAGCAGGTGAAGGACATAAAAAGCCATCTAAGTGCTTGTAATTTCAAGTGTCTGAATTACCATTAAGAAGCGGCACACCAGGGTCAAGTCAAGACAAGACTGGGATGAGTAAGAAAATACACCTGGTGGGCAGAAAGGTAAAAGAAAAAAAAAAAGGAGCTGATGGTTGAGCTGATACGGGAGTGCTCTGTTCCTCTGAGGAACCCCCGATGCACAAACAGGAAGAGACATCAGACATTCACTTAAAACTTAGCTGTCTGGCTACGGTCACCAAGGGTATGTTTCAATATTCTGTTTTGGGGTTTTTGTTGCAAGCGGGAAACACTGAGCACAAAGAGGGAATGATGGATCCCACCAAATGCTAGAAAATTCTTCAGTCAGACAATGCACCAAAAAGAGGTGAGCTACTGCGATAAAACATCCACCATGAACTACTCGGAGAAATGCAGATTGAGGGTTTTGAACGTCCCTTTGACCTGAACGTGACCTGGAAATATGTCTATAGATCTTAAACATGGTGTGTTTGCAAGAAAATATGCTCTTGTCCAAGTGATGATTGATTGATGATAGCCTACTTGAATAAATGTAACCCCTGTGTAAATGTTAAGAATATTCCAGTAGCTGATTTTAAGCTAAATAATAGCTAAATACATAGCTATATAAATAGACCTATATAAAGAGTTAAAGGTTTTCATAGTTTGGTGGAAGTGTATCTCTCCGCACCTTGAAATGTGACAACCTGTCTTGTTTATTTGTTTATCTGTTTTCTGATTGGCTCCTTTGTAGATACGTCACTTTAGCAGGGACTGTGATTGGTTAGTGGAATGGGACAGAAAGCGAGCGAAAAACAATCGTGGGTGTAGATCATAGGTCATTAACTGGCGGACCGCGGTCCGAGTCCGGACCCAGAGATAATCCTGTACGGACCCGGAGCTATAATCTATTTTATACGGTAGATGCATTTTACGGGATAGTTTTAACAAGCGAGCGCAGCTTTTTTTTTTAATTTTTTTTTTTTTTTTTTACTACCAATGCCGTTGTAAACACTAGGAAATGAATTGACCAATCGCGTACAAGTTAAGTCATCCCACGTGATGCTTCTCAGCCAATCAACTCTCGGCATTCCCGGCCGTTGACAGCGGCAAAGTCAAAAAAAAATGACAGGACAATAGAGAGACAGAAAGAACGATAAAGAAAGCAATACACAGAGAGAAGACGATCAGAGGAGTGATTTGGAGACAGGGAGAGGAACAAAGACGATTAACACACGGTTGGAAGAGTCTGGACCAGGGAGAGAAACAGCCGCTCAGGGAGTGAGACGGGGGGAGAGAGACGAAGACGGTCAGAGTCGGGGACGACGGAAAAAAAAACACACACACACAAATGGCCCTGTCAAAGAAAAGAAAAGTTGATACCGAAAATAGAGCTTTCAATCCGGAATGGACGGACTCGTTTCTGTTCATTCTTCCCTCAGGCAGCACAAAACCGCTGTGTCTGATATGCTCAGAGACTGTAGCGCTAATTAAAAGTGGCAATGTGAAGCGCCACTATGATACTAAACACAAAGATTTCGACAGAGCATATCCTCTTAAGTCTGACCTGAGGTCGCAGAAAATAAACAATCTCAGAGCCCAGTATGACCAGTCCACCAGGATCTTGACCCATTCATTCACTTAATTGTTAGGATTTGTATTGTTAAAGTGGTTGACATTGTTCTGTCAAGGTGTGAGACAGTTAAAGAAGAATGATAAAAGCTGCTGCTACACTTTATTTCTCTTAAGTTAAGAGCTCTATGTGAAGATTCAAATTTTTCCAGAGCCATTTTATTTATTTTTTCTCTTTTTTTTGAAATGCAGCACTTGAGAGGGATACTGTATCTCTGCACTGACAAATATTGTCAAAATGTTAATGTTTTATAAAATGTTTATTTCTCTGTTATTTACACGCAGATATTGATACACACTAATGCAAGGACATGATGTTCCGGACCTTTGCTTGAATAATTTTTTTCTGACTGGACCTCTTTGCGTTTTAGTTGAATACCCCTGGTGTAGATAATGGAGAAAGTTTCAGTTTTCTGTTTTTAAAAATAGCGAAGTGGCTACTCTAGTGACGGGATTTTGTCACCTGCTATGCTGTTTATGACCAGACTCATTTGAGGAAGGTGTGGTTTTGCACTTGAGACAGTAGTGTGGTGAGTTATCTAAACGCTAGCCTCAAGCTAACGTTGTACCAGCATGTTGTTTGAAGCTAGCTCCGAGTGACAGACAGCTCAGCGAGGGACCGCAGTAGTACACGTCGCATCTGGATAAGTGGAGACTGTAGAGTTTTCCTCTGCACAGTTCCCGCGACTGAGTGAGGACCCTGCCTTTCCTCACTCGGATGAACTGTTCGCCTTGGGTGAGTAACCCTCTTCCTGCCTCGCTCCTGTGAGTGAACCGCCAATCCTTCGCCACCTGGGTTTATATCAGGCCTGTTACATGGTGTGTGAAACTGACATTAAGCGCCGGCTTTTTCTTTTAGTTTGTTATTTTCACACCGGTAGTAAGTTTACTTGTGTCATTGGCTCATTAATTAGTTTAAATAAATATTCTAAAGTATTGATTTCATTTTTGTCATTTACAAAAATCAGCCATTAGAGTTACTACAAGGTTGTTTGGACGTCATATCTAGGAGATCTGTGTTTACATCATAGATAGTAAAAAGGTGGACGGCGCAGTGCTCCTTAAAAGTGAATCCAAAGCACGTAGAGCTCCCCCTGGTGGCTGGCTGGAGTATAGGTCATAAGCTCCACCCCAACATGTTAATGGATGGGACTTGGACCAAAATAAAATAGGAAAGTGTACGTCAAACAATTTTTTTTCAAGGATGGTTTCTGTCATTTTGAGTAATTAATGTAATGCTAGTGCATATTCAAGTCTCCATTTTTTGTTGAAGTTTCGTTTTAGTTTTATAAAACTGTGAGACAATCACATTGGAGAAGCAGCAATTAAATCACTCCTAAACTCTTGTTGTCCAGATCTAGAAAATAATTGTACAGATGTCTGCCGGGCTTTAGCATTTGAGCTAAGTGCTAAATTTTGCAAGCTAGTATGAGCAAGTTAGCACAGTTCAACTTTAAGCAAAATGCTGACTTTAGCATGCTAACACACTTGAGAATATCGTTGGGATACTGGTGCCAATAAAACACCAACCATTCTGTGATTAATACACATTCAGATTTACTATGTGGATCCAATTCCAGACATACGGCAGAAACTTTTGCATCAATTATCTGCAGTATACATGCAATAATAAAATTATTCTGAATATTACAGAACCATGTGGATAACCAAATAATTGTTTGTGTCAAAAAATGTGAATATGTTCTGCTCTCTTTAATTCCTACAACAGTATACTGAACATCTTTGGTTGGTTCTTTTGGTTGGACAAAACAAGTTTTTGGATTCTCTAGGGTGGACATTTTTGCTATTTTATGACATTTTACAGACCAAATGATTAATCACATAATGGCTTACTTGAAGAAATAATGAGACATTATGAGTACTTTTTTGACAGATCTTCACCCATCCCTTTCCTCTATCAGTCACTCCACTCCATAAAAAGAAAAAATGTATAATTTGGACTCTCTTTCTGGCATCTGTGCTGTATCATTGTATTATATTGTCCAGGATCATATCAACTTTTTGTACTTTTCCACTTTTTTTTTTCCATTATCTCTCTCAGCTTGTTGTCAGCTCCTTTTGAATGAGATTCATCATGAAAGGTTGAGTCAGGCCACCGTCTCCAGGCGGCTGTTATTAAAAACTGAAGATAGATGTCTTGTTTGTGATATACAGTGATGTTGAATCCAGCTGCAGTTCCTCATATTTCTAACATCTTTTCATGCTCCTTTTTGTTGTCTGTAAATCCCAATCCAGTTAGTCTGGCTGCAGTGTTCCTACTGTATTCCTGTTAGCACACTGAGTTTAGCATTTAGCTGAAAACTGAAATGTACTAACTTGAGCTTGTTACCATGCTGAAGTTAGCATTTGGCTCAAAGTACTACTTTACTAACTTAGATTGTTAGCATACTGAAATTAGTGGTTGGGCATCCATTACCATTGTACTAAATGTTAACCATGCTGAGGTTAACATTTAGCTCAAAGTACCAATGTAGCTATTAAGTTGTTAGCATTCTGCATGTAACACTGTGCTAACAGTCTATGGTGCTAACTAGAGCTTATTAGCATACTTAAGTTAGCATCTAGCTCTAGGCCACATATTAATACTGTACTAACATGATTGTTAGCATTAAAGGGGAATTTCCTTCTTTTTTTTTTTTTTACAACTTGGACCTTATTTCTTTCATAAAATACGTTTACTCACCCATATAACTTTGGTGTCATTTGGAGTCGTTCGGAAGATATTTAGATCCAGCGTAGCGCCGCATGTATCCGTATAGTGGGAGTGCCTGGGGCACCGAAACGCAGCCTCAAAATAACGCATTATCCGCGACTTTTTAAAACTCTTGATTCTTTAGACTATGGAGATTTACAATTATTTAAAGAGAGTTGGTCAAAACCAGAGGAAACTACTCCTGACGTAACGGGTACTAGCTTAACTTATCTTGGAAAGTCAGATCGAACAGTTTTCATAATTTGTGGGAAACACTGCGCTGTACAAACTTCCGCTTGCTTGTGTCCTGAATTTAGTATGTAGTTCAAAAGTACCACTGTACTAACTTGTTAACCTGCAGAAATTAGCATTAAGTTCAAAGTACCACTGTACTCATATGCTAATAAGCTTCTTCGGTTAAATCATATATTGTCCAGTATCATCTCACCTTTTTGCACATTTGCGCCATTTTTTTCATTATCTCTCTCAGCTTGTTGTCAGCTTCTTTTGAACGAGATTCGTCATGAGAGGTTGAGTCAGATCACCGTCTCCAGGCTGCTGTTATTAAAAACTGAAGATATAACTCTTGTCTGTGATATACAGTGATATTGTCAAGGCCCAGCTGCGATTTCTCCATTTCCTAACCCAGTTAGTCTGTCAGCAGAAGAAAGTATTTTATTTCTACGCCGAGTCGTGTTCGGTTTTGTGGAGGTAAGTCTCGGAGAGCGCATATTTTGTTTCAGGCTCGAAACAGTCTTCATGTACAGCATCATGGAAAGAGCATAAAACAGATGCACTGCTAGCATGAAGCAAATTGGCAATTAAGATTAAATCAGAATGTTTTCAGCCTTCAGAGAGTGTGGAGCACACTCGCAGCAGGATCTTCCAGGATCACATTACAGCATTTTCTGACTAAAATTAATGAGAAATGCATTCAAAATACATTCAAACTCAGGGAGAGAGGATTGGAATGCATTATATTGTGCAGAACTGCATTATATCCTGATTTAAAAAATAAATAAAAAATCTCAGTGCATGGCTCAGACGAAGTCATTTTCATATTCACCATGCTCGTCGCAAATCTCATCTCCCCTGTAATGACGGTAAAGAGTGATAAATGACAGACGGCCCTTTACACAGAGGACTCATATCACCAAACGTGTGGCAGACATCCAGCCGGCACACAGCATCCGAGATTATTCACCGGCTGACTGTTGCAGAGCTGTGTCCATGCTGCACAATTTGAGCATGTCAGCGTGGCTCCTAAATTTTTAATGGAAATGTTGGAGGGAAGCAGTCAATGTCCAGAGCAAACTAATAGCTCCCCCTTCACAGTGTGAATACTTCAAACTATAAACACTGATGTGTGTGAGAAGAGGCGGAGAGGGAGAGAGGAATTAAATTGAAAGAATTCAATTATAAGATAGGCAGGTAAAATTTAGATTTCATTCCAATTCACTTAATCAAGCATGAAGTCATTCTTTATTTGGCATTTATGCAAATGCATTTTTCTAATTTAAGTCTTCAGATAGCTCATAACTTCAGCAATATCCCCGTGTGTGTGTGTGTGTTGCTTCCATGCCTCTGATGGTTTAACGTGAGCAGGCGGCAAAAGTTTACATACGCAGCACAAATTCAAAGTGTCACTTCCATTTCATGAAGCCCCGGCTGCTGTTTTCACAGTGGAGACATGATTTATTGAGCAGGTCACTGGAGTAACTGTGGTCTGTGTTTGCAGAGATTTGGTGTAGGTGGATTTTGATGTCATTCACTGAAATGTCACATCGCTCAAAAAGCTCTTATCGTTATCTGTATTTGTTCTTTCTCTGTCAAAATAGAAGAGTTGGTCGGAAACGCACTTCTCAGTAAAAAAAAAAAAGTAGATTCTCTGTCAGTAAAGTAGGCAAAATAAGGAAGAGAAAAACAAATCAGCATCATAACACAGTGTGAAAGAAGAAATCCATCACCAGTGATTCTAAACTGATTATGTGTGTATACAGGGAGAATTTCTGCGGCCATATTTGTTTTGATGTTGTCTCGCTGTTTAGCGGCCCGTGTTAATGTGAAATATGAAACGTTATAAAAACATTAATTAGACTCTTTAACTCGCCGTTTTCTCCTTGAATTATTTAGAAGATAATTCAGGTGATTTCAGCTCCGTGCATGATCATTTCAAATAAAATGTGCAAACCCAAAACAGCATTTTATTTACACCTTACTGCACTGTTATATCAACTGGAAACACTCTAGATGTTTTCTGCTCCACTTCATGCAAATGTCACATAACTCAGTTTGATAGATTTATTATTTTTACACAGAAATGTCTCAACAACTATTTTGTTCGTTATTCTTTGAAATTCACATTAGCCTCAGTTGTACTTTCTGTTTTGTGCTAATTAGCGAGATGGTGAACATTAACCTGCTTAACATCACTCACCGTTTTAGCCATGTTAGCGTGATGAAAGCACACAATACTACTGTTCTAACTTGCATACTAAGCTGAATGTGTTGTTTTGCTAAAAGTACCGCTGTGCTAACTTACATATATTAGCTTTCCGAAGTCAACATTTAGCTCAAACCTACACACACTAGTGTTACAAAATAAAATAAAAAATGTAAGCCAGTGTAGTTGTACTTGTTAGCACACTAAAATTTATCCCAAAGCACCACTGTATTAGCTTTAGCTTACTAGCATTTTGAAATTATCATTTAGCTAACGGTACCGTTAGCATTTAGCTAACGGTACCACTGGGCTTGAGTGCAGCCTACATTACACTAGTTTAAATAAGATAAATGATAGTTTTAGTTAATAACAGTTGGAGACTACACGAAGCAGTCGATAAATATTTTTTGTACCCTTGATAGCTTTTCTTCTCTTATTCTATTTTGTATGTAACTTGTATTTTGCGTTGACCTGCTGCTGTAACACCTGAATGTCCCCACTGGGATCAATAAAGTTTCATCTTATCTACACAAGGCCTGTCCGGTTTGAATAAAACATTTAAAGGAACATCTGTTCACACAGGAGTGAAAAGAGTCTCAAGGCAGCTTTTTCGATATATTACACCCAGAGCTGTAGAGCGACACCTTCACCCTGCGGTCCCCTTTAGCAGAAAGGCTTTTAGGAAGTCTGGCGAGGTTCAGTAATAAAGCAAAACTCACACATGCAGGAGGCTGAGGTGGAAGAATGAATTAAACATGTGACCGGGGTGAGTTTGTGTCCCATCTGAGGCTGACAGTCAACATTTGGGGCCACTTCTGTTTCTTTGTTTCATTATTAATATAATCAATTTTCAGTCGCACTTTGGCTGTACTTGGTTAGGAAGATATATTGAGCTTTTCTGCCATTTGCTCAATGGTTTTCCCAATAAAGTAGTTTTATAAAAATACATAAGGCTTTGTGTGTGACCCATATTAAAAGGAAGTAACCTCACAGTTGTGCCTTTTGCAGGAAGGACAGGCAAGTATTTTGAACTAGATAGTTTATTTAATCCCAAACTTCACTACTTTCAACCACGAAGGGACTCGAACCCTCAATCTTCTGATCCGAAGTCAGACGCCTTATCCATTAGGCCACGTGGTCACACAGGTAGCATCACCAACCCCCTGATAACACAGCATATACAAAGACTAAACATTTAGCACTACTTAACCAAAGCCTTATTCATTAATTTTCCATAACCACTTGTCCTCTGGAGGATTGCAAGGGGCTGGAGCATATCCCAGCCGTCATTGGGCGAGGGGCGGGGTACACCCTGCACACGTCGCAAGTCTGTCACGGGGGCCAACACAGAGAGACAGACCTGAAGCAAAGTCACAGGTTTGAATGCAGGCTTTTGCCGATTCTTTCATCTATTATCTACCCCCCATGTTCACAGGGGTGCACTGTCAGGACAGACAAAACAAGCAACATTGGCAACGGCAAATTAAACCTCATCGTGTCATGGTGCAGCAACGTGGTGCATTTTCGTCTTTGCCTGCAGCCCTCCCAGATCCAAGAAAAGCCACTGCATGTACCATGTATCACCCAATATATATGTGTGCTCTGTCTGGATGAAATGCATGTGCTGCTGTCCTCCCTTCGCTTCTGTCCCACCTCCCTCTTTTTTTCTGCCTCTCTGGCTGCCCTCCAGCGGTTGTGTCCCCACATATGAGCTGTCCAAGGTTTCATCCCGTTAAAAGGGAGTTTTTCTTTGCCGCCGTCACCTCAGAGCTTGCTCTAGGGGTTTTAAGGCTCCGGGTTGTGTGAAGCGTCTTGAGACAAATTTGCCTCTTATTGATTTTATATAAATAAAATTGAATGAACTGAATTAAATTCCCTGCCATGTGGCCTTTTCGACAAGGACACTGCATGTTCTCACTGTGCTCTCACGTGGATTTCCTCTGGGTGTTTCTTCCCTCTGTCCAAAGACATGCAGGTCAGGAGCTGAGACTAAAAAGAGCCAACAGGTACAAGCGTAAGTGTGAAAGATTGTCTGTCAATCTGTATTAAACCTACAAGGGACTGCTGACCTGTCCACTGATTTTCACCTGCAGCCAAACAAGCACTACACCCCCACTAAAAAGAAACCAGCCAGGTAGAGGTGATGAGTGAACACACACAGACTGCTGTGGTGCTTCTGGTGCACACCACTAGGTGGCACAAAAGAATTAACAACTCTGTGAACATGGAAATACCAGTGATCCATCATTTTGTTGTCTTCAGACACTGGAAAATACCAAGTGCAGCGAGGAGGAAATGATTTCCACACCAGAGTCAAGTCATGCTATCTAGAGGCTGACTGTCAAGGCTAAGCTCACCTTCTACCATCTGGCAGCCTGATAACACCATCTCAGCCGGCTTTAACAATGGACGTATTCAGGAAAACCGCGGGGAGTGTCGTTCCTCGTACAGATAGCCACTGAAAGTGTCACAAATCTGAGAGATACTGAAGAAATATACCAAAGAAACATTTCTAAATGCCAACGTCTTTTGTGCAGCCATTTATCATGTGTGCGCCGCATGAACGCACAGTTGTCGGAGAGTCGTCGTCAACATTTTTGCTGAATTAACTTCTAAAATCTACCTGACCCACTGAAAATGTGGCTTATTGAAGGGGAAAAGGCCTGGACGTGCAAGCGGTGCAGTTTCATATCAGAGCTTCAGTCCCACTTACACAATCAATTATTCACAGGTGGCAGTGACATCTATTTTCTGAGGGTACGTGGACATGATTTGCACATTTTTCACGCACATTCACACAGGAATAGAGACACACAAGTCAACAAAAATGCAGAAAACACTGATTAGATCAGACAAGTTTGCATTAATGTGTGGCTGTAGAAATGAATTAAACTATAAGTATGTGTACAGTCAGCAATGCTACCGTAAATCCTGGGCTGAACTAATAAATCAGGTTGGAAATCTTGTGACTCAAGACATTTGGGAGACATTATGCACCCTGTAACTGCTCTATTGATATTCATTTCTTTGCTACACACAAAAAAACTGCTTAAGTGGCACTTTCATTTTTAGTTATACAGGAACAAACATTCAAATAATAAAGTTTGTCATGTACCTGACATTGCCTCGGAGCTCTGACTGTAATTTGAGTTACCTCCACCTGACAGGAAAGAGACTGCAGGGCTTTAATATTCTCCTGCCTTATTCCTTTTCCATCGCGTAATTAAATGTTGCTGCCAGTTATTAAAACATACATTTCTTAGGAACGCCAAGCTAAAACAGGCTGATGCCAAAATCCTGCAGTGAATTTCTGACTTGCAATTTAATTTGAACTAAAAGAAAAGTGCGTACAAAATACCTGAAACACACATTATTGCAGGGTTAACATACTAATCTGCAGTATATCGAAAATCAAAGCTCAAACAAAGGCAGTAGGACTTGTTTGGGGTTCCTTGGAGAGGTTTCACCACTGATCTGAGTGGTTTCTTCAGTTCAAATTGACTGGTGGAAAGTTTTTATTAGAGAAACTCGCATGACTAGGGTCTGTTAGAAATCCAAAGAAAAACCTAAAGTCCCCACCAGTCATTTCAAGATGAAGAAGCTCCTTGGATGACTGTCTTCCCAATACTGTGTAGGTCTCCCTTGTGCCTCCAAACAGTTGTGACTCATCAGAGAATGGACATGGGCCTTGTGAGGGTGTCCTATGGTGTCTGGCAACAGGATGCTGTTAGTGGGGGCCTTTGGGTCCTTATGGATTGAGGGGAGGGGCCTCTGTGGATCATCCCACACAAAAACATTCATGTTTTTTGAGTTGATCCTAAACTGTTTTTGTAAGTGTTCCTGTGTCAGACTGCATCCTGCTGGGGATGGCGGTGCCATCAAGGAGTGTCATTACTATGGGGTGGGGGTGCCTGGTCTGGTCTAGGTGGGTGCTACATGTCTAAGTAACATCCACATGAATGAATGCCAGGTCCGAAAGTTTCCCAGAAGTTTCCTGTCAGTGGTTTTAATGTTGTGGCTGATTGGTGTACTTTCAGTCAGTCATACTTAATACACTAGCTACTGAGTTAATAATAACTTCTCATAATTTTAAGATGTTTCAAGATGTAATAACACAATGAATTATAAAAATATCTATTTTAAGAAAATACATTCTGCAGCTACTGTAATTAAAATATATTTTTACCTTATTATTTTCTGCCTCGTTACCTTTAATATAACTCTTGCAGTCCCTACTGATTAACAAAAATATATTTAAAAATACTTTGAGTGGTTTAATTTCACCTTCATACAAAAAGCAGGTTTTCTTTACTCCCTTATGTGTTGCCTTGTTTTTATTTCATTTTTTTCCCCATAATCCTTCCATAAAAGAACAGCACAACAACACTTACATATATACTGTAAATAAAAAATATTGCTCCACTTAATAAGTTTTAAAACTGCACGTGTGAACTAATTAAACTGCGGGCGATGGAATAAATCATTAACCACTCAGCTCGCTCTCACATATATACTGCACATGTTTCACCTGCACTATAATTCATACAAGGTCTCCTGACTTATTCATACCGAGTCATGAGACAGTGTTTACAGCGTAAGATCCTCACCAGGTCCAACTTTAAAATGTGACGACAACAGAAGAAGACAGGGGACAGCAGGCGCCACAATAAATAAGTCAGGAGTGTAACTGCCTGTCTGACAGCAACTCTCCAAGTATGTAACAAAAACAAAAACAACACACACACAGGCTTACACTTCTGTCGACATGCGAACGAGGCTCGGTGGCACATGCCTAACCCCGAACACGAAGCTGCAGAAAGAAAAAAAAAACGCTCCCAGAAAACATGTGAAGCCTTATATCATGTAATAAATCCATTATATTCCATTAAAAATACAACACATCGACCCACCTACATTAATATTTCACCTGACAGCGCATTTTTTTGCTGAGCCCCGGACGTCAGACTTACATTACGATATGAAATCCCTCAGCAGCTCCTGTTCTCTTGTAGAAGTGGCTGCACGCTGTGTCTCCGACCTCTGACACTTGATTCTTCTCTGAACTGTACCGCGCTGGCATTACATGTGCAGCCATACATTCACTTGCCAAAACATTAGGTACACTACAGAAAACCAGGAAGCTGGTAATTTAACCGTATGATCATTTTGGTGCATGTAGTTTGTGATACAGTTAAACTGGACTGAATTAAACACTCAAGAGTTTCTGTTACTCAGCCTAGCCCACTGACTAAAACAGGGCTGTCAAAATAATAGAAACGTGTCGGTACAACGCGACACAAACCACAGCCTTCAAAACACAGTTGAATCAACAGCTCACCTGGTTATTTCAAACAATTTAGACTGTTATATTAGAATGCATTTGTTTTCTCTAGCGTACCTAATGAATTGGCAAGTCAGTGTATATATATATATAAAAACTCTGCCCCTTTCAAGGTCAGAATTTAGATAAACCTAGAAGAATGCATGTTTTTTTTAATAGTTACAGTGGATGAGATTATGTTGCTGCAGACTTGTCAAAAGATTATGTCATTTTTTTCAACCTGACAGAACAATTGAGGTGATTATTTTTCATTATTTTGTCCTCATTCAGCTGCTTTCACTGATAAAACACTGAAAAAACTCTCTGGAACGGCACCAAGCTGCAAATGGTGTTCGAGCAAACATTTCCATCACTCCGAATAAAGGATAGCGGCGCTCCAAATCTCTTCTCAATAAGGGAAAACGGTTTGTGCTGACATTTCATTGTCCTTCTATGCGTAATTGCCCAGAAAACAGCAGCTTTCAGAAGTTAAAAAATATATATAAATTGCACAGTTAGGATGAGGTTTTCATGTATATATGTAAAAAAAAAAAAAAAAAAAAAAAAGCACGCATGACCTCCCGTGTTTGCACTTCTGCTCTTGCCGCTGTGATGTGCTCCATAAAAGTCTGCGACGTCCCAGTTGAACTGGGGTTTTAGGTGCAGCACACACCTGACGCACCCATGAGAAATGCTGTGTCGGAAGGAACACATTCAGCAAAACAACAACGACAAAAAATTGTGTCAGGCTCAGGTTGCAGAATACACAGAAGCCGTGTCCTGCTGTTTCTAAATTTGTGTCAGCGTATCCACTTTCTGCATCTCTTTGGGCATGAGGACGCAGGCGGAGATGAACCGGAGGAAACGCATGCAGACAAGGGGAGGACACAAACTCCTACCTACTGCTGCAGCGCATCTTGTGCAATTTTCACGTCTGTAAAGAGAGAAAACACGAATAATGAAGCTCATCTAATAGTATTTATGTGGGTTTGTTGCTTTCCTGCACAACGCGTTCCTTCTCCATCACTGTAGCCTCTTGTAGTGATATCAGAGAACAAAGACAGGTGGTGGTTTGCAGCTCCTAAGATAAGATCCCTCTCTGCATGGAGGATGTGCTTTAGTCACAGAAAACTTTCTAAGGCTAATAATTAGTCTAGCTTTAGGGGAGTGAGTTGTCTTTGCTGTGGATGTGGGACGCTTACTGCACAAATACAAATCACATTCTTGGCGCATCATCCAGATTTATCAGTGAGCTAAAACCTTATCACCTTGACCTTAAGGTGCATTTTTTTGTGCTCTAATGCCACAAACTATAGATGCAACTGCTATGAATAAATGGATTTAGTCTGTGGGAGGCTGGAATTAAAAAGAAACGACAGAAGTGTGTTTGCTGCCACCGTTGCCAGGGGGCGTCACCGAGCAGCTCAGCCAGGTGAATAAGCTCCTCTTCGGTTTCCTGCGTGAGCCGGACAAGAAGCCACTCACTCGGGCACAGACGCACAGAAGAAGTAAATCCTTCTCAACCTGGATCCAGCTCAACAAGAAACAAAGACCGAGGAACTTGAAGCGCCTCCGCGTCCCGGGGGTGTCGCGGAGAGGAGAGGAGCGCAGCCGCCGGTGCGCTCTGCCATGTCAGCCGCTGTTTGGAGGCGGCATGGGAAGCGCAAGGGGAAGCTTTGCTCGCAGACGTCGCCTCGCCGCGTTTTTTTTTTTTTTTTTTTTTTTTTTGCAGCGGACAGTTAATTGCTACCTGAAGACAGTTTGAGCAGCAGTTAGAGGGGGGAGTGTTCGCTGTCAGCTTTAAAGCAGCTGCTCGGAGGAGCCGGTGGATGTTGCGCCATGGAGATGAAGACGAGACTCCGAGCCATGCTGTTCATGTTCATATGGATCTTTCAAGGTAGGCTAATTAATTCACCGTGAGACCAGCTGCAGCAGCTCTTCAGCACCGCGATGAGTGTTAAATATATTGTTTTTTATCTACTTAAAGTCAAGACTTTAACCTTGTTTGGACGCAATTAGAAAATGTTCAACTTATTCCTCAGAGAAAAGTGTGTTTTAATGGTTAACTATGGGGAATTTAGTCAGTAAAGTGCAGCTTTATTCACACACTTTTCATTTCTTGTTCCTTTAAACCTTGATGGTGTGTAAATGTATTATTCCCAGAAGAAGTTATAAACAGTTATTAGCCTGCTCAGATCCCAGATATCCCAACTTCTTCTTCCTCTTCTTCCATGTTTAAGGATTTTCTCTTTTTTTATTATTTAAATGCCAGAACACAGACAATTCATGAAATATGTAATTTTTATTGCTGCGAATTCCACTGTGGCTGCAGCGGCTTGTGTTTTTTCTACCAGAGGTCCCATTTTAAGCTCACAGCAGAGTACTCTTCATCTTAAGAGGGCATAATGTTGTTGCACGGTTGAATGCTCTGAAGTGAATTTCAAATTCAAAAGTCAAATGTTGTCGTTTCTTTTTTCCCCCCACGCTTTCTTTTGATGGTTATTGTCCCCTGTGTGGTTAAAAATAAGATAAAAGCTTGGATCCTACCTGAAGAGGAGCACGGATGTCGTTTAAAAAAGATTCTGGACAAGAAATCCCGGCTGTCAAATTAAGATGGGGTTGATTAATAATGAACAAGTTCAAAGTCCTGCATTGGGTTTTTTTTTTGCTGCTAAGACTTTGGTGCATGCATGTAGTTAGCTTCTAATGCATAAAAAGCCAATAATTAGTCAGAATACCTTTTAAATAACTTGATAAAAGGATGAATTGCAGCTTAAATGATCAGTAATTTGTTTAATCATCAGGTTGGAGCCAAACCTGAGATCGTAGCACACGATAATATTGACAGATGAGTTAAATACAGCTCGTTTCCCTCTTCTTTTTTTTTTAGAGAACACATTCAAGCTTCCCCTAAAAGCTCTTTAGGCTTTTCTGACTCGGCCAATCTTGTTCCTGTCAACTGTGCTGCTGCTGTGTTGTTTCCCACCAGATGTTGTCTTCCTCCCAGCGTGGAAATCGGAGATTGTTACAGCTTGAGTCTTTCATGTCACGATGTGTTTGCTTCAAACCAGAGATCTGACTAAAGAACAGCATTAGAGAACATTATATCATCTTCACCTTACTTGCGAGTGCTGAAAAGAACTTGGAAAACTTCTGTGTTGTCCTTTAGCCACACAGAGGACACCTGACTTAAAATATGGGTTTTTACAAGGGGCTTCTGAATGGAAATCGCTGTGGCGTGACATTACATCTGCCGTGCTTTGATTTGTGTAACAGCCAAATGGGATGAAACGAATGAATTCAGAGTGCGGCTCACTGACGAGCAACTCCAGCCTCTTCCGATGATCAAATGGTTTTCTTAATTTGCACCACAGATTTTTTTTTTCCTTCTTTTCGGCTAAGCTGCACGTCAAAATCCGGCGCTGTCTGTCAGAGACTTGTCTGCCCAAAATGACCTTAAATGAGCTGAGAAGTTTGTATTGGTGAGACACTGCAGCTCATTGGCTTCACATGAGAAGATCCGTAGAAAATTGGCTTCTAAATAAATCTGTTAATGCGCCGCTGTCTGCAGGATTGAGCGTTTTGAACAACATTTACAGCGGTAAATCGCGTCCTAGATGTAGGATCAGTGTTTCCATGCTGAGACACATTGCTGCTGCCCATCAGATTGGCTTGAGGACAGTGACAAGGTGACTTGTCGTGCCAAACTCAACCCCCCCTCCCCTCGTAAAAATGCCTTTCTCTGTGCCACAGCTATTAAAATATTGTCATGTCCTCAGCTGATTGTGTTCACTGACGGCTGGTTTATAATGAGATGGGAGCAACTTGGCTGTGGTGTAAGCTGATGTTTGCAAGCCAGCTAGATCCCTTTTCAGAGAATAACTCACAGAGCTTAGGGTAATTCTGATTATGTATCGCATGATTAACTAAACAAGAAATGAGTGGTCCTAACAGCAGGCGGCTGCATGAGGATGAATGAAGCCTTGGCAGCTACCAGAGAGGGGCAGTAGTCTCAGTCAACTAGAAATCTGCAAGATATCCAGAAGTCAAAGTACTTGGAGATAAAAAGTGAGGTTAATAAAATCGGTTTTAACTAGGGCTGCAACATAAAATCATTATTATTTGATTGGTTGATTAGTCTTTATTGTGTGTCCATCAATCCTTTGGCTGACCACTAAATAGTAAACAGAACGTCCCCTATTGAACCTTTATTCAAACATAATCTATCTCATTTCAAACTAACTTTTACCAAATGATATTATTCATGACAAAGGTTCAGATTTGTTCAGATTTTACCGTATTTATTAGGGAATGTATTATTTAGTATTAGTGTGTGTGTGTGTGTATATATATGAGTTCAGTATAAATGGACTTCAGTGACTTGTGATGATTAAAACTGGAAATGCAGCTATATTATTTATCTGCTATGGGTTGCTTACACCCACTTAGGGTAATGTGACATTTAAGTAGGTCTATGTCGTTTAGTTTCATAGGTCTAGATGCACTGGGAAGCAGCGTTACCATGCTATCCTTTAGCGTCTACTCTGGAGTCTGCAGTCTTTGTTCTTGTCTGACAATCAACAGATGAGGTCTTTCTGACAACTCCCAAGCACTGACAGCCAACCAACGATCAGGTTGTTTGGGTTGTTTCATGGTTATTGAGGATGCAACTGACTGGGTCGCTGTTTAATGAATTCCCACACTTTTGACCATAGGGTTTGAGTTTCAATCACTTTCAAACAGTGGTAGCCACCATAATTGGGGAAAACATATTTCACGCTAATTATGGTATCTACACCGATCAGCCACAACATTAAAACCACTGACAGGAGAAGTGAATAACACTGACCATCTTGTGACAATTCAGTGTTCTGCTGGGAAACTTTTGGACCTGGCGTTAATGTGGATGTTACTTAGTCATGTAGCACCCACCTAGACCAGACCAGGCACCCCCACCCCACAGAAATGACACTCCTTGATGGCAGCAGCCATCCCCAGCAGGATGCATCCTGACACAGGCACACACACAAAAACGGTTTAGGAACAACTAAAAAAACATGAAGAACAGCACAAGGTGTTGACCTGGCCTCCAAATTCACTAGATCCCAAACTGATCAAGTATCTGTGGGATGCACTGGAACAAGTCTGATCCACAGAGGATCCACAACCCATAGGACCCAAAGGCCGCCCACTATCAACATTCTGTTGCCAGACACCACAGGACACCCTCAGGAGGCCCATGTCCATTCTCTGATGAGTCAGCACAAGGGAGACCTACACAATATTAGGAAGGTGGCCATAATGTTATGCCTGATCGGTGTACATCATGATATCAATGAGACATAATTCAGTAATTTTAACTTGAAGCATTCTTGCTGTCGGTGTCAACAGGCAAAATTAGGAATCGCGTTTTGTTGTAATCTCTCTCTTTGCAAATCAAAGTTTGGTCGTTATGGTGGAAGATGCTGTAAAACATTGCTTGACCTTTGTGAAGTCAGAAAGTTCGGTGACACGGTTTGAATTTAATTGAACCGTGAGTCATCAGTTTATCATTGTTTGGTTATGATGCTGTAAAAAAGTCTTGAAGTAATGTTCTGTAATGAGCATATGAAAGATTCATGGGTTTACATTTATATAACCAATAAGTAACAGTGTGCTTGTAAAAATTACTCTTGTCTCGTTTCTGATAACTTCCTGTCTGTGTGTTTCTCTCCTTTGAGACTCCCCATTATCTCTAATCTGTGGGTTCCCTTCCCCTGTGCCAGTTTGTCTTTGTAGCTTTACACCAGCAAATCTATTCTCATTTCGTGGTTTTATCTTGTGAACTGAATCTTGTCTGTTTGTTTATTGGGTTTCTGCTCTTATTTGCCCTTTTGGATTCCTTTGCCTGATTTTCTGCCTGCTTACCGGAGCAGTGAACCTTCAACTGATGTAAAGACCTTCTGATTCCAGGGGTTGTGGGTCGTGCCTTTGAGTCCTCCTGTTGGTTGTTCAGTCATTACGGATCTCTTTATATTACAGAGTAAATATATTCTGCTTCGAGGCAAAGAATCACACAGAGTCGTAGAGTTTGTTAAAGATATCAGTATCTTTGCAAAAGCTCGAATCTGCACACCAGTACTCGTTGCTGCTGCACAGTGACAAATATTCTTGTCAAAATAGCTGCTAAAAAGTTTGTCATTCATGGATTTATACACGATTTTGGAAAATTAATGTTGATCATGTAGGTGACTATGATCTATTTCTGTCCGGTCACGCAATGGTGCAGTAGCATTACTGGGCGTGGTGGACATTCACAGTTGTGAACCTGCATTTTGTATATTACAAAACCAAACTAAGGACAGTCCCAATAGTGTGGTTCCCCACTTTTTAACACTATAATAAACTATAAACAAAACAAAAAAAGTTGTTCATCAGAGAATAAACTTATGAAAATCAAACAATTTAGCCAGAAGTACAAAGTCAGGGCTCTGGTACAAACTAACACTCTGAGACCACAGATTACCCTTTAGATATACCCAGTATGAACCATACCTCATTTTTAACCACTGCAGAGACCATCAGAGCCAGTGGCAAATTTCAAAACGACTTCCTGAGATAAGGCTGTTCACCGCCAAAGATACCATGAGCACTGACTGCCTCTAGCTGGCGAGGGATGCTGGGTCCTGATAGTGGACCTCACATCTCAGAAAAGGTTGGAGCCAATTCTCAAGCAGGTGCAGTCTCTGTAAATCGACCAAACGTGAGTTAAAACAGTAAGTTCTCAAACAATTTTCAAGTAATAATTCAAAATTAAATTTGCAGATATGAGTTTTCTTCTTTACTCGATTCACACCCAAAAGCAACCGACACTCGGTAAATAAATTCTGTGTCAGAAAAATCGGAAAAATTTAAAATCAAGATTAAATCAAAATTACTTCCTGGGCTCAGTTTTTGGAACTATTTTAATCTAAACTGTCTAAACAGAGTAAAAATGCACCTACCTTCATTCATTTTTTGTAACCGCTTGTCCTCTGGAGGGTCGCGGGGGAACTGGAGTCTATCCCAGCTGTTATTTGGCAAGCGTCAGGGTACATCCTGAACAGGTCGTCAGTCTATCGCAGGGCTAACACAAAGAGACTCACACCTACAGCCAATATAGAATCATTGACCTAACCAGCATGTCTTTGGACGGTGGGAGGAAGCCGGAGTACCTGGAGAGAACCCACGCAGACACAGGGAGAACATGCAAACTCCACACAGAAAGGCCCCTTTCGGCTGATGGCCCAGAACCATCTTGCTGTGAGGCATCAGTGCTAACCACCACACCACTGTGTCGCCCACGCACCAACATATGCATAAAAACATTTTTTCATTGCATTTGCATTCATCCAACACCAAAGCACTAATTTATGTGCAATCTGAGTAGAGGAATCAACATCTGTCTATATCATCTCTTACATCAATTCACTGAGTTGTACTAATATTGAGAAATTCTTCACGCTCTGTGTTTTTGAATCTGAAACCTCTCCATCAATTCATTTGAAACTAACATGCAGGTTATAATTAATTTTCTTTTTAGGCAGCACAATGATCTTTATTCTTGGACCGTCCCGTGGATAGCAAATCACTCGTGCAGTCAGTGAACCAAACATCAAAGTGAGTCACTCAGCGAGCAAAAATGCTGATTAGATTGTGAGCATAATGCTTAATGTTGTGTGTCATATTTTTCCGTCTGATGTGGAGGAAGCACGTACCGTCCATTTAATGTGCATCAGCTAAAATGCGAATGACCAAAGTATGATATTAGCTTCAAGACAGCAAACAAAACACAACCTGTAAACCAGGGCTGGGTATCACTGCTGATTTCATGAATCGATTCACAATTAACACAGTATTTCAGTTTCAATTTCAATTTTACTCACCAAAACTTAATTTAGAGTTCTCCTCGTAGCACTCTTAGTTGCTGCCCTGAAAGTGGCGGACCCTTTGACACACCCTTTCCCCGGCTGGGTCAGGCTAGCTAGCTCCGCGATCGGGCTTCCCTCCCTCACAACATCCAGCTTTTCCTTCAAAGTCCGCCGTGAAAATGGCTTTTTAAGTCGTGCAACCAAGTCAATAGCCACTCCTCCTTAAAATAGCTATCCAACCGTTAACAGGGACGATTTGGTTGTGCAGCTTGCAACAGAGGAACATGAACCGCTAGCTCGGCTTAAACGGGAGTGGCTCTCTGACCCTCCAATCAGAGGACGCGAAAATGCTACCATAGGCCCCAGAGAAGGCCTAAGAATACGCACTTGAAATGTGATTGGTTAAATGAACAGTGTCATTACAGTGTACAGTCGTCCCTTGCCACTTTGCGGCTCACTTTTTGCGCAGGTTTTTAATTCATACATATCCAAGTTTACATTGCGGAAATTTTGTTATTTCGTTGGATAATACGGACAATAAAATCGCATCATCCTGCACATACACCAAGCATTCAGCATCTCGCCTTGTACATTTTACCTCTTGATCTCGCTACGCGTAGTGTTCTGTGTGGTGTTGTGTGAACTTACTGGAACGTAAACTCCGCGATAAACGAGGGGACACTGTATTTCAAGCGTCAGCCGCCTGCAGTTTTACTTGTGAAGGCCCAGGCAAATTTCTTTGACTCCGGCAACACATGATGGCTGAAATATGATTGGATAAAACCTCTAATGCAAAGTTACGCTGCCAGAAGCACCGTAGCTAAGAGACAGACATGCCATAAAATGACAAGAATGGTCTATTGGGAAAAAATTTATATCATTAATGGAAAATATTAAAATGTAAGTCAGCGACTTTGATTAAGTTTAGGCCAGCAGAGAAGGCTTTGATGGCCCTGAAGGCCCACCACTGAGTGTAACATGTAAACACTATTTTTTGATGAGCGTTTCTTCAACCTCCACATCCGTCAGAGTTGACTCAGACTATTTGATCACCTGCCTTAAAGTCACATTAGCTCAGTGAGCCGGCACACAAAGCTCCAATCAACACCTGTCAACCTCCACTACTGTAACTGTCCACATGGATAACGTGATGATTTGATTCATCCATGTCAGTATGATGTCCAGCATGCAGCAGCTGCTATCTGTATTAACTTGAAAAAAAAAACCATTCAGCAGTGTCCTCTTTATTGTGTGGCGAGCATGAGCCAATTAATTCGACCTAGTTTTACATGAGAGAATCCTTTAGGTAGCTTCGGCTCTTTCTGCCTCCAATCAGCGCCTGTACCCTCTGTAGGGGTCCTCTGCGAGTTCACGGTACACGGAGTGGACTCCGGTCAATTAGGCTTCCTCATTGAACACCCACACTAAGGTATGTGTCAGCCTAACAAATGTAGCCGTGCATGACACTGGTGGCAATTTAACCGACTGAGACAGAAAAGGTAAATTCAGCTCAATAAAAAGGGTCTCAGAAGATGTACAGCATCAGGATGTGTCCTCAGCAGCTGACCAGGAAGAAGGATTGCTGACACGTACACATGTTGTCAGCTTAATAGCCCGCACGAGAGGAGAAAACTGAAGCAATTTTTCTGTGTGATTCTTCTAAACAATATGGATTCAGTTGCTGCGTTTACATGGACACGGGTTTTCAGGAGAGAGGTAGCAAAACAATGAGTTGTTCTAAGAAGCAGACTCGATCAGTTTCAATGCTCTGTTTGTCAAAAAAGTAATATTCAGGTTGTGTCGCATGTCCCTGCATGTGTCTGATCAGGTCATTTTATTTAGTGTCCGAGTAAAGAATTAGTGCTGTTGTGTCGAGGAAATATTCGCCATGTAAACACAGTCGCTCCATTAACTATTTTCCAAGTTTTAAAATATAGGCTTTATTAGGTGCACTGCTTTGCTAACAGCATTGCTGTTTATCGCAAAATATTCAATCGTATTGTGAGATTCTTTCCACCGACACAGTCTGATTATTCAATACAGATATGATAATGCACAAACCCATACACCTCTTTGGTCTTCCTCTAGGCCTCCTGCCTAGGGTCGCCCACCATGGCTCCTCTGGGCCATGACCACCATGGGCCCGACTCCTGTGGGGCGGGGTGGTGTGTTTTATTTTGTGCTGGTGTTTTTAGTAACGGGGTTATCAAGAAAGTAATTAGTCATACTTAAAGTTTAAAATACTTTATTAATGAACACATTCTCTTATAAAGTGCAGTTAAATTAAATTTGTACCAGTGAACTTTTAAAATATAAACAAAATTAATTGAGAACTTAACGTAACTTTTTAAGTGCATAAATATAGGGACTCTCTTTGAACCCTGGGGACATTTTTACTTAAAGAGGAAAAAACAGAACAACAAAACACAAAAAACACTTGTAAACATGTCTGCTTATTCAATGAGGGAAAACAAAGAAAGTGCAAAACGTTACTCCTTCCCTCAACAGAGTTATGCCCCATCTAGGGGTGTTTAGGACACAACATGATTTAAGGCCCCATATTTCCCAAGTAGCCACCAAGACACAAATAGTTCCAATATAAAGAAAGATAATTTATTTACAAAAATGAAACTACTTAATAATGTGTGATTAGTATCTTCGGGGTGGACTAAGGCCAAAATAACAAACAAAACAACCCTACCTAGAAATAAATGGGCTAACCTAACAAACACAAACAAATGACAAAACACTTACCTTCCTAACTAAATAAACAGGAGAAAAGAAGGTAACAAAACTGGCAGTCCACCCCTACTACTCAAAGGAAGTAACAAGTAACAGAACTAATAAGCAGTGGACAAGAAAAAGCTGTGGCCGGTTGGGTGATGAAGAAGATGATGAATTTACTGCTGCTAGCCCCGGCCCGCCATCCTGGCCTCTTATATACACCGGGGCTCCGTGCTGCAGCCAGTCAGGAGCCAGGACCAGGACCTTCCCACCAATCACCTCCTGGGCATGGCACACACCTGCCACACATAATGTAAACAGAACAGCAACACAGCAACCCATATACACAACGACCACAGTCGTAACACTTGGGTTCATCAGAAACTGTTCCTTTTTTTCCAGGTGTACTTCTTGTTACTCCTTGCAGCACTGAGTAACTCATTGTCTTTTAAAGCGCTGTTGTAAAAGTCTGAACAGGACTGCTCAAAGTTGAGAGTGATCAGGAGCTCATATGGAGCACCTGTTCCTGCCGTCACTCCATTTGTTGGCCATTCTGGAAAATATCCAGTGGATGCTGGGATGCTCAGGATTGTGGCTGATGATAGACAGCACGTTAGGCAGGTCACCTACTTGAAAGAGAGCCACCCACCTGACAGCCACACCTTTGGAATTCCATTCACCTTCAGCATCTTCTTTGAGCCTCATCAGAATGGGTTTTGCTGTGGAGCATTCATCATAAAGTTCATCCATGTTCACTTTATGGATGAGGTTGAGCTCGGTAGTCACCCTCTCAATGTCACTAAAGGTCAAGGTGCCATGGTGCAGAGAGAGAGGTTGCAATAAGAAGAGGAGCCAGTTGTCTTCTGAAAACTTGAACCATTTCTCAACCATTGAGAACCATTGAGAAATGCAGTAAAATCTGCCCTTGCTACTTCTGCATCACGTGGACAGAGACACTGCAGCTGCACTTTAGTTAAGTAGCCAAGAACTGGTCTCTGTGTGGGCTTTTGCTTGAAGTTATCCATGATGGAATGTAACTCAACACAGGTGGTTTCATCACTCTCCAACTTCTTTACAACTTCCCCAAAGAGAGAGAGGATGTTATTGTAGAAGAGAAGGTAAACCTCCACAATGTCTCCATTTTCCTCAGTTGAGTCCTCGCTGATCTTAAACAGAGCTCGCAGTTGTTTGCTTTGACGTGGCTGAGTATCGGGTGTAGTGGACATTTTTAAAAGGCCCGGGTTTTGTAAGCAGTGCCGCGTGTGTTGGACATTTAGGGAAATACGGAACAATTGACAAATAAAGGACAATTTCGTATTTTACGGGACGAGTGGCAACCCTACTCCTGCCTCTGCAGCTCTAACCTCAGCCTCCTTCGACCAATGTATTCACTATCCCTTCTGTAATCACGTCCAAACCATCTCAACCTGGCCTCTCTAACTTTATCTCCGAAACATCTCGAACATGAGCAGTCCCTCTACTCATTCCCGATCCTGTCCATCCTGGTCACGCCTAGAGAAAACCTCAACATTTACTGCTCTTCCTCCTGTCTTTTCCTCGAAGCCACTGTCTCTAAACCATACAACATCGCTGGTCTCACCACTGTCATGTAAACCTTTCCTTTCATTGATACTACAGCTAAATAATAGTTTCATTCGACTATAGGAACTTGTCAAGTTTTTATTCAGTAATTCACAAAATTACAAATCTAGCTCCAATGTCTGTTGACTGATGGTCAGTCGTACCACTGGCATTGTTTCCACTCTGTTTTTCCAACATTTTCCACTGTGTGTGTGAACGCAGCAGTCTCCAATTTGTTCATCTAAAAAGATACCACCTTTTTCTGCAGCTATTTTGTCTCTGTGACACATCATACAGATGTAGATTATTATGGACTATGGATTTATATACAATCTTTAAACTCCCTGTAAATTGCCTCTAATTTCAGTGTCACTTTCTGAGCATGTGCACGACCATTGCTCCGAAGGGGAGCCGGATCTTGCATCATGGAAAAGTTTTTAAAGAAACTACAAGCCACAAAATTGGGGTTAATTGTCTAGAAAAGTGTTAATTCTCTAGACGTCTACCTGAACTATCGCCCAGTATAACTTATTTTTATTATTATTATAGTAGGTATTAGGGATGTGCAATATTTCGTTCTTTACTATATCGTCAAAAACATTCCCCACGGTAAGAATATGTCATCCCGCGATAAAAACGATAAATTCCCATAGATGACGTATATATGTGCGCGACACACTCGCAGCCCAATGAGCCCAACACGTATGGAATATTGACAAATTGACAATGGCAGAAGGCGGAGCAGATACACCGGGCAACGAGGAGCTCGTTCCTAAACGAGGCTCCACCTCCATTTTCTGGAACTGGTTTTAACCCCTTAACGCCTGAATTGATTTTTCAGTTATATAAAGAAATTAAATATTGGTATTTTTGCTTACCATTCCGGCCGGTCCTACGAGAAACTAGTGCTTGCAAAAGGTTCCTAGGAATTTTTTGAATGTGCACAAACCGACATTGGATATTACATGCGTTATTTCGGCTGCAGTCTGAACGGAAACAGTGTGTCGCGAATTCGCGACACTAGGCATGAAGGGGTTAAAAAGTCTGATGCGGAGCAGCAAATTACAACATGCAAGGTTTGCAAACAAATAGTGCATAAAAAGGACAGTAACACCACTAATTTGTTCCACCACCTCAAACACAAGCACAAACCAGAATATGAAGAAAGCCAGAAAATGCGCAAGGATGCAGAAGCAGCGTCGACTTCATCCAAAGAGTCCAGTAAAAACTACAACTCAGACAAAACTTGCCGATGCATCATAGTCAAAAAGATTAGGCTGAATTGGTGTTTATTTATTGTCATTTTTATTGTTACCGTGATAAATACCAGAAATTACCGGGGTACATTTTTTAGTCCATATCGCCCATCCCTAGTAGGTATATCTCATATTTATAAAAGAAACAATGTTTTACATATGTGAAAGTTATTTATGCGCTGAAGATTGATGTAGGCCGTAGCAGATCAGAGATGATGGCTCATCCTCCTAGCAGGAATCATTAGTAAACATAAGTTAGCGTGACTACAGCCACATTTGGTGACCGTCAAGAGTTTCACCTCATTAGCTCCCACTGCTCACTTAGATCAGACTGCTGCTCTGGCTGTGGTAAAGTGCAGCGTGCAGTCTGTTTATTTTCTTAATTTAAATCCACCTACCCACAGGTTGTGACTTAGTCCAGCACCGTGTGCCGTGTAATTAAACTTAAATATGCAGCGCTGTGAGTCACAGAGAAGCACAGGCTGACTGAGCGAGTGGTAAAGCCTGACAGGTGGGCTCGCCGTACATTTATTTATTTTATTTTTTTTGCGCGGCCGCCTGCTGATCGTAGGCCGTAAATGATGCACCTTGGAGGAGTGTGTCATTTACGGTCCAGACGTAGGCGGGGGTCGTGATGATTCAGACCAGGGGCACTCTGGGAAAATGGCACACACTAATGAGGTAGCTTCCCTCTTTAAATGAGACCATAGCTCTGGGTGGAAAGCAGCGTGTGAACATGAGAGTCCAGCGTGCAAACACAAACACACACAAGAAAGGACGTAAAGTTATCTGTAGTCCGCAGCAATGGATCGCTTTGGGACATTTATGTTGAAGTTTGAGACGGAGAAAGACATTCATGTTCATGGCTCACAGCAGCAGCGTTAAACTACAGAAAAATTCATTTTCAGGCAGTTTCTGCAATTCATCACAAATACCACAAAACTATAATTGGAACTTTTTTTGTAAGAAAAATGTTTCATCAGCATTTTGAAATATTTGCATTTATATCCAGAGGAAGGTTGATTCTCAAGTGGTAAAAGGCGTAAAAAGGGCTGGTCTGTAAAGAAAAAAATAAAATAAAAGCACCTTTATTCTTTTAACTTTGTAGTGCAGGTAGGAAATGGGTCATGTGGTGGCAGCAGATGAGTTTTGCACAATGAGAGAAGAAGATTATAGTCCTGTTTGGCTGTTGTAGGGAAGCAATAGGAGATGGGATTTTTTTTTTTTTCCTTCTCCCTTTGGTGTCATAGCGTTGGGTTTTCAGCTGAGCTGTCTTGGTGATAGAATAGTTTTTAGATGGTGGGTGATAGCCCTGTGAAACCTGCAATTTTTTTACATGTAAAAGGAGACTCTTTTGTCTGATCAGAAAGGAGCAGTGTGCGTTGAGGAGGGAGAGGCATCCTTGCTCCTTTCTCCTGTTGCTCACCAGATGGTGGGGAGGGTTGTTGAGGCCAGATTAATGCTGTCATCTGGTTTGAGGTGTAACCAGGCCGTACATGCTGCAGGCTGTGGTTATGTGAGGCTAAAGGAGGTGCCTCAGGTCAGCAGCTACGGTTCAGCTCAGCCGCTCACTTATTCCTCCCCACAGATTAAAACTGCATTACTCCGTGGTTCTGTAATGTTACTCATGCTCATGTAATGCACTCGTCAAGGAAAGCTTGCCTTTTTTTTTTTCCCCCTTGCCCTTTAATATTTAGTGACTGTGGAGACATGAGGTTGATCGTCGAACTTGTCGAGCGTCACCGTGAGGCTGATGTCTGGAGTTCAGTGTTGTGCAATAAAATTAGCTACTAGATAAAACTGAGCGTTTTACTCTGTCCTCTGTTTGCCCATTTTGTTTCAAAATGTTTTCATCACTTAATTTGGTGAAATCTTTTCAAAAACAAAAAAAAAAACTGACCAGTTTATTCTCATTTTTCTTATTGCTACATTATCTCATACATCTTATTGCACTGACAATAGTCAGGCTCCATTAAAACCAGCCGGATATAATTATGGTAAGTGAGTAATTTATCCCAGCTCTTAATCCTTCACACTTATTAGCTTAAACTGAAGGCCTTCTCTTCACACATTACAGCCATCTGAGGCCAGAAGGTGTTTGTTTATCTGCTGTCGCCAACTGGAGCGACGTTGCATGCTGCTAAGCCGCAGCTACTGTACGCACACCAGATCTGCTCTTTAAATATTGTGCAGTAATGTTTGTATAATTATTCTATAGCTTGTAGCTTTAGCTACAAATCAACAGGCGTGTTGGACACTGATAAAAAAAACAAAGTCTCGGTCCAAAACACAGGGTCATTTCTGTCTATTAAAGGGGAACTTTTTTTTTTTTTTTAAACAACCTGGACCTTATTTCTTGCATAAAATACGATCGTTTACTCACCCATATAACTTTTGTGTCATTTGTATATATCCATATAGTGGGAGTGACTGGGGCACCGAAACGCAGCCTCTAAGTAACGCGTTATCTGCCGCGAAAATTGTTAATTTCACCAATATTTTGTAACGTACGCTAGTGCTATTCCCCGTTGAGTCCGGAGTTACCGGTTATCATCATCCGGGGTCTGTAGATTGACCTACAATTCCCAGATGATGTCTTCTGACCTGGATGACGTCATCTCTGAGCGCTGTTGGTGGTATTCTGGACTCAACTGGGAATACCACTAGTGTATCATAACAAAATATTGGTGAAATGAACGAGTTTTGCGGCAGATAATGCATTATTTAGAGGCTGTGTTGTGGTGCCCCAGTCATTCCCGCAATATGGATATACGCGGCGCTCGGCTGGATCTAAATATCTTCCGAATGACTCCAAATGACACCAAAGTTATATGGGTGAGTAAACGATCGTATTTTATGCCAGAAATAAGGTCCAAGTTGTAAAAATGGTAATTGCCCTTTAAGCGTTAGCTCTTGACAGTTTATTTTTAGCTGCTGTATGTGCATTGTGCATTGAAAGAGGATGGTGAAGGAAAGTAATGGACGTTATTGGAACTGCTGTTTCACGGGTGAATCATCAGCGTTAGATTCATGTAACCAAAGCCTCTTGTTACTTGTTGCCTGACATACAGTAACATGCGTAGGAGACACATCAGTTTAATTCCCGAAAACAAAAAAAAGTTAATGCTTCAAAATGAGATGACATGACTTTCTGCTTCATCTCAGTTTATATCAGCGTCTTTCCTAATGTTTAATTTGAGGGTTTAAGACGTTAATGTTCAGCAACATTTTAGGATTTCTTTGTGTTTTTAACCTCACTCGTTTGGTTTACTCTACACAAAATACGAAACCTCTGAAATAATATCTCCCATACTACTACTGTAAAATTTTATCAGATCTTTTAATTGTAAGGTTACTGTGCTATACCTAATCCGCTCTCCATTTACCATATGCCACAGTAAATCCTCCTGAAATGAGCTTTGTTGTTTCCATAAATCTCTCTCTCCTGGCTTTCCAGCCCTCAAGTGTTTATTGCGGCTGTAACATCAATTTAGTTTGTGGATCAAATTTTCACTCTCTTTGGCCCCTCTGGTGGTGTCGAGGCAATTGCCATTAGAATTAATACCTTGGGGCAGCGACGCTCAAAATAGAAACAACCTACCAAGCAGAATACAAAGCTGGACCCTAGTTTATAATCTCAGAGATCTGTCAAACCCTGGAATAATTGGCTCTCTTTGGGATGACAGAGAATTGAAGTCGGGCACAGTAATGACCTCACCATCACTTGAAGTGACACTCATGTCCGTAAGCCTCTCTAGGTGCCGTTACTATGACCAGCGAGGTTTGATAAGTGGAATTTCTCCTCAGCAGCGTCAGGAAGAAGGACGCCTACATCCAGAAGAGCCTCCTATTACTGGACAACAAGTAATCTTTTCCCCCTGCACGCCGGCAACTTCAGGAGAAAATTGCTGTTTGTTAATTTCACAGTTAGTGAGGAGCAGAAACATATTACACTCCCCCAAAGCAAATATCATCATGGAGGAAGGAATCCAAATGAGAAGCATTCAGATCAAATGAAAAATGACTTGATGGTACAGTTTGTAGATGGCGTGGAAGTTCACAGAAATTAAATATTACTTTGCTTGGACTTCCACTCCATTTAGTGTCAGTGTCAAGATTCAAACTAATTGAATGAGGATGGATTCTCTTGGGTGGGAAGAGGATTTTAATTGAACTATTTCTTTAAATGTCAACCCAGAGCAGAGCAGTGATTTCTACCCTCTCAACCACTGTATTCATTTCTGAGTCAATTATCTGCTGTTGTTCAGTTGATAATTATTTTTCTGTTGACTGGGGACTCACAGTGTTTTTACTTCCAAATTGATAAAGGGTTAGAAACTTATAATGAGGCTGCATCAGCTCCCATATTGATCATTGTTTCTTACAGCTCATGTCCAACGGTTACTGGTCATAACTAAATCATTTATAACTGTTATTCAGATGCGGTACCATTACTACAAGTTACGTGTTGATGCCAGGAGTGCCTGTTTTTGATAGTTTGGTGACTCGGGTATTAACTGATGTCATGGTTTCAATGGCTCTGTAACAGAGTATATTCCACTATTGTTAATATCCACACATCCTCCAAAAACGAGCTGAAACAAGGGCAACTTGTTGAGACGTTGCACGAGCAGCAAAATGTCTAAACTCTACACCTCCACTTACCTTAGTTTGAGCTTGTTTTTTTTTTTTGCATATACTATGACCCAAAAGACTGAGAACCTTCACAGACATAGTGAAAACATCTAATCTTCATCTCTCATGGGTGTATTTATTCTTAAGGTAAAACGAAAATGAAAACTCACAGTATGTTCATTTGTGTAGTTAAGGTTTTGGTACGTTTTTGCCCATCATTGGGTCCAATCTGGTGGCGGTAGCGGAAACACACAGACGGATGTAATGTGCCGGAATTGCACTTAATTTTCTTAAAGTATTGTTTGATAAATGTTTACACTAAAACAGTATGGGGAAAAAATCTGGAGCTGTCATTATTTATAGTTTATCATGATATAATGTTTCTGGTCCAGACCACTATAAATCAAATTGGGTTGTATGTGGCCCCTGAACTAAAATGGGTTTGACACCCCCTGCTCAAGAGGGTTGGAGTTAGAGCCTATCGCAGCTGTCATTGGGTGAGAGGCAGGGTACACCCAGGACAAGAAGAAAAAAAAAAACAGTGGACATTTCCATTAACTTAAATGAACCATTATAGACACTAAGGATTCAGTCACGTGTCTTTATGGAACAAGTCTTGTGCTCACTGTGAGCTGATAGCATGCTAGAGCTGTTAGTAATGGCTGGTGCACTGTCAAAACACCCCCGGCAGACATTAATACTCTTTTATGATATTAACAGTTTGGATCACAGGCTCACACCGAACCAAACGTCCTGTACTGAACAGTTCATGATGAATACTTCATCTAATTTGTTCAGACATGTGTCTTTGATGATTTGTGGCTGGGTTGTATTCTTAGACATCTAGAAACTCAACAGTTGATATTTGATAGTGATGGGAGTTTAATCAGACGGGTCTTATTTATGTTAGGGGGCTGTGTTCAAGGTGCAAAAACTACAGTCGTGAGAAATAAAGTTTAAACAATTTCAAAAACCGACATTTATCATTATAATAGCAATACATTTTCCTGAAACCCGCCGTATTATTACCAGCTGAGTTTTAAACTGGAACATTGCAAATTCCTGAGAACTGATTTAATAACCGACATGGTTTGCACAGAACATAAACACGTCAGGGTGATTTAACAAGTGCAGCCCTATTTTAGCTCCACTGTACTTTCCCTGACACCGAGCATGCCTGAGAGTCTGTCCAATACATCTGAAGTGTGCTAACAGACGATATGCTTACACAGTAACTGGGTGGCTAAATCATCACTTTTTATACCCTCGCTGAAATAGACACGAGAGGAGCTTTTTATAAATAACATATAATTTAGCGACGCTGAAATTAAATTAGCCTGAAAACATGGCCGCCTTTGTTTGGCACTCGGCTGTGTCTCTGTCAGCAAAGTGGCAGCAGGCAGTCATGCATTAAATTACATATATTTGGATCTATAGAGTCTTACCTATATAGTTTTTTTTTTTCCATGAGGGGGAATTTGCTCATTTCTATTTCAAGCCCAGAGGTTGGCTGGTCCTCTAAATTGATCTGGCGAACACAGCTGCTTCTAAGAAACCTGCTCAGACCTGATAAGCCCAGTAACCATGGCACCTTTGCCGGCAAAGCTCAGACATCAAATATGCTTCATTTCAGATGGGAAGGTGAAGTCATAGACTTTCTCAGGTATCAAGTCTTCCTCACGAAAGATGTAGAAGTTATTTTGCAACTGATGAGACGTAGGAGAAACGATTCAGCCCCAGAACTGCGCCTCGCTGAGTACAGTATAGCTGCAGCCCTATTCAGACGTGTTGGCTTTTACGCTACACACAAGATATTTGGAGTCATTTCCCGACGTGTCAATCCTTGCCACATGTGTCGAACATCATCGCTTTGTGAGAAAATAACAGCACAAGATATCCATTCCTGTTCTTTTTGCACATTTGTGGAAATACCTTACATTCAGAGAAACAACAGATACATAAAGCAAAAGCTTAAGCTTAAGCTGTAGGTCAATCTACAGACCCCGCATGATGATAACAGGTAACTCCAGACTCAACGGGGAATAGCACTAGCATATGATAACAAAATATTGGTGAAATGAATGAGTTTCGCAGCAGATAATGCGTTATTTAGAGGCTGCGTTTTGGTGCCCCAGTCACTCCGACTATATGGATATACGCTGAGCTAAATATCTCCTGAACGACTACAAATTACACCAAAGTTATATGGGTGAGTAAATGATCGTATTTTATGCCAGAAATAAGGTTCAGGTTGTAAAAAAACAGTAGTTCCCCTTTAACTGTGACTCGCTAAGTTGCACTCACCTCAGCAGGCTCTTCACCCCGTTAGTCCCCAGTCGTCCCCATATGCACTATATTTTGGGGACACCTAATGACAGAAATTATGTGCAAAGAGAACATTTTGTTAAACTGAAAAGGTTGTGGAGGAGCTCTCTGACAGTGACTGGTGACATGTCCAAATCTGAAGCATCAATTCACAGTGAAATGGGCCAGGAGGTGGACTGATTAATTTCAAATGAGTACGCGGAGGGCCTTCAGCAGTCCAGGAGAAAATCTCTGCCGAATAAATCATTCTAGTGGGAAGAGTCTGACCTTAATAACTGTAAAGGTACCTGCAAACAGAATGAGTCTAAAGTGTGTATGAGATGTGAAGAGACACGTCGATTTCTTCATGAAGTTTCATCAGGGTATGAAATGAGGGCTGGTGTTTGTTTAAAAAAGTAAAAATAGACTGATACTGTAGAAACACTCGAGAAAGGAGAGAGAAAGATAGCCTGTACAAATAAAGAAGGATGGATAATTTTACTATAAACCAGAAACCCAGATGCGATAGCAAACTTGGAGTTAAAAAACTGTGATGCTAAAACATCACTTTATTCTAAAACATGGCAGATTAATCAGTGAAAATAATTGTAGCTGCAGCCTGAAATAAATTCAGTGTCCATACAAGTTAACAATCAATATTTTACTTATTCATCAGCCGTTAATGGCTTCAGTCTTTCTGTAATCAGTTGGGATTTTCAGCCATGCTGGCAGCTTTGAGGCTGTGCTTTGGTACATTGGTGTTTTGAGCTACGTGCTAATGTCAACGGAGAAAACGAAAAATAAAAACAGAAATCTATAGTTCATCAAATGGCCACTTGAGGTCAACTCCAAGAGTGAGTCAATCCAAAGACCTCCAGAAATAAACAGGTTTACAGCCTGTTTCAAAAGAAAATGTTTGTCTCTGTAGCTAATTTATCCATTGGTGAATTTTTAAATACTTTATCCGTATAAATTATATACAGGCTTTAAGGTAGAATTAGAGGCAGCTGTTGTCTAGCCTTCACCCACATACCTCAGCTCCACCTCTTTGAATATTTTTTAATTACCTTGGAGTGAGGCGGAGTCAGGCTCTGCCAAGATGGCAACGGGCAGTGCCACCACACTGAGCTTCAAAACCCCTCTTCAGGAAACACACTGGTGACGTTGGTTCATTCTCAGTGAACAGCACTGAAAACAAAGCAGGCTACAGCTAAGGCTAATGGGAAAGCCATTAGTTTTTAGGTCTCTTAAAAAAAAGTGTTGGCACCAAACTTATTTAAATTCATTCCATTTGGGGCATTAATGAATATTCAAAATATCAACACAAATCATCTAGTAGTTTTTGAGCTGTTTCAGTCTGGACCCAAGTAGTGGACGGTTCAACACTGCCATTTTGAGCCAAGAGTTGGGGTCAGAATAAGAAACATTTGTTGGGTTTAGGCTTTAATTTATAAGGTTGATTTGCTGCATCAGACAAAATCAACAATTTAAAACCTGGAGGCTTTGACACGTCAAAAACGTGCAGATTTTTGACATTTTATTGATCGAATAACCATAAATTTAGTTCCGTTTGATTTAACCAATTAGTCTAATCAATATTAAAATGAAACATTACTTAAGCCTTTTTCTAAAGGCTGTAAAAGTAAGTTAAATCTATATGTTGTCTACATCTGATCCTCTGGTCTTTCTGTTTGTGTCGTTCTTTATTGATATGCCATTGCACATGAATACATACTGTGGAGTTAATCCTAAAAATTGTTTTTCAGTAAATATAGCTGACATGGTGTTTGTTGTGCTTTCAGTTTTAAGACGATAAAAGTGTATAATTTTGTTACCTTCTGTTTTTAGCTCTTCGGCTTTGAGCAATTAGAAAGATGTCACCCTGAAATTTACACCCTCTTCTTTTCTCTTTCATTTAGAGTCACAGTGTTGACTGAAAACAAAGCGGAGATTAACAGCTGCTTTCAAGACGTTGCTACAAATAATTTTATTGCAGAGATTCATTAATTTATTTATTTAAAATAAAAATCCCTTCATAAGCTTAAAAATACAGCTGTTCCATTTTCATACTGCAGGGACTCATATGCATTTTCTGATAATCAATAATTCCCATTAAAACATTTCCTGGTTTTGTGGCATTTATTCATTCATTATTCATCCGTTCTCCTCCACACTGAAGGGGATTAATTACCCCAAAAGATGAAGCGAGTGTGGACGGAGATCCTGCTGGAGTTCTCCGTTTAAATCCTGGAGTGGAGTTGACCGTCGTGCATTTCGATCTTCTAATCAGAGCACTCGTATGCCCTCACCGCCTTGAAATGAGAACATTAGTCTTAACGGTCTGTGCAGTCACAGAAATAGAGCTGCGGGATTTATAAATGTTTTTATACTAAAGCCGCAGAGAGAAAGAAATTTTTTATAGGTAAACTTTAATTACACTTTTGTTCATATAGTTGTCAGTTTTTAGGAAATCCTATATTTTATAACACATTAAATGTACTTTTGAGTTTTCCCCAGTGTAGTGTTTCTTGGCCTCAGTCTATTTTCTGAAATTCAACCTTCAACCAGTTGAAGCTGTTCGCCAGACTATGTATAGTCTACTCAGTAGCTCAACATCTCTCCCTACAGTAAATCATTCATCTTTAGTGAATAAATAAACAGTGTAGTATTGGTCGTATCATCTGTATCTTTGCTAATTCAGTGAATATGATATCTTAAGTCCTTACTGTGAGACACCAAACCAACCTGAGGATTCAGATTATTCAGAAACACCGTACATTGTGGGTTAAAGTGTCATGCGTTGCTCTCTACCTCGTTACAGGTGTATTTATATTTCTTTTGCGGCGGCTTGGTAGCGCGAGGAGACTGCAGCCGTTTTCTAACACTTAGACCTAATTGGTTTAGCTGAAGGCCTGGACAATGGTTTGTGCCCTCTGGTGCTTTATTCACTTCTTAGTAGCAGGTTTTCTTTGAAGTGGCTTTAAAACAAAGGTTATAGAGACTGTGTTTGACCTGTTAGTGGTGTATGAAAGAAAAAAAACACCCCACTGGGAGCAGCTGCGTGTCTCAAATCTTTGAGGTCAGAAAAACCTAATTGTGCCTCAATATAAAAGCAATACATGTAGTCTTGGAAGGAGTAAATGTCATTTGGTTTTGTTTCAAATCGGCATTAAAAAAAGTAACGCCAAATTAATCCGAAAGCCAATACTTTGTTGCCTGCGTAACTGTGTTTCTACCCTCAGAATAAAATTAAAAACAATGTGCGTTAGCCTTATGTTGGTCTGCTCAGCTAATAAGGCGACTGTTTGATATATAAAATCTTAAATATTTATGCGATAATTGTATTTATTGTCGGTTTGTTAAGTAGAGCCAAGATATTCCTGAGCAGATGGACAATTATTTTATATATAAATATATATATATATATATTTATATATAAAATAATAATAATATATATATATATATATATATATATATATATATATAGAAATATACACCACAGGTGTCCACAACATGCATTAGATTTTACAGGATTATTTATGACAAAAGCTTCCCTCTGTCCATGTAGATTGATCAACAACACACAAAAAAATGTGCTCCTACTTTCTGTTAAGAGATGATTTAACAATGCTGTTGGCTTTGTGGCCAGTTATGGTTGGTGGAAATCCACTTTCCCATTACGTCGTGGTTGATCCATGTAGCTCCAGGTTTGGAGTGAATGGGGTTGCTCGGTTGAGTGGGGATGTCTTAAGGTTGGACACACCAAAACAACACCAATGAAGTATCTGGAAAAAAAGGTTGACTGTGACGTTGTCTGTCGTCATCCTTGTCTAAACTAAAGCAGTACTGTCAACAGCCAATTGGCGCATATGCGTAGCAGGAAGCAGTTGTCTGTATTTGTCATTCAAAAGGTTAAACCACAAGAGTTACCGTTAGCTGGGAGGCTAAGAATAGCTACCATTGTACAGAGCTAGCCTCTCCTGAACCATGCCTTTTGAAACTGAACAGCAAATCAGAGCTGACTCTCGACCAACGATACGGGACATGCCACAAAAACTATGTCCATAGACGCTCTACCAATTGCCCACCACTGGCCAGTTATTGGCTTGGTGTGTCAAAGTCTTTAGGGTCATATTTACTCCTGTGTATTTGCTTACACTTCCAGTTTTGTTAGATTTCTGTCGTTTGAGAACCCTAAAATGCTTAAATTACAGAATAATGAGCACAAAGTTATGAATAGTTCCTGTTTTTTATAGATGGGATACTAACCCTAACCTTAATCTGTCAGTCATCTACATTAAAGGACATCATGTAGACCACACAGATACAATGATCCAAAGAATGATGTGACATTATACAGTATTGATTTCCCTCCCTCTTTTGAAGAAACTGATTATCTATCCACTGCGGCCTTATTGAATAGCTACTGAAAAGCTTTGACATCCAGACGGAGCCTCTCTCCCTCGTTTGTCTCTGTCTCTAATACGATTGTCTCTCGAGTCAAAGGACAGTTGTCATGTTATGATGTCTTCTTGTGTGCGACTTTTGTCTATCCCGTCTCCCTCCCCGCTAAAGCCAGCTTGGGCCGATAATAAGATTAGAGCGTGGAGAGGCAGCTTAGCGACCTGGCCTAAGAAACAGTGATCGTTTATCGGTAAAGCTGCTGCAGATAGACATGACTGGGGAAATAGGTCTGTGAGCGGAGGGCGGGTGTGAGGCTGCCGAGGTTAAAGGCCAGCAGGCGCCATTCAGTCACAGCACAAATGTGTCTATAAAATCACAGTGTGTCTGGGACTTAATTGCCAGAGCTGCTGGCATTTATCCTCGGGAACACGTCACAACACTTGCACGTACGCACTTGCACGTGCGACGAGAAAGACGCACAAAAACAAACAAAAACAACACAAAGGCACTATCGCGTGCACACAAATGATCTGTTTACTTCTCCATTCGTAATCACCTCCTCCGCAATACACACACAACTTTCGCCTCCATCAGTGGCTTCATCCATCCAAGCTAATCAATGCTCTGTTGAACTGTGGCAGAACTAAAGCCTTAACCCTTTCACTGCCAACAGTCTACAGAGAGCTAAAGAGGGAAACATAATAAGTGAACATGAAACGCATGAAAACACTCGGAGTTAGGCCACGAATCAGTTATGCTGCACGGTTTGTTTTGATTTTAAAAAGCTCGTCTGTTGCAGAAGTTTGCGTTGATACGGCTGCAGACTTTGCTGCTAATGGTAGCGAAACACATAATACAATATACATATATAAGTATCATATTTACAGTTATTACCAGATAACATGCTCACAGAAAGAATAGATTTATTCCGACCAGAAAGAAATGATCACTTCAAGCATTTACATGGTCATTAGGAGCTATTATTATATTTTCCTACTGAATAGATAGTTAAAACAGCAGTTTAGACCACACAATGAAATTCCCTCTTTGCAAGTATAACTTTCTGAAAACAGTAAATTAATGAAGAGAAAGAAACACAAAACCAGCTGACTAAAACAAGGCTGGAGGAGAAATCTATTAGATTAAAAGCTTAAAGCCTGAGTTGAGAAAACACTCTGTGCCTTGTGCAACAGATAGCCAGTGGAAGTGATGGTGTTATACGAGTCTGATGGTTTGAGGGTAGAAACTGTTTGTCACCCCTATCAATGTAATAATAAAAACAAAATCCTTCTGATCGAACCAGTCTGCTCTAATTCAGGTGGTTAGATTTTTATTCTGGTTATTCAGATTGATGTCCATAGATGTCCATTTCATCCGTCTTTGAAAGTGGGTAGCAGTAATCGACACAAAGGTGTAGACATCATTTGAATTTTTTAGATTGCAGCGCTCATACGTTATCTTGAACCTTCTCATCACTGAGAATATTTCATGTATTAACCGTATTTACCGTGTGTGTAATGCAGACGCCAACGGAGGCCAGTTGAAAGCCATTTATAAAGTATAATTTAAGAGAAAGTGTTGAAAACTGCATTATTTGTGAGTTTTCTGCTGTATTTTAGAGCGTAAATAGCGAAACTATAATTTTTTCTAAGCTTAAACTCGTCTTTAGTGTTTTATGAGTTCTAGTCACTAAAGATCTGTACATTTTTATCCGTTTGTGTTATTTTTCCTTGAATTTTGGGATAACAATGGCCGCCTTGTGTTTCGTTATATTGAGAAATTGATTAATCAGACTCCTATCTAAGATCCTGATGAATAATATGGATAACATGCACTTATTGAGGACAGCTTTAAAGGTACTAAACACACACAAGCATAACACAGCACCAGAAGTCTGTATCTCTGGTATTTTCTCTGCTAAATTAGGTCAAAATATCAAAGATAATCTAGATTTTGTAGCTAGTAAAGCTTATATAAGTTATTTTGAAGAAAAAATACCCGAAAAATCCATCTTCTCTCTCTTTTACTGCTTTCCATTTTCATTCTTAATGTTACTGGCTCATTATAGATGTTACCCAAAAGCTATTTTAGCTGTACATTACAAATGAGATGAACTTTAAATTGAAGCATTCACACGTTTCAGCCTTTTCTTCCTCTTGCCCCCTCCTCTCTCTCCCCCCACACATTAGAGTAAATGCCACTTGGCCAACCTGCCATCTATTAAGGCGCCAGCTTTTTATCTTTCAACTTTGGAGAAAAGTAGCTCAAGGGGATTACACAAACACCAGAATAAATCTCTTTCATATGTCTTTGACCATTACCCTGAGACACCACACGGCCCGTCTCCAGAGAGCAACTGTT
Organism: Chelon labrosus; assembly: GCF_963514085.1. Classification (NCBI taxonomy): domain Eukaryota; kingdom Metazoa; phylum Chordata; class Actinopteri; order Mugiliformes; family Mugilidae; genus Chelon; species Chelon labrosus. The sequence goes on from NC_140346.1 coordinate 20,159,275, forward strand.
CCCCATCTAATCCCAACACTGAAGGGAGCACTTTTACAAAAGCACAGTTTATAATGCATTCACAAGCGGACCCTCGAGAGGCCTTAAAAGCCTCTCTCGCTTAATCTATCATGTCGGGGTGCGGGAGCCATCGAATCCTTTTACACTTTGATATAATCCATGTTGATTACGCTCCTCTCACCTCCCTTAAATTACTGCTGCTCTTAATTGTGTTGAATGCAAGCAGACATTGACTGTGCCCTCCTTTCTCCTCGTTCTCTGGGTGTGCACTAGAAACCATTTCATTTATTTCTCTTGGAAATAGAAAGCGTGAGTTATAGCCGAATCATATGGTCCATCATGTTGCCACAATTTCTCTCTGCTCCGTGTTTATGGATCTGTTGGTTATTTGTTGGGAGTCTATCATTGGTTGGGGGGGAAAGCCTTTTTCAGCTCTTTGAACTTAATCACTGAATCCGTCCTTCCATCACTCACTGATAATCCTTCTATGTGAGCAATCTGCCTGTCATCAATTTAAACGAAATGTACAGTTTATTTTATTTATTTTTTCTTTTACAATCATAGACCATCAAGAGAATATTTACAACCCTGCAGCGGCTGTATATTTCCAACAAAAAAATCACTTTCATGGTCAGTTAATACGTTTTTTTTCCTCAGGTAATCAATTAAACAGTGAACAATGTCCATCAGTCATCTTCAGCTGGTCAGTTTTGTCCAGTCAATCAGTCCAAAACCAAAAGAAATACTGAAATTCACTCAAATCAGCACATCTTCACCAGTGATAAGCGGGAAATAGGTCAAGTTTAGCTTCCGTTTTCATTCATTTATACAATAAATGAGCCGTTAATTGTAAAGATAATTGAATAATCGATGAACTAAGTGTTCCTGCGTTGGCTTCAGCAAAAAAAAAAAAAAAAAAAAAAAAAAATCTTAATTATATGAGTGAACAGGGTGTTTTAGTCAGCTGGTACAAATTAAATGGCTTTTATTTGGCGTGATCTGTCTGTGCTGCCTGTTCCTTCATTGCTTAAAGTAAAGAAGGTCGTCAGTATGTCGAATAAATCATCACCCACTTAACCTCTCAATTTGCTGGTGCCTTGTTCTTATTGCTGTTGAAGCTGGCGGACTAAAAGATGTAAAAACGTGGAGTTTTCACAGAGGAGATCGGGCAATAAAAGCTCTTAACATGTGTGTTATAACGTCCAAATGGCTTGGCTAGCTCATGAGCGTGCACCGCTTATAATCTGTGGTCTACAGCAAGTACAGAGGGTCAAACTTCAACCAGGAAATGTTAAACCTGAAAGCATGGAAACATGAACATGAGTTTCTGTTTAACCGTTATGTATTTAACTACATATAAGTTTATTTACATACATTTAGCAGTGAATTTTGCTTGTGTTAACTTGTGTTATAAAGCAATTAATTTACAAATCTCTTCCTTTAGTTATAGGTAGAAGGTCAAATTAAAACATAAGGCAGCTTTTGTTGGCACAGTGGGTTTGGTGAACGTCCTTCAACCACAGGCCACGAGTTTAAGCCCCCGTGTCGGCAAACATCCTTCAACACGACACTGAATCTTTACCAGCTGCGGGGCAGCTCTCCTATTACTGACCCCGCACTTAGACCTTGCTGCAGAGAGAAAATTTCCCTACAGGGATCAATAAAGTGTCACATTAGCACAGTAATGCATAGCATGGAAGTAAAGCAAGACTGAAATTACCTGCACAAATCACCGTGCAACATTAATCATGCCTGTGATTTGCGAGCGCGTCAAACGGACGGTGTGCGAGCCGCTGTCACATGTGCTCTCTGCTGCAGAGACTAAAAACTACTGATTTACTACAACCGCAACGTGGCAAACGACAAGTTAACCTTTTAATGTACAGTGTTTTATTTACTGCAGCAGAGCCTCTTTGGTTCTTAGCCATTGTTTTCTATTCTGTTAAAGTATTTTACAGATACAAGAATAACTGATTATATTAAAAGAACATTTAAACATATTAATACATTTTTCAGTTAGAGTTCTTGCAGCCGCAAGCCTCGTTTAACATAGAAATTATTTGAGTGCTCCAGAGGGAAAGATCTGCACCAAGATCCGTTTACCCCACATGCAGAATTTACGCCGAGTGAGTGACCAAAGTAACAATAGCAGCATCTTACTTTGTAATATCAGTGCTTACACTGCAGAATAAAGTGGGTTTTTTTTGGCATTTAAAGTGGTTCGTACTTGTCCGGTCTATCACAATTTGTAGCTAGGGGGTAGGACCCAAACACACACAAGAAACCAAGGACTGGAAGAAATATTTAGATTTACGGTGCAGGGGCAGGGTAACCCAATAAACCAAAAGACAGAACAGAGAAAACAAGGAACGGTGAAGAGCTGAACAGAAAGACAAAGGGACATGACTAAGTAATCCAGAGAAGAACGGCTGAATGAACAGAACAAGACTAATGAGGCACAGGTGAAGCTACTGAGGGCGGAGCACACAACAAGAAACCAATCAAACAATCAATGGAGGGGAAACACAGGAAGTAAAGCAAGACACACAAAACGCCAAGGAAGAAATATTCAAAACAAAAACAGAAAACCAAGCTGTTTTTACCACAAGAGTCCAAGGTGATTTAGAGACGAGGGGTAACGGCGACGCAGTCATACACGTCATACACGTCATCTGAGCGCTGCAGAGTTGAATTTGTTGGCTCTGGTTGTACAATAGGTTGTTTTGTTTTTCTCTGTAGCGGCTGAAACACTCCTTATAATGATGTCACATCCAGCTCTGCGGCACTTGGTCATGGTTACCTGTGTCGCTGTGTTTCGGGCATTTCCTGTTTTATTTTGTAAGTCACAAACTCTACGTCATTTCCGACGTCTTCACTTGTCCCTGATTGTTTGCCCCGCCCTGATGTGTCTCACCTGTGCCTCGTTGTTCCCCTTGTATTTAGTCTCCACCGTGTTTCCACTTTGCCAGTTCGTCTTTGTGCTTCATATCAGAAATGTCCAAGCCTGTTTCTAGTTTGCGTCGTGCTTTTATTTTTCGTTCCTTATGATTTTTCTGGGCTTTTGCTTTGTCTGCTTTTTAAACTTTCAATCCACCACCTGTTTCCTGATTGTGTTAAATATGCAGCCTTTGTAGCGTTTGATAAAGGTTGGCCTGAAGCAGCAGCAGCAGCAGTGGCAGACATTTTGACTTGTAACAGTAGGGAAAGCAGAGGTGTATAATGACGGCTCAGTTCATCTAATTTTAGTTCAGGGGCCACATACAACCCAATTTGATCTCAATGTAATGAGCAACCAGACATTTTTTAAGAAAAAGAGGTGCAATTTCGTTGTAAACCCTAGCAATTACTTTTAATGAAAAATTGCAGTTAATATCTTCAATGTAATTTTTGCACTTTACAAAATTCATCCCGCAGGCCACATTGGACAGTCCGGCGGGCTGGTTTTGGGCCCCGGACCGTTTGTTTGACACCCCTAATGTATTAGCAACGTCCCTCCATAAGTGGAACGCAGCCGTAATTCATACTTAACCTGCTGTGAAGAGCCTAAATGTAAAACCTATACACATCGAGACATCTTCTACAAACAAACAAAGCCCCGTGAATGTTATAACGTGGTTCTATTTTCGATCTGAATCTCCTCATGATGGGAAAACGTGTCTCTGTGTGACATGTTTAAACCCTTCGACATGTCCGCGCACTAAACAGGAGAGCAGAGCAGCAGAAGGAGAGCTGGGCTCAGGTGGGAGTTATTTCCCGTGGTCTCTCGGCTCTGAGCTGCTGCACTCACCTTTGTCCGGGACCGCTCGGTTCTCCTGTAGGTGGACATGTGGGTGGGCGGGCCAGAGGGTCGCTTGGGTTCATCTGCATGTATCAGATGGTCGCGTATAATAAACAGTGCGGATGAGGGCAGCAGAGCCATCACTAATGACCATCTGAGCCCGACTCGCCTCCACGTCTGCCTCTTTAAGGATGGAAAATATTTGCTTTCAGTTTTATTAATTATAGCATTTTAAACCAATAAAGGTCACGTGTTTGGAATACTTCACATATTCCTTTTTTTTTTAATTTTAATTAAATCATACTCCTTTTTTTCTCTCTCATGCATTTTCCTGTTAGGACTTCTATCAGGAGAGATGCAGTGAATCCTCTCTGCCTTCATGTCCTAAATACATGTTAAAATGATGTGCTATAATTAGGATTATTTTTAAATATTGATTTAGCCTATATAATGGCTTCTGCACCAGGTGACGTTAATAATTAATCTTCTCATTTCTCTGCTCAAGGTAAAGATAGACATTGAGACGTGAGGTGTGGTGAGCTTTGACCTCAATGTCTTGTCTTGTTTGAATTTGACCAAGACGAGATGTAAAGTAATGAGTTCTGGAGGGACTCTGGTGATGATTTGGAGTTTTGTCAAAGATTAGTTGGAAGTTTTATTGATTTGTTTTGATGTAGAGTAAAATTTGGATTAAATGTACTAAAGAGCTTCTCATGAAATCAATGTACGTGGATCAGATGCCTGCGTAGGGACAAGTTATTTGCTAACTCTCCAGTTCACATCAACTTTTGGTGACTTTTAGCTCATTGTTATGGTTTTACCGCACACGACTTGCACCATTTTGGTCCTCAAAGCACTCTAAATCCTTAGGTTTTCTGCAAAAAAAGCTCAACAAAGTGGTGAATGTAGTGGACGATATTTCAGTCGTAGAGACCAAAAGCAGAGCTCAAACAACACTGGACTTCAGTTAAGCAATAGACAACACATCTACTAACATTTGTTATATTTAAGATATCGTCAATATTAACCGTCCATAGTGATAAAATGTTGATTGCTCTTCTCAAATAGTCATAAAATCAAATCTAGATTTAAAAGTCTCGGGTAGGTTTTCTATAAGCAGTAAGGTAGCACCCATAGGTTCGGTTAAATGTGTTTTCTCCACAGAAGTGAAGCTTTAGTCAATGAAAATAAACCCAGCTGAATATATATTGATTAGTAACCTCAAAGTGAGTTATATGGATTGGATTTCACTTCATAAAATCTATACCTGGGCTCTGGGACTTAAGCCCACCGTAGAGTGTCTTTTTAAAAGGTGAAGTGAGACAATCTCTTCTAATTACTGGACTTCTGAACCGTGAATTAGCTTTGAATTGTAGAATAGCTCAGACACTTTCAGAAGAAGTCTTTTAGTGTCACTGAACAGAGAAGGGACTACTATGTAAAATAAAACTTGCTGTTACCCTTGCTATAAAACTAGCAGAGACTGGAAGTTACTATGCTTTGTCAAAGAAAATGTCCAGCACATTTTAACACATTATTAGACTTTAACTAGTGCAATAAATTGGGAAAGTTAAAATACTGGTCTGTCACGATTGGTGAATCTCAGCTGAGCAGCAGTAACCATGGCATCCTTTTGTTCAGAAAATAATAGAAAAAGGCCAATTGGAAGCAACAGTTTTGATGCGCTCATAATTCTGCCTTATCAGGGTTTCCCATACAATGTTAATACTATGGCAGCCCGCCAGGGTCTCGTAATAAATCAAAAACATTTTTGCATGTCTCAAACAACGTTGTGCTTGCTTTGTTTTTCCTATTGCCCCAGAAAGCGTCTCTACACACATACCGGTCACTCAATTGAATTTAACCTTACGGAGAAAACGGCACAGGACTCACGTCTCATGTTCGTGTTCTTGATTTATTTATTTTTTTTAGACCATGGAGATTTAAAATTTATTTTAAGAGAGTTGTTCAAAACCCGAAGGAAACGCCTCCAGACGTTACGCTAACTAGCTTAACTTTATAACCGCTAGCTAGCAAAGTTAGATTGAGGTCAACAGTTTATTATAAATTAGATTTCTTTGCTGATACTTTATTTAATCTTACATACACTTGCCCATAGAATGCCACATCTCAACAGCATTATACAGTAGTCCTGTATATGAACTGATTGCAGGCTGCTATTATTTGTCGCTAAAGAAGGACTGAAAACGCATGATCTTATTCTAAGAGCCATATACTGTATAAATAATAATAAAAAAATGCTTATTAAACCACTTTTGCTGTTTCCACCTGTTTCCTATCTGCCCGTGCTGCCAAATCAACAAGAGAAAGAAAGAGTTTCACTTTCCAGAAGTTTAAATATGCATCCAAATTACTTCTCACCCCACAACTCTCCCGTGAACTTGGGATTCATCTGACGTTGTATACAGATTATGAGCCTCATCCTGTAATTCCTCTCAGAAGAGAGCTCAGTGGAAATCTGAAATCAGATCACTCAGCTTCTTAATTACAGCCCCGCTGCATTAAGCCCTCCCCGTGTCCCAAAGGCGGTAAAGAGGCAGTTGAGGGGGGTGGGGGGGCCTCAGCCGCCACGTTTCGACCCCAGACTTGTGAGGCAGCGGCCCTATCAGCCCTCACTCTGTCACTCTTGCCGGCACAGTTCGCCTCGTGCGTGGTAACACATGACAGATCTGGGAGATAAAACGGCCAAGCCTCGCCTCGCTGCCACACTAATGGTTTATAAATATCTCCTTCAAAGACCCGAGACGGCGCGAGGGGTGGCGTTGTGGTTATGGGCTCTGTTGTGGTGTTACATTGCAGACCCATTTAAGCTCGGAGTTTGCCTTTCATTTCCTGCCACTAGGACCCAAGAGCACCCTGGAAGAGGGGTTAGGAAGGGCACGGTGGGACTTGTGATGGACAGCTGGGATGAAAAGGCATCCAGTAGTCAGACTGACCAACTCACCAGAACCAAGAGATTCAGATTATTTACACAGCTCTGACATTAATTCCAGCACTTAAACCTAAACCTTTTATTCAGGTCGCATTAGTCACAACAACAGTCGTCTTTGTTTTCCCTGCGTAAACACCTATATCCCCTGTGTGCGTGAGGTATTTGCATGTGATCAAAGCCCGCTGCACCCTCCTTCCTCCGCTATAGAAACCCGCTCCTCTGTTTCCCCTTTTGCTCGTCTTGTGTGTTGCGTTCAAAGGGCATTTGTGGTTAAATGTGTCAGACATCAGACCTGTAAGGAGAAGACACTGGAGGCATCCAGCATAAACACAAGCACGCATTCCTCTGCTGCTGCGAATGCATAATCATGTATGTAAATAAACGTCGTAAGGCGAGTCGGAGGACAAACTGGTGGTGTGTAAAAAAGCTTCAAAAGGCCGCCGGACCGTAGCGAGAGAGAGTATAACACCCACACATACACACACACAGTTGAAGGTGATTATCAGAATTTGTGATTGCAGTAATCTTGTTTCTGATGATTTAATGTCCATGAAATCATTGTTACTGAGCAATTAACAAGCCCTGTTATCTTAAATTTGATTGAACCTCACGATGTACCACACCGCCTCAGTCCTTTTTATCTGGGCCAAGCCTCATCCGTCCACCATTGTGTATGTAGACAATAGCATGGATGTGGCGGGTGTCAGAAGAAATGAAGAGTTTCAAAGACGGTTTTAGTCATTTCCTCTCAATGTACACCAGTATTATATATTGCAAAAGAAGTGGCCAGGCTCCCAAAATAGCCAGAAACATTAGAGTAATCTTTCCAAATAGCTAAACTAAAGGAATCGTCAAATGTCTATACCAGGATAGTTGGGATAGGCTCCAGCCCCCCCGCGACCCTTCACAGGACAAGCGGCTACAGAAGATGAATGAATGAATTTACCAGGGTTTAACGGGAAGATTGATGGCGCTGTCGTGTGTGTGCACAGTAAACCTGGAGGTTAGCTCAGCTTCACATCACGACTTGACTTCAGAGATCTGCCCACCAACAACTCTGAAGCTTCGTTTAGTCCTTACAGAAAGAAATCTAAAAAGGTCAGCGTGTGTGTGGTCTTGGAGAACGTGCTTTTACTCTTTTTGTGGCAAACAATGTCCTGGTGCAGTTATTGTTGCCAAGCAACCAGAGCATCAAGGATACACTGCAAATGTTTCCATCATGAAGTTCCAGCAGCTGATGACATAAAACCACAAAAATAATACATTAATAATTCTGTTTTTGCACAGAATACGTCGACATGTTACTCAGTGAGCTTTACTTTTGCTTTTAAGCATATTTGGGAACTTTGGACAGAGCCATGCTAACTGTTTCATAGTTTATGCTAAGCTGAACAACTCACCTTCTGCCTTTGGGTCTGTTCTTAAAGGGGAATTACCGTTTTTTACAACCTGAACCTTATTTCTGGCATAAAATATGATTGTTTACTCACCCATATAACTTTGGTGTCATTTGGAGTCGTTCGGACGATATTTAGATCCCGCAGAGCTCCGCGTATATCCATATAGTGGGAGTGACTGGGGCACCGAAACGCAGCCTCTAAATAACGCATTATCTGCCGCGAAACTCGTTCATTTCAATCTACAAATCTACAGGTAACTCCGGACTCAACGGCGAATAGCACTAGCGTATCATAACAAAATATTGGCGAAATGAACGAGTTTCACAGCAGATAATGCGTTATTTAGAGGCTGTGTTTCGGTGCCCCAGTCACTCCCACTATATGGATATACATGGCGTTCCGCTGGAGCTAAACATCTTCCGAACGACTCCAAATGACACCAAAGTTATATGAGTGAGTAAACGATCGTATTTAATGCCAGAAATAAGGTCCAGGTTGTAAAAAGCAGTAATTTCCCTTTAACGCAAACTCAGGAGAGCGATACCAAATTTCTAACATTACTAAACCTTTGCTTTAAGCATGCCATTATTGTTGTATTGTTTATTATTACAGGTGTTAATGTTATTTATTGATAACTGTAGGGATGTATTAAATGGCTGCGTTTCTTTGGGTATCGATCGTCACTGCATTGGAAGTAAAATGCCTAAAGATGGTGGTTCTCATTCTCCCGTTAAGGTGCCGTTAAATCAAAGAGCACTGATCTAATTTTTCAATTACGGAAAACAATGTGGAAATAGTTTCTGTTAAACAGTTTTTATTCAAGTGAATGGAAATAATTCTGATGATTTTGCAAAATGATAGCAGCCGAGTAAGATGACGGCGATCATGCGATTACGTAAGAGCTGTGATAGGCTTACTGTTTGTTGCAGGATCTTGGGTTTTGACCTGAAACTACCTCAGTCTCTTTTATCCCCGAAATAAAAGAGGTTTTCCCACGTTTTATCTGGATGGATAAATTGATTAGAGCTTCTAACTGTTTATTGACATGTGACATATTGAAACTCAACACACAAACATGCTCAGAAATGATCAGATCAAGTGTTTACTTTTTATGAGGTGCTAAAATTTTCCTATCGCACTTATTAGGTTTACACCACGACATCTCATTGCGATTGAAAATTCCTTCTGATCGAGTCAGTCTTTTCCGATTGTGTTGTTTTTGTATTATTTTATTCTGAGTATTGGAGCATTAGTGTCCATGTCAAACCACAGCTCTGTGGTTTGACATGTTAATGTTCACTACGACCAAAATAGCTTTGCAGACTCAAACTGTTTCCACTTACAACTTAAGCTGCCACTATTTCTTTTGTGAGTGGGCTGCTGCATCTGCTACAGCTCTGAAGGTGATAATGTTAAAAGAAAATCATTTTTACGTGTTTTCTTTTTTTTCGTTTGCATGACTTCACAATGTGTCTGTTTGCGTAAAAGCTGTGTGACTTTGCAGTGAGAACCAGAAGGAGGTTGTAGGGGTTTGGAGCCACGTGCGCGAGGAGAATCAATTTGAACACAATCAAAAGTTAAGAGGGATTAAAGCTAGTGTGATGAGATAGCACACTCAAAACGGTTTAAAATAGCTGCAGAGATTACACTAATGTAATCCAATTTAAAGGAGCCTTCCCCAAATATTTATTATTGAAGCACCATCTGCTTGAAGCCTGTAGGGTCAGTCCAATAGGCAGTTTTACACCAACAAGGCTATTTTGTTGTCCTACATTCCTGCCGGTCCTGCCTGTCAAAAAGTCGGAGAATAACCCATTTTTTTTTTTTCCTGGCTCAGTTCTTTGTTCACATTGGTCCACATTTGACATCAACAAATCTATTGAATCGCTCTGCAGTCAGTGTTAAAAGTAAAACTCCGGGTCATTCAGATTTCTTAACCAGCCAGGCTAATGATCGATTTGTAATGAGTAAAAGGAATCTGATCCTTTAATAATTCACGATCACGTTGTCTTGTCCTGTCAAGCATTTATGGGTCATTTTAATACTTTGTTATCGCCACTCTGACACAGATCCCAGCTCAGCACAGACAAAACATGCCGCAGAGCTCAAACAGGCGTCGATTCATCTACAGCAGCCGAGAGCACGAAACTGGGATTTCCTTTTTTATTTTCATGCAGCACATGGTTGGATAAAATAAATACTTTTAATTATATAATGTAGATTTTTGTTATGACAAATATCCGTAGGCCTATGGCAGCGTAGAAAGATTTTATATGTTTATTGCATCTCATTCATTGGGTATAAGATCATCATATATAACAGTGTTGACACCTTTAAAATGTTTAATAGTGATGTTTTGCATATGCAATTCATCCTCAAGACTCTAAAGACATTTGTGAGAAGATTACATTGATTGTACATAGAAAAAAAAAATCTCCTTTTATCAATCACATTTAAACACTGACTCCAAAACCCCCGTTTATTATTTCAGTTTTCAGAACAGGTTAGCCTTTCAGTTTTTCGCATGGGATCACAGTCTACTAAAACTTCAGTTCCTAAAAAGGAGGTGAAACTCTCCTTCCTCTTGATGTCTTCTCAGGGTTGAATGCTGAACGATGTTTTCTTTCTCTTTTTCGTACTTTCAAGCGAGTCACCGCAAACATTCTCCCTGCTTGACGACTCCATGTTGTCTCGAATTGTGATTGGTTCAGCAGATAGAACAATAAAACGAGTCAGACTCACAGTTGTATTTTTCTCCGTCTGTTCCACCCCTCGCTCCACCCCAGCTCCTCCGTCTTGTAAAAATGTCGTCAGCTCTAGCTTGGAAAAAAAAAAAAAAAAAAAAAAAAGATGGCGACGGCCAAATACCAAACTCAAGGCTTCAAAACGGTAGCTCCCACAGTGGATGGCACGATATTGCATACTGTAGTTCTAACTCGACCGCTACGCTAACATCAACAGCTCAGCGTTCTGGCGTCAACTTTGCTCTGAAGCCGAAAACAAATGCCCTCTAAGCTAATTATATTTGTATCAACTCCAGCTGTACTTGTGGGTTTTGATGCTAATTTGCAACTGTTAGCATGCTAACACAAAACCAAGACAGTGAAAATAGTTATCGTCATTCCTCCGTAGCATCCGTATATTAGCATTGTTATTGCAGCTTGGCCTCACAGAGTCGCTAGCATGAATGCAGCTCTACTTTCCATTCGCAAAAGAAGCGATGTTTTTGTGTTTTTCTCTTTTTATTTAAATACAGTGAGCAATTCTAAGATTCACATGTCGTATTTAGTTCTGAGAAATTGTGTTTTTGAATTTTTAAATGGATAAATGGACAAAAATAAAATCAGAAAACCTATAATACTTAAATAATTATCTGTTGCAACTTTTATTTAGTTACAAGAAAGGCTGTAAAAGACATGTCACCCTCTAACAAATAAAATGTTTCGTGTGAATTTACGAAAATGCACATTGGTGTCAAACCAAGAGTCATAAAATACTAATAAAGTTTCAGGTTTCCTTTAGATTATTGTTCATTTTTAAGGAAACAGATCCGCCCCGTTGTATCGACACGGGGGGGCAGAGGGGAAGAGGTGTAAATGCAGAGTAAATCTGCGCCTCGGCTAAAGCTTTAGCTCCAGAGAGGGACTCACATGAGAGAAAGACATGGGTGGAAGCAGAGATTACTCTGGGAGATAGAGTGGGGCTGGTTAAAGAGGATCAGTTTATCTTCACACAGGCCTACATGGCTCCCTGAGGGTTTTCAGAGAGGGACTGACTTTTTTTTTTTTTTATCCTCCGCCTGATCATAACAGCGCAGCAGAATTAGGTTTGGTTGCCTTGTTACACATGCAAATTACATGTATTTCAAAAAATAAATGAGGCACCTACTTGTTTATTTTTAGACACCTGCTCAGTCTGCTTTTCAAAATCTCATGTTTACACGGCTGCTGCATCAGATTACACTTCATTCACTGACGTGTTGAGTCTTAAATTCAGAGATTTTATCAGTTTTGGTGAAATGATGATTTCCTCTGAGGCTTCAAGTCATGATAAAATGATCGGTTTTATTCATATGGCTGTGCTTCCCCCTACGGACGACTTATGTTACTGCACGAGACACACTTTTTGGTCCGTTAATTGTGCCCCGGCTCAGACATGCATGACACGGCTGACTTGCCTTTGATTACTCTGTGTCGTCCTGCGAGTCCAGACTCCTGCCGTCTTAAATGCTTTTGCAGCCGAGGCTCCGCCGCTATCTCACAGCCAGGATGCCCCGCAGGAAAAGTAAAAACATTGTTTATTCTTAAAAGAAGAATCCTATTAACAGATATAAAGCGTGGCTAGACTGAACAATAGCCTCTGGCAAAATATAATTAGGACAGAGTTTACAGAGGTTATAGTATCATATCTGCATCCTCTTTATTAGCCGCTTTGTCAGATTTATTTCTTTTATTTTTTATTTTTTACCCTCTGGTGAAGGATTGACTTCGTGTCCATGTCCACATCTTTGAATTGTCTGTGTCCTGCGGCCGCACACACACACACACACACACACACACATCCCAGATGGAGACTGCCACGGATTAGTGAAGATTTTCCTTCATTTAATAAACAATTGAGTGACACAGTTCTGAGGATAAACCTGCTCAAAGAAGCACAAGAATAGTCTGGAGTTAGGAGGCTACAGGGCATTATCCTACTTCATCACCAAATATCTGTGTATCATTCAGAATTACTGTCTGCACGCGTCGCTGCAGGCTCCCAGCAGCTGCCGTTCATTCACATCAAGAAGCAGCAGAGTCTCATCCACCTACTGAAAAAATAAATAAATAAATAAACAAATAAACCCTAATCCTTTCTGATTGTGTCTCTTGTATACGACATATATTAATCATCATATAACATCAGACGAGGCGAGATGCCCCAGACATTTATCTGTGCTGTAATGTCAACCAGGCCAGACTTTTTTCTCAGGATTGTTACGTAATTGTCATAACACGCCGCCTCATTGGTTGGCTGCAGAGACAATGGCTGGTGGAGATGAAATCTGCGCTGTAACAGGATTTATGAGGTAAAAAACTATGTTTTAAATCTTAAAATAGATTTTTTTTTTTTCTCTCTCTCTCTGCACCCTGGGCTCCTGTACATTCTCAATCAACCACAGGCTGATATGTGCAGGAACGGTAATGATAAATATATTAATCTCATGCAGTGTACATGCTCAATAGACGGCTTTACTACTCTTTACCTTGGAGACGAGACGAGATAGATAGGAAGGCGCGCTTTAGGATTAGATGGAGGAGGATTTCTGCGTTTTACGTCTCGGCAGTACACATCAGACGGCCTGACATCCTTTCATGTGTTGAGGAAAAAGCACCGTCACAGAGTTCAACATTGCCACTGGCGACGTTGGACAAACTGTGATAGCTTTGGTCACTTTCATGTGTTACAGTCACCAGGTGCAAACTTTAACATCTGCAATACATATTTGATTAAATGCTAGAAGATAATGACTGTTCTGTCTTTATTTTTTCTTTCTTTTCAGCACAATAACACTCAAGATTAACCTGGTTGATGAAGTAAACTAAAACACTAACTGAAATTAAATTGTCATTGTTAAAGAATGTGTTTCTTTTCTGCTTTGCTCTTGTTTTCCTTAGAGCGTCGACATTAAACCCAAGTTGTGGAGCCAGATTAATCATTTGCGCAACCTTCATGTCATCTTAAATTTATTTCTTGGTGAATTGAGTTGACCTTGAAGTTTTCTGTTTTTAAAATCATACACATATATGTAATGTAATCTGCAACTCTAATATAATCTACGTAAAACCTATTTGCTCATTCATAAATTAGACGTGTGTTCTCCATTGTACGTGAAATCTGGATTTACTAACAAGGACAGGAGGTTTCTTGAAAGACAGTGAAGTTGTGGTCTTTGTTAAAATGTGCGTGTACCATATAAACTTACCTTTACAGACCAAGACATTCAAAATTCAGTTAATAAAAAGCATCTAAGCAGATCTGAAAGCAATGAAATCCTTAAAGATTTCTTTACAAGTAAATAAAATAACTATGCTGTGAAATAAAGCTTTCTGAAATCTTAAAAGTTTCTGGTTCAGATTATTTATAGTCCATTTTGCCCAATTTTGTTGAGCAGAAGATAAATTCGACTGTCAAGATGCAATGTTTTATTAGACTAGGTCATTAAATGCTCTTATGTGCTTCTCTTTTACCGCTGTGCCTCATTTTCAAACTCTTTAATATGTGAAATCCACATATTATCCAGAGAGATATTGCGTGACAGAAATGATTAAAAGTGAAGCGGAGTGATCTGCTAATTGTAAATTAGAGAATATGAAAGCTGCTGGGATGGGGGTCGCGGCGCTGAGAGAAGTGACCATGTGTTACATCATATCCATGACCAGCTGAGCTCTTTCGCTCACGTGAGGTGAGAGGATTGAGCCTGGGATTGTTTAGGGATTAGTCAGCAGGACTTACCAGACTCGGAGGTTGAGAAATTAAGGGACGGGAACGCCGCAGTGGTCGGGTCACATTGTCACAGGATCAATAAGGCGGCACTGAATCACCGCAGCACAGCTACATGAAGAGAAATAAGTTCCTTCATCTTCTTCTTCTTTCTGCCTCTTCCATAAACGCTCTATCTATCTTTCTCCTCGTCTGCACCCCCTCCAACCCAGCCCCCAACACCACCACCACCACCACCACCCATCGCCTAATTCTCCTGCCCTGCCAAAGGAGGAAGGCGTGCCCGGCTGAACAGATGTGGAGATCTCAGCTGGCCGCCTGTGGATCACATCACTCTATTTTTCTCTCTCTCTCTCTCTCTCTCTCTCTCTCTCTCTCTCTCTCTCTCTCTCTCTCTCTCCACCTACCTATATTTCCCATCTTTCCAGTTCAGCACACGAGGGACACTTTTCACCATCTGCAGTTACAGGATTTAGTGGCAGCTGTAGCTCTTGTTTTATTATTGCTATTATTATTATTTTATTCTTTTAACCAAGCTTCAAACTGGAGACACAGACGGACATCGGCTGCTGGGATCAGTTGATCCAGCTTCAGCTGTCCAGTTCGGGTGACTGGGCACCCTGTGAGTTAGACCTCCTCCTCTGATTTTTATTTTTATTCCTCTTCCATCTTTTGCTTTTCTTTTTTTCCCCCTCTTTATTTGTCAGATCATCAGCTCATCCTGGTGGTTTTCTGTCACAGCTTTCTTCTGCTTGTTTTCTGGTGGGAGAAGTCATTGAAGTTTGTATTTCTTCATAGTTTGGGGCTAAAACGTCTTTAGTGAGAAGTGAGAAGGATGAGAGAAAAAGAGAGCGGTCAGGATGCATCAGCTGCTTCGTGGTTTCTTGACTTTTGTGGGAACGCCTCTTGATTGATGATGTTTCAGATCATCATTTTTGGTTTGCTAAAGTCGTAGAGCTTAGATTTATTTATGTGTTTTGCTTGGATGCACTATGAAAGTTTGCTCCAGTTTCTTTCCTTTTCTTCTGCTGGTTTATGATGTGATATGTTTGACTTGCTCTAAAGTGTGCAGAAGTCAAAAGGACACACGCACATTTGTCTTGGAGGCTAAAGAGATGTTAATGAGGCTGTTGTTAACAGATCAGATGAGGGTTATAAAACCCAGATTGACCACAAAATTCAGTAATCGTTGTTTGTTCTCATTTTGACTCCGCACAACTCTCCCACATTTCTTGTACTTCTTAGCCCAGTCTTAGCCCTGTGCCATTTTTTTTCCGATTCCAGCAATGAAGGATGTACATAACACACATTTACGAAATGAAAAAGAAGCAGAAAAGATCAAGCGATACAAAAAACAAACAAAAAAAAATTGATTTTTCAAGATGTTATTGCCAGATATTCATTTGTTTGTTTTCAGTTTCATAAATGTGAGGATTTGCTGTCTTTTCCTACTTAATATAATTGTTTCGAACAGTTGGTCTGACAAAACATGACGCTTCAAGATGTCACATTTGGTTTCGGTAAATATGCCTTTTCTTTTCCTCTGTGGTCTGACCCTTTAACTGGGAAAATAGTTTTAGTTGAAGCCCTGACAAAAAAAACACTGAATGTTGATGTAACGTATTAAAAACCACGCGTCCTCTTCTGTTGTCGCTGTCGTTCAAGGTGACACCCAGAAGGTGGAGTTCCCCAGAAAAGAGATGGAGGTGGTGAAGGGTCAGATGGTGGTGTTGCAAGCCTGGTACACCCCCACGACGGACATATCCAAAAACACCGTCATTTGGCACTTCACGGGGAACGAGTCGAAGCAGGTGAGGAAGCCTGAAATGATCCAAAGTTGACCGTGCTCTGACCCCTTGTGGAGACCAGAGAGCTTCTCTAAAGGGATTACAGTGAAGTTCAATGTGTGGCTGATCCTCTGGCTGCTCTAGCAGAAGCATCACGCACCATCGGTTGAATACATAAAGCACCAAGGCTGTCTTCTCTTCTTCTAAGAGCATGTCTAGTGTTGCATGACGCCGTTACATCGTGACAAACTCATCTAATGATCTTTAAGGTGAAACACGATCTGTAGAGATTAGGATTAATGCTAACGCCACTGCTGTCGTCTAATTCGTCACAGCGGGAATGGAGGTAACGGAAACACGCCACTAATGATGATTCTACCTCCTATATGTTGCATGTATATACAGCACGCTTCATGACTAATATAATCTAAACTGTTTCAGTGTCCGACGCTGGCGAGCTTATCTCAAACAGAAAATCAGCCTAAAATTCAACGTCCACCATCTGTACATGTCAGGATTATCTTTATGAAGGACTGTTCTTAATCTGCACATCTTAATATGGCTGCAGCCAATAAATTAAAACCATATCGTTTAAGTCTTTTAATTTATAAACCAGTGTTTTTTTGTTTTTTCCCCGTGGCAGGTGATAAACTTCAGCTCAGGCGAGGTGGGGCACGGCCAGAACGAGTTCACCAAAAGAGTGGGCTTCAGCGCGACCATGCCCTCGGCCAACCTCTCCATCTACATCAACAACACCCAGGAATCTGACTCGGGTCTCTACTTCTGCAGCGTTATCGTGCCCAAAGCTCCCGGCCTTTCCGGAGAGATGCGCCTTCATGTCAAAGGTAATGGTCTGCAGCTTCAGAGGGATTTCAAAGGTTAGATTTAATCAGGACCGTCTGCAGTGCAGCTCGCGCATTTCATTTGAAGATTTGGGGCAAAGCAGAAGCAGCAGAACCAGCCTGTTAAATAATCATATATTTATACGAGAAAGCGACGTCCAAATATAACTGCTGTTATAAGGGATTCCTTGGTCTCTGAGGTCACTATGTCATCCTCAAGCAGCAGATGGAAACAGAAGAACATCTACTTATTCTCATGCAGTGCAGCCACTGCGGCAGATTAAATCTAACATATGTACAAGTTCAAGAAGGGGTCAGTGATCCTTCGTTCTCATCTTCGCATGTGTTAACTTGATGACACTGTCTGCTCTGGGCCCAGTCCCTCCTTCTCCACCAGTGTGCACCATGACGGGGGACCCGGTGGTGAAAGGCAACGTGACTCTGAGCTGTAAGTCCAGTCATGGAAAACCAGCCCCGCAGTACAAATGGACCAAGGCTGCACCCATGTCTGAGGTCTTCTTCTCCCCGATGCAGAGTGAGTACTTGCATGTACAGCCATGACACACCAAGATGACGGTGTTGTGCCATCAATAAGCGTCCACGGCCCTAGTTTTTAAGTTTAAAGTCACGCAGATGGATCTTCTCATTTTAAATCTTCATCTCTTTCACATCAACATGATTATTTAGAGTTAATAAACTGTGGACCGTTATTCGCAGGGAGGAATAACGGTTTTCCCTTTTGAATGACTACTGCTACCAGCTGATAGGAAGAGTTACTTCCTTTCATGCAAGCGCAGAACGTATGTGGCATCTAGTAGTTGGCTGCAGTCTTTGCGGCGTGTTCTAACTTTTCGGTCCAGACTCTGATGTCGGTTCGGTGTGTCCGTACTTTTTCAGATGAGTTAAAGAGCAATGCAGGTAGTTTTTTGATGGCTTACTTTTGCCCTTTGTTTTGCCTCTCAGGCTGTACACATGTTCCCTTGTTGGGGCTGTATGCAGCCTGACAGGAAGACTAAAGAAACTAACCAAGGCTAAAATAGTTTTTTTTTTTTTTTTTTTTAGCTAAAGAAGTTTGTTCCTTAATCCCACTGAAAATCATAAACCAAAGAATATTAGTCCCGCTGGCTGCTTTTGCACCTGAGGAACGCACCGAAATACTAAAACAAGAGGTGTGAGAAGCTTAAAGGTCAATTCGTGGATCAAGCTTATATTTTGACTCGTCTTTAGTAGTACTAATACGCTTTATGTTTCCAAAGATCAGCCAAATATCCGACTTTCCTTGAATGGTCCCCAAGGCTTTGGCTGACGTTTTTATGAAATTGCACTCACAAGAGCAGAGCGCCCTGCAGGATAAGGCGGTTTGAATAATTCTGATTGCGGCTGTAGATCTTCCAAATGTACGTCAGACTCGGTCTTGCCATAACATGCGGCGTGAAATCCTCTTTACAGACAGAGACAACACACAGCAGCGGCGTCCTCCCGTAGCGCCGCCCGTGCAAGAGGGAGAGAGAGAAAAAAATAAAAAATAATTTCTTGCATTATTTTTCAAATAGTTGTTTTCAAAGAGAAAACACCATCTGTTTCTGAGCAACAGGACTTAGGCTGATTGATTGAGTATTGACTTAACTGCTTTGATCTCTAGTCCTCATCTCTTTATAGCAGAAAAGTCCTCAGACTCATAAAATGAAAACTACTCCCTCTGATTGTGCACTGACCCTGGGTTTGGTTGTGCCGTGCGCACGCTCCTACGTCGCATGTGTACGTTCACTCTCTCACATGCCGTCGACTTCAAACGCTGCACTCATCTTTTTATCTGCACTGATGTATGATAACTGGATGACACTTGAACTTAAATCTGCCGTCGCTGCTTATCTCTTCCAGCAATCTCTCTCACTCTCTGTCTTCTCCCCCTGCTGATCCTCTCGTGGCACTCCTCATTTCCTGTTGACCTTGGTGCCTGATCTAACAAGCCCCATGTCATTACTTGATCAACCCCCCTAAGAGGCATAAGTTGGATTTGGGATTGAAAGTGCACCGCTTTCCTCTCTTCCACCCCCCTCCTCATCAGTTTGTAACACTCCTTTGCCACCTCTCATTCATGCTCACTGTCTCTGCCGTCTTTCCTTCTGCAAAAAAAACAAATCCAGAATGGAGAACCTGTCCCCAGCCCATGCTTGTCCTTGGGTTCATGGGTAAGGGGTTTACACTCATACATTTTTCACCTATTTCCCCCCAGATCCATCTCACCTTTACCTGCTAACCTTCACATCCTGAGGAGTTGCATTTTCTGGATTAAAGATGGCGCTCCATGAGCTGTAGAAAAGCTTTAAAGGAGAAATAAAAATCAACCCAGTAACACTATTACCTACAAAAGCATTTATTCATTTCCATACTTGCATATATTGATATTTCATGATAAAGGGTTGAATTTGTCCTTTAAATCTTTATAGTGCTGTTTTAGATTTTGCTGCCTTGTTGCATTCATTCATTTTTGTCATGTGTGCTAAAAATATGAACTTTAAAGGAATAGTTTTTATATTTTTGGAAGCCCAGCAGACAATTAGCTTAGCCCATTAGCAAAGGAAACAGCTAGCTGAGCAGCTAAGTCTCACTCACATGGTAAATCTAAAAATAAATAAATAAATAAATAAAGCAAAGTTGTCATTAGCAAGCTAACTAGCCAGTTAACTAATGCTGCTTATGTAGTTGTAGGTTTGTTAGCGTAGGACAAAGCTAGGCTATCATTAGCAGTTTGAGCTCACCAACTTGCTAATTTAAATTCATAAAGAAAGTCATGAAACCATGTGCGCACTTTGGTTTTTGCGAGTTCAAACTATTATATTTTGATTAGTGAGATGAGTTCAGCTTTAACACTTGAATAAAGCTAGTTAGTATTGTGGTGCTAAGCTAATTAGTTGCTAGCTGTATGCTAACATGTGAGTTTCAACCATCATTTCAGTTCATTTTGCTTTTTAAACTGTTTTTATTTCAAAATAGATTTTAAAATCAGTGTAAACTGAATGTCTTGGTGTTTTTAGGTTTTTATTTACTGACCTTTTTGAAGACGGTGTAAAAATTAGAGCATTGTTTAAATGAAGACAAATAAATGAATGAATCAAAAGGCAGCTGTGTCCCGTACGGTCCAGGTTTAGTTTCTTAAATTCCTCTAGAATGCAGATTTAAATAGAAATCCAGTTGTTAAATCCTCGTCCTGTAGCCTCATAAAACTGAATTCATGTTAGTGTAGTCAATAATTCCTCTTTGTTAAATAATGTGCCTTACTGACATGTGAACTATATGTGTGGTTTTTGTCATTAATTATGAAAACTAATCCTGCGCAGGAGATCCCCTACTGTGTCATGCGAGGTAGACGACGATACCATGAGCTGCATATAGAAAATCTGCTGATTTACATTAATCACATGTCATGCATCAAGGCTTTGACAAATGCTGCTCATTGACCTTGCGGTGACGGCAGCATGATATGAGTAATGCCTCCATCTCGATGTGAAGCAGCACCTACTGTAACGTCAGATCCCCTGCAGCTCTGCCGCCTCTGGGACCTGATCGGGTTTGAACTCGCTCCAGGCTCAGAGTCAGCTGACATGCTGCTAATCTGCCACAGTTGGGTTTGCTTCTTCACAGCTGGTTTTCTATCCTGGGGATTAAATAATCAGAGGGGGACAGGTGCATATCACACTCATCCGCAACTGTTTTATTTTGCACTTGCTTTTATTTTGATCCCCCGGCCAACAGAGGCAGGTGATACCAACATGTCAACAGACGTTTTGTTAAATTACCAAAGTTACACAGTTGTGTTCACGTACCTACATTAGCCTGAGCCGGTGGTGCAGCAGCAGATGGTGCAGACAAAACTCAAAGCTCCACTAAGTTCTGGGATGAAGGCAGCTGTTTGGACACAATGATTGTTAAGGATTTTCTGGTCTCTCGCATTATGTTTCTGGCGGGCATAATGTGAACCTTGACATTTCATCTGGGATGATTTGGATGAGTCCCTGGGTTGCATTACTTTTCTCTCTTCGGGGATTGACTCCGACATTCACAAAAACAAGACGCCCGCCCGTTCTGTCCGATTCCACAGAAAACGCCGCAGGCATTTTCTTAGTGTTGTCGCGAAAGCAGCGACACTTGAGATGAAGACGTGCTGAATGTGTGACGCTCAAGATTGGATTTCAGAGGATTTGTGGTGATAAGTCCCTCATAATGTTTGTTTATTTTACAGTGGCCTGTGTTTGCAACACAACATTTTAAAGCCAGATGTGCTAAGAGGAGGAGCAGATTGTGAGGCAGATGCACACACACACACTTGTTGACTCGTGTCATGACCTTGGTGTCAGAAAACAACAATTGCTGACTAACATCATTATATGGCAACACTGCAGAATCATGAGCAGCGGCACCAAGGCAGTGGAAATGAGCCAGTGATGGATTATGTTCTGGATTAGGAGTACGAATTGGCAACTAATGATTTAACGCTGGTAAGATACACCAACCAGCCACAACATTAAAACCACCAACTGGAGTAGTGAATAACAGTGATTCAATCTTGTTTAGATTTAACGTTCTTCTGGGAAGCCTGGTTCCTGGCATCTGTGTGGCTGCTATTTTGATACGTACCATGATCTCAACACTCCCATGGCAACAGAAAGGCTGTGTTTGTTGCATCCCGGCGCCATATGCTCCCCAGATAAGCGATGCACACGTCATTCATGTTTCTGTTTTCAGCGGTGGACAGATGTCACCATGAGCAGCGTGACTGATCTGCAGCTACGCGGCCTCATACCAAACAGCTGAGTTGTGCTGTGTGTTGTGGCACCTCTCTATCAGAAACACCATTAACTCTGGTGTATCAGTGAGCTTTTGGTCGCCCATGGCCCTGTGGCTGGTTCACTACTTTTCCTTTCTTGGACCACTTTTGGTCCTGACCAATGCAGAACAGGAAGACCTCAAATGTTTTGGGGATGCTCGTCCAGTCGTCAACACCTGGTCCTTGTCAAAGTCACTCACATTCTTCCACTTTGAAGACAAAACCTTCACGTGCTGCCCAATAAATCCCACACACTGACGATAACATTGATCAGTCATAATGTTACGGCTGATCGTTGTATAGTTACTGCAGCAGGTATTATAAAGAAAAAGCAAATAAAACCTTACCCCTCCAGCTCTGAGTTTAAATTATAATGACATTACAACGTTACAGTAGGTTTGTGTTTGTTCCCCAGCGTGTATTTTTGTGCGTGTTGTTGTAGACTCGTTTCGCTCGCTTGGACGTCATGAATAAATGATGGTGAAGTGTGAGTAACGCCGTGGTTGTCTTGCAGATGAGAGACACGGCACCCTCAAGCTGAGCAACCTCACTAAAAGCATGTCAGGGAAGTACATCTGCCGAGCCAGCAACACCGCCGGCTCCGACAGCTGCTCCATTAACCTGGAGGTTATCACCTGTAAGCACACGAAGGAATCTCTATCCAACACCGTGTTTTTTTTTATACGACCACACGTGTGTGGCGCTCATTGAGTGTAAATACCGTCTGTGTCTGCGTTTCCCAGCTTCCAACACGGGCATGATTGCAGCAGCTACTCTGGGGTCGGTAGTGGGACTGGTGGCCATGGTCCTCTTCCTCATATTCATACTGAGACGGAAACGGGACACTGAGGAGGAGATAGCCAACGAGATCAAGTGAGTTTCACTTTGTGGCCACTTCATTAGGAACATCTAATGCAATCCTACATTTGCAAAGTGCATAATGCTCCGTTTACTCATGTTAGATGCTGAATATTAGAAACACCTGAGAATATAAAATCCAGCGCTCCGACTAAGAAAACTGAACATTGTAGGTGCTGTAATGCTGGATTTCATTATATATATACTTGATAACTATATTTTGAGTACTCTATGTCTCAGTTTAATTTTTATAAATTAAAATCCATTCTTTCATGCGTGATTTTACTTCTGAAAAAATAATACTTTCCTTATATTCAAAGTATTATAACCACAGTTACTATTATACGTTTGTAAAATGGATATTTTGCTCACGCTGCAAAAGACACAATTCATTCAAACATCAACAAGTGCAAGTTATAAGCGCTTTACTGCGCTATATTAAACCTGGACGTGTTTTCTCATGGAAATTACAGATTAAGAAATAAAAATATTCACATTTTATATTTCTATACATAGCTGAGCTTTAAAGGGGAACTACTGTTTTTCACAACCTGGACCTTATTTCTGGCATAAAATACGGTCGTTTACTCACCCATATAACTTTGGTGTCATTTGTAGTCATTTGGGATATATTTAGATCTGCGTAAATTCATATAGTGGGAGTGACTGGGGCACCGAAACGCAGCCTCTAAATAACGCATTATCTGCCGCGAAATTCGTTCATTTCAGCAATATTTTGTTATCGTACGCTAGTGCTATTCCCTGTTGAGTCCGGAGTTACCTGTTATCTTCAGGTAACTCCGGACTTTATGGTTCGTCCACAGCCTCAGAATCGAAAAAATATTCAGCCCTGTTTTAAAAAATTATCAGTAGCAGATTGCAGGTAAACAGGTCAGAAGTTAGTGGGTCAACCTACAGACCCCGGATGATGATAACAGCTAACTCCGGACTCAACTGGGAATAGCACTAGTGTACAATAACAGAATATTGGTGAAATGAACGAGTCTTGTGGCAGATAATGCGTTATTTAGAGGCTGTGTTTCGGTGCCCCAGTCACTCCCACTATATGGATATACGCAGATCTAAATATCTCTGAAGGAATACGAATGACACCAAAGTTATATAGTTGAGTAAACAACCGTATTTTATGCCAGAAATAAGGTCCAGGTTGTGAAAAACAGTAGTTCCCCTTTAAGGGTTCTGATTATGCATAAACCATATGATCATGTAGTAAAATATAATCCACTATAGATTAAAAGAACCATAAATTTGTAAGTCCATCTTGTAAAACTTACTCCACCCTGTTCAAGAAAGACATCAAAATCCTTTATGAATTACAAGTCCAACATTTTGCTTATAATACTTTCATCCGAGGGACTTTTACGTGGAAGTAAAAGGATTATTATGGCTTTGTATTTTTACACAAGTGCCAGTATGGATAATTTAAAAACTTAACAACGTGATGTATTTTAGTGCAAAATGCTAAAGCGTAGAAGTGTTCTGCATGAGTTGATGCATTTAAGGGATTAAATTCCTCTCCCATCTGCCACAGGGAGGACGCTCAGGCACCAAAGCGAGTGTCGTGGGCAAAGAGCAACACCAACTCCGACAACGTGTCCAAGAACGGCACGCTGTCCTCAATAACTACCAGCCCTCGACCTCGAGACCCCCATCAGCCCAACTTCCACTACCCCTACTCCCCGACGTCGGCGTCAGACACGGGGTCAGTGATCAACGCCTACCAGTTGCGACCCGGAGAAGCCAACCCTTTACAGGGTCTCCCCGGCTACAACATCGGAGGCACGCCCACTCGTAAACACAAGCGGCCTCCCACTACCAACGGGGCCCCTCCGCAGCTTCTCAGGAGCCCCGTGGTCGCCATCCCCAAACGGACTGATGGGGCTCAGCCTCAGGTTCCACCTCCACTCACTGTGTCCCCACAAATCAGCTCCTCCACGCTGACGCGCATGGGAGCTGTCGCGGTCATGGTGCCTGCTCAGAGCCAAGCTGGCTCTCTGGTGTAGCCAGCAGAAGCTCCTGTGACGGAAAATAAAAAAGACACACAGAGGGAGCGTGCCCTCAAGTGGAAAGAACTTTCTCCGTGAAGACTTGAAAAGTTGTGAGGGAGGAAAAACGCCTCGCGCGTCGTTTGTGCTTGCGCAAAACTCCCTCTTGGGTTCGTTAAATGACTCTGTGCAGCGTTCCTCATTTTGTTTCTTTTTTATGCTGCGTTCAAGCTCACTAAAGAGGAATATATTTTTAATTACATGCTTTAGAAAGAGAACTTCATTATTATATCCAGCGGCGTTGTGGCTTCAGGCGGCGATCTGTCTGGATATAATAAACCATAATGAAGAGTTCAGTTTTACACAGTGTACAGTTAATATTTAGGCTACGTTTGTATATGAATAACTTAAATATAAACACGTTTTTATTTACTTTACCTGGCTGTGTAAGGATCACGTTTTCTCAGGCACCAGTTCAGAGCAAAAACCCACAATTCAGGTCAAGTGTTTCACTTTCTTTGACCCACGTTTGCTTCGTGTTCACTTAAGGGTTGTTAATTTACCCTGCTGTTGCAGTGTCAGTATGGTTTCAAGGTGTCTACTGAGAGTACTTTAATACTTTATGAGTATTTTGCCTGTTATGCTAGCTGGAATGTAACCAAAATAGTGAGTATAATAATGACGTTGATGGCTTCTGGTTGTTTCAGGGGTCTCGGTTGAGATTTGTCAAGAAAAACAATCCAGCAGATTAGAATTAATCTGCTCGTGGTTTGTTTGTTTTCTTGTGATGATGTTGAACTCTGGAAATAAGTGGTTTATTGGTGTTGAGAGGCTACAGGTAGCGTTTGTAATGGAGTTCTGAGTGTTCAATAAAGTGTACTGGAGTGTTTGACGTGAATTATAATTAATTTACTCGTAAACACAAACACTCACACAGAAAACATCCGCGCGAGTGTGATTCAGGGTGACAAACAGACGGCGGACTCCTTTTAGGAAAGCTGAGATCATTTTATTTGGAGTGTGACGTTTGAAAAGCAGCTACACAACATAAAACACAAAAACAATGACGTAAACGTGATATAAATACGTTCTGAAAGGACACTTAGAGGACAGAGATACTGCAGGTGATACAGAACGACCATGCTGGTCAAAATGATGGAGGAAAAAATCCAAACTTCTTTTGAGTTTGAGTGATTTTCCGAGTGAAACTGTTGTAACACAGCAGCCTTTTGTTCAAATAAAACTCTATATTCACACCAGCAGCTTCACAGGAGCCACGTTTTCTGGAAGAAAAATCACAACTTGAATATATATTTAAATTCTTTAACACTACTGGAGGTTTAGGCAGAGAAAATGTTTATTTCATTATGCTCAGTGCCATGACTTGATACCGCATTATTAATTCAGAATGATGAGACTTTTGGTAGAAGTTAATAAATAAAAAGTTTACCCAAGTTGTGCTTACGAGCTGAACACTAATGTTGGCATGCTGTTCTAACATGCTAGTGTTTAGCATCCTGTTTTAGCACTGATGTTAAATTATGAATGGAAATTCTGTCATTATTTATTTTAGTGTTGCAGGTGGTGCTACATGAACGTTCAGGGGATTTCAAGAATCAGCAATTGGACTCATAATGAAACAACTATTTTAATATAATACTAGAAAAAATAATAATGTCTGACTGTTTCCCTAAATTTTCTAATGACTTTTTGCGCATTTTGTGCAAACCTGGCTTCAGAGGGAAATTCAGGACCAGTCATTCAGTAACAAACCAGACGTGAAGCCCGTAATAACGTGATCAGCTGGGGATCTGGAGGAACAGATTTATCACGACTCCGTCAGTAGATTTCGGGAAATGATCATCCTCATCACCTCGTTGGTTCCTTTTGTAGAAATTAAAAGAGGAATAAAAAAATCACACAAACAAAACAAAAACAAATCGGATAAAGACCTGATGAAGAGCTCACCCTCTAGGATCTGATGGACTCTGATGTCCCGTACAAACTGCTGCACCGCGTAGTCTTTGAGGTAACCGTACCCGCCGTGCATCTGCAGAGCCTCGTTGCAGATCTGTTGATTACGGGATAACAATAAGGAACGACTTGACAGCTGCTTTGTGAAAATAACTACGGCTGTTATCACTCAGCGTTAACTCACGTTAAAGCACTCATCGGTGACAAAGAGCTTGGCCATGGAGCAGAGGGAAACGGCTTCGGGTCGGTTCTCCTGCAACGCCTTCGCTGCTTCGCGCACCAGAAGACGGGACGTGACCAGCTTGGTGGCCATTTCTGCCAGTTTGAACTGAAGAAACTACCAACGCCACACAGAGAGACGCAAAATTCAATCTAAACACTCTGGTTCAGAAACGTCTTTGAAAATGAAAAGGAGAGAGGCTTACCTGGTTGTTGGAGAGCGTTTCTCCAAATTGCTTGCGTACCAACAGGTGATCCCTCGCTAGCTGCACGGAGGCATGCGCCGCCCCGAGAGAACAGGAAGCTGATGGTAGAGAGGGTGTAAAGGAAACCTGATGAGTGACATCGTGGCAAGCAGAAGAGAAAATCTCACCAGGATACTTTTTTCCATTTTGCTTTTCATTCTTTATCCAAATACTGAACTTTGTGAATAATATGAGACAGTAATGTTTGATAAAGGCAAACCAGGAGACATGTAGTCTGGAGCAGCACAGGCTCTGATATGAGCAAGGATGCCATTCAATCATTTTTAAACTTTTCATACACATAATTTAAGCTGAAACTTGTAGCTCAAAGGTTCATTGAAAGTTTAGTCTGATTAGCTACCATTACTTACATTTCTATCAGCTTGGACTGTGAGCATATCTGTCATATTTGTGCATCAGAGACTACCGTTCAAGAGACTTGTCTGTTTTCCTCCTCACCGATATTAATCCTGCCTCCGTTCAGGCCTTTCATAGCAATGTTGAAGCCCTGCCCTTCCTCTCCGAGCCGGTTGCTCACTGGAACCGCGCAATCCTCAAATATCACCGCCCTGGTCGGCTGGGAGTTCCAGCCCACCTGGAGAACAGATTGAACAGACGAGCTGAGTGACTGTGACCTAATTCTGCCATCTAGTGGTTACCTGCGGACACTCACAGGCATCAAACGGTTAAAGTGGATCAACTGTGAACTCTTACCTTCTTTTCTTTTTTGCCAAAACTGAGACCTGGCGTTCCCTTCTCCACCACCAAACATGAGATGCCTTTAGGTCCTTTACCGCCAGTTCTGCACATCACAACATAGACGTCTGTGTCTCCTCCTCCGCTGATGAAGGCCTGAAATGTCATAAAGAGACCAGTTAGTTTGGAGAAACGACTTACAGTGAAGAAAACCACACGAGAGAGATTTAAATTACCTTAGAGCCGTTTAAGATGTACTGGTCACCTTTCCGCTGTGCAGTGGTTAGAAGTGAAGCAGCGTCACTGCCACTTCCTGAAACAAAGATCACGGGTTTATTGTGTCTTATCTGGAGCTTAAACAAATTGTGTATCTGAGACAAACTCCTCACATCAACAACTACAAATAATTTTACTCTATATCTTTAATTTGCAAGGTCTTTCAGACTGACCTGGTTCGGTGAGACAATAGGACGCAAACTTTTCCATGGAGCAGAGATCAGGACAGAACTTTTCCCTCTGCTCGTTGTTGCCAAAGGTGTCGATCATCCAGGCGCACATGCTGCAAAGAAAGGAGCATGCTACAGATTAGCAAGCACAGAAAAACTACGATAGTGTATCTGTGGATATAAAATAATTCACTAAACCAAAAACTGAAAGATGGAAAGAAGCCTTTGTGATTTTTGACTGAGATTACTTTACAAAAAGCAAGTTTCAGAATTGCAGTACACAATATTTCTCTATTTTATAAGTATAAATAGTCAATTAATTGACACTTTTTGTCACAAAACTGGTGACTGATCAGGCAAATGTGGTTATCTAGGTGTATTTCCTGAATCTTTCATCTGAAAAAAAAAAAAAAAAGCCATCTTCTCCACTTATAAATCATTCAGTCGTAAATACAGGTACGTGTCTTCATTGCCGTATGAAGCGGTCCGTACTTGTGGATACTGATGTAGGCTGTGGTGCTCACACATCCTGTGGACAAGGCCTCAAAGATGATGGACGTGTCCAGACGAGAAAGGCCCGACCCGCCAACGTCCGTCTGAGTGTAGATGCCACCAAACCCCAACTGGGCTGCTTTCCGCATCGTCTCTACCGGAAAGATTTCCTGGAAGAAAAAAAAATTAGCAATTAGTACAACCAGTTCAATGCTGGATTTATGCCTGAGCAGCTGATATATATATATAAGAGTTAAAAATATAATAAACAACTCCCTGCCAATCAATTAGAACTGAAGAAGACACTTAAACAAGTGATGAAACATCTTCAAGAAAAGCCAAACAAGTCCAGTTCCCTTAGTTTTAGCTCTGTTTTTACCACGACTGTTATGACTTAGGGTCTTTACAGACGTATTATCAACTAATAGTACTTCTTCTTTAACATTAATTAAGGCTGTGTTTTTATAGTATCCTTCAAAGTATTTTTTTCCTGCCTCCTCTTGCATGGCAGTACGTGTTAGATTTTATTTACTGATGCATTAATGTGTTAAGATAAGATAAATAGGCCAAACATATTAAAATGACAGCAACAACAGTTCAGTTTTAAAAACAATCTCTGTCCGAACACCAGATCTTCTACAGGTGCTTACAAAGAACACCTGCCTTTAGATGAGTCTCTCTCACCGGGTGATTACTTAATGAGAATAACAGATTATGGATCTTAATCGGTGCAAAGTCGTTCCTCACAGCGTACCTTTTGGTCCCACTCTGCCATGTGCGGAGCCATTTCATTGGCTGCAAAGTCAAAGGCCACTTTCTGAAACTCCTTCTGCTCATCTGTGAGTCCATAGGCAGCTGTCAACAAAGGGCACAGGACATACAGGAACAATCAGATATACAGATTACATGTGCGTTTAATCAAGTAGACGCAAAGTTATGCAACTATAGGCTATAGATGCATTTAAAATAAAGAAACAGACTTCAATATATCTTATATAACGTATAAAAAAGATTCAAAGTATTAAATAATGAACTTCAGCTTTTATATAACACATCAAACATCCTTCCTGGCCAGAGGGGCGGTGTTAAGGGGTGTGTAGCCTCCTCTGCTTCACGACTGGAGGACCACAGAGCCAAAGCCAGCCAATGACGGACAGCCGAGGTAAACATCTTATCAAACCACCAAAAAATTCAAATATATTTTATCTTGTATTAATAACAGTTGACCTGCTTGGTTTTGGTGCTAAAGAGCTGTAAACAGTGGTTAGCCTGTTAGCTAACAAAGTTAACGCTGTCATTCCGGTTTTCTCACATAAATCAAAGATAACAGTTTTATTTTATGATACTTACGGTCGATACCCGAAGCTATCCCTCGTCTCTGTGAGTTTTTGTAACATAATAAATAGTGGTTCCTGCAGATGTTAGAGCCCAGTCTGGAGAGTCTTGCTAGAGGTCTGATGGCCGCCATGTTTTCCTCCACACTGGTGCGTTATGTCACTCAGCCGCTAATGCTGCTGGGTAATGTAGTTTTATTAACGTGGGATGGGCGCATGCTGCCTGTAGACGCTTCCTCACTCTGAAGTTCTCTTTTTATATAACTTTTATTTACTATAATTTATAATTATAAAATATAACTAACAGTACACTTAACGCCGCTTCCGGTTTGTGAAATGCCACCTTGCGTAAGATAAGTAACGGTCGTATATACAGTCAACGGTAACGGTTAGCTAACAGCAAGCTAACGGCAGTAGCTTGTAAATAAATCAAGTGCACCGATGAGTTTGTTGACATCACGTGTGGTGGGTTTTTTCGCGGGGTTTCAATGGTCGACTGGCTGCACGACTGAAGGTAAGACTTGAGAGTCTTTCTGGATTTTATCTGCTGACAAAATATGCATTTAGACGTATAATTATAACGATAGGTGCGTTTAATTTACACGTGTTGCTGCTAATAAGCTGCGCCACTTTTCAGACGCTCAGTATACGCAGAATTAAGAACACTTACATAATAATTTAACACTGGAAATCGCAGGTTTGTGCACATTTACTTCCTCTCATAATACTAATACAGATTATTAATTGTGTAACTCAAGCACAATATATCAAATTAAGAGATTAATATCTTATTGACGGTTAAAATGTAGTGTTTTTTAATGGTTTAATGTTTTTTTTTGTTTGTTTGTTTGTTTTAATGGAGATTAATGGCTCGGACAAATTATTAGAAACACTAAAATGATGATGAAGTCAAGTCCATTCATAAAAAAACAAATATTGTAACCTAAATGTTCAATATATGTATATGTATGTATGTATATATATATATATATATATATATATATATATATATATATATATATATATAGTCAATGTCATGTCACACAGGATTAACTTCTGTACTGTTGCATTGAGCTGCCTTCATTTCATCCTTAAATTATAAATACAGACTGCGCAAACAATTCTTATTCTTATTCTTTTGTAAGATCTAATTTCTAATATCACAGTGTATATAATTCCACATTACAGTGTCTATATACATATATAAGAACATTAAGGATGTGCACATACAGTAGGTGCAGCATCATCTGGTCGATTGTCCATATTTTTTATTTTTTTCGCTGCAGGACAACGACCCCAGACAAACAACCAAAGTCATAAAGAAGTAACAGAAAGGAAAAAAAAAAAAATTGAGTTAGTATGAACCCCACAGAAACCTGATTTCAACATGATGGAGTCAGTCAAGCATTACTTTGAGAGACAGAAATGGCACAAGCGAAACTGTGCTTTGCTTACTGCATTTTGCATGACATTAACTGGCATTGAAAGCATCCTCTTGTAGTGTCTAAATTTTGCAATATCAAGAAAAACTTAACTAATCCACTTGTCTTTGTTTTTTGGATAAACCGTGACCTGGATGACTGAGAGTTTCGCTGAATGTTTAATGCCATCGTCTTACTGGAAAATAAATCTTCTCCCAAGTCTTTCTGATTCAGACTATGCCCGAGGATCTCCTTATGTTTTGCTGCATTTATTTATTTTACCCTCTACCTTTACAAGCCGCCAAGGGCCTCTTGCTAAGAAGCATCCCCATAGCATGATGCTGCCACCTCCATGCTACACAGTGGGGATGGTGCAGTGTTTCCACCTCTAGTCTAAGTCTCCCACAAGACTTGTCAAAACAAAAAAGAAAGAAATTATGTTGACCACAATTTAACTTATCAAAGCAATATCAAATGACCCAAACCTATCATGAATCTTTACAGACTGTGAGAGATGCCACCAAAGAAAAAGGCCAGAGTGAGCAAAATAACTGCAAGTTCAGGTAAGCCACTGGAACCACAATGTAAAAACCTCTTATCTGATGTAGTTTTCTAACAAGCACCTCTGCAACACAGGCAAAGATGACGGCGGGGAGACCGTGTCTTCGGCTGGCGAGAAGAGGAAAGCTGCAGCTTCTGGTGGAAAAGATAAGGGGAGCTCAGAGGCGTCTGGTCCTCCGCAGTTCTCTCGCTGGCTGATGAAGTCTGAGCCCGAGAGCCGCTTTGAGAACGGCATCGACGTGAAGGTACCAAGCCTCGTTAGAAAAAGAAAAAAAAAAAAATGTAAAATGTGAGTTGGCTGCCTTCGCCTAACGCTCCTGGTTCAATCTGCAGTTTGGCATCGAGGATCTGAAGGCTCTGCCTGATCAGACCGACTGCTGGGATGGCGTCCGCAATTATCAGGTAGAGCCACAAAAAACCCCGACTCCTGGCGATTAAAAGATGTTTATCTGAAGAAAGGGAGCAGCGCGCCAACTCTCACCATCTCAACAAAATAATGAATAAGTTCTGTGTGTCGTGTGCAGGCGCGCAATTTCATGAGGCAGATGAAAGAAGGGCAGCTGGCTTTCTTTTACCACAGCAACTGCAAGGATCCAGGAATAGCAGGAGTCATGAAAGTGAGTCCGTCTTCTCTCTTTAAATAAAAACTCCTGACGGCCGTGATGCTCAGCTGGATTTCCTCTTTTTCCAGATTGTGAAGGAAGCTTACGTGGACCACACTCAGTTTGACAAGAAAGACGTTCATTATGATGCAAGCAGCAAAAAAGACAACCCCAAGTGGAGCATGGTGAATTAAATTAGGAAGTACAGATACTGATTATGATAATGAAGCGTGAGTGTTGAACTTGTTTCCTTCTCTTTCAGGTAGATGTTAAGTATCAACGAATGACGAAGCGCTTTCTTCCTCTGTCGGAGCTGAAGAAGTACCACCTGCAGCACCGCGCTAAGGGAGGGCCCCTGAAGGACATGGCGCTCTTTACAAGGGCCAGACTCTCTGTCCAACCCCTCACCGCTGGTACATACAAACCAAAGCAATACACTTATATTGTCCTGTTTTATCGCGCAGTTGTTTTATTGACGGTTTTTGGTTCTTTGCAGAGGAGTTTGAGTTTATCCTGAGTCTGGAGGACAAAGAGCCGCTGTGAAGAGAGTCGCCCAGGAGCTAACCAGTAATTATGTAACAGTTGTCATGTTTTTGCTAATAATATTAAATATCAAATTAATCTGAGAGCTTCGTTTTGTTGGAAAACGGCACCCACATTTGTAAGAAGTAGATGCAACAAAGAATATAAAGTATAATCTGAAGTGTTGGTTAGTGTGGCCATTTTTTCCTCAAGATAACTTCAGGGTTTGTTTTATTACTCCTGTTCAATGCGACATTTGTTTTTACAATGCAATGAAAATAACTCTGGGACAGCCTTTGTATCCCATAAGAGGAACTGGAATGCGTTACTTGATTAGCCTGTTGCTACACATTTAAGAAAATAAGGAAAAACCTTTCAGTGACGTTCAGGTGTTGCATCAGAAACATTTCATGTCCTGGATAATGAAAAATGCTGGTTACTTTCCACACTGCTGAACTGTGGGTGGCTCAATAGCCCACCTGGTTGAGTGGATACCCCCCAAAAGAAATCTGAGGCTATAGTCCTCACCCTATTTGTGATTCCAGCCTCCACTTTCCATCTCTCCCCCTTAATAACAATAAAATAAATGCAAAAAAATGAGGAGTGGTGCTAGTGTGACAGGAAACGGAGCATGAAAGACAATACACCATGTTTTAACCATTCAATTACACAGAAATCGTCATGAATTTATTCCCGGTGAGGTCTTGTGTGGGAACATCTGGTCTGTTATTCAGATGGAAATTAGTTTTAAAGGGTCTGATATAAGCTCCAGTTTCACATTTCTGTTAAAAGTGATACATCATACGGTTACAATTAACACATTTCTTACACTGTTTCAAAACAAACAAAGGATTTATTGCAGTACTGCTGTAGTGGAAAGCATTTGTTATCTCATATAGTGTAGTGTCCAGGTTCTGCGTGTGTTTACGGTGCAACAAATTCACTCGTTCTCTGCAACACAGTCACGTTTTCTTTTTCCATTTGGCATCAGTTTATTTGACTTTCGGGGACAAGGAGTAATCGGTTAGCATTTTGCAAAAGATAGATAGTTCTACTGCAACATGTCTCTGGTTAAAAGACTAAAATTATGTTAGAGGCAGGAGGACTCCATTTGCTCGACACACGTAGGCACAACTTGTAGGTCTCTAATGAAGAAGATAGAGAAGATTTCATACTACCGGACCTTAATACAAACACTTTTGACACCCTTCCCTAACACCACTGGAATGCCGAGGTAAAGCACATGGACGCGGGAGGTCGTTTTGCAGCCGTGTAGTCGTTGATAATCAGTGTACACAAGCTGGAACAGGTTCAACTGGTCTTATTTACACATTTAAAAACAAAACACATGGGTTAATACTTTAGGCCTCTCGCTCAAACAGCAGCAAGAGATTCCAGTTTCCACTTTCACCATTTTTTTGTGTGTGTGCAAACACTCAAAGAAAAAAAAACAAAACAAAACAAAATGTGCTCAGCAAGATAAAGCAGTGCAAAGTTATCTCAGATGTCTTGACCTTATAAACAATGTTAGGAATGCATTCATTAAATGTGGAATGTCTGAGATATATAATTATATATATATATGTATATATATACGTCACGATGAGTCATTTACAATAATTAACAGATTAGAAATCAAATGAATCCCAAAAAGAGTTAGAAGGTAACAAACAATAGGGCTTTTAAGAATTTCACATGGTTTTACTCAGCGGACATCAGCGACAGGTGATTAGTTTGATTCCCATAAAGAAAAAACAGAAAGCGTGGGCGAGGAAGGACAAGACCAGCAGCCTGGAGCCACTCTGAATGCCTCATGCAAACTGTTTCATTGTTCAGTTTTACCGTTGTGTCGGTCGGTCGGTCGGTCTGCCTTCTTCCTCCCTTTTTTTTACCAGCAGCGGCTACAAGTAAAACAGCTGCCTCTCCGGATGTCTTGTGAGCGGAGGGGGCAGCGGCGGCAGCGATTCTACCCGCTCTCCTCCTTCGCGGCCTGCTCCAGCGCGCTCTCCGAGGCGGCCGAGCCCTCGAACCGCTGAGAGGCGATGGCGGCCTGGTGGGACATGCTCTTCCTCACCACGTCGCCTTTCCTCCACAGTGTGATTTCCTGCAGAGGGGGAGAAAACAAGATTTATGTTTATGAGAGGTAAAGACCATTTTTAAGCTTTTTAATCGCCTACAAAACCTTTGTTGTTGTAAGTGAATCACTGTAACCTCTTGTCCAAGGACACGTTTATATATTCAGTTTAGTTTATGAAGCATTTTGCCAACTTAATGAAAAAAGCTTTGCAAACCAACTACTGGCAACAAAGGCCTCATGTTGCCTGGACCAAAAAGTTGCACTTGAACACACCAAACAGCCTGATGGCACATAGGTTATATAGGTTCCTATTGAAGATGCTAAATCAGCTGAAAAGCCGCCAATAGGAGTCCGGCTCGTGGCAAAACTATGACCAGACTCTCATCATCAAATGACCGACTGTCGGCTTGGTGCGTCACAGCCAAAAGAATGACAATGACTACGATTTTATGTGAACAAAGAAACAAGATTTGTCTCATTTATCAGGAAAATGATCGTGTGTTTTATTTATTTATTTTAATCCCACCTGTTGTTTGAAGTAGCGTCTCTCCTCCTCGTCGATCAGCACCAGGTTCAGGTAGTAGCGCACCGAGAACTTCTTGTTGATGTCTCTCATGGTGGGAGTCAGGTCGTAGCCAGCCAGGAATAATCGGATGGGGATGGACTCTCCTGAAAATGAAACACATTACAATATGTTAAAGCACCTTCTATCTCGACTGATTTGTTTAATGCTTGAAATAACGGTGAACGCGAGTCGTTTACCTCTGACCGGAGCTCCGTCCATGATCTCGTACTTGGCGATAGTGTCGTTTTCGTGGTACACGCTCGGACCGGTGCCGGTTGTCTCACGCTTGATGATGTCGATCTCCATGTGTTTTATCTTAATCCTCACCAGCAGGAAGTAGATCTTCCCCACGATGACATCTTTGAGATGGTACCTGTCGGAAAACAAAAGATGAGACAAACAGCATGAGAATGAGGGCTGCAGGTTAGTAGGGACATCTTTTAATGTCAAGTCGCTTGACACTGCAACAGGGCATTTTTAATCCAACTGGTCGAAATGAATTAATGAGTGAGGAATCACTAGTTTCATCTTTTTAAATGTGAATACATGCTGCTTATGTTTGAAAATAAGACACTTTAAGGGCACTTAATATTTTACACATCGATAATATTCAATAATTAAATGAGAGCGTAAAATAATGATGTGATTGCTTTATAGATGCACTATGTTACTCTGGTACATCTGTTTATTTTACAGTACTTCGTTTCTGCAACAAATTAGTTCCCACTAATGACTTCAGTCCTTATAAAAATATGTGCTGTGTGTTTACCCCGACAGATAAATATTAATGCTGCCATGTTGCTTAAGAGTTGAAAGACAATTTCCGGATTTTGTTTTAAACTCATCAGTTGTTTGTTTACAACTCGGTGAATGAAAAAGTTTGTTGCATCCCCGCAGGTCTTACTTGGATTTGTTGTACTCAAACTCAATGTGGAGACAGTCCTCGATTCCAACTTCCATCTTTATGGAGGAGTTGAGTTCGGGGTAGGTGCTCAGTGTGTGGACCACGATGTCCAACTCTTTACTGATGTCATTTAGTCTTCTTATCACCGTGGCACGGAGAAAATATCTGAAAAAATCAAGTGAAAGGTAGCTCAGGTTAAATGCAGCCATTCATGTTAAAGTGTCACTCATTGCGCCGCGTGCAGAGGAGAGTGAATGATCAAACGTACCTTAGCTTGACGTTCTGGCCTGTGTAGGACTCGTACGGTTTCTCAACGTGAGTGAACTCAAAGTCGAAAGTCTGCGACTGAGTTATTTCGCCAGGTCTTGCAAGATCTTTCACCAGGGAAACAAATTCATGATGGTTTCCTCTGTCGTAATACAGCTCTGCAACAGAAAGACGTTACAGAGAAGAGCTGATTTAAGAGACAAATTTAACACACCACTGATTTTAATAAATAAGTGTAAATTCTGCGGCAGAGAGGCAGGAAGGTCTGTCAACATTTTCTGTGCTTTCCACTCAGGAGCTGTACAAAAGTTATTAGGTAACAAGATATAGGATAACTGTTATTTGTTTGTTGTTTTGCTGAATTAATATTTAGAAATCAGGACCAAAACATATTTATTATCACTACTTGTATTCAGTTTACTTTATATAGTGCCAATAACTGTCTCACTGTTATAAAACCCAGAGTTCAAAAACAAACCCCCACAACAAACCCCAAGGTCATGGTGATGGAAAATTATTATTTTTTTTTTTAACAGGAAGAAACTTTAAGCAGAACGTAGCTCGTATGGGGGAGCCATCTGCTTGAGGTCGGCCAGTTCAAGAGAAAACAGACTGTTGGTATCACTGATAATGTAGCACAGTGAGCACAATTTATTCCAGTGGTCTAAAGTGTTTAGAGCGTTTTTTCCGGACGCCTCTCAGATGCCTAGAAAAAAGCTCCCAACTTGTGACTCGAATGTGACGATAAGAAATGAGAGGCCTTCTCCAGCTTATTAGTTTTTTCTTTAGACTGTCCCCTCAATAAAGACAAAATAAAACAGCTCCTTCTCCTCATTATTGAAAGGCAATAAAAAAAACTAAAAAAAAACACCGGACTGGTACATTTAATTTAGCCTCCGCAGAATAAAGATGCAGCAGCTGATACAGGACAAGAACCACATCTGTCTCGTTCTGCCTGCTTATCAAAAAATATTAAAACGATAAAGACCTGAATGGTTCAGAGTCAAACAGACATTTCTCTCTGGGACTTTTGTGCTTGCTGTCAAAAGTTGAACAGATGATATCTCACATATTCCTCCAGTATCACAGGCTACTATCTTTTTGGGTTTCTCAAGTTGATTTGAATTTCCAAAGGCTTTCAAAAGCAGAGATTTCATTTGCCCCCATAACTGCGCTCTTCGTGTGGAGACAACGACAGGTATGACGCCCAGACCGTCTCTCTACCTGCACTGCTAGTAGGAAAACTGACTCTGAAGTTTTGAAAATCCCAGAAGAACATTTGATT
This sequence comes from Chelon labrosus, assembly GCF_963514085.1. Lineage (NCBI taxonomy): Eukaryota > Metazoa > Chordata > Actinopteri > Mugiliformes > Mugilidae > Chelon > Chelon labrosus. The sequence continues at coordinate 20,197,823 of NC_140346.1, forward strand.
TGTCACAGGAATCAGGAAGCGAACTGAACTGTGGGGAGATACGTGAGACGCTGTCGAACTCAAGACAGGCTTTTACAGAAAATCTGGCAACCAGTCGAGAGTGCTTTTTGATTCAATGAGATGTTGTGTGATTCAATTGGCGTATCCTCTAAACAAGCACCAATAAACATTTCTCTCTACACACCAAATATCTGAAACAAACTCTATTCCAGCACAGTTCCTTTAAAGGATTTGCTGCTGCCATTGATTAAATAAAATTCGGAACAATTTGTTTGCATAGTTTATAGCCCCATATATATGTATTTTACATATTTTTTTTAATCTCGTTTTAATGCCTCTAAGGTCTTATGTAAAGCACTGTATCTCTTTTTTTAAAGGTGCTACAGAATATATATATATTTTTTATGTATGTATTATCTGCATGTTAGAGGATGTTTGCATTGGGTGTTCAATAATAAACTGAATTTATATGTAGAAATGTTTCATCTTTGTCTGTGTGTGAGTATTTATAGTTACCTATTTGTCCGACAAATTCAATTTTGATGCCCAGGTGCTCCAGCCTCTTTCCGGGGTTCTTCAGTGTGACGTTCACCTTCCCACTGACAGTTTCTCCGTCGTAGAAAAGAAAGTATTTGTCTTTCTTTCCATCCTCAGTCTTGTGTTCAGCCTTCTTCCTCGTCTCGGCGTCATTCAGGACCACATCTATCTCAGCACTTTGTCCAAAACTAAAGAAACTCATGATAACTCAACGTCTGGGGCTAACTCTTATCTTATGTAAGTCGACCCTTGTCTTTCCTCTGACTTGTTAGCGCAAACTAATTCAAAGCCCTGCCAAATGTGTTTTTAAAGTAGAAAACAGCCACACATTAAGGCCTCTGGCGTTGACGCGAGCTCAGTTCCCTCTCACAGCACAAAGCACACAGTCAGACATAAAAAAGTCTTGAATTAAATCAGAGAAAAACTCCACATTAGCTACATGTCCATGCTCAGACTAGCAATACGGACTGTAGCAGCACGAAAACGCACAATAATATGTCCATCAGCAAATTAGCCGTCTCCTTTCTCGTCCTCTCTTCAACTTAATGCGGCCAAAAAACTGTCAACAGCGGCGACGAATTAGTCTGAAACTGACACACGATTTTCGCTGCGCAAATAAATATATTACATGTTTGTTTTTCTGAAAGAAAACGGGTGAATGTTGTCAATCGATCAGGATGTAGCGTTAGCTTACGCTACCTGCATTAGCTTAACTGCTTCCGGGTGGCGATTTTCAAAATAAAGCCGGAAGTGAGACGTCCGTGTTGTTGTTTTTGAGTTTTCTATCGCGAATAAAGAGCAGTAGTTGAAAGTAAATTTACTCAGATAGCAAAATATATTGGAGCAGAAATAGTTTAGACACTTCAAGCAATAGTATTAGAATACCACATTGCTAAAACTGCATTCAAATATATTTAAAATATCAAAAGTAAATGTACCCAGATGAGTAAATATTACTTCTATACTAGTAGTATTCTTTATAGTATGTAGTAGTTTTATTTTTGTAATGCCGAATTTTATAAACTTGTCACATTTTATCTAATTATCTAATTATGTAAATATATATGAAAAAATAGAGGAGTAAAAGTGTAAAGCAGCATAAAAGAAAAAAAAACATTAATCAATGGCATTAGCTCCACCGTTATCGTTTTGTTTTATTCTGCTGTCTACTACCTACTTCTTTGAAGTTACTGTATACAATACGATTAGCGATTAAACTAACCAATAACAGATAAAGTAGTTAAACTCTGTCCAGATCAACCAGCAACGACATTAAAAGGATGTTTCTAATTTATGACACATTATTTACGTGCATGTGTATTTACTTTAGCACAGTTTTAAATTCATGAATCATTCATGTAGTATTTTTACTGTGTGGCACTGATATATATATTTTTTTCAGTTAGTTAAGTATTTTAATACTTCTTCCATCACAGAGACGAGTTATTAGAGGAGTCTCAATATTTTTATAATTAAATACTTGTTTTAATGTAGTTGATCCTTTCTCATACATCGATGGAATCAGACAATAAATTCTCATAACAAAACATCGGGGACTCAGAACAACAGTTCAAACATATTTAATAGTAACAAAATAACATTAACATACAGCATTAATATCAAATGAACAGTGGACATTTAACAACAGTTCCTGAGTTGTTACACAAATCATTGACACTAATGTCTGAAATGACATACTGTTGTTACGGACAGGCTCAACACTGCAGATACACACTGAACGGTAAATACTGTAAATATATCTCCAACAAACAGTTTAATGCAGTATTTACAATAAGGTATGAGTGCAATGAAAAGTAAAAGATCGAAAAAAATGTATGTACTTATATACATATAATACTGAGTCCGACCTGGACAATATGTCCAATACTCAAAATAATTAGTAAAGCACAAAAGGTCACTTATACACAGAAACAGCACTCTAAAATATCATACTTCATCACCTTTTTAGTACATATTGACTCTGCAGCATATATGGTTTTCAAATCCATGGTTAAATTTGTACTTGTACATATTTGTTATCATCACCTCTAAATATAGTAAAAGGCTGATAAATTGTGCCTCATGAATCCGAGCTGATCAGCTTTTTGCAGTCTGCTACTTATTGCCTGTATAACTACAGTATATACAAAACAAGTTTTGAACTCTTCTGCATGTAACAAACACAGAATATGTGTATCTTATGAACTAAGATAACGTAAAAGAGTTTTGTAAAACAAGTTCAGTGTACACAGTAAAAAGTTTAAGAGTTATAAAAGAGGATTTGTCCAAAAAACGGTGTCGGGATGTAGCTTACAGTAACCTTTGTGATGACGCTTGGCCAGATATCAAATTTCACAGCTTTCAAAGGGTTTTTGTTGTACGAACAAAATCATGTTGGAAAACGATTTAATGAAAATCAACACAAAGAAAAGTAAATAAAAAAATCTGTGGCATTACAAAAATAATGAAACTGTGCCACAAAATAATATTCAAATTACTTTGGCAAGTTGGTTGATTTGATTTTGATGTGCATCAGAGAAAAATGTGCCATGTTACACCTCAGACTTTACCACCTGGAGCCTCATTGTTGCAAGTTAACCTCAACAGTGTTTGCCTTGTTTCTAACGTCAGCAGTCAAATGACGAAGGAAGACTTGTGGCGGAAATGGCCCTGTGAAAAAGTAGAGAATTAGTATAATTTGCTTTGAAACAAGTAAGATGTGAAATAAATGCCGTGTGTGCTTTGCAGTTGTTCACCTCATCTGCATCGCCATATTCAACGCCATCATTCTGTGCTGGCCAGTTGTAGCTGAAAGAAATAAAAAGATAAAAATGAATAAAATACAAAATCCTTGATGCAGATGAACAGAGTTGCCCCTGTCCTTATTCAGGACCGCAGCCTGTACTCACTTATTCTCATTGTGCCCTTTTTTGTGGAAGCATCCACGTCTAAAGGAGTGACAAATGGAAGCAGCCAAACAGAAGAATACAAGCACTGCCCCAAAGGACTTGAGGAAAATCCCAAGGATGTCAACATCATCTGGAAGGGGACACAAAGAAGTCTTAACAGATGAGCTAAGACATAATAAATGTCAGCCAGCTATAAAGTCAAGATATCAAATACTGAAATAAATCCTTTTAGTGGCAGCCTATCTCATTGAATAAGGCAGCTTTAAATAAATAAACAAACTGATATCATGGATTAAAAAAACATATATATCTATTCTATATTACTAAAAAGAACAAATGTAACGCACACAAACGATAAAAATACTGAGCAATTTGTTTTAATATTTAATTAGCAGGATGATTCTTTTTCAGATTCATACATTTGAACTATTTAGTGATAAATAACCTGAGACAGTGGGGACAACTGCTTCCTCTTCTGCAGTTCCTCCTCAGCGTGCAGCTCCTGCTTCTACATTTTGTTAGTTAAGAAGCTAAGTAGAGAAAACTGTTCTTTCTCTGCGGGAAGTTAAAGGTCAGCTGGGGCTGTGTCGGTTGGGTGAATTAGCTGTGTCTCTGCTGCCTCCAAATGGAAGTTATTTTTAATATGGGAGGATGAGCACACGAACGGTTCAAGCTGTTGAAACACTGCTGCTTGGGAGCTGACAACAAAAATACTTTCTTGTTTACTTTGCAGATAAGTGTTTCTGTGCGCGCTCCTCCTTTGTGTTTGTCATGTGTCTAAGCCTCTGTCAGTCTGGCAACATCGAAGCTGCTTGATGTTCTCTCAGATCACATTCTTTATTTTTCCAAATTAAAATATGTTCAGCTCTATACTGCAGCTCGTCTGTGTTGTGTTCCTGAACAGATGTCTGTCCTAGAAGAGTTATCCCTTCTCAGTCGCTCTTCCAGAGATTTCTTTTTTATGAGTTCTTCTTGTCCAAGTTGAGGCTCTGAGGACAGAGGGTGTTATACGGCGTGCAGACTGTAAAAACCCCTCGAGGCAAATTTGTGAGAGTCATAAATATCGCATCAGTGAGACGTTTAGATGAAATCTTCTCACTGTTACCCATTAAACATTACCACACTTGAATGCACCGCTGGCCCTGTGACACACTATCAACCTGTCCACGGTGTAATATGAGGATATTCTCCTTCTCTCTGTGACCTTGAACAAAATAACCTTAATTCTATATTTTCCAAATTTGTCTTTTTGACTTAATCACCAGTTTCCTCTTTTTTTTGGTTTTCCAGATCTGCCTGCCAAACTTTTAAGTATTTTTTGTTCCACCATCCTGATTTTGTTTTCAGGTTCAAGTATTGCCCACAAGACTGTGCATACGTGTGCATGTCACTCACAGACTTCCATTATTTGTGGGGGACACTGTGCATGTCCTGCATCGTTCTTTGCCTGGCAGTAGTACTCGCCTGCGTCCTCCTTCCTCACCCTTCGAAATTTCTGGGGAGACATTTTTAGAAAACTTTCAGTGCATTGACACACACCTGCACTATCGACCAAATGCAACATGTTGTGTAGCTTGTTCTATGAACTTGATAATGTGTTTTGTAACATGGTTTAAACTGTTTTACCTGGCTACTATGTCTTTAAACCATAAACACCTCTGCTAGGCTTTAAATGCAGCATTATGCTCCTTTCATAAGCCATATGTTTGTCTTGTACATATAGGGATTAATCCTGCAACCAGTCATAGGATTTATTCACGTTAAGCTGTTTACATTTATATTTTACAAGCTGTGGCTGAGTATTTATGATGCTACAGAGTCCCAGCTACAACCAGTTCCTTATAGTATATTCATAATAAATACTAATTCTTCTAGTGATACTTTGTGCTGGCGATGAAAAGTAAAACCAACTAAGAGATGTAACAATAACTTGTGTTCTGTCTGTCTTACCAGGCCTCCGGTGTCGGGGTTGATGCTGTAGGAAGAGTTGACAAATCTGGGGTTGTTTTTGGGATCCTGAGGAAGTTCTTCACTGTTGTGGAACCAGCGGTACTGGGAAGCGGGGAAGCCCTCGTTCTCCAGACATCGCAGCTCCGTTGATGTTCCTACCGTGACTGCTTCTGGCACGCTGCACCGAGGTACAACAGGTTTCACTGCACACAAAGAAGCTCACATCACTCTACGCCAGGTATAAAAACATTTACACAGTCTATTACTGATATCACTTCTACTACTGCTACTACTAGTACTACTCCTACTAACACTAAAGGGGTAACATTTCAGCAACAAGGACATGTGGAGTTTTTTCATTAATTAGCCAGAATTATAGGTACTTTCTTTCACACAGTTACTGTATATGAGAAGACTAGTACCTCTGTAAGAGGACCGACCTGTATCATCATTGTGTATTTTACATTTGCTGTGAGGCAGTGGCTAAACTGAAGGGCCATGTGCCTGGGTGTGCCATCAACCTGATCTATTTAGGCCACATGCAGCAGCCTTCAGGGTTTCTTCCTGTCAGCCAGACCATGGTGGTGTTTCTCAGAGTACTGCCATCGAATACATTTTTATTGACTGCGATGAGGCAAACCTGCAGTGCAGCACACCACCACCCTACGTTTCAGGTTCCCATGCATATTTGTGACACTGCCACCCGGTGGTCACCTTGCAAGGTTTCTTGAGAAAGTCATGAGCGTGCCGGTTGGTGATCCACAGAGATGCAGACCAGTCAGTGTCCTGTGAGGAACTACTGCTCTGGCAGCTATGACTGTTTTCCTAAGACAGAACTGACTAACTACATGACTACACTGACTACTTGCAAGGTTTCAGGACTACTCTGTCTGTGGATTGTCAAGGCAACAGATAGTGTTGTGGCTCTGTCGACCAACCCATCTGGCGTGGCAGGTCAGCCAAGTGGCAGCAGACAGCTACAGGAGGTAGACGGACATTTATCTGCAAAGCTCTGCGTGACAGGGACACGCTACCTTTTTCTAAAGCAGTAAACAGAGTTTTAAAGTCTCTCTCTGTAATGTTGCCTTTCGCCCCCTTGCTCAGAGTAGCTGGTAAACAGAACCTGCTTGGCCTGCAGTATGCGTTCAAGTCCTCTGATTTCTGTCCCAGCCGCCTTTAGCTTAACCTACCACAAGATCCAGAGGAAACAGCGGGTTGCCTGGCAACCCGACAGTGACAATGACAGCTTTTGACTGAAGCTTTTTTTAAGGCATAGATACAGGAGCGTTATTGATCTTATCATCAGACCTTCCGTAAGAAAGTGAATCCTATGAGTGTATTTCCCTTTCTCATGAAAAGAAAGTCAAGTATACTTTTATATTAAGTCTATAAAATCTTAAATCAGTCATGGGCCGGTCAATGGGGTGCTATCACAGCTCAGTATTTGCTCTCCATACCTCTAACCGCAAGACTAATAAGTATCTCATCAAAGTCCCTTTGATCTTCGATGGCGGCCACCTCACAGCGGTACTCTGCGGTGTCGGATCGAGTGGTGTTGAAGATCAGAATGTTGGCCGGCTCTCTGAGCTGAGCTCTGTGCTCCAAGTCCCCTTTTTGAGAAAGAAAAAAACTCTTTACAATAGCTCATTCAGACACACAGTGAGACTTCACAGTTCAGAAACAGTATTCAGAGCCAAGTTCTTTCAAGGTGCCATTCATTAAGCTAAGCTGCAAGTCCGGAGACGGTGCTGTGGTCTACGGGTTGGTGGGTTTTTTCAGAAAGAAAGGTTTACCTGATATCTTGTTTTGAAAGTACACATAACTGGGGACGCCGTTTTTAATCTTTTTCCACTCGATCCTTGGGTTGTTTGTCGAGATGGACTCTATTAAACAGGTCAGTTCGATGGCTGTGAAGAAAATGAAACGCGTGAGAGGTGGAGAGAGAGAGAGAGAGAGAGTCCAAATCAGGAAAAGAAAAAAGGTGCTTTGGTTAAATCGAGTGATTTCCCAGAAACTTACGCTCAAACTCATTTGCCCACACAATCTTGTCTGTGGTTCGGAGGATTACCGCGAGCGATGATGGAATGTGGCCTGTGGAGAAGAAAAAAAACACACAAGAGAGGAAAGACACTGAACACAGAGTAACCCTGATTGCACACAAGCGTTTTCATTAGCAGACATTATCAAGCGGGCGCGTTGCCTAATAAACAGTGGATTAGACTGATAAACACAGAGAGCCTTGGGATGTGATTCAGGGGTGAATATATCCCATTAATTACTTCCCATTTCTGTTTAAGAAGACTGACGCCTGGAGCCAAAACGTCCAACAGTTTAATGAACATGTGTCCTGCACGGAACAGGCTCTTGGAATAAATGAAAAGAAATATTTATTATTTAACTCCTTTGTGGTGGTTAATTAGATTATAATTAACTGGCGACGAATCATGAAAAGAAAGAGCAAGTTCTGTAAATATTCGGAGAGCGACCCATTTTTTAATTGTTTTGGCTTCAATCCAGTTCGTTGCCTTTTGAAATACACTCACTTGCCACTTCATTAGGTACACCAGTAAATTAACACATTTTAATATAACAGTCCTCTATTAAATCCCCCCTCATGGCTGGTGTAATGCTCAGTTTATGTTGAACCAGTATCAGAAAGGTGGCAATTGGCCTAGCCTACTGACTGAAATGGGGTTTTCAAAGTAATAGGAACACGTGCCGATACAACACAAGTCAATTCAATAGTGCTACAAACCACCGTAACCTTTATTTAGGCCACGTCCACACGTCCCTCTCCGTTTTCCCTGGCATCGTTTCAAGAAATATCTGCGTCCACACGGATCTGTTTTAAAACGCTACTTCATATTCCAGGCCTATAGGTGGCGCTGTTTCAGTTTCAGAAATTCACCAAAAAACGGAGAGGAAGAGGCGGAGCACGCGCACAAAGCTTGAGCGCCGTTTACAAATCGGCTTTAGAAGAAACCAAACTCAAGGAGAAATGACATGTTGCCCTGGTAACCATAATAGGCTCAACATCTTCTCCAGCAGGAACACGAGCATGTAGTCCGCCATTGTTGTTGACGTTGCTATGAGACGTCTCGCGGGATATAAGAGGTGGAAGGCTGCTCGAGGGGTGTGGCGATGACATCATCGAAACGCACTTCTCCGTTTTCGCCGTCCACACGAAAATGCAAGAGGTGCGAATTTTTCCACCCTGGGACCCGTTTTTAGGGCCCGTCCACACGTACGAAAACGATCTTTTTCCTCTCCGTTTTCGATCATCGTTTCAAGAAATATCCGCGTCCACACAGATCCGTTTCAGCACGACCGAAAACGCTACTTCATATTCCAGGCCTATAAGTGGCGCTGTTTCGGTTTCAGAAATTCACCAAAAATGGAGAGGAAGATGCGGAGCATGCGCATAAATCTTGAGCGCTGTTTACAAATCGCCTTCTTTGCTCAGCGTGGTGGCACAGGAGCATGATATTTTGCCCTAGTAACCCTAATAGGCTCAATATCGTCTCCAGCATGAAAACTAGCATGTAGTCCGCCATTGTTGTTGATGTTGTTACGAGACGTCTCGCGGGATGTGGAAGGCTGCTCGGGAGTGTGGCGATGACGTCATCGTTTTCCCCGTATTCGCCGTCCACATGAAAACGCAAGAGCTGCGTTTTCGAATTTTTCCACCCTGGGACCCGTTTTCAGAAAAGTGCGTTTTAGGGCAACGCGTTTACAGGATACGTGTGGACGAAAGGCCAAAACGATGCAAAACATCTGCGTTTAGACCAAAACGCGTCTCCGTGTGGACGGGCCCTTAGTGCGGGGCCGTTACATTGGAATAAACTCTCACTTGTGTACCCAACGAATTGGCAAATGAAGGCAGATAAGTAGCGTAACATTGTCCCATTTCAAGACAAGACAGAACCAGAGGTTTTGTGCTCAACACTGCAGTGCAGCCAGGTCTGGAGAGGTAAACGTCACGTAGACTTTAGTCATTTTGTTCCAAGTTGAACCAGAACGTAAAGACAAAAAAGAAAAAAGTTTACATCCACGCATACAAATGGGGGCAGAAATCCTCCGTTTTCACTAAAACACAGCTGTTAAAATGCGAGTGTCTGCATCACTAGTTCCCTTCGTCTCACTAGTGTGTGGATGACGACGTGCCTCTGAGGGGAGGCTGCAGTTGGTCAATGATGTGTCACCCATTAGAGCAGAGAGCTCTCGTTTCTTTTCTCCGACAAATTTGGGCCAATGTGCTTTAAAACATTTACTCACCCAAGAATAAACGACGGGTTTGGTGAAGATGCGTGACGTTTAGTCGTAATAACGCTGTTAATTAGCAGCTTTGCACCCTGAAAGAGCACACGCATTCTTTCAGGTTTAGTGGGACGCTAATTTATACTGAGAGTACAAAATAAATAATTTATTAAAATCCCTAAACAAACCAAATCGGAAGGACAAAAATAACTTAACAGAGGGAATGTGTTTACATTTGAACCGTATTTAATCGGCCATCTTGGTTTCCCTCTGGCACAAACACAACACATGAGATGCACTTAGTTTAAGTTCTGCGCTTGAATGAACTGCTTAAAGCGATCAGCGTTATTTTGCAAATGTCAGATTTTAATGGCAAGAGGCACCATTCACAACTTTTGTCAGATATGTGCCACTACGATGGCAATTAAGGCAGAAAACATGTGAGTTTGGGGGAGCGGGGGGAGAACAGAGCGGCAACAAATTAGGAAAATTGCTGTTTCAAACGTACGGATAATAGAAAAGTGTGTGTTTTAAAACTCTGTGGATAAATAAGCATGTTTCTGCCTTCCAGTCATAGCCTATACTTAACTCTTTGTGTCTGTGCCTCTTCCAAATGCAGTAATTGCTGGGTACTGGAGCAACTAACAGTGCCCATGCTGAGTAATAAAGGCATTCCTGCTCCCAGTGGGGGCAGTGTAAAGGCTTTCAAACGAAAAGGCTGAAATTAGACAATAATACCCAACGCACAAGATGTCCCCTCCTGTTTGCCTGAGGCACTGCGCACTACTCAAAAGCAGCCTTTGTCCGTGACCCTGAGATGTACAGTGTGACTGTCGACCAAGGGGAGCGAGCGTATCGCTGACATTGGGCCTGAACGTGATGAAAACGTGGGTCCACGCCAAAGCATCCCGGTCGCATAAGCGCAGCTGCGGACGTTGATCAGATCTGACTCCCAGGTCTCGGCTTCCGTCGGCCGTTGCTGACTTTCCCACCCTGAACATCGGGGGGGCTATTTTTACCCCAGCTGTGACTGGACATCCTGAGAGACACAGGGAGAGCTCGTCCAACAAACGCTCCCTCGGTGTCTGCTTGAACCGGACCTTTCAGTTTGTTTCTTCTACGGGCTAAGACAGCGTTGAGCTAGGAGGACCGGTTTTCAGAAAATCAAACATTACACATTTAATTAAATCTGTATCAAACCACCTACAACAACAGCTTTCGCAATTCCCTTTTCAACAATTTGGCAACGTCCCTGCGTGTAATGTGTTGTTCCACGTTAACAGGAGACACTTTTGCTGGTTTCATAAGCCCTCTGACAAAAGGTCCTTGGAGATGACCTCTATTACACATCACCTGCCCCCACGTTCATTTGGCCGAAACACAAACCGAATAAAACATTTTCAGCCTTTTTTTATTTACATTATTACACAATTACTGATACTTGGGGCTGCAGGTCACAAAATCTAAACTAAACATTGCTCAACGCTTAATTTAGTCATAATTTTAACCCGTTAGAGGTTCTTCTCGTCTCTTCCGAAACAAAACAAAAAGTAGGGCCGTGGGAAAAGAATAAACCACAGCCAATTAACAAGACAATGTGTTAGTAACTAATTACTAATCTTAGAATAAAAGCATCCAGACAACAATGCTTGGTCCCCCTCTTGTGACACAATGTAGGCTGAAGAGAGAGGACAATATTTCTAAATTGTGAAAATAATCTCAGCGCTCAAGCTCATTTTTTTTTAATCCCTCTGTTATTGTAATGCACAGACAAAGTAGGTCTATAGCCCGTTCCGTCTGAGAGAAGCCCGTCTTTTTAAATAGCCACGTTCTGCAATCCTCTTATGCGCTAAATATGAAAACAACCACCCGTCCCCCGTCCCCCTGCAAACAAAAGTTGTTGATCCAGTGAATCTATAAAAAGCCTTTTCCCAGACATTCCAGTGCAGACGCTGCAAATATGCCGAAGGCAAAAGGGATGAAGCGAGGACCGCAGGGATTCGCGGCATACTGGAGCGACAGTGGGACAACAAGTAATCCACTCAGATAGATTAGATTGAGAAAGTCGCGTTGTCATAAAAGCTTGGGGGAAATCTAAGAAAGAGACACGCGCGTGAGTTGAAAGCCTCACGTACGTACGACACAAATGAAGGAAAACGTCACAGCTCCAGTTTGTTTTACCCCGGCGGTCTGGCTTTTTCCCGTCTATTTAAAATGCGTTAGACTGTATTTTGTGGAAATATGATGAATTTGATGATCAATTTATTGATCTAAAATATCTAGTACACCCCCTTACCCTTTCCTGCTTCTCAAATTTGTATTTTTTTTGTCTGTTGTTCGACTGAAACAACCAATCTGAATACATTTTATAGACTAAATCAAGTTATGACAATTTAAACACTGCATATGATGCTTTCACTGTGGAATAGTGTCAATTTTTCACTCTGAAACTTACATAAAAGGGAAATATTAAAGGATCTTAGTCCAAAATCACAACCAGGAGAACAACAAACATCAGAAATCATTAATTTTGTCTCATTTCTAGCAAAAATAATTCGGGTTTATGCACCAGTGTGTCTCCAATTATACGACTCATGAATTAAACAATGCTAATTCTCATTCTTTATCAATTATTCAAACCTGAGGGGCCGTGTAAAACTTTACCCAGAGCATCCACGATGACTTGTACAACCAAAACTGACAAATGGAGCTCTGACACTCGGTCACTTAGTCGTTTTGATTGATGTTTAGCACAGATCCTGGGTTTAAAAGTTCAACACTTACTCACGCACTCTCTTACACTGCTAATTTATGCAGAGGAGGGTGGATATCAACATGTCAGTCAGCTAATCAGCACCAAATATACAGATATAGTTAAGACGTCATCTGCAGCTGGTACCCTCCACCTGCCTCCCTGTTATCTCACCATCACCATGCAACACGTGATGAGAAAAGGTCAATTACAACTTTTAACTATATCTGAGTAATAAATCATGTTTTAAATGTGTAGTAGATGGTTGAAATTTGATGCTCTTGCGGGCCTTTTTATTTCGAATAACCCACAGTTCTCCACCATGTGACTATAGCTTTTGTTTAAGTCGTTGTTTTTAAATTGACAAGTGAATCTCACGCTAGCTAATGCTAACGCGTTTCTATTGTGAAGCAATTAACCGTTGACGCTTTTATTTTGAAACGTTGGCAGATTAAAAAGCTGCTTTTACGGCGACGTAATGTTTCTGCTTTTATGTTGACCCTTGCTTCAATGTAAAAAAAATAATAAAAATAAAAATAAAAAAAAGAACAAAGACAGTTAAAAGACTAGAATAGACAACAATAAGGCTTTCTTGACATTTGCCAGCCTGTTTGTGTCAAGCTAACTAACGTCCGCTGCACCGTTAGCTCCGTAACGACAGCTTTGATTTAACTAACGGCCGCCGGAGCTCGTTAACTAACAGCGGCTTCCCGAGACAAGGGTACGGTGAGTTAACTTACCGAAGCTGGTGTAAAGAGCGAAACAAGCTACGAGTCGCACAATCGCCATCTTGCAGCGTATGATTTGTCGGCTCCAGCTGCACACAGTCAGCACCTCTGAGAGGTAGCTATGAGGATGGGGGCAGAACAGACTGGTGGATGTTGCCATCGACGAGTTTCCATAGCTACAAGGGCTGAGGCACCATTGTTCAGCCCTGAACGCTGCCTGACAGGAGGAAGGCGGAGCCGAATAAAGCCTTCCTCCTCCTCCGAAACACACACATACACCGTATGTGTGCACTGATCAGGCAAAACACTGACAGGCGAAGCAAATAGCTTTGAACATCTTGTGACAATGCAATGTTCTGCTGGGAAACTTTTGGACCTGGCAGTCATGTGGATGTTACTTAGACATGTACCACCCACCTAGACCAGACCAGACCAGCCCAGGCACCCCCACCCCATAGTAATGACACTCCTTAATGACAACAGCCATCCCCAGAAGGCTGCAGCCTGACACAGGCACACACACAAAAATCGTTCAGGAACAACTGAAAAAACATGACCCGAGCTCCAAATTCACTAGATCCCAAACTATCTGTCTGTGGGATACACTGGAACAAGCCTGATCCACAGAGACCTCTCCCCTTATCCCCTTAACCCCCCCCCCACTGACAACATCCTGTTTCCAGACACCACAGGACACCCTCAGAAGGTCCATGTCCATTCTCTGATGAGCCACAACACAAGGGAGACCTACACAATATCAAGAAGGTGGTCATAATGTTATGCCTGATCAGTGTATGTTATCGTGGGAAAGTGGCTAGTGGCAGAGAAGCCTCTAGTGGTTAGGCTTCTCTGTGGAAATTTAAAGAGTATTCAATTTTCAGTAAACAAACCCCTTCTTAAGATAAGATAAGCCTTTTTTATTTATCCCAGAATGGAGACATTTGCAGAGTTGCAACAGAAGATAATTTATGGACAGTGTACACAGGAGATAAATAAGTACTAAAAATAGAAAATTAAATACAATAGAAAAGTCGTACGTCTGTATATTGCACACGACAACAAAGCTATGGTGTTTAGAGACTATAGTTGGAAATCTGCCCAACACATTGTTTTCTTTGGTAGAATTTGCCTCAACGAGCGGTGGCTCTTGCTAACCCTGGTAAGAAACTGTCTCCTCACCGTTAAAGGTGTCTGTCCTACTTCAGAAGATGTTATTCCAACTCAAGAGACATGCCTTTAGCATCTTCCACAGACCAGGCAAGAATATTCCACCCTCTCCAGGGAGTTACTGTCTGACCAGGATGACGTCCTACTGGTGTAACCTACCAGTCAGTGACTCTAAGTTTAATTGCTTAAGTTCTGCAGGAAAATGTTGCAACATGAAGCTGTTCAAGGTGGAGCTAGTTATGTGTTATGTTTATGTTAACGAAACATCGGAGAAGGGAGGTGCCCACTTGAAAACCCCAATGACATGCTGCATACTGCTGTTGACTAGGCCAGGTATCTTGATGTCTTCATGTTGGTTGGTTGCGATATTTCTTTGTTTGGTAAGCTGCTGAGCGGGCCATACAAGCCAGCAGCGTTAGGTTAGCTTATATTTCACAAGGTTTGAATTATCCTCTGCTGCTCTGTGGGCCGACAAGCCAGCAGCATTTACTTGGTTCATTTAGATTGCAGGTTAAGCTAGCCAGCAGCATTTGGTTAGCTTATATTTCACAAGGTTTGAGTTAGCATCTGCTGCTGAGCGGGCCATACAAGCCAGCAGCCTTTACTTAGTTCATTTAGATTGTAGGTTAATCGTCATATCTCATGACTGTAGGTTTGTTTGGGTTTCTCAGTTGGACAGGGCCTCTAAATGTGTTTTGCCTGGGATTTTGGCACAAGGGATTGTAACATCTAGTCCTGTGTATTAATGAATGAATATTGCAGTGCCCTCCACATAGATTCACCTTCACTGCCATTGTGCAAGGAACAGGTGCAGAGCCAATGAAATACAGTTAGCGTCTAACCACAGATGCAAATTAGAAGTGTTTTAGTTTCAGAAATTGCGGGTATACAGTATACAGAGGTGACGGTATTAGAGCTTAAGTGATGCTTTGTCCTACATAATGTGCAGCGTTAACAGGATGTTTACATGATATTTACAGAGTATGAACAGTGTTTATATGGCTGATAGTGGGGGTGGTGTCTAAAAAGATTAGATGTAATCTAATTTTTTTGAGATAAAGATTTTATGTAATATAATCTTTTTTTTTATATATAATCTTTTTGTACTTAATACTGTATTCAAGGGCGTGCTGACTCGTGATCTCCTCCTTGTCTCTGTGTACTGACGCTACTGGATACTGAATTTCCCACGGGATCAATAAAGTATCCGTCCATCTATCAGAATGAGACCCGCATGTGCGTTATTGACACTGGAGAGGAGCATCCGAATATATGTGGCATTTGAGTTTGAATTTGAGATCAAAACATGGACATGCTATTTTTTGTGCAGATATATTGTATAAAAATATGCATAAACACTCACTTGGGACTTCATTTAGGTAAACAGTTTTGCACTAAATCTGAGCTTCCTGAAGGTTATAATGTTCAGTTTATGTTGGAACAGCATCAGACGGATGGTAAATCAACTTTGTGATCATTTAGAAAGATGTAGTTTGTGGTGCTGTTTCTGTTATTTAGCCCACTAACTAAAATGGGGTGTCAAAATAATAGAAACGCGCCAGTACAACACAACACAACACTATTCAATAGTACTACAGAAGTTATTTAAAACTAATGCTGAATACCACAACCTTCATGAAGCTAAGATTTAGTGCAGGACTGCTGCGTTAGTATGCATTTATTTTCACTAGTGGACCTAATGAACTAGCAAGTGAGTGTATATTTTATACAGGCCTATGACGTCTGAGACCACCAAGCTACTGTGCATTTGTTTGAAATGTAATACATTTTTAAATTACAGATGCAAATATTAGTTTAACTGAGCAGAGTTGTCTCTGAAAAACATCCATCAATTTCAGAATATGTTAATGGTTTTTGTTTGGCCCCCTCTTTGCTTCAGTGGCAGCTGCACGGACTCCATAAGTTTGTTCAAACCTGATAAATCGTGCTATCCAGGCATGATCAGATCCAAAGAGTTACTTTGGATTTAAGTGCTTCATCAGTGTTCAGTAGCATTGCGGTCAGCTGATCCCCCTGGTCTTCTTTTGTCCTGTGGCGAGTTGTTCCTGAAGGTCTTTGGTGTGTGTGTTTGGGTTCGTTATCTTGTTGCGGTGTGAATCCTTCTCCGCAAACATTCAAACAAGAAGGTGCACCATATCTCCAAAGAATGAAGTGCAGCGTCTCCTTGGTCGTAGAGTCGATCTGGCGCAGGTGTCCAAATCCAGAGGAGGCAGCTCTCCCTCTGATTTCAAGATCCTCGCCAACATTTTTCACTGCTGTATCATTCTCCCTCCCGTTTGTCTCTCCCATCTGCTCTGCTTCAAATTTCAAACTTGAATTCACCGTGAAATAGGTGTTTTTTCAACTCTTCACCCCACCTCTTCGGTTTTATTTCCTCTCTAGAGAAGTGTTTTAGCGATTCCATCCTCGTCCTCTGAGAACCTGCTACATTGACCTCTGTTGGCAGGACTTTTATTTTAGCTATTTCAGTCTCTGTGAGGATGTTCTCTTCTATGTCTCAGTAAACAAAGATTGATGTATTGATCTTCTCATGGTGTGGTGACTTTTGGTCTGCCTGACTGTGTTTTGGAAACAAGTGATCCACATTTTCCACAGAGTGTTATGCACTGAAAGACCCTCGTTGATTAGATGACATGTTTTATAACTCTCACAATGCCTCTCAGTGAGAAAATTGTTCTGCCGGAAACATCCACACTAATGCCATGTCCAAAAGTTTTCCAGCAGAATATTGTATTGGTGGTCATAATGTTATGTCTGATCGGTGTATATTGGGAACATAATGCACAAATTAAACCCAAAACAAATTTGAACGTGACGTGTTATAGCTGATATTTGGGAGCATTATCTGTCTGCTACCATTAAACAACAACAGGAAACTGAGAAGTACAGCCTTAAGTGCTGATGCACGTGCTGTCTCTTCTATGGTGAAAGGTTGTCGCCTGTAAGACCGCACCGAGGGCCTCAGCAGCAACAGTGGTCACCACAAGGGCATCAGGGCGGAAGATGCATCTCTAACAGACAGGAAATGCCTGGACATCACAGCACCAGTGTGCTTTATGATCCCTAAAGATGACACAAGTTATTCCCTTTCAGTGAATCCCAGCCCTTCACCAAAACATATATTACCAACGTCGACATAAACTCACTGATGATGCAGAATTAAATATGGCAGAATAGATTTTTGAAAAGAAAACAAAGCAACATCATCTGTGGGTAGCTTCAGACTGATGAGATCAAATGACCCCTGTAAGATTCTAATAATGTAATTTATTACCTGAGCTGATTAAAAAAAAAAAAAAAAAAAAAGATATAAAAAAAGCATCTGCTTAGATTCCAGTAAATTTACAGTAGGTGGCAGCGTAAAACCAGAAATCATCACCTCTGTCGATACCTCAGACACATCCAATCAATACCACCATCTTAATGTAGATTACAGACTTTAGAGACTTAAGTCATATTAAATTTGGTCTATTGCAAACCCTTAAAGCATATCTAAAATAATTGCATAATAGAAAAACAGCTGATATTGGATTTGAGTGGGTACAACATTTCATTCCATCCACTGAACTGTAAAAAGGGACATAGAAGGTAAAATAATATAGATAATAAATAATATTCCTGCACAGCCATACCATACCTTGCTTCCACTGTCGGTTTTATCGTATGTTTCAAAGAAATCTTTTCTCTGTTCAAGCTGTAGCTCAAACAAACTGTACATTTTCATAGTTTCATGCTTATAAAAATACAAATACAGGTTTGTAATGTGAGAACGGGCCTTGTTTTGTGATTATAGTTTGTGTGCAAGGACATGAGTCTGGATATAATATTGTTGTACAACCTGCAATGACAATAAAGTGTCTTGTGTCTGATGAAGTGAAATGGATCATGGGAGGAAAAAGGTCAGCGCAGGAAACGTTAATATCAAGCTCATATTTCGGTTTATTGAAGTGAACATCTGAGCTAAATTAGTGATCTCAGTGTGACAGTGAGTCACATTACAGGTGTTGCTTACTGGCACCTCCGCATCCCGTGGTATGCGGCTGTTGAACGAGGCGGTGGCTGTTTGCTCGCCCTCGCGTGCATCATTTGCACCGTTTATGAACATCTTTCGAGCCATGAATAATGCACTGCTAGTTTTGGATTTAATATTGTCTCTCTGGCCTCACACCCATGAGTGTTCTTCTGCAAACTTGACAGACAGGTCTAACACCAGCCGAGCTATTTAAAGGTGTCAAAATAAGCACAGGATATTAAAGCATATCAAACCTGAAACAACAAATTTCTTGAACATAAAAGGAGATTATGACGCTGCTGCAGATGGAATACATTAAAAATAAAGTTCACGTTTTCTTTAGTTTCTTGTGAGATTTGACATAAAAGTCTACAAGCAGAGAATTGTTTGGTGTAAAACTGTTTTTTTTAAATCAGAGTGAGATTTTAAAAGCTGATATGATCACTTCCACCGAATCAAAATCACAAGTCATGTTCTGAAATGTCTCAATTGCAACTTGAAACTTTGAAATGAAGCACAACTGACTGCTGCTCCATCGTATTCATAGAGGATGAGTACCCGAATGTGCAACTAAACAATGGCGGCAGGTTGTCTTTTTAAAACAGATTCCAGACTGGAAAAGGATTAAATCCATACATCTGTGGCAGGTTATGCTTTGTCTAAGTTACAATTTCCATTCAAGATTTAAATGCATTTAGACTTCCTTGAGATTTAATTAAATAAAAGACATTTCTCCCTTAAAATACAAGTGCTGAAAAGGTTTTTCAAAAGGCTGTCCTCCAATTTTCTCATGCATTTTCTCCCCTCACCCAAAACTTCAGTCACATTTTCCTTCTTTAGCCTACCATCTACCACCATGCAGCTCAATCGCAATAGCTATTTAGTATTTAAACATGAGTAAAGAAGTTAAAGAATTGTGGCTTTAGTGCAGAGATTATCTGCATAACTATAAAGAGGCATCATTATAAACCTGCTCAAGATAAAAGACAACTGCAACCTATAAATGAAGCTTAACAGACGCAGAGTCAGAAGACCATGCCTCCTAAGACCACCCCCCTTTACACTATCTCTGCGATCCACCAGTGTCTTCATCCAATCACGGTCTGTTACTTACTTACACCTGAACCAGTCCCTGGTAAACTGTCAAGTCACATTTCCATGTGGTGTTGCAGAAGACATCCACCCCATCGCCACCTAAACTGTGTATGTTGGCCTCCTTCAGTATAAACCACCAGTGTCTGAACTCTGGGCGGTTTTCTTCACTTTGGGAGCACCTCCTTTACAAGACTGCTTCCTATGGTGATCTTCCCAATGCTTAAGTTTAATCGTACTTCAACATTTCTCAGCCTATTTGCTCTTCTTATGAGTCTCTCCTGATTGTACATACTGGTGTACTTCATGGTCTCCACATTCACAATAGATAATAGACAGGTCGGATACTTAACGGCACTCCTCATCTGAAGTGATTCAAAGAAATGTGTACTATATCTAGCTGTATATTGGTCATAACTTCTAGCCCTCCTCTGATGGATATTCTTATCTCTAAGAAGCCTTCCGTGAGAGTCAAAAACCTGCTCTTTGAAGTTTCCCATAAAGCCCCCAGCCCCTGTCCTCGCAGCTATTATTAGTGTGCTAGTGAAACGAGGCATCTTCTTCTCCTCCCAACGTTTCTGGCTGCTTATTGTTCTTCCACTAACTTTGTGATGTAAGGATATTCAAGCTGCAGTCTGATCTTAAAAACATAGAGACTCCTTAGGAACTGTGTGCTATTTTTGATCTTTTGTTTTACATATTGCAGACTAAAGCTGACACACATTTCTAGCTTTCATTAAAATGCTGCAGCCAGAAGAGTCGGAGGGGCTCATCAGAAGTGGAGCAGGACTTTAAGGTTTAGATAAAGAGGCGGCTCAGATTCACAGACATGACAGTCAAACAGAAAAGGCTAACGAACGAGAGGGTGGCCAAACTTTCACATCGTGATGGCTAAGTGAGGACAGCAGTTAAATGTGTCCATTAATGAGGGATTCAGGTTTTCCGTTTCTTCGCAGCGTGATGCAACTTTATTGATTTCCTTTTAGCTTTAAAGGTTCTTTTGACGACATATTTATTCTGATCGGATGTGTATTGTGCAGGTTGCTAAATGGCAGTTTTTAGTTCTTATTTTCTCAGCACTCATCAGAACACTTCTGAACAGAACAGAACACATCATTTTACGCCGGTTGTACATTAAATATTTTATTGCATCACACTTGATACAAATGTAGAAATTACCTGTAACCTAATAGGATGAATTATTAAATCAACATGGTGTATGTAGGAACATTTAGGGGGGGACACAGGATAAAAATCTCACTTTTTGAGCTTTTTCTACATTTAATAGGGTGTGTGGCATATCTGCCAGCCCATAAAAGCTGATAAAAAGTCAGGCAGTTTGTTATGCCTGGTCTGAGAGTGAAAATGTGTCCTTCAGCTAGCCATGTCATATTTCGCTCATTTGTGACGTAACTAGACCGCTCTCACAGTCTATCAGTCAGTGGTCCATACACGGTTTCAGGCCGCCTCCTCCTTCCGTGTTCACAGGTAGCGACGACGCTAGCGAAGGAAGCCACATTTCGTTTCAGCAAGCACTATGGAAAGGGCTGTTCTTGACCTCGTCAGTAGTCATTGAGAATTTTCAACCAAAGCATGTAACAGTTACAGTCAGATTCCAGGATGTCAAAGCGTTACATTTACACATCTATTTACAGTACATCATTTTTTGTCCAAGTTGTTAAAGCATTTAGATTTCCCTTAAAACATAATTCCCACAATAATTTGCTCATCTCAGCATACAAACATAAGAGCTGGATTACAGGCATGACCAAAATTTTGTGCATGCTTGAAATATTAATAATAATTTAATATTATTAATAATAAAGGGATAAATCTTCAGTTGACCCGACTCGTATGTCTTAAAACTGAGGGAGGAAGCCAGAAAAAAAACATGCAGGCAAAAGGAGAACATGCAAAGGCCCATAGCAAATTCAAACCCTTAAAGTCCAACCAAGTGTTCTGACCATCTGCGGTATTAACTTACTCCCTCTTGGTTATGTCTACATGTGGATAAAGATCTGAGGCTTTGTTTCATGTTTTTGTTGGTTTCATAGTTTCTTATATATGCTTTGCACTTGCGAACCTTGCACTATTATTGTTTAAATTAAACCACCTTTTGGGAAACTTCACACACTTCATAGTAGGAGTTGTATAAAATAGACGACTAGTCGATTAGTCGACTTCACTGCTGTGCCATGATGCTTTAAGCATCAAGGCCACTAGTTGCTGATCACGTGACAATAACAATTATGGACGCCTCCGAGAAGACAGGTGATGAACCCAGTGGGTCGTTGCAGCAAACTAGCAATGGTTCACCAAGTGTGTCGAAAATAAGTCCTGAATTACAACAAAAGTACTACTACATTGCGCACTCATCTGAAAAGGTATCCACTAAAGCTAGCAGAGGAACGGTCCAAATCCTCTTGACAGCAGCCAATTAACAACTTCACCAAATGCCCTGTGGTAACAGAGAGAAGGAGGCTGCAAATCAACAAATTGCTGGTGAATTTCATTGTCAAAGTTATTAGACCTTTAGCTGCTCTACACGGAAAAGGCTTAGGAGAAATAAAACCTTTTTTCATCCTGTCTACACTACCCCATCTTACAACATGCTGTGAAGTACTGTTAAATGTTATTGATGGTAACAGTAGGCTAAACATATCTGCAGTGCACAGTATTGACAAGCTTATGTGTTTATGTTCAGTTCTGTTCAGTTCTATTGACATTTTTGCTGCGGTTGTATAGAGCGTGTTTTTTCTCCTTGATGTCAGTGAATGCACCATGCGAGAGATAGAAGTTATGGTAGAGTTAAGAGTTTGCCGAGCAAGAGCCGCTTATTAGACATGTCAGACTGATGGTGTTTATGGTGTTGCCAGGGGCTACGGCCGACAGTAGCCCGCGTTCAAGCTTCAATTACCTAGCAGAAAAACCTCAGTAGTTTCCTTTGTGTAAGACGCTACAATATGTATTCAGGTCAAGAGCATTACTTTCTATTGGACTTCGACTTGACTTTCACCACAAAATAGTCGAGTTTAAAAAAGTCGTTCAGCCTTTATTTCGTAGACACGTACACACACATAAACAAGCTTTTTTTAATGGTTTATGGGCACAAAGGGTTGGAAGCCAGTGACGTAAGCTGTGCCTCACTGAATTTGTATTATCCTCATCAGTGGCAGAAAGTCTGGATTTGGCAGAATATAAACGTTTTCCTCTCTATTCCTTTGCCAAATCATGATTCTTGCCAGTATAAAGATTACGTGATCCCTTAACTTTGTTAATAATACACTGCCTGGCCAAAAAAAAAAAAAAAAAAGCCGCCACCTGGATTTAACTAAGCAAATGGGTACGAGCCTCCTATTGGATAATTACTGCATGGGTGATTATCTTTCAGCTGGCAACAAGTTATTTAACCCCAACTGATGTAATCAGTAGCTACTCATTTCTTAAACAACAAAGTCGAAAGACACATCCTGTGGTTGTGGAAAATATATAGTCTGTTTGAGAAGGGTCAAATCATTGGCATGCATCAAGCAGAGAAAACATCTAAGGAGATTGAAGAAACTACTAAAACTGGGTTAAGAACTGTCCAATGCATTATTAAAAACTGGAAGGATAGTGGGGAACCATCGTCTTCGAGGAAGAAATGTGGTCAGAAAAAAATCCAGATCATGATCGGCAATCACTTAAACGTGTGGTGAACTCAAATTGCAGAAAAACAACATTAGAACTCAGGGCTATGTTTAATAGTGAAAGTAAGAGCATTTCCACATGAACAATGCGAAGGGAACTCAAGGGATTGGGACTGAACAGCTGTGTAGCCTTAAGAAAACCACTAATCAGTGAGGCTAACTGGGAACAAAGGCTTCAGTTTGCTAGGGAGCATAAAGATTGGACTCTGGAGTAATGGAAGAAGGTCATGTGGTCTGATGAGTCCAGATTTACCCTGTTCCAGAGTGACGGGGGCATCAGGGTAAGAAGAGAGGCAGATGAAGTGATGCACCCATCATGCCTAGTGCCTACTGTACAAGCCTGTGGGGGCAGTGCTATGATCTGGGGTTGCTGCAGTTGGTCAGGTCTAGGTTCAGCAACATTATGTGCCCAAAGAATAAGGTCAGCTGACGACCTGAATACACTGAATGACCAGGTTATTCCATCAATGGATTCTTTCTTCTCTGATGACACTGACATATTCCAAGGTGACAATGCCAGGATTCATGGGGATCAAACTGTGAAAGAGTGGTTCAGGGAGCATGAGACATCATTTTCACACATGGATTGGCCACCACAGAGTCCAGACCTTAACCCCATTGAGAATCTTTGTAATGTGCTGGAGAAGGCTTTGCACAGTGGTCAGACTCTCCCATCATCAATACAAGATCTTGGTGAAAAATGAATGAAACACTGGATGGAAATAAATCTTGTGACATTGCAGAAGCTTATCGAAACAATGCCACAGCGAATGCATACTGTCATCAAAGCTAAAGGCGGTCCAACGAAATATTAGAGTGAGTGACCTTTTTTTTTGGCCAGGCAGTGTATAAATGCAGCCACACCAAACCTCTCTATAAATCATTAAAACATTTTGAGGCTTTTGAGGAGAACTTGAGGCAAAGATTTAAATGCACCGTCTCTAAAAGTTTGAGATAGCCATTAAATGTAATCACTGAGTATAAATGTTAACATTGCAATCAGTGATTAGCATCACTTTGAGTCTGCTGTAATAATAGGAGGCGGTCTAATATTAATCATGTGGGAACAGGCTGTACTGATCAGCTGCCTGAATCAGGAGCACTGCAGAACGTTTATATATTCCCTGCGATGGGATTAACTTTCGGAAAGTTGCTGGAAAAAGTCAGAAACTGTTAAAGAGTTCTTTCCCTTAGCCACAGGAGCAGTGAAGCCCAAATGGCACAATGATGCAACACACAGAGTCGGGAATTAGCAGGCAGTGCATCTACAGCTCTTTCAGCACATGTTTATTTATAGAGTTCACAAGTGAGCTGAAGGATGGTGCGACACACTGGAGAAGAAGATGTTTAGAGACGCGTTGATTTCTGTGCGATAAGAGGAGCTTTAAATTCAGATTTTTTCTCAACGTCCACACATTGGCAGAATATGAACTGGGCGTGTTTTAATTAGACTAACCAATAAGACAAGTTATTTCTAGCAATACGCATGTAGAACTATGTAAATCATGGCAAACATACATGATGCTGCCTTTATATTTCAGTGAAAAGCTACAGTGATGTTTAAAATGTGTGCAAATGCTGTTTGAAAATAGAGTAATCACAAAGATTCACTAACGTAGAGACTTAAGTTGAAATTATTAAACCTCCTGAGCTGATATAAAAGGTTAATTTTGCACAAATACACATGGGAGATTACAGGATGCTGTTACGCTAGAAAAAGAGTAGAAAAGCACCAGAAAAGACAAAAGGTGCGCTTCTCCACTTCTGTATTTCCCACCGTAGGGCCACAAATTGGGTGGTCAGATTCTCCTGATGACCACTGAACATGACAAGTGACTC
This sequence comes from Chelon labrosus, assembly GCF_963514085.1. Taxonomy (NCBI): domain Eukaryota; kingdom Metazoa; phylum Chordata; class Actinopteri; order Mugiliformes; family Mugilidae; genus Chelon; species Chelon labrosus. The sequence continues at coordinate 20,222,776 of NC_140346.1, forward strand.
TCATCCGAGGATCACTGCAGAGAATCAAAGGGACTTTGAGGCCCCTGAGCCCTCACGGTGCATGTGGCATTCACATCTGCTGCATTGTAGACGAAAGAGACAAAAGACGAATGTTTTATTTAACATTTAATGAGCAGATTTTTTTTTTCTTTATCTGTTTCAAAGTGTCATATTCACATATCTCGTAGTTCCAGATTTTCACAGTAGGAAAAGCACAGATGTATCAGCCGTGGCTGCATAACACTTTACCTGCTTCTGTGCACGCGGGTTCACTGTCATTGCTTAGATTAACACTTAATGGAACTGAACTGCCCTTAATTCACCGGCGCCTTTCTTAGTGTGACAGTCTGCTGTGAAAAATATCTATTTCTGACTGTTTATGCCAGCAATGAAACATGACCTTTATCCTCAGTGTTGTGAGCTAACTTGTGTACTTGTAACTTATTTTATGCGTGGCAATAATTTGACATATAGTCTTTGTACAGAAAAATCCTCCATTCTGCCAACATTTCTGCTCCTCAATGTGAATAAATGGTCGAATGGCTCTTGGATCTCTGTGTTTAAATGTGCACACCGGTCAGAAGTTCAGTCACATCCCATGTTTAGTAGTTACACTCTTTTACAAGTTGCATTTTGGGTGAGAGTGCGCCATTGGTCCGCATTTTAACTGTCATTGCCAAAAAGGTACATACTGGTATAACTCACTGACTGTATAAGTATGGACAAGTGCCCCCACTTCCTTGCATTGGCCAAACTGGTGCTATTTTCCCGGGGATTATGGGCAGCACCATCTTTCAGTTTGGAGCCAGAGTCTGAACAGTACGGCCCAAGAGTGGAGCCGCATTATCGATGACCCGACTCACTCGTGTTTCTAAAATGACAGAAACCATTCATCAAATTTATTTGATGTGTATTTTAGTGTTTTAGTTCCACTAACATGGAGGAGGTGGAGCTTATGACCTATACTGCAGGCAGTCACCAGGGGGAGCTCTACTTGCTTTGGCTTCACTTTTGAGAAGCAGTTCGCCATCCATCTTTACACTGGCTGTGGTATAACCACACTAGCCATAGTTCCACTGCTGATTTGTAGCTATCACTGGATTTTGTATGTGTTTTGCATTATATCTGGTTTGATATACCGTCATCATATATGGTTAAAGTCAAACATTGCCAAGTATTGAGTATTATTAATGTGTGAGTTTCGTGCAGCGCCTCATAATAAGTTCATTTTTATTGTGACTCAACATAGCATGGCCATGTGTTCCGTTCACAAAAGAAAGTGATGCCCAATCAAATCTGTGCATGTTGCATGTTGCAAACATGCATTCAGAATAAGAACAGGGAATAAATTGGATAATTTATTTGACTGTAAAATCATTTCCTGATGCACAATCACAATAGTGATTTCTCAAAAACCAGCGAAGCCTTTCAAGGAGTGCTCACTATTGATGCTCTGCTTCAGTTATTTTAAACTCTTATATTCTTTATTGCTCAAACTGCACAGCACAAGGCCCAAAATTTGACCTTCAGTGTTTAACTGTCTCAAAAAAGGACTTTGCGGCCGCTACATTAAAAAAAAATATTCATCACATAAATATTCAAGTTATTCAAACTTTGATTTAGTTTGAATAATGAGGGCTACATTTTCAATTAAAGTGCCAATTATTTTCTCAATTAATTTGCTCGTCAGTAAACTGGTCCCACAAACAGAGTCCAAAACATTTGTCGCATTTAAGAAGCTGGTACCTGCAATGTTTTTTTTTTGGCATTTTTGCTTGAAAAATAATTGAAGTAGTTAAATGATTAAAAGAAAAGTGTTTACTGTATTTATCTGTTGGTCCGGGCCAATTAACTTAAGCATTCCTTCAGCTCTAATAATCACAATTAAAGCTAAATTCCCCAGAAGCTAATCTAAAATAATTCACCTCATGGTGCGTGACAAACAACATTAAAAACTAATTTTATCTGTTAAATAACATTTATTATTTTTATTCTATTTTCTGATAAAAGGTGAATAATGACTTGTTTCAGTTATAGCTTTTCTGTATATAAAGGATGGTCAATACTCTCAATTTGAACTGTATAAACCTTAAAGTGAAAGAACCATCGGATTAATATTTGGCCTTAATTTGATAAACGAGCAAAAATCAACCAACAGACACATTACATACACAAACTGAAAAGCAGGTCAAGCCTCTTGTGTAAAACTCTGCTGACCACTACTGGCCACGAGCATGAATTATGCTTAAAAGGAGCGTGGGACCGCGGGGACACACAGAGCTCATAAAACACCATAAACAGACATGCAGCAGAACATCTGTTCAGCAGCCGGCACGCTCGACATCATGTTTGGTTCAGACAGGTTAGCGAGCTGCAGGCTGACTGACTGATGCAGGATGGGGCCCTCAGTGTACACATCCATATGTCTCCGTCACTAAAGCATCTGTGGAAGCGTGTTCAGCCTATGCACGGTCGCACAGATCTACGGACGTAAAGGACACAGGAACAGAGCGCGTTTCTGTGTCTGTGGTTTCGGTTGAACATTATAGATGGGGAACAGCGTGATTGCCTTTTTAGTTTTTACTCTATTCTTCTGCTTTGGAGGAGATAAAACAAAGGCATCCTCGTTCTAGACATCAAACCTTCTCAGACGATCCCACCGGACGATGACCCTAAAAATAAACGAGCCTGCCGTGCTCAAAGACAAATATCAATTAATTTTTCATTCCATTATTTTTGGCAGGGCACCTGCTAGACATCACACACACACACACAGATCTTGCCTCTTTACTCAGCTTTTGGGATCAAAAGATAGATGCAGTAATGTTTGTCTTACTGATTTCTGAGCAGCAAAATTAGTCAGTTTGATCAGTGGTAGAGGGGATACTCAGATCATTTAAAAGAATGTAAAAAAAAAAGCCATTCATAATACTAAAATGATGATAAATGACTCTGTATGGCATTATTTGATTGGCAATACTGATGCATGATTATTTTGCTGCAGTATCAGTTCAATGTGGTGCTAGTTTTGTCCAGTGGTCTCTAACGTAAAAGTCATGACCTTTGTGAGAGTCGCAAGATAAATCTGAGAGGTCTTCAGATTATTTTTAATAAGGCAGAAAAGTAGAAAAAATATGGTTTGCTGCACAAATGTTTTCTCTCTAATCTTTGCTTTTTTTTGTTCATTCATTCTGTGCATTTCACACATCCAGTCATGAACACTGCACTGGGCAGCCATACAGTGGGGAACAGAGATCAGTTTTGGTTCCTCTAACCATTGGTCCATAGCTCTCCCACAAGATTAAATATTTGACTACAAATTGACCTATCTGGGCTTAAAAGTGCTGCTTAAACGAAACTGTCGAAGAAGGATTTGGGTGAAATCTCACTCGGTTGGAACTCAAAGGTACAAATCTAGTTCATCGTTTCCCTTTGAAATGTAGAACTGTTCATCCCGGCTCCAGCTTTAAATGAGAAAACAGCAGGGTTGACGTCTAATCAATGACGGGCTGCTGAAAGTAAAAGAAAAATCTGATCAATCGTATGTTTAACAAGGGGGGTATTTTCCACAAAAAACAAAAAAACCCCAAAACAAATCTAAGGTTGTTTTCTGGACAGCTAAAATTTACAATAATTTCATCTTTCTCTTGCTGCTCAGCCAGTCTCCCCTAACAGAACGGTAATAGTGTTACGTAAAGAGATTATCTTAACTGCTCTTATCTTTTCCCTGCTCTGGCTTGCAGGAAATCAAATTCTCCTGTGGCCCCATGAAGCAAATGTCACATGTGTGCATCACGGCGTCCGCTGAAGGCCTGCAGAGCGTTCTGGTGGTTGTGTCAGCATTTCTGTAACTTTAGGTGAGGGTTGCAGGGGGGGCATGTCGGTAATATGACCTTGTTCTGCCGTGCGGCACACCTCCAACGACAGCAATGTGACGGATGAACCACCTTCATGCGTCTCGCTCAGTGGGGAAGTTTCACATGTGACAGGGGCTCCCTTCCACACAGCTATTGATAATTAGGATTCATAATTTATGACTCATTTACGGTTGATGCGGAGTAAAGCTTGTCAATCCACCAGCAGTCACCCGGCTCTCTTTACAACACTTGTTTGAGGAGGTTTTCTGTAGCTTCGATCTCACACCTATACCTGCTCACATGGAAACATTCACACTGTGACCTGCTGTGAAGAAAGAGCAGGTTCTTCCTTCTCAACATTAATGCTTGAAGATCGGTATTTTGAGTAATCATCTCTTTAAAGAAAGGTGATGTTTAACTCATAACTTTGAACTATTTTAGTGGTCTGGTATTCTAAGATTGTGAAAGTCATCAGAATTTCACAATAGAAGACAAATTAGAGGAAGAGACGCTGAATTCCAACATACATGTTGTTGTTTATCTTATTTTTTGTCTTGTAAATCATCTAAACTGTCAGATTTATCCATTAATGTTACTTCTTAACCACTACTGCTGATGTAACATTGCAACAAGGGAATGCAGTGCCTATAAACAGTATTCCCTTGTTGGATGTTTACCCCTTTTATTGCTTTTATGAACTGAATCATCCTCAATATAAGTCTTCTCTTAAGTTCTAGTTCGTCCTACAGACTTTCCCTGCTTTGCTGCATTCAGTTTATCCTAAGTGTCAAAAAGTGTCAAGGGCTTGCTGCCGAGAACCATCCTCACAGCATGATGCTGCTACCACCATGCTACGCAGTGGAGATGGTGAGTTTGTGGTGTCGTGCAGTGCAAAAACCTCAGTTTGTTCTAATTAAACGAAAGAACCTTCTTCCAGCTGGTCTGGGAGTCTCCCTTGTGTCTTTGGGCAAACTCTGATCAAGATTTAATTTATTTTTGCCACTCTCCCATAAGACTCCCAGCTGAAGAGATGGTACACCCTCTTTCAGAGCAGTCATAGATGTCTTGGTGGCATCCTTCACTAGTCGTCTTCTTGCACGGTCACTCAGTTTGTCTTATCTGTTTCAGTAACCTGTTCACTGAGTTGCTTGTCATTGTATTTTGTCTTTATGGTGTAACTATAGGCAGGAATAATTGTTTAGCAGTGACTGGACCTTCCAGACACAGGTGTCTTTATACTACAGCCACCATGGCCACATTTACGATGCTCGGGTGATCGCCATTAGACTAACTGTGAGACTACTAGCCCCAACGGACCCTTTGTTGACCTTCTGATTGTTCTGCTGACCACCAACCAAAGAGCTCCTACTCGAAGTCCTATGATACTGCAGCTAGGTCAGACAAACGGGGTGATAACTGAGTCTCAAGGTAGTATGGAGGCCACGACGGCTAACGTTAGCAACCGTGATAACGTTGGAAGACATCGGAAAAATTACTAGACTTTTTACCAGCTTTCAGTATTTATGTTTGGTTATATCCTTATGCTGTCCTAACGCTGGTTGAGTGCGTGCGTTTTTTCACATTTTTGAAGAATCATAACTATGAGTTTTAATGCTAACTCAGTCTACAGATTTTCAGCTGTATGGCAATTGTTTGTTTAACCTAGCAATAGTAATATAGGAAGTTGACAAATGGTAGGAGCCCTATCTGATTGGCCAGGAGACCAATCAGATGGCCAACAAAGAGTCAGATGAATAAGATCAGTCACTTTAAAAGGGTTTTTCTTCTATTTTACATTATATATTTTTAAACAATTGCCATTACTTTGTTAAAATCGCCTACTTAGTTATTTTGTGTAATTTGTTTGTCAGTAAAAGCCAAATTTTATTTACTATGATTCCGTTTATAAAAGCAAAACATACAGGAGAGTTAAGTAAAGGTCTGAGTTCACATGGAGGTTGAATGGTTGAGGGTTAGATCCCAGTCAGCCTGGAGGAGCTGAGAAATAGTGCTAAAATGTCCAAATAAATTACCACACTTAAACGCAGGGCTAAAAGGAACATAAATGAGAATAATACCCGGACACATTTTTTTTAATTATTTTTTTTAGATTTTCTTTGATTTTGAACGGGAAACATGACAGCCTCCAGAAAGAGGGAAGGGAGGGAGGAGACAGACAGTGAGACCCACATGTCGAGACAAATTCTGCCAAAAAAAAAAAAAAATACAGTCCCGAGACTCGAATCTGTGAAGTGATAGATCACCTACACGTTTATCTAACAGTCACAAAGAAGCAGCAGCAGCAGCAGCAGCAGCAGCAGTAGGTTTTTTTATTTGATCTGGAGCTGGTGTCGAGCAGCCAGAGGCGCGCACAGGCGTTATGAACCCCTCTGTGGTCACGCATGTAGAAAAACAGAAGGAGTGAATCTGAGGCAGCCTTATCAGCGGTAACCATGTGTGCGCAGTGGGCCAGCGTGATGGAGCCGCACATCCTAGATGCTAGAGGAGAGAAAAAAAATCAGGCGTAAGTGTATTGTATGTGTCGCCACACCCATCACATAAAGCCAGACGCGTAAAAAAAAAGCGATTTGTGGCGGCGACATGACAACAGCCGAGGGCTATGGGTGAGCCGCGGATGAGTCACACACACCTCCACCAGCTTTTTATTTATTATTATTATAATAATTACGGTAAACCAGTAGATAGCTGCAGGCTGCTGCTAATGCATGACATGATGAATGATGCAAAAAAAATAAGAAAAAAGAAAAAGAAAAAGTGGATGAATGGATGATGGGCGGTGATGGTGCACGTGGGGCCAGTTTAAGGAGAGGTATTTAAAGATGTGGACGCGGCTCTCTGTCAGTGCGCATGATACTGCGGTTCCACTACTACGGCACGCTCCAACTCACCTTGAATCGGCGCACGGCCGCCTCCTCCTGTCATTCGGGTGCGGGGCGTAAGGAGGGAGCCAATACACGCCCCAAAGCCTCAATCAGCAGCCAATCCAATGACGGGAGAGGCGGACCTGTGGCTGCATTCTCACACTTGGTTTCACTATGCGCTCGTAAAAACGGCTCCGTCTACTACAAACGCGGCGGTGCAGGTGCTCTGTCTCTTCGGGAGAGAGGATGCGGATGGAAGGACGGGGGAGGGAAGGGATGAAGGGAAACGCCACGAGGAAAGAAAATAGGATATGAGAAGGGGCTAAAGAGACGGCGAGGTGCAAGGTCGAATATGAGAGATTGGTTGAACGGGGCACTTTGCGTGGTAATAGCTGGTCGGCAATAGTACTATGATTTGGTATGTGGCCACTCTGATAGCAAGTGTATTCAGCACCAGAGGAACGGCCGCTCAAGGTGAGTTGAAGTGCAATATATCTTGTGCCGCACGCAGCTGATGATTTCTGCTGTCTCCGTGCGCTCCTGCTTTTCCCCAATCGCATGATGTATGTATTTTGTCCGCGTCGGGTCATATATGAAGTGTGTGTGTGTGTGTGGGGGGGCAATTTCATTCTAACAAATGGCTGCGTGTCTTCATATGTCACGTGAAAGTTGAGTTAAATGGTACCAGGGAAACAACAATAGTCCTGAGATGGAGCTTGGCAATGTGTGAAACGGGATAAATCACACGCCAGCGATACGGATCCATCCATGTGGCCACAGTGATGGATCATCATGGGCGAAGATGGGCTGGCTGATAGCGGCTGTGGCTACATGTGGTTATCTGTGAGACTCGTTTTGTGTGATGGAACAACGAGCAAATTGGGAGATAACACGGGTGGGTTGGGGGGGGGAGATGTGTGCAGTGTGTCACGGCAAGCAGTCCCATTTGAGTTCTCCAGAGAGGGGTGTGACCGCCTCAGCTCTCAAGATGGAAAAGTAACTAAATAATGCATCACGTGTCAGATAAAATGCACTCTTGGATTTGATAGAGCCCCTTTGCTGCATGCATGGGATTCACATGATGGATTTCACGTTACACATGGATGGGGGTCACAGTGCTCGGTGTGTGTGTGTGATGCACTGATCACCTACAGGCTGCAAAGCTCGCCTTGTGCTGATCTAAGAGGTCCATTGACTAGTCACTCCTGCAGCTACAAACTGCACAATATCCCTTTTGTTCATATTTTTTTTTTTTTCCTGAGCTCTCTGTATTGACCCATGTACTGACTTAACCTTGCTTTTCCACTTGTGTCCAGATGAGGGAGACATGTGCCAAGCTGTCGCCCGGTAACTGATCCCAATGACCCCGCGTACCCAGTCAGAACTGGTCTGCTCACAGGTCTGGCTCCTCTCACGGTGCCAGCCGAGGCCAAGACGAGCACAGCGTGAAAACTTGCTGTAATGCAGCGAAGCACGTTTGATTTAGGAACAGGGAACCTCTCAGGGGTGTCATTTGTTTTAAAAACCACAAATTAGCCACCTTAACTTGGGCATGTACGTGGCTTAAAAATATTGATTTAAAGGTGTTTTCTGGTATCGGCGCTTCACTGAAGGTGATTTAAGTCTTACAAGCTGCACCAGAGAGTCACAAATCACATCGCAACCTTATTAGTAATCACAAAAGAGAGCTTGTCTACCTCTTATATTACAGTGTCCCTGGATGTACTGTTGCAGCCCGGTGCTTCACGCAGCTGAGGATAAAGACTGCAAACAAACTCTTCTTCAGGATATCCGGCAATAATTAAGTTTTAATATCAAGAATGTTTCCGTGTCTGAGATAATGAGAACAGATGTGTGTTAAGCTCCAAAAAGTTGAAAATAATGCAAGAGAACTGAGGTAATATGGCTGCATTTGCAGGCCTGGAGTAGACTTAGTTTTTATCAGAATATATATCATGTAACACATTATGTGACATGTTTCAACCGATCATAGACTAACCCAGCGCTGATGCAGCCAATACAGAGAAAAAAAAATACCTCTGCATGTAACTGGATAGGTCTACAACCAATCAGAGCTGTTTTGTTCTAAACCAATATAACCCCACAGCGTTCAGATGGCGTGTACAACTACGTTGCTGTGAATCGTCAATCCATTACCACATAAATCCCATCCAAATTATTTAATTGAGCAATCTGCAATAGCCACAACTTGCACATAATTAGCCTAGCTTAGCATAAATGCTGGCGATAGAGAGGACGTCTAAAGCTGTTTCATCCATATAGATTAAGCAAGCGTGTTGTAGGAGGCTTACATGTGCAGTTTGTTGGGACCGTACCCAGTATAAGCTAAGCTAAGCTAAGCTAATCAAACACTGGTTCTGCCTTGTGTGCAGACATGACATTGTTGCTGGTATTGAAAATTCAGTCATATATTTTTAAGCTGCAACCACACGCAAGCCCAGTCCAATTTTCCCAGAGCTGCAGTTCAGATTTTCAGCTTCTACAAGGAATTTGCTCAAACAAACAGGTCAGGGCTGAGATTTGAGCACATTGCACGGTTGCTCAGTGTCATACATAAACAGAGGACGAATGAGTCAACAGAAAAAAAGCCAACATGAAATGCTTGACGTTTGAACAAGTGTGTTTTGTCAGTGGTACAGCTTGAATGACACAGGTCGTCTTTATCCCGTCTTTATTACTTTGGGACGTTAACGTGGCGTCATCTGCAAACATTCGCAGTTTGAACATTTTTTGTGGAGTTAGTGTTGGGAGTTAGTGGATATATACACCTGATCATCAAAAGAAAGATCTAGGTTTAAAGGTTTATGTGACAACTGGCTTGAAATAATGAAGATATATATCCTTTCATTTTTGATGCACAGATGACGAAAGAACTCGTGTTTACACAGAGCTGTATTGTGAGCAGCATGTTTGCTAAAGCAGACTCTCCGGTGCGCCGTCGGTGTCTAGACAGGATGCATTCGGACATAACATTAAGCTCACAAGCCAATACTACAGTAACTATATAAATAATGTAAAATAGAAATGTGGCTGTTCTATCAGATTCCTGTGATACGACTGGAGGATTTGACTGAAAAGCTTAACCTCTGGGGCTTTTTAGTTGTTTTGCTGCTGGTGCTTGGATTTGTGTGGATTTGCAATTGATAGAAACACCATATTTGCTTGTGATTGCTCGAATATACTCAGCTGTGAACTCATGGACAGACTGCAACGCCATCTCATTATACTACGTTACGTATTATGCTTGAATTTGGTGCCTTGCAGTGTTACAAGGCAGTGTTACTTGAGGCTACACTGATGTCTGTAACGTACCTCACCCGTGTCCTCTGGTGACAAACTATTACTTTACTCATTAGAACCATTGCGGATGTGAAAAGTATGAATCCACTGCTTTAGCACAGTGGATTGGATCAATACAGTGGTCTTTCTTTGATAGCAGAAATGCTAGCATTAGCAGATAATTACCAATGTAACTTTCAAGGGTTTTAAATAAGGACGTCCCAGTCAAGTTTTTTTTACCCCCGATCTTACCCCAATCATTTAACACTGAGTATTGGCCAATCCGAGTCCCGATCAGATCTTGGATTAACAAAATTCATTCCCCTGATCACGTGTGCACCGTGCAACTGTATTAACAAGAAGTAAAAAAAAAAGTGTTGAGAGGGTTGCTCATACCTTGGCTCCAGATGCCAAAAACCTGTGTTCTCTACTCCAGAAATGTGCTGGTCATCCAATGACATAAACTCTGTGACCCTCACTGGAATATTTTTCTCCTGAATGCTGTCTCCAGGAAACTTTTCTCTTCTTTAAAGCGCAGCGTTCAGTGTTTGTTGTTGGTGTTTTAATGCAGCCTTCGCCTGAGTGTACTTGACATATTCCGTTAGTCGTAGGTGGTAAATCACGTTGGTAGTATTGATTGACAATCTCGTACTACCTCCTTTAAATTGCACAATTTACAAATTTCCGTCTGACTGACTTCATTTTCCAGAGTGAAGTTCTTCCACACGACAGCAGACATGTTTAGTCACGTGATTTTGCTTCTTCTTTGTCTTCTTCTGGGAATTTACGCACGATTGCTAGCCTCTTTATCTCTGGCAAACCCATCATGACTGTTTGACGTAAAATGCATCGCCACCAGTGCCCCAGCTCATGAAAGTCGCCGCAATTTCAAACAAGTATATTGTGAGATACAGAGAACAGTTTGGAAACTTCTTTAATGTAAGGAATGTTTATTTAACTGTGAACATGGGGAATACGTCACACTTTTCAACAAATAGCTGAAAACTGGGGCAGTCCTCCTCTTTAAATTCAGTTAAACTGTACATAAACACATCATACCTCCATTCGAACCCGCTTCGGTAGACATATCACGCCGTACAAATGTTTACCGTGGAACTCTTTTCACAAGCCGTTAACCACGTCAGTCAGGGCTGTACTCAGAACAGCTCAGCCATGAGCAGTCAGTCACAGTAAATGGACGTTCAAGGAAGTTTTCTTGTGCCAAGTGCCCATGGGTGAGACAGCATATGGTCAGGGAGACCCGAGGTTAGTTCAACAAAGTCAACGGTGACTTGGCAGCCCATCAAGGTCAGGCAAGAGGGACGCTGACGGCAATATAGGAGTAATTAAATGTCATTGGCAAGTGTCGGGGAGTGGTATATTTGAAGGACTATTTTCAGGCGGAGTCACTGATGGAGACTCTGCTCTTGAGTCCTGTGCTGGGACTTTTATTTTCTTAAAGCGTTCTTCCAGTTGGCTTTTGGCCAGATGGTATTCATCTGTAATTCCCCTCTTGTGAGTCCCCTCCTTGATGTTTCACAGGATCCGCAGCTCCCCGGTGAACCGTGGCTTGGCACACTTGTTCTTGAAAGAAAACGGGGTGTACAGAAGCAGACAGGATATGTGAAGGTGTCAGAAATGTCACTCACGTATTTGAGGCCTCCCAGCAGCACAGAGGCGGCGCCTGAAAGCCCTCCCACAGTTACTGCGGGTCCAGCTTCTGATTGCGGATTCAGATAAATGGCTCTGTCCTAAGTTTTAGTCTGAATGCTGGAGCCGTCTGGGACCTTAAATGAGGCTGCTTCCATGAGATGGCTGATAAAATTATTTGACAGCAGAGTTTTAATTTGTCTGACGTCTGCAGAGTGTTTTCAAAAGTTTTAACGATATGGAGAAGGACATGAGCGTCTTTTCTTTAAAGTTCTGCTACAGCGCAGTTTAATGATGTTTTACGTGACGACTGCTTCTCTGTGAGAAATTGTAAACCGTAAAACCGCTGTAGCTGACTTTTAGCGTTCATAGAGATCTAATCTGTGAGAGAAGAATCAGATTAAGTTTTGCTCTACATCTATGGCAACCAAGGTCGTGCCAGTGTTACAGATCAGCGAAAGCTGCTAGATGAGATATTTATTTGAAAGCAATCAACAGCAAAATACTGTAAGTCAAAAAATAGATTTGAATAATTGAGATTTAATATCTGGCTTAATGTAGTGTTGAATTCAACCTGATGATATCGTTCATCCTCTTTATCAAGAATCAAGTCAAGAATCAAGAATCCTTTATTGTCAATATGTGACTCCTGGCTTAAATAGTGCAATATAAAAAAAAAACAAAAAAACTGTAGAATAGGCAAGTTATCTTCCAAATTAGTAAATTAAAAGTATTTGTGTTATTCAATTATTTATGTATCATACATTTGTCAAAAATAGGGACTGAGCAAATTAAAACACAGCCCGAACTAGATTTTGATATTTAATCAAATGGTCCAATTTGTATGAACAGGAAGTTAGTAACTTCTGTGTGTGTTGTGCTTGATGAACATGAACATGAACATGACAGGATCAGCATGCAGAATGACATCGTCATAAATCATCGTATCAGTATTTTTTAAATAGACTGCTTTGGTTTGGACGTCATTGGTGCACTGGTATCATATTAAAATGTGCTCTTAGTTTAAGATGCCTAATATTTCTGTTGTTGTGTCATTGAGAGTCCTAGAGAGGTATTAAAGGTTAAAAGTCAAGGCTTGCAAAACCAAATAAAGATTCAATACATAAAAAATTCCAAAAAGTTAAGTTTCCTATTTTTCTAATATGAAAAGAAAGAACGATATACTTCATTGTCTTGTTTTTTCAGAGACTGTCGTACAAAAAAAGAAGCTGACTGCTGAAACAGAAGTGTGGCGCCTTAGAGAAGCGATTTAATTGATTTAATTTTGCAATAAATCATTTTTATATCCTAATAATAATAATAATAATGAAGGTGAGAATAAGAGCCACATTTTGAAATAGTAAGAAAACCCAGCGAACCACTACTACTGTACCGTTTACTGTGTAAATGCTGCACACTGCTGAGTAAATGTACAGGCATGACTGTATGTGTTGCTATAGCAACCGGAGCAATGAAATGAAAGCATGATCTTATACAGTATCTCTCCTGTGCTGACCAATGATACAGTATAATGGGTTCATTTTAGGTTGAAATGGATGATAGCACTTAACTGTGTCATCGGATTTCCTTCTCATTCATTCACATTATTATTATTTTTATTGCCAGTATAGATAAGGAAGTATTAAAAACCTTTACTTTCGCAAAAGTAGTAGTACCATTATGTAAAAATACACCAAAGACAAATTCATTTCTATTGTGGTAAGCGAATGAGTTGGTTAATGAATGCATCAAGTGTATATTAAACTGTATTAAGCTGACTACGTGTCGGGGATTACTCTTTGAAAGGTCGTCCAATGGCAGTATAAAGCAGCTAAAATGGAAGAAATCAAGTTAAGCATCAAGGAAGCTTGATCTCTAGCATCATAAGCGTTTGTACTCCATGACGGCGCTAAAACGCCGATCAGCTGTGTTGAGTTTTTCTGTAAACCTCAAACAATGGTGATTAGACCCGAGCAGCTCATGTTGGAGTTGGAGCTAATAAATGTTGAAGGTTACACTGAAATCCCTGCAACACAGAAAAGAGAGAAGACGTCTGAGTAGATGGTTTGATTTTCTGTGATTGTGGGACATGGACAAGGACATGCGTTTTGCCACACAGCTTTGTCCTCAGTCACAGCTTTGTTGGTCTTTGTTGCGTCTCTGAGGAGGGGCACGTTGCAGGGTACTCAGAAGCATATGTCCTTAGCTGCTGTACTTTCCACCCTGATGACTATCTTATCTCACTGGTTTAAACATCCAGCACAGATTAACTGCAACAACTAGACAAATAAATAAATAAAAATACACACTCAATATGAGCTGAAGACCCAAGAGTGAGGTCCGGACCAGGGATTTGGTTTTATCGGTTGATGGTAGGGCTTAACACCTCATTCAAACATCACTAAAGCTTCATTTATAGTCGTGCGCCACCTCCTCATTGATTTGAGTAAAAGGTTACGCCACAACCTGATGTGCACCTCCCTAGAAATTTAACTACAAATCGTGACGACCCAGACCGCAGCGGCCGTTATTGATTGTGGTAGGAAGGCTGAGGTGAAGGTAGGTAAGAAGGAGGCTGAACTGGCTGGTTGTGAGTTGGTGGAGCGGTGCTGAGCTGGAGATCTGGAATCAGTTGAACTGGTAACTAATGATCTGCACAGGGAGACGCAAACTGGCCAGGAATGGATGAAAGATCAAGTAAGGTACACTGATCAGGCATAACATTATGACCACCTTCCTAATATTCTGTAGGTCTCTCTTGTGCCTCTGAAACAGTTGTGACTCATCAGAGAATAGACATGGTCCTTCTGAGGGTGTCCTGTGGTGTCTGGTAACAGGATGTTGTTAATAGGGGGCCTTTGGGTCCTATGGGTTGAGGGGATCATCCCGCAGATACTTGATCAGTTTGGGATCTAGTGAATTTGGAGGCCAGGTCAACACCTTGTGCTTTTCTCCTAAACCGTTTTGTGTGTGCACCCGTGTCAGGCTGCATCCTGCTGGGGATGGCTGCTGCCATCAAGGAGTGTCATTGCAATGGGGTGGGGGTGCCTGGTCTGGTCTAGGTGGGTGCTACATGTCTAAGTAACGTCCACATGAATGCCAGGTCCAAAAGTTTCCTTGAACCTTGAATTTTCACAAGATGGTCAATGGTATTTACTTCTCCTGGTCATAATGTTTTTTCTGATTGGTCTCGGCTCATTGTAGATTGTGGAGGTGATTGGAAAGCCACGCCCAGAGACGTGTAGGGAGCGGAGACACCAGAGTCATGACAACTAACAGCGTTAAATAAAACATATCGACCAATTGAACCTTCTGTAATGTCAGCGTGTCACTGGTTTCACTCAGTCTTCATTTTTAGCAGCCCTGTGTTATTTCTGTGCTTCTCATCTGTCAGCGTTGGTCCAACCATTGTGTCACTTTCCAACACATTTACAGTACAACTCATTTTTTTTTTTCCCTCCTTGCTGTACTTCCTCGCTCGTGAGAGTAAAGCTTAGTAACGAGCTTAGGAGAGGGGCTGTGCTCAAGCTGTGGATGGCAGACTCTCAGTACTGGGAATGTGCCAGCCCTTTCTGGTGATGCCTCCCCCCCTCTTCCTCCTCCCCCTCCCCCTCCTATCCTCTATCCTCTCTCCTCTCTCAGCCAGTCCAGTCCCAGCGGAGTCTCCTTGCAAACAAAGCCTGCAGCATTCTGGGAGAGCCAGTTTTTCAGATCATGTGGTTCAGGATGGACGGACTAACCCCAGATCATCTCTCTGGGAGCTTGTAGTCGTTCACTGCTTGAAATAATGGATATGACTTTTTAAATCATCTCAATAACAACCATTTTTTTTCCCTCAAAGAATGATAGAAAGTAGTTTATAGTAGCCCCGTTTAAAATAAACGATTATTCTGATAATTCTTTTTTCTGGTTTAATTTGAATATCTTTGGGGGTTTTACTGAAAACTATGATGTTTGGCCTAATTTTCTAATATTTAAATATTTATCGGAGTAAATGACTAATCAGCAAACAATAGATGGTTTATTTTATACTGGATATAATTGTTAGTTGAAGCCTCAGCAGCGAGATAACAAGTGAAGGAGGCTGAACGTGATGTCTCAGACAACGTCTTTATTGTGGGATGAAAGGAAATAATAATGGACGCTGGTTGAGTGACACAAATACTTAGGAAAAGTGGAAGCAGTGTAACGTTACACCGCTATGAAAAGAATTATGAGGAGATTTTATTTGCGCTTTGAGCGTTTTGACTCTTTCCCAAACTGTAACCGAGTAGGTTTCAGGGGCAAGAAATCAGATGTAGATTAACCCAAGAGGAAACAAACATGGTTTTGTCATTTGTTTGAACGGAGTAGAGTGGTTGAGAACCATCTTCTGATGAATATCTGTACAATAAGGTCGGGTATAGTGAGTTGAATAGAAAGACAAATCTCTGACCCTGTGATTATTCAGGGCTGGGAACTGGAGATAAGGATCGCATCAGACTGGGCTGAACAGAGCAGATGATATCGAGGCATTTCATTAACGACGGCAGAGTCTTCCTCATGACGATGGTCAAGTGTATTATTGACTACATATTCCAGAAATCAGATTTCACCAATTTTGTTGCACTGATACACTGAGCACTTTATTAGGAACACCTCAACAGCTCTACCATAAATTTCACCTTCACGTGCTTCTACATTTTCAGTTTTGCCGACATTGCCAGGTGATAATTTTGCGTTATTCTTTATTAATAATGACGTGGTAGTGGTAGTAGCGTACTTTCCCATGTTATATTTAAACTGTGCCTATTTTTTTTTGTCAGCTGTATTTAACGTAAGACTACATGAGATTTTACAGGTGCTTAGTAAATGTACAGTTCATAAATGTTTGGACATGTTTGGCTTGTTTTTTGCCAGTTTATATTCAATATTCAAGTTCCAGTCATATAATGATTATGGGATTAATGTTCTGAATCTCAGCTTTAATTTGAGCAACCATTTTTATGCACAGTCCCCTATTTTTAGAGGCTCAAAAGTGATTGACATTATAATATTACCAAGATCTTGTTTTGCCTGTACACAACAATGTCAATATGGTATGCAGATAACCATGCATTTAAAGGGGAACTACTGTTTTTTACAACCTGGACCTTATTTCTAGCATAAAATACGATCGTTTACTCACATACGCACGCACCTGCGACTGTCGGCTTGTTTACCTGTAATTTGCTACTGCTATGGTTCGTCCACAACCTCAGAATCGGAAAAATATTCAGCCATGTTGCAAAAAACGAACCGTCGCGGGTGCGCTCAGAGATGACATCATCCAGGTCAGAAGACATCATCCGGAGTCTTTAGGTCAATCTGTAGACCCCGGATGATGATAACAGCTAACTCCGGACTCAACGGGGAATATCACTAGCGTATCATAACAAAATATTGGTGAAATGAACGAGTTTCATGGCTGATAATGCGTTATTTAGAGGCTGCATCTCGGTGCCCCAGTCACTCCCACTATATGGATATATGCTGATCTAATTATCTCCTGAACGAGTGCATATGACACAAAAGTTAAATGGGTGAGTAAATGATCGTATTTTATGCTAGAAATAACGTCCAGGTTGTAAAAAACAGTAGTTCCCCTTTAACATCAGATTTTTCTTTTATTGAATGCCAAATGCAAAATACAATTTTTTTTAGTATTATTTACATTTGCTTAAAATTAGTTTTCTCTATTTGACAATAAGAGTGTGTTTAAGTGTGAAATAATAGCTAAAATATATTTAACAAAAGACTAAAATGCAAATGTACTTTAAATTTATAAAATTTATATTTTAGATAGAGAGGTTTTCTTTTCTCTGGACCTGTCAGACACTGTCCACTTCAGGGTTTGACACACTTCTTGCATCTTCCCCCTATTTTGGGTAAACACATCCATGCATCTGTCCAAGAAGTACTTGGACAGAGACGAGTGTTGAATCCACAGCGAGCACTCTTCGGTCGCTCTGAGCTGCAAGCTTGAATGTGAGAGTCATAGAAAGAGGAAGTGAGCCGCGAGAGAGGGGTTGGAGTGAATTACGTGGAAGTGGATACGTTGATTGGGAGATATGTGGGGCTGATGCTGTGGATGTCTGGAGCGGCTCACATGCAGCATGGAAGCTCTGGGTTACATATGATTTATTGAGGCTGAATAAACAGCCTCATAAGCGGCGGTAATTAGACAAGCCACGTGAAAGCACTAATAAGCGCTATTAGCTGCAATAGGCCTCTTTGTGTAATTACTTTCAAACACCTTGGCTAAAGCGCTCATCTAAAAATCGCTGCGAGCGACGAATAATGACTGAATCGTGGACGGATTGAGGAATTTCTGGGACTTGCGGCCCGAACGTACCCTATAATGTGCGCCTCCGGCAGTGCGGGGGCCCTGCAGTGTTAGTTCGCCCTCTGTGCCTTTGGCAAGCTGAGTCCATTTCACACATGAGTCTTTGCTCTCTCTCCTCTCGCTGCACTTTCAAGCAGGTGTCAGCACATCCATTGCATCCTTGACTGAGCGTTGCTTGTCAGTGGATGTGGGGTGGGCTTTGTCTTTAAAGAGGATTAAATAATGAAGAGATCAGATCTATTGACAGACGCAGTACACAAAAGGTGTGTTTCCAATTGCCTGTACAGTATTTATTTGCATTTTCAGTTTGTGAAAGGTTTGTGTTTCACATTGAAGGACCACACTGCAGTGGAGTGGTTTATACGGCTTATACACACAGAATGGGTGTTGGAACCTAAGTCAACCAGGAGTATTGGTAGGAAAGATCACCAAATGGTAGAGAGGAGACGGTAGACAAGACAAAGGACATTACATTGTAGTGTCAAAACTGCAGGCGGTGGGAAGCCGTCAATATATGGATTCAGAACTTTTAATTTACAGCAACTAAGAATATGTGTTCTTAAAATATCATTCTTCTATCAATAAAAGCAAAGGCACCACCACCAGGGTCTAGACCCAGCCTTACCCTCGCCTCCTCAATTATGATGACTTTGTAGTCGAGTCTAATCGGCAAAGACGCTCACATTTCTCTTATTTGACTCATTATTAAATAAAGTCTTTACTGTTCACTGGGAAGGAATTTTTTCCTGATTTAACTGACGACAGTGTCTGGCTGGCTTTTGAGGCGGGTCTCGCAAGGTTGTCACCATCGCAGACGTTTCAGTTGATTCAGCATGTTGAACTGGAGAGAGATGATCGGCATGAAAAATGGGAGTGAGATCTTATCTGACCATTGAAATACACAAATACCTTTACAACGATATGATCATGTAGATGAAGAATACCCAACTAATCAGCAGTATTCAGAAGAGGCTGGCTCAGTACGATAGGTTTCCTAGCTTCCCCAGCCTCCTAGCTAATAGTAGCCCTTCTGGTTTTCCTTTTTGAATAGTGAATACCAACTACTGCTGGTATGAAGAGAAGGTTTCCGCAGAATGGATTTACAATCTGACCAGGCTGTGGTCTTTGCAATGTGTTCAGGTGTAACGGTTTGGTCTAGACACAGGCAACATGAGGCCGCATATGTCGGCTGCCATTGCCGGTTCTCTCTATCTTTAGCCTGATTTGGAAAATACATTTTGGTTTACAGAGTGCATACAGTGTGCAGGACGGCACAGTAGTGTGGTGGTTAGCTAACAGCGATAAGGTTCTGGGTTCGAATCAATTGACCAACTGGGGCCTTTCTGTGTGGAGTTTGCATGTTCTCCCTGTGTCTGCGTAGGTTCTGTCCGGGTACTCTGGCTTCCTCCCACCGTCCAAAGACATGGTTGTTGGTGACCTGTACCCTACCTCTCGCCCAATGACAGCTTCGACTCTCGAGAGGACAAGCGGTTACAGAAAATGAATGAATGAATTTCCCTTTTGTGATTGAACTCTCTGCAGTTGAGCAGTTTTGCAGAGATAGTGTTCGCACTAAATGTAGGAGGATGAGAGAGGCAGTAGAAAAGGAATATTTGTCTTAAATTGTGTTTTAAATGGCAGGAGTAGTTTGTATTCTGTTGTAGTTTATTTAAATTTCGCTCGCCCACATTAACACGGAGACACAGATATGTATCGACACACACAAGCGTACACCACACACGCACATTCAGGCCATTCTCTGATGTGACCTTCAGCACATGCGGGCTGGCATTCAATTACCGCCCTGTCAGTGGCCCATCCAGCCCAGTGGCTGCACGTCCTTGAGACTCTCTCTCTCGCTCTCTCTCCAGCCTCCGTCCAGTCTATATTCCATTACATCCTCTACATCAGGAGCTCCGTCCGGCATAAAAGCGGAGCTCATATCCTCACACGGCATTTGTTACTTTTGATGCATCCCTTACGAAATCCCCAACTGCAGTGAGCAATGGTTATCCTCCGAGCATGAGGTAGATATTAGATTTTAGTCTAAGTGGGTGAAATATTGTTGCGCTTTCAAAAAAAACAAAAAAACAGAGGTTAAAGAGGCCTAGATCAGAAAATCCAAGCGCTGATCATCTAAAATTGTCTCTCACTGAACTCCCTCGGTTTTCATATTTTGTGTTATTACTGTCAAAATATTTCCCCGGCTCTGCTCTGCCTTATTATTGGCCAGAATTGCCTCGAGAGGCTATTTACTGTACAAATCTGTGATCATCACTGAAAGTACAGTGGAGTGTGGTTTTTGTGCAGAGAGACATTTCAGTCAGAAAACGCTCTCTTGCTGATTTAACCCTGTGAGCTCCTGCTGAATGAGGATTTCACTGCTGTTGATTGACAGCGAACGGATTGTCCCTGATTGGTTTGTAATGTTTGTTACGTCTTACTGTGTGTATTTGTCTTCATATGCTTTTGCTGATATTTTTTAATCAATTAATTAGTTGTTAAATTAATGGATTAGTCAGCCGACAGAAAATAATTGGGTAATAACATTATCATAATTGGTTTAAGTCCTTTTTATAGGTTGTGCTTATTATGTGACAGTTTTGCTCTCATCAGTGTTTCCCAGCCTTAAGACCATGACACACCAAGCCCATAGTCGGTCGTTTGATATCGAACCATCAGCGAGAGTCTGTGACTCTAGATTTTGCAGTGTGTCCCACGCATCAGCAGCTTTTCAGCCAATTCAGCACGTTGAATTGGTGGTGGAACGAGCCGCTTCAGAGATCACTCTGATTGGTCGTTCAGCTTTGAGAACCAGTGCACAAAAAGAGAAATGACAAGAGTAAACATGAAGAGAGAAATATGAATAGTTATTTCCTTTCATGCAGGCGGAGAACATATGTACCACCTGACCTTTGGCTGTAGACTTTGTGGTCGAGGCACAGAAGACAAGAGGCAACGTCACAGTCGACCTTCGTTTTTGTTGTGTCCATAGCATTCTCACTAGCGGCGAGAGCTTCAAGCTACAACACATTTTCAGCATGAAGTGACAAGCTGACGCCCAACACTTATCGCTATATGATGGACAAGAAGCACAACATGTAAATGCGTGGCTCCGACTTTTTTTGTCACTCCATTGATTTCACCTGTTAATGTTTAAAGAGATAATGTCTCCAATGCTTGTGCAACACTTCAGTGGTGACTCAGTGATAATATCTGACCAAGTTGTACCTTTTCTCGCTCTACTGTTTTTTACAACCTGGACCTTATTTCTGGCATAAAATACTCTCATTTACTCACCCGTATAACTTTTGTGTAATTTATATTCCTTCAGGAGATAATTAGATCAGCGTATATCCATATAGTGGGAGTGAATGGGGCACCGAAAGCAGCCACTAAATTATCATTATCTGCTGCGAAACTCGTTCATTTCACCAATATTTTGTAATCGTACGCTAGTGCTATTCCCTGTTGAGTCCAGAGTTACCTGTTATCATCATCCGGGGTCTGTAGATTGACCTACAGACCCCAGATGATGTCTTCTGACCTGGATGATGTCATCTCTGAGTGCCGCGCGCACCCGCGACGGTCGGCTTGTTTACCTGTAATTTGCTACTGCTATGGTTCGTCCACAACCTCAGAATCGGAAAAATATTCAGCTACGTTGCAAAAAAACTAGCAGATAATGCGTTATTCAGAGGCTGCGTTTCGGTGCCATTACATGGATATATGCAGATCTAAATATCTCCCGAAGGAATACAAATTACACAAAAGTTATATGGGTGAGTAAACGATCGTATTATATGCCAGAAATAAGGTCCGGGTTGTAAAAAACAGTAGTTCCCCTTTAAGGTCGAGGCACCTTCAACGGGTCACATTTTAAATCTATGTCTCTGCCATACACTCATTTAAATTCTTGTGAATCCAATAGTTTGACCTCTGTATTCCTTAAATGTATATAAATGAGACAGTTTGAGAAATCCTGTGATGAGCTGAGGCTGAGTCACGCTGCTTTTCTGTACGAGATGATGTTCAGCAAGCTCAAGAAAGTCAAGAATGTGTTTGCCGGACATTTTTCTTTCTATTTTATGGCCTAAAAAACCCAAGTTCTCACTCTAACTCACTGTCTGTTTGACTGACACCAAACTGTGAGGACTTATTCGCCCTGTATTTTGCTTTTGTATGTGAACCGCTCACCGTTCAGGTGATTTATCTGACAGCAGACTGAATTGTTGCCCTTCAGGAACTCATGATCATGGCCGTAAATCCCCTTTAGACCGAGGATAGATACATCAAACATATTGGTCGGCGGGATTTATTAGATGTCTGATTTATGCAGATCTTACTCAACAGATTTCCACCTCTGTGTGTTTGGAGAGTTTTCAGTCTTCACTCCTCAACTTGAGTTCAGTTGACATTAACAGTGCACTCGTCGCAACCATCTCTCTTTTGTATCTACAGCACTTGGAATATCTCGGATCTTTGTACCAGGTTTATGACTTGTTGTGCGCGTAAATATTTTCCCCTGAATCAGCTCCCATAAACTCTTATCGGGTCACAGTATCTCCATTAAGGAAATGAAAAGCAGTGACCAAGCCTGTGCTGATTGTCCCCTCATGAGGTTCTCATAAAAAGAAGTGGAGAATTATTAGCCCTGCAATACATTATCTCAAGCCCCCAAAATATATTCTGTTAGCGAGATACACTCTCTCTTTTTTATCTCCGCCACAAAGATCCAAAAATAATGTCCGCCGGAAACCCGAGCTGCTAAACTTCTGCAACCTGAACTGTCTGCAGAGAAAACAATGGAATTCAGCAGCATTCACTGTTGTGCCACCAGGTCTGAGCCCGAGCTTCACGTCAAGTGACTCTACTTACTCAAACCAAACAATGAGTCCAGTGTGTTTCATTATGGATGGGAGCCATGGAGCGTAAGAAAAGTAAAGACAAAAGACATGTTCCTCCATAATCTGTAATATAACACCCCAGCTCCGGTACACATATACATACATCTACAGATACCAAAAATTAAGCCCACACAGGAACGCCAAAAACTGAAGTTGGACGAATTCATGTTAGTATAAACATCTTTACAGCTTTTGGTCTTTGCAACTAATTTTCCAGGGGTTAATTTGTCTGTATCGCGATCAGAGTCAATCAAATCTATGAATAAGTGAAGGTCAGGCTACTTTCAGTCACGGGTGGTTCACCCATTTTTGAATTAGCCGGAGTTATACAGAAGTCAGGCAGATCAAAGATGGCGGCGGCTGGTGTGACCACATTGGGCTTCAAAATCAATCAATAACACTCAGAAAACTTGCATGTGTGCCAGTATTATGACTTGTGGCAACAATATTTAGCACAGCTTTTAATATGCTTAATGCATCTTTATACATTCCGATACAAAAATATAATATAAAGCAGTATTTAATGTAAACATTGCTTTCTTTCCAGTGAGGTAAAGTGTTCACTAAATGTCTTGCCACAGAGTTAGATAAGCGGATCAATACTGCTGTTGATTCTGTAGAATAAATAGCTACAGCCAGTTAGCTTAATTTATGGCAAAACCACGTGCCTGGCTTTGTCCTGAGGTTGCAAAATCCACCTACCAGCACAACGAAGGTTGTTACACCTTTGTACGGATTAAACGAATAAATGTAACGTGTTAATTACTTCGCTTTAGAGGTGCTTATAGTGAGATTTTGCTATTTTAAGACAGAGCTAGACTAGCTTACTCCCCCTGTTTCTAGCCTTCATGCTAAGCTAAGCTAACGCGATGCAAAAACAATCATTAAAGTACTTCTAAAATATCTAACTACTGCTTTTTGTCTGAGCTTGGTGTAATCAGAAGTAAAATTATTTCTTTGTTTTCCAAACCAAAGCAAGCATAAGTTATTTATGGGGTGTAATAGGCAATGATGCAATTTAGTGTGTGCAGGTGTGAATGTCAGGCTTTTGGCCAGCCTTAAAAGATGAGTTTATCTAATTTATCAGTTGCACGATTTAGAGATTTGTTCTCTCTTTGATGAACACTCTTTGGCGTGTAGTTGTAAATCAGCTCCAATGTGAGATTCTTCAGTTATTAAATTTGTGATAATTCTGAGTTCATCCTTTTTGTTTCTCTCCCGTTGGTCCATCAGAGACCTACACAGGCTGTTAAATGGTCATGTGGGATTTACTGAGTCATGCACACATGTGTTATTAAAGAGGCACAATTGCAAAGCAGATTCCAGCACCGAGGCCCGTAACTGGCCGACCCCATCTCCACTTTAAAAAGTGTAATTTGATTAAATCTGCTCTGTTTCTGTCGAGAGTCTGTGCTGGCTGAAACGAATAAAGTGGATTAACTCTGTCACAGGATAATGCAGATTAAACTGGTAAACACAATCTCTAAGTGGTGCATATGGCCTGTAGGGGTGGAGTTAAAGCTTTATTTTTTATTTTTTCCGAGAGAGAGAGAAAATGTGAAATATTTGGGTTTTAATTCTGCTGCTCACAGTCCATGTAACATCTCAGCTTTACACCTCAGAGATGTTGGTCTACATTCGTTGCAGACTGTAGCAGCAGCGCTTCTCGAGCCCATGGCACCTCCAAGTGCTCATGTATTTGTTCTCCAGTAAAAATTATCCCTGATAATGCAAATGATACTGCTAATGAAAGCGTTAAGTTATTCAGCTGGTGTTGCTCTGGAGTGAAACGTCAGCATGTCTCTTGATCCCCGAAGCGATTTTCCCCCTGGGCGAGGGCGGGTAGTCATGCTTGCTCTGACGGTGGAGATGCAGCCGGCTCAATGAAAGCGGGGGTGGCAGCTGGAGAAAATCCATTCCCAGAGTGAGCGTTCTGCTGAGGCAGGTACGCCGACCTTTGAGTCATCTGATAGGTCAACGCTCGGCAGCGTGCCTGGACATTCGTGGCGAAGCGCCAGGCCTGGTGGTGCTCATAGTAAAGCTCATCTGAGCGGCAGCCAGCTATGATCAATGGAGCCCCTTGGCAGCTCATTTATAGTACAGTATGGCACGGCCACAAAACACTCACCAACAGATGCAGGTGGCAGATGACGATAGGCCGATAAGATGAGGGAAGATGATGGGGGGGTTACCCATGTGCATGCTGACCAGTCAGAGTACGCATAGAGTATGGTACACCTTAAACAAAATGTAGTTCTAATCCATCAATTTAGTCGATCGACTTTAATTGCCTCACAATTGTTGTTTGTAAATTGGTCTTGGATGACTTGAGATTTTCCTGCTTGGTCTGCAGGAATTCTGTGCATGCGAATTTTTCCCGCATCTTGTTCTTCTGCGTGTCGGACTCCGGGCCCAGCTGAGACAAACATTATTAAAGACTACTTCCGTGTCCCCTCAGGTGCCCACGGAGTGAGAGAGGAGCCCCGGTTAGTGACGGCGCGCGCCGGAGAGAGCGTGATCCTGGGGTGTGACGTGTCCCCTCCCCTGGACGGCCAGCAGCCCCCCTATGTGGTGGAGTGGTTCAAGTTTGGAGTGCCTATTCCCTTCTTCATCAACTTCCGCTTCTACCCTCCTCATGTGGATCCAGAATACACTGGTAAGATGAGCCGGATACTCCATCTCTGAAACACGTTGTGTGCTGTGTGTTTTATCTGTAACAGGTTTGGTCTAAAAGTTGGACCAGAGAACATACTGATAACCAGTGGCTGAATAGAAAGACACAAATCACTCTGCTAAAAACTTAATGTCATGTTTGAACTGTGCTATTCAAGTGCTAATTCAAGCTTCATACACTCTGAGTAGTTCGAATAACGGTGACAAAAAAAAAAAAGAGAGAGGAGAGTCTGAGTAGATGGCGTGGAGGCAGAAGGAGGGTTAGTTTTCCGTGCTTGTCCGACCACAGAGAGATGTGCATGAGGAAATGCATTTTGGGCCAATCACAACTGTTGCGGTCAGGGGTGATTGTCGGCTCTCAGGGTCCCCTGACGAACATAAGAGAGGCGTCGCTTCATTGCACTAGTTCCATTAAGTGTCTGAACCAAACTTACTGAACTTAAGAGGAGGGTATTGTCAATGCGCCTTCATGCATTTCATAGGTTTAAGGAGGTTTATGGTCATTGCAAAATGTACCAAAAGGTAGCCATCTGCGTGACCCCTTTCCTCAAACAATTGTTTGGTGTTCCTGTCATGACGATGTGCCCCAGATGGAGCTACGTCATAGATCTATCATACAACCATAAATCTGCCTTGGCTCTGACTAACTAACTCATTGTAATTAAATTTTTGTCATCCTTAGAAAAACACTGAATAATCTAGGCACTGTGTGGTGGGTTTTGACTATAATGTGCAGTAACTTCTTTACTTGGCGCCTTGAAACTTAATGCCGACGACAAGACGCTCCCTGCAAGGCTCGGTCCCTCACATAATCCCAATAAAACCCTGTCTCTCTGACAATTTGGTGTTTTAGCTGAATAAACAAACAACATATATCGTGGTAATTAGTGAGCTTTAGAGGTAGGTGGATGTTGTGTCGAGTCGAGCTAAATGTGTCTCAGATTTTTGAGTGTTTGCAAAGAGAAAAGAGAATATATCATCTAATTTAGCTGAAGTTGTTTCAGTGAACCAATCAGTCCATTCAGCTTCTATATTTCTCTATAATATGGAGTATGCAGAGTGCTTCCTGCCATGGCAACTCTGCCCTTGTGATTCCATCAAACTGATCGCTGTAGTAATGATAGATTACGACAGAAACATTACATAGTTTCACTGCATAACTGTAATCCTTCTGTAAACATTTCTGTGATTATACGGGATATAGATTTCCCTACACTGCTGCAGACCTAATTATGAGCTTCTGGCCGACAGCAGAACCATATCTGACAACCAGTTTTAAATAGATTGCCGTGCAAATGCGCTGTGTACGTCTCAATCCTATTTCATTGAGAAGATTGACCTGCAATTGCAGCGTGATCCTCGGTGTTTACCCCTCCAAGTGGTGCTTCAGCTGTTTGGGCTTTAAGTTATAAGGCGAGAACGGCATGCCGAGGTCTTTACGTAGTGAAGAGAACAACTCGGCTGCCTTAGCAAACTGTTCTGGCTCTAGAACCGCTCTTCTTTCTCTTCGAACACGGCGTTCGGGGCTGTGCAGGGGCATCTGCTGCGTCTCGGTGCATAGAGGGAAATAACTGCGTCTCAGCAATTTACCACTGCATTGTACATACATGCCTCCGCACACACTCCAGTGACAATGCAGCACAGGGCACATGCGGCACGCAGTCGATAGAGTGTATTAAAAATCCTTACGTGTGGAGATAAAGTAATTTAATGGCAATAAAGCGTGGAAATATTTGCTGCTATGAAGCAATAACCGACAAATTATTGGAATTTAATTGAAAAATGACTCGCTCAATTTATTAAACCTGCATTAACTGATGGTTTGTGCACCTAAAGGCAGAGGAAACACAACGCTCAATTGGGTGGACAAAATAACAGAACAAAATGTCAACCACACTAAAAACTGCAGACTACAAATCTAGTCAAATTTACTTTTAAGTTGATATGAGGAAACTGTTCGTCAGTATTTTCTTATTTTAGTAGCATGAGTTACCTGGTGAAGGACAGTTTTTGCTTTTCTTTTTCTGGTCTGTCAGCACCTGAGAGAAATATCGGGATTTGCCAGCTAATTATTGACCGTGTCTGTCTGATGTTTGGTGCCGGGCCGGTAGCTCACATTGGTGTTCAGAGGTCTTTTTGATAAAAACACTCCGAAGCATCGTCCACGGATAAAGCAAGTCACTCGTCGCCCATTGCTTCGTAGCTGACAGTTGCACTCTAGTGGACATTGCATGCTCTGCTTGCCTCGGTAACCCTCTTGAATATTCCCACCCTCAAAAAGGTGCCTGTTAAGATCTGGCTAGGGACAACAGATGGAAACTAGCACTTGTAGCTAACTCTGGCTTGTTTACAGCAAGTAACTTGTCTGTTGATTAATGAGCATTGTCCCTATCAAATAAATAAACAAATAAAATAAATGTTTTCAAGTTAAACGTAAAAAACATTAAAGAAATTGCCGATATGAGGAAGATGCTTGGTCTGTGAAAAGAACGTATTGTCAACCATATGGGTCAGAGTTTGCGCTAGTCTTTTTCGTTGTCTGTCAATTTGACTGACAGGGTCATAAAAATCCCATCATAATCTAGTTTTACCCGTCACTTTAATTTTTTTTAGAATGATAATAATGACATATCCATTCATTCATTCATTTTCTATACCCGGTTATTCTTGTTAATACGCACAATATGCAGAGAAACGAAACTTAATCGACCCATAACTGCTGCTCGTGGATCCCTGCTTAACCGAGAATCAGCAGCCACTCACTCGGCCGGCAGATAAACGAAACTAACTGACTCTTACTCTACTAATCAAGAGAGACAAGAGATAATTAATATGCTCACTCGCCACCAAGTGGTCTGGGGTGTGAATTGCAATCTGCCAAATTGACAGATTGCCTTCATATTTTTCCGTCACCGTTTTAAAAAACATGGTCAGTGACGGAAAATATTCAGTTAACGCGACCCCTAATATGGGTACACCTAGTGCTCCAACCCAAGTATTAGCTTGGTGAATTTGTTGGTGGGAACCAAAATCACGGTTTGATGGGAGTTTGGGGAACTCTGTGTTTGCGTTATATATCAGCCGTACGAGTCGCTCCCATTGGTTGCGATTAGCTCAACTTTGGTCCTGTCCACTTCATGTCACCACAGCAAGTCTCTTACAACTCTCTGAATTTCCTTAAATCGTCCTAGTCTCTTGTCGCCACATCTCTTCCAATGTGTACATCACTTATGAGCCACATCCTCCATTGAGCTAAAGGAGAGGACTCTCCTGTTTATGTAAGAATATTGATAATAGTAACTTAAATTTCTTCACTTCATCGCGGCGTCACAAGCGTAAAAATACCCTTCTCTTGGCTGGCACCATGTCTGCAGCTTTCATTTAGTGTGAGTCCTTACAGCAGACAATTGGTTCTTCTGATGTTGCCTCAGTGTCTGTGATAAGATGGTGAGCCGTCAGAACGAATCCCACATCCTGACCTGGTGCTGCGGAATAGAGGCAAAGTCACGATTAACCCTCCTAGTGTGAGTGTCCTGGATGTGGACCTTTTCCAGTGCTTTTATTCATGTGAATTGTGTGAAAACTGTGTGAATAATGTTGTATTCACTGAAATTTTTCCCTGAGGGCATTTTCAAGCGGGGTTTTTCTTTGCGAAGAAGCTCTAATGGCAGTGACTCACTGTCGGGGAAAGCCTTCTCTTTATTTTGTAGTGGATACAGTAGATGTTGCAGCTGCTGGAGCGTTTCATTGTTTACTTTAACCTCCTGACTAACTGCAGGGCAACAACAACACTCCACTGTGCTCACTTGGACCCCACTAGCGGGCCGCTGCCATGTGGCATCAAGTCCACTGTTGAGGAATTACCAGTGAGCAGATGCAACATGAATATGGCCAGTCTCATTACATAGATTAAAGTGTATTCTGGGGATTGCATGTGCATGGTGACAGTGTGATAATGACGCTGGACTGCAGTTTATGAGACGCTCGTTGGGGCGCTTAGTGGGTCCGTGCGGTCTCCGAGCTCATTTGGGCTATTCCCATGAATTGTTATCACTCAGTATGAATAACATTGATGGATAGAGTGAACGCGTGATTATTCCATCACACAGCTGCTACCCAAACAGAGCAGATTAACCATGAATACTGTACTTACAGTATCCGCAAATCCACATATTTACACGCTGCAGATTGTTTTTATTCCAGAAATCCATCCAGATTCAATGCGTCTGTGTCGGCGAACACTGCTATTGTTCAGTTTTCAGTCCTACTAATTGTTAAGAGACCCACAGTGTGTTAATTTTATATAATTCAAATCTAAGAGAAGCCGTTTTCTCATTACAGCTGTGTGTTTCCCTGGTTTAATCCGCCGCAAAAGCGAGAACCGCCACATATCTCCCCGCTATCCCGGATCACTTTGTCAGTTTGTCCTGCGGCTATATGGAAATTATAACATTTAAAAACATCTATTTTTGTGCCCACTCTAGCGAAGACGCAATCAATAATTCAGACGTGCAGCTTGTGAAATTTTAGTGTCAGATCCTCCCGCTTTGGGACAAGCTGTTGGAAAACGAAATCATATCTCTCTTGCCACCAGGTTTAGCCTTGGCATGCACGCGATTAGTATGGATATGTATGTAACGTTGGCATCAGCGTCCGCAGATGGCTGCAGACTCGATGCAAAATAGCGTGTTTTTTTGCGACTGTTAATAGAAAGTTATTAAAGATTTGTCTTTTTCTTTGTGGTGGTGAAGGTAGCATGCAACCAGTAGTTTTGCACTACTGGTTGCAAAGAGATTTTAGCAACTCAAACAACATTTGTGGCAGCTTCACTTGAGAAAAACAACATAAGCTTCAATAAACGAGAAAAAAGTGACAGTTTATCAAACTAAAATCCAACATTAGCTCTGATAAAGTCGAGTCAGCCATCTACAATGGAGCTAAAGGCTATTGTTTTACTTCATATGTGAATAAATACAACTCTGCAACACAATAAAATGGCAAATATAGGTTATTTATGAAGTTTCAGTTGAGGGCTGGGAGTGTTAAGTTACCCTCTTTGTATAATGTATGAATTCTACTTGTATATAAATAAAGTTTTCCCAGAATTCAAGAAAATATTTTATTAAATTAATAAATTAAGATTCACAATGTTCTGATATTTGTTCTACGTGTATATTTTCATCGATCATCAGGTAAAAAAATGACAGAAACCTTGCATGTAAAACTTGACACACTTCATTATTCGGTCCGTTGCACAAATACGAGTTAAATTGTAGTCGCAAAGCTGACAAAATATTTTTGTCGTCTTCTCAGCTCTTGTAAGTAGAAAAAGAAAAAGAGAACATCAGCTGCATTCAGTCCCGAGAAGACGTCAAGAGCAAATAGAGTGTGAACCGCTGATAAAGGGACTGTGCTGATCATTTGCAGGTTTATTTCAGGAGGTCAGTGGTTCAGTTTGATGCTGTGCTACCAAAACTGGAACCAAACATTCAGAAAACATTTTTTGGATGAACACATTTTTATGGTCGCTCTGGGTTGTTTTAAAAAAAAAAAGTTTCGATAGCTTCAATCGTGGACAAAACTTCAGTGAGTTAAATATGACTGGCACAATGTAAGGGACATTTTTCAGCTTGGTGTGCAAACTCCTTTAGTCCTTTCCCCTAAGTCACACCATTGAAATTAGCATATTTGTTATAGCTTCTGAAAAAGTGAAATACAAATACAGATCTATGAGAGTTTTATAGCATACTGCTTTTTGCTAACAACCCCACAGTGTGTCCTACAGTCAAGACATCTGCTGACAACTCAATAATTACTGAGGGCGACATTTTAATTTTTTGCTTTAGTGCCCATACTGTATTGTAATTATGCTGCTTTAAGTTGCTCTTTGATTCTTAATTGAAGCTTATTGAGTTTAAAAGCGTTTTTTGTTTTTTTTCTGCCAGCATTGTCACTCTAGATCATTAGTGTTTACTTTTCAAAGCTTTTCTCTCTGACAGTCTGTGATGTGATCTAAACAAGGTGTTAGCTCCTCTGTTTTCACAGTAGACAGAACCTTGTACTGCGTAAGTGGTGTATGCCCAGGAGGCCCGTCCTGACGTGGATACAGTGCTGTTAACTCTGTTTACAGCTGCACCCTCTCACCGCTTGACAAATGGGAGCTGAGGTTGATCCCTACCCTTCACGCCACCACCCACCCCACTCAGCACTTCAATGCCGGGGCAAAAATAGACCTGACTTTTTAAAGACAAGCTACCTTTTTACTGCAAGACTGCAGTCCTCACTCCTCTCGCTTCCTCTTTGCAGTATTGATTTTCTGCTAACAAAAAACTGTCAGTTTTCTACCCCAACTACGGCAGCAGTCCCAGGGTTGGATATCTATCTATTGCATTTAGGCTGCTGCTTGAGCAATTCAGCCCACCCTCAACGTCAATATATTTGCCTGACAGTCAGAGTGAAGGAACAGGAAACGGTGCTTACAGTACATCTACACATCAAAGTTGGGAAAAATGCTCCATCTATGAACACTCGTCAGACACAGCAGAAGCGAATTTTTTAGTCTGTTGGGCTGTCAGAGGCAGCCATGTGAGCAGCGGGCTGGAGGCTTCAAGACAGACAGCTTAGCAGCTGAAGATTTCACCATGCCCGGGTTTCCTGAATGTCTCTCATCCCTTGTGATTTCCTCCTTTAAGAATTCCAATTTATCCTCTGCCTTGAAGAAAAAAGGGAAGTCTTACAGGAAAGATGAGTTCTGTGAAGTAGCTGGGGCTGGTCTCTTTCCACCGCGGCACCAAATACCTTATTTTGATTCAGCTTAAGGTGTGGCTCCTTGGCAGGTTCATGAATAAATCCTAACACTTGAAGCCAGACGGGAGTTCATTTATACTTTTAATCAGTTAAAGGAATAATTTAACAATTTGGGGAATATATTTATTTAATTTCTTGCAAAAAGGTGAGAAGTCTGCCAGGAAGTATTAGGTTAACATTAGTTTGTCTTTAAGACTCAAGGCAAGTCTTAAAACAGCTAACCTGGTTCTGTACCTGCACTCTAAAGCTCACAACATCTGTAGCAACATTTTGTTTTTAGAAAGCCTTAAAAACAGTCCTGGACACACTATTGAACATAACTAACCATTTAACTCTTTGCATTTTGGATTTTATGCGGATTAAACAAATGGGACTCTAAAGCTAGGCTAATAACTGTTGCTAAGCTAATGTTAAGCTAATATTTCTGTTTTTGTATGGTTTAAAATAAAATATTGTCAATGCTTTAAAACATTAAATTAAATCAAGTTTAGTGATATGGGATGTTATAAAACAAGACAGACAATGTAAAAAATATGTGCTTATGCAAATGTTATCTTCAGAAAGAGCTAGCTAATGTTAGTTAGTGCTACCGTCTAGATATTGCTAAGTCAAAATTAAGCAATAAAGATTAAACAAACCAAAATACGCTTGAGCTTTAAATGGCCAAACTGAGACAGACTTGTTTTCCCCTGGGTCTAGTTTTGGTTAAGCTAACATTAAGCTAACTGCTCTACCAC
The DNA here is from genome assembly GCF_963514085.1 of Chelon labrosus. Taxonomy (NCBI): domain Eukaryota; kingdom Metazoa; phylum Chordata; class Actinopteri; order Mugiliformes; family Mugilidae; genus Chelon; species Chelon labrosus. Next base: position 20,255,953 of record NC_140346.1, read on the forward strand.
TTGTATCTCTAACTAGCCTGGCTTTTGTTGTCGTAGTTATTCTGTTTCCCGTCACTTAAAGACAAACGATTTGTTTGGCCCAGCAGATCCTTGATGGGGCATCATAGGTTCCTTACACAGCGACTCGTTAGTTTTACAGAAAACAGGAAGCTTTTGAACTAGCCTTAGCTGGCAGAGCTACTATAATGCTAGTGGTTTCCAAGGAAACGCTAGCTGGTTTCCTCTGCTTATAGTTTTTGCTAAGCTAACATTAATCTAAATGTCTGTCGGTGCTATCTATTTCTACCTTTTTAAGTGCTTCACTGAACTAAGCTACATCCAACAGGAAATAAATACGTACATTATCCAAAATATCAACTTAAAATAAATCCAAAAAACAAAATAATTTTGCTAATAGGCCTAATCCTTTTTTTTTTTTTTGCGCGTGGTATCTGGACTTTGAATGTCGTTTATATTGGTGTGTGTTTCCTTCAACGGTCTTGGATTTCAGGTTGACGGAAGGCTCTGTGTTGCCTGTAGGTCTGAATGTGCAGTAAGTGTTAGGGATTGTGTGTCTCCGTTAGCTCTATAAGAGACTGGCAGGCGATCCTGAGTGTTTTCCTGCCCTCCATCCAGTGCATAGAAAGGCTCCAGACCGTTGTACTGCCTGAATAAGTATTTAAGAAAAAGAAAAAAAAAAAAAAACGAATTTCTTTGTTACGCCAACCTTGGACTTTGTGCATCAAACTAGGATTGTGTTTTTGTTTATTTAAAGAACTAGCAGCACAGAGCCTTTGACGCCCTTGCAGAGAAAATGAAAATGGGAGAAGCAGAGATTCGTATTATGTTGCACTTAATATTGCATTATCTGGCCCACACTTTAAAACATTGTACCACTGTGACCTGTAGGCTACTGTCAGTGTGGAAGTATAACGCATGCAGAGCCTTGAAATAAAGCACCTAATCCATAAATGCTGTGATGGATCTCTGTAGAGATCAGCAAAGCTCCTGGGTGTTTAGATTACATGTCTGCTGAAAAAAGTCTGGACCTTAAATGATAAATGTGCAGCACTGAAGAGGTTAATTATGTTGTTTTTTTTTGTTTTTTTTTCTGTGTCTGCAGGTAGAGCCTCTCTGCATGGGAAGGCCTCCCTGCAGATCGACCCAGTGCGCTCCGAGGACCAGGGCTGGTACGAGTGCAGGGTCCTGATGCTGGAGCAACAGTACGACACCTTCCACAACGGCAGCTGGGTGCACCTCACAGTCAATGGTGAGTCACAAACAGCCTACACTCCGACCGTGGGAACATGCGTTTGTGGGTGTGAGTGAAGGGGACAAAATACAGAACGTGCGTCACACACACTTAAGCTCCGTATGTAATAATCCTGTATTTATTAGAGGGCGTTTTGGGACACAGTCTACTTCCTTTCCAGTTTTAAAGTGCGGGAATGTGAAGTAAACGTCTAGATTCAGTCCATTCAAGCAGAAAAGCAACAATATATTCTCTACGTAATGTTTAGGAGCAGGAAACTGCTGACATTTGACTTAGAGCTGTAGCTTTCTGTCTTTATATTATTATAGTTAATCATAGTCTTGTTTCTTTTGAGTACGGTTGCAAAGACTTGAAAGTTTAGCGTGAATTCTGGTGTGCTTTTCTTTGTCACGTCGCATCGATGCTGCCTTCAAATGGAGTTATGTGTGTCTATGAGTTAAGTCCATATGAACGGCTCCCTATTCGAGATGTTTACTGATGTTTCCAAAAATTTCTTTATAATTTGACGATATGTCTGAAGAAAGATCACCAGTGTTCTTTTGCGTGCTAATCTGTTAGCCTTGGTGGCTTCGACATGCCAAGAGCTGCCTCGGAGCAGTTTCCTATGTCGTTACCAAATGTGCACAAGTTCCATTTGAAGGCGGCACAAGCTACAAATGAAATATTCTGGGTTTTGGACAGTGAAATTGACAAAGCAAGTTTTTTTTAAGACATTACCGGGTAATTGCCAGACACTTTTTTCCCCCATCACATTTTTTTTTATTTTACTCTAATTAGCTTAACTGAAGCTTACTTTGAGCTCATGTACTTGCTCGAACCTGATGCACCCATCTCCTTCTTTCCTTTACTGACATATTACTTTTAAAATGATTAAACGATTAAAATAACCGCCTGACTCATCGATAAAGAAAGCAATAATAGGTTGCGGCCCCTGCAGACAGCCTTTCAGTCACATCGGTTCTTCACCTCAGGGAGCTGATTCCCTGCTGCAGTTGTTTCTTGGTGATAAGTTTTTTTTTTTTTTTAATCGGACCATTTGAATGAGGCACTGTTTTAGATCGCTCCTGCAGCTCCTTTTCAAAAGGCCCCGGGGTAAAAAAAAAAAAAAAAGGGGGGGGGATGAGAGGCTGGTTAGAGGAGGATTGATTGTGGCTAGTTTAAGGCGGTTCCGGCAGGGATCGTCTGCGATAGTCTGAGAGCTATCAAAGTGATGACCAGGCGGAAAAAAAATCTGCACCTTTGCATTTCCCAGGAATGCCCCAGTGGCTCAGAGACTCCTGTGTGAAGTGTGTCTTCATATTGTTGCACAGCTCCAGAGACAATGATGCCTTTGTGTTTTATGTTTTTAAGCCTCGTGTCTGTCTCATATAATACTTCTCGCATAGAGCTGCTGCATATGCTGAAACCGCAGCAGACCCATGTTGTATGTCGACTTTTGCAGCATTATTACGGTCATCTGCAAGTCTTAGCCGGGGTTTTTTGGTAACCGGTTGATTATAAGTGGTGAAATATTGAACCCAGAAGTAGTGATTTTCTCGTGTAAAAGCTTCTCAGGTCTCTAACTTGAGAAAGCTGTAATCCTCCGTGTTGTTAGAGAGAGACTTTAGGAGCAAATTACTGTCAGGCTGTTTCGCATGTATATTTTTGGTCTGTGAACTCATGAGTGCTGTGTGAAACACATGCATATTCAATGTGATCATGCATATGTTTCTCAAAGGATGCAATTCCCGTGTTTGCATAGTGATTACAATGCACTGTGTGCGAAAAACTGTGTAAAGAACCATTTATAAAGTCCACTGCACTGCATAATCACTTTGGGGGGGAAAAAAATGCTGATCTGAATAAATGGTTATTATCAGTGCAGAACATAATGTTTTCTGTTGTGCGTCGGCGTGTCAATACACTCCGCAAATTACTCCGTGCGCTGCGTATAGCGCCTTTACAACGACGCCGACATGAGAGCGTCTCGCTGAGAGACTGTTTAAAGTTGAAGTTGAACGGGTCATTCTCCGTCGCCGAGCGTCACCTGCACACTCTGGTGATGTCTGGAGTTGGTGAACATCTGTAGGCGTGTGTGTATGAATGTCTTGTTGTGTAGACATACTGCATCTCTGTAGCTGCCTCATCAATATTCACTCTTTAACGACTCCCTCCCTCCCTCCCTCCCTCTTCTGCCGCTCTCCACTCCTGTCAAGCCTTTCAACAGAAACTGAGCTCTTCGGGCTGCAGCAGAACTAATAATATCCCTGAATGCCATGTATATTTAACATTTTAAATTATGGCATTTTGCATGACATCGCGTCTTCGTGTAATCCGTCTTACTATAGAGACGCAGCGGTCGTGCTAAACACGTGCAAGCAGGTGGATATGTTTAACATTTAGTTACGTAACTGGAAGAAATATCAAAAGCTGTGTCAGAGGCATCGAACAAGGGAGTTCAGACGAAGACTTTATGGCGGCGTTGTCCTCTAAATGGGAGCCTGTGAAGGGAGCAGGTGCCATTTTCGTCTGGACACTGAGGACACTCATTTCCTTTAGCCGTTGGTATTTGCATAGACTCCTCCTTTGAGTTGCTGTTTGCTGGCCTTAACTTCCTGCCAAGCGGACAGGGAATTCATGCCCACTCAGTGGCAGGTGTCAGATGGCAAGGCCTTGTGCCCGAAAAAGACACTAAGGCCACTCTCTCTCTCTCTATTTCTCTCTGTCCTCCCACCTCATCCTCCCCGTCTCCTCTCTTTCTCCACTCTTGTTGCCTCCCTCGCTGGTCCCGTCCTTTTCTCAGGCGTCAGCAATATCTTCAGAGATCAATAAATGTGCTGTCACCCCTTTTTTCCACATGATTTTGTGTTAACCATCTGCACTCAGACATGAAAAATTAGATCCGGACGCTGTGTCACTGGGTAAGTGATGGGCTGGCATTTAGCTCCCATTTGGTCCACCCAACTGGGGTCCAAATGTCAGCTCATTTGTCCATCAGCCTCTATATGTTCCCACTTGTGTGTCCCTCCTTGTCACTGACTAATGAATCTGATACAGTGAACAATTATCCTCCAGACCGCATTGGGAGACAAACGTGCAAATTTGAATAATAGGTGGACATTTTTTCCAACGACAAATCACAGCATATATTATTTATTAGATGTTTTGGGACAGAGTCTCTATCCTGTCGAGTCTTGAACTACACATCTACATTTTAAGTAAATGTCCAGATTCAAATAATTCCAGCAAGTCAGACAGAACAACAATATACACCGATCATTAAAACCACTGACAGGAGAGGTGAATAACATTGACCATCTTGTGACAATTCAGTGTTCTGCTGGGAAACTTTTAGACCTGGCATTCGTGACATGTACCTTAGACATGTACCACCCACCTAGACCAGGCCAGACCAGGCACCCCCACCCCATAGTGCTCCTTGATTGCAGCAGCCATCCCCTGCAGGATGCAGCCTGACACAGGCACACACACAAAAACGGTTTAGAAACAAAAACATGAAGAACAGCACAAGTTTTCTGTCTTTGTATTAATTTTACTTCATCTTCTGTCATATTTTATGATTAGAGATGGAGATAACTGAAAGGTTAGCGTAATCTTTTTGTATTCTGGTGGTTTTTCTTATCCCAGCTTTGGGACAGTTTTCAGTTTTGAGTTGTTCGATGGTTACCGACTTTGGGGTGAGCCTCCCTCAAAGGTTCACAACACAGGACAATCCACAAAAAAAAACAAAAAACATGAATATAACCTTTTTTATCTGGCATTAGTGTGATACCAGAGTAACAATACACAATATCAGCCTAATAATGACCCAACCTGTCTAATAATGACTGATCCGAATAAAAGTGAAAGAGGGATCATATCTGTTTAATTTTAAAGAACTTTTATTTAAGTTTAGCAAATTACTATACTATAATTACTATTGAGTAAACAAAACAGGATCAATTTCTCCTATTTCAGGTGAATATCTGGTCAGTACAGCCCCTAGTCATGTGGGCACCACTCATGCAAGAAGCTACTTGCATGAGTGGTGAAACATCTTCATGAAACCCATCGAGTCCAGTTGACTTTGTTTTATCTTATAATTGATAATCTGGACTAACTATTTACAGATTAACAACAAGTCTTTATAACTTTACACTTGCGGTACTTCCCCACTGTTTCTGTTTTCTGTGATCTTCAAGGCGTCTTCACACACGACACACAATAGCTGTGTACAAAATCACACTCTTGGATACACATACTGTAGGAAGTCGCTGTCAATATTAGAAGTTAGGCTGTAATTCAAAATGTCGTTTGCTGTCTTTATGAGGTTATGATCATCTAATGTCACAGAATGATCACATTCCCACCTAAGAACAAAAGGTGGAGGGGAATGTGGCAGTGAGGAAGTGACTCCCTTTGTTCTCTCAATTACTAAACATTAGAAGAAGGAGGGGAGCGTCCATGAGTGCCTCTTTCTTCTCTCTGTAACAGTTTACACTGAAAAGTTTGAGGCTCATGATGTGAAATCAATGTAAAATGTGTAGCCTTATTCTCCTAGGAGCAGGGACGAGAAAAGAAAAAGCAAGTGAAGGAATAAATTGATGCAAACAGACTCTGGAGTTAGTGAGTAAATCTCAGAAAATGTGAGCCTTCAAAGAGAACGGGCTGAACCCTGCGTTTCAGCATCCAGGCCATCTGCTGATGTGCTGTGTGGTCTACAGAGAAGAACGAGCGGAGTGTGGGATCTCCAAGCCTCTTTCTAATGTATATAATTGATGAAGAGCTGTGGTAAGTAGGGCGAGACTTCGATGCTGAGTTAACTTTTTTTGTAGAGCAACTCCCAGGTTTCCCAGTCACGGTGACACTTTTCTCTGTGACGAGCTGTACCTGACGGCGTGAAACAAATCCCATGTCGGCCAATGTACCTGCCGCCGTCACCAACGCCAGCATGTGTGTGCCACCTATTTCCTGTCAGCTGATGCTCAGTCCCCGGAGAAAACTTGGATCGGCGTCAGTAACGGCACTTCAGAGCTGTGCAAGAATATTTCAGATCTAAAGTAAAGGCAGCAAAGTCACAGTTTAAAAATACCTCATCACATGGAAATGGTGTATAGTACGGACCGACGTCACTGTCAGTGAAGAAGTGAAGACGTTGTCTCACCTCGACTGGACCAAAAAGTAGTTTATTTGCCATTTCAGTATGCAGAATCAGCTGAAAAACAACCGACATACCAAAACTAGACACACAGATGCTCACAGATGGACCAGCTTCTGCAAATAGTCGACTATTGGCTTGGTGTGTACACTTAAAACTCTACTTAAGTACAAAAAAGTACAAGCTCAGTTTATATCCACAAGTCTTAAAAGCAAAAGTGGAAAATCAGCTGTACAGTATTACGTTTATAATTCTGATCCATCAGTGTGTAACGAGTAGTTTTCATTTGTTCAGTTGTTCTCAACTTAGAGGTCTGAGGTGTCATGGGATGTTTAATGAGGTAATAAAGAGGAAATGACAACTTTCTGCTACACAAACGTTGATTTATTTTATATTGTTTTATCAAATCTGTGCTAATTTTTTCTGAAATATGGCAATAATTTATAGAGAAGTGCTCCTTTTTTGATCCACAACACAGACTGTAAAGTAAAAAACACTGATGTTAGTATCCAGGGAACACGGGCGGCGCCATCTTTGCGTTAGGTTAATACTGCGTTCTGCTCTGTCTCCACCAGTTACAAAGAAATGTTGGATTATACGCTCAAAGTTTTAGTCTTTTTTTCCCCTCAGCTCTCAAGTTCCTACAGGTTCACTCCACAGAGCAGTTGTCAATGGCAACTGTCAATCATCAGGATGTCCCGTCCCATTTTTATAGTAACTAAAACTAAAAACATCGCAGGAAAATGGACACTTGAACATCAACCACCATTGTATTGACTACCTAAAATGACACTTTGCTTTAGTTTGCAAATTAAGCTTAGGACCTATATTGCCACCCGCCACCAGGGGGAGCTCCACATGCTTAAGCTTCACTTTTAAGGAGCTGTCATGGTGTCCACGTTTTTTACAGTCTAGGGTAAACAACAACTTGACCCGTCACAAGCCGAAAAAAAGTTGGGATCCACTAAAAATAAAAACATCTCAGAAAAATGGACACTTGAACATCAACCACCATTACATTGACTACCTAAAATTACAGTTTGCTTTAGTTTGCAAATTTAGCTTAGGACCTTTACTGCAACCCGCCACCAGGGGGAGCTCCACATGCTTTGGCTACACTTTTAAGGAGTTGTCGTGGTGTCCACGTTTTTTACAGTCTATAATAACAACTTTGCTCGCCACAAGCCTTAAAAAAAGTTGGGATCCACTGGTTTAATTGAACAGTGCATTGTATTTTATGAGTTTATCATACATATATTTTTGTTTTAAAGCTTTTAATATTTCCATTTGGATTGTGCTGAAGTAGATGTACCTTGAGTAAATGTGGCTGCACTGAACACAGCGGTACAGGCTGGGACTCACCAATGTGTATCTTAAGATAAAACTCACAGTGAAGCACAAGGTTGCCTCTTAATAAACGAAATGACGCATCATGATCCGTTTAACGTAGCCGCTGACCCATCAACTGCATGAGCAACGGGTGCATTAATCAGTCGAGCATTTTATTAGAATCTCCGTTAATCTACTGTATCATATAATGTAATGAGCGCTAGAGAGCGAGAGGGCATCGTGGACAGGCAGATGTCTAAATGTGCTAATTGGCCGATTTGTTTACTCCATGCCAGGTGCTTGTGTGCAGACTGAAGTGTGGCAGCACTCCCAGCGGCAAGCGGTGACCCACTTGTATACTATAGGAGCACCTTTTTTTTTTCCTTTTTCCTCTTTAACTAAACACAGTGCCACTATTTATAATCAAAATGTTGCGTTGAGACACTGAAAGCAGCAGGCGGAGGAAGCCACAGTTTATTGGCCTGCAGGAGGTGGTGAACTGCTCCCTTGTGGGTGCAAGCGGAGCTCGGTGACATCGGGTGGAAATGTAGTGATGTTGTAAAGTGATTTCTACAGGTTTTAAAGGAGAAAAAGGCTGCACGCAGAGGGAGGTAGTTATCCTCCGTGATACATGCACACACCGGACAACTGGTGGCAGACACGTCACCCAGTAGCTGAGTCACCTCTCTGCACGGTCATTACTTTTATCCGCGTTTTACTTAAATGCATCGCTCCGATCTCGAATGCACAGCTGTTCCCACATGTACCCACCACACAGCAGCTACTTTGGGGAGGTGATAATGTTCAGTTTTTCTGGAAACTGTTTGAAAGAGGTGTTGATTGAACTCTCTGTGAAGATTCCCAGTCATCGAGGTCATGGATATTCTCTAAAGCAGAGGCAACTTGACTGGTCTGAAGACGTTTCGCCGCTCATCCAACTTACTTGAGCTCAAACTGATTGATCTATGAGGAAAATCTGATGGTGCGCCACACCTGAAACCAGTATGGCAAGGGTCTGTTAACAACCTGCAATAAGAACAGCCTTTCCAGATTTTTAGGGACAGATCTTAAGACTCTGTTGCAAGTCGTTGATGAGTGGTGTTTCATTCCACCTCCCCTGTTCAGAGAGCAGTTTCCCAATTCTACCCTGATGGCTTCATTTACTCCTCTTTCAAGCCATCTGTCTTTTTTGGCTAAAACATGGACGTTGTTGTCCTCAAATGAGTGCCCCTTCTCCTTTAGGGTTCGGTGGACTGCTGAGTCCTGACCTGAAAAACCGGCTCTCCCGCGTTGATTTATCTTTGTTTGCGGTGCTTTTGAATTGCACCATATTGTCGAACCATATCAGTTTAAATGGGATTAAAAAGTACACCTGTCAGAGTAGTGCAACAAAATTCAGAAGCATGCCGAAGTGCAATCTTTAAGATAGTCATGGAGGTGAATTAACACTTCTCCGAAAGAAAACAACAATTCAAACTCAAAAGTTGTGATGCAGCAAGCTGAGAGTCGGCCATTTTGCTAGTGCCGCCGCGACGTTGATGAGCTTCTTGTGGCTCTCGTTGTTTTGGTATGTCGCACACTGTTTGAGATGGCTGTACCACTTTCTGCAGCGGTTTAGGAGACAATGGTGCAGTGAAAAGTTCAGTTTAGCGAAACCAGTGCACAAGAATAGAAACGACACAATAAAGCTCACAGGGCACACAGATGGCTCTTCTCATTTTTCGTCTTGGTCCTATCATTTAAATACAGAAATATTTTCATATCAACATGATCATCTAAAATGAATAAACTGTAGACCGACTGATCAACATGATTCAGGAGGGGCCGGCTCTGTACCATAGCTCTTCCTAGCCTCTCTGCTAATAGTAGCTCTTCTGGTTTCCCCTTGTGATTGATGAATACAGACTACCGCCACCTGCTGGTATGCAGAGTTATTTCTTCTCATGCAGGTGCAGTGCTTTTGTACCGTCTGGCTGTTGGCTGTAGTTTTTGCGGTCTCCGTACCTTAAACCTTGCAATAGTCAGCAGCCATGCTGGCAGCTCTGCAAGGCTTTTCTTAGCAACAGCGGTGCTTTGATCAGTGCTGATGTCAGCATGCCAACATGCTCAAATGACTGCTAAAATGCTGTATGGTTTTTTTCAATTTAACATGCTAACATGTAACACTAAACACAATGGGAAGAGGCTCACGTTAAAGTCATTAGCTTTGCAGGTATTTACAGGTATTCTTGTCTCCTCAGTGAGAAAAGTCAGGAGAGATTATGATACTGGGAACTGTTAATGGATGAATAAATTCTATGTCCCAATTCATCCTGCACATATTGAGGTTAGCAAGAAGGTTCTGAGTCTGGCAACCTTTCTGCGTGGAGGTTATATGTTCTCTCTGGGTGCTCCGGTTTTTATACCAGATGCACCGATCAGCCACAACATTAAAACCAGTGACAGGAGAAGTAAATAACATTGACCGTCTTGTGACAATACAATTTTCTGCTGGGAAACGTAGACCAGACAGGCACCCCCACCCCATCGCAATGACACTCCTTGATGGCAGCAGCCATCCCCAGCAGGATGCAGCCTGACACAGACACACACGCAAAAACAGTCTAGGAACAACTATAAAAAACAAAAACAAAAGAACAGCACAAGGTGTTGACCTGGCCTCCAAATTCACTAGATCCCAAACTGATCAAGTATCTGTGGGATGATCCATAGAGGCCCCTCCCCTTAGCCCATAGGACCCAAAGGCCCCCACTAACAACACTCTGTTGCCAGACACCACAGGACACCCTCAGAAGGCCCATGTCCATTCTCTGATGAGTTACAACTGTTTTGGAGGCACAAGGGAGACCTACACAATAATAGGAAGGTGATCATAATGTTATGCCTGATCGGTGTATATATATAAATTGACCCCAGGTTTGCATGTGTGTGTAAAAGGTTGTATGTCTCTCTCTGATGCCTGTACTGACCAACATGTAAAGTAAATGTACACCAATGAAGTTGAAAAATCAGCATAAAGTCAGCTAATGGCCTGGATATATTTTTAAATACAGTATCCTCATATTATCGACAGTGTTGCTCTGACAGTGTTGATCGGGCCCCTTCAGAGGGTCACAGCGTAAAATTGAAGGGGGTCATGAGTTGATTTATAAGGTAAGAAAGGTAGGAAAACAATAATCTCATGCTGCAGAGCCTCATGTGGTATTTTGTCCCCATCCATCCTGTCCACGCTGAGTAACAGCTTTAATCCATCTAATAGTTGTCGAGGTATTGGACTCTGGATCAAAGTGGTGCTTTGCTGTTGCAGACTGTTATTACAAAAAAAATATATATATAAATATATATGATTCCTTTTTCCTCCACAGCCCCACCTTCATTTACAGCGACGCCGCCGCAATATGTGGAGGCGAAGGAAGGGGGAAGCACTCTGCTTAGCTGCTCTGCCCAGGGAAATCCAAAACCAATGATCAGCTGGCTGAGGGAGGGGGAGGAGCTCGCCACCAACGCAAAATACTCGGTAAGGAAATATTATGAATAAGAACGCAATGAGCATAACTCTGATTTATGATTGTGTGCAAAAATAGAAGCGGGCTTTGTGCACAGATGGCGTCATACACTGAGCCCATCTGCACTGGAAGTATGTTATGGACTAAATCTCACTCAGGCTAATATGAGATCATTCTGTTGTTGTGCTGCAGAAATATCCCTTATTATTGTGCTGGTTGCAGTTATTAGAGTCCAAGAAACAATAAAAAAGTCAGCAGTAAAGTATTTTCCATGTAGCACTGTGTGGAGGATAGTGAAACACGTTGTATCACAAGACTTATTTCTGTTCGTTTAGTTGTTGTATTTCTGGTTAATTAGGACCCAAACGTACGATTGGTCCGGGGTGACTGACAGTCAGGCTGTTCCTGCTTCCCTTTAATGTCTTTAGCGAAAATAAAAATACACCCTGAGTCACTTTTAACAATATTTAGAACTGCTACTGGCAGCTCGCCTCACATTTCAGAGCCGTCTTTGTTGTCTGCCTGATTTTTTTATTTATTTTTTTTTATTTCCTGCGGATAAACTCCCAAAACAGTCTGATATCATGACAAGATATTTCTGGCTCTCGCTCAGCCTCAGCCTCAGCCTCAGCGTGTTTCTCTTTTTTTTTTTTTTAAAGCAGCAAAACGTCTCAGCTACATAAACCACAAACAATAAACGTCAGGTTTGTTGGTGTTGGTTGCACAGAAACAGGGAGATTTAACACACTAGCAAAGTAGATGACTCAGAAAAAAAAAGATGATGATGATGATGCATAACAGCCACAGGATGTAACGGTGCAAATGTCACTTTCCGTGAAGTGGAGGATCTCTCAACTCTCACTGTACTATCGCCCTCTCCACCTACACGTCTGACTGACGCCTGGATGCAACAAGCTCACATGTGGGAATTGTCAGAAGTTAATCGTGCAAAGGTTGGAATTAGAAGTAGTCGAGGGAGGTTAACTCTGAAACGAAAATAAACAAACCGCAGCAGCTTATTAAAAAAAAAAATAATAGGCTGGAATGATTTGAGCAAATTGTTGATTATATCTGACAACTACTAAAGCACAGGCAGGGCATATTTCAATTTGTAATACTCTTGTAACTTTTGTTATGTAGCTTTGGCGTGTAGTGGAGTTACACCAAGAATATTATTAAATCTGAGGGACTGTCCTTAAGTATTTTCATTTAAAGGGGAATTACCATTTTTTTTATAACCTGGACCTTATTTCTGGCATAAAATACGATCGTTTACTCACCTATATAACTTTGCTGTCATTTGGAGTTGTTCGGACAATGTTTAGATCCGCCTGTATCCATATAGTGGGAATGACTGGGGCACCGAAACGCAGCCTCTAAATAACGTATTATCTGCCGTGAAACTCGGTTCATTTCACCAATATTTTGTTAAGATACGCTAGTGCTATTTCTCATTGTGTCCGGAGTTACCTGTTGTCTATTCGCGGACGTGCAGCAGTTTGTTGTTCTTTGGCCAGCTGTTCCTCTCTCTGCCTCTGCATCCTCCTTCAACGAGCTCCTCATCCATACACTCTGGCTCAAAACGGTAAGGACGTCCATCATAAACAAAGTCGTCGTCCACAACCTCAGAATTGGAAAAATATTCAGCCATGTTGCAAAAAACTAGCAGTAGCAAATTACAGGTAAACAAGCCGAGCGGGGTGCGTGTGGCGCTCAGAGATGACATCATCCAGGTCAGAGGTTAGTAGGTCAATCTACAGACTCCTGATGGGTAACTCCAGGCGTAACGGGGAATAGCACTAGCATATCATAACAAAATATTAGTGAAATGAACGAGTTTCACGTCAGATAATGCGTTATTTAGAGGCTGCGTCTCGGTGCCCCAGTCACTCCCACTATATGGATATACACAGATCTAAATATTGTCCGAACGACTCCAAATGACTCCAAAGTTATATGGGTGAGTAAACGATCGTATTTTATGCCAGAAATAAGGTCCAGGTTGTAAAAAACAGTGGTTCCCCTTTAAATGGAGTTTTTACCTCTGCGGGACATAGGTGCCGTTAATTAATTTCAAATACATTCAAACCAATGGGACAGTCATCTATCGAGATGTTTTTTGTAAAAACGGTAATTCCCCTTTAACTGTACTTTGTATACTTTTTATAGCTATATTAACTGGTTATCAACAAATTTAGATAGATATTAAAAGGCATATATATATATGTGTGCAATACTGTAATGATGCTATGGATTAAATGTTCAACACATGAAACAGTCTGGAAATATTTTGATATTTGAATCATTTAAGTGGTTTTTCCAAGCAATTTGCTGCTTTCTGTTTTGGATTAATTCGATTTTGCAATGTAACACTTGACCGTGAAAATAATAATTAGTTGCAGACACGAGACAAAAGGACAAAGGTATGCTACTTTTCAAATGTCTCTTCATTGTTGCTCCATCTGTCAATGGTTGTTTCATTAATTAATTCATTAAATATGCCCATCATAATTTCAAAATCCAACTTTTAAAATAGTCTTCAGAATGTGTTTTAGGTCTGAAAATATAAACTTTAAGAAAACGGACAACAGAGAGAAGTTGCAAATACTCAGATCTGAGGAGCTGGCACCAGTGAAGTTAGAGAAAACAAACCAGAATTGATGCTGCTTAGTTTTTTTTTTTTTTTATTCACTATCAAGTCAAGTATACTAGACCAGGCACTCCCATCCTAAGTCACTTTATTTATATAGCACATTTAAAAACAACAGAAGCTGACCCAAAGTGCTTTCCAGTCAGAGCAGATAAAATCATCTGCCTCCATAATACAGAAGAACATTAATGCACAGTGAAATACAAAAACAATAAAACACCAAAACTAAAACAATAAAATAAAAATACAATAAGAGAGTGAGTAAAAAACAACAGGAGAACAATAAAAATCAGTTTGCAGTGGACCAGATAAAGCTAGCCACAGGGCAACCTCAGACCGAAACTAAAAGCAAGAGAAGAGAGGTAGCACTTTAAATGAGATTTAAAACAGCCGATAGTGGAGCAGGACTTAATGTGGGATGGAAGACGATACCAGAGCTGAAAAAGCCCGGTCACCTTTAGATTTAAGACGAGAGTTTGGGACTGAGAGGAGTTGTTGTGACGATGACCTTAGTGACCTGGGGGCAGAGTATGGAATCAGCATGTCGGAGATGTATCGTGGAGCTAAACCATCTAGGGCTTTAAAACCAAATAGTAGGATTTTAAAACCGACTCTGTACTTCACAGGGAGAAAATGCAGTTGGGCCAGAACAGGAGTGATGTGGCTATTATTTCTTTGTGCCAGTTAACAGTCTCGGAGCTGCATTTTGCACTAATTGCAGCTGTGAAAGGGTGGAATGGGTCAGTCCTGTATACAGGGAGTTGCGGTAATCAAGCCGGGAGGTTATAAGAGCACGGATAACTGTTTCCAGGTCATACAGAGATGAAAACGGCTTTAATTTGGTGATGATTCTGAGCTGATAAAAACATTGCTGTACAACACAATTGTGAAAGCAATGCTTGAGTTTATCACCTACAACAACACAGCAGGGCAGTTTTCTGTTATACTCTTTTTTTTGTGATGTGGCTTTGACCTGTAACTTTAACAAGCACAAATTTGAGGTATTGTTCTCGAGTATTTTCATTTTACAGGACTTGTTAACTTTCTTTCTTCTACATTTAAATGCTGTATTAACTGGTTGCCTGTCCAGTATATGATGTGACAGATTAAATGATAAAACAATCTGGAAATATTTCAACAGTTGATTAACTGAAGAAATCTTTCTAAGCAGTTTACTACTTTCTGTTAGATTCCGGATGAAACAATTGCCCGTGAAATTAATAATTTGTTCCAAATTTGTTCCAAAACTACAAGTTAATTAAACATTCCTGTCCATAAAACATCTAATATTCCCAATATCATTTCAAAATCCATTTAAGATGCCTTCAGATTTTGTTTTATGTCCGACAAATGGTCTAGAATTGAGAAAAACTAGCAAGTATTCAGATCTGAGAAGCCGGAACTGGTGACATTTGGGGAAATTGAACCAAAATTATTGCAAATTCATTTTTTTTTTAAACCACTGTGTTTGAGTTTATCACCTACAAGAGCACAGAAGGGCATTGGCTATGTAGCTTTGACCTGAATTTAAGCAAGAATAGTATTGTTAAGTTCAAATTTGAGGTACTGTACTTGTGTACTTTCATTTAACGGTACATTTTTCTACATTTAACACCTATACATACTGGTCATTTTACAATATACAGCATAGATAAAACATTTAGATAGAAAACATATCCAGTACATGAGGCTATAGATTAACAAAACTATCCAGAAACTTTTCGATAATTGCTTCATTTAAGTCATATTTACAAGCAATGTACTACTTTCTGTTTTGGATTAATTAGATTTTGGATTTAACAACTGACCATGAAATTAATCATTAGTTACAGAAACCTGCTGAAGCAACTAGGACAGATTTTTGAAGAAGAGCTTTCCATTGTTGCTCTGTCTGACAATAATTTTTTTACTCTCAATTAAATGTCAAATATGCCCATTATAATGTCTAAATCTGTTTTAAAAACATCTCCAGATTATGTTTTATGTCCGACAAACAGCCTAGAACTTGAAAATGTACACATCACTGTCACAGAAAACAGAGAAAACTGATTTGAGAAGCTGCAACCAGTGAAGTTACTGAGAAAATGAAACAAAATTGCTGCTAATTGATTTTTTGAATCCGCCATGTTTGAGTTTATCACATTATTTCGATGACTCGTGCAGGTACACGGTGGCAGCTAATTACAAAAAAGCTCTTCTGGAAAGACTTGGACGTAACAGATTGTTGATTATGTCTAACAAGCGCAGGAGCACTGAAGGGCATTCCTTCATGCTGTAATTGTTTTTTTGGGACTTCTTCAAAAATGTTGGTTGCCGCCTTGCTCTTCTGCATGCCTCCACACTCTCATATGTCGGTGATATTGCGGTCTGCTGCAGGCGCTAATCAACTCTTCACAGCTGCCTGTGTGATATACTGTAGAGGAAGTGACAGGAGCATAAAGCAGCGTCTGTTAAAGGCCTCTCTCTTTTCATTCCTGCTTTCCTTTGCTCCACCATCTCTCCCTCCAGTCTCCTCTTTTTAACACCATCCCCTCAGTAAATGATTAGACAACATTCGGATGCATTATTAATCCCCCTTTTCTGCATAAATATTACATTAGTCCTAATACGAATGTTACTCCGAAAAGGAAAATCGCTAGCGAGAGCCAAACGCCACATTTCACGAGCATTTATCCGCTTCCCTCATCTAACTGTGTATCTCTCCCGTTGAATTTGGGAATGCTCCTTCTTGTGGTGAGAAGATAGCTGTGTGCGTTTGTGAGAGAGCGTGAGGTTATATTTGCTCAGATCCAAGGATACGTCATGGAGAAAGGGAGGAATGTGACAGACGGGGTTAGAGAGGAACAAGAATCCTCCTCCTCCTCCTCCTCCTCCTCTCTTTACTCTTCTTCATTACTTTTTTTTTTTAGCCACAGAAAAAAAAGGAGACACAAGATAAAACGGTTGAAAAAGGAGACGACGGAAACCAAGAAAAGATTGTAAATGTCCTCTCAAAAGACGGCGTCAGCCAAAAATCGTTCTGGCTGGATGTGTCAGTGAAGTGCACGTGACACAAATTGAGATTCCGCCTCCATCTCATGCCTCACCTTATCTACTTCCTCCTCTTCCTCTTCCTCCTCCTCCTCTTTTCCTTTAATCTCCTCTCCCTCACCTTGGATTGAGTTCAGCTACGGCACAGACAGTATTGGAACAGACTGATGACCATTACATATCATCAGTTCCTGTTAAGTTTGCTGTCTCGGGAGTCTGTTACAATCTCTGCTGCATTCGCTGTGTGTAGGAGTGTAATGATTTGATCCAAAAGTGATTTGATTCTTTGACTTTTACAGATTCAGTGCAGCGTTACATCCCAGGATTTGGAAAAGGTCCAAACAAACAGGGCAAAAACTGTGTGTTTGCTATAGGCTACCTGCAGTGGCTGGAAATGTCTGTGTGTATCAGTTCAGCTCAGCCTCAGACCTAGCCCTAACCTCTCTGCTGTCAGATTTCCTAAACATGATTGTGGCCGGAAGGATTCAGAGTAACTTTTACTATGTAACTAAAATTATCACAATATGTAGAGGAAATTTAAATTTAGGTTAGTTTCTTTCTTGCTAAATTAATTACAGAAACAGAGTCTGGCAACTACCTGTGCTCTCAGCAGGTTTTAACAGTGTCCATTGACTGTATATAAACATGTCACCTATAGGTATTCCTGATGGATTAGAAGCTTAAGCGCAGTTTATACCTCTACGGGACATAGGCGCCGCAATCAATGCGATGCCGAAATTTCGCCGAAGACGAGTCATACAAATGTTTGTATCTCTGACGCTCTCTCAGTTAACCTCTCCTCGATGTGTTCCATCTCTACTGATCCAAAACAATTAATTCGAAAGAGAGAAGGAGAAGCAGTGGGAAATACTAAAGCGGAAATACGCTACTACCAAGCGGGCCAATCACAGATCTTGTGGGCTGCGTCGCCGCAACGCATACTTACATTTCTGGGGAGGTGCGTCAGACTACTTCGTAGGGTCTGCTTGGGGTCTGGTCGCCGTAACTACCGCATCAAATTGAAGCAGAAGCCAATTACTACAGTCACAATATTTTTTAATCTTTATTGGGGTGTTGGGTAAACCGCCCTATTGTGTGGTGGCTCTGGCCGTTGCTATCTTGAAAAAGCCTGACTCCGCCCAACTCCAACCTAATTCAAAAATGTTCAGTTTAGAATCACCAATTAACCTAACGACAGCCTCAAGTGGCCATAAGAGGAACTGCAGTTTTGGCGCTAGCTAATAACTGTGTCTTATTTGACTTAAACTTTCCATTTTACAGTAGTCGTCACCCTGGAGGGTAGAAATTTAGGCCAGAGGAAAGTATAAATACAAAAATTGTAGTAAAATATAATTTATGTGATGTCTTAAACAGCTGACGTAATATAGTTTAAGACTTCACATGAGCCTTAAAGTAGAGCACATCATTAAAAGTTACTGGCACGCGAAGGAAGCTGAACAGAAACAGAAACCAAATCAAAGCCCGAATCCTTTCACTGAAATAAAGTCAGTTTTAATCTCCTCCAACTTTTTTTAATCAATGCAAATGGATTTCAGAGCCTCGAACTGTTGCTTCACAACACATCAGTGATTCATTTACACTCCCAACACCCAGCACGCCACACGTGTTGTATGTTTACACCACTGATAAACAAAGTGTTATCCTGTGATATGATGACAAAACCATCAGACCAGCAGAAGTTAAATACCGCTCCCGTTGATCTACTAATAGCATCTCTTGGCTATAAAGAGAGACAGATGAATAGGGATGAATTCTGCAGGCGTAGCAGATTCTCCCCTCCGCTGTGTGAATGGACAGACTACAGCTGTGTGTGACTTGAATGGACAGAGCCTCTCGCAACCTGTTGCATAATTTATGAGGGTGTTTCTATTAGGTTTGGTTAATGTGTTTCCTCGCCACTTATTGGTTCTCATCAGTGCCTGCACACAGGGACGCGCAGCGACATGGAGTTAGACGTTTCCAAGGTTACCGTGTGCAGGAATCAGACCTGGAGTTAATTAAAGTGCGACGCATTCATGACTTTTAAGTGTCTGATGGTGTTTCCTTTAGAATAGATGCTCACCACAAACTCACCTCCAGAGTGGGGGCGTTATGTGGCTTGCATCTGGAGTGCCTTTTTTTCTTTTAAATGCTTTATTTACTGGGTATTCAAATTAAGATACAATATTTACATGCACACACATGCAATACTGTTTGAAGTTTTAGAGTTTTAGAGTTTTAGAGTTTGCATGTTCTCCTTGTGCATGAAGGGGTTTTAATTTGGCTTCCTCCCACAATCCAGGACATGCATGTTAGATGAATTGGTGCCTCTAAATTTACCGTAGGTGTGCAGGTGAGTTTGAATGGTTGTTGATCTGTGTGATGGACTGGTGACCAGACCAAGGTCCAAGGTCTCTCGCATCTTCCTTAATGACAGCTGGGATAGGCTCCGACCTCCATAACCCTCTAGAGGAGAAGCTTTAATAGATAATGACTGGATAAAATAATATGCAGTTTAATACTGTAATTGTTTGATTTAAAGGGGAATTATAATTTTTTTTACAACCTGGACCTTATTTCTGGCATAAAATATGATCGTTTACTCACCCATATAACTTTGGTGTCATTTGGAGTCGTTCGGATGATATTTAGATCTGCGTATATCCATATAGTGGGAGTGAATGGGGCACCGAAACGCAGCCTCTAAATAATGCATTATCTGCCGTGATATATATTATGTTATGATACGCTTGTGCTATTCCTCAATGGGAAATAGCACTAGCGTATCACAACAAAATATTGGTGAAATTAAAGAGTTTTGCGGCAGATAATGCGTTATTTAGAGGCTGCGTTTCGGTGCCCCAATCACAGCCACTATGTAGATATACGCGAAACTAAATATCGTCCAAAGAACTCCAAATGACATCAAAGTTATATGGGTGAGTAAACGATCGTATTTTATGACAGAAATAAGGTCCAGGTTGTAAAAAAATTATAATTCTCCTTTAAATCAAACAATTACAGTAATTTCCCCTTTAAGTGATTTTTTTGAAGCAGTACCGGTGTTTGCCCCCTTGGACTAAACAATTAACTTATTAATTGTTATCATATTATCATGAAATTAATTATTAGTGGCAAAAATCATGTTGAACTGAAGTAACGAAGTAATGTTCTCACGAATGAAATATGCCCATTACAATTTTAAAATCCTTTTCAGATATGTCTTTTTTGTATTTTATGAACGTAAACATACAATTTAGTATCATCAGAAACCAAATGTTATCAAATATTCACCTTTGAGAAGCAAGGACCAGTGAAGTTACAGAGAATATGAATCAGAAGCTTTGCTAATTAACTATTTGAATGCACCGTGTTTGAGTTTATCACATTATTTTGGTGTTTTCTTCCTATTTACTTGTATTCAATTCAATTTTTGTTAACGTAGCTCCAATAACAGTTCACGCTCTACAGAATCCAGAGCCTGAAAGCCCTAGAGCAAGCACTAAGGTGATAGTAAAAAAACAAAGACTCCCTTTTAACAGGAAGAAACCTTGAACAGCTCTGATGGAGGGATCCATCTGCTTGAGGCCGCCTGCTAGAGACAGGGGAGAAAAAAAAAAGAGCAGCAGCAGTGAAAAGAAAGCAAATGAGTTCATACATGCATCTGGTTAACGCATACATGCAGCATATAAACATGATTACATGATAGTAGGTGATGATACACGGGAGACTGATGGCAGATAAAAAGAAATGTCAAAGGTTTCATGTTTGTTTCATTTCTGCAGGTACACGATGGCAGTCTAACCATCCTTGGCATCACCAGAGATGACAGAGGGGCGTACACATGTCGAGCCTACAGTGACCAGGGGGAAGTGCTCCACACTACCCGTCTGTTGGTTCAAGGTAAAGTCTCCACAGATGAAACAAAGCTCTTTATCAACACGTGTTGTTGACATTTCCAGATTATGATATTAAAGAACAACGTTTCTCCTACGCTCTACCTGCAGCCTAATGTTGCATCAGTGCAGTAGTTTCATTATTTATACCTAAAGCAGCTCTTTGGTGTAGTGATGTATGTAACACACTGCCTGGGTCTGTATCAGGCAGTCAATAGCTCAGTCTGGGGCCTCCGTGCGTGCACGTGAGCCCTCGTGCACGGCCATGTGTGTACAGCAGGATCCGTCTGTGAAGAACGTCACTGTCTGTCTCCGGTCCATTAACCAGGCTCTCTGCTAGACACAGATCAGATAGATGCTCGTGATACCAGCCTCCCGTTCCCCTCTCCCTCTCCCTCTCGAGATACAGTGTGTATTTAACAAGCAACTGAGCATCTCGCTTTTATGGCAGGGTTTGGTCTATTTTTAACGCTTGACTTCTGTAGGTGCAAACACAGCAGAGGAATTACTATTCTCCTCCTTTGCGGCAGAGTAAATGTCGGCACACACACTCACACACACAGTGCAAACACGCATTAAGCGGCGGCTGTGAAGAGTGGGAGCCGGTGATGCATGTGATGCAGCCGCATTAAGGCTTCAGGCCTCCAGCGGAACCACCGGTTCGATACCTGTTCCTCCGAGCACGACGTGCTGCGGCAAGGGGCTTCTCATGTGGGAGGCGTCCGATGCATAAAACTCTTCAACTCTTCAACTACATAAAGCGTATTATTGAGTGTTTCACATTAGGTTTTGGCTGTATGGCCTGATATAGTGTTAAAAATGTTGCAGTACAAGGCCAAGTTTGAATTTCCAGTGTAGCAAGAAACTTATTTAAAAAAAATCATCATTATATTTGCACTAAAGTCAAAGATATTCTGGGAAAATTAACTACAAAAACCTGAAAAGCTGCAGAAAATACGGAGATAATTCCTACAACTTTATCCCAAAACTAAAATTATGTTTCAGTTTTCTTTGTTTTAGATATACCATGTCCTCGAGATGACTGAGAATCTTGACATGCATTAGACACCTTGCATTATCTATGACACAATGCAGTCCAGTGTGAGGTGCTACCTGAGCTGTGTCTATAAATAAAAAAAATCAAACCTGTAAAAACAACAAGAACAAAGATACCAGAACCAGGTCATCTCTCAACTTCTTTTTTTTTAACCCACCCCCCATTCATCTTGTCTCAGGATGCTGCAGAAGAACAGACACTTCCAAGTGTTGCGTTGAAATCTGATGTTGAGAGAGTCCAGCTCGTCAAAGCTGATCGTACGCCACATAAAGAGGAAGTGTCCATTAAACACCCAAAAATAAATCTACGTGGATGAATAGGTCGGCTTATGTACGCCGAGGAAACAGGCTGAAGTAAATCTAGAGCTGGAGAATACCAAAATAAATATCAGGGCTTCTATGTTTGGTTTTGTATCTATTACAAGACGCTGAGGAATAAAATTTACATAATAAGACTTTTTAATGGAACCGCTGAAAGTAGTATTTATTGTCAGGCTACTGGAGGTTTTTATGTCATTTTGTTCACCTCTTTCAGGAGGCTGCAAGGGTTACAGTATTTTAATCTCAGCCACTGATAACCTTGTCGACCTCTGTCATATTGATGTCTGAATAATGCCTGCAGGATGCACAAAGGAGGCCAATCTGTTACACCGCGGAGTGCACATGCAGAAATCTACGGTGCGGTAATAAGAAAGCCACAAAAACAAAATGTTTTCTCTGAATATTGCCTTGGAAAAAGGAAAAAAAAAAAAAAAGCGCAGCGAAATAAAAGATGTGATTACAACTCACATCCAGAGCAATAACACGCAGACATCTGAGGAGTCCTGATTCTCGCTGCGGTGATCTGTTTTTAATTGTTATGTGAGACGCTCGCACGGCGCCGCCGGTCGCCCCCACCTGACGCATAAAGCCGCGCACGCTGAGAGGAAAATAACCAGGAGGCTTGTATCTGGGCCCGCTCATAAAAGACAGCTTACCTTTCATGGCTTCTGCGGTTTTATTGAGAGTTAAGAGCAAACCTGGAGCACCTCGGGGGATGAAGAGGTTACAATGTGAAGCACGCGTGAGCCGCAACACCGACTACTATTAAGGTCACAATAGCTGGCTGCTCACTGTATTTTACATCAGGCTGCGGTGATTTATTGTAAATAATACTCAGCGTGTGCTTTTCCTCACTCTGATCTGTTGCTGAAAGAAAAAAGTTGACACTTCCAGAGTGAAAGCAGCTCAGGCATGAATATGTTGTAGAGTAGGTTTTGCTTTAACTGTATACTCTTTGACACAATCGAGCACATTTTGAATTTTTATAGTTGTACTTAAAGAAACCCGATGGAGCATTTCTAGCAGCCACTTTAATGAGTTTAGGCTCCAAAAAGATCCCAGGTTGCACTACGTTAAAGCACACGTGGCTTTCAACGTGTCCTGAGTATTAAAGCTCGGTTTAGTCTCCCGCGACGGATCTGTGCAGAGCCTACGCCGCGGCCTACTCTGTTGTTGTAAGCATTCATACTTGTGCGCTGAATCGTTGCCATCGTTCTGTAATTGCACCGGCTAGTCGGAGTTTCTGGAGTCGGGAGTGAATGAGTGTTGAACAACCGTCACTTTTAATGAAATCACATCTGAGTAGACGGTGTGTAGGAGGGAAGAAGGCCGGAGAGTTTTCTGTGCTTGTCTGGTCACTTGGAGACGTGGAGAAGGAAATGCATTTTGGACCAATTATAGCTGCTTTCTTGTTAGTTTGATTTCTTGGGAGGCGCACGTCCCACGACTTGACGAGTCGATGCAACACTGAAGCTCTAAACTAGCCTAACTGTCGTTAATAGGATGGAAACTAATGTTTTTCATCTGTATACAGTATTTGTTGATGAGTTTGATGTTTTTTTAAATGAAAGTGATGATGTAGATCCAGTCTGATGCTTCTAATATTTAGTAATAAATAGGTTAATAGATTTTAACCACTTTATTGTGAGCGCTGCATGTGGTATACTGGGTTTAACCAGGTTTTAGGTGAGTTTAAATACAGTGTCAGCGGTGGTTTATACAAAGAATGAACTGCATACTATAATTTCTATTTAATTTTTATTCTAATGTTAAATTTTAGATGCATTTTAAGCATTTGGTAGAAGTTAGAGACATGATGGCGCATCACGCAGCTAAAGAGACAGATATTATAACTCTTCATAGCTGGTGGAGACCAAAAATGGAGCTAAAAATAAAATAGTGAAAGTTGGACTTAATAATTGGCCAAATGAATCCTAATATTCCTCTGTAACTGCTGGATGTGTGAAGTAAACTGTTTACCAACAAGTTCACCGTATCAACTTGACAGGTGACAGCTTTAAAGTGGCGTTGAGAGTTTCCGTACCGCCGGACGACACCCGTAACTCTTGTCTTCTGTTTCCCTCAGGGCCTCCATACATCGTCTCACCACCCGAAAACGTCACTGTAAACATATCCCAGAATGCACTCTTCACCTGCCAAGCGGAGGCGTATCCCGGCAACCTGACCTACACCTGGTTTTGGGAAGAGGATAACGTCTACTTCAAGAAGTAAAGTTATGATCGAGTTCACTTCTGTACTGTAGCGGCGCCGGCTTTGTCTCAAGTTAAGACCTTAAGAGACTTGGTTATTCAGATCACCACCACCGCGCAGGCCTTCATCCCAGAGCTTTTGTGCCTCTGTGCACGCCGCTGTGTTTTATTTTGAGCGACTGTGCGTGCCGTCCCGCTGCGACCCCGGAGGCAGTAAATGCAGGCCTGCCGGTGGTCCGTCTGCAGCGTGCCAGCCGAGTCAGTTCTCTCTGACGGTCACATGACTCGGGTTCCTTGTGTCATCTTATGCCTCTCATGCAGTGATGATCTGAAGCATAGCCAGGTCCTCTGCGGGCTCCCCAGAGCAGGTCTTTAGAGTCCGAGAGTGGTTTTTACAGCGAGCAAGTGACAGACAGAACAAGTGGGGAGGAAGTGAATGTGGTTTTGACTGGCGGTGAAAACAAGTGTCTGAGGGATATCAGCAGAGGAAGTGCCCCAACTAATTTCAAACAGTGCTGTCAATCTCATTTTTTTGCAGGATAGGTGAGATTTACTTGAGGGGACTGTACAATATTTAACTGCTGTCACTTTATAATAAGAGTTTATACTTCGAGCTGAGCAACGAGAGAGAGGAGCTGGTATTTATCAGACCTCTAATAATTAGATTTAAAAATGCTGTGAGAGCAAACTGCTGACTGACAGGAACAAGACACATTTATCACTTTGCCCAACTTACAGCAAAGAATTTTTTGCATACACTGTTCAAACACATTATGAATTTAAATATACAGCTAGTCAACTATTTTATAGAGGTAACACTTCTTAGCTGCCTGGATTTTTTTCACCACAGATGTTGGCACACTTCAAATTTCTTGTGTTATTTTTATTTAAATTATTCTTTATCTGTGCTTCTCGGTAAAGTTTAAACTACTGCTACTCATCTTGTACTCGTGTGTGACGCCAGGGTGTGAAAAACATGTTTGTAATCCATTAATAAATTGTTAATAAGCTGATTTTTAAGCATCTCTTTTCCAGAAGTGGTGTCCAATCAGTCAGAGTCAGGTCATTAAGTTGCAGACGTCTTTAAATAATTAATTAAGCATTTGTAAAGTCTAAATTTGTTGAAGTTAAACATAAAATAAAGCGGTCCTGCTTTATTTAAAGGTGTTTTCAGTCTGAGCTTCGACTCTTATGCATTGTAAATGATGACGTAATATGGCGTGGACAAGGAGAACATTTAAATGTGTTTCATTTGAGACGGTGTCAGGGGGTGAAACATGAAGTCTGCACCGGTTGGCGATTATGGCAGACTGATTTGAGTCTCTGCACTCCTGTGCTCTCCGGATCCCTCTCAGTTGGCTGCTGGTTGACTCTCTGCTGCTCTCTTATGGCACCCTGATGTAACTTAGCAGCAGACGTGTTGCCCTGTCCTGTTGGTGTGTCTCAGCGATGTGACAAAACATCTGTGTCTTCATTGCAGTGACCTGAAGCTGCGAGTGCGCATCCTCATCGACGGCACCCTTATCATCTTCCGGGTCAAGCCGGAGGACGCTGGGAAGTACACCTGCAGTCCGAGCAACAGCCTCGGCATCTCGCCCTCGGCATCGGCCTACCTGACTGTTCAGTGTGAGTGTTACCGTGGCAACAAAGTGGAGGGGGAGGGGTGGGGAGACGGCACAAGCACAGCGAGCTGCGCGAGGAGAAGGGAACAGCAGCAGCAGCAGCAGCAGCAGCATGGAGGCTGCTGTAGTATTTGGCGGCGCTGCTCCACGACTGTAACGCAAAGTAACCTTCTTGAATTTCAAGGTCAGGTGTTGCGGGGAGGCGGCAGAGTACCCCCCCTTCACCGCTCTGACTGAGCCTCTGTGACTGTTTTCTTATTCTCAGTGGATTTTGAGGATTGAATTATCATCTAATCCGACTCCAGCCTCATGTCTCTGCACAAAGATGGAGGCAGACTCGTCCTCAGACTCCATCTTTCCTGGTCTCTTTTTCAGTCTGGCCCCCTGCTACACGAAATGGTGACGTCCCCCGTACATCAGCTGGTACTGATGAGAGAGGAACGCCACTCCCGGCCGCGTGACGTTTCATCTCCAGCCCTCAGTGCGGAGCTAATTTGCTCCCAAGTTGCTGCTGGTCATTGATTATTGTGCTACAGTTTGAGAGAGAGAGAGAAAAGAGAGAGAGAGCTGGGGGGATTCACAGCACTGCAGCCACTGATTTCATCACTGGCCTCAAATACAGCTGACCAAAATGAAACCGGTGGCCTGGGCTGCACATGCAAAGCAAACTCTTGTCTTTGTGTGTGAAGCATCAATGACAGAAATACAATTAATAGACATTCATAAAGAGGGAAATATGCATTGAACCTCAAAACCCCACCTCACACAGTAATGCTGTAATGCTGCACCACATCTCGTGCATGTGCAGAGATTATGTTTTAAACTCTCTTGCAGTCTGTCGCCTAATCTCTCTTCCTCTAATTCCCCTTTCAGCACCCCCTTTTTGTCCAAGCACGGAAGATGTTATTTTCCCCATAATGTCCCTCAGTCATGGGAAAATCCTTTGTAAAATATATTTCTCAAATATTAAAGCTGCTGTTATTTTAAATAAATTTAGAAGAATTGGATTAAACTAGTGTATTAAATTGTATTTTTTATAACATTCGTTGTTATGCAGATGACCTGCTATGCTCTCTCTAAGAAAGACACTAATATCCTGCTCGGACAATGATGAGTTTTTGTGAAATGTCGATTTCGACGTGAACGTGCATGCGTGACCCTGGTCTTCTCTTCACCACCAGACCCCGCCCGAGTGATCAACATGCCCCCGGTCATCTACGTCCCACGGAAACTGCCAGGCATCATCCGCTGCCCGGTGGACGCGAACCCACCCGTGACGTCGGTGAAGTGGGAGAAAGACGGCTATCCGTTAAGAGTGGAAAAGGTCGGTCCGCCACAGGGCTTTCTTGCTTTCTCAGAGTTTGATATGGCTGTAATGTAAACATTTAAGAACAGTTATTGGCATCTTTTTAAAAGAGTCAAACTTGATTACAGTTGATTCATTGCTCTGGAAGTGGACATTTATTATAAGTTCAATTTACCCTGTACCCAACTACACGAAGAACGTTTAACGCTTGTTTATGTTTCCGCACCACTTTTATCTGTCATCTTTTCAGAAAACACATAAAAAAAACAAGCATGATACAAAATGATGGGAGCCGGATGCTTGCATTGTTTAGTTTGTGTACAAAAAAGCAGCTTCTCCCTTCTCTCAAAGAGACGTTTCCCCTCTAACCTTCAAGGATAGTTTAATTTGTGTAACCATTTGATGCCCAAAGAGATTAAACTATTAAGAAGGTATAAACCGTCTGAAATTCAAAGGGGAACTACTGTTTTTTACAATCTGGACCTTATTTCTGGCATAAAATACAATCATTTACTCACCCATATAACTTTGGTGTAACTTGGAGTCGTTCTTCAGATATTTAGATCTGCGTATATCCATATAGAAGGAGTGACTGGGGCACCGAAACGCAGCCTCTAAATAACGTATTATCTGCCGCTAAACTCGTTCATTTCACCAATATTTTGTTATGATACGCTTTTTACGATCCCTAAGATTGATCTTGTGACCCCTTTGGAGGCGCCCAAGCCTTATGCTGTGAACCATTAGCTAAAGCGACCGAGCTAAATCTACGTAATGTTGCCTACTTCTAAGACATTTTGCAGATGATACTTATGAACTTTTACTCATCTTGCATTTCTGCATTGCTGCTTTTTTGTACTAGTTAAAGATCTTTGTCCTACTTCCACCGCAATCAATTTTCACACACGCTGTAAAGCAATTAATACAGGAGCTATTAACAACGCTTTATTTTGTCATTTCAGCATTGTCCTTTTAAATGTTGCCCCCTAGACACAGTGTCTCCCTCGTTGTGTTTTAGAGCTCTCCATCTGTTGCTCTATTTATCTACTTTCTCTGTCTGTATTAAATAAACTTCTTCTTCTCTATTCATCTGATTTAAAAGAATTTTGGGGATCTTTGTTTTCTCGTGCAGTTCAGAAACATTTAGATGGGACCCTGAGAGTTCAGGAAAACCCCCTGAAATCAAGCATTTCAGATGCCCCCCTTGTCTTGTAGTACCCCGGTTGGAGCTTGATGCCAGATGGAAGTATCCGGGTGGCGGAGGCCACAGAAGACTCCCTGGGCACCTACACCTGTGTGCCTTACAACGCCCTGGGTACCATGGGCATGTCCCCCCCTGCCACTTTGGTGCTAAAGGTACATTGCTGCTCTTTTTTTTTTTATTATTGTGTTGTTTAGTTTATGTGTATTTCCGCTTATTAGTTTGTGTGTTTTTGTCAAGGATCCCCCTTACTTTAATGTGAGGCCTGGGGGGGAGTACCGTCAGGAGGCTGGGAGAGAGCTAGTAATCCCCTGTGCTGCTTCTGGAGACCCTGATATACCAACCATCACCTGGAGAAAGGTGCCATAGAAAAACACACACCGCAACAAATCTCCTGAAATAAAATAACATATAAGTTTGTTTTTACCTTTGATGAACTTTGATGAAATATCTGTTTGCCAACTGCTTAACCATGTCCCTGTAATGTCCATGTCCATTGAAGGTGGGGAAGCCAAGCAGGAGTAAGCACAACATCCTACCCAGTGGCAGCTTACAGTTTGTGTCCCTCAGCAAGGAGGACCATGGAGAATGGGAGTGTGTAGCCACCAATGTGGTCACGAGCATCACTGCCAGCACGCGTATCCTAGTCATCGGTACAAACCATCTGCACACGGCGCTCTCAGTTTGCTCTTCACCTCTTCTTCTTTTGAGTTTCACTGTGATCCCACTCTGCTGTGTGGTTTGAGTGATTTGCTTGGAAGAAGAGGTGACCCTCATCCCTCAAACTCCTCACCTCCACCCCATTCCCCCCATGGGCTTGATTAAAGTTTAATTTGATCTTATCTGAAATATCTTCATACAGTTAATTCAAAGCCTGAATCCATAACTACAGTGTGCGGTATCCGGCCTGTT
The DNA here is from genome assembly GCF_963514085.1 of Chelon labrosus. NCBI lineage: Eukaryota > Metazoa > Chordata > Actinopteri > Mugiliformes > Mugilidae > Chelon > Chelon labrosus. Next base: position 20,285,381 of record NC_140346.1, read on the forward strand.
GCTAAAACACCACTGCCTTTGTCTGCTGAGAGACGAAGGACATCTTTTTACCTGAATATTGATTGACTGGAGTGTTGACAAAGCAAATTATAAAGTTCAAACACGGCTTTTGAAGGTCCTGACTCACAACGATTGAATTGTTAGGTCAATCTTTATATTTGTTATCTCGTTTAGAAAAGTCAGAGTGGGTTTGAAAAGATGCAAAAAATAAAATTGCACCTTTTTGATTCTATTATCTAATTATATGGCTTTTCCCTTTAAGTACCTTTTGTAATCGTTGTGATACAAAATTGATAATGTAGCACTGATTATACCTTTCGCTTGCTCAAGTGTGACAGCGTCTCTATGGCTATAATAGCAGCTATTTTGTAAATTGCGCTGCGTTTTAAAACGGCTTCAATGATAATATAATTATGGCAAATGATGAGAATTACACGTTTCTCTAAATATTTAGTAAATGTGCGCCTTGATTTTCAGATTCTTGTCCAGGCTTTTAAAAGAAGACGCAAACTGCTGAGTAATTTAGCTGCTAATTAGGTACAAAAATTAAGTAATGGAAATGGAATAATCTGCTAAACTAGGTACAGTTCAGCTAAATATTTCTGGATAGGAGAGTAGTTATGTGTTTCTGGCAATCTCACTTTTGTTAATTGACAAGAAACCTGAAGATAAAATTGTTCATGGAATGAAACAAAAGTCAAACTGTGGACTTTGGGCCAAAGGCTTGCACTTTATTACTGGATTATTGTTTTAAATATTGTTTAAAAACAATAGTATCTCCTTAACAGACTTTTACATAAGCATTTTATAAATTAGTTTAAAAAAATTATCCATTTTAGGTTTTTGTTTTCCTTCATACTAAGGAGTGAGAGGATTTACACAACTCTGATGTCTTTAGCTATTTGCTAAAAGTTAGCTCAGCTTAGCTTAGCTTAGTGTAAAGACTGAGGATAGGTGGACACAGCATGACTCTCCAAAGGTTTTTAAAAAAAAAAAATCAATTATGTTTTTACTAAACGTAAGAAAAAACAATTAAGATACTTTATGCTAACTCTTTTGCTATGCTATGTTATCTTTAAATCTAGCTTAATGTTGCTGCCTTCAAATCAAGTTGTAGCACCTACGTAGACTTGTTTCCAGAAACGGCGCAGGTGCACTGTAAATTAATATATTGTAATTAAGTCAGATTAGGTTTTGTAATTTTAAAATATGTTTGAGTTGAATGTCAATATCCCCAGTGGCCTCCTCTTTTCATTTCCTGTATTAGCTTACCTTGTCATTAGCCTGCTAACTGTTAGCCTCCGTGAGTTCTAGACAGCCACGGTTGCCTAGCAGCAATGGTAGCGATGATTCCCGCTTAAACACGACTTCCCGGGAGGTCACACGTTCCATTTGAAGGCAGCAAGTTTTGCAAACAGATCCGAGAGCCATAAAAGTGAACCGTTCCATTACATCTGCTAGACTGTGAAAAGTGAGCGGGTCAGTTGAGTCCCATGGAGTCGCTATAGGGCTCCCTCCTGAGTGTCAGCCGGCAGGTGTCACAGGCTGCTGCAGACAGCTGTGCTCCTCAGACCTTGCTCAGGTCTCCTGTTTGTCCCGGTGTGAAGCAACTGGCTTTGGGCCACGCTGCACAGCTGTTAGGTGGGTGGGATGAGCGGAGCTGCAGACAGCTCTGCCGCTTTCCAACTTGACCTTACGCTGGTCGCCACCTCTGCCTGCGTCACATCGCCCGCCGAGAGATGCCAGACGCATGATGCAGCAATGTTTTCAGGATGAAAACACTCATCAGTTGCATTTTTTTTACTTCAGAGTCAGACATGAGAGTGAAACGTTCACATAAACAGGATATTTACAGCTTAATTACTTCCCAGTGACATTAAATAATAAGTGAACATGGTTGTATACTTGATCAGTAAGTGAGTACATGTGCATTATATATTTATGTCCACTCTGTCTCTGTCTCTGAACCACTCAGGCACCAGCCCACACGCTCCTGGCAATATCCATGTACTGCCCTCAACAACCTCTGCTAATGTGTCCTGGGAACCGGGTTATGATGGCGGCTTCGAACAGACGTTCTCTGTGTGGTACGGTCCAGTGTGAGTGCTCTCAGTTTACTTTAAAACAATGGCGGCAGCCTGTCGAAGTGGAAGCACCACATGAAGTTATCGGCGCAGTTTGACATACAGCAGGAGCCGTTCTTCCACTGATGATGATGATGAAAGATGAAATTCAGTCAGAGGCTCTCGACAGAATTGTTTTGACAGCTCATTTCTCTGGGTATTTAGCTGACGTGAATAATTCATGATGCGTTCTGGGAACATAATGGAGCGTTAGTGCAGAACAATCCCATCCAGCTTCATACATGTTCGCCTGGTCAGGAAAGAGAATATTATTGACTTTTCAATGCATGAAATCAAGACAGGGACTTCATATGGGGCTGGAACTTTAAATATGTGAGTCAAAGTTTTGTAATTTCCTCAGTGAGAGATTATTATATATTAAGTACCTTTCACATTATAGAGCCAGACACATTATGGTCCCATGGAGTGTAGTATTATGGATATACACACAAAATAATAACGCTTGTATGATAGAAAATAATGATAAATAAAAAAAAAAAAAAGTTGTTTTTCACCGATATGGCCAATGCACTTTTTTTAAATTATAGCGGTATATAACAAAATATAAATATAACTGGAGTAAAGGCTAAAATTTAGACGTTTTATTGTCTTTGTTTCTGAAGTGGGCCGTTAAGTCATCTTAAAGGTTAGAAGTATAAAAGATGTATTTAAAAAATCCAAGATGAGACAGTACAATTTGACTTGAGTGCACTCGCGAAATAATAAATGACAATATTGTAGTAATAAAATCAAATGGAAAAACACAGACCTGTACAAAATCAATAAAATTATATAATTATAGCTTAAAATCCATACAAAATGGATGAATGACCGTAAGAAAACAAATCGATAGGATGCTGTAAAAAAAAAAAGATGATTTAATAAAATAAATGGTTAAATAAAACAAAACCTGGTCTAAAGGTGTAAACCTTTTCTCCTGCTCTCTGATCCTTTGAGCATGAAATTAAAAGCTGCTTCATCAAAAGTTTTCCTCCATCACATTGAAACAGAACCTGAGGGGCCGTCGGGGTTCATAATTCAAAAAATTAAGACCAGTAGGCTGCTTTAGGTCCTTCAGGCGCTTTAAAGAAGTATTATATATTCTAGCAGGTCTCAGATTCACTGCAAACTGCCATGTGATTAAACAAGACTTTTTTCATCATTTTACCTTAATTGCTCTGTATTTATTATTCTGTTTGTCTCATTTCCGTCCCCAGGTCAAAGAGAATGGACTACGGTCCTCACGACTGGCATTCGATGCCGGTTTCTGGTGCTCAGACCTGGTTGGTGGTGCCAGGGCTGGAGCCTGGGACAGAGTACCAGTTCAGTGTGTTGGCACAAAACAAACTGGGCACGGGCCCATTCAGTGAAGTTGTGACAGTCAACACTGCAGGTGGGCACCGCTAATCAAAGGTTGTTCCAAACATGTTTACCGCTTCTTGACTGAACCCGCTGAGGTGCACTGAGCCGAGACTCTATTTATAATTTTAGAATATGATCAGTCTCCATATGGAAAACGCTGCCCTCTAGTGATGAATCACTTCATGTAGATTATCTCAAAAATCCTTCACTCTTCCCGTCACTTTCACTTTTACTGTTTTCCAGATTTCTCCAAACTGCGAAAATCCAAATGAGAGGTCAAAGTTGCACATTTGCATTTTCATCTCAGTCACTCTCAGTAACTTGTCTGCGCTCCAAGCAACAAGCAATTGCAGCTATAACAGCTGCGTGGGCTTTTTAAACCCTGAGTCTCAGCTTTCAGGCTACATATGATTTATCCTGGGGTGTTGGCTTAGTGTGTGAGCCAGAAGTGAATTTAGGAGGGCATTTTGGGTTCTTAATGTTAATATTTTTTCTAAACAGATGCTTAATCGAGCCATTAACACAAAAAAAATATGCGTCAAAGCACCAGTGTCCTTGTAGTAGAAGATGCAAATACATAATTATTATGTGAAGCAAGAGAACCAGTTTAATCATAAATTTAAAAGTTAGATTGAATTATTATGATCAAATTATTTTATTATCCTCTTCACATCAAAGAAACCAGATTCATACTTTTAAGCATTTTTATTCTCATTTATTAAAGCACTCTGTTTTAATTGCGTGCATAACGCTCTGCTGGTGATTAAAACTGCTCATAAATCAAGGTCTGTCTGCCTTCTTGTTAGAGGGTGTTGTTTTGATAGATAAACTAATATATCCACGCAGTGTTAGTGATGATATGACTAAGCAGACCAGATGTGATCTGACATGCAGCGTACGCGCCTGAGATTATCAGGCAGGTAGGGGACGCGCTGGACTTCAAGGTTCACATTTTCATTAAGTAGCAGACACGTTTTAATAATCTGTTGAAAGCAGGAAAGACACAGGTGCAGCTAATGACCTCAGTGCTGGCACCGCTCCATTTAGGTGTGCCCATGTACCAGCCTGAGAAATACCAACGGTCTTATTAACGCCATTCGCCCCGCCTGTGTTTGACAAGTCAACATGTTTGCAAAGAGAAAAGTATTTTTAAAGAACGGCTCGTCAGTGAACCCAGCTGAATGTGGGAAACTGAGGCTGAATTAAATGTGTGTCGTATTTAAAATTAATGTCTTGGCCAGAAAAATATACAATACAAAAAAATACAATAAAAATAACAAAGAAGTGAAAGTTTTGAATGAAGCTCTGCACTTAGTTTGATTATTATTATTACTATTATTTTAAATCCATAAAATTAACCGGAGAGTTGTCGATTAAAGAAAACGTAATTTCAGGGACTTAACCGCAGTAATGTCTTTGCATTCACGGCTTTGTGCAGTGTAAACACGGATTGTGTTCCACGATGCCAACAAAAGAAAAGCTTCCTTTCATTCAACAAAGGCTAAATGAGGCTTGGAAAGTTCTGACCTAATTCACACACTCGGATGTCAGCCAGTAGATGGATGGCAGTGGACAAAAGGGTTTCTGCTTTGTCGTGCCTTGCTCCACAATTCAGTTATTAATGAAATATTGGAGGCTTATCACATATATCTGAAACATATAAAATGGACAGCAGTTGTGGATTGATTAACTGAACATTTGAACAGATAGTAAAAGGTCTTATCCTCTAACGTTGTACAGAAGACTAGAGCATTTCTGTGATTCTTTTTAAGGAGTCAAGTCACAAAAAAACTGATAAAATGACTGTTTTAGTTTTCTTTACGTCCGTGTGATTTTGAAGTGAAGCTGGCTGCGAGTATTCAGTCTGAGGTCAAGTGGTTCAGTGGTGGGGTTGCATATTCAGTGAGGCTTGTGTCTTTCAAATCAAGTAAATCATTGATTTTAGCCGTGCTACTTCTCCGCTTTGGTCCTTGTGGAAATATCTGAACTACTAGTCGGGGATAGCAATGAAATTCTGCACAGTGATTTTCCTCAGAGGATGAATCCTACTTATTCTGATGCCATGACATTACCCCTAGTGCCACCAACAGGTTTGACTAAAATCTCTTAGACAACTTAGATGAATGTTAATGAAGCTTTGTACAGACTCAGCCATGATTCGTGGTTCCCTGAGGATGAATGCTTATAACATTGATGGTCCTCTGACTGTCAGATTACCACTTATCCTGTGAGATATCTCAACATCTATTTCCTAGATTGGCACAAAACCTTGTATAAACATTCATGGTCCCCAGACAATGCCTTGTAGCCTTTAGTCTTGTACACAGCCATGAAGTTGACCTATGCAGTTTTATTGGAAATATCTCTATTGGAGGAATTGGCATTTAATGTAACGTTGATTGACATGACCTTCATCTGCACTAGTTTGGCGCTATTTAGCATGATAGGATACGGAGTTAAAACTGGAATCATAATCAAGATCACGCAGTCTTAGCTTCACTGCTAGCAGTGTCACTCATTGTAAGCAAATTAGCAGTGTAGATGTTGTTAGCATGCTGATGCTACAGGAACCTCAGAGTTGTTAGCATCGGTGTAAACTTAATCCTGCTATTCCAACATGTTACCAGAGTATTACACTGTCAGGAATCATTTAAAGTTTCCTCTTTAACATTAATTCTGGTCTGCAGGCTCTCCTCTGGGTACCCCAGAACCACTGGTGCTTCTTACTCCACCACGGTGCCTCACAGCCAATCGCACGCAGCACGGTGTCCTCCTCACGTGGCTCCCTCCAGCCAACCACTCCTCGCCCATCGACCGGTACATCATGGAGTTCCGGCTTGGGGAGAGGTGGGAGGTCCTGGACGACCTGATTCCATCCACTGAGACCGAGCTCATAGCCAGAGACCTCGTTCAGGTCTGTCAACGTTTTAATGTGGACACTTCATGTTAATAATCAGAATATTTCATATTAAAGTCAGGATTCCACATGTTTTCTTTGGTGTGTCTTTCTGATAGGAGTCCTGGTATGAGTTTCGAGTGATGGCCGTCATGGATGACCTGATCAGTGAGAGCAGCAATGTAGTGGGCGTGTCTAGCACAGGTGAGCGTCTCCTCGCAAAGAATACATTTGAGTTTTGTGTTTGTTGTGCCCCCTTTTTTGACCCTCTTCGCCTGCCCCATCAGATCCCTTCCCTCCGGTGGAGGTGCCTGACGAGGGGCTGGCGCGGCCTGTGGTGGCAGGTGTTGTGGCAACAATCTGTTTTCTGGCAGCGGCAGTACTGTTCAGCACTCTGGCTGCGTGCTTTGTCAATAAGCAACACCGTCGCAAACTCAAACGTAAACCAGGTTGGTTCCCATCTTTAACTAGTTGACATGTATTACACATAGTTCGTGTTGTGGATGGGTCAGACGTGTGGCAATGGAGGCTCTTGTTTGGACACGAAGAGACAGAAAACTAAAAACCAAGATGCTGCCTAGAAATGGGGTTGTGTTGAATGTGAAAAAAGTGAACGGCGACCTGTTAACTGACGTTTTCAGAAATACAGAGGTGAATTATAAGTTAATATACTGTAATTTACTCAAGGTAGCCAGAGCTACATTTTCTGCTGGGTCTTTTTTTTTTGTCTGTGCTCAGGTCCCCGTTGTCTCATACTATGTCAATGGAGGTTTTCAGCAAAGGAAATGCTAAATTTAAATGTGTTTGTCCTCTCAGATCCTCCCTTGTCGGTGACACACTTCAGGAAAAGCATTGAGTCGCCGTAAGTAAAGCCACGCCAGAGCCCCTGCAGTCTGCCAGAGGTGGTCACTACTGTTCATCTTCTCCTACACCTTCATACAAGTTCTTCTCTCTTGCCACACATGCTCTGGCAATAAATAACAGAAAGAAACCGCAAACAAAACATTTTGTAAAAACGTTTCAGAGCCTGGAACTAATTGTTACAGCATGCTTTCCCTGGTGCATTTAGACAGATGGTACATTGGCAAGAAGAAGTCCAGGTGAATGATTAAGAGACATACTGATAATATGTTCGGACTACTTGGAGGGTGTGGAAGAACATGTGCAGCAGCAACCTCTATCGGATCATGGTCAAATTAAGGAAAATCCAAAGCAGCAAAGTCAGCATTTTAAGCACATTACCCAGAGTGCCCAAGCTGCAGTGTGTGTGTATTGATTTTTGATCCATCTGTATTCTTTAACCTCAAACGCTGTCTGCTTTCTGCATGATCCTCAGTGTTAAACGATGCTGTTTTTTCTTTTTATTTATAGCTGCACATTTAATGTACAGTAAACAGCTACGTGTGTGTACTTGTCCGTCTGTAAATCTTGTGTACATGTATGACTGCATTTCAATCCCAGAAGAAGTCCATTTCTGACAATAATCTGTGTAAATCCCATTCCTGAGTAAATGTGTGTTTGCTTTAGGTAAATCATCAGTGTCAGATCATGTTGTCTGTTTTTACTGAATGGTCCAGGCAGGTCAGGGAGTTTACACTCAGTCCTCTCCTGCAAGTAGCATAGTTAGAGATGAACCAGGCCCGTGTCGTTTGTTTCCCATCGCAGGCCTCCTCTCACCCCCTTGCCAGGGGTAGAGCCCTGCTGGGACGAGCCTGCCAGGAGCAGTTTCTTGCCCCCGCCGGCCAGCCCCCTGTGAGTGCCTGCCTGCACCAAAATACAGAGTGTGCTGCACTGCACTGGCTTGGCTGCATGGTTAACGTATTGCATAGAAATGATCCAATGGTTATTGTAGTTGTAGTGGAGCCTACTCCCGGCCTATTTGCATGCACAGACTTCCACTCACCCTGCAGGGATTAAATTGCATTGGCTCAGCTGCATGTACAGTACAATACTGTGTATATGCACTCATTGTAATTTATGTCCACCCGATGCATTCCGCGACCCGGTACAGGAAGTGTCGAGTATGCTGCTCCTGGTGTGGGCAAATGAGGCCTGGTTAGATGTCATCTGCTTCCCTCACATCGACATTTGGTGCAGCATATGGATATGATTTTGCAGCAATTGGTCTCACGTCTGCTCAAGAATATGTAGATTCAATAGATCTGTGATATGGTTGTCATGGTTGCGTTGTTAGTTCTCCTCTCATCCCGTCACTGTGGCTTGGTTCATTAGCTGCTGCCCTGTCAGGATGCTGCTGCCGCCATGACCTGGTCATTATCATTATGTAGTCCATTATGGCTGCCTTGATCGAGTGCTATGGCTTTGTATTGTGTCATCTGTTTAGAAACTGCATTCATGCCTATTTATTTATAGCACCGCAGATTTTTTTATTCTCAACCCACTTTATTTTTAGGGTTTCTTTTGGTGTGTGTTTAATCAAGCCTGTTCCTTGTGTCTGCATTTTTGTTTCAACCAGGTTATCATCTGGGAAGATAAGTCCAGAGAGCTCCCCTCCATCTCGACCGCGCTCTCTTTCCTCAGAGGGTTCCCACGGCCCAGGCCTGTACGTCAGGAAGCTGCCCAGCCCTCAGAGAGAAAAAGACAAAGAGCTCTCCTTCTACAAGAAAACCAAGCGTGCCATAGCCAGCAAGAAATACAGTGTGTCCAAACATGAGGCGGAGGTCACCACGCCTATCGAGCTGATAAGCCGCGGCCCAGATGGCCGCTTCGTCATGGACATCAGCCCACCTCCTCGCCGCATCCAGGGCTTCCCCTTCGCGGAGGAGTCTGACATGTACCCCGAGTTCCGACAGTCTGATGAGGAGAATGATTTTGACCCCGGGCCTCTGCCACCTATCATGCCCACGCTGCGGCCACAGCTCTCCCCAACGTCCTCCAGCCTGGAGTCAACGCAGCCCCCCACCTACAGCCCCCGCCTACACAGGCCCATGGAAGGTATGAGCTTTGCAGAGGGCAGTGCACTTCACGCCTCAGGGCAGGCCCCGGCCTCCCGCTACAGAGGCTTTCCCCAGGGCCCGTTCTATGGGTATCTAGGCAGCCGCACTGAATCAGGGATTCCACCGCCATTCTACATGCCTGACATCAGCCCGCGTAGCTCCGCTCTGTCCTCACCCCCAGGCACCGCTGAGGGGCCCTTTGGTTACCCCTCCATCCCTGAGGAGAGTGGGGAGATGGAGCTCCATCAGTACACTGCCTCTGGCCACTCTCTGTCTCACACTCACAGCCCTCCTCGCTCACCTGAAAGCTGGCAGCCTCATGAGTTACCCTTCCTAGGTCTAGAAGGCCCACGGTTCATATACCCACCTCACCATCCCCTACATCATCCCCAGGACCTCCCTGATCCACCCCCATACCCTCCTCACTCTCTCCCCCCAAGTCGCTTGCATCTCTCTCACCTAAAGGATCCAACAAGCCCTGGACTCCTGCAGCTGGAGGTCCCTGTGGCTCCCCCAGGCAGAGACAGGCCCCCAGGGCCTTCGAGGCGTTTAGCTATGCAACAGGCCCAGAGTCTCGGCCATCTCAGACACACGGCCCACGGTGTGGGTGTACCAGTGTTGCCTTACCCTGACCCGGCAGCCCGTGCAGGGAGCCCAAGCACAGCCCCCAGTAGTAGCCCTCAGTCCTGGCTCAGCCCGAGGGCGGGGCGCCGGGCAGACCCCAGCCTACCCCCGCTAGTACTCCAGCCCTCCCGCCTATCTCCACTATCCCAAAGCCCTCTTAGCACCCAGCCAGGTTCCCCAGATATTCTAGTACGGCCCCCTCCGCGCCCCAGCATCCTCCGCACCTCTCGGTCTCTGGAGATGCATGAGCTCACCCTGCAGCCCTCGGCCACTGTCAGTTTCTCCCGGAGGTCCTCCCTGTCCGCCTCCCCCACTCAGAGCCAGGGAGCCAAGCAACCCAGCCCCAGTTACCACGCCCACATGTCCTATGCCTCCACTGCAGCCAGTTACCCCTCCCAGTCCCCTTCTCCCCCTCCAGAAGGCAGGGATGTTTTCGGGCAGAGGCCATCCCAGAGAAGGACAGAGGAGGAGATGCTGCCCTCAGAGCCCTCCCAGCTCCAGATATCAGCCTCAGGGTAGGTGATCCATTCCAGTAGAGAATAGTCACACATTATTTAAGGAGGAGACTTGTCTCCTCGTCTGCTCTCTATTCCAAATTTCCTCAATATATATCGACAGTTTTACTTTGATGAGTCCATTTAATAATTATAATAATAATAATTAAGATGCATATTGTACTTTAATATGCAGAAGGCATGTAATTGCATTTAGCACACATTGTGTCACTTCCTAAAAATGACACCTCTCTAAACCATGACAGTTTAAGAGCATGTGAAATTTGATTTTAAGATCATGTATTTTTGTCTTATATTTAATCTCTTGAAATAATGATTAAATAACTTTTAAAAGGAAGGTTTTGTCAACACACTGAATGCAGGGCTGCAGAAAACCTTAAACTGACTGCCTTGAACATCAAAATTATGAATTGTTTTCCAGATCAGGACTTAAATTTGATCAAATTCATTATTGATAGAAGTCTGAAAGTTTTTAGGTTTAATTTTTACAATCTGCCATTTACTAATGCTTTATAGAATAGAACTATTATTATATTTTATCCTCCTCCAGCAGGATGCACGTTAAATCTTTATTCAATTAAATAGTACACTTGAATTATTGTATTATTTTTATGGCCGATCTGTTAATGACTTGTTGGCCTCTAATGATACTTTCCAGCTTTTGACTTATCGCCATTTGAGAAACTTTAACATTTATATTTTCAGACCTGATTGCTTAATAGTCTGTAACAGTTTTTAAATCATTACTAAACTCATAAATACTTAATAAATGATGGGTGATGAATAAACCATCAGGTCTGCAGATATAAAGTGTGATAAATCCAGGGTTTTATAATGTTACTAAGTCATAAATAAAAGCCTGTGGTGATATATTTGTTCTCGGATTATAAATTATAATATTAATAATAGGTTGTTAAATATACTCTGGCACAGGTTAAGTGCCTCGCTGGCGGAGGATAAGAGCTAGCCGCAACCTGGCAACCCAAAATAGACTGTAATTATTCTCTACAGCATTAGTAAATCATTTATCAGCCATGAAGTTATTTACTAAAGTAAGTAGTTTTATTTTATTAGAAACGTACGGATCAAAAATAAATACTCGCTGAACATAACATTTCCCCTGTACATCCAACATTTAGACAGCAGACATAACGAAGAAAGTTTTAGACTTTTACATTAAAAAAACAACAAAAAAACAAAACAAGCTGAGACTCTTTCACATTCATGCCCCATAAAGTTTCTTTACTGCACACACTCCTGTGGCCCCTCACACCCACCTCACAACCCTAGGAGCTACAGTCATAAGGTAGCTAAACCCACGAAGCTTGACGAGACTTGGCCCTGCACTGTCACTGGCCTTTAAGGAAAGTAGCTTATAGGGCTGCTGCTTTATAGAGGGTAAGGGTCTTACCTGATTTGTTTTTGATTGATCTCAGCTATCTGGGCAGCGTTGTTGTGACCCGGTCCCCTACGCCGCAATAGGTAAGGGTCGGACCCATGTCTGAGAGGGGAGGGGTCAGCAGGGGGAGGGCTCTAATCACTCTCTCCTTTAAAGGGGAATCGCTTTGGGTTGTGCCTCTGTGCTGGATTCAAGTGAAGTACAACTAATGGTAATAATGACTGCAGGACACATTTGTCAATACACTTCCAAGGCACAGTAAGCCTGCTGTGGTGTAGGCTGCAGTAATTGGGCTTGAGAGCAAGCAGGAGGACTGTGGAGAAGCATTTGATTTTGTCTTTTTCGCTCTTTGAACAAAAAAGAACAACAAAAAAAAGCCTTGAATCAATAGAGGACGCACATGAATGATAGACTGGAGTATTCCCCTTTAAAGTTTTGTTCCATGTGCAAAATGCCATGCATGCATTCTCTAAACTTCTCTCTACGACCAAACAAATAACAACAATTCTCAAACTAAATTCTTCGTCACATTTGTTGTCCTTAGTGCTTTCGTTTTTCTGTCATGTGACTGTTTTTTAATGGCCATTTCCTCTTCCTGTCATGTGACTTGTTCTTTAACGGCCATTTCCTCTTCCTGCCATCTCCTCCCGTCAGCATGGTGAAGCCTCTGTACGCAGTGTTCATGTTTTATGAAAGTGTGCTGTATAGTGTTTATGTCTATGGAAATGTACCTTTGAAACACACTGTGGCCTCTGATGATGGAAAATGTTCTCTTATCTGTCCAGGACTGTTGCAATTCTCAGATTTGTCTCCCCCTCTCTGCTAATGGCTCTCAATCTCTCTCTCCACAGTGACAAGTGATGGACAGCATCTCTAAAGCTTTGTGTTCCATTTCCCTTTTGAAACAATACATGTTTGGCACAACAACTTGACTTAATGAAAGCACATTAAGTCGGGTTTTGAAGCTGTTTGCGTTCAGTCCTCTGAAAGGCAAAGACACTGAGCCTCATGAGCCTGAACTTAAATGTCTGTGAGGTTATTACGTAACTTTATTACATCTTTCTGTGAGACAACAAGTATTCGGTTTGAGGTAAAACATGAAACAGGCTAGAAATCTGAAGATTATTTTGTGCTGATTAAATAATGTTTCATCCAACTTAGCATGTATCACTCATGAAATGAAAATAGTTCTTTGAGTTTCAGACTCGGCTTCTTTTTAAAACACATTGGCGCTCAAACTTGAGGAAACGGTCGGAGAAACGCTGACCGCAGGGGTCGACCACCTTTCATATGATCACTGTCGATTTGCAAACCTTAAACTAATAGTTAGTTACACATTAAAGAGGGTTTGACCTTGTTTGCACTACTTGTGGACTTTCAAGTGTATTATTTACACAGGCTGTCCTCTCTCAGGTACTCATTCACACAGTCTAAGATGTAGTCTGCTGTGATACAGTTAGCTCTTCAGTAATTCTAGTATTTCAATAAATGGTTCTCTCACATTAGACAGTCCAACGTCTGGTAGCTTCTCCAGTTCATCTGCTCAAAAGACTCATACGAGTCTGTTAACAACCAGACACTCACCTATAACTAGAGGATCTTTTTAACCCGGTGGTGTCCTGTTTTTCCACAATTTGATTATTTTGTAATTGACAAAGCGGACACGGCAAGGTTAATCTGAGAAACGCCCTCTGATTACAAGTGAGTATCTGTTCGCTAACAGGCTCTAGTCACGTGAGCTTCAAGTAAGTGTGCTCCTCCAGCAGATGCTCTTAAAGGGGAATTACCGTTTTTTTACAACCTGGACCTTACTTCTGGCGTAAAATACGATCGTTTACTCACCCATATAATTTTGGTGTCATTTGGAGTCGTTCGGACGATATTACGCCGCGTATATCCATATAGTGGGAGTGACTGGGGCACCGAAACGCAGCCTCTAAATAACGCATTATCTGCTGCGAAACTCATTAATTTCACCAATATTTTGTTATGATATGCTACTGCTATTTTTTTGCAACATGGCTGAATATTTTTCCGATTCTGAGGTTGTGGACGACCACTTTGTTTATGATGGGCGACCTTACCGTTTTGAGCCAGAGTATACCTTGTTGAAAGTAGGATGCGGAGGCAGAGAGAGGAACAGCTGTCCGAAGAACAACAAACCACTGCACGTCCGCGAATATAGACAACAGATAACTCCGGACTCAACGGGGAATAGCATTAGCTTATCATAACAAAATATTGGTGTAATGAACGAGTTTCGCGGCAGATAATGTGTTATTTAGAGGCTTCGTTTCGGTGCCCCAGTCACTCCCACTATATGGATATACGCGGTGCTCCGCTGGATCTAAATATCGTCCGAACGACTCCAAATGACACCAAAGTTATATGGGTGAGTAAATGATCATATTTTATGCCAGAAATAAGGTCCAGGATGTAAAAAACGGTAATTCCCCTTTAATAAAAACCTAAACTCCCCACAAGTAATAACTGAAGAAGACCCTCGGTTTAGCGGGGAAACGTCTTCAAGGAAACTCGTCCAGTTGCTGTTGTTTTAGCTTTGTTTTTTTTGGATGTACCGTGACCAGGATGACTGACCCATCTGCACAGACACATTTGGCAAAACGTTCGGACATGGCAGAGCATATAAGCACGACACTGCCCTCTTGATTCTTTGATGTTTTGTTTTTCTAATGCTTAACATTCGGCCTCACCACATTTTCGCAGCAAAATGCACTCTTCTTCAAACAAACCCAAACTCAGCTGGGTTGAGGAGTCCTGCTGGATTTGCTCCTCAGGACAGCTTAACGACCCCTCAGCTGGTAAATGCTGATTTAACAGGACATCATATAAACTATTCAAAGGTTGCCGACCCCTGGCCTAAACCTGGTGCTGTTGGAGATAATACAATAAAACTTCAGTGTCACAGGAACAATAATGTTCCAGAAATTATTTTCATTTTATGAGTTTTATACAGCAAAGAGACCAATGTTGCCCGCATTTCTGAAGCAGTCACTATTTAAAGACCCAAACCTCTAAAGCTTTAATGTGTTTGTTTCCATTGTTAGCGCTGTTGCTAACGCTACATTATGTTCCTAAGTTACAATTTGAGGAACAAATAGAATTGGAGGAACAAATAGATTATTGGGAACAGTCTGTAAGAGTAAATATGTATTTCATAAAATCATGGACTGGGTCTTTAACGTGGTGATTGTTTAAGAACGAACTTGTAGCCAATAATTTCACCAAATCCACTGCCACCTTACGTCGACTACTCTTTCTTTTCACTTTCTCTTTTTCATTCTGTCCCTTTCTCTTTCTTTGTATCTAACTTTTATCATCCATCAACGCAGATAGAAAGTGGAAATTCATCATCTTAGTGAGTGGGCTCTCAATAGAAGTTCAAGAGCTCATCCAATCATACATTAGCACCTACTGGAAATAGAAGCGAAAGTGACATGTTGTCTCTCTGACCAAACACGACTGTTGGATTAATGCAGAACAATGTATGCTGTGCTGTGTCTCGTCTTTCCAGGGAACCTCTAGGTGCGTCTAGTGATACTGCCGGGTCTGAGAGCTTACCAGCACTGCTACACCACTGTATTACTAAAGCCAAGGGAGTGGCTGCCAACAACAATAACAACACAACCTCCGGAAGGAGAACAGGTTCGTGTGGAGATCAGAGAAAGGAGACAAAAGGTTGATGTTCAAATATGCGGCTGATGTGTTACGCCTGCGCCTCTCTTTCAGGTGTGTCTCCCTCTCAGACCCAGCAGCAATCTCAGACCGCCCAAGAGAGAGAGGATCTTAACTTCCACAGAAAGAGAAAAAGGCAAAACAAGAAGAACCCCTATCTCTATTTGACCTCCTTCCTGCACCGCAGGCAGTCTGAGGAGGACCAGACGGGCATTCTGGCCAGTGCAGACTCTGAGGGCCCAAACTATGGGACTCTACGCTGACCCGTCTGCCCACCAAGCCATTGGACTCGACTAAACTTGAACACCCCACCTCAGCCCTCCATGCTCCAACAAATCAAACATTTCTTATAGCCTCTAAAAGCCCATGTGTGTTTGAGGAGCGGGGAAAACATCGAGCTGAATACTCTGGGGGTTTGGAAAATCTCACCTGAAGACAAGAACTTTTCTGAGTTGTCACCGCTCCTTGTCTCACTTGAAGTCGCTCTAAAAAAATATATAATGTATATAAATAGTAAAACAAGGGAATTAAGCTTCCTCCTACAGTAATAAAAATGTGTTGGTTGAGTACGTCACAACACGTTAAAGATTTTTCACTCACTGGTCATTGAGGGGTCCATATGTTTAGGTTTTTCAGTGATACAGCGTACTGTTAAGCCTGGTGCGTCCTCGGACAGGGACATGAGTCTACCTTTCCTACAATACAAATAGTGTCAGTATTTAAACACAGGGTTCTTACCACAAAATATACCTCAGAGTAAACGCAGAGTTGCTGTAATTCTTGTGGTATACTGTACGTACTTGACCTTTTTACAAAGGTTTATATCACACACACACACACACATACACACACACACACACACACACACACACACCGCTCTCATTCAAACGGACAATACGGCCTAATCTAATTTAGACGCTTTTTATTATCAGTGGTAGCTGGTGTTTCTTTTGGTTTGTGAGCCGACGCCGACCATTAGAGGACAGTGTCTTAGTTTTATTCGCTGCAGCGCTGCATCACGACCACGCGCGAGAGATCCCTCCAACTAATTTGGGACAAAAAACGCTCAGCAGAGTTCGGACTCGAAGGGTCAGAAGAACCGGATGGCGAATTGTGAAATGTACTGTAGTAGTATGTATTTGGTTATTAAGGAATCATTTGTGAAATGTGGCACGTCTCGAGGTGCCTTTATTTTGCCTTTTTTCTCTATTGTTTTTTATTTTATGTTATTCTAACATAAACTGCCTTTTTCCTTCGCCTTCTCACATCCGTCTCTCTTGTGGGAGTGGACGGACTCCAATATTAAGCGTAGTTTTACTTTCTCTGCCAAGGACACATGAGACGAAATCCTATGCGGGACGATGCATAACTTTTCATTTTACCTGCTTCAACTGTGTATATCCAAGTTTAAAGGAAAGAAAACTTGTAAAGAATTTAAAGAGAAAAAAGCAGATTGGAAATAAATCAATACGTGTTGCTGTAGTGGAGAAGCACTGTACATGCAAAAATACCAACAACAAAACAACAAAGGTACAGTGAGGGATGTTAAAGCAGAATGTGACTGCTATCATAAAGCAATGGGAAACAAAAAAAAAAAAATGGCCACCCTGACTGTTTATCTTCAACTGTATATTACTTGCTAGCTACTTTCTCTGTATGTTTGTTCATTTTTCAACACTAACCGATAATGAATGTATGTTTTGCTGTACAGGAAATGAATGTCCCAATGTCATGGTACATTGAACGGCCCCCGGTATATATCGCATTAAGCCCTAAATTCCTGTTTTGCCGTCCCGCTGCGCGACTACAAGAAAAACCCAAACAGTTTTTTTGTTATTTTTTTGTTTGTTTGTTTCGTTTCAAAGCTAGTTCAATCGCTCCGAGACATATCAAGCAGATTTCCAACAAATCAAGACGTTTTCCGCCGAGCGCCCACGTGAATGAATCGACTCAAATGTCTGCTTAGTGAAATCTTTTGACTAGTGAGAAAGTGTTGATTGCCTGAAAAGCGAGCGTCAAAGTGCATATTCTACTTTAGCTAAATTGGTTTCATGTATGATATGAAAAAAAAAATCTATATTTGTTATGTACTGTACATGGTGTGTATTGTATTTGTAAAGAGAAATGGAAACCATGTTTTACAGGAAGACGTTCTTGTACGAGGATGTATTTAAAAAAAAAAAGACGGGGGGAGTAAAATTAGGAAGAAAAATTAGATTATATATAAAAAAAGTATTTGCTTACAGTACGGCTTTAAGTGGATAATGTTTTTAAAACATTTTAAGGTGCCTAATTTGTCATACTTTAGCAGACGTTATTTTATCTGAGAAGAAAAAGAAAAGTTAATGTTAGTACCGTACAGTGTATTATTATTATTATTATTATTATTATTGCCATAGCCCGCTGGCTGCACAAGCTGAGTAGTATTTTCTCTGATGTATAGTACGTGAATGAACATTGGAAACAGCTTTAGAAGCAGAAGTGTGTTGCCCTCTATAATATCCCTGGAACAAAGTTAACACTGTATTTCGACCGTCCATGAGCACACATGTAGATTCACTCCAGATCCTCTCCGCCTTCACGTGTCCAAAGCAAATAAAACCTTTTTCTAAGAGTCACGGGACATGCTATAGTCATGTACAATACGTGCTGTGGAGGAAAATTGTGTTTACATTAGTTTCGATGAAGACAAGTGTGTTAGGGCGTAGTTGCTTTGAACATTACGACTTGGTGCTATGTTTAACTTTGTGGTGCTGTAGAATAGAGGTCTGAAGATATATTTTTCTTTTTCTTTTCCACACAAGCAACTCTTTCGGCCCTGTGTGTGTGTTTGAGCAACTAAACTAGACACTGTAGGTCATAACATGGTGTGATAGACAATACTGGCAAGTAGTCGTATAACCTCAGATAATCGTGACATTCAGATGAACTCGAGATGACCTGTTTTCTATGGTGTGTTTGCAATGTCTGTCTGTGCTTCCAAGGTACCCTCTCTAAAGTATATTTGTGATGAGAATATTAACCCAGCCTAAAAGGAGAAACATAACCTGATTTAGATTAGTACTCGCCACGAGAAAACGCGGGGGGAGGGAGGGAGGGAGGGAAGGGAGGGAAGGGAGTCTGAGAGCAGGTCACCTGGGAATCTTTTTTCTACCAGTTCCTGTAGTTTCGTTCCAACGGCACTGTTTTTCAAGCACACTACTGCAACGGGGCGCAGCCTCACATCATCCCGCCACGTCTCTGAAGTAGAGTCCCTACTAGTACTGTACAGTATAGCCATGAGTAGTCATCGGTTTGTATTTATTCTCCTGGTAGAAAGGTATTGGGAAAAGCTCATACATCCTCCCCATTGGGTTTTTACAAAACGGATGTCGTCTTCCGGGCTTTTTTTTTTTTTTTTTTTTTTATTATTATTATTTTATTTTTAAAATTCGCATATTCAACAGAAACATGTACAGTGTTTAAAGAGGGCTGCTTTGGACGTACTGTTAGCTCAGTTTTTATTATTATTTTTTCTATTTTTCTGCTTACAGCTTTTAGTGCATCACTAGGTGCCGGTAGGATGATACTTAGAACAGATTTGATTTTTTATTGTATTAATCTTGCATGTAGAGACAATACAAAGAAAAAAAAAAATACAACAAACGCCTATTTAGCAATCATTCATGGACATCTGAGCTGGTTTGTTATTGGACGGAAAATAGAAATATGTAGTATTTTCTATATTCTCTGTTTTTTCATGTGTACCAGCACTGAGAAACTAGAATGTATTATTATTATTCTTATCGTAGGCTACAATAAGCACTACATCGTTGACTGTTTTAGCTCATATTCAAGCAAGCCGCGTAGTGCTTAAAGGATAAAAAAAATAAAATAAAAAACACATTTCATTTCATCCACTGAACTCTGTGCTGTACATCACATGTTTACATTCTCTGTCATATGTTCAGTTTTCTTTTTTTTTTGTGTCTACATAATGTTCATATGTAAATACTTCAAAGGAAAAACTTCTTTTTATTATTTTACTTTTCTCTGTTTTATAACCTGATGTGTTTTTTTTGTGTCATTCTTTTCTGTCACCTCATCATCAGGTATTTAACGCTTCACTTCACTTTTTGTGAGCAATTAACTCATACTGTATGGTGCTGTACCAAAGCCTTATGTATAATATTTGTATTCCTTTTCTCTTTTTTTATTTTTATTTTATTTTATTTTTTTGCTGCCACTGCTGTCCAGTGAATTCTGTCTCAGATCATGTCTTACTCACTCTTCATGTTCAACTGCCATGGATCTTATTTCTTTACTGAGTGAACAGAAAACTGAACGAACTATGATGTAAAAAAAAAAAAAAAGATGTACAGCGACAGTCGCCGTCACAAGCCTTTATAGGGAAAAAACGCACAGGCTCGCTCTGGGTGGCTCATCATGACGTAGACATGGGCCTAGCACATGATCTATGCTCTATCTATGGCATGTCTGTGAGAATATGAAAGCAGTGTTGTATTCATGTCACCATATCATTTCAAATGCTTAGTCCCATATGAAATTTTCCTCTCAAATTTTTGTATTTTGATATAATAAAAAAATGAAAAGAGGTTTTATTAATCTTGTGGTTTTGTCTCCACTCTGAGAGGAAGGTGGTGTAGTTCATAGCCTGGACACAGGGTGTAAGTGTTGGCCAGACGGTGTAAGTGGGGAAGATGGTGTGGCGATGGGAGCTGCTTGTAATCAGGTCAGGGGCTTTTTTTGTTTTTTAATTCTAGGACACTCAGACAAGAGCAGCACAGGAGTGCCAAGTCTCTAATTCATTTTTTTCCCCTCCAAAGAAATCCCATTTATCCTCTGAATTCTCTCTCAGATCTGACAAATGCAACTTAATTTAAAACAAGGTAGATCAAAGGCCGTGTTTAAATGCGCGCATGTTGCTCAATGATTGACATTTTGACCCCGGCCTTGCCATCTCCACCCAAACGTTAAGGAATGAATTGTGTGTGTGTGGTGTGTGTATGAGTGAGAACAAGGAAAGTAAATAACCTGAAAGAGGATGAGGTCTGTCAGAATGACCTTTGTGCTTTTGTTCAAATTCCCTGTGGCAGGCTGGGAGGCAAACAAGCGAGCAGCCATCTGCATACACATGAATGACATAAAAAAGCTCAGTTAATCCACCAGTCAAACACTCGCATCTTCTGAGGTTACGTTGTGTAAATATGAGACCAGACACTTGGATAGAGAGCTTAATTATTTTGTATATTTCACTTGGGTCAAATAAGCCATGGCAGCTTCGCATGCTCAGTTTACAAAAGATATAAGAATGATTTTTTGTTGTTGTTGTTGAGGATGAATAAGAAGATCAACGTTACTACTGCATCAGATAGCAGCCATTTAACAGAGCAGAAATACAGGAAATGGGGAGAAATAAAGACTAGAGCAGTATAAAGGTGATAAAATCCTTAACCGATTGTGTTGTTCCAAAGTTTCCCCACTGATTGAATTAAAAAGAAATGACATTTACAACACTTTTGGGTGTGCCGTGGATGAAACCACATATCTGAGCCATAGGCTATGCCATGGTCACCTTGAACCGTTTAACATTAGCAACACACATGCATTTACTTGGCTCCATGACCTGTAACCCTTTTCTTTCATGACTAGACTAGCAGTGTACAAACATAGCTGGTGAGATCTTTATTATTAAAAGTTGCCTTAAAGGTTGTTGCTTCGATAGCAAGAGGTAAAAATTAGCCCACATTCTGACAAACAGCTAGTAGCACAAATATCTGTAGAAGATAAATTGCTGAAACAAATAACTGGTAGTCTTTGTTCAACTTTGACCTTTTTTCGGAAAAGACATTTTTGTAATTATTAGAAAATCATATTAAAGACGTAAGAGGAAGAACCGCTTTTTTGCCTCCAGTTTCTGTTGCCATATTGTCAAATTGCTAATTAAAATTAAGCTAGATCATTTGCTCAAAACTAATTCAATCTTCGTCCAATTTTGACCTATTCAAGACCATTGTATTTGCTATAGTTACTTTAGGAGGAAGATAGTTGTGTTATTGTTAGAAAATTATATCATAAAGGTGCGATACTGTAGTACTACGTCGTAACATCGCTAATGGCTACCAGCTAGCTAGCTAGCTAGTAGCACATATATTTCTAATACATAAATTGCTAAAAAAATGATTTCTATTCTGTGTCTGTTCTATAGTTTAGCCTTATTTCACAACTACAATGTTTGCCGTACATTTGGAGGAAAGATTTGCATTTGACAGAAAGTACTGTTTTCTAAACTTCCGGTTTACGCCGCCATATTGTAAAAAAGTTGTTTTTTTGGTTGATTGTAGCCAGTAGCTGTGGTCAGGTTAGTGTCAAACGCTGTTTAAAAAATTATCTTTTGAACTGCTGCGATATTATATAAATGATAAATTGACAATAACTGGTGAAAATTATGTCAACTAGTTACTTCATCACTTGAGTAAAGGAACTCTAAAATTGTCAGGACTTGCAACGACCAGGTAAGAGGTCATAAAGGGTCCCAGTGGCGCCTCAGCAAAAATAAATATCTGAATATCACATTATCTCCTTCAGTGGACTAGCACAGTAAGCTGATGTATGAGGATGAGTGATTTACACCAGTTTTCTCTCCTCTCACTGTTACCACCCACCTACACTGGAGGGTTATGTAATTCCGTACCAAGCATTACCTAACACCGCCCAATTTGCCAGATGGGGCCCCTCGGGCTCATGAATATTATCATACGGGGTCTCACATACACTCACTCCTGCCTCATATCTGGGTCCTTGACTTTGAAAAGGTCTGGGAACCCCTGAGGCTAAAACATCCTAGGCGCGGGCACGACGTCGGTGCGCGCTCCCGGCGCAGAGTGCAGATCCTCGGCTCTCAGTCAGCCAGCCAGCCAGTCAGCCAGCCAGCCGCGGCTCCCCCGGAAAAGACTCTGCCTCCGCGATGCCGCACCCGATCAGGGTTTTCTTTTTGTCCTCCCCCAAAACTGCTACCTCAAATGATCAGCTGTGAATCCGCGCGTGTGTGTCCGAGCTGCGCCTTTCTGCAGTGCGATGCTGACAACATGTTTCCTCGTCGAGAAGCTCATCGCTGTGCAGCATAGAGGAGGGAAGCGGAGTGGAGCAGCGTGCACGGTTACAGGTAGGCTTGTTTGATTGCCACCGACTGTACGGACGCGGTGATTTAATTATTCTGCTGCTCCCGAAGGTGTCATTGTAACACCTGTTTTCTCAATTGATCAGGTACTGATAAATGATTATTTTATTGAACGTGTATGTGTGTGTGTGTGTGTGCGCGCGCGCTATGTGTGCATGCAGCTGACCGATGATCTGTCAGGCCCAACAGGTCAGAGTACAGCAGGGGTGGTAAACTTTTCCCAGTGGATCCCAGTACGTCGGTTTACAGGACTGCATCGTGACTCTGATTGCTTTACAGCTTATGAAAACACTTCATCTGTCAGGAGGGTTTGGGTGCTGTGCCCCCCCCCCCCCCCCCCCCCCCAACGAATCAGTGTAATGCAGTGCGTGGTCACAAAATAATGTAATCTACTGCAACAAGTGCATCCATTGTGACACTAATATGATCATATTCGTTTAAGTTATATAGTTAATTATCCACATATGTGAGAATTTTATTGTAATGTAGGAGGCTGTGAATTGATCGATTGACGTCGGAGGAACTGAGTCCAATCGGTTAGTCGATTAATCCTCGAATCAGTCCAGGAAACGGTTTTGCTATCGTTAACCATGTTTAGGCCCTTCAGTTTTTTTTTGTTTTTTTTAAACAAAATCATTTATCAGAGGCTGAACCCTTAGAGAAAATGTTCCCTCACACAGTTTTAGTTAATTGATTTTGATAGTTTTGCTTGTGTTATGTCATAGTAAACTCAAATATTA
The DNA here is from genome assembly GCF_963514085.1 of Chelon labrosus. Lineage (NCBI taxonomy): Eukaryota > Metazoa > Chordata > Actinopteri > Mugiliformes > Mugilidae > Chelon > Chelon labrosus. The sequence goes on from NC_140346.1 coordinate 20,308,873, forward strand.
AGGTTTTTGGACCCTTGGTTGAGTATATTTAGCAGAATATTTAGGCCAGTTTTCAATTAGATTTTGTAGTTTTGACAGAAAAGTTAAACTGAAATTCATAATATGTTTTTTTAAGCAAAAACTCCTCCAAATTACTGATTCTAGCTGCTCAAATGTCAACATTGTGTTGTATTATTTGTCATATGTGATAGTAAACTGAATATTTCTAGGTTTCTGAGACTGTTCACTATTTATTTAGGATATTATGAATCCAGGAATCGATCAGCAGTTACGTAATACAGGAAACCATTTGTTTTTAGCTTTAGCCCTGCCATATACAGCATCCACCAGTATGTGTGTGTAGGAGTGCGTGGGCCCAGTGTAACAGGAACATGTTTGGCGTTTAATGATGTAATGCAGTCCAGTGCTGTGACACAGTGCTGCCTCATAAATGAGTCCACACCTCTGTGACAACGTTGGCAGCTGTTGCAGGGATGCTGTATCGGATTGCTTTCGACCGTACAGGTGAGGATGTGTGGGAGTCTCGGTATTGATTTAGTGACTTAGTGGTAGGTTTATATTCCTGACTGTCATTGCTTAAATATTTGTTTGACAGTGAATTGTTTCTGCGGTGTTGTTTTATTAGAACAAGTGTATTTGTGCTGATAGTGTCTTGTATCTCACTGTGAGTCTAAGGTTGTCCCCCTGAGCGACAGATCGACTTGTTGATTAAATATTTCGGCCCGTGTTATCTGCAGCTTAATCGGCCTTCTGTTGACCGCGCTCTCTGCCCCTCGCTGATCACTGTGACTCTGCAGGTTGCGAGGGCAAAGATTGAAGCTGCGACACCGACTCAGTGCGAGATGAAATAAAGTTAATCTCACTCTGGTAGATTTCAAGAAGATTATGGGATCAAATGATGGCTCATCCACCTCCTCCCCCGGTTCAAGAAGCGGCGTGGGTGACAGAGCTGTATTTATTTATTTATTTATTTATTTATTTTTGTGTGGCTTGTGGCACACACGGCGGCTGTAGTAGCAGGAGGAGAGACGGTGACACCGTGCCTCGGGCAGACGGGCCGATGATGTGTCAAAGTTCCTCGCAGGCTTCGTTCGCCCCCCCTTTTCTGCTACCTCATCCTCAGTCTGGAGGAGCATCAAGTCACGATGGACGGGAGAGGGGTTACCATGGCAACCGCAGGGCTTTCTCCACTGCGTCTCCAGCCCGTGTTGACTGCAATCCAGAGCTCAGAATGAGAGCAGGCAACCGTCTTTTCCTCCCTGTTGACAACACGGTCCTGGTCCTGTCACCTTTGTTATTTGGGATCCGCTGCAGAATCGAGGCACGTCGGCGCTGCTGCAGTCATTATTTTTAAGGCATCCTATGCCTGTGTATATGGGGGTTTTTGTTGAAACCAGAGAGACTATACAGAGCATTTGAGCGTCTTTCGGCTTCTTGTTTTGGTTTTCTGGCCTGATTCTTAGCCTCCATAACTTTAACAGTTTACTGAGACCCACTAAATGCAATCTGCCCAGCTTGGAACGACAAACAACTAAAGAGTAAACAAGTTAACTCTGAATTGTCTGATAATCATGGCAGCCATCAGTGGCAGGGATATATTAAGCTGCAAGTAAACATTTTGTCTGGATTTGAAACGACTTTGATAAGAGGCAAATTGTGCAGAGCATCTCCATAACTGCAGCTCTTGCGGGATGTTCAGTGGTCGGAATTTATCAGAAGTGGCCCAAGGAAGGAAAAAGCGGTAAACTGGCGACGTGGTCATGGGCAGCCAAGGCTCACTGATGCATGCGGGGAGGGAAGGCGGGCCTGTTTAGTCCAATCCAACAAGGATTTAAAGGATCTGTTGCTAACGTCTTGGTGCCAGATACCACCACACCTTCAGAGGTCTAACAGATGTGGCGAGGTTATGTTGTAGCACACATTATACAATTTTGTATGTCATTGTCCCATAAACACGAGGCCTAGTATCCAAACAGAAGCCGTATTAGTTAAAGTGTGTTACAGAAAAAGGATAAAATGTCACTTTTTATATTCCCTGCTATATTCTCTTCTTAGCTTTACTACCTCCCTCATGTATGACCAAGTGTCTGTGATTCACTCAGACATGTAGCTACAGAGCAGTCACTCGTTCCTGTCGCCGTTCTTGCCGACGCCGGTTTCGCAAACGGCGCGCAAGCTTGTGCAGGCTGCCCTATTTTTCCGTGAACATGCCATGTAGGCCATCAGATAGCGGGGCGACATCCTTTTATGCTCCAGTCTCCTGACATCAGAGCAAGCACCTCTTCACTTTAACTGCGACAGGTAGAGAGGGCTTCTTTACTCGTGCGTCTGGAATGCTTTTCGCTTTAATACTTGGAGCTGCCTGGTGGAGAAGACGACGGTTGATATACAGCTGCTGTTTGCCAAGGTTGAGATTTACCTGGTTTCACGTTGTTCTGTTGTTGTCACCTGCGATGCAGCTTCAGCATGGGATGCCCGTTTGATCACTTTTCATAAACGTGAACACTGCGTCTTTTTATAGCTACATTTCCTAAAATAGTCTCTTTTCCATGTATTCTAAAATCCGTAATACTGAAGGGTTCATAATACATCGATCAGCCATAACATTAAAACCACTGACTAACACTGATGATCTCATGTTCTTCTCTACCGCTACCTGAACATTGTCACAGACCAAGCACCAGCATCATGGCAACGACAAGGAGGTGTTCCTTGCATCCTGGTGCCGTGTGGCTTCTTCCATTCGTGGTTCAGTTCTGATGCTCACTATAGTTGCTTTTGCGCGGCAGTGGACAGGGACACCATGGACACCGTGACTGGGCTACAGCTACAAAACCGCATGCTCCTTTCAGTTAGAACCCGCATGAACTTCTTCAGCAGTTTGAGCTACAGTAGTTCGTCTGTTGGAACGTAAGACATGGGCGTGCCTTCGCTCACCACGTGCATCAGCGAGCCTTGACCACCTACGATCTTGTAGACAACTGACGGCTTTTCCTTCCTTGAGCCGCTTTTGTTAGGTACTGACCTCTGCAGAATGGTAACACCACCACAACAAGAGCTCCACTTTTTTAGATGCCCTGACACGGCCATCTAGCCGTCACAGTTTGGCCCTTGCCAGAGTTTCTCCAGGTCTTCCTCAACGTCTCAACGTCAACTTTGAGAACAAAATGTTCACTTGCTACCCACTGACAGGTGCAATGACAACCAGGCAATCCGAGTTATCCCCTTGACCTGTCATAATGTTGTGTCTGATCGGTCCATGTTGCTCTCATTTGTCTTCTCCCACACCTTCAGACAGGAACAGAAGTCCTCTATCAGCCTGGCAGCTTTAAGGCACAGCTCGCCTCCTCTGCACTGTGCAGTACAACATGTTCCTACGCTTGAAAAGACCCACTGTCTGATGTGGTACAATCGGCAAGGTCAGGTACTATGCAGCGCACCACGCAACGTTATTTTTTCTTGACATGGAATGTGTGCAGCTGCTAGAAATATCTGTCCACCATTAGCACGGTATACAATAGACAAGATACTGTAAACAAGATAATGCTTGTCTCATGACGGCTGTGCTGCCTTACATGTTTAAGATTTAGAAACAGGCACTAATTACATTACGAGGCCTCCTAATGTCCACTGTTTCGTATAATTCGGTGAAATGCCGCTTTCACATTCATGTGACTTTCCCAAGACGACTCCCTCAAGTGACCCTCATAAGACACTTCTAAACCGTGAATTAACTCGCGGCCCGCGTAATGCATTCGCCCTCCTCTGGCAAGGTTGCACCGTCTGTTAGAGAGAGGAGATACAGTACGAGATGTGGACAGATAGCGAGTGCGATCTGGCCCGTGTTCCCGTCTGCCTGCTCACATTCTGCTGAGTCAGGGGGCTTTGTGGAAGTCCGTCAACAGTAACTCAGTGAGACTCTGGGCCAGAGAGGCCGGTGGGAAACTGCTACTCCAGCAGCGGTCAGTCGGAGCTGATGAATCCACTCGTTAGTCCGAACATTTCTCTCTGTTGATTAGCAGAACTCCTTAGGGAAGAGGTAAAACTGCCTCTGTGTTAATTGGGTGTTTTTTTTGCACTGTAGGTGGAGTTCAGAGGAGTGAGAAGGGGCCTGTTTCTGTGCCCACATGCCCTTAAGTTATTGTTTAACACTAAGCACCCACATGCGTTCAGGAGCTGGTTATGGGAAGATCGTAGAAGAAGAGTCAGGTTTCCATTTAATCAGGACATTCCTAGTGCGTGTTTACAGTACATAAGGAGAGGAGTAGCAGTAATGGAAGTCTGGTAATGAGTGACAGTGATAGGGGCCGCCCCAGTATCTGTGTTCAGACCATAGACATGAAGGCGGTGAACATCTGATGTTTGTTCAAAGGGCACACGGAACACACTTCTCATTTAATTATCTTCATCTAATTATTCAGAGAAAAAAATATTTTGTATTTATGGTATTCCTGTTTCCCCTTTTGAATAATGAACGCAGCCTACTACCCCCTGGTGGTATGGAGAGTTATTTCCTTTCACGTTAGTGCAGAATATACACTGATCAGCCACAACATTAAAACCACTGACAGGAGAAGTAAATAACATTGACCATCCTGTGACAATTCAGTGTTCTGCTGGGAAACTTTTGGACCTGGCATTCATTCATGTGGATGTTACGTAGACATGTAGCACCCACCTAGACCAAACCAGACACCCCCACCCCATAGTAATGATACAGCAGCCATCCCCAGCAGGATGCAGCCTGACACAGACACACACACACACAAAAACGGTTTAGGAACAACTAAAAAAAAACGTGAAGAACAGCACAAGGTGTTGACCTGGCCTCCAAATTCACTAGATCCCAAACTGATCAAGTATCTGTGGGATGATCCACAGAGGCCTCTCCCCTCAACCCATAGGACCCAAAGACCCCCCACTAACAACATCCTGTTACCAGACACCACAGGACACCCTCAGAAGGCCCAAGTCCATTCCCTGATGAGTCACAACTGTTTTGGAGGCACAAGGGAGACCTACACAATATCAGGAATCGTATCATAATGTTGTGGCTTATCGGTGTATATGGCTTTATGGTAGAGTAAAAGTCTGTCCAGGGTGCACTGAGCTTTCTAATGTGCGCAGGGATTCCCCTCCATAAACTAGATATTGATTATGAATGGATGATAACCATGTGAACACCAAAATCAAAACTAAATTTTGACCAGGGGCCATCTAAAGCATCCCTGCCCTTTTTGGAGCTTACTCACAAAACTATAATCCAGTTTATTCACTAAAGCATTAAGGACGTATTTGCACTGCGTGATGTTTGAATCAGAACTTTCATTTGACAGCATGTCACCACAAATGACACATGCTGGTCATGTCTGGTCTTGTCCTTTTTGACACTAATGGGGCAACAGTTTTCCCGACATGTTGTTTCATTTATGAAAGAGTGACACTCTAACTGTAGAGAAAACAAGGGTGAGCCAGGATGAGCATGGCAGCTAGGCTAAGCTTGTATATACAGTGTTTCTGTGTGTGTCGTTGTAATTTAACCACTCTGTGGACCCCAGGTTGGGAACCATGGAGCTAAAGTTTGAAAGACTTCAGTGTAAATATCCATAAAGCCCCTTGCAATACAGTGAATGTGGTTTATTTGGCATTTAAATTAAAACATCTTTGTTTTTGTTAAAAGATTAAGAAATTGACCGTTGGATGAACCTACAAGGAAAGCTTAGGAGCCTCAGTGGGGTTTTGTCTTACATAACCAGGGTTGATTCTCATTTCACGGTGAAAACCTCTCAGGTCAAAGTGGCCCATCACACCAAGAATGGATGCAGTCTGTAAAAAAAAAACTCCTAGCAGAGTGTTTAAGGCAAAACGAATCATCCTAATTTAGCTACCTGAGAGTCATACTGACGCTGCCATGACATTTTGATGAAGAGGATGTTTCCCGGCTAAAAGCTGTCACTGTCTTGCTAAAAAGAAGCGGATGTTCTTGTGAAACCATGCGATGATTTCGCAGCCTGACATGTTTTATCACTGAAGCAGCTCCCGGCACCGTAGCATGATGTCATCGCAGATTACAGTCTGGGCTCGGTGGGTTTGTAGCCTCCAGTGTCGCGCACGCCACAGCCTCAAGTGGGTTAACGCCTGGCGGCTTTGTAGCGTTGTACTCACGTCGTTCTACTCTTTTTACCTTCTCTCTCTCCCTCTCCCTCCCTCCCTCCCTCTCACGTTTCTCTACGGCAGGCTGTTGCAGAAAGGCAGCATCATGGAGGCTGGATGCGTGGTTGCCGCGGTGATTGAGAATGCTGCCTCAGGACCCCAGGGAGAACCAGGAAGTAGTGACGTCCTTGAGGGGTGAGTTACTCTCTTTTTCGCTTCGCGTCAGCTGATTTGAATTATGTAACGCCATTCACCATGTGCACACAGAGGAGGAGTACGTGTGCTTGTGTGACGTGCCCTCGTGCTCGTTTACATGTGTTTGCATTGGAGATTGCTGCATGAATAAAAGGAGGAGTAGTGCAACGTTAAGGCCAAAGAATAACCCAGTTCTCAGAGACAAGAACCGCCCCTGCTTCAAGCATCATCATGTCCAGACCTCACTGTATTCCTCACTGATTTACATTTTAAATTACACTGTGTGTCCGAGCTCTTGGCTTCATGTCCCGATCTCGCCCAAGCCCTGTTGCCCTCTTTGTTGCTCATAAAAGTTGAGCTTAAAGGACCTCGCCTTTCACTCCCAAATGCACTGAGTCACATTTCAAGGAAAGGTTTTGTGAAGTACTCCCTTGTGGGTGGATTGCCTTTATCACTCCCTGAATAGACGAGCTTTGCTTTCCTGAGTGCCTACAAAAGACCCTGTGGCTTTTTGTTGACCCAACCAAAGACACTGACATTTTTTTAGAGTAATCTCTGTGAGGGATGAGTTCACTGCATTTGTTCCCACTCAGATCAGATTGAAAATATTTTTTTTGGATTGTATTAGCAATCCAAACATGACAGACTTGGTATGTTTCTTGAGCCATGCTGATGCAATGTCATGATTTGAGCCTGAACCTCATATGATATCAATTCTCCCTCACTTGCTCCCTCTGGTGCATTTTCTAAGAAACTACAAGGCTCAATTTAAAACTCCATGTTACAGTAGTTGACATCATGATGTGTTCTTCTTCTTCTCCTTCTTTATTTAAATAACTTGCAGCGATGCGCTACCACCTACTGACCTGGACAAAGACGATGCCTTACCTCAAGCTGCCAACAGTAACCCTTCAGAAGAGAAGCAGCCACAGGAGACGTCCACTGCCATGGTACACACCCACACACACACACACACACACACACAAACACGACTCTGACTCACCACTTATACAAGAAGACGCATCAACACCAACAGGCATGTTCGCATGTTGGCCTTCTTCCATGAGGCTGCACCGCTTGGGTTGGTGATTCACGCCATGAAGTCAATGACGTCACATAGCGGACATGTGAGGGACGGTTGTCACAGTGATTGAACTTTAACACGTGTACTTTTACATTTGCATTTGTAAAGGCGTAGTGACACATTATGACTGTTTACTTCTGGTCCAGTTTTACAGCTCTCATTGTGTCATTGTTTATATATTCAACTATGTAGAAGCACTTGTGCTTTAATAGTACTGGATTTAGTTATTTTAATCTCAACTAAATCCAGACAAGACACAAACATTAGCACTAAACTGATACTGACAACAAATGTCTCACGCTGCGTTCACACCAACGAGTTACAATTCATTTGCTGTCTTCAAATGAAGCATGAACTTATGTTTACAACATGGACCGATAGTCATGTCTACAAAATGTTTGGAGTCCAAGTGGTGACATCTACCATGAGTCGTGAGAAGACTGCTGCTAGGCAACTGTTGGACTCTAGAAGACAATGAGGCTACACCGACAGGCAAGCTAATAACCAGCTAACATAGTGTATTGGCCCTTTTACAGACTATGTCATGGCGGTTAGCTGGAGGTAAAAATCACAAAATTAAATCTTGCTGTGTTGTAGGGTGCCACAATCGGAGGAGTACGGTTAATAACTCCAAACTGAAATTTTATCAGCTACAGTATACCAGCTGCCACTCTGAGTTAAAAATATCATAGAAACCTGTGGTTAAACGTGATAAAATGAGAGGACTGGACTCAGGTCATCATCGAACATGCTTGTGTGTGCTTTCACAAAATAGCATTTAGCGAGCTCGCACTAGGAAGTTATGTTAAAAGAATAAGCTACACCAATACTTTGACAGCAAGCTTCATTTACTTCATATTTTGCAAAAATAGCACAGCTAAAACCATTTTGCTGTTTCATTAGCGTCTTAGCCATTAGCCTAAGAAAAGGCCTTCGTTGGCATATTCATTAGCCTATATAACTATCTCATATATAACACGTATGTAGTTAACTTTGCGGCTGACAGATACTATTTATAGATTACTTACCCAGACATGCTAGTGCAGTTAGCTGTCCAGATGTAGCCGTTGGTTCGGTTCACAATGACCTAAGCCTGATGTAGGTTGGTTTTCCAGCCTTGCCGCTAGCTAGGCAGAACTTTCGGCTCGCACAACACAAAGCTCATCTGTTAAATCTTTGTAAGTTAAGTCTTGTTCATGACCACCCAGGACATAATTATAGGCATCTAAGGATTTATATGTCATCATATTCTCTTCAGTCTACATGCTTGGTTTCTCTATCAAGTGTCTGACAGTTGCACAGAAGCTAATTCTGTCAGATCCTCCATCCATTGTGTTATTGAGTACGGGTCGACCAATCTGGTCCCGTCTGTTAGTGCTAACTTTTTCAAGTAACGCTCCCAGCCCTTGGCAGTGAGTGACCAGTGATTCAGATAAAGAACTTGTATTTTCTTCCCCCATTGTCAAAAACAAGCTGACAGGAGCTGTTAGTCCATGTGAGCTAATGTATTCGGGTGGGTTGTTTTGCCTCCAGCTAAGCCCCGCCCACTAAAAATGTCATCAAAAGGGATCTGTAGGAGTAATGAAAGGGTGAGGCTGTTGGGATTGGCAACATTTTTCTCAGGCATGTTATCAAACTTGATTGAAACAATTCTATACAACTCGGTTCCATAATTTCTAAAAGCATCTGCAAATTCGCCACAGACTTGTGAACTCGGGTATTATCAAACATTTCCACCTGAGAGATTGTGTTCTCATGAGCACGGGAAACATTATGGAAGCAGGTAATATGAAGCATCAAACTGGCGCCCATTAACACGATGGGTGCAATGTGCTGCGTATTAAGGGCGTCAACTTTTTCAATGCTCCAGTCATGCAGTTAGGCATCAACTAATTGTGAGGATTTGTGTGTGGAGGTTCTCAGTCATCCAGATCATGGTGTATCCAAAAAAAAAAAAGAGGAAACAAGGGCAACCGGACTTGTAGAGTTTCTTGAAGGTGTTTCAGCACTCATCCAAGTAGCTTGTTGTCTTGCTGAAGCTTGCTGTGAACGCATCATTAATATTCTTAATCGTTACAGGCCCGTTGATGTTAAACTCTATTGAACTAAACACAAAAGTTGTTAAAATAATAGAAACGTGTGTCAGTACAACACAAGAATAGCTCTCTCAGATATTTTAAACAAATCCTGAATACCATACAATAAGATTAACTGCAGGACTGAACTGGCAAGTGAGTGTAGTTTAGCGTAGCACAACATTAGCATTGAACTGTGTGTAGCAAAACATAAGCTTCACGACTCTTCTTATACCACAAGTGTGTATCGCACTTCCTTTGCTGCACCACCGCTGCTCTACAGTATGTGATCAATATAATTACTGTGTACTGTAATCAGTTCTCCATCAGTTCTCCTGTGACTGACTGACACGTATCGATCTCTCCTGTCTCCGATTGGCAGGTGAAGAGCGATGACATCACAGAGCACCCGGCCGAGCCTCTCCTGCGCTCCTGCGTCAGCACGGCCAGCATGAAGGTCAAGAACATGAAGAAGTAGGTGCTCCCTGTGACGGCGTTGGTGCTATTATAGGCTGTAAACCAGGGCTCTTATCCAGGCCAGTGAAATGAGGAGCTATAAAATGATGGGACACACACGAGTCGGCCCTGCTGCTTCTTTAACACTGTCCTCGCACACAGTCTCTTCTTTCACTTTCTCTCTATCACTGTGCGTTTTGAATACTGATGTGTTTTTTTTAGGCTGACGTTCCCTAAAGGTCACTTCCCCAGACTGGCAGAGTGCGCTCATTTCCACTACGAGACTGTTGATTTTGGAAACGTTCAGGTGAGCCAGTACACTGTGACTCCCATACTTTATTATGTTTAGTGACTGTGAGTTTGGCTCAGGTTCAGTGGCCATTTTTGGTAAATTGCTCCAGAAATGCATCGTTCTTAAAACGCACTGTGGCAGTTGAATCAATATCCCTGTTCGTCTTTTCTGAACAGTCAACCTCAATTGTTTAGTTTTTCCTGAAATGCCTCGTGTTACACAGCTGACCTGACCTGACAAAAACAATAACAGGTGTGAGAGGGTTACAGTTTAATATAGGTTGGAGGTGGTAGGGCCTATATTGTAGTTTTAGCCACATTAGCAGAATGGCTGCTAGGATGGCATCGTTGGTCCATTTACTGCTTTATAGTCCATACTTAAATATTAACAACTACTCATTGGAATACCATTAAAATTATTGAACATATTCATGTTTCCCAGATGACTGAACCCAGTTGTTTCCCAGATGACTGAGTTTGCTAATACTCCGATTTGTCCTTTTTTGTTGTCACTTTAAAGTTGGGTTCATATTATTCTCAAGATAGTTTTGCTCTAAATATAAAATGTCCTCAGCCTAATTAGTGGTGCACTTACTAGCAAATGTTTGCATGCTAACAGGCTTAACATGATGTAAACATTGCCTGCTAAATATTAGCATGAAAATTAGAAAATTTGCTGACGTTTTTAGGAATTACAGAAGTGTGTAGTAAGTTAATATGTTGTAACTGAGGAGTACGTTAGTTAACGCTAATTAGCATTGTTAGCATGTTGATATTAGCATTTAGCTCAACATTGCAAGCTTGGCTCTAGACAGTTGGATGCACTTGTCAGTTGTATATTTATATAAAGTGTACATGTTTTAAAGGGGAACTACTGTTTTTTACAACTGGGACCTTATTTCTAGCATAAAATACGATCGTTTACTCACCCATATAACTTTTGTGTCATTTGCACTCGTTCAGGAGATAATTAGATCAGCGTATATCCATATAGCAGGAGTGACTGGGGCACCGAGACGCAGCCTCTAAATAACGCATTATCTGCTGCAAAACTCGTTCATTTCACCAATATCTTGTTATGATACGCTAGTGCTATTCCCCGTTGAGTCCGGAGTTACCTGTTATCATCATCTGGGGTCTGTAGATTGATTTACAGACCCTGGATGATGTCTTCTGACCGAGCCTGCGTCTCGGTGCCCCAGTCACTCCTGCTATATGGAAATACGCTGATCTAATTATCTCCTGAACGAGTGTAAATGACACAGAAGTTATATGGGTGAGTAAACGATCGTATTTTATGCTAGAAATAAGGTCCAGGTTGTAAAACAACAGTAGTTCCCCTTTAATGTCCGTCCACCCATAATCTATTACTGCCTACCTGGTAGGGGGTCGCTATGAGCTGCAGCCTCTCCCAGATGTTTGCGACAGCTAGAACCATTCATACTCACAGAGAAGATTCAAAAACGAAATACCCCAGCCAGCCCGCAAGTTCAAACCCAGGACTTTTTTGTAGCGAGGCAGGCTTCCTAGCTAACCACTGCACCATGGTGCCATTTAAACATTGACATGCAATATTTAATCGTGTTCCTGGTTCTGGGGTCACTTAGATGGGATTTAACTACTTTTACAACCCAGCAAATGATTTGGTGATACATATAACTAACTCAGTTCATGGAACTGTTTGTTCACAGCAGTGATAATGAGAGGCAGTGAAGTCCTAGTGCTTGCTCAGTCATGTGTGGAAGTGGATGTTAGTCGCCTGGTTAATCTCGGTGCAGTTCTGCTCGCTTGCCAGCAGAGTGCGCCAGTCGTCTCTGCTCAAACTGAAGCTGCCAGTGTGGCTTAACACAAAAGAGCGCCTGAGCGAGAGCACGCAGACTGTGGGGTTGAATCCTTGAGCATTGGTATTATCGAGCTGGTGTGTAGCAGGCTGGATGGGATTTTAATCCTGGGATTCTCTCAGTCTGGTGGTTAAATGTCCTGCTGTGGTTGCCCCTGACTCTCATTGCTCCATCAGTAATGTGGAGGGTAGGGAAGCAGCACATCAGTGTCAGTGACCTTGAACTGCTCCACAAGGAGACAGAGATAAGCTGAAAGCAAAACACCAGACTGGAGAGACGCTGGCACTAAAGACTGTACCGCTGCAACAAATACACACAGTGTGCACGGGTTTGACTTGATGTGAGAGATCAGTCTTTGCTCTGGTTGTATTTCTTGTGATGTCTGCATTCACAGCAGCAAAGAGGGAAGCCGCTGATCAGCTCTCATGTTCCCCTGATTGCAGAATAGCACAAGGACAGCAGACTGCCTCTGTCTGCAGCCAGCCTGACTGATTCCTCTCCAGATTAGCTCCCGTCTCGCCTTGAGAGTGCAATGAATGAGAATTGTTTCTGAAATGACGTAGGGTCGTCTATCTGCCTTGAGCCTCCGTATGATGGATGAGCTCGTGTGTGTGTGTGTGCCGGTTGAGCCCATTTACTAGCAGCAACCCTCCCCTTTTGTCACCGGAGAAAGGAGAGCGGTTGAGCGGGAGAGGGGGGGAGGGCGACGGAGACGGAGCACAGGAGAGGGAGGAGGGTGGGGGGAAGAGATCGAAAGAGGGAGGCAGGAAGGGGGGTAAGACGCACAGTGGGCAGCATCCTCTTTTCATATTTTGTGCTTTGAATAGAGCGTGAGTGCCGGGATGATCCAAAGCACTGTAAATGAGCTTTTTGCGTAAGGCAGCAGGGGACGAGTGAAGAGGCGAGTAAGGAGCAGCTTTTAAACTCTGCTGCCCTCAGAAGGTTTGTTGTTGGAGGAGCTTATTGAGGTCCAGGACTGCGGCTGCACACAAAGAGAGAGCCACTTCCTCCAACGGCGGATGGGTATCTGAGATGCCTTAGTGGCAGGTAACATGAACGAGCATTGATTTGCGCTTCTGTTTGTGAGCAAATAACATGTTTCTGTGCAAAGAGTTGAGCGGCACCAGCATGTTTTATTTTGAAAGGAGCCGCCTTTAAGGTTTGAGCATCACCGAGGAAGCATGGCAATCGGTGTGAACTTTCACATTTTTATTGTTTTGTTTTATTTTTATTTCTTCGAGCTATTTTCTAATCTCTAATTCTGCCCATGATCCTGCTTCCCGTCATCCCTTTAACCTCTCGACCCGCTTGAGTATTCAGAATTTGTTCGGCCTAATATTTCCCCGCAAATCCATTGCCGCGAACAAGAGCTCCTCCATCATGACTTATTCAGGAACAAAATTTCTCGCTGTGCGCTCTTTGTCGGTCTGGTTTGCTGTAATACTGCTGAGCGGTAACTAGGTCGCTGCGTGTTGTGTAACCGTGTATCTGGATGAGTTGCTAACTGTTATAAATAACCAGAACTTCCCTTGGCTTCGAGGCCTTTGAAGTCGCTCCTACAGTAACGTCTATCAACCAATTCCCAAACTCCTGCGAGGCTTTGATCCTCAGTTGTTTTTAGGCCGAATGAAATATTGGTGAGAGGGACCGGGGAGAAATCTGTGCTGAATCTATAGGAGCTGACATCTTAGCGGCTAATGTATTATACATTTCAGACTGCAGGAGTTATGCTTGAAGTTAGAATATAAATCAGATCTGCTGTACGTTGGCGGCAGAGGAAATACACTCCCTATTTCCAAAGTAAACTGCGCCACAAAAGCTGTCAAATTAAAGGAATATTTTTCAGAAATTCTTTTACAGACATCGTTTTTCAGGCTCTACCTCCCGTTGAGTTGCTATACACCACGTGGTTTTACTATTTAATGGAAAACTGTGTCGGTCTTGTCTACCAGGTCTTATACAGAGAGGTTGTTGTATTATACTCATCCATTATTTAATATACCATCCATGTCAGTGTTAGCTCCACTGTCTCTCTGTCTTTTTCCTCATAGCTGGCCTTTGCAGAGGGGCAGAGCGAAGGACCGAAGACCGGGCAGGACTCCAAAGAGCTGGTCTTTCTGGTCCAGATCACCTGCCAGGTAACGCTGCATATGTCCGATTGTGTGATCGTGTACGATTTGTCAGTAATCTCCTTGTTCGGTCGGACTCTTCAGTTCTCATATTTTCTCTGTCAGGGTCGAAACTGGCTGGTGAAGAGATCCTATGAAGACTTCCGGGTGCTGGACAAACACCTGCACTTGTGTATCTATGACCGTCGCTACTCCCAACTCGCCGAGCTGCCGCGATACAACACGTTGAAGGACACCGTAGAGGTATCATACAGCAAGACAAATGTGGCAGGTCATGGATAAATCTTGATTTTTCCAGTAGTCAAACTGTCTTGCTCTGTTTTCTCTTCAGTCGGTTACCACGATGCTGGCAACCTACCTGTCCCGCTTCTCCGTCATCGCTGACAACAAGATCAACTGTGGGCCAGTGCTAACATGGATGGAGGTATAGCTTCCTCTTATCATGGTTATCTTACATTTTATTCTTTAGAAAGGACCTCATTGTTTAAACTACTACATATATAAGCTTATTTAAATTTTTAACTATTTCTTAATACATTTTTTTACCCTGAATAAAGAAGACAATTCGCTGAGTCAATCAAGTGATAGGTGCTAGTTTTCTCCAACACCACATGTGATAATACTGTGCAGATGCTGGAGAAGCTGCATTGGACATAATTATCCAGTTTTTATGCAGCTTAAAAACCTTCACCATGTTTTTTTGTTTTTTTTTTTCTAAATCCGACACATTCTTTAATAAATACATGTTTGGCTTCCGTGTGATTCATTGTTCAGGCTCTGCTACAAGTTCAAAGCACCCCAAATTAATAATTAATTAAAGTTCAGGTTGGAGAAAACAGAAAAGATTCCTTTCCACTTAAAACTTTGTCACTTCCTGTCTTCGTCACTTCCAATGAAGTGGAACCAGCTCCCGCTCTCTGCTTCTTCTGGACTCCTTCTGAAAAAGCTTTTTTTATTTTTAGATCGACAACAAGGGGAACCATCTGCTGGTGTCTGAAGAAGCTTCGATTAATGTCCCCGCCATCGCCGCTGCCCACGTCACCAAGCGTTACACGGCCCAGGCCACAGACGAGTTAACCTTCGAGGTAACCGCGATTGCATAAGAGAAGCACAGCCTCGCTCAAAATAGTCATGTCGCTATTGTTTTTTTATTTTTCTCTGAGCAGATTTTATTTCGCTGATTGTCTCGTCTTTCTGATCCCCGTCGTAATTCCTTTTTAATGAGCTCGGCTGTGATCAGATTTTGTTCTCATCATCGCTCTCCGTGATTCAGGTGGGAGACATCGTGTCAGTCATCGACATGCCTCCTAAGGAAGACACGGGCTGGTGGAGAGGAAAACACGGCTTTCAGGTAGAACGTCTGCTTTAGACTGTGTGCATACACTGATCTGCCGTAACATTATGACAGGTGAAGTGAGTAGCACTGATTGTCTTATAGTAGTAGTACTCCATGCATGCTATGTTTGCTGGAGTGGCAGCCAAGCATCATCACAGAATGAACATTTTCCTATCAGAGACAGCTGTCTTGTTTTTTTTTTTTGTTTTGTTTTTTTTTGCATGGCAACAAAAGACAGTTTTCTGCTCTGGCCAGGTAGCACAAGTCTACTTCTGTGCATACGTCTGGCTAGTGAGCGACTTTTCAGCAGTGCAGTTCATAATGTAAACGTGTTTCCTCTATTAGTCTCCTGGAATTTAAAGACATGAACAGATTTTTGTTCCTTCTACCCTACTAGAATTAATTTTTGTGGCTTTGGTGTAATTTAATCTGGTCTGTGCACATTTTTAATTTATAAAAAAACATTTGTATTCCACAGAAAGCTTACACAGGGCTGCCTGTAATGCTTACGTGTCTATAATGTTTACGCTGTACTACTTTCCATCAATTATCCAGGTCCAGTATTTCCAAGTATCTCTTACTGGAACCACACTATGTGCATATAAGTGAGTCAAAATAGGATGCCTGTGAAGCAACCTCAGCCAGAGCCTGTGATCAGTGACCATTGTCGATCAATAGTGATTCCTGTGATCTGTGATTGGCTGCAAATGTACTTATCCGAGGAGTACCGATCAAAAATGATGTGAGGAAGGAAAAGCAGTGAACCAGCAACAGAGTCATGGGTGGCCAAGGCTTACTGGCCTGTGTGGTTGGATCCGTGGAGGGCCCACTTTGCAACTCGCAGGACTTGACGGATTTGCTGCTAATGCCGGATACCACAGCACACCTTCAGAGGTCTAGAGGAGTGCATGCCTCGATGGTTCAGGGCTCTTTTAGTGCCAAAAGGTGGCTCCATGTAAAATTAGGCAAGCGGCACAATATGTTGTGGCTAATATTCTTAAATATAGCACGATTTGAACTCCATATTTTAAAAATCACCTTTGAAAAAAGAAAGGTAGTTTGTGATTGTGGTTCATGCATGACTTCATAATGCAAACAACCACTGTTGAGCCTGAGGCAGCTCACACACTCTTGCATCCTGACCTGTTCCTGCACCTTCACCCTACAACAGTCTGCTACGGCTTTAATCACCCCCATCGCTCCTAGCACCATCACCGTCGCTCTTCTTTACTCCGCTAAGTGTCTCCTCTCTCTTCTTGCAGGTCGGTTTCTTCCCCTGTGACTGTGTTGAGCTGATAAATGAGAAGATTCCCCCCAGCGTTCAAAGCGCCGTGCCAAAGCCAGGTACACTTCAATCGGTGCCTGATGATTTATGGAAGGCCTGTTCTTGGGATATGAGTCAGACTGATTTAAAGTGGCTGTTGTGTGTGTGTGTTCCATCATAATCAGTGTGTAAGAAGCACGGAAAGCTGGTGACGTTCCTGAGGACTTTTATGAAGTCTCGGCCGCCGCCGCAGAAGCTTCGGGCGCGGGGTATCCTCCGAGAGCGAGTGTTTGGCTGCGACCTCGGGGAACATCTCCACAACTCTGGACACGAGGGTAAAATAGTCCTGAAAAGGCTTCTTTATTTCTTATTTTGCTTTGAGTAACTCTTTCCTGTTGACATTTCAACGTTAACTACCAGCAGCTAAGAGTTAGTTGCAAAGAGGATATTTTTCTCAATTATCATTTAATAACTTTTTTCACAAAGGCCATGGGATAATCCATTGATCAAAGTAAGATCGTCATGTATTTGTCTAAGACAGAGGGATGTGATCGTTGTCATAAAACCCAAGACAACATGTGCACAATCAGCCCTAATTTCTCCACACAGAGTTGAGGACCATTTTTTCCTGCTTTTTGCTTAGCTGTGATAAAATATAAAATCACTTTCTCCCAACAAAGGTCTCTCCAGATCCAGGTCCAGATCCAGATCCAGAGTCAGTGGAAGAAAACTGTTTTCCACGCATTCAAAGTCAAATACTCAGCCCCACCTTTGCTTGACATAATCCTTATTCAATGATGTGGCACTCAGGAGAGCTTTAGTGCTTCTTGAATCTTAAGTATCAGTAAATATATTAATAAACCCACGGAGCTCCCTTGAGTTGCTAACCTCAAAAATAATTCCAGATAAATGTCAGTAGAGATCTTTTTAGATTATTGAATAATTGCTTCATTTATTTCACTTTCTTTTAAACGTGTATTGTAATCACTCGATGTGGCACAATGGGGAGAGAAATCCCGTGTTACTTTCAGCAACAAGAAATGTGTTTGCTTTCTTTTCCTGATAATCACATTGTGACTCTTCCAATTCATTTAGCGACTTCTCAGAACTCCCCTTCTCCTGTTTGTGTCCTTTCTGTCGAACACACAGTATGTCTAAAAAAAAGACAGATATATATTTTCATTTATCAACTGGGTGTGGTATGCTTTTGCAAATGGATTAAATGGGGCATGCACATTTGGTGGTCTCGTGAGTATTTACAGCAGCAGCACAGTGTATTTTGGATTCCCTCAAAATAAACTCTTGTATTTATAGAGCAACAGTGTTCAGAACACATCACAGAGTGTGTTCTGAACAGATGAATAAGATGTAGGTTATCAGGCCACACTTTCATGCTGGGTCATTTAAATATGTGTCCTTACATAGCCTAAATAAATAAAAGCACATTGTTGTGTTTTATCTCTTGTAGTCCCGCAGGTTGTCAAGAGTTGTGCTGAGTTCATAGAGAAGCATGGAGTCGTGGATGGTATCTACAGACTCTCCGGGATCTCCTCCAACATCCAGAAACTGAGGTTCGTGCTCATCTATGAACACTCCATATGTAACAAAGGCAGGACTGTAGAAGGCACCTGGATGAACGATGAAACTTCTTCAAGAAAGCTCATACCTTTGCCTTCGTTTTACCTTGTTTCATGATTGAAATGTAGCCTGAAACAATGCCTCAGATCAAGCAGCTCCTATTGATCCCATCACCAAGTACCGAACATGTCCTCCAAGCATTTAAGAGATTCCTTCAAACAGCCTGATTAAGGCAAGGCTGCAAATGTGTGTTTTCATGGCTGACATCTTGGTTGGTGAATGTGTTCTTGAGAAATTGTGCACAGAGTTGGTACTAGCATGGCCGGCTTAGGAAACAGTAATTGAAAATCATAATAGAATAGCTGTAACTGTAGAGCCCAACTTACAACCCTGATAAACCAAGAGTTTTTTCATTTTTTTGTTTAGCTGCATCTCCCGAAATCCATCAAATTCAATTTGTTTCCAGCTGTGCAGCTTCGCACGGCCGTAATGGTCCTCTCATATATTTCATTCTTGCCAGGAGGAATTTGCGGAACAAACTCCGATCGGTACATAAATTGGAGGCACAAAAGCAGATGAGATTTGACGGCCAATCAAAAGGAGTTTTCTCAGCGGGGGAGGGAAAAACTTGACTGACACCAGAAGAAGTAGTCCCTTGACATGATGGAAAATATGGCGAATAAAAAACTGCTCTCTCACATTAAGAATTAAAGGATGCCATGCATAAAATGTGAGAATGAAGATTTTATGAATTTTGTGAATTTGAGAAGGAATTTATATCTATATAGTCTATAAAGTAGCTGACAGTTTGAAAAGTCCTCCTTGTTGTTTCTGTGTCTTTATACTGGCAGATGGGTTGACTCCCACGCTGTTCTATATCTTCTTCTTTCTGTCTCTTTCTGTCTAGACATGAGTTTGACTCTGAACAGATCCCAGACCTGACCAGAGATGTCTTCAGACAGGATATCCACTCAGTTGGCTCGCTCTGCAAGCTGTACTTCAGAGAGCTGCCCAACCCTCTGCTCACCTACCAGCTCTACGACAGATTCTCGGTAAGCACCGGAGACTGCACAGCACACTGTTGGTATGGGAGCTGGCACAGCATCGGAGTTAAGTACTGTGCGGAGAAAAAAACGGGAGGGGAGAATTTTCCAGCAACTCGGTGATAACAAAAGAACAGAAGAAACTATTTCAAAATTTCAACTCATTCAAAAGTGCTGCTCAAAATGGGGTCATTGCAACACACTGAGCTTTCTAGGAACAGCAGGGGGCGCGTAGCTAAAACCGAATAGCAGATTAAGTGAGCTGAATCACTGCCTGCTCTGAATATAAAAGGGAAAAGGAGAGTGGGGACGTTGAGACAGCTCCCTCCGCTGTGATTATCGGCCTCGCAGTGATGTCCGCTTTATCCTCTGTCTCTTCACAGGAGGCCGTGTCTGCAGCCACTGATGAGGAGAGGCTGGTCAAAATACACAATGTCATCCAGCAGCTGCCTCCTCCACATTACAGGTCAGGTTTAAAGCGCGCTGCTGCACCCTGCTGGCATGAAGGGGACATTGTTTTTTTTCCCCTGCAGGATGCAGCCTGACACAGACACACACAAAAACGGTTTAGGAACAACTGAAAACAATGAAAAACAGCACAAGGTGTTGACCTGGCCTCCAAATTCACTAGATCCCAAACTGATCAAGTATCTGTGGGATGCAACCCATAGGAGCCAAAGGCCCCCACTAACAACATTCTTTTGCCAGACACCACAAGACACCCTCAGAAGGACCATGTCCAATCTCTGAGTCACCTTCTCTGAGTCACCTTTGTGCCTCCAAAACAGTTGTGACTCATGCGGGCACAAAGGAGATCTACACAATATTGGGAAGGTGGTCATAATGTTACGTCTGATTGGTGTAAGCCTCATCTATGACCCATAATTTTACTCTCCATAAGAAAAATATTTGAAAATGTGTGGGTGATGTTAAATATTTGTTTTGTTCTTTGTCTACAGGACCCTGGAGTTCCTCATGAGACACCTCTCCCACCTTGCCACCTTCAGCCCCACCACTAACATGCACACTAAAAACCTAGCTATCGTCTGGGCGCCCAACCTCCTCAGGTGACTGTCTCCGTCGTGGCACCATGTCTGTTTCCTTCCAGTGTTTCTGTCACAGCGAACTGGGGCACGTCTCAGTGGCCCAAAGTTGTGAAATAGGTTGTGAAGTTCTGTGGCTGCGTTTCAGGTCCAGACAGATCGAGTCGGCCTGCTTTAGCGGCACGGCGGCGTTCATGGAAGTGCGCATCCAGTCGGTGGTGGTGGAGTTCATCCTCAACAACACAGAGACGCTCTTCAGCCCGAAGCTCAACGCCATCATAAGAGAAAGCACTGGTACGATGACTTTGTGTAAGGGTTAAACAAGAAAATGGAGAAATTATATGCATCTCTAACATATCTGACAACTTTAGGTAACAGCACCTTATCCAGACCCAAGTCCCTGATGGTCTGCTCCCCGTCCACTAAGCTGCTGTCTTTGGAGGAGGCCCAGGCTCGCACTCAGGCGCAGCTGGGCTCTCCAGCTACCACCCCCTGCCTCACCCACAGTGACTACATCGAGGTCGGGGAGGGACCTGAAGCTCTCCTTGGGAAGTTCCACACAGTCATCGAGCTCCCAATGGAGAGGTAGATTTATCTATCTTTGTTATTATATGAATTCTATAGAGATTTGTTTGTGACATGCTGCACTCTTGCCTCCTTTTTCCGTGCTATATTCTTGACAATTTTAATTCTTTAGAGTTTGGGAAACTTGTATTTTCACTATTCTCTAAACTGTGTACGCTAAACTATTAAATTAGAATAAAAATAGTCAATAGCTTCAGCCCCAGTGTCTTATTCTTGTCCTTGTCTTCTTGTGTGGCAACAAGCGCAAGAGTTGAAGATGATTTGTTTCTGTGTCACAGCTGCAAGCGACCTCCTGCTAAGGCTAAGAAGTCTCCAGTTGGGAACTGGCTCTCCTTTTTCCACCTGGGCAAGTCCCATTCTGTGTCCAAACGTAAACTGAAGCGACACCCCAGTGAGCCAAACGAGATAAAGAGCATCGCACTGCCAGGTCAGCTCACCCTGCTGCTTGTTACACAGCCAGAACGCAGCTTCTGTTTTTTACTATTTTTCAAAGCCTCATTTTTAATTTTTTTTCCCCATTTGAATGTGTCAGCTTCTTTTGCTAATCTTCACAGCTGGATGTGTTGTCGCTTTAGAGGTGGTGATTCATATATTAAGAAAAAAATCATTTGCAGGTGGAAGAGGAGATAGCGGCACACTGCGCTCCACCAAAAGTGAAGAATCTCTCACGTCTTTGCACAACTTAGAAGGTAATTATTCACTGAAACTGTGCATGTTACACAAGCTCCCAGTGGTTTATCTTATTTGTATATTTGTGACAACTAAATGTGATTATTTTTTTTTTCCATCTCAGGGGAACCTCCAAGTTACCGTCCCCTCAGGCCTCGTTCAACTAGTGAGGCCATTTCTGCCCTCAGTCGAGACGACCTGCACAACACCAGAAGTAAAGAAGACCGCAGATCTCGCCCACTGAGTGAAAGTCATAATGGTGCTGATCGTGTCCGAACTGCCGCATGTATTTCCCCTCCGCACCAGGAGGATGATCTCGACCTTTTCCCGCCGGCTGCAGGCATGTCTACCTTGGACTTTGACCCCATGTCTTTTCAGTGCAGCCCAGGCTCAGCCACCCCTGGTCCGCAACACAGCAAAGATGGAAATAAATGGAGGAAGAGTGTTGGGTGCTCAAGTGAATCAGAGCCCATCTCCTCCCCGAACAACAACAACAACGTCAGCCGCTCGCAGTCTCCAGATATTAGCCCGGTTCTCGGTAAAAATGTGAGCAAGGTTACCTCCAAGCAGCTCTCTCCCAAACTCAGGAAGAAATCCTTTAAGACGCAAGCAGATGTCCAGTCTGCATCCGCCTCTATTCGACCTCTACACCCTTCCTCCCCCCTAGTGGATAAATGTTCAGCTCCAGTGACAGATGGAAAAGAGCCCAGAGCGTCTTATCAACACTGCAGCCCACTCAGCACAGCGAGCCAGGCATCAGCCATGACAGACCTCAGCCAATCTGCACAGAACCTCCCTGATCCAGGTCAGTGCCACTCCTCTTTAACATCATGCAATATTTATTCCATAGTTAGAGACTATTTAAATAATAATGCATTCTCTAATTTCTTATGAAAGCTTTTGTGTCTTGTCCCATCATGTCTTGCCATAGCTTTGTTTGTCTTGTCATACTGTAGCGTTGTTTGTCTTATCCCTCCCCAGGAACAGATAGACTTATGAGTTCAGTGTCTGTTCTCCCTCCTCACCCTCCCTTGACGAGTGCTGCACGCAAGTTGGCCTTGGCTCTCGCCGAATCTGCCCAGAAGGCCAGCAGTGGCTCCCAAAGAAGAAGTAACGCCCCATTGCCGTCTCACGCACAGGACAGGCTACCAAGGCCCTCTGTCCTCGATCTCAAAATGTATCCTCAGGAGTACTGCGGCCCTCACGGCTCTTCTGTTTCTCAGTGGCAGACATCAGCACACAGCCCCGTGGAGACTCACCGCTGCCCTCATCCTGTCCATTTCCCACCTTCACACCTCTGCTCAGAGCAGCTGCCGGGCGCCGATGGACAGGAAAGCATGTGCAATTTCACTCCAAATGTCAGCCCGCTCGGGTCAGGAAGCTTGGATGAAGGCAGTGCAGAGAGGAGGGACCGCAGAGAGGAAAAGGAGCTCAGAGATGTCACACAAGCAGAGCACACCTATCACAGTGTTGGGGTTTCAACACCCACTCCGCCTGTCGGCTCGGCTCAGAGCCCGACAACTTCTCCTGTATATGTCAACACCGACTCTATCAATGTTTTTAATTTCCGCGCTGTTCTGGCAGAGACCTCCATGCCTGCCTCCGTTGAGGAGGTCTTTCCTCGCCCATTACAGCCTTCCTCAAGCCGTCACTACAGCCCAGAGGAAAAGAGACCTCTGGGCATTTTTGAGGATGTCTATAGTAATTATCATCATCATCATCACCGGCCGATTCAAGCAGGACGAATGCCTGCGCCTCACTGCCCCAGGCCTGATGCTCTGCCACGTCACCTTTCTGGGCCAAAAGGCTTGTACAGACAGTCCTCTGAAAGCCGCTACAGCACTTTAGGTTTAAGGCAGCCGTTGTCACCTCAGTACAGACGTTACCGGAGAGATGAGCACCTTATCAGTGGTTGCCACAGGCAACAAGGCCAATGGCAGAGGTCAGAAGACAGAGGAGCCGGGCACCCTGCCATCCGGAGGGCCCGCTCCTTTCATGCCCCTCAGATTAGTCACTACGAGCTGGCAGAGACAGAAGTCCTGCCCCCTGACACCATGTTTTATGTTGAGCAGACGACAAGCCAGGAAGCACCCTATCAGAGGCTGATTCAGACTGGACTTTATCCTGTTCGGCCACAGAACACACAAGCTGACTACCGTTACAACCCCTATTCAGACGTGAACCCAGCAGATGCCTCACATTACTATGCTGAGCCCGGCCAGCAAAGCGGTATCCGACACAGTCAGTCTTACACGATGCGTTCCACAAGAGAAGGTGGACAATCAGATTACTACAACTACTCTCCTCACCGGGTCCCTCCTGTGAACAGAGAGCTTTACATAGAAAGCAGGGACACTGTTGTTTATGAGGCTAGAGATGCAGA
Source organism: Chelon labrosus (assembly GCF_963514085.1). Taxonomy (NCBI): domain Eukaryota; kingdom Metazoa; phylum Chordata; class Actinopteri; order Mugiliformes; family Mugilidae; genus Chelon; species Chelon labrosus. The sequence goes on from NC_140346.1 coordinate 20,332,998, forward strand.
ACTTTTTGAAAGAGTCATATACCAACCAGTCAATCAGGAGAGCAAATCCAGACATAAAAACCCATATCCAGCTGCATCTCCCATTGAGAGTCCCAACTCACCAGCTGACACAAGAAACAGAGACATAATTCACACAAGAAGCAAGTCAGACCCTGGAAATGCCTTCCTCCTCTCCACCAACAGGATGGAAAGCCAAAATGTTGTGGTTATATCGCCAACCTCTCCTAAGTCCCAACCACTAGACCATGAGGTTAGCAGGCAGCAGCGTGGTCACCGCTCTGACTCGGGACAATCCAGGCGGATTCAGATCAAAGACAGGTCCATGCAGCAGCCACCACTTCGCAAAGTACCCTCACTTCCAGAAAGAGCCTGTCTTAACCTCAAGAACATCGAGCACAATGACAGAAGCCACACACGAGGTCATGACCTGAATCGATTAATGATGACCAACGCTGTCAACAGCTACTCCGGCAATGTGAAACCCAGTATCCTCAGGAGACCAGGACGGTCGCAGAGCACCAGAGAAAATCGTCACTACTATCATTACCACGCCAAATCCCCTCTGGATCCTGAACATCTGGGATCATTTTCCACTCAGCCCAACAGAAGGACTCAGAGCACTAAAGTCAGGCCCACACAATATGACCACATGGAGGGGTATTACGCAGCCCCCAAACCTAAACCCACAAGATCCGGTAAAGCCACGGCCGGATATTTGCCCGGCCAGGGCTGCATGTCTCCCCGCGGGCAAAGACTGCTGTCCAATGCTCTGAGTCACGAGGCTTTTTATCATGCTGCACTGAGATCAGAGGCCGGGGTGTACGAGTGATTCTGACCGCTGACTTTTATCTGATTCCACATCGGGGCCAAAGGAGAACAGCACTTTATCCTCAGCCAGACCAACAGACTGTTGCGTTGAAAGCGTGTTTGTTTTAACCTTCAGGAGCTGCTAAAAAATGTGTGAAGTGAGGCTGCTGCTGGGGATCAAACTGTCGGCATCACTGGTAGATTCATCTTTTGCAATGGCTTCTGGGGAAGCTCAAAGGGAAGGAAAGGAACGATGTGCAGATATTGTCTTAAATTCAAAGCTCTGAAATTAACGGTGAGAGGCACGTTTGAGAAAAAAAGATGGCCGACATGTTTTATTTAATGTCGAAACGACATGACAAGGGATGACAAGGTAAATTAACATTTTATTAATATGATTTTTAAGTGTAGGAATGTGTATAAAATAACATTCATTTTAAATGTATTATATTTGTATAAATAACACACAGCTAACATGTGGCCAATGTACTGTACATTTTGTTTTCTATTCTGGTCTGCTCAGACTTCAACAAGCACTTTTGAGGATAACTGTGTATGAAACACATTGTCTTAACGTGGTGTACATGAAGCCTCTCGATATATATTTTTTCCTGTAAGAAACGGCTTGCTCTGAATCATTGTTTAATGCGAAATCAGCACTTTTTTTGGAGGAGGTGGGGGATGAAACGGAACGTAACCTCATGGTTTCTAACTTTTCACATTTTTCTTTATCACACGTTGTATAATGCAAACTTAAAATAACAAAGTGTGCTATGATTTCTGTTAAGGTCAAAGCTGCCATGGCGAAATAATGCTAAATGCAAACCGGCTCATTCTCACTTAGGTGATAAAGTGTATTTTGTATGGCATTGTGTTTTTTTTGTCACAAAAATGAAATTTTTCTTTCCTCTTTATAGGGAACTTTTAACAATGTGGTGTTTTACATGAATTATGATGTTGATTTATGCATTAAAGATGAAATCCTGACATGTAGATGATGCTATTCTGTTAAGACATGTTAAATGCGTTATTTTAGTGAGAGTCAAAAAATAAAGTTATATTATCAATGATATTGAGTCTGTGCAACTCTTGTGTCATGGGTACATTTTCAGAGACCTTTAAGTACTATCATACCGTAAAAGAGCACTCTATTAAATGGACTACTCTATTTAGTATGGCAGTTGAGTAACATTGCCTCACTGGTGGGGAACAGTTAAAAAAAAATGATATAATGCAGCAGACTCGGAAACATTACCCTATTTCTGTCCATACCATACACTGTGTATAATAGGTCCATACATCCTCGTTTATCTAAACCTCGAGCCTACATTACCCACAATGCAATTCGATCGCGCCCGACGTTTAAAGCTAACCTCAAGCTAAACTTGTTTAGTTTTAAATAGGAATAACTCGCTTTGAGTTGGGGTAAATTAATTCTTTTTTATTTATTTATTATTATTATTATTTTTTAAAATGACATCTCCATCGACTCGAGCAGAAAACGAAGAAGAAAACTGTTAATTTCCAAACGTTACCTTGCGGTGCGGCGGCATTCTCGCGAGATTATGATCTGCGTAATACGCCACCTGCAGCGTCAGGTTAACAGGTGCCTGTGGAACTGAAAAATAGTATATTTCTTAAAACTCGCCCCTAAATCTTATCTTAAAACCACAAAACAGCCACGTTTCATCCATTTTGTCAGTTTGTGGTTGTCACCGTGGAAACTGGTCGTATAGTGCTGGCTAACTTTTGTTACACTTAGTCTTACTTTTTGTGAAGTTGTCCAAATTCCAGTTGGCTAGTCTAAGCGCAGTTTCAAAACGTCAGTGTTTTAAACCCGTCTCAAGTAATTTTGTGAAGCCGACCACAACCATACACCTGCTACTTGGCGTCGTGCTAGCTGCGGCTAACGCAGCCTCCAGCAGTGATGAGGAACCGTTCTCCAGGAGAGGGACGCAGGTCTACTGAGGATTGGTAAGCTATGTTTTTAGACTTTTAAACTAAGGCAGTCTCCAGTTACATGTAAATCGACTTTTGGTGTTGATTTCCAATTAAATTTCAGCAATTACCTGCAACCCCCTGGGATGAAAAGATATCTGGGCAGCCATCTTTGTTTTGATTTGGAAACTTCACATGCCATATGCCACATATTTTGTATGCCAAGTAATGCATGAACAGAATAGATACCCAAATTGTTGTTTATTATTGTTAAAAGCAGCTGCACTTCCATAATGGAGAGATATTATATCTCATGATTAATAAGATGTACAGATAAGTAATGCACTTATCTGAATATATATATATTTTTTATATATCTGATTCCATTTGAAGTCATCAAATGTGAGTCTTTCTGTGTTACTAAACAGCGTTTAGAGAAAAATAGTACATGTTTGCACTAAAAGAAGAGTGTTACTGTGGCCAAGATTTGATAAAACATGGTTATTTTTATTGACCGTGTTGATCTATCAGTACACAGTACAAGATTTTGAATTTGTAATATTGATAGGGATCAAAAGTATGTGTTATTCAGCAGATCAAGTACTTTTTCATTCATTTTGACAAGGATTCTGGAAAGGCTTTTAAAACAATGGCTCAATTTTGAACCATCCGTCTTCTAAAATGGTCTGAATCTAACTCATTCAATCTCTGAAGAAGTAAAGCTATGTGGTTTTACGTAAACGTATCAACATAACTGAAATAAATCTATATCTTTCCTTTCTTCTGTATCCTGTTAATGGTCTTCTGATTTGACCTTCAGTCTAGGAACCGCTATCTTAGTGTACTATCTAGGCGTTTCAACAGGGCGTCTGCTCCTCACCAGGTGGCACTGTAGCACTGCTGAAATGCCAACAGCCTCCACTGCATTCAAGAGAGATCACAGACATCAGATTTGCTTCTCAGACATCTCATATCTGTTCAGAAACACTGCAGAAGGATCCTGTCCGTTTTATTGTTTGTGTTGCCTTTAAATTTAATTGCTTGAGGCCGTTATAAAAGCCACCTGGATTTGGTGTAGAAAAGTGTAAGTAGCTAATTTATTGAGCTTATAGTTGGCTATAGTAGTGACCTCGACTGAAGAGGGCTTGATTCTGTACCTCATCTACCGTAAGCTTGTTGCCATAAAAATCCCATTCACCCATGGTTTAAAGAGTGTTGAGTGGCTGGAGGATAATCAGAAGGAATCGGCCAAGGCTGTCCGATGTGCTTGGGGAATTGTTGCTTTGTTAGAAATTATTAAAGTGTTCCCCCCCCAGATCAAAACAGCCTCCCATTCACAGCTGACTGAAAGGCTTGGTCTGTGGCAAAAACCATTAAGAGAGCCTGTGGACTCAAAGCAATGTCTCCTGGCAGCTCTGCATTGCTCCTGGAGCAGTGAGCCATTGTTTATTCATCGCCACATTGGCATTCAAAGTGCATCCTCACTGTTCTCTCTCATAACCAACAAGTTGCAATTTTTATGCATGTGAAGGTTGAAGGCAAATTATTTATGGGAGACTGGACCTGAGGAAAGCGAACGGCCTCTAGCAAAATGGTTTACGTTGAGAGCAATCCTTTTCTATAGGCTATTGAATTCGCTGGATCACAGCAAGATATGCATGTATTATTCAGCTTTTCGGAGAAAGAAATGTTACCCTGCTAGACAGTCATCTGCTTTTTTGGACACTGTGATGCATCTGAGACACGCTACCTTTCAGGATCAGGTTAAAGTCTTATTTTTCAGCAGGGGGCAAATAAAATGAGTGGAAAAAGGGGTCCTCTCCAGTGACCCTCCATCTAGGTTTTCACCTCCCCTCGCTGCAGCGAAGGCTTTAAAGTGAGAAGCGTCTGAGGAGAAATTGCAGGAGCATGTCTTGATGTCTCTGAATTGGAAGAAACGTAGAGCAAGTTGAGGTTCAGCTGCGAAGGGAAGGAACTTTCACCTGTGCGAGAGATTATTCAAGAACATCTGTTGTCGTCCAGATGCAGAGATGGGATGTGTGAGGCATGTGGTGCCAAACACCAGCAGGTGCAAGGTGAAAGGACTGCCACCTTTCCAGGAGCAGTTGATTTGCAGCGTAATAGTTTCTCTACACACTTGTGATGACTCTTCAAATTTGAACAAAATTGTGTGTTATAGACTCTTTATATTCTGGAGGAACAATTTAAAATCCTTAATGGCTCTGACAGGGACTGCAGTCTGCAGATCTATTACTAATACAGCACATGGCTGTGTTACTCTGGTTCACGGCACTCTAGTGGCTCCATAAAGAACGATTTTTGGTAGTTCATTGCGGTGTAATGTTCCATTACAAAACATTATTGGAACTTTATGAATGTACACTTCCTCGTTGTTTCTTTGATGCATCTTGACGGTGAAGTGCAGAGCATGTTTAAATAGTAAAATGGTGCAGTGGAAGCCTCTGCTTTTAAAAAACTCCTTTAAAACGACATGAATCCTGCTGGGGCTTGTTTGGAAATTCATCTCTAGTCTAAAAATGGGCTGTTTTTTTCTTCTTCCTCTTGTGAATATGTATAAAGACATATTGTCTTTTAAAATGCTGCCACTCTATATAGATAGCAATGTGTGTGTGATGGCCCAAAATTGTGCCTTAAAATAGATGATTCAGTGAGCACAAAAAGCAGTACGGTGGCTTATTACAAGCTAAAACATCCATTTCTGGTGTGTTCCCTTGTTCACGCGACACAGGAAAAGTCTGAGCCGCACTCTGCCATTCCCGGCTCAATGCCACATTGTCCTCTGTGGTGACAGATCGGAGATGAGCTTCACAAGAGCTTCGCAAGAAGATGGCAGTTTCTACTTTTAGGCACGTTCCTGTTATCTTTTCAGCATCTTGTTGATTATATAGTTATGAGAAGCAGCAGCCTTCTGCGCCGCAATCACCAGTGTATTTCATATTTTGTATACTTGTTTGTGACATGTAGTGTAGAGCCACTGATAAGAGAAAGTTCTTAGAAATCATCTGTGTCTCACTTAATTACTTAGTTAACATGACAATGGAGGCTCATTTAATTAAAGCAACCAAGACAACCTTGTTAGTACTTCAGATAACCAATTAGGCCTTGGGTATGGGCAGAAATATATATTTTATTCAAGTGTATCCATGGTTTTGGAAAAAGAAAATCAGTTGCTTTTTAGGGGGTGCAGTGGCGGCAGGGTGGAGGAGAACAGGGACACAATGCTTAGTGATTGAATAAGTGATTAGACCTCAGGTTTACACAAAGGCTCCTCACTTGCAGTAATGGCTGCCTATTAGGGCTTAGTTCTCTAATTTGACATTCACATGCATATCAAAGTGACTAAGCAACTAGAAGACCGTGTGCTGGCCCATACAATGCAAGGCTCAGTTTGTGTTGCAAATAATGCTCTTGACCTTTAACTGATGAATAATAGCCTGGGAAACAGAATGTAATTATCCAAAGCATTGCGGTTGGTTCAAAAGGTAACCACCAGTTGAGTAAGCTTTAGCCATGTGAATCCATTTTTGGGCATTTATTTGTAAATGATACATCTGTTATTTTTGGGGCATGGCTCTACAGTGCTGCGTGCAGCTCAGTGATTTTGAAATTTGCAAAAATTTAAAATCATGAGGCATTACTAATGAGGAAAAGGGAACAAAAAAGAAGCAGCGGAGAGTGGATTTTTTTTTATCCATCAGAAATATTTTTACAAAAAAATCTTTATTTAAAGCCCCTATTTGGATCGCTGAGTATTCAGTGTAACGATCAGATGAAAGGCCGGAGAAACAAGCTCACCCTTGTTTGCGTGGTTGCTAATGTTGTGCCGCTACTGCAGGTGGACGTACTAGACACAAAGGATAACAAAGACACAGTAGGGTAATTATACGTTGAGTAGAAAAACCGTACAACTGTGCACAAAAAGTTATATATTACACCAAAGCGCTCATTTAGCACCAGAACAGGGAGCCTGTCTCGCTTCAGGCTTCTCCTTCTGTAATTTCACAAGTATTTAATTCATGCATTTAAGACCTGAATTAAATTTCTACATTATGAAACAAAGCATGCAAGGATATAATTTATCTTTCTGACATGCCCTTTTTAAATTGTACCAAATCAAATACGCTTCAGGGTGGAGGCAAAATGTTTTATAAAAAAAATTAAAAAAAATCTTTGTAAGGTGTGGGCAACCACTTAGTCACGCATTACATTTGTTTCTAATTACATTACCTGTCCGCACCTTTGTTTATGTTTAATTTTCATGATATAAATAGTTTTTTTTTATTTGTGGCGAGCTTGCCTTTCAAACCACAATTTGTGAATGAATCAAAAGAGGTCAGTAAATAGTTAACTTAGCTTCAGTTAAAAAAACCCAATACGAAACAACAACACAGAGGACAATTACCACCAAGAACTTAATGTTTTCGCTGGTATACGTAGCAGGAAGTGACAAACTGTCTCGAATAGAAGTGAAGGATCTAATGATGCGTTTACAGGTAATTATCAACCTAACTGAAGAGCGTTGTTCACCCTTACGTTGGCTGTAATTACTCAAGGTCTAAAATAATATTCTTAAAATAAAACTCCTGGCGCTCGTGCTCTTTCTCAAAATACTAATTAACCGTAGTAGAAAAATTGTGCTCCGTCTTGTTCCCATTAACGCGTCTCTTTTGTTCTTCTCTGTACACATTTTTCTTGTTACACTTGCTCCGTTTTCTTTTGTTCACATGACAATGACTCAGTAAGAGTGCACTAACGCTCGGTGGCTTACACATCTCAAGCTCGGGCTTTCATGTCTTAAAATGAATACCCAGTGATAGCACAAGAATTATGCTTTAGATGACGGCTTTCCTCATCCCGCGGTTGTTTGTCACGCTTGCCTGTGTGCAGCCTCAACTGTTGTGTCAACGTAGACTCTGTGTAGACGTGTAGAGATGACCACACAGGAGAACTAGACAAACAGCTCCTCTCAGCAGTGTTTTAACAACCGAAAACTGAATCCTTTGCACAGCTGAACAAAGGAAACGAATACCAAACATTTCCCCGTATTTGTCTGTAAACCTCTATATCCGATCACTTTTAATCGGCGCTGCCAAGACAACAGGCATTAACCACAGTTGTTGACATCTTACCTCACTGTAAGAATGAATACACAACAGAAATGTGTCATTATTGGCGTAAAAATAACTGAATGAAAAATGTCACAAGACAAAATCTAAATTCAAGACTGCTTTTTAGCCTTTGCTAAACACAGTTGACTCACCTTTCCTTTGGAAAATATATTTTGATGTTCCAGTATCAGCAAGCCAACAGTCGGCCATTGGCCAGCGTTGTCACACTCGTTTTGCCGCTGTGTCCCGCACCATTGATTCTAGTTGGATACCTGAGATGATCTTTAAATTGATTCGGCATGTTGAATTGGTGGCAGACTTAAGTCGGTCAGAGAGCTGAAGCAGTGCACCAGAAGAGAAACAGAAGTTCAAAGATCACACAGAAGGCTCTTCTCCTTTTTCATCTTCATCATATCTGAATATTGAAATACATGTTCAGATGAGGCATGATTCAGGAGAGGCCAACTCTGCACAATGGTTTGCAGCTCTTCCTAGTGTAAGACATTATTTAATAACAGTTCAGTTGTGTGATTTACAGATAATTAGTTAATATATTTTGTTTTATTTAGTGCTCATGTATTATGTACACGTATGTGGCTAAAGCTCAGAGAAGAAGAGCGACTTCCGTTTTTTTTTTGGGGGGGGGGGGCGGAAACCGGAAGGAGGAGAGGTTTTTGTTTTGTGTGGCTTGGTGGTTTTTGGTTTTTGGATGAAAACGGTCGGAACTAAAAAGTTATGAGAAAGAGCTCCTGTGTCTGTTTTTTCTAAAGAATACACGCTATACCCACGACGCTTACACTAGCTTCCCAGATAATTGTAGCTTTTCCTGTTTTCCCCTTTCGAATGACGAATACAGACTGCTGCCCCCTGCTGGTATAATGAATTATTTCGTTTCATGCAGGCACCGAATGTTTGTGGCCAGCTCGCGGTGTTTGTGATGTGTTCAAGTGCAACTTTTTTGGTCCAGACACAGACGATGTGAGCCAACTTCACAGCTGGCCTTCGATGCTCTCTGTTGTTTGATGTTGGTTTGGAGTCTCCATGTCTTTATACCACAAAAATAAGCCAGTAACTAAATCTAGTATAGCTTCAGATTCTTGTGGAATTTATGTGATTTTGTACAATCAAGCTACCTGTAAATCACATTTTATTGTATTTAAATCACAACTACTTAATTGGAAGGTCCTTAATACAAGATGTATTGGCTGCAAAAGAAGAGATTTGGTTGTCAGATACAATGTTTTCAATATTTCTCATATTGTAGTTTGTCTATCTACGATATAGAGAAAGGTAGAGAAAATCATTTTTGATAATTCAACATGCACTGCACCACCTGAGCCACAGCTGTCTGTGTTAGAGTCCAAGTTAGTAGCTAATCCTTAATCATCATCAAAACTAGCCTATCTTAGCAAAGTGATGGGAGATTCCAGCTTAACTGCTTACAAGGACACTGCATTAAATGGTTTGTTGCGATATCTTCATTGATTAATCTTGATGTAACATTTCTGAGATGTGCAAAGTGGTTCTGGCAATAACTGGTTTAACCTAAATCTGAAAAGTTAACCGTCTAGATGTTAAATGCATAGCTTAGCCACGTAGCCTTTTGCTCTACTAAAACTGAAGTGCCTTCTTGTGGATAAGCTGCCTTTAAATCTGCTTTTACACGCCCCAAACATTAATCTGAACATGTTTCTGACATGAAGAGGTCCTGGCAGCGTTTAATTTAACATGAATCTGTACTTAGAAGCCAAACTCTAGCCAAACCAGATAGAAGCTAAGCAGCATCGCTTAGCAGGGTAGTCTGTAGCTTTAGTAGGTTTTTATATTATATATTCATTTTAAGTAGGCACGTTTCTACAAAGGAGCTAAACAGAAGAAACAAACGTGATTTGTTTACATGCTCTGTTTTCCCATTGCCCTTGAGAGCATCCAAACATAAACCGCATCTGTTTTAAGTTTTATGCGAGAACTTTTAAACTTCAAATGTGTTTTTGTCTGTACTACACTCGATTGCCCTCTTCCTTTTATAAGACAGTGCATTGTGTTTCTATCTCTAATTCCTATTCACAGAGACAGTGAGTGAAATGGTTACAGAGCATGAAACAGATAATTTTTTTTAACTTATCCACATCTTCCCAAATGGGACTGAATTAGGTTCAAGCTCATTCAAGCTGATGAACTTCATCCCATGATGCCTCTCCTTCCAGGTGGAGGCCCTGCGTTAGAATTCAGTGCCAATTTTAATTAAAACATGTAACTTTTAATTACCTAACTAATTAATTTAATAAGTGAAAATAGACTATAGTGATAAATGATGGCGGCGGCGGTGGCGGCGGTGTTCCTGCAGCAGCTCATCGGCTTGCAAAGGCTGCACGTGACCGACTTCAAGGCTTTGTACAGGCTGTCCCACAAAAATAGAACTCTTTAATATGCTGACAGCAGAAACACACACACACACACACAAAACATGAGTGGAAAAACATCCACAGAGGAGTCGCAGTGTATTAGGAAAATGCAGGATGACGAAATAAACTTGTCGTGCAACAATAGCATTTTTTTTCCCCCCTGACTATCTCTTATAAGATAATCACAAATAACTAAGTGTTCCAAATTAAGAATCTGCTTCAAATGAAAATTAATTATGCATTAACAATACTAAATATGATAGAAAGATTACATGCAGACGTAGCAGAATAAAAGATAAGAGGGGAAGATTGGGGAATGTTTGCTTATTGTATCTGAGTGGAGGCTATGGAGCGTAACATCAGTGTAAATTTGGCAAAAGAAAACTTCTTTGCTTCTGCAGACATAAGTCACCTTGAGTTTGGGCTGAAGAAACTTCAGAGGATGATGCTTGAAGCTTAGGCTCAGCAGATAATTACAGATTTCCTGTCTGAAACACTCAACCTTTTTTGGGGGGTGGGGGTGGGTAAAAAGAAAACACAACCCTTTTTTTTTTTTTTCATTGCTTTTTCTCATTAATCACACCTAAAACCTCCACATCAACATCCAGCACATTTCCTCCCTCTGGTAAACATCAATCTCTGATTAAGTATCAGCGTATTAAACATCAAGCAGCAACATTGCTGACATTAGAGCCTATAGTGCTGTTCACAGCATCTTTCAGGTTTTAGAGTTAATCACCTCACAAACACAACTCTCTTCTCCCTGACACTTCCACACGGGCTTAACAGGCTGCTCGTGTGTGCTTTAATTAATGCAGATTTCTCTGGGTCATACTGTAGCAGACGGAGATAATTGTGCTGCGGTTATCGCAGGCTTCAGGTGCTCGTCCCTTATCATTGTTTGAAACAACCAGCTCATCTGTTTCATGAGCATGACTTGGCATTTTTCCATCAGCATAAAATAGAGACTGTTTGACTTGACACTGGCACATTGTCTTCTCTCACAGTGTTTTATAGCCACCTCGTGTTTGGCCAGTGTTCACGGTTTATTAAAGATCACTGAAAAATAAAATAACATGCTCTGACATTGGCTATGCTTACATGACAGAAATCATTCTGATTAGAGATTTCAGTGTAACTGTTTATGGACGCTAAATAAAGTAATCCAATTTATATGATGTACACATCAGGCATAACATTATGACCACCTTCCTAATATCATGTAGGTCTCCCTTGTGCCTCCAAAACAGTTGTGACTCATCAGATAATGAACATGGGCCTTCTGAGGGTGTCCTGTGGTGTCTGACAACAGGATGTTGTTAGTGAGGGCCTTTGGATCCTATAGGTTGAGGGTTGAGGGTTAAGGGGTGGGCTGCGGGGGCTCAGTGTATCAGGCTTGTTCCTGTGTATCCCACATATAATTGATCAGTTTGGGATCTAGTGATCTAGGCCTTTGTGTCCTATGGGTTGAGAGGAGGAGCCTCTGTGGATCATCCCACAGATACTTGATCACTTTAGGATCTAGTGAATTTGGAGGCCAGGTCAACACCTTGTGCTGTTCTTCATGTTTTTTTTTTTGAGTTGTTCCTAAACTGTTTTTGTGTGTGTGCCTGTGTCAGGCTGCATCCTGCTGGGGATGGAGTGTCATTTCTATGGGGTGGGGGTGCCTGGTCTGGTCTAGGTGGGTGGTACATGTCTAAGTAACATCCACACGTCGAATGCCAGGTCCAAAAGTTTCCAGCAGAACATTGTATTGTCACAAGATGGTCAATGTTATTCACTTCTCCTGTCATTGATTTTAATCTTTATTAATCATCTTTTCAAACACGCCGTTGTCTGGAAACCTGTTCCACCCCGTGACATTATTTCAGGGGCGACAAACATGTTCAACTGTTAGTCTAGAAAACCTGTTGCTTGGCAACTGTTGATGTCTAGAAGCCATGGAAGTTAACAGATTAGCAAGATGACAACTAGGTAACTTAATGTAGGATTAAATTATGAAACCATTGGGAATATCAACATTTTCTTCAGACGTATTCTAAAAGATAAAGAAACCCTACATAAATACATAAATAAATACATGTATATGTGTAAACTAACCATCCACCGCCACGATCTGAAAACTACCAGAGGATACTGTCCGTATGCACTCTTCTTGTGAACACGGTAAACACGACCCCATTTGGAGGCAGAGATTATATTAAGACAACCCAGAGAGAAATGATTGGATCAGTCGTTTTCATGGTTATTAGTTATCTTTTTATCAAAAGTTTTACACCGACCACTCTGATTGAAAACTCTGTTCTGATTGGGGTGGTTACATGGGTCATATTTATTATGATTGTGCTGTTATTCTCATTATTAGCAGAATACTAGTGTCCATGTAAATGCAGCAATTTACTTCAGCACTTGAATTTCAAATTTATGGTAGAAGTGTCAAGTACGAAAAGTAAAAGTAAAGGCAGATTTTGACATAGTAATGTCAGTCGTTGTTTACTGTAATGTTACATACTTTGCAGTCTGACAATATAACTGTAGCCTTCCATATTTAAGATGATTACATTATTTCAGAAGTTATTAATAAATGATGCCTGAATAAGAATAAAATTTGTGGTAGATTCAGAACAGGAAAATTAGACTAATGTAATACAAATACAGCCCCAGTCATCCCCCCAGGGTGTATTTCTGCAGGTGCTAAGGGTAATAGCTTATTGTAACTCAGCTAATTTAAATTATAGTAATATAAAAATCCACATTCAGAGTCAGGTGTAACACCTGAACAATAAATGTTGCGTTTGACAATGTGTGAATACTTGGCAAGTCATCACAGCACCGTAAATACAATGAATGCATATAAAAAGGCATGAGCTCTACTTTACTTTCTCGTTTAATCTTTCTTTTTGAACTAAAAATTATAGATTGATAGTTGGAAAGTCCAGTCTTTGTCATTCAAAAGTTTGGATAAAAATGTATATTAATATAAAATATGTTTTAAAAAAAAAAATCCATTTTTATATAATCAGTGATGTTTAAAAATCAGAACCTCATCTGACAAGTCTAAAGAAAAGATGAACCACTGCTCTACTTGTGCATAAATTTCACATTTTCCTTCTGTGCTGATTGTACAATCTTTAAGGAAATTACCAGTGCAGACTTGTGGGAATTAGCTACTATTAGAAAGCATTATTAAACTGTAAAATGCAGCAATCATGAAAAATTAATTAATAAACATACGACGTGGTAATGCTGTGATAAATGAACTGCAGCGCGTACCATGTAATTTGATACCGAATATTCTGTTTTGTATGCTGTGTGGCGTTCAAGGCCAGAATTTTATGTTGGGAGCTACTCAAACTGATCTGTCCTCTTGCTTAATAACTGAATGAGCGAATAAATAAGTAAAAGAAAAACTGCTGGAGTATTTGTGCTGCACAGCAGTGACGCAGAAAGATATAAGCCTGCACACAGAGCCTGTTGGCTTTGTTCATCCACTATTTAATGCCACATCATTTAATTATACCTCAGCCAAGCCAAGTGCTACATGCCATCAATCTCAATCAATCAATTAGCAAACTAAACAAGCCATGCTCAGACATTCGTTCACTCTCAATTTCCCCATTGTGCTAATTACACTTAAACGTGTCATTCCAAATTAAAGTTGAACATTTAAATGGGATTAGTAGCATCTAACTGAAACATCACCCGTCTCCATGCATACATTCATGATGTGCTGACAGCTTGTGCAAGCGTGTACCTGCTTTTTATTCAGATGGTTTAATTTCAAAAGAAGAATCCCATATTTTTCCATGTTTTACATAGAGAAGAATCACACAGCTATTTAATGTTCCTTGAGAGATGCATTATATTTCCGTGATTGTATGAGTATGGGAGAAAAGTGGCTGGTTTCTAAGGTTAAACTATTCCCATTAAAGTTTGAATAATGTTATTGACCTTTACCTGGGGTGGATCATTTAAAGTAATGGGAAATGGTGGCACTGACAGAATTATGATGACAGAGTAGCTTATGGTTATGAATTAGGTCTTGTTCCTCAAAATGCCCATCAATTTGTCAAATCACTAACATCCACGTGTTCGACTGGAAACCTTAACAGGGCCCCCCCCCCCCCCCCCCCCCCCCAAAAGCCTGTCAGTGTCAGTCATTGTGTCATTTAAAACGCTCCTTCGCCTCTATCCGCAGCACGGCGCATGTGTCAGTCACTGATGGGAGCTCAGATTGCTGCCACCGCTGCCGCTCACCCACATCGGATCTACATCGGTACAGTATTTTTGCCTCGACTCGAGAGCTTTCTTCTCCGGGAGTTTGACAAGTATCAGCGGCTCAGGATGAAGCGTGCAGGTTCAATCCGGCTAATGTATTCAGCACGGAGCGAGTCTGACAACAAATACAAGTTAATAAAATTCAGCGTCGTTTCTCCGAGCAGGACGGGACTACAAAGTGAAAGCCAGTTTTTCTTTTTTTTTCTTTTTTTTTTTTGTTAAAATAACAGATGCACACCCTCTTTAAACATTGATATCTTTTTATTAAGACAAGTACTCTTCTGATTTTTTTTTTTTCTTTTGTAAAAATGTCGGTGTGAACCAATACAAAATATGCATGGCCATATGAGAAACATCCTCTTCACTACACAAAAGAAAAAAATGTCACCTGGGAACAGAAAGAAATTTAAGATTCAACAACAAAAACAACCATTTTGAGGTTATAAAACAACCAACGGCCCCCCTCCCTCCCGCCATCCCTCCCTCCATCCCTCCCCTCCCTTCCCCAGGCTTTAAACATGAGCTTCATCCAAATATCCAAGACGTTACAGATCATTCGTAAAACTTCATGTCACAGTAAATACACCATCTTCATCTATGAAAAGGAAAAAAATCAACTGAATGCAAACAGATGCTCGATCGACTGTCTGTGGTCACGTCCTAGGATTACTAAATAACCGATACTGTATGAGCAAAGTGTTACAGTGGAAGAAGAAGAAGAAGAAGTTTCATGAACATCATTGTGGTTTTTGTTGACACTGACTGTACATTGTTTTTCGTCTGCTTAACAAATCTAGTTTTCTTTCTTTGTGAACTAGGTCTATGCAAAATAATATTCAACGTTTACCGTTAACAGTGCACCATATTAAGAACACATAAACATGTACAACTGAGAAAAACATGTACATCTTGTGATTTCTTTACGTTTTGAATAGCTGTGGTACTACAGTATATACTTGGGGCCTTTTTAAATTTGCATTCTACCTGAGATGCAAAAAAACACGACTATTAACACTCATGAACCTGAGAGAGTGAAAACAAACATACTAAATATCAAGTATTTCGAAATGAAATCAGAAATTGGATTAGGATGGTGCTTCTGACAATCTTTTAATGTTCCTCCATTAAAAGCAGCAGTTGCCGTTTAAGATAAATATATATATAAAAAAGAAAACCCATAAGAATATTTGTCATGCACGTAACTGTTTCCATGACGCTAAAACTCTACAATCCAGAAAAAATAACTTTTACTTTAGCTTATTATAGCTTTTCGTAGTGTGTTCATCTCTGATAATACTACTGAGCCTTGTCCTTGAAAAGATCCAAATAAATTAAGTGTAGCTGAGAAAGTAATTAGGACCAAATAGGTTTTTTTTTTCTTCTTCCTGGCATATGACATTCTAGTCAGCGGAAGCTGCCACACCACCCAGATAAACAAAGCTTTTAATTTTACTCTGTTTTTTTATTTATTTATTTTATTCTGCAGATCGTAATCATGAAGTCTATGGTGCATGAACACAGACGACTTGGAGTATTGGTCCTGTTAAGTTAGAAAGGACAGAAATATAAGATATGCTATAAGAGGTGCACATGAGAGGATACTGTACGATACCAACCATATGCCTCAAAATCAGAAGAAGAAGGCACTAAATTAAGTCCTTCAGTCTTTTCCTTTTCTAATGTTAAGTATCAAGAGGTGGATTTAAGGCAGTGGTTGTCCTTTTACATTATAACGATATTTTTTCTCTTTTTCTTTTCAGGCAATACAATGAAATCGCTCGCTAATTACCAAACAGGTTTTACTCTTCTAGCTGTGGCGGAGTCAGAGGCATGAAGCATGCCAACAGAAAGAGGGAGATTTGTAACAGTAGACGGCTCCTCTGTGAAGGTTTGAGGCTACGGGATGACAGTAAGAAAATGATCTTTCTCGCACCAAGTCTAAAGCTATACGCAAATCTTTGATAACTTGTAAGGCCGAGAGCCCCTTACAAGTTATCAAAGACGGCCCAAAGGTAAAAACGTCTTTACAGACGGCAAGGAAATATAACTGATTCATGTTTGCACTGATTGAACGTCTTTTTACTTGAGTACGGGGCAAGGGCAAGAGAGTCTGTAGCTAGGATTTCTAAGCCAAGAAATGAGCTGTGAATCTTTTTTTTTTTTTTCTTTGCTTGCTGTGGGTATTCACACAAACATACCTTGAGAACTTATACGTAGCTGAAAGGAAACATAGAAACATTCTTTCTTCCCTTTGACACAGGAAACCAAATAAAAGGATAACACCTTGAAAAATAAATAAACCGTCCTTCCTTCCTCCTGTGGCTGTCCTTGTAACATTTCCCAGTTAAACGGTCAGTATATTGTACCGTGAAATAAAAAGTCAATTTTTCATTTTTTTTTTAGAGAAGAGTTTTCCTCTGCTGTATACAAAGTAATATTTACTGTATAGATACACACTCGCTTAACTATTTTATTTGGTCCAGGGTCGACCTTGTGTGTGTTTATGAAAATGTAGAAAACATCATGTTCAAACCAAAACCACATAGCCATCTTTAGGAATAGCTAACAAATAATACATTTTAACACGATTTTATGATCAATGCAACAGGACCGGTTTGTGTTTTAGGTATTACAGGGTAAGTAGAGTATTAACATAATAATATCTGACAACAGACGGGGAGTCTTTTGGGCCTGTAATTATTAGAGGAAGGGAAAAAGCTAGCTTGATTTTTGTCCCAAAATAACAAATCCACCTACAAGTGCCAGTAAAGCTTAAGCTAACAGAGTCTCAGTTTCCAGCCTTTATGCTAAGCTAAGCTAGCAGGCTGCTGGCTGCAGATTCATATTTATTATACAGACTGAACAGTGGCATCAAGTGTATTTGACAAAACGTTGCACTATTCTATGCTATTCTTGATTTCTCTCAGTCAGAAAATCCCGGTGCAGACCTTACAAACGATAAACAGTTCGGCACATTACAGCTGTCGAGTTGTCTTAGACTGCTCCACAAAAGCCTACACAAATACTAGACTGACTTCACATCTACTAATTGTCAGATATGAAACCACCAAAGGGTCGGTTGCACTTTTGCGGTTTGGTGTGAAATGATACGTAACGGCACTCCTACTTCACTTTCATGAACAAATACATTCTATGATGAGCTTAATTACTCACAACTGTTACTGAAGTAATCGACACAGTGAACCTGACCTCTCGCGGGGGCTGAGCTGAAATGTGTCAAAACCAATCAGACCTGCACGTATAGAGGGAGGGGAGGGGGGGAATGTGATGAATTTGCAGGCACTGTTGGACTTTGACCCAGCGGGGAGAAATGTGTTGACACTGTGTTCCAGTTACTGAACTCTGAGATTACTCAAAAAAAAAAAAAAAAATAGAAAGCGTGGAAGAGTTGGCTCCTCAGATCTGGGTACACGAGCTAAAAGCTAGCTGCAGCACACATAGACAAACACCAGACTCTTTTAATCTCCTCTGAAAAGCCAAACGCAACAAAGGATCAGGTGGTGTACATGGAAGAAAAATCCAATCCAACAAGCATGTGAAGGGAAAACAACAAAACAAACAAAAGAAATAGAACAAGGCACAAAATTGTCTGTAAAATAATTGAACTGTACAGAATAGGCCCCAGCAGTCCAGGAAGGGTCGGATAGGAGACTCAGCAACGCTTCTGCTTCTTAACACTCGGCCATGCCGGTCCTACTTTCCACTTTTTGCTTTCTTCTCGCCCTCCCCGCCCCCAAGCCGTCTCATAACCAATCAGAGTTAGACATAATGCTCCTGCAGCACCACCACCACTACCAGCATCCCCACCCGTCTCTCCTGGCCTGTCCAGTTTAGATATAATACTCCTTCTTCTCGTCTGTGTTGTTGTGCCCCCCCTCCGCGTTGATGATGGCCGTGTCCGCGTCGGCAGCGTCGTCCGCCCCTTTGGCTTCATGTGTAAAGTAAGTCCCTGCAACAAAAAAAAACAAAAAAAAAAGAAAATAGTGCAGACAAATTAGCTACACGCCTCCTCCACCTCCTCATCCTCTTCAATCCTATTGCACTTCACTCGCAACAAAAAACACTTGAACTCTGGAGATGTGTTCATGATCAAGTATGATTGCACCGCCGGGCGCTTTACCTTTGTGTCTGGCAAAGTATCGACCAAGAACAATGAGTGCACAGAGGATGGCAAACATCACCACGGCAACCACTCCTCCGATGACAGCATGGTCAATTTTCGGTGGTGCCCCCTCGCCGGCTCTGGAGTCTAAAAACAGGACAATAACCGTAAATAATTTCATGATCAGCAAACCCTCTCAGCCAGTAACAAAGCAGCCAATACCTTAGGACGGACGGAAGCTATGTCCCTTTATATCATTAGGCTGCCAAAATAAACTAAATTGGTTTGTTTTGTCTCAAAGCATTTTTGCATGACCTATCTGCAGAGTGGAAACACTTGAAAAGGCTGTTGAGATAAAAGGCCAGCTTATAGGGCTTACCACTAAAAATGAGACGATACCACAGCACGAGTTGGTAAATGGTTGACGATGTGAAACTGAACATCACACAAATCGATGTAGTTTTTACTTATTGACAGAATTCTACAAACTACTGCATGAGTCTGTTAACTCTCTACAGCGTTTAATTTTTCCTTGCTTATTTCCTTCCCAGCTTCATGCGCTATGTTATCACCCCACTGCCCGTGAAACCATCCAAATGAATTCAAGTTCACTATAATTTTCATTTAAGGAGAAAGTTTTTGAGTGTTTGTGTGTTTTCTTGCCGTTATAGTCCATATTAAGCTACAGCTAGCTGCTTGTTAGCTTAAGTTAGCATAACGGCTGGACACAGGGGCACACAGCTAGCATGGTTTGCCCGTAAAGGTAGCACAACCCCACGGCCAAAACCTCCACAGTCCACAAACGACAAATGTTATAACTCATTAATAATTCCCACAAATACTGTAGTTTGATTCCAGTCTTTGTGCTAAGCTAACTAGCTGTTGAATGTAGCTTCATATGTAAGACACAGAGTGGCACTGAACTTCTAATTCAACCCTTGGCAGAAACCTGAATAAGCACGTTTGCCAGAATATAAAACCGTATTTATTGCCCGCACATGTTCAAATAAAGTCGTTCTAAGTTATAAAGCATACAGTTTGTGGGGTTATGCTGTTGAACCCAGCTCGTTATGTGAACATTTCTAGCGCTCCTGCAGCCGAAATAGCTGCCCGAGCCCCTTGAAATGAGCGATGTTGAAAATGTTTTAAGACAGTTATTTCACCATGAAACAGTAGACACCGTCTGCAATTTTCAGCGAGAGTTCACACACTGTAAAATACACTGTGATTTAAGAGGCCATTTCTGGAAGTTATAGAGCTCAATCATCAGAAATAGACACAAGTCTGGAGATAAATTGGAGCCCGGTGTCCCCATGCAGAGAAATACGTGGCTGCCTCAGGTGTCAGGGAGTATCACTGTCTAGCACTTAGCCAGATTTATCCGTGCGCCACAGAAGAACAAGGCAAAATTTGAAGCCTTTAAATTTCCAGTCTCAGAATAGTTCAGGGGCATTTATCAATAGTCTATATCTGTGCACATTTGGACTGATGGAGGAGTGGCGGGTGAGGGAATGGCTTCACTGTTCTTTGCTGCATGAGGGAGCAGCTCAATTTTCCATCAATCTCACTAGTCATGCTCTGAACTTGAATGATTTTGATAAAAGACGAGCGGAGAGTGCAGAATTTCTCAACGCTGTGAGGGCGTTAGAAGTCGAGGGGTCTGAGAGGAGTGACACGGGCACGTCTCCACCTAAAACAACACCTCGTGTAAGTTGTGTTTGCTTAGCACGGGGACTCCTTGGAAGTGGAGCTACAATGAAACTAATTAATGAGAAAAGTTTTGTTTCACTTGAGCGCTCTTTTAAAATGGACTCGTCTTCACGGAGCAAGCTGCTGCTGTGCGTTGGTGTGTGTGAAGCAGGGCGCAGTTTGTTTACTGTATCAGGGATGTCAGATAGCACAGCTCATTCCCCCGAGGAGAGGAAACGGCCCGTGCTCCATGCTAATGAACATGCACCCACTAAATGGACCCGTGCGCAGTCCCCGTCTCCTCTCCCGTCCCTCACTCCCCACCCCACACCTCCCTGCCCTCACCTTGCTCCCCGCTGTCTCCTGTTTGACACATCCACAAGGAAACATGCGGGGTCTCGACCGCCTCTCCGCGCCGAGGGAGGGTTTTATTTAACAGGTAGCAAAATTCGCCCAGAGTGAGCACCGAGACTCTATCACAAATATGTCAGAGGGGAACCAGCAATCCTATAGTATCACCTGTTATGGTTGGTTGCATCTAATGTTGCCTGCATTAAGTAGGCTACTGAACACTTTCCCGTTTCCTGTTTATCAGTTCTGTATTTACTGCTGAGGAGGGTTGCAAAAACATGGTCTCCTATTCAATATAAATGAAATAAATACAGCTGTCACGCTCATTTTCATTGATTTTGTAGTGTTGATACAGTCTGCTTCTTAATGAAAGGACTTTCTCAGACATGTAATATAACACTGTGGTTGAAACCTGGTACTGGAAGATGAGATCAAACATACGCTGATCAGGGATGACCTAATATTATGTGGGTCTCCCTTGTGCATCCAAAACAGTTGTGATTCATCAGAGAATGGACATGCTTCTTCTGAGGGTGTCCTGTGGTGTCTGGCAACAGAATGTTGTTAATGGGGGCCTATGGGTTAAGGGGAGGGGGCTCTGTGGATCATCCCACAGATATTTGATCACTTTAGGATCTAGGGAATTTTGAGGCCAGGTCAACACCTTGTGCTGTTTTTCATCTTTTTTTAGTTGTTCTTAAACCGTTTTTGTGTGTGTGTGTGTGTGTGTCTGTGTCAGGCTGCATCCTGCTGGGGATGGCTGCTGCCATCAAGTAGGATCATTGCTATGGGGTGGGGGTGCCTGGTCTGTTTCCCAGCAGAACATTGCATTGTCAATGTTATTTACTTCTCCTGTCAGTGGCCATAATGTTATACCTTATACTCGTTATATGCCTGTTATACTCGTGTTACATATTCACCTACATTTTTATTAAGGTTCGAGTACAAATATTGTAATTTATTCGTGTTGAGTTACTGTAATATGTCTGAGGGGAATGTTGGTATTATAGATATTCTCATCCTTTCACGCTCAACTCTTAACTTCATTGGCTTTAAACAGTTGCTTAGCACTGGTGTTCTCTCCACTTACGCCTGATGTTACCATTTGAACGCTAAGCATCCTTAGACTTAGACTTAGATAAACTCTATTGAACCACAAGGGAAATTGCTTGGTCACAGTAGCTTAGTTGCACATAAAAAAATACTCTTAAGAACCACAAGTAAAAGAAAGATGAAATAAAATAAAAATAGTGTAAGCAGAAATGTACAAAAGTTTCAATATGGGAAATGTAGGCTTTTGGATTCGACTCATATTTTTGGACTAAAAGTCAAGATAGTCCGCCTCTGCTACATTAATTTTTTGAAGTAATTAAAAGTGATAGCAACAAAAAGGTTTGTAGAGACTTGACCGAGATAAATTTCAAACTTTTTAATCATCTGGTTGAAAAATGTAGTACCTGTTTTATAATCACTCTGGCGAATTCTCTAAAAATGCCATAACTGTGCTTTTATTTATGAAACCTGGACCTTGACAAGCAGCAAAGAGTGAATGGCTTGATTAGTTAAAAAGAAAAAATGAATTTGTGCAAAAGTTCATTGTTTTGCTGCAATTGAGACTTAACTGGCTAAAGAAATCTCAGGGAGAAAAAGGTATTCAACAGCCTCCGGTGTGCACAAATCACTGGATACAAAAATATTATTACATTTTATTAAAAGGCTTTTCTAAATCAAATGTATATTTTACCTCCTGCAGATGCAGATATCTGGACTAAAACATCTCCACGACAACAGAGGAAACTCCATCCAGTGGAACAAAGCCCCTCCAACAAGTCGCTGAATGCTTCAGTAAACCAGGGTAAGGTAGGAATTATTTCATTGTTTTATGGTTAATGAACTGTATTGTTATTCTGTAGTGGCTTTCAGTGCTTCATACACACCAACCGTTAGGAGCAATCTGAAAGCAACTTCCAGTTCCTTGTCTTGCTCCAAGACTCTTTGACTCGTGGACATGAGGAATCGAAATTGCATCCTATACACTGTGATTATTAGACGACCCGCTTTGCCTTCTGAACTGCAGACGACCTTACATATGCACTCAGCTGAATGGACGTGCAATCATAAGTTGCACTGGTTTATTTTCCTGTGAGATGTTATTTTGCTCTCGAGGTGGGCAAAACAGCAGGCGCATCATGGGATGTCATCACAGCAATAGCAAAACAAAGGTTCGGGTTCAGTTGAATCAACATCGACTGTTGGGACATTTATTTTTGTGCACTCACTGCATTTGGGTGAAAAGGGAGGTTTCATCTCTTAAAATGCTGATCTGTGTCTGACCTTGCTCCCTAACTTCGACAAGAATAGGATTTCATTGGGGAGGTCTTTTTCATAAAGTGTTATGTTGTCATTACTGTCATTCGTTCCTCTTCCTGCGTGGATTAGTTTGTCATTTGGTGCTCGAGCACATCCGGGATCAAGAGCGAGATTCCCTTGCCGCTGTCCACGTTCAGTATACACGCATTTATTATACTAGAAGGTACTCGGACTGAAAAAAATCTCCAAATGACAGATAGTGTTATTACAGCAGCCTTTGTGGCCTCTCACTTGAATTAAGTAGAATTTGATTATGTCTGTAATGTGGCTGGTGTCCATACCCTGCTCGCGGCTCGACCGGGGGAGGGCTGACATGCCCACACCGGCGTCCTGACAGGATGTGCACAGCCGTGGGGATTTATGAGGGAATAAAGAGGATTTGCAACTGATGCCCGTGTCTGCGCGGCGCTGAAATCTGCTCCACTGAACTCCCACCACCGCATGCTTTACTGTCGCACCTCTCTCCGTGTCTGTGCCGAAATGACTAATTGCCGCTCTGGTCAGTAACAGAGCTTCCTATCAGACGACTGCTGTCACATCAGAGTTGCGAGCGTGTCACCAGGCTGATTATATTAGTTTTACCCATATTTTTTTCTTTTTCTTTTAATAGTTTTCCGCTCGCATTACAAGGCGTGTCACCCACACTTGCGTCAACACCACACACAAACACATTACAATTTATAGATGTAATTACATGGACGTAATTGAAACAATGACTCTCTTGCTTTGAAATTGAAAAACCTTCGCTTTCGCTCCCATAGTAACTCTCTCCAACACAGAGGCCGGACATTGGGTCATTGCAGCAAAATGAACTTAAAGACCGTCAATAGCTATTTTGCAGCATTTAGCCGCTAACATCCAAGGCTTTTGTATTCGCTGCCGCTGGAAAAGGAAATGAATGTAATGAAATGCACACACGTGGGCAATCTCCGCCTAATCATTTTTGTATTGCTGTCGTAACAGACTCTCAGCCGAGCGCAACATTGTCCTCAGCTGAATTCCAATGCCAGCGCTCGCCCCGCTAAATAGATTTCCCGAGTCCTTTGTAATAACCCAAACAATGATTTCAAGATGTACAAATGCAGCCGTGACATTTAACGGGAGGTGCTGGGATGCGAGCGAGTTCCGACTACGACTAATAAAGTGGCTGAAATTTGCAACTGTGAACTTGAACTCCTCAGTTGCAGTTTATTGTACCTTTTGAGATTGGCAAAATTTTGCACACAAAAGAGCACAGCAACCATCTACGCTTCGTCCTTCGCCTGCAGAGTGCTTTCACCCTTGCAGAGATTAAGGCAATGGAAAAGCTGGACAAAATAATAGAAATCACTGCCGTCCTCCTGAAGTTGCCACAAAAGGACTCTTTACCCACTGAGGACTAGGACACAATGTGAGTTCATTGGTACATCCAGTCTTCAAACCTTAATGCGCTAAGAAGAGCTCTCGTAGTCATTTATATTGACTCTGTGAAAACAAAAAAAAAACTGCAAGTATTACTGCAGTGAAATACTCTTTTAACTTCAGGGTGGGCCGGCATTACAAACCAGTTCCCCAGAGACCAATTAAAATGGACCATTATGATATTTTCTTTCTTTAATAATTGTTTAAAAGAAAGGAGGGGAAAAATGCAGCTCGGAAAATAACAATTCAGATCGGGGAATCATAGCAAACAAATGCCAGGGAAAAAAAAAATAATTAGCATTTCTAAATGACCCTTTAATTTTTCCAATGAACTACTTCAAAGAGAAACGATACATGCGAGAGTTAAAACAACACTAGTAAATGTTTAAAGACTAATTACATTGAATACTAAATGCACTCATGGCAGTCTTTGTTGGAGTCAATCTTGTATGAGGAGTTAAGACGTGAATCCCAGGACTAAACAGCAGTGGAAAGCTGCCAGCAGCTAACAGTACCAGTGCTGAGGGAGGAAACTTGCAACACAAAACATGTCTGAAAACCTGCCAGAAATGGATTCCTAAAATACCATCTGGCACTATATCACATGGTTTTCACACTTGGAAAAAGGAAGGGGAAAAAAATAAATAAAATCCCCATGCGTTGTGTCAAAACAAAGAAACAGGCACAACCCTGAAGTCACGTATGTGTTCCGCGCACCGCATGTTTTAAAGTCATAAAGATCTGCAAATCCCTGACAGCTTAGCCAAGCAAGGAATAAAAACGATGTTATTGTTATCACGTCTAAAGGGTGCAGTATAAAGACCAGACTCGGGTTCATGCGTAGTGTAATGTTTGCTTGGAAAGCTCTTATTAGCAGTTCATTTATAGCCTTGTGCTCTCCATAAACCAGACGTGTGTCAACCTCAGAGATCCGCCTTGAACTCATCACACCCAAAGCCAGGTTTACTTCCTGAATTATTTAGAGTTTTTTTTTTACAAGAGACACAATAAAAAAAAAAAAAAAAAGCCAAAACAAAAGCAGGGATAACAAATTACCCTTGAATTGGTTATTGGGTTTTGCAATACTTGTTTGTTTCCTTTATAGATCACCTTTGTGGATGTTTTTGACATGTCTGTGTAGTTTCTGGAGGCTTTAGGTCGCTACTGGCTCAGGAACAAGCAGCCTGTGTGTAGCCTGAGAGGCAAGACCAGCGGCAAAAGCAAAACTCCTTGCTATGAATGCACGATGATAATTAAAGGTGACTCAGATGAATGCAGCAACATTTTTTATCAACCCTGGTCTGAGACTTGAAGAATATCAACCTGTAACTATTAACCCTTTAACACCTAAGCTTCAAAATATCAGAAAAAGGTCAGAAAATGTCCAGTGGGTGAATCCTTTTGCCCAGAATACCTGGAATACCTGGAAATTACATTATCTGGCAATTATTTACAATTTACTGCATGTTATGAGAGTGTAATAACTTTCTGGGAAAGGCACATGTCAAATTACTGAAATGACAATGAGCAAGATCTCAGCTTTCAGAAACCATTGAATTTTTTCCGATGTAAAAACCTCGATGTAATCACAGTAATCCAAAGTGCGCTTACACAAATGTGCCGCAAGAGGTTTTAAAGGTTAACCCTTTCCCAGACTCTTCATTTGACTCATTCATCAGAGGTTTGACTTTAGCAACAAATGCTTAACAGCAATTTACTCTGGACTGCAGAGCTGCAGAAACATGGTGTGTTTTCAATCAAGTCTGCAGCATAATTCCTTGTTCCATGTCTTTCCTCTGGCTCCTCTCGACAAGCTGGGGGAGAGGAGAGGAGGGTAGGGGAGGGAAGGGTAGGGTGGGGGGGAGGGGTTACTGGAGGCTTAGTCAGGATATGATGTCCCTGCCTTGGATCATCTCTGAGCATCTGACGAGTTGGAGCATTATCGCCACAGACTCCCTTTATTCTTTCAGAGCTACAGATTCTGGGTAAATTCTCCCTCGCTGCCCAGAAGCAGTGCAACCACTGACAAAGAGATGTACTATGTTTTAATTCTGTGATGCTGTAACTATCTACTGTCCGTCCAGAGGACAGTTTTCGGCTCCATTTATGCTAAAATTCATGATTCATTTTCTTCAGAAGTTGGTACATACTACTGAGTTCAGTGCGACATGTTTAGATCAAGTGTTTGAGTCAGTGAATGAGAAGGCCTCAGATATCCGCCGCAACTTCGTCTTGATACAGAACGTCAACTAAAAGCTTTTAGCTTTAGTGTAGATGTTCAGCAGAAACACACGCAGAGAGAAACAAGGTCTGAAAGCTTGAAACACACAAAAGAAAATGTTCTTATGAAACAGTGACTTATCTCCCCGAGTGGTCTACATACACAAACACACACGCACACATACATCCTCTGCATCTTTAAAGACCTTGAGCGACCTGAAAATATGAACTCCCGTGAAATTTTCTGAACATGAAACAGTGTTTTGTTGTTTTTGTTCTTAATCGTGGCATTTGCTCCTCCGTATCACAAAACAAAATTTAGCCCTGACATTGATCCATCTGAGGGAAAACACCACAGAGAAGAAAAACGAGGCAGTTGAGGGCATAACATTTTGGAAACAACCATCTTTTTGCATTAATTATCTGCCAGAAAAAGGGTCAGAATGGGTTGACAGTGTTTAAAAACCCCTTACATTATTTTTGAGCACCTTTCATACATGCAGTTCTGATATTTTTCAGACATCATCCACTGGAACTGTACCTCAATCATTTGGCTTAGCAAGTAGACTTTACCCTGTTCCCTAATAATGTAATACTAACTTTGACGTTAAAGAGGACATAGCATGAAAATCTCACTTTTTTATTTTTTTTTAGCTTTTTCTACATATGTTAGGGCGTGTGGCATGTCTGCCAGCCCAGAAAAGCTGATAAAAAGCCATGCAGTCAGTAGCGAAGCGAAGCCAGATTTAGTTTCAGCAAGCATCGGATACACATCAACAATGAAGCGGTCCTGGCAGGTAAACTGCTCTGTGCTCGGCTGTAAAGGTTCACAAGCAAAAAGTTGCGGGTGTGTTCTTAACACTTTTCCCCGGACTGTTTTACCAACTGGGGCCAATATGACGATTGACTTGCATCCAAGTTGACTCTGGCAAACACCATCTGAGGTGGTAGCTTATAGCCGAAGCACTAATATTCATACATGAAGTTAATAGCTTACAGTGTGTGTACTAACATGACTTTTCATTGTCTTTGTGGGATTAAAAGTACATAGTATGGTTACTCAACATTATATGTATTTTGTATGAATTGCTTTGAATTGACACCAGAATAAGACGAGACTAGCGAGGCTAACATGCTGGCTACTGTACCGTGCAGAGCAGAGCTAACCACGGGGCTAAGTTAGCATGCTAAGACTGTGTAAAACATGCTGCTATTTGGCACTATTTGGACCATTTCAGTGTGTTTGTACATTAGTATGTATGTTAGCCGACTGGTGTTTAGCTAACTTTAAGTTTTCTGTTTGCTGTGTGTGCTACCATGGGACAGTAGGCTAACCGATTTAGCCCGTTGTCTGCTAACTGGGACAGCTTATTTTGTCTTTGTGTAAGAATCTCCGTTAACATATTTAAGTATTTAGTGCTCTAATGCTTGTGGATTGAGCTTTTCTGGGTCAATCCGTACTCTACGGATATGCTGAACAGTTGCCAAGGAAACACTACCCATGTCTACCCGGGTTCTGTCTGGGCGTATCTCCCTGATAAGAGGGGCGGGGTTACAGGAGCCTATTCTCAGGAGGGAAGGGGGGAGCGGGCAAAATGGCTCACTGTGAAAAGGGCTGTTTTTGACCTGGTTGATAGGAGTCATATCAAAGCCCTGCGATAGACTGGCGACCTGTCCAGGATGTACCCCGCCTCTCGCCCGATGACTATTCACAGGACAAGCTGGTACAACATGGTATAACAAAATTCACCCCCTTGTATAGTTGTCATGAATGTACAAATTAGCTGTAGAGATCAAAATATTTTATACATGTTATAGGAGTGTAATAACGTTCTGGGATAAAGTTTTATTTTATGTGTATTTCTTCTATATAGTTTGGCATTTTAACATGGGTGTCTGTTTAGACCGTTGGTTCCCTTTTGGATTTAGCCTCAATTGGCTATTAAAGTAACTGCAGTCAGCTCCGCTTCCGTGTTGGCTTCTCTTTTCAGCCCCGGAGGTTCCCACTTGGTTTGAACAGAGCAGGTAATTATGTGGAGAAGTCGCTCCGAGCAAGTGGGTGTGTTCAGGATTTGACTGATACTGCACATATGTAGGCCTACATGTAGTATTGATAATAACAAAGAAACAGTCATTATTACAAATGACATCTCATCTTCCTGCATGCCATCCCTCACTCAAATCTAAAGTATTTGGGTCAGGGGTGGCAAGCATTTCCGGGAGGTGAGAAGGCTTTTGTGTGAAAGCGCAATGATATGAATGATTTTAGATTAATGAATGACAGCAAGATAGATAACTCAGATCTGGATGGATCTATATAATGCAAAACAATGTTTAAAGGTAGAATCAGTGATCTAATTCTGTCGCTACAATAAAAGCCATTAAATTGGCTCCATTAGCTACTGCCATTGTTGTTGCTAATCTTCCCAGGGTCCACATTAAAATGTCTGCCACCATTAACACTTACACAGGAATGAAAGTTCAGAATAAAAATAGATCAAACAAAGAGTCGGCACGGCAAATATATTTTTCCCTCATGCATCATTATGGACATTTTTGTCCTTAATGACTTAATAGGGTAGTAAATTAAACCGACGCCTGAGGGTTAAAAATCGAATTATTGTACGAAAACAGATGAATAACTGCTAATGATTACAAAAATGTTAAATTGAAATTATAAAGATGTGCGTATCCAGATGGCTATTTTACCTCGTTCTTCATGATTTGCAGTTTTTGTGTAGTTTTGAATTATAGTCAATTGAAAAACAAACATATTCTGATTTCCTTTAATACTAAACTCGCCACCCACACGTGATAATAAGATATACTTCTCGGAGTTTACTGACTGTACCTTTTAAAATCAGGATCCCATACAGCCGTAGTTCAGGGGCCAATGAGTACAGCAGAAAATCACAGCTGGTGGTGGCCATGCCAGCTCGCACTGCAGTTATAATGAATGAATGAATAAGGAACTGTGCCGTATACTTCCGTATTGGCGAGAGGAAAATGCTATACTGTGCGGTTATGCTGATTAAGGTAGTGCAAAGCAATCTACCGCAAGCCAGCTTAGCATTGCCCCTGTGACAGGGTATTTAGAAGAGTAGTGAACTGCAAGAAAGCTCAATTACATCCTCCCAGCATGTACTGCATAAATCACGGTAAATCCTCTTTCAAGCCCGTCTTTCGGAAATTACTGGAATGTTACAGCAGAAAACACGGTGACGGCAGCAGCAGTGTAACTCCGAGGAGATGAGCTTAGGGAAAACTGCGGAGCAATGCATACTTCTGCAGGGCAACTTCCTGTTTGACTGCGCCACGCCCAGAGAGAGCCTGAAATGAGGCTTTACCCGTGCAGCATGATCACTGACGTGCTGCAACAGCAGATACTTGAGCTGAAGCAGGTTAAGAGAAGAGAAGGTGATTTGAAACATGCAGCGGAGAAGAGCTGTGTGATAGACAGACAGGATTTAGAGAAGACGGCTCACAAATGTTACTCTATCTTGAATAAATAAAACATAATGCACAAAAATAGTACTGGAGGGCCAATTGTTTGATCAAATGAATGTCTAAATGAATGCTATCTAAAAGCTGTCATGTCATAATATTGTGTTTTGATGCATTCCCAGTCTGAGCTTTGAACTTATTATGCGTTTATGGCCGCTCCAGATTTTTGTGACTATGAATTGCAGAGTGGTCATGACAAAAGAGCAAAATTGCTGTATCTCTAAAGCAGCTATTGATAAAGTGATCTATTCTTTAAAGGTAGTTTTTTTTTTGTATTGAAATGTCACATTCTGGCATATCCAAATGTCAACTCCCATGGTTGCCTCGCCGTCCGTCTAGCCTTAACGGGGCTTTTTTTGGAAATAATAGCATGTTTTTTTCATTTTTTATTTAATGGTTAATATTGAAAAATAAATTTTGCCGCAGAGGTAAATCAAAGAGTAAAATAGTGCGCACACAAGACGTCAAAAAGGTTGCTCTGAAAGAAAAGCCCTGCAAATGAACTTGCCTTTCACTCAGTCCATATGAGAAAATAGTTTATTGATGTTTTGCGGCCTCGCAAAGACGAAATGTGACTGGCATTTGTAGAGGAGATGTAAAGGGCATTAAAATATGACGGATGGGCTGGTTGAAATATAGCTACAGATGCTGATAAGATAGTAGAGCAGCAAAGCGGAGTCTTTAAATTTTCTCAGATCAAACATGTGACTGGAAAGGCTGTGACAGGTGTCTCTGCACTGCCTGTCCTCATTGTCACCTATCAGCGGAGGCATCTGATTAAACCTGGCCATCCACAGTCTTTCTTGGCTGTAGGTACAAGCCCTCGTTCTCCCCAAACACCTGATCACACTTGCATGCAGGCTCTCTCTCGCGCACACAAGCACACACACGCACATGATTGCTGTGAGGGACAGTAGTGGGGGGCATACAGTACCTTGCGTGTTGACTGGGTTGGTGGTGGGTGTGGGGATAGTAGTGGGAGCATCTAGATGAAAAGAGTAAAAAAAATAAAGAACATGTATAAGAAAAAAAGACAAGAGTAAAGAAAGAGACAAAGGTCATTGAGGGTGAGAAGCTCTAGTCTATAAACCAAAACATGCACATGTTTTAGCTACGCTGAGAGCTAAAAGGACATGCTAGTAGCTCAGAGTCGCTACCTAAAGGATAGATTGGAAATCTATCCTAAAACAAAACTCAGATGCACATGAACATTAAAACACAGCTTGTTTCCTAAAGTCACTTCTCTTGTTCATGCTAGTTCACTGTTTCCAAATGAATGTAAGCGATGTGGGACAAAATAAATTGTTCTATTCAGAGTGCTTAAGCTTTGGCTGAAGTTTGAACTTTCAATCAGCCAAATATGTGTTGTTTATTTTTACTAGGCAATCTTTTTGTATTACTGATCATCAACAGAAGCTCCATGGTGCATGCCTGGGGAACAACAAAAAAAAAAAAAAAAGGGGAATTTTGTACTTAAAAGATTTGACTTTGGAAGACACTCACTTAATTTGATTAAGCCACACCAATTAAGATAAAGTTTACAACACATTTTTTGCACAGAATCAGGGCTGTGGGTATTTGTCCTCTAATTCTTTCAGAGGAAACATCTTAATGGCTAGTTTGGACAGGAAGAAGGATTACTCCAGGATTACATCAAGCTTGTTTTAATGTTCATATAAGAATGTGATCATTGTTTTAAGCAACTCGGGAAAAATATCAGTTTGAAAAACCTATTCTTTAAATACCTCCAGTGATCTGAGCTAAAAAAGCTAACACCAGCATGCTAACATGTCGACAGTGACGATGGCAGCATGTTGTTGTATAGCCGGTAATTTTGTAACAAGCTAAACTTATAGCCGTCTTAGTTTAGCTTGCTAGGATGCTAACGGATTTGCACCGAAAATGTCATTATTTTTCTGATATTTGGTCGTTAACAAAAGTAGTGAACTATCAAATATCCTGGCAGCTCATCGAATAACTTTTCATAGGCAAGCATGATTTATGGGAAAAAATAAGATGCGCATTGTTCAGTATTGCAATGATGATACGACTTGCGATAAACAAATGTTCCACCATCATGCTAGCTACACTCGCCGCCAAACTGACTCCTTTGTAATTTGCCAAAGTGTAGGAATGCGTGTGTCCAGGGCTCCGTCTGACAGTGTTTGCATACTGACTGTGAACTGGTCCTTGTAAATAAAATTGTTTTATTTTCCTTTCATTTGAATGCACGTTGTGAGTTTACAGTGTGGTAGAAAAAACATCCATGGTTAAACCAGGACCAACTTGAAGCTGTGTAGTCCGGCATAAAGAAATGAAAAGTCATTACTATAACGAGGAGGGGGGGATATTTCACTTTGTTTCATAACATGGTTTTTATTTTCATCTTCCCACCTAATTCTAAGAAAGCCAAAAGAATAAGAGAGAGAACGGAACAAGCTGATAGACAGAGAGCCAGCTGTGTTTGAACGATCTAGAGAGTGAATGAAGAGAGGGAGCGGCAGGTGAAGGTAGTGTCCTCGTGTTTCAGGCGTACTTTGTCATTGTGTTGCATATGTGTATTTTGTAGTTGTTGATATGTAAAATCAACAATCTCAACATCATGGTGGCTCTACAGAACTGATGAGGGATTTCCTAGGTTATTTAACATACATCATCTTAGGATCACAGGTGTCAAATTTTCCCAACAAGTAGAATTTGACATATGTACAGCAATCATGACTCATCAGAGAATAGACATGGGCCTTCTGAGGGTGTCCTGTGGTGTCTGGTAACAGAATGTTGTTAGTGGGGGCCTTTGGGTCCTATGAGTTGAGGGGAGGGGCCTCTGTGGATCATCCCACAGATACTTGATCAGTTTAGGATCTAGTGAAGTTGAAGGCCTTTTGAGTTGTTCCTAAACCGCTGTTGTGCGTGTGCCTGTGTCAGGCTGCATCCTGCAGTGTCATTGCTATGGGGTGGGGGTGCCTGGTCTGGTCTAGGTGGGTGGTATAGTAACATCCACACGAATGCCAGGTCCAAATGTTTCCCAGTAGAATTGTCACAAGATGGTCAATGTTATTTACTTCACCCGTCCAAATATTATGATAGTGCATCCAGTATTTGCTGACTCATTTCACAACAAACCAAAATATCAACCTTACGATGGCGACACAAGACGAGTCAAGGGATTTAGCCACGTCATCTGGGAATCATCTGTACCACCCTTGTTTTTCAAGCGGGAAACATGCGACACATTATCAAACCGTGTCTGCCATCCACAGAGCCCTGTCACTGTCATGGCTGAAAATACAATGGAACAGACAGCTATTGTATTATTTATTTATTGGATACATTTTCTAATTAACTCTGAATAATAATGCCTCGCAATCATGGAAAGGTATTGCTGTTTTCTGCAGTCTCAATAATTAAGTCAGACTGCAAATTAAACCACTCTGGTGGTCTCCCGCCGCAGCACAGCAGAGCCTCGAGCAGCATCCTCCGGCCCACACTGTACTGATTAGGTCTGTCACTAACCCCCAAACAAAATAATCAAAAAGACAAAATGGAGGGCAATTCAGGTATGCAATAGTACTAAGGAGCGCTGAGCGCTTCCTCATCAGGGGAATATATGCCAGGCTGTGGTGCAGGGGGATGATAGCACGACCCCTTGCTGTGGGAGAGTCGCAGTAGGGGAAATTGGCTGGCTGTCTCCATGCCTTTACTGACTGCACTCCATCAAAAGACAGCAGTGGGGGACCACACACTCCCAAACTAATGATAAAACATCAAGGACAGCATAATGTTGCCGCCGGGGATGGAGTGTATGGCAGAGGTGGTGTTGATGGTGGTAGGGGGGTATCAGGGTATCGGGAAGATATTCTTCTCTGACAGCATTTGAAGAGAAGGGGGGGGTGGGTGGGCAAGATTTCTTTTCTCGTGACCGAAGGCAGTATGATAGCTGAAACGTCAGTGTCTGGAAGAGGGAAATTGGCCATTCAGGGATGAGGGTCTTCACAAAAGCCGGGATAGGATGTGGCACATATAATATCCAGACGAACAAGAATTCTCCATGGGCAATTTCCAGGCTGGATGACTCTGGGCTCAGCATTATGAGGGCTGAAATATGAGTGTATTTTGGAGAGGCCATATTTTCGGGGAGCATTTGTATCAGTGAGGAATTTGATATGAGAAAATATAACCATAAAGTGAAACAATGTAGGAGAAATTGTTTATCTGTGCCTGCTTAAAGCTGCCTGCCAACACGACGGCGGGGAAGATATGTTGCGTGTTTTTGTTTTGTCATTTTATTTCTCTTGCTTAATAGTTCCTTTTACATCGAGTTTTATTGTGGTATTTAATTTTCCAAAAACAAAGAAACAGGGAGGTTGTTAAAATTAATCTAATGAATTTTTATTAGTGTTGCCTGATGAAACGAGTGTGAGTCACAAGGACACATTTTCCCGACAGCCTTTTCATAAGAGCTGAGAGACCCATGAGTCCTGTTAGTTTGTGCTATGTCAAAACCCTGATAAATCCCAAATTTCCAGTGGCTTGTGAGTCTTTGACTTTTTGTCCATGGAAGATTTATAGGTCAAAAAGTCAACTGAGGGCTAAACCGCGGTGCTGTCCTGCCAACAGGCAGCATGTGTGAGTTATAGCACCAGATAGGTCGCCTCCGAGGGAGCGAGGCCTCTCTCTGGCCAGCTCTCTCTCCCCGACACCACACCACACCACACACCAGCCAGGGGGCACGTTTCACGGCCTGATGCAGACACGCCCTCGTGGAGAGCAGCGTGACAAGCCCCTTTCTCAGCCATTCGACCATTCCCATACAATACATGCGCCACAATAGGACTTGATTTGACGTGGATTTACGTCGGCCTCACACCTGTCCGGGCTGTCGCGCAGTGAAAGGTCATTAGTCTTTTTGAAATAGGAAGAGCCCGAAGGACTAGCACCGGGAGAGGGTGGCAGCAGGATGAAAAGAGAATTGATGGACAATTCAGCCTGGCTCTATCAATAATCCTCACAGGCCAATATTTATCAAGAACAAAACAACTCATTAAAATAAAACTATTTGTTGCATGCCCTTAGTTAAACAAAAGGCTTTCTTTGTCAGGTGTGTGACAGCTGTAACAGGAACACATGAACCATAGAACAAAACAGCAAAAACAAAAAAAAAGGCCAGATAAGAGAAGATAATATGAGACTAAAGTTAGCAGGCTGGATAAGAGGGGTGGGGTTGTGCATTCCCGCTGTGAGACACACACACACATATACAAAAATGGCGCAAAGTTATAATGCTAAGACTAATATGTGTTGCAGGAACACACACTAATTAAACTACGGTAGCAAGCATGATTAGTCTGGGGCAACAAACCCTCACATGGGCCGCAACATGATTTGGTCTGGCACTAAATCCTCCAGAAAAGAGGAGTGGGAGTCGCAGATATAATTATATGCAGTCTGAGCACCTTTTACCAATCTCCTGTGCCTCATTACAGAGAGCTGGAGTCATGGAGCTTCCAACGCACGCGCACCAGAGAAATTGCATTTAATAGTAAAATATGTGGATAGGAAGCCACTAATTGAAGAAGTCATGGCCAAAGGCACAAACGCTGATAACACAGATACTGTAGGGCTTGTATTCTGGACCAGGGAACATTTGCTTCCCATTGCTTTCCGTCATTCATGCAAGTGTTATGGGTGCAGCATGAATCAAATGGTACATGAATTTAACAGCAGCAGACACACATCACGCACAAGTTCTTAAGTGCCTGCAGGCAATTGAGTGAAAACTTCTGAACTATTAGAATATTATATTACAACCTTAAAGATCTGCGCGAGAATAAATAAAACACGCATCCCCCGCTCGTTCAGAATCTGAGAGGATTTACTCGGGGAGAGACAGAGGAATCTTTATACAGCAATTAGAAGTTTAGTCATGATAGCTTGAATAAGTCTGCCTTGAGTGAGCTATTTGCCGGCATATGCTGTCCTTTTGTTTGGGAGTGATCATTATGGGCCCATTGGGAACAAGCAGATGTCATCATCTGCCTGGCAGAGCACGATGATGAATAACCATGGGGCGGTGGAGTTATGGGAGTCACAGGAAACCTATGTCACACATGTCAGCTGGCGAAATAAACACTTCTTTTTTTTGCCCCGAACACCAACCTATAGAACTACTGAACAGCTGAGATATGATGATGGCAAAATCTGTATGTTTTCCATTAACCACATGCTGGGAGTTATTTTCTTTCGACTGAAAATATGAGGAACTGCTATAATAGTGTTTTTGTGAATGCTCTGTACCTCAGAGATTTGGTTTAGAGAGGTCCTGCTGTGCTTGAAGCATGTTTATAAGACATTCCCGAAATCCCACATGATTGTTGGTCCTGCTGAACCCAACCATCAATAACACCTATGCAGTAAATCCATTCAGGAGGCAGTAATTTCACACGTTTTTAAAGTTTCCAGGTGTAGAAATTCTGACCCAGGTTACCCGTACAAAGTCAAAAAAAAAGCTGCATTAGTCCTGCACCCACAGCGCTCTCTGTTTTTCCTCTTTAATTCCTTCTGACTCTGAGATGCTTTTTTTGCCACCTCTGCCCAAGACCTTGTCCCTCCATTAAAATCCTATTCACTGCTTGCCCTGCAATTGGCGAAAACGGTGTTGACGTGAAAACCATTACAAATGCATTTATTTTCACAAATGCACATTTTCAGCAACTGCCATGAATGTTCGCTCATCAGCCAGACAAAAAAAAAAAAAAAAATAAAAAATTATATTGCTGGTTTTTGACACGCAGTTCATGGCTGTCAGCATCAACTAAACAAGCAGACTGAGTAATAATCAAAACAATATCGCCAGTCTGAAACCTGCAATCGCACAAATTCCACAAAAAGCCCATTTTCAACAACAGCTCTTAGCATAACACCCCGGACCTCAGCTCTTCTCATCTGATGCGGCTGCTTTGGGCTTGTTAGCTTTAAATATCAGTGTTGGGTAAATCTACCAATCTGCATCAACGTGATGAATCGGATATAATGACATGTTGTGCACCATGTAAACCACCATGGTTCTGCTCTTTTAAACAAAGCCGTTCTGTCTCGTTTTAGTGTTTATCCTGAGGGATCAGATCTTTTCATTTAAATAACATTAGTTTCTGTTGTTCTATAAACAGTGTGACTCCTCACACCACTACCAACTGAAAGTATACCAGTTACCTCAAATATTACTATTCAAAACACCAGCATTTGTTCAACACGAAGCCTTACAAGCAATCTGCCACCTTTTATTTTTTTTTTTTATGCAGTTCCGCAACTGCAACACATTCTTTGTACAAATTACTCGAGAGCCTAAAATTCAGATTCACCCATCCCAGTTTTGAGTATGGTCAATGGTAGACAATCTTTTTGCCACACAGGAAGAAACCAATTCAAATTTGGGAGTGAAATACAAAATGCTTTTCAAAACAGCAGGGAGCAAGCGCTCCAAGGAGAGAAAGCTAAACTCACCAACAATGGCTGCACCTGCTGTAAATTTATTTCCCCCTCATTCCCTTCACCCCTGCCAGGCACCAAAAATAGGAAATTAAGGTCCGAGGAGTGTGCACTTCACTGACGTCACGTTACAAGATTTCTAAATAACGAAGTCCTTCATGCTTTTAAAACTTTCAAACAGTCACCTCCTGCTGTTTCCCCTTGGGAATTCAAGTGCAAAGATGCCTGGTGCTTTTAAACAGTTGGGTTGTTTGGGGGGGGAAAAAGTTTTTGAGATTATGTGCAATCGCTTCCAAGTAAATTCACTGGCAATGATGCGTTGAAATGAAAACAAGAAAAACACAACAATTAGTGGGAAATGGCCGACAGTCATGTTAAGGTAAAAGAAAATGAGGCCTGAGTGAAGAGAGGTTAACCAAGAGGAGCACACTGTCTGTGGCATTTAAAGTCAAGTCCTTGGAGAGATGGTCCCTCAATTGCCCTTTACTGGTTGGCTGCAAAGCACATTGAAATTCCACCCACTTGAATGTAAGTCAACAGCACTAAAGCCAATCTTGATGATGGAAAATGAAGTCCGAGAGGAACAGCCAATATAGTCCACAGTATTATGATGATTTAGGGTAATTTTGCTCTTAGGAACATACTATATGTGCGTGAACTTGACAATGTGAATGTGCCGATGCATGTCTGCATAATGTTTGCCTTAGCTGGTAGTGTAAAATGTACCACCACACTCGCCCTCTATTCAGCCAGAATTGCCCCACAGAAAGGATGTTGCAGTCTGATCCTGTTATACTGAACTTAACAAGGTAGCACGTTGCTAGAATAAAGATTTGGCTAACTTGGGACAGATTGCAGTCATAAAACAAGGGATGACCATAGTATCTTAAAGGGACATTTAAAAATACATTGCAACAATCAAAATGGAAATCAAAAGAAAAATAATTGTAGGAGACAACCCTCTAGTCATATTAATAATTATGAGGACTTATGCTTTCGTGGCTCCCGTGGAAGGTGTTCCACTCGCTTTGCATTTTCTCCCACAACTCGAGGCTACAGTAGCTGCTACTGCCACTAGACAGATAATGACTCTTATAATGTAATGCTAAATCAGTGGAGCACTCTCTTAAAGGTGGCTTTGTTTGAGCAAAGCCTGACCATGATTGGTACCTCGTTCCACAGAGAAACTATTGAAAAGGTCATGGGACCTGGCCTGGGCGTCACACCAGAGCAAGAAACACATTTTTAAATTGAACAAACTGAGCTAAAAGCAAGTGACTCGTGGGTAAATACTAGTAGCCGGGATCTGGGCTGCCTCTGTGTTTCCTATATGAATGTGAGCTGTTTTCAGGTTCCAACTGATTCATTTTCTACTCTGCCGTTGCTTCAAAAATATAAATCTACCAAATAAAATCTTGCTTCCTGGGTTTCGAACATGCCAGTCCAAGGTCAACAGCCACTTTATCCATTACTTCCTACAGCGGCAGCTCAAATCTTGGACATAAATTCTGAGCTCTGTGGGTTTGTCGACTGCAGCCACCCTCTGTGATTCTGTTCTTCCCAATAATGGCTTACATCCGTATAGGTTTGAGAAGTGATTGTGGTTGTTTCAGAAAAATGATGCAGGAAATCCTTATTGTTCCATTACAATTCCCTAAGCTACCAAAGTACCAATGCTACAGTAGGGTCTCCATATATAAGCAACAGACTATATTCTGGTGTAAAAAACAAAAGTGATGGATGCATTTAAAAAAAAAGTCAAATGCATTGAATACCTACCATATACATAGAGGATGTAGTCATCGTAGGCCTCACCCACGGCGTTAGATGCCACGCAGCGGTAGGTGCCGTTGTAGGACTTGTTCAGGTTCTCAATGTAGAGATCAGAGCCGGTGACCACAGCGTGAGGCGGCACATCCTCGTCTACTCTCAGCCAGTTGATCTGGTAGGGTCTGGAGAGCACAAATACCACACACATCACTCAGACGCCGTCTGTCAACGCTGGAAATCTGTAATAAAGGTCAAATCTGAGATCGTCTTAGGAGGGCACATTGGCAGACCCCGTCTAATGATGTGCTTCATACAGCATGCAAACAACTGGTAACATTTAAATGGTACAATGAAATGTAAAGGTTAAGGGGGTGACTGGGCTCGCAGAAAAAAAGGGGAAATCCAGTGGAAAATGTGAAACAAAACCCAAATTTAGTTCAGAAGTGCGGCCATCTGTGTTGTGAATACTCACTGAGGTTTTCCTTCGGCGATACACGTCAAGTCCAGGTTGTCCCCCTCTCTGGTTAAACCTTCAGGATAGGTCACCACGATCTTCACCTCTGGTTTATCTGACAATAAAAGAGATACGTTTTTACAAAACCATAGTGTAAGTTACGACACAACAATCTTTTTTTTTCTCACACCTGCAGCCAAAGCAGAAGTTAAGTGATTATTGGACTCCAAAGTGAAGAGGTGAGGAACAGGCTTCTAAATGAATGCAAAACAGCCGAGAGTGAAACATAGCAGAGGATGAAATTATCATCCCTCCTGGTAGACATCAAGTCAGTCTGTACTACCTTACAGCAAAATTATTATTTTTTCTCCTCTTATCAATGCCAGCCAAAGATTACCAAAATGTCAAGCGGTTCCAGTCAAGCTTTCTCTTTTTCCTTGAAAGGTCAGAGAAAACAGTTATCTACCTGAGAAAAATTAATATTCTACACAGACTACAAAAGGCTACCTTAACCTTTCTTTGATGTTTTACAGTGTACAGCAGCCGGTATTACCTCTTCAATCAATGCACCATTTAAATAACACTGAAACATCATTTGTCATGAGCAAAAGAAATTTTTTTCTTTATTCTTGTAGTAAATATATCCCAATACACTATGAAGATGTGAGAGACAACTGCATTATTAATAGATATGAAACATACAGTACGTC
This sequence comes from Chelon labrosus, assembly GCF_963514085.1. Taxonomy (NCBI): domain Eukaryota; kingdom Metazoa; phylum Chordata; class Actinopteri; order Mugiliformes; family Mugilidae; genus Chelon; species Chelon labrosus. Next base: position 20,373,635 of record NC_140346.1, read on the forward strand.
TATGATCTGATGGTCAGGGGAGACGCTGAGACTGTCTTAAAGAGTAACTGCACCTGGGTAATAATCCCGCTTGCACACACCAGTGTTGTGACACTTTGATCTGCATCACAGCAGGGTGCAAGGATAGCAAACTACACCTGGCCACACTGAGCCACAACGTCTGGTTCAAGAGGCTGATACCCGTCAGCTAGGACTGAGCGATATTTCAAATGAATTCAGTGAATGTTTTGCTCTCCATAGGGAGCTGGTGACATTTCCTTTGAGTCGTCTGAATCTTTTCCCGGTTCACAACAAGCCTTAGTGATGGCACACGATGAAATAATACCAAATAAATGTAATCACATTACTTCAGGGATATGGAAATTGTTCGGTTTTGCTATGACCAAAATGGAAAAGCGCGATGTTCTGCACAAAGATTGTAAAAAAATCAACTAGAACTAAACATAGTAGCACAACAAACCTGAAACAACTGCCTGCCTCTGCGAGATTCTGATGCTAGTGTCCAACACATCCCCAAAATCAGGACTAGAAAGCAACAAAATTTAGCTGCCTCATTTACCAGTGTCACTCCTTATGACAAGACAGGGCTGGCATTTCAAATCGGCAAAGACGCGGCGCTCATTTACACCCCGTGTTTGGAAAGATGTCGATACCAGTCGATCGCAAGTATGAACCATAGAGGTGCAAGTATTACGCAGAAGAAGCATGCAACCAAAACGCAACATGAGATTGAGGTGCAGCTGGAGAAAATGTTTTACTTGACGACAACTGATCTGCGCACCGGGCGATCCATTCGGCCTGACTGTTAATTGTACTGACGAGGACTGTGAGTGTTTTACAGCAAAGTCACTTTATTATAAAAGAACGGTCACAGCTGCATAAAAACACATTGCGGTGACAGAGAGCTCGCTAGGAGACCTTTTTGATGAATAGAAATTCAGCACGTTCGTTGTAATACCTTTTTTTTCTAATCCATTTCCTTCATTTTATCAAAAAAAATATTATTTATTAACAAATAATGCAAATTGTGAGTGCTGCCTTTTTGTTGCTGCTCCTGTTTCTTGAGAAGAATTTTACATATTTGAATCATGTTTTCTCTTGAGTTTATGGAGACAGAAAAAACATTTTAAATTGTGAATCTCTACTCTAGGAATTTTTATTTTAGATTTCAAACTAGCACATTCCTAATAAATATGGGGATTTTATGGGCTTGTTTGGCATTTGCTACGTTGGTTGTAGAATTTCGGAGACAATAAATGATTCATATAACAAAACAAATCTATAGGACCAGGATGACCCTTTTCATCCCTGGAGGCCCCTGCACTGGAACCATGCTGTATTCTTTTATTTAAAAAAAAACATTTTTGTTGCTGCGCGTTGCACACGAAATGAAAAATGAAAAATTGAAATGAATGCAGCGGTTGTTGTTGTGCTTCACTCTGCTGGATCAAATTTGGGAGAGTGTTTACTGATTCATTGTTATAAGGCTTTTGTTTTCTCTCTAATTTTCTCTTATTTACAACAGTTTTGCTAATGTAAAAGTAAAAAAAAAAAAAAAAAACATGTTAATTTGTTTTCCCAATCCGAGTTGTTGTGATGGGGTCAAGCAGACCCGTTGTATTTCAAAATTCGTCTGAGTGTCTCATATCCATAGAGGCTAACCTTACAGCTGCGGAGTTGTAATTGACTGAATTTGGAGATGTTTTTTTTTTTAAGTAGAAATTAAGAAAAAACCTTTGTTGATTGATTTTTCATCAACAAAAAAATTAAAAAAATGTGTGCACAAGATGTCTCATGGCTCAGCTAAGACAAAATCTGTGTAAAATCATAAAAAATAACCAAGTTTGAATTAGAATTTGACTCTTTCCAAGTGCGGTAAATGTGCTTTTAGAGACTGTCCTGTCATTTGTCTGTGTTGCTTGTTTAGTTGTGTGGTTTGTTTCTGTGTCTATAATTTCTTCCATAGTTTCTGCTTATTTTTTTATCACTTTTTAATTGTTATGATCGGTGGGTGGTTCCTTCAAATCATCATAAGTGGAGCAGGATTTATGATACGAATGACACAGCCTCACCATGAAGTAGTTAAGCCCCCAACTAGCCCAAGCGAGAGACAGTCTCTGTCTGTTGGACCTCGGTGTAGTTCTGTGCTTGAAAACATACAGTTTTGGGTCACTTACAGAGCACTTCCAAGTGTCTTTGAGCCAGGAGGTCTTTTACGGCTGGGTGGTCAATGATGCAGTCCACTGGCACTCCATCATCCTCTTTGGTGACAGAAAATCTCACCCGGCTGGTGACAGTAAACATCCTGTCATACATCTCCTCAACTGCAGTCTCTCCTAGAAAACCATCACAAGTACGAGAAGGGGAGGAAAAAAAAAAAAGTTAGTGGCTGAACAGCTCAAAAACAAATCTTTGCAGCAGCGCCAACTGCAGTGGCTATAATGAGCAAATAGTCATAGCCATTACGAGCACATTACCTGTCAGAGTGGAGCACTTTCAGATGGCATTTACATTTAATTTATGATTCAGTGATGTGGCGCCCGAAAGAGACTTTAGAGGATTCAGACGGGCCCGGGGCCTTCGAAATCTGACGAGAGCAGCAAGTAGCGACTGGGTCACATCAAGCCTGATAATGAATGCTTCTGCTGCTTGAGGGCTGAGCATTGTTGGGGCTAACCCTGCAGTAATCTGCTGCCCACTAGGCCTTAGGCTGTCAGAGGGGCATTCATTTGGAGAGCATTACAATGCCACAGGGGCATCACATTAGCCGCAGTGCTGAGTGTGATGGTTTACTCGCACTTAATGAAGTGAGGAAATAATTACAGCCCCACACTGACCTGCAGCACACTTCCATTTCAGCCTTGTCACAGGGGAGCCCGGCCGGACTCAGGGAGGGCAAAACAGTGTTGTTCCACAGTTGATGATCGGCAACACACACATACGTGGCCTCTTGAAGGGTATTAACCCCATGTAACACACACCCACCCACCCAAGACCTGCCTACATAAAATTTAAAGTACTGGGATCAGTAAATGGTCAGTGCACTCGAGGGCATTAAATTCAACCACTCTGCCAACTGCAGTGAGAGAGAGCGAGCCGTTGGAAAAACACACTGACCATTTGAGAAGGCTAAGTAAGTAATAACAGTAATAATAATAACAGCATGAATAAAAAGTGACAGTGTGACGAGAATCCATTAAAAATAAATGTGTTTCGTTTCAGAAATTAATTATAGGATGTAGAAGACGTACTCTAACTATAAAATTATACATGTGCCATTATACTACATGTCTATGTGCCATTTGACTTGTGTGACCGCTGAAATGACCATGGAAAGTTTGCGTTAAGAGATGGATCGTCACCGTGCAATCACGAGCGCCGCGCGTTTGTTCACAAGCGTGAGGTCAACGAGGGCATTTAGAAGGAACACCTGCCAGAAGCTGAGCCATAAGCTCCAAAGAGTAGGATGAAGTGGGGTGTGAATTAGAGGGATGTGGTGATTAGTCATTAGTCTCTCGGCCACTCTCAGTAATTGCCTCATAACAATCACAGTGATGGATTTGGACTTTGTGGCAAGAGCGACAACAACGTAGGTTTACTGTATGTGACGCTGTGTACATGTCAAATGAGGTCTTGTTTGCAGTTTTGTCGCACAGTTGAAAAGTGAATCGTGTGATGTGAATAGAAAAAAACACAAGCGTAAATGCTTTGAAAACGCACAAGAGAGGAGAAGAAGCATAGAGTCGATGGCTTAAGTGTGTATGGACGTGAATGAATTGGGTTTCATTCATCTGACGCATGGGGAATGAGCCACAATCATGGACGATGCTTTCTTGTGATAAACAGTTGTGCAGCTTTGTCATGTATCTGTCATCTGTAGCTCCTATTGGTCGCCATCGCAATGCCAAAGTTAAGATTAGTTAAACCTGGTACATTGCCAAACGTTTTCGTCTATCTTTGTGGCAACTCGCTAAATTTCCTCAACATTCAACGCCTCTTGTTGCTACCTTGCTGCCGGTCTTTTCCTGTGTGCACGCCTCTTAAAATGCTGCCTGAATTTTTCTACTAGGGGTCCAACTTGACCATCAGTAGACGTGTGATGCCAGGTGCCCACCTCACTTCTATCTCTTTGCCCATTTGTGAATTAGCTGGGAGTGAGGCAGAGTTGGACGCTGCCAAGATGGCTACTGCCGGAGGCGCCCTCCCCTCTGAGCATTCAAACCACTCTTTGGGAAACTTATGGGTGACGTCATGGAGACTAAACCCACTGATTTTCATTCAATGTATATCCAAACTTGATAGCTCTTTTTTTACCCATTTGAAGCCAATTAAAGCTTATTCAGAGCTGTTAATTTCAAACATCTGATTTTATTTTACATCACACTGGACCACCACTGGTGTTGTCCTATTCATAAATCGTTGAATTCAGCAACCAGGTAACGCTCCGACCTCATCATTTTGTCTTTTCACTTCCTGAACCATAGCGGGGCGGTCCCACATTGTGTAGATTGACTCTTGCTGCTTGTGATGACCTTGTGTCCGAGGGGAATCTCATTATTGTCATAAAAATTTTTCCAGATTTGCTTCTTCTAAAAACACCATAGCTGTCTTACCCTTTGCTGGAACTGTGTTTTGCTTAGTCGTGAACTTACATTCACTGTGCGGGCAGAAGAAACTCAAATGTCACTTTCAAAATGTTGTTGTATTGTAGGCAGCAATAAAATTGCTACTACGCAGGTAAAAATAAATCAAATGTTTATTCAAGAATTAAGATTTGATTTAGATTTGGTTATATTTGGCTGTATTTCATGTGGCGTGTCATGACCTCACTTTCCCAAGTGGGAAGTGTGTATACAGCTCTACTGCTGAAGAAAAGACAGATGCCTGCATGCAATGTCAAAAAGACATTTTCTACCAAATGAGCACCGTCCCACCTTGTACAACCTCATCTGTATGAAAGTCCCATGACGACGTGTCTCTCATTTGACTTTGCAATGTGCAAACTACCAAAGGGAGAGGCAAACCACATTTCAAGGTCAGGAAAATTGCACCACTCGTACTCTTCTCGACACGGTCATGGGTCCGTAAGTCGTATTTGTTGTGTGGTATCGGTAATTTTTGGTCAGGATTCTTCTTCCTAAATCATTTTAATTCGAGAAACAACTGAAAAACTTCACAAAGTTCTGAGTCACGCTTTGAAGATCATAGTCATTACCGGTGCACAGGCCGACCAACGCTTGTCAATTATCGGTGTCATCCAAACCCAGATGAGGAAAACAACTGTGGATCAGGTCACGGAATGACTCGAATCTGAATGCAGAGGAGATTTGAGAGTTGCCGCAGAGATGTCAAATCAAACGCTCTTGTGAGCATCGAGCACTGATCAATCCCAGTGCAATCAAGCAGAGCCTCTTCTCAGGGTGACATTTTCTTTCAGTCAGCTTCTAACCCGAGCCTTCTGCCTGCCAACGCACCGCAGAGCCGCCAGTGATCAAGCTGCTTCCGCACGGCTCACACAGCAAACCAGCGCCATTAGAAAAGCAGGCCAGAATGAAGATAATATAGACTTTAGACTCACTCCACCTCCTGCATCAAATTGGCATAATATTTGTCCCATTACTCTAGAGAGTTTCAAACTGTTGGGAAGACGTGGGGCCCAAAAGCAGAAAAATACAACATAAAACAAGAAAGGGAAAGTTAGTGGCATTGACTCAGCACTTGTAGAGATTATTAAAGTGCTTTAAACCATTTTAAACCCTAAGTGCTTAATGGCTGTGACACATTTTTTTTTTTGAGTTTGCAAAATAACCCTTTCCAAGGATATTTCACCTGAATAAACATTCATAAATATCCTTAGACATTTTATTCAGCTATCATAAAGGACACTCCTCCTTACTTCTGAAGGTTTTATAGTTTTCTTCAGCATCAGAATACTCTTATGGTACACTTCACTGCATTAAGGAAATTATACCATTTAATTTAGCTTTACTTGTTGAGGTTAAAAAGCTGGTGCCATTTTACTTCCTGTTTACCTCATCCAAAGCTCCCAAAATCCCAAAGTAAGACGAATAGTAGTAATATGCAAAGTTGTGATAAGCTATTAAGATGCCAGGAATAAAAAAGTTATCTCAAAAGACGGGTCAAATGTCACCCTGCAAGAGGATTTCTCTACTTTGATTAAGTTAACTGTTATTTAGCGCATTACTAATGCATGAAATATTAGTATGGGTTACTGTATACCTCAATTAAGCCATTTATCAAGGCTAAGCAAACTGGAGATTACCTAACTAAAGGCTGTGTTTCAAATGCTGCTTTTATAATGTAATAAAATACCACAAATACTTATTTCTATGCAGCTTTTGACTGCTTCTCATGGCCTTCGTTAGTAAATGGTAACCGTTCCCATTCAGCGAAGAAGCAGGAGGAGGAATACCGTCAGAACTCAAACAGTGAACCTTGAGTTTGGATGTTTCGTTCACCATGTGATTCCCAAGGTGAAATCTGTTTCAATTGCTATTCAGAATCAGAGTAAAAAAACTGAAAAGACATTTCCCGAATTATTCTTACGGAATAATGATCGTTGCCGCGATTCAGAATCTCTCAAAGCTGAATTTGAAATTTTATCTTTTAATAGTCGGAGTGCCTTTTTAAAACTTTCTTCCCTATTAAATTTAATATTTTAATACAAGCATTACACCAACTTTTTCAAATCCTTATCAAATCTCCTGCACGCAGCTTTCCACGATCACATGCAAATTTTAAAAACACATAATTGAACGCAGCTGTCCGATGCAACAAACCTCCTCCTGTACTTTAACAACAGCAGCAGCAGCTGAGTGCCCGGGCTCCACTACATTTAAATAATATCGCAGCTGTCATTTATGCTAAAATGCATTTTGCCACCTCGTGTGCAGAGTCTCCTGCAGGCCAGAGCTCGTCAGTCCCGTACCTGCCAGCGTGATAAATGGTTGCAGAACCAATTCGGCCAATTTGAGGGTGTGTTTAAATTAGGCAGCGAATTTCTTTCTCGCCGTCACGGCCGTCCTGCCTGCACGGAGACGTAAGACAAACACGATCAGAGAGATTCTGTAAAACCGGTGTGATGTGTGCCTTTGAATCTCAATACGTGCAGGAGCTAATGAATTGTTTAGCGCGTCCATAATGAGAAGTGATTCGTGTTTCCTGGGGTACATGAGGACGTGACTCCCTGGCTCGCTTTATGTAGCCACCGCCACTATGGATTAGCCCTGCTCAGCATGTCAGTGGCATTTCCCTGATCTAACCATCCCGTTGTCTCTGCCTCCCCTACACAACACTCGACAAGTCATAAACAGAAATTGACTTCGACTCCTGTAGGGAACACTGGAGGCACAGATGGCATTTAGCTTCAGATTCGCTCTTGTCTAAATATTTCATCTCTCAACAAGCCAAATGAATCCTCTCCATTCTAATACATATATAATTTGACAACAAGCTCAGAGACATCCACTCTCTGTAAATACGATACGACTAAAATGAATATCCCCCTCGCCGTACAATAAGTATATAATGAATTATTGATGACCCCTAATCATAACTGAGAGGTAATACCGATTTTTCACCAGCTCAGATCATATACCCCCCTCTCTGTTAACAGCCTCCGGCCGGCCGAAGGCTCCGAGATGAAGATGAAATGTGCAAATATGAGCTCATAACCGTGTTTACCGTGTGGCAGTGGGTTCAAGTAAATGCAAAAGATTCATAGTTGAATACTTTTAGAAACATATTCTATCAGTATTCAAGGTAAATGTTCACACTGAAATGTTTAATCGGTTTTAAATCTAAACATGGATCGCCGAAATGTAAATGAGAGCGGGGAAAGTGCCTCGAAGGCAGATGTTTTCTAAAATGCATGAGACACATAACATGAGTCTGACTTGAAGCTGAGCAAGCAGCCTTAAGGACGGGAGTTTTTACACTCGTGAAGTAAAGCAAGAAAGAAAGCGCTGTCCTCTTCGGACCGTGTACGTCAGGCAGGATTATCTTCCTATGCGTGTCAGTCAACATAATCAGTACACCACACATTAATGTTTTAGACTTGAACTGGGTTTTGCTCAGAGAGGATGCGCCTCCAGAGACCTGGGCTTGTAGGGAAGCGGACAGGCCCTCGGCATGTGAAGCAAACCAGGAGAGGCTGTTATTCTACTGACCTGTCAGTTCTTCCTCCCCTTTCATCCATCTGATGGAGGCGGCTGGCTTGCTGCCCATGGCTGTGCAGGTGAGCTCCGTCTCGTTTCCTTCGCTGACCACATCCTCGCGGCTCTCGATGATTGGGCTGCCTGGTGGGACTGACCCGCAGCAGCAGCAGCAGCAGCAGCAGTCAGAAAGATACCAGCATGGCAACGTTTATACACACACCAAAATACATCATTTGCACTTAACGATAATAACACAAATACGTGAGTAATGTGTGAATAACAGTCTCTCACCATTTAGAAAAATCTGAATACTGTGTGTGATTAGTTAACACTGAATAGACAATTATATCATCATTATATATTAGTTTACATGCCACCAAATCATACCACATAGTCCACATCAAGTCCTTTCATAATAATCACCTTGAATGAGTGTAAGTCATCATGACTTAGGCAAGTTTCCATTATGACTGTACCTAAGAATAACAAGACCTACATATGAAATAATGGTGAGGCCGACCATTATCTTATCTGCTAACGTCTGGATATTTTCATCTTGCTACTACTTTGATGAAAATTCTTTATAGGAGCGTTTCTACTGTCATCCATCATCTATAACTGCTTATCCTGTAGAGAGTGGTAGGGGGCTGCAGCCAGTCACAACCGGCATTGTGAGCGAGAGCTAGTGTCCACCCCGGTCTGGTCGTCTGTCCTTGGGTTTCTGCTTTCAGAGAGACTGATGGATGTTTTTCTATGTAACTGGACGCCAGATAATTTGCAAAAATGTTAAGTAACCATGAGTTACCGAGACTACCACCCATGCTTGTGGGACTTTAAGCTAAAGGATAATGTCGAGCATAATGATATACTTTGCACACACCTTTGCAAATTAACATTATGTAGCATGCACCGATCAGCATTATGACCACCTTCCTAATATCGTGTAGGTCTCCCTTGTGCCTCCAAAACAATTGTGACTCATCAGAGAATGGACATGGACCTTCTGAGGGTGTCCTGTGGTGTCTGGCAACAGGATGTTGTTAGTTGGGGCTTTTGGGTCCTATGTGTTGAGGGGAGGGACCTCTGTGGAACATCCCACAGATACTTGATCAGTTTGAGATCTAATGAATTTGGAGGCCAGGTCAACACCTTGTGCTGTTCTTGATGTTTTTTTTAAACCGTTTTTGCGTGTGTGTCTGTGTCAGACTGCATCCTGCAGGAGTGTCATTGCTATGGGGTGGGGGTGCCTGGTCTTGTCTGGTCTAAATGGGCCTAGGTCACGTCTAAGTAGCATCCACATGAATGTCAGGTCCAAACTCAACATTTAATTGTATTTAGAGACTCTTTAATACAGAGGATCCACTGATCTGTGTGTGGCATCCATCCTCTGGAGACTATAAATATCAGGTCATAGTAATTGATCAGTTATTGTACATATTTCCATTTCACAGTGGTGCACAGACAGACCACTGATCCCATTAAACATGTTGTCATTTTGTATTTCTTATAGCTGAACAAAAGGCATATGTAATACCTTTATAGATTCATGTATTCAGTCATTATGAGCATTGAGTGAATCATGCATTATGTAGCATTTTTTTTTTTAACCCAAGACGCTGTGCCAGTGTTGCAGAAGTACATGTGATTACAACCTATGGTTCAGAGATGGGATGAAGCGCTGCTCTCCTCTCATCCCTTGTATTAGTCATCACAGCAAACTTGCTTGAACTCCAGTTACTTGAAAGCAAAAAAAAAGTCAGCGGGTGCTTATTTCAAGGACTCTTCAATGCAACCCCTTGGTTCAGAAATACGGCAGCTAGGTTTCAATTGTACAACTAGAGTAATTACTTTAAAGTGCTTTTAATTCCTTTCAATCCCCCAGGATGTCTGCATGTATAATAAAGCTTAACTAGAGTAATTTCACTCCAAAGCATCAAAGTGTGGCACAGCTGACTCTCAATAGGGAATCGTTTGGAGCAGCCAAGTCAACATTCACCGGGATTCACAGAGTCAACACAGCTGCCAAAACCAACGCGGTCTGAGCCATCAGTTTCAGCATCTGCTCCTTTTCGTTATGCTGTTGAGCACTGCGAGAGCCTAATTGGCTGACATTTTGTTTCAGTTGCTAAAGATAAGGGGATCAAAGATTACTATTATTTCACATTCACCATATATAATGGAGTGAAGTACAATAAAAAGCGCGTGTGTGCGTGAGGTTCACACGTGCGTCCTCACACCTACCCAGGACAGTGATGTCTGCGTAGGCTTCCTGAGGAGGATCCGTGTAGAGCTGGCACACATAGCGTCCCTCATCGGAGAGTGACACATTGGACAGAGACACCCGCAGTTCGTTGTCAGAGAAATTCACCAGCTGGAACCGGCTGTCCTTGAGAGCTGTGGGGATACATGTGAGACAGAGACAGTGAGGATACAGAGTGCAGGGACACAAACACGGGACACGGGGTGAGAGGGAAGAAGGACGAGGGAAAATGGGAAAATGAACGAGAGCGAGGAAGACGGAAAATGAAACAAGAGGAGGAGGAGGAGAGATTGAGGGGGGGTGAGTGCTCCCTTTTGTGGGCTTTCTCCTTAATTGAGTAAAAGAAAAGTGAGTTTCAAAATGATTCATACAAGTTGATTTATAAAGTAGCTTTACAGTCTGCAGAGCACTCGCAAAGACAGGAAGAGTGTGAAGAGTGCTCATGAGGACTCCTAACAAGCTAGGAACTCTTAAAATGGTCTGCGCCTGGTCATGGATGGCTGCATCAAACTCACATATTCCAGAAAAAAAAAAAAGAAAAGAAGCAGGGAGAGGCATTCAAACATACATAATGAATCAAATCACAGTGTGGAGGTAGAGAGGCTTGAATGCCTGAAAGTCTGAATCAAAAGTAGCCAGGAGTCTGTATACTAATGTCTGTATAGATTGGCTGATTTTTTTCCTTTTTTAATGCCATCAAACTAGGTTAGGCAGCTTTTCATTTGGGTCAGCCCTCAGCGCCGCGCACCCTTTTACATAAACCGCCCCGGCTGATTTGATTGGGAGCCCTTTTGATGTTTTGACCTGCCTTCTTTATCAAGTCCTCTCTGCATCTGTCGAGCTAACGAACTCTATTCAGCGCCTGTTTAAAGCGAAGGGAGTTTGTTATTCCCATCAGGCTGTACACTTAGCGTCATGATCATTACCCAAGGTCTCAGGGCAGTGTCAACATGAAACCTCATCCCCCAATATAATTTGAGAGCTCTTTGGAGTCTCTCCTCAAAGGGAAACAAAGACACGGATGCACTTTGAGAGTCGAAGCACCTGCTAGGGAGGGAAACCCTTCACGTCTGAGATGCCGGATCCAGTTTGTGAGAGGCTGTTTCATAACTGCTTACATAAGAATATGGTGGGTTCACAGAATAGTGACCACTGTTTACTCTCAACAAAATATGCCCAATGATTATATTCATTAGAGATTAGTCTGCTGATTAGGGTTAATCATTTAATCTGCAAAATATGAGAAAATAATGAATGTGATGATAGATTGATGAAGTAGCAGCTTTAAAAGAAGAATTCAAGACGCCTACGCGGGTGAATAATTGCTTTAAAAACATGTTATGTAGTAAGTAATCAACAGTTTATTTAAGCTTGTGCTGTATGACTGATTTTATATGGTTTTCACTGCTCTTGTAGTGTTACATAGAGTTAGTTAGCAACTAGCTGGTGTACCTAGTTGACATTTAGCAAATCCCTAAAAGTTTCTCCACGTTTGACTGATGGGTTTCTCCATGAACCTTTCTCTGCCAACAGCTATATTTATTTTCCATCAGCGCTTTCTTTATTTGTGTTTTTGCCCTTTGCCTTTCTTGATGGTGGTCGTCAGGGCTCACATGGAAAGTATTTCCGTGCAAATACAATTCAGTTGTATAGTAGTAGCTTAAAACGGAACTACTGTTTTTTACGACCTGGACCTTATTTCTAGCTTAAAATACGATCGTTTACTCACCCATATAACTTTTGTGTCATTTGCACTCGTTCAGGAGATAATTAGATCATCGTATATCCATATAGTGGGAGTGACTGGGGCACCGAGACGCAGCCTCTAAATAACGCATTATCTGCCGCGAAACTTGTTAATTTCACCAGTATTTTGTTATGATACGCTAGTGCTATTCCCTGTTGAGTCTGGAGTTACCTGTTATCATCATTCGAGGTCTGTAGGTCAATCTACAGACCCCGGATGATGTCTTCTGACCTGGATGATGTCATCTCTGACGTCGGGTTGTTTACCTGTAATTTGCTACTGCTATGGTTCGTCAACAACCTCAGAATCAGAAAAATATTCAGCCATTTCGCAAAAACTAGCAGCAGTTCCCTTTTAAGTTGTCACACTTCTTTTCTGTCCCAAAGTAACAGATTAGTTGGGTTAAACTCTTACATTGATAGTGTTTACCAACTATTAATGTTATAAAGAAGTCCGAAGTACACACACCACTTATTTACCTAACATGTGAGCACATAGATGCTTGGAGCAAATGTTAAAAGTCCAATATTCGCTCTATTTTAGCTCTGTTTTGGTCTCCACCATCTCCTAAGCTTTGTCTGTGAAAACCAGCACCTGTGTTGGACTAAACTGACGCCATGAGAGAAATGAAAGTGAACCAAAAAGGTGCGGTTATTGCCAGACGGCTAAGCAATTAGCTTAAACTGTCTTAAAAGCTTCTCAAAACTGAGCCGATCTGCGGCTCAGGGCGATAATTTTATGTATGTTCGCGTCCATGAATGAACCCTTTCACATTGTCGTACAGTGTTCACGTGGCTGTCTTTTGAAAAGTAATTATTATAACTGCTTTGGAAACCAGGTTTTCAAAGGCGTTAAAACCTGCAGGGGATTGTTGCTGAAAGAAAAGTCTTTTGGCTCAGTATCACTTCAAACATTAAACCTTTGTAGCGCAAAAGTCAGACAACTCCTCAGAGGCGATGCAGTGAATAAATAATGGTGTTTTATTGCATCACCATCCAAAGAGGTCCACCCTCGCTGATAAAGGCTCATTTTTCCCATTTCAGGTGACAACTCTGCCAAATTGCATGTCATTTCGCATATATCTGGCAGAATAAATGGCTCATCCTAACAAGACTCGCTCGGCTTCCACCCGTGACATAATTCATCTTTATTTGCTGCAACAGGACTTTGTTTAGATGGCTTTCACCGGTACTGTAAAGCTGTTATCATTTTGGTATTTGTGTGTGTGTATCCGTATCCGTGGCTGCAGCTTCCCTTGTAGCCGCTGTTCTTAGCTCCTGGTGTGTCTCTATGTCACTGCTGTTTACTTCCTTGTATACAAAGATCTGCCACTGTGTCGGTCGGCCCCGTTGACAGGTAACAATGCCACTGGCTGAGGGGGGTCCCCGCAGAACTAGCAGTCCTTCAGGAGCACAGCCTAGAATAGCGCTGCCATGGGGTTCGCCAGACCCCATTACCAGAAACACACAATACACAGCAGCAGCCCAATGACGCTTTAGCCGCCTGTCAGAAACTCTGACATATATTCAGATCTAATTGCGCATAAACAAAGCTGTTTGTTTTTTGTAATTGACAAAGGCACTGCATCGACTTAGGCAGAGAAAATGACATGTTTACAGGCCCTCGTGGAGCAGCTCAATAAAGAATGAAGAGGGAAAGGTTGTCTTAACCTCGTGGAAAGATTTCCTTAATAGTACAGAGCTAATATTGATTGTCGCTACGATCTAAGACTTATTCATTGTTGCCTTTCTGTCTGCTCCTTGGTGTCAGAATAAGTGTATTTTTTAAGGTGTACGGCACAACGTGATCCGCGCTTTACGTCAGTCCATTCTTCCCTGCCTTATTCTCAAGCAGCTTTGGGTATTTTGTACAAATATGACGAAGATGTGTACTCAAACTCCCCTGATGCTCCTCGCGAGTGAGAAAATGGAACACGCGTCTCACTACCTAGACTTGTGAAATAACAGCTGGGATGCAATATAGGCTGAAATGAAGGGTGTTTCACCTTGAATCTTGGCTCACATCCCAGACATAAAAAAAAAAGTTAAAAAAAAAAATGCAGGAGACAAAAACTCTGTTCAAAGTAGAGGTAGCCCATATGCTCATGCATAATCATAATGTTCAATATCCTAATCTAAGAGATTATCGTAAAATCGAACACTGACAAGGACACAAAAGTATTCCCATTATAGAAGCACTGCGAATTATCTCATATTAATCTTGCAGCATTCTGAGCTTAATGACTTGTGTTAAACAGCCAGGAAGTCAAGGACAGATGGAATCATGTTTGCACAGAAAAGCTAACGTAAAGCCGGAGCTGATTTTGTGGTGATATCTGAAACCTTCGCTGCGATGCCAAAAACCAGCGAGTCCTTTGTACGGGATGTGCTGACAGTTGTAGCGGCTCTGCTTGAGCAACGCAATCCTTGACATGGAGACGAGTGTTGTCAGTGTGTTTCTTTGTTAGATTTTATTTTTATTTCATTTCAAATTTTGGTTTTAAATTGTGTTTTCTTTAAAAGATTTAGTTTTATTCTTAGTTCCAGTTATTTTTTTAAGTTCAGATTCATTGTAACAATAGAAACTCAACAGTTTTTCAAGGCGACGGACTCAAGTAGACCACCCAGTCTCAAAAAACATATACCCCAGTGCCTTGTCGTGCTTTATTGTGTTCAAGAAAAAGTTGACTTCAGTTTATTTAACTCAAATAATCTCGGTGTAGACGAGCTGTTTTGAACACAGCAATGAGGAAAAATACATTTTTCCGCTGCGCTGTAAGAATAGACCGTTAACGCCTGCAGCTATTCATTATTAATCTGACAGTTCTTTGACAATCATTGAATTGTTTCGACTATAAAGCGTCAGAAAATTAAACATTTCAAGTCGTCACATTTGAGGAGCATCCCACATTTTCAGATTTCTTTTGACAGAAAAATTAAATGATTATTTTATCATAAATAATAGCTGCAGATTCATTTGCCGTTGGTCCCCTAATTGATTGATCAAATAATTTCCGCTGTGCTTAAGCGTACATAATAAACGCTGCAGTTGTTGTTGATATTGAGGTTAGGCATAAACACGGGAGGGCTACTACTTCAGGTCAGGCCTCAGCAGTCCAGCTACACCTGAAGGACAATGGACACTCTTATGAGGACGACAACGTCCACAGTTTAGCCAGAGGAAACAAATGATGTTAAGACTTGCAACAAAATGTTCACCCCATAGACTGTATATAAATATGTACGATGTCTCCCCACTTCCTTGCATTAGCCAAACTGACACTACTTTCCTGGGGATACGGGCAGCGCCATCTTGCGACTTTGGAGCCAGAGTCTGCGCAGTATGGTCATGGTACGAAAGTGGAATCACGCGGAGACGCGACATCGACGACCCGACCTACACTTCCGCCAGACTCACTCGCGTTTTCGTTTAATAAATAATGTGCTCTGCTCTGCCTCCATCAGTTACAGGGAAATGTCGGACTATACACTGTACTTGTTTTTACATTTTTATTTATATTTTTTTACAACTCTCACAGTCCCACAGGACCGCTTTACAAATGCCATACAGTTGGCATGGCAACTGGTAGTCGCCAGTTTGTCGCATCTGGTTTCTAAAGTGTCAAATAACTAACTAAAACTAAATTCATCCTAAAAATCGACACTTGAACATGCAATAACATTAAATTACAGAAATCATCCTTGGAAAAAAAAAATAAAAAATTAGAAGAATGTGGCGCAAGTCCCATCCTCTAACATGGAGGGGGTGGAGCTTATGACCTATACTGCAGCCAGCCACTAGGGGGAGCTCTACTTGCTTTGGCTTCACTTTTGAGGAGCAGTTCACCGTACATCTTTATACTGTCTATGTTTCACCCCCATTTGTACCTTGAGTTTTTGGCCATTCGTGAAAAAACTCTCCACTGGTCATTTAAAACTGAAGAAACATCTACAGGAATGCCTTTGTTTTGGTAAATTAAAGTTTAGCTGCTTTTACTCTTATTACAGCACCACTAAAATGAATACAGTGAATTTTATAATGATGAGATGGATGCTTACAACAAGAACTAGCATTCGTATAACGCTGAAGTTAGATTAGTAAGGTTATTGAGATTTAGTTAAGTTAGCTTGCTGTAGCGTTGGCATGTGTTTAAGTGAAGAAATGAGTGTAAAACAATGAAGTAATGTGTTTTATCTCTGAGAAACTAATATTTTTATTCACTCTCACCAATGTTCTTCAAAGTAGTTCTAAGAGTTAACGTCAAGAGAAACCTGGATTAGATTGTCAGTGCCAGAAACTATAATAAGCAAGAAGCTATTTTTTTTTTTTTAAATTGAGTTTTCCTTGAAGTCGAAATAGAAAATAGAAATATTCTTAGTATGAGGCAGAAATGAAAAACACTGAGGCAGTCATAATAGAAGGAAAAAAGAAGAATTTCCATCCATTTGTGGCGAACACACACATTTCTCCCTGTTATTGTAAAAGGACCGTGGGTTTGTTAAAGCGTCTCGCGTGAGGCACGGGCACTTACGTCTAACATCTTTGAAGTAGATGGTCTGTCTGTTGGGGTTGAGCAGCTGGATGACGGAGTCGTCGTTGTTCTTCACTCTGCAGCTGATGGTCGCCGTTTCCCCCTCCACCACCGACACGTTGTCAGTTGCGAGGTTTTGCCCTTCGACTTCACAACACAGACGCAGAAGAGAAAAAAAAACACAGAAGGCGACAAGGACTTTACAAATGGGAAAAGGAGCATTCCTGTTTGGGTATTTACAGTCTATTAAATATTTATATTTGTCACTGCTGGGACTGCATGTCAACACTCGCGCAGTGTAAAGATGCGCGAATAGGCCGTGTAGATTGTCTGTTTGCAGCCATGTCTAATCCTTTTAATATAGGAGCCATGTGCAGTGTTTGTCACTATTGATCTCCCCCAGCTCAGAGTGGGCCCTGTGAGTCTGTGCCAGATGGGCTGTAAGCTCTGCTGCCCACGAAGGTAGAGAGGGGGAGAGAGGAGAGGGTAGGAACAAAAAGAGACAAAGAACGAGTGTAAGAAAGTGGCAAGTAGTAGATACGGGAGGTAGGGAGGAGGTGAGGGAGAGAGGGAGAGTGAAACGGAGCACAGGAAGAGAGAGAGGAGAGATAGATGAGCCGAGCTGGATGCTGTTTATGGTTAAGCTTTATCAGAGCCCTCCATCTGAGGTTCCATGTGACCAATGTGTGCTCAGTGTGCTCAGCGGTTCTGTTCTGTATCTCTAGGAATAAACGTGCTGTAAGCATCTGAGTCACTCTCTGTACTCTGGCATTGTTGCCACCGACAGACCCTGGACCATGTCATCGTAACTTACACCTCGCACCGAACCCCTCCCCATCCACCACCGCCCCACCACACACACACACACACACACACACAAAAGAAGCACTGGCTTTGTTTCCTCCCCGTCTTCAGAGAGAAAAGAGTCGGAGAATCAAAAAGTCACCTTGTGCTATATTTATCTGGCAGGAGCCTAAAAAGCGTAAGGAGGATGGAGAATACGTTTTAACGTCTCAGATTCACACCGGTGGAGGAACAACGCTCTCAGCCACAGCCCCAAGAAAACATCAAAAGCACATTTGCATGCCTGGGTTGTCAGACACCTCTATTGCGTTCTGACATTTACAAAGTGGAGAGAGAGAGAGAGGGAGGGAGAGGAGAAAAAAAAACAAAAAAAAAACGCCTGCGTTTTCAGATAGTGATAATGGGAATAGACAGGCAAACTAACATGATTCAAAATGAACTCTGTGAATGTGGCGAGCAATAAGAAATTAACCTCCTGTGGAGAGAATCTCCTCACACCTGTCTGATGCAATGAGCTACTTATTTGATTCCACTGGGCCTCCACGACTCAGGATGGTAATTCATTAATAATAATAATAATAATAATAAAAAAAAAATAAAAAAAGATTATGTCAAAAAAGTTATTAATGCAGCCAATTATGTGTTTATAGTAAATGCAGTAGGGTTTAATGCTTATACTATACACAGACATAAACCAAGTGAAAATAATGTGTTATACCTCAAACGGCCACTAGGGGCAGATAGGACAACAATGAATGAGTATGGGGGGGAAAAAAGGGGAAAATAGAGGTTTTGCATATTTTAATACTGATTGCTACTAATGCATGTAACTTAAATGTTTGAAACAAAAATAAATTGTAGGACTTAAGACCTCGTGCTCTAATTTCAAGACGCTGATACTGGATGATCTGGATTTGGATTTTTTATTGGAAATATACTACAAAGCAGTTTACAACCAAAAGAGCCTTCAGACGCCATCTTTACTGACGAGGAAAAATTAGGTCTTTGAACTGGTTTGAAGCGCACACAGACAGACAGACTAATTTGTGAGAAAAGCTGTAGCATGTTTGCCAGCATGCCAGAAAACACCTGTTGTACCTTGACACAGTACCCGTGAATTGTTAATTCATCAGTAACAACTGTTTTTCCTCACTTTATTTTTGCAGTGTTGTATATTGTGAGGTGCAAAATCACTGAATATTAGTGTAATTCATGTTTAATTCTGATGATCAACATTAATTTAACACCATTGTTCTATTATTGTGGGATTTACAGGGAGTTATCAATACCCAAAAAGCAAATATTCGTCCCAGATTGTGGCTTTCAGAGTCGTAAAATAAGAACGACTCAGCTTTTTCTCCGGATTCATATCATTTGCACCTGGCCAGTTGTCGCTCAGCATCTTAAATACCAAATAAATTAAGATATTCAAGAGCATCAAATCAAAATAATCCGAAAGTGTTAAAGTGTGTAATGATATCAAGTGGAGCTCCTCCGTGCTGTGCACCGCCGAAATGAGGCAAAAGCAATGTGAAGTGTTTTGATGTCTATTTTATTTCATCGCTGTAAAAGTAATATATTTGGCAGTCAAAACAGCAACACAGAGCAGCCCTCAAAGCAAGGTTATTCTGCTCCCAATCTGTTGGACTGAGAGAAAGGGAAACGCAAAAGATAAATTCTCCATAAGGTTTAGCAGCCCCAAGCAAGGTTGGTCCCCCTCCAATATCCTAGCCTAGGCTCATCTCCAATTCAAAACACACATAAATAACGTCGCTGTGATTAGCAATCCCATCAAAGTGAAAACAGGCCACTTTGTGGAACATGGAGGGTTTTTGCAATTGAAGTAAACATTTTCAATTGCCTCGGCATCCCGGTCATGATTGGGTGCAAATGAGGAGAGGCAGTCATTAATTCTGGGTGGTGGGTGGGGATGGAGAGGCGGGGGATGGGGGGAGTGGGCAGAGGCATGGCACAGATGACTGGCTGATAAATTCACACTCATTCCAGCAGCTGTCTGGGAGAGTAAAGTGCCTGTATCTCTACACATGGCTGCCCTCCTGTTCCTGCATCACAACATACTGAATGAAACAGTCAGAGGGAAATACAGACCTTCAAAGGGGATGTACAATCTGGCGCGAAGTGTCTGGCATGGCGGCTCGCCTCATCAGCCGTACTCGAAATGCAAAACGGCACCAACCGCCGACCAAATTTAACAAAAGTTGACGAAATCGGGAAATATTAGCGGCGCGGCTCCTCCATCAGGAGTTCGGAGACATGGCACCATTTTGAATCAAGCCGGTTCTTTACTTTGAACTTTTCTGTCTTGTTTTCACATCAAAAGACATGAAAGGGGCAGCGAAAAGCAGGACAGCCGGCCTCCAATTCCTCTCCCTTGAGTCACCGCTGTCTGCAGCAGTCGTGTCCTTTCAAGGAACAACCAGGACTATGAGACAGTCATTAACAATAAAAGTTTCTCCTTCTCCTTCCCCGATGCTCCCTTTTCACTCTTTATCCTTCTCAGTCATTAAATCCTTATGCTCATGATGAAATGCTGTTTTAAGGATGTTCACAAGTGAGAAGCCTTGTGTCTCAGGGCATAATTAGCACCGTGCCATTTCTCCTAGCCCCTCTGCATGGGAAGGTTTCAGAAATTTCACTAATTTGACCATCTTTTTCTTGAGCTCTCTCAGAAGCTCAGTGAACTCCTTTGTTTAATGATGCCGCAGCACAACCAGAACATAGAGATGTTCAGCCCGAGAAAACACCTTTCACCGGCTGAAATATTACAAGGTGTTGTTTTTCTGAAACAATCGATATGCTGTAATGATTGGAGGAAAGGCTCTTAAGCCGTATAAAGTGGTGGAGGTTGTAAAAAAAATAAATAAATAAAAAATCCCTCCTGTGGTCATTTATTAACAACTATCCAAGTATTTATTAAAGGATTACCAAAGTTTACCACATAATTTTTAACAGAATCTCTCCCTTTTAAATCTTTTACTTTACTTTTACTTTCATACATCACGGAAGATGTACCAAGTTTTGGACCTAAATTGATCAAATACAGGGGAACGTATCTGATGGATTTCTTGTGTAATGGAGTAAAACATTTTAAGGAGGTCATTTTCCTTAAGAGTTGGAAATCACAGAGTTTGGAGATTAGCTAAACACTCTGCCGAAAGTTGTGTTTTTCACACTAGTTATTTATTAGAAAGCAGTACTAATAATTGTTGCTGCTTTTCGCCTTCATGGATTACTTGGCTTCGGTAATAGCAGCTAAAACGTGTAAATTACTGTCAGTAATTCGCAGTAACCTCACAGCGCGTTAGAAGGAAAATAAAGGGTTCACGCAATTGCCATAGTGAGTAAGACTAGACGTCTGAGGAAGCAGGAAACAGACGCTTGCTAATAAGGTTCTCCAAGAAAGCCACGTATTACCGTTTAGCTCATCTAAGAGTTCACCTGAATAGTCAGGATATTTGGATGTAAAAAGCTCATCAATTAGCACTTTGTTAGTTTGGCTTGATGCAGCCTTCCCCCCCCCCATCAAGCTCTCTCTGCTTTCATATGCAATTTGCAACGATTCACCATCGAACTGCTTTGTAATCCTTTGCCAATAATAGATCATTGTCTCCACACAGAAGTGGCAGCTTTTCATTTTTAGCTGACAGATTTTTATCAGCTGTCGCTAGCTAATGGAGTGCTGGCTCCAAAGCTGTTTCCAATTGACTTTTTAATGTTTCCAGCGAAGTAATTTTAAGACCTTGTCACGTAAAAGTGTTTTAGAAATGATGGCGACGTTCAATTTTATCACGCCTAATGGAGGAGGCTAAAGCGATGTATCACCACTTGATGATACATGGAGAAGATATGGAAATGTATGGCATTGTGCTAAACGGCCCTGAAGTTAAAGCCAAATAATAGAGGACAAGGCTCGTATTTATTTAGCTGCTTATCTTCCGCACCTTAACAAGCAAGATAAATGTATGTCCACAAGTGTAGATGCGCAACGTTTAGATATGCTAGCATCTATTATCAGCTTCTATTCAGTGAGGAAATACTGTATCGTGGATGTTAATGATGTGATGAAGGTCTTTTATCAACATAATCTGTAACCCTACATAAATACTAATGTAATTAGCTAAGCATGCGGTCCTTGGCTAGGAATTGTACCACAGTTAGCCGAACATGCTAACATATGTAGCTCACAAAGGAGACAAGACATTGCTTAATCTGTTCCTTAACACTTTTGCCCATGCATTACTTTTTTTGGTTTGAGAAGGCGATTAGCGAACAGTCAGATGAGCCAAAACTAAAGTCAAATCAAAAGGCCAGAGCAGAAGTTGAAATCTGCCATTGCGTGTGGCGAAATTTTGATTCGGGAGTTTAAAAAAACAAAAACAAAAACCCCCCGAAAAAAGCGGATCAGCCCACGGCTATCTCCTCCTTCCTGAAAAGAAATACCAACATAACCAGCCATTCATGTAAATATGCACAGATGAACAGACTGCAATGGACAGCCAATCAACAGACACAGACAGAGGCAAGCACTTCCAAATGAACAGCAGGTAGGAAAAAGAAAGAGTACCTGTCAGGGTTTCAGCAGCTCCTGTTGCAGTGAAGGCGAGGACGAGAGCAGAAGAGAGGAGAGGGGGGAAAAAACAAAAAAAACAGACAGGTTGTGAGCAGACAGGATGAGCAAGCAGAGAGGCATATTCTAGCGTTAACAAAAAAAGGTATTCATAAGTTCTAAACAGCCGTGCTCCATATGCTATTTGTGTAATTTTCCACCAGGTAAGAAAAATACAAAAGTCATAGTAATAGCTTTTGTTTTGTAGTCCGGTTATTGTATTTTTCCATACGTGTGTGCAGTCCCGACATAATAAACAATTTTCCTTCCTTCATCTATTTTCCTAAATGTTACATTGATATGGAGGAACAGAGGGAATTCGCAGACTTGGTTTCCCCTCCCTCCCTCCCTCCCTCCCTCCCTCGCGTCCCTGATTGAGATTCCAGCCAGCCCTGCCGAGGAGCAGCGACTGCCTGGAGACGCTCCCCTGGGAGCCGCGGTGTATCCTGGAGAAGGGAGCACCCATTCGGAACGGTGCCCACCCAAACTGGCATCTCGCAGGGCATGGGAGACTGGCGTGTACCCAAGTCCCTGCAGCATTGCTCAGGGCCTGTACCCTCGGGAGAGCTTCCATCATTCATTCTCTGCTGTTCATAAACCAACCCCCCATCCCCCCTCCACACACACACACACACTCTTCACACACGGACTTCCTCCCCTGCCCTCCGCTGCACATCTACATTTTTATATTTCACACACCATCTTTTATTATATTGACATTTCACACAGACTTTGGAGCTTCTTTACTCTGGCTGTGAGCAATGGGAGCTTCAGTGCCAGGCGTACAGTGTGTTGAAGTGACTGCTTGTCTCACTTGTCATTGCCGGCGTAATAAGGGTGTAAGGTATGACACATGTCCTTGTTGCGCTCCTTTGTGCATTTTCAACGTGTCAGCAATTCCCTCAGGACAAAAAAAAAAAGTGTGAGTGACAAATCACACGCGATGGGAAACAAATTTGGAACACTGTCCAGGAGCCCGTTTCAATATCTCACCTGCTTAAGCCGTCCTCTTGTTTAAAGCTTCCGATTGTCACTCACGACTTTATTATGTGATAATTCAACGCAATGCTGCTTCTGGGTGGTTTTGAGCGGAGCGAGATCTCGAGCGATAGAGGCGTACTCGAGCTTCAGCGAGCACACCGTATGTGTCCCAGTCCAAGCAGCCCTCAGGACAGCCCCATAATGAGGCTTTTTGAGCTGCTTTAATTGCCAGGTAATTATAATGTTGTAGCAGCATTATGTAAATGAGTCATTATCATCTTGTATGTGTGGTGTATCTGCCCTCGTTTCGTGTTACTCTGTCAGGAGTGTAACCCAGAAAAATGTATCACCCTGATGCCATGGCATCTCAGTGTTTAATCTTGTCAACAGAGACCTATATCTGAACACTGAGGCTCGTGATATAGTGTGGTGACACCTTCCCTAACCCTTCAGTATGATCCACTTCCTGCTGGTGGCCTCTGAAGCGGCTATAAATAGCGTTGTGGTGGCGGTGGCGGGTGTCGTGCCGCGCTCCCCTTCTCTCCTCTGTACCTGCAGCACATTAGGTAGAAGTTATGAGGTGCCAGCTTCGCCTGTGATTAGATGTCATGGCTGTCGCTCTGCTTAGACAGTGCTGATAGACAGATTTCTGGGGGAAATGCGCGTGATGGCATTCGTACGAGCGCGCCCGTTGCACCAATCTGTCAATCACGCGGGGATGAGAGCAGGCAGGCCGGCCGTCCTCCAAATAACGCCTGTCCTTGTCTCCTCCACCTCTCCTCCTTTTCATCCCGGCCTCATCCTCCTGTACAGCTCAGTCCAACTACAGTGATGCTGCACCTCCTGCTGGAAACAGGCTCATTTGAAAGGCCGTATTCTTGCACCGCATTGTGTTCTCTGTAAGAAGTGAGGCTCTGGTATTCAGAGAGCCGTGTTCAACCCATTGCTACCCTGATGAAACCATAATAATATGCACTATTTTTTAGTCACTGAGGCAAACTAAGATCTCTGGAGACGAGATGTCTGTGTGGTATGAGTGGCACATAGCCTCTCTCTCTCTTTCTCTCCCTCCCGCTACTGCTCAGTAAAAGCAGTGGGGTAACACTAATGAGGCAACATTTCTTCTCAGTACTAGTGTGATGCCTTTGAATTAATGTTCTTCCTTTCAGGTAAAACATTCCCTTGCTTATTTATGCTCGTGATCTGCAGCGTGTTGCATGTCAACCTACTGTGTGATCGCACTGAATAAGAGGACACAGCAGAGTTGGATGCTGGAGCTCTGTGTAGTTCCCCACGGAGACACCCACATTGGAAAGGACACAAAGGAAATCAGACGGAGACGCGAGCTCCTGCAGAGTGGACCCAATAAACACCGACGACTTTTGAGGTCAGGATTTTTTCAAAAGAAACCGATCAAAGCGCTTCGGCTTTCCTCAGAAAAAGAAAGTAAAGTAACTGTGTCCGACACCTCGGGAAAGTCTTTGTTGTCAGTCGTAATCATTTTCAAATCGACATTAACGAATTCATATACTGTACGTCTTATACATACATTATATTGTTTAAATACCCTTTGCTTCGAACTGTTCATGTAGATTTGACTAAACAATCCTGATTTGAGGTCTACATAATGGCATTTTCCAGAGCTTTCAGCCGTCATCAGCAAACGAAATGGTCGTGTTTGAAAAAAAATCTGTCTTGTGAGCTGAAGCTCTGCTAAATGATTGTCGGAAAATCAATCAGCAATTCTGGTAATTGAGGGCCCTAATGGTTAAGGCGTATAAACACTCAACCAAAATGTCCATGGTTCAATTACAGCCTTACATCGTCCTTGTAAAATAATAGCCATTGAAAAATGAAGCTTTTGAAAAACGAGTCATTGAAATACGCATATAGTATTATATTATTTTGTCGTGTGAAAGTAAAGCAAATATCTTGGTCACAAAAGTCAACTTAGTCTTGATGTAAGCTATAAATCAGCTTTATAGATTAGTGTATAGACTATATGTACACATATATGGATTTTGTCTTCTAGATTTAATCCATCCGTTTTTTACAGGCAGAGTAGTGCGCAAAGGCACTTCAGACACAGCCGTAGAGGGGATTTGAACTGGTGACCCTACGTTCCCACTTCTCTAACCACTAGTCACCGCTGTTGGACGTTTTCGGACCTTAACTCACCACGCATGGAGACATGACCTGTGACGACAAGACCAGTTTTAATGTAATGCCTCCACATACAGTGAACTAGTTGAACTAATCTCAACTTTGAGGCAACGTAATTTAAATGCCAACAAATTGGAGCGACTGATACCACTGATTGACATATGGCCCAAATCCTGCCACTAAATTTACCAGGCCGATAGCTGGATTGAAGCATCGTTTGAACCTAGATGGAGCAGTGATGTCGTTGATGGTATTTTTATTCTCAAATAGAGATAAGAGAGCAGAGATGCCAAGTAGAGCTCGCTCTTTCTTTACCCTAGCAAAATGTTTATGTTCAGCAACCTCAGGAGAGCTGATAAAAGGCCACGCAGTCAGTTTGTTATGGGTGGTCTGACAGTGAAAATGTGTCATTCATTGAGTCAAATTTGACAAATTTGCGACATAACTAGACCACTCTGCCCTGTCAGTCACTTGTCCCTACACGGCTTCAGACCGCCTGCTCCTTTCGTGTACGCAGGTAGTGACGACGCTAGCAAAGTGAAGCCACATTTTGTTTCAACAAGCAATACACATCAACAATGAAGCGGTCCTGGCAGGTAAACTGCTCTGTTGCTCGGCTGTAAAGGCCCACGAGCAAAAAGTTGCGGGTGTGTGCTTAACACTTTTCCCCCTCACCGTTTTACCAACTAGCACCAATACGATGCCGGACTCGCATCCGAGTTGCTTTTAAACGATGGAGCTGAGCCATCAGTCGTGATTTTTCATAAGATGTTGTGAGATTTACAGTCCACAGTATGGTTTCCTAACGTTATTTGTAGGTTGTATGAATTGACGGCAGAATAAAACGAGACTAGTGGGGCTAATGTGGTGCAGAGCGGAGCTAACCACAGGGCTAAGTTAGCATGCTAAGGCCATGCTGCCGTTTGGCTAACGCACACTTTCAGTGTGTCTGTATGTTAGTATGTATGTTAGCCGACTGGTGTTAACTGTAGTGGTTTGCTGTGTGTGCTATCGTGGAACAGTAGGCTAACGGATTTAGGCCGTTGTCTGTTAGCTGGGACAGCGTTACTTTGTCTTTGTGTAAGAATCTCCGTTAACATATTTTAGTATTTTGTTCATCTACTGCTTGTGGATTGAGCTTTTATGGGTCAACCGTATGGACTGATGTAGCTCCGCTGCTGTACTCTTGCGGATACACTGAACGGTTGCCGAGGCAACACTACCCATGTCCGCCTGGGTCCTTTGTGGTCGTATCTCCCTGAGAAGAGGGACGGAGATACGGGAACCTATTCTCAGGAAGGAGGGGCAGCGGGCAAAATGGCTCACTGTGAAAAGGGCTGTTTTTTACCTGTTCAGTAGTCATTGAGAAATTTTTAACCAAAGATTCCACCAAGTCATGAAATAAACATCAACTTGTGGATTTGGGCAAAAAGCTGTATTTTTTTTATTTTTTTATTTTATCAACTCTTATTCAGTTGTGTTTTATTTATCCACTTGACCCACTTCTTGTTTTTTATCAGCACTCAAGTACAGCTCAATCCAGCCAGTGAGATATTAGAAAACCTTCACCTGTACACAACCGGGAATATTCAGATTAATTCTCCCCAGAGTTGACGGAGACGTAGTAATCAGGTTGCCTTACAGCAGATGCAAAGCATGTTTCTTCTTGATAAACTGCAACAAAAAAGGGAGATTTTGTAAATATCCCCACAGAGATGTGTAATTGTTTTTTGTTAATAGGATTTGCTTCGCAAATGTCCAACCTATGGCTTGGATGTGTGTGCAAAGCCAGGAGGACACATGTAGCTGAAGAAAGGGTTTATGTTGGGAGATTAAGAGGTAATCCTCCAGAAATGCTGACAGATAAAAAGCAGATATATTGAATTCGGTGGCCTGACTCCTTTTGGAGTCAGCTACACACAGATAACAAATGATGAGCCGCTCTTATGAATAAAAGGCGAAAATTAAGACACGCCAGCGTTGGAAAACAAAAAAAGAAATCTCACTGCTGTACCTGACGCTGACCTGTCATTCAGAAAACACGTGAACATTTCCGTGCTACCCGCCGCTTTAATGACAACTCTGCACGGCTCAGGTAGTGTTCGTCTCTCACAGTCGTGTCAAGAGAAAAAAAAGAGCGTTAACACATCTCTGACGACTGTAGACGCCAGGCTGCTGTTCCACACAGCCTCACATGATCGACACCAAGCTCTCTCCCTGTTACTCAAATAAAACGGCAGAAATGAAAGTATAATAAAAAAAAAATAAAAGCGGTTGCTTAACATTACGGTGACACGTCTATCAGAAGGTAATTTGACAAGGAAACAACACTATTCTGCCAGGCTGTACGCCTCAAATCAACATAATATGAGGCAGGAAGAGCGTTGCAGTAACACACTATTAAGTCATGATGATTGTGACAAATGTAGTAACTATAAAGGTCCATAAATCACCAAGCAACTGCTTTCCCTGGGAGGTACAATGATTTCCTTTTTCCTAGCAGGCACAGTGATCCACTCTGTTATGTTAACAAGGCTGGCTGACTGAGCACTGACTTAAGTGCAGCAGCAGCAGCAGCAGTGTGCCCTGCACCCAAAACCATGCAGCAGGGTAGAGATTGCTGCTCAAAGCCGAAGTAAAGCTTAACCTCTGGCAAAGTGACACATCACGTCTTGTTCAGATTGTCTATTTCGGGTGACGCTGCAACTTCTTGTGTTTTCCTCCTCTGAGGCGGCAGGCGCTGCCAAACCTCTGCTCAGCCCCGGTCTCGCTGGTTGAAAGAAAGTTGCGCTGCGTTTGTTACCACAGGAGAGAAAACCGCCGCTCTGATTCTTGCCGGATCAAAACGTACACACACAACACTTGGAATCAAAGCCCGCCGAAAGAGTCTGGAGGGAGGAAGCTTTGCTATTCCGGTGACACTGTAATGCCTCACCTATAGTGTGGTGGTCTCTCTCTCTCTCCCTCTCGCGCCAGGGAAATTCTCATGAGCAATCTTCACAGATGCGATGGCGTGAGCGTGTGGTTTGCAGCCTGTCTGCCTGCATATCTGCTTACTCACTGCGAGCGTGTGCACATAAGCACAATCGCCTCCACGTGTTTGTGTGTGCGAGGGGTAATTAGGACATTAGGAGATGCTTCTGACAGGCTTGTCATCACCACAGCCTGCCCGGTGGAAAGGAGGTGGTCAGAGGGGTAAGTGGTGGGGTCCAGCAGGGTCAAGAGACATCTGCTGCACCACCACTCGCTGTCTGGAAGCTCTCAGAGAATATTAAACCACTGGGGCCCCGGCCAAGACGCTCCCACATTTATGGAACGCACAAAGCCTTCCCACAGCGGCTAATTTATGCCACCGTTATAAAAAAGCGCTGTTGTGTTGTTGTTTTTAATATCCTAAAACACAAGAACATAAACATAAAAAGACCAAAATAAACGGCGGTGGCGTCGAGGTAATTGAGGTTATTTTGTAAATCGGTGACTTTGGATCTGCTGTTCTCATTTTTACACTTGATGATAAATCTGTGTGGTCTCACATCTCCAGTGTATCAGAGAGAGACTCCATTATTACAATATGAAACGTATTAATACAGCCCCCAAGGCTGATGACCTTGGTGATGGCATACCATTAATTGTATAGATGGATTATCATCATCACAACAATAACATGGCTGCTTTCCTGCTCCACTCTCCAAAACACCTGTGCCCATTCTCCCCGTCTGCCTCTGCTCACATACTCATAATCACTTCTATCAGCCCAAAACGTTAACTGCATCCGGGGACGCTAAACACGTCCATTTGTTTGCGGTTGTAATGTCTTTTGTGCGCCTCAATCAGGCACCTGTCAGGCACACACCTGCTACCTCACAGCCAAGAGAAAAGGCAGAGGGAAGGCCTTTTGTTTCCGCGCAGAGTTTATAATCAGCGCGTTGTTTCCAATCTTCTTCCACCATTTTTCAATTTCCCATTTCCCTTTTCTCAGTCAAATCACTGCTATCAATCAGGTGCGCGTTTGAGAGGGAGAGAGGAGAGAGGGGGAAGTTCCTTGATGGAACCATCTCCAGCCCCAGGCCTCATTAGTCAGAGACTGCAGGAAGAAATGTGTGCGCGGGTGTGAGCGGCATGTGTGGATGTGTGTGATGAAAATGAACGCTGGTAGAGTGTGTCTGTCAATATGAGGCCATTTAGCATTTCCTATTCCATCCAAATGATGCACAGCGGACATTATGCTCTCTATTTGAGTTCGCCTAAATGGATACTCAACCCAGTAAGTTCTATTATTTTATATTTTGCCCTTCCCCTCCTCTGTGCTTACTGATACCACGGCAGACGGCGGACCTTCAACGCCTCGAAACTATTTCTGTGCGGCCGTGGCAGCATCTTCTCCATATCGCCGCGCCGCGAAGTGAAAACATCTCAGAAATGAACGCGGCTGACTGATGTGACAGTCGATACCAACCAGCCATAACAGCTGCATAGGCACAAGCTGTATTGATCTGGCGTTACAAGGGGAGCTCGAAGTGCATCGACATCCTCGAGGAGAGTCAACTTAGCCGCTTTGATAGCTCCGAAACCCGCTAT
This sequence comes from Chelon labrosus, assembly GCF_963514085.1. Lineage (NCBI taxonomy): Eukaryota > Metazoa > Chordata > Actinopteri > Mugiliformes > Mugilidae > Chelon > Chelon labrosus. The sequence goes on from NC_140346.1 coordinate 20,403,503, forward strand.
TACAACAGAAATTGCACCTCTGTTAACATTCATGAGGCACAAATTAGGCGACAAATACAAACAGTGAATAAGGGATGAGCAAACACGGCGAGCCCCGGGTTTTTATTATTTTTTTTTTTTCCGCCGACGCGGCAATCTGTTCGATGTTTTACCGAGCGTATTGATTATAAGAGAGATCTATTTGAAGTGGCCGGACAAAATGGCAACTATAGTAAATTCACAATGGCAGGGTAATATACGGCCTCACTGCTTTCATTTATTCACAGCTTGACATTTCCTCCCTTCCGCAGAGTGTGCTCTAACTGTGTGCCAATGGCCACATCATTTAGACCGGACCCGCATGAATATTTAACATTAGTGCCTGGCTCGTAGCTCACACAAAATGAATTATTTTTAGTGGGCTTTGCAGAGGCACCGTGAAAAAACCCCTCACTCAGGTGATGAATCGCTGGAGAGTTTATGTTGTATTAAGCAGGCAAAACAAATGGCTATCAATCATTTGAAGCTTTCCATGCTTGCCAGCTACACGTCTCGTCCTCCCCCACCCCACACCCTTTCAGAGATTCAGTCGGTTTTCAGAGGGATCAGCTGCCAGCCTTGGGAGAGGAGAGAGGAAAAAAAAAAAAAGGTTCAACCTTGAGTTCACCACTGTTTGTTGACACATCCTTTCTGGAAGAGGGAGACGGACTGAGTCCTATCGCAGCTTTAAGTAAATGTAAATAATACGGTAGCCACATTTGTTGAGCTAGCATAATGCGCCTGCTAAAAGCTCTCCTCTCCTCCGGCTTCACAGTCTCCGCCTCCTCTCCTTCTTTTCAGCCTTTTCCGTGCTTTTATATGTGTTTTCTTTTCCTATTTATAACGTAATAAAGCACCACAATAATTCAGTCTGACACAGATTGTGACCAAGACTTATATAAGATCCATTTCGCACCATCTACAGTATAATGAACTTGAATGACTATCATCGCACCGCCCGCAAGGATACATTAGCTACATCAGCTGTGATAATAGGCCATTTTGAAGCGACAGAGAAAAACCGAGGTCAAATAGATGCTGCTAGTAATTAGCCCTCTGCATCTTGTGCAAGCTTTTCTATAGCGTTTTCAACTGTGGGAAACATCCGCAGAAAAACAGAACAAAATCAGCCAGATGCATGTCTGTCTAGTCAATGATCACGTCATGTTTTGATGCCTGAACTTTCTAACCTCTGAGATCCCGCCGTCCCACTGTTGGGAGAGTGAATAAAATCTCACGCTATGCTATGAAAATGCTGCACCGTACCAAACGCTGCCCACAAAAAGCTGCAGAGGAATTTGAATAATTTAGTGTTTTTAAACTATATCTTTCTGAAGTTTATCGCTCCTTTTATTCTGCTGCTATAAAACCACACCAGTGCTGCGTCAGTCTGTCAATACACGCCGAAACTCAGCATACATTCAGAACGTCTTGACTGCGACTGAAAGACATGCAAACAAATTCACTAGACTCGCACATCTCTAGTGAAGATTTTCAAAAAGGCAATATAGATATAGATTATACACCGTTGGACAATGTGCAATAAAATAATTTTCCCAATCTTAAAACTGCTTAAAGAAAACAGGATGTTAAAGTGCCCGAATAAGATGTTTATGATATCCAATGAAAGAGTCAAATGATTCGGCAACTCTGCGACCTATTTTCAGTCTCTTGCTTCCAGAGCACATGAAAGGAGCTTTTCTACAATTAGGTGAAGGGTTCAGGCTGATGTTTGAGTGAATCACCATTTGTACGACTGAAAAATAAGATGTTTCTATCACATTTGAAGGCTCACAGAGTGCTGACATGCTTCCTCCAAGGCCGGTGCTAGGAAGGTGTGAATGCTACAAATAAATAAAAACCCCTCGTAAAAATAAAATCAGAAGGGAGAAGAAAAAAAATAAATAAATAAAAAAAAAGCAGCAAAGCCAAGGTTGCTAAGAGATCAAATCTAAGAGTGCATACAGGAGCGGTTCTTATAGATGATTAAATCAGCTCTTCATGCCTCCCCTACCTGCTTTGAGTTTTATTTGATTGGCTACGCAATTACCTTAACATTGGTTAATTGCTAGTTAATTTACCTCTCATAGCAATCACATAACCCTCTAGTCTGCCAATCAGTAATTGAAAAATCATGTATAAATTCAGTCGGCTAGCATGCGACGAGGCGAGTGCCCCGAAGCGCCGGCGTGACACGGAGTTTACAGATTCTCGGATTACTTGACAGTTTCATTAAGACAGATTACCGTGACCCTGAAGTTTTAATCTTCCAGATAAAGTGAAGCTGTTTTTACACCCATCCTCGAGGAAGCACTTCATTTCCAACAACATCCAACCTGAGATGGGATTTGGCCTCCTTCAAATACAATCTGAATTGCTTCAATTGATTAAACAGAAACTGGCAGAGCAGAGTACAAACCCGTCCACGCAGCCACTGGCTACTGTGGACACAAGATTGAGGGTAAGATATCTGTGAGTGGCCTGGCACCTGAGTCAGAGAGATAGTCCTGCTTACTTGGGGAGGAGAGGCGGCCTAACTGGAGACTGGGTGGCTTTGCCTGTGTATCCCCTTTGGGTTAATATTTCATGGATGTGCAATACAGTTCAGATGACAGCCTGAGATGACTGAGAGCCAGCATGCAGGCGGCAAGAGTTCAGCGATTTATTAAAAAGGAAGGAGGGAGCGTGGTACGGAGGAGAGTGAGGCTAAACCTGAGAAATGTGTTAGCAGCAGTTAACGCGAGGAGTCTCCAAACGACTCCGAAGTTTGGGCTCGTACGCGCATGCATGCACATGTGTGAAATGAGCTTTCTGCAACCCGAGCCCATTAAAAAGCGGAGGCACCGGCGGTACAGATGTGTCTCTCTCTGAGCCCAACATGAAACACAGGAAACGGCCTCTTTGATCATTACCTACCTGTCAGTCTGCCCTCCGCAGGGACCGCCTGTTACGACTGCTGATGTGCCGCACTGACAGGCCAGAAACACACATGCAAACTCAAACACATGGAGGAGAAAAAAGCGGCCCCGCGATGAGTCTGACTGGTGTCGGTATTCAAACTCGTCCCCGAGGAGGCATAACCATGACGACCAGTAGCGTGGGCAAAGCGCAGGTTTATTATTCTATATTTGGATTCCAATTAGCCTCAGTGACTGCGAGGCTTGCTGGGGTTTCGCATTCACGTTTGTACCAGCGGGCAATTGAGTCTCCAAGTCCTCGTGACTGTAAGTCTGTTGAATGTGCAGGGAAACAAGCAAGAGGGCCATGTGATCAAAGGGAGAGCATGTCTGGGAAGGAGTGAGTCAAACAAACTTGCCCGAGTTCATTTGTTTGACTTCTTCGCTTCCATGAATACAAGGATATTTGTTAACAACACAGGAGAACATGGTAACTACATGCAGAGAGCGTCATGACTGACTAGTCCGTCCGCATGGGATTGTGCCACCCAGTTTCTAACAGGATCATGTCTTTACGGCCCCGTTCACACCTGATATTAACATGCGCTCTGCGTGATCGGATCACAAGTGACCAGCTTTAAGTACATGTGTCCACAACTAGCATTAAAATTCATCTCCAGCCACCACTTGAGATTCAATCACAGTATCGCGCTCTGTATGCAAATTTGGTGCGCGGCAGCATATCGATCGCTGCCTACCGCACACAGCTTCTTGTGTGTGCACACGGTAACGTGATAAAAATTGTGGAACATAACGAAATTGCACACATTAATTATTTATTTGTGTATTTATCTCTGCGCTGACTTTAATTATTTCAGAAACACACACAAGATTCAGATACAACTCGCACCCTGGAGGCATCCATACACAAAATAATGCCACTGATGCTCTGTTTGCAGCAGTGTGTTTTTATCGAGGAGTTACATATTATTTTTTAAATTCTTGTTTAGTTTTATTTCATATTTAGTTAGCAGCTGCAACAACTGAATGTTTCTTGGGTGCTATAAGCTGGCCACTTGTGACCAGATCCCTCAAGATACATGTTAGTAACTGGGCCAAAAATTACAACGCATGTAAATGTCAAGATTTTGAATGAAATATCCAAAATGTCCAGTAGCAAAGTCACTTTTTACAAGACAAGTGAAGATTAGAAACAAATGTCTTGGCTATGGCAAATAAACTGTGGTTAATAGGTGAGTGTGGGTGGGCTACTGCAACAAAGATGGTGAAATATGATTAATAAAAGGGTCTGGTAGGATGCAAACTCCATGAATCTAACGTTTTATCCATTGTATAAGCCCTTACAGTCTTCCTTGTGTGATAAATGACTTCCTGCACTGATGCTGAATGTTGATATTGAACATAAAATATTAATTCATATTACTATAATTACTAGGGAGGTTGGGCTGAAAAGAAAAAAAAAATAGATTAAAACCTGTTGCTCGACCTGGATAGTCTAACTTTTTTGACTTAAAGCTGTTCAAATTCTTTAAAATTAAAGCAATATTTCATTTATGCGAGGCCGCAAACTAGATCCCCGAAAAACTTGTGCTGTAAACAAAAACTTCAAAGTCAGATATCAAATTAAATTTGGGTAACCTCACTGTAAGGCTGTGCCACCGCTGTGAAGATATCAGGAGCAACACCGGCTCCATACTGTGCGGAGACCTGCTGGCTTTGACGAAAATAAACTTTGCCAACTATCTCCCAAAGTGGAACCGTCTGAAATGGTCTGTACTGTATCTGTATTGTCGGGTGTTTTTCTTTGTGTGCTTCCACCGGTTAACAATTGTTGGTCATCGTTTTCAAAAGAAATTCTTCAGAGGCTCGGTTTGCTAAGCTTGTTAGGGGAATATCGGTACCTTTATGATCAATCAAACCGTTCCTACATCCTCGTACCCTCTGCTTCCCTTTGTTGCTTTTTCTCCACAGCCTCTGTTGCTCTCGGTCTCTGATTTTTCTGTCACTGCTGTTTTCCGCTTCTATAGGTTAAAGTTATCTCTTTAATCTTTCCCCCGCTGACACCCAATGTAAACAAATGAGCAATACATTGCAGCGGCATAAACAAAATTATATGCGGTGCCGCGTTATTCTTTCTTAGATGAGTTTGTCTTCATTGTTAGGGTGCCACCCACATGACTTGAGATGGCCACATTTGGTTGCGGCAATTTATACAGTTTAAGTTGTAATAGCTTTTCCCTATCTTCCTCAGAAACAGCTAAGACACCTCTGTAACTACTCTGGGAATACATCGTGCGGCCGCAGCTCCAACGCCATTAGCATGCATTGTGCTGTCAATTTAAAGGCAACGTTTGAAGCTTATTCTAATGGGAACGGGTCCGTTTGTTCTGAGGAGCGGGACGAGGCGAGGACGTGCAGGACAGAGGAGACACATGTGGCTGTGATGTCGTGTGGATTTGAGCAGAAACGTGATATTGTGTGCGCCAAATCTCCTCGCGCAGTGTCGTCCCTGTCATGCTCCAGATCAGAGCGTGAGATCTCGCAGCACAACATCAAAGACCCCTCACCAATCAAGCGCACGCCGGGCGAACCAGAGTCCGACAGACTGACAGACTCACACAGGGAGCTCGTTGCATCTGTGGAGCTGTACGGCAAACTGTGTCCCTACCTCCACGCCGGCGGATATGCTAGTCTGATCACACGTTTATCTGCACTTCTCACCTCAGATAGAAAAAAAAAGATGGATATCTGTCTCTGCCTGACAGCATATCTACATTGGAAACTTAAATTCACTGACGTCGCCTTAAATACATAATGTAGTTTATCGTGCCATGCACAGTGGTGAAGTACTGAGAATGATGCTTAAAGCAGTTTTTGTCAATAGTAGTGATGAACCTTCGGAGAGTAATCAGCTTTAAAAAGCTTCACACCGATCAGCCACAACTTTAAAACCACTAACAGGAGAAGTAAATAACATTGACCATCTTGTGACAATACAACATTCTGCTGGGAAACTTTTGGATCTGGCATTTGACGCTTAGACATGTACCTCACACCTACACCAGACCAGACCAGGCACCCCCTCCCCATAGCAGTGACAGTTCTTGATGGCAGCAGCCATCCCCAGGCTGACACAGGCTGACACAGGCTGACCTGGCCTCCAAATTCACTAGATCCCAAAATGATCATATGTGGGATGCACTGGAACAAGCATGATCCACAGATGCCTCTCCTGTCAACCCACAGGACCCAAAGACCACTAACAACATTCTGTTGCCAGACACCACAGGACACCCTCAGAAGGTCCATGTCCATTCTCTGATGAGTCACAACTGTTTTGGAGGCACAAGGGAGACCTACACAATATTAGGAAGATGGTCATAATGTTATGCCCCATCGGTGTATATCAGCTTTACTGTTTCAGTTCAATCTCACTGCAACAGGAAGCTCCTAAAAAAAAAACATTCCACACGATCGGCCTGACAGTAAACAAGAAGCAAACTTAGACTAACTGCTGAACACAGCGGAGCATTCAGCAGCTAAAGAGACAATATTTCCCTCAAGAGTTTGAAGATACAAATGCAGAACTAAACGGCGAGTGAATATTCATCAGGTCACCTGAAACGCGACTCCAGAAGAATGCTAATGTTGCTTCATATCTGCCGGATGTGCAAAATAACCGAGTGTTTGCTAATAAGTCTGCCAAAACAGCTTTAAGGTGACGGCGTGTCAGTGCTGCGTGGTGCTTTTTCCCAAGTGGCCAAAAGATCAATTAATACAGGTTTAAGTAAAAGCACCAATGCAAATATACACAACCGTTAAAAATGAAAAGGCTTGAAAGAAAAAAAAAAAAAGTTTTTCTGAAGTAATATAAGACTGTTAATCCTCATGTGAGAAATTCATGATTAAAACAACTATTTCATACACTCGTGGAGTCATTTAATATGCTGGCGAATCTTGAGCTCGTGATTAACTTTTAACTGCGGCTGTCAAATAAACGTAGTGGAGTAAAAAAGGGACGATCTGAACCTCTAAAATTGGACTGGTCTCATCCAGGGGGTGTATGAGTAGCGCATATTTCTGGCATATTATTTCATGCCGTGTAATCTCGATGAAGGACCGCTTACCCCTGTGCTTAGCCCTAACCCCAACCGTCTTGCGTGTCTTTTTCGCAAAGTAAAAAATAAACTTAAAAAATGAGTTGCAATGAAATGTGCAGTGTACCTGAAGTTAATTTATACGCCAGACTCAAAGGGTAAAACCTCAAGGAAGACATACTGGAATATACTCAAAATATATTCAAGAAAATGAACTTTCCACAACTGATCATTCCACCTTAGAAAGAAACTACATAGTACGGTAATACTACTTTGAAAACTTAAAATATTCCTCTGAAACCATATTTTTGAATTTGATAATCATGTCAAAGAACATATCATAAATTGGCGGCATTTTGATTTCAGTTTACTCAATCAAATAGCTGCAGCGCCATAAACAGATAGTAAAGATCATACAGTGAAAAGGTTAAGTGAAGGGTGAAATGTCTTCTTGAAGACTCAAACAAGTCCATTTGTCTTTCTTTTAGTTTCTCAGACATACCATGACCTGGATGACTGAGACTCTACCCTGGGATTGACTTTAAAACATTTTCTGTTTCTTCACAAGGTCTAGTTTCGAACATTTTCAGTTTGTTTTTTCCTTTTTCTGTTTTGAAAATGACTTCCTTGGTGTTTTGTGTCTTGCTTTACTTCCTGTCTATATTTTCTCTCCATTGATTATATGATCAGCGTCTCCTTGTGTGCTTCTCCCTCTGTAGTCTCACCTGTGCCTCATTAGCCTCGGTGTGTGTATATATAGTCCTGCTTCCCCTGTTCTGTCACCTGTTTTCTTGCTCTGGATTTCCATGTTCATGTGTCGCTTCAGCTCTCCACGATTTCTTATTTTCTGAGTTTTCTTTTTGGTTTTTGGTTGGATTCACCTGCCTCTGTAGCACCTTTTATTACCTTCATCGTTAGGCCTTCATTAAACGTAACTTATTTCATCTAATCCCTGGTTCCTTGTGTGCATGCCCTGCATTCGAGTCCTATCTGAGGGAATGAACAGAGAAGACATGAACATCGTTGAGGAAATAAAGAGGAGAAGTCGCACCACGGCGCTAACACCTCACACGATTATAAATGTCTCTCATTCCTCTATCTGCATGCTTAGCACCATTACTTGCTTTGTGGGGTGCTACCCTCAGGGGTGTATTGCCCACACAAGAAGTAGATGCCAAGCCGCAGAGCATCAACACGCTCTCGAGCACACATGGGTGCACTTTCGGTCACACTGTGCGAGATACAGATGAATCGAATATGATGATTAAGAAGGAAAATTCTTGGAAATCTTTCCAGCGAGCGTGGGCCGATAGCGCAGTCACGGTGGTGGAGACTCCCCCAGCAGTCGTGAATCACTACCCAGGAGTTTCCTTTCTTTCAAATTTAAACGCAAACTGTTAAATCTCAGGTTCAACCACGCTGCGAGTGCAGGAAGCAAAGACCGGCGAGGCTTTGAGGAGCAGAGGAATTTTTTTTTTTTTGATTGTGTTTTCCAGAAAGATCAGGCCCATGCATCGGACTGTTTGTTTTGGGCAGATGAGAGACTGCCATCGAATGCCAGAGTAAATACCCGGTTTTGTCAGTTCTCTGTGCTGCTGTTTGGGATCCAGAGCAACCGCAGGATCAGCATCAGAGAACATTTTCATCCCTCGGCTTACAAAACCTACTGAACTGCAGCTCTACACCCTCCCTTCTAGCCATACAGCTCTTTGCTCTGAGCCAGTTTGAAATTATAAGAAAACGGCCCGACTACTACTACTACCTCCACCACTGCTGCTCCTCGTGCTTGCTCAAGGTTGATGGAGGCACAGTTCATTGGTAAGTTCGCCTGGGGAGTAAGGCTTTTTCCTGCAATATGAAGAATTAATAAAAGAGTATTTTTGCGGGCGTCTTGTTGAAAGCAATAAAATGAAATGACAAGAGGAGAGATGAGGAAGTCTTTAGAGTCCAAAATACTTCACCTTTCAGTTTAAATTTGCACCTCCCGACTTTGTTTAGTATTCAAGAACAGACGCGCGGGGTCGTTCAGTTGATTTTTACCGCACATACAACCTGGCAATAGCACAGGCCTGTATAATGAGGTAAAATAAAGGCTAAATGAATCCAAATCAGAGGAGCCATGGGACTTGGGGTGGGAGAATGTGCACTGCGAACAATTAGCTAGCTCATCCAGCATACGAATCGGCTCCTGGCACATTACGCACATGCTGCAAAACACACAATCAGTCGATCAAATCCAGCGACGACGGCGCGGCGAGCGAGCACTGTCAGGATCCGCCTGTCATTCTCGACTCCTTTAACCGACTGCTGCACCCCAATCACCCGGCGCAGACACAACAACAGCCTCGGCGTTTGTGTTTTAACAAGTCATGCTTTGTATGTGCAGGACTTTTTCCCCAGACGATTTATTTATTTATTTATGTAATTTCTTTTGGCGCTCTTTGATGGATGCTGACTGTTGGTTGTGACGCTTTCATCTCCTTCCTCTTAAAAAAAAGAAAAAAGAAAAAGGATTCTTGAACGCAAACACCCATGGTTAAACATTAAAGGGCTGAGATATTCTAAAACTGACATCACTTCAAAGGGAGTGAACACATTCAAAGGGTATCACAGGAAAGAGACTCAAAAGCCTGCTAGTCACCTGTAATCCACTGCTAATACTTGGTCCCCGCAACTGCATATTAACCTCCACCCCATTCACAGATACTCAGGTTCAACGTATAGATACACGCCGGTGCAGGGTCGTTAATATTCAGCCAGCGCAATGTACAGCTGCGAGAATTTCTCATGTAGATATTTTGTAGTCGCTTTGTCTGTATTGATTGGGCATGCCAACAAGAGGATCCATACGCATGGATTAGATTGTGAATATATCACTACAGATTAGCAGCTGCGTTGGAGCGACGACTATCCCGTTCGCCGGCCTCTTCCCGGTCTTTCACTTTTTCGTCTTGGTGTCTCATTCTTTCATCACTTCAGCTCTTCGCTCACGTGTTCTTTGAATTTGGAGTTCAGTGTGTTGAAAGGTACAGTTTTAAAAAGAGGAAGTACCTTACTTCTAAATAAGCCGAGGAAGGAAGTGTACCTTCAAAGGGTTTTGTACTTTTCTTTTTTTTTTCTTCATACCGCGGAAGGGAAACTATAAGGGTTTCTTTTTTTTGTGTGAAAGTTTAGGAAAACGGCAATAAATCCTTGATGTAACCCAAGCAAGCCTTCAACAGAAGTGTTTGTGATGCTTTACTTTGAAACTTTGAAAGAACTATACATAGGTCAGGCATAACATTGTGACCACCTTCCTAATATTGTGTAGGTCTTCCTTGTGCCTCCAAAACAGTTGTGACTCATCAGAGAATGGACATGGACCTCATGAGGGTGTCCTGTGGTGTCTGGGAACAGGATGTTGTTAGTGGGGCCTTTGGGGGGAGGGGCCTCTCTGGATCATCCCACAAATACTTGATCAGTTTGGGATCTAGTGAATTTGGAGGCCAGGTCAACACCTTGTGCTGTTTATCAGGTTTTTTTGAGTTGTTCCTAAGCATTTTTGTGTGTGTCAGGCTGCATCCTGCTGGGGATGGCTGCTGCCATCAAGGAGTGTCAGGTCCAAAAGTTTCCCAACAGAACATTGTATTGTCACAGTCCATTGTCAAGTTATTGACTTCACCTGTCAGTGGTTTTAATGTTGTGGCTGTTTGGTGTATATCTTAAGTTGTTCATTGTCATTAAATCTTGTAGTCCATTCTTTTTACAACTTGGCGACCCATAAAGGCCAGTTCACTGTTTTGCGAGAGGGTCCTCATACAGTTCCTCACAGTCAAAAATTTGAAACCATTTAGACTTTTCACACAACGAATGTGTCTGCAACATATGTGCCAGAAAATCACATTTCATTTAACGGATATACAACTAATAATTGCGTCAGGACGTTTCCATCGTGGATTTAGCATCTGCACGCAAGTCTGCTGCTTTGAGTTTGATGTATTAAGGAGATCTGAATACTGGACAGCAATGGTCGCTGTTATGCTTTCCTCTTACAGCAGACACATCTATGTAGAAAAAAGTTGGTCGGTAGGAGGTGCTGGGGACAGTGCTGTTAATGTTATTAAGCCTTTAGTTAGATAATAACACTTTGTAACATTAGCATTGCCATTAAATGGGCCCGTGTTTATCGTTTTATTATAGTTTTTCTTTATTTTTTTGTGGTATTCGTGACCTTATAAGTGGAAACTTTTGTTAAGGTCTGAGTTCACAGTATGTCTGAGGAAAATGTTGATATTCCCAACAGCTTCAGCTTTTCATTGACAACATTAAGTTATCTAGTCGTTAGCTTGCTAAACTTTTAGCCTTGATGGTTTCCAGGTGGCAACAGTTGCCTAGCAGCAGTGTTCTCATGCTAGGTAGAATTGGCAGAACAGGTTACTGTCGTACATCTGTAATTTCCCCATTGCGGGACAAATAAAGGTTTTTCTTCTTTTCTTAACAGTTAGCTTGTTTGTCAGTTAACTAAAGTTTAAACTCTTCTCACTTTTGCTCTTGTTATTTTTGTTTTAAGGATTTTGAAACGTGTTTATGACTCTTAATCCCAACTTTGACAGGCCAAATTAGCACATGAACAATGACTGAACAATTGGTGTGTGGGAGTCAGGGTGGTTTAAGTGAGCTGAACTAAATTCATTCATTCATTAAATGTTTCTAACTTAGAAAAACTTCTGCATAAAATGATCTGTTAAATGATGTCCATGACATTTTGGACTAACAACAAAGAACCACTTGTGCTATTGTTCTGTGCAGTAATTTCTGGCATTGGGCACAGTGAGAGTGTAAAGAATGGATAACAGAAGGAGGCTGTGAACAGCCAGTATACCCTCGATACAGTCGCTGTGAAAAAGAGAATCGCACATTTTGGCACAACGCTCAAATGCTCTTAAGGGGAAAATGAGCTTCATCTTTAAGCTGCTCAAATTTCCATTTCCATGTGATTGCTCTCTCAGACTGTGGCGTATTAGTTTGGCACAGCGTGCACATGGAGTCCACTCTATAAAACAAATCTTTCAAACACTTTGTTTCTGGGCATCTTCACTTCGGCCCAGAAATCAAGAGATTGTGCGAAAAGAGAAGTGAAGTCGGCAAAGAAATAACAACACAATAAATCCCTTTACCACAAGCGTAGAATAGAAATATTTAGGATTGCATGTGAGGCCCCTGAAAGCTAATGCATGCTTACTTTTAGATTTTTCTTTTTTTACAAAGCATTTAAAATGCCTCCAGGCTTCGGATTGGTATTCTGCACAGAAACGTTTTAACCGTAGAAAATCAGGATGCAGAAATGGCCCTCACTTTTGGATTTTGCATTTGTATTAAACCAGATTCCTCTGAAATCAATCTGCAAAATATTCCTGTGCTGTCTCTATTTTAAGCAAATAGCTGCTGATGGATCAGAGGTGACAAATGAGAATGGTGTCGCAAAAGACACGCGGGCTAAGAGCGACCACCCCGCCAGGTGAGGCTGCTCCACCTTAGTCGTTGCTGATGATGATGTATGTCTTGGTAGGATGAAAAAATAAAGCTGAGAACTGCTAATCTCTCCACTCTGATTATTGCTGTCACTTTAGATTTATCCATTGTGTGTGTGCAGATTTGCCAGTCAATTTCATAGCCTTAAACACAATCTCCCAGAGAAATGCTAAGGTCAAGAAGGATCCATAAATAATCTCTAAGTCTGTGACTCTTCCACTAAGCGTTATTCAAAGAGGATCGATAGGATGCTGTGATTCAAACACAAAAACCTATTCTTTTGCTTATCAGCAAAGCTCTCTCCTAGCAGTTTGCGGTGATCAATTATTAAAATCAACTTCACATGGCCCCCACGTGTCAACAAAATGGGGAAGTCAGATTTATTCTATAGGCTAAGACTTTTGAGAGGTAATTTTTCATCTGAGTGGCCTTTAGCATTTCTTATTAAAATACATTATTGTTCTTGTAGATTTATTTATTCAATGTGATAGCTCATTAGTCAGATTAATGTAATGTACTCTCTTCTCTCTGGAAATGGTATGCCTGCAAAGAGGTCTCTGTTGCTGTATAAATATATGACAAGAGGTAAAGTTCAAGTCTTCTGCCTTTTGCTGAAACACTGGCTTTCATTACGCATCTATTTTTAAGGATGGGGAGATGCTAAATTTAACTTTTAAGTACAGCAGCAGTGGAGATCGACTCCCCGCTTCAGTGTGGAGAACTGACTCAAAATCACAAGAGTAAGAAGCACTTTCAAAGCCGGTGCTAATTTTAAAGGAGGGCTTCAAGATTTCATATTCTACATTACAGTTTCGTCATTTATTCTGCATCGACTCAATGTTAAATTTCATTAAACACATATGCCTCTTCACCTGTGAGGGTTATTTACATGCACACTGTCGTTCTGGTCTCAATGCCACGGAGCGCAATGTGATTCACCTCAATTATCGCAGGGGATGGAGTGTTATTATCAACCTGGAAGGCTGAACTTTATTTGACGGTGAAAAGAAACTTGTTTAAATTAAATTTCTAATTTATCCAGAAACCTTTTCATTTGAGTTACTGCTCAAACAAACGCTCCGTTAATTAACTTAAATCAGATCAGTTAGTAATGTTTACTTTTACATTTTATGTTGTATCTCTAATGTTTGCACCAGTCTTAGTGCCTCTTAACCTTTTGGGGCCGAACAATGCAAACCTAAGGACCAACATGCTACACTAACAAACTAATATTATATAAGGAAAAAAAAAGGTTTTATGGATGTTCAGCTTCTGTGTGTTAAAATTAACCGTTCATAAGAGTTGTGTTTTGACTTCTACACTATGTAGAATTCAAGTTTAAATTTAAACCATATACTTTTGTTCTTTCTCCTTTTTTTGTGGGTCGTAGCAAAGTATTCGTAGACATTTATGCCTTAATATAAGATGAGACTTGATTGATTGCAGAGAGGTAATTGAGATGTTACAGAGGCCTGACGAGACAGTTGGATCAAAAATGTGTAAAATAACACGGTTAGGGTTAAGGCTAAGGCTAAGGCTTCATCTGAATTACAAAGTGTGTTTTAAATGTGCCTGTCAAAACCACATTTAAAATGTCTACTGATAGCACACAACATCGACTTTGTGTATCACTCATATGTTTTTAGATGATGCCATGCTGGAGGGGGCAGCTCAGGTTCCTGGAGGGCATGTGATGTGCTTGCTCTTGGTCAGAAGCAGGTGACGGTCTGGACCTTGTAATTAAATTTTACGCCTGGACTATATGTTGTTTTTTTAATAGCTGAAGAATTGCGTGTAGCTTGTGTTAATTGCTCCCCTCATATGGGGCTATTCATTCATTCATCTTCTGTAACCGCTTGTTCTTGTGAAGGGTCGTGGGGGGCTGGAGCCTATCTTATCCCAGCTGTCAGCGGGGTACACCCTGGACGGGTCTCCAGTCTATCGCAGGGCTAACACAGAGAGACAGACAACCATTCACACTCACACTCACACCTACAGCCAATTTAGAATCACCAATTAACCTAACGAGCATGTCTTTGGACAGTGGGAGGAAGCCGGAGTACCCAGAGAGAACCCGGGACCTTCGCTGTGAGGCATCAGTGCTAACCACCTCGCCACTGTGCCGCCCCATATGGGGCTAATGTATGTGTAATTTAATGTGGTTAAAAAGTTTTTTGAAAGATTGACAGCAAAATAAATTAACATTTTATATAAATTTTCTGACTTAAGTTCGTTTCGGTGTCAGTTTTGTGACATTTCATGTTAGCCAGGTTGTGTTTAAGAAAATGATGACTTCTTTTTGTTTTTAACAAACTAAAATACTCCCAGAGCTCTAAGAGTTAAGCGTGTTCATTCAGAGCTAGTCGCACAATACCTGAATGTAGTATCTTGGCCTTGAGTCACAAGTCAGAAGACGTTTAAAGACTGCACAAGCTGTAGTGTGTGGGAGTCTGGGGATTTCCGGATACATCTCGTGGATTCATTCAAACATTAATGTACACTATAAACTGTACATTACAAAGCTCTATGTTCGTCGTGAGGTTTATGAGACCATCTACCAGATGTTAACGGGCCCTGAAACAACACAGTAAGGTCTTTAAGATAAACACTGGGCGAGGGTCTCGCTCACAACATGTACTTTTCAAGAAGTCATACGACAGTTAGCGTCAAATGGCAAGACGTGTGTTGCCGGTAAAAGTAAATGAAAGTTTTGGAAGATAAATTTCTCATTAAGAACAAGAACATCAGCATAATGTAATTAGATCCACTGCAGAGTATAAACACTGCCTCCTTAAAATGTCATTTATATACAATTAACCCAATAATACATCTGGAAAGAAGCCTGGTGGCACCTGATTTACATCTGATCATAAGGAATAAAGATGAACATTTTTATATTGATCTACCGAACGGTGCCTGCTAATGTTTTTAATTTGTTTATCTACTCGTTGGCTCTTGTTTAAGGTTTTGGAAAGGTTGCTCCGATTTAGCCCATTTACTCCTAATCACATACACTTAACACCAAAGCTAATCAAACCACGCTGCTCGGTCTTAGCTATTTTCTTTCACGGCTTTCCGCTGCAGTTCCAGGAAGCCATTGATTTCCATTCATTTTGAATTCATGTGCGTTACCGTGGACCGAAAATATAATGCTAACATAAAGCAAGGCTGATATTCTTTGAGACGAAGTGAAGAGCTCACGATTCGAGAGTCTCGATCTTCTTACTTTGCAGAGAAGAATGCGTTAGTAGCAAAGTGTTCCCCTTTTAGAGAGGTGGCCTTGTAGGTAACTTGTGTGTGACGTGTATTAGTGAGTGTTATGGGAAGTTGCTTTCCAGGAAAAACTGGTGTTGGACCATCAGTGAGGCTCTGTGACTCTAGTTTTGACGGTGTGTTCTGCATTGCTAGCACTGTTCAGATCCAAGTCAGTGGCTTTACAGTCGATATAGGGTTTTAACTTAGTGGTGGAAGAGTTAGAGCTTCTTCTGATTGGCTGTTCTGCTTAGAAAACCAATGCACAGGAAGTAGAAAAGTAAAAAAAAAAAAAAAAAGTCGGGAAAGTAGAAGGCTATTGAATAACCTGTGGACCAACCAACTGATCAGCATGATTCAGAAGATGAGGGCTTGTATGATTAGCTCTTCTTAGCCTCCCAGCTAATGGTTGCGCTTCATGTTTTACACCATGAACATTTTGGTTCAGACACAGACGACATGAAGCAACGTCCCGGCCAGCCTTCACTGCTGATGGTTCTTTGATGTCAGTTTGGTATCTCGGTAGATTAAAGGGTAATAGGTGGTTATAATGTTTTATGTTATTGTCTAACCAGATGCACTGTATTATTTTGTTCACCTGTCACAAAAGTTTGACGGTGTCATTCTCCATCCTTCTGTCTGTTTCTCACCATGTCCAGACATCAAGCTAATCCCCGGCAACGAGCCAAGTTAGAGGAGTGAGGCAAGCCCCAAAAACCAGACGTTTCCCTGCTACGACGTGGAGCTGTGAATCTGCAAAGGTAAGAAGTGGAAAATAACAGCTGCCTATACCTTTTCAAGCTGCTTGCAAATATAAAACGTGTCTGAAACTTTCAAACGCGCTGACGTCTTTCGCTCTTTCACACATTGTCCACTCGGACAACCTCCTCACAAATTTTTATGGGGTGCAAAAATGCAACACTTCCTGCTCTGAGGGTGTTATGCTGTGCCAGTGAACATAACCCAGTTAACAAAAGTGCCATTTTTCACAAGTAGAAACGCCGAAAACAAATCGTACACGTGCTGCCAATGCATGTTCGCTGTTCATACTCAAGGCCTTTGGGAGTCAACCTATATAGCACTCGTCTTCTGGCACCATGTACAGTTTTTTTTTAAAATGAAATAATGATCTCTATTTCTAACAGAATATTACTAATATAAGCCAGGGCAAAAAAAAATACAATAAAATGAAACACATGATCCTCACTTTAAATCTCCAAAGCAAATACGTCAAATCATTTAAATGACCTCTCTTTAGTCTGGTGCAAAGTAGGACACACCTTCACTCTGGAGAAACACTGCCCATCTCTACGGCTATTTGAGGAACTACAAACTCCCAGAGGTCTGATTTCTAAAGTCAACAGTATTTATATAAAACGTAGCACTGAGTCATCTCCACTCTAAATGCCAACCACCACTCAAGGGGAAAAAATAAAAAATAAAAAAAGGGTAAGATGATGTCTTTTTCTTTTTACTATGTCAGAAAAAAAAGAAGACAGCGATTACAGATAAACACTGTTTACAAAATGTTCTAATACTGGCTGTTTGCGATGATGTGATTCCAGTGTTTGATCACAGTCCTAAGGCAATTTTTCAAATCTATCTGCACTACAAAACAGTCTGATGGAAAACGCATTTGCTGTGCTCTGATTACAGATTATTACAACCCAATGAACAAACATTTGTCTTGTCAACATCTCCAGTATGAACTACTTCCTCCTGATTGTGATCCTATTTGTATTTCACCACATGCTATTTTTCATGTCAAAAAGTCACTCTCCTGTGTGTAGCTCATCAAATGTGAGAAAAGCTGCTCGCAGGGCGTCCCGCCGGCCACGGGGTCCGAGGCAGACACTGTAATTTTAAGCACAACGCCTCGGGTTTCTAAATCTGTGTGAGAAGCATTTCTGCATGTTCTCCCTCCTTTTCCTTTACACATTTGTCCCGTCATCCTCCACTTCACACTGTTCAATCCAGGAGAAAAAAGCCCAAAAAAATAAATTTACTTGCATCCAGCTACAAATACTGAAACTGACCTACATGGATGTTGCAGGCAGCCACGCAACTTTTCCCTTGAGCCAAGAAATCTATTATTAGCATCTTATTATTATCAAACTTTTTATTCTGATTGGGGGAAAAAAAAAAAAGATAATTAAATGAAAGTATAACTGATTTTATTTGAGGTCATGCTCTCGCAGTTGTTTCCAATTAACTCATTTTAAAACTATTAGTTGCAATAATGTGAAATTATAGTGACAGGTGTATGATTCAATTTATGGAGAATAAAGTTCCAAGGATTAAATAAGTAATAAATTAATATTTACTTTGGTTTAACTGACTAAAGTTTTTGAGAACTTTCTCCATTTTCTCTCATTATATACGAAATATAATACATTTACACCTGTTAAATATATTGTCACAAAAAAATTGTAAAGATATTGGATAAAATGTTTGTGTCAGTCTCTCAGTAGTAAAGAAGTAACCACCAAACATATAGATTGTATATTATAAATCTGCGTTGTCATGGATTTACTAAATCTTAAGCCACATCCACATATAAAGCAATTAGCTCATAGTCCATCGCTTCGTTGCTAAAAGTTGGTCACTATTGGGTGTTACGGGCTCCGGTTGCCTAGGTAACTCTCTTGTATATCTGCCCATTGCTAGTGTGTGTGAAGCTAGTCCTTCCTGCCGTCACCGCTCTCTAATTTATACGAAACCACTGTCACCAACAGGGCCGCTCAGTCAGGGTTCACCTGACACTCCATGAAATTGTCATGGTTTTTGAGTTGCACTTCATTTTGTAATCTGCTCCTTCTTTGTTTTTCCGTTAGTTTAACTTCCTAACTTTGTTTTCACCTGTCTCATGTTATCCCAACACCCCTTTTGCTCCCTCTATCCTGTCACTCCATCTTGTTTTCTGGTCTTTCATTGGCCCTTCTGGATTCATTTTATTTTCTCTTAACTCGTGTTGGGTTGTTGTTGGTTGGACTATTTCGATTACATCTCCTTCACCTTTTGTTTTTATCTTCATCGACCGCTGAGGGCTATTCTGTAGTAGGAACAATTGTCGTGGACAGTGTTTCCTTGCGGTGAACGTTTGGGAAACTCTTTGCTTGCGTCATACGTCATTTAACTGTATCAGTCGTTCCCATTGATAGTCGCCTCAATGGCTTCACTTCAGAGTTGAGTTTAGCCCAACTCAGTACCCAACCACTTGGCTTTCATTAACATTACATGGTCTCTTGTCGCTACATCAATTCTAGTCTCTTCCTGAGTGTAGACCTCTTACTGGTGTACACAAACCTTGACATATAGTACATTCTCTATATGAAAGCTGCTGTTTAATATTTACTGCCTTATTTTTATATTTGCATTTTGCTACACTGAACAAATGCGCCACTGATATTGCAATTAAGCTAGACACATTTGAATGAAACTTATGCCCCGCAGGGACGACCCAAATTAAATTGTGTTTGTTTATCTATTTTTTTGCTCTTACAACTTAAGTGTTGACTAATGTAGCATACATTTGTATCTATCAGTCATGGAATAATTCAAATGGAAAACCTGCCAAGTAAAGCTGTGGTCATTATGCTCACATTACATAATATGTGGACATAAACACTTGTTGTTTTTAGGGTTTGGGACGTGCAGTTTCAGCAGAGGAATCGTTTTGGCATTATACTTTAGACAAGTCTGTTTGGCGAGAGCTTTGGGAAGTCTTTTCTTGTGTTAATGTCCTAAACCCAGAGTCAGGTTCATAAATAGGAGGTTTTCCTCAATGAGTGTGGAAGAACTGGGCTGGCCTGCGCAGGGCTTTGACTTCAGCTCTGTCCAACACCTCTGGGATGAACTGGAAGGGTGAATGCAGGCCAGGCGGCGTTGGCCAACATCAGTGCCTGACCTCACTAATGCTCTTGTAACTGAATTGGAGCAAATCCCTGCAGCCCGGTTCCAAAACGCTGTGGAAAGCCTTCAGAGGAGAGACTGTTATAGCCGCAGATTAAAGCCCATGCTCTTTGGAACGAGGTGTTTAACGATCGCATATGTTTGGCTGCTATAATTTATTTAGGAGTCCACAGTGTAATAAACTGTTGTGAATGTCCCTACCTGCAGCTCCTGTCAGCTTCACCTTGATATCTTAATTTCCTCTGCAGTCTTCTGACTCTCAAATCCTTCATGACTTGTGCAGATTGGACCGTTTGGATTCTGGTAGAGCTTAAAGCTAATGTCTGGCAGTTCCCAGTGCTAGACGGGCCATTTGGTGAAGTTTGGCATGGAGAGTCACTCTGGACCATCACCGGGAGGGATTTTTATTGATTTCATTTTCACCTTGTATAATTTATTTCTTTCATGAGTTCAAAAATACTTTTTGCGAGTCAGATGTGTGTGGGCACGAGGGCAACACATATAAAGTTTGAGACAAAGGACGCATTAACATATTACAAAAACAATCTCATAGCCCTAAAAACATAGACAGAAGGAGATGAGAGAGCAGTGCCACAGTCTGGAAGATAACAACTTATGCAAAACAATACATCCCACAGGATTCATCGTATACAGCCTTAACCGAGGCTTTGAACTTAGTGAGAGAAATTAATTTCTCAAGTTGGAAGTTTTCCTGCAGGCGATCCAACACAGGGGAAGAACTTAAGTCAGCCGAGTTGAAGAACTGAACCATGACCCCCTCGCTGTTGTCCTAATGATGAGAGAAGAGCTCGTTCAATAAATAATAGTCCTGCTGCCGCTCAGTATTTTTATTTATTAATTGTCAGCTGTTGTTAAATTATTTATTTGAGCATGTTTACAAGTGATTATAATGAATAATTAAACAATACGACGTGTAAAACCCTCACTATAATGGAGTTGTTTTCAAATACTGCCACTGTCTAATTAGTTTGTCATTTCTTTTGCTTTCAGTTTTATGTTCATCGCTGCTATTTTGAGCTACGGAAGCCTCGAATGGACATAAAACAACGAGTTATTTAGTGAATCAGATCGCATTAGATACGCTACCTTATGCGAATTAGAAATTAACTCTCTATTTCTCTGCTGTGTGTGAAGTATATAGCAAAGCTTTTGTTTGAAAAGTTGGCCTGGAGTCGCTCCGTTGACGACCGATTAGGCTCCTGCAAAGATCTGCTCTGGTCCCAGTAGTGTCCAGCGGTATTTTTTGTATGTATCGGTTAAACCTCCCCATTATAAAATCCAAATGGTGTGTAACTAGACTTATATTTTGGTATTCTGACTACTCCAGGCGGATTTTATTATTTATTATTTTGGCAACATTTCTTATTTTACAAAGCCACTGTTTTCCACATTTGGAGCTATTATCTTATAGTTTACTTTATAATATTCATTCATCTTCTGTAAATTACTCCTGAGAAGGGTCGCGGGGTCTGCTGGAGCCTATCCCAGTTATCATTGGGCGAGAGGCGGGGTACACCCTGGACAGGTCTCCAGTCTATCGCAGGGCTAACACAGAGAGACACTCACACCTACGGCCAATTTAGAATCACCAATTAACCTAACCAGCATGTCTTTGGACGGTGGGAGGAAGCCAGAGTACCCGGAGAGAACCCACGCAGACACAGGGAGAACATGCAAACTCCACACAGAAAGGCCCAGTCGGCCCACGGATTCGAATCCGAGACCTTCTTGCTGTGAGGCATCAGTGATAACCACCACACCACTGTGCTGCCCTACTTTATAATAACTTAAATATTTTCTAATATTTTTATTTTTTTTGTGTCATTGTGAAAAAGGCCTCCATACGCGTGCTTTTGTTTATGTAGATCATCTGTTTGACATAAATAATGTTAAGCATGATAAGAATTTGAACTCTCATTGATTCGGCAAACTCATGTCAAAGCTGTGATATATACATATATATATATATATATATATATATATATATATATATATAGAAATAAATTATGATATGTCCAAATACTAATGTTAAAACTCCTAATTTTGCCCTTGTAGTCAAAAGCAACATTTTCTATTTTAGGATCATTTCCACTTACTATGATTTTGACTTATTATCTTCTTGTCAAGTATTTTCCATACGCGTTTCTTTTTGTTTATATGGCTCATTAGTCTCTCTCTTTGTAACCCACGTTGTTATTATTTAGGAAAGATTTATGTTAGCTTAAAGACATTCATTTTTAATGATGCAGTTTGTCTGTTTTATGAACCCATACATTAAATGCATGTAACTTTAGCAGAGAGCTTTTGAGGCAAATCTGATTCCCACTTCTCCTCTCACATGCTGCCCTATTCATATCCATTTACTTTCAACAAGCCAAACATAAACCCAGCCGGGTCTCTCCGTCCCGAGGTTGCTGCTGTTGGTGTTCCCTGTTGAGGCCACCTTATTAAGCTGAATGACAAACACTTCAGCGCTTGAAGTGGAGAGAAGCTGCCGGGGGGAGGAAGGTCTAAGTTTTCCCACATCTCAGTATCGGAGTACTACTTAAGTATTCTGCTGTGTCATCTTAACCCTTTATAGGGCGAGGAACCATATTTGGGAACTTCCGCAGACATTTTAAATTGCGTCCCCGTGCCTCTCAGTGAGGTTGAGAAGCATGTGGTTTTCAATCAGCCAATCAGAGAAGATCAAGGCAACATTCTCAGGTCAAATGTGGTCTGAAAGAATGAAAATGAAAAATTTTGAAAAATACAAAATTAAATAAAAACAACTTTCTTCTGCCCTACAATAACACTCTAGGGTTGAAATTTACTGTCTTGTGGTTTTCTGTTTAGCTGTGACTGTTGCAAGCTACATTTACTCGAGTACTGTAGTTAAAAACTAATTCCAGCACTTGTACTTAATGTGAATATTTCTATTTCTTAATATCTTACACTATTATTTTTACATCACTACATTTTAGACACCTAGGGTTACTACTACCGTACGAATTATGATTTTACAAACATATGGTGAGGCCAAGCTGCAACCTCTAACCTCCAGGACTGAAAAACGAAAGGTGCAAGCGCCACAACATGCAGTTCCTCAGATGGCCACTAGAGTTCGCCATAAAATGTCCGATGTTGAAGAGAAATAAACAAGTAAACAAACACTTTAGGCCTCGATAGCTAATTTCACTGTACTGGGATTCATTTTTGATACAACTATAAGCATTTAAGTTTAATCATGGCTCAAAGTTCAGCATAATCCATCTCAGCTCCAATCCCACTCAGGATTTAGGAGGAGTCGGGGTCTTTCAAAATGGCGCTGGCCAGAGCGACCTACACTGAGCTTCAAAACCGCTCTTTAGGAAGTCTATGGGTGATGTTTATTCACCTTTAAATACAGTTGGTGAAGCCACAAATATATATAATACAATATACGGTTTACATGCTGTATGTGATATTCAAATGATTTAACAGTATTTAGTTCTACTTTCAATACCTAAAATCTAATATCTTGATTATTTGTGAGCACAGTGGCACATCATCACCGCATTTTAAGTTCACGTTTTGATTTCTTTTTAGAAAGCAGATCCCCGTTTACGCATCCGTTCACTATTAGCATTAATTTGAGTCCAATATTTTCTCCTTTTAAGCTCTGTCTTTGTTCTCTATACCAACTCCAGAGGGGATGTCTGCCTGTTTAGCTGCTAAATGCTCCTCTGTGTTTTCAAGCTAGTCGCTAATTGTCTCTCTGTGTCGTTTGGTACAGTTTGCGTTTTTCTGTGAAAAAGGGCCTCCCGCTGCGTCCAAAACCAACACTATCTGAGCAGCAAAAGTGAACCGAAATAATGAACAATGAGGGATGGACGGCTGAACAGTGAGCTGAAACTAAATATACGGCTCATTTTATCATTGTCTTTACCTCATGTCTTACCGACTCCAAATATGATTTCCAGTGCATGTCTTTTTCTTGTAGTGGATCATTTTTACAGTCAGACACTTCTACTTAAAACATCTAAACTTCCTCCACCGCTGCACATAGATGGATGACATACTGCAGTTACCACAATCTATAAAAAAACAGACTTGGTGAAACCACAGAATCGATTCTAAATTTGAGAAGTCAGCTAAACAGTGAACTCCGCCCTGATATTTAAATGTGTTTTCCCCTGAAATAAACTGCGACTTCACATGACAGGCCAGGTCCAGACTGACAGGGCTTTCAAGGCTCGGGGCTCTGCTGCCATAGAAATGCAGTTTAATACTTGCTTTTGCTCCGGCACCAAGATATTTCCCCCACTGGCTTTCTAATTCAATGTATGACCTCTCGCCAGAGAGTTTTAAAAGTCTTCAGGCGATGATCCAGCAGCTTTAGGTCTGGCCAATGACAGATGAGCTGCAGAGGCGGGAGCAAGACAGCTTGCCCAGGGCAAACCACAGAGCTTTGGTCAGCCTGCAGGGGTGAACTTCTACTGGAGCGGGGAGGAGGAGGGAGGGGGGGGGGCATGTAAAATTATTCTCCTTCTAAAATACGGCGCTGTCCTTTCAAACCGACCGCCAGTCACAGCATGCGTTATGTGCAGCTAAACAGATCATTACGATACAGGCAGTTTTTCTTGTGTGGTTCTCTGCCAAAACAAACTGCAGACCGGAACTGGCAACTGTTTAGCACTGGACTGATTTCCACGACCAGGAAGGGGTCACCTGTACAGGACATATGTGCAAACATGCAGCATGTAGCTTGTCCTGGCCTTGGATGGAGTTTAGATTTAACTCGGTGATCACCACAGATCACAGTCCGCAGATTCAGTGGGTAATGACACCAAAGGGAGACATTATGAGAGCAACAAGAAGACAAGCCACGCTACCCTCTGGTGTTACTAATTACTACCATAGAAGGGTTTTTTCCACTAGGATTTTTTTTTTTTTTTTTTTTTGTGGAGTTGCTGGAATGAGGCGAAGCTCATTTAGTAATTGGATATGCAAGAAGCAAGAAAGTGAATAATAGATCTCAAGGAGTAAAAGGGCTGTTTTGCATATGAGGGGAAGCAGCTACTTTGCATCTAGCACACTTGAGCATGCTGGTCATTTTGTTTCCATTGATGAATGAGCTTTTATGTCTGCACGATGTATGACACGCATGAGGACACCTGTTTCCCGATGAAAAGACAGACTTTCAGCCGCTGATGTTTTGATTTTATGTTAAAAGGATTCCCTTATGTTTCATATTAGCAGTTCATGCCCTTCTCTTTCTCTGCCTCGTGTAGTAACAATTTATTGAATAAGACACAAAAGCCCGAGAATAGATGTGCGTGCCATTTAAAAATTAAACCCAGACCGTTTAAAGCTGATTTGCTGCTCTTCTGCTGTATTACATTTATTAAAGCACTGATCACCAGCAGATTTAGCATCCCCCTCGTCTCAGAAGCTTGCTTCCCTTTGACTCGTGCATACAGTAGATCTTTGCCGAGCACACTCCATGCGCCATTGTAGCCCGATGCTGGAGGGAGCCTGCCCTCCAGTTATGCCGTTATCAGACAGTTGATAAAACGTTAACAAAGAAGACATTAGGAAACGAACGGGGGAGACAGCTGGTGCAATCTTAGCCGAGCAGAGGCAGCAGTGGAGATGTCAGACAGTCATTCTGAGTCGCTGCCAAAAGCCACAATATGGTCACTAGAACTGCACTGCATGGACAATTTGCTTTTCTGTACAAGAAAAAAAAGGGGCTCTTGAAGACTTAGTGGAGCATAATAAGAGTTCTTTTTATTATCGGCTTTAAAAAAAAAAAAAAAAAGTCGTCTCCTCAGCTTTGTGAGCTCGCTTAAATAAAATAATATGAGTTTCTTAAAATGTTTCGTTTGGGAGAACTTCTTTTTTGTAATCTAAGCCTCTTTTGAAATACATCACCTTAAACTTTAACTATGAAAACACACAGGTCTCATCCTAACATCCAGCTTAAAAAGAAACGCTAAATGCTATCTCAAATACGACTACAGTTTTAAGAGTGTGCATGCAGAAAGGAGCTGCCGCCGTTAGCAATTAGCAGCTGTGGTAAAAATATTACATTAAACATCCAGTTTGTGTTAAATGCATCACGGTGTAGGAAGGAGAACTGCAGTTTGAGGCCTCTGCTCGGCTTGTGTTGAGGAGCGGGCCGTATAAAACAACTGAGAGATCGCGCTGCCACCATGTCTGATCGCAGGTGGCCGTAGATAACATAGCTCAAAGTCAATAATTGACAGTAAAGCATTATGAGGACAAAAAATGACTTTCATGATTTAATGTTACGGTTGAAAATCTTTGAGAGTCGTCCACTGCCTGAGGGTTAGGCCACGGAGAAGCGTAATCAATTGCGAACGTCTCTCTCTCTCTCTCTCTGCCCCGTTGGTTGTGTCTTTGAGTTTATCTTTGCAGCCAGCAGGACCAATTCCTGGGCCGGCCTGCAGCAGTCAGCAGTGAGTGCCGGCAGCGCACACTGCACATTTGTCATAATTGTCTGCAGGCAAGAGCACACAAAAATAGTAGTTACAGTTGCTGGTTTTCTGCTTTGACAAGTAAGCATACTGTGGGTGAACACGCCCGCCCGTACGATTGGCTGGAAGCACTGAGCTTTTCCTGCATGATTTGGTGCACGGTATCTGATCTGTAGTGTGAAAATACAGAACAATAATTACTATTTGTAATTACAAACAAACTGTGCTTGTTTATGTGAAACGGGATGTGTGCGTTTTATATATTTGTGCCGTTCCAGAGTTGGTGTGCGGAGCGAGAGATCTATAATATCTTTTGTTGCATCAAACCGACTGTCATTCATCAAAGCTGGTGACCTCTGGCCAGTGCCCTTAGCCACATCCACAGAGTCTAGCTATGATGGATGCCTTATTAGAGTCCTTTATTAGTGTACTTTAGCCGGGAGATAAACTTTGTAATTAATGTCTCAGTTTGAGTATATCTCATTTATTTCAATCGGATAAAGGTGACTCTTCCAGCCGACCGGAGAACAATGGCCATCGGAGGAGACAGCAGCTTGGCAGCCGAGCGGAGCCTAGGAATGCTGAATAACAATCCCATCATCCATCATGGTATGTAGGGAGTCGGCAGACTGTGTTCGTCCCGAGGAGAAGCTCCAAGGAGCAGTTCAAAACCATGAGGAATGGCAAGGCTGAAAGCGTCCAGTCCCACCCCCACCCACCACCCACTCCTACTCTGCTTCACACATCTTCAAAACACAACAAAGCAGAAGGGTCCTACTTTTTCCCCCTCACTCGGCTGTGCGGACTTCAATTAGAATTCAAATCATTCTAGCAGCCAGGGGTGCCAATATGTACTACTGGCATGCCGCTGTAATCTACAGTTCAGCATTACCCACGCATCATTAAAATCAGAGCTGATGAATGACATAATGATAAGAGCAGCCCGAGCTCTGCTCAGCTACGCTCTGTGATGATGGCAGCAGTAATTTTCCTGTTAGACTGGCCCCTCCTGTTTACTTAACCTTTCCGCAGTCCTCATTAACTCACCAACACCAGCAACTACGTTGGGTTGCCAAGGGCAAACACAATGGGCAGATGGAGCTGAGCTGAGACCATCACTTAGCCGGGTTGAGGTCACTCTGCTATCCTGCTGGTCCGAACTCTTCACTCCGAATCTTAACATGTCATTACATTATCCCTGCTGCTAGCTATGCAGCCAGTAATAACCAGTATTCCACAAGCTTTCAGTCTCATTTAAGGATAAGGCGAGGCGTAAATCAGCAGGGTGTTGGGGGACAGAAATTTCACTCTTGTCTCCTCCCCCTCTAAAGACACTCGGAGCTGTTTTATTCTTTTTATTTTTTTCCAAAAGCACCCTATAGTTTGGCTCCACGAGAGAGGACAAAATGCAAACCCAGCACTGGGGGTAATGGGATATGCAGTCATTCATTCTGCTGCTGGTTCATACTCTTTGGCCAAATGACATACAGTAGCACCTCATGAAATCACAGCTATTATAAATCCAGAGAGGACAGCAGTCTGATTACACACAGCCATAAAAGACACAGAGGCACGAAACAGAAAAACACACTCGTCTATAAAGAAAAGCTTAAAACAGCACTGAGAACACGTGCAAATGCACTTCCTGGAAATCCAATGCAAAGATAAAAAAAATAAAAATAAAATAAAAAAATCTCAAAATTCTAATTTCAGCGAAGATTACAGACCGCTCTGCCGTCGCAGCTGACTAAAACCGTCATCTTGTTGTTGTGAGATTGCGAAGTTTAACAGCATTATTAAAGTCAACTTGGGCCTGACCAATCTTTCTTGATTGCAGAGCACATTAAACGCTGTTTGGCATATTTATATGCAGAGAGGTTCAGTTTATAATATTCAAATAAAAAAAAATGCTGGATTGAACAGTTTACTGCCTGCTATTAAAGAGAACATGCCAAAAAATATAAAAAATTATCACATGGTTATTGAACTACAAGTCTGTCAGTCAGTGGGAAATTAAATATATGAATATTTTCAAGTATTTTTTCTAGCAAAAATGTCAAATATATATTAGTATTTGCAGCTTTTCTTAATTTAATGTAGCTTTGAATTGTGTTCTGTGGACAAAATATTAATCAGAGATGTTAAATTAAATGATAAAACAACTGATGAAATATTTGAAATAACATTGAGCAGGTTAATAAATGTTAATTACAGCCGTTGTCACAACCTGGAGGAATAAAACCAAACTATGTAGATATAAATACTACTGTACTTTCATAATCTGTGTCAACCAAACCCGTAACAGGGGATGTTAGAAATTTTATATTTTATTTTATAACGTGAATATTATTTGCAATTGTGTCGGGAAAAGCTTCCCATCAAGGCTGTAGAAAAACATTTTAGACATCAATTATCAGGGTAATTCCTTAAAAATAAATAAAATACTTATAATGATGTCCAAAATGGAAAAAAACTAGAATAATTTAATGTTTTTAGTGAAGCCCATATGACTAAAAATAAAGCTGCTAAAGCTGCTTGCACGGTTTTAAGTACCTGCTTCTGCTCTGGTGTCCCAGTCGACCAGTTAAAGCAGATGGCCAGTAATGTCAGCACTAGCAGGAACTTCCTCTCCTAAGCCCAACTTAGTCTCTGTCAGGTCCCTGTGGTTATTTGAAATTCTCACCAAAGGTCACGTCTGCCATGTTAGAGTAAACAAGAGGCCGGTTATACCAACGTGTTTTGTCTCTGTAACACTCTCAGCGGGACGCCCACACTCTGTTTTGTTTAAGTGGGCCTGTCTCCAATCAGTTAAATCAACAGCAGCCATTTGGAAGTGGAGCTGGAGTGACAGGTGAACTGTGGCACTGTCTGCTTTCTTTACCCCCCATGTTATCAGCTCCCAGGTTTGCGAATGGCAGGACTTGAGCCACTCTCCTGTCGATAGTGAAACAACCCACGGGGACACACAGGAAATCCATTAGCGCAGGACTGCTGTTTGACATGCTCAGAGTGAACCGCCCCTATCCTGACATGCTGCCATCTGAGGCTGTCCTGTCTGAATTACAGAGTGTACTCAAGACACACAGTGTAAAAAATAAATAAATAAATCACACAGGCAAAGGGCTCATTACATCCAAATTACAAAGAAAAACACATTTTCACACTTACTACTTCTACTGGTATCTTCTGATGCAAATAGTCTGGATTTCGTGCAGGTTATGTACGTTTTGACTGGGCTGTAGACCCCTTTTGTGTTAGTAAACACAGTGGCGTTTTTCTGTGGGTGGGGCTTAGCTGGAGGCAAAACAATCCAGAGAAAATGTTAGTTATCACGGGCTAGCACCAGGACCGCGAGTGTTACTTGAAAAAGTTAACATTAATTCATTAATTTGATAGACAACCCAATCGTGTACACTGAAGAGAAAATGAGGACTTGAATGGTCATGAACAAGATTTAACTTACACAGATTTAACAGATGAGTAATGTAATTTAGTTGTATCAAGTTTTTATTCTTAATTTTACAATATGTCTGAGGGAAATGACGATACCCGAGACGTCCTCACCCTTTCAGTATACCTTTCCTACATTGTGTTATCCAGTTGTTAGCTTGCTAAACTGCTAACCTTGGTAGTGTATAGATGGCATGTTGCCTAGCAGCGATATTCTCACAACTTACAGCTGAAAGTAGTTACGTACACACGTGCTCACAAGTTCCGTTCTTGTTGTTTCTTGTAAAAAAATATTCCCGATCAATCAATTTCAGTAGCTGTTGATTTATTTTTTCTTTTTGAGAACAGACTAAATGGTTAAATGTTTAACATTTCTGTTTCTATATCCATCTTCATGCACACACAATGTATGATTAGCATTAACTTTAGTTCTGTGGGCCTACAAGCCAGCAGCATTTACTTAGTTTATTTAGATTTTAGGTTAAGCTAGCCAGTAGCATTTGGTTAGCTTATATTTCACAAGGTTTGAGTTAGCGTCTGCTGCTGAGCGGCCCGCTCAGCAGCAGACAAGCCAGCAGCATTTACTTAGTTCATTTAGATTGTAGGTTAATTGTCGTATCTCAAGACTGTAGGTTTGTTTGGGTTTCTCAGTTGGACAAGGCCTCTAAATGTGTTTTGCCTGGGATTTTGGCACAAGGGATTGTAACATCTAGTCCTGTGTATTAATGAAAGTAATAAAGGTTTTGGTTTAAAAATACTGATGAAATGATTTATACCACTTTGATGTTGACGCAATCAATATAGAGCTTTAGCTAACAGCTGATTAGCTTGGCTTCGCTTAGCATAATAGAAGGAATAGCTGGCTTGTTTCTTTTCAAAGGCAAAGTCTAAATTTCACCGCCACTTTTCCACTTAATTTTTTTAGACAAGATATGACATGTTAATGACTGAGTGCTTGTGAGTGGATTTTTAATGTTCGTAACTGTCTGGTAGCAGCAAGCGTAGCTATCTGACACCATATCACGCTACTCATGTTAAGTAAAGCCTGTTTGCAAGACATCCCTTGCAGATTACGTTTTGTAACGCTTTCACACCAGTCATTAAGACAGTCTTCACTAAATAGGCTCCCAGTTTGTCAGGAGTAAAGGCTGGTGACTTTCATGCCATCTGGTGACCTCCTCAAAGCAGCTGAGAGACATTTCTCCTGTGGCAATATAGCACCTCTCGCTGCATTATTGGTTGTATCTCTGCAGGTGTCCTTCAGCGCCATTTAGGTCACTCCCTCCGCTGTGTTATACAAATAAAATTACGCACAGATTGCAATTCAACTGCTATTCCACCACTTGGCAAATTGCTATGGGTCCAGGAGAAATTGAAAAAGCTGGCAAGGTCTCAGCTACCTGACAGTGACTGTGACTATGATGAAGTATCCTCCTGTTACCACTGTTGACTTTGCCAAATATCAGAGATCTCTACAGTCCCCACCCCATGCTCAGGGCCCCGCCAGCTTTATAAACAGAGAAGAACCGATGCCAAGATTTCTATGAGTTACACCAACAGACCGGCCTGTTGGATCGTGCCTCTCTAAATATCTTGCTGAGAGGTTACTTCGTCTTCATGTTCTGTTTTGCTCCTCATTTGATTTGGAGATTTTAGGAGAGATTTCAGGAGCTCTTCCAGACCTCAGAGGCTTTGAGCGCTGAGAGATTGGAAAGCTAACCTGTTCACGGGAAAGTTGTGAATCCAAATAATCGGTGGCGGCGGATAGTGTTAAAAAACACACAGAGAGTTCAAAAACACATAAGTGAGCAAGTCACTGTAAAACACAGAACATATAATCCACTGCATTTAGATGAGAAACCATTCTTACTTTCATTATGTTTAGGGAGCTTTGAGTCTTCAGTCTGTATCCCTACATTGTATTGGGACCTGTCAGTGACCTGGCATGAATGAAGATCTCGGGAATCAGTGATAATGCTAGCAAGCTGGCTAACCGGAGCCATGTCCACTAGCGTTCACTGCTTCTTATGGACGCCCAGTGGTTCCGATTTTGGACACTTATGCTGCACTCAATAAAATTAGAAGTCAAAGCCTGGAATGAAGCCAAACTTTAGCTGACTGTGTACCAAAGTACAAAAACCCATTTGTGGCTGCAGTTTAGCATAGGAATCAATATCAGTTCATAACAACATTTTCCATAGCATTCTGTGCATACAAACACTGTAGCCGTACGTATCCTCAGATAGAATTTGTGCAGTAATATGTGTAGGACTTCTGTCTTCTCAGTGTAAAAGGAACATTACATATTACAAATGTAAGTGATATAGTCAGTTTGTGGCATTCATAGGTTTAGGATTGATAGCAGAGAGTAGTGTACATGTTTTGTACATACTTACTTTTTGTTTCTCATAATTCAGACACTCAAATAAAATGGCGGACAGTATAAGTAGTCCGCTAAATAATAAATAAGGAGCAACTGTGGACACATTTCATGTCTCACTAGTGTTTTAGCAGGCTAACTTCCACTTTCTGAGTGAAAAACAATTTAACAATTTGTTATTTGTAAAGGGACAGTTGTAGTAAATAGGTGACTGTACTGTTTCCAGCCCTATATAAATCTTTTATATTGGATAATAGTGTTCTTTTTAGGCTATACAAGGCTACTTCATCCTCCAGTGTGTCTCCTAGCAACACCAACCCGGAAAACGGGTCACATAAAACTATTGCCATTCTCCTTGATAATGATTTAATATAATATCCGATAAAAGTGAAAAAAAAGCTCTACTGGACTATTAATATAGTTTATATTTTTTATCACGAAAAAGTAAAGAAAATTCAATTATAATTTTTCCCAGTTCAATTTGCTTTAAACCAAGTTTTTACTCAAAATGGAAAATTCCTCAATCTTCGTGAAGCATTTGGTCTGAACATCCTGACGTAAATACACACAAGAATGCGACCTGAGTATATGCATGTCAAACAATGCAACACACAGACTCCCACACACACACAAACACACCCACACACACACACACGCACTATCACAAGAGCTGAACTCAGAGGAAGAGACAGGTTATGACAGGAGTAAAGTGGTTATCTCAGATAAGAAATGTCTATCCTTCAACCGAAAATCATATTTCTCACTCCACATTTTATCTGTGGCTAACACCTGTTGCAATAACAACAAGTCAAATGGATACAGACACATGAGGGGTATTCACTTGCACTTATTCCTTTTAGATGCAGGGCAGGAAAATGGAGCCACACTATATGCTATCCCATTTAAAAATCACACTTTGATGTGCAAATTTGTTCACAATCACATGGTGCCTGCAAACAGCCTGTCACTCTGTAAACAACTCTGAACTCGTGGCTCCTTCAAAACCAGAACTACCACAGGTGGCAATTTAATCTAATCCCTCAATCGCTGATTCTCAAATCCCAACACAAACACGCCACGTTTATCCCAACAAGCGAGGCCAGAGAAAATCTTCAGGTCACTCCCGTGAATCCATGGTAATGTCGCTTTCTGCTTCCATCGATCAAACCATTCCTTTAGCTTGGGGGACATTTTGTATTTTGACAAGCCTCACTGGACCGAGCACCCTGTGTTTAAGGCCGGAAGCCTGTGTTTATGTGGCTGCTGGCAGACCAGGCCCTGAACTACAAGTGGCGTGGAAACCTGATCCATTTATCTTTTGGATTGTGAAGATGCATCTGACCTTGCCGCCCTGAGGAAATGTTGATAAAGCTTTTTTACCTCCGAATCACGGCTGATAGCATTAACTTTGCTCTGGAGCTTTTGTGCCACACATCAGCTAACATGTGTAGACCATAGAGAGAGGCGATGGGATGCCATGGTGCACTCTGTAGTGGCTTGAAATTGGATATTTCTGAGCTGTGTTTCCTGGCGATGTACTGTAACATTTTGTGAGACTCCATAAAGTTGCTGAATTGTGCAACTTTTATGCTGCTTTCAAAAATACTCCGGATTTGTCTTTGTGTTATTCTGCAGAGTACACCTCAGCTGTTGTGGTTAAAGAATGATTCCTGGCAACCAAATATATATGTTGTAACAACACGGATTGTCAGGAAGTGAAAATGCCTGCCATGCCTGACAAAAGAAAGACAACATGATAAATTAGGTCAGAGATAACAAGTGTCAAGACTGTAGATCCGTCTCCACCTCTCTTGGCATCCTCTTTCCTAGCTCCCTAATTTCTCCCTGTGCTCTCATATAGAGGGACCTGGTAAATTCCACAGTGTCAGCTGCTGCCCATTATCTCATACGGTACAGTAAGTCCCCGCTTATTTAAACCACCGCTATCCAGTCAGTTGTCATTCTCATTTCACCTGCGTCTGCTGGTTTGTATTGGCAGTGATGGATTGTAACTCTGTGCATTTACAGTTGTACTTAAACAACATTTTTAAGTGCCCCTATTACTTAAAACACCACTATATTAATCCAGCAATTAGATTGAATTCATGCTGAAGTTTTCTAGGATTTAATAGTTACCAATAACTAACACGTGAGTCCTGAAAGTCCTGAAAAAGATTGTTATCGATCTTGACTTATAAGATATGTGTGCATATATTATCTGGTGTATAGAACATATAATCTTGCTTATAGTACTTAGTTTGAAAGGGACACCAACACCCTTTACATGGAGAAGTTTTTCTAACTTTTAATGGCTTTGTCGCCCCAGCAAATTCCCTTCCTGGTCCACATCATTCTCCTGGGGCCGGTTGCAGCAGCTGGATGTAAAAAAGTTGGGTTTAAGCCCTATGTCAGACCCAGTTACGTCCAGCCCTGTGATAAATATTTATACCAGTTGCACCATCTAAATCTACGTCGAGGCGCAGCTAAGCCGAGCGCACGCCGCTCTAACACAGTCTACTGCAGTGACAGTTGCCATAGCTTGTGTCACGTTGCTACGGCTACTTACCTTATCTTAATTAACACTTGCACCGAGAAATAGATTAAAAATGGCCGCCGAGCTTAAGAAGCAAAAATTAAATTAATTGTGAAACAAGAAAAATTATCGATGAACTGTCGCTGTTTCTCTTCACACCCTCGGCGTGGTCTGCCTCATGATGTAGGTACCGCCGCACTGAAGTTAAATCTGTCAGTACGTTCTGTCTCCATATACTCTCACTCTTTCATGCCTGAATGCCGCTGACTGTGAAGTTTGTATCTTAGATGCACCATTGGATCGCCATCTTTATTCTCACAATGAAAATTGGTCAAGACTTTTCACTTTACGCCTACCCCTGAGTGGGCGTAAGATTTTGTTACAGGCGTAGCGTTATGCACAGATGGCGCTACATGTATCAATTCGGTCTTTAAGCGCATTTTACTCCCAGCCTGCTCTTACGACCGGGTGCATGTCCAGCTGGTGCAACCCTAGACTGAACTGAGGCATTGTTCTAACTCACTCTAACCCATCACTTTCCACTGCTGTGAAACTCCATCCTTGTCTTTAAGTTCTACCACCATCTGTCCCGGCAAGAGCAAGAGCTGGTTGGAGAGGAGACGCTGCGTGGATGAAGACGAGCAAACATTTTAAAAATGGAGATGGATCATGAAGCGATCCAGCATTGTGCGCGCTCACAAAGCCAGATGGATATTCTTCTTCTTCAGATGGTTCTCGTATCGTCCCAGAATACCAGCCCTCTGTCATTGCTGCTTCATGGCCAGCAACCTGACGATACTCTCTGCCTCCCAAATATGAGAGGTCTTTGGAGTTGCCGACCCTAGTAGCAATCCACCAGTACTTTCTTCTATGGTAGCATCCCTTTGTGAAGGGAATGGTACAACTTGTTCCACCTGTGTAGCCAAGCTCCATCTGTGGACCAGTGTGCACACATACTGTAGGGTTTGTCACCTGTCTGTCCTCCCCGATAGGAAAACAACTATACTTCTGGCACCCTCGTCTCTCCTAGCCTGCAAGTTTTATTCTAGGTTACTGTGTAATCTCTGAAACGAACCCTCTGACTAATGGGCAAAGAAAGAAAGAAGTATATCTTACAGTTTCCCTTCAAACTGTCGGTTCTTGATGAAAAAAGACGCATCCACATGCCATCAGTGCACGAGTTTGTCAGATTATAGTCCTCCAGGTTTTGCCTCTTCATTCAGGATCTAATTCATAACTTCCCTGCCACACTGCTTTCAGATTTATCCAGCACCCTGCCACCAACAATAAGTCACATCCTCCCCTGTGTCTTATTGATGGCTCTCCTGCTTTCACACTTCTGCCCTCTCAGGAAAAATGACAGCATTAGTTATAAACATATGTTCTGTTTGAAGTGATGCTTGTACTTCCAAAGGACAAGTGATGATAAACCCACAAGGACAGGAGGAGGAGTAGGTCAGGGAGGTGGAACAGGGCAACTTCAAGTCGGATAGCAGCACGGATACAGTCATGGTTGCTTCTTTTTAACCATGTTTGGACTGTAGTTGAGAAACTGCTGTCTAGGCAACTGGATTTGTTGGGTTTCATGAAGACGTTTTGCCACTCACCCAAGTAGCTTCTTCATTTCTAAATAACTGGTAGGGAGTTAGGTTTTTTTTAAATTAGGAACATCTGTGGGTGGTGTTCACCTGAAATTGGTGTCATGACTAGGGTCTATAATAACCAGATACTTAACTGTAATTGCAGTTACCTAAAACTTCAATTGAAGATGTGGTGGTAAAATTACTTCAAGAAACTCAACAAGTCCGGTTTCCCTTGTTTCAGCTTTGTTATTTGGATATACCATGACCTGGATGAACTGTCACAGACATGCTGTTCACTTCCTGTTGTGCAGTTATACTCAATATTGCTTCGTAATAACCAGCTGATGAATGTGTTCACTATGACGACATGTAATTTCAACCTAGTTCCAATGTTAGACGCAACCTTTAGCGCTTCAGTGGCGCCAATAAAGGCCTCAGATCAGAAAATGTTAAATGTCAAAGTCAAAATGTCAAATATTTTGTTATTTAGACTTGATGATTGAACATTAAACTATGGGCATGCGGATCGTCGATGAGGACTGGCAATAAATGTACTAAAATGTTTTGAGTCCAACCCTTTGCTAATCATCATATTCACCCTGACAACCGTGCACCTATTTTTACCCATTTTGTCTTTAAATGCTTTAACAGGGTCTTGATTGGTTGAGCGTATTAGAAGCAATTAAAATGTCCGGCAATCATCCCGGTGTTCTCTTGCTGTTTGGACTGTAGATGAGCTCAGTGGTTGAACGGGGCAGCAACATTAGCACCCCGCGGAGCAGCAGCACTCTGATTTACTGTTCCCAGGCCTGGTGATTGAGGAGAGCATTACGTCACAGCTGATAGATCAGAGAGTCTTACAGCAGAGTGGAGCTCCATCAACTGCTGCTGACAGTAGCGTTAGTGCTGACAACCGGCGAAAATGGATTTATGAAAAAAAACTCCATACTCTATGCACTGACACAAAACAGTGAGAGAGCTTACAGGCACACAAACACATGCACGCTAACTCTGTTCTGAACAGGCCCATAATTCTTGAGGGCAAACACACACATTCAATAAAATACATGAAGACATTATTGCGCTAAACCCAGATCTGCACAACTCAGAGGCTGCTATAAAATGCTTACTGGCAAAGTAAAAAAACACAGAGTAGCAAGTTGAATGCGCGAAAGCACTTTAAGCTGTCAGTCACTTTTGTTTTTATATGTTAGTTAATGCATAGGGCATTATTTATTCCTAGGTGGCAGTTTCACACAAAAAAAAAAATAATTCACACAACCGAATGACAGGCAAGATTATAGGAACGGAAGATTTAAAAGCTGGTGTCCTTGTTTTGAGTTTGTCTCAGATACATAGTTTGATGCAGTTTAATGTCCTGTCCACTGTTTTCCACGTTAAAGTGCCAATCTCACTGGACGGCAGAAGTGGAGGTTGCGCCAGTGTCTGGTTCAACAGTAGTTCAGCCAGCTTTGCTAATACTGAGCAATGGAGCTGAGCACGTCAGAACAGAACAGAAACACACCACCCTCTCTGTTTTAACGTGTTTAGTTTTGATAATTTTGAGTTTGTAAAGGATTAAAGCCTGTCTTGCTGGTATGCATTTTGTCTGCAATGCTCTGCCAACAGTGATGCAGATTTTTTTGATTTTTTTAAGTGCAGTGATTCAAACGATGAAATGAAATTTAAGTTTTTTTTGACTGATAATTTGAATTATTGACATTTTGAGTAAACTCAAGTAAATGCAGTACAGTTGTGCCTGTCTCTACCGGATCAGCGCGTTCATTTTGACAGCCCCAGTTTTAACTGTGATCTCCCAAGAGCTGAAATTGAGCTTTTAACTAATCCTGGAACTGTTCATCACCTATGTTCAATATTTCATGTGTAACAAATAATATAAAAATGTTAGTCTTCTGTGTGTGATTCAGGTTTGTAATCAACTGAAAACCTGCCCTGGGCTAGACTATGGCCTCTTTTACAGGGTATGTGGTATCGAAAATGGATGAACCGAAGGATGTCTCATCCCGATGCATTAACTTACCACTCAGGATGCCAGGAGAGCCTTTGATGCATTCTTTCTTTTTTTAAAAAAGCTCCAAAAATACTCGCAGGAACCAGGAAAACTTTGCAAAAGGTGCATGGTTTATTTAAAATGTACCTGTACATCTGAAACTTTGATTTTACAGCAGCCAGAGGCGGCAGTTACATAATGACTCCCTGCATCGAATACATGCGTGATCTGGCTGCAGTTATTAACAAGAAATGACACATTTCCAGACGCTGAGTAAACCCTAATGGACTTATGGAACTGAAAGGCATTTCCATTAGTTTGCTGATCACTAAAATGTGACATATTGGACGAGGGTTTGAATGTTCAATGAATCATAAGAGCTGCCATGCGGGGTTTTGACTTGTTATATCACATACAGAACACTAATCCATTAACCAACACAAACACATTAGGTATCATTTACAATGTGATGTATATTTTTATCCTGAAACCTCAGGAGCCAGCCATCTACCCAGCAACAACAGCAGCAATGTGAGTGCTATAGGCTCTGAATACCAACTGCATATCAACGCGAATGCTAATGTGACCTTTATTATTAGAAACAAAATTATGAATGAGATTCAAATTCAATAGCTGGCAGACATGAAGCATATCCTCCATATCCATGAAGGGAACGTACAGATCCCACTCTGCAAGTGGTGTAGGTTAATTGAAGTTAGCCCTTTGGAGAGACACGAAGAGGTCACTGACTTAACAAAGGAAGACAAATGTAGATGAGTTGTGATACTAGTTCATGCTCAGACTTGTTACTTATTCGACAAAATATACTGGATATGCTGCTGAGTACACCTGCCGCGTTAAGGTTATTTCTGTTGACAAATTCAGCTGAAGAAACTTCCTAAAAGCCCCACCGTTCACCAGAACCTCTCTCATCATAACCATACAGACTTAGGGCTTAGGTTTTGTCTGCACAGAAAAAGGTAAACACTTCAACCAATAGAAGGGTTTAACAGGGATGAAAATCTTACTCTCATCCTGTAATTTCTTTATAATAGAGTTGCAGCTGCTCTGAGGCTGTGCCATCACTGTCAGAGCTGTAATTTAACTATAGAAAGAAGGATCACACAGAAAACCTTACAGTGCCTCAGGTGTAGGAGACGGCTCAGATTTAAAGCTACTGCGCTGGACGTTTGTCTCCCCCTTCTGGCAGCGTGAGTAATGACACCAACGCTGCCGGTTCGCGTCGGTCGTATGCCTCACGGCCTTCTGTCGCTTCTCTTATTAAAGCCATCGGTGGTGATCTGTGTTCGTCTTTGGCATTAATCACTTTCTTTTTTTGTAATCCTTTTTCTAGAGCGCTTCCTAGATTCTGTTTTCATTCTTCCTTACCGCCAGACACGGTGAATTCATAGAACCGTAGTTACATTTGTAACCTTGTTCTTCTGCCGTAGACTTTGTCATAGTCTTAGTTGTTAGTTGTAGGCCACTCGATCTCCTTTGTTATGCTTCCTCCCTTTGTCAGCTGTGGCAAACAGTCACTCCTAATGTTGAACGCCTTTCTACCAGTGTGCCAATGCAGGAATATCACCACAGAGAAATATTTATAACACAGTTATATTGCGAAATATAGAGGGATTTATCTGGCGCTGACCTGTTTGGCAATAGCTTGAAA
This sequence comes from Chelon labrosus, assembly GCF_963514085.1. Classification (NCBI taxonomy): domain Eukaryota; kingdom Metazoa; phylum Chordata; class Actinopteri; order Mugiliformes; family Mugilidae; genus Chelon; species Chelon labrosus. The sequence continues at coordinate 20,443,322 of NC_140346.1, forward strand.
ATATCCAACATTAATTTGTACATAGTTGTTCTGCACTTCCATAAACTGATCATAGAGCATTTTTTAGATTACTTTCATTGTATTGCACTGTGATACCCGGCATGATCATTATTGGATTTAGAAAAATCAATCAATAAATACTTATACTTAACAGTTGGACTGTTCTTGCTTTCGACACGATGCCAAAGTGCATCTGCATTGAGCTTAGTGCCAACTCTCCTCCCAACCCTGAGGTGAGAGGACTTATTATAGACAGCCTCACTACTCCATATACTGCTGGCTGCGTTAAACCCTAACAATGCATCAAATTTTATGAGCTCATCAGACGTTCCGCGTGTAAAATCTCTGCGCAGTTACTTGTTACTGACAGGACAACACTGCCTGCAGATAAAAGCGGGCCACCTTACAGAGTACAATACCTGTGTAATGAAGAGAAGTAAAATACAAGGTTCTGTAAAATGGGGATGTTGGCGTGACGGACCAGAAGACCACAGATTTACAAAAAAAATGTGAACAATGATTGCTCAGGATGTATAATGGTTTTGATTTAACACAAACGTCCATAAGGTTCATAAACTGGTATTTAAAACCACATAAAACGCAATTTGCACACATCTAAACAAATATTTTCTGCTAAAATAAAAAGTCTAGTTGAAACTTCACAAAACAGGGATCATTATTTTACGACACTGATTTTCAAACTGTGCAACACTTCAATCATCAGTCGGATCAACACTTATGGTTACTCTTCTAGGGGAACCTGTGAGCTTAACGATTATTGAATAATTCACTATAAATGAACTAATTAGTTAAAAGCAACTGTGAAAATTTCAAAGACAAGGGAAGTACTCTGAGAAAAGTTTGCTGATCGGATGAACATAATGGCTTTCTTTGTGCAAACAAACAATAAACTCCAGATTAAAGCTGTGAGTAACATTTAGAAAGGCGAGTGAGAAACACCAGTAAGAATTATTTGATACCTCTTGGTTTATAGACCATTCACTATATGACCACTTTGTGTGGGTATGGAGGAACTCAAAGGATAAGACAGCTAGAAAGTATGATGATGGTCCAAAGTTTTTGTGCAGAAAGCCAGATTGCATTAGGTATAGCATGGAGGCAGAAATATCAGAGCCAAGGGCAGGTTTTTTTTAGAGGTTAATTGAGGTAAATCAGCCAAAAAAAATCCTCAAGTGACAGAAGAGACACTCAGAGGTCTCTCAGTACATAAGCATACCAGCTGGCTGCCTTTAGAATATTTTGGGTGTCAAGTATTTCCTCAAAATGAATGTAATTTCATGTCGCCATTTTTTTATCTAATGATATGTCAGGAAACATAACTAAACTAAAACTGTAAACTCTTCTTTTAGAATTTATTTTCTGTTAGTTTCTCTTGGTAAGAAACACAACCTATACAAACGCAGACTCAGCCACACATGCATGTATTCTCAGCTAAAGATTTCTATGATGCTAAATGTGCAAAATGTAATTGAGATGGTGGGAGCTGGTTACATTTCCAATTAGCTGCACAGCTGCAGAGCAGCAGAGATAAAGGAGTCCCTTCAATTTTCTTTAATCAGATGTTAGAACACAAAGGCTGCCTGATAAGGATTATTTCTAAGACGTTTCAATGATGACGGCCTGTGCGTAATGTGTATTTGCTGTATGGTATGTGCTTATTAACAGTAATCTATACACTTCCTGTGGGCATTAGAGTGGGGTGTCTCATTCAAACATATGGCACCCTGAAAAACTCAGGGTGGGGGTTGTGTGTGGAAGACTCCACTCACAAATAATGTGCACCCTAAACCCTCAGTTGTACCCGGCCACTTACATAAAGAGATAATCTCTCCAGTTTTACATATTCTGACATAAAGCCTGATTTCAACACTGCTAGTCTCTCAAGGTGGCTGCCTCTTGTTTTGCCTTGAGCAAAACTCTTTTCCGTCCCATCCACGCTGTGGAGTTATGAGCCCTGATATCCAGATTGAGGTGAGAGAAGGGTTGGTCTCCTGCCTCCAGCACCATCTGCTCCAAAGAGCCACTTTTAGACATGCTGAACAGACAATATTGTACTTGGAAACACAGGTGGTGATTATCAGAGGCATGACATCATCAATACAGATGGGCAACAGAGACGCTGATCTCCTTTAGAGATGACTGGCTAAACCAAGACTGTATACTTTAAGTGTGTCTGATCCTGAATAAGTATAGATCTGTTTCAAATGACAATTATCTGTCTGGATTCTGGAAACGTCATAGTAGACAAACTGCGCTAAACAACCAAACTGGGTAGGAGTTTTAAAACAACCTCAAACAACTACATTTTATGGCAGTGATCACACTGCACTCATAAAAGTAGTTGAAATGTGTAATATGCATTTATAGAAACACCCCAGTTGGTTCCTATTTAGCAGTGAAACTAGTTTTTGTAAGTGAGAAAGGTTCAAATAGTAAGTTATATTCTGTGTGGTGTTCCACAGAGTTCAAAACTGGGTCCACTCCGTTTTTCCATAATACTTGCTTCACTGGCCCAAATTGTGAAAATTTTGAACACACAGCCATACAAATTGCTTGAATTGATGACTATATAAATTAATCTCAGTCATTTTGACGTAATTATAGTTATAATAAAACAACTAGAATTATAATTATAAAAAAGTACTTGAAGAACTTATTTCAAAATCATGCAAAAGCAAGAAGAAAACTATACTTGAGTCAAAAAGTCTGGGCAGCATCATAATCATTTAATACTTAAGATGAAACTATGCCTCTACAGAACTCCCAGCTGTTCAGAACACCTGTAAACACTAATGATTTCCAATCTGATCAGACCACACACCCTATAAACAAGTTTTCAAAGAGAAAAACCCCACCTTTCTCAGCGAGCACATCGGCTCTGTCAACAAGGCCGAAGTTTTCCACCTGAGAAATATTGCACAAGACGCTGTGCAATATTTTGCGCTGCCTGACGCAAATAAATTGATTTCTATTTTGGTGTTCCACCTTCTGTACTATTGCAATGCTCTTTTAACTGGATTACTCCCTCCAAAAAATCTGTTCGTATATTTCAGCTCGTCCAAATTGCAGCTGGCCGAGACAGCCTATTACACCCTATTTAGCATGCTTACATTGATTTCCTGTACCATACATAATGGATTTAAAAATTTTACGACTAGTTTACAAGGCTCTTAATAGTTTGACACCTCCATATTAACATCATCAACCAGTACATCGTTACATTTACGGGCAGTAAAGACAAAGATTAAAATGCAACTGCAACTGTAAATTCCATATAAACGCTGATTTTATTGTTATTCCTACATGTAGACTGACTGAAGTATGAATCACTGTTTTTATATATATATATATATATGTATATGTATATGAAGCAATAAATACCACAGATGTGTTAAATATTTCACCCTCACATCAGCTTGAGCTAGAAACAACCAGGACCTGTAGAGAGAATAAAATGGCTTTCAAGCTATTAGATCAGAGCAGCAGCCCAACCTTTGAACCTAGGAACGAGAGAAACTCTGCCTCTGAGGGAGGGGGGAAGGTATTGACCGAGGAGAGAGGCAGGGCTGCAGTAAGTGGGATCTGAGTTGGGAGTTTCCGTGTCAGCGGGCTCATCTTACAGCCTCCCTGATGGACGCCGGTGATGTCCCCCAGGGTCCAGATGGGATTCAGTGGTCAGGTCGGTGACAGCTGGTGAAGGGTGGTCAGGGCTCATGCATAATGGAGACTCAGCAGACCACACCACAACCTGACCGCTGCACTGATGTGGAAGTAGTTCCATCTCAGTGGGAATACTGCAGGGTTACTGGAATATTTACTCCTGTTTAAGGTCCATGCGCAGCGATCACATGCAGTATCCAGCTTGAACTTTAGTTTGATGTTTTGAAAAAGCCAGCAGCTGATATATATTTATTTTTTATTTTACGTCTCTGCGGTTTATTTCAAAATTTTAACCAGTTATAACTGTTTTAGTCTGAGGAAATGCACCAGAGTGAGAAACACCAGCTGCCAGATCATCAGGCAGGTTATAAACAGGCTAGCCAAGTTATATAAATGGTAAAGGTAAAATATAAAAATCAGCGCACACAAATTGATAGTTGATGAAAATGTGTCAACACAATTCTGGTAAGGACCGTCAGACAAATCTTAACCAGGAAATCTGGCTGACATGGTCTTAACAATTATGTATTACATCAGAGAGATATTACTATTTACTAGGAGTTGTGTGTGTGTATAACCTTATAAACATGATAAAGTCCACTCTGCACTTTCTGTGTCCCCTAACTCTACAGAGAAACATCAAAATGTAAAGCAACTAAAGGCGCCACTTTGTCCATCAGCAGCTTGCTAACGTCGTCTCTCTGCCATCTGGTGCTGAGCAGGTAGTGTAAAGTACATTTAGCGGAGCTTTTAACTTACAGCAGCTGCCTGCTCCTGCAGAAAACAACGCTGATCAGTCAAAACTGTATCGTTGCGGTGGCCGTAAAACCAAAATAATGAGCTGAAAGACTCTAGGTTGTTCTGTAGAGTTTGGGGAAATGCAGAGTTAAGTGATGACACTGACTATAGGTGCCCTAAAATGAAGGTTAGATTGGGGTAGATTTTTATTTTTATGTTTTATTTAATTTAAATTTGAGGATGTGTGAGGTCTAGCTTCGACCTGACTGCCCGCTAAATTGCCCCACGGGAACAAAGGACTTTGATGGATGCTTACAACAAACAGCCTAATCGTCTTCCATTCTCTGTTTCTAATCAGTGTGGTTCTCCTGGGGGTTTGTTTAAACCTTTTTCCATTTGTCTATTATTTTTTTTTTTTCCCCAAAATTATTCTTTTGCCCATCGTAATTGCCAAAATAAGGCCAAGGCAGTATGATACAGGAATTTCCCCAACTGGATACAGTATTTTCTGCATGTGAGTATTACATTCCCTCCCATTTCCAGCACCCCGGGTCCACACTTGTCAATGCGTTGAGGAATCAGCCCCACTAGCTATTCTGTTGTCAATGGACACACGCTGCAGTACATCACCTCAATCAGTCATCTCAGCCCTCGTAGGCAGCCACCACGACTAGCAACCCGACCCCCATCCCCGACACGGCAGCGAGAAAGTGCTTACCTAGGAGAAAAAGACAGAGAGGACATTAAATCAGTGAGCATAATATTCTAGTGAGCACCAGACTCGCTTTCACAGATTAGCCAATCTCTCCTCTGCACAGTGCACTGCCACAGAGTTTTAACCCTCTCCAGCTTCAATTGAAATGGAGAGAGAGGAGATTATCCCCTATATTCCGGTGCTCAGCATTTTATAATGTGTCTAAATGCAGGAGGTAACCAAGGTCGATACACGTGTGTGTTTCTCAGTTGCACTTCATTATAAAAAACACAGTGAAAACCGTGAAGAAGATTCATAACAAAATACGACGCCAAGGACAATGGTTTGTTGTCTCATACTGCTGAATATCCACAGCACGAAAGGCCAAGCGGAGAGATAGAAATAAAAGAGAAGTGGGTTGTGGTGATCTTGTGCTTTTGCCAGGGAAGGACTCTGTTCACAGTCCTGCGTGAAGTGTTTTTCGCTCGGCTCGATCAAAAGACCTCCAGTGACTTCCAATGCCGGACGTTACATCACACAGCTCGATCCTTCACAGTCTCTCGTCCGCTTCTCCGCTTGTTTGTGCCCATTTATGTCCTCACCACCCCTCTACTAAGCCAAGCGGGCACACAAACCAGGCTAATGAACAATCAGAGGAAGGATGCTGTGCCACTGCTGAGAGAAAATAAAAGGAGATGCATGTCGTGTGTGAAGGACTTCAGTGAATGGGATCTTGATCAATCAAGTACCCGCTGTTGATACAGTGTAGTGGGGGAAGAATACACTAAGAAAGCACAAGTGTTTTTTATGCTCAATAGACACATGAAATGGCGTTTGCTTGTCTGAATGCATAAATTATGCAAGACATTTTACTTTGCATTCAGCGTTCATAAGCATTATACGCAGTATATCCTTAATGAATCAGGTATGACATAATATAATATCGCTGTTCAGACATTTATAAAATAATCTGTGTATGTAAGTGTATAAGTGTATGAGCTTGACTTATGGATGTTGGAGATGGTAAAGGTGGGGCACATTTTAATTACTTTATATACAGTTAAGATGAATAATAAGTCATATCCTATAATATTACATACTATCAGAGCTGCAACAATTAGTCGATCAATTGATCAGTTGATTAAAAGAGAATTAATATTTGACATTAACCATTAATCTATTCGATGTATCAAAGGAAGAAAACACGTTGCTGCTTCTCTTTGTCTTGTTTCACAGTATATTTGATATTTAGGATTTTTAATTGTTGGGTGGCTGATGGCGTGCCACGGCATACCGATGACTTCCCCGGGCATTTTGATGATGGGCGGCTAGATTGACATTTTGGCTTTCAATTAGTCAGACTGGCTGTCATGGTTAGACTAACAATAGCTAGGGCTAGTGCTAATAGCATATTACTTGTGAATATATTAGTAGGACATAAAAGCACATTCAGACTGTGAACTCACTGTCATTTCACAAGCATCACACATACAACAAGCAAAGGACTGGCATTGGGTCATGGGGCTGGATGATGAACTTCCTGCTTTCTTGACCTGGATGGTTACTGCTGTTGGAGTTGGTCCTTTGTAGGCTGCTGGCTGTTCTCCTAGAGAAATCAATGTTTGCCGGTCTGGAAGTGAAGAGGGGTGGGCGTGCGTCTCTCTGCTTGTGCGCTGGTATGTTGGCGTCAGTCTGTGACTACGCCGTTAAAATCTGCGGCTAGTTAACTGTGATGAGTTTGTTTGTGAACTTCGATCAATGGTATCTGGAGCTGAGCAGCTCATCTTGGAGTTGAAGTTAATAAATGTTGAGCAATAGTTGCTCTTTACTGAAATCACTGCAGTGTAGGACAGAGAGAAGACTTTTACATCATGTGAGGCGTTAACTCTGTGTTTGCTCAGCTGCTGAGAAACATGAGCAAGGAAATGGGTTTTGGACCAATCACAACTGTTGCCGTCTACGTCGCCACGATGCATAGTTACATGTCGGGAGAGGTGCACGCAGAGTTACGTCACGAGCTACGCTGTACGTCCGATGTGACACGTGACCATAATTCAGGCTTTAAAGACCAACGATTCACCTCTACATCGTCTGATGTTTTATAGATTATATGATTAATCTGGGAAAATGATAAGCACATTAATCGATATTGTAAATAACGGTGCCTCACATCACAACTGTACCTACAATTCTGTAGAAGTAGAAAATAGAAAATAAAACAGGTTAATAAACACAAAACGACAACAGAAAAATGAGCTTTATGATAGCAAAACACAGCTCTGAACTATGAGTGAGGTTATCCCTGTTACTCTGTTGGCTGATCTGAGCTCATCATTAAAAAGGCCTCCACCTTTCTTTCTATTGGACTGTGGACCCCAGGTGTTTCAGAGATATATATATATATTTTTTTAAATTGGCTGAGCTGTGACAGCCAATGGAGCGGGACAAAGATCGACTCACACAGACAGACTGGCCCACACGAAGCCTGGGAGACTGGAGGCCAAAGCACCGCTGTCTAGACTGCTGCTGATAATCAGTCAAAATGCATCAGTGGGTCAATGGTTAGGAGGAGTTCAAGGTTGTCCATCTGAGTGGGTCTCCCTGGGTGGGAGCTGGACACTGTCCATTCAATGGAATCGCCATCAGTTTCCTGTGAGCTCAGAAAAGACACAGCCGATCTCCAGAGAGAAGCAGCTTTTCACATCTTATTTACCCTTAAATAATGAGCTATCCGTCCACGGATGTTTGCCAGAAGACCTTACAGTAAGTTAACAAGACAGAGATAACACTAAGTTCATTCCAGTGCTTCCACCCATACTTTTACTACTGTCAGTGCTTCACAGAGCAGCTCTCTCTCGCTGTTGTTCTGCAGGCCTTGATGCAACAACTAAAAGACGATACACAACGATTTTCCAGCCTTGAGAAGTGTTAAGTGCAAAGATCGTTTCCAGCTTTACAAAGAGCTCTGAGCCTTGACTGTACCGGAGCTGCTGAGCAAGGTCACAGCTTTAACAAAGTTACAGAAACGCACATAAATACGTTATTGTTCAGATAGTTAACGGCCCTGGGTAATATGATAATATGTATATAAACACATGACTGTTTCTTCTATCTGTGATAGTTTTCCCTCTAATATTTAAGGTTGTACTGAGCCACTGTAAGAATAATCTGCAGATTAACTAAGTGCAGGTGACTAATATTGGATTTTTTTTGTATATATATGGTTATTGGCATTAATATCATTGAAAGCCCATTTCTGTAAGGAAGAGCTGAAACGCTTGGCAAAATAAAAACTGAAAATCATTCTGGTCATAGTTAAAAAAATGATATTGTCAATTCACTTCAGCTAATAAAGAACAGGTCACAATTTAAGCTAAAAATACTGACTTGACAAATCAGTTTCATCAGTGTTTTCCTATGAGAAATTAAATCAGTCTTATATAAATATAGACATTTCTTGTAATACATGTTAAAAAAAGGTTATTGGTAATCTAAACAGCATTAAATCATATATCCCAAATTAGAGTTGTATCCATATCGCCCTTAAATGAGCGTTAATTTATGTGTTAAAATGGATCTACTTAAATCACAAATGCGCCTTAAAAGTCAACTTCTTTCATTTGTTTGTCTGTCAATAACAGATTAAAGAATCAAGTTCAGTAAACCACTCTGATCTTCCCAAACGGCTGCTGATAATGTGAATGTTTGCTCACCGTATTGACGTCCAAAGATCAATGTATAAAAAATAAAAAATAAAAAAATTCCTGTGGTGTCAGAGATATGCGAATACTTTCATCTCCGGGTAATTTATGCAAAGCGCCAAATGACTATTCAATTAAAGAGCAAGGATTTGTCGGCTAAGACCATTGATTAACAACAAATCAGCTGATTAAATAATTAACCTCAAACTGAAAGCAGTTACTTAATCACTCTAGGTGACGCGTCTAGCTGTGTCGTTGCTGTGTTTTTCAATTTAACTTTTGCTTTTTAATCCATATGATACGCCAGCATGTGTGAGATCTGCAGTCTGGATAAACTGATACTCTGGCGAGGAGCTGCGTTCGGCTGAAGTAGAAAAAAAAGAAAAGAAAAGTGCTTGTTTGGTTGTTTCCTCAGGCAGTGTTATGCAAAGCAAGCCTCTGAACCCTATCGATACTGCCCTCCAATTTGAACCGAAGACTTTGAGCTTGCCCAGAGTTGTCAATCCACAGCGCACACTTACAATTTGCTCCTGTGTCAAAAAACAAATACATGAAGAGAAAACAACAATCCAAAGATGCATTATCTCACAGAGAGACAAGGGCACGGAGGCAGCCCTGAGTGGCACGGGGCGAGGCGGCACTCGTGGGCATTGTGCAGCATTTTTAAACCACCGAGGCAGCTTCATTATTTTAGAAGGTTTCTTCCCCAAAAAAAAAAAAAAAAAAAAAGGGCTGCAGCTCCCTGCGGATCACATCAGTGTCAAGTCGTCATCTGTGACAGCAAACCGCCGCTGCTGAAGACAGCAAAATGCACCTCTGGTAAACACCCGGGAGCGACGGCGTACCCTGTGGTTTTTGTTAAAAAATTCAGCGTCTTCTGACGATGAAGTGAGACCGCATCAATTATCAATTACACTTAATGGTGGAGGAGAAATTGAATTAAAACAGAGTCATGGCTGACCACAGGATACGAAGAGATATTGTTCTTGGCAACCGCATTCTATTCATTCATCATTGACGTAAAGGTAATAGGACTTCAGAGCTGTACTAATGACCAACGACAGCCCCTCTGTAAAATAGATGAAAGGTGTGCCATTATGGGGTGGACTCATGAGAGGAGAGGCCATGCGGCTAATGACTCATTAGAGACATCTATAGCCAGACAGGCTGGGAGCCAAAAGGCCAGGAGTCCTTTTTAAAGACTCAATACCCCAGCTGACACTAATTGTAGCCGTCAGGATAGCATGGATTTTCATCGCAGATAATAACAGTCTGCTCCCCTGACACATCTTGGCCTGGTACCCACAACTGGCACTGCACAGGTCTGCTGTAGCCGCTCTACAGTGTCTCCTGTACCAAAGAGTTGGTGCACGACCATAAGGCGATGAGAGGCTCGGTGCGGCAGTGACAGCTTAAAATCTGATAAGATGCTAAATGTGAACCATCCGAGAGTGAGATGCGGCGGCGAGGCTGGCCTAAAAAGAAACGCCAGCGAGAGTAATTTTCAATATTCTCGTTGCATCATTCAGCCCCTGCGAGCACCTGCAGTGTTGAGCAGACACATCTCTCATTTGGACAGAGGCAAAGCAGGATGTTTTATGGTCTAGCCATACTCCCTGTCACTGTGCTAATGTGATTCAGTTCCAAAACAGTCAGAGGAAATGAGAAAAGCTACTCTTTCCCACCCTTGCAGCACTCAGACATGATGCACATGGGGCTTTACGCTGCAAGTAGGAGGAAAAAAATAAATAAAAAAATTATGAAAACCTTTCATGATACATTGACATAAGGGGAGGAGAGACACTTACCGCCGACTGCAGCTGCGGCACGAGCGCCAGCGTGATATTCTTGATGCTAGATTTGAATGTTAAGAGTAGAAACTGAGGAAGGGAGGAGGAAAGACTGCTGGCGGTTTATTACTCTTCAAACTGAAAATGACTGGCAGCGACTCTCCCCTGGGCTAACCACGGAACAAGAACCGGAGTACTGTATTTTACAGATGACAGACTATCGAACATGCTGGCGGTCAAAATAGTAATCAGAAAAAACATTCAGATGAAGCCCTGTGGGTTTTTTTTTTTTAAGTCTACATAATAGGTTTTTACAGAAAGCGTGGTGATATCAATTGGCCACAAAGCCACCAGTGTTCACTATTAGCAATGTAATAAATAACTGCCGACTATCGAAATGCGGGAAAATGTTCCGACTGGGAATACAAATGTGCTTCAGTGGGAACCTGCGAAAAACCTCTGCAGCTCCGTGGCCGTGCAGCATGTATGTTTTGACTGCTCATTTTTAACATAGTTTCCATTAACCCGGGCTGCAGACAGAGCCAGGCCTGTAGGCTATTTGAAATAAGCTTCTGTAAAGGACAGATGATGATTTCTAATTCCACCTGTTTTGTAAGTATGTTTGAAAAATTCCTCCCCACTACCCGGTTTGCCCTCTCTTTAATTTGCTGTTTTGCAAAACACAACGTCCACCCATGTTTAACGATCTGTTCGGGTCAATATAATGTGTATTTCTTCACGTGTGCAACAAGATTTGTGTTATTCTCAGCAACAGATTTATTATTTGATCAACAACGACAACAAAACATAACCTAATAACAACAAAAAAAGACGTTCAGGAAATACTTTTTTTATGTCGCTATACTTATAAAATCACAAATCACTCACTTATTTGCTGCAGCCCTACAGTTTTTTATTTGCCAATAATTCAACCACCATCACAGCCAAGGAAGGAAACTCCCCCAGTACAGATCCTTATTGAAGTTGGCCCTGGCAGACTTTTAATTTGAAATGTACACAGGAAGTATTGATATAGTCGCTGTCTCCAAATTGAACCCACAGGTTTGTGGTTACGACACGGGAAGTCGCGTGCGCGCAGTATTTGATGTTCAAGCGGCAACATCATTCATGAGTCGTGAGAACACTGTTGCCGGGCAACAGTTGGCGTCTGGAAGCCACGGAGGCTGAGGGTGAGGCCGTTGGGAATGTCAACATTTTCCTTGTTCTTGTTCTGAAATGATTGTTCTATACCAGAGGTCTTCAACGGGGGGTCCGTGACCCCTAGGGGGTCCGCGGAGCTACTGCAGGGGGGGGTCGCAAATTTTTGTTTTCCATAAATTTAAATGTCTTTACATACACATACATAAGTAAGGGGTCCCCGCTCCATCTCTCCATCAGCTTGGGGGTCCTTGGCCCGGAAAACGTTGAAAACGTCTATATGACTAAATTACAAACTATTATCTTAACGTCTACCTCCGTGATTGATGAAAATACTCGCAAGCAGGTCACGGCTTCTGAACTTGAACCTACTCATCTTGGTTCTGAATTTGATCTGAACCACATGACAAAACTGCATTTAACAGAGCTGTCGTATCACTGTCTAATTTTCCAAATGACAGCTATCTAGGTGTCTGTCAGACGGTGCGACCAATTTCTATAGAGTTTATTTAAAAAAAAAAATGGATCCAAAGATAAATGTTGTCTAATGTCACCCATTAATTCAGATAGTTTTATAGTATCTCCCCATTAATTTAAAGCGTCTCGTGGTTCCAGACAGTAACGCTCGTCATTCAAATTAAGCTCGTGGTGGTTAAATATCGCCCATCTCACCACAGTCCGTCTTCCCTCAAACACTGCCACAAAGCGGAGGAAGTTTTGTGCCAATAAACGCCTTGCTTGTTTATTTATTTTTTTTTTTTAAAGGGCTTCCAACGGCGCATTAAAACCACGCCACCTCCGTCAACCATCTCAATGAGAGGAAGCAAATCCATAACCACTGGCTTTAAAAGGCCACCGGACCAACAAACCTTTTAAAAGACCAAAAGAGGTGTAAGCCGAGAAACAAAGGTCAATCTAATATGGACTTCTTTAACGATTGTTTCGCTCTTTGACTAATTCCCTCAGGCATAAAGAGAAAGACAGGGAGGGAGGGGTGACTGAGGAGAGACCCTGTTAGCTAGTCGACACCCTCTGTCTCTCTCTCTCTCTGCCTGTTGCGAATACGGAGACGACTGGGTGTTTAACCGAGGTGGGAGCTCTTCAGCTAACCTTAAAATGACACTTAAAGCCAATGCGCACAATTTTCATAAATATTTCAAGATATTCCACTGTAATGATAACGGGGGGCCGAGGCTGGTCCTGCCTCGTGTCTGCTATTACGGGACTAATCTAACCTCCCCATGAGAGTTTCTAGATTTAATTTAGGCATTTGGGGATGATGCTTGCCGGCGACAAGGGCCATCCATCTTCTCTTAACAGTCCTAATCTTTATAGAGGCTCCAGACTTCAGGTAGTGCATGTGATGGATAGCACCCCTGGCCGAGGACAGTCCATTAGTAGGAAGAGAAACCACAAAGCTAAAGCCCAGTTACAGTGTCTTAAGTGCAATTCGGAGGCAGTGGCAGCTCTGTATACTGCATTACCGAAGAAATAACAATGTTTTGGAAGAAACGTCCACCCCGGTTAACCGTCCCAGAACCCCTCATAGGTTCAGATTATTGAACTCCACCCCTGCAGAGAGTTTAACTTCCACAGAGTTCAGCAGCCATTAAAGAAAAGTAACTCGGCTCGACTCAGCCGTGGGAGTATTATTCTGATTTTGGGCAAACAAACACGGAATAAGAAGCAACTAGGGGCGACTAGAGTGCATCCTCTCTGTACTTTGTTTTGAAGCTTCAATCAGAGAAAAAAATCTAAGACGTGCTCAATAGTTTAGCCCTGAAAATAGCAGAATAAAACTTCTCAGCTGTGACTGACAGAGCTCTTGATACAGTAGGTTGATTGACAGAGTGTGACAGCTCAGTCGGTATCTGATATAAGTCGAAGTTAAAGTGTTTTTCATGAAGACTGAAAACTAGGTCTATATTTTGGATTTCAGAAGGATGTGTAGGCGTGAAAAAAAAAATAAAAAAATTCTGCCTGGAGGACCTAACCTTGAAGCTTTAAAATGTATACCGCAGTTTTGTATCTGTTTTAAAAACCCCTCAAGCGTTGAATCATGCCCAACTTTGAATTTATCGCCCATGCTAATTTGTGCATGCAGAAATCTCAGTGACCTTGTACCCGCGTGGCATCACTGAGATGACGTTACGTAAACAGAGAGCAAACAGAAAAGCAAACTTTGCTCGTTAATCAGTTCAAGTAAAGATGATGTGTTTTTACTTCCCCCATGATGTCCAATTAAGAGCCGTGTTTATCACTGGAGCTCTGCAGCGGAGCTTTTTGCAGGTACCCACCGCTGCTGCCACCGCTTTTATCTGCGACGACAGCAGGACACCGGTTCAAAACAAAAACACGGATTATGTATGAAGTAAGGGAGAGAAAGCCTCGCGCATATTTGCGGAGACTTGTTTGTTAAATCATTCTGAGCAAACACAAAAAACACTGTTTATCGCACATTCATTTGGCATTATAGCGAGCTTCAGTGCATTTCTGCAGAGTAAATAAAGGGGAGATAAAATGCAGTAATCCATCACAAATCATCTCAGGCCTCCTGTCATCTCACACAGCATGCTAGCCTGCCTTGGCTTTAATTAAGTTATTCTGGAGCTGCTGACAACAAAATAAATAAAGAAATGGAGGGAAAATAGAGAAGAGTGTGAAGTGTGGGGAGTTTCTATGGAGACCTGAAGCATCTGGCTTGATCCCAATAATTTGTTCTCTGCTGTCTTCATCTCTTTTTCTCCCTCTCTCTCTCTCTCTCCTTCTCACAAGTTTTTACACACTGAAGCTCACTTTCCTCACGCACACATCCTCACGACGACACCGGACTTATAACTTTGATTATAATCACCGTCGTCCTTTAAACATCGCGTCCAGACCGAATTCATTTCTTAAAAACTGCAATTTCTGACGTCTGATCTCCTGGAAACCTGGTGCTGTAATCCTAAACACCTGATACATCTTCCCGACTTTAACCAATTTTATGCGAATCGATAGCAGCATAAGTCCTCAAATACTGGTACCAGCTCTCAAATCATTAACTACTGGGCTGTGATTGATTCCTCAAGCACACGGGAGTAATAATATATGTCATTATGCGCTGTTTGTGTGGTGATTACTCTAAATATGGCAGGGCTATCTGTGCCGCGCCTTCTCCCGGCGAAGGGAAGAGATCTCTGGAAGGGGTTTTGAGACACTGCTGAGATTTCTTCAAGAGAAAGAAGTCGCCACCAGCATCCAAGCTGCAACCTCTGGGGCTCAAAATTGAGGCCAACACAGAAGCGCCAGAAATTGCAGTTCCCCGCATGGCCACTTGAGGCTGGCTCCAAAAGCGAGTCAGTCCCCGTAGACCTCCGTGTTGGAAAGCCCAATTTCAGAGCAGAAATAAACACTCTATGTTGCTCTTCATGATTAATTGACAACTGTTCGTGTCATGAAATTTCATATTACTCATCTATTTGAATTGGATCATGGCTTAAAGTTATAAATAAGGGCGTGGTCACATTGAGTAAGAGATGGCTGCCCTCTCAGGTTGCTAGCTGGCTGCTACGGCGTCACCCAACTATGTCATCTCCTCTCAGGCTCCATCTCTTTGCCCATTTTTGGATTAGTTCAGAGTTAAGTGGAAGTTTATGCCTCCGCAGGACGAGACGCTGTATTCTATGCACATAGCCGATGCCGGTGCGAGCCATTTATACTCGTCAGTCGGGCTCGTTCTGTAACAACACCACCCAAGCACTAGTCGGCGCTGTGTCTCTTTTGCCGAAATTTCGCCAAGGACGAGTCATACAAATGTTTGTATCTTCGAGCCTCTCTCAGGTAACCTTTCCTCAATGTGTTCCATCTTTATGACAACTGGTTTGAAAAAACAAGATGCCGATAGCTGGAGGCACAGCACTAAGATTCAAAACCGCTGTTCAGGAAACCTCTGGGAGACGTCCATCTTTATATACAGAATTTTGTTTTACGTCCATTTCCACATTTGGTTGTTTGCAACAAATGTCTTGCAACGGGAACAGATCCCACTTAATTAATAATTTTCTATATTGGGTTAGAAGATAAATAATTAAAGTAAAAGAACTGCTTGAGTTTACAGATGTTGTTTTTCATCATATACCATATAAGCCTCCACTCAATTTGACACAAGACCAAAACACAAGGCTTTCAACTAGAAGAAAAGGGCTCATTTATTACGTTTTTGAACAACCCATGCTGTCAGAAAGAAGACAAGTGCCTGTATTTGAAGCAACAAAGTGTGCAGCGGTATAACTAATGGGGTAAAGTGCTAAACTCTGCCACTCAACTACTGCATTTAGTCTCTGTTTGGACAGTGAAGAAGCAACACCTTTAAGAGCCTGAGGCTTGTTTCAGAGAAGTGATGGAGGAGGTCGTAACAGCCTCTCTGCCGCTGATTTTAGGGAAGAAGACGCAGGGTGATATACGAGTGAACTCTTTGTTTGACCCAAAGGAAAGCTGAACACAATGTAAACTGTGTGTAGGCAGACTGACCGGGGATTCATAAGACGGTGAGATTTAAATGATCAGCTTGAGGGTTTAGTTTTGCTTCTCTCTTTTTTTTTTTTAGATATTATAAAAGACAGTACATCCATTCCATTCAATCAAATGAAAATGGGGTGTCAGTGCGGAGACCTCTGGCATAAACAAAAGGCAGACTCGGGCAAAATAAACCCCAAACTGTCAGAATTAGACACCTCATCTGCAGTACAGCACCAGATATTTGACGTGACCGTAATTTCACTTTAAAAGTGGTCTTGCTTGTACACTTGTTTTTCAAGTGTCTCTGTTGCTTCATTTTTATCTCACATTGACTCCATTATGTTGAGATCAGAGCTTCTGTGGAGGCCACAGTGTCTGTTCAGGACTTATTGTTCTTCTAGGGGCTGAGGATAGTCATGACTCTGACTGCATACTTCAGGTTGTTGACGTTCTGCATGACAAATGTAGGACAGAAACAGATTCGTTCCTGATGGATAAAATGAAAATACCTCACGTATCTAAATCTTTTGCATACTATCATGCAGTTTCCCCTTTCCGTTTCTCTATCTAGACTCCCGGGTACTTTTAGTTTTTGGTAGTTTTTCATAGCCGAAGCATAACTCACTGCAAAAAAAAAAATAAAAAAATGTTTTACGACTCCCCAAATGCTTCCAGAGCTCATAAAGTACATGAAAGAGGCAGCAACACTCTGCTGCATCTGGCAAAGACAGTGTTGATGCAGAATGAGACAAACCTATAATATACTGTACCTAATTATGTTTACTTTGTGGCTCTAAAAAAGAGAAACTTTGCGATGAATACGCTCACATGTTCATGGGTTTCATTATTTCTTCAACCTGATTGCAATCATTCTGATTAGAGATTCCAATTGAACTGTTTACATGGACGCTAAATAAAATGATCGGATAAGACGTATGGGCTTTTGTAACCTAAAGTCTGAACTTACTGACATGTGTAAAGTGGTTCTGCTCTCTGTGGAGCACAACATTTGCTGGAAATGTGACAGAAAAAGAAGTTTTGTTTAGTTTTCTTTTGCCCAACTATTGACAATTAAATTTTTTCAATTGGGGAAGACGACCAAGAAGGAGTCACACTGCTTTCCACATCCTTTCCAGCTTCGTTCACACTCGTTTAAACGGCCCGTTGCCGGTTTTTGCTGCCTCCATGTTTGCGTCCCTCCAGGAAACTCATCACTTCACCTGATGTTTACCCCACGTGGAGCAAAGAAATGCTCAGAAAGATTTAATTTATTCCAAGCAGAGAGAAAAGGTCAGATCAAGTGTTTACATGGCTATTAGGAGCTAATCTCTCCTACTGAACTGATCATCAAAGGTAATCAATCCGACTGAAGGTTCCTTCTGATCAGGTCACTTTGTTCTGATTGTGGTGGTTACATGAGGCATTTTTATTCAGACTCGGCTATTATCCTGATTGTTGCAGTACATAGCAACTGCTACCACTTAAGCTTCTTCTGCTCCAGTATGAGTTTTCTTTTCTTTTTTGTTTACTCTACCTCACTCCCTACATATGGTGAATAGACAAGCAATAAAATATGCACATGAAACAGTAGGATTAGTGAACACATGAAAATTGTTTGAGAGTGATTCAGATTGAGGATCAATGAGAAAGCCTCAAGTTGCTCGTGCTCCTAGAAAACTTGATATCTGGCGTCTATATGAGAGGAAAATAAGTGTGAAAATGTTTTCTCACATGACAATGAGTGGGCACTTTTGGCAGATTAGATTTTAGAAATAAGACAAAGCAGAATGGAGGATTTCCTCATGGGAGGAGAAACCTTGGCTCATAACTCCATCCATTGTCTCCCAGTCTTTTATTTTCCTCTACTTCAACAGAAGGATAATCTGCTTCAAATGACACCATATTGTTGATAGGAGAGAGGCTTATTGTCCTCCTTTCATGTCTCTGATAAAAGACACAGAGAGCTACTGTTCCAGCCACCGGGATTGAGCAGAGAGTACCATTACATTTCCTCATCTCCATAAAGCCTCCATTCATCCATTTACCTCTCAGGACTCTGGGCTGCACCAGCCTGAAGGAAGAAGCAGTCGAGTGCAGAAAGCTGCTTCACTTTGCTCTGCTCAGTACGGTATGGCACCCAAGCAGGCTGATGTGCTGAGTAGTGACAGTCAGCAGATTCGCTTTGTTGTGCACTTTCATTTGGGCAACAAGGGGCTGCTTTCGTTAAGTGCAACTCACTGGGATGAAAGAATTAGAGCTGGCGAAGGCTGGCAACGTTAGTTTTACTCCATCACTTTGAAATCCCAGCTATAACCATCTGTCTAACTCACTCCAGAAACCCAAGCCAGCAGAACCAGGGAACATATTTTTCATTTCTGCTCCTACAGTAGACGCAGCGCTGCGGTCGCGAAGGCTTATCTTAGTGGCACTGAAATCTGCACAGAGTTGGAAGTTGCCACAATTGAATATTAATGTTGCTTAATTATCCTTCGGGGGGAGATATCAGCGGCGACATTGCTGATGGGAATGCTTGACTTGCAGGAGCATTTTGCTGAGCATTTTTAACAGCTCATCGTTAATGGGCGAGGAGCTCAGAGGAAGAATAAAAAATACAGTTGGAGAGATGTGTTCACAGATGCATGTATTCATCATTATCCCTCCCTCCCTCTATCTCTCTCCCTCTCTCTCTATCTCTCTTTCTAATATAAATCCCGTCTGGAAAACTCCAGAAATGCGTTTGAAAAGAGTTTGTCAGTTCTTCATCGGCCAGATGGTCGAGAAGACGAAGTCCGAAAACCTGACAGTCATTCATTTCACACATCCACTGACCTGGCTGCCCACCTTAACCGAACGCCCCCTCCCCACCAAACACGCACACACACACACTGCTATATACACACAAACAGTAAAGTGTGTTTACCAAATAGAGCCCTTGAGGAATATAATGGCAGGCAAAAGCTTTTGTGAGCTCTGAAGTGAGGGGTGGCTGACCCTCACTTGGCCTTCTTCATTAAAGCCTGTGAGGGAGTAAGGGCGGCTATAGGCCAACGCTAAGCCAGAGCAAGGCTGAACCAGCTCTCACCAACACGTGTCGCATGCGGAGCCGCAAACACGTATGAAACACATCCACGCACGCTCTCTCTCGCGCACATTTGTTTATCTGGAAACACCGATCAGACGCTGTCAAAGTCTGTTCTCACACTATAAAGGTCATATTCACAGGTGCGAGCATCGCCTAATTGCACATTTCATACAGTCCCGAGCATCCGAATGGAAACCGCAAAGGCATTTCTAAAGATAAAAAAAAAAAAAAAAAGCAATAAGGGCTCGCGATATTGTGTTTCTCCAACATATTTGGCGGAATCATTGGCATTCAAATTACACAGTATATTTTCCAGCTGATATACTTTAAACAAGATAATCATCAGCGGAGGGAAGTGGGGTAGAAATTTCATTGAGCAAACAATGATTATTTTATTCATAATCCGGGTGGAAGAAGAGGAAATAGGGGCTGAATATCAGATGAGATGATTCGGGTGGCGGCGGCGGCGAGCTTAAAGCCGCAGACGAGTCCGTTTTCACCAACATCAACTGGTGTCCTCCGCCGCCGGAAATAAACAGAAAGCACTGTCCCGCAATCAATAAGATGAAATGGGAGATGGAAGACACCTTTGAATGTCGGACAATGAGTTCATGTTATTATTATTATTATATTTTTTATATATCCTCATATGGAGATATTGTATTTCACACTTATCACGCATTTCGCCAAAATCCTTCACACCATGAGCTCCTAACCACTTGATAGCATACTTCATATACATATTTCTTTTTTCTCTAAATCCATTTACTTGAAGCACATATCACCAACATGACTCATAAAAGCCCCCTGCGGCTTGAACAAATATATATATATAAATATATATATGGAGGATTTTCAAAATGAATGCCAAATACAGAAATATAAAAAATACATTACACACAGATATGAAGGCTTTTGTGCCAAAACACGAGAAAAATAAAATGTTGCTGTCAGTCCTAGATTTATCTCTGGCATAAGCAGCTATTAGGGGGAAAAGTCTCTTGTTACTAAAGCAAGATTCTGACTCGCAGCAACAGGTTTGATTGTAGCGTAACTGGCAGAGCCCACGTTGACCAGAGATGTACCGAGCAGCTTAAAGTCTTGGCCGAGTATTTCGAAAATAGCCTTTGAAAATACTACGATTGCAAGGAGAGAGAAAATACAGGCCAAGTCGGGCCAAATATTTTGGCACTCATTCAAGGTGCAGTGTCTCAGAGAGAGTATGGGTGCTAGTTAACAGGATGTAAAGGATTATTAGGGTGTTGGGGTGATTTCTTTTAGCAGAAAACTTGACTTCACGCAATAACTGTGTGCCAGAATAAGTAAAACTCCACGTCTTTCACATGTAGTCTTCAAAGCAGCTTATAGATCTTGAACACCATCATGGGCTGAGTCTAAAAACCTCTCCCCAAAATCCCTTCCCCCTGTGGACGTTCAATATTTTACATCTAACACAAAGCTAAAGGCAACTGGACTTGTTTGAGGTTTCTCGAAAATGCTCCACCACTCATCCAAGTGGCTTCTCCAACACTTGTGACCGCGACTGATCGTGACTTTCAGGTTATGAAATAAAAACCTGAACCGTTAGAAGTGAAGAACTCTCTTGGATGAGCGGTGGAACGTTTTCAAGAGACCTCAAACAAGTCCGGTCGCCCTTGTTTCGGCTTTTCTTTAGATATACCACGACCTGGAGGACTGAGAATATTCACAGTCAAGAGCCGACTCTATAGCGAGGAGTAAAATTAAGATTTCACACAGTCAGAAGCATGTAAGGTTTGCATCTGTAAATGCAACACATGGCACTGCAAAATTGTAAGCAAGAAGGAGTATACATGCCATGGACACTATCTAACTTTAATAAAGGTACACTGACATACGCATGGATTTGGTTGTCTTCAATACCAGCTCTTAAACAGATGTCCAGATGTCTGAGTTAGTGATGAAAACAATTAACAAATTATGATAAACCAAATTTCAGTGATGGTAGCTTCGCAAATGTGAATATTTCCTGATTTCAATGGTCGCTTGACTACTATAAATGCTATTATCCTGTTTATTATTGGTTTAAATTATAATTATAAGCAATTTATGAACCACGCAATTAATTAATTACTCATAATTACTAATTTTACCAGATTATATGAATAATGATGGATGAAGGCCTGTTGATAAGAAAGATGTGTACACGCCATGGACACTGCCTTTACAGTGCAGTTGTTGACTGCACTATAAAGGACAAAATTGCACATTTCAGTTATTTTTCACAGTTTATGGACCAAACTATTAATTAAATAATCATAAAATAATCCTTAATATCTTTTCCTGCATCCATTGCACTATTCAAATGTACAAAGCGAACCTTATTTGACTGAAACGTCGATACTGTTGAACCTTAAACTGCCGGACATGCACACACTCCTGTATCATTACCATGGCAACCAGTGTTGCTGGTGTGACCGTATATGATTGCGGGGTCCAAACACCAATCAGACGTGGTCTTTTGTAAATTATAAGGTGGACGCATTGACTCACAGATCACATTTGAAACAAGATAAACAGCCTGTTAAGTGGAATACATCTCCGGGGACATGACTTGAGAACAAAAAAACACAAAAACAACAACAAAAAACAATTTCCTTTCAGAGAATTTATATGAAACCTGTGAATGCCTTTAAGTGAACCATTTGAAATGCTAGTTGATGCTCAGCATGGCGCGCAGCGTGATGGGCGAGGTGTGAAGTGGGTGTGAATTGATCTTTAGTTCTTCCCGGTATTAAAGATGTCAAAAAACTCTGGCTGAACTACGTCTAAATCTCTGACAGCTGTGAACTACAGCTTCAAGTGTGAATGAAAAGCTTCACATAAAACTTTTTTCCTTATAAACAGCAATGTGATTTCTGACACATGAGGAAGTCAGGGTGTTGAAAGTGTCGGAATCTGTGTAACGTTTAATAAATGCAAACAAAGCGGCGTTCAAGTGCAAAAACAAAGCAGGATGAGAAGAAAAGATAAGTTACTTGAGATTCAGTAAACTAGAATACTCTTTGCAATATGCTTAATATTAACACAAGTTTGTCTTTACTGTGGTGCTTGTCACTGTAACCTTCACTCGTAGTTTGAGTTAAACTACCATGTGCCTCCTCTGATAGGCACATGTTAGTTTCCTGGTCATTTTCTCTGTCTGCTGCTGCCTCCAAATGGGCTCTGTGAGCTTGTGATTACAACATGGGAATTTGTGTACATAAAACGTCTGGCATTCAAGTGTTGACAACCTCAAATTTCCGGCAAACTGCTGCTAGGCAACGGTTGACGTCCAGAAGCCAACAGCAACATCCAGCAAGCGTCCAGGTAACGTCATGCAGGAAAATGCAGTCTATACGACAAAATCACAGTATATTAACAAACCATTCACCTCCTCGACTTCTAAAAAATGTCAACAAACACGTCACAGCTCATATACTAAAACCTTGATAGAAATGTCCACTTATTTTTACATGACTACCACAATAAAAGCAAAACATTCGCCCTCGCTAACCACTGTAATGCCAGCTATGCCAGTCAGCTGTGTGAATATCTTAACATATCTCCAGACAGATGTGACAGATGTGCATACCATCGTACCATTAGCTTCTATTTCCTGATCTTTGTGTTGGAGCAAGCTTTCCTCCAGAGGAAGTTACTATAACGAGACAATTCTGGGATAGAGTTTGCTGTTGTACTCTCAGAGCAGCTAGAATGGCAGCATTTACTGCTAAATGCTAATATCAGCATGCTTATATGTTCACAATGCTGGCATGCTAATGTTTAGCAGGTGTAATATTAGCATGCCTACATGCTAGTTAGCACAAAAGCTAAGGTTCATTGGAACATTATTTATTTTGCAAGTGTGAAAAGTCGATCTACTGATAAAAAATCTGACAATTATCATTTATCTTCAAAGCAGTTTAGTAAAAACGTCCTGTTTGATGGCAAAGTCATAATTCTCGCAGGTTTGTGGATTAAACCATTGAGGTTTTGGATATAATGGCGGCACAGGATGAAAAATCAATTAATCTAATTTCATGGCAATCCATCCTAGTGCTAGTAGGATTCAACGTTCTTTCTAGATGTTTGTTTGCACAGTTAATCAAATAGTGAGGCTGTATCTATATATAGATATTTCAATCCACACCACAGGGATGAACCAAACAGTATTTCCATCCCTGGAACGGTGCCGTTAGGGTGTCCAAAAATGTTGTTTTTTTAACACTAGATGCAAAGTGAGAAGTGTAACATGCGGGGAAAAGTGACCTCCACTGCTGCTCTTTTTAAATGTGGTTAGCGAGTCATGCTGCCGTCAGTGTTGATGTTGTCTTTCCGGTGGGGTCTGGTCGCCTCTAATTTTGGATCAAGTCTAATTACCTTCCCTTTTTTTAGGACCGGGTCTGACTTTTGGGTCGATGCAGGATCGAGCCCTTTTGTTTTTGGAAATTAATTTATGCATGTCGAATTTGGGTAGGTGAACCTGTTTAATCAGGTCCATTTAAAAACCTCTCACCCACTAACACTGACAATTGGGTACCTTGGATCACAGCACTAAGCAGATGACACCGCTGCCAGAAAATTGCACCTGGATCTCCGGTGAGAGAGAACTGGGCAAATGTTTAGCAGCTCTCCTTTATTTTGTTTTTAATGTCATGTATTTTTTTTAAGCTTATCCAGATCATTAACACATGATGACAAAAAAGCTATAATTTCTGCTAAATCACAAAACTCTACAGAGCTGCTCAATGCTTGTTTTATTTCGGTTTAAGTACAATGGAGTTTAAATGAACACTCTGGATGTGGACGAAGTGTGGTGGGCGACAAAAAGTAAGGTCGAAAGAATTTATGTGAATGAGTTGGCGAGTCATTAAATCCTAAAGCCTACTTTAAAAAAATCTAAGGGGCAAAATAAAAACTGCAAAAGGACTCCTAGACGAATCACTGCCCACATCTCGTCGTCCCTTTCATCCAAAGTCAGCTGAGATAAAACCACGAGGCCGCCCCGGCAAAGCAGCTTCCATTTTGTGAAAGGTGCACCCCCTAAAGACATCTCCCGAGCCCTCGATGAATGCCGCATCAAAACTGAAACCGGCGAATAAAACAGACTTGCAAATCGCGCCGACGTCCCTCACGAGCGTCAACATTTCCTTAGAAGGCGGCTTCATTTATTTTTCAGCCATGCATATTTAACAGTTGCTCTCACTTGTGGGGGGCGGGGGGGTGGGGGACAGGCCACTTCATGGAACTCATTCCAGGAATTCATCAACACTGTCAGGGAACATGACAGCCAAATATTTCTGTGTCAGAAATACGTGAGCCAAGAAAGAAAAGAAGAAAAAAAAGAAACGCTGTAAGGGAAAGGGACATACGGATGATCAGCTGTGCTCGAGATACGATGAACACAAAATGAACAATGCTCGAAAAGAAAGATGTTGCCGAGCTGCTGGTTCCACATCCAAATGTTATACATTTAGAGAAGAAACAAACAGCCCGTAATCTCCTCATACGTTCAATCTCCTCTTTCTGAAATGACTTCATCTCTCTGCTCTGTCAAGTTCCAGCATCGGCGGCGGCGGTGTCTTTCGCTTCCTAGATGTTCTCAGAATAAAGCACAGAAAGCGAGACGACAAAGAAAATATACCGCGTTGACTGAATTACTCGGCTCCGCGTTAAACTGGAATTCCTGGAGTTTAATCCCATCTAAAAATCCAAACCAGTACAGATCAGAAAAGCAACGGCATTTATCGCGCCTTTTCCAACTTTTATCTACAGGCGCTTCATCATTTGTGATTACTGCTAAATTTCACGACAAAAGAAAGGCAACAAGACAATAACCGAAAAGAAATATTTGGTTGAGTACCATGAAAGCCGGAGTTCAAAGAAATATGGACTTGCTGTGTGTTGCATCATGTGAGGGCGGAGGGGGGAGGGGCACAGTCATCTGCCACAGAGCTTATTCCAGACAAACCTGCTACTGAGTATGTGCAACAAAACAGAAATTCTCATTGATCTTTTTACTTTTTTATGTCCTCCATCACCTCATTTAAAAAAAAAAAAGAAATTTATGGGACATAAATAAGAAGTAAGACAAATCTAATTTATTTCAGGGTCACTTCCATCAGCCTGAGGTGTCGGCGCGATCGATGGCGCCCCGAAAAACACAGCTGCCTTAAAAGTAAAAGAGAGAAGAAGCGGAAACAAAACAAAACAAGAAAAAAAAATCTCCATAACTGCTTTTGTGAGATCGAGACGATCGACGTGGCGGCATCATAAAGCTCTAATTTAGCCTGTTTTTCTGAGCGAGAGCTGCATGAACACACCCACCGATTGCCACATGACCTCCGCAAAGAACTAAAACACAGGGTGTTTTCCCTCCGCGCAGCCATAATGATACGCTGCTATTTATGCTCCGGCAGCTGGTGGGTGGCTGCGCTGAAAAGTCACTCAGTCTGCCTCCTTTATTTGCCCCTTGAATCTTGTAAGATCACCGCGAGGTTCAGTTTTTAAGCGAATGCCTCTGTTAGTTAACATGAACATTTCTTTTACAAGTTGAGTGACGGCACAAAAGTGTCTCTGAGCTGTGAAGAATGACTCCTCCGTCTAAGACTAGTTTTGCTCTAGCCGTGCGTCTGGCGCTCAGTGCAGCAGCGACGTTGCTGGCGACTGAACTTAACGGAAGGGCAGAGTTGAAAGGAGAACTGTAATGATTAGGTGATTAACATATAATTAATTTCAATCAATCTTTCCAGACAGTTTCAAAGCGAAAATCCCAAACAGCAGGCTCCAGTGTCTCTAATTCGTCGCATATTATACTGAATATTTAACATACAGGACTTATCAAACAAGCATTTTTAAAGTGATTTCTTTTTTTCAGTGCGAGCTACAGGCAATAATCGAGGCTCCACAGGTGTGCCCTGTGACTGGAATATCAATGTTCCCCCCGTTTATCAGTAAACTATTAAACATTTAAGCGCTTTGGTCTTTTCCGTATTTAGAAGAGGGACGCTTGCAGAGGTTTCCCGTCTTTGCTTATTAAAGATCAAGGTCTAAACATTGCGGGTCACAATGTTCTCCTCGTTTGTTCTCCGCCGCCAAGGGCACCGCTCGGGTGTAATGCATGCGGCACAAAACAGTAGGCACGCCGGGCACATGATGAGGAGTTAGATATGCTTTCTTTAGGCGTTAAATACGGCACGCAATCAAAGGTGAAATTAGCACTTTCTGCTTTATTAAATCCCACGGAGGGAGTCATTTGATTATTCTGCTCCTCCACTTGTGCTTCTTACCACTGTCACACCTCAAACTACAAATTAATTGGGTTTAAATGCAAAAAAGGTTGCACCTCATTTTATTCCAGGCTTCTCGCAAGACAAAAAAAAAAAAAAAAAGTGCGAGTCAAAATGATCGCTTGATTTTCGGCTGCTCCACTTCTCCCCGAAGACTTTTACTGGGCCCGCTAATGTACGCATTTATATGTGTATGATTTGTTTTTCTGTCATTGAGCCAGACAACAGAAATGTGCCACTTCTCCACAGATTATTATGCAGAATACGCCGCTTACATCTCACAAGTTTCTGTCATATTCTACTAAATTATATTATCGCTGTTATTGGAAATGAAGAAAATTTTCAGTCGTCTTATATGCATATTTTTTATATTAAGCATCATTTCAAAAACTACTTACCAAACCCTTCCATTTAGCACTTAAAAGCAGAATGTAGACACTTAATAAATTATTTATAACACACAATGATGTAGCTGTTAACCGGTATAATAAGGGTATTTTAAGTGTACGCCTCTGGAGGCATTTTAATATGTACATAATAATTAATAATAATAACACCTAAGCTATTATAATGTGGTCTTTTTTTATATATAGTCAATCACAGCAGGCTGCAGAGCAGTTATAGTGATAATATGTATTAATAAACTGTGCTTAGAATTACATTATAAAGCACTTATTTGTTATTTATTGCTCATGAAGGCTACCAGAGGCAGTAAAGTGTTACTTGGGACTCAGTTGGGAGCTATTCTGATCAATAACTAATAACTTTTTTTTATTTTCAACAATTATTTTCTTGCTTAATGAATAGTTTTGTCTGTCTAATGTTGGAAAAAATTGCCAACAGTGCCTGCAAAGATATTTAGTTTAGTATATTTAATGAAGAAAAACATCAAATCCTCCCGTTTGAGAATCTGTAGCAGCCAAGGTTGCTTTTAAAAAGACTGAGATGATTTTTTTGATTTACAGAATGCCATTTAAAATTCTGTGGCTTGATTAACTATTTATTGCAGCGACGCTTTAGCCGTCTCCAAAAGAAACGGTCCGGCCGGTGATTTCCTCATACTAACCACACACCGCGAGCTAGATAAGCCTCTGTCAAACATTATCAAGGTACAGTAAATAGCTTGTCTAAGTTCAATATTGATTTTCAGCTACCACAGTTCTCAGAGTAAACTTTATATATCTGAATCTGAAGACCGGCTCGCGGGCTCTGTGCTGCTCCACTTGACAGGCCCAAAGCCATTAGGGGAAGACGGCGTTTAGGCCGCTGAGGAAAAAAAAAAAAAAAGTTTCTGACTCCTTTTCATCCGCGAATTAGCCATTGACAAGATCCAAATGGGTAACCTTAATTAACTGAAGCCGCCGCGCTCCGGAGTCTGAACCACCTGGCTGTCAAACAGGGAACACAGCTGGCCACCGGTGTGCGGTCAGCGAGAAACGTACGTTTGTGTGGGAGTCCATTTCATTACGATGTTCTTGTGGACTGGTAAGGATGTGCTGTATATATATGCCATCATTTACCTTAAACAGAAGCAGGAGTGTACTGTTATATTACTGACTACTAGTGGATTTTTTTTTACAGATGAATTAACTTGTAAATAGTGAGTGATGTGACAGGATGGCGGAGGTAGCTGACATAAACATAACACGTGGGAGTTCTTGTACTTGATCTTTGACTCATAATGTCAAGCCTGACACAATGATGTGATGCCAGAAATGTCGTTTAAAATGCAGCAGTACTAATATATAAATAGAAATCACATTTAAATGTAATTAGCACATATGTCACGGTGTCCCTAAGCGTCACCCTTTCCTGCCACATCTGTCACTGATGGTTCATATGGGAATAAATCACTAAATATAAAAATATATAGCATTTAACTAACCCTCCTCCTCCCTCAGTCAGAGACATACTGTATGCTACCTTCACATTGAACTCTTGAGCTTATGGTAACAACAAAGGAAGGTCTTGTACACAAGATGCTTGGGGTTCAAGCGGTAACGCCGCTGCTAGGCAACCGTTTCCGTCTAGAGGCAAGACTAACGGTTTATCAAGCTAACGGCGAGGTAACTTAATGAAGGGAATGTAAAGGCATAATGAAAGGATGAAGCCATCGGGAATATCAACATCTTCCTCCTCAGACACATTGTGGTTACGACGCTGGAGGTCACGTACAGAAAAAAATAAAAACGCTTGGTATTCAGGTGGCAAAATCGGCCGAAACTCATGAGAACACCGCTGCTAGGCAACAGCGGGTGTCTAGAAGCTACCGAGGCTAACGGTTTAGCAAGCTAATGACCAGATAATTTAATCTAGGAAATGCAGGAGGAAAGAATGAGACTGTTGGGAATATCAACTCCATACAACTAAATTAGAATATATTAACTTGGCATCCAGCTCTCGTGTTTTTTCTGAAAACGTCAGCAAACGCATCAGAAATTTCCACACTGAAGGTTAAGATTATCACAGGAGGGCGCCGTTCGTATTGGCTCCTCTCGCGAACACGGTAAACACGTCTCCATTTGAAGGTAGCGTAACACGGGAGC
The DNA here is from genome assembly GCF_963514085.1 of Chelon labrosus. Lineage (NCBI taxonomy): Eukaryota > Metazoa > Chordata > Actinopteri > Mugiliformes > Mugilidae > Chelon > Chelon labrosus. The sequence goes on from NC_140346.1 coordinate 20,472,522, forward strand.
CTCTATTGTAGCCTGACAAGAAAAACCAAGGACGCTTACTTACTGTTATTGTGTTAGAGCATATTGGAAATAATAAAAAATACAGTAAGCACATGTACATTAAAAAATCTTTCCATGTGATTTTCAGTTCCCTTGAAAAACTTTGTCGCAGCCCACTAAAGTGTCCTACTTATTAACATATGGCGTCTTTTATTAAGAAAGAAGGGTACTCTCTGTAATTTTAAAAGCCCTCCCCTCGTCCTAAGGTTTCATCACATCCCGCAAAAGCAGCATAAAGAACTGCTAAGATATCACTTAAGTTTTTAAAGGTCGTCCGGTTTGATCATTCACGCAGCACAACCCGGCGACAGATGCGATGGGGTCGCGTACTTTGCCCGAGCTTACGTCTGACCCAGAAAATTGGACTGAGAATATTCATGTGTGCGTCCTTGGAGATTTCCAGAGACTCTCTCTTTCATGACCGTCATACGACCCCTCCTGTAGCACACATGGGCAAACTGCCACACCATACTGTAAAAATGCTACCAGATGGCCTCCATATCCTCTTACTGCCTGCCTCTGTGGTTGTGGGTTAAGTGGGTGACGCCCACTCCCCAGTATTTTCCCTGTGATTGTAGCGCGCACACACACAAAGCAGTTGGCATCATCTGCGCAGCGATCATAGCAGAGAATAGTTCTTCTCTTGTGTTTTCTTCAGAACGTACACATGAAGTGGCCATTCTGCCTGCTAGCAGCGTCTTTCAGCCAAAGAGTGTTTTATCTGATGTTTATTTGCTCCTCGAGCACTTCCAGGCAATCTGAACCTCTCATATATACTCAGGTGATCCTTTAAACAACACTTACAGCTGCCATGAAGACAACAGTCTCCACCTGGATGAAAAAGTATTCTGTCTGTTACATAAACCGATCAGGCATAACATTATGACCACCTTCCTAATATTGTGTAGGTCTCCCTTGTGCCTCCAGATCAGTTGTGATTTATCAGAGAATGGACATGGGCCTTCTGAGGGTGTCCTGTGGTGTCTGGTAACAGGATGTCATTAGTGGGGGGCCTTTAGGTCCTATGGGTAGGGGGTGGGGGCTTTGTGGATCATCCCACAGATACTTGATCAGTTTGAGATCTAGTGAATTTGGAGGCCAGGTCAACATCTTCTGCTCTTCTTCATGTTTTTGTTCCTAAACTGTTTTTGTTTGTGTGTCAGGCTGCATCCTGCTGGGGATAGCTGCTCCCATCAAGGAATGTCATTGCTATGGGGTGGGGATGCCTGGTCTGGTCTAGGTGGGTGCTACATGTCTAAGTAACATCAAAATCCAAACGTTTCCCAGCAGAACACTGAATTGTCACAAGATGGTCAATGTTATTGTCCTGTCAGTGGTTTTAATGTTGTGGCTGATCGTTGTATGTAATTAAAGTTTCGTACTTATTATTATTCTTCAGATTTCTTTGACTAAAACTACACTTTTATGCTATTTTATGCTAATATACCGCTGTAATGGCTTTTTAACAAATTTACTTCCATCTCCTTCATAATATTTTCTACTTAAACTCTCTTGACAGACACAGGAAAACGATCCACTGATATATGAGCCTCAAGCGTCGTACACACAGGAAGGGACTAGAAGTAATGTGGCAACAGGAGACCGAGAAACTGTAATACAATTAAGCGAATTGTAAAAAAAAAAAAAAAAAAAGATACTGGCAACGAGAAGTGGGTGTGTACCAAGTTAAACTAATTTCAACATTGAGGCGATGGGACAGATGCAATGACCGATGGAAGCAACTGATGCAGCTGATTGACCCAAACACAGAGATCCCCCCAACATTTATCGCAAAGAAAGAAGCACCGTCCACTACTTTTCACTGTAAAACACATTGCTCTCCTACTGTGTTTCTGACAAAGGGTACCTATGCCGTTACCACGGTAACCACAGGTGACCTGTCACCTCGGATTGAGGGTTGAAATGTTAAACTGTGACTATATTTCCGAATCCAAAGCCAAACGCAACAGGAGTCCTTGTTCTTCACGAAAGCAAATAGGAAAATATTGTCAGAAACTTTAATACAACTGATTATTTTTTTTAATTTGTTCTTGTTATATATGAATTATATCCAGCATTCAGTAATACATAGGATAAGATGTTATAATCCCTTGTGAGATCCCAGGCAAAACACATTTAGAGGCCCTGTTCAACTAAGAAACCCTACCAAACCTACGGTCATGTGATATGACGATTAACCTACAATCTACATGAACGTAATGAAAGTAAATGCTAAAATAGTTATTTTAGTTAGGGAAAATCTATATTCTCTGAGTAAGTTGAAGTTAACGTCACGTTTTCTTGTCGATTCGTGCACAGTATAATGAAGTCAAGAAAAAGCCATAAAAAGTTATTAATACTTACTTATATCTTCTTTATAAGCGCAATACTTATGTGGTTGTTTCAGATTATTCCACCGCAGTGAGAAAATAACATTTTGATCAGTTAAGTGGGTTCATGTCGAGGCCCATCCTTTAAATTACCTGTGTAATGTCTAACAAAATACTGTTTGTTTGCACATATTGACACGTTAGCCAGGAAGTCCAGCCCCTTCCAAGAAGCCCAGTCTGTTCTGGTTGGTTAACTCCGATACCATGAGCGGAAACCATCCGAGAGCATGAAGTTAGCAGTGAGATGCACAAATCTGAGATGGCATTTTGTATGGATACAAAATTAGCACAGGCCCTAGAGTGCAGGATGAGTCAGCACCATTTTACACAGGGTTTCCAGGAAATTACAAAAACATAAAAATACCATTATTGTTTGACCAGATGCTGGTAAAAGACATAAAAACACTTTCATCAGCGTTGATTTACACTGTGACGTGAACGTAACGGTAGCAGTAATGATAGCAATAACGCTCAATCAAGCTCTACACATTCTTATTTTAGTCATGTTGGAAACAGGTACGGAGCTGCACAACTGTCTGCCCCCGCGTTTCACTAAAGGGAAGGCGATTTGCCACGTTTTCAATAATGCACTTAGTGCGGCATCTTGGAACTGGAGCGAGGAGGAAGGATGTCAGAATAAACAAAACAAATCAGGCCTAATTGTAACTAAAATTAGATAACTGCAAGACAGGAGGATTTGTAATAGTGAGGGAGGCGGCGGATGAAAGCGCAAATCAAGTCAAGATCATCGGGAGGTGAGCCCTGCCAAGCTTTGCTGTTTTAGAGTAAAAAATAAATTAAAAAATCCTCACCTCAAGGTTACTCGCAAGCCAGGGTATGTGCAGCAAATGAAATACTCAAGGAAGACATAAGTCTCATTAAGGCCCATAAAGGACATCCCTAATAAAATCCTCAGCCTGACATGCTAGAGCTCTCCAGTGATGGCTGATTAATTGCTGGTGCAAATGAAAGCATGAGAGAGAGAGAGCCGGGACTCTGTGGCTGTAATTTATCCTCCCCTCTCCTGTCTTGTCCTCACAGCCCGGGGAGATCACCCAGGAAGACAGGAGACGGAGAGTGGGTGACTGGCGGGGGGACAGGGGGGCCATCATCCTCATATTATGTGGAGGAAAACATGTTTAGGTGGCCGGCGAGATCATTTGTTTAGATTGTTTCGGTTGTAACAAGCTGTATGTGTTGACATCTGGGTGTCTGGATGAGAAGGGGGGGAGAGGAGAAAAATTCCCCGAGCAGGTCAGACTGATAATGATGACTGCAACATGGTCTGTGAAGAAATATGATGGCAGCAAAGATGACCCAAAATATATTCTCAGCAGCCATACATCAAGCAAAGACTGGGCTATTTTGTGACAGCTTGCTCTGTAATCCATCAATAATATAATCTCACTGATTCTCAGTCAGGATATATATTTCATCATTTCATCATCGCCTTATGTCAGACCTGTGTTTATGATTTATAGAGAGCGTTTCCAATGCCAGGAGGGCGTACTTGTCAAACATATGGCTAATGAGTGAGTAATTATTTCCGCAAAATGCTTTGATGCCCCTCGCCTTTGATCGGTTCTGAATCAGACCCAAAGCGGATCAATCACGGGCGAGGGTGGCTTTAAGAATAGCCGGTGATGTATGGCGCCGCCGCGGCCGAGGTCACGAGACAGACACGGGGGTCCAAGGACAATCTGGGCCAGGATAATGCCCAGCTGAGGCCAGGCACACCTGCCCTCTAACTGTAATAAGTGGCCGTGGCACATAAAGAGGAGCGGAGAAGGAAACAAAGGCAAAAGGGGGCGAGGGGGGAAGAAAATACTCTTACATGAAGTGAGGATCCTGCTGTTCTGGTTTATCATCGAAATAATGAATCTCCACTTTGTTAAATTCGCACTCTGTGCATGCGATTTGTTGTTTCTGACAAAAAAAAAAAAAAAAATATCTGGCACTATCTTTTGTGTTACAACTGGGATCCATTGTTACCACTTAAATGATCATTTCCCTTCCAACTGCTAAAAGGTGCCATTTTTTTATTTTTTTATTATTGGCAGAACGTGATTTTCTTTTCATCAGACTGCCTCAAGCAGAAATAAATATCACTGTAACTGGTATCCAGCTACTATACCGAGTGTCAGGATGGCAAAGGTTAATGTAAACATTGGTGATATTGTCCGTAAATCTCATATAAAGGCAGAAAATATTCAATTATTCCAACTTCTCGTCCCCGTTTGCGTCCCATTCTTTCCTCCTGATGACGTACTGTAAATCTTTAAAACTGAGCCGCGAACACATAATCTCTTAAAACTGCTGAGCATTTTAGATTTGAACAGAAGTAAGTAGCAAATCTGTTGGGGGATTATTTTTAATAGCGGATTAATATAGATTACGTATTCGTTTTATTTACAACGGACTGCAGATGTGCAACATACTGAAGGGACAACTGTGTGGATTCATTTTATTGTTTGTTTTCTTGCAATAAGTTTTTTATTTTTTAGCGGAATTCATGACACAGACGGTACTTAGTGGAATCAATTCATTGTTGAGTGAAACTGGATTTGCTGACAGTAAGAAAAACCTTCCAGGAAAGTAGTTTTGTCTTATATTAGGATGTCTGGACACAATGAAATAGAAGAGAAAAACAATTTTTTTACAAATGGAACCATCAATCACATCTTGTATTTGCGTCAAAAAAACAAAACAAATTCACCCAAAATATCTACTTTGACTTAAACAATACAAATAAACGCCTTTTCTAAAGTGGGGACATTGTGTTTTGTACAATGTTAAAGCCCAGACGCGATAAAACCACTTTAAAGAACGGCTGGCCGCGAAGGACGAGTTTGACTTCGCCGGCGTCTGGAACAAAAAGTTGCTAGCAAGGTGTAGCTGTCTGTTTACTTTCTTTACTTCCACTTCTCTACTTGTGCACTGGTTTACTAAGCTGAACGGCCAATCGGAGTGAGGCCTTAGCCACCAATTAAATGTGCTCAATCAGCTGTGAAGCGAGCGACCGGGGTCCAACTAATGGCAACGGTGCTGGACAGGCCACTAAAACTAGGGCTACATGTTCTCAACGACAACCCGACACCACTCAAAGATAAGAGTGTTTGATTGGTGCGTCACTATACAGCAACCTTTATAAGGCTAAAGTTTTTTAATTTCAACTTGCTAAAAGTTTTTTTTTATCTCTGACCAAAACAATCCAAATCCTACTTAAAGGTAAATGGAAGATAGCCTGTTGCACAGCTTCAGTTTTACTTAAACATAGTGGCCTAGAGGTTGAATCATGTGGTAGCAGCAACGTTTCCTGTCGTCTGTATCAATAAAAGACAAGAAATTTCACCTCATCTGGCTTCGAAATCTCACTGTCGAAAAGTGCAATCAAACAAAATCCCTTTTCCCCTGACTATGACCAAATGTGAGTTACCTCAGACCGTGTAAATGCGCAGACAGCTGAGCTTTAGCTGAATGACGTTTGGACGGACAGCAGCATCACAGCGCTGTCTGAATCTTCAGCCTAACAAGCTGCTTCAAGCTGATTGAAGCCATGAAATATTCAGCTGGCCACGTCACTGAGACAACAGCTTGGACCAAGGGAAAAAAAAAAAAAAAAAGAGGGGCCTAAGGAAAGGTTTCCTGAACCCAACTGGCAGTTAAAGTGACACTTAACTCAACAGCATGGGAGCGATAGCTTAATAACGGGAAACAGAATCGTCAAACTACTGTGGCTGCTGAAAACGAACGGAGGCCTGCTGCCAGACTCATTGTCACTGTCGGCTGGTGGTGCGAATGCTGCCGCTCCAACAGGTGATATATCATGTGAACTATCATACAGCTGGCTGGAGTGATGATGATTTAAAAGGCCTGGTGAGAGGAGACAGCTTGTCTGAGAGCCTTGTTTCACTGTGTCCGCAGTCTGACGTGTTGCGTCCCAGAGTCACCTTCAAACGCAGCTCCTCTTGACTGAAGGCTTGATGGGTCTCATAAATAGCAATCGTAATTATGATCCAGCGGCAAACAATCCGCCATTTTTCAGGCCACTCTGACAAGAGTAAGGGTAAACCAAGTAGGCCTCGCTGCCATTTTGCATATCTTGTCTGACTGATATGTCACTGTGAAGGTTTAATACTCCATAATTATGCCATTGTTGGATGCCTGATGGCCGAGCGGGTCTGGGCTGGCAATACGCGGAGGACGCTGAGTGGAGAGCGAGATGTTTTGCCGCAAATTGCTGTTGATGACATAAGAGGTGATGAATATTCGAGAGTGACCTACACAACACAAAGAGCGACGGCGGCGGCGGCAGACAAACACAAACACATGCAGTTGGTTTGTCTGGCGCGCCCGCGTGTCTCGTAAATCATTAAACGTGATTATGGGCAAAACATGTCACCTGCCACACTAACGGTTTGCTCGCTGGGAATATAATATCTCAAACTTTACACGATACATAAGCACAAGGTGACAGCTTTTTCCTAATAATGTCACTTGCACTTACAATATATCCTGACAGGCAGGTTCTCCCCCGAGGGCCCGCCAGCTGTCATTCAACAGTTCATCAGCCATGGGCTCAATGTGTCATCCGAGTAACCATGAAAGTTCCCTGTGCACTCGTTTCTTCTTCCCGCTAATCACCGAGTAATCGAGGCAGAGAGAGACAACCCATATCTCTTTATTCTGTTTACTGTACGTGTAGCTACGAGTGTCGAAATAAATCTGCTCTTCTTGTTTCCTGCTCCAGACAAAGAAGAGTTTGACACAATTATCACTTTCGACACAATTATTACACAAACAGATGTGATTCAACAAGTTGAGCCAAAGATATCTTTTATGTTTCCTTCCTACATATTTGCACGTTGTTTTTCATTCTTTATTGAGTTACTGTAATTAAATCTAATCTCATGAGAGCTTCTAAAGTTGCAACAGAATGTAATTAAAGTGACTCTTCCCCCTGGATAACAATTTTCTACTTTTTTTCTGTGACACAAAGAAAAACTTTGAAAATTAAGTAAATTAATTGACATCTTTCCGTGCCTGCGTTTCAAGTTTTAAACGGTGTATGATATTTCTAAACTTAAAGCTGGGCAAATAACAACAAACCGCTAAACGTCCGCGAATAGACGACAGGGAACCCTGGACTCAACGGGGAATAGCACTAGCATATCATAACAAAATATTGGTGAAGAGTTTTGCAGCAGATAATGAGTTATTTAGAGGCTGCGTTTCGGTGCCCCAGTCACTCCCACTATATGGATATACGCAGATCTAAATATCTGACGAACGACTCCAAATTACACCAAAGTTATATTGGTGAGTAAACGACCGTATTTTATGCCAGAAATAAGGTCCAAGTTGTAAAAAACGGTACTTCCCCTTTAACCATGTGTTTTAGTTGCCTAAGCAACACAAAATTAATGTAAAACAATAAAGTCTCACAGTTAAACGCTAGCCATTTGCGTGAAAGTCCTTGGATGATTGACCTGAACCAGCTCTACACCTTCAACTTCCTTGAATCGCTTTTTTCTTTTGTTTCTACCTGCTGGTACTGCACCTTCATACAAGTCGTGGTCAGTGTCACAAAAAAACGACTTTATCAAGAACTACCTTGGGACTGGGCTGTAGTGGAGGCAGGAAAATAGTACCAATTTAAATGTTCAGTTGTTACGGGGGAAAAAAAATAAGGTAAATTTATGTCCATGGACACAAATCGGTTGATTGCATTTAAGATTTCACAAACTGCCCTTGACCGTGTTGTAATATTCTAATTTTTACAATCGTCTGCATTGCATGTCTTTCCATCCTGGGAGACAGATCAGTCCTCTGCTGCACAACTCTAGATTTTACTTTACAGTCAGACAGCCCTGCATTATACCGTGGAATTGCATGTAAATAGCACGCAACTTCCAACACATGTTAGGTGTCTTATCAGTTCATTTTAAGCTTTTACATGTACCATTTTGAAGCAAAAAATAAATAAAAATAAAAAAAAGATATGCGAGAAGGTCATGGTTTCGACAAAGGTTGGGGATAGACGGTCCCTTGTGTCCCCGCGTCATGACACAAAGCAGGGAAACTGTTTCTAGTCTTCTACACTGTACGTTCAAACATAATGGGCAAATACAGATAATGGACAAATATGAGAGTAGTATCGGTCTTCTTATCTGGCTCTCGGCAAGAAAGCGGCTCTCCCAAAATGTCAGACTATTCAATTAAAGGGCAGATTTGAGCTCTTCACTTGTGATTTGCAGGTTTGTTCAATATAAACAAAATGGACTTCTCTTGTCCGGACGCTGGTTTTCTCGGTATTAACTAAAGAAAGCGCTTTGTCAACTTGATTGAGTCCGATTGGATGTGGCGTGAGGATTCCTTCAGTTAAATATTTGTGTCGACTGATAATGAAAACACAAGGTCGCTCTAAAACAACCTTGTGACAAACTGGTAAAGATTGGTAATTACTTCTGTGCCAAACCCTTGGAAGTTGCATTTAATCAACCAAGTTCCATTCTGATCTATAAAACGCCACAGGAGTGTGACTGAGATTAAGGGTACAGTTTTGACCTTAACTGAAGCACGGCAAAATGCTGCTTAATTCATTTTTTACACATGCGTCCCTTACCACACATTCCAACCTTGAGATTGGACACAGGGATGAGAAAACAGCTCCGCAGAGCTCAGATGCACACACACACACAAAACACACACACACGAGGTGAAGAGCCGCGATGTGTATGAATGTGGGCGTCGCTTAATACGTTGGCCCGGACCGCAGCCTTGACTGAAGTCAGTGAATAGAAACACACTGAAACACATCTTTGTTCCGTTCAGCATTCATCCCTACACCTTTTCACTGCGACAAATCAAGAGTGGACACAGTGCAATTTTTACACTTTAAGGCACGGAGGAAATTTAGACTCGTATCATAGATATGACGGTAATAGGTTAAAAAATAAATAAATAAATAAATGCGGGCATTCAGAAGTTTGTGGCTAAACGTTCGATGCTGTTTCCAATCAAAGATATGAGGCAAAAATTTACTAAATCACTGCAGCACATGTTAATACACAAACATGTGGTGACATGTGGGCATCTAAGATGAGTATTTGCAGCTGTTTCTCACTTTCATCCAACACATGTGGACTCTGTGGCTTTTATTACTGATTTTAACACATCTGCATGAAGCAGAAACGCCCAGTTTAGGACACTAAAAATAACAATTGTCTCATGCCAGATGCAGCAAGTAAACAGGGCAGGATCTCCTCTTGATTTATAATCATTAAAATCATTAAAATGCAGTTCCTTATCGATGCTGTGTGTGTGTACTTAAAGTAACAGCAGCAGCCGGCAACAAACAACAAATAGTACAAAACAAGTTTAAAACCTATTTAACGTGAGCTCACCGATCGAACGCACCACGGCCACAGGCGCACATCGACAGCTCGGCGCTTAAGGTTTTTGAAATATTACAAAACTGTCCGCTCTAGTTTTCCCTTTCCTCCGCTAATGACCGAAGCCCAACTTATTTCACCGCTGCACCTGCCTTAAAATACAATATTCACCATATTATGCTGCTATAAAGGCTGCGCAGTATCAGAAGAGAAAGAGAGACAAGGTCAGCCCGACTTTAGTTCAAGTGATTTCATGCCATATTTATCAATAGAGTTTTTTGGTTCTGTGGGTTAAAAACTTTCAGCAGCTCCAACCCTAATATCTGCCGCTCAGCCACAAGCGAGGCTGCTTTCTGATGATTCAAATAATTCCAGCCCCTTCTCTTCAAATGAAACATTTTGATGGATTATGCAGTGTCAACCTTCACCGCACTGAACACATTTGAATAAATGTAGATTTGAGATTTACTGAAAGATGAGGCCAACGTGTCAGAGTGATACACAACTGAATGCAAATGCTCTGTACTTCTGAAGCTCTTTAGAAATGAAGCACGGAGGGTTTTTTTTTTATTTTATTTTTTTCCAAACTCCCTTGCACCAAAGTCCTAAAACCGTTTCTCGTGTTAATTTGATTTATTCAGGTTGTTGTCCCACCACTAAATTGCACATTGTCACAGCGCACTGACAGGCAGTAATGAAGTTAATAGTAATTTGTCTGTGCTCTGACGTCTTTTGTGTAAACTGTCTTCATCATTACAGAAGTTTTCGTGTGTCATCATGCCATTAGAAATTCAGAGGAAAGAATTTTAAACGTGGAAAGGTTGAGTTAAATTGGCCTGAACGTGCAGACGAGAAAAAAAATAAAAAAGCAGTAATTTGTGCACACAGTGAGAAACAATCAGTAAAACCCTTGGAAGATGTGACATTTGGGTACAAGTGACAAAATGAAATCATGTACAACAATCCTATTACACATGTTCGCCATTTGACAGCCCTTAAGTCTACTGATATCTGAACCAGAATAATCCACGTTGTGCAGGTCCGGCCTATTTATTCATGCACAGATCGTGATTCTCTCAGGCTTGGGAAATCAGCTTTTGCTTCAATACCGCCTTTGTCACACACATACTCCTCTGCCCTCGCTAACTACACTATCTCCCTGCCTGTTCAAGCAAAACTTTATGCTAAGTAAATCATTTACATCTCCCGAGCAGCCTATCTACATTTTCCAATAAAACCCCAAATTGATGGATGTCATCTTAGTGCTCACAGGCAATAACTCCTGCTGCTTCGAAATAACAATATGTTTTGGTTTTTATGAGGCCTAGACATGCTATTCTTTTTAATGACATCCCTAGGCCAGTGCTGTTTACATTTATTGATATCTGTTTTTAGACTGGAGCGACTCGGAGTTTCCTCAGAGGTTTTCTATACGGAGCTAAGTTTGACTTACCCTGACAGGCCGAAACTTTTCATTTGCCAAGTTTAGACCGCAGACCGAGGCTGTAAAAAAAATATGTTACTCTTATAGATGGTCTGAGATGCATTCTGCTGGGATTCGAGGCAACGTTCCAAGCATATTTGAAAATTCATAAAAACAAATTTACAGTAGTGATTCACCGAGTTTGACTTCTTTCTGAAGGTGGCAAATAACATCTGCTAGTGCTTGAAATTGATTTATTTACCCTAAGAAACTTACTTTGCCTTACAAATTAGCTGAAGCACTTTGAGGTCAGTATGCATATATTTAAATCTAATAGTATTTTTGTCCCAAAATGCACGGGCTTAAAGCCTCCATGTAACGGCTGGTAGAGTGCAATTTGTTTGCATGTATTTCCTATAAAAACAGAGCTAGGGATGCTGCCAAGATTGGTCAGAGGGGAGGGCATGAAAATTCAAGAAGGCATTTTATTGCATACAGAATTAGTTCACGCCCCTGAGTGCAAGATGACACTTATTGTTTGAACAAAACACCATAAAGAATACACCTAATACTTGCAGCAATGTGGTGACATTCATTCATTCATTCATCTTCTGTAGCCGCTTATTCCTGTTAAGGGTCGCGGGGTCTGCTGGAGCCTATCCCAACTGTTATCGGGCGAGAGGTGGGGTACACCCTGGACAGGTCGCCAGTCCATCGCAGGGCCAACACAGAGAGACAGACAACCATTCACACTCACACTCACGGCAATTTAGAATCACCAATTAATCTAACAAGCATGTCTTTGGACGGTGGGAGGAAGCCAGTCGGCCCATGGATTCGAACCCGGGACGTTCTCGCTGTGAGGCATCAGTGCTAACCACCCCAATGTGGTGACAGCTGTGTAATATTAATACAATTCTGTGAGTTGTAATGTCGATTGGCAAAAAAAAAAAAAAAAGATATGCGATTAAGACGACAACCAATGACAGCACGTCGTCCTTAACTTTGGTTCCTACCACCAAATTCACCGTCCTGATAGTGAGCTTTGAGCGCCAGGTGATGGCAAGAAGAGCTAGCTCCATCCAGAGTATTTTTTCACTCGGAAAGATTTGTTGTGGGAAATACACAAGAGGGTTACCTAAGCAACCAGAGCATGAAATATCTACTAGTGACCGACTGTCAGTCATGAGCAACGTCCGAATCGAAGACATTTAGTGCAGGAAAACATAAAATCTCATTTTATTTCACGAGGACCGGTTTAATTAACTTCTTATCGTGAGCCATGACTTCCGACATGTGCGCAAATTCTTCTATTCAAGTTGGAAAAGTTTTAATAGTTTCATTTGCGAGATCTCTGTGCCCTTTTTTTTGTCTTACTTTTCTGAAGTACCCTCACCCATACAGCCCACAAACACGAGGTGGAATTAGACGGAAGTTATTATCACATATTATCGGTGAAGAGTTACGAGGAGCTGCGCGCCGTCACATGAGCTCATAACATCTCGTTTCTTTTAAAAGTATTTCTCTCCCTGAAGTACACAGACACTGTGTGGAGAGTTCGGAGGAGTTTCTCCCAGGAGGAATCCATCCATCCCCTGTGCGAGGGAGTTGCAAGTGAAAACATGCAGCGAGCAAAATAAACTGCCACAGGCAATGAAAGTTACATATTCATGTACAGATGTCAAACATTTTACGGATATGCAGTTTTAAATAACACCGTACACAGCGCACAGTGATAAACATGAAAATGCTTTTGCAATTTGTCTTTCCTCTTTTCACTTAAGTTATTATCAAGGAGCGTTCAATTAGATCCGGTTGAATCTACATGCAGCCAACTTGCTACCGCCAAACTGGGAATGAAACAGTTTATGGCTGCTGACAATTCCAGTAATGATCCTGTTTACGACTCACAAATAATGAACCTGTCTGTGAACCGCTGCGCCTCAAGAAAATGGGCCTGCAAAGTTTTCGCACTCGCTTAAGAATGAAGAGTTCACAGGAAGGAAATAGCGGGGCCTTAGAGTGCACGGAGCTATTGTAACTCCAGTGAAAGGACTGACAGCTCTCACAAGAGAGGGAGCAGCACCAAGCTTACAAGCAAAAAAATAAAAAAATCCATAAATGGTTTGTGCACAACATGAGAGACAGAGCAAAGTTCAGTCTCTGTACACAAAGATTCCTGAAATCTCTGTGCACACATATTTCAGTAGTCACTGCAATCCCTTCTGTCGTAAAGCCGGATCATTACCGCGCTTTAATGCCGAGGCGCGTTTAAAGGAAGAAGTCAAGGAAGATAGGTGTTGAACATATTTTTCAGTAAACAGAAGCTCCGCGCTAATGAGTGCTGGCATGTGTTCAGCCTCGGAGGATAACAAAAAGACCAATTGAGGCAGTTTTAAGAGAGGGGGCGCAGACTTTACAATGACCAATTAAATTTATGGACTCTCAAAACTAAATCAGACCTGATTGCGGAGAAAGAGCACGAAGAACTAAAAGTACGAGGGGCACACTCTGCTTGCAAGCTACAGCAACATCTCCAAAGGCAAAGGTGTACGAGAGCTGAACTTACCGGAAGGACGCGCAGAGCTGCCATTTTATTATCCTGTCCTAGCTGCCTGCACACAACTCTTCATCTACTGTAGTCTTATTAGTTGCCAGTTGAAATGCCGTTGTAGCTTCTAATTTACAAATATGTAAATTTACAACAGTGTGGTGCAAAGACGCAGAAACAACAACTCTGCAATAGAAGAGCTTCAAACTAAAAAGTAGCACCTTCGTCGGTGTGAAAGCTTGCCGCGCACGTTTAACGTCTTCGATATTAAATGTCAAACATGCTTAGAGAGCTGGCATTTACATCTTTGCCTGATTCTGTCTGTTCACCTGTTAACATATCAAAAAGGTTCTGACATGAAAAAAATAATAATAAATCAACGTGTTAGCGGTTAGCGGAGGAGGGAAGAATATATTTTTGTCGCAATTAGCTGGAGGCAGCGTTGATGGGTGTAGCCTCTCACAAAAAAAATCCAGAAAACTTCACAAACCGCATTAAAAATAGTGCACTTTTGAGTATATTTATATATGCAAATGCTACTTGCTCTTCCATTTCTCCCAGAATTGGCACACTGGTGGAACAAAGAATGAAGAAGAGATGAAAGAATTAACTTGAGTGAAAATCTGACACGCGGAATCGGCTTATCTTGACAAATGAATAGCATTAATGGAGGTTCGCTACTGGGATCCGTCCACGGCGAGCACTTTCTTATAACAGCGCGACTGTTTTGTACCGTATAAGTTGTACAAGACTTTTAATAGGAAAGTTCTGTTGTGCTTTGGAGTAGAGGAGGCACAAACAAAAAACAAAAAAAACATCAACACATAATGATGAAGGAAAAAACATGTACTGTTGAATCCATTAACGCTCGTAGCTCATTAAAGGAGATGTAACACTTCCCGTAGATCCCAGTGGGAAAACAGAAAAATATATCTATATACGCACGATGAGAAATAAAAAATATACAGTTTGTGAAACGAATAAAATAGTTTGTTTAGTTACAAGCTTTCCAATTAAATTTACTTGGATGCACTTTTAATCTTAAATTGTAATCAATGAAAAAAAGACTTTCACTATTAAATTAATGTAGGCGTCTTTTTCTGTTTATTTTTGCATCTCTTTCCCTGCGGTGTTATCCACTGACTTTATATAAAGATGAGCGAACACGCGATTCCTAAATAGCCCACCACTGTGGGTGTCTCTAAGTCATCGCCACCTTGACAAGGTGCGTGAAGCTGAGGCGGGAGAGCGACGCAGAAGTAGACAACTACTAACCTGCGGTGGCGCCCACCTGTCACTCAAAGCAACCATGCCTTTAATTATGCATGACTGATTTAATTAAAACGGTTGAGTTTTATGTTAAAATTAACCCCCCTGCAGTTGTCATGAATGGTGAAATTAGATAGAGAGCGCAGAAGATGTTTATTTCTGCTTTAAAGTTTGACATTTTAAACTCGCTTCTGGAGACAGCCTCAAGTGGTCGTTAGTGGGGCTACAGTTTTTGGCTTCATTTTTCAAAGTTTGTCGCTTTGTGCCATCAAATGCAGCAGATCAGCTGGGAATCAAACCAAAGACACTTTTCTTTTTGTCAGTTGAATCTACAGTATAATTAAAAATTTGACTAGAAACCAAACACACAGATTATCCATCCATAACTCAAACATTTTGATCAGGGGTATAAATACATACCGTCCCCCACTTACTCGAGAAATAGTAAAAATGTAGATTTTGGATTGATACGTAGATTCAGATTCAGATTAGATTAGATTAGATTAGATTGTCATTACATATTATAGTACAGGTACATACACTTCAAACGCAAATAACAAAAAGTGCAAAACTAACCCAATAGTAGGGAATAAGCTGCGACTACTGTATAAAGTAAGTATTGTAGAATATATATATATATATATAGATAGATAGATAGATATAAACAAGTGTAATACTACTATATAGACTGGTGTATGTATATGCATATTAATACATTCATACATATAAACATTCAAATAAACATAAATATGCATACACATATACCCGTAATTATGCGCCTACACATACCTATATACATAAAAAAAAAAGCATCAAATTAGCACCAACAATTTTTTATTGATAATAACAATCCAAGGTGTCTTAAGACGCTTTAGAAAAGAGTCAATAAAGGGTCACAGCCAGAGTCAAAACCCCCCAGAGGAAACCCTAAGGTGACGATGGCAAGAAAAAACTAATCTTTAACAGCAACCTGGCAGAGAAAGAGGGAGACGAAAAGGGAGGAGAGGAGGAGAAGAGAGCAGCAGCAGGAGGAAGAACGAGATGCACTCATACATGTATCTGAATAACGCATACATGCAGCATCAATGAGAATCCATTAGTGGAAAAAAATATATGAATTTATGAGAGTAGAGAATTATGCATGACATTTAGTCCATCTACGATCCGAGTTCGTTAAGGAACAATGAGATGTTTTGCATCAAGACATCCCGTATATGATCATTAGTTAACTCCATTCTACACACTCATTTTAATCAGGTTTGTTCACACTGGGAAAGTACATTCAATAGTCAATATGGAGACTGAGACAGCCTTGATTTATTTTAGAGTACGGTCGATGGAAACTAGCCTCCCACAATGCATTGCTCAGAGAAAAATTAAACCTAATTGTGAGAAATGGCTTCAAGAACCCCCTCACAAAACAACCGATACTGTTTTTTTTTTGTTTTTTTTTTATTTCTGGACGTGGATTTGATTGTGAAACAGCAACGCTGTCGCACGGTAAGCTGCATCATGTGAACTTCAGGGGCAGCCGATTGTCCCTCAGCTCTGTGTTTGCTTGTTAGCTACAGACAGACTGTTATTTGGACGCCAATGGATCAAGCTCATATTTCCTTGCAAATACATTTACCTGTCATCTTAGATGTAAACAATGTGACTTTGAGTTTCCCCCTTCCATTAGCTCTATTGCCTCCCGTGTTTCTCCGCAGTGCAATGACTCAAGTATGAGAAGTAATCAATAGGCTTCTGGTTTGGGTGAATGAGTCTTAGAGCTCGGTTTGCACAGTCTTGATCAGCCTGACAATGACAGATTATAGTGCTGTATCCGAGAGTAATTAAGATGGGTCTATCGTCACGCTGATAACTCAAGAGCACGATGCCCCCCGAGGCGGGCAGCACCAACCTGTCAGACAACAGCTCACTTCTGAGTAAACAGCATCAACATCTCTTATGATTCACCTTGAGAAGAGGCATCGAGTGTATTGATTCTGCCCATAATCAGTTCTTTTCATGTTCTCACTAAAGACTAACAGTAACACAAAATGAAACAGAAAAAAAAAAAAACAGCCCCACTGAGAACTGTATGAATGAACACACCTCCCTACCAAATTATCTCCAAAACAATCCCCTCAGCATATTAGTTAGATTAAATGAATTCAAATTTGCGAAAGATCTGATTGAATTCCAGGAACCCTGAAGGAGGTTTTATTTTATAATCCATACAATCCCACAACAAACCTTTAATAAATTACAATGTGCTTCTGTGGAACTTACACGTTTTACTACCTGGCAAGTGTTAGCTATTAGTTATTCCTTTAAATCATTTAATTAAACAGAAACAATGCAACGCTTTGTACATACACGTCTTGGCTTTGAGGCAAAGGCTGAAGCCAAAATCAACACCTGGATAGCTTAGCCCAGCTTCCAAACGTCACAAAATCCAGAATCTCTGTGGGCGGCTAATTAAGCGAATAGTAAGAAGGTGATTTAGTTTTTTATGAGGAGTTAAGCACCAGACTATTTCTTGGTGGGTTCCAGTAACCTCCTGGTGTCTCCACTGGCAGCCTTGTCCCTGCACCGTAATCTTTGCCTGCATACAAAGTATTAATTAGGGTTTTGTTCTAAATGTAGACTGAGCCAAGCCTTGTTTCCGCTCCTGTTTCTAGTCTCTAGCTAAGCTAACTAGCTTCAGCTACACATTTATATTAGATAGCAATGAGAGTTGTGTTGAACTATTGTTTACTGTTGTTTGACTCTTTAGTTAGTGGTGCTGTTACTGAGGCCACACTGATTGTGAGGTATTTGTAATATACAGTATTTAAATGCCCGTAAAGATAAATGAGGCAGTTAAAAATGTG
The DNA here is from genome assembly GCF_963514085.1 of Chelon labrosus. NCBI lineage: Eukaryota > Metazoa > Chordata > Actinopteri > Mugiliformes > Mugilidae > Chelon > Chelon labrosus. The sequence continues at coordinate 20,490,446 of NC_140346.1, forward strand.
TTTTAAATTGCGTCGATTCACTGATAAGAAAAGCAACAACAATGATTCTGCAATTTTTATCAGTTTTCTATTATAAAATGATTTTTATTCAAGGTTTTGGACGTATTTTGATTCTAACTAACCATTTAATCAACACTAAACATGCAAAGTGGGGTATATTATCTTTCAAGGCCACTGCTTGAATAACTCAGATAAATCACACGAGAGACTGCTCTTTCTCTTTGGCCCTTTAGTGTACCTGATATTGTTTCTTTAAGGCTTTGTTTGTTCTTTCCAGCTGGCATCCCTGAGTGTACTGTTCAAATAAAATTAGAGAAACATCAGAGTGCACCGGGGGCACTGCTGAAAAGAAACACAGAAACTTGGAGGGACCGGGCTATTCTAATGTTGTACCCAAGTCTGGCTACATCCTGCTGCGTAAGGGAATAATATTTCATTCAGTCTGCATAAATGCATTCGCAAACAGCACTTCAACGAGAAAGGGAGTGACTGATTGCACAGGATGGTGTAAAAAGCAAGAACAGTGCCTGTCCTGATATCTCGCTTTATATAAACAAGACGTGAACCTGGGAAAATTCCATTTTTCACATTTTTTTTTTTTACTGCTATCTCAGAGTGAAGTATGGCAGCCGCTGCAAATTGCGTTTACATTAGCAGTGTGAGATTTATTGATTAGTGCGGTGTTTGCATTCTGCTGGTACTCACTGGTAAGGAATGCTTGTACTCCTGATTTGCGCTGCATTATGTCCACTTATGTGCCGCTGCCTGCAGAGGACTCAGAGTACACAGTGGTTATTTTATCAGGCTGAGATCTGCCCAAACAAGCCCAGAGAGGAGACAGAGAGGTGCTGCTCCTCTCCTGTTCTCTGAAATGCAACTGAGCCCTGCCAGATAGAGAAAGGCTCTTGCCTTCAGAGTGCTGTAGAAGAGAATCACCCGCCATCAAACTGAGGTGTGGGCAACTCACTATCTCCAAATGTGTCCGAAGCCAGAAACTAGTGTAATAAGATAAGCCTTCTGTTGGGTCGTTTTTCTTAGCAGACTGGCGAAAGTGTCCTCTTTTTGAAAGCCAAACACTGCACTCTTAGAACCTTTTTCATTGCAGTTCAAGCAGTGGATTAGTGGGAGCTCAATAACTGAATGTATTGATTAGAGATTCAGTCTTCTCTCGCAGAATGAGGCCTTTCTCCTCCACATTGATCAGCCGTTATTTAGTCTTAATGCGGTGTGTTCTGGTCAGAGTGTGGTCCACTTTCAAGGTTGTCGAACGTCTCTTTAGCCGTGACCGACCTAAAGACGGGACAAAGCCTGCGCGCGTGTTATAAAAAGCCACCATTGTGCGGAGGCTGAAGATAGAGTCAAGAACTACTACAACTAAAATGGACGCAGCTTCTTTTGTGCTTCGTTTCTGTTGAATCAAATTATGAGTTGCACTTGTGAATTTTTAGAGCATGTTCAGTGTCGATGACCCATTGTTATCCGGCTGTTATTTACTCCATGTACAGTTTTGATTAGGCCCAAGCAAAAAGAAGTCGATTTTTGCCAGAGCTGGTGATAAAGCAAAAAGCGGACTTGTCGTTTTTCAAAATTTTCCCAAGTGCCTCTTATCCACGGAGCCCACTGGGTTCATTTTAGCCCCCCGGTTTTACATCTGTTACTGACTAAAGTGGACATTTTTAAAAAGTAGCCAAGGGCTAAAACAAGGCTAAATCATTTGGGTTATCAATAGTAAAAAGCAAGACAATTACAATCAGTAATGGTTAAAGTCACGGTCAGGGTAATCACGAACGGGGCATATTCTTTGTCTATATTTAGGAAGTGGAAATTTTGCAATTTTGGATGTGTTAGTGCTCTGATATTTTGTCAAATCACAGACACTGAATGTGAGACAATTTTTATCCTGTGAAATATGCCCTCAGTGTCTGACAAAATCCAAAAAGTGCCAAAAAATAATGCTGCAGGGCCCTGCTTAGCAGCTGTTTGAATGCCGCAATGGCAATCAGATAGATTAGAGTCACGTTACAAAGAGGTATTTGATAAATATGGTACCCCACTGGGGTAATATATGACTATGCAAACCCAAAGAGCTCTGCATTCCTTCTGTGTGGTTCAAATGAGGCAACGTTGAGATGATTCATTCATTAGTTACCCTCTAGTCTGGAGGAACCAGACACGCCTACTGTACATAGTTTTCATAGGGGCGGATTTACTGAGAAGATGGTTGGCTTAATGTTATTTTAGCAAAATCTAGAAGCAGGGTTAAACAACAAGTCTGGCTCTGTTTGAGGACAAAATGTTGTTGTAGCACTGTCCAATAGCATACAAAAAAAATGTTTCTTCTTCGTATTAGCTGCAACACGTCCAAATGACGGTGTGATAATGTCAAGGAGGTCGCTCACAGTGATGAACTCATGGAGAGTCATCACCCAACTCCAAATCTGCAGCCCCCTTAAACTTTACGGAGCGTCACGATGGCTTTGAACTCATCGTTCAGTCGCCCAGATCGCTCGGACGAACACAGTTAGAGACCACCTGGTGATCATAGTGAAGCATTTAACAGCTAAGACCAAGAAGAGAGCTAAAAGAGAGTGTCTAGTGGGGTAGACGTAAACACATCTCTCATCATGTTTCATAGATCGCCAGCTCATATTTCATTGTTCACTCATACAATCGTGTTTCTACAGACAAAAAAATTGAAATCCTGCTCTATATTATGACATTTGATCCTATCATGCATCAGGGTTTCTGCTGGACCATTTCCCGGCTGCAATTCAAGGCTACATTTATTTTATATATTCCGTCAGGCTTTACCGACACAATCATTTGCTTCATAATGAACTGTAATTTAATATCCAAAGAGGTAAATGCGTACACATTCGGCTGCTGACGGGCAGAAAGCCGCGCGCTTGCTCAGATATTTCAAATCTCTGCTCGGTGAGAGACAGTGCAGCGGCAACCACTTAGAGCCTCCCTCCGCCTTCCACACAGGCCTTTAAAATTATCTGTCAATACTCGCACACCGTGGTAAACTTTAGGGAAGGTTTAAAGGTGTCAAAAGTTGGATCTCCGCCAATCCTAGTAAAAACACAATTACTGTCAGCCGCGGTGTTATGTGCGAGAGACCGAGGATGTTACACGGCGAACACAACCGCACGGAGCACATTGGTGGATATGTAAGAGATATGTTTGTCAATTTTTTTAAGCTGGATCTGGATTCTCATTTGTTATATATATATTTTTTTTTTGCAAAGTATATTACACTGCTAGTTACGAAGCATATCAGCCCAGTGGAGTTCTTCATTTAGAAAGTACTGTGCTTTGACTGCTCCACAGCCTTAATGGTGGCTTGTAATTGCTCCATCATCCATGCTAATGTGCACTCTATGTCCCTTTCAAAACAAAACCATTGGATTTCAATTTTTTTTTTTTTTTTTTTTCACGGTGGACCTGATTGTCACCGTCTGAGCGTCGGAGCCAATAGAGTGAGGTCTCTCAGATCCAGGGAACAGAGAGAACAATGTCATATTCATAAGCAGAGACATCAGCTCTCCTCCTCATTACCACAGCGCTGTGAATGGAAGCTTCTGTCCCCACAGTCATGAAAGAACCTGTCATCTGTCTGTTTCTCCTAATTGACTGTTTACTACATTTCAACACAGACAGACAGACACATTTTTGATCGTCCTCAGTTTGTCATTCGGTTTGACACCGCAGTACAAATCCCTCACACAGGAACGTCCTCAGTTATATGTTTGTTTGTTTTTTTTATATTAACTACACGACTCGAAGTGATCGCATGTCTACAGCGGCGCTCCTGCGACCTTGACCAAAGCTCGCAGATGCAGTGTTTATTTTATTAATTTTTTTGCGTGGATAAAAAACCCTTGTGCCCAGCATCCAAGGTGATGTTTTTAAGAAGCGACGGGAATTTAAGAAACTGAAAAGAATATACAGTCAAGGATAGAAAGAGATTTATTTTTTTTTACTTACTACAACATCTGACTTGAAAGGACAAATACTAAAGTGAAATCTGCCTATTTGCTTTGCTGCAAGGAGCCTCCACACTCAAATCCACTTTATATATCTCATCAAAGAGAGTGAAGACTCATTCAAACAATGCCGAGTACAGGTTTAAACTAATATGACATTTTAAAGAATCTAACTCATGGCTGTGATGCCCTCAGTGAAATTATAACAGCATCACTTTCTTCGTGACATCTTCCACAAGTGGCTAAATTCTTTGCATGCATCAGCTGCCAGCTCTCTGCCAGGCCCTCGCTTTCCAACTGCACGACTATCTGCCACGGCGCAAAGTAGTGCCATGCATTATCCAACAATTAGAGTGAGGCTTATTAAGCAGAGTTTAATGCAAATTTAATGAGCAATAAATTCAATTTCTTTAAATAGAAGAGTATATTATTGTTACAAATGATGTAGTGCGGTGATCTCACCGCGCAGGCGATGAAATACTTCACAAGCGCGCACATATCAATGGGCCATTAGCCGCTGTATTAAATTTATCCTGAAACGCTGTACAGCGCTAAAAGTGCTATTTTATACAGACAGCCGGAAGAGGACCACTTCGGTTTGCTGCACAAACAGCCCTTGAGCTGGAGCAATTAATCGATTAGTGGATTGACAGACAGTTAAGCGGCAGCTATGGTGATAATCGATTCATTTTTAATGGAGACATTTTTTTGTGTGTGTGTGTGCACAGATGCAACAACATTTTCTGGCTCCAGCTTCTCAGTGGTGAGGAGAGAAAACATCTGAACATCTTTGGATTTCAGACTTTTGGTCATTCAAATTATACACACAGTTCGATGGTGTTACTTTTGGCTTTTAGGAAACTGAAGGACTATTTATTATCAGTCAGTCAGTTCTGTACTTACAGCTAAAGCGGAGGGCCTCTTTCATATAAATCAGCGTCCACTGCAGTCAAGTCCTTGTCAGACAAGTTGGCACAACGTCATTTAGACAAATCAGCGGCAGGTAAATCTGTCTGCATTTTGAGTTTTTACGTGGTCTGTGTCGACATGATGCAGAGGTGACGATGCTTTTTGCAGCAATAGCTAATTTGCCAGAGCTGAAGAGGGAAGCAACTATAGAAACAGAGATGGGGATAGGCTACAATGACCAGGAGTAAGACGAAGCCTGGAGCTTGGTCTAGTCTTCTCTGATGGATCACAGGCAATGTGAAGTGTGAATTTATACTTGTGCGCTGGTGTGTCGACGTCTGTAATTAAGCCGCTCCAGTGCTCGTCGGCGGCTAGTCGGTCGTATTGAGTTCATCTGCGTGCTTCAAACAATGCAGCACCTCAATTTGTATTTGGAGCTAATATGTGCTGAGCAAAATTTGCTTCTTCTGAAGTTAAAATGCAGAAAAAAGAGGAGACTGAGTAGTGTGTAGGAGGCGGATAGAGGGAGAATTTCCTGTGGTTGTCCAAACACTGAGTGAAGTGTAGTCACATTTCTGGGGAGGTTCACATCTGCGGTAGCCTGACGTGCCTGTCGTGCCACGCAGAAGTAACGGCGAAGATTAAGTCCAGCATCAGGCGAGAAAAGAAGGGTTACGGATGTAAGCCTGGTTCTATGAATTCACCATCTCTGGTGTTTAGGGAGAATCAAACAGAACCTAGAAGGCGTCCAAGAAAAACTTCTCCAGATAAAAAAGAAAGTTGGTGTTGAGAGAAAGGATTACAATCTAAAAAACCAAAGCGCTGGGAGGTAAAGGACAAACACGTTCAGTCGTAGGTGTGGCTTTTCCACGTGTGTCGACTGTGTTTGTGTAATTTCTTCCACTGCCAGAAGTGAGAGACAAAAGCCACACACTATTTTGATCTTTTGCTACAACAAACTGTATTTTTGTAGTTTAAATACAGCTTCATCTTGACCAACAACCTCAAAAACTGTAAATATAAGCCAGGGAACTGCTTCCCTGTATGGAAATAATACAGGATTTTTGATATTTTAAGAATATTTTGCTGCTTTTGTGGCATTACTATGTGATTCTGAATACTTGATACTGTGTTCTGTCTAATGACCTTTTCTATGGCACTAAATATGCATATATAAGTAGGAGCGTGCTTGCTGTAGGCCCCAATGTGAGACACTTGTTTGGTAACTGAGGAAATAAAGAAGTATCGCCATCCAGAAAAACAGAGAGACCAGCACAGATTGAGGGCAGAGCGGCACACAGCGAGCGCATATCAGCAGTATCTGTTTCAAAGCCAAAACCCCTCCATAAGCAGCCAGACACCAACATCTTCAATCACTCAAAGGGTCACATGCCAACTGGCAACCAAAGAGCACTGTAACAACTGTATGTTTCCTTTAGTTTCTCAAAGATCCCGTCCTTCAGCGGCGCCCCGAGGCCTCATGACAGCTCGTATTGATCCACTTCACCATCACTCAGTCCTGACGAATGACTTTAAACCGGCAATAAGTGGGATTATGCAACCTCCAGAAATTCAACCGTCTGACGCGCCGCAACAGGTCGAGCCCCGTGAGACGCGGGGAGAGAAATACCGCTAAGCAGACTCTTTGTTGAGATGCAAAGTCTCCGCATTTTCATAGCGGCGCGCTCAGCCGAGGCAGCTCTTTGGCTTGATCAGTCGGTGCCTGTGTGTGCTGGAGGAACAGCATCCACTTAGGATGACACCTTTTGTGGTGGGTAACATCCAGTTAGCGGAGTCATTATTCTCTCACCAGATGTAGAGTTCAAATGCGCTCATTCTGGATCATTAACAAAGAAAATCTGAAAGCTGTCAGAAAGCAGGACGTCAGCATTTCACAGTGAGAGCCTGGGTGCTTTCTCTTTTTTCTTTTTTTTTTTTTGCTCCAAGCACAAACACACACAGACAATCAGACACATGGAAAACCTGAGGTCAGAGATCCAATCATTTCTGGCTCGGGGATTTTTTTACCTGAACCAAGAGGCCGCCTCGGTTTCCCTAGCCCTCGGTGTGCAGAGCTCCGGGGGGATATTGCGCATTCATGATGCATTATTTTATTCAGCCGAGAGGTTAATTAAATTAATGTGACAAGGAGACGCTAGACAATGCTGTAAATGTCATTCAGCTGCTATTCAACACAGCCCTTAATAAATGCAACAACTGTGAAATGAAAGCCTTGTAAGCACTGAACTGTAAAAAAAAAAAAAAAAAGAAACACACTGTCTAAAGATTTCCTTAACGACTGCTCTCATTTTGGGAGCAGGATGTCACTGTCAACACACACACACACACACACTCAAGGCACACACGGGGGATGATGAGCTCCTGCAAACCTGTTGATGGCTGATGCAGATACTACTGTAGTCGCCTCTAATGGCAGCATCAGAGACACAAAAAACTGAACCAATGAGAAGTGGCCCAAGTAATCTTCAAGCGCAAAACCTCTCATTGCAACTGTTGCTTGCCATCTTTACAACCCGGGGTATTGACAGCACAACAACATGTCCATCCTACCTCTGGGAGGGATTTAAAGTGGCTGCAAGCTGACATTTTAACCGCTTCACATGCGTCATATTGTCAGCGGATACGTTTTCCAGGAAAAAAGAAAAAAAAAACACACACACACAAACACACACATACTGACGCATGCAACTCTGATGCAACCGCGGTGGAATAACGGGGGGAAATGATGGGACTTGCGGGGGATTTCTGCAATGGTCGTGCACATTTAAGCGCCCTCGGTTCATGCAATTGCACGCCGTATAAATAAATAAATAAATAAATAAAGAGCCGAACAGCGACGTGGCAGATTTATATCCAGCCTCGCTGACATGAGGAGGAGAAGAAGAAGAAGAAGTGAAGACTGCGGGCTGGAGCACACACTGGGGCATCGGGGGCTGCAGTTGTGCGGCCAGAGGACACTGAGCGAGACTTGGGCTGCAATGCGTGTATTTTTTTTTTTTCCCTTCTCCTCTCTCCTCCAAAGCGCACCTGAAGCGCAGACTTGAGAGATTTGTAGACAGTGGGGTGAGTTGAGAGAGAGAGAGTGAAGGTTTATGCGGTATAATCACGGGATGCAAGTGCGTCTGAGCCGCCGCGGTCTCATTTGATAATATAGTGAGGAACTGCCTTTTTTACTTGCCCTATAGGTCTGAACACTGTGCCACCACTTCACCCGATTCTCACTTGTGATATTGCATCTCCGCCTGTACAATTACGCAGCACTAAAATTACTTTTTATAGCTGTCCTCTGTAGCGTATTGCAGCAGAAGGAGGAAAAAAAACTAGTGCCGTTTTATTTAAACGCACCGAGATAAGTAGCCACGGCATCGATAAACAGCAAGAGCATTAAAGAGTCGACGTTATTATCACAATTGAAAGTGATGCTGAGATTTCAGGGGAAGCTTGTGCGCATCTAGCGCGCAAACGCGCCACAACTTCTCCCCCTGTAGAGCTGCACTCCTCGGGCTTTTTTTTGCCGCGGAACAGGGGGGCAATCCTGCATCGCACACGCACACGGGAAGAGCGAAACAAAACTTACCTTTGGGAAGAAACGCCGCCGAAATCACGAAAACAGAGAAAGAAATAGCGAGAGATCCGCTCCCCGTGATCGCCATGTTGGACACCTGCTTGAGACTGGCGGCGCTAAATCACCTAGAGACGGCCATGGGATGAAAATGTAGACACATGAGAGGCGGAGGGAGGGCTCAAGCAGGGAGCCCGCTATCATATTGGGCTGCGTTGTGTTGCAATGACATCTAGGCCTATGAAATAATATAGGAGTGTTTAAAAAGACATGTAACTGCATTATTGTTGGCGCAGATTACCACCAAGGACGCGCTGCAATTCCCAGCAGGAATGTTAAAGGAATATTATGGGAAGTGTAAAACACCGTGCAGAGCTGAGGTACCACCACAGAGAACCGCAGACACTTTATAGGAATATTATAGTCATTTTCTTTTATGGTTATAGTCTGTTAGTTCATGTGGGTGAGACCAACCTATACTCAAACTGGCTGCACTTTGGTTTTTATGGCTGGAGCACAAATAATTCTCAGCTCAAACAGCATTTAGTTTGTGTTTATTACGCAGCAGTGAGGCCAGTCAGCTGCGTCTTGTTAAATGGACTGTGTATTGTTGCAGGACACTTTAGAGGATGCAGACAGAGGCGGTAATATTTTAAATATAATTTAAGTTAAACTGCAACATGTTGGTTTTAAAATGTACCCACTGAAGGTTTATTTTTAAAAGGTGGGGGAAAAGATGTGTTCATCCACTAAAAAAAAGGGACATATGTGTTAAAATGACAGCAAAGTTGGCGGTAAATCACATAAAAAAAACAATTTAATTAAAGGGATAATTGGTAAAGTTTAGCTGTGCTCAATCAGTTTTGCTCAATGCCTACTCAAAGAGCGCCCCCTTCTCTTTAACTTGTGCATTACATTTAAATTTAAATTGTAGCAGACACGGTATGCTCCTCAAAAGAGTCAAAAATCACATTAGGCTTCCAACACTTTAAAATCACCTCGAAAGGAAATGAAATATTGCAGATTAGTAATAAGTGTGACCACCTGAACTGACTCTCTCGCTGCCGCATTACGTCTCCTGATGTGTCAACTCCGCCAACTTATTCTCACCTGAAGCGCGGTACATGTGGACTATCTTCCGGGAATCACAGAGCCACAGAGAGCCGTGCATGACAACGTTGAATCTCATTTCCCTTTTTCATTGTGTCAAAACAGCACAAAGGCTGCTAATTGCACAATCTATTCTCTGAGACTGCGTGTCAGTCCTCATTCCATGGATGAGTAGATAGCATTTAGAACTTCGCTCTAATGCCGCGGCCGTCCCTATCACTACAGATTGAATTCCACACATCAAATTTATTTCAGATGTTATTATCTGTGGCAGCTTGCCAGTTCTGCCTGCCACTCACACAATGTCTCCACAAGCTGTTTTCTCCTCACAGCACCGGCCAGCCTGCTTTATTTTCTGACAGCATAGCAATGGTGGGCAACAGTCTGCAAACTGCACCTGGTGCAGAAACAAGTCTTATTTGACATCAGTAAGTTATATTTTTAACATGTTTTTAGTATTTATAGTAATTTGATTTGCATCATGCCTGATTGTCCATTTCACTTTTACCACAATGTGTAATTACATTCCTGTGGAGGTGCACTTAAGGCTATGGTGTAGGGTGGTCTCAGGTCACTTTCGACATCCCACAGGTAAATATAGCTTTAAGCCCAAAAAGGAGAATTAACAATATTATTGGGGGTAAGAATTCACCATCTCTAGTGATGAGGAAGTTTGAATTATAACCTAGAGAGCATCCAGGAAAGATTTCTGCTGCTCCAGTCTGCTTCATTTTCTAACAGCATAGCATCGTTGGGCATCAGTCTGCAAACTGCACCTGGTGGAGAAACAAGTCATGTCTGACATCAATGGACACGTATAAGCCATATATGTTTTTTTTTTGTTTTTTTTTAATATTCGTAATTAATTGATTTGCATTATGAGTGTTAATTTCACAGTGTGAAGTTAAATTCTTGTGGAGGTGTATGTCAGGTTATGGCATAGGGTTCACTGTCAAGGGTCTAAGTTTCTGATCGAAATCAGTCTGCAAACTGCACCTGGTAGAGAAACGCTTAGTAAGTCATGTTCTTTTTACACTTGTTTCTACACCGATCAGGCATAACATTATGACCACCTTCCCAACATTGTGTAGGTCTCCCTTGTGCCTCCAAAACAATTCTGACCCATCGGAGAATGGACATGGGCCTTCTGAGGTTGTTAGTGGGGGGTGTTTGGGTCCTATGGGTTGAGGGGAGGGGTCTCTGCGGTTCATCCCACAGATACTTGATCAGTTTGGGATCTAGTGAATTTGGTTTTTATGGCCGGAGCACAAATAATTCTCAGCTCAAACAGCGTTTAGTTTGTGTTTAATATACGCAGCAGTGAGGCCAGTCAGCTGCGTCTTGTTAAATGGACTGTGTATTGTGGCAGGACACTTTAGAGGGTGCAGACAGAGGCAGTAATATATATCTAGTGAATTTGGAGGCCGGCTCAACACCTTGTGATGTTCTTCATGTTTTTTTTTTAATTGTTCCTAAAGCGTTTTTGTGTGTGTGTGTGTGTGTCAGGCTGCATCCTGCTGGGGATGACTGCTGCCATCTTGGAGTGTCACTGCTATGGGGTGGGGGTGCCTGGTCTGGTCTAGGTGGGTGCTACATGTCTAAGTAACATCCACATGAATGAATGCCGGGTCCAAAAGTTTCCCAGCAGAACATTGTATTGCCACAAGATGGTCAATGTTACTTAATTCTCCTGTCAGTGGTCATAATGTTGTGGCTGATTGGTCCTACACAGAAGCAACGCAGACGCATGCATCCACCTTTATGTGAGAAAACGAGTTACAGATGTAATGATTCTATGAACTCCCCCGTCTCTGGTTCTCAGGAAACTAGAGCCTACGTTTCTGATGCTCCAGTCTGCTTTATTCTCTGACAGCGGCATTGATCGGCATCAGTCAGCATCACTGCACCTGTTGGAGAAACGCTCAATAAGTCATATTCTTTTTACACTTGTTTATATTTGTAATAATTTGATTTGGAATATATCTGTCTAAATGGGATAACTACAAATGTTTCTATCAATTCACCGTCTCTGGTGGTCGGGAAGTATGAACAGGCGTCCAAGAAAAGTTTTTGATGCTCCTTCTTTATTTTCTGACTGCATAGCATTGGTTCGAATGCCCGGAAATTTGCAGATTTGATTTCTAAAAATTTTGTGTTGAGTTACCCCTGACTGCTAATTTCAGTCATTGTGTAAAGTCTGCACACACCTCCCAACTTCTCTCACTCGTCTCTCTCAGTCTTTTGCTGTCGGTGATTCACTCCACTACTGCATGGCATTTCCTTTGCTCATGAGAATAAATGGGGTTCCTGGGTCTCTCTCTGAGAAGAGAAGCCCAGCGTTTCTGTCTCCCCCAGCGGGATGAATAATGGATGGGAATGGATCAGATGACTGAACTGCTTCATCTGGATCCTCTGTAGTAATGGCGCGCCATAGATTGTCTGTGCGTGTGCGTGCAGCTCGCAAACGGTTAAGTTGTTTATGCGGGGAGACCGAGCGAATGGCGGCGGTGCGGTTTTAATGGGGCGGCCATGAGCATTCTCCGTTTAAATTAGTGGAGAAACTGGTAATAAAAGATTTTCACCCGGGCCTCTTTCTCAGTTAATGTTTGATTAGAAATGCAATGGTTTTAAATTAAGATTTCTTTTCCCCTTGGTATGAAATCAATCAAATTAACGGAAATTGAATTATTTGAGATGGTAATCTATTTAGGCAAACCATTCACCATGAAAATGTTTTCCTCCTGTTGTGAAAGGAAGAATAATTGAATCAGACCCTTGTAAGTGACCCCTGATGGCTGAGCCAGAACAAGGCTTACTGAAATGAAAAGTAGATTATTTTTTTTTTTCTTCATGCTTATACCACATAAGTGAACATGCAGGGGTATGTAAAATTTAATTCTCCTCACATGATATGGAGTCACGTGTGTTCGATATGTAACACGGCAAGGGAGAAGGGAATATTGGACTGTAATCAGGTATGCGGACATGTTTGCAAGCCGCTATCCCGTCCAGTTATCCACCTAAAGTCACGTTTTCTTAAACCTATTTTTTGCAGCATTTATAACTGCACATTTCCGTGTCTTTCCTTTCCCACCCCATGGCAAATTATTACCGGAAATGATAGTCCAAATATATCACCACAGGTCATCAATTCTTTATGCCCTTGAGGGATGAAACATCTGCACTCAATTGGTTTCCTGGATCTTTTTTTATTTTTTTGGCACACTTGCATACAAGTTAGAAGCACTTGCAAGTTACATTTATATTTGAGAAACCCTATGAATTTCAAAGAGAACTGTAGACTAATTAACCATAAAGATGTGTTTGTAGGTGCTTTATTCGCCACGTAAAGCATAATTTGCGTTATTCTGTTTGTTTGAAGCTTCAGGATTCATCAGTAATTGTATGTGAATTACGGTTAATGATCTCTCCATCATTCTCCCCAACAGAAAACAGGTAAACACTTTAATTGTTACACACGCGCCGCACATTTTTATCAGCCCATGCATGCACGGGCGATTTTGCATCCGCAGACGTACAGCAGGTGATTGTAATAAATCACGAGTCACGTGGTGCCTCGCAGGGGCTTAATGGTAATAAATTTGTCGGGGCATACTGTACGTCAGGTTGGCTGGATCGGCCTGAGCGCGGCTTTCTTGTCTCAATATGTGCAGGGGAGAAATATTGTTGCGCTGCTCCCATTTATATCAGTCCGAAGTCTGAAACACTGCTGGGGCTTGCACTCTGCATTTTTTTGGCTGTAGATGCTTGAAATGATCTACTAACCTCCCTCTGGCTTTACCTTATCTGCTTCAACTGGCAACCTACTGTACGTACAGTACCTTACAGAGCATCTTTTCTTTCTGCTGTATCTCATAGTCTACAAGGTTAATTATATGACATTAATTGAGCCAAGTTTGCGTGCTTGTGACGGTCATTTATCTATTATTTCAAGCTAACAGTTTCAACTCTTTATTTCATCCGCTAATCTGTTGCTTTAGCTGATCAATTCAAGCCTTTATCCATGAACTTTACCTGTTTCAACCTTGTATCCTCCGTTTTTAGCCAAATATTTGAATGGATTAGACTTCAGAACTGTTTCATTAGTTGCTGCGTTCGCTTTCTAGCTTCTTTTCCACTCAGCTGCATCCGTGGTGTCTGAGGCAGATGTTACAGCTGGCTCAATATTCACTTATGTCCCTATATGTTTGGACACGGACACATTTTTTTGTTTAAGAGGCTAAAAACAGTTTTTTTTAACAAATGCAGAGTGCATTTCCTTGTTGCATTGCTTCAGTTTCTATTAGTCTGAACTCTAAATCTAATCCAACCTGCAGTGTATACCATATAGGATATCATGTATCAGCAGTCTCATGTAGTCCATAGTCTATAAACATCAAGATGAACTTGTTCCAAATACGATTTACATGGTTAGTTATATGTGGCGCATTTGATTTAATCATGTTTGCATGCATATTTCCACTTAACAGAAGCTTAAAGCTAACTGTGTCAACTCCTTTATTCATGACCTAGAAGAGAGTATTTCAGCATTTCATCTGTTGCTTCAAGCTGATCATTTCAAGCATTTATTCACTACTGTTATGCAGATCCTCATCTTTTTTTTTTACTTTTTAGTCTTTTCCAAGCTCGTATTCGTCCTCATCACTGCAACATTATTTCAGATTATTTCACTTTTAAACTGGTTTCGTTTCCACTCCTGTGCAACCATATAGCGTCCGTGGCAGGTGTTACAGCTGACCCGGCTTCGTATTCAGCCCATGTAAATAAAATTGGTTGTAATTTCTACATTTTTCCTCCAATTTGAATGTGCATGTACTTAAATTAAAGCTGCACTGTGTGCCTGTAGTGATTATGTAACTATAACGTCAGTATGTTTGGGTCAACAACAAAAAACTGCAAAAGTTACATCAGTGTCCAAACATATATGCACCTTTTAATCAATTAGCCATTTCTCTTTTTAAAATTTAACCGACCTACCAAACCTTTCAACATACCCCCTGGCAACTGCTTAAGTATCCACCGTGGTAAAGCTTACACCGCCTAAGGGCCATAAGGAAGCTTTTAACTCACAGAGCTGATTAAAGCCGTTTCACTCTGGATCGGGCCGCAGACTTCTAGATTGATTATTTATTCCTGAAAGAGCACTAATATAAAATAATTTCATACTGATTGTGGGTAGCAGACGTGCTCATAGTGGCAAAAAAAAACAACCTCACCTTGGCTTATTATGAGCCTCCTGTGCAGCTTTTACAACACAGGTGTCGGCCGTACGGGGTTGCAAAATACAACAAATGTGTGTGGATAGAAAGTGCAGAAAAGGCTGCTTTCGTCTTGGCATAACAGCCGGTGATGTATTGCTAACTGCGCTTTACTGGAATTACTAGCACAGCTGGAATGCTTGGCTGAAAATGGCCACATACAGTAGACTGAACGGCATAATGCGGGGCCAGGATCATTAGCATCAAACTGTCCATGTCTATTTCTGCTGGGAGCCAAACGGCTGGTGGCTACCTGCTGTTAATGAAAAATACCAGGCCTGTAATTTTCCACATTGAAGTCAAAGTCAGATCGATGACATAATACCAGTAATAATAACAACATCATCACGTATAGAAGGAGTTTTTGCCAACAAAAGCCACATAAAAATGGCGTTTATCCATCAAGGCTCGCAACAAAACCAATGGAATTTGAAACTGTGTGTAATGTCTTGAAAACAGCACGGCGTTTCCAAGCACTAAAACAGATGTTTGGGTTCAGTCTGAAGATGAAATCACATGATTAGGACGCATTATTAGGCTTAAAAGAAATCCCTTAAACAAAGCTGGCTAAAGGTTTGAGTGTGTGTCAGCAAATAGTACCACAAGACAAAGCAAAAAGTTCATTATGTGCTGTTTTAAAGACAAACTGAGCCAGTGTCGTCCCCAGTTCCAATGATTACGCTGCAAAAAAATACACAGCAAAGAGCAACTGAGCAGGAATCAGACCTCCGAAAATCCAATAAAATGCTTTAACCTTGACAGAGCATGCAGCAATCGTCTGTAATCCCATTGGATACACAAATTAGGCTCTAAGACTATGCTTTCACACATCAAAATAATTTCATTTTTTTCAATTACTGAAATCAAAGAGACAATAATGTGGCCTAGAAACATCCGAACACTTCTTAATAGCTTTAACTGCAAATGTTTTTGGGGCAAAAACGAAATTAATTGAATTAAAAAAACAATAGTCCGACCTCCTGGTTAGTCGACTAAAAACGGTATTAAGTTAAAATATATTGCTCAGCTCAGACTGTAGCATTTTCTGTAGATTGTGCTGAAGAAATGACGACATATAGTTTTAGTCGAACTCTCAAGAGGTCGCACTGCTTTGATTAAAGACAAACGCAGCCGTGACACTCGCGGAGCTTAAAGAGTAGAAGAAGAATGTGTCAGACTGCATCATTTTTCTTCCTGAACTTAAAAAAACTATTTGTTTTTTTGCAGAGTAGGCCTCACGGAGACAGGGGTGTGAGCTTTAATTTGATGGTTTAATTAGATAGTTAGTGGCCTGTAAACTGTTAAGTGGGCTTTATAGTGTCCTAATTTGTATGTAAATTTCCATTGTTATTATAATGACACACTACAATGTCTCTGTTATGCTGATCAGGCCTGAATTACAGGTTTTGTCTTTGATATTTTGCTGAAATTAAATTACGTATTCAATTTTGAAGACTTAGTTTTTAAAATATTGTCCCGTTGCGACTATTTCTCGTGTTTTTCCAAACAGACAGCCCTCTGATTTATTGTGATTCACATGTTTTTGTGCATTTCATTGTTTTAACGTGAACTCAGAAAGCTCACCAGAGCTCTAAATTAGCTCCAACAGGCTACAGTAGTTGCCCTGCATGCTGCTAAACACAAGCAACTTAGCTTAACTATTTCCATCGTCTTGTTAAAGAAACTAATAATAACCTGCAATGTACAGCCCAGTTCCAATAATGTATCCTGAGAGACCACCGTTACTCACTTTTTAAATCAGCTCTGTGTAGAGGACACAGCTCATCAAGCAACAGCCTTCCATTACAGATTACTTTTCCTCCCCTGTGCTTAAAAAGTTCCCTTATTTAATAAATGAATGGGAACTGCGGCATGAGAGTCTTTATGAAAACAGACAGGATTTCATCAGGTGTGAAAAGCAGTGTTTTAGCCAGGCTTAATTGGGTCTCATATTTTTTTTTTTTTTTCTTTATTTCTCGCTCTCTTTCTCCCTCTCGCTCTCTTTATTCACAAAGCAAGTTTGACTGAGTCGGGCTAAATTAAACATTTTTTGGATTCTTGCAATTTAAGATCTTGCGAAACTGCTCGCTGTCAGAATCTATACCCACAGTAGAGCTGCTCTGCTTTACCAAAAAATCAATATATAAGCAACACTGCAAGAAAAATAAGAATATTTATATTCATATTAATGAGAAGAAACAACATCGCACAGTACTATATTGTATTCATAAGATCTTAGGTCATATTCTGCAGTATTTTCACCACAAATGGGTTCAAATAAACAGTCGATTTTGATGTAAACTAACAACCCTAAGCTTTTAATATAATATAGAAATGTTGGTATTTGTGGTATTTGTGTAGTGTAGTTGGAGTCTTACCAACGGTCTATTGATTTCATCAGTAATGAGTTATAGTAAATGTTGTGGCAACAACATTTTACAGGTCTCAGAATAACTCAAAACAGCAAGTCAAAGGGATCATCACACCTGTGAGGAACATGAATAGAAACCATTTGTTGTCGAGCTTGCTGGATTTTCTTCTAATTTTTTTCTTTCTTTTTTTTTCTTGCTGTAGTTTGAAGAGTAGTCCACACATTTTACACTGGTAGATCTAAATCGGCCTGAATTTGTCTGAATTTGTCAGAGTATTAGTATTTTAGTGGGTGGAGACACAGTACATGCTCTGGCTTCATAGATAAGATAAACAAGGAGATGTAAGGCAATGTCCTGATCGTCAAAATCTCCTAATCTGTCTTCATCCAAATACTGAGTTTTTTTTACAACCTGGACCTTAATTCTGGCATAAAATACGATCCTTTACTCACCCATTTAACTTTGGTGTTATTTGGAGTCGTTCGTCAGATATTTAGATCTGCGTATATCCATATAGTGGGAGTGACTGGGGCACCGAAACGCAGCCTCTAAATAACACATTATCTGCCACAAAACTCGTTAATTTCACCAATATTTTGTTATGATACGCTAGTGCTATTCCCCGATGAGTCCAGAGTTACCTGTTGTCTATTCGCAGACGTGCAGCGATTTGCTGTTCTTTGGCCAGCTGTTCCTTTCTCTGCCTCCACATCCTCCTTTCAGCGAGCTCCTCATCCGTATACTCTGGCTCAAAACGGTAAGGACGTCCATCATAAACAAAGTTGTCGTCCACAACCTCAGAATCTGATGTCGCTCAGAGATGACATCATCCAGGTCAGAGGTTTGTAGGTCAATCTACAGACCCCGGATGATGATAACAGGTAACTCCGGACTCAGTGGGGAATAGCACTAGCGTATCATAACAAAATATTGGTGAAATTAACAAGTTTTGCAGCAGATAATGCGTTATTTAGAGGCTGCGTTTCGGTGCCCCAGTCACTCCCACTATATGGATATACGCAGATCTAAATATCTGACGAACGACTCCAAATAACACCAAAGTTATATGGGTGAGTAAACGATCGTATTTTATGCCAGAAATAAGGTCCAGGTTGTAAAAAACGGTAGTTCCCCTTTAAGCTGACGCTGAATCCTAAATGATATCAAACTGGCCACTGGTATTAAGTCAACATTAATCAGCCATTGGTGCATTGTGTTCATATCTGTAGATGCTCAAAACACTAAACACTGTCCTACTAATCAATCTTTCTAAGTATTGCGCCATAAACTGACTCATCACCACTGACGCATGCTTGTGGAACTTCTATTATTAATAACATTTTTTCTGGTAACCATCATACGTACTTCCTGCAAGAACTAGATTTCTCAGCTAAACTCACTTCAGTGTGTCTTCACATGAATTCGTGTCTGGTTCATTATGAACTTACTGTACATGCACTGACTGGATGGTGCGGAGCCTGGCTCATGAGAATGAGGTCAGCTGAATAAAAGACCCCGTAGCAGCTCAAAACCACACACTTAAAATAAACCAGGAAGCTGAATAACAACTGAGCGGTGACGCATTGAATAGGTGTTGGAAAACGGATGTGCTGTCCTTGCAGTGAAGCTCAAAACTAGGGCTGCAACAAATGATTCATTCTTTAAATCAATCCATCGACTACTTTTTCTGTATTCCATTGATCCTTTGGTTGAATAACAAACAGAACTTCAAACTATTAAACTTTTATTCAAACATAATCACAATGACATATTTTAACCCGATATATATCAGCGAAGAACCCATTTCAAACGTTTAACTAATGATACTGTTCAACAAATGTTAAGATGTATTCAGTACAAACCTGATTATGAAACGTGATGTTTACTCTATTCTGTCTTTAATGAGCAAACAGTGTTGAGTTTGATTTAACTTCAGTGATTTGTGCTTATTTTAATTGGAAATGCTGCTGTATTATTTATCTACAACTGGCTGTAAATACCCTGTAGAGCGTAATATTAATGGAAATTTACTTTGCCACAAAAAAAAAAGGTCTCACACTCTAATATTTCGTTGGACCGCCTTTAGCTTTGATTACAGCACGCATTCGCTTATAAGAGACATAAGCTTCAGCAATATCTCAGGATTTATTTCCATCCAGTGTTGCATTAATTTTTTACCAAGATCTTGTATTGATGATGGGAGAGTCTGACCACAGAGCACATCCCAAAGATTCTCAATGGGGTTAAGGTCTGGACTCTGTGGTGGCCAATCCATGTGTGAAAACGATCTCTCATGCTGCCTGAACCACTCTTTCACAATTTGAGCCCCATGAATCCTGGCAGAGTCATCATGGAATATGCCCGTGCCATGAGGGAAGAAAAAAATCCACTGATGGAATAACCTGGTCATTCAGTATATTCAGGAAGTCAGCTGACCTCATTCTTTGGACACATAATGTTGCTGAACCTAGACCTGACCAACTGCAGCAACCCCAGATCATAGCACTGCCCCCACAGGCTTGTACAGTAGGCACTAGGCATGATGGGTGCATCACTTCATCTGCCTCTCTTCTTACCCTGATGTGCTGGTTCTCCTCTATCCTTCCAGTTTTTAATAATGCGTTGGACAGCTCTTAACCCAGTTTTAGTAGTTTCTTCAATCTCCTTAGATGTTTTCTCTGCTTGATGCGTGCCAAACCCATCTCAAACAGACTAACATCTTTTCCATGTATCTTTGACATACTGTAGTTGTTTAAGAAATGAGAAACTACTCATTGCATCAGTTGGAGTTAAATAACTTGTTGCTGGACTTTTCTTTTTTCTTTTTTTTTTAGCCAGGCAGTGTATGTGCACAAGAAAACCGCTTAGAAATTGTCAATGCACTGAAAAGCAGTGCTGCCATACTATCCTTTGTTGAGTTATTTTCTGAAAAATAACAAATGGAGACAGAATGGCGACTCCCAGGCACTGACCACCAACCAACAATCAGAAAAATGGAAAAAAACAGCCACATAGTACTACAGTTGTCTCTCCATAGGAAGAACCCAGCGGCGCTGTGCATCATAAAGTCAGGTGTCATGCCTGCGAGCAAAGAGGATTCACACCAGTAACCAGCCCGGAGTAAGAAAGCAGTGAAATGCAATGAGTGACTCAGTCACATTGACTCTAAAGAACAGACCATAGACAGTTCAGGAGTGTTAAACTGTATACTGTAGCTTGTAGCTTTCACAGATGAATGGCTGCACTTTAATATGTATGTACTCACTATGGAGAGTTCTGTAGGGTCTCAAGAGATAAGGGCCCAGATCATAACAACTCACAATAGGTGATTAATACCAAAAAATGTCAATGCCACCTTCTCATAATCACTGACAGTGCAAAGAACCAGACAGCAAATTATTGTAAATTAAAAGAGGCCCAGTTTGAAATGAAATATGTTATAATGAGGAGTTACAGTTTGGCTCATCAACTAATTTGCAGTCTAAATTATTCAAACACAAGCACGAGAGAATGACGGCTTGTGTTTACACGCTGACCCTAATTATCAAAATACTTCATTAGCAACATGCACTGTCCTGGTATGCTGGCCTCATAATGTTTGTCATGTCTACAAGATAAACACTTTGGGAGGTCTGTCAAAATAATATCACAATATGACGCTCCGCTTGTTTTCACTGACTGCTCCAGTTAGTTGTTTTTAAATTGTGCTTATTTTTCCATAAACCCAGTTTAACATCTTTAACACCTAAACAAGAAACCATTAACATTACACAGTACTGACATGATGTTTTAAATGTTTTTAGACAGTATCTCATGTGGCAAAGATTTCTTAAATTCAACATAACATGTAACATATCTTATTTTGGTCCAAAAGAAGATATTCCAAGAAAGGGTTGTAAGTCATATGAACTTTAAACACAAAAGATCTTTTTTTGTTTGATCGCTCAAAGTCATCCTGTGTATTTTTGAGGTTAGTGTCTCAGAACGCTAACCTCTTTCCCCCCCAAAAAAAATCTTAAGAAAACAAAAGTGGAAGCCATCTGCATTGAAATGACGAACCATCCTGGCCTCTGCACCTTTTCTTTCCCTCTCTCGTCCTCTGACGGGCCTCCAGATACTGCCTTACTCATCCCCAGCCTGACCTTTAGCTTGGTGTCTTCCACCGCGATGTCCAGTAGCAAGCATTAAAGGGAAAGATAAAGGACTGGATGGTTCGGGCCAAACATGAACTGAACTTTTGCTCTGTTAACTGTATTTTCTAAAGTCTTGCCATCGTGGAGCGAAAGAGCTTTGAATTATTATTCCCGTCTTTAACATGACTTGGCTTGAGGGCAAAGCTCCACCACGCTGCTTTAGCAAAACTGATTTTAGGTTAACTCTACAAATGGTCCGGATCATAAATGGACAGTCCAGGGAGAACATGCTGTGAAATGTTCTGCTATATTAATAATTAAATGTTTAATTTTTTAAAGATCTTTATTGGGCTTGAACCTTTTAGTATGGCACATTACAACCATATTTGTATTTATTTGTGACATTTATGTACAGCATAGAAACAAAAGTAGGAGCTTTGTGATGCTTTACCATACAATTTATGAATTTTGCTCAGGCTCAGCTGTGCTTTGAGCTCACAGTGACACTCACATGCCAAACTTTATCAAGTATAACATCCTCCGCATAAACACAAATATACGTTCATCCTTTCTTTTCATTTCCCAATTTTACAACCAATTGCTGCCTTCAAATTGGGGCGTGCTTGCTGTACTTATGTAAAAAGTTTGAGTTAAGGTGGATAGCGAGTTAATATATTTCCATTTCCTACACTAAGTTATCCAGCCATTAGCCCACTTAACTGGTAGCCTTAATGGCTTGTAGATGCCAACATTTGACTGATGTTATTACTTGAACGCCAAGCATTTTGTGTACATGACTTCCCTGTAGTAATCCCTGGATTAGTTGAATCTTTGGTATTTTCTACTACTGAAGATAAGACTTGCCAGGGTCATTAGGATACATCTTCTGGGGACCATGTACGATATGTCTGTATAAAATCAGTCAGTGTAATAGTTGTTGAGATTCAGTATTTAACAAACAAGAACAAGTGTCAGCTTCTTAATGGCTCAACACAAAACAGTTTCCATGATTCCTCATCTGGGAACCATGAATATCTGTATAATATTTTATATTCATTCATTTTGTGCCAATCTGCCATATAAACATTGGAATTTTTCTCTAGGTTAGTTACAGTAAACCCTTGGTCTTTAGGTGGCGCAAGAACAAAAAGGCTCACCAGAGTGACTAGGATGCACCTCTGGGGACCATGAATATCTGTACAAAATCAGTCAGTCTAGTAGTTGCTGAGATACATTATTTCACTCAAACCTTGGGCTTTTTAGTGACTAAATAAAAGCTTGTCAGGGTCAGTAGGGCGTATCTTCTGAGGACTATGAAGTCTATATCTGTATAAAATAGGCCAATATAATACTTGTTGAGATGCAGTATTACACCTAAACGTCCAAATGTCAGCCTCATAATGACTCAACACAAAAACTCAACGTATCACAATAATCTTCATGATTCCTCATCTGGGAACCATGAATATCTGTACTAAAATTGATATTTTGTGCCAGTCTATCCTATAAACCTGCTTTTTTTCGCCCCACTGGTTTCACTTTTTGTGTCACAAGAGAAAAGCTCACCAGAGTCATTAGGCTGTATCCTCTAGGGACCATGAATGTCTGTACAAAAAAAAACAAAACATCAGTATTTCATTCAAACCCCTTAAGTGTCAGCCTTATAACGCCTTTACAGAAAAGGTCATAGGATTGTATCTAGTGTGCATCATCTGGGAACCATGAATGTGTGCACAATATATCAGTCCATCTAATAGCTGTTCCTAGACCGAACAACAGATCAATATTCCCTTCTGTGAAGCTGCATTTTTGACTTTCTTACCCATATTTAATCCACAGTTTTTGACACATTTCTTGTCTTTTCATTAAAAATATGATGAAGGTTTTGTGTCTGATACATTTCAACCAACAATTGGCCTTTAAGGTCTATGACTGTGTATTTGACAAAGAGAAAATGAGCTAACCTATTGTAATCTGCGTCAGAAAATGGAATTGAATTAAATGCGGTCCTCTCTCTCTCTCTTTCTGTCTCTCTCTCTTTCTCTCTCTCGAGTGGAACTTAATAAAGCCCATCTCTATAGCTCACACGCCATCAATGAATGTTCATCTGGGGATGCATTCTGCTTTATATTTCCTCTGTGTGAGATAACAGCTCAGTGTGAGAAATAGTGATGAAACATGGCTGCATTATTCTCTGCAGAAACATGGATGATTGATATGCCAATTACTTAAAGACTGCCGCAGAACTTGGCTTTAAATACAGTTGCGTGTAAATCCCCGTACGTGTAAAAACCAGTGATCAGCAAGTGAGAGATTAACGCTTAAGTGGGCTGACGTACATTTACAATATCCAAAATGCCAGACTAAATTTAGTGAAAATGTTAGCGACAAATGCCACATTGTTATTTGGAGATGGTTTATATTCATCCCCAGACACTCCACAAAGGCTCTCTGAAGAATCTGTTCATCCCTTCAGTGTACGAAAATGTACTGCAAATTACTTTACAACTCAGGCTATTGTTTGTCTTTTTCTTTTTGAAATACTAGATATGTCAGGCTGCTCAAAAACCCCCCGAAACTCTCAAGTGGAAGATTGCAAGAAGGAAAATGCCTCTTTGGCTGAACAGCTCAGGACTTAACTTGTGATAAGGGGTCACAAGGAGGCACTGTATTTTAAAGTTACAGTTTGATGTTTCTTACCAAGAGTTTGATGAGAAGATCCGCCCTGCCATGTCTGTGCAGTAATAATAAATGGGCTGTCAGGAGCTGGACAGCTTAGTTTTCAAAGAATAGAAGCAAAAATCTAACGCAAGCTTGCTGCTTCCCAATATTTCCAATATTTATGTTTAGCTAACCTGACTTAGCTTACCTCCAGACGTGACTGTGATATAGATCTTTCCGTCCAACTCTTGCCAACAAATTTAGCCACATTTCCAAAAATAGCAAAACAAATCAGGGTTTTGGCTCTGAGAAAATCTGCCTCCCAATCTGAGCTGATGGCTGCGAAATCTTTACCTGCCTACTGCAGCAGAGACCTGGGTTAAGATCCTGACAGTGCAGGCTAATACCACTGTGGCATATCTTCAAGCTATACCAAAGAAATCTCAAAATAATTATACTTATTATATTATTCTTTGTTGTATTTAGAGTGAGGTGGCGGTCTATATTTGAGGCTTTAAATGGATTCTTGTGCTGCACATGCACCTGATCTGGAGTGATTTTTAAAGTCTTTGCCAAGTCATTCATCCATTTCAAAGGTTCTTACAGCAGGCTGCGGGTATTAACACTCAATCTGAATGGCTGAATACTGACTAATATAAGATATCTTTATTAAAACACATTCATGTCTGCAATCCAGCACCTGCCTATTCAACAGTCACATGCTGTTCATTAAGTCTCCCTTTTTTTTCCCCCAGTCATATCGCACCCTGGCCCTAGCTCAGCTCGGCGCACGAGTGATAGGAGCACCATCACGGGTCTTTTCAATTAGTTTCTGAGAGGAGAAAAATATATAATCTTCATCCTTCATGCCAGGATGCTTCTCTAGATTACAACACAATCTGTATTCATCATAAAATTTACGAACAAGAAGTCTGTGCTTGCACAGCGGTGCCAGTCATACAGTCTGGCTCTGGGCACTGATGACTATTCATGCACAAGCATAACAAAGACAATTAGGGGTTGAAGTGTGTGTTTGTGTTCTACTTGTTGTGGTCTTTTATTCTAAACAATAAATACTAAAAAAGAAATGATTCATGGTACTTGAGGCCCCGAGGCTGTTGGCTAAACATTTGCATGAAATGGGATGCTGTACGCTGTTTGTTTAAATCATAATTAGCATTCCCTCCGTGTGGCTGAAGTAATACTGGGGGGAAAACGACCCAGCTACACGTAGAGCTTCCAGATTCTTGGATTTCTCTCCATTTTAAATAAAAGACAAACAGGCAAGGCCGTAGTATGCTTGGATCGAGAGGAGACAAAATTCATTAACACTTACATGAGAAGCAGTCACGCTGGTGGTGCTGGTGCTAATGCTCTCACATTGTCTGGAATAAATTCACAATATCTAGCAGCTGGAAACAGCGACTGGTTCACAGGTTATTTAGCCGCTCTTATTGGAATTCACTTAGAATGTGTGCAACAAATTAAAACTGAGGTTTTCAAACTGGCACAGATGTGAAGGAATGATGGTAAAGCGACTTGCACGTGGTGGTGGACACAAGTGTTGTAGTCTGGTCTGCGGATTTGCTTATCTGCATCGTCTGTAATTTAGAACAGCAACAACGGGGAGGTAAAGGTGCTGCAGTTTGTATCATAGCATATTTGCAGCTTCGGTGTGACTTATATCTTCCTAGCATATCATAATGTCCCAAAGAAGGTGCAGAACTTGCCTGAGAATCATCAAGTTTTTTGGTTTTCTTCAGCATCAAAATGATCCGGTGATAGTTTTCTGTAAATCTATGGGTAGACCGCAAACAGGAACTCCTAATAGCTTATTCAGCATGCTTTTATTAGTGCCAGTATACCAGAGAACGTTGATCGGCCATAACATTATGTGAATAACACTGATTATTTTGTTATCATGGTACCTGGCAGTCAGTGGGACATATTAGGCAGTAAGAGAACATTTTGTCCTTAAAGTGCATCTCCAAAACTGAAGCTTTTGCGAGGAGTTCCTGGTGTTCCTGGTCTGCAGTGGTCAGTACCTATGAAGGGTGGTCTAAGGAAAGAGTGGC
This sequence comes from Chelon labrosus, assembly GCF_963514085.1. NCBI lineage: Eukaryota > Metazoa > Chordata > Actinopteri > Mugiliformes > Mugilidae > Chelon > Chelon labrosus. Next base: position 20,516,557 of record NC_140346.1, read on the forward strand.
GGGGAAACGGCAACGGGTATCATGGACGACCAAGGCTCAATGAAGCATGTAGGGAGCGAAGGCATTCCTTTTGGGTACGATCCAACAGATAAGCTACCGATGCTCAAATTGCTGAAAAGGTTAGTTGTGATAGAAAGGTGTCAGAGCACATATTGTATCCCAGTTTGTTGCTTATGGGGCTGCATAGCCGCTGACTAGTCCAGCTGCCCATGCTGAAAGCACCTACAATGGGCACATGAGTATTAGAACTGGACCATGCAGCAATGAAAGAAGTTTTACACCCTATTGATGGCCAACTGCATGTGCGTTACTTATCTGGAGAACACATGGCACAAGTATGAACTATGGGAAGAAGGCAAGCTGCCGGAAACAGTTGAATACTTTGCAATGTTCTGCTTGGAGACCTTGGTTCCTGCCATTCACTTGGATTTACTCTGACACCTACCACCTACTTAAGCATTGTTGCTGACCATGTACACCCTTTCAAGGCTGATGGCAGTGACCTCTTCCAGCAGGATGACGCATCCTGCCACAAAGCATAAATGGTTCAGGAATGGCCTGAGGAACACAACAGCGAGTTCAAGGTTTTGACCTGGCCTTCAAACTCCTGAGATCTCAGTTGAATCAAGCATCTGTGGGATGTGCTGGACAAACATAAAAGACCACCTCCAACATGAAAGACACCTTCAGGGGTCTAGCGGAGCCCACGCCTCGATGGGTCAGGGCTATTTTGGTGACCCTACACAATATTAGGCCAGTGGTCATAATTCATTCATTCATTCATTCATTTTCTCTGGAGGGTCGCGGCAGGGCTGGAGGGAGAATTCCAAGTCAAGTCAAGTCAAGTCAAAGTTTATTTCTAAAGCACATTTAAAAACAACCTCAGTTGAACCAACGTGCTGTACAAGCAGAACAATATGAATAAATCAACAATGCCTGTTAAATATGAAACAAACAAATATGAGTTAAAATAAGCAATAAAACATCAAATAAAACACAAGTAAAACCGTCAATTAAAAAACTGTGTTAAAACTGTGCCAGCGAGAAGAAGTGGGTTTTCAACCATGATTTAAAATGTTCCAAACTCTGGGAAGCTTTGATATAAAAGGGTAGGCTGTTCTAGGGCCACCACAAAAAAGGCTGGTCTGTTGATCGCAGAGCTCTGGGTGGAGTGTGGCGATGAAGCAATTCTGACAGCTAAGATGGTGCCTGGCCATTAAGACTCTTAAAAACTAGTAGTAAAATATTAAAATGAATCCTAAAATGGACTGGAAGCCAGTGTGGGAATGCCAGTACCGGCGTAATGTGATCCCGTCGTTTTTTCCCTAGCTAAAAGGCGAGGTGCTGCATTCTGTACAGCCTGCAGACGGCATATTGATGATTGGTCCAGCCCAATGTAGAGAGAGTTACAGTAGTCTAAATGAGAGGTAATAACAGCGTGAATTATCCTCTCAAAATCATGAAATCATGTGCAGGGAGGTAGGACTTTACTTTGCTTAGATAATTTAAAAAAGCACGTCTTGACTTCTGAACTAATCTGCTTGTCAAATTTAAAGGTGGAGTCAACAATCACGGAGAGATTGCTTTCCGACAGGGTGATGTTAGGATGCTAGAGGGCCGATGGCACTGTCAAAACCATCTAAGAGATGAAAGGCCCCAGTTAGATTTGAACCCAGAACCTTCTTGCTGTGAGGTATCAGTGCAAACCACCACACCACTGTGCTGCCCGGCGGTCATAATCTTACGGGTAATTCTTAAAAGTCTTGTAACTTTTATATAACCCCCCCAAAAAAGGAAAGTGTCCTTTCTAAAGTCCAAAGCCTCCTTTGTCCGACCGGAGTTAAAAAGAAGCACGTCTGCTTCACAGTAATAAAGATTTCTGACAAATTCCTCAAGGTGCCACTCTGTTTTTTTTGGGTTTTTTTTAACAAAGACGTCTGCCAGAGTCACATATCTCCTTGCTTGCATTGTACAAAGCGATGAGCAAACATTGCATCATGAGTTTCTTCCCCAGTGGTGACAAGCATCTGAATGTATGATGCCACAATGCAATGACACGGTGAAATGAAGTGTTGTTGTCAGTCCCAGTTAGACACCCAGATCTACTCTAAATCCCATTTTTTCTCCAGCAGCAGCAGCAGCAGCAGCAGCAAACATGACAGTTGCTTTCTAACAGCTTCACCCGGGTTTACACAACGATGCAAAATAATGAAAAGTACATTTGAATGAACCTAAAAGTAAAAACATACAACTGGGAGATGGGTTAAAAGCCTTTTCTGTATTTTCCTAATTATGCAGCTTGCAGGATAAACTTTCTCCGGCTTCATAAATTATCTTTGGGGAGTCCGAAAATGTTTTCTGGTAAGAATTGTCAAAAGAGTCGTGGTGATTTTTGAGATGAGCACGAAACTGTGGCTGGCAACGACCTATATGCATTTACCTTGCAGGAGTCAGGGACGTAGAGGGCAATAATCAGGCCAACTATTTTAGTTGTCTTCCAACTTGTAACAAGGGTCGGTGTGATCATAGCCATCTGACATTTTCTAAGTGGACTGTGTTCTGGCTATTCTGGATGTGGCCCTTAACATGACAGCTCGTGTAACCTTGAGGAAGTTGTCTGTACAATCAGCCTGGCCTTTTCTTTCCCCGGGAACGGGAGACTCTCGTTATGAGTGATGGGCAGCACGCAACTATGCAACAGCTAAATTTAGGCCCGTCCGCCGGGCTATTTTTCACTCGACGTTGTTCGTGTCACTCTTTGTTCTGCTGTGCAATAACCGCGATTCAAATGTAGCTATCTGACAGAAAGCACCAAATGTGACAGTTCTGTCTTTTCCTGTTGAGATGAATTGAATTAGGCGGAAGCGACTCGCATGTGAACCGAGCTCAGGCTGGAAACGGGACGACTGAATGTCGTTAAAAGAGATTAGGAAAAGAGCTTTGTATTGACAGCATTTTTTTTCTTTTTTAACTTAAAGGCATTTCAGTAGCCTGGCGAGAGCAGTCTGTTTCAAGATTTGTCAGCGGAATGAATTGAGATCTATACGTCCTGGATGTTTTAATTGTACAAATGGCGCAAAAAAAGAAAACCCCACTCCCTGAATTGAAAGTTAATGGACCAGGTGGATGCATATGGACGCCCAAGACATCAGGCGATGTTATTAATTAGGACGCAGGATTTGCATTTCTTGTCTCTGAAAAACCGTGACATGAGGACGCTGCACTGTGAAATGACTACTATGAAGACTGTACAGAATATCTGACCGTGAGGCAATATGTCCGAGACATATGTCCAAGACTTAACACCGTGTTTTAATCATATTTGAAATACAATTTAAGGATTATGATCGTACACAATACGTGCAGGATAACGTGCTAATTAATGAGCTCTGGAGGTGCTGGCAGGTGGATTTAGTTACCCCTGGACAAAGCTGTTCCCCTTGTTTCCGGTCTTAATTTTAAGCTAACCAGCTGCTGGCTGTAGCTTCATATTTACACACATGAGAGAGGTATCAAGCTTCTCATCTGACGCTTGACTGGAAAGCAAATGAGAAACTATTTTGTCAATAGCAGCTGGAATATTTTCTCTCTGCGGTATTAACGCAGCTTATCGCTCGCAGGTTAATCATTTTTAATGCTAATTTCCCTAATCTAGCAGCAGCTACCAAAACTGACCCCCTCTCTATGTTTTGTGAAGTCTCATTCACTTAATAAACCCTTCCCTCTATGAGAAGGTGATTTATATCTGAAAAACAGCAGAGGGGGTTTGGGTTGATTTAGGTTCGGCTTCCTTTTCCATTTCTGCTTGGCACGGGATAGACAATGCACGATTCTTCATCGCTATCACTTAACTAAGGTCAGGCTGTTGAGGATATACGACTTTGACATTCATCCAGTCTGAGATACCCGTCGTCCATCTTCCTTTACTCTTTTTTTTTTTTGTTACTGTTTTGGAAGAATCTCCGGTTTGACACTCATTTCTTTAATTATCGCAGTCCCTGTCAAAGCATTAAGAATCTATTTGGAGTCACCCGCACAAATGTAATCGCATATCATGTGAAGGACTTTTGTAGCTTTGTAATTCTTTTTCTTGTCAGATGGAAATCTGCTAATCCTGCACTTGATGCATGGATTAGAGACACATTCCTACTTTGTTAAACCCATATCAAGAGGCTCACATACAAGACTTTTCTCACCCAAATTCTGTATATTTAATTATTTTGTGTTTGTTTTGTAACTATATGTGACCAAGTTACTAATTTGCTTTGTGTATTTAGTTTTCCCTTTCTTTCTGCTCTTTGCTTTCCTTTAATTCGTTCTGCTTCCGTGTTTATTTAAAAGATGAACTGAAACTCAGCATGTTTGGGTAAAAACAAAAAAAAAAAAGTAGAACAATCTCACTGACAAAGACACACGACAAAAGAATTGAATACTAAACAAGCAGGAAGTGATCAAATGTACAAATATAGCCATGTAAACGCGTACGTGACAGATGGGGACGTCATTCAGAAACAAATTGCTTCTTATGAGCTCGCCGGAGTTAAAAAAAAAAATGAAAAATACAACATGAAATAATGCTGCAAAGACAGATCTGGGTCCGCCGTCCTCTAGCCACATGATGGAGGGTGTAATAAAGAATGACATGAAACATTTATGGAACCGCTTCAAAGATAGCATATGCTTTTATCATGTTTCGTAGCTGGGTCGAAACCGACGACAGCGCGACGTGTGTGCTGTGCGTCGACATCTTTGCATCAAATCGGTTTATTCTTTCCACTCTGGACACGTCAGACTGGCCACTGTTCATTCATGCAGAGGACACACGCTCTGCACAGTGCTTTAAAAACACACAGCGAGGGTAATTTATGTGGAATTGAGCAACTGGATACCTGAGTTGCCGCAATACAGCACTGCATTTGGAGTAAAATGCACAGACAAGATGATTGAGAGGCTGGGAATTGTTAGTGGGGACAAAGGCAATGAGCATCACTTTATATTATTGTGCTTGAAGTCTGTGTTATTCTTCAAAATGAGAGTAATGTCCCAGGTATCCCCCTGCCACTAGCCCCTCTCACACTTGGAGTAATGCAGTGTTGGCAATAGACTGAGTTTGCATGTTCTCTCTGTGTCTGCGTGGGTTCTCTCTGAGAAACTTTAGCTTTTCATGGCTTAAATTACAGATTTGTTAGCAACTTTATGACTTGAACCCTCACTGAAAACCTAAGATAAATTTGTCTCAGCTGCCTAAAATAAGATCAGCAAAGATTTTACAACAAATACACATTCTATGTATTAAACCTGAGGCGCTCATAAGTCATTTCTTGACTTTGCTGAGTCATATACTTAAATTTCTGTAGCTGCTAAATAGTAACTTCACACAAAACTGTGATTTTGTTTTGGTTCTATTGCTCAGTTTTTATCCAAATTAAACAAATCTGACATGTTCGCCAGTGATCTCTAGCTCTAAGACCCCCAACAGCCCCAAACGCCTCAGGTTTACTACCATCGGGGGCCTGCCTGATTTAATCAGCTGCACATTTGCACCTCTGAAGTGGAATATCAATCATGACGGGCCCACGATCCTCCAATCTCGCAGCCTTGTCTTGTGGAGGGACTCTGTCAAAATCGATCTTATAATGAGTTAATTTGTCGTTAAAAGTTGTTTTATCTCGCTGCGTCTGTGTGTTTTAAATAATTAGCATGCTGGATGTCTCCGGCAAGGTGGTGTTAATGCATCACTGAAGCCCTGTCAGGCAACAAACAACAATTACCTTCAGTTCATTATTATTTTAGAGTTTAAATGTCAGAAAATATTTGGATGTTTCGAGGCATATCCTAATAGTCCAACAAATAGCTGCCTTTGAAATTCACAAATAGCTGTTAAAGCTTAAACCTGTTAAATGTCTTTTCCTTTTCGCTCATTTTCAGGCGCAGACGCGTAAATCCGTGTATTTACTTAGATTAAGATTTCATATAGAGCACAGTGTTATTGCTGCTGAGTCCTGAATTAGGTCCCAGGTCTGTTGCAGCTGGTGTCTGCTTGTGTTTAACACATGCCTGATTTTCAGGATCAATCTGGAGGCACGTTCAGGGCCCCACTGAAGTTAAAGTAGGAGCTGGAGCCAACGAACCGTGGCAGAGTTAACTTCCAGGTTGGCTCGCAGGATAACAGCCCCCCCTGAACTCCAGCAGCTTGCCGTGTCCATAACTCCTCTCACATAAACACTGCACACTGAAAAGCCTGTTAAAATGCAGCTAAATTACATCTATTTGTGGGCTCTGAATAGCATCAAATCATCCGTAATAACAAGGTATACAGGTGTACAGCTTAAATGCAGGGGTGCACATACAAGCAACGCGCTGACCTATTTTAGTTCAAGTCAAATCGTACTCTTGAACCTTCAGAGGGACAATCATTAGAGCGTCTCCTACTGTACATGCAAACGATGGCTCCTTTCATCAGTCACGCGTTTTATGGATCTTCTCATCTCGTCTCTACTTGAACCGTGTTTCAGTATTCCAGAGCGCATTTTGGAGGCAGTTTGAAGACTGAGAGCAGCGTTCTGTTTAGCCCGGGGTTTGAAACAGGGTTTGAGTATGTTAGAGGCTTGTCATGCAACTTGAGTGAAATCCAAAGTGACAGGCTTCTTGAAAGACCGAAGATCTGATGCGAACTGTCACCGCACATTACGGGAGCCGGCGCCTGCTTCGCTCGGTTTTACAGGATGTTTGAGTTGTCTGCAGCGAAGGTCTCGAAATCGGTCTGTCGCTCCAATCATTAATAGCCTTTATAAATAACGACGAGCGCGTTCGGAGAGGAGGAGGAGGAGGAGGAGGCTGTTTGCTTGTGTTTTTTGACGGATTTGTAACACCAGTCAGCTCCTTGCCACCTGCTCAGATGTAACATCTGCGCTCAGCCCATTTCATGTCATCATCAGATTGTAATGTCGGTATATTTCAGGGGATCTGTTGCAATAATTTGTGTGTTATGGTGGTGAAGCAGTGAGTCCTCGTGACTCTTTGTGTGTGTGTGTTGAAGGTGGAAACTGTGACGGCTTTGTTTTTTAGAGCATGTTACATCAGATAAGTCGATTCGCGTGTACTGACGCACCTGTGAAATGTTCTTAAAAGGTATTTTGCTTTAATGTTTTCACTATTTTCAATTGGTTATAGTGGTGAAACTCCACTGCAAACAGCTTGAAGACTGGGATTAGACAGCTACTTTGATTCAATATAGAGTGGAGTAACCAGGGTATTTCCATGTAAACAGCCTTGTGTACCACTGCTGCCAGTTTAGATTTAATTAAACGTATCGGAACAGCGGGAGGCCACAGACTAGATGCAATTTGCTGAGCTCTGCAGGTGAGATTTTTTTTTTTCTCCAAAATAACCTAGGGGAAACATTTGCTTGAAAACAGCACGGGGAAACAGAAAGCAATCAAACGTCAACCAGACCAGATCCAGAACACATCGCTGCAAAATGTTGGCCTGTGTGTATGTTGTGTGTGTGGTGAGCCTCCCATCCAGCTGGAGGGTTGGGTCACAGTCAAACAGTTGGGATCGCGAGCAGCCGCACCGGGCACGGAATAAAAATCTATTATCCGAATTAGACCCCTTTACTGCAACGGAGGTGATCAGCATTAGTTATCATTCATGTTTAATTGCCTTTGTTTACTGCCCATGCATACATTACAAAGCGAGGAAGACAATTTGTTGAGGCTGTCCCCTTTAAAGTAGAGATATGCTGCCCCCACTTGTCAGAGACACCACATTACATGTAAAGCTCTATTTTAGGATGCCTTGTCTTTTTTTTCTTTTATTTTTTAAGGCTCCATTTTTACGCCATACTGTTTTTATAACCCTAGATGGCAGCAGATATCTAAGACACATTTACAGTAGCATCTTTTTATGGTGTCTTATGATTCAGTTTGCCTTTTTTGTGGCATGCGCCTCTTCATTTGCTTTAAGTCTACTAATATAACACAACTTTAAAAAGCCGTTTCTTTCATATTTGCGTTGGTGCACGTTTTCAGATGTTCAGGAGAAGAACATGACCCCTTGCACGATGTGCTGCAACTCTGGTTTGTTGTTTTAAAGCTGCAGCTTCTGGTGTTCTCGTTCTGGATTGTGAGGTTTTGCGTCAGTTTCCAAAATGATGCTCTGTTGGATGGGCTGTTTTCAGTGTTTAAGAAAAGAAAAATGTTAGCAAAGTCAGTTCTTGGCTTCTCCACACACAGTTTCTGCACCACCAAAAAACAAACAAAAAAAAAACCCCAACATGCTTTGTAATGTCTAAAATCAATTGAATTCTTTGTGTGATTCAGTCGACTGTGTCACCATGCGGTCGCAGAGTATTTTTCTTGTGTTCTGGGTTACTCTGATGAACTGTTGTCACTGGTCTGGCAGGCAAACACTGGACCACAAGCAGAACTAAGCCGTCTTTGTACTAGCTGATGATTAAAGTCGGTTGGAGCATTGCGATGACATCTGGCAGTGACACCTAATGTCTGCAGCGGTGACGGCAAGCTGCTAAGTCTGAACGTACTGTGCAAATCATCTTCGGAAAGAATGGCATCTTTATCGCGGGGAAGCTGTACGAGATTGGACACTGCATCCTCTCTGTGCGCTGTTACATAATGAATATGCATATGGCTTAGTCTGTGTCAGTGTGTCTCTGTGTGTTTGCGCTGATGTGTGTGGTTGTATGTGAGCTTAGTCAGACTCCTCCAGATCTCTTCCTACGCAGATTAATATCTGCGGCCTACAAAGGAGCCCTGTGTGCCCGGCAGGACAGACTCTCAGGACAATGACTCCACTGTGTGACAACACCATCTCTCACTCAAGCTAACCGATACACACCCCTTAGTCCTGAGATTATAGGGACACAGTCTTTCCGCACTAAAGGTGATAATTGAATGACGGAGCTTTCCAAGTTTCCTCAAAGCTTTTCACCGAGCCATTTATCTACCCCGCAGAACATTGAATTAGAGTAGCTTTAAGACACAGTGCCTCTGCTTTTAGGCTACTTCCACTGACACTGAAAGCAGCTGATTTATAGCTAAGAACTGCAGGACACTTTAAAGAAATGCTTATGACGTGGCGAAAAGGTCAAAGGAAAATCGCGCTGCAAATCTCGATTCGGATCTGCTGTCTCGCGGGCCGCGGTGCTGCATTTCCACCAGCGCGCTGACGCACAGTGTGTTTTTGTTTGATTTTCTTTTGTCTGAGCCCGACAGTAATTGATTATGTAATGCACACCACACCGCTCGGCGAGGAGGAGAGGAGAGGGCCGGCCTCAAAACAGTGCTATCCAGTCATCGCGGCTTCCCCGCTTAGCTCGTTAGTCACGCTGATATCCGCCAAACGTATCGCATGTATGCACCTCTCCGCGCGGCTGACCTCCACTTTCCTTCCATGACCCAGAAACCGTTGTTCATATCAGGGCTGTATGTTGTGCTTTGTGTTGCGGCAGTGGAGGAGGTAGTAGAAGCTATTTTAAACCCTGGTACAGTGGAGGATGTTCACGTGGTCCTCTCCTGGAAATGATAGCTAGATAGATAGATAGATAGATAGATAGATAGATAGATAGATAGGAGCAGGGCTTAAGTAGGTGTAAAGTACTGCACGTGTGTGTGTGCATGTAGGCGTGAGCTCAAGGGAGTATGCATGTGTGGTCACGGCTCTAATGGGTGAAAGATGATAAAAGCAGCGAGAGACGGAGAGAGAGGAGAGTAGTAAGAGAGAAGAAAATCCCCCTGACACAGCCTGGTGTGGTCTAGTGAAGCACATGTTTTGAGCTGGATAGAAACATGCTTGTTTTTAAAATGTATGCTCAGTGCTTTGCTTCTCGGAGTTCAGATCTCAGCATGTAGAGTCTGCTACTACTAGTACTACTATCACTACATGTGTCTGAGCATGAGAGATGAAGCCAAATAGACCTCGACATGGGTTTTTTTTTTTTAAAGGGATTCTGGGTAATTTGAGTAGATGAAAGGGCACGTTATGTGTGCTCTGCTGCAAATGGACAGCATATTCAGTTTAACGAAAGTGGAGCTGATGGCTCCGAGGGGACACATGAGCGCTTTTTCTTCCTGCAAACTTCATTTTTTTTTTTTTCCCAATAAGAAAGGCATGTGGTCGTCTTGCCGCACGGCAGATATCATATAAATTAGACTACTGAGTTGTTATTTAAGGTTATGAGATGATATCTTGTGTCCAGTCGGCTGAACAGGAGTCATCTTTTTTTCTAATTAGTCTGTAGAAAACTGACAAATTTATAACATAAGTTAAATAGCTGTAGACGTATTCTGATTTTTGTTATGTTAAAAAGAAACTACTTGAAGGCTTCTTGGAGAGTCAGACACTGCCGAGCTCTTACACTAACAAGATATCCTAAAAATAAAAAGCAAGCCACATCAGCTTTTTAGCACCCACTGAATAAAACAGCGTATTTGGAGGGCATTTATATGTATGAGTCATCAGCTGAGTCATACTTTTCTTATCTGATGTCGAGGCATGAATGGCGGTCAAACCTCCCCACTTCTACCCCATAAAGCCCTAACGCTTGCCTTCTTTGTTTTCGTCCCGCTTTGTCTAGCTAGATGAAGATGGAAGAAGCGTCTGTGAGCATGTTCGGGGGGCCACACTCCCTGTGGTGGTATGTTTAACAGGAATTGCTTTAAAACGGTGGGCTGGGGGAAAATAAGCGAGATTTGACCGCGAAAACATTTTCAGGCAGCCCGCAGATTGATTTGGGTTTACCGAATTTTGGCACATTGCACCTCTTTGCTGGCCAACTGTGCAAATAAAAGGCAAACCAGCCTCTCGGGGAGCGCAACGCTACCGTTCGTCCCTGCTGTGCCAGCAAACAACACTCTCCTTGCTTTCATCTCCATTCTCTCAGGTACCATTCACTTTAAAGCTCAAATAAAAGTGTGTTGCATAAAGCTCTCCGTGGTCGTTTGTAGGGTGGGGGGAGTCAGGGGAGGGTTTGACTCACAGCGGCCCTTCACAAAAGTATGTAGAGGGGATGACTGTGGTTTAACATACTGTATTTCAAATATGTAGGACACTTAGCAAAGTTCAGTTTTAGTACAGAGGCGCAGCATCGCTGTCTCGTACAGCAAATGAGAGTGATGAACGGATTAGAAGTAATGAATATACACCGATCAGCCACAACATTATGACCACTGACAGGTGAAGTAAATAACATTGACCATCTTGTGACAATTCAATGTTCTGCTGGAAAGCTTTTGGTCCTGAGATTCATGTGGATGTCACGTAGACATGTACCACCCACCTAGACCAGACCAGACCAGGCACCCTTACCGAATAGCAATGACACTGAGGATGCAGCCTGACACCGGCACACACACAAAAACAGCACAAGGTGTTGACCTGGCCTCCAAATTCACTAGATCCCAAACTGATCAAGTATCTGTGGGATGACCCACAGAGGTCCCTCCCCTCAACCCATAGGACCCAAAGGCCCCCCACTAACAACATTCTGTTACCAGACACCACAGGACACCCTCAGAAGGCCCATGTCCGTTCTCTGATGAGTCACAACTGTTTTGGAGGCACAAGGGAGACCTACACAATATTAGGAAGGTGGTCATAATGTTATGTCTGATCAGTGTATGTATGTCTTAAAAGATTATAAAGAAAGAACTATCAAATCGTATTTAATCTCTTTATCTGTCTTTTTTTTTATATTCGGACATACAGTGACCATCTAAAAAAAAAAAAACACTTAAAATATTAATTCTCCTTTCTCATTTTTTTTACTATCATAAAGCTTCATCGTTTTTATTGCTATCCTCGGGGCCTCAGCTATACTCTTCATTTTATTTCTGGTAACGTGGGAGTTTTAATGAACTCCAGGAGGAGTTTCCATACAGGAAGATTAAATAGATGGATTTAAGACTTCCCCATCAGAATTGCATCCCTTAGTGTGATAGACGCTTTGAAATTGTCTTTGAACTCACATGTTGGAGAAAACAGAACAAAGAGAACATGTAATGTTTGGTGTGAGGAGTACTGCTCACTTTAAAAGGTTTATATTGCACAATGACTCTAATAATGGTTAATAAATAGGTTAGCTGATATAACTCAGAATGTGAGGTTTTGTGGTTGTGAAATATCCTATTAATAGATTATTTTTCTTTAGATTTGGTAATAACAGACACAAGAAATATAGTTAATATAGATAAGAAAGTGTCAAAAGATGTGATAAAAGAGTCTTTATCGCATGTTTTTAACTCGCGAGCAGTGCACAATTCAAAAATATTCAGCTTACTATCACATAAGACTGACATAAGCAGACAAAACATGGATTCAATTATATCTTCTTACAATTTTTTCTGTCTGCTTTATTGTATTTTGACACAGTTTTAAACATTTTCAAGCCTCTATAAAACAGTTTGACAGAGAACATCTTTTTAAGTTTATACATAGTTAATGATCTGGTCAGGAGATATGAAGCTATGAGAAATACCAATCATGCATAAAGTCACTCCAAATGTCAGCCCAGTTGGAAAATATAGTCTAACCAAGACTAACATTGACAATTTGAGGATATCAGATAATTATTTATTATTATATTATTAATATTCATTTTCCTGTATGAACAAATAACATTTTGGACTGAAATCCCCTTAAATGTACTGTATTTATTATTCATATCAAGCACTGTGATTCAACCCCGAATGTCCCGTTCAGAGGATATTCAGTGAGCTTGACTAACTTGTATACCACATACAACGATACCATTTCTTTGCATCTTTGGCATTTTTTTTTTTACACTTGGTTAGTTTACATAATATACTATAAGCCCAGCCAGCTAATGAAGCATAAAGCATTTCCTTTTAAAAATGCAATTATGCACAATAGCGGTGTAGAGTTCATATAGTTATGTTACATATACATATAAAAACAGACTGACTGCATGGGTTTCAGCTTTTGTTACACAGCTTATTGCACAGCGATTGGCATTTTTTCCCTTTAATATATTGTGACAGTTTGGTAGTTTGAAATATTTAGGAAAATATTTGTCTGTTGTTTGACTAATCAGTTAATTTGCTAATTGTTTCGTCTGAAGTGGCAACCTAAAAAGTAATTCTTATGAACAGCTTTTAAATGATCTAGAATAAAACACTCACCTGCAATTTCATTAGGTACAATAGTGAAGACAAATGCATCCTAATATAACAGTCCTGCGCTAAATCTTAGCTTAGTCACTACTATAATGTTCAGTTCATGTCGAAGTAGTTTCATAAGAAAGGTGGTAAAATCAACTGTGTGATCATTTTCAAGGACAGCATCACATTCTCCCAAATGATCATCCCTTAAGGTGTTTAAAGCTAAACAGAGCATTGTCTGTGAAGGCTGTCAGTCATCCAGGTCGTGGTATATAAAACAGACAAGCTGATTCAAAAGCAACTAAACTTGTCTGGTTTCTTAAAGACGTTTCGGCACTCATCCAAGTAGATTCCTCAGTCCCTTGTCACGTGGGTTTCAGGTGGGTTCCTTAACCTTAACTCCCAACCAGTCATTTAGAAGAAGACGACACTTGGATGATGCTGAAACGTCTTGAAGAAATGGATAAACTTCATATTCTGTCTTATGCTGTGGTGTGCTGGGGCGGGAGCACCTGAAACGCAGACCTCTCCAGGTTGGAGAAGCTGATCAGGCGGACCGGCTCGGTGGTTGGCACGACCTGGACCCGCTGGCGACCGTAGCAGAGAGGAGAGAACACAGAACAAACTTCTGGGTATCCTGGACAATGCCAGCCACCCTCTGCAGGACCAACGGACTGAGGAACTCCTTTGTCCCCCGTGCTATTAAACTGTTCAACCACTCACTTGGGGGGGGGAAGAGGACAAAAAGAAAAGGGACTGTAGGACAGGGGGGGCAGTCAGGCAGTCAGTTTTCCCATCCTTCTGAATAATGTGCAATAATAAAGTGCAATAACTATTATTATCTATTATTATTATTAACAGTGAAGAAGCTCAGATTGAGTGTAGGACTATTATATGTTAGAATGCATTCATTTTCACTTATGTACCTAATGAAGTGGCAAATTAAAATGTACAGTTTATAAGTGTTATAGGGTGGATCTAGAGAGGGAAAGGTGTTCCCCCAAATCTGGCATTGACAACATAATATACTTAGAGTCTTATCACAGAAAATATGGTTTAAATTAATATATTTATACGCTGTTTACTCTTTTCCTCGTCTTGTTGTGATTGACGTTATTGTAGACGGTCCAACCAACGTCTATATAGACCCTCGCACTATTTAACGGAAGGACGTTTATTCCGCCCGTGCGGAGTAATCCTCGTGTGTGATGAGGCTCTGCTTGTCAGTCAGACTTTGAACTGTGCACTGGCGCTCATCGCCGCTAATCTCTGACCGCCGCTTGTCACCGACGACGACGCCGCTGCTGCTGACACCGACGAGCTCAGATATATATATATATATAGATTAGGATGAACAGTTGCTGAGGGAGGCAAGAAGAGAGGAGAGGAAAAAAAAAAAAAAACCCGAGGGCAGCAACGTAGGGACGGAGAGGGAGATTAAACGTTAGCTGACGCCGTTTAACGTTCACGTTACTCGGGAGTTGCGATGGTCCAGTCAAGGGATATTTTTCTAGCCTTGCTTCTCGTGGGCTGTACAGGTAGGAGGAAAAAAAACAACAAATTTAACTCTTTTATTTTGAAGTGTTTGTGTTTTACAGCGAGTGTCCCGTCTATTTCCATCGGTTTTAAATTGTGGTCAGGACCGCAGGCATCCTCTCTCCCTGTAAGCCTCCTCCGCCCGCAGGCACTACTCTCTCTCTCTCATTTAGCAGGTGCCACGGTAACGGTGCTGCGGCTGCTGCTAATTAGCTAACTGGCGAGCTGTTTTTTTTTTTTTGAAGTAACGACAGCTTGCCGCTAATGTGTCGGTTGGTACCATTTTCTGCGGGTCTGCACACACACACACATACACACAAACACACACTTCAGTGGGGCTGCTCTTTTTGCGTGACGAGCCCGCACGCTGACTTAGCGTTATTACACGTTAAATAAAAAATATGCACGAAGAACGGGGCTTTTTAAATTCGTATCGGCTGCTGCATTTGAGTAGAAACCTTGCTTCGGTAGCTAGATTGAAGTGGTCGTGTTTGATGTGGGCCGTCGGCCGTCTCCTCTTGGATGGGACGTGTTTTGTTGACGGTGGGCTCTCTGGCACTTCAAAAGGTGCATTGTGCACGATTAAAACTTCTTATTTTTATTTTTTTTTTGCACTGTACACCTGTCCACGCTTTTTAACAGGTGATTACAATGATTGCATTGTTTAGAGGCTGCTGATGTTGACAATGCATACGGGTCTATCAGGGACACGGTTGGCTTTTTATTTTGCACACGGATTCACAAGCAAAGCACAACTTCTACTCTGAATCATCTCTTATGTAATCCCATGCCACGATAAAGGCTCTGAAACCAGATCCTCTAAGTTGGTTGGAATGCGTCCTTACATAATTGAGGGAGTTTTTGCATGTTAATAACATTTGCACACCCCCTTATTTATTTATTTATTTAATTTGACATTTGTAGAGGTGCTTATGTTTTGAAGTAGTACTCTTCAGCTACGCCCAGGCTCAGGCTTTTCGTGGGATAGCCTTTTAATCCTTCATGTACAATCCGATGTGTGCAGCAGGGGGGGTCTTCCTCTGGCAGTAGAAGGAAAAAACGCAGAGGGAGTGGAGCCCCTCACTGCATTGTAATGTTAATGCAATCTCTCCTGCGTTCATTGGGAAATATTATGTAAATGTGCTAGTCTTCAATTATTGCCAATCTTGGGCCACAGTTTAACGTAAGTATATTGGAATAGGTCTCGACACTCGTTTATTGCTTTGCTACCTACCTTCAGTTCCACTCACTTTTTTTTACTTGCCAGTTGATTAGACACGCTAGCTGAAAACAAATGCATCCTAATGTAATAATCCTGCACTAAATCGTAGCTTTAGGACTGTTATAATGTTAAGTTTATTTTAAAACAGAAAGAAATACGGTGATAATTCAGCTGTGTAATAATTCGAGGATGTGGTGCCTGTTAAATTGGATTGAATTAAGCACAAACGTGTTTTCTGTTATTGAACCTAGCCCGCCGACTGAAATGGGGCCTGTCTAAATAATCAAAACGTGTGTCTGTACAACACGATGCAATTTAATAGTACTACAAACCACAGCCTCCGAAATGAAAACGCAATTGAATCAAGAGCTCTCTCTGTTATTTCAAGCACATTCTAAATATCATAACCTTCACGAAGCTAGGGTTGGTTTGTGCAGGGCCGTTATATTAGGATGCATTTATTTTCTCTAGTGTTCCTTATGTTGTGCACCCGTATAATACATTACAAATTATTTAATCAAAGCATTAGGTGACGGAGATTAAGTTCGGCCTCGATTCTGTCTTGAGAGAAACATATTTTTTAACGTTCTGTGTTGTTGATAAAGTTACGAGGACGTCTGAAGCGATTAGACGTGTGATTAAAGTCACTCCAAAAGAATTAGCTTGTTTATACAGTTGCGTAATACGTCTCGACTCAATTTGAGACTGTTGGATAATTATTTATTGGACAAACATTCTTTTTTGTATGAGAGAAAGATGTCATATTCAGCAGATATTCATTGAACTTGCAGAAATTGTGTAATAGTAAAGCAATTTCTTCATATTTTTTACAATGTTTTCACTTATCAAAATATCACACCACCCCAGCAGCATTGGGAAAGTAACTGGAGATTTAGAAGTTCATATAATTATGCTAAATATTGATATAACCAAGCTAGGTTTAATGGTTTTCAGTTCTTGTAGGATAGTTTATTGCACATCCGTTTGCCATCCATATTCGGTATGTTTTTGCTCTTGAGTCTACGTCACAGGTGTCAAACATACGGCCCGCGGGGCCAAAACCGGCCCGCCAGAGGGTCTAATCTAGCCTGGTCGTTACCGTCCTACGTTTCCGCCCAAAATTTGATTTCGGTCTCGCACGGAGTCTGGCCCAGTTGACCTTTGGCTAAGCCCCGCCCTAGAATGTAGATTGACCAATCACAGCCAAGAGAGCTCCCACAGGGGTCCGACACTTTTTCCACAGCGCTCCATTGACTTTAACGCAGGCGTCTCATATTTTCGGTCTCGGCAGGCTATACTGTCGGTATATATCCAGCATCCAGGGTATGGATAAGCCCAATGATGTGCGCGCAAAACCCTGTGGAGCTAACCAAAACATCACCGTTACAGCTTAAGTTGCATAGTTGTTGATACGCTAGCACACGATGAAGAAATACAACGTTATACGTGCGTAACGTTAGTCCGTTTGCTTCGTAATAACGATTATAGAAGTGAATAGAGACGTACCCAGCTTTGCATGAACAGTGTTGCTCCTTGATATTGATACCAGAGCCTTATAGATAACCAGAAAACCACAGCCCAGAAGAGAATGTCGGACGTAGCAACAGTAACTAAGGGGGGCGGGGCTTAGCCAAAGGTCAATTGCACTTCCGCGGTTCGCGTGTAACCGCGCCAATCGGCAAACAGTTGAGTGATGACGCGGAACTCGCCTGCCGAGTTGCTTGTAGTCCAGCCAGCGAAGCTTGTAGTTCAACAGCATAGCAACAATGGCGACGGAGGAAGAGACGCTAGAAGCCATCCGCGAAGTTGTCTCAACTCTCGAGAGCATCACGGAATTAAAACCAGAACAAGAGGCTTGTCTTGTCAGTTTTATGAATGGTGAGGACGTCGTAGCTCTTCTTCCAACTGGCTTTGGGAAAAGTTTGATTTATTTAACTGGAAGCGGGAGTGGTAAGAGCCTGAACTCCGGCGCACAATATACGTCATTACCAAACGTTGCTGATTGGTTAAGGGAACTCCAATGATTTTAAACGTCGATATAAGCATCCGCCCATTACGGAGACAGATTCCTATTACATTGTGCCAGACTACGTGCGAGCCCGAAATCAAATTTTGGGCGGAAACGTAGGATGGTAACGACCAGGCTAGGTCTAATCTGGCCCCCAGCATGAATTTGCAAAGTGCAAAAATCACATTTTTTCAAGGATAGTTTATTAAATGTAAACATTCTCCTAATTTATTTGTTCTTTTTTGCACTAAAACAATTGGAAAAAAATCTAGAGTCGTCGTTACTTACAGGTTATTATGCTGTTATCTTACCGGTCCGGCCCAGTTGAGATCAAATTGGGCTGCATGTGGCCCCTGAACTACAATGAGTTTGACATTCCCACTCCTATCATGCATGGCAACGCTGCCACATCCTACATGCCATAGATGAAGCTAAAACTAAGTTCTTTTTTATCAGATTTGCTTTTATACTAATGCTTTACACAACTGTCAGAAGAGGTCACTTTTAAAGCTCAAGTAGCAGAATGTAAATCAAAGGAAATCCTAATCGTTTCATAGATTATTATACTGTATGTCACAGTGCATGTAACTGAACTGAGACTGGGGGAAGGATTAACCCTCCGTCTCTTTCCTCTCTCCAGTCCTGATGGTCGCATGCTCAGTTGTGCCCTGTTGTGCCTCTTGACATAATTATTAATTGATCCCATTTGTCCTGATAACTGGAATATGGAATCATTCCAGAAAATGAAGCGCAGCCTCCAGAGATCAAAGCGAGAAGTGAAACTCGACAAGATATGAGAGATGAGTTCCAAATGTTCTCAACCTGTGAGGCTGATGAATGAGTTGCAGCTTTGCTTCACACCACATGCCTCCTGAATAGGATAATGCATCTCTCTGCTTAACAGTGGGACAGTTTTACGTAGCCCGTGTTACATCACCGGTTAGCTCATGTGGAAATCGTGACGTAGCTCCACGCTGCTGCCTCGTGTAAAGCAAGATGGAAGTGCGGCTGACTGGAGGCAGACTTGCAGACGCTCCAGACTTCTTTCACGTCTGACTTAGCTTCGTGAGGATGGAAATCAACTCTGCCAAATGCAATGGCTGCAAGTCCAACAGCTCCAGCTTGATAAAGCAATATTTTCAGAGTGGCGTGTGTGTGTGCACATTGTGTACTGGCAGCAGTGTTTCCCCATATTGAGAATTTATTAGGGAGGTCCACCGAAATAGATTTCCATCTCCCGAAACATGGAGCAAGCCTTTTCAGTCAACTACATGACTAAAATCGAACATATTGCACAATTGTGTTCAGCTGAGAGCAGAGAATTTGTCTCA
The DNA here is from genome assembly GCF_963514085.1 of Chelon labrosus. Classification (NCBI taxonomy): domain Eukaryota; kingdom Metazoa; phylum Chordata; class Actinopteri; order Mugiliformes; family Mugilidae; genus Chelon; species Chelon labrosus. Next base: position 20,535,793 of record NC_140346.1, read on the forward strand.
GACTTGACATGGTTAACACAATTACGTCTTGCAGAGACTCTACAGTGGAAATGGGTATGAGGAGTGTGGCTGCTAATGTTTATTTTAATTATTGATGAAGCTGTTGTTTTCCTGATTAACGGATTCATTGTTAAATACTAGTAAATCCAAAGGAGTTCAATTTACAATGAAAGAAAGCACCAAATGCTCACATCTGGCAAGAGGAGACCAGCACAGATTTCATAGTTTAGCTGTAAAATGATCAGTGTTGAGTTTTAATTACTAGGTATAAAGACAGGACTGCTACTGTATTGTGTTGTTGTGCAAAACGTATTTCGGTATCTTATTAAAGTCACCATAGATAACAGGTGAACCAGGAGTAAGTGCTTGTAAAGCAAAGCTGCAGCATGCATGTGCAGACTTTGCTAAACCAAACTGGCCTTTGGCTTTGAGTGTCAAATGGTGTACTACAAAACTGTATCAACAGCTTGCATTTGAAAATCTATTTGAGAAACCAGCAGAAGAGGCTAAAAGCCTAAACCCATATGTCTTCACCTTCAGTTTCTCTTATTTTAGTTTCCTCCTACCAAATAACTAAACCTGCTAATATCCACTGACAAGCTACTGCTAAGCTTCAGAGGATGTTTATTGAGCCAGATGTTTTTTTTTTTTTTTCAGAATCTAACAGATGACGGGGACTCACAAATGCTGGTTTTGAGGCAGTTTTTAGGAAACAGCTGTCAGCCATTCGTGTTTCAAGTATTTTATCTGTCAGCCTAGTCGTTTTAAAACATTATCATTTCAGTGAAATAGTCACTGAAATACCCATTCCCTATAAATGTAAATTCAGTTGCTCACATATTCAAATCCTTTTCATCAATCTCACTGAATATAAGGTTTTCATCCAGAATTAGGAAGGAGAAACGAGAGAGAGAGGCAGTGGTTTTGTCGCAGCCGGGACTACGACTCTTTGGTGATGGGGAGTGGATCAGACAGATCCAGGTCTGAGAGGGTTGAGAGGGGATTTGTTGCCTGAGGATGGTAAAAAGATGACATTACACGTGCACGTGACCCTGCGAGGAGCTGTAGGAGGAACATAAACATCCTTTCCTCAGGGTTTGCTCACAGATGAGGCACAGGCTGTGGGTTTAGCAGTTTATTTTTTTTTTGTTGTTTTTTTTGTTTTTTTAGTGATTAGCTTCTGCTGTGGCAGCAACCTTACGCAATTCCTGTGAGGTCTGACTTATTATATTAGGGATTAATATTAATCCGATTTAATTTAAGAGTATGAAACAGGTTAAACACGGTGCTGAACAGAAAGGCCTGGGAGACGAGCTCGGTTTGTATCTTGTTTCTGCTGCATTAGAGTGTTTCAGACATCGTGGCTTTTTAGCTAAAGATTACAGTACAACGTCAGACTATGCCCACGTCTCTCGAAATTTAAAACATGCTACAATCTCAACGCTGCCAGGAAATTAGAGCAATGTGTCCTTGTCATTCATTAAAAAGAAAAAAGGAGGCCGTCATTGTGAACACAGGCTCTCTATGGACATGTAACCCTAGACTGGCAAACCTTTAGGCATTATATGGCTTCTTCTTTGAAGCTTTTGCTTTGTGGGACAAAGTGTCAGTGTTTTGTTAAGTATCAATTATCTTCTTGGAATAGTTGAGACATCCTAATAATCTAATTGTAAGTCTTAAGCACTTGAATAATGCTTTAAACAGGATATGTTATAATTATCTCCTTATAAACAGTTTATCTTTCATTACAATGGCCGTGCTGTTTTTCTTTTTATATTTTGCCAAAGCTTTGACCAGTTCTTACCATCAGATACACAAACCAAATGTATAACCTTTCCCCACTGGACTCTTCGCTTGCAAATAAAGATATATTTCCATTTTGCTTTTCCTCGTTCTAACCCGAGAGCACCTCCTGGCTCCATGTGGCCTTTCTGTGTCTTATTTGGCATCAGGAGTAGCGAGGGAAAGACAGGACCCAAACTAAGTTATCACAACCTTGTTTGTGGCCCATGTGGGCCCCTGAAAGAGAAAATTACTTTACAATCATGTCACTGTCCGCACTGGAAGGATCTCTGCTCCACTTTACAAGAGATCCAGATGAGGCTTCTCGGCTCAGGCTTACCGAGTCGCATTGAGCGTACAGTATGTGTGATTTAACAAAAATGAGTCTCTCATCTTACTGTAATGAAGCAACATGCTTTTGGCAAGGATTTACCTCTCAACTTCTTTTGTGTAGTGTGAAGGGAAGCAGTGTATGTGTCTCCTCATGCGTCCATGCACATCATGGTGGATTCATTAGTGATACACTATAGGATGCATCACCATGCGTAGAGCAGGGAAAATTCAGATTGCTATGCCTCAGGCTTTCTTTTTATGCAGTCACCATAGTGTGTCACACTCTCTAACATTATGCTCCTCTCCTGGCTTAGTCATTGCCTGGCAACTTAGAGATATCTCTAAGTAATGGCAATAACACATATTAACATTATTGTGAAAAGAAAATCCATTATACAGCGATCGTTAGGTGTGTCTAATGGAGTAGACACATCTGAAATGGGGTCCTAACATTTGATAATAAATCCAGTACAATTGTGCGATCTCTTCTTAAGATTTTAATGTTTGGTCGTTACCATTTCCCTGAATCTGAAGAGTGCAACTTCTAGCTTGACATTATCCAAAACAAAGCTGCTGTGGCGAAGACAGAAAATCAGCTGGAAACTGCCCCGTTATTGACCAAATTATATGTGTGTAAGTCCAAAGAGGCCTTGCATAGAGAGCTGTTTTAGTCTCAAACTAACTTAAAGATCAAAAAGCCCGTGCTCGTTCCTTTGTGAAGTTCACCCTTTTCAAAAAAAAAAAAAAAAAAAGAAACACTGAAACTTTAATGGCAGAAAGGTTATCTGAGCCATAATGACGACCAGATTTTCATCTCCCCTGAGTACAATGCCAATTTGAATAAGACGAAGATGACAGTGACTTTTAGGTGAAACTGGGGCACTGGATTTGATCCTGCACAGGATCCACTACTTATTTATCTCTGCAAGACATTTCATTATTCTAAAAAGAGCCAAGGACATGGTATATCCAAATACCATAAGCAAAAATCAGGACTCAAATTCCCCTGAACCCATCGTAGCTAACAGCAATGTTTTGGGTTGCAGCTTAAGAAGCTTATCTTATAATGTATAAATTAAATGGTATTTCCTTTGTGTCTCTGATTGCTAGATGACTAATTATTCTTAAGTGGAAGGATGAAACAACGCCTACCCATGCTCGCTGGATCAAAGATCTCTTGCAGATTAATGCAGACAAATTGCAAACTGGATATACCATTTTCATCATGATGGGATCTGGAGATAAATATTGCTGTAATGTGCAAAGTAACAGTGAAGCGGGAATTCTTGTTCAAAGATTCGATTAGGTGTGATGATATGGTGGCCCGTTATTTCTCTGCTTCGATTAACAGTAATATTGCACATAGTTTAATCTGTTTTTCAAACTTTTCTTTTGGTTGCTTATTTATTTACTTAAACATGTCTTTTATTATTGATTCAGTCTTCACTCGATAATATTAAACTATACTTTGTGTCCGTTGTGAGATAAAAGTAAGTTAATTAGTTAAATGTAAAGAAAAAAAAGATTTCAATCACTAAAGTAGTGCAGTGACACTCATTCAGTAAAAAAAAAAAGTGGTTATTTTTAATCTCTAATTAGATCACGGTAAGGAGGAGCTATCTCCAGGGGAGCATTAGCAGCTCGAGCTCTATCTGATCCATTCAACGTGCAGAATCCACTTTGAAATGATGGCAGTGACTCTCACAGACAGGCGATATTTATGCCAGCCCCAAGAACTACTTTAACAGTCACTCAAGTGTATTTTAACCCAGTTAACAATTCAACATGACACTTAATGTCTGTAATTCCTACCTTTTGAAAAGGAGCGCATTTCGAGTATTTTAATGTAATCATGAACGACCCTCACAATTGACTTAAAAATCGCCAGCTCTTTATTCAAAGCCTCTTTTTTTCCATATATATTAAAAAAAAATAAGCCTACTCATGTCAAGATAATGCATAATAATCACATTTTTGAAGATTTATTAGACTAAAGCTACAGGGGTGAATTAAGAGTCATGTTATTATCAAGCTGATTATGTTTTATGGGTCGTATTAGGGTTTTTTAGAGCTTTGGACGGAGGAGAAAAATTTTAGAAAGTGATATCACTGAGGCTGGGAATTAACCTCGTTTCATCCTCATTCATGCAGAGTAATCTAAAATTACGTAATGGACACGTCCAAATTTAGAAAGAAACCTACCTCTTTTCATTTTATAACAAAGCCCCTGGTTGCTCCTGCTTTAACAGCTTCTATATTATGTTAAATATTAAATATTAAGACATATGTTCTGAGCTCTTTGTATAGTCTAATTGCATAGTCACCCTGTGAACAGTCAGATTAGTATTTGAATTAGTTAGAATACTACATTTAATTTTGATTGAATATATACGTGGCTATCTAAACTACAGTTCTCAAGAATAGGCGAGGCATTTGAACGTTATTGTGATCAAAAGAGTGATCATTTTGACACAGCGGAGTCTGAGATCTGAACATCCACTTTGACCTTTGTTATCTGAACAGCACACACAAGCCTGTGGTGATTGATCCCAATGAATAATAAATGAGTAATGCTAAGGAAATTACACCACCAATCTATTTGACATTTGCCTTCTTACTATTTGCACTCTGCGAGATGAGCATATTCCCGTGCATTTTTTGGCATTTTGACGGACACTTCACTTCAAATTGAGGTCTTTGTAACAGCTAACTGACATCTATTCAGATATATTTCCTCTAACTCGCACAGAAACAACCTTTTCCTTTCCAGCAGAGTCGCCTCCCTAACAGGGTGTAACACATAAAGAGATTCACTCTATCTACCGCAGACCCCGTCCCTTTTTACGCGCAGACACTGTAACCAATCAGGCTTAACCACTGAAGTTTGGGTGTGGAAGCAATTTTCAGAGGCTGTGAAGCACCAGTTTAGGATTCCTAACATTAACTGGCAATATCATCGAGAGCTGGACTCGGCGACTTAGTGGTATTTCTGAACCCAGCTCTCACACACACCCATTGGACAGGAGGTATAGCTGGAGGATTTAAGAGTCCATCTCTGAGTCAGAGGTCGTTGGGGGAGTACAGTTAACTCCTCAGTGGCAAGGTGCAGATGATGGATGAAATTTGTTCTGAAAGGCTGAAGGCTGTTTGGATATTGTGGGGGTTGGTAACGGCTCTCTTGGGCCCCATTTTTTGACTACCATGAAACTGCACTTTGGTCTTTCCCAAAAAAAAAAAAAAAACAAAAAATTTTTAATGTGTTGGGAATTAATTCATGTTGATTGTTGATTCATCTCAGTTGGTCAGCTTTTAGCCAGATGACAGTGTCTGGAAAATTTCATTGTGTAATATGACTCATCCTGCTCCTTGAAGCATATTGATCTTATGAACGATTGTAGCATGTTTTCACTCATCATGATTTTATATCCATATCTTCAACACAGCATTCAGAACACCTGCAGCTTAAACTTGGCTAACAAAACATTTATTTATTTTTTTTTGTTTTTTTTTGTTTGAAGATTCACCCTAAAGAAAATTGAAATCTCCTCCATTAAGGGTACAAGCAACCCATGACACTACTCTCTGTTAGGGCTTTGACTCCGAACTTCGTTATTCGAATATAATTCGATTATTTTAAAAATTGAACGAATTTTAGGGATCTCTTAATATTCGAACCTGTATGGGAATTATTTTTTTGTAAATGTGTTTGCTTGTAAACGTTGTTTTCTATTCAGATTCCGAGTTTTTTTTTTTTTTTTCACGCCTGGTGAAGTAAAATCGCGAGCTCATTAGCAAAGCTATTGTTGGTCATCTGGGCTCCTGTAGGTAACGTTAGCATGCTAGGTTCCTGTAAGCTTGTGTATTTCCGATGGAGCGTTAACTGTGTCGTAACAGCATCTTCTGTTATATTCTGCTCGTTACATCTTCATTCCGACACTGCATATCTTGTTTGCTTAATAATAAAAATTTTAACACGCATAAATACTCAGCCTTTCGTGCACGTAGTCTATTAACATTGACTGATACACTGCCCTCTGGTGGACAGAACATATAGAACTTAAGTTTGATACCAATATCAGTCTTACTGAAGACATTTAATGGTCAAAATATAATTAATAAATATTCGAATATATTCGAATTTTAATATTAATAAACAAACGAACTTCGAATATGATTTTTGGGCAAAAGTCAAAGCCCTACTCTCTGTATCTGTACACTAGTTATAATGGTGCTTTCCATCCATAAATAGTATTTGATGTCAAGAACATGTAGTTTTCAATCTCATTTACAGAAAAAAAATCTTATTTTTGGGCCAATACATTATTTTTTTTCTGAAGTGCGAGAAAGCCATAGCACATTTACTCGCCATTAATGAGGCTCAGGTGCTGTGGTAAGTCAAGTCTTATCATGTTAGGGTAAACTCTGCATATATTACAAGCTGCCAGTTATCAGTCTGTGGCCTGCGGACACTGACAAGAATGTTAATCCTCTGGATATTGGAGATCAGAATCAGGGTAGTATTACTTCTCTGATGTCATATCAAAGCACCATCGTTGCATCAACAAATTGTGATCCGGATTATTGAATACTGTGATTATTAATTGCAGATTTGCTAAATCTCATAAACACAACGCAGCATGATCTGAACAGCATAAAAGCCATTATCTGTGATTGTTTGTCTTCACTTAATCTAAATTATTCATAAAGAACTAGCTGTAGATAAAGAGCAGCAAATGAGATGAAATCAGCGCTTTACCCCTGAGACAAATATGACAAATCCCATATATAATTGAATAGCCAGGTCCTGAGTCTGATGAGAAATGAGTGGAATTTAGAGGCAACAAATCGTTGCAAAGATTGTTCGTCTGTGTTCCGGCATTGTTATTGATACTGGTACTGCCTCAAAATATTAAGTCTAAAATCTCCCAGGTTAAATTGTAGCTAGTAAAATAGAAAGAGCAGATAAGAGGACGAAGGACAAGAGAAGATTTGCAAGGTTACAAATCTGACTTCCGTCTGAATACATAATGGTTTCCTCTATGACACTAGACTTTTCTTTAAAAGGAGCAGACTAAAAATGAGATATCTGAACAGAATGGATGATACAGTGCCATTTTTTTAAACTTTTTATTTGTAAATGCTGTGAATTTGGCACTGTATCCTCTTGTCTGTCTTGGTCTATTTTAATGTTTCTCTCACGCTCCTCCCTAAAGGATCTCCTCTCAGTATGACTCATTGACTTCCACTGCCTGAAAGCCGTCTTGTTTTTTTTTTTTTTTGTTTGCCAGCAGAAGCCGGATGTGTCATGAACCCCATCGTGCGTCTTTTCCATGGATGTCATAGAATGCAAAAGAAAATGACAAGCTCTCTCAAACAAATGAAACCATATCACATCACCAGTCACCAGTAGTCACCAGGCCAGATTATCTATGCACTGCCTTAAAGTGTTTAAAAATGGGAAAACAGCATCTGGAAGAACCACCCACGAGAATTCATCGCTCTGGTAGTGTTATTACGAAGCTGTGGTGAAACAGTTCAAATAGACGAGTGTTCGAAATCTTAACTATGCAGCTCAGTAGTGTTTACTCAACCAAACCCTAATAGGTCTTCATAATGACACACCATATTCCTCACAGCTTATTTTTTGGTATCTAGTCTTTCTCAAGCCAAAGGCGTTAACAAAAAAAACAAAAAAAAGCATATTATGATATGACTTTTGAACCATTATTTCAGTGAATGTTGATCTGAAAAAACAAATCTGTTGCTGTGCAGCATGTATGCTGTTAGCAAACAGTAATCATCCACTGTATTCTCAGTGGCATACTGGTAACATGCGTGCTCTCCCACTGGATATTCCCTCACAACAACCACCATTAATGGAGAGAGGGGACGTGCCTGTGAAGGACTGTTCTCTACCTTATGACAGCACATGGGTGCTTTCTCCGCCTGAGTGGCCACGATAACACACAGTTAAAACAGTTTGACTGAACAGGGTCAGGAGGCTGTTTCACTAGAGGATGTAAGCCAACATGCTGGAGCATTGAGGACGTTTGACGTTGGTCGGCCTATTGGAAAATATGTTCACACACGGTTTCTAGTATATTGATATAATGGGGTCGTCTGCCGTAGCCAGACTCGATTCTTGGATTTCATTATGGGGTGTGTTTCAGTGAATACAGAGGAAAAAAAGCACTTCTGGATGCAGTACGGTTAGTCTTACAAACAATCAGAGCAATGAATTATGTGATATATCTGTCTCGACAAATGCCTTAATTTCTGTGAACTCTATCTCCTTTGAGGTTATTGTGCTGTTGGTATATTTCAAGACAGACACGATTGCAGAACATCTAAACATCTCACCTTTTCTAATTTGTTGTAATCAAAACAATCTCAACAGTTCTCAGATGGTGTCTCCTTGGTGTTGCCTTACTCTTCTGTCCATAACTGCATAAAGCCCACCAACACGATTTGATTAGCTCCATAGACCTTCTGCAAAAACATTTGTGGGTGGGGGGACTTCCAGCCTAATGAAAGGGAGGTTTAGTCATAAAAAATAAGCAGTAAATAAATGACATAGTTATTTTACATAGTTCATGTTTATTTTGTGGTTTACGCCATTGTCTAAGTTAACAGCTGAGTGTTGTTGTGATTTACTGTTTGCAGTGTTCTTTCCATGAAAGCATCATATCCAACACTTACATTTATTTATTCTGAGAGACTTCCCTTATTAAATCATAACATGTAAGATTTGTTTTTTGCTTTCTTAAGAATTCTTTGTTTTTCCCTGAGTACAAAAACACCCCTCATTTAACATAACAGATCTAAAGTCATATAACATAAATTATGATATTAAAAAAAAATCTTTTTAATCTTTGTTTGGTTGCAGTATCCACAAAATCTTCCCAAATCCTGACAATTTAATGTTGCAAAATATGCAACCCTGTTTTCAAGCTAATTTTCTCATAGAACCTAATTAGAAAAGTAGCTCGGAGGAATTCTGTGCTGAAATCCTTTTGCAACATGAGACATCATGATTGGAGGGCTCCGCCGTGGAGCCGCTGTATGGCCTTAGGTTCTGGATATTTATTCAGTGATGGCGGGACATGTTTTCCCATAATTCCATCTCCATCTTGCTGTGGGCTGAGGCAACTGTGGTTAGTTTGCTCATCCCTCAAAGAGATCTTGTTTAAATAACCAGAGGACAGTTGCTACCCTAAACAAGTGGCAAGCACACAGAGGTAAAACACATGCTGTGTTTACTTACTTACACAGAATAATTAGGCTAAGGTCTTCTCTAGTTAATCTGTTTATGCGCACCTTTGATAGACTGTGACTGTTTGTGCCATCAATACCAGCAGATTACCATCCACACAGTGGATCTGTTAAAATAAACACTCAGTCACCGGCTACCCCCGTTGCTTTTTAAGTTGCTGGTTTAAAGTTCCCAAATTTAGGAGGTATTGAGTATTGAAATTAACATTTTGACAAAAAAATTGCAGGCATGACCTTGTGCAGTCCGCTAAAGGAGACTCAACACTTGTTGCAAACACAAGGTGGTGGCTTGATTGAATATGAGTAGTTTTGAAACAGTTTGTTAAAATAAATGTTCAAGTCAGGAACATTTTGTTATGCAAGGTCACACCACTGTGAATATATAATGTAGACGGATTCCTAATTTTCTATGACTTTTTCAAGTCTTGTGATTTGGTGAAAGCCCCCCTCACCCACACATCGGAACTGGAAGTGTGTCTGTGTTAGGCCCCGTTTACATGAAGGGAAGACGCAGATATTTCCCTGCGGTTTGGCCTCTCATTTACACGAAAACCCCGTTTTTATCACAGAAAACGATTATTTCTAAAAACTCCGGCCAAAGTGGAGATTTCTGATAACGCCGGTTATGTGTTGCCGTGCCAACTGGGAGAAACGGGGTTTTAGGTTCTCAAACGTCACATTATGCGCCAGAAAATGCTTAACGTCACGTGAGCGCCCTATTTACAGTTATTCGTTGGTGTCGATTCTGAGGATTTTGATTGGCTTGCATGGCTTTATTCTTTTCCCTATAGAGAGCCGAAGTCCCGCCCCCTCTACTTCCGGGTTATGGGACCTATCTTTCGAAAAAATATGAACGGCAGTCTATGGCGAAAGATAAATTATTTTCTGGTCCCGATCGATTTGTGCCTTGGATTATACACATGTTGTTTTTCAGAATAAAAAATGATTTTACATGTCAAGAATGTCACAGTTTGTCGCAAGATAGTTAAGTAAAACGCTATGGAAAATACGTAATTAAACGAACTACAAGTCCCGCATGCTGGCGCGTACAGAACCGACCAAAACTCCCTTCGTGTAACTACAGCTCTCGACATGACCCGATTTATAATGATTTTCACCTCGTTTGATGCTTCTGCCTTCGTCCTGGAAGAAGACGGCAAAGCTCAACAAGGAGACAGCCATAGTTCTCTAGTTACGTACATTGTTCGAGACGAGAGATGTAGTTCACTAAGCGATCTCATACAAAACCTAATGTTGTTCAGCTTATTTACGTCAAATAATTTATCTCTTGACGTGAAAAATTATCTTTTAAATTCACACACATCATATGTGAAATTCATGCCACAATTCGATCGGGACCAGAAAATAATTATGATCTCTCCATAGACTGCCGTTCATATTTTTTCGAAAGATAGGTCCCATAACCCGGAAGTAGAGGGGCGGGACTTCGGCTCTCTATACTGCCGCCCATAGGTTTGGCATAGTTATTATGGCGCTCGACGGCGTATTTATGCGGGTTGATGTAAATGACAAGTTTTTTGAAAACGATGTTGTGTGCACAGTGTTATTATTGAAAACGGAGGGGAGGAAATATTAGTTTCTCTAAATACCCGGCTATGTGTAAATGTGGCCTTAGTCTGCATTTAATGAATGTTTTAAATGCAATAGCTGTCTCTCTTTTATGGCATTCTTACACTATTGTTTTAGTTGTTAGTTGTGGTATCACGTTCTTGTACATTGGTGTTTTAGACCTTGTGAACAGATGTACAAACATGAAAACTACCACTAATTCTGTCCTCCCACTAAGAATAACTTCAGTTCCTCAGAAAAAAAAAAGACTTAAATTGACTTTCTCGGATGACTTGAATTTCTGACTTGTGAATTTCCCAGGCTTCTTACTGCTGACAAATTTATTCCGAGTAGCTCACGGGATTTGTAAGAGAACATTCAATGAAGTGAAGCTGAAATGTGCAGCGTATACGGTCTCTCCCTCAGACTGAATTTAATGAATTCTAAGGGAGGGGAATGTGTTGCAATCGGTTGCCTTTGACTGGTTGGTATAATCTGAAGGTCAGACGAATGAGATCCACTAACACCTATAAATAACAAATCGTGGCATTGATTTTGTGCAAATGGTTTCATGTATCGGCACATGTACCTTACATTTCAGGTAAACGTGACTCTCAAATCAAATTTATGTCTCCTGTTAATGAAATTAGTCCGGGCCACTTAGCTGGAACCGTGTTGAGAGTCCTGTTGCGTGTATAATGAGCAGGCATAAAAGCAGAAAAAAAATGGCATTACCCACTTAAATTCATAATAAATCTAAGTGTCTAGATTAATGGCAGTGGCAGTCTTCCCTCTCTTTAGATCTCTCTGGAGACTCTAGCCCCAAGAAACCGAGTAGGCAACTCTCTGGAGGCTGTCCCAGTGTCTATTTTTACAGTCCAGCCTCTGATTGGCCGACAAGGTGTGTGTGTGTGTGTGTGGAGGCTCATGTTGTGTCATAAGGTGCCTCTGTGCCATCTGTCGCCCTCAGTGGAGCCGTTGTGAAGACCGACCACGCCTAGTCAGCCTGTCTCCGAGAATGCAAAACACAACCTTGGGCTTTCCTTGCTCTTTAGTACTGACAACTAAATCAGCACTAGGTGGGGAAGGCTTGTAATAACACCTCTAGAACAAACACTAAATCTTATCAGATAGCTGAAGGTTAATGATAAATATTTCCTGAATGTATGTTCGTGCATTGGATTTGTAGAGAACGGGATACCTGACGTTACATGCGAACAGTAAACATGAACAGATTTGCCTAGCAGGTGTAGTAACAGGTTGTTGATGAGTCATCGCTTGTCTAGGCGATGACGAGAATATGAATTTGTTGTCTCGCTAAAAGTGCTAAATAACTGAATAACAACACTTGTGTGTGTGTGTCTGAAACATAACACAGCAGACAACCTCATAATGTTCTGACTGTGACCATCACTGCCCTTCTGTCCACATCTAAACCTCCCTCTCCAGCCCCGTGTGCAATAAACGTGGCCCGAAACGGCTCTATTACGTCTAAAAAAAACTTGACAGGTGTTAGCCATCCTCATCCAGCTTGTCAGCGGCATCTCTAATTAGTCGGCAACCGGAAATATTTTGTAGGAGCCTGGCACTATTGCTTAAGAATGCAAATGGCTCGCTGCTATGGCTTAGCACAATTAAATGTGGCACGGATTAATGAGGGACATTGGGGTGGCCTTGAATAACACAAACGTGCTACCGGAGTACCAAGCACATCCTTGTGAGAGCAACCTATAAAGTATTTTCCAACCACTGGAGGAGTCTAAATCTGAGATGAGAGTTTAAAGCATGACTCTGGGCATAAATGCTAAAAGCGAGCTGTTAAAGTAATAAATATAGTATGTTTATTAGAAAATGTGGAACATGTTTGTGGTTTAAAAGCTTTTTCAACCAGTGTTTTGTTGGTACTATTGCCTCACAGTATGGTTTTCCTGTTGTTGTTATGGGTTTCCTCAGACTGCTCTGGTTTCCAACCCCACAGACATGCACATTACTTATTAGGATTGCCCCTGACCGAGGCATCGGCCTCAAAACTGTAGTCTGTCTCAAAGCATTGCATTGTGGTTGCACAGTCCTAATTGTGTTAGGATGGGTCCCATCCAGAGGACAAATTTCCAGAGGGGAACTTATAAAGTACGTGTAATTCTAAATGAGATAAAACAAAATAGGCTTCTTTGTGGAGCATAGATGACTCTGTTATATTCTGATACAGATAGCGAGAGCGCAGGGGGCATTCACTGCACGTACGCAGCAGGAAGATGAATTGAACTGAACGCTTCTCAGCTGGGTCTGTCTGGTCAGGCAAATAGAGAGATCCTGTTCATATAGATTGTGTAAGAAAAGGAAAGAGGATTAAATTAGTAGGTACCTTGTTAAAATAGTGGGGTCAACACGCGGTTAACATTGTGTTGTTCTAAGTAAATAACCTGAAGACCTTTTTTTTTTTTTACTGTCAGCAAAGCCAGATACGTGTAATGTTGCTTTCTGTTAGCTGTTAATCCACATCAGTAGTAAAATACTCTTGATGTGTTAAAATTCATGATATATTCAAAGCTGAAATGTTTGAGTTTCACTGATTATGCAGAGGAAGTAATTTTCTCCAGCACGCTGCAGTGATGCTGTTTCTATTTTTTACACGGTCTGTCTGCTTGATGAGACTGAGCTGTTGCACAAACCTGCTCATTTTCAGTTCTGTTTCATGTTCTGTATTAAGGCAGGAAGGTTGTAAAAAATTCAGTAATGATATGAGGAGACAGAGGCTTTGATTTCAAACTTGGTCTTTCCTCACAGTGTTCAACATATAGGCTGTTTGTATGCGGTTATCTTTAAACCAGCGTTTGGCTGGAACACCATTTTGTCGACTGGGAAATAATAGAGGCAGCATTTGAGGCGGCTAATCAGAAACCTGTTTAATACACAGCCACTGTTGTGCTTTGGTTTGATTGGCTCGCGGTTAGAGAAAGTGTATTCCCGCAGTCAGTAGGGACAGAGTCTGAGGACAGGAAAAGACCAGCTGAGGCGTCATCATCTGGGCCGCTCTGGTGGGTGACCCTTGTTTATTTACTGGCAAAGACACATTTCACTGGCATTTGATACTTGGCAGGTGTTTCGGGCTCTGTTAGTACGGGAGGCGGGACATCAGTGTGTGATTGACTGCTGGTGGGTGATGTCCAAATGCTCAGCTGCAGCCAACTGTTTCCATGCCAGCAGGCGAGGGAAAAGAGATGGCCATGGTGAACATTGTCCAATATTTATCTGGTCACAGGATAGGGTCTTTGGCTCCTGCGAACACGTTTGTCTACCTGTTTTCAGCTCGGTCACGTGATCGTCCTCCTTAGCGCCGTAACCTTGATGGAGACGCGCTCGTGCCAGTTTTTATTTTCATTAGCCCTGTAATCCAATTACTGTGTGGTCTGCCCTAATCTCTGCGGGGGGGGGGGGTTTGCGTCGTCTTCCCCCGTTCATAGATAACTCCAGAAGTGGCTGCACACGCTGTGTCGTCCTACACAACATAATGAGTACTCAAGTGCTGCTCTGCCTCTCCGCCCTGCCCTTGGCTCTATCTGGCCGTATCCGAAATGGTGCATTCCCTCCTATTGATCCTCTTCCTGGTGGAGTCACAGGCAGGCTTATCCGGCTCGTCCCAGCTTGTCTGCCTTCTGAATGGACACACAGAGAGAGCTGTGTGCATGTGCCAGGCTTCGGGGTTCTGTGTAGTCACAGGCATCTTGTGGCTGAGTGTTCATTTTGGCTACCTCCCTCCAGACCTCCTGCCCTCCTGCCCTCCCAGTCCCCCCCCTTTTTTTGGGTCTTTGTTGTTACAGTAATTATTAGAGATGCATGAAAATGTGCCAAGTTAGCACGGCTTTACTGTATTATACATTAATCGCATTCTCCTAGTAGGAAAGCGGTGTGGATGCTTTGTGGGCTTTTTTCACGGGAGTGTGTCGTGACTAGCACCAACAGGGAACTCACTGGAGAACCACTGTAATGATTAATCTCGAAGAATACGCTTTTTTTTTTTTTTTTTTTTGGTGACAGACTGTGGTGATTCATTGTGTGCGCAGAGATGTTAACATTTCAGTCATTGTTCATGCCACACAGACTCCCTATTCTTGTATGTAGTTGCCACCAAGGATTTGAGATGGAAAATAAAAAAAAAATCCTTCCGGAGTCCCCCCGAATTCATCCTCCCAAGAATCTTTCCATTCCACCGATTGTGCGTATCTCTTTTAGACATGGCAACAGACTGCTCTCTCTCTCTCTCAGTCCTTGCACAGGTTGTGCTGCTCAGCTGGAGCCCAAAGCTGGATGAAAATCAAACTTGGATTTTAGGTGTAATTATTATTTGACAGCGCCACGTATGTGAGTGTCATAGAGGACAAAACATGGGGTGCATCCGAATACCCATACTAACGTACTGTTCAGTAGGCGAGACGCAGTACGCCACAGTAGTAGTACGTCCGAATTCTTAGTAGACATCGACTAGTAGGCGAAAAATACCCAGATGGCCTACTACCTCCACAGTATACAACAGTAGCTCACTACGCTATCCCACAATTCAGCGGGAGCCCGCTAAGCGTAGAAGAAGACGAGCCCCCGGGAAAATCAAATCAGACAAAATGGCTGAGACCGTTGTGACAGCTACAGCTACGACAACCGAAGTTTATAAATGTCAGTATATTAGGATAAATGTTGAGTTTAAAATGTTGGTTGTTTCGAAAATACTTCTCCGAGGTGGCTTTAAAATTTCGCGGCACCCGCCGGTGTGCATCATATGTGTCGGCATCACATGTAAACATCCGGGGTCTAAGGACAGGCAAGAAGGCTGCCCAGTACGTCCGAATTGTATGCCTACTACTCGCTCCCATACATAAATAACGTACTAAATTTACGGTTGAGTAGTACGTTCTAACCGACGTTAGTATGGACTGACTATTCGGATGCACCCATGTTTACTCTGGATGCTTTGCAGTTTGTGTTTGCAGAATAAACCACCATCTTTCCTGTGATTCGCCAGAAACTTTCATCCCCCTTGTATTTCAAGTGTTCCTGGGAGCACAATGCCTGCATATTTTTTATTTTATTTTTTTTTTTTCCCCGGCCTTGTTTTCAACCTTCTAAATACTGAATCATTACAGGACTACACAGCGTGGCATGATGGGTCGCAGACGCTCGGCTCTCCACGTCCCTGGGCTTTTGTTGTGTGTAGCGCGCAGCTGAGGCAGATGCTGAGGGGCACTCACACTAAATTGCGTGAATGAGGGCAAATTCTGTTGGCCACTGAAGTGAAGTGCACCCTAGCTCATTGAGTCACAGCTTCTCTTCAGCACAGAGAGGAAGAGGAATACACCCATTAGAGGGAGATCATTTTAGATCATATTTTAGCTGCACTTTGAGTCATGATGTTACCTAAAGCTGTCATAGCACCATGCCAGTGTTTACCACGGCACAAAATGTTTTATGTATTTTGTTTTTCTATTATTTGGAGTCTGTAAAATACTTATTTAACATCTGATAGCAGGTTACAAGTTTTTTGGCACTTGCCCAATGGCTGGGTATTGCCATTTCCTGACTGAATTCAATATTGAATCAATTAGAGACGTTTCAGTTTTCAAACTGTTCTGCTGTCTGCGGCTTTTCATTTGTTCAGCTCCTCTCATTTGTCATACTTTGCAGTTCAAAAAGCTGCCACACACCATCTTTCCAGCCCGATGGTGCGCCCCAAAATTGCAGCTTCTGTCATGTTCTGGATCTCCCTCACACATCTTGTTGCGCGGCCTCGCAACACTAGTCATCCAAAACCAGTCTCGCAAGAAGGCAGCAACAGGATGCAGTAAATGGCATGTATATATATATATGTAAAAAAAAAACGAGATATGATTTTATGAATGACGATTCATTTACTTACAGTTACCTACAATTACACATCATAACATTGCGAAGGTCAAGAAGATATAAGTTACAGTTATTCACATATCATTTTTATGCCATCTCAGTATAATAATGTTTTTGAAATCCTTTCGTGTTTTAATGCACATCCAGCTACAGTACCTGAGGATGAAAGCATCTCATTGGCTCATGACAATATGATAAAACAGATATTTTATGATATTTCAACATCGCAGCCAAACACCTTTCAAATGGCCACACTGTGACAACAGATGTGAATGTGAATCATCTCCACTGTGGCAGCTAAGCTTCTGCTGCCTGGGCCTCTTATTCTAATGTGCGCTGCCCTATTATATAACTCATAAATATGACCATTACGTCAGCGGTTCAAGTGATATTTCACGCCCTCGTCTTTTAACAAGAAGTATTCTGCTGCCATAAAATAAATCCCGTTATCTGCCAACTGTTATTGCTGAATATTTTACTTTTCAGACACAATTAGTCAGGCACAATTTATGAAAAGGATTTGAACACATAAGAATAACAACTTTTGCCTCCTTTAGTGGTGTAGATAGTGACGGAAAGCTTTAAAATAGATATAATTAGGAAAAGTTTAGATAGTGGTTCATTTTCTATTGGCGCGTTGCCATTTTCTTAAAAGCAAATGCACAGACTTACTGTAAGCTGCTGGCCATCTGTTATGCAGTTTTATGGTTCAAAAAAATAATAATGCACAAATGAAATGCCTCAAGTGTCTAAAACCTGGCAGATATTGATGAGCCTCAGCTTGGGGCTATAATAAGGAAGCACCAGCTGAGCCGTAGATGAATAGTTAAAATTTACTCTTTAAATATCATATTATTCATGGAATAATATTGTATTGAGGGTTGAATTTATGGCGTTTGTACTTAACTGGTGCGGGCACCGGAGCATGCCTACGTCTGCACCAGTTTAACCACCAACCACTGATGGCCCGGCCGCCGATGGAAGTCGTGGCGATGAGCTGAAATCGTCTGTGTTGTTTTGACATCGTCTTCAATGTAAATAGTCACTCCTCTGAGGCTGCACTGCTGCATCCAATCAGACAACTATACGAGAGAGAGAGAGAGAGAGAGAGAGAGTGGTGATGTCAAAATAAGGGGAGAAGGAAGCTGGGAAACACGTTTCCATAGCAACTGGTAGAAATGAGTGTATCTATGGTTGAGAAGCACAAACACCAAGCAAATACACAGTTCCGTCGTCAAACTAGTTCTGGTCGCGAGCACTTTTAGATGTGCGTTGTCACTAGAAGATTTTGATCTTGGTGCTGGGCTTGTTTTGAATTAAATGGTTTCCAGCTAAGTTTGTGTGGTGCATGGATTTTCTTGATACTCGCGATCATGATGAATGAAACTGTGTGAGAGTCTTGTGTGCCAAAACGCTGAAATAAAAGAGCCCACTTCTGCTGCGGCATCACTAGACTTCTTTTAAGGGACGAGCATTTGTTGCGTCATTTCAAAATAATCTGCTAGTTTTATTTTCACTCCCACTGAATTGGTGGGTTATTGGCAGCTTTTAGCTTGTAGGCACAGGACAATTCATCAATAAATTGTGTCGTATCGCGAGTCAGAGTCTCTTGCAATACATTATAAACACACTGACACCATTACCGAAGTGGATGCTCTTCATTCCTGGTGCCATTTGATGTCTGAAATCGTTTTTCTTTCCATTTGTGCAAACACTATCAGTTAAAGGTTGTTTAATGTTGTGTTCATGTTGGCGTGTGTATGTATTAAAAATGTAGGGAAGCGCGAAGTTGAACATGACTTATTATAGCTGAGATTCACTGTATGGAGTGGCAATGTGTCTTCCGGCGTACACAAAGGCATCTCTGTGTAATGTTACTAGTCAAACGATCCTTATTACAGTAACTTGGCAGCAGACAGTAGCTACTGGTTTGTTTTGTTTTATTTAGTTTTTTATTAAAGCTGTCAAACCATAGCGTACAACCTTAAGCGTTCAGCTGACTCTTGGACTTGTTGTGCCACTGTGGTGGTAGGCAGGTTTCAAACAGAGTATTTCGCACACTGCCTTTGTCTTGTCATTGCTCAGTTTAAAGTGGTCCCACACAGCTGAGGTCTTTGACATGTTGTCTTCGCTTTAGCAGCTAAGGTGAACTGAAGCATCACAGTGTGACGTTCACTGCTCTGCTTTGAGTGAAGGGGACCAGAGAAGGGTATACATTTCCACATTTTGACAGCGTTTAAAAAAAATAAATAAATAAAATACAGCACAAGAATGTACAGATAAAATTTACCTGGCTGTTTGCCTTCATTAATAGCACATATCAGTACCTATTAGGGCTTTGACTCCGAACTTCGTTATTCGAATATTATTCGATTATTTTAAAAATTGAAGATATTCGAACGAATTTTAGGGATCTCTTAATATTCGAACCTGTATGGGAATTATTTTTTGTAAATGTGTTTGCTTGTAAACGTTGTTTTCAATTCATATTCCGAGTTTTTTTTTTCCACGCCTGGTGTGACAGTGTTTTTCTTCCGAAAGCATCATTGACTTACGAAAGGTTCCTGTAAGCTTGTGTATTTCCGATGGAGCGTTAACTGTGTCGTAACAGCATCTTCTGTTATATTCTGCTCGTTACATCTTCATTCCGACACTGCATATCTTGTTTGCTTAATAATAACAATTTTAACGCGCATAAATACTCAGCCTTTCGTGCACGTAGTCTATTAACATTGACTGATACACTGCCCTCTGGTGGACAGAACATATAGAACTTAAGTTTGATACCAATATCAGTCTTACTGAAGACATTTAATGGTCAAAATATAATTAATAAATATTCGAATATATTCGAATTTTAATATTAATAAACAAACGAACTTCGAATATGATTTTTGGGCAAAAGTCAAAGCCCTAGTACCTATCAGAACCACAAAAATTGATTGTTGAATGCCTACAAGTCATGCAAATTCTTTAATATTCAGCTCTCTCTCTCAAGTCTGAGTGGCCTGTAAAATTATGTGACACTGAAAGCTTTTAATATAGTAAATAAATTCAGTTTCATATTCTTGATGTTTAAAATAAAAAAACTAAACAAAAAAGCATTTTAGTGCTATATTGCACATTGCAGAAGCCTTATTTAATTATGTAAAAATATGGAATTTTTTTTCCATAATGTATTTTTAAGTTATTCAATGATTCCCAGCCATAATGTATGTTGTACAAAACAGATCCTGTTTCAGATCACAGATAGTAAACTGAGGTTTTAAACTGTGACTGTCAATTTGACAGGCTTAAACTTTAAGTGGTTCAGACTGTGTGTGTGTGTGTGCGTTTTACGCTAACAGAATGGATAATGAGCGTAATCCCACACTGAGGCGAGTCACGGCTTGGGTCGAGGCTTACTACAACATCCAGCTGCCTGGGCTGCGGCACCTGAGGTGTTCTAAGATAACTACAAAGGCTAGAGGAAAAAGGCCAGGCTCTGCATAAATTCTCATCTATATGGTGCCCTTGCCCTTCATATCTTATCAGTTACTTCCCAAAAATAACGGTGTATCCCTGTGGGGAACTTGCATTTTAGATACAACCATGCTAGAAACGATGGGTGAGGTTACATGACGCTATTTAAGGTCCTCCCAATTTCGACCAGTGATTGCGGCAGCCCAAGGACATCAATGTGCATCATTTCCATTCATGAAATAACTCCCATCCCCCACCGTCATTACACAGGGAGACACAAACACACCCTTACACTCGAGAGCACATGTACTGGTATTAGGCACTCTAGTACACTGTCTCATGGCTGTGCTGAAGAAGTAGTGAACATGATCCTTAAATAGACACTCAGAGACGACAGCATCAGTGTGAATTGGGAACCTTGCAGTTATTTCTACACTTATAGTCAGATAAACAGCAGAAAATATTTTACATTCCACTGTATAATGCATAGTGCATTAAGAAACAACAGAGAAGCAGACTATGTAGCTGATGATACGCTATAAATTGAATATTTTTCTCCATGTTACTATAGATTTAATGAGATTGCTCTAAGACTACAATCACTGAGGCTTTGGTGATGACCCGAAGAGACATGAATTATTGACACTGCATGCTGTCTCCTGTAGTCATGATAAGCCTGCATCCAAATGTGACATTGCCCACAGCTACAGTAAATGTTACATCAAACAATGAACTGCGAATGACAAGGCCCGAGTTACTGTGTTGCATTCAAATTTGCCTTGTGGTTTTTCTGTTTGGCCACAGAAAAACAGACTCAGATTTATCGCTGGTATTTTTCTCGGTATTGTGGTTGAAGTTGCGGCTTACTGATACTCCCTGCTCGTATGTCATCTTTATTTCTTCTACTTAAGACTTTAATTATGTGCAGCTCAGATGTTGGGTCTGACCGGCGTTTTTAATCCATTTGTTGGCAGCTGATCTTCAGATTCCGACCATATTCTGCATCCATAATTGCCAATGCGTTAAAGGCAATAACACGATTAAATCTAATTATTGGTTTTTGTCAGTAAGTCTTTTGTTTCTTGACTCGGCCCTCTTAAAAATTCAATTATTAAAGTGAAACGGAATCTAAAGCCAAGCCTAGTGTTTTGAATGTCTGTGGCACATTTGCATTATAACTTCACATTCCTGGTTTCATGTATTGAATTGCAGACGGTCAGTATAGGTTGATTTTTTAATGAGTCCCTCCCCACTGGGAATTTTTTCAACTTTAGTTTTTTGGTAAAAGCGATGGAATGCCAAGTTTAACTGCGGGGAGATTAAATGTTTTCCCCACATCTAGGTCACTCTTATTCTTATCTACTTGAATTGTTTATTTCACTGCAGGTCTCTCAGCCGTTCGACTGTCTAGGGCCTTAACAGCGAGGAAACTTATCACAGGTTCGGGTCTGTTACTCCTGTGTGTATGCAAGTTTTATAAGCCCCAGGTTGGGTTTGCCAATTAGTGGTACATACCGCAGCACCTTCCTATCTCTTCAAGGCATCCTTCCCTTTCTTCACTTTTAAGCCCTTGTTCCAGTTTTACTACATAACGGCTGTACTTAAAATCTTCTTTCTTGGAAAACTGTAAAAACTCGAGGCTTATGATTTGTGCTTGATGATTAGCAGTTCGCCGATAGTGATTCTTATATTAAATATTTCCATTAAGGACAGTAAAACAGAGAAGATAAGATGGGACTTTATTTATCCCTGAAGGGAAATTAGGGTAAATATACCCTAAATATACTTACTATAGTAAATATACTTAGCATTTACATTCATAAGTACATATGTCAGTGGATTTCCTTTGGAAATATGTAAAATGCATCTTCCTTGTGCTAAGGGCTTTGGAAGAAGACATTGGCAGACAGCAATACCTTCTCAACAGAGCTCTGCAGTTACTGGCACACGCTTAGTATTGATTGTCTTATGGGAAATCAATTCCTCTTGAGATTTATTTTTTTTTTAAGCAACAAGACGAAGAGTCTACAGCCATGTTAGTGTCTTTGTGAGGCTATACCTACTTAAGCACAGCAGTGTAGTAAGAGTGGAGTAGTTTGCACCAAGGTTGTCAAGTGACTAATCAACACACCAAAATTGTGTGCGACCTTGAATTAGAGAATTTAAAAAATATCACTCTTATCAGTAAACCATGCTTGAAATTTTTGCTACAGGCAAAAAAACGCACCTTAAAGATTAAGATTAGAAGTGGAACAATATATATCTGATTTTCTGCATACCCTTAGTCCATCGGCAGTGCAGGCTCCTTTAACTCCTGTGATGTGAGGATCCCAAATGCACTCCTCAGCCCTACTTGGGTTTAAAATGGATTGGTCTCCAGGGAGTCGCACCTAGATTGAATTTCTAGACCACCACACATTTGCTTATTGTAATTTGGTCACCCCCTGCTTTGAAATAGTTTTTGCCCTTTAACAGGACTTGAACTGCTGTACGGTTGCTTGTTAGCCTCTTTAATATATGAAAAGCGAGCTCTTGGTGGGAGAGCAATTACCCTGTCTTCATAACTCAGAGGAGCCATGGCTCTGCCTTCAGTCTGAGAGAACCAATTAGTGCTTGGGCTACAGAATCATTTAATTTGAAAAATTTGGATGCGTTGCAGGTGTGTTGCTGTTTTATTCTGATACTCTACTAGAATAAGGAGAACAACATTCGTGAGGGACATTGAAGACGATATGGGACACTGTGATGGAAGTTCCCTTTGGGATTTTCATCCCTGTGAATGTCAGCTTGCTCGGAGGATATGAACAATTTTGCATTGTTGGTTTTAATGGGAAAAGCAGTGTCAGGAAGATTACGGACAGGTTTTACAGTCTGGCTCGCTGCGTTCTGACTCTGACATTAATTCAGTGGCTGCCATTGATCCGGTTAGATGAAAGAGTGTGATTTCTTAACACTTAAAAATGTCACTACTTACCACAGGTTTTCTCTAATGATAGCAGTTTAACAGTTTTCAATTTGCAGTACATTTTCTGCCGTCATGTAGCCATTTATGTGAAGAATATATATTGTAGAGCTCATTTGCTAGGGTATTTCCCAACTCATACTAAAAGAGCCTTGCAATAAATCACATCTTCATGAAGGTTATAATATATGTAAAATGTTAACTTTACTGTTATTTTTGTGGCTGTAAACTGTGGTATTGTAACAGTGTATTATTATAGGGGGAGGTGTTTATTTATCTGCCAAAATTAGTAGAAATGGGAGCTTAGCTTAGCAACAATGCTGTAAGTTTAAGTGTGTACTGTAAACTCCATACGTTAAATTGCATTTGCACTTATTGTGCTCCACACACAATGCTATGGTAAGTACTTTGTATTGTGGATAACACTACAACCTCTGCATTTCTTGAAAATATTAGTGTATATATAGAAAATCCTGAACTGGTTGCCTTGCTTCATTTTTAATTGCACCCTCTCAATGTCTGAGAATAAGAGTCTTCAAGAAAAGTAAATGCTACGGATGATAAAATCATCAGCTGTCCCACTTTGCCCTTTTCCCTAATTGCCACTCCAGCTCCTTAGCCATGATCATTTAGTGGTCTTACTTATAGGAGCTCATTTAATTCAACATTTACTAGACCACCCGTCTTTGTAGGACTTCTCATAATAAGTTTATCTTAGTGCTGAACCCTTTTCATTTTTCCGCCATTGAATTGCGGTCAAATTATTGTATTTTATGTTTTCTTGGAAAGTAACTATTTTCCAATCTGGTTTCCGCCACATTTTTAATGTGTGTTGCATGTTTTTAAGATGTTTTTGCACACATAGCTTTGCCTGACTCGGACAAAACCCTTTCAGACACAGAATGTGATAATGGACTGCACAGAGAAACATCTCTTGACTTGAATAATCATCACCAGCGTGAAGACATTTCTTCTACAAATTCATTGCCAGTTTGTTTGACTAAATGAATACCAACCAGTTTTATTTCCTCTGCCCAATTAAAGAGAATCCATAAACTTTTTTTTTCCATAAAATTAACATAACATTTTTGTAGAGCAGAGTGTTGATGTCTGGGTTTGATGTTCCGTCATTTTGAACATCAAACGATTTACTAGCTCATTTAGTAATAAAACTTTCAAACAACTTTGACAGCGTACATTCGGTCTCTGCCTAACATTGACACTATGATGGGATGAAAGATCACTCTGTATGTCAGTCTCTATAAAATGTACTAAAACACCAGCTTTTGTTCAGGTTTAGCCTTTTAAGTGATTACATTTCGTTCATGGTGGGTGCAGCATGACCTAAAGTCAGTGTCCCTGTAATATCACTGTACACTGTGCAATCACATGGTGTTGCAGATTTTAAAGGGATATTACACCCAAAACACAATTCTACTTCATTTGACTCTATTGGCAATGTAAGAGAACATATCATTAAAAGACAATGATTTAAAATCAATGGTTGTGTTGCTCGATATTGGCTTTTCTGCCAATATCCGATATTCCGATATTGTCCAACTCTTAATTTCCGATACCGATATCACTCGATGCCGATATATGTAGTCTTTTTACACCAAAATTGTTAGGTAACAACATAACATATCACCTATTATGGAATTAACACATTATGCCTAATTTTATTGTGATGCCCCACTGGATGCATACATAAACGCAACATGGCTTTTCAAATGTAAACACTGTCTGTGCAAAATAAGTTATTGAAAAAAGTGCCATTCATTTTTTTTTTTTTGTGTTTTTAGAGAGAAAATTTTGCCTCAAACAACACTACAGACAATATCAAAACAAGGAAGATGCATATCTTCAGTCCAGAGTAGTAAATAAACATAGTCCTCTTTTTCCAGGTTCAATGACTGAGTAACTGGCCATAACTTGGCAAATAATACAATCATATAATATATATATATATATATATATATATATATGCGTATAACTCCGGATGATTCTTCTTGAGGTGGGTGATCAAATTTGATGTATTAAAGGAAGACGCCTTGTTTCCTCCTCTCATAACCAACGCTTTGCAGTCATTGCAAATCGCAAATTTACTGTTAGTAGGTGACACTTGGAAATACTTCCAAACCACGGACATCTCATGCACCGGGGCGAGCACGCTTGTTAGCCACGGTTAGCAACCTGCGAGTCTCCCGTAGATGTTGTTATACGTCATTAAGCACGCGCCTGTAAACGTCTCATGCTGCGTTCATGCAGACTCGGAAAGGCTGAAACCTACAGAACAAACATCGGTTATAAAAACCCAATACCGATAATTCCCGATATTACATTTTTAACTCAATATCGGCCGATATCCCTGGTTGTGTTTATTAAACAGGGATATAAGTGAGGCATAGGCTTACATATGTTTTGGGAGGATTAGCATACACCATTATGTAGGTTAAATGTGATGTGTATTGTTGAGCAGCCTAGATCTGAGCAATAAAACACTACTAAGCTACTGCTTTTACTCAAATAAAGTTATTGATAACTTCAGTTATTCTAGATTAAGCTAGATAATGGATGCCTGATATGAATTACCTGACAGATTATAACGTATTATTATAAATCAGTCTACCCTATGTGATTGTGAAATGGGCTGTTCTGCAGAACGAGTGTGGGTACCTATAGTATATTTTCCTGTCGTGTGTCTATTTTTTGTTAAGTAAACAACCTGATTACTTCTTCCAGCACAGTTCTTTGGCCACAACATTTGAACATTTTTTTACTAATGGCGATATGTAGCCTGTGTCCAAAACATGCTAGCCAGGTCCGTATGTTAATCTGTAATGTGTGCACCATGTTTGGGCCACTGGTTATCAGACAACACCAGATGCGCTTATTTCCAAGCTGGTGTGCTGTCTCACATGATTTATTGCCGAACCAGCTCCACCATCACCCGAGTACCTGGCTCATTGTTGCTCAGAGAATAATCATCTTTCTTCTTGATGTTTTGTCTGGCCATGGCTAACGGTAAACAGCTCGCTACCAGCCGAGTCTTCCCCTTTGAGTATTGTACCATAGCATGTACTAACATGTAGTTTTACCTTTTTAAACAGTGGCCTCGTGGGTTATGTTCTCTAAAACTAAGACATGTGTTTGTTAAGTTAATGATGGCATTGCAAAATATGTGTTGCGGCAGCATGTGACAGCGGTGAGGGTGAGGGCATCATTATAGCATCTACTCCTATGTTTTTTTGTGTATTCAAGACTTGAAATTGACGTTGAAATGATCAGTCAGCTGGAAAATAATCAGTAATTGATGTGTTTAAAGGTAAATATTTACAAAATGTCCTGAAGCCAGTTTCTCAAATGGGAATATTATCTGTTTTAGTCTAGTATGATGATGAAGATCGAAGATTTCGACGATATAAAATTGTTAAATTTAATCTCGCAGACATTTTATAGACCATACTAATTTTTGCAGCAGTTTCTTTCTTATTTTGTCTGAAACATTAATTTAAATCCCCTTAGTACCTGCTATTACTATTATTATTATTATTACTTGAGTAATTGTTCATCTTCAACAAATATTGCTGGTTCGTATTAGAAGGCAGAATTTGCTGGCAAGCTGTACTGTAGTAAAGTAGGCTGATAAATAAATCCATATTTATGGCCTTACAGAAATCACTCCGTCTGTTCCTCCAGACGTCTTTATTGTCTTCTATGCCTATGTATACTGACCCTGAGTTCCCCTTCTTACACCGACCTCCATTATGGTACATACACATTCACACAGTCTCCCTCATGCATAATATAGAGCTGGATTCTTGGCCCTTTTAGTCACACTCCTTAGTCAACCACTGGAACCCCGACTGCCCCCTTGGGAGGTTCTGCAGGAAACAAGTGATGCTTTGTTCTAATTAAGCACAGAAGTGTTTTTCGGGCCACTTTTCTGTCTGTGTCAAATAATAGAAATCTGTCTTTCTTATCCAGCCTTTGATGAATTGGAGACTCACACTGAGACACTCAACTGCATTCACCTTGCCAGACAGACATGATTTCTAAGAAATTTAAAAAAAATAATTTATTTCAAGGTGCATTGGGAGCACAGCACTGCTTCTTACCAGCGGCTGAATTTTAAATGAATAATTGCTTGATGGTATTTCTCTTGAAAGGACAGGAGGGCTGCAGGCATTAGAGGAATAGGAAATGTCCATCTATTCGGTAATAGGGCTGCTAGTGCCAAAACTGACAGTCATTTTCTTGATGTGCTTTCCACAGATTTTCTTGTTCACACTGCTTTTTTAATTGCAGTAAAAATATTGAGCTGCTGCGGGGCCATGTGCAGAAAGTGAGCTCATATCTTATTTTTCCAACCACTGTTGTCTTTGATTGTGTTTTAAAGTTTCTACATTTAATACCTGTTCCAACTGTTAACCTAAACCAATCAATTAATAAAAAAGCAAATTAGTCTCACGCCAACCTCTGGTGGGTGTTCAGTCATCAAATAGAAATATTTAATTCTGCCTCTAATTATAAAACTGCGGTGTGATTCACAGGACAATGAATACACGACGAAAGGTGTGAACTCTGCATTCTTTTCATTAATTATCAAATCAAAGTTCATCAAATATGACTCATAAGACACAGTCGAGGTGCTGATTACTGCGGCTGGCTGCTACTGTCCTTGCCTGTAGGTGGAACACATTGGTATGTCAACATCTGCGGGTCTGATCTCTCTGTGGGATAAATTAAATGTCAGTGTTTTCTGATTGAATAATTGTACTCTCTCTCTCTGCATACTCACTCGCTGCTTCACTTAGTGTGTTGTTTCCGATTTTTGTAACGTGTGCTCTCTGTGTCTATTCTAGTGTCACTGGAAGTGCAGATCACTCCGGGTTACGGTGAAATTAGTCTTGGAGAGTCCAAATTCTTCATGTGTGAAGGTAAGTTTGTCAAGCTGCCCTAAACCAATTATTTTTGCCTTTGAAACCTGCTCCATTAAGGCCTGTCATGCCACATAAAAAGCGCTTTTCTTGCCGCTTGTCAAATTGTAGTTCTCTAGTGGATGTTCCAGACTCAGGTGGCCTTCGGCCTCAAGGTTGTGATAAGTTGAACTTTATACCTGCCCACTTAATGTCAACAGAGGTGGTTTTTTTCTTTTTTCTTTTTTCTTTGCTTGTTATTACTACAACTCACTAAATTCAACCAACAACTAGGGGTGGGCGATATGGACAAAAAATAATATCTCGATATTTTTGGCGATTTTAACGATAACGATAATTAGACGATATCCATTAAAAATGTGTTTTTAAAAGTCTGAGTTACTTAATCACTGATAACAATAATGGGCACAATGTTGAATGAAAACAGTTCTTATTTATTTTCTTTAACATGTAAGTATTCAAGTAAAAACAATTCAGACAAAATACAAAATACCAATTGAACTAGTGTAAGAACACTGACCTCTGAGTAAACATGACTTTTATGAGACCTTATAGCAATTAAAGAGAGTAAAATCAACGTCCATCATTTATTTTGAAGTTTAATTTCCGTCATGACCGTGGATAACCTCGTTCACTTTAAAGTAGCGGCTGCACGCTAGCTAACACCCGTCAGCTTCCAAGCTAGCGCTAGCTGACACAACATGGAGCCATCAGTTTGTATGTTCGCCCACATCAATGCCGAGACAACGGATTATCTAGAGTATGCGGGAGAAGCCTGTGATAACGGCCGGGCCTCGGGATGCAAACAGCTCAGCTGACAAAAAGCAGTCGGGAGACAGCGGTGCGCCCTGCCGCTCCACTCCCCTCACTCACATTCGCGGTAACGATGCCTGTGAGAGAGATGATGACGTGTCGGCCCACTACAGCAATGACGTGACGCCCTGCTGCAGCCAAGGGCTTCTGCTGCACGCACCTCTGAATGTGTGGAGTTTTAATGCGTGTTTTGGAGTGTTTTTTTCTGACTAATTTAAATACTCGATAATGTGAATTTGCACATCGTTAACACAACAATCACGATATTATCGCAGACGATATATATCGCCCACCCCTACCAACAACCCATAGTCTCTTGTTGCAACATGGCTGCTAGTCATGTCGGATCATTTTTTGTAAAGATAAAACACACAGTAATCCAGGCAGGAGCATTAGTTGAATACGTTCTTTTCAATTTCAAGTTAATACTTTATATTATGGATGCAGAATGAATAGATGTGTCACAGATAAATGGTAGTGGAAATTCAATAATAATGTAATACTGAGCACTTTCACATCATCAGCCGCATTTAATCTTCTCCAGGGTTTAATTCAGTTTCAATTTAACACTTTTGACAAGCCATCTTTTATGTTGGGTGGAAACCCGAATATCTGTGATGTATGTCGCGTATTCACGTCGCTAAAATCAATCAACGACCTTTGTTGCATGATCATTTGTTTCATGTTCGTCCGTATCAGTTTGAGTTTATCACCGGCTTCTGTTTTTTAAGTCGTGATTGTTATAAAGTTGAAATACTGCAGTCCAAGCAGGAGCATGAACCGCCCACAGTATTCAGTCTGTGGGCACTGTTTGACTTACCTGATGTGAAATGTGCACCTTTACACATTCCACATATATATCTCCTTGTTTTCTTATCTGCTCTGCTCTGCTCTGTCTCTCTCTTAGTTGTAGGCGTCGCCAAGCACATAGACTGGTTTGGACCAAGTGGGGACAGGATAGAAGCGAACAGACCAGACGTAACAGTAACCCGTAACGATGAGTCATCCTCCACTCTCACACTCTATAAAGCTGGGACTGAAAATGCCGGGACATACAAGTGTGTCGCTACCAACGGAGACCAGCAAGCGGAGTCGACGGTCGTAGTGAAAATCTTCCGTAAGTTTTCCCCCCCTCACTTCATACAGTCCACTCTCCACATTACTGAGTGGTATGAGCATAGACAAGAAAAAAAAAGAATCCTGTTTATTGAACTCATAGTATTTTATTGACTGCTCAAGGGCAACACATTACTCTTTTTCTTTTCAAGTGAGGATGGATTTTTCATCAGTTCAATAAACGGTCGGAAGACCATTAGAGGGCTGCTTAATGATCCTGTCTGTTGTGCAGTTCTTGTGAGTAATGGCTTTTATTTTCCATGAATGCCAAGCATCAGCAAATGTCCATCAGTGATGAAATCCTTTTCCCGAACAGAACTTTTCTGTTATTTTGTTATTTCAGTGGATATTTTGGTTGTTATTAGCCGTGGTCACCCATGTAGACCTCGCATCAAAATCAATATACAGTACTATATAAAATTAGATATAGCTTTTTTTCTTCACTTTGCAGTTTTTTTTTTGAAAGAACATTTGGCATGGCTCAGTAAATGCTTGAAAAAATAAGAAATTTGTGTTTCGGTAAGGAAGATGTAACTATTATAAAATGTGAAGCATTTTATGGAACTCACTTGCCGCAATCTCTCTCACGCCCTTCGGTCACATTACAAGCTACTGCCGTTTTCATAGCAGCTACACACATGCCAACTCCTGCCATCCTTCGGAAAGGAAAGTAGCAGAAGCAGCAGTTTGCGTATCTGTAACATTGTCACCCCTGCGCAGAAAATAAATGATAACATATACTGGAATATCATTACTTGTGCCCCCTGCAGACAATGAGCTTTACAGGAGCTCATTTTACATTAAAACTATTACCACTCGTTTCAAGAAATGAACCGCACAGTATGGCTAAAATTGTCTTCATGCGTGAGGCCTTGATGAGATGGTTTTATAGCCGGGAAGCTGTCTGTAACTTGTGCCCTGAGTCAAGTCTG
Source organism: Chelon labrosus (assembly GCF_963514085.1). NCBI lineage: Eukaryota > Metazoa > Chordata > Actinopteri > Mugiliformes > Mugilidae > Chelon > Chelon labrosus. The sequence continues at coordinate 20,566,869 of NC_140346.1, forward strand.
TAAGGTAATGACTTCATTTTTGTGCCGTAAAGAGTTGTGGAAACGGCTCTGGAAACTTGCAGTCAGGGGAGCTTGTTTAATGATAATAAGCCTCGGATTGTAAAGTGGTTGAGAATTGGATTTCTTTTGTGTGTTAAGAAGTGTGGTGATTGGTAAATTTGCCAAACTTTCTTCCAGTTTGAACATTTTTGGCATTGAAATTGTGAGTTATTGGAGTAAAAATGAATAGTGTCATAGCACATATGCAGGGGGAACAAATGCTTAAAAATATCTGTACCTGTGATACGCTCCTGAATAAAAGTGTATTCCTGCCCTACAGCCACGTAATGTCAATAAGCCTCGACGAGATTAATAGTATAATTTTGTTTTAAATAAGTATTTCTTGTTTTGTTACAGAAAAAATCACCTTCACAAATGCACCCTCACCCCAAGAATTTACTGAAGGGGACAACGCCAACATTATTTGTGATGTTGTCAGCTCACCTCCACCCACGGTCATTTGGAAATATAAAGGTGCAAAAATTCAGATGGAAAAAGACGGTAAGATTTCAGATTTACTTAATTTGGTATACAGTAGTCCCTCGCTATAACGCGGTTCACCTTTCGCAGTTTCGCAGATTTTTTTAGTGCAATTTTGCATGCTTTATTTTTTTTATTTTTTTTAAACAGCGCATTGTTTTCTGCGTCCTGATTGGCTAAGGGACTGTAGACCATTGTCAATCAATCTCCTCCGTACGGTGTCTCTTGTACAGTACAGAATGCGTTCAACTTGCCAAATTTACATATACAGTATCTTTGATCGCTGGCAGTGTGACTGAAGTGCGGTTTGTTTGCAAGTTATTGAGAAAAGTGTATAAAGTGTGTAGTGAGGGGTTTTGCAACCTTAAAACATTTATAATCATTGTAAAAAATAAAGCTGACTACTTCGCGGATTTCGCCTATCGCGGGTTATTTTTAGAACGTAACTCCCGTGATAAACGAGGGACCACTGTACAGTAAATGTGTAGATATATTTTTTGTTTTGTACAGTCTTGAGTTTGTTAGTTTGTTTATTAAAATACAACGTGCCCTGAAACATGATGAAGATGGAGCTCTGGGCAATAACATTGTGGTGTTGCTGTGTTACCAAAGAGTCATCATCCAGAATGGAGCATAAAAAGTAAAAGTCCAGGCCAAGAGGCAAAATGGAAATGTTAGTCATTTGCTGTAACTTTAGAGAACATAGACTGTAGAGTCGAAATGAAAGCACAGAAAGGCACCAAAAGACAGGCTACTTAATAATGTATATGCAGATTCACCCGTGTGAGAGGAATTGCTCATGCCCTGCTTTTGTTGTCATTCTTCTCCAGGGTTTTCTCTGAAAGAAGGAAAAAATTAATTTGGTTTTGAATTTGAAAACACAATTGACTCTCTGTTATAAACCCTTGACACTGAGCAATATAATATTGTGTTTCATAGCGTTGGTTTTGCTCAGTGAAAAATAATAACGCACCTCATGTGTGGGTTGTAATAGTATTTTCGATTATTACGTGATTCAATTTATTTGTTTCACATTTCATCTCAAAGCGAAGGAGTTCATGCGGGTATGGCCAGATTTCTCTATTTCTGGAGCTGGTGGAAGGAGTGTTGGATATACGGATACGCGTTATGCGCTTCCAAAAAGAGATTTGATATTCCAGTTGTTTTTCCACAAATATTGTCAGTCAGCTCAATTAAAATTTCTTCATAACATTGCAGCCGAGCAGTGTCACAAACTATGACGACGGCATTAAATGTTTCTTTTTAATCAAAGCCATTCTTTTCACGGCCGTTTAATTCTGCTGTCTCACCTGCTCATTAGCTCAGCAGCAGCTGTTTGTCATCCAATACTTTGTCAGTGCTGCTGTGAACTGATGATGCATTTCTGTTCTGCTTCCTTTCAGTCCGGTTCAAAATACTGAGCAACAATCACCTTCAAATCCGCGGCATAAAGAAGACAGACGAGGGCCTGTATACCTGCGAGGGTCGCCTCATGGCCCGCGGCGAGATTGATCTGCGTATCATAAAGGTCGTCGTGAATGGTTGGCGGCCCTCACACTGTTTCCTTTTCCTTTTTGTTCCTCCCTGGATGTTTTTGTGTGGCAGGTGTCCCATGACGCCTAAATACACCGTATATCCTCAGAGGTGACCAGGCTTAGCATCAATGAGGAAGCAGTTGCCCAGAGCAACCGTGTATCAAAGATACTTCATGCTAATGAAGTCTGTTTCCTGCAACTTCTGAGCCTAGCAAATGAGTGTGACTAAAATAAGCGTTCTGAATTTGTCACTGCATCTGTTCCTGTTTTTCCTCTTGCTGTCTATCTTTTTATCTGTATGACTGTGTGCCTATATATGTTTATGTCTCCATATTGTACCTCTCTTTTCTGTGCCATTATTTATATGTCTCTCTCTGTGTCTCAGTGCTCCCAACCATCAGGATATGGCAGTCAGAGGTAAACGCCACAGCAGATATCGGGCAGCCTGCCATTCTGACTTGTGCTGTCGACGGCTATCCCGAACCCATGGTGACCTGGACAAGGTAAAACTCTCCTGGCAACCTCGAGAGAGAAACAACTCATCAGATTGCTCTATATAGTGCTATATAATCTTATAATAAACACATTTCTGTTGCATGTAATGAACTCCTTTTCATTTATACAAACAATTTTCACCTATTTTCTCTGAAGTAACTTAAACCTGTTAAAGTTTTAACTCACATTACACTCACTTTCCACTTCAGTAGGTACAGTAGTGAAAACAAAGGCAGTCTTGCACTAAATGCTTTATACTGTTCAGTTTCTGTTAAAACAGTAAGACAACAAGTGTATGATCATTTTAGAGGATGTAGTTTGTTGTGCTGTTAAACTGTATTGATTAAACATAAAAGTGTTTATGTAATTTACCCCACTGACTAAAATGGGTCTGTCAAACTAATACGAACAAGTCGGTACAACGCAATACAATTCAATTAAATTGTACCACAGCCTCCAAAATGAATTTACCACATTCACCATCTTAGTTTATTCTGTTTGTGTGCTAACAGTGGCATTAAAAAACAAGGTGAATATAAAGGTGGACTAAACTGGACGAATAAATATAGTTTAACCCAGTCGTCTGACCAGATGAAGTTCCTCCAGAGCTTGACGTAAATCTTGTAGGTTTTTATTCAGAGCAAGAGCTACATTTTATCTCAATCAATCAAGTAGTTAAGATATTACGGACTCAACCGGATGGTGGAATGAGGAACTAGCCAACAAATGTTTCCATCCATATATCGTATTGTCTGTCGAGGAGCTTGTATTTCAGCTGGTAATGAAAATAACAAGCTGTGTCAGTTGTAGGTGCACCAACCAAATATCAATAGTTTTTCATTTATTTTTTTTTATTTAATCTGCATCTTTAAATTAGTGTTGTTTTTCTCATTAACCCCATTGCAAGGCAGTTGGATTCCTGTGAGATTGAACAGCCCAGATTACTGGGTTATCAGAATCAGAATGCCCTTTATGGTCACTGTTGTGGAAAACAATGAAATTGCAAAGCTAGACCCGTCAGTGCTACATAAAAAAACTCTGTAAGAAGCAACATAAAAAAGTAGCTTTAAAAGTAAGTAACACAAAGTTGAATAAATACAAGAGACTCTCATCCAACATACGTTCATGTCGGTTTTAAAATGGCATATGTCCCATTATTGTACATTGATATTTACATTGTTCTATGTGGATGTTGCATATAGCAGCGTTTATACTGATTCAGTGCTTATGCTGTGTGTTCAGTGCGGCTACTGTATGTGGGTAAAAACTGTCCTTGTTTTAATTACCCTGAATCGTTTGCCTGGTGGCAGCAGTTCAAACAGGGAGTGACCGGGGTTGCTTGTGGTTGATCCACAGAAGTGCTGACCAGTCAATATCCTGTGAGGTGCTACTGGCAGCTGTAGGTGGTTCAGGTGTGAAAACTGTCACCTGATGTACAAGCTTCCAAAGCTCTTCAGATTGCTACTTGTTGTGTTTCATTTTCTTGTACTGCGTCATAATTTTGATCTGATTAACTGTTAACGGTGATAGATGGTTTGTCTAGTCACCTGCCAAGTATTTAGTTTTTTTTTCCAAGTCCCCACCCTTTTCTAAACAGTTTCCGCAGACGATGTTGCGGAAAATCGTGTGGAACAAAATATGTGGCGCATCAGGTTACTATTATTATTTCACCATCGTTCAGCATCATTTCCTTCTGCGTAAGAAGCAATAATTAAGAATGTATTATAGCTTATTATAGCTTTCTCGACTACAGCAAGATTGCGTGGCAAATGTAATTTTACTCACCATCAGAAGTCTTTAGTCTTAATAGCCTACTTTGCATTAATTATATAATAATGCAGATGCAGTATGACATAATGGAGTAAAAGTTTTAACAGAAAAAGAATACTTATTAGACTTTGTGGCACGCTGGTTAAGTTTGATGACTGAGTGCGCATTATGCTTTACTGCACTGAATATCCTTTTCAGAGCTTGTTACTTACTGATTTATTCATTGCAATAGAATACTTAATCACAGCGTATCAAAGGTGCATGTACACAGTGAAACCTGAAGACTAGCATGTCAACAATAGACACATTATTCTGTGTATCTGAATACAGCCATTGATAGGCCCCCGCTTTGTTAAACTGTTCTGTTTATCTCGTTTCCAAGACAGCAGGTAAATCTGTAGATGGCTCGGATTCGGGATCACAGAGTTTAAAAAGAAAAAAAGTGCTTCTGTGCTGCCTTTGGTTTTCAGCATGTTGTTACCTTCACTATCATTTTTACACCGGTGCAGTTAGAGAGCACCTGGTGCATGCTGAAAGCTGTATTCAACAGTAGTGAACACAGACAGTCAGGTCAGAGGCCAGAAAACATTACCATCTTTGCATGGTTGGCAGCGGTTACAAACAATTTAATACTCCACTTGGACGAAATAGAAAATACGAGACGTTTTTTGAGTTAAAATTGACGGTAAACATCAAATGACATGAAAAGGCTTGCAAAACAAAAACCCTAAAACATTTTTTTTTCAGCTTTCACCTCTTCTTTTTTCATCACATGATCTTTTACCGCTTTCCGCGCAAGGATCTAGAAACGGCTGCCTATTTTCTTAAGACCCGAAATCACGATTTTTAAAGAAAGCCTCGCAACATGGCGCAGATGAAGGATGGTGTTTGAAATGGACTGGACAGATGGATATACTTTTTAACACTCACATTTTCTACAGGAATGAAGTGGACCTCGAGGCCGGAGAGAAGTACAGCTTTAATGAAGATGGCTCAGAGATGACCATAATGGATGTTAACAAGCTGGACGAAGGAGAGTACACCTGTATCGCTAAGAACAAGGCTGGGGAGAGCGAACAGGAACTGAGTCTGAGAGTGTTCGGTAAGGCAGAATGTTTTATAGGCATACATGAACTAAAGCGGCAATATAAAATGTTCCAAGTGTGTGGGAATGAGGTATATGAGTATGTAGGTGGGAGAAGAACAATAGTATATGGTTTTCTGTTTGTTTTCTATGGCGTGACAACATAAAGTGTTGTTTCGGTGTGGGCTGCGATTGTTCGTTGTGGGGATGTAGCTTAAGGATTTAGAGATCTGGCCAAGTGGGATGTGCTCAGCTGAACTCTCTGAAGCTGTTTCTCAGTTTTCGCCTCCGAGGCCTCTTTATTTATTTTGTCATGTCACAATGACCACAATTTCAGTCCCAATCATAATATCAGTTCATCATCCTGTCAGTGTAATTTCAATGCTTTAACTGGTGCGTTTTATTTTCCTAAACCAAAGCAGTGGCAATTGCTTGGTTCTTTAGAGCTCGACGGGGTAAACAATTAAATTAAAATTACTCCAGACAGCTTTCAGAGTGCACTGTTTACCTCATTATCTCAGAGATTTTCCTCACAAAAGCTCTGGTTTCTGTACATCCATGTGTTTCCTTGAAAGCACCCACTTCTGTATATTAAAACCACAAGTGTGGATTTTCACCAACATTGTTTATAATATGTTGACCCTGAGTTCTTCAGCATTAATTTGCTTGACAATACTGTGTCTGTTTATTCATAGTAAAGCTGCACAGTGCACACATTAAGCTTGGTCATAAATTAAAGTATGTGTGCATCTCTAACATTCAGTATGAATAACTAAATATGCATTAATAATTCTGTTCATTAAGGGGTTTACACCAACAATACCGAATGAGTCCAGCTTCTCTGTGTATTTGTGGCTGAAAATGAACACGTTTCACTTTTACTTTTACTTTTATTTTCAGTATATGCAGTATAGAGCAAGACATAAGTCACCTCAGGGTGCTTGATATACTAAGTTCAGGATCTTTCAGTATTCTAGAGATAAACTTTTAACTGTGATTTTAGACTGGTGAGTAGATCGCAGAGAAAAGATGCATCTAATCAAAACAGATCTATCTTTAGAAGGAGATTCTGTGTGAGACTTTAAATGCAACTCGGCTAGCTAAACTTAGTTGAGCAAATACCTTGAAGCGTTGAATAATCCTGAATGTAGAAATGAGTTGTAGCTGCAGGGTTTGGGAAAGATATTATTTGTTTGTGTTGTTCCAAGGTCCTTTTGCTTACAATTTTCTGTCTCATCATGTCAGAATGGATTAGGATTTACATAGTTCCTACGGTCTATTAAAATAAACGTTCCCCGAGTGACTACATTTATGTGCACAAAATATTTATGTCTTGGCCTTACTCCAAAAAATGTAATTCATACTAAGCCGTAACAGCCTCCTTCTTCCATTCCTCCAGCCACTGTCTGGAAAAGGTCAGGTTGCAGTATTTGCGCAAGATGTATAAATATGCTGAAATCCAAGACATTCATGTTTAAAAGCATGTGTCCTCCTCCTTCTGACCAGAAATGAGGGCATTCCTTTAGGGCATCTCAGGTGAGCTAGCTGTCTGTGTACAATCCACGAAGCTAATTGTAAGGGGCCATGCGTTGCAAACGTCAGTAAGAAAAACATGCCTAAGAGTTCTCCTAACATCCAACTAATATCTGCATTTCCTGCACGTCAAGCGGTGCTGTAAATCTAAATGTTTACATGTAGGACTACTTAAGTTAGAAATAACAAGCTGGCAACATGATTGTTCCTTTGTTTATTTAATAATTATGAGTTGAAATAACGGCATTTAACATTAAAACAAGGTTGCAGTTGCTTTCTTGAGCTAAATATTACAAATTAAATTCACTCTCCTGAATAGACTTACATTATCCAACACATTCCTTAATCCATGCATGCATCCTTCATGGAGTGGAATGAATAGTGTGAGAGCAAAGCACGGCTCTACCCCCCATGCTTTAGAAGTAGCACTTGAATTTGCTTCGCTCTGCTCATGTCACCGTTGTGGCGCCCTGCTGCGCGTTCTGGTTAAAGCAGGTGTGCTGAAACTTGACAGCTCCCTCAGTTGTAAACAAAAATGAAGCTGGGCTCCTTTGAGATAGGAGAAATAAATTATTACACAAATTACGTTTGGATCCACACACGGTTATCACAGCTTTGGTGCTGCTGGGACTGTGAAAGCTTAAATGCAGTTTTTCTGCCATAAAAATCCCTCTCACCTGTCAACGGTGGATCCTCATCCTTCCTTTGAACTCGCCCCACATCGGCAATGCTCTTTTACTTTTTTTGTACATGTGCTGCTAAACCACCTGGTTGTCGGGTGTTACGCCGCAGCTGTTGTGATGAATTTGGGTTCGTGTTTTACAGTGAAACCGAAGATCACGTACATCGTAAACCAGAGCACCTCAGAGATGGAGGAGCAGGTAACTCTGACTTGCGAGGCGTCAGGAGATCCAACACCCACCATCAGCTGGAGCTACGGTGAGCGTGTCTTCACAGAAGGAGAGCAGGTAATAAAATAAAGCCAGTATGGGCGACTGTGGTAGCTAAATAAATAAGTATACTAGGTAGTCAATTCTGGTCCTTGAGGGCCGGTGTCCTGCCTGCATTTTTTCTTCTGGACGTAATGAACAACACCTGGCGCAACGCAGACTGATATAGTCTGTGTCCCAGTTGCTTCCTATAAATAAATTCTACCCTCTAAGGTTTTAAATAAATTGTGCACAGAGGGACAAAATACGTAATTGGTAAAAAAAATAAAAATAACAGGATGGTCGTGTTTTGTCTCTGGTGGCATCTCCAAGAATATTCACTGAAAATATTTGTTTTCCTTTCAATTTGTAACACAGTTTGAACTTACTGAAATATTTCGGAAGTTGTATTTTGACTAAAACCAGTTTGTGTCGTGCATTCTGTTTCTTTCAAAATGAAAAAGTATGTCACTTGTGCACTGGCTTCCTTTTAGTATTATTTTATTATGCATTACTATAAGCATGTGGAATTGGGGCACAGCGAGTAGTAGCCACCAGGGAGGAACACAAACCTGCAGGACAGCTGCGTCTCCATGAGAAGAATTGAACACCTTTAACCTAAATCCAAGTGTTACATTGATTTTGTGCAGGTGGGGGACTTGTGCAGTTTTATTGCAAAACACCCTCAACAATGTACCGCTGATTATTCAACCTAGATTAGCAGATTCTTTCAGATGGCCCAGCGGATCTCATGTAATTAGCTCTGTGATACTCAGTCAGTTATATGGAGTACACTCAGATATGACTTGAGTTTTCCCAAAAGTCAAGACAATCAGCACCAGAAACCCAATTATAACATTCCCAAAATAAGCACGGAAATGAAGGCAATAATTAAACTCTGTCTGCTTCTTATTGTACTTGCTAGAATGAGCACTTGAACGTTCAAGTGTTTGCTTAGCATTTTCAATCACTGTTGCCATTATTCTGCTCATGCCATGTGATTGAAAAGTTTTTATATTTAAAGTTTTATCAGCAGATATTCTGCTGCCATCGTTTAAATTTGTTTTGGCACGTCGTTGATTAAGAGCCAGCTTTTTTTTACCGCCCATTACATCCTGATACTTGATCCTGTATCTTCCCTTGGTAATATCTTCTACATTACTCCATGTGCAAACCATCAAAAACAATGAATACCTGACAGGTATTCTTGTACATCTATCGCCAACATGGCCTGGTCCCTCAAGGTCATGGTGTCTTGTTACAGTTCGGAGGTAATGAGGGGGAAAATCTTATGAGATATACTTCTAGTTCATAGAAGACTTCTGGAGCCAGTCCATTACATGCGCTACATTTTCTTCCTACAGGCACATCTAAACAGGATCTATCAGGTATGAAATCCGTGTGGCACAGAAATGTACTGGAGCAGTGTTGTAAAGCAAAGCCTCCAGATATGACAAAAACTCCCACTGATATCAAATCATCCCTTTTTATTGAAAAATTTCCCAGCTGCTTCTTGAAAAACCCCAAGGAATGATCTCATCTGAGTTCATGAAATTGATTTGACTGTTGCATGCTTTCCAAATACAGCCCGAAAACTTCACTGATCTTGTGATAGCAAGTGTGCAGAGCTTATCTCACGAGATCAGATGAAAATGTGGTTAATAACATAATGAAAGGAGAAAAAAAAACGCCATTTCTGTGTCGCTGTTGCCTGATCATTTCAAACTTTCCATCACAGCATGAGGTTGCCTGGATTCAAGCCCAGCTCAGTCTGTCTGTCATCTCCATAATGCTGTAGTTTGTCTAACATTTATGTATGAAGGGTAAAAGTGCTCCACCTAAAGTATATCTTTTGAGTATCAAACACTTACCCACTGCAGTCAAAAATGAAAACAGGAGTGTTTGAAACATACCACAATGGAGGTGGCCAGTGGAGAAGTGGATTGTGCTGCAAGAAAATGGTTTAATGGACATTTTTTTCAGCTGTAAAAACACGATAATTATTTTAAATCCATCGCAACTGACACGAATTCAAACAGACAGCAGCTTCTGTTCTTCATGGACATGGAAGCAGGAACTTTTCACAGCCACCTGTCAAGCCCACAGACTGTTTGATATTTAAAAATACATTTTGAGTGGAGCCTCACTCACCAGTGCAAAACACACTACTGCCATCTGATGCACGTCACGACAGCCCTATTTATTTATTTATTTTTTATTTTTTTGTAACTCTGCACGCCCACATTGGCAAGGCACACTGGCACACATGGACGGTTTTCACCTCAGTCCTATTATCCAGTGCCGAGCTCTCGTGAGAAGCAGCTTTTTTTTTTTTTTTTTTTTGTAGGACACGTCTTCCAGCTGCCGTACCTCGACCCTCCTCTTCTGTCAGTGACAGGTCGGCCTGTTTTGTGGTCGGGAAGCTGTCATAATGGATGAGGAGAGACTCCTTAGAGGGGCAGAATAACATCCCACAGTCTCACTATTATATGTCATGAAAGACATTGCCTGGCGCGCCGTAGAGGAGGTGACTCTGCAGGTGCAGGGCTGAGGAAATAAACGACAAACACAGGCTTTTTGTTAATAACAAAAAAGGAAACTGCAATACGCGGTTGTTGGCATCCAGCACTATGGCAAGTCATGTGACACGTGTCCTGTGACAGCCAGCTGTGCATTGGTGGCAGTGTGTTTTGCACTGTAGTCTACAGTACGCCCCGTGGCACCTCTTCACAGCTGTCTTTGAAGAAATGATTAGCAGCCTCATTGAATCATGTAGATGTAGATTGCTTAGATGTATCTTTATAGTTTTGATCATCATCAGCAAGGGAAGTGATTTCTGTGGTGGGCCATCAATGGTTGCATGAAGAAACGGCTGCTAATTGTTTTAATTGTCTACTTCTGTTTGTGCGTCCGTCATGCTCTCTGTAATCATCACGACAGATGTATTTCATCCAGGACGGGTGTGACAAATGCAACAGCATTCATTTGGGGTGTTCATGGTGAATTGGGAACATTTTTTTTTTTTTTTTTTTATAAAAAAGGCTGTGAAGATTAATATGTTGATGTGACATTTTGCATTGGTCACAAAACAGGATTAGTGTTGAGCCTTTTTATATGTGTGGTGGTGATGAAGAGACGGAATGAATTAGCAGCTTATTTGAATGTGTTTTCACTAGTTGGTCAGCCTCTTTCATTTCTTATTGAATAGCATTAGCTGGATCACATCAAGTACTTCACATCCAGTAACCGACCTGTTAATGCAGAATCCCCTTTACCAAAACCAATTAGTTTTATTTAGAAAAAGTACTTTCTACTAGACTGTGGACCTTATAGAAATACAATGATGTTTTGTCATTTTCTCTCCCTTTGCAATACAGTAAGAAGATGAGTTATGTTTTCATCAGCTCATTATAGAGTAGTCTGATTCACACAGTGGATCGATTAACATTACGCATTTGAGAAAAGCTATATCTTCAGTGCTAAATATAATGAGAAGAAATACTGACTTTGAAGAAAAAGTAACATCACGAGAGGGCATCTGAACAAGTTTATATTGCCTTGGCTCGCTTCCAGCTTTAACACTTGGAGCAGCCTTGAAGAATCCAAAAAGCATCTCTGTTTAGAGGTCGGCGAAGGTGCCCTGTGGTCCTTCTATTTACACTGTGGGCTGTCCACAGAAACTCGTTGTGTGTTACCTGGATACCTAACAAATGAAGTGTTTGGTGCGTTTCCTTCCTTTTTTTAAGCTGATTTTAACTTCATAGTCTGTTTGTTTACTTCCATGTTGGTGCATTGTCTGTATATAGACACTGACATCATTCGTAGTTTTGAAGCACAATGTGGGTGTTGATGTCTTGTCTGAGTCTTCCTAACTCCTAGCTGAGGCAAGTAAGTGGTGCTAAGACGGGCTAGCGACCTGTGTATAGTCACCAGGAATTGGAAAAATAGCTAGAGTGCCCAAAACCAGTTTTCATACCAGGCTTTAAAAACATGTTTATGTCTGCTGGGAAGTTGGACATTTGACATGGAGGTCTATGAAGACTGACTCACTTTTGGACCCGGCTTCAAGTGGCCATTAAAGGAACTGCACTTTTTGTTAGTTGGACAGTAGTCTTCCTCTTTCTTGCGCGCTTGTGTGTAAAGCATGTGAAAACAATATTAGTGGTCAAAAACTCCACATTGGTACCTTTAAGCTAAAAGTATCATTAATATTGAGCCTCTTGGTTGCTTTACAGAAGTTAAGAAACTAAGTCTTAACACATGTTCCACCTTTCATGTTAAAACTGATCTTTATTTTGCGGCAAATGGAGACGATGTCGTTGTGTAATGTTTGAGATAAAGGATTAGAGAATGTGGAAACAGTTTTTCAGTCACAAAGGAAACAAAGACAGTCCACATTAAGGTTGTTGTACTTTGTGACGGACAAATCTTTGGCTTTATTTGACTCCCATTCTGCTCTGGTCTTTGGCTTTAAAGGTTGACATGAGGAGAAACTGATTCATTCTGAATAACCTCCCACTCAGAGTCTTAAGTGTCGGCAGACAAAAGCATCGTCGAATAACCGTGAGTTAAGAGGAGCGCAGTGTGAGGATTGAGGAAGATTATTGTGTTGTACAATATAAAGCTGTTCTAGTGTACATGAAAGAGACGGATGAAAGGAGCACATTCCCAAAATGCTTTGGACTTGTGTGTCTGCTTAGGGTAACGTTTCAAATTCAAATTGGTGCTTATCTGGAGATAGTTTTGTTTTTGTTTATACGGCTATTAAAGTTAAGTGTTAATATATTTATTTCGGACCTTTCATCAACTTTACATGTGCTGTTTGGTCCCTTTGAATGCATTCGCTCCAAGTCACTGTAGATAAGTGTGTCCGTTTAATAACCGAAAATGTAAATGAACTATTTATCCATGCTTTGTACATTATCTACATAATGAATGTTTTGCTGCTTATTTGAATACATATTAAACATTCTGCTTGATGCTGAGTTTCTGAGCTGTAATTATCTGGAAATATTATGAATTATACAAAGGGAAGATGTAGTGAAATCAGACTAATTATAAAACTTAAAAGCGCATTAAAGTTTAGAGCGTTTTAGAGTCTCTAATCTGTGTGTTTTTGTAGCAAATTCAAGTTTAAATCTCCTAAGGTCTGTTCTGCCTAACATCCAGATTCCCAAATAGAAGTTAAAGAAAATAAACTTGTGAATATTAATAGTTCATTTTAATTTTGCGTGGCTGCAGTGAAGTCAGGGCATCTAAAACAGAGGCGTGCTTCAAGTGTGGCGTGCCAATGCAGAGAGGGCACGGTTTTCTCCAGACACAAAAGGCTACTCATGTACAGCACGCCTTCCAGCTCAGTGGTGGTGTGACGTAAGTGTGTCTGCACTAAATGCCAGTCAGTTTTCTGTGATGTACTGGAAAGGTTCAGAGGCTCAGCGGTTAATGACACAGGACGATGACAGTATGCATAATCATGAGCTTTCAGAATAGCATCACCCAGGGAGTAAAACAGGGTTCTGTATATTTATGTGTTTAGCGTATTTGTCTTCGTATGTCACATTACAATTCATGTCAGAACAAAGAGCAGGGATAATTCTCCGTGGAAGGGGAATGACAATGGGCTGAAAATTTTTAAGTCCCGAGGGAACCGTCACCATATTGTTCTCCGCGTATGCTCGGCGAAGTCATTGTATTATGGTGTCTTCTGTTTTGCATGCTCGCGTCTGCTCTTGTTCATTGTCCTTTTGTCTTAAACAAACACCTGTCAGAGATATGACAGCCATACTTGTCAGCTCACTTACTGCAGAGGCAGCGCTGCAGACGAGGCTGTGGATGAGGTGGTGGTGGTGATGTTCCACACTGTTGTGTTGCTTGTTTTAATTGGGCTGCTGCTCTTTCTCCGCACTGTGATGATATGCAGCAGACTGCCGTTCGTGTTTTACTGTGACACTAGAGGACTCACAATACTTTAAAGAACATACTGGATTTACACTCAGACATTAAGCTTTGCCTGTGACTCTCCTAACAAGACCAGTTCTTGTATTTGCCATCCCCAATGTGCTTATTTTCATAGTAAAGAAGTTGATTACGGTTCGTAACGTAGCCAGATAAATTAAAGCACACCATATGTCCTTTATATGGGTGGGGGGGTTAAATGTGAATGTTGATGGTTTGATTCGCAGTTTTTCCCCTACATTTAGATCAGCAGATTGCTTTCATTTACTTGACATTTCCCTGCTGTTGCACCTGATGAAATACCTGTTCATCATTTCGCTTGTTACGCTTCAGTACTTCTTTCGCTATCACATCCCATTGTCATGCTTAACAGTTTTCTCCACAGCATCATGAAATCCATAGAGCATGTTTTACAAAAAAAAAAAAAGCTTTCTGTCTCGTGGAGTTGGGCTCTTCGGTGTGTTGTGATTTAACTCGATGTAGCATGCTGTCTGCTGTAGTACAAAGTATTTGTTATCCAGAGTTTTAATTTGATCTGCCATGGTGTGAAATGACTCTGTGTTCAGTTGGATGTTTTGCTGTATTCAAGATTATTGGTCAAATATGATTCTTATGATGATTTTTTTTTCCCCCCCTGAGTTACTCATGAAATACCATCACATAATGTCAAACAGTGAACCACGTATTATTTTAGTGTTTTTATGCGTGATGATGTTTACTGTAATATCCTACAAGAGACCTGGTAGTATGAGAGAGATGACAACACTGAACAACAACCATAGACTGTATCATAAAAGATGTTCGTAGCCACTAGGAATGTGACGAGAGAGTTAGCCCAAGGTCACTGTTTTCAGTTTGTAAAAGCTGTTTTTTTCCCCTATTTGTTCGCATTTCTGGTGTACAATAAATAAATAAATAAATGTATATAAAAAAAAATAACACTTCAAAAAGAAGAAGTGCTTCTTAGCCCTGGCAGCTCACAGTTGCTGGTACCGTTTCATAAGGTGATGAAAGCCCACATCTCCAGCCTTTGAAAATGGCTGCGCATCCTTTGCAGTGAGCGTCCCCATAGCCCAAGTTATTTTTTGTGTCTCTCTGAACTACCGTGGTCTGTATGATGGAAGGCCTCAGCAAGGGACTGTTGCTTTTTGGATGCCGGTGTTACCTTCTTGGCTATCCTGCCTCCAGACAGCAATACAGCTGGATGACAGCGCCACAGATGTGCTGTCATGTTGGAAGATCCAAGTAGACAACATGTGTTTTTTTTTAGTAGTCAACATGTCTTCAAAAGTGAAGAATGAAGTGGCTTTACCACCGATGGCCACTAGGGGCTGGCTCCAAAACGCCTCAGCCTGCCATAAACTCCCATTTAACTATTACCAGCTTCTCCCTTTAAATATTAAATCAAAATACACTTTATCATCAGTGTGCTGATGGCGGTGGTACATATTCAAGTAGATATTAGGCCTCAAAGAGAGTTATGTTTAAGCGCATACCTGGTTTGATTGACATGTGTGCTCTGAAGTGATTGACAAGCTGTCCTTGGGTTCTTGGTGTGCTCCACCTCTTGCTCCCTTGCTCGAGGCGTCTAAAGGATCATCCAAAATCCAGTAGCCGATGGTGGCTACGTCCATCTTTTATATACAGTCTTGACAACAACTCGGTTATTTGAATTGCATCATGTAGGTCTGTGAATCTTACATGCATACAATCCCAGAACACTAAAAGAAAATGTATATTTATTTTAACATGCCCCTTTACGAAGAGGGAAAGGTGCCATCATATTTACAAAGCCGAATTCATGCAAATCTCCTATTCAGAATACAGTCAAAACATTGAAGCTGGTGTATAAGTAACAGTAATCTGACTTGCAGAACTATTTTACATAACACTCACCACCTGTAGGTTAAGATTTATTTCCATTTCTCACATGGGGAGTTCAGGAAGAGCCACAACAAAATACTTTATTTTAAACCCTCCAGTGCTTAATGAGGAACACAGCTAGTGTTGTTTTGTTACTAGATTGACTCCGATACTGTTGTTTCTACATGTAAGAAGCACTTTTTCCATTCAAAAGTAAATGCAACAGTCCTTGAGTGAATTCAGTTTTATTGGGTTTTATAATCTCATTAGCGCTTCAGGCCTCCGAGATGGATTGCGAGTCGATAATTGCTGCACTACTTTTTTACCAAAGAAGACATATCTCTGTTGCTGCAGTGTAATGGAGTAACCCCTTCCTGATAAACCAATAACCTTCTTATCTGTAAGCGTTTGTGCTATCATGATGCCAATAGACTCACGGAAACTAGATATATAGGAAACAACACACCGCCAAACAGATTACCTTCAAAAGAAAACTCCTCTAGTCACTAAATAGACTTCTTTTGAAAGGAGATCTAAAGCGTAGCCTTTATTGTATCTGCAGGAGTTTAATAAATTCACACGTTCACATCAGGTACTGTGGATGCTCAGCAAATAAACTGGACATCTAATACTTGCATGCAGTGTGCAGCATCCCATCTTATCCCGGATGAGCGTTGCTTTCTAAGAACTGCTTTGCCTTTTTTGTTTGTTGTCTCTCTGTCTTCTGCAGGCTTCATGGACTCGGCCTGAGCAACACAAGGTATTCTAAATGCATGACTTTTTCCTACACCCATCCATCTTTCATGTCAGGGGAGTCAAACTCAATTCTCGGTGGATGCAGATCAAAATTCTTGATCAAATAAGGGTCAGGGAGAGTGTAAACTCTGAGAACGATACGGTAGGAAAACAGGCGAGTGCAAGTCTGTCTTTCTTTGAGTTATTTCTTCCATATAAACTTAACATGCTGCAGCCAACAGTGGTTTCAAGACCTTCATTTGAAAATATCTGTTTTTTATTATGATCATGAATCGTTCGTATGCAGTTTGTCAGCTTGTCTTCTCCAGAAATTGGTAATGTTAAAATCTCTCTGTCCTTCCACCCACACCTTCAGATTTCACTCAGTCCACGGCCAAGTCTTGATATAACTTCAAAGTGTATTTTTGACATTAGCATATAGTTTATATTTCTAATGTGTGGGACTGAAGATGGCTTAATATGTACAGCGTGTTCGAGGAAATGAAAGATGTCTTTGTGCCTCGGCAGAGTATCAGAACAAGAGAAAGGAAGTGAAAATTGGCAAAAGAAAGAGCTGCCCACATAAGCTGCTCTCCAGCTTACTTCACTTTTGAACATTTGTTTTACATATGTGGGGAAAACTGGTGAGAAATCCTTCATGTGCACCACTTTCGCTGTCAGGACAGAACAGATTCAGAGCAGAAATAAGTCTCTGTTTTTAAGTGTATGATCAGATGTTAGGGTTGCCGCTGTTATTTATATTTTGTACCATTTGCCAGCAAATGAATGTGTATTTTTAAACCACTTTGTTCCATAAATACCATTGCTATTTTCACACCAAATAGCTCGGCACATGAAGAGAATACTCCCTTTACTCCCTTCTCTAATAGTTACAGAGAATAGGCGTTCCATATATTCGCTGTTTCCAACAATCAATATTTAATCGTGTCAGCTGTTAATATTTAATTAGTCAGCTGATGCATTCGTTAATAACACCTGCGAAAAAGTTAAGAATAAATAAAAATAAATAAAAACACCTTGTCACACGCTACTCACTCCAGGAGACAAAGAAGAACCTTTCTCATCAAGCACATGCTGACGGTAATCACTAGGTTTGTGTAAAGCTGATTTACACATGGTTGCGCCACTATATTTGTGCATCCCCAATAATAAGCTGTCAAAGTAGCGAAT
Organism: Chelon labrosus; assembly: GCF_963514085.1. Classification (NCBI taxonomy): domain Eukaryota; kingdom Metazoa; phylum Chordata; class Actinopteri; order Mugiliformes; family Mugilidae; genus Chelon; species Chelon labrosus. The sequence goes on from NC_140346.1 coordinate 20,584,478, forward strand.
CGGAAATGTTCTGTCTAGGCTTTCTGTACGCTTTTACCTTGAAAGTATGGCTGAAATAAATCATATTTGACGTTGGGATAAGCTGATTAGCCAACCCTAAAAAACCCAAACAGTGCATTCTACTTACCTACGCTTTGCACTTTTAAGAAAGATGGTTCCACTAAAACATACTCTCATAATTTTAAAAACAGAGCTGTGCTTTGCTTTTTATTTTATAGACTGAATATTAAGAGTTCACAAATTATACCTCAGAAGCATCTTTGCGGTTCAGTTGTGCTTTCAGGCTGTGAGTGCACAGGTTAATGGACGAGGCAATAATAATTTTCACTTTCTGATATAATGATATGCCTTTAAAGATCACCTGCACTCTAAATTGATCAATGTGTATCTCTCAGCAAGACGTCCCATTATAAATCACACAGGGGAGGAGCATGGAGCAGTCTGGGCATGCTGAGCGTGTTTGTTGCAAATGCACAAGCAACTGAAAGTTCATTCGACAAGAGTAGAGAAGTTACATTTGTATGCTCGGCCAGATAATGTTTGGTGAGACATGAGTTTAATATGTCTGCAATATAATCTAAATTTTATGCTTAGTGTCTTTCTCTTATGCTGGTACAGCAGAAGAATCTGTTCTGTCAGTTATATTGTATTTTAAAGAGGCAGAAAACTCAAGTAATGACAACTACAATGTGTATTCTGCATTCAGACTGGAAATTGACTTATAAAACATGCACGAATCACAACATTAAACTACAGTGAGTACATACATTTCCTCTGGTAGATAATGATATCCATTATGCAGCACGCATATAGGAAATGGGAGGGTGTAGCCGCTAAGAAACTATCTATAAGTTGTTCAGTTTGTTTTTTAGACATTTTGATGCTGCTTTCCAAAAATAAAATGGAGAATACAATTAAAAATGACTCAATATTGAAGCTAACTCGCTAAGTAGGACGAGGTGGTTATACATAGTGTGGCATGTTGCACAGATGCAGGAGTCAGAAACAGTACCACGGGGGTCGGGAGAGAATGCTCTCACAGGGGTCAGAATAAAAGGGTAGTGTGTTATGTAAGTGTCTCCCTGGTCCTGCTACCCGCTATGCATAATGAATGCCTCAGACATGCTTTGTCTATTGAATTTGAATACAAACTAACGAGGGTTTCTCTTACATGGCTGCCCAGACCGGGGCCTAATTCAATATGTGTAAAAGCATTCGGCCATTGTTTTGCCCCGCAGCTTGGATCAAAGCCACGAAAGCAACCAGAAGAGAGGCTTGAGATATTCAGCTCTGCAGCACCTTGTTAACGGAACAATCCAGAACAACAACAAAGCTTACAGTATTGGAAAAGTTACATGTCCCGAATCCATAAATTGAGTTTGAATTCCTTTGATTTTTATCTTGATGTCTTTTGCCTTCTCTAGCAGCTCGAATAAAAGGTTAATATGAGGTTCAGAGAGTTCACTCATTATGGGAATATTATGTTTAGAGTCTGTATAAAAGGTTTTAATTAGTAATAACCTGTTGTGGACAATGTTTCTTTAAAAGGAATCTGTGAGAAACTTTACCTTCTGGCACTTAAGTGCTGCATGACAACAACAACCGCAACAACACAAAGTTGTTGACCTTGAAGGTCAGGAAGCTACTTATGTTTGGATGTTGTTACTCTGCATAATGAAACCAGCTATGTCGAGAGCAGGAAGGTCATAACACATCTTATTAGCATTAAGCTGTCTGTTGTTATTTGCCTAGTTTCAAATGCTGTGTGGGTTGGCATGTGCTCTTCATCGCTGAAACTGGGACATGAGCTGTATACACACCGTAATAAACCCCAACTGTAATGAACTCATTTCACTAAAAACCGATTGTGTGCAGTGACATTAAGTCAGGTGTCTTCAAAGTAAAAGTGCAAGCGTGGCACGTAAAGTAATGTTCTGCCGTCTTCTGTCATGCATCAGCATATTTCGTGAGTTGGTTTCTGTGTGAAAAGCTCTAGGTGGTCTGTAGTGCCTTCTAACATCAATTATGGATAAGCTCCCCTGCACTGTCAACTCTGTCCTTGTGTTTCCACGTCTTTACAGGGCAGCGTGGGCCTGTTTTATTAAAGTAATGTCCGTTCTGTTCATTAAAGGCAGGCCCTCCTGATTTTTTATTTTTTTTTATTTTTATTTTCAGGTCACACGTCTGTCGGCAGAATTGTCCTCTCTATATGTAAATGTGCAATATGGCTGTGGAAAATAACTGATTTGAATGGTTTGTTTTTTTCTAAACCGAGCCACTTTCTGCTGCCATTTAGAGCCTGGATGGAAATGTAGTGGTGAGGAGTGATGCTCGTGTGTCCTCGCTCACTCTGAAGTATGTCAAGTATACGGACGCTGGTCAGTACCTCTGCTCAGCACGCAGCGCCATTGGAGAGGATGATCAAACGGCACACCTGGAGGTCCGCTGTAAGTATTTCCTTCTCTCTTGACATAAAGGGCCGTGTACACAGGAAGAGACTCGCGGTGATGTGGCAGCGGCGTGTGTCAATAAAATTTGGCGAGTTGTAGCGATAACAGGCAAGGTACTAAGTTAAACTACTCTCAACTTTGAGGTAAACACAAAGTTCCCCCGACATTTAACCCAAGGAAAAACTGTCCTTGACTTTGCTTCCTACCGCAAAACTCAACATGCTGTCAGCAGGTGTGAAGCTTCAAGTGAATCCAGATGGTGCGGCGTTCATTGATGGCATTTCCTTTTCAAACAGGGAGCAGTAACGTCAAAAAGATGGCTATAATATGGATATAATGGATGGCTAAAACTGTTACTTCATCTATTTGTTAACTAGAAGAAAGTTGGGTCAATTATCACTGACGAAAATTAGGCTAGCTCTTCCCATAACAATGTTTTTAGATCCTGCTTGTTTCTGGGGCTGGGTGTCGCTACTAATATCCTGATTTGATCTGAATATTAGTTAATTTAGAGATAATTCTGTGTTGAAACTAATGATGTCATTAGTTCCATAATGACATCATTAGATTTGTGGTATTTCCACAATATTTTACCTCTGGTTTGCACATCTTGCATGGGTCGTTTCTTTTGGGCAGCTCTCCTCTGTCATTTTAAATCCAATTCAGGTCTGACGGTGCTCTCAGAGATGGAAATAATTCTGTAATGTTATGGATTGTCCCTCACACGTGGCCTAATCTTGTTGCACGGTCTCGCAAGACCACGGCAACATTTGTAACAAGAGGTAACAAGAGGATGCAGCCCTACGTGTTTCTCTCTGAGACATTTGGGCTGGGAAATACACGAGAAGGGTTACCTAGGCTACCAGAGTCCTGTCAGCTGGAAGAGATGAGCAAATAGCTTCATATTTGGATGGGTCTCAAGTGTTAAGCCCGCTGAAACGTGTCCACTGTAGTAGAAGAACAGCATCCACTATTTTTAACTAAATTATTGAACCAAATCTAAAATGGTTTGGAAGGAGGTTTTGTGTTAAATGTGTTTTTTTTACTCTCTAGACGCCCCCAAGATCCACGGTACGGTAGCAGTGTATACCTGGGAGGGAAATCCTGTCAATATCAGCTGTGAGGTCAAAGCTCATCCCAGTGACGTGTCTATTGTGTGGCTGAGAGATGGACTGCAGCTGCCCAACTCAAACACCACCAACATTAAGATCTTCAGAAGTCCCTTAGCCAGCTTCATGCAGGTACACACGCTCATGTCAAAGCATGATTTACACTCTATAAAATAAATGTACACCTACGCATCGGTCTTATACACACACACACACACACCCCTCTATGTCATCAAGATTTCATGAGCATAGACTTGAAGTGAGGGGTTTTCTTTCAGCTCCATTGTGGGGGGAAAAAAAATCCAATGAATAATTCAGCAGCAGGAAAGCTCACAGCAAAAAAATAAATAAAAATAGGCTACTCTAATGGACAAACAAAAAGGTCACCTTCATAGTGGTCGACACGCAAGTTAGTTCATCTGTTATAGTGCGCTGCCCTTCATATATTTACTGCTTTATCCCCCCCTCCCCCTCCTCCAGATAACCCCTGAGTCTGAAAATGACTTTGGAAGCTATAACTGCACCGCCTCAAATGAGATGGGCACAGAGTCCAAGGAGTTCCTGCTCATTCAGGCTGGTCAGTGATCATTCAAAATCTTTTTTCTCTCCTTTTTTTTCTCCAGCATGATTTCAAGTTGAATGACCTCTGGTGATGAGAAAAAGGTCTAACTCATGATGTACATGATGCAATAACCGTTTAAAATGTTGTAAATTAAGGATAAATAATCAGGAATTGTGTTGCATGAGAGGAGTGCACTTTGTTTCAGTCACAGATTTTCCACCCATATTCGATGCACGTTAGACCAAAAGGTTCACCACAGTCTGATATTACACAGAGCAGTGTTTGTTTAGATGGATGTTATATTTAGATGGAACACCAGTGTTACCAACATGAGATAATTCAATGTTCCCTCCCTCTGGTTGTTCTGGATATGAGCTTTAGGGCTGTGACACACCAGGCTCACGACCGGCCATGTGTTTCTAGTTTCAGCAGTGTGTCCTGCACCTTTGGCACTAGTCAGACCCTCGTCAGACCCTCGTCAGTGGCGTTTCAAATGATTCGGCATGTTGAGTCTGTGGCGCAGTGTGTCGGTCAGAGAGATCACTTGTGCACTAGAAGAGAAATGACAGTGATGAAAGTAAAGAAAACAGCAAAGCTCTCCTCATCTTTCATCTTCATCTCATCTGAGCATTCAGATATTTTTATGACAACATGATCACCTGAAATTAATAAAATGTAGACTAACTCATCGGCATAATTTAGAAGATTAAAGCTCTATATGATGGTTTGTAGCTCTTCCCAGCTCCCTAGCCTCTCAGCTAGCAGTGGCTCATCTAGTTTCCTCTGATGATTAACAAATGCCACCTGCTGGTATGAAAAGTTATTTCCTTTCACGCAGGTGCAGAACATAACATTAAAACCACTGACAGGAGAAGTGAATAACGTTGACCATCTTGTGACAATTCAATGTTCTGCTGGGAAACGTGTGGACCTGGATGTTACTTAGACATGTACCACCCACCTAGACCAGACCAGACACCCCCACCACATAGCAATGACACTCCTTGATGGCAGCAGAACATCCCTAGCAGGGTGCAAACCTGTCACAGGAACACACACAAAAACACTTTAGGAACAACTAAAAAAAAAACATGAAGAACAGCACAAGGTGTTGACCTGGCCTCCAGATTCACTAGATCCCAAACTGATCAAGTATCTGTGGGATGCAATGGAACAAAACTAATCCACAGAAGGCTCATGTCCACTCTCTGGTGGTCATAATGTTATGCCTGATCGGTGTATGTGCCAGCTGGCTGTCGACTGTAGTTTCCGCATTGTGTTCAAGTGCAACTTTTTGGTCCAGACACAGGCAGCGTCACTGTCGGCCTTTGTTTGGTAGTTCTTTGATGTTGGTTTGGCGTGTCCAGAACTTTAAACTTAGTGTAGCGTTAAATCTAAAACTGCAAATGTCATTGTGCACTTTCATAATTTTAATGTGTTTAGTATCTAAAGTCAGTAAGTCTGCTCCTTGTAGATCACACACACTGAAATGATGGACTGTTGTGATGTATAAGTAGAACTATTCTTATCCCCTCTGCTGCTGTAACTAGTACATTTCTCTCACTGTGGGATCAATAAAAGACGATCTAATCTGATCTTATCTTACAGCAAGCGAGGTTAGAGTACTTTCTTGTGACATGTGATCACTTCAAGCCAATACAAAATACTGCGTATTGATCTGTTAGGTAAAAGAGAGAGAAAGCAGAGATGTAATGCCACTCAGAAGCCACAGTCACAAGTAAGTGAATAGAAAAGACCACACTGGTCACTCACAGAGCATGAGCAACCGCTATGATTAGCGTCTGCCTCGTCATTTCTTAAATGCAATACAGAGCCAGGTTCACACCACCATGTGTGAATTCATAACGGCCACCAGTACTTGGATATGTACAATCCCTGTAGGTAAAATAATTTAAATAATGCAATGTAATCACAGTTAAGATAGATATTTTATTCCCAAACTTCAGGGAAATAAAAAAATAAAGTACTGAGGAACGTTTTTCACCAGCTGTTAGGGTTTTGGCATATTTGCTTGATAGTGAAAGATTAGGTTGCGCTTATCTGACTGCGAGGTGCTTGAGTGCATCTAAAACGGTTCTTTTTCCACCTCAAAGGTTTATCAAACTCGAGGGTCCATCAAAAGTTTTGCTTCTTTGAAACATCCGAGCTGCTCGCTGTTTTCACTGGTCTTTCTTTGTACAATTATCATTTAATGCTGACATGGGAATAATTTGATTTAGTTAGTCAAGGGAGCATTAAGATATTTTCCTACACTTCTGAAATAAGAGTATGTAATATTCAGTGCAAGAGAAAAACCTGCAATGTCATAAACCATAGATTTCTTGCAAAGATTAGTACTTCAGTGATACAGTATTAAAGAGCTGTGAGCTCTGTGTGATACTGTAATGGAGTCTGATAGCTCTGATCTGCTGCAGTCTTGACAAGTTTTTTATTGTAATTGCTCTGCATTTCCTCCCTTCACAGAGGTTCCATCTCCTCCATCCATCGATGAGGTGAGGCCCTTCTCCACCACCGCTCAGATCCAGTTTGAGGAGCCTGAATCCTCTGGAGGCGTTCCTGTCCTGAAATACAGAGCTGAGTGGAGGATGCAGGGCAGGGCCAGCTGGTTGCAGAGACTCTACGAGGTCCAAGATGGTAATAGCAAAACGAAAATACTGCTAGAAGAAGGATTTTTGAACACATTATTAAATATTTTATTATATTTTGATAATTTTGTTTACAGTTTTATATCTGTTTCTTGTATTTAGAGACGTATTTTCACATATTATTACATTTTTTTAGGTCGAAAACACATAAAAAATGAAAATTTAAACAGATCCCTTGCATTAAACTTTTACCCAAATAATACAAACATTTTATTCATACACAGATAAGTAATTGCCGTGTCTATACCTCTATTAATACAGCAGGGTTTTGTGTTTGTGACGTAAAAAACATAAATCATATCAGAACTTTTAAAAAAAGGGCAAAAGTAAAATAACCCAACTGCATCACAAAAACCTGCTTGTATGGAGAGCCGAAGTCCCGCCCTTCTACTTCCGGTCCATGGGACCTATCTTTCGAAAAAATATGAACGGGAGTTAATGGAGAGATCATAATTATTTTTTGGTCCCGTTCGAATTGTGGCATGAATTTCACATATGATGTGTGTGAATTTAAAAGATAATTTTTCACGTCAAGAGATAAATTATTTGACGTAAATAAGCTGAACAACATTAGGTTTTGTATGAGATCGCTTAGTGAACTACATCTCTCGTCTCGAACAATGTACGTCACTAGAGAACTATGGCTGTCTCCTTGTTGAGCTTTGCCGTCTTCTTCCAGGACGAAGGCAGAAGCATCAAACGAGGTGAAAATCATTATAAATCGGGTCATGTCGAGAGCTGTAGTTACACGAAGGGAGTTTTGGTCGGTTCTGTACGCGCCAGCATGCGGGACTTGTAGTTCGTTTAATTACGTATTTTCCATTGCGTTTTACTTAACTATCTTGCGACAAACTGTGACATTCTTGACATATAAAATCATTTTTTATTCTGAAAAACAATATATGTATAATCCAAGGCACAAGTCGATCAGGACCAGAAAATAATTTATCTTTCGCCATAGACTGCCGTTCATATTTTTTCGAAAGATAGGTCCCATGGAGGCAATCGGATGGGGCGGGACTTCGGCTCTCTATAGACTTTTATATCCTGTAATAATAGTACTATGCAAAGTTTATTGATATGAAGATATAATTCTAATCCTAAAAGTAACCTATAAAATTTATGTTGACTTTACAAGTCAATGGGAACCAGCTGCTATTTCTGTTTCTGTGCCCGTCCAGTTTTAGACCATCTCCAAATAGATGAAACAGTTGTTTAAACATTGTTGGGAGTGAAATGAGAATTGAGCTAATCAGTGTTTACTTGTGATGGAATTATAATTACGCTTGCATTGTTGGAACAGGGGATGTGTTTGTTTTGATGCTCATCAGCATTATCAAGGTGTTCTCAACAGGCATTGCTCTGTCTGTCCCTGATATCGTAACAGGCTCCATCAGCGAGGTGACGATCACAGGTCTGAAGCCGGAGACCAGCTACGAAGTCAAGTTGTCAGCCGTCAATGGCAAGGGCGAAGGTGAAAGCAGCCCCGCTGAGTTCTTCAAGACGGAGCCTGTTCGTAAGTGCCTCGTGTTGCAAGTTTTCACACCTCTCCGACCTCTGTGTTCACAAACATATTACCTGAAGCGAATCTATAAAATCTCTATTTAAGAGCAGAGTTTCAATCCGACTGCTTGGACAATCTCACAAAAGCTTCCAGCAGTGTCTTCTCAGTCTGTGTCTGTCCTCTTGAAGATTGTTTTCCGTCTACAGGAACTGACTTGTTTTTCTATTTATTGTTTATTTGGAGGAAAATGCTGAATTTTTCACGAGCCGCTTTTGTTATTATGAAGAACTTGAAACTTAAAACTAGCTTGTTTATTTACAGATGGAATTACACACGGATTTCATAAGACGGGTTTCTCTCCGACCCATCTGCACAAGTCTCCTAAAATCTGAAATCTCCTCTTTTACACCATTGTGTCTTGGCTCATGTGTCATATTTTACTTGCAAACCATGAGGTGTGATTTCTTGCCTCTTCAAACAGCAGCCTTCCAGTGAATCGTGAATCAGTTTTTTAGTTTTTAGTGCCCTCTGTTGGTTTAAGGAGCCGTGTTTTTTGGAAGACCTTCACTTCTGTTGAAGGGTGTGATTTCATGTTTGTCTCTTATCGTCTCATATTTTCATTTTTCTTTTATCCATTTGCTCATCTGTTTGTTGTATCCATCAGGCCACTCTCATAAAAGTAAGTGATTTGTCTCGTCTCTCATCACTTTAATGATTTCGAAAACCGCATTATAATGTCATGACAGACTGTAAGGCAATGTCCATTATGGTTTTAGTTCTCCTGAAGTATAATTGCCGCCTTTTAATCAGCGTCCTTAAACAACTTTTCAGTTTCCTGTGGACCGTCTCCTCCTAACCATAAATGTGGCAATCATTTAGTAAAGTCTTGTGTTTTTCCTTCCTTCCTTCCTTTGGAGCTCTCTGCCAGAAATTAGTCCTCCTATTTATAATTCTTCTGTGAAGTGTTACTGCAGACATTCAGGTGATCACTTGTGCAGACAACTGATTCTGATTGCATTTCTTCTCTTTTATGTCCCTAGACGGCTTTTTTCATTTTTTCACAGAAGACACAGGTTTGTTTCTGTAGTGGGGATAATAGATAGATTAGTTGTTTTTTTTTTTTTTACTGCTGTAGCTGTTTCTTTCCCTGCAGGATAACCCCATCACCCCTTCTGATTAGCAGCGTTTGTAATAACTTTGAAACATTACAACAAAGGTGTTGGCTCTTCTAGAAACTGTGACCTTGCATGTCCCGATCGTCACCTCAAACGCCTCTGTGTCTGTTACGTAGACGGATTAGATGTTATTTCACTTCCATCCCACGAGCTCACAGCTGGTTTATCCAAATATGAATATTAATATAGTTTTGATTTGCAGCTTGTGAATTAATTGGCTTAATGACAGCATTATGAATCAGCACCAAGTCTCTGCATTTCAAACGCTGCTCATTTTCCCTCTGGCTTCAGCTGTTTGGTGCAGTTTGAGAATATTTACGTTATGATTAGGCCCATCAGCATTGATTAATCAATTGTCTTGCAAATTATAAAGTTGAGAGGATAAAACTGTTGGATGCCGTTTTCACTCTGAGAACCCAAACAGAGGAATTCCTGTCAGTATATTTAGCTTTGTCAGTTTTTTGTCGTCTACCTGTACCTGTGTTTTTCTGTCTCTCACATTGTTCTTCCTCTTTCAATCACTCACGTGTCACTTCATGTGTCTGTGACTGTTATGTGGCTTGCATGGTGCTGATGAGTCCCTCTACTCTGCAGAAGGTAACTTGAAAAGTAGATGCCCAACTTTAACCGAAGAATCCCACAATTAAACAACACTTTATTTGCTTCTGTGCAGTCATGTAATATATTAATCAGTCATGTAGACGTTTGCCTCAGCAGGATAAATGAGAGAGAGCCAGAGCTGTCCTCACCTTATTATATAACAGTCAAGAGTGTTTAATATCAGTATTACTTTCACGGTATTGATGGCCTGTCACTTGAGGCCTGATACCTCTTTACTTATAGGATGTGTTACAGTAAATCAAGTGTGTAATAAAAAGTTTCCACTAATCACAGGAGGATCCGTCACTTTCCTCCTCCTTCCAGCAGTTTGCTCTGGTTTTCAGTCAAGGACTTTTAATATTCATGCCGAGCGCTAAAGCTAACAAACACATTATATTTAACGTATTGTTTATCATTGTTAACCTTGGCTTGAATTCCATGCATTACAAATCAACTAACATGAACTGAATCTGTTAAAATTTAACCATTGTGGATTGTTTTCTCTTTGCCTTGTTGCTAAGTTCAACTTTTAGAGCTGCAACGATTACCTGAATAATAAATGAATCAATGATTATTTAGACTGAATAAACTATAAACGAACTGATCAGTATGAGTCAGGAGAGGTCAGCTCTCTACAACATTTTGTAGCTCGTCCTACCCTCCCATCCTCCCAGCTAGTAGTAGCTAGTGTTTCCCCCTTTTTAATAATGAATACAAACAACTGCTACCTGCTAGTATGAAGAGTTATTTCCAAAAATATGCAGCAGCTGACTGAAGTCTGGCTGTGGTGCTGTGTGAGCAAGTTTTTCATCCAGACACAGGTGACGTGAGGCGGCATCACGCTCAGCCTTCATTGCCAGCACCTCCTTGATGTCAGTTTGGCGTGCCCAGACATTTACTCAAAGACATTTGAAGTTAGTTCATTATACACCAGTGCTACTACGTGCCTCACATTAAAAAAAAAAAAGATATAAAGCATTTGAATAAGTGGGAAGTTAAAGAAAAAATAAACAAGAAGACATTTAGGCATGGATGAATCGATAAAATGCTTTTGAGAATAAGTGGGTCTTAAAAAGAGATTTAGGACAATGAGTTTGCTGAGCTGACCCACAAAATGAGACTTCTCTATAATATTAGAGTCATTACAACACAGGCTCTCCGCCACTAATCTTCTAATCTTATATAATGCCCTAAAAGTAATGGAAAATATTCTGAATTAAGTCCACGATTTGACAGAAAGCCAGGGTTACTGAGCGTGCACCAGAATTGCACTGTTGTTCAAGTTCACGCAGCAGAACTTTAAACTGCTGACGTGCCACAGCTGAATACATTGCACGTCAATAGTCAAATATGGAGACAAAGCAATGGATGATTTGTTAGAGAGAATGTAGAATGAGAAGTCGCTTATATTGGCAGTGTTCCTAGATGGAAAATCGCCTCAAATGTTTCTCAAAATTCAATAAAAATTACATCTAGGTTTAGTTTAGAAAGCAGAAGATTATATTTAAAGCAAAAACAAGAATGTTATTGTAATTTTACTGCAGAAATTTTCATCATCCAAAATCTCTTTAGCCCTGTTCACACCTGACACCTGACATGTGTCTCAAAAGAACAGATCACTATTGCTACTGTTGTTGTTTCAGCGTTGTTTGTTCATAGACGACACCTACTCTACATCAGTCAAACAGGTGTCTCAAGTTAAAGGTGTAGTGACTGGATCTCAGTTCATCTTCGGTCCATTCACACCTGTACCTGTAGAGCTGACTACTTGTGATCAGATTATCCAGGATGCATGTTAATACCAGGCGTGAACAGGGTGTTTAATACATATATAGCAACATTTAAAAGGCTTTACAACAACATATTGCCACATTGTCAGCAATGAATATAAAGTATTTTTTTAATAATGTTCAGTAAATCTGTCTCCTGAATTTGAGACAAAACATGCAGTAGCTTAGTGCATCATACAGTAAATTGTGCTCCACTGACTTAACTTTTTTACAGGCAAAATAATTTATTACGCTGCAAAATGCAAATCCTACATAAAGATTTCAGTTAATGAGAAACGACTCTTTACTTTGAAGACTTGTGAGACACTGGCGGGATGTCAGTCAGCAATTTTTATGCCAACTGAATGTCACTCAGCAACCGCAGCAACACACAGCAACTCGGATGAATCAGATAAGCATGTGGCTGTGTGTCACTCGCTAATTAGGCGAACTTGACACGTGCCGTCTCGAGGCGAGCGTTTAAGGAAGGTCAAGTGGCCTGAAAGGACAACAACAAGGATGGGGAGCGGACGCTGTCGAACTTTTCTTTGACGCAAAAATTTAAAGTCGGACTGAAAGAATTGACTTTCCTCTTCCAGCAAAATAACCCTCTAGTTGTCTGCATCTTTTAAATTGGCCTTTAAATAACCTTTGTTTCACTCATGTGTGTCTGTAGGGAACCCCAATCCTCCTAAACTCGAGGGGGCACTTCAACCTAAAGGCAACTCCCTGAAGATCAGCTGGATCAAGCAGGACGATGGCGGCTCTCCCATCTTACATTATCTCGTCCGTTATAAGCCAGTGAGTATTGTCAGATGAAACACTTACACTTTGTCAACGAAGGCAACTGCATTGACAATCAGTTGAACATTTAAGTATTTTTAAGGAGAATGGCAAAACAAAATCTTCTTCTTTCTTCGATTTTTAGGATATTAAAATGATTCTTTCTGGGGCTTTGGGATATTACAAGGCATAATATACAAAATAAATACTGTTATGATTACTTAATTGGCAGATTAATCAACAATGAATTTCTTAGCTGTTAATTGATTAGTTAAGAGGAAATTAATCAGTAACCTTTTAGGGTAATTAATAGATCATTGATGGCTCCAGCATTTTCTTGTTTTCGAAGCAGAAAATTACTATCAAGACATTTTTAAATTAAATTCTTGAGTTTTATTGATTAAACAAGTATTTATTAAACAAGAAAATTAACTGTAGGATAATTAATAATGTAAATTAAGTAATTAAGTTAATTATTTGTTGCAGGTCTGAATGCATGTTACGTAATGAATATTTATCTGTGTGTCTTCAGATACAGGCTTCAGAGTGGAAACCAGAAATCCGGCTACCAAGTGGCAGTGAATACGTGGTTCTCAGTGGGTTGGAGTGGGACACTGAGTACAACGTCCACGTGGTGGCGGAGAATCAGAAGGGCAAGTCGCCGCCGGCAACCATGTCCTTCAAGACGTCCTCAGAGCCAGAAGCCATCCCAGGTACCGTCCCTCAGGCCACTCGCACTAAACTGGAACTAAACAGCCAGAAAACTGGGGAGCCAAACTCAAAGCTGAGCGTCGCGTTCTATTTTTAACTCTCCGGCTCTGAAAGGTGAATGACAACTAAAATAAATCCTCAGAGAAAATAGATTTCCTGGACAGCGGTGAGCCAGAAATGATTTTCCAGCTGAATTTTCTCACTTTAAAGTTTTGACAGCCGCCGCTAAATGAGTTTGAGTTTGTGCTCGCAGAACTGGGACAGACACTTTCCACAGAAGATGAAATGATTTCCTCTGAATGACTGAATGTTTCTGTAGCTTTGTTTCACTTTAAAATAGCGGTTTGGGAGGAGCCTTTAAAATAACAACCGATTAACGTGTATGTCGAGGTCCTAACTGCAGCTGAAGGTTTCATTATTTTAACTAACCTTAGAAAACCCTCACAGTCTGTTAGATCCCCTTTAAGTGCGAGACACTGTCGAGTGCTTCGCTGAGACATCACAGCAGGCCATTATGTCGTCTTCCTTTTTTCTAATTCATTTTCCAAACTAAAGCCTTTCCCACTCACCCACCACTGAGTCACCATCTAGTCAACATGGTGTAGTTTCCCCCCTTTTTGTGCTGTGCTTTTGCTTTGATGTGGTGCTGTATTTTGTTTCCTCCCTCAAAACAAGACATCAGTTTCTTCTTCTTCTTTTTTTTTTTTTCACTTTTGGTTTTCAGACCTGACACATTTTCACTTTCTCTCTTCCTCTGTTTTCCCCAACCCTTCTCTTTCCCCCCCCCCTCCTTGTTTCCCTTCATTTTCTCCCCCTTTCTCTCCTTTTATCTCGTCTCTCAATGGTCCTGCTCTCTTGCCTGGTCCTGGACACTGGTGTGGCGGACCACGTGAACATTTCCGCCCCCCCTGACCTGTGTGCATTTTGGTGTGGTCTGGGTTTTGCTGTCCCCACCCGCAGCCACTCAGGGCTGCTCATCTGTGACATACACTTTGGTATCACTCATCCTGTCCCTCATCACTATGCTCCTGCTCTCATAGTGGTTTATTTTTATTTTTTTGTTGTTGTTGTTTGTTTTTCTTTTTAGTGGGGGAATTCACGTCATAACTATAGAGGAGAGCTCGCCTTTTCTCCAGCCTGGCTGTCTTTTTGGACACTTTCACTCCTTAAAAACAGACTTTGTCCTTGACAGAAGTATTTTTTTTTTCTGTTAATGGTCAGAAAAGGGTGCTGTGTGTCTTCAGAACAGACCAGTATTGAACCAAAAGGCAGTGGAAATCCTCCGCCTCCCACAGATTCACACAACTCAGCATTAGCCCAGCTAGTCATCAGAACTAGACTACAGAGTGATGAATAATGGAATTAAAATATGTATTTAAAAAAAAAAAAATAGCACTTAGAGAAGAGTGAAGGCTGAGTACTGGATGTGTCTGTTTACATGAACACTGTATTATATTCAATGGCTCACAAAATTATGCATACGTACTGTAAAAAGTTTGTAGCATTAACGTTTACATTATTGAAGAGAAACAGCTAACTGAAAAATGTTTATAATGTTTATATTGGCACAGATTGACAAGTTGTACACAGAATTATCTTATTGAAACTTATTTTTGTGCAGATTACTAAGACAAACGTCCAGATATTTCTCATGCATGTAATGTTTATCAAGCGTCACTGAGAATTACATAGTCGTTTTTATACATTTATAATTGGATGGTGCTTCACTCGGCTGCGTTTTAGTATCTAGCGACCTGTTAGTGACAGAAGTTAAATTCATGTGATATGTGTGTGTGTAACAGAAGATATTTTAGGAAGTTCAGATTAAAATGGACTTTAAACAAAGTGTAGAGATTTTGTCACAACCTTTCGTGATACCCGGAAAACACCCGACATTCAGTTTCTGTCCAAAAAGCATCCTGCATGTCTGGGGTAACTAGCAACACACTGTAAGCTTTGGTTTGCTCTTATTTCTAATACCAAATAAAAGGGTTGAATATGTAGTTATCATGTTTTTAAATGGCAGCTGCTCGCACATACGCTCCTCTACATGCCTCATATTTACCATGAAGGTACATAAATAGGTGAACAAAGCAAAGAGTCTCCACAAATCTCGAATGTGTCACGGCAGGTGAGTGGATTCTGTATATGTGGTTACAGTAGAATAGCTGCACTTTTCATAGTTGTTTCTATAAAAAAAAATAAAAAAAAAAAAGTCCTGCTTCAATGGTTCAGTGCTCTCCCTGTCTTGTCTGGCAGATTTGGGTGATGAGGCTGCTCTCTCCATGGGCATCATGCTCTGGGCAGGGATCCTGGTTGTAGTGTTTGTTCTCCTGCTCCTGGCTGTGGATGTCACCTGTTACTTTGTCAACAAGTGCGGCCTCATCATGTGCCTCTGCGGCAAATCGGGCACGGGAACCAAAGGACACGTGGAGGAGGGCAAGGCAGCCTTTGTGTGAGTATCGGAGACTTCATTTGTATTCGTGTCGTTCTGTTGAAACTTCCGCTCTGGCCAAGATGAAAATGAGATGCAGCTATTCCACCTAATGTTCTTTTTTTTGTTTTGGTTTAACACATCTGTAAATCCATATTTCTGAATTGGAAGTCAAGACAATGACAGTGTGTAATGTGAAAGGGCTGCGTCTGACAAACCTACAGAGTTATCACAATTATTTTCCCCCACAGTTCAACAAAGTGTTTTTACAGTATTTCACTAGTTGCTTCTATGACCAGACCAGGCGTCTGTCTGTGAAAAAGCTCAATGACAACAGACAAAAGTAGAAATGTGTATTTCCTGGTGAAAATGCAGTTTGATTACTGAATCCTAAGAGATTGTTTCTGTTCCTTCTGATACGTTTCAGTTTCGTTTGTCACTTGACGCTGTAGAAACAGGAGCGATAACCATAGACTGTGTATAAAAGATGGACAAACTCTGTGATGGATTCTGATCAGCAGGAATGAAGCTCGGGCATGGTGGCAGCCATATTGGTTTTGAGAGACTCTGCCTATCTCAGATAATTCAAATATGGACATGTAGGTGGAGCGTTGGTGGGGGCTGGGGTGGGCTACATGACATGTTGCTGTTAAACGCGCCCACTCAACTCGCCGCCATCAGCTAGCTATGCTTGTGAATCCCTGCTGTAGGCCAAACTATGCGGCACTAGTTAGCGTCCAAAAATTGTACGGAAGAACAAGAATATCATAAAGACTAACTTACTAACTAACTAATAAACAACTAGCCTGGTGAACATAGTGGAGCAGCTTTAAAAAGATGGATGTTTCCATCAGGGGATGGTGGAAGCTGAAATAAAGCAAGAGTGAATATTGGACTTAACATTTATCAGCCAGATACAAAACAACTCTAAATCAGTACTAGAATTTAAATTAGTTTTTTTGAGGATTCTTAGTCATCCAGGTCACGGTACGTCTAAAACAAAGGCAAATAAACGCTAATAAGGTTCTTCTTCAGTTCTAATTGAGTTTAGGTTTTTAACTAGACAAATTTTTTTTATTATGAATTCGTTTCTTTCATGTTGAATCCACTTTGTTGGTATGATTTAGCTCCGTACTCTGTGTTGTAGCTTGTCGTACCCTGGCTGAAACATAACAACATGTCTCAGTGACATAGACCACGACAACTGTGATTGGTCGAAATACATTTTCCTCCTGCATGTTTTATGAGTCACTCAGACATCTCCTCTCTTTTCTGTGTTGCAGTGATTTCAGTAAAACTGTTGTTCAAAATGTATTGGCTACAACTCAAACATGAGCCGTTCAGTTCTAGTTAGTACATGAAGAGACTCAACACAGCAGCAACAAGTCACACCGCTGACTTTAGTTTTGGCGCTGTAACTACAGAACAATGCCGACACACTTTGCAGAGCTGTAAATGATCACAATTTTGCGTAGGCCGTGGAGTAGACTTGTCTAGATCCATCACCTTAGACATACTGTCAGCTTTACCGAGGGGTAATATGTTTGTTGATGAGATTCTCTGGTCGTTAATAATTTGTTGGAGAACCCCTCTACCCATGTACACCCACATTAATCTGAACATGTCAGACCCCAGTCATCTGAGTTCCTAATAAAAAAACTTAACTCTCCACGAGACATGTATTATTATTATTATTATTATTATTATTATTATTATGGTCATTCGTTCTAAAGAAGCCACTTGGATCAGTGGGGAAATGTCTCAAATAAATCTCTCTAAGAATGACAAAATTAAAATGATTTATTTAGCTTTTATAATCAGTCTAATGTAAATGTATTCAATGCGATCTTTTAGTTCTACTTTACGATTCAGCAAATGTTGTCCTTTTGCAGCTGTAGTTCTCCATTAATAAGTTTTTACATTTCCTGGACGGCTTTCAAGAAGTGACTCTGAAGATGATTTAAAAGGTTTTTATGCTTGTGGCTGATAAATCAAGAGATATGAGGAGGAAGGGTTTCCTAGAGGAGAGCCTCTGGAGCTAAATAAACATCTATTGTGACAGCAGTACATTATGGTCCTCTCAGTCGGTATCTAAGGAACAGGGAGAATACACAACACGATAAAATGAGCCCATAAATGAAATGGAGTTTTTAAGAGTATATTTCTCCTTCAGTGAAAAATATTAAGGATGTCAGGTTTAGCTGAGGCACCGGAGAAGTAATCTCATGAAAGCAGTTTTGAATCAATTTGAGTGGGATGTTGCATTGTGTATTGATTTAGTTTACATTTCATGCTGCCAGCCACGAGGACTCGTTCACATTTTATTAGACCTGAGTACGCAGAGACTGATATGGAAAGAGAGTCCATTCAGTCTGTGTGGAGATGATCATCATCCACTGCTCTTGTATCACCTTTTTCTTGCTGCTCACTGGGATCAAAAGCAACAGATAATCTGCCGCCTTTTAAACAAGATCGTTGTCTCGATTTTACAGGAAGGACGAGTCCAAAAAGCCCATAGTGGACGTCAGAACAGAGGATGAGTGTGCGGCCAATCATAACGCAGCGGGACCGACGGAACCCAACGAAACTACGCCCCTCACAGAGCCAGAGTGAGTGAAAGCTGAATAACGGCACTCTGCCTTTTTACGGCTGTTTTTTTTTTTTTTTTTTTTAGCTGTTCTACATTGCACTCCACTTAAAAGAATAAACACGTTATTCAACAGGAGCAAATCTGACCCCTTCAAAAGAACTTTCTTTAAAAAGTAGAGGTCATTCTTGAGTGGAGTCCACTGGATTGTGTTGCTTTTCTGTTTTCATTCCCTTTCAGAGGGATTGCTGTACTTTTTGTGTTCCTCTTTCTCCAGCCTTTGGAGAGTTTTCTGTCTCGTTACATGAAGGTTGAAGCAATACCAGTCAAAGACACAGAAAGACTCTTTGTCCTCTCAAGTGTGGTCAACTCATGAAGTCATTCGACAACCTCAGCAAGCCATCTCATATCAGCAGTCTGGAAAAAATAAGAGAATATGCAGTATGAGATTGTCACTGGTACTGTTTAACCCTTGTAGGTGGTTCTGCGTGGTGCTGTAGTTTTCTGCAGGAAGGCTTAGTTTTCCTAGTCAGTGTACTCCATGTTGGTGTGTGTATGGGACGAATCCTTTAATGTCCACTCACAGCATGACGCCCTCTTTTTCTTCTTTCTTTTTCTCACTAGGCTTAATAGTCGCTGTTTTTTAGTTGCTTTGTCTATGTTTTTGTGTGAATTTCTAAAGCCAACTAATCCCTCTGCATGCTCTCGTCCGGGCCACCCTTCCTCTGTCACAGTCACCCTGGTGTCTAGTCTGTGTGTCTCTGTTCTCTCCCTGCTCTCTCAGGCTGGCGGCTATCACTGCTGCTCTGGCACTGGACACCCTCTCCTCCGTAGCCACCAACTCTGACACAGCCACTGCAACAATTGACCCCGCTCAGGACAGCCCCTCTAGCGAGACCACTACCCTCACTTATAGCCTGTCCACCCCGGCCAACGAACCCTCACCCACCCCCGTCCCGGCTCCGGCCCCGACACCAGAATCGAACACGGCCCCGCCGGCTCCCGTCATCTCCACCGCTGCCGTCGAAGCTAAAATGGCCCCGTTAATAGAGCAAAGAAGAAGTAACACCCCAGAAGCAGAGACAATAACCCCTCCTCCTCCTCCTCCTCCTACCACCGAACAGACTAAACCTCAAAAATCTGGGACACCAATACCACCAAAGCGTAGACACTCTCCTAAACTTGCTGCTCTGGCTAAAGGTAGCCCCCCTGTTTCCCCGCTTGCTACGTCTTCCCCATCGTCCTCTCCCCCTGTAGGCACCAAGAAACTTGCTCCGAGCCCGCCGGTCACCAAGCTGTCCACGCGCACAGAGACACCAGCACAAACTGCCTCCGCTCTAGCAACTACTGCCCCTCCAAAACCAAACCCAGATTCAGTACCTACTGCCCCAGATTCTCATGCGTTTAACTTCCTTGCCTTTGACACAGACAAACCTGTAGACCAATTTTCTCTTATTGCAAAAGCATTTGCAGCTCCCTCTCCTCTCCTCGGTGACCTGGATACTGAAAAACCTCTAGGTGCAGGCGGTCACTCTCCTTTACCTATTACCTCCCTCTCAGCCTCAAACGACTTCCTCACGTCGGCGTCAGACTCTTATGACATGCTCACCCCTGACGCAGGGCTCAAAAACGCAGGTTTAGATTTAGAGCTGACTAACGGGACAGAAAGACCCTCCCACCTCGCAGACTCCGCAGACCTCATTAGCATAGTCAGCCCGACCGCTGCCCCCTCTCTGCCCAATGGAGACGGAGCAGACCGCCCCCCCTCAGGCCCAGTTCTGGAGGCGTCAGAGACTCTGGGCAAGACCGGTCCTCCTGTCAACGATGAGTACGGCTCCCTCTAGAGGTTTATCTGTGTGTGTGTGTGTGTTTGTGTGTGAGTGCAACTTGTATGCCCATTCATTCACCACCACATCTTGCCATTGACCACACAATATGAAATATTGTAATGGTAAACTGTGGTAATGACATTGGGTTAATGTTGTGGATAGAGGAGTGAAGAGGATGGTTTTGTTTTTATGCTTGTGTGTGACAGTTCTCCATTGTGGGTTCTCCACTTTAGCGCAACATTCACCACAACGTTAGTTCCTTACATTAATATTATCTCAGTAAGTCGTGCCAGCTTGGGCCTCATTAGATGTTAACACGTCTCAAGTCTAATTTGAATTTGCGTCAAATTAAAGCTCTGCTGACACATCGGAACAAATGTGTCGCTTCATTATCACCTTTTTAAAAACCATTAGTAAGCCCTGTGGTAAGCCACTGTTAAGGAGTTGAGCTGATACTTCTCATATTAAATCAGTTTATGTAAATAAATTGATTTAATTGATCACATTCTGCAACTGACTGGATATTTTAAGGTTTTGAAGTATTTAGAAAATGTGACATTTTACAGGCTTAACAATTAATCAACAAGATAATTCCACATTAATGGTTAATGACTAAAAAGTTTTACTTTTGCCTTAAAAGTCCAAAAAGCATTTGAGCAACAATGAGAGTTGCAATCTGCTTCCTTGTTAAATTTTCATCGTGTCACCTTAATACAAATTCAAAGACTGGTTTATGACCTTAGCCTTGTTCAGACTGACAACTTCAAATCTGTTCTTTGACATAACCAGATTGACTTTAGAAAGTCTACACAGTAAAAATATCTCCCCATCTTAATCACGATGGAAGTGTTGAGCAGACTCTGTGCAGAGACCCATAGAAGACAACACTGCTTTTGTTTACACGGACACTAATAATCAGAATGAAACTGCCTCCTACTGAGAAATGATCACATTGAGAGGGGTGGTGTAAACCTTTCATAATATCGAGTTTCCAGGAGGAACAGATATATAACATATAGGCAGCAAAACAACCAGTTGTTCAAACAATTGTTAGAAAAGATGAATGAAGCCAGAATCCATGTGGGCAGCAATGTTAAAAAACGTGGGTCTGCCGCGGCCATCCTCTCCTATTTTTCTTCTTCTGTTATATTTCCTGCAGATCTGTCACTCCACTATTGGCAAAACCACTTGGCGCATGTCAAAATAAGTCCTATAGTGATTGATGTTTTGAGCTGGTACTTCAGAGGGTAGACATCTGTACACGGATCTATCTGAATAACATGATTTAAAGCCGCGTCACTACTTCTTCAGCAACATCTGATCTGAATCTCTGCAAATAATAGTGCTGACAGTGTATCCTAAAGATCGGAAATGAGAAACAAATATCAGTCCCTGCGGTCTGAACGAAGCCTTTAAATTCACACAGTAGTTTTAAAATAGGCAGCAAAAGACTCTAATGATGGAGAGAATAAGTCCATTCATCAGGGATTGTCCCTTGTCCTCACGATGGTCGTTATTTACGGCTTCCATGACAAAATGAGTTGTAAAATCAATCACTTACGGTTCAAGCTGGAACAGAAACATTACTTTCCACCCCCTCCTGCACCAGAGGCCAAGCAGCATTGTGCCTCTTTAACAGTCCTGTCATGTCTGAATAAAGCCACAACAAGCAGCCATCACTTTAACAGCACCGTTACAAATTGCCTTGGTTAATTACTAAATGTTTAGTTTGAGTGTTGCCTCAATCCTCCTCTGAAGAGAACGGAGGCTGGACCGTGGTGTTTTCCTGCTCTGATCTACAGGAGACGAGAGCTGCAGGCACAGATATTCTCTCTGAGGTAGAACTAAACCGATTAAAGCTAAACATTTGTTGTTTCAAAGTTTAGAGACGCTAGTGGAAGCAACTATATGAACTATCTGGGTTTGTCATTATCTGTTTATTTTGTCAAGGTGGTGAAGAAATATGTAAGAAGATCTCTAGAATCTTCTTACATATTGGGTGAAGACGTCATTCAGATTAAATGTTTTAAATAAAGTGTTTTATTTGCTGAGGACTTTGTGTGTCTTTCTTAAATGACGTGTTAATTATTTTAATTATGAACTTTCTCTTCTTTCCGCTGCAGGAAGATTTTTTCCGATGAGAAAACCAAACTGGACGAGGGAGGCTTGGCAAACACCCTGATCGCTGCAGAACCCAACAGTGTCATACAGACAAATGCCACCGAGAGCAAAGCGTGATGGGCCAGAGAAACCTCGGCCCAATCCAAAACATTTTGCAGCGGCGGCAGCGAGCGAGAAACGGGAGTTTTTGATTTCCAGTGCCCTTAACTACACATTCAGAAACAACACGCGTTGGTTAGAGCGCACTACGACTGTGCTTTCATTTACGGTTTCATTCATGAAATGTTTACTGCACCCGAGGATTCATCTTAAGGTCATCAGAGATTTATTTTATTTTTTTATTCTTATTTTATTTAACCAGTCAGGAACGATTAAGAGGGTCTCTAATTAAAACAATTGCTTGGTAAATATATGAAATTACACTTTCTATCTATAGTTTGAACTGTAATGGATTATTATGAGAAATGTAAAAAAGAAAAAAAGAAAAAAAAGCTGACTATATATAGAAATTATTTTTCTTATTTTCATGTTCAAATGTAAAACTGTTTGCATACTTTTAGTTAGATTTATTATAATTTTTTTGTGGGCTAGTCTCATTAAATAGCTTGTTCTGCATGTCTGACCTGCAAGTGGTTGTAAAGTTTTTGTTTACAAGGTTTACTGTTGCACTCTTTGTCTGTTGCAGGGAAGTTTCACGCTGGCGTTGATTAAACACAGGCCCGAGTTCAGTGTTTCGGACTAGAGCCATGTTTGTTACGGTTACAAAAATACAGGATTAACCCACAGCCAGCTGCAGGGGGGAAAGAAGTCGATGGTGAGACCGATTCTGGATCAAAGCTCGTTCAGTCTTGTCACTGCCTTACTGTAAAGAAACATAAAAATACTCATTACGAAAAAATGGATTTGATTAGAAGAGGAACAGAAAGACTGATATTGCCTCGCGAATGTCTCATGATCTGGAGCTAAATATAAACCACGTGTTTGTTTTTGGTGGTGGAGGGGGCAACGACTATGATCGTTTCTTCCTCAAATTTCAGATCAAAGGTCTGGCTTCATAGTTTGTGCGTTTGAAGTGAAAAAAAAAAAAATCTAAATCAAAACTCTAAAAAGCATTTTTTTTTGTACTATTTAAAAACTACAAAGGTTTCTTTTCCATTCCTGCCTGCGAGCTTGTGCACTGTGCCTGTGTGTCGATAGATCGTCTCGTCATCAGTTCCTATGATAATCTGCATAGCTTTGTCGTGAGAGATTTAGCCTTTTTTATTTTATTTGATGTATTATTAGAAGAAAAGTACGATAAATGGACTAATGTGGTCATTATAACACGTGTAGTGTATGAAACTGTCCCGTCTCTGGTCACAGCACTATATTATTGCCAGCTATAGTGGAGGGAGGGGTGTTTGGAGCCTTGGCATGAACTCAGTACTTCAGATAAGACGTGCCCTGTGTTTTTTGTATGGGGGGCAAAATAGTTCTCATGTTGATTCAATGAGTGTTACCTGCGGGGGCTTGTTCTGGCGTCATTACACATTTGTTTTTATTTCTCTCCCCCAGTTGTTATTCGAGTGTTCTGTAATGTGGATTTCTTTTTTTTAGGTTTGTGTCTTTTTGTACAAAACTCACTCACCAAGAGCGACGGCTTGACTGACTTCAGGACGCCACAGGCAGGAGAGCAGGGTGGTCCACCTGAAAAAAAAACGCAAGATCAAACTTTTTTTTATTCTATTTTATTTAAAAAAAGCTTTAGATTATAGATGTAACGTCAAAAGAACTGAACAGATGGGATTATTACTCTCCTTGAACTACACCGGACCACCTTGCTCCCTCGTCTCTGGAAGCTCCTTTTGGTTTTATTGGGTCAAACTCAGAAAATATCTGTTGTGTACAGTCTGAGTGCTAACCCATTTACAAAATAAAAAATGGTTTCCGAATCTAATTTTGTCCTGGCCCATTTTGTTATTACTTTCATTTATTTCCTTTTTTTTTCCTTTTTGAAGATTAAGCGCTTGCAGTGACACGCTCCGGACAGCAGATGGCGCCAAACACCAACTTTTGGACTTGCCCTTCTTTTGTTTTCGCCATGTCATGAACACAGACTATTTACTGAAAGGTTACAGTGCACACAGGTTAGCTGGAGACTCGTCTGGCTGCTCAGAGAAGCAAGTAAACAGCTGTTGCGTGACTCCTGTTTGCGCAGGAGTAAAGTTAATACTTCCAGGCTTGGATGTCAAAAAACTATGTGCCAGTGAGGGCTCGATATTTTCAGCTGTGGCATTCCTCCTCCTCCTCCTCCTCCTCCTCCTCCTCCTCCTCCTCAGTAGACGTGACCGGTGTTGTGTCAACACAGTGTCAACAACCACACTGACCCGGCATGGCATCCAGTTTCAGTCGCCACAACGACCTACAGTCCCCTCTTACCTAATTTCATTTTATTTCTCTCTCTCTCTCTGTCTCCTTTGCCCTGTCACGTGAAAGGACCGGTGTGTGTGTGTGTGTGTGTGGGATAATTAATCCGTTTTTGCTTCAGTATATTTCAGGACAAACACTCTCCACCTCACCCGTCAGTAGTTCAGATGCCCGGTAGATGTCTCTGATTGCAGCCTGGACGGAGACACGACGAGCGGCAGAGGGCGATCATTCAGAGCCGTGACGTCGCCCCGGTGATGATTTGCAGCCAGTCAAGTCAGACACAGGTAGCCATGGTGATACAGGAAGTTAGGGGACGGGGCTTTCAAAATAAAACGGGGAAAAAAATAAATCAGTAAAATAGAAAAGATGTGCTTTATAGTGTAAGATAAGATAGGGATCAGACTTTATTGATCATTGAGAGGACATTTAGGTGAACAGTGGTAGAAAAATAAATGTTAGATAAAAGAATAAGAACTACTATGGGTAAAACATATTTACATTCACTGTCCCAAGCTTGACCTTATATTGTCCTCTCAAATGTTTCTATATCACATCATTTTATATAAATGTGCTCGACTGATTTCAAAAAGAAGTCCAGTCAAAGTTTATTTCTAAAGCACGTTTAAACACAACCTCAGCTGAACCAAAGTGCTGTACAAGCAGAAGCAGAACAATATAAATAAATCAGTAATCCCTGTTAAATATAAAACGAATATGGAGTTAAAATAAGCAATAAAACATCAAATAAACCATAAGTAAAACTGTCAATTAAAACACTGTGTTGGAAAAATAAAATCCAAGATATCCTGCTCAACTTGGACTGAAGGTCGGCGAGAAGAAGTGGGTTTTCAACAATGATTTAAAATGCTCCAAACTCTGGGCAGCTTTGGGGGCCACCATTTCTTATCTAAAAAGAAGTGTACAACAGTAGTTGGCTAAAAAATATTTTAGGATTTATAAATAGAAACAAACAGGACAAAACAAAGAGATGACAATACAAGGGTTACTAACTACTAAGTGCAGTTCAGTTAGTAGAGATAAATGGGAAAACAAGTCCATGTGATGGAGGTGGACATTCATGTAGCATTTTTTATATATAATATGATCTTGATGTTGATCTTTAAATTTATTTAATCTGTATTTTAACCTGGAATAACCTTGAAAACTGATTCCAGCTCTACCTGCGTATCTACAGCTCTATTTGCCATATATCTTTGCACACAGAGAAGGAATTTGTTTGAACCATCCAAGAGAGTACGCTCGGAGCAGTGGGCGGCCACGCAAGGCGCCTCGGGAACAGTTTGGGGATTTAGGTATTTGCTCAAGGGACTTCAGTCATGGACATTAAGGGGATTTGAACCAGTGACCTTTCAGTCTCAGAGCGGCTTCGACAACCACAAGCCACAGCTCCTCAAATAATAGTATAGATTCAATCGAATTACAACTAAAGGTCCTGCATTCAAATCCATCTACAAGTGCTGTGAGGAGCTCTTAAATGTTGCAGCTCATCCAGGTGGAGCTTAAACTATTTAAGCAGTATAACAAACAGTACTATGAGAGAAAACAAAGGGAGGTTAGAAGAAATTGCCTCATAGACTAATGATCAAGTATTTATTTATAGTGCGTAATTTAAAATAGATTGTCTTGACGCCTTACAGAAACCAGACTGAAACTCACTGAGTGAACACTGAAGCGATGGTGGCAAGCACAAAAAAAAAAGGAGAGACAGGTTAGAGACGGAAACAAGAGGAAAGGAGGTGGGCAGATAAACGTATACAAGCATCTGGGTAAAAAGTTCATGCAACATAAAAACATGATACAAACAAGATTACGTGGCACTAGGTGATGCATGGTACGTGGAAGACTCATAATAGATGGAGCCAGCGTTTAAAGTATTAACTGAAAGGCTTCGTGAGCATTCACACAGAGCATTCATAAAGTTACTGGTATGAGCGTAAACAGGAGCACAGGTGAGTTGGCTGGCCTAATGTAAAACCATTGATTTAATAACATATCAGATTGTGTTGCTCTGCATCAGCTCATCAACAGCTGGCTGTGTTGTATTGTAGAAGCAGATCATGTTTTAAGTACATAACATTACTAATATACAAACTCCAGCAGGTAAATAAATATAGAGGAGTGAATAGTGGAACATTAAAATTGAAATCTGCCTCAATTTAGGACATAAGAGTTGAGTAAATGCTCTTATTTCACCACTGCATGCTTTAGTTTAAAAGTTAATACATGGTAGGATTTTACACGCTGATTCCAGTATTTTTAGAGCTTCCAAGTTAAAAAAAACTAAAAAATAAATAAAAAAACAGGAAATTGATTGAGATAAAAATATGTTAAACTGCGTAGGCTTGGATTGTTTCCTGTATATTTCTTTTTTTTTTCTCTACCTTAAATGGATATAAAGAGCTCACAGGAAACAACAAAGGATGACGTGCATCAAAAGTCCTCAGCAGGATTTAAACCAGCGACAATGAGTCTTAAGGCAATGAATCACCGGGACGTCACAGCCTTAGTGAAGTCTTAGCTAAGGCCTGTTTCCATTGTCCATCTGTTGAAATATTGAAAATGGATACAGCTTCAGTTCAGGAACAAGTACGAGTTACACCCGCTCCCCTCATCTAACCTAAAAGGCAAGGCTTGCAAATATATATAAAAAAATAAATAAATAAATAAAAATGCTGTTCCCGCTTGAGAAACAAAAGTTCTCCAAGTCTGTGCATGCACATTTCTCTCCCTGCATGAACAACAATAGGTTTGAAAACTGAGCTGAACTGATTCTCCTTTATCTTCCAACAACGATTTAACCTCCAAATGAACATTAGAGGTAAAGACGAGAAGCCTCTGATAAAAAGCCTGCACAGAATATTAGTGAAAATGCAAATAAAATCACAACTAACCTTTATACTTCTTATTTGTTGCTCCATGTTCACGTCTGTGTAGATTATTGTAGAGTTACAATGGAGGCCCCTGCAAAAATACGAATTATAAAGATGATTTGTACTTCTATTTGCATATTCAGTACAAATTTGACCCCACTTCTATTTAATTTTATTTGTTAATCCTAATCTGAGCGTAATCTTGCACTTGCAACCTAAAACTAATGTCCCTCTATCTGATCCCACCGCTCTGTTATAATCACTCATTTTCAACACGTGGCTCTCAGCATTTATTTTGAAAGTTCTCCCCGGAAGTCTCGTTTCCCCCTGCGCTGCTTTGACTGTCGTGGCTGTCTGATGGTTTGCTTACTTGGAGCAGGACTGAGTTTGGAGCGGGTACTGTGAAATGTGTAAGCATGATGTTGCCTGGATAATCAGCGGAGGACGTTAGGAGACGGAGGTAAGAGCAACTAGAACAGCTGCCACTGTGTTTTTTTTTTTATTCTTCCTCATGGCTTCAGTCAGGTGATTCCGCTCCCATGAACTACTTTTCAGTCCCAGACTAATTTTAATAATTAATACTGTGAATGATGCCAGTTTTGCGGCTGCTTGTTTTAATTCCAGACATGTGGGAAAGGACCCAAGTTTGTCCGCAGCCTGATTTGGGATTTTAAAAACTTGATTGAGCTCAGGCTGAATCTCCGAGATACCCAGTGGACTGTTACACAAAATAAATGGGTATTTAATTTTCAGACGGGACGCGCTCCAACACAGCGCAGACAGAGCATATAATCGCGCAGTGGGGGGCTAAATTGTCGCAACGTGTTTGGATATTTAAGGTGGATTTACGCGTCTGCACCTGATGCGCGCTGGTGTTGCGGTTAGTTTGAGGATGCAGCCTGTCAGCATCAGCGGAGGAGCTGCTGACGGTCCGACAGTACAGAGCTTCATCCAGAGGCTTAATCATCACCCAGACAGACATTTGGGTATTTAAATGTGGTGGAGAAAACGTGTCTCCGCGCGTGGATTGCGCATCGTTTCCGCGCCTCCGTCCTCCTGATAGTTTGATAACTTATTGGGGGGATTTTCAGCAGAGCGCCTTAATTGTCTTTAACGCGTCTAATCACGGACGTGCGCAGCCTAAATGAACTAATCAGCCCTTCAAGGCGTTGGTTAATGGCAGGCCTACCTGTTGAGGGCACGGATGTGTGTGTGTGTGTGAGGAGCTTGATAAATTGAACCGTCACCTCTCAGTATGCAGACGTTATTACAGCGACGTGACCGCTCTCAACGAGACCTCAGACTAATCACCTGCAATGGTAACTGTTGCTTTGCGCTTTATCGACCTGTTTTCTGCCTTTGGTGCTTAATTAAAGTACATAAACATGTAGGGGGCATCAAATAAAACATTTGAAGAAATCACTGAGGGGTTTATAGTTCACAGAATATTTTTTATTTATATATTTATATTTTTAAATCCTTTTGATTTGAGGATGGATAAAAGTGTTCACTGGAGTATAATTAACTGCCTTTTAGCTCATATGGTAAATGTGACAGACTCTAACGGTGATCCTCTCTCCCGAAAATCAGAGAACTGCTACCAGCTGAAGGCAAGAGAAGCAGGCAGAGCAGCCACACCTCATGCGCGGGCTCAGAAAAGGTCCGAGTGGATACGGGTTTGACAAACATGGGTGTGCTCCAGCTCCACAATCCCACTCACTCCAGCACGCTTCTCCAGCGGGCCAATCAGATGCGCCTGACCGGCACCTTGTGCGATGTCATCATCACGGTGGATGGCCAGGAGTTCCCTGCGCACCGCACCGTCCTGGCCTGCACCAGCAAGATGTTTGAGATCTTGTTCCACCGCAGCAGCCTGCGCTACGCCCTGGACTTCCTGTCCCCGAAGACCTTCCAGCAGATCCTAGAGTACGCCTACACCGCCTCGCTCCAGGCCACGGCCGAGGATCTGGACGACCTGCTGTACGCCGCCGAGATCCTGGAGATTGAGTACCTGGAGGAGCAGTGCCTGAAGGTGCTGGAGACCATCCAGGCGGAGGAGAGCGAGGAGGTGGCGGTGAGGAATCACAGCTCTGGAGACCACAGTGACCACAGCAGGGCCAGGCACTGGAGGCACATGTTGATGTCCAAGAAGCATTCCATACAGGACGGACCCAACCGCACCACTCCCACCGCTCTGCACCACCTAGCGCTGTACCACATGACGGACAGGAGCCCTCCAGGTCCAGAGTCGGAAGCGGCTCCTGAATCGAGCCCCAAGCTGGACGGTGAGGTCGACATGGAGAGTCTTCAGCGTGCTCAGCAGCGCGCTTCAGAGTTGACCCAGGACTCGTCCCTGGATCTCTCCACGAGTATAAAATCAGAGCGCATGCAGGTGGACGACGGCAACGGCTCCGAGGGCAGATCCTCCAGCGCCGGGGAGGGAAGCATGTCAGACCAACACAGGGACGAGGGCCCGGGGACGCCCCTGAGAGGCAGCGTCATCACCAGCGCTCGAGAGCTGCACTCGGGCCCTGAAGATGGAGGACAAGTGGGGGGGAACGCTCTTGACTGTTTTCCGGGGATCTCTGAGAAACACCTGGCCTCCATATACTCCGTGCCCTCCAACCACACAGGGGAGGGCATGCCGGTGTCCGTTTCCATGGCCCCGTCCTTGGGTGTGCCGCTGGACCCGAGGGCCTACAGCGGCCTGTTGCACCAAGGCTTGCTGCACAGGGAGCTCCTGAGCAGGCTGGGCCAGTTTGCGGCAGGGATGAGGCACGAGGGCCAGACTCAAGGCCAGCAGTGTTGCGGTGAATGTGGGATTCAGCTGCACAGCAGGCAGGCTGTAGAGCAGCACAGGTAACACACACACACACAAAACACACACCAGCACCACGGTTGTTACACTCTCCTGCAGCATCTCTCCGTATTTTAAATCAAATTTACTTGAATTATCCAGATTTAATACCTAATAATTAAAAATTATCTTAGTTTGATCAAGATTCTACTCGAGGCTCGACGTGTTTCCTGACAAACATGTTAAATAAAAGATGGATGTGTGCTGTGCGGTTTCCCGATCTTCAGGACTTCCTGCAGCTTTTAACTCGTGCGGTATTTTAACATCATGGGAAAGAGCAACATCAAATATGTTAATTTATTCCCACGGACACCTGCACTCACGTCTTAACAGTGAGACGTGTCGGGAAGTTTTGAATCGGGTCTTTGTGGGGGGCTTTGATATAAAGAAGGCCTTGGTGTCGCAGAGCGCCCTTATTGACAAAGCCTTATTTCCTAAATTCTCCGTGATTATTTGTGCAGACGTGCGCGCCTCACACAACGGGCCGTCTCCCTTGGCTGTTTGATATGCATTCCTTTGCATCAGCAGAGAGGAGCCTCTCTGCGGGGACCGGGGCTGGACGCTTCACAAACACGATGGATAACTTCTGCTTCACGACTCGCTCTGTTGTTGTTTTATTTATTTTTTACTTTATTTATGAGCCTGTCACTTTGTGTTTTGTCAAACTTTGCAGCCAGCTCAGTGACAACTCTCATTAGCTTGATTGCAGATGTTTCTAATTGTGCGTGCTCGGTAGTATTTGACTTGTCCCTAATAATTATAAAACAAGTCCGAGGTTCCTAATACGTCGCGGCTAACCCCCAGATTAGAATCACAGCTCTTTCCGCCCCGTTCGAGCCCGTGGCTGACATTTCAGCCTCGTGCCTCCGTTGAAACAGAGCATCCTGTGGGATATTTAGTGATGCGCGTGGCTTACTCATGGAGACAGGCGGATGTCCGCAGGTTGAAGGAGCCGCATTGGTGGCACTGCTTGAGGATGTAATGAAGTTGCTGTAGGCCTGCAACCAGGTCACTGAGCATACACCTGGCCTGGAGATTGACATTTTCTACTGATGTTCAGGAAGGGAGTTTCTCCTGTTCTAGCATGACAACAAACAGTTGAACCAGTCTGGCTCAGATTTAATTCCAAAATGACAAGACTACAATATGTCAGTAAATTGTAATGGTGACTGAAACATCTGTGCTACAAACCATTCAAGATAATTCATCGTCTGAACAGAAGCTCTGCTAAATATTCCCAGATTTAAACCCTTCACATAAATGCATCATTAGCTCATGAATATCAGGTTATGTGAGAAATATTTTTTCTGACTTTGTCCATAATATTTTACAGACTCTAACATATAATATGAAATAATGCGGAAGAGAATATAATTTGTCAGCCTGAGACTGATCTTCCTTTATTGGAAACAGAAAACTGCACCGAGACACTCAAACCTAATGAATGATGAGATGAAATACTCGGAATTAAAGGAGATTAAATTCCCTCTGAAATAACAATTTTTCACAAACTTTTATAGATTACTTTCTGCGAGATGAAAGGGTTCGGACCAGAGTCGGGCTAGGATCCACGTCCTACAACCTCCACCGTGTTAAAAATGAATAAATAATACTAATTACTAAAAACATCTGCACATAATTTAATTATAAATCTATTTAGCTAATTCGTTTACTTAAAATAATTTATCGTATGAATATCACTGGCGGCTGAAACGAAGGGACAAAAGCGGGAACTGGAAAATGAAACACAATAACAGTCCCCAGCTGGACCTCAAACCGGAAACATCGTGATTTCATGGTCAGCGCTTTAAACCTCCATAAGCCACCAGGACGCTCTATATTTATCCCCTCCAATGAATAGTTAACGAGAAAAGGGAAATACAATGTCTGGACCGTCAGGACGTTCTAATAAGTGTCACGTTAAGTGAAATATCATCAGTGGAAGTTGGTCAGCGGCGTTCCTGAGCGTGTGCGTTGATGTGATCTGTGTTAAACTACGTCTCACTTGTTTGGACCGTGTTCAGCCGCAGACTCTTTTTTAGGCCGCCTGCTCTGCTGTTAGCGGGGTGATATAAGGATAACAGTACAGATGCCTTGCATGCTTGGATTGTGTGTGATATGATATGATAGGTTTTGCTGCCGGCGGAGCTTCAGCGAATCATCTTCTTTTCTCTCTATTCATTGCAGTTACAGGAGAAGTGTGTGTGCGCGTGTGCGTATTATGTTGTGTGTGTGTTTGTGTGCGTGCCCAGTGTCTTGCAGTGCTGGCGGGTGGAGGCACGCGTATGTCTGCACTCCGAAATTAGCCAGATATCCCATTGTCTGTGTTCTTTTAGCATTCATGCGTTGTGATTCACAACTCCAAGGGCCTCTTACGCTAATGATGTTGCATTCAGCGAGGGATTCTTGCCGGAATTAAAACATGCTCCTCTTGTTACGAGGACAATGACGCTTCTAGGGTTTGGGAGACCTTACGGAACGAGGCGCAGATACTTTACTTTTTTTTTTTCTTTTTTATATTGTCTCGTCTCTGTTTTCTCGTGCGCGTTAACGTGCCTCACATTAGTGTTTGTCTTTCCACAGGAGGCTGCATAACGAGGAGAAGGGCAACGGCTGCGAGTACTGTGGCAAACACTTCCAGGACAGCATGCGGTTAAGGATGCACATGCTGTCTCACACAGGTAGTATTCAGTGCTCATCAGTGCTCTTGATACAGTGGTGCAGCCTTTCAAATGCACCTGTTCATACTACACCACACACTCACCCCTCCTCCTCCTCCTCCTCCTCCTTCATACCAGTTAGTGCTGCTCCGAATACTTGGATCATGCTTTCTTTTCCATGCTTAGGTCTATGTGCGTCTCCCTCCCTCTGCTCTCCTCTCCTCTCCGTTTGAATCGTTTCTGTGTTTTTTCGGAGACTCTGGCGGCTCGCCAGCTCGGCCCCTTCTGAGTGATGACATCATCAGCTGCCGGCAGGCCTGGGTGTTCTGCCAGTGTTCCGAAGCGTGTGTGATGGCTCGCTCGCAGATGTGTGTCCAGGAACACACTGTACCCAAATGCAGACTTAATCAGACCTGACTGCTCTCCCAGCTACTTTATCCAAAATAGAGAAAGAGGAGGGGGAGGAAAGGGGAGGATGGAGGGGAGGATGGAAGGGGGTGGGGGGGTGGTGGGGGGGATCAGGGGCTAAAAATGAAACTAAAACAGAAACCTCAGTTGGAATATATGTGTCTCTGTCCTCTCCGTCTGCTCTCTGAGGATTGTTCGGGGATGACATACTGCTGACAGATGAGAGAGAATCTTTTAAACTTCACCTGAATCGTCCCCTTTTCCCTCCCCCCGCTGCTTCGCGCCTCACCTCACTCCCCCCCCCCTCCGCCCCTCCGCCCCTCCGCCTCTACATCCTCTGCATAACCCTAAACACACACACATTGTCTTGCATTACGCTCCCTCAGACCTCCACAACGCGCTTTGATTTTCAATTCGCGGTGACATCCACAACAGCAGCACCTTTAACCTAATTTGAATTTTTTGCATAAACTCGCCCCATCCCAACGTGTCAACATATAATACTACAAAAAAATAAATAAAAAAGAAAGAGGGAGACGTGGATCTCATTTCTTTGTCACTGTGTATTTCGGTATAGCAGCCTTAGATCCCGCTGGTTGCTAAGGAGCGAGTGCTCCACTGCTCTAATGGGCTGATTTGGTATTCAGCTCGATGCTGGCTCTTATTTTGGTATGCCAGACAAAGTGTTTTGATGGAGGACGATTGCAGCCGCGTCTGGAGACAGTTTGATGGTTTATGGATGAGAGCACACTCCGTGCCTTTGACTGCACAAGACAATGCACTATGTTCTCTTCTTCCCTTATCACACAATCTCACACAACACAACACACCGCACTGGACAGCGTCACACAACATCAGGCTCTACAACGCCGCTTCAGTGTTACTACTATACGAGACGACTCTCTCCACCAAGTTTTATTGCCGCGCCGCGTAACAAAACGCACCGTTCCAAAACAGTAACAGTTTGTTTTCAAAAACTGTTGTGTTTTTTTTTTCTTTTCTTTTTTAGAAATGAGCAGATTGTGGCTTCTTTTTATTTTTTTCCGTTATTTGTGCGCAGCACTGGGAACAGTGGCACACTGTCTGTGTACAGAGGCATCGTAAGAGTTGAAAGAGGACCACATTTAGGCTGTAGCGCTCAGAGTTCCCAACGCTTGTGGGTGTTTTAATGAGTCATTTTAACTTCATTTAAAGCCAGCTGAGCAGAAAATAGATCAGTGAATGAGCCCTGGGCCAGTATGGATCTGCAACCGATTTACATCTCTGTGAGAGCCAACCCACATCCAAACAGCTGTGTGTGAAAAAGAGCGGATGTGTGTGTGAGTGTGTGTGTGTGTGCATATCTGTCCTATGTGTCTGTCTGTCTGTGCAGGTGTGAGGTGAGTGCACAACGAGGACTGAACGTTTCTGCAAGCAGCATGCATACTTGTGTCTTTCATGTCTTCATCAGAATAGACAAGGGCATTCCAAAGGTGAACTGGGAGCTGTAGTTTACAGTGTATGCGATGGGATTTGGGGTGTTGACTCTGAAGTGTTTTTTTGATAAAGGGATGTGCCGCAGGCGGGAAGCGTCTGCTGTAGAGAGAACACCCAGTCCTTCTGTGGCCTCTCAGGCAGACAGTCTGCTCACTGTTCAGAGACTGATAACAGGGCACGGTAAATAAAACTCTTCAGCTCGGCTCTCTTTTTGTCAAGAAGAAGGGCCGTTGCACCCTGTCTGGGGCTTTTGTTTGTCCCCAGTTGTGTTTTTATGGCGCTTTCCTCTGCTCCATTGTACTCCGCGCATTCGCTTCCTTGTGTTAACACCTGAAAAGCACAAGCGAGGCTCTTTGGTGACTTTTCAAACTGCGCCGCCTTTGTTCCCGCTCGTATTCCACGGCTCCCTTCAAATGTTAAATTAACCGACTACAATTACAAACATTTGTGTTTATGTCTGATCGAGATGTGTTTCATTTCGTCTACAGCTCCCGCAGAGGCGCTGGTGTGTGATCAGTGTGGAGCGACTTTTTCCTCAGAGGATGCTCTGGAGGCCCACAGGCAAACACACACAGGTACTTCACGGACACTCCCACCCCTACACACACACACACACTATGTTTAATTTAATCTGGACAGTATGCACCGAGCTGTCGAGTAAGCCGTGACTACGAGACTTGTGATCGTGGGTCTAAACTTGCTCGTCATGCTGGCTGGGTTAAACTGTTCCTGTCATGATGCTCCATAATTTATCAACAGCGAGGTGGGAGGCCCCCGCTCACATATCACCCACTAATATCTCCTGGCATCCAGACCCACCGCATGCCACTTTGCCCACAGCCGTAGCTTTACAGCGCTGGCAGTACAGTTTCACCGACATACTATCCTCACCTCCTTCCTGACAGCGGCTGTGAAATTATTTACCGCACACACACACACACACACACACTCGGCAGCAACAACACAAACACCTTTGTTTTGTGTGTCTTTTCAATGCTCTTAAACACCCAAAAAAATAATATCCATATCACATCCTTGTCTGGCATTGACAGGTGGCACTAGGATGAGTCAAAAATATTCTTTCTTAATAGTTGTGGGTTTTTTGCACAAACCTAAATGATGATTTGCAATCTGGACTCTTTCAGTTTGGAACAACCTGCCAGAGGAGCTGATGGCTAAGTTAGAAGGAGCTTTGCAGAAAAAAAAGAAAGCCGAAGGAGGCGATAAGAAAGACGACAATTAAAAACAAGGGCGTTTAGGTGCAAATTAAAAAGCTCTAAAATTAGGACAAAGCCACATAAAACAGTTTTTTTTAACCGAAAACTGTTTTTTTAATGGATAAGACTGTCTGTAGTGACTGTATTGATTAAATTATGAATCAATATTTTTCTTTGTACTTTAATTCAGAAAAGAAAAAGGCCGTATAGTCGTCAGGTGGCACATACAGTATTCCTGACAGTGTCTGAATCCACACCTTTTCTGCTACTGTCAGAGAAAGGTGATAACCCTCTCAGGAGCACTGGCACGTAACTGTAACTCCAGGTGGCACCCACAGTATGAATAGTTAATGGATGTGGACATGGAGGGGTGTTAACGATGCCCAGAAGTTTCTACCCTCCTCTTCCCGAGTTGTAAACATCCAGAGCTCGGTTTCAGCTTGGCCGAGTATCCGGGGCACGTTACAGGAGGGCATTGCTCTCTCATTTTGTCATGAGCTCAGCTCGGTCCGCTGTGACGCAGGACCCTTTTTTACTTTACTTTTCGACGTGGGCGCTCTTGGCCCGCGATAAACGAGCCGCGGGTTCGTTTTAATCGGCGGCGCTGAGGAAACGTGGGATCGACTCAATGCAAAGATTAACTTTTTTATTATTATCATTATTTTCTGCTAAAAAAGCACACCGAGTTCTGTCTGTGCCCATCGCGCAGTGCCCGGCTTTAATTCGCCACGTGGCATAACCAGTGAGCCAAATGAGTTTCCTCTTAGCAGATTAACACTTGTCAGACCTCAGCAGCTGCAGCGCTGCTGTCCACCTCCTCTAGAGGGGAAATAATGCTACTTTTGGGAAACCTTACTCTCAAGCAATTTGGCAATAACTGGCTGCGAGGCTAGTTTACAGTGAAAGTCTCTTTAGCTATTTTGATATGTCAGAGGTGAATGGCCGTGGGTTGCTGAGATCAAAGAGAGGAGGAGGAGGGGGAGGAGGAGGAGGAGGAGGAGGAGGAGGAGTGGGCTGGGGGGCGGGGTGGACTGTGGGAAGGGGGTATGTGAGGACTTCCTGAGGGCAGGAGGATCGCTGCTGGTGCTGGATGCCAGGACTGAGAGGAAAACAACATCATGTGCTGCTGTTTACTCCTCACCACAGCACTGTCATAGTCTCCTCTGACCTACTTGTCAGTGCCCAAAATAAAAGAATGGATCTGTCTCCGAATTGCTCTCATAACAAAGGGGTTTGTTTCATCACAGCGAGTCGAGGCTCTGGGGCACCGTGCTTTCAATTTTGGGAAACCCAAGACTGGAGCTTATCTACAGGACGCACATAAATGGACTGTATGTGCTTCAAACCACGCTGGCTGACAGTTTTTGCCACCTTGCCTTCAGGAAAACAGGCCTTAAGAGTGCTGCCTTTGTGTACTCACAGCAGCCGCACTGTTTCCACACATTACAGGCTGCTTCATCGAGTGAATAATATTACCTTCTGTCCAAACCCTAATTAAACAGTCCTGTAGTCTATTCAGATACAGCCTGAGCTTTCTAATGCATCCCTCTTAATGCAGACCTTTTAGCTCGCCTAATTGCGTGTCCGTCATCACACAGCGCCCTCCTGTTAATACCCGGTTGTAATTCATATAAGCCTTAAACTGAGCTGAACCCAGAGCTCTGTTTGGCCATTGTGCCCCCCCAGTATTTATTTTCACCGAGTGTTATGATACACAAAGCCGGCGGGATGACCTGTCACTGCACGTAAAGCGAAAAATGTGGTCGACGGGGGGAAAATACTGTAAACATTCTTGGAAGCGAGGGCGAACGAAGCGGCGCGTGACCTCACTGAACCGGTCCGGAGAATGGTGGTTAAACACGAGCAACGTATCTCTTGTTGCATTAATTATTGAGCCGGTCGTTCCTCACTCGGGTAGATTAGCAGTCTGCTGATGAACGCCCGGGGTTGTTTGAGGTACCGCGGCGTGGTTTCGTGTGCATGTGCTTCCTTGAGCGGGCCGCGTCTACGGGGGAGCTGTCTGCGTGGACGCGTACAGTAACATTAACGCACGGGGTCATGCGAGGTCTAGCACGTAATGCAGCCGGCATGACTGTGTGTGTTTAGCTGGGTGGCGGCGGGACCTGAGGACGGAGTACGTTTACACTGCACACTGGTGGGTTTGATCAGCACTGATGTAATATTGTAACCTGGAGAAATACTTTTCTTATCATGAAGCTAGTAGGGGATTTATTTTTTAGACTTCAACAACAATTCTGAAAGCATTTATTAAAAATAAATAAATAAATAAATGCTTAATTCTTCTTCAGCAAACGTTAAAACAAATTAATTTAACTGATAAGGAGCTCTGGACACTGGAGAATAATACAGCTTTGCGGTCATCACGGATACAATCTCTTGTTCAATTTGCGGCCGGGGTTTACTCCCAGATTCTCAGGGTGGGAAAACTTTTGTTTGCCGCTTGAAAAGAAACAGGCTGCGCTTATTTGTGAATGAAGGGATTAGCTTGAACACTTCACCCCAACAAGGACCATGATCCTATCTGGTTGCCTAGACACATGGTTTTGTTTCTTAGGCAGCGTGAGAGCCTGGCCGGCTCCCACCTCAGTTGGACTGAATAAGTGGCAGATGTACGAAGGCAGACCATGTTAAATCACATGAGCGTACACGTCGTCTTAGTGGGGATGTGCTGAAATAGCCGGACAACCTCAAACCGTCCTCAATTACTAACCTAATTGTGCATTAGACGAGCGGCTCAGCGATGTAATGCGCACAGTAAATGTTTATAATTTCTGCCTCGCGGCGGAATTGCTTGGAAGGAAATGATTATTCCCACTGTTAAAGCTCCACTCCCACTAAACACAATGCTCAGTCAGCTCTCCAGCCTTTTGAGGAATACCATTGATTACATGGTATTTACCCCTTTGAGGGGCAAAGGTCAGGGGGTCATCCTGTGCCTTAACACCCAAATCCCAAGCCCATTGTCTGGTTAAGGGTGAGAAAGCAGGGGGCAATGACAGCCAACTTTAGGGCTTATTCTCTCATAAAGAAGCTCCTCTGCACTTATTACCAAAGCTTACTGGAAAACTCTATGACCGCGAATCCTTTTTGTTTGAAAAGTTAACAGAGCGCAGTGAGGCGAAATGCCACCACTGACACGTACAAACACCTCCTCGTCTCCAAAGGTTGTTTTTTTTTTTTTTTGTTTACACTTCAAGATATTATTTGGTATTTTTATTTTTGGCATCGCTTGAGCAGAATAAAACCGAAAGAGAGAGAAAAAAAATAAATAAAAATCACTGCTGAGCTGTTGTCACTGTGTGTCAACCCAAGATCAAGAGTGAGATTCTTGTGACAGAATATTTGTCATACTTCTTTTCTCAAGTTTCAGTATTGCGGATGACAGAGGGATCAGGATATACATCTGTGAGCGTCTGCGAGTGTGTCAGGGAGTTTACCTCCACAGACAAATGTTAAACTTCCCGAGCAGACGAGGAAAAAAAAAAAAAAATGAGAGCTGCACTGAAACAGGCGTTTGCGGTATACGTTGGTTAATAAAAGAGAGAGCAGAGAGAAGATGATTAAAGTAGCTTTGAAGTATCTAACAAGGTGGATAATATGCTGTTGAGTTGGTTGAGGGCTCTGCTCCGCCTGCAGCTAAGACATAGGAACAGAAAGCGCTCCCCCTGCTGGCTGCAGCAAATACTGCGAGAGAAACTGGTTAAAGGGCATGAAGGCTTCACATCTTGGGTCACGCAAGATACTTCATTTTATGCTCCTTAAACGTCTTTAGCCATTTTTAGATAGATCATTATCCAGACTCTGCTGCTGCTGCTGCCGCCGTTGCACAGTGAACTGGCAGTAGTTAAGTATGAGTCAGGCAGAAAGTGAAGCTGGTTAGACAGTGAAAGGATTTCCTGTATGGTCAGCGGATAAGGGGAGAGGGGAGGGCGCAGAGGCGTTGAGAATGGAGGGTCTTTTGTCTACAACTAAAATATTGTGATCCATGGGTGAGAAAAGGGCCTTGGTCATTAGGCGACAGCATAAAGACAGGGATTGTAGGAGTTGCGTGAGGAGCCTATGACTAATGGGCTTGGTCAATGAGGGCCTGAACCTCATTGTGTGCCCCTTTGTGCAAAAGTCCACAGGCCAAAGCCTCTGAACAGGTGCAGTTCATTCCACCAGATCGCCTCCCTGTAGGATTGTTAAGATCAGGGAATGTCTTTCATCCCCATCTTTTTCTGTTAATGATTACAAATTTATCTGTTCTGTAAACGCCGTTTTTAGGGCGACATTTCCAAAACAGGGCTCAGAGAGAAGCTACGTAGCGTCTCGCTTTTTGTTTCGAGCGAACTGCGGCGCGTGGATTAATAAACAACGCAGAGCGACGGTTTTTGATTTGTCCCTGAAAATGTGAATTTGCTTGATTGTTTCTTTTTCCTTTCTCCTCTGAACGGGCTCGTCTGTCTGTTAACTTGATTGAACCTAAAGCAAGTGTCTGACACTCTTCCCTCTTAGTATGAGTGTGCTGTATCCCTTTCCCTGCGTTAATTCCAATTTAATTGCCAGTTGCCTCAAGGCACTTCAATAACAGTAACAAATGATTTGATTTAGTGGACCTCATCAGACTGCATTTTAAATGCGACACAGCAACCCCACTTGAATTCCAATGAAGTGCTGGCACAGTCCTCTGTTTACTAATGATCCTCCGCTGGAGATGTCTGATTGAATCTGAGTCAGGAGCAATGGGACCTGCTAGCATTGTAAATGATCTGCAACCTGAGCAGACAGAGAAATAAGGACCTCATAATCTCACATTAAAGCCTCACTCTCCAGGACATGCACATTATGTCTAATGCCGCTGATTAACCAGTCCCTCAGTCTTACCTCACATATGAATTTGCATCGGTGTGAATGCCAGAAAGGATTTGAGAGCCGGCGTACACAGCCTGTAGATCGAGTGTTGACTGTATGACAGCCAATGGATCTTCTTCACATAGCCATTTTGACTTAAACTACCCTGCCAGCGACTCCCTATCTGTATTCCTCTCCACACTCTGTGCAACAGGAAAGCAGCCCCAAAGAGATGCCAGGTCACACACAGGATTAAACTGGATTGTGTTTTTTCCTGCAGTCCTGCCTTTAATGGCTTGATATCACTACTTAACATTCTGCACGGAGCGCATAGTGTAGGCATCATTTAGGGTGGAGCTACTATCAGCTGCTCTTTGAGCACAGAGACAGAGGACTTCACAGGCTGGAGCTGACTCCTGATGGGGAATGAAGAGAATAATTACACATCTAACACACCAGGAAGGAGCCATTGATTGTGTGATTGGCATGCTGTGCATTGTGTGGGAAATTCTTAAAGAAAACAATGACTTTCATGGTTTTAAAATAGAACGCATAAAGACTCACAGCTGAAAGTGCCTCTGGGCTTTTAGGGGAGTTAGTTTAGGTAGAGGCACTTGCTCTTTGAAAGAAGCTTTTCCCTCAGAGGACTCACACAAAGTTGAAGTGACCCAGTTTCCCCACTTAAGGCCCTGTCTGTGTATGGTACTGAAATAACTGTGCGTCTGTGTCTTGTGCGTTCTCCAGGGACTGACATGGCGGTGTTCTGTCTGCTGTGTGCAAAGCGCTTCCAGACCCAGAAGGCCCTGCAGCAGCACATGGAGGTCCACGCGGGCATGCACAGCTACATCTGCAGCCACTGCGAGCGCCCCTTCCCCAGCCACACCACCCTCAAAAGACACTTGCGCTCGCACACGGGTAAGAGGCGGATCGTTCGCAGGGCGTCATTGTTTGTCGGCGGTGTCACCTCCTGTCACAAAACATGAACATTTGGTGTCGAGCGCGTGCATATGTCGAAGACGAGACAGACGGCTGTGTTTATTTTCGTATATGGGTTGATTTCCTTAGGTTATTAGCTTTAAGGTTTTAGTCAATTTGCATGCATCCTCTCCCACCCTCCTTTCTCCCCCTCTCTCTCTCTCTATAAGATGACTCACCTCTCCGATGACAGCACTGTACCGTTATGGCCGGTGCATATTTTGGGCAATTTCATCCTGTTTATATTTTGGGTTCTTAGACAGCCTTTGGGCCTCTGCAATTCACGGCTGTCAGTTCTAGTGTGGTTCACCCAAAATGATAGAGGAAACCCAAATAAATATTGAAGGAAAAGCAAATGGAAATGACTTGTCTGTGTGTTCTAGCGAGGGTGAGTCTTGGAGCCGCGGGAGACGGAGAGATATTTACTGAAAAGATGTCCCCCTTTCTTCTTTTACCTTAAATAACACTCCCAGCTGTCAGGACGGCTTGATGTCTAGACAGGAGAAATACATAATTGATGTGAAGAGACAGAAGTGAAGGGAGTTTTGGCCATGGCAGCGTATCTTGTTTGTATGCCATTCTGCTTGGAAGTAACATTTTGTAAATGTCATCTGCTCCACAGTGGGGTGGGGGATTGGGGAGAATGGGCCTGTAATGAGGAGAGCAATGTATCCTCTGACTTGGCTGTTGCTGTGGACACTGAGATAATGAGGCACATAGGTCATTGGAGATGAGTCAAACCCTCAGCCTAGGAGAGAAATAGATTAACTACAGTATAGAGAACAGAGCAGCACATGCCTGGAGGACTTTTATTAGCTATTAGCACACAGCCAAGAGGAGTGTCCTCATGTCATAACATTAGCAACGTCTGAAAGCACATTATTTCCCTGCTTGATATGCATGTGCAGAAAGGCCCGTGTGACTATTTGACCTATGCAGCTACATATGCCGTGTCATACCGAGGATAAAGTTAGCCTTTCATGCTTTCTCACAATAATGGGCTGCGTGTTGTGTGTGTGTGTGTGTGTGTCGCTGTGTCGGTGACACGACGGCGCTTCCAGGCGATCACCCGTTTGAGTGTGAATTCTGCGGGAGCTGTTTCAGAGACGACGGCACGCTGAGGGGCCATAAACGCATCCACACGGGAGAGAAGCCGTACGAGTGCAACGGCTGCGGGAAGAGGTTCAGCCTGAAACACCAGCTAGAGACACATTACCGCGTGCACACAGGTGAGGGTTCAGAGAGGAGAGCGAAAAACTGCTAATGTTGTGGATATTTTAACTGAATGAAAAGACCAAAAACAACAACAACAAACACAGCCAACACTTGGATTTGATGCCGCATTCATCATCCTGCCGCTCGTCATTACATGTGAATTAAATCATCCCCCAGAAATGCACCATTCCCTCCTCCATGATAATAAAAACTATAGTGTTTCGCTTTTACAGGAAATTCTTTTTAAAGTATATGTTTGTGACCCACTTTTCAGCATCGAGTCTTAAGCAGGAATGACAGGGTAGGAAGGCAATAACGCATTTGAGGAAACAGAACAACAAACACACACATATGTTTAAAGCTAAAATGACAGTGTGCAAAGATTTATTTTTTTAAATAAATAAAAAGGGAGAACATTTATGATAAGGGGAATTAAACATTTTATTCCAACAGACTAAATGCAGCACCTAAACGCAACGTTTTTGATTGTTTTGCGGGTTTTAGCTGTTGCAGTGGATAAGGATATGGATAAAAGGGGACTGTGAGTGAAATTACTTTACGCAAAAACAATTTAACGAAATCAATAAATTGTGCAACAGAGCCTACATTTTATTTCAGCTTAAATTTTTACCGACGACTATCTGACATCTCTCTGAAGTCGGAAAGAAAATACATTTCTGGAAGCTGACTGAGCAATAATTAGTATCAAATTAAAGGCAAACCCGTTTAAGTCTAATCCTTGAACACACACACAGACACACACAGCTCTATGAGTACAGTGGACTGAAATAGAGGCGAGTGCCCCGTCTCACCTGGCAGCCGTCTGGCTCCAGGTCTACAAGGTTAATGCTGTATTGTTGAATTTTTTAGGTGAGAAGCCATTTGAGTGTAAGCTCTGTCACCAACGGTCCAGGGACTACTCGGCCATGATCAAGCACCTGCGCACCCACAATGGCGCGTCTCCGTACCAATGCACCATCTGCCAGGACTTCTGCCCGAGCCTGGCCGCCATGCAGAAGCACATGAAGGGCCACAAACCCGAGGAGGTGCCGGCAGACTGGAGGATAGAAAAGACTTACCTGTATGTCTGTTACGTCTGAGCAGGACTTGGACACCCCTTCCAACCCCACCCCACCCCACCCTTGCCCCCACCTCCACCCTTGCACAGTCTGACACACAAACACACCTACACACTGTTGGGTGAAAA
This sequence comes from Chelon labrosus, assembly GCF_963514085.1. Classification (NCBI taxonomy): domain Eukaryota; kingdom Metazoa; phylum Chordata; class Actinopteri; order Mugiliformes; family Mugilidae; genus Chelon; species Chelon labrosus. Next base: position 20,628,947 of record NC_140346.1, read on the forward strand.
CCTGGTAACTCCTGTGTCGCTGACTTTTTAATGCTGAAGGATTGTATGTTTGTGTAAGCGATAGTGTATTGTGGAAAGCTGTCATTCAAGGAGATACCAAGGTTTTTACTGACGAGCATGAAGACAAGTGTGTGTGTACACACTAGAGCTGCCACTAATGATTAGGTTCATTATTAATCTGATTGTTTTTTTACTGTGAAAAAATGAAAAAGTCGCCACATTTTGCAAATAAGATGACACCTTCAGATATTTGTCCGACCGACAGTCCAATCTAAATAAGCTCAGTTTGTAATTGTGTTGAACTGCAAATGCTAAAGATATTTCTGCAAAAAAAAAAAAAAGAAATGACTCAGTCGATTATCAAATTAGTTCATTTTGCCCTAGTGCACACAAACTTACACACACGCACCCTCTCTTACACACACACAGTTTTTAGATAACTGTATCTCTAATGGATCCACTGTGGTTAACAAAAAAAAAAAAAAAAAAAAAAAATCAATGCCACAATGGCTGTGACTGCTGACCTGTATGTGTTGCAGGAGCATTTTTCACTGATTGCTAAACCACCAGGCAAACCCGAGTTATCTTCTACGATTGTGCAGTTAGACGTTAAAAATAATTCCACGAAGGCTCGATTGGCTGAACTTTGCGACATTTTCTCTCCTAATTTCCTGTGAGTTTATTTTTGGGGGGGTGGGGGGCGATTTTTATTTTGGAGTTGTTTATTTTCTGCATGTTTTACTTGAATGGCTGCCACGTTTTGACCTCATGAGCTTGATCTCTTTAATTGCCTTGTCTTTCTTGCAGTGGGTGTTAGCGTTGGGTTTGTTTTCAAGGTAGCTGGCTCACAATTTGAGTTTCTCTTGTAATGGGTTTTGCTATTTATACGTTGCTGTTTTTGTTTTTTTTTTGTTACCAAATATGTGCTGGTTTTCATCACGCAGTCTGTGTCCCTCGGGATGATTTCTAGTACCTCTCTCCTCCTCGCTTCTCACCCTTTGTTTTAAAATCCGCTGCGAATTATTCACCCACTGGTAAGTTTTGATTTTCTAACACATACATCACAAATTACATGGTCAAACAGTGTGTTTAAAAAAAAAAGAAAAAGAAAAAGAAAAAAGCCTCGACATGGCTTTTATGTGTAGTTTTTTATCATTGACTATATATAGATGTCTTATAAAAATCACAGAATCAGAATTTTCTAGGAGAAAATCGAAGAGTACGTGAAAAAGAATAAGTCGTTGTTTTTTATAAAACATGAAAAGAAAATTCTGACATTGAATTACTATGAGCAGGTTGTCGTCAGTCGTAGTGTAGCTGTAATGTACAAACCGTCATGGTATGTTATTCCCTTATGTGAGCCTAACACGGGCCTTATAGAGTTAAACATGTTGTATTTTTGTATTACAGTAATTTGCTATCTGTTTACATTTGGTATGATTTGAGAAACATCTTAAAATGTGTGTGTTTTATAAGTCTCTGATTTGATTAAGATCCCTCCCTCGTGCCTCTTTTATAAGTAGAGCATTGATGTGCTTGAGTACATGGGTCCGTGCTATTGGTAGATGTTTCTGGGTGTTTGTTTATTGTTACTTAATTAAAGATAGACTGCCATGTAGATCCACTTTGTCTGAACATTGCAACTGGAAGCAACATACTGTGATAGTGGCTGATACTCTGATGCAAGTTCCAAGCAATTTTGATGTGTAAAAAAAAAAAAAAAAAAAAGTACACGCTTGTCTCAAATTGTTCCCTTCAAAGTGACAATGGACTGAGATCTTTGGATGAAAAAGCAGTGAGTATAGCAAATCTTGGCGTCTGCGGGCATTACCAATGCCTTCTTAAGTAGCCAACAACACTCAGTGCCATGAAAACACACATTCACTGTATCTATTCTACATGAACATGCACTATAAATGGATTTCCTCGGTGGACCAAAAGAAATAGAGCACTTTTGTTTGAAAAGGGTTTTTTCTTTGATCTTTCTATGTTGTGATAATGCAGCTGTCTTTTATTTGATGTGTCCTACAAGGATGTGATTAGCATTGTTTAGATTATGTCAATGTCTGTCTACCTCAGGGCCAGATCAAAGCTCGACCTGGTGTCCAATCAGGGTTGTTCTTCTTGCCATGTGTGCAGTAAAATCCCTCTTCATTACAGCTTTGTAACACAGTGTGTGAAAGTGTTTTCTCAGTGTGGATTCAGGCACAACTCTGTATGCGTCAGTGTTCAGTGGCATGGTTAAAAAAACAAACAAAAAAAAAAAGAATAAAACAATTTACTATTTTATGCATCCTGTCTCATTTGCGTGCTGTTTGTGCTCCCTCCTCGCCTGACGAGCCAGACCCACATTAAATGTAGGGTCTGGGCACTCTCCATAGACAGGGCTCAACCGGAGGGGTGGGATAAACGGTTGTCTTTCAAACTCCCTCTCCACGCAATAGGATACAACCAATCAGAGCAACGAAGAAGGTGACGTAGTCAGAGCGACGGAAAAGAGAGTTCCTTTCTCAGAGAAAAGCTTAACTTCAAGTCTTTCAGAGTGGCGGCCAAAGCCGATTTGAAAGAAAGTTGTTCGCTAGCAGCAGCCATCGCTCTGGTAGTTCTAGCAGGATGGGGAATTCACGCGTAATTCAAGGAACTTATGGTCGCAGGTCAGTCGTCATCATGTTAAGCCCGCCCACCGACTCGTGATTGGCCCGGTCCATCTTGGATTTTTCGAAATCTCAAGTCCACGGAGAGTAACTAGACTGCCCCTGGAAATAATTTGCTGCCGCTAGGGGCGCGTCTAGATTGTAGGCTAGCTCCCTCCCACTGCAGCGCACAAGCTAAGTACAGGGCGAGATGCAGGAGATTTTCGGATGTCGTTTTGACGATTTGTCCGTCGGATAACGGCGTCCGTTCAGCATGCACCCACACACAGTATGCCGATCTCTACCCAGGAGAGATTAGCGTTCACACTGCGAATATTAGCAACAGAGTAGCCGCTAGCATTTCTCCTTTTCCGCATTAGCCACGCCCACTTCCAATTTCTGAACAGTCGGACACCACACGAGATAAAAGTTCTGTCCGGATGTTGAGAACAAGCTGCGAGAACTCCCAAATGAACAAATTTCTCGCTTCTTGCGGAGTATGTAACAAACAGACAACTTGTGACAGCAGCCACTTGTCACTCAACGCGGCCACAAACTTTTAGTATCTATGTAATAGAAACCAGAAAATTTAGTTTGAGTTGAGTGACGCTTTCTTGAATATATGTGATTGCCTCTTTTGCTGTGCATATGTAACCTGCTTAACTGCGACTGGTCAATACTTCTCTGACGAAAAACAAAAACCAGAAAGCTACCAGTACCAAAAACTTTTCCCTTCCCTACAGATTCTGCAGCACAATTTACAGACATTGTTTATATCTTTTTATAGAGATTACCACAGGGTAAACATATCCTTTGGGAATCACTGCCGCACAGTGTGACTCCTTTCTATACAGGCTCTGATGCCCAACCTGAACAACTCCCTTTTACTGTTTCAGCCCTTTCCCGTCATCTACAACAACAAGACAATGCTGCAGATCCCTCTCAACAGTTTATTGGCTTCTGCTGCAAACAGTTTGTGTATCATCTGTGCTACATGCAAACAGCTGGAGTCACTCCAGGCTCTGTGGTGACCTCCGATGGCACTCTGCCAGAGCCACAGCTGGCCCTGCGTTTTTACCCCAGATGTGAAAGGAGCCAAGTCAGTTTATCAGGTCTGCCGCCACACTCTGCACCACACAGTGAAAGTGAGTCATCTTAATTACAGGCTGCGTTTACTGTACATATCTTGATGCTGAATGTTTTTTTTTGTGTGTGTTCCCCTGGCGGCTTTGGGATTTAACAGGCTATCGAGCCAGTGCGATATGTCCCCACAGTTTCGATGTTCTCGCTGTCCTCCATAAAGCAGCCTCTGAGTCGCCTGTGAATGTTTTATTGTGTAATCTATTTTCTAGCTATATGACTTCAATCTGGTCAGCCGAATTCCAGGCGTGCAGTGTTTACGGCTTCTCTCTATAACGATCACACGCGCTCATTTTCGAGTGTTTTTTTTTTTTCCTGCTCACTCAGTTTGGCCACAGGGATAATTTAAGTTTAATTTTAGCTACATTATGTGACTCTGCTAACTTCCTCCCACTAAACAGGGTACACATTGTGAATGTATATGAAAACATTACTGCTGCTTTAGAAGACAAAAGGTTGGCGATGATCCGAAAGCGGCTACGACACCTGTTGGCATAAAGAAAGTAAGTTGCAATCTGCGACCTCACCACTAGATGGCACTACGTCCTACTCACTGGTCCTTTAATGTTATTGTCACTGTTTAACCATCTTTAATCTAATTAAACACACTTCTGTTAAAACATTTAGAGGCTTAGGATAATTTCTTTTAAATTATTTTCAATCCACTGTAATATTTAGCTATGTTTTGTTATTTTTATTTAACATAAAACATAATTATTCATTACTTTTAGAAAAATAACTGTTTTGCAAATTAATTTTATGTCACTTGCAACTACATTACCTATAGATGTTGTTTTATTTAGTGTCAATTCTCAGCTTTAATTTGAGTAAGTCTACATGAATATAGAAAAAATATATAAGGAGCTCTGTATTTTCCCTTGTGGCGCTCTCCTAGACCTTCGGCTTGCTGTCGAATTTCTGCACTTCTGGTTGCTTTATCTGTGTGTTTATTTGATTGTTATCCTGTTGAATGATTTTCAATGAGTTTTGAGTTATTTGGCTGAATTAGATCACAAACAATGCTCCTGTATATGTCTCTGCAGTAACCATTTTATTTCAATCAGCGGTGAAGTCATTAATAAATGCCAGCCCCACTGGTAGCTGTACACACATGCCGAAGCGATAAACAAAACCACCCCCTTTGACGGATGAGCTTGGTCATGAGCCATTGCTGTTTTTTCCTCCACGCTTTCCTCTTTCCATCATTTTGACAGGGGCTGATTTTTGTTTCAGGAATATGCTTGTTTCTCTTTGTGTGTTTTTGCCAAATGCTGCTCGCCTTCTTTTGTTTTTGAGGGTTAGCTAGTGGTTTGCATCTTGCGGTGAATCCTCTGAGGTTACAGTCATGAAGTTGTCTCTCGAACGCCGACAAGGAAACATGAATATCTACATCCTGGAGAGCATTCTTGACTGGCTGTGCAGTCATTGGGGAATTTCCAGGCCATCCACAAACTTGTGCTCCTCTATCTACCAGCTCATTTATCATTTCAGTTTTTCTGTGCTCACCTGCTTCTTGTAAAATGAACTGAAACTGTTGACTTTGGCCTTTGATATCTACTTCTGATACATATCTGCTTTTTTAAGCCTCATTTTTAAACTTCCTTCCTTCCTCACTTGTGTTGTCACCTTTTTTTTTTACTCCTTATACTCGGAGATAACCCCACACAACTCAACTCTGAGCATTAAAAAAATGTTTTTAAGAGACAAGTGACCAGTTATTTCTGAACTCCTTCATTTGGGAACTACGTTAAAATACAGTTGTTTGAATTGTTGCAAAAATATAGCAGAGACTTGCAAATTTATTTCCAGATTGAATTTACTGAAAACACCGTCCAAATACTTGTGGTACTGTATTTCTGTCCGGGATTAGGAGGCATTTCTTTATAGGAAAATGCATTATCAAATTAATTTATATGATCCATTATCAAGTTTGTGGTTCAACTTTTTTTTTTTTTTTATTCGTCCACTTATTGACTGAATTAAAATATATAGTCACATATTTATTTCTCTTGTAAAATAGGAAAATTCATGGTAATTTAAACTACTACTAAACTATTTTGATAATCCGCTCTTGTGATGATATTTCTCCGTTTTGAATTTTTACAAACCAAATCGATTAATAGAGAAAATAATCATCAGATTATCCCATAATGAAAATAATCACTAGTTGTAGTTGGATAGCCAATATTCATATAAATCCACTTTAACCAGCTACAACAGTAAATACACACATTAATGCATGTGTTTATATAATCTTAAAATAAAATATATAAGTCACAGGAACATTTTTACTTCAGTAATATTTTCAGTGCATGAATTCTGCTTGTAAACACTGTGATATTAGTACACTGTGATATTCACATCCTTTACTCAAGTAAACAAGTGCAGGATGTGACTGTTTTCCCTGCTTCCTGCTCCACTGGTACTCAACACAGGAGACCAAGTTTTCCTTTCTAAAATTCTCCCACTATCATTTACTAAGAATAAATTTTCTAGCAAAAGTTCGACAGTCACCCCTGTAACCCCCTCCACCCTCGACATCAACCCCACCTTCAGTCCGAGGAACATGCTCAGTGGACGAGCTGACTGAGTGGGAGCGAGCGTTAATCTAATCTCCTCTGTTTAATTAGAGCGAGCGTGGTGGGCAGCTCAGGCAGACCGCATTACCCGCCATCTGGTGGGGAGCATATCTGCTCTTAGCCACCCTCTCACTATCATTAGCCTCCACGAGACAAGATACAAACACGTACATGACAGCTCTTTATTCATCCTGCCACTTTCAATGCCGACACCGCTGCGTACCATTTAGTCACTATGAGGAGGCCGCACTCATGCATGGATCTGTCACAAATGTATTGTCCTGTAATTACAATATGCTGCACGGCAAAGCATCCAGAACAAAACAAAACATAAAAGTTCTCAAAAAAAAACTTTGCTATTAAGCCACAAAGGGTCTAACACACGTGGTCTATTAACAGTCTGGCTATTTTTCTCAGACATTTATGCTCGTTTGTTATCAACTGGGGGCTCTAACATGACTACAATGCAGCATACTAAAAGAGGACTTATATTTTCAACATTTCAATGAAGAGGTTTTAATATTTACACAAAACCTAATCCAGATTCTACCTCAGTTTCACTGGTAAACAGGTTGTCTTTAAATGGAGGGCTTTAATTCTACCACACGGGGGCAGTATGTTACCACAGCTGACATCCAGCTCAGACTATAGGACAGGCTCAAGCACAGCGGATTTACTGCTCCACAGAAGACAGAGCTCACAGGCACTAGAGGAGAGCAATTATTGAAGCACAGAGAAAACCTGGCACCCTTAATATATATGTGTGTATGTGTGAGAGGGGGAGAGGGGGGGTTGATAGGGGATTCATTCGATCTGCCCTCACCCTGTGCTGCATCATTACCCGGACACCTTACAGTGGAAACTCTTGATTGCGTCTCGACACTACAAACATGCAGAGCCAACGAGCTCAGCCATGCTACGGGAAAGTTAAAGGTCAATTCAGTCATTTCTAAACATAGAAATGTCATGTATGTCTAGTTATAGGAAGTATTTCACCCCTAACGGCCGCCAAATGATCTGGTCCTGTCTGCAGCTGTAAGACTTGGGGTTGGGTTTTTTTTTTTTTTTTTTCCTCTCTTCAGATGTATGTAGCACACAGCTTCAGATCCTAACCCCTTGACGGCCTTATATGGGGTGAGCCAGTCTTTCTCTGCCCCCGGTTGCTAAACGACTGATCCTTTTCAAGTGGACAAAGATTGTCCCATTATCACAAACGCTGGCTGAACAACATAATGGCACACCTCGAACTGGTTCAGCTAAAACGTGCTACTAAAGGCTGATCAAGAGATGAAAAAGTTAGAGCTGGCAAACCTTTTCTGTCCTATTTCTAAAATTTGGCAAATCCTCATTATTGTATCTAGTGCAACACACAGCTCCGCGAACCTCCTTTTATTCTGTCTTGATACGACGTATTTCTGCACAGACTGGTTGTGTGTGAATACACAGACCTATTTTATAGCTGCATTAAGCCTCCACACTGCAACAGCATCGGAAAATATTGATAAGACTAGTCAAATTCTCATTCGGGGTATGTTGACAAACAGAGTGCACAAAGACGTCAAAATAAAATGAGCCAAGTGAAGAGTTAATGGTTCCACAAGGTATGCTCTTTGTATTCATTCTCAATTTTTAATGTATAACCTATAAGTACCATGTACTCTTGTTTGTATCATTATCGTGTATATACACCGATCAGGCATAACATTACTAATATTGTGTAGGTCTCCCTTGTGCCTCCAAAACAATTGTGACTCATCAGAGAATGGACATGGACCTTCTGAGGGTGTCCGTGGGGCCTTTGGGTGCTTTTGGTTGAGGGACTTCTGTGGATCATCCCATAGATACTTGATCAGTTTGGGATCTAGTGAATTTGGAGGCCAGGTCAACACCTTGTTAATATTACTGACTGGCCCCCAGGAAGACTAGCTGTCGCCTTGGCGTCAGCTAATGGGGATCCTTTTTAAATAAACAAATAAACAAATAAACCTTGTCTTCATGTTTTTTTGAGTTGTTCCTAAACCATTTTTGTGTGTGCCTGTGTCAGGCTGCATCCTGCTGGGGATGGCTGCTGCCATCAAGGAGTGTGGTGCCTGGTCTGGTCTAGATGGGTGTTACATGTCTAAGTAACATCCACATAAAGGCCAGGTCTAAAAGTTTCCCAGCAGAACGTTGTATTGTCACAAGATGGTCAATGTGATTTACTTCTCTTGCCAGTGGTTTTAATGTTGTGGCTGATCGGTGTACATGCTGCATGTTCGCTTTTTCAAGATGTGTATGAATTTGCTTGCTTCTCCTGTTCTCTCCTCCCTTCTCTTTTTTTCTTCCAGATTCAGACAAGAAGATCATATCTGTGAGTAAAGTATGAAGCTACAACAGTTAGCTTAGCATAAAGACTGGAGACATGGAGAAACAGCTAATCAGACTCTGTCCATATGTGTGTTTTACTAAATTGTCATTCGTTATCGACTTATACAAGAAGCATTATGTACAGTTAAGAGTTTTCATCAAATGCAGTGAATTTATTCACTTTACTTATTTAATGTTTATACATTGCATTTACATACAAAGGCAAAATGGTAATTAGGCATCTTTAGAGAGGCTTGGAAGAAGGTTTCTGAACGGAGCCAGGTCAGCTGTTTCTAGCCGTTTCCAGTCTTTATGTGCAGCCAAGCTTACTGGCTGCAATCTTCCGCCTCCCATTCAGCTGACAGACAAAGTGAGTGGTACAAATCTTCCCATCCAACTTCTTTAAGTAAGTAAGTTTCAGTTTAAGAGGAATCCAAAGCAACACACACGAGACGTTACAGTTTCTCTCTGCTCTACCTACATCTGTATGCACGCCAGCCTTCAGTGTCTATGTCTGCCGAGGGGTTAGCGGCAAAAAGAACAACACTGACGGCAGCAGCTCTCACATAAATGGTTCGGTTTTAAATGGACTTTGGCAAAAGTCTGTTGAGGCCTACACTGCAGAAAAGCTTACAAAGAAGCGTCTCTTGCTTCTGTTCACTTAGCACTTACTCTGGGATTTCCAACCAGGCACTAAGAGACAAAATCTGATGTTCAAGGTTTGGACTCTAGACAGAGCCACACATACTAATGGCCGAGATAAGAGCGGAGCTGATCAAATCTCAGCACACCAAGCGGGAGAGAGTATCCCCTCAGAGCAAAGAGAGAGAGAGAGATAGATGCAGCTCCAAACTGGGCTGAAGCCAGCCCCTTCACAGTGGAGCCACAGACTGTGATGCATGAATAAATGAATGAAAGTAGTCCACAATGGGGCCACTGTTATTGTTGTGGTCACGTTGGTGGGACTTACTCGTGGAAATTTAAATGTCCAAACAGGAGATGAGCTTCAGCAAAAGTCTATTTAGTTCCTCCAGATATAGTACGTTGAGTTTTTACATGACATATATTGTGTAACTAGACAAACTAGGTGTTGATTCAACTTTATGAACAGGCCCTTGTTTGTTGTGTTCTTAAATCATACCGTGTTTTACTGAGAGACGTATATGTTTGTAATACTGTCCCACTTTAAACAGTGTAGATTAAATATCGGAAATATTTAAGTTCAACAACTACAGATTTATATTTCTTCCGTTACCTGTTTATAAAATGTGAGGAAATCACGAAAAATTAAGAATGCCTTTTCTTTTTCTAATCAGTACTTCAGTTCAAATGCTCTAATTTGAGAAGGAGGTAACAAGCAACATAAATTCCCAAATGTCCTAAATTATGGCTTCATTATGACCATTACTGGCTGATTACTAATTGTTTCCTCACAAACTGAAGCGACGGCAGCCTCTACAAATAAAGCTGTAAAAACACCTCCACATGAAATAAACATGAAGATAAACATCATTACATTTTGGTTATTTAACAGGGACGATGCGGGTGAACATGGGTACGTACAGAAAAGCAATGTGGGCGTCTAACTACTGCTAATTTACAGCCTCTATGTCCGAAATTATTATTCTTTTATTAAACTAATCAATTAAAAATAAATAGAAGCATAATCAGGATTTAGTGGCGGCTGGCCGATAAACACGTAAATAGTCGAATAAAACTACAAAGCACAATGTTGGAGCATGTGACAGGTAAAGTGAATAACATTGACCGTCTCATTACAATGCAATGTTCTGCTGGGAGACCTTTGGTCCCGCCATTCATGTGGATGTCATTTAGACACGTAACACCCACCTAAACGTTCTTGCAGACCAGGCACCACCACCGCATAGCAACCACACTCTCTGATGGCAGCAGCCATCCCCAGCAGAAAACAAACTGCTTAGGAACAACTCAAAAAACATGGAAAAATAGCCCAAGGTGTTGACCTGGCCCCCAAACTCCCAGGATCCCAAACTAATAGAGCATCTGTGGGATATAATGGAACAGGTTTGATCCAAAGAGGCCCCCTCTCTTCAACCTCAATGAGCCAGAACTGTTTTGGAGGCACAAGGGAGCCCAACACAATATTAGGCAGGTGGTTTTAAAGTTGCGGCTGATTGGTTGACTTAAACTACTTGTTCAACGTTTGTTTTGTTTGGCTGAGAAAACACTTCGAACTTATACAGGTATATATCCCTCAATGAAAACAGCTTTCCTCCCCAAGTAACTTCTACCAAAGTGACTGGCAGCTCTGCAAATCACTGTTTACTCTCCACCAGAAGAGGGAGACATCAAATCCTTGTTAAAATTTCCACACGGCTCCTCTTGCAGGAGAACAATTCAGCGCTAATATTATCAAACATTATTAACCTCCTCACAGTTTCAGGTGTTGCTCCATCACATGTAATTTACGCTACTGCTGCAATGCTCATTACTCTGTGTTTGATTTCCAGAATAATTCCACATGACACCTGCTAGATGAGCCAAACAGATCTGGGCCGTTTCTCGGATTTGGACTTGACAGTCAGACGAGGAAGGAATTTTGTTCCTGGCACTTGTTCCCTTCACCTGGACTCTAATCCAAGATGGTGCATACGGGAAATGCATACATATCACCTGTATCATATGTTTTTTTCTTTTTCAATAAAAATCCAATGTGTTTTTCAGAAAATTAAGTAATGTAAAGCTTTCCCTTCCTAGGAGTGAGATTTATTTCACCATTTTTTAAATAGTACACATCGTCCTCATCTCAGTTTTAGTTATTTCTACTATTTATAGTATTAATCATGCCACGAGGCCACACAAGTCCCATTTTCTAGTGTAGTTAAAGCAAAAAAGGATATTTGAAAAACACCACGGACCAAAAAAAAACCATCCCTGTTTGACTGTGAGCTGGTAAAAAGAGCTGAAGGGAGAGGAGAAAGTCTCATCTGTCAGCGGGCAGACAGAACAGACTTCATTTTGTTCTTGAGTGTTGAGAGACGATAGCTTTGGATTTGAAATGACTGGAATTGACGCGATATGAGACTTTTCAACAATCCGCAATAATGACCTTTTCTGCGAAGCTACAAACTGTCAGGTAATGGCACGTCTTGGGTGGAAACAGACAATCTTTTGGCACAGGTAAAAAGTGTTACCTAGCAACCCTCTGGTGGCCTATCAATAGTCGGCTTGGAGGTATCTCTGGAGATGCTCCCCCCCACCCCCCCCGCCTTACAAAGACCTGGTTCAGCTTGCTTCCACAGGCCCCATGACCCCCCTGGACAAACAACAGCCTCATTCTCTACACCCCTGCTGACCTCATTGTCTCTTTGTGAAGGGAAAATCCAGAGTTGCATTCTGTTAAATGGCAAACGGTGCGTCCACTGTGAGCGGGACAGACCTCCACACCTCCGACGCAGGCCCACAGATGAGCACGGACACCGCCGCCTTTTCCTCAGGACAGTACTCCAGGAAAACATGGTAAGCAAAAGGGGGGGGAACTGAATATTCACTACACCTTGCTCCATCTGTCTGATGTATGTAAACCTGACAGCAGCACCTCTCATATCGTCACCTTCATTTGCACCCGCACAGTTAACACATGTTGTTTTCACTTCAGCATGTTTCTGCCACATTTCCATATGTTTTTTTATATATATACATATAATTAATATGCATCTTGACCTGATGATGTACTGAACGTGCTGAATTTATAAACCGCACCTGTACATCACCAGAATTACATGTTTATCTACATTCAAGTGATACAGTAAATGAGAGCAGATGGTATTTATTTAGAAGAAATTTGTCTGCATCTCACATCTATAGAGAGGTTTATTGCAATTACCACCATACTCTCAATATGTTGCATATATAGAAACAGCTGCTCTGCGGGGAGTAAGAGTTATACAATCAGTCGGCAAACGGAAAACAAGAAATGTGTTTTAGTTTCACGAGACACAAAACACACATGGGAAGGCCTCCGCTAGCTCATTATGCGTCAATCACTCTCTGTTTGAGATATGCGCACCTGTACGTGCCTACTCTATACATCTGGACTGGTCAGCGGCGGCTAATATTCAGGATTATCGTGCTTGTTAATTAAATCTGACAGAGACTGACAGGTGGACAGATGGTTAGCGCGCAGTTTTAGTCTAAACTAAAACAGACTTGCTAAAACTGTTTCAAACAAGAATGCCCTGCTGTAATTCTTACAGAGTCTTGATGGAGACACACTATCAGTGATTGAAAACCCGGTGGCTGTCAGTCATCCTTTTCACTCCGAGAAAACAGCAGGAGCAGCGGAGGCCAAGGGAGCCCAGGGCTGGTTAAAAGGCTTTCATTCTGCGTCTAACGGTAAGCTCCAACCGAGCACCACCTGATGGGCATCACACTCAAAACACCAATCTTGCTTCATTTGTGCAAAAACTAGCTGCTAAAACACACTTCCCTAAATGCACTGATCAAGTCCAACTAAGACCTTGTATTAACTCGAAGCGTCTGCAGTGCAGAGACGAGAACTACAGCACTTTCCTTTTTCCAGCAGATTTGCTTTTCAATTCTTTTGTGTTGTGCATGTGTCAGATAAAGCTTTTTAATTAATTACTGCCTCAGTGCTGGGCCTCATTGTGCTATACGTGTAACAGCTGACATTTCATAAATCTTCCCAGCTCATAATCAAGGATCAAGATGGCATTAATTCCACTATTAACTGTTGCTTTAGCTCACAGACTGGTGAGGCTGCTGGCGGCGGTGTGTGCAGTTGGACTCCTGGGAGGCTTAGTTGTAGGTGTCTGGTTTCTAGGTGAGTCACTGTGTATGAGAAAGAATCACTAAATGAGTTAGAGGGAACCGGGAAGAGGAAATGAATGTGTTGTTAGAACTACTCGAACGTTTTATAGGTCAGCGCTAATTTATACAGGAGCTGATACAATATCATTAATATTTCATGAGACTAACAATCATTTTCTCGATTAATTAGTCGACAGATATCAGTAAACAAGGTGATGTCTGCACATTTTTAACACAAAACTCGAAGATGCTCAAATTCTTTGATGTGAGAAACTGGAACCGATTAATTGAAATGATTAAGTGATTATCAGAATAACTGGCAGCAGATTTTTCGTTCACTGAATAATCCATGAATCATCTTAATATTTTACTATAAATTAAATATTTTTTAAAAGCTCATTTTAACTAAAGGTAAACTTGCCAGTGCTCTTGGTGCGACAGATTATGTAATGTATTTCTCTTATTTCTGCATATGTGTGGCATCTCGATTGCTTTCCTTCTTACTCACCGACACACAGTTTATGATAACACAGATTACATCAAATTAATATCTGCTGATAGGGCGCTACGGCCAGATCACCATTCTGAAATGTGTATAAATCTTTAAATGATACATTATTTCCATTTTTATTACAGTAAAGTAATTCAGAACTGCAATGTAAGAGTTTATAACATCATAAAAGGGTTATTTATTGAACAAGTGAAGTGTTTTTGGAGTTTTAGCAACGTGAGAGGATAAAAGTTAAGATGTCTACTGTCTCTGTTTGGAAGAGGGACAAAAAAATCACATTTATTTACATCTTGCTGCCTGTCTCACTGGTGGATTTAAAGGCGTACCTAACAATACATTTGTCTACACTTAGTCAAAATTCTGCTGAGGCCTTCCTCCTCCCAGAGTCCAGTGGGGCTTGGGGATACGAAGGAGACGTCTTTCTGCAATGTGACAGACGATATTTCTATCTCTGACCCCAGGAAAGGTCTGTGTTTCCTCCCTCTCTTTGTTTTTATGAATAGACAAACAGGCCCCAGTGTGCTTAGACTCAGCACACCGGGTCACCTCTGAAGTGATTTTTAGTTCAATAGTAGCAAAATTAATATTCAGCAGCTGCGTCTTGTTGTCTGTTGTTTCACTCTTGAGAGACGCCCATTGACTGACATGAAAACATCACACATAATGATCTGTTTGTACCGACTACATTAGCATAGAGACTTGTGCTTTTCCTAATCATTTCCCACTCATAGAAGAGCCTCCTTCATTACTGCTGACTGAGAGCTCGTCTCTGGAGGGATTTTCAATCAATCAGGTTCAGTGTTTTACAGAATCAGCCCAGAGAACTCCCTCCTGGAGATCCAGCTGGGGAAGTTGCCCACCTGGCTGCCAGTGTGCTACGAGAGGTGGAACTCTTCACTGGGAACGCTGGTCTGCAGACAACTGGGTTATCTGAGGTTTGTCTGAACTCCTGGCAGGAATTTGCCGTAGCCGAGCATCCGAGCCTCCAGTCTCTAACTCTCTAATTTCCTCCTGCTTTTCCATTGCCGCTTATTTATGATTTGTTGATCCCTCATTTACAGTCTTGCTTCGCACCGTATAAATCTGAATTATCCCAATACTCACTCCAAACAATTTTGCACATGTTCTCCGACCAGCCTGACCAAGCATAAAGGAGTGAATCTAACGGATATCGGTCCAAACTACCCTGATGGCTTTATACAAATTACCTCAGAACACAAGAGCAGCCTGGAAAATATGTGGCAGTTCAGGTAAAGTGATTTATTTGAGGACTAGGAAAACTGTGGCCACCAACACATTAATCATGGATCATTAGTAACCCAATTTATTTTCATTTAGGGGGAGCTGCATCACAGGGAAGGTGATCGCTTTGCAGTGCTTTGGTGAGCAAATTAAACTTTTAGTTTGACTTTGCACCCAATTCCTGTACCAAGCTTTACATCATAGCGGAGTGAATGATGGTGTTTGCTGCAGCACCTTCTGACCAATCCAGTTTCAGCTGCTTCTCTGATGAATGGATCTTTGTGTAGAGTGTGGGACGCGAGCAAAGCTGCCCAGGATCATCGGGGGAGTTGAGGCCACGCTGGGCAGGTGGCCGTGGCAGGTCAGCCTCTACTACAGCAACCGTCACACCTGCGGAGGCTCCATCATCACCAGTCAATGGGTCGTTACAGCTGCCCACTGTGTACACAAGTAAGACTGCTGACCTTACAAGCGTTAAAGGTCAGAGGTCAAAGATAATAATCGGTTATTAACAGCTGTACCGCATTGGACCCACGACAATCGGCCCTCTCCTCCCAAATGTCAGCTACAGGCTGCCGCAGGTATCCAGCTGGGTGGTCTATGCCGGCATTGTGACGCGCAGCTCCACTAAAATGGCTCAGCATACAGGACACGCCGTGGAGAAGATAATCTACAACAAGAGCTACAACCACAGGAGCCACGACAGCGACATAGCCCTGATGAAGCTGCGGACACCGCTCAATTTCTCGGGTTGGTCTTTTTTACAAACTTTGAACGCAACACATGAGCTTTTGTTTCTTTTGCTTATAGTGTTACATGACTATGCAAACAGTCATTCCAGATGTACTTATTTCTGTAGCCATGGATTAGAAGGATTAACGCTTTAAAGCTAAAGGATACAGACATATGCTGCAGCATAGCATTGACTCCATCTCTGAATACACACCATCTCCTTTGTAAATGTTTAAATGTAAGCACACAGCCTACAAAGAGATTCATCCAAATTTACAATAAAATCATTTCCTTCCAGGAACAACTCCAAAAAATCCGGACTATATAAAAATCGTTCATTTCCCAAATATAACTACTGGGCACAAGGCGTCTCATACGACCGTGTACTGTTTGTGCTTTGAAGGTTTCATATTACCACATATACTTTTCTTACTATTGGCTTCATCAAGTCTGATTTAATGTGAGAACAGAAACGTTCCCTCTTCAGCAGATGAAGAAAATCCTGTTTTTAGTGAAATTTTTCTTCTTTATTTGACTTTGACCATTTTCCAACTAATACAGAAACAAGAAGAAAGTAATTTAATCCTAATTATCATGTTGTAATCTGTCAGATTTGGTTAATAAAAAGGCACACTTTCTTTCCTCTTTTAACTAGACACAATTAGGCCCATCTGTTTGCCTCAGTATGACTATGACCTTCCAGGAGGAACGCAGTGCTGGATCTCTGGATGGGGATACACACAGCCTGATGGTGGTAAGGTGCTACTGCGCTACTCTAAAGCAAATTTGCCTCTGCTACAAGCCTAATTCAAACACAGTGACACAGTGTGCCAAGCGTATTGACAGAGCAACCTTAAATGTGTGTCCTCTCTCTCAGTTCACTCACCAGACACCCTGAAAGAGGCGCCAGTTCCAATAATAAGCACAAAGAAATGCAACAGCTCCTGCATGTACAACGGAGAGATCACGCCCCGGATGCTGTGCGCCGGATACACGGAGGGAAAAGTGGATGCGTGTCAGGTCAGACTCACCTTTTGAACGCCACCTTGCATTTTAAAGAGTCGCCCTTTCTTGTGTGTTTTTTTTCGTAGTGAATAGTGTGTGTGTGTGTGTGTGTTTACCTCTCCAGGGGGACAGTGGGGGCCCTCTGGTTTGCCAGGATGAGAACGTGTGGAGGCTGGTAGGGGTCGTCAGCTGGGGGACCGGCTGTGCTGAGCCCAACCATCCCGGCGTTTACACCAAAGTGGCTGAATTCCTGGGCTGGATCTACGACATGATTGAGGTACCTACAAAACATATGATCAGCTTATTAAATATGATATTCATATTATTATATAACTTAAAGATCTTTATATCCGTTTCTGGACACTGCATTTAGCACAGGATAAAGTATCTAATCTAAACATTAAAATGCATCACTAATAAAGCTCTAAAGCACTTTGACAGAAGTTATGTTGCTTTTGCACAATTCTTTTTCTACAAATAACCTTTTAAATGTAGGATTTTTACGTCTAATGGACAATATTTCAATGAGCTGTTGCCAGTTTTACTTTTAACACCTCTGCAGTGATCTCCACTGAAAGTTCATACATTTCCATTATTAAAATTTTTGTATGTGCAGCAGGAAAGAAGTGGAAGCTCCACAACGGGATACGGTTAAAGTTCACAATGATCGCTAATAATGATTTTTGCTCTATTTGCAGAATTACTGAGGAGGGCTCCTGAAGCAAAGGATACCACTGATATATGAAGACTTTTGAAAGCTATAGAGAGTTAATATTTTATGTTTTAAACGTCTGTTATATAATGTACACATAAACACAGTAGAAATATAAAACTATACATTTTTACGTTGTATTTTTCATGTATTTAATACAAAATGATGCCTCTTTCAACACCCGTGTCCAGTGTGATTATTGAGCTGCGGCTCTGCTCCTCGCCGCTGCTTATTCCGTTTCCATAGCAACTGACAACATTAGCCAAGCTATCGTTGGCAGTTACACGGATTAGATATCAGTTAACGAGTCTGTTATAGATTTGTGTAACTTTTCCGCGTACCATTTTAATATTTAAATCATGCAACAATTTTAAAAACATAATATACAAGTTGGTTTTCTAACTTCAGTATTCTTCTATACTGTAGTTAGTTTCGAGCAGCTAGCTAGCAGTGGTGGCTAGTTAACGTTGGTGTGTTTGCTAAGACAGTCACCTCAATAATATGTCGTCCACTGGCATGACACGGGACGTTCTGCAGCAGGTCAACCAGTTCTGGTCCATGCTGGATGAGCTCTCTCAAAACGACCCAGCAGCTTACCGCAAGCTAATCGAGAAGCAGATGAAGGAGGGAGCCGAGTTCAGCGATCCACCTGGGCTTCACTCGACTCTGTGCATCGAAATGTTGGTAAGTAACGTCCATGGCAGCGGTTTTAATAGTCGCTAATTAGTTAATTTAGCTTTAACTCTGCAGCGATGAAGGAGCTCGGTCCACGCTGGGAAAACACACGTGTGTCTCATTTATGATGGCCCCGTTCCATTTAGCTGCGCCAGTCAAGTTCATACAGGTGTATGACCAACATATGGGAATCAGGAAGTTCAGCTGTAATGACCCAGTAAGACTATTTATTTTTATTTATTTTTTAACCCTCCATAGTAATGTAATAAACTTAGCTATTTAAGGGTTTAAAGATAGCGTTAGGCTGCCACCACCTTTGTTAACCCGGTCTGGTCCGATGTCAGAGGCAAGAAAATACTCACACAAAAACAAAGATAATAAAAAATATAGCCTTTATTTATAAGAAGGGCAATTCATAAAAACTAGACTAGACGCCCTGGAATAAGGAGCCCCACAGAGACCAACTTTAAGGGCCAGGCAGCCACCCTGCAACCCATTAACACACAGCACTGCAAGTGAATAGAAAACACTCTCAGGGGATTACACTACACACATCAAATGCACAGCAACCGGTACACTGCAACCCAAGGACACACAATACTAAAATGCACTGCAACTTTAAGGACCACTCCAAACTGTAGGCAGGTCAAAACCCACTTTTACCGATAGGGGGAGGAAGGGAGCCCCCTTAACCCGCAGGCTGTCTCTGGGAAGGCCTCAACAGGGCGTCGAACCACTAAAACTTTTTAACATACACTTAAAGGCAATAACTAATTGATGAGACAACAAAGAGACAATAAACACGAGAGTGTGATAACTTAACTCGCCCGGTCCGGCGAAAAGACCCCCCCCCCCGTGGGGTACAAACATGGAGCCTCCCAACAACTCCGGAAGCGTCTCCCGCAGCAACAGTCACTGCAGCTGCAGCCGGTAGGGACAGCAGGTAACCGGGCCTGTTAGAAACCTGTGTGATGGCGTGGAATGCGATGGAGTCAGGGCAATTGTCAGCGAAGCTCAGCCTCGGCACTCTACTCCCCGATCCCTCTCTACATAAAGGAGGCACCTAGCCTCCCCTCCTAACGCAGGAACAGCTCCCCTAGTTACCTGTCTTCGCTGCGGGCAACACTAAAAGTTGCGAACAGCACCCTCCCGCCCAGTGCCACAGCCCCAGCCTCGGACAACACAGCTCTTGTCTCTCTCTCCACCGGCGTCCGGCCATTGAATCAGCTCTTTTATTCCCACCTGATAACTCCGCCTCCTAACGCAGGTGAAAATCATTAATTATCAGTTCTGTCAGGCACATCATCAATCCCCCCACATTTCCTCACTACAGTAATTTAAGCTCGCACATTTTGATTACATTAAAGTATGTGCACTCCAGCTTCCTCCCACCATCCAAAGACATGCTCATTCGGTTAATTGGTCATTCTAAATTGGACATAGATGTGCATGTGAGTGTGAATGGTTGTCTGTCTCTCTGTGTTAGCCCTGCGATAGACTGGCGACCTGTCCAGGGTGTACCTCACCTGCCTGATGACAGCTGGGATAGGATCAATCCCCCCCCCCCCTTAACAGGACAAGCGGTCACAGAATATGAGTGAATGAATGAATAAATAAAGTGTATGCCAGAGGCAGTGTAGAGAAGGAATTCTCTGATAGCCGAGGCACTCCTTAATTAAAATGTCTTTATTAAAAAAATGACATGTCCTAACTGGACAACTTTAAAATGCCCACGCGTAGCGGCATGAGGCCTTCTTCAGGGCATAGTGAAGCAGATAGAAAACTGATCTTATAAGGGCAAAGACACACAGGTAGAAGCGAACGCACAGGTGCTGACAATCAGTGTTGAAGGTCTGCAGGTAATTGCTAGGACACACCTCTCACACGGTTCTCAGCATTAAAGCTGTTGGTCACAATAATAAACAGAGACACAGGCAACAGATAGCATGCATATATTCATGCATACACATGCATGCACATATACATATACAATACATAAACATTTACATATAAAAAGTGAGTAGTCACAGGAAAAAAACAGCATTACAAAATCACAGGAAAGGTCTATAATCTATCTCCTCATTTAGTCCTGGATAATCCATTGCTTTAAAACTCCATATCCAAAAGGTTTCACGTTGCAATAACTGTTTTAAAATGTCACCTCCACGTATTGATTTTTTTAATAATTTAAATGCCCTGAATTCTCAAAGATAATGGGTCACTATGGTGTATTTCTTTATAGAGTTTGGCCATAGGGTAATCTTCGTTGTTGACTCGGATTGCGTATTTGTGTTCATAAAACCGCTCTTT
The DNA here is from genome assembly GCF_963514085.1 of Chelon labrosus. Taxonomy (NCBI): domain Eukaryota; kingdom Metazoa; phylum Chordata; class Actinopteri; order Mugiliformes; family Mugilidae; genus Chelon; species Chelon labrosus. The sequence goes on from NC_140346.1 coordinate 20,649,644, forward strand.
TAATTTTCTTTTAGTTCTGCCCACATAGAAACACCCACATGGGCATTGTAGGCGGTAAACCACATATTCAGAGTTGCAGTTAATAAAACCATTGGTCTTAAATTCTCTCTGCGTTCTCAGATCACAAAAAGTCTTGCTTTGAATGACACCCTCACAATAGAGAGCCGAAGTCCCGCCCCCTCTACTTCCGGGTTATGGGACCTATCTTTCGAAAAAATATGAACGGCAGTCTATGGCGAAAGATAAATTATTTTCTGGTCCCGATCGACTTGTGCCTTGGATTATACATATGTTGTTTTTCAGAATAAAAAATGATTTTACATGTCAAGAATGTCACAGTTTGTCGCAAGATAGTTAAGTAAAACGCTATGGAAAATACGTAATTAAACGAACTACAAGTCCCGCATGCTGGCGCGTACAGAACCGACCAAAACTCCCTTGGTGTAACTACAGCTCTCGACATGACCCGATTTATATGATTTTCACCTTGTTTGATGCTTCTGCCTCCGTCCTGGTAAAGCTCAACAAGGAGACAGTCATAGTTATCTAGTTACGTACATTGTTCGAGGCGAGAGATGTAGTTCACTAAGCGATCTCATACAAAACCTAATGTTGTTCAGCTTATTTACGTCAAATAATTTATCTCTTGACGTGAAAAATTATCTTTTAAATTCACACACATCATATGTGAAATTCATGCCACAATTCGAACGGGACCAAAAAATAATTATGATCTCTCCATAGACTGCCGTTCATATTTTTTCGAAAGATAGGTCCCATAACCCGGAAGTAGAGGGGCGGGACTTCGGCTCTCTATGACTGCAAGAACCACACCTATAGGTCCCCCACAATCCTTTTTCTAGCCATGTTTTTTGTTTAGGACCTGGAAGGTAACTTCTTACAAGTTTGTCCCTTATGGATGGTGCCTTCTTGAACACAGTCATAGGCGGCTCAGGAAAAACGTCTTTCAGAATAGGATCGCTCTGAATTAACCCCCAATTGGACTTAATTATTTGTTTCATTTCAGAGGCATTTCTACTATATTGGGTAACAAAGACAGGTCTGAAGTTGTTTTTAGCCATGTCTTTCCTCCTCTTTTTCTTCTTTAGTAGGTCAGAGCGTGTTGTAGAGCGTGCTTTTATTATTGCCTTTTCTATTGTCATTGGTGAGTAGCCCCTAGCCCTGAACCTTAATTTCATATTTTGAGCCTGCATTTCGAAATCAGAGTCATTGTTGCAGATGCGTCTAAGATGCTGAAATTGTCCAAAAGGAATGTTGTCTTTCAGACTCCTTGGATGGAAGCTGTCAGCCCTCGATAAAGTGTTTCTATCTGTGTTTTTCCTATTTATTGTTGTGTGCAAGAGATTATTGTCATCTATGGAGATAGTCAAGTCCAAGAAGTTAATAGATGTTTTTGAATGTTCAATTGACAGTTTTATATTTGGGTTAGTTGTATTGATGTACTCATGAAACTGCAAAAGTTCTTCCTCATTCCCAGACCAAACAAAGAGGATGTCATCGATAAAGCGTCCCCAAAATACTATCTTGTCACAGAATTTGTTACTGGATCGATTGTATATGTATTGCTCTTCCCAGTGACCTAAAAATAAATTGGCATAATTAGGAGCAATCTTGAATCTGAAAAGTGTATGCCACCCTAAGAACCACATAGGTGGACCTTATTTCCCTTTTCAACACCTGTGGAAAGTGGAAAAAATAATGTGTCAGGCTTGTCCATTTGGCTGAAATTTCATTGCAGCAAAATAAAATGGTACTCAGTAGTTTGTATGGCCCCCACATATTTGTATGCATACCTGACCATGCTGGGGCTTTCTCCCAATGAGACAATGAGTCATATTTCTTTCAAGCACGAAGGTTGGCTAACAAGATAAAATATCTCTCTCTACTTTCAAAAAAAAAAGTTCAGTAAAAGTTCAGTAGTTGTCCATATCAAGAGGGATGCCAACCGTCCCTTGAAAAACAGAATCGTCCGTATTTAGAAACAAAAGTACGCGTCCCGTATTGAGCTGAAACGGGACGCACTTTTCCCGTATTACCGTGAGAATCAAAAATAGTGAGTAAAATGTCAATGGAATGAATGAACAACAGGGCGCTTTATGTGAAAATTTACGGTAAACTTATTCCCAGGCAGTCTCCTGCTCTGTGACCAATGAGTTGACAGCGGGAATCCCGCTCATGTCATTGGTTGAGGTACTGTTGTTTGCGAAGAAGATACTGGAAGACAACAAAGCAACAACTTTTACTCGCATTTTTTACAAGAGGAATGCTTTGCTTTCTATTGTTTTATATTAATTTATACAGTTTTAAGTTAAGCAGGACAGGTTTCCGTTAATTTTGTTATTTTGTATGAAAAATGAATTGTTGAATAATAATTTGTTTTGCACGTGTTCATATCACTCAAAAATATGCATCTAATTCAATTCAGGTTCGAGTCAAATAGTTCAACAATCGTTTCACACGCACAAAAAAACAAAAAAAGAATTCACCACGCCGGGAAGGTGAAGGCAATCGGGTTGGCTGGCCCTGCCAATGAGGTGTCCCTTATTTATTTTTGAGGGAGTTGGCAACCCTTTGTGCATATGTTGTTCTGCATTTACAAAATAGAATACACTGACTCCTTCAGTATGTTGTTGTAATTTCTTTGTTACCGTGTTTACTTTTATTCTAAACACTACTCCACAGCTCCCCTCAAAAATGTGAGGCACAAGACATGGCCAGACAGTAGCCTGTATTTCTTTACTTCAACACGTAATCTAGGTTCTTGGAATCTACTGGTATCTAAGTCAAAAAGAATCACTGGAGAAAGTCAAAGTTTGAGTACTTTTCTCTCTGGAAATACCGGTGTCTTTCCATACCAGGTTTGCCCGCCTTCCTGACAATAACCGTGTCCATATATGGACTCTGAACACAACAGTAGAGTACATTTTCATCCACTTGTCACAGTTGTATTTGCTTCTAATCTCTTGTAAAGTAAAAAAAAAAAAAAAAAGAGCAACTCCGTATATAGTCTGGTTGGCCCTGTGTGCTGCTTTTACTTGTTACAGGTTTACTACAGGTCCCCTTACAGCTTGAGTATATGTTTAAAAGTTACTGATATGGTATTGAATATTATAAGTAAAATGTTACTTCAAAGTCCCAATTTATGTGTGCAAGTCGGAATATGTTTATTTTGGACATTTGGTGCGCAAATAGGAATGTGTGTATTCCCAGGACCCCGTTTTATTCGTGAGTAAGAATCTGATTTTTGCAAGCCACTGTTTTGCAAGCAAGTCAGAATCTGTGTATTTCCAGGTCTCCGTTTTGAATGCAAAGGAGAACGTGTATTTTCTCCAAGTCCCCGTTTTGTACGCAAGTAGGAAGCTGTGTATTCAAAAAAAATTTAGCACACAAGTAGGAATCTGTGTATACTCCAAGTCCCCGTTTTGTACGCAAGTTGGAATCTGTGTATTTTGAAAACGAATATGTGTATTTACTCCAATCCCTGCTTTGTTTGCAAGTCAGAATATGTGTATCTTCTCCAAGTCCCCGTTTTGTATACAAGTAGGAATATGTGATTTTCAAGTCCCCGTTTTGATCGCGAGTAGGAACGTGTGTATTTTCTAAAAGTCCCCGTTTTGTACTCAAGTGAGTATATGTGCATTTTCTCCAAGTCCACGTTTTGTACACAATATGTAATCCATGTATTTTAAAAAACTGTTTTGTATTTGAGCAGGAATCTGTGCATTCCCAGGTCCCCCTTTTTGAATGCAAGCAGGAACGTGTGTATTTTCGCCAATTCCCCTTTTTGTATGAGTCAGAATGTGTTTATTTCCCAAGTCCCCGTTTTGTGTACAAGCGTGAATCTGTGTATTTTCGCAAAGTACCCGTTTTGCGCACAAGTAGGAATCTGTGTATTTCGCCAAGCCCCCGTTTTGTACGCAAGTGAGAATAGGTGTATTTTCTCTGAGTCCCCGTTTTGTACACAGGTAGGAACGTGTGTATTTTCTAAAAGTCCCCGTTTTGTACTGAAGTGAGAATGTGTATTTTCTCGGAGTCCCCGTTTTGTACACAGGTAGGAATGTGTGTATTTTCTAAAAGTCCCCGTTTTGTACTGAAGTGAGTATATGTGTATTTTCTCCGAGTCCCCGTTTTGTACACAAGTAGGAATGTGTGTATTTTCTCCAAGTCCCCGGTCGGTACACAAGATAGAATCCGTGTATTTTGAAAAAACACTTTTTTTTCCCATACAAGCAGGAATCTGTGTATTCCCAGGTCCCCCTTTTTGAATGCAAGCAGGAACGTGTGTATTTTCGCCAATTCCCCTTTTTGTATGAGTCAGAATGTGTTTATTTTCTCCAAGTCCCCGGTCGGTACACAAGATAGAATCCGTGTATTTTGAAAAAACACGTTTTTTTTTTCCCATACAAGCAGGAATCTGTGTATTCCCAGGTCCCCGTTTTTGTATGCAAGCAGGAATGTGTGTATTTTCGCAAAGTCCCCGTTTTGTGCACAAATCAGAATCTGTGTATTTTGAAAATTCTCGTTTTGTACACAAGCAGGAATCTGCATTTTCGCCAAGTTCCCGTTTTGTGCACAAATCAGAATCTGTGTATTTCCCAAGTTCCCGTTTTGTATAATGGAATGGAATCTGTGTGTTTTTGGCAAGTCCCCGTTTTGTATGCAAGTGAGAATATGTGTTTCCCAAGTCCCCGTTTTGTACACAAGTCAAAATCTGTGTATATTTTAAAGTCCCCGTGTTGCACACCAGATGGAATCTGTGTATTTTGAAACCCCCTTTTTGTATACAAGCGTGAATCTGTATATTTTCGCCAAGTCCCCGTTTTGCACACAAGTAGGAATTTGTGTATTTTGCCAAGTCCCCGTTTTGTACGCAAGTGAGAATATGTGTATTCCCTGGTCCCCGTTTTGTACACAAGTCAAAAACTGAAAAACTGTGCAGAAGACGGAATGTGTGTATTTTGTGCCAGGTGACAGTAAGTGTTTTTTGTAAGCAGAATAGGAGATTAACTATACATTCTTACATACACAGTGGGGACTTACACACATACATGTTCTTGCCTGCATGCAAAATGGGGACCTATACAGATACCCACATATTCTTCCTTGCGTACATCCATACATACATGGGACTTGCTTACGTATGTCGTGGCATATTACATGCAAAAGTGAAAAGTAGGACCTCCTTATAACCGGTGACCTGTAATATGAATGCAATAAGTCGGGAAGTAAACCCCCAAACCTGGTTCGCTTTTCCTTCCCCAATTGGTAGAACGGTGACAACCGTCATATTTCTTGTGAAGTATGAGAGAGTGAGAGACAGACAGAGAGTTGCGTATTTTATGTGATGCTTCTGGGAAAGCATATACAGTATCTCAGCAGCATCCATGAAGACAACAAAGCAGACAGGCGAGACTAATGTCTGTTTTGCATTTGCCGTATTCCATGTTGTTACATCCTGCATAAAAGTAGCACTATTTCAGAAAAAGAACATCATACCAGCAGTAAAATATGGTGATGGTAGTGTGATGGTCTGGGGCTGTTTTGGTGCTTCAGGACCTGGAAGACTTGAACCATGAATTTTGCTGTCAACAAAAAAAATCCTGAGGGAGAATGTCTGGCCATCTGTTCGTGACCTCAAGCTGAAGCGAATTTGGGTTCTACAGCAGGACAATGACCCAAAACACACCAGCAAGTCCACCTCTGAATGGCTGTATACAAAAAAAATGAAGACTTTTTAGTGGCCTAGTCAAAACCTGACCGGAATCCTATTGAGATGCTGTGGCAAGACCTTAAAAAGGCGGTTTGTGTTCGAAAACCCTCCAGTGTGGCTGAATTACAACAATTCTGCAAAGATAAGTGGACCAAAATTCCTCCACAGCGCTGTAAAAGACTCATTGCAAGTTATCGCAAACACTTCATCGCAGTTGTTGCTGCTAAGGGTGACCCAACAAAGTCATTAGGTTTAGGGGGCAATAACTTTTTAACATTTTAACATTTATCAGACTTGCTGTGACTTATCGGAGAGGATGCGGATCCATAAACAGATCTTGCATAGTCACAATAGAGTAACTTGTGAGTAAGTAAGTTGCATACTTGAAACTTCCATTTCTCATACAAGGGGCCCTTTCTCCATTTTCTTGGCTTCCTCACATCTTCACACTGCCTGACCCTGACATTAGCAACAAATTTCAATATTATTATTAGTATTAAGAGTATCAGTGTCATTCATCTTCAGTGCATAGTGTTCTTTAAAGTACCATAAAATCCAGGTGATATAAAAAATGTCCAAGTATTAGTTCAAGATAAGTAGCCCATAACTTGTGAGCACTGGGGTTAATGTCCACAAAAAATACCACAATAAACACAATTGTCAAAGCAATCAGAAGGTCACCAAAAGATGAAAATGTCTTAGAGTATAAAGAGTTCATTCAACACATGAAAATGTCACTGAGTGTTTGTGACAGTTTCTTCCTTTGTTGTGGACAAACAAATGAGTATTGAACGGTTACTGGATCAGTCTCAGAGGAAGTCCATATGTTATTCCTCGACCGGTCGATAATAGGGGGGTACTCACAGTTCTGCAGCAACAGTGCATCAGTGAATGAGGCTGTACTTGACCATTGCACCAAATCCATGAGAATGCTGCTGGAATTGCCAAGATGGATCATGCCCTGTGGGCGTTTGGACCTGCTACCAGATGAAACCCAATGGACAGCATATGACGACGAGCAGGAGCAGCATGCGCACCGTGGAGACCCTCCGTTATGGTAATAAACATAAGTTCATCAGTGTACTTTGATAAGTACATCAACAAACAAACGTGAAAAATGCCATATCAACTGTCATTAATTACAGTGCCCAAGCACTTGCACATGGGCCAACGCTAGCATAAGCAGAAATTTACAGTAGCTAGCTTCGGCATGACCTTTGCAATATTAAAGGTCATGCCGCTCTCCAACCATTACATTCACAAAATACAAGCATAACTGATCAACAACACATAAACATAAAACGACCTTGTTCCCATTCCAGCCGGGTGATTAATTATTAACAACAGTAATCAGCTAATGAAGCCGACCACCAGACATGGTCAAGATGCGCATCAGAAGGAAGAAGAAAGGTGATTTAAGTGTAAATGCCACAGCCGACCTGAGTACTGTCGCTGAGTATTGTCCATCTCTTTGTGATCACAGTGAATACTTCCGGCAGCATAACGTGGGCATTTCACAGTGATAAAACTCGTTTCTTGAACATATCAGTGAATTCTCTGTGCTCAAACGGCCCCCACAGTCACTAGATCTCAATCCAATAAAGCGCCTTGAGTTGTGGTGTAACTCATTTTGTGCATTATGGATGTGCAGCCAACAGATCTGCAGCAACTGCGTGATGCTGTCATGTCAATACGGAAAAACTCTACAAGGAATATCTCTAGCACCTTGTCGAATCCATGCCATGAAGAATTAAAGCCGTTCTAAAGACAAAAGGGTACCCAACCTGGTACTAGCAAGGTGTAAATAATCAATTGGCCACTGAGTGTATATTTTGTGTAAAAGCTATTTAATTTTGAGAAGCATAGTTTTTGTCATTAAAGTAGTTACCAATAATCTTTTGTTGATAGATTAATTAATGGACAAATTAACTTAGTTTCAGCTCTGTCTAACCTTTTATACATTCATTCATTCATCTTTTGTAACCGCTTGTCCTGTGAAGGGTCGGGGGGGGGGGACAACCAGACAACCATTCACACTCACACCTACGGCCAATTTAGAATCAATTAGAACCAATTAACCTAACAAGCATGTCTTTGGACAGTGGGAGGAAGCCGGAGTACCCGGAGATAACCCACGCAGACACAGGGAGAACATGCAAACTCCACACAGAAAGGCCCCAGTCGGTCTGGATTCACCTTTTATGCAACACATATTAAATATCTTACATAGTGTGTTTTTGACAGACTCTTTGACATTACATCTGTGTCATTAACAGGAACCAGAGAGAGGCTTGCTGTACATCAACATATGCAGCTGGAAACGTGTGCCTGCACCTCAGGATCCCAGCAGGCCTTTGCCTGCGTGTTCAGGCAAACTGGAAACAGGCACGAACGAACAGCAAGGTACGTCACAAGCTACAGAATTGGCCTTTGTGTTACACGAAAAATAAATGAGAAAACTCATCACTTCTCCTCCGCAGGCTGTTACTCCGTGCTGGATGTGGCATTAAATCCGGCAGTGCTGCAGGACAGTGAGGAAGTCAAAGCAGAGATTAGCCAGGTCTATGTGTTGGCCATGAGCTTTGCCCAGCAGCAGCATGGGATAAGGTTATCTGAGCGGTACACTGTTGTGAAATGTAGCCCAAAAAGCAGCCCAGAAGAGTTGCACCGCCGGCTTGGATTTCAGAAGTGGTCCAACACCTTCAAACAACCAGACACAGGTAGAGAGATATGTCATTTACCCCGATAGGCTGCTGCAAGCCTTTTATGTTGGAGCTTTCCTTTCTTGCTGGTGTATTATTTTTAACCTTCCACCACAGATTATAATAATCCATATTCCTCCTTGTTATAGTGGGTCAGACATCAGGTTCCCTCCTGCAGCAGATCTCCACTCTACGATCAGAGAAACAAGATGAGGACTCTGCAGATCAAATTATGTCTGGGCATGCACAGCCCCGAAAGAAGAATTTGATCCAGGTCATCTCTACCACTTTTGTGGAGCCCCAGAGGCCCGAATACCAACTTGAGGTGAAGGCGGATGCAGCAGGAGCTCCTCGCAGCTTGGAGCTGACAGTTGAGCTGCCAAAGGTTTCCTCCATGTCAGAGTGCCAGCTGCGAATGTCTAAGGTTAGCGGTTCCACACTCCCTTGAACAGTTATAATGAACCACTACAGAATCCAATGTGTGTCAGTGCATAGCTGGATGTCATAAAAAATACATAATTGGCCCGCAGCGAGCCCTACAGTGAGCCGAGCGTATTCTTTTCTTTGCAGGACGACGTCTTACTGGAGGTGGAGGATGTTTACCATTTGCTCCTGGAGTTTCCAAAAACCGTAAATGAAGACACCGCATCTGCCGTCTTTAATAAGAAGAAGCGACGGCTTACATTGAAAGTGGATGCTTTGTGACCATTTGCCTTAATGGAAAAACACATTTACACAGAAGCCAGAAATGCATCTCAAAGTACATAAACTAAATAAACAAACTTCCTTTTATACAATGTGGAAAAACACTAAGAGCACATTAAACCCTGGACAGACCCACTCTCTGTCTCAAAACTGAACAAACAGCTCGCCAGTAAATTGATCCATTTCCAAAATCATAATGTTTTTGTGAAACAAATATGTAACGGCGTCCCTTTGTGCCGTGTGGGCAGATCCGCACACTGGCAAATTTAATTCATACCCCCTCCCTCCCTCCCCCCACCCTCCAAAAAAAAATTAATTGACTTTAATGACAATCTGTGGATTTTGTTTATTAATGTGTGGGTGTCTGAGTGGAGGTGTATAATGGCCAGGAGCTGGTCTACGGTGTCATCACTGTATGCAGGGGGGAATAATTGACAACAAAATGATCCATGCAATAATTTACGTTTATTAAAACATCAAAATCGATGCAGAACAACGACATCACTGTTTGGCAATCTGGAACGTGTGAAAAATGTCAGTAAACACTTTTTGGCTGTCTGCACTGATTACAGCTTTTTTTTTTTAGAGCGAGTTATTCGACGTTAAACTTAACATTCTTTTGTAATTCAGAGTTCAAGTATCACATTGTACTGACCGTTTAATGGCAGTCCCACATGTTATTAACCAATACGCGTTCCATTAAAAAAAAAAAAAGTACCCGAATGTCGAATTCTTCATATTAAACATTCACTTTAAAAACATGTTTTTGTATCGAGGCGGTTTAATTTCCGTTGGTCCTAGTTAATTGTATTATGACTGAAGTGTTTTCAGTGGATTCCTGGTCCAGTGGGAACAACTGAGGTTTGTGGTGGTGATCTCTGGTGTTTGGCCTCTACCTCCGCTCGCCATGGTCCTCCTCCACCCACGCTACAATCTTCCCCTCCCAGCCAGGCACAACTGCTCCATCCTGAAACACCTGCAAGCATCCAGAATTTACACATCTGAGACACTCACATCTATACTGTATGGTACAAAGAGAGAAAAGTGAAGACAGTTACCAAATTCTCTGGAATGGAAATAAGTCACCCCACAGTGTTTTGAAGTGCGGAGCATGTGCAGCTATTATTAGCGCATCTTATTCTATAGCTGCTGTTTTACGTTGGCCTGCTGAGGGTGATGTGAAAAGAAATAGGGGCTATAATTATACTCGCATGCCTACCTCCTCCTTCACGGTGCCAAACTCGGGGTCAAGGGCCTTGAAGTGGTATCGGAAACTGCCCTGTCGGTCTACAGCAGCCTTGAAGTCTCGTAGTGTCACCTCACCCAGCCTGTAAGCACACCGTCACAGTCATGCTCTATGCACACACATTCCCAGATAGGCATTAACGTTTCTAGGGTAAACATTTACCCAGCACAGACACTAAAGATGTAGCTCTGACCTCTATCTTTAGCTCAAACCACCATTCGCTTATTAATCATGCAAGCTATAGTAAAAAAACAGTAAGACTGGAATTTAAACGCACCGTGAAGTGTTTTTATTTCTACCTTTTTGGGATGTTAATCAGGAATGGTGTGAGCGAGCGATCTGTGAAGTAGAGCACTTTCGTGGAGACGGTAGAGTCCAATCCCGGGCTGCTGTGCGAGTGCGCCATTTCTGGAAATAGTCACAAAAACATTGTTTTTAACAACCGGAGTCTAAAATGGCTCCAGCCTCACAGCCAACAATGCACTCTCCTTTACATCCTGGTTGGCACAATTTGATTTAACAGTCAAGAGTTTCGATGTGTCAGAGGATGACAAATCCTAAACAAAACAAGGTTTTTGTTTGTCTCACTCGAGCTTGGCGGCCAGGAGTCGCGGTCTGTTGAGTTGGCTCTGCGTCCTGGTGATTTAAATTCCTCCTGGAAGAAGAGCCAATTGCTCATGGTAAATTGTCATTTGTTGTTGAGTCATCAATTCATCAGGTGACAGACATGCTACTACTTTTTGAATTTCCTCTGAATGTGGTGAATAGCAGAGTGTGTACCCCTCTCTCCTGTCTGCGCTGGGTGTCCGAAGAGTGCAGCCGGTCCATGAGGCTGGCCACTCCCTGCTCCAGAGTGTCCAGGGTGTGATGTTGGGGGTCGTGGCCCGAAAAACCATCCCTCAAACTGCGCAGCGCTTCCCTGACGAGCTGCAGCTCTTCGCCCTGTAAAAACAGAGCAAAGGATAGTTGTATATGAGCTTATCCAGGAATTTAAAGTGTGACTTTCAGCGTTAGTGTCTTCAATAATTAACAACCAATATTCAGTTTTTCGATCTGTTTATACTACTTTCAAATAATAATCTTACAAAAATGTGGCTTAGCTGTTAAATTTCAACCTAATACCCAGTAAATTTCATATAGTATCTCATAATTTTTAATTTATATCTGATAGTCTTTTTTTAATTTCTTTTTCTCTTCCTGCCAGAAACAAAACATGCTCCCACTCTTCCAAGCCGTCAAAATCAACACAACAAACCGTAATTGAAAGTATTGATTAAACACAAAAAGGCACATACTGGCGCATTGTGTTGAAACGCCGGAGGAGACGTCGAAGCCACCGAGTTACTGTAGCCACCGCTTTCACTCCTGAATGACTGTCAAGCAGGAACAATATACATAAACAAATCTGGGTGAGACTAATCTTCTAAAGGATTAAATTATCTTATTATCAGAAAACAAAACTAAAAAAACAACACAAAACCAGAGCCGTGCAGCTGGAGCAGAGACGCTTACTCTTCTGAATAAGGGCTTCATTGTTGTCCAAAAAACTATTAAAAACGCATCAGTAAGTCACGCTATTGAATTCTGTGACATGTCTCTTTTTTTTATTATTACATTATCGTAGCGCTGTGGTTCATTTTGAGTTGATCTCACACACACAGTCCTGCTGCACGTAATGCTCACTGGTGCATGAAATGTGTATTAATCTGCTGCAGAAAATAGACCCCACCAAATGTAGTCTGCTCTGAGGAATGGTTCATAAAGACTACAGTGCTGGATTGTATTAAGAAGCTTTTATTCTTTATTATTGTTTGCTTTAATGCACAGATGATTTTTCAATGAATGTATTAACAAGAGGAGAAGTAATGTGTACATTATTTAGCCAGGGTGCTTTTAAATGGTGAATAAATATTACTATTATTATACAGATGATTTACCTCCAAACGTACAGTATACTGTGGAGCTATTGTACTTGAAACAGGCTGCGCTGCTTACCCGTCCAAGGCTGACTTCATGTGTTTTATGCTGCGCTTCATCAAGCCTTTGTTGCTGCTGCTGCAGGATTCTGTCCTTCCTCCCGAGTTGCTGCTATTGTGACAAGAGAGATGGATGGCATAAGCCTTTGTTAGCACGTGCGCGGCTAAAGAATACACTGACGTGTAAATAATAAAAGACGATACCTCATATTCACTGAGTAATTTGTTCCTTTCACTCATCTTGCGTTTGAGGTCTGCCTGCAAGGAGATATATCAACGTGATGTACGAGCGCCAGGATTTCTATCACAGGAACCCGCATCCACGAGTCAAGCGGGTCAAATATTTTATCGTGTCAAGAGGAAATTATCGCTTGTCTCACGTTTTCCCCTTCCAGCTGATCTTTGGCCATGTTGCACCTCAGTAGTTCCTGCTTCAGCTGCAGCACGGCGTCCTCCTGCACTGCCAGGCGCTGCTGCAGAGCATCCTAATGAGAAACAGGGGCAGATCAAAGAAATGTCCAGAGAAGACGTGAATATAGATAAAGGGCACCTGCCTGCCTCATCGATAGCGTTCATGAATTTATAAAAATCTTCCATCTTTGTAGAGTAATGAAAATGCATAATGTGTGTAATGAAAACTGCAGACTCGTCAGTATGGGAGGGTGCAGAAGTAGAAAAGATTGAATTATATCATTCAAATAATACATTTAAATTGACAATAAAAGTTTGAGGTTTACCTTGATGGCCTGGATGTGACGCGTCTCCTGTTTGTGCCTCAGGAGTTCCCTCTGAGATACACACAAATAAACAGAGACATTAGAGAAAAGGGGCCCCGTTAAGGACACTCATCTGTATTAAACCTCATCACATTTACTCGCTGTACCTTCAGATCAAGCGTCTCCTCCATGCTTTGGTCCAGACGACTGCGGATTAGAACCTTCAAAGGGAGAGGACAGGAGCGGGGTAATTAGAGAATGGAAAGATGTCAGGACGCATGAGGAGGCAATGGACCCGTATGACAGCGAGCTAGCAGATCAGAGAGATTCATTTGCGCTCTACGGCGGCTAGTCTCGAGACGAGCGACGGCTGCAAACAGCATCACAACAGAAGGGCTGACACGGACACTTCACACAGAGTGGCGAGCAAGTGTTGTTTTCTCAAGTTAGCAGAGAGAGGGCACTGTACCAGCTGCTGCTCGGCGTTAGCCCGGTTATCTCCGAAGCTCACGGACCCGTCCTGGTCCTCCTCAGGGAGGGAGCCATGGAGAAGCAAAGCCTGAGGACAAAAAAAGAACACATACAGTATAGTCACACAGTATGAAGGCCTATAAGCAGTCATAGTAAAGTAAACAGCACATACGCCCGATGTATTACTGTGTTTGTTATTGCTAAATATTGGTTATTCTGTATTTTTATACACGGCTGCACAACAAGTTTAGCGTTGCAGCTACTAAAGGCAGTGAGCTGAACTGAATTAGATTGAAATCTAGGAGTACACACAGACTGGTTGGAAGTATGCATGTAATTAGGAAAAGAAACAGTCGACAAACAGATCCATGTTTAATTTCTGCAGCGCGTTGACTTGGGTGTAGCTGCACCACCGACTGCAGCTGAACACGAGAAAACATCCCATACAAAATAGAAATTGTCACACTTTTCTTTCTTTATCTTAAGGTTCGCTCCACTGCATCGTTCAAATATGTTCGAATATGTAATTATTCATTCTTTCACAATAAGTTTATTGTTCGATAGTCTAAACAAATTCAGAATAAAGTTCAAAAGGAGAAAAGCTTTAGTACATATTTTGATTTCATCTTCTTAATCATTAAACTTTGTATATCCTCTGCTTCATCATCATCATCCACCACGTACACGTTAAGTATTTTACTGTAAAGATGGCGTACATCTTATAGTAAATTCACTGATTTACTACCAAAATACTGGACACTGCGATTTCTCTATCTTGCTCGGTGCTTGGAGTATCTTAAACCTCTGCAAGCCAAACATACTGGCGGCATTAGGAGCTACTTTTCTGTGTCTTTAATCTTACTATTCATAGATAACAGACGAGCAGCTTGTTTGAAACAGAATGACATTAAAGTGAACAAATCGAGGTATGGTGAGATTATCTGGGGATAACTTCCCAGCTCTGTCTAACTCAAGTCAAGGAAAACTGTCAAAAATTAATACTTTTACAAGGATTTAAGCCAAACTGTTTCAACAAAACCATTAGTGTAGAGACAAGCAGGGATGTGGGCAGAGAATCAGAAGCCTGAAACTAAAACCACTCTTCCTCCTCTGATGCATCTATAGTCTGTGTGCCTTCTGTCTATGTTTTAGAAGCAGCGGTGCGGTTTGTTTTTAGGAGTTACCTGTAGGCGGAACACCATCCTCCTGGCCTCCTGCATCTCCTTCTCCAGCTGCTCCTGGTGGGCGTCCAGCTGCTCCTCCCAAGACTTCTCTTCCTCCAGCCCATCATGCCCGAGGGAGGGACACAATCCACAGAGAGTCACCTCCTCTGAAAGGAAGGGAGGGACAGGGGAGATGAGGCGGTGGGGTTCTTTTTTTTTTTTTTGCTTTTCATTACATTGCAAACACGACTCTACAAGAGTTGATGTGCAGCCAACCAACCTGTGACAGATTTCCTCTCTGTCGGCTCAGATTTGTCATCCTGAGGTTCCCCCTGGTTCTCAGACTGATCGCGGACCGTTTCTTCTTTAGGGGTGTCAGTGGACTGGGTGATAACATACTCCTCTTTGGGGGAGTGAGCAGGGCTGGCTGAGCTGAGGCTGAAACAGATGGTGGGCACAGGCATGAATTAATGTGTTTGTATCCTGCCAAATGAACAGCAATAAATAAACCTAGCTACATAAAATGGAGATATACACTTTAATAACTCCCTAAAGAGAATAAAAACATGAATTAAGTCCATCTGGGCTAAACATTTTAAACTAAATAGATTTTTGAACACACTGCCCACAGGAATACAGAGCATTACAGGCTATTTTACAAATAAAATTAGAAAGCACGACTGAACAGGTCTGAAACTTGTTAAAAAAAAATACACATTGGGAGCAGGAATGCACGCGACCCTGTCGTGTTCCCACAGGAAATTCTTTACATATTTTGCTCCCCCTTCGGCCATCATTTTAAAACATAATGTTCGTGTGGCTGATGAATAGCCGGGGTTCTTGCAGCTGGATGAATGTGGGTTTTGTGTTTTCTGAGAGCATCTTCAGAAGCCCGAGGTTCAGGCCAGCTGTCATCTTCACTCTGCTGTGTTTGTGGAAAAGAAATACAGCTACTGTGACCTGTGGCCTATAACATTATGCATGGTTCCTTTGGACGGGATTCCTTCGATTCCCCTCTGTTTCTGCGTGTGAAAACAAGCCTGAGACTGCACAGGCAGCTCTGAACTCTGCGTTAGCGAAAGCCACAGAAAAGCATCACAATTTATCACCCTGCTCCCGAGGCTGAACAGAAAAAATGACTGTGGACTTAACAGTGGGACAAAACTGTGTTTATAAACCAAAAGAATGTCCAGAGGGATTTTATTTGCACAGATAAACATGTTCTTTCAACACATGTGTAGCACGCCTTAGGTTTTCTGCTCATCTAATAGCATTATTCAACAAAAGTTAATATCACAAAAGACATTAAACACTTGTGTCATGTCTTACTTATGAGTTCACACCGCTTAACTCAAGCATACAAGTCTGAAAATCACAGAGATGAACAGTTTTAAGCTAAATGCTAAAGATGACAATGTCAGATCCAACACGTGACGATGTTAGAAATGTATACTGTTTACTGTTTTCACCATCTTAGTTTAGGGGGCTAGCATGTTAACATTTGTTAAAAGAAAAACTACACCGATCAGGCATAACATTATGACCACCTTCCTAATATTGTGTAGGTCACTCTTGTGCCTCCAAAACAGTTGTGACTCATCGGAGAATAGACATGGGTCTTCTGAGGGTGTCCTGTGGTGTCTGGCAACAGAATGTTGTTAGTGGGGGGGGGGGCTTTGGGTCCTATGGGTTGAGGGGAGGGGCATCTGTGGATCATCCCACAGATACTTGATCAGTTTGGGATCTAGTGAATTTGGAGGCCAGGTCAACACCTTGTGCTGTTCTTCATGTTTTTTTTTTTACTTGTTCCTAAAACTTTTTTTTGTGTGTGTGTCTGTGTCAGGCTGCATCCTGCTGGGGATGGCTGCTGCCATCAAGGAGTGTCATTGTTATGGGGTGGGGGTCCCTGGTCTGATCTAGGTGGGTGTTACATGTCTAAGTAACATCCATCCAGGTTTCCCAGCAGAACATTGTATTGTCACAAGATGGTCATTTACTTCTCCTGTCAGTGGTTTTAATGTTGTGGCTGATCTGTGTATATGCGAAGTACAGCTGAGGCTGATGGAGAAAATGTTTCACAGGCAAGAAAACATTAAGGAGAGTTTAGTCACTTGAAAATTAGCTACATGCTGAGAAACATCCTCCTAGCGTTTCATAAAGAGTCACACTACTAGGTCAAATCGAAAAAAAAAGAAAAACATGAACTGAATTGAGGATCTTAACAGAGGCTGCTGTAATTATCCCTAAGTGGTTTTACAAACAGGACAAAAAAAAAGAAAAAAAGTGGGACCTCCTACTAATCTTGCCATTGTAGAGGATGACATTATCGGGATCCCCTCTATCATTGTCTCTGCGAGCGGTTCAATAAAGTCTGACAAATTCATTTTAGATCGCTGCTGATCTGTTGCACCAACAGAACACAAACAGATTTGAAACACATGGGTTAAGCCAAAGATTAAGCTCTGGGATTTGCACAAGATGAGCTTCAGTGCAACAGATTAACATCATCTGATGAGCAGTGGTGGAAAGTTACTGAGTAAATTTATTCCAGTATTTTATTAAAAAGCCATTTTGAGATATTTTATTTATCATTTCATTTTTACTGTGTTGTACTTTTTATTATCTTACACTAACGGGAACTGGTTTTAAATTCAACCTTTCCATTACAACCAACACGCCTAAACATTTTGCTTATGAGTATTTTTTAAAGAAAAAAGTGTCTAGCCAAATCCCTCTCAGCCTGCTCATTTAGGGGCCGTCCACACGGAAACGCAAAAACGCAGAAACGCAGAAGTTTTGCATCGTTTTGGCCGATCGTCCACACGTATCCTGTAAACGCATAGCCCTAAAACGCACTTTTCTGAAAATGGGTCCCAGGGTGGAGAAATTCGCAAACGCAACTCTTGCGTTTCTGTGTGGACAGACAGAAACGGAGAAAACGATGATGTCATTGCCACACCCCCGAGCAGCCTTCCACCTCCCGCAAGACGTCTCATAACAACATCAACTACAATGGCGGACTACATGCTAGTTTTCCTGCTGGAGAAGATATTGAGCCTATTAGGGTTACTAGGGCAAAATATCATGCTCCTGTGCCACCACGCTGAGCAAAGAAGGCGATTTGTAAACAGCGCTCAAGATTTGTGCGCATGCTCCGCCTCTTCCTCTCCGTTTTTTGGTGAATTTCTGAAACTGAAACAGCGCCACCTATAGGCCTGGAATATGAAGTAGCGTTTTCGGTCGTGCTGAAACGGATCTGTGTGGACGCGGATATTTCTTGAAACGATGCCCTCGAAAACGGAGAGGGAAAAGATCGTTTTCGTACGTGTGGACGTGGCCTTAAAATGTAGTATCACCAGGTAAAATAAACAAATACTGATTAGATTAGAGGAGGCTAAGCTTGCAACCATAGGGGCTGACAAATGAAGCCAAACAACTGAAGTTTCTCAAATGGCCCCCTGAAGATAACCTGAGAGGTGTTAAAATTACTGGTTTGAGTGACAGGTGGGTGACTTATCAGGCTGCAACACTCCTCCTCTTTGTCCAGTGTTGAACAAGCCAGGAGTGAAACACTGTCAAGATGGCGGCGTCCAGTGTCACCACACGTGGCTTCAGAATTGTTCTTGATATCCAAAAGGTGATGTCACATGTTTGTATACAGTCAGTTCCTGCTTTTTAATATTGCCTTTAAAAAGATCCCCTGGGGGACCAAATCCCCCAAAGCTTGGACTGGAGGGACAACAGTGATGCTGTGTGCAAGAAGGGCCTGAGACTAGACTTGAGCCTCAAGTCTACTTCCTGAGGAAGCTGAGGTCTTTTAACGTATGCAGTACTTTGCTGGAGGTTTTCTACCAGTCCATTATTGCAAATGCCTCGTACTTTGCTGTGGTAGGCTCTATCAAAAAGCACATAAGGAGGACATAACTAATTGATCCGAAAGGTTGGTCACGTTATTGGCAGTGAGTTGGAGACGTTTGTCTCAGTGAGGGACAGGAGGACGCTGGACAAACTGCTCTCCATCATGGACAATCCATCTCATCCACTACACCAGACTATAGACTATTTCTTGTACATTTGTTCATATGCTAATTATGTACATATTTTGCTTATACTATTTTTATTTCAGTAGATTTTACTTGATTTTATTTGTATTTGTATTTTTGTTTTATTTTAATGTTATTTTATGTTTCCTTTTAGTCGTGGTTCTTAAGAGCAAGATGTTCTTATGTGCAACTGAGCTACTGTGACCCAGCAATTTCCCTTGTGGATGATTAAAGCCTATCCAAGTCTAAGTCTGAGTCTTTTCTTCACATTTATCTTCTCATCCCACTTCAGATGTTTCACGTGGCCTCATTGATGTGGCCTAATACCCAGTTTATTAATGAGCGGATTGAAATATTGTATAACAAATTAAGTAATCAAAATTACCTCCTACAATATTAAAGATTATTGGTGAATTAATGCCATATATAAAACAAAATAATCCTGATTTTAACACAATACATTTAGCTGATGATACTTAACAAGTAGGACTCTAAATGCAGTACCTAATATCACTTAAAATTTCTTTTAACGTTAATCTGAATCTTTAAATAGTAGAGCAGGAATGGCAGTTACATAGCGGTTGCTAGGCAATAGCAGCACAGCTCACACAGAGACATACAGGGACACACCCACACCTACTGCACTGTAAACAGCGAACAATAACCTGCACAGTTTGTTTTCAAAGTCACGTCGCCAGGATGAAATGCACTGCTAGGACTAACACTGTCATACACACGTTGATCAGGTGTTTAAACCGTGCACAGTCTTTTAAATGTAGGCCTTGTACGTTGCTCTCATGCATTGTCGACAAAAATAGCAGCATGGTTTCACACAATTTTAAAATAACAATAATTTAAAGAGCGGCTCTTACCATTTCATCTGTTTGGCTCCCATGCTGGTTTTTACTGGCTTAACCTCCCATGCAGTCGGAGCCCCACAGATGGGTGATGCCCTGCTTCTCAGTCAGGACCATAGCCCAAACACAGCCAGAGGCAGCAGGGAGGGGAGCAGCCCTGAAAGCAGCAACCAGAGGAGTCTCCACGTCGCACACTGTGTTCAATCAGAAATAACAGCACGTTCAAATCCTCTCCGGCAGCATATTCCTAAAACATAAAGCTCCAAATCCTAATCAAAAGCCCCAAACCCTTCCCTCAAATCATACCAAGGCTGCCAGAGAGACACAGGGAGACACAGAGGGAGAGAGGACTGGTGCTCAGCAACACCAGCGACTGCAGTCTGCCTGGTTTCTCATAGCACTCGCCTTGTGGTTGAGCTCACCAGCTCCCATTCACGGACACAATGTTTTTTGTTCCTTGTGGACAAGAACTGATGCGGCTCTTGTGCATCTTTTTCACCCTTTTTTCTCTGCCGGTCTATTTTGCATTTATTCCCTCTTCCCTCCCTCCCTCCTTCCCCTGCTTCTCTTCTGCGTGGCCGCACTGGCTTTGTATCAGTCCTTCCTTCTTTCAGTGAGCGGGGATGTCAGACATGGCTCTGTCTGGGTGTGTTTACCCTCCCCCCTCTCCCTCATTCCTCCTCTCCCCGCTGCTCTCTCCTTTCACAAAGAGGAGGAGGAGGGAGATTTTCTCCTTCTCCCTCCTTTCCCTTTGCTTCTTTTTGTGTACAGTATGTCATTGCAGTTAAAAGGAGAAACAACATATAGATTAAATAAAATAAAATAAGCAACAGGAAAATCTGTAGTCTTTTGTTTGTTGGTACAATTATAGGCTTCCACATCAACAACATACCACACAAGCCAAAACATATGAAAGGTTAATAATATATTTACCCAGTAAGAGGAAGTAGGGAGTTGCTTAAAGAGAAAATGGTATTTATAGAATGGCCACAATCAGCCTACAATTACATGTCTTTTCATCCCCGCTCGCCTCCCACATGTATTGAAGTGCATTTGTAAAAAAAAAAAAGGCCAGAAAATATACTAAAACGTTAAATCAAGACGAAATTTGCCAAAGGTGCCAGCTTCATAATTCGAGCAGCAGTCGACAGAAACAAAAGATTTTCTATAACATGTTCTGCAAGTGTTTATCTCTCCTTTGAAAACCCGTTTTTTTTGGACGAGCACGCTGTCATTAAGCTGACAGGAATGTTGCCGGTGTCGTCACTAAAAATATGAAGTAGGTCTCTACGTGGCAGCTTTCAGCTCTGCCCGGCACGAGATGACAGTGTCTTAAATTCTGCATGAGCACCATCAACGCGTGCTTCGACAGGCCAATTTAATGTAGAGCCATGAATATGCATGTTAACCAGCACCGGTAATGCAGCAGTAGATTTATGGAGAACAACACCGGAGGCAAAGGCAAGCTGTCGCTGCCTGCAAGAGGACATTTATTTCGGTTTGTTCGGAAAATAAGTGAAAAATGAATTTCTTTAAATGTATTTAATGTAATTCTCATATGTATTGTTATAAGACATTCAGACAAGGGACACATTTGATTGAGTATTCCTATAATGTCAATGCTTTTTCAGTATTTATTAACTATGCGACTGACTATAGGTTAACATTTTTACTTCCTCCTGTCCATACTGACCGTAAATAGATCTACTGCAGGAACAAAATCCACAGGCTAGTGCATGTTTTACAAAGTTATATTGTTTTTAGGGACGGAACAATCCCTTTGTGTGTTACTACACCTCTACTGCAGCTCAGAAACCAATCAGTGGAAACCAAAAACTGCTCAGCTACAAGACAGTAGTCGATACCTACAGTGGATTGTTCATATACAGTGTTTTTGTGCTCCGGTTCTGGCATCAGAATGGATGGGAAGTCTTTAAAGGCAGTATGGAATCTATCAAGACGCATGAGTGCATATGAGTACTATATTTTGACTTTAATAAAATAAGACCCTTTCCTTTTAAATGTAAATCACAAATCTCAAGGTGGTATCACATTATCCTTGATCTCATTCAGGTGTATTAATATGTAATATCTTGACTCTTTGTGCTGTTCACCTGGAAACTCCTTCAATGCAAGCAGGAACTTTGGCTTTGCACGCTTTTATGCAAAGGTAAAATTAAAAAAAAGTAAATCAAAAACACATACAGCTTGTTTGTTAGGCGAGGATTAAATAGATGAATCTAAAAAATGTATAAAAGAGTTGGAAAAGTGAAGCAATGAGGACGTTATCTTAAGCCTGTATTCTTTGTAAGGCCGGCAGAGGGCTGCACAAATGGAGCAAATTGATTCCATCGCATATCGTCCCATTTCTCTGTTAAATGTTGACAGTAAAATACTTTCAAAAATGCTAGCTCTACGACTGGAAAAAGTACTTCCCTCATTGATCTCAGATGATCAGACAGGATTTATTAAACATAGACAAATATCTTCTAATATACGTAGGTTAATTAATATTCTTTATGATCCCACTCCACCCAAAGGCAAAGAGGTATTAATATCCCTAGATGCAGAAAAAGCCTTTGATAGGGTGGAGTGGGATTACCTGTTTTATACATTGAAATGCTTTGGTTTTGGACCAAAATTTATACACTGGATTGAGACACTTTATTCTCTACCTATGGCAGCTGTTCGGACTAATAACAACTTGTCTGCTTTTTTTGATCTACAGCGTGGCACTAGACAGGGCTGTCCCTTGTCACCCCTGCTATTCGCCCTAACAATAGAACCGCTAGCTATAGCACTGCGTAACAGCGCTGATATCAAGGGCATAATGAGAGGAGGGGCTGAGCATAAAGTGTCGTTATATGCTGATGACATGTTAGTATATATGACTGACCCCATGACCTGTTTGCCAAAGATGTTTGATTTGTTAAATTCCTTTGGCAAGATCTCAGGATATAAAATCAATGTGCAGAAAAGTGAGCTTATGTGTATTGACCCTAATTACCAGCTCACTACAATCCAGTCCCTGCAAGTTAAAATATGCACTCACAAATTTAAATATTTAGGTATTTGGATAACCCGAAAGTTTAAAGATCTTTATGACGCCAATTTCCCTCCACTTTTAAATTGCTTAAAAAAAGATTTAGATCGTTGGAATCTCCTTCCCTTGTCGCTAGGGGGGAGAATAAATGTTATCAAAATGAATATTATGCCCCGATTTTTGTTTCTTTTCCAGTGTATCCCCATCTTCTTAACAAAATCTTTTTTCATAAATATAGATAAACTTTTGTCCGGTTTTATTTGGAATGGTAAAAACCCGCGTATACGTAGGGAAATTCTGCAACGTCACCGATTACATGGTGGGCTTTCCCTACCCAATTTTCAGTACTATTATTGGTCTGCCAACATTAAAAACATAATGCACTGGATTCAATTTTCTAGAGTTGAAGACCCAGGTCCCAAGTGGCTAGAGCTTGAGCGTGCATCCTGCACACAAACATCTTTACATGCACTAGCCTGTTCTAAAATACCCTTTCCAGAATCCATATCAACATACTGCATAAATCCAGTGGTGAGGCACTCCCTCAAGATATGGATACAGTTCAGACGGGCTTTTTCTTTAACTGAGATGTCCATGGATACCCCTTTGGTGGGAAATAACATGTTTACTCCCTCCATAACTGATGATGCTTTTAAAATATGGACTGAAAAGGGACTGAAAACAGTCAAAGACGTATATATAGGTGGCACCTTTGCAAGTTTTGAACATTTGAGAACACATTTTGACATTCCTAACTCACATTTTTTTAGATATTTACAACTTCGTAGTTTTGTTTCCGCAAATGTTCCATCTTTTCCTTTGGTACCACCAGATTCCCTTTTAGACAAAATACTTAAGATGCCCCTTTGGCTTGGGGAGGTTGTTGGTAGGTTGTACTCTATACTCAACATGGATAATTTGAAACCATTAACAACATTAAAACATCAGTGGGAGGAAGAACTGGACACAGAGATATCAGATGAGCTATGGCAGGCCGTTCTCAATAACATACATTCATCTTCTATCTGCCTACGACATACCATTATCCAGTTTAAAGTTACTCATCGTTCACATTGGTCAAAAGCAAAGTTGGCTAGAATTGCACCAGATATTGACCCAGAGTGTGATCGGTGTAATACAGAGCTAGGCACTCTGTCACATATGTTCTGGAGCTGTCCTAAACTGTCTGAGTTTTGGGAGTTGATTTTTGCTTTTCTTTCTAGAGCATTGCATACTCATATTGACCCATCACCGATCATTGCCATTTTTGGAGTAGTACCACAAGAACTTGGCATAGGCAAACGGGATAAAACAGTGATAGCATTTGTAACTCTCTTGGCCAGACGCATTATTTTATTGAAATGGAAGGATAAGTCTCCACCTGTATTTAAACACTGGATTAACGATGTTATGCACTATTTAACACTTGAGCAAATTCGTTATAATTTGCAGGGTAATAACACTAAATTCAGTAATATCTGGCAACCAGTTCTTACATTGATTGAACAAATGGACTCTAATGACATTGTATGATGTGATTGTTGTTTTCCTCCCCCCTTTTTGTTTTTTTTGTTATCTACATAATATGCCAATATGTATGTTGTGACTTGATGCATCTTCTTCCGTATGCTGTGATTTTGATGCATCCCCCCCCCCCCCTTT
Organism: Chelon labrosus; assembly: GCF_963514085.1. Taxonomy (NCBI): domain Eukaryota; kingdom Metazoa; phylum Chordata; class Actinopteri; order Mugiliformes; family Mugilidae; genus Chelon; species Chelon labrosus. Next base: position 20,673,959 of record NC_140346.1, read on the forward strand.
TTTTTTTTTTTTCCTTTATACTAGTGGTGCGATGTGGGTGGGTGGGTTCTGGGTTGTTATGTGTTTGTTATTTGTTGTATGTTAAAATACAATAAAAAGACTTTGATCAAAAAAAATTGATTCCATCGAGGTCTAAGAAACTAATTACACCACTAGATTTATTTCTTGCACTTGATTTATTACCCCAGTAAATATCTTGATATTAGTTTATCAGTTAGTTATTTAGTTAGACAGTTAGATCTCATCTGGATCTCCACACGCCCATTCATATGTGATCACTTATGGCTTAAAAAACAAGATGGTGGCAGCTAAAATGCCAAACTTCGGGCTTTAGAAATGCAGTGAACAGACCAAAGAGGGGTGTTACTATGGCTATGTCCAAATAAAAGTTGTTTCCAAAGAACAGGAAGAGGAAAGATATAAATTTGGCTAATTATGTGACCCCTGAAGTCGTTTCTCTTTCTTTATGCAGTGATTTCTATTCTTCTCAGCTTTACTCTGTTTTTGTTTTTGTTTTTTCCCCAAAAAATAAAATAATGACAAGGACAAACTCAGGTACCAAACAGGCAGACAATGCAGATTTGGCAGAACAAGGCACGACGGAGGGTATTGAGGGAAACAAAGTCATTTTGAACAGGAAGTGTTCGATTCATGTATGGATGCTATAGAAGCAGTGACTTTGCCGTTCAAAGCGCGGAGGAAAAGTCATTCCACCACTGGGGAGCCAGGAAGAGAAAAGAAAGACGGTTTGCCACAGGGACAGCATGCAGGCAGCCAATTTGTTAATCAAATGAGTTGCTAAAATAGAACAGATTGTTTGCATGGTCACTATGGATCCTGATTGCAAATTATTCCTGCGCCAGCCGTGAAACAAAAGTAATCCATATTTTTTTTTTTGTCACTTCATTGACCTTCATACAGATATGCATGAGGCACCGCCGGCTGATAAGATTTTGTCCCTGAGAATCTCATCCAGTTTTAGTCGTCAAATACAATTTAGACAAGAAATCTGTGGCCATTTAGGTTTTTTTGTTCGGGAGATAGAACTGGAGAGAGTGAAAGATGATTCAAAGTCACTCTTTGTTATTATATAATCAGCTATTTGCACATTAAACAACTGCAGAGGTCTTTTGCTGTGAAATTATATAAAAATGATTCACAGCACATACTTTAACCAAGGCTGCACAAGCCTCAGAAAAATCCTCACAAAAGAGGAAGTGTTTGGAAAATGTTAATTTTCAAATATTTAAAAATTTTGTAGCATTCAGTGAAGTGACTGAGAAAGTTGTGATTATATTAAAGATTGCTCTTTCTAAAGAAGCCCTCCACCTAAGTATTTCCAATTTCACATTTCCACTGATCTCGACAAACTGTACCAACTCAGTTTAAATCATTTTGTATTTCACAGACTGATCATGTCACACTACACATAAGATAAATGTGATCGAGTAAAAAATATTCATTTTTAAAAGTAGTGCAGAAGGAGTCCAAACTCACAGAAAATGAACAGTACTGCAACATGCTGCAACAGTGGTGTAAATAAACTTCGTTACGTTTCATCACTGACACATAAACTCTCCTTTAATTTACAAGAACGGTCTCAATGTCAAATGTTGACCACAGTTTTCATCACTTTACCACTCAAAGCATGGCAAATTATACATTAAACTACTCTGACTGGTTCAACTCTAGTTGGCCTCACCGAAGACTTGAAGACATGCTTTAGTGAGGTCTGAACCAATGATCTATTTTATGAGAAAACAATAAAAATAAAATCATCTTGGATTTATGTCAACAAGAATTGTCCTCTGTCACTAGTTTCCAAATTGGAAGGGGCCTCTAAAAGCAAACTTGAATCAGGTATGGAGATAAAATAAAGACCATCAACGTCTAGGTTTTTAGTAAAATAATGAGCTCAAGCTTCTCATTCAGGTGAAATGCCTGTAAGCCAGTTGCTGCAGCATCAAAGTGGGGTTTCTAGGAATGGATATAGTGCACAAAACACAGCTATCCCTATTAAAACACCGGGACTTAAAGCTGATAGGCATTTATCTAAAATGATGTCTAATAAACATACATAAAATAAGATAACACTTATTTCCCACAAGTCCTTTCAACTCACTACAAGACAGGAGCACACAATTCTAATTAGACTACCAGCTTGAAAATAATGGCTTGCAAAATGCCCAGGGTATTGTAAATAGGCCCAAACCAGTTTTCATTGCATAATGTAATCTTTCTTATTCGTATATGGATGTATTATCATATTTTTTTATTATTATTATTCTTTAGGCAGGATGATCTACTGAGATACAGTCTTGTTAGAGATTGTTTTGACCGATGTAAAAAGCTGATTTTGCAGCAAGAGCCTACTGTAAGTAGCATCCTGCGTACCTCTCTGAGGACTGTGCATTAGTGGAACTGGGTTGGCAGGTTGTAGCTGTTTTTAGAGGTAGCTTGTCTGCATTTGGGTCAGATATAATTCAATACAGGATCTCTCTAGCTTAGCTATATGCATTCACATTTACATGTATCTTGTGTAATTGGCAGATATAGAGACAGAAATGTATGTCTCACTGAAGGTAAATCTCAGTATACAGTAATGATACTCAAAGTAAAGTTGACAGCTTGGCGTGTCTAGGTCAAAAATATGACACGCTGTATGGTATTGGAAAAATTGGAATAGCTTTGTTTAAATTAAGCAATCTGGAAAACATTCAGTGTCATAAGTGTAAATGTAATGGGATACGTGGCAAAATAGCTTAACCTTGTACTGGCAGAAATGTCTTTCATGTATTTTTTATTCATTTATTTATTATTATATTAAAGGTTCAGCGCATAGTAGGATTTAGTGGCATCTACAAATTGTAGAATGCAACCAAATGAATACCCCTCTTTGCATCCTCCACTTCATATAGGCAAACTATAATGCTTAAATGATGGCCACTCTAGACCTAGTGTTTGGTTTCTCCATTCTGGGCTACAGTACGAACACGCCAGTGCAAAATGGCAGACTCCATGGAAGAGACAGAGGACTAAGAAACCTATGAGGCTGAAAATTAATCTAGCAACAGAAACAAGTTGATATTTGGCCTGGGGTAAAAGCCCTTTGGTTGGTGGTCAACACACCAATTAGAGGTCCAACAAAAGGGAAAATTCCCCATTTATAAAAAATGTGAGGAGGTTTAAACAAAGACCATGACCTCACAGATTGCTAGCTGTCTGCTCGGCTGCTCAGCACCACTCGCGCTCCACCACCATCATTTTCAAGTTTGCTAGTCAAGCTCAAGCCAAGATGGTGATGAGCCACCACATTGAGCCTCAAAATGATGTTCAGATATCCAGGACAACCTGGTCCTTATATACATTCCTGCCCACTGAACTTACTGTATTTTTAATGTTTTGTTTGTCAATGTTGCAAAGAAGGAAGAACATGTGAGATTGAATAAGTTGGATAGAGAAACAACAGGTCTTTAATTCCTCTTTCTCTTGTTCTTTCCTGCTACATATTGTATTGTGGCCATTTTATTTAGTACTGACAATGACATGCTGAATTCTAGTATACATTTTTAGTTAAAGTCTTTATTTTTAGTATTTTTTTTTATTAGTCCTTCAAAATAATGTCTTCAGGTTGTAAAAATACAATTCGTTTTAATATTTCACATAAAAAAATAAATAAATAAATAGACAACAAGGTTATGCTAAGGCTTATCATGCAAATACAAACTTGCACTATTGAACATCCACAAGCTCAAGAGGTTCACAGCTTCTATCGCGATGATTGACGGACCGTTGGACCAATCACGTTTCAGCTTTCCCATCGTTCTGTGACGTAAACTGTGCGACAACCTTAATGCGGAAGTGCCGGCAGAAGGGCTGTGAGCCGAGTTTTGTATTTCTTGAATGCTACTCGTTTTCTAAAGGTACCGTTTATACACTTAAACGAAACGATGGCTAACGTGTCGTAGAACATATAGTTTTTTTTGCCAACCTCATAAAAGCAGATTTTACTCTCGTTGCTCACACGTTATTTAATCTGATACATTCAACAGTGTTAGCTATCGAGCTAGGCTAACAGGTGATTCAATGTGTTCGAGCAGTTCCAGTTACTTAGAAGACAGTGTGATATGTGTGCGTTTGTCAGCTTTATATTTTGGTTTATTATCCAAACATATGGTTGTGTCTGTCCATTACTTACACGTCTCTCATGGCAGGTGTCATCATGTCAAAGCAGACGCTGGGGAAGACGTTGCTGAGGAATGTAATCCGACACACAGATGCCCACAATAAGGTGCGTTTGGGTTCATGCGTTCATCTGTCTACTTAAAGTGGCACACGTATTAAGTTTATTAGGTAAATAATGCTAAAACTGAACAGCTAGTTAATTGTATTTGCTCAAATACCGAATCTGAGTGTACTTCCTCTTCAGTATCTCTTGAAGGGAAATATACTTTTACTGCACTTTATTTTTGAAACAGCAGCTGTGCAAAAAGCAAAAGTCAGAGAAAATTAAAACACTCACAGAAAGTTGTTACTGTATATATATTATGATTTATAATGGGACAAAAAGACACCAGCTGGGATGATCACAGCTGTGCAGAGAATAAAAAAAAAAAAAAAACTACAGAAGCCCTAATGCAACTGTTTGTACAGGACTTTCTTAAACTTTTGTTATTTTTAAATAAGTGTAACAAATAAAACTGACATTGACATCAACTAGCTACATTTGAATGAATCAAATCTATGTCTTATACACAACCTGAGATGTGTGGAAAAGTATTTAACTTATTGTAACTTTTCCACTTCAGGGGCCTCTGTGACTTATCAGACATAATTGTCTTTCTACTTATTGAATACTTACGATTCATACTCTAAATCCATTTTACACATATGAACGAGAAGAGTATTTCTACTCCCAAAGTAAAGGATCAGCGTGATTATGCCACTACTGAAACTAATGTAATCTAACGCAACATATCTGCTAAAAATCCTTACTTCCTGAAAGCATAGTCCTCCCTGAGGTGCTTATTGAACTTCAGGGTCATTTTTAATACCGACGTTTGTTCTGTTGTTGTGTTGTATTGTGTTACACTGACATCACTGCTTAAATAAACTGGCAACTGAGTGAAGGCTATGGTTGGAAACATGACAATTGTGTATTCTCCTAAATCTTTGAATATTGTAACACAATCTCCTAGAGGCTTTAAATTATGTCTTCAGTTTTCTTGATATTTGTAAAAAAATTACTTGTCTAATAACTTGCACACAGTTTGTTGTTTTTATAGAGGACATCTCAAGAAGCAGCTTTATCTGAGAGATGACCTATGTTCATGGATTAAATTTAATTAAACACACTGATCAAGTTTAGACGCTGGTATCAAATAGGATATAAGTGAACAGTATGTTGCTGTTATTAATATTTGGCAGCTGTGGGTATGTACACTCATATTTCCGGGATTGTTTCATTACCCGCAAGTAAAACTATGCATATAACTTTTAGACTCTGGACAGTCCGTTCAAGTACATATTGTTGTTGACCCACTGCAGATCCAGGAGGAGATGGAGATGTGGAAAATGCGAGACTGGGAGAAACAAACGTCCACCAGCAAACATTTATCAGACACAGAGTGTGTGAGGTAGGAGCAGTGAATGTCCCAGTTTAATCTGAGCTGTCTAAACACAAGTGACTTCAAAGCTCATTTGAGACAGCGTTTCACAATGTTGCTCTCCGTTTAGACAGCTGTTACTGTGTATTGGTTTACTGATTTATTGATACTGGTTTTATTTCAGACGACATCTGCACTGCGATCGAGTTCCAGATCAACGGGAAAGCGTGAGTCGAAGCAGAGTCTCGGAACATGACGACAGAGAAGCGCGATACTGGACTCGTCAACTGTATGAATTTGAGGCTACCGATCCTGACAGGTACAGGCAAACAAAGTTGCTTTCGGTAGAGAACATTTCAGAATGGCAATTTTCTATTTATTCTTCAAAGGACAGTGCTCAAGTGCCCACACGGTAATGTCAATGCAAATTTGTATAATCTCTCGTGTTCTTTATCAAAGGTGGGGGCACAGTGGCTTTAAGGAGCTTTATCCTGAGGAGTTTGAAAATGACAGGTAAGCAAAAATACAGCACTGCACCAAATAAGAAAGGGAACAAAATGGAGCAAATCAAATTTCAAAAGGGCACTCCAGAGATTTAACAGTGTACTTCAATATAGCTGGTGGTTATAGAAAATAAAGATAAAAAACAAACTGATGTACAGGTCAGGAGAGCTAGACTTTTATTCCCATATGTGAGTCCAAATAAATCTGGATTCTACACTTTCTATATTATAGTTTTGTCTACCATCCATCCCATGTGGTGTGAGTATGATATCCAAAGTACAAGGTAAGGATTATGTAAACCTGATGACATTTTGAAGGGTTATCTTTTTAGATGTTACAGAAATCTTCTCTAGAGCACCAGAGGGCCTGATTGATTTTCACTACACTGATCTTGAGGTGTAAAATCGCCAGATTGCCCTTGTTAAGCTTTATGTCATCTTACTCGTGCTGTACCTTACTGACATTTATCTTGCCCACATTATTTTTTTTTCCTTCAGTGAAAAAGACAGTGCCTCAAAGAAGACTGGACGGCACAAAATTAAAAAGTCCAAATCCGACACAGAGGCATGCTTATCGAAACGCTCCAAAAAATCATCTCGAAAGAAGAAAAAGAAAAAGAAGAAGAAAGGCGAGGAAGAAAAGCGCAAGAAAGGTGAGCGCTCAAGCAGCGACTGCAGCAGCGATGACAGCAGAGATATTAAAGACAAGCAGAAGAGAAAAAGGACTAAAAGCCGACACAAAAACAAGAAGACTGCGAAAAGCAGGGGGAGAGATGAGGACACCAGCTCGGAGGACAGCGATGATGAGGCGAAAAGGGAGAGACGGACTCACAAAAAGCGAAAACACAACTCCCAGAAAGACTCAGACTCGGGGCCAAACTCTAAAAAGAAGAGGAGAAAAAACTGGAAGGCAGGAGGCGAGGGGAGCTCGGATGACAGTTCTGCAGACTGAGATGACGGGTACGAACAGACACATAGCTCAGGTAATGACCAGGAAAACAACTACAAGTTCCTTTGTCCACATTAACACCGTGGAGGGCTTTTCACTGCAGGGAGGTTCTATATTGTATTTTGTTTGACATCGACAAACCTGTGTTATCAGTCCTCTCCTCGGGCACTCTGCGTAGCAATATCTCATCACCTCTGCAGTGGTTTGAAGCCCACAGTACAGCAGTACAGTCAGCAGGCAGCGTGAAGAGGGATGGCGGGTTATCCACCATCTGTCTCATCAGGAATCCTGTGGACCTCAGGCTCGCTGATTGATCGCAGACTCTCATCTCACGCCGTCTGCCTCACATGGAGACCTTCTGCCAGGAAATGATCAGTGTTTTAATTTAATTTAAATGTCAAATTCTGCAGCATTCTTCATCAATTATAAGAATGTGCATTTTATTCACGTGTTTTTAGTTTTGTAAATTGTAGTATTTGTACGGACATTGTCAAAGTGGGAAAATAAACATGTCTTTTGCATTTTTTATTTTAAATACCTGGTATTTCATTTTTTTTTTTTTTTTAAGATCTGGTGATATTCTTTATTCATCTAGTTGTCGGCAAATTCCATTAATTGACCGAAACCAGTCAAAAATGAGGGAGGGTAGAGAAGAGATCAAAAGAGGGAATCCAGAGGATGGTTGCATTTTTTTTTTCTCCTTAATCTGCCCATTAATTTAAACCACATTTGTAATATAACACTGCTGTTTGCATGCTCTTTCATGCTGCCATACATGCTCACTAGAACACCAGAAATGTGTATTAATCCACAGCCGAAAATAGTCCTCAACAGATGCACCGTTTGGATTTGCTAAAATGGATCTATCTCTGTATTAATGTTTAAAGGTTCACAAGCACAGACAAGGTGGAGGACTCAGATAATATTGAGACTTGGTTTTGGTCTTTTTATGGGATTTGCTGACAACAACCTAAACACAGGTTACGCTTGTTAAACGATGTGTCACAGATCTGACATAGTCATTAGATTACTGAACACACTGCGGTATGAATTGCAACCACAAACGCCATTTCCACTGACCTGCATAGACAGAATTCATGCGTTTAACTGAAAGTGTGATGAGGTGGAAGCATAAATCTGGATAACGGTTAACAATTTATACTATGAAATAACCTGCAGCATGAGAATAATGACAATGAGTCCTTGTGATTTCCTGAGCTGTCAAGTTGTTTGTCAAGAAGGAAACAGAGGCTGGCTTCCTCTCTATAGGACATCAAAGACCTCCTGTCCCAGTCTGAACTCGCAGACGTATTTCTGATGCAGAAGATAGACCTTAATAAGCTGCTATTCATGATCAAAGTGAATACATTTTGTGATTTGTGGAAGTGCTGTTTCACTGCTATAAAGAGCACTCAATGGTTTAGCGTTGCACTCAAGAGCAGCAGATTGCCGTCCTCGTGTAAGGCCTTCCAGTTTATGTAACTTGGGGTGAATGTGACGCCAAAGAGAAAGGATTCAGTAACACAATTAACAGTCCTAAAAACACCATTTTTACACTACACTATTAAAGAAAAAACCCACTATCATCTGTGCAAACTTGGTAATAAATAGTAAGGTGCCATCTGGCTATTTTTAGACAATCTAATGCCAAAGGAAGTATTGGTAAACCACTCTGAAAGTGTGTATACTGGAAAAGCCTGAAGCGCCTTGCTAAGTCTGTGTCAATAGGCTAAGTGTTCTCTCTACGCAGCAGAGCATGAGCTGTGTTCGGCTTGGCTGCAACTGCCTGAATTTTGGAGATGGAAGAAAGCAAATGAAATTCGGCAACGCAAATCAGTGTTGACTGAAGGTTTCAAAACTTGTTGCCTCGGTTAACAAGCGTTTTGGCAAAAAGGGCAAAATCCAAAATTGAGGATGTCTTATAGCTGCACCAATCAAGTAAAAATCTTTTTTTTTTTTTAATGACATTAAAAAAAAAAACATACATATGAACTATTTCAGCTATGCCTGTGGCTGATGTCCAGGAATGACTGTTCCAGTTTCTCCACTCAACAACACCTGTTCAGACAATCCCTACTCCAAAATAGTTAAATTAAAAAATAATTTTAATCAGTAGCTTAAGTGTAACCCCTGATTTTGTGCCAATCAGCAAATGCTATGAAGCAAACCACTCTAAAATGGGAGGGTGGCACAGGAAAAACCTTACCGCATATTAGCAGTGTGAGAATTAGCATTTAGCTCAAACCACAACATGAGGCTCCCTAAAGCATTGTTGTAGGCCTGCACAATAATAAGTTCAAGATGTTAGCAGGAAATAAATCTAATTATCCTAGTATGCAGATGAAAGATTTAATAACTTAAGTGAAAACGGCTGTACGCTTGCCAGTTAGTACATTTTATGACGTTAGCAGCATACAAACACTCCTACCTGCTAAACCTTAGCATGTTAGCTCTGTGAGCGGTAGCATTTAACTCCAAGCACAACATAAGTACAGCCTCACGAAAGCACACAAAATCATGGTTCTGCTTTGAAATAAAATGCAGACGAATGCACATTTTCCTACATAAATGTATGTGTGCATCTGTTCAGAAAGCCATGAATAAAGATGCAACTTTTAGCTAACTTTGAGTAACGTTTGAGACGTTAACGCGGTTGTAATTATTACGTAAATGCAAAACGACTTATCAGAAACCAAAAACACAATAAAACTTTAGTCTGCACCCAAGTTCTTGTGCCAATTCGCAAATGTTTGGAGGTTATCACTCTAAAATAGGAAGGTAGCGAAAGAAACACCATACTTGCTAATCCATAGCATGCTAGCTCTGTGACCGTTTAGCTAACCAGAGTACAGCTCCATGGAAACAGAAGCATCGCTGTAGTCTTGCATAGAATTATACGTATATATATATTTTTTTTTTCTAATAATGAAATTAATTTGCAGCTTAAGTAAATTATGCTTTTGTTATATATGTTTTTAGCATACACACAATATTATTTGGTAGGAAAAATGTATGAGAGAAAATAGGTAGAGCACATAAATAAGAAGCTATTAGAAAAATACCACCCACAATGAAAGCACTGTCTGTGTGGTTTGGAGGCTGTACATGCTTTAAAATCTACCAGTTAATTTAAACATTGTACAAAATTTGAATTTCTGCACTGTTGGAATAGTTCACCGTAAAGAGCAGTGATAGTGTCCAGCACGAGTCTATGCACAGATTGGATTTTTTCAAACACACATTAGTATGCATTAAATATATAATGGGATCAGCAAAAAAAATACCTTCACCAAGTCTAGAGACTTTTTTTTTTTTGCAGTCACTCAGAACTGCTGATGTGGCACAATGCACTTCTCTCTCAGTATTCGCTAGTTTGTCTGTTCAGGCCAGGTTTGAGGACTTGGTGATGGTTCAGCCTCCTCAGCAGATTTTCTGTTGAATAATGGTTACGGATAGGAGCAGACAGGAATACTTCCACACTGTTAAAGCATTGGTAGTTAACGAGAAGACGGACTTGAGCTAGTGCTGAACGTTTACGGCCTAAAGTGAAGAAACAGGAAAGGATTAGAGGTTTGTTAAAATGCAAATGTTTAGGATGAAAACTGGTTTAACTGCGATGAAGATGAAAGGATGACCCCGTTCCTCGTCTCAATCCTCTCCGTCACTGTGGATGCAAATAGGAGGCTCGAGAGGATTGAAAACCTCCAGTGCAACTTATCTTTCTGCTCCATGTTTTTATCTCTCTGTTGTCCTCGCGGCTCAGTTTCATCTCAGCCTGTGCTAAGTAGCTGTAATCAGACGCAGAGGATGTCTTCTGTGGCAGCAAACAAATATCCCTCATCCGTCCTGATCGCATCTTTTCCTGTTGTCAGCCTTTTTTTTGGAAGCACTTTATTTCACCCTCTGTAATAAACATTTATATGCAGTACATAAACAATAGGTTTGCAACACACTATAATGTAGTTGTAAGCATACACCGATCAGCCACAACATTAAAACCACTGACAGGAGATGTAAATTACATTGACCACGTTGTGGCAATTCAGTGTTATGCTGGGAGCTTTTGGACCTGACATTCATGTGGCTGTTACTTAGACATGTACCACCCACCTAGACTAGATCAGACCAGGCACCCCCACCCCATAGCAATGACACTCCTTGATGGCAGCAGCCATCCCCAGCAAGACGCAGCCTGACACAGACACACACACAAAAGCGGTTTAGGAACAACTAAAAAAAAAAACATGAAAAACAGCACAAGGTGTTGACCTGGCCTCCAGATTCACTAGATTGCAAACTGATCAAGTATCTGCGGGATGCACTAGAACAAGCCTGATCCACAGAGGCCCTTTCCCTCAACCCATAGGACCCAAAGGCCCCCACTAACAGCATTCTGTTACTAGACACCACAGGACACCCTCTGAAGGTCCATTCTCTGATGACTCATAACTGTTTTGGAGGCACAAGGGAGACCTACACAATATTAGGAAGGTGTTCATAATGTTATGCCTGATCGGTGTGTAATGATATTTTAACAATGATATCGCCATGTTTTCCTGTTATAATAAATTAGGATATTACCGTCATTATTACATGCTTCCCCATGACAACAGGTTTAAAAAAAATCTTCCGATGAAGGCCACGAGATGCAGCTGATGAAGATTTGTATGTATTTACTGTTGTGTTATATGGTCTTCTCATATGGGTGCTTCACAGGAGGAGTTACAGATACTGACAAATACATTAATAATCATTCAAAAAGTGACAACTATATCATAAATTTATCAAGTGTTGCTTTGAAATGATAAATAGACATAAATAAAGGACAATCTCGCCCCCATTTCAACATCTGAAACTGTAGCTTCAGAAAAACTGCACCTCAAGTGAAAGATGCTAAGCAGCAGGCTTTCCGCTAATAACGGTTATCAATGCATCCTCACCACTGTCTGCAATTAATTAGGCACCTTACAGAGCTTTGTCTCCCTCTCGTGGTGAGCATCAGCTCCTGCAACCCTGCTGATAACAGCTGCATTTGCATTCAGCTCCACGTCCAGTTGTCATGTCCCCACCCCCCCTCGTCCCACACCCCGCTCCACAGAAGTCTTATAAATAGCACTAAGGAATGAAATATTTATCATCTCAATTCGTGCGGCCGTCCCTGCAGTGCATACACACAGATACCCCTGCAGCATAAGAAGAAAACGCCACTGATACAGTTAACCCACACAAAAAATTTTAATACCCTTCGTGAGGGGATAAATGGTCCAAACTTTGACATACTAAATAGGGAGAGGTGTGATGACACAGGTTTTTAATGTAAAAACTTGCAGCCAACACCCAAATGCTTTGTAAAAAGTCATGTGACATATGACTTACTTACTTACATAGTTAGTACACATACACCAATGTTTTAATATACTTATATATGCCTTTTTTGTTTGTTGTCTTTTATCTAGACCAGCCAGATACAGTACCGATTAATATACAGTCACATCTGGAACAATACCTATTTAACATCATATAGTCCGACCGTCAAAGAGGAATCCATGACAGGTTTCCGGGTCCATCCTCTCTACGCTAACATTAGAAATCGGCATTTGTAAAATTCTATTCTTCTTTTTTTTCTTCCATTATTATTATTATTATTGTATAGACTGGTGGTGATACTTGTCCTTGTATCTCGTGTCTTCTGTGCAAAAGTTTTTTTTGTTGTTTTTTTTTTCAAGAAAGAACCCAAAACATGATTGACATAACAGGATACCTGGCTGTTCACTTTACAGTTATGATGAGTTTTTTTTTTTTCCTTTTCTTTTTTAAACAATTAAAACAGTCACATCCAAACGCCACACTCCCTTGGCATGTCACAGAGTAAAAGGAGAAAATCAAAAAATCCAAAGAAATGCTTCCCATCATCAGGGCAGGAGGCAATGATAGAGAGGAAGGTTTATGACTACAGTGAGCAGCATCCTCCATTCGTACATATATATATATATTTTTTTTTTAGAATAAGGCACTGCTGCATAAAGAAAGGACATGGCCAACAAACCTCTCGGGGAGTATGACAGGGAGGCAGGATGAAAGGAGACTGATGTTCTTCTCCAGCAACTCGCAGAGAGTTTGCATGTGTTAAATGTGCTTGTGTTCATCATTTGCTGTGTGCAGGGAAAGTGTGTTACTGTATATGGCATGTAGACATATTTGTGTTTTTACATGTGTATGCTTGTGTGCGGCTGAGCCGTTTGTTGCTTTTTTTTTTTTCCTCAATATCATTTTTGGCTACACTACTTTCCTCAGACTGTGCTCTCAAGCATCCACTCAGTGCTGCTGAATGTAACTCTCCTGTTGGCGAGCGGCGATGACTCCATGTTGAGCTGGTTGGTGGACTTGTGCCACCTCGTCCTCGCTCTGCGTGGGTAACTATGACTCTGAAATATGGAGTAATCCCCACCATCAAAGGAAAATCTGTGCCTAGTTCGTGCCAGCTCATTAGGGAGCAACCCCATGTTGGCCAGGGCACTTTTCTTGTCCTTGAGCCTTGGAGCCTCCTTGGTGCCGGCATTGGGGCCTATGAGACACAGGGACATGGTGGAGCCCGTCAGGCTACTGTCCGTCTGCGTGTCTTCAGATGGAGGACCAGAGCGCTGTGCGTCCAGGCTGGTTCTTCTCTTCATCTTGTCTGCAGTCAGGTAAGGCAGCTCCACCTCCAGGATGGCAGTGGTGGACGCTGCATCATCCTTCTTCTCGTTGTCCACCCTCAGCACCAGTGCCATGCACTCTTTGGGCGTCTGAGCCTCACGCTGACCCTCGTCAGAAGGTTGCTTGGAGGTGGAACGCTGGAGCCGCTGCTGGCTGCCGTTGGTCTGGGAGTGCATGCTGGAAATGACCTTGGTCTTGTTGTCCTCTGGGCTGCTGTAGGCCTTGTAGCGGATCATCAGGATGATGATAAACACGAGCACCGAAGCAACAATTATGCCGCCGATAATAATGATCATGGTGCCTCCCAGGAACTGACTGTGCATGAAGCGGCATTGGCTGACCTCGCTGGCCGTGTGAAACTGCACACAACCAACCACACGTGTGGCCGTCAAAGACGTGATGCCGTCATCGTAAACCGCCAGCACACACAGGTCATACTCCCGTCCTGCAGCCAGGTCATTGATTAAGAAGTTCTTGCTGGTAGATGGGATCATTCTGCGGAGGAAAGGAACAGCGCGTTGGTGAAGATGTAGAGGTTTAATCATGAGAATTACAACGCCCACATGCACTGATTTACATACAGCAGGGTGCGTTAAATCACACAAAGGTGTCTGTTCCACACAACCAAAAAGGCAGCAGGGAGATCAACGCTCAAGCCCTAAATGTCACTCATCCTGGTAGACGAACATTAAAGAGCACCACACTTCATAAAACCTGCCTTATAAGAGAACATATTTATCATATAATAGCTCTGGGAAGTCGCTCTGTTAGGTTTGCGCATAAAATGCCAGCAAAGATTATCAACAAGACAGAAGAGGGTCATTGTCTAAAGGATATGCCACAACAGCTTCGGGCTACAGGACAAGTGACGCATGATGTGAAGACGGTTGTGATGTGTGAATACCTAAGGTCACAGTCACAGATTACATGACTCTAAATACAAAAGAGAGAGGCATTGTCTCCAGGTCAACAGAGACATTAATATAATTAGAAGCTTGTTCCTTTTCCCTAAAGGGAGACTTTGATGGTTATCATTTGTAGGTAATAATGTACCACCTGAAGACAAAACAACACTCAGCTCCATACTGAACCAGGATGAGAAAATTATACAGGAGAGCTACTCATTATATCTGATAAAACCTAAAAAGAAGACGAAGAAGAAGAAAGGAAGTCAACCACTATTATTAACTCGCTCCGTGAACACATGAATCCGGAAAAACTTTTCGTTATAGCGACTCCGGTTAATTTGCGTCGCTTATTGCACAAGAAGCTTATTCTCGTATTTTCATAAGGTCTGCAAATGGTAGTTTTCACCAACAATTTTAATAAGAGCGAGTTCATTCTGCATGGCCATTAACAAATTCTAATTGTCACTAAGGCTTATTCATTCTGACATTTTTTTCTCTTTTCAATTATGTTTATTAATTTAACAGTACAACAAGACAGTATTTTAACGCACTGTAAGGATCTTGTGTGACACTGACAATGTACTCGTGCTCCTCTTTTGGCAAACAAGCAATCATGAAGAGCAATTAGATTTTATTTAGTGCTAAAAAGTACAACATTATTTCCGTTTTATTGCACATTCAATTTAAAGTTACAAGCTACTATTTCAATATTTGACACACGAAACATTAATTAAATTATTAATATATCAGCTACAATAACTCAGTAATATAAAAACATAACAATCGTAGGGGTAATTCTGCTAAATAAGTACTTTATATTTTAATTATTATCTTGTTGTCAATAGTAATACTGTGGTACATTCACTCAGGTGCTATTTCCGTACTTAGACCTCTATTCCTCTACATTTCATGTGAAAATAATGTACTTTTTCCTCTGTCAGCTGCTTATTATCGAATATTTTCAATCTTTTTGCTAGTGACCCCTTACTTACATAGTGATATTGGAGAAAAACACAAAACCGAATGCGAATGTTTCGCAGAATTTTTAATCAGTCTTATCATGACCCCCTCATATGCTTCCTTAAAGCAGACAAACCTTGAGGCTGTTTTCAGCTAATGGAGAATTTTTGTTGCGCTGCTCTGAATCTGAATACTTCTTCCACCATTGCAACCAAGCCTATCATTAGACAACCCAATCTAATCACACTCTGTGTTGCAACCAATTAATGCAGACACTTGCTAATGATACAAACAGTTACATGCAGTGCAATAGTTGGCCCTCGTGTTATTGTTGTTGTCATATTATGTTCTAATGATGCTGAAAACACCATCAAGTCCTTCGGGTGCTGGACTCCCAGTCTATTCAGCTCCGTGCAACAATCTCAGCCAGAGTGTAAAAATGAATTACTGAAAATATAAATGTCTTATGTGTAGTATATAATTTTAGGCATCGACAGTGTATTTAGCGGGTTTTATTTAAAGAAAAATGTCTTCTCAGTTTATTCCCTCATCTATAATATAGGAGTTCAGATTATTTTTGGACGTACTTAATCATTTTGTTTCTTTGGGATATGTGTGCCAAATAGATTGCCGTGTCGTTCGGCAGATGGCAACTCCAGATGTTTCACCCTTCCACATGTCCCTGCTGTACCACCCTTTTTTCCCACCATCCATCCCGCCTCCGCCATGGCTTACCTGTACACCAAAGTATCATCTGCTGTGCTGTTGTACTGAATCTGGTACATTCTGATGCCGGGGATGTGGCGCTCAGATGGCCAGCGAATCACAGCAGAGGAGGAGGTCAGTTCACTGACCATCACCCTCCTGTCCTGCTTGTCGTAGCCCTTGGTGTCATTGCCAGATTTTGAGGAGGTGGTGATGTCTGAGAGGCCGGGGTCCTCACGCATGTGGCCTGTGTTGTTAACAAACAAGGGTAAGGGGATCATGTTGATCTCAACAGCAGCTGTGGCGATGCCTGCGGCATTGGACGCCACACAATTAAATGCCCCGCTGTCCTTCAGTGTGGTGATGAGAATATCAAGGGTGCCATTATCATACAGGATCGTACGGGAATTGTTATGCACCAACTTGCCATCTGGCGACCGCCAGTGAATATCTGGGTCTGGATCACCGACAGCTTTACACTTAAGAGTCACACCCTGACCTTCCATGACATAGGGCTTAGTGGAAAGGTGTTTGGTGATCAGCGGAGGCTCACAGATAAACTCCTCCTCTTGGATGGACCAGAAGTATTTGTCCATGAGGTGCTCGGGTGAGGCACAGGTCTCCAAATCATCCTCCCTCGTCAGCCTGCGCAGCCACAGCAGCTCACAGTTACAGTGAAGAGGGTTCCCGCCAAAGCTCACGGCCAGAGTGGACGAACTGGAGCCCTTGGCATCGGACAGCACCTGAGCGTGCTGGAACAGGCTGTCTGGCGGTAGCTTCTGCAGCCTGTTAGAGGTCATGTCCAGGCGGACTAGCTTAGTGAGCAGTGTGAAAGTCCCCGCTCCAATATGGTCAATCAGGTTGTGGTCCAGTGTGAGCGTGTTAATGTTGGTCATTCCGGCTATAGCTTCCCAGGGAAGGCTGCGCAGGTTGTTATTGGAAAGATCCAAGTCCTCTATGGTGGAAACAAACTCATCAAATGAGTTAGGGGCCACCTGGTGGATCTGGTTGTTTCCCAGGATGAGGTGACGCAGGTTGATGAGGCCTTTAAAGTGGTCGCTTTTTATAACACTGAGGCGGTTTCCATCCATGTGGAGCGCCCGCAGGGATCGCAGGCCGACAAAGGCATGGGGGGTGATCTGGCTGATGGTGTTGCGGGACAAGGTGAGATGCACCAAACTAGTCATGTTGAAAAAGTCTTTCCTGCGGATGATGGTGATGAAGTTGTCAGTGAGCCGCAGTTCGACGGTCTTGCGGTCGATGGAGGGGGGCACAAACAACAGACCGGTCTTAGCGCAGAGCAGAGTCAAAGTGGGCGAGAGGTGCTGGCAAATGCAGCGGCCGGGACAGCTGTATCCCTTCACCAGAACTGCACACAGCAGCACGCACAGAACCAGCCGGTCCATTGTTGATCAGTTTCCAGGTCCTGTGTGAGAGACAGACAAAGGGATATAGGAGGCACACAGTTAAAAAATAGAGTTCTCTGAATTAATAAATATCATCATAGCCTTTATGAGAGCCTGCTGCAAAAATCTAGAGTCTGCCCAAGATTGCTGAGACTGCCAGCAAGGTATCAATCACAAAATGAAATGGAGCTTTTCTGAAATAATGGCACCTGGGATGATGAAAGGCTGCGCCAATGCTGTCAGAAGCCCATGTCTCTGTAGCCTTTTAATGGAAATAACAGAATGTTTTTTCGTGCCACCAGGCTACATCTCCACTAGACCATATAATTTCATGAATGATCACAGGGCAGTTTTACTATATTAGGTAACCATCCCATGTACATTTCCATCATATAACAAGGCTTACATGTTTTTCTTGCTCTGATTTCCACATCAGGATGGAGAATTAAGGGCAGAAAAGGGCGCTTGTCAACAGCGCTCAAGGATTTTTATAACCTTTTCATCCTCCCTGCTCCCTACACCTTGGAGATGTACTGCAAAATTAGACAGAAACCTGTCATGTAAATCACGGCAGCAAAAAGTAAAGGTGAAAACAGAGGGGATACGGCTTGTTTTCCAGTCAATCCCATTGAGGCGTTATTGGGCGATTCTCGGGTTTTGAGGATGTTCAGATTCTCAGATTCCCATTTAGAGCTATCGATTTCTGTCTCCGAGAGAACACGCCTGTGGTGACAGGAGTAAAAAGTGATCCTTGGCTCTAATAACCATAAGAGAGCCCAGTGGAACACAAACAGCGATGTGCTGATGCCATATCGCCGGTGGTTTTACCCTCTTTGTCATCTATCTTGATTGCTAATGCCTTGAGCTTCACTGTTGATGAGAGAGCCTGTTAGCGCTGATTAAGTAGAAGGATGACAACTGATTTTTCTCTTGTACGTTTCGAAAATGACACAATAGTTCTTACATCCAACCCCACAGGGTGACACTATTCTTCTCTGCCAGATCTAGATGTCAATCAACAGCAATGCCTCGTTTTTTTATTTTTTTTGTTTTAGGGATCCAGCATACTTACAATAATAATTTTAATCCACTCAGAAAAAAAACGTGTGTGGATTTTAAACACAAATATCTGTTTTCATCATTTGTGATGCTCCATCCAGTTTGTCATGACTAATTTTAGAGCCCCTTTATCTATGTTCCGCCACGTTGAGGTGATGCTTACATCCTTAACACCACTGATTTTGTCCCCCATTGTGCCCAAAGCAAGAGCATGTAATGCTCACAGTACCGATGGCCCTAAATAAAATGTGATTTAAAAATGCCTGCGGTGGAATTCATGGAATATTTTAAATGCCACATGTCATATTCCATAAAGAAGCAAACGTAAAAGCCAAGAGCTCTCCCTTTATCTCCCAAGCTTATTCATATGCCGTGAACAAAGACTCTTTTAAAACACACCCTAAACTTAACAAACCTGATCTGATGAGAGCTGTTTTGTTCAAAACAGTGAGCGAAGGGAGAAATCGCAAGTGCACTGCTGTCAGTTCACATCAGCCCATGTTGCATTTGCCTGTGCACACACTCAAACACACACACACACACACACACACACTGCAGGCTGGCTGGCTGGCTACTGTCTGACAGACAACAGGGCACCTCGTTAACTATAAGACACCGCTGCCCAATCAGAGAACTCATTAAAATCTAGGTTCGTATGATGTCATTATCTGAAGGAAGTGGACCAGCTTGAGTTCAAACCAGTGAGATGGTTTATCAAGGACTGTCGAACAAAATCACTCAACGCTGTCAGTCTTAACTTCTGTTACGCCTCACTAGATCATTAGACTTTATTTAAGAGAGACGCTGAACCCAGATCTGTGCTTTGTTGCTCTTCGCACTCCCCTCCTTCTTGCTTTTGACTCTGCAGGCTTAGCCACATGAAAATACAACACGCACGCAGTTATTGTCTGTCATTAATCCCATTAATACTTTCAATTCGTCATGCAACAACACACATGTGCAAGACAAATCTTCAATTTCCCCTTTTCTGGAAAGCCAGAACTGCACCGTAGGCTGCAGCGAGGCACATGATACTTCCTGGATAACAGATGAGGGCTAGTTGCTCTAGTTTGTTAAATTTCAATTTAATAGTGACCTTGCTTTATTGTGTTAGTATTCAGATGCTAACTAGGCCACAAAGCTCATGGTTTCTCGGAGGACCATCTGTGCCAGTGCATTTCCTGCCACACCGTCGAGGATACTCTATTGATCTTTCAGCATCTCAGGGAGAGGAGGGGGGGGGGGGGGGGGGGACTTTGTTTCCACGGCAACTCTGGAGTAGAATGTAGGTCTTTGAATTGCATTAAGATGATGCTGAGCTGCCCGAAAAGCAAGGCTTCAATCTTAATGGGTTCTGAGAAGGTAAGTGGGGATGTGAACAGATGTATGAATGGCCAAGTAATTTAAAAGAAAAGGGCAGCTCGCATTTCTATCTTTGGTTTATTGCTTAATTTTAGTGCCGGCCACCGAATCGATACGCAGACAGCAGGAGAGAGCACAAGGTGAACTGGAGTTGAGCTTTGTTTTTGTGTCCAGTCGTGCAGGAACACAACCTTTCACAAGGGATTACTTAGATGGATTACTCAGACGCATACATTTTTAATTAAGAGTAGCATGTGTATCACATTCTGTCATATTCAGAAACAAATAGACCCGTGCACACAAAGACGCCCGTGATATACACCTATACATACTTATAGATACAAATATAACTTAATTTAAAATACTATATGGACAGTAAATTTCAGCAGTCTTTTAATGACCACCTATACAATGCCACCGAAAACCAATGGAACTTATTTGAGAGAAAACCTTTTTGGTGCTGCGTTCACAATCAAATTCTCATCAAGCCCTCGCAAAACAACACACACCTGTCAAATAAATCTCAGCTCTTCTTCTGGGATTTCTCTATCATCTTCTTGGTTGCCTGCCACTATAAGAGCCGT
The DNA here is from genome assembly GCF_963514085.1 of Chelon labrosus. Taxonomy (NCBI): domain Eukaryota; kingdom Metazoa; phylum Chordata; class Actinopteri; order Mugiliformes; family Mugilidae; genus Chelon; species Chelon labrosus. The sequence goes on from NC_140346.1 coordinate 20,694,697, forward strand.
GGGCCACAAGTAGCTTAAAAAGCATCAACGGGATCACGTTGTTGAAATATATCGCGCAGCTTAAGGGCTACAAAAAAAAAGGTCCAAAGCGTTGGATATGACACAAGACGCGGAGAAGACCGCCGCGAAGAAGTGTAGAAAATATGGCACAACTGTCGCATCATTAAGACCAAGACATCCAAAACTGATGAGAAGCCAAAGAGAAAACTGGTCAGGGAGGCTGTCAGGATGCTGACAACAACATTAGAGGACTCGCTGCTCTTTCTGGCAAGCACTGGTTGCTCCCCACATGTGACAATTACAACTCTGTCTCCATTCCTTGTCTGTCTGGGTTAAGGGGAAAGGGTGGTAAGACACATGCCTTTTTTCTGATCAAAAACACAGCCAAGCCCAGCTAAACTTTCCCCAAACATAACAACTACATACCCACTGTGCAGATGCATGCAATGATCTAGCAGTCATTCTGCATTTTTCATTTTTATCCAATGTCACATTGGTTTTCAGTGGCGTTGGTGTATGTTTTAAAATATATATGTTTTGATTTGTTTACATCTCAAAAAATGGATCCCCTGTCCGTGTTTCTACATACACTTACTGTACATATACACTTACAATAAAGACTTGAGAAACATACTGCACACAGATTTTGCAGTGTAGTTATAACTTATCTTTAAGTGTTAACCCCACTCTTCTGATTTCCTTTTCCGCACATTAAGGTCATTTTGGCTGGAGGGTCGCGGGGGGGGGTCGTTGGGCAAGAGGCGGGGTACACCCTGGACAGGTTGCCAGTCTATCGCAGGGCTAACACAGAGAGACAGACAACCATTCACACTCACACCTACAGCCCATTTAGAATCACCAATTAACCTAACGAGCATGTCTTTGGGTCTTTGGACTGTGGGAGGAAGCCGAAGTACCGGAGGAACATGCAAACTCCACAAAGAACGGCCACAGTCGGCCAATGGATTGGAACCCAGAACCTTCTTGCTGTGAGGCATCAGTGCTAACCGCTGCGCCGTGTGGTGGTCATAACCAAAATGGGAAAACCTGCGTCCTCTTAACCATCCAAGAGTGAACCTAAGCCTGTATCCACCTCAAACACGAGAATCCATGAAATTGCCTTTGACATCTGTTGCTATAGCCACACAAGGCTGAACGAACACACGTCAGTTAACAATCAACCATAATCTGAGAACTGAACGGGAGAAAATACAAATGTAAGTAAAACTTTTTCCAAAAACTAAGCACTTCTACAATGATACACCCTACTGTTTTGACAGTCATATCCAACTTAATAACTGTTTTTAATTACATTGTTTTCTTCTGAAAGCTCTAAAAATCATTCAACGTTAAATTAAATTGTGGAAAGTACATATTGTTATATATTTATTTTTAATATAGTTATCTATTTTAATACCGATTATTTGCCAGTCCTTTACAAATTTGGTTTTAATGATGTTTTTGTTGGCTTTTACTACTCTTATACAGCCTAAAATGCACATCAGATTAGTAAAAAATAAATAATAAACCTGTTCATTTGAAAGCGAAGTAGCTCTCCCCACAGACACTAATGACGGATGACTCATTTGAATTAGACGTGTATGTGAGTGGGTGGAAAAACAAGCATAAGTTAAAAAAAAAAAAAAAAGAAAAATCTTCATTTAAATGCTGCAGGGTGTGTGAGATAACAAGCTGCTTTGTTCGTGGCGGTGGCGTCCACGCAGGAGAGACCTGTTTGCTGCTTCTGGCGTTGCCAGCAGTAACAGCAGTTACATAGGGATGGTATTCCCGCATCAGGAGGTCAGATGTCTCCTATAGTTGGAAGCACGGGCTTCATTTTATATTATTAAATGAAAATGATTTCACAGTTTGGTAGGTTGTGATTTGTGCATATTTAAATGTAAAGGCATCTGCTTTAAATATGGACTTATTCAGAGAAACTACTGGTTAAAAGTCATCTTATTTTCAGCCATCCTGTTGGTGAGGATGCTTAATGAATGTGTTTGTTTGATCCTAGCTATACTGTATATTCCTATGTCTGACGGTGACCCGTATACCAGCAGGGAATGTCCTTTAACCAACTGTGTGTGGGTTTCTGGTTCATGATGTTGATCCACATTTTACATTAGGTTTCCATCGTGAATGAAAGGTGGACTCTTCTGCACACAGCGGCTTCATGGCGACTATCTTGTTGGTTGACACAGCAGATGGCAGCTAGAGTGCAAACAATCAGTTAATCAACTCTTCAGCTGCCAGAAAATATTTGATTTATTGTTTAACTCAGCTGTGGATCTTAAGGTATGCTTTTGTCTTTGGTATGTCATGAATTTTTTTTTTTTTGGTTTAGTGCTGTTGACTGGATTAAAAATCGTACAATAACCGATACTTCACTACCGAGTTGATGCTAAAATTCTGCAATTCTGCAGTTGTTTTTCTATGATACCAAAAGTACTGTAGATGCTGTAGCTCCTCAAGATACCAGACAATACCAACAAAATGTGGGTTGACAGTAGCAGCTGCAGCACCGAGTGTCGTGTATGGAAATATGTCACCTTTGAATAAAATATTCAGAGGCAACCAAAAGCCAGTGTGCACAGTGACACAGAGCATCTTGGAATACATTAGTAACATACATATAGCTCATTGTAGCTTAGACACAGGCAAACAGATATGCACATAGAACCGGGTTTCATGTGTTCAAAGTGTTCATATCCTGAAATATTAACATTATCGTTTATATTATTTACTGCAGCAGTTGCATCCAAAGCAGCAATGATCCACACACAGTGTGCACAAAGGCTAACATAATCACGTTCAGGCTGGTGAGACTATAGCTCATAACATGAGCCAGGTGATGCTCAAAATGTTAGTAAGCCAGTGTTGCATTAATTGTTCCCCAAGGTCTTGTATTGATGATGGGAGAGTCTGACCGCTGTGGAAATTCTCAATGGGGTTAAGGTCTGGACTCTGTGGTGGCCAATCCATATGTGAAAATTATGTCTCATGCACCCTGAACCACTCTTTCACAATTTGAGCCCCATGAATCCTGGCATTGTCATCTTAGAATATGCCCGTACCATCAGGGAAGAAGAAAATCCATTGATGGAATAACCTGGTCATTCAGTATATTCAGGTAGTCAGTTGACCTCATTCTTTGGACACATAATGTTGCTGAACCTAGACCTGAGCAACTGCAGAAACCCCAGATCATAGCACTGCCCCCACAGGCTTGTACAGTAGGCACTAGGCATGATGGGTGCATCACTTCATCTGCCTCTCTTCTTACCCTGATGAGCTCTTCACTCTGGACTCATCAGACCACATGACCTTCTTCCATTGCTCCAGAGTCCAATCTTTATACTCTCTAGCAAATTGAAGCCCTTTTTTCTGGTTAGCCTCACTGATTAGTGGTTTTCTTAAGGCTACACAGCTGTTCAGTTCCAATCCCTTGAGTTCCCTTCACATTGTACGTGTGGAAATGTTCTTACTTTCACTATTAAACATAGCCCTGAGTTCTACTGTTGTTTTTCTTCGATTTGTTTTCATCAAACATTTAATCAATCAGGATTTTTCGATGGTTCCGCACTATCCTTCCAGTTTTTAATAATACGTTGGACAGTTCTTAACCCAATTTTAGTAGTTTCTGCAATCTCCTTAGACTGTTTGAGAAGGGTCAAATCATTGGCATGCATCAAGCAGAGAAAACATCTAACATCTTTTCCACAACCATAAGATGTGTCTTTCGACATGGTTGTTTGCATCAGTTGGGGTTAAATAACTTGTTGCCAGCTGAAAGATAATCGCCCATGCAGCCAATATTATCCAATTATCCAATAGGAGGCTCGTACCCGTTTGTTTGCAGTGTACTTCCAGTATGGTAGTAGCAGTCAACAAGCTTCCTGGATAACATGATTTTACACATCTCGGGGATCTCCTAGTTCAAGTTTCAGACCTCCATCTGCTCTGGTGACCAAATGAGGTCAAAAGAGCAACTGGTCTGGGAAGGCCTCAGTCAAGGTCAAAGGTCGTTGGAGACCATCTTCTCAGTATATACATTCAAACAAAACAACAACTTCTGCAACTTTGTCCCTTTAACCTGAAAATACACTGGCTGATTCATGAGGCCTCTAGCCATTTCCCCCTGGTACATAGAAAGCTCAAATTCACAGGACGTGGTTCTTGGGGGGCCGAGATAATGTGTATACATCTTGGTGGATGTAGCCCCAAGGATCCACTTAACAAGCCAATCCCGCACCAACACCTACAGATGGTCTAAGGGTGCACAGGTCTAAGGGCCTGGATCTTTCTTGGTTCAACAAGAGAAACTTTTCCTCCGAAGCTAGAAGGCTTAAAAATTCGTCAGTGATTCTTCACTCCATATGGGCCAGTCCTGTGGCGTTTTGAACCCTCTCAGTCTTTTCATCTGCCCATGTTACATTTTAATTTGTTCAGGCACATAACTTGGCCAATATAGTTCCAAATGAGCTCAACTTTTCATGAACCACTTATATTACATGTCCAAGGCAGGTTCTAGATGTTGGAGGCCCTAAATTATTTCTAATGCTACTGTTTTATCACTTTTCTTGTTGTGACACTGATATTATTTGAAGATGCAGGTCCACAGAAAAAAGTACACCATTGGAGGTTGGAGGGGTTTTACTTTTACACTTCAGTTTATTATTATTTTTTTTATTTATTTTAGCAGCTTCTTGGTCAGATTTAGGCAAAGGGTTGGAAAAGGGTTAAAATACATTCTGCAAAAGTCATTGTGGCCTTTATTTGATCGTAACTAGTGGAAAGAGATGTGGGGTGAGAGAGAAGGACGCAATAAATCTGCGCCACTGCAGTGAAGACTACAGCCTCAGCTCACGGGGCGTCCCACAAAAGATACTTCCAACCCTGACACAAATTATATTCAAAGATGAGAAAGGACACACGAATTAAATCTTTTACAAACTGCCATGAGTCTAGGTTCATCCTTACTGCTCAATCTATTTAGTGGCTTATGTTGAAGTAGTAATTTCATTTGTACTGGGACTGACAACCTTACTTCTTCCATATACAGGTTATGGTTTTCAACAGCCGGCCTACTGCAAATAAAGTCCCTTAAAACGAATCAGGCTTTACATAATGCATTATATAATGACAATGCATTTATCATACTTACAATCAAGCATCACTCTGCATAAGGCATGTACACGTGAGTACATCAAAACGCACATCCACCCACATGAAAACACAAAAATATGTGCAGAAACACAGCTGCATATCTTCCATGTATCTACACATTAATACACAGGTAAACACGACGCACAATGAGAGAGAGAAATGGAGAAAAACAAATAGGGGAACGAATTTATTCTATGTGAACCATTTTCAGCTCACATTTCGGCTTCAGGTGCGTACGAGAGGAGCCGCTTCTTAAAAATGCTCTTAATGCTTGACACATTTAGACACAAAGGCAGGTATTTTTTTTTCTAAACATTCAGCTTTTCATGTGAAAGGACTGAGGATAAGAGCTCTCAGAGCCCCATAAAGACTGCAGCAGGAATCAAATAAAAGGTAAAAGATGCTGTCTCGAACAGCTTGTCCTATTTATAAATGTGTGTAGCTGCATCCTGCTGCTGCATTCTTAACATATACCACCCTGTTTGCACATTAAGCAAGACGTGCAGCTGCAAGGATCGCAGTGCATCTCTGCAACTTGGAGGAAAGTTATGAAACCCGTGAACTCTGCTGTCAACCTTTATCTACAGTTTGCTTTTCCGCCTGCTCAGTTACACAGACGTGGTGCAGGTTCATGATAACATTGTTGTAAATTTTAATTAGGGCATCTGCAAGGATATTCTCATTCCCAGGATATTCTCATTACCACAAAAAGAAAAAAAAGAAAAAAGGGCTTTACCGACTTCTCATAAATCACAGCACTGAGCAGAACACACACATTAGTTTCACAAATATAAAATACACAGATTAACTTCTGAACTAATATATATTAGCTCTAACTACCAGCATTAATCTGTGTGCTTTTACCAGCCAGGTTACATTCACTCAGAATACAATATGGTGCAATCTTCAGATCATAACATGGAGACAGCTTAATTTTAGAGGGGGACATTATTCAGGTGATGTTTTGGGGTTTTATCCTAAAAATGAATTGTCATTATGACCCCTTTGGATAATAGTAAACTGGATTAATAAAGTTTTTATAATTTAAACTCAGGACGAACCAAACTGACATCAAGTGACTGCCTGCAGTAAAGGCTAACGCGTCCTGTTTGTACCAAAAAATTGCAAAGAATATGTGAACTCTCTGCAAAGACTACAGCCAATCGCCACATATACCGATCAGGTGTAACATTATGACCACCTTTCTAATATTGTGTAGTTCTCCCTTGTGCCTCCAAAACAGTTGTGACTCATCAGAGAATGGACATGGACCTTCTGAGGGTGTCCTGTGGAGGGCCCTCTGTGGATCATCCCACAGATACTTGATCAGTTTGGGATCTAGCGAACTTGGAGGCCAGGTCAACACCTTGTGCTGTTCTTCATGTTTTTTTGAGTTGTTCCTAAACCGTTTTTGTGTGTGTGCCTGTGTCAGGCTGCATCCTGCTGGGGATGGCTGCTGCCATCAAGGAGTGTCATTGCTATGGGGTGTTGGTGTCTGGTCTGGTCTAGTGGGTGCTACATGTCTAAGTAACATCCACATGAATGCCAGGTCCAAAAGCTTCCCAGCAGAACATTGGATTGTCACAAGATGGTCAATGTTATTTACTGTCAGTGGTCTTAATGTTGTGGCTGATTGGTGTATCTCATCGACTTATTCTGCCACCCATTCAACATGCTGAATCAGGTCTGACCTTACCAACAGCCGACACTGGAAAATGGCCGACCATCGACTTCTATTACGGCCTTTAGGTTAAGGAACAAGACCACACCTCAACTAATTATTTCTCCTGCACATATCTATAAAGGTTTGTCATATCCCTGTCTCCCTCTGAGTGTCTCAGCTCTCAGTCCTTCTCTCAGCATCCCTCTCTCTTCTTTGCTTCCTCTTCCCTGTTTTACAGCAAGAATCAGTGGGACAAAGAGCCAAAGTTTTCCCAGACGATCGACATTTCTTGGGTTCCTTTATACCCAAAGATCATCTTCCACTCGATGAATAAACGTCTTTACATTGATTTTTAGTGTGATTGTCGTTAGTTAAATGGGCCACTGGTCAGACAAACCAAGACATTTCAAGATGGCACGCTTTTTCCACGAAGTTCTGACTTTTTAAAGACCAATAGATTTAGTACGACTAGTGTCACAGCTCATCAAATCAGAAAATTAATCAGGAGAAAAGTTGTTACTCAATTTATCACTTGAGTCTATTTTATGGACGATTATAATGGGTATTTTTACGACAATTTATAAACCAAAAGAGGATCAGTAATACAGAATAATAATCTGCAGTTTAATTAAAATAATCCCTGAGCAGCCCTGGGTTATAGATACAACTACAAGTAAGTTGAAGCATATATTGAATGTGACATTGGAGTGACTTCATACAAACAATGCTCACCGCGGATAAACATCTGCCCAGAGACAGTGCGCTGTAAGGACATTTTCTGGACATGACTTTGTCAGGAAACCGTAAATGCCAATTAGACGGTGGAGGCAGCGAACTGCAAGCTGCCCTTGTGTGACTCTTGTCAGGATGCAGGCATAATTATTGACAGCCCGAGTTCATCTGTGTCAGCTCCGTCTCCAACAGTGGACGCCTAAAACTGAGGCTGCACAACCCCGGGGATTTCTGGTCACATCTCATCAAGTAGGGTGGGCTGTGTTGTCGGGAAAACAGGAGGGGCATTTGCATATTGTAATTACGTCTGCACGCAAAGACTCTCTTCTCAATTACATCCCATTTAAAACTTTCATTGAGGAAGAAGTGAGAAGCTCAAGCTACTACCGCAGCGCCATGGACTATAATTGTACGAGCGTCCCTAAACAAGGCAGAGAACATTATTATTAGGATCACATTGGCGGTGCGTGAGTACGGTCATGCACATCACTGACTGAACGCTTGGGTGATTGATTGTTACCCTTTACCAGCTACCTGTTCTTTTTATTTGAATACCTCCAGTCTCAGACATAATCAACCCTCAATAGCTGTTTGTACTAACACAAGTTGCCGCAGCACAAATTACCGTACTTTACAAATGGAATGTAGCAATTATTTATTGAAAGACATAATGTTTTCCTTCACCCACTGTCTACTTTGATAAATCCTGTATTCTCACAATAAATAGTGAACAATTACCCAAAAACCTACAATGGCATGTTTTTGTATTTTTTGTTTTTGTCCAGAAAAATAATAAAACACAAAGGATACAAGAATAGCTTCACGTTTGAGAAGCGGCAACATTAAATAGATCATTTATCAAGATAAAATGAACTGGGATAAATTAAAACCTACCTATCTATTTATATGTATAATCCGCTTTAGTTCTCCCTCATAGTCTTCTTCGCCTCCTCGAGCATTTCTTTACATCAGACCATCTTCGCGAACAATCACGCGATGCAATGCTCCCTAAATATGTCAGACCACTCAGATAATCAAAGGGGAAATTATCCTGATTTACATGAATGACATACAAACGCTTCCGCGTGTGAAGTGATTGTTTCCTGCTTTTTAAGGCCCGCAGCCCACATACTACATTCCTGCACAGACTGCTGATTACCGTCTATTCACCGGATTTCGTCGCATAAAAAGTCTCACCAATCACGATGACCACACATTACGTAATGGAATTATTATATACTGTGTGGTGTTGTTCCAGTCAATCCACTTTACGCCCAAATTGCCTCGACTACCGAGGAAAAAAAAAGACCCTGTGACTGCATTCTATCGGTTAGCTGTCATAATTAATAGAGTAACCCAGACAATGCGCTGCCCTCTCATTTACAGCGGCCACTTGCTTACTCTAGATTTGCAGTGAGAGCTTTTGCAGAGCTTCACACCCAGAGAGGAAGTGGCCTTTTTGAAGTTCACACTTTCGATTGAGGACACTGCAGCAGTTATTAGAAAGACGAGCAGTTTCGTGTTTAAGGGTTTCAGTAAAGGAAGTTTTAAAATGTTTTTTTTTTTTGACAAAATTAAAAGTCAGGCAATCAAAACCTTACTTAAGCAAAACTATAGAAAAAAATAAAGGAAAAGAGTATAAAAGTATATTAAAAAAAATCCAAAATACAAGAACCAACTCTCTGCTGTGACTGCAAGGGCTCAACATGAGCTTTTTTGGAAGTAGCATGTCCTGACATCGACAAATCGCTCGACAATCCACAGTGCGGGTGTTACGCTCTTGTCTCCATGTAGCAGACACCTTCCAAGAGATTGCTGAAGTACAGTTGACATATTTGTCAAAAAAAAAAGCACAGAAAAAACAAGACATGATAAAAGCAGGAACTGCTAGCAAACATTAAGAGGACAGACAGTGATTCTGAATGACAACCATCTTGTGGGATTTCTATTTCTAGGCTCAGTTATTTTGAAATCCAACCAGGGTCAGTGAGAAGAATAGCAGATTTGCAAGCATGATTGTCTCTTCTATAGGTAATATCCGCGTGTGGTGACAGTTTTGTTATTTATTCACCGGTGCACAGTTGTTTGTCCTCAACATTCATCACTTTATCCACTGACTTGACGCTTTATTTTATTCTTGTTTGCTTGTTCTTGAGCATTACAGCTCCACGCCTCCCTTTCCACTATGCAGACAAGCTGAATAGACCCTCTGAATCGGTGCCTTATGGTGCCACTTTGTGCTTCAGTGATGGGAATCCACATTTGGTTTCATATCCACCTCCCGAGGCTCCTATACAGCATTGATCCTGCTCTGTGTGTACCCTTGCAAGGTATTATGTATGCCTGTTGTGTGCTAGACTGCCACAGCAGACAGTAGTGAAGAGCCAATTTACACTCCGGAGAGAAAATGCATCAAACAGCTGAACTTAAAAGTTTTCCCGGTTAAAATGAGCTGCATTAATTTTATAAAAAGTCAGCCATGCATGCATCTGCCATTTATAGAAGCTATTAATTATATTGGAGCTGGGCTTACTTCTAAATAGAGCAACTGCAAATGGAGCAATCAACTTGAAAAGAATTCCTTTAAATATATGAACTATATGATGTCTTAGATCAAAGCATAAACACACACACACAAACACTGTCAGGAGAATTTATGTCTCATTGGGAATAAAAACAACAAGTATTTATCATGTTTGTGCTTCTGCATCGAATTTACACTGCAGATACACCGTAGTTATTCCATAGGTGCATTGTAGCTCCGTAACCTAGACGTCCTGGTGACGCAAACCCGCCACAGCCGTGGTCCAAAATGCATTTCCTCATTCACGTCTCTCAGTGGACGGACGAGCCAAGCAAAGGAAATTCTCCCGCGTTCAGCCTCTTACGCACCATCTACTCAAACGCCTTCTCTCTTTTGTTTCCTGCAGGGATTTCAGTAAAGGCAACTGCTGTTCAGCTTTTATTAGCTCCGACTCCAACATGAGCTGTTCACTTCCAACTGGCGTAATTACAGGAAGATGCCGACACCCCAGTGCACAAGTACAGTGGTTACAAAGGCGTAGGTCGACCGCGTAGGCTCCAGCGTCGATAAGATCTAGAAGTAAAAAGCTTGGTTTAATTTGTGGAGCACTCTCAGACGCTCTCTGAGTCGTGGTGACTTTGGCGAACCCCTGACTTCTCCTCCAGCGCCACTGTGAGGTTCGTGGTGTTGAGTGAAATATCTTCCATTACCGTTAAATTCAAAACAGACATTAATGCCTCCACCCTCCAAGATAAACTGTACTGCCATCATCCTGTCAAAGTCTGACATTGCACTTCCTTCTGTCTCTGACGTTCTAATAAGCAAATTATCATTCTAACACATTCATTTGATGAACCTGGTAAATATTGTGCCATGTCACTGTCAGCTTAGCATCAGCATTTAGCTCGCAGCAGCTCTGTGCATACCGTAAGTTAAGCTTCACGGAGATCCAGGGCACGCCGGTAGTCTCTAACGCTTGTTGACCTAAAGCATCGTTCTGCTTCCCGACAAGAGTTTATGAAATTTAATACGGCGATGATCCCATTCATCATTTTGTTAGCCAAACGCAAAGTAAATATCCAATGTGTACCTTCCTTTCTGACTCACTCATTTGATTAAGAAAAACAATTGAGATTTATTACCAACAGGATCCACATGAATAAATCTACTGTAATAACTGGACGCAATAAAGGAAAATTCATACGGCTCTAATTGATACAGAGGACAGTGTCCCAAAATCGCTCAAGGCTGTAATGTATACGAGTGTGTGGTACAACCTTGGCTATAATAACGAACTGCACAGCTTCAAATTGACACACTTAACAGGAAAGCCCCTGCAAAGCAGGTTTAGGCAGAACTTTTGTCAAACATGCACTGAAAACTCCACTAATCCTGTTTCTGTGTCAAATAAAGCACCTTGCAGGGTCAATACATACATACAGAGTGGCAGTGGGGCAATAAATCCGCATGAGGTGTGGATTTATATACCGCTGGATTTGTGCCAAGAAGTAAAGTCAATGTGAATGTTTGCTGCATTTCATCACTGACCAGTCATTATGTACCAGTCCGTTCACAAGTTTGCTGAAAATTAGCTGCTTTCTCTGCATTTGCTTGTTTGCCTGTTTGTACCACCATGGTTGTGTTTGGGGGAGTAAGTGCATGTTAAAAAAAAGTGATGAAATGTTTTCTCGAAATGTAATCCTCAAAATACAGAGGCGGATTAACCCACTATGGGGTATCATGGCAACAATGAGCTGTGGGACCCCGCTGAGGACTTCCCCGTGAGGCCAGGAAGCTGACCGGGCTCATTGTTCACTGTGTGTCAGCTGGCATGTGATTTAATTAAACACAGATGCACTTAGACATGCACAATATGTGAGCGCAACGTAATCTGAAATACATGGATGTTACTTAGACATGTACCACCCACCTAGACCAGACCAGGCACCCCCACCCCATAGCAATGACATTCCTTGATGGCAGCAGCAGCAGCAGGATGCAGCCTGACACAGGCACACACACAAAAACAGTTTAGGAACAACTTAAAAAACATGAAAAACAGCACAAGGTGTTGACCTGGCCTCCAAATTCACTAGATCCCAAACTGATCAAGTATCTGTGGGACGCACTGGAACAAGCCTGATTCACAGAGGCCCCTCCCCTCAACCCATGGGACTCAAAGGCCCCCTCACTAACAACATCCTGTTGCCAGACACCACAGGACACCCTCAGAAGGTCCGTGTCCATTCTCTGATGAGTCACATCACAATGTTTTGGAGGCATAACGAAGAGGTGGTCATAATGTTATGCCTGATCAGTGGATAAGATACTGTGCTTTCGTAAATTATAAAAATGAACGGCCTAGTGTCAATACTCATTGCATTTCATTCTCAGTAAACATGTTTGGTTCATTGACTGTATATGAAGATGGACGAAATCTTCTCGATGGCACTTCCTCAGAACGCTGCTGTAGCTCAGTGTGGTAACTCCGGCCGTGTCCACCTTGACTGTGCCGGACTCCGCCTAACTCCCAGCTAATTCAAAAATGGTCCAAGAGGGTTGAGTGGAGCTGAACCCAGTGGGAGACACCTAGAGAGGCTAGCAACCTGTGAGGATACTCAACTGTCACTCAAAGTGGCTACACCGTAAATTATGCATAACTTTAAGCATTAACAGAATTTAAAATTAGCTTTAGAGGTCAAAACTGTTTTTTTTTCTGCTGGGGTTGGGACTTCACTCGCTTTTGAATGCAACCCGATGAGGTCATATGTGAGGCCACTTCCATGTTGGTTTCATCCATTAGCTTGCCGTTTCATTTGCTTGCTAGTAGTATTTTTCTTCTTCTTCTTCTTTGCAGTTATCCTTGACACGTCCCTGCCACTGACTGTTAATCAATGGATTAGCATGAAACCATTTGGAAAGCTGAGAATGTCTTCATCAAACTGACTATATTTATAAATGGGAAAAAACCAAATGCATCCCCACAAGCTAATTTCTTGCAAGTAATTCTTCTGCAACCACAGACGTAGGAAAGTTAAACGATCCAATTTTCAAACAATATGGGTGTTTCTACTTGTGTCCTAGGGAAACGCCATCAGTCCTTGGCGCAAATACCCGAATATGTTCTTGCCCTGTCCGTTTTATCGAGGACGCATCAGGAGGTGACTTGTAGACTTCAAACAGCCAAGTGTTACAGAGTACTGCATCCTCCCATCTGTCTCCTGTCTGCAAGTCCACATACTTGGCATTGATAAACGCCCTATAGTGTCATAGTGTTTCTTCTTGTCGCTCCTCTTCTTGTCCTTACTCAGCTACTGCCACCGTCCAGTCTGTAAGTGATCAGACCCCTCTCTTCAAAACATGGAAAATCAGCTTCATTAAACAAATGGTCTCATACTGTACGGCAATAATTTTATCCAGTTTCAACTTGTGAGAAAAAGACGCATACAAATATTATCTCCAATCTCCGACGCTGCACGTTTAACCTGTCTCGTCTGATGTGCACGATCCTCCGAACAAGAGATTAGATCCTTATTTGACATTTCTCCCTCCAGTTACATTTTCTGCGGGAAATCAGGTCAGTGCATTTAATCCATGACATACCAGTATAATTAGTAATTATATGAATGAAATGTTTAGAATGACTGCAGATGAGCTAATGCCACACTTTGTGATTTTCTAATCACAAACCTGTCAGGCCCGTTATTTTACACCGAAAGACACATTTAGCTCCGTCTTATCGGCCACATTATTAATTTTTTATCTGTATTCGTTACTCATGGCCGTGCGCAAAGTTAATATGTCTGAATCCACGTGAAGTAGTTAATTTCACTCTCTCCATAATGGAAGGGCAGTGTTAAGCAAAATAGATTAGCTGCCGGCGTCTGAAACTGCCCGTGTCTAACAAACTTCCCAAAGGAAATAAAACTGATTAAAACGGGTCTGACATTTGCACCTCAAATAATAATTTAGCCACAGCCTTAGGTTGAGTTTAACTTGTATTGTTTTAAAACCCTTTAGAGCACATTTTCTGTAAATATAACCAAACAGATCCACTGAGGGAAATAACTTATAACACCCGTACATGTAACGGCTTTGCCACCAGCTGCAGGAAGTTCATTACTAGCCTTTGTGGTTGTGGCGGCGCCATAAATAATTACTTCACAACCTATTTGATTGAGGTGGCATTATCAGGAGCTGCTCTTTATTTTCTGTCTCCGGTTAATTAGTTAATTTGATAAATTAGCCGCTGAACTAAATTGCTGTCCAAAAGCTATCAAGTTAGGAACAAATTAGGCCTGAAAAATGAGAACATCAGTGGGATTGTGCCCGAAAGTGCTTTCTCGGTTGTGTTCCCTTTCCCTTTAACTCGAAGTCCCACAACCAAGACGTTCTTACGCGTTCAATCGGCGATTCTCCCAAGTGGGTGCGGCTTCCGTGCTCAGCGCAAACACCGGTTTAGTTCAGAATGTAGTGTCAACAAAGCCTCGAATGAATTCTCAAATAAGAGTTTATGATCACTCCCCAGCATTCACGTATGATCTGAGACAGAGAGGGAAGTGCAGAAGCTTGTGTGTTTTTGTCTATAGGTTTGATCCTCAGCCCTCTTGTGACGACTTATTTATACGTATTTTTTTTCTGCAGTGTTTGTGTGGGGTTTCTCCTGGTGTGTGGTCTTTCATCTGAATGAATTAAGGCAAAAATCACTTGCTAATTAGTGGAATACATAACAGAGGCTAGACACGTATTTCATTTGTTTCATGCGCTGTGACTGATAGTTTTCATATGCGACTAGAGCCAGGCGGAATGAACCGGGAATAATGCAGCTATAAACCACACAATGCCAATACTGAATGTCACCGAGATGGTCTCCAACGGTGCATTTCTATAATTCACCTCGTGCACTAACACAGACCATAATCTTGGACAGCATGGCTACCTGCTCAATCCCATTATTGCACTTTAATATAGCTCTGTCCGTGCCACTTGTCCATAACACTACACCCAGGCAAGCTTCATTGTGCTGCCAGGACCACTTATAACATCCCTGCCTCATATGCAGCTCCTCCTCCTCCTCACTCTGCTCTGCCTGTGAGCCAATGCAAATTACAGTAACAGCTTGGACGTGAGTATAATCTCAAGTGGTGCGAGCTGGGCTCCATGGCGAGGCATGCAGGCAGATGGAAGCAGGGACTCTGCCAGGCCTCTTTAGGGGCTCCCACTCTTCCTCCAGCATGGTAGACAATGGAGGAGCCGTGGCTCATAACCAGCTACACGTCTGCCACTATCATGTGGCCCACTCCCTCATGCTGTATTTGGTAAACGATATGAAAAGGGAGGGTAGGCTCCTGTCACGGCCTTGTTTAGACCGTCGCACAGATGGGACGCCGATGCCGACGCCGCGAACCGCGTTCCTGATGAAAGAGAAGCAAGTGGAGGATATTAGTTCATGTTTGTTTCTCTGCGCAGGAGGTGCCTTTCCCTTGAGCTATGGTAGATATTTATAAATAGCGCTTTAAATAAACAGCCCTCTTCTATTTGCATAAAGGATCACGTGCAGTTTTAGTGAAGCTTAATTCCTATTTTTGAATTTAGAGAGAGGCATTAATTACAAAAATGATTCATTATTAATTAACGCAACTCCGCTACTTCCACAACTGTGCTCATGTGTCTGCGCATACATCATCCATATAATTTTCCTACAATATAGACTAAGTATAATTACCTAGAGCCTAATTGAGATATGTTGTGAGTTTGGGTTGCCTCAAGGAAACCAATTTAACTTAAGTGTTCAAATAGGTTTCCCTAATACTTGAGCATGCTTCCAACTGTGTGACTGAACTTTCTTATCCCCCGTCTCTAATTTCGCCGAGTTCTGCTGGGAATGAGGCAGATGAAATTGTCCTGCTATGTAATTTGTGATGCCTTACTGATTTTTAGCTACACCGAATAAAATGACAAATCTATAAAAGAGGGCTGCAAGATGTAGAGATGTGGTTAGAGATACCTTTTTCAGGTTGAGAGCTTCCCTCTTTGGGTTTAAGCACTGCAGAAACAGTTACATCCAAACGCAACGCACCTTTTTTTTTTATTATTCTGAATGAATGAGCTCCGGGGTTTACGCTTGCATGACAACACAGATCCGAGGTCTCTCTTTTGTTTTGCTGCTCTGGGAGAGAGGCTTGTTTACGCTCGCAAAACAATGATCGCGCTATTCTTGGCCATTAATGTAAATGGATTCTTCAAACTCAGTTATGGGCCTTGAAACTAATGAGAAAGCTTATGCAATAAGGATGTCGCTCCATGTGTCATTAAACATGCCTCTGAGTTTTTAATCATGTGGTTCCGCAAAAAAACAGGGAGCCCTGAGACAGACGTGCAGTGCGTGCCCCGGAGAAGTTCAAACAACGCCCGCTCTCTTGTATACATAACAAACCGTACAAAAGAATGTAATGTATGAAGAAATCGATAGACAGTGAATCAGCTGTGTGTGAAGATGCGGATGTTTAAGTGACTCAGTCTTCAATGTGCTTGCCAGCCCCGAGTGCATCTGCACTAACCAAAAGATATTTGACTGAGAGAGAGAAGACAGAGAAAGCACTGAGACGCAGAGCACGACTCCCCTGGAGCAACGCGTCTATTGTATCTGTCTTGTGCTTGCACACATGCAGGTGTGTTTGATTTCACCGCATTTTCCTCCGCTGTTGTTTCACAAAGCCCTCGTTGCTCAGGCTTATGGGAAGCCGTTTGAGCATTTATTCATTATCCTTGATATCGGACTTAAGGTCCATGTACTAGTAAGCATTTTGTCCTCACTAGTAAGACGATTTTGCGCACTAGTAGAACTACTAGGGCACACTAGTAGAACGACTGTGTCTTACTGGTAACGTTTTTTACACTACTAGTGCCACTTTTGGCCTACTAGTGCGCAATCAAACCCTACATGTAAACTACTGTGCTGCACTAGTAACACTACTACGCCCTACTAGTAGCCATGTGTCACGCACTAGTAGCCTCCTGGACCCTACTAGTAGCACCAAAATGCCCACTAGTAGCAATAGTAAGGCATTTTTGAACTCACTAGTACTACTAGTAAGTACAAAAATGTCCACTAGTTGTACTAATAAGGTATATTTTACCTTATTAGTACTACTAGTAACAGCGAGAATGCCCACTAGTGTTACTAGTGACAGATATTTTTTTCTTACTAGTGTAACTAGTAGAACAAAGTTTGTCTTACTAGTGAGCCTGCGAACCCAACATGTAAGGAGTTTGGCTGTACTAGTATGACACAATACACTACTAGTGCGCACCTAGCACGCTACTAGTATGCAATTGCACACTACTAGTGCGCGACTTCATTCAACTAGTAAGACATTTCTGTAACATGTAAGACATTTCTGCACACTAGTAGGACAACTTTGGCATACTAGTAGGACAACTACATCTTACTAGTGAAGCAAAACTGTGCACTAGTTGACAACTGTGCGCTACTAGTACTACTAGTGAGGCGGTAGATGTTAACTGGTAGAATTTTATACCGCTTGGTTGAGCGGTTTCTGCAGCTCAACCAAGCTACAGCAAAGCTTCATAATATTTTCAAATAAACGACTAAAATGCAGTTTTGTGTGTCATTTCTTAACTTAAAGCAACTATAATCACTGCCATTACAAGTTCGGCAAGTAAATATTTCATGTGTTCAGCAGATAAACCAATCCAAACCCTGCCTACTGAAGCGGGAGAACCAAACTGCATTGCTGTTTGGCGTAAATCTATATTGCGCGGTTCTAAACACATCCTAAATAAACTCTCTTTACTTTTTCTTAACATATATCGACTTAAAGCAATGTCATCGCTAGTTCGGCAATACTAGATATTCGATGTAATCAGTATATATATATTTTTTACAACCCTATTTCAACATATATGTTTGAAAATGAAAAAACTACAAATATCACGTGACTTGGTATCAAGCTACATGTCGCAGCTCAAGGGATTTGTAGTTTCTACCACGATTAGTGATTTCCTCGAATAGGGATATAAATAATAAAATGAATACATAGCCGGGGGTTTAAGGGTGTGGGAAACACATTTCTGTGACCAGAATTTAAGCATATAATTGTCAAGTGGGTGAAAAGATACCATTTTGGACAGCGCTCCCACTTTCTGTCTATATCCACCAGGTAAGGTCACACAGGCACAAAAGGCAGAGTTCATAAGCTTTCTACAGCACTTTGTCCCATGTCTATAGCCCCTTTTGATGCAGAATTACAAGCCTTCAAAAATTCTCAGAAGTCAGGGTTCAAAGGTCAATAGTTCAAAGAAGGAGTCAGTTACAACCCCTACACTAAGATATGTTATTCCCCATGTTGAGACCTTTCCAACAATATCTTTATTATAGTCCTACAACAAAGTATGGATTTTCACATTTCATGAACACAGCTGTGCCCAGGCTTAGATTCAGAGAGCCTTTTGAGGGCTCAGCCCATGATATAAGTATTTTTTTTTTTAAACAATGAGAAAAAATCATGTAAGGTAATCATATCTGACATATTTACAACTGAATTAGTAATTTATATTGTATCTGCTCATTTGTTTTTGCCAATTAATTCCACCAGACATCTTGAACCTGTGTGTAAACTAACATCACAACAGTTATTTGTCAAGGGACTTTGAGTAAATCAGTTACACATACCGTTGTTATGATGTCCAATAGGTCCTTTCTGACATCTGTGTGATTCAATGAAAAAACAGTATCTCAACAAAACACTAATGAGGATATGCGACAGAGGCATTCCTTGATTTCAGAATATTGTAACTTCTATCCTCACCTATAGTGTAACTACAGATTCACGGCTTATGCCTTTAACAATAAATGTTAATCAAAACTAAATCAATTCTGAGTAATTAACAAGCAGTATAAGCACAAAAATTCAGCTGATGGGTAAGAATGTACTTCTCGATGACATGGGCTTGTCTTTTATGCTGGCTAAGCTACTGTAATGGGTGTGATTGGATGAAGTTGTCTGTTAACCCCTCACCCTTTTTTAGTGAAAACAAACCTATTCAGGCTGCTAATTTATAAACTGTAAACAATCATGAAACTGAATTGAATGGAAATGAACACAGACAGAGACAGGTGGCAGGTATTTTATTTTAAAACATTACCAGACATTAACATTTATCATTCACGTAGCCAGGGTGGTTAGCACTGATGCCTCACAGCGAGAAGGTGACCGGTTCGAATCCATGGGCCGACTGGTTCCTTTCTGTGTGGAGTTTGCATGTTCTCCCTGTGTCTGCGTGGGTTCTCTCCGGGTACTCCCGCTTCTTCCCGCCATCCAGGGACATGCTGGTTAGGTTCATTGGTGATTCTAATTGGCCATAGGTGTGCACGTGAGTGTGAATGGTTGTCTGTCTCTCTGTGTTAGCCCTGCGATAGACTGGTGACCTGTCCAGGGTGTACCCCGCCTCTCGCCCAATGAGAGCTGGGAAAGGCTCCAGCAGACCCCGCGACCCTTAACAGGTCTAAGCGGGTATAGAAGATGAATGAATGAATTAATTCATGTAGCCTGTCTCCTCAAAGGTCAAGCAAAACAGATCATAAAGCAAATATATCAAAGAATATATAATAACTGTCAGTCTCCATAACTGGCATACAACACAGCAACAATAACAAAATCTATATGACACAGTAACAGTCTATTTCAGGATGTTACCTTTGAATGTTGTCTTTTGGCTCCCAGGAGTTTTTCCACTTTGTCCCACTGCAAGACAAACAGATAGACAGCATTAAGTATTACTGTTAAATTGCTTTAAGATTATTGGAAAATGTACAATTTCCAACGACACATTCCTCAGGTATACAGACATTTTGTAATAAGAATACCTGGCTAAATGATCCACATTCTGTATATGTATGCAACAGCCTATATCTGAAGATGACACGATAAATTAGTGTAGCCAAGTTAGATAAAAAGGTGCATTATGTAACACAGTATGCATGTAGTACACAATCTAGTATGTACATTGTGTACTACTTCACACTTTTAAATCCCATGATCACTCTGACCTGTCAAGAGGGCCTCAGGTTCTCAGGGACCATGCCTGATTTCAGACATAGGGCAGTTATAAATTAATATATTACTTAACTACTTCAACAAACGCTTTCTCTTCAGAACAACAGATACTGTGATTGGTAAATTAAATATGTAAAGTATGATAATAGCGTTTGAAAATCTGCTTACAGACGCAATGGACACCTGTCTTATCTGTCTGTCCTTTTCCATTCCAGGTTTTCACTTTTTAAACAACTTTATTTAGCTTTAGCAACATGGTTACAAACATGATATTCACCTGTGCATGTCCTGACGTCTTCTAAAAGTCATATTTACATAACTGTTATCATGCTAGCTAGCTAGCTAGCTAGCTTGCTTTTCAAAAAAATAACTTTTGGCTAGTTGTTTTAATTTAACGTTAGCTCTTATAACGTTAATTATCCCCCGTAGTAATTCTAGATAGTATACTAGAAGGCGAATCAACATTAAAACGAGCTGACAACATGTTATATTGTTCTCAAATGTTAATTAAACACATTTGCTGTACTTACCTTAATTCGTCCAACGATCGATGTCGCTGATTAATCCCCCGCAATCCGCAATACTCTCCTGTTACCGGTAGGAGCGCTAGTGCAAGGTTGATATCCGTGATATCACAGATATCACGGATATCAAGGTTGATGGTTGATATCACGGATATCACGGATATGCATATCCAGGACATGCATATCCAGGACATCAGATATCTGACATTGTTGATATCATCATCATAACATAACATCATTATTGTTCTTCTTATTACTAGGGTGACCAGATCCCAATTCGCCAGACGTGGGACAAAGACTACGTTTGTGTGGGACAAAGTGGGACAATGTGAGATAACAATGCATCAAGGTAGTCTAAAAGAACTATGAGAAAAAAATAAACATTTCTATTCTGCCCCTTTGCTTATAGCATTAGCTACTATGCTTTGCCATCTGATTGATTCAGTTGCACATAACAGCCTGCAAATAAAAACTTAACAAATATATTTGATAATATAAATATATATAAAAACTTGCTTAAATGCAACTTTCCCAAGTTCACAAGGTGAGCAACACGTTTTGTCTCGCATTGTCTGTGTCGTTTCACGTCGTAATTCACCTCCGTGTGAAACGGAAAAATGACTCAAGCAAACTTCACAGCAAACTTTACCAGACTCGCCTTGCACTGGTTTCACCCATGGATAGATAGTTTCCCAGTCTTTATTATAGCTGCATTTCCTCTTCTTAGCTGTACGGGTTATGCTTCCCTCCATGTCTCGCGCTGCATGTGGTTCTGATCTGATTCGCATTGTTTGTTGTTGGTGGGCGCGCCCTTAACCTGCGTCCACGTCCCAGTTTGATTGACATGATCAAACAGCCCGCCCTGCCCCCTGATGACAGCCCTCACTGCTTTCTCCAAACAGCTATTTGATAAATGCCAGATTATAAAACACGCATTTCAAAACTGGAGTCTGTCAATAACAATGCGGGACAACGTCTCAATTTGTGGGACGTGTGAAAAGTAATGAAAATGCGTGACTGTCCCGCACAAAGCGGGACATCTGGTCACCCTACTTATTACCAACAAGAACAACAGTAATAGCTCATCAGGCTTTATGGGGTTAAGTTTTTGCTGGGTGGAATCCTTTCAGAAGAGCCAATAGGAAACCTCAATGCATGTGCTGTCCCCACCTCTCCATTAGCATTTTATTTCACTAGTTCTACTAGTGAACATTTAGACCCTTACTAGTACTACTAGTAGGCCAAAAACACCTTACTAGTACTACTAGTGGACACTTTTGCCCTTACTAGTAGTACTAGTAAGGTCCAAAATAACCCAACTAGTGCTACTCGTGGTTGCTGTGGCTCTTACTAGTAGTACTAGTTGACAATTTGGGCCTTACTAGTACTACTAGTAACAGCGACAATGTCCACTAGTAGTACTAGTGATGTCGAAAGAGACATACTAGTATTACTAGTAGACATTTTGAACCTCACTAGTAGTACTAGTAAGATCAAAAACATCTTACTAGTGCTACTAGTGGACATTTTGGCTCTCACTAGTACTACTAGTGGGCATTCTTGCTGTTACTAGTAGTACTAGTAAGGTAAAATATACCTTACTAGTACTACTAGTGGACATTTTGTACTTACTAGTAGTACTAGTGAGGTCAAAAATGCCTTACTATTGCTACTAGTGGGCATTTTGGTGCTACTAGTAGGGTCCAGGAGGCTACTAGTGCGTGACACATGCCTACTAGTAGGGCGTAGTAGTGTTACTAGTGCAGCACAGTAGTTTACTGTGTTTGATTGCGCACTAGTAGGCCAAAAGTGGCACTAGTAGTGTAAAAAACGTTACCAGTAAGACACAGTCGTTCTACTAGTGTGCCCTAGTAGTTCTACTAGTGCGCAAAATCGTCTTACTAGTGAGGACAAAAAGCTTACTAGTACATGGACCTTAAGTCCGATATCAAGGATATTGAATAAATGCTCAAACGGCTTTCCATACAGGCTGACACAGAGTGTATTGCTTAATTTCTTCGGATGATCAGAGCTGCAGTAACAAGAAGTGCAAAGAAGTGCACAGATGATATCTTAACGTGGCGACGTGTGCCGTAAACCCTTAAAAATACCCCGAGCTGCTACTCGACACTGCCTGTCACTGCTCTCAATACTTTGTATTCCGGGAAACACTGGCTGCAAGACTCGGATTACTTTGACGAGAGACCACAAAACACAAGACAGGCGAGGTCTGTGTGCGCACAGTGCCGCCAGTGGAATTTCGAATATGAGAGAGTAATAACTTGACCTCCCTCAATCCCTGATTTTATAAATCTACTCACCACTTACGCTGCGCTGTTTTCTCTGTTTGTTGTACGATAATTTTGCACAAGCAGATCTGGTGCTGAGCTGGTGGGGAATCCTGTTGTTACGCCTCTTATCACCCTCAAACTTGACAACCAGGATTAAACTCCACCCAAAAGAGCAGCCGAGAGAAGATGTCTGAAGAATACACATGGGCCTACTGTACTTTCAAAACAAAGAACTGCTTTTATTCGACAGGAAGGGGTGAATTCAAGCCCCCCCAAAACGGATTAATTCAACAGTGTGCATTCTTTTTCTTTCTTTTTTTTTTGGACACAAATAGAACAGGATGTCTCACGCTGCACAAAATATGCAGAGTTATGCAGGGTGCATGACTGCTGTAGACGCTTCTTGTTAGGCGTGCGTCGAAGGGGAGGGGGGAGGACACTGAGGGGAACAGCAGTTATGCTCAATTCAGTAACACAAGCTGGCTAATTAGCATTGCCCTGCATTTCCCTTTGAACCAGAGGAGGACAAGTGGGAGCCATCATATTTCTTTGTTCTCAGCACTGTGTGACTCGCCCCTGACCGCTGAAACCACTGGGGCTCTGACCACGGTGGGTCAGAGGTAGGCAAAATAATCTCACCTTGCATCCCCCTTCCTTACTGAACTCCGCCAAGGGAATTAGCGAGACCTTTTCCCAAAACTACGCCCTCAGCAAAGTACAGTTACTGGCAGCACGCTGGATCAGATATAAAGCCCAGATATAGTGCAATGACATTTTCAGGATGCAGACCTGCTCACAGTACACCAGACAGTTGCTAAGGGGATGCAGGTAGCTACTGCACTTCAGATGCGTACAGTTATTCTCGGCTGACTGCTCTCTGAAGACGTAGTACAGATCATTAACTCCATCGTCTCCTGCACGGACTTTTAATTAATAGTTTTATCCTATACAATATACAATTGAAACACCGTGTTCATGTTCTGCTGCAACGTTTGGAAGCGTGTTTTATGGCCCATTTCAGGTTAGTTATAGATGCTCTCAATCACGGTATAAATCCAGAAGAGAAATGTTTGTACCATACATGGATGCTGTTGTTTGAAACAGTTAGCCAAGTCAACACAAAGAGCTAGGTGGGTTGGTTTTGACCTTTAAGCTCAGGTAGGAGGGTTATTCAAAGAAGAGGATTTTTGAGCGCTAGTGACAAAGGTAATCTCCCCCTCACTTTTTAAAATTGTATTTTGCTCTGTTTTACAGCTTCCATTTCATTTCGAAGTCATGGATGTTGTAAACTAAGCATACCGGATACACCGATCAGGCATAACATTATGACCACCTTCCTAATATTGTGTAGGTCTCCCTTGTGCGTCCAAAACAGTTGTGACTCATCAGAGAATGGACATGGGCCTTCTGAGGGTGTCCTGTGGTATCTGGTAACAGGATGTTGTTAGTGGGGGGGACTTTGGGTCCTATGGGTTGAGGGGAGGGGCCTCTATGGATCATCCCACAGATACTTGATCAGTTTGGGATCTAGTGAATTTGGAGGCCAGGTCACTGTGCTGTTCCTTAATGTGCTGTTCTTAATGTTTTTTTGAGTTGTTCCTATTCCTATACCGCTTTTGTGTCAGGCTGGATCCTGCTGGACGGCATCAAGGAGTGTCATTGCTATGGGGTGGGGGTGCCTGGTCTGGCCTAGGTGGGTGGTACATGTCTAAGTAACATCCACGTGAATGCCAGGTACAAATGTTTCCCAGCAGAACATTGTATTGTCACAAGATGGTCAATGTTATTCACTTCTCCTGTCAGTGGTTTTAATGTTGTGGCTGATCGGTGTACATTACATTAAGAAATCCTACACACAAACCGTGTTAACTTGTGGTTTAGAACAAATTCTGAATTCTAAACTTTGGTCACATTTTTGATTATTCTTCTTACTTGCTTTTTAGGGATCATGAACAAAAAGACCTCACCTCAGAGAGAAAAGATTTAAAGGATCTGAATACAAACTGGCAATCTTCAGTTCACTAATCTGTTTCTCTAACCTCAGTTCTGTTGTGTAACGCATCTTTTGGCACATTCATGGCACAGAATAAACATCAAGTGGGAAAAACTCTGATTGTCTGATTGCAGTAAACTGTTAGAGCTCCTATAATCACTGCTCCTCTCTGTCGGTAGATGAAGCAATGCATCTTGTTTGTAGACGTGACCGGGGTTGCATGTGTAGATATCTCATTACTACCAAGGAACAGTATTTTATTACACCTACTTTTGTCAGGACTGCTTAAATTTTGCACTTAATTCTGTAGTGTTACACATAAAGTATTTTGGTGCTTTCATGGCACAGAAAAGAAAAATGGGCTAACTAATGGCAGTATTACTGATGGCAGGAAACACTGCTCTTTCTTAGCTGCAGATAAAGCAGTGCAACTGGTTTGTACACAAGGTGTGAAGAGGCACTTGGAGTTGGGGCTGTATTTACTACGTCATCGTAGCAGGGATCTCATTATAGCTGAGAAACCAGCTGAAGATTTACCACAGATCTATGGTCCCTGCGGCTGTAGTCAAGGCTAAAAAGAATTATATTACTTCTATATAACCTCACTTGTCTTTACATTTATTTAAATTTACTCCAACAGTTCAGCTCAAATCACTTAAAGGGGAACTACTGTTTTTTACAACCTGGACCTTATCTCTGGCATAAAATACGGTCATTTACTCACCCATATAACTTTTGTGTAATTCGTACTCCTTCAGGAGATATTTAGATCTGCGTATATCCATATAGTGGGAGTGACTGCGGCACCGAAACGCAGTCTCTAAATAACGCATTATCTGCCACAAGACTCGTTCATTTCACCAATATTTTGTTATTGTACGCTAGTGCTAGTCCTCGTTGAGTCTAGAGTTACCTGTTATTATCATCCGGGGTCTGTAGATTGACCGTTTGTCCACAACCTCAGAGTCGTAAAAATATTCAGCCGTGTTGCAAAAAAAACTAGCAGTAGCAAATTACAGGTAAACAAGCCGACCGTCGCGGGTGTGCGACATCATCCAGGTCAGAAGACCCCGGATGATAATAACAGCTAACTCCAGACTCAATGGAGAATAGCAATAGTGTATGATAACAAAATATTGGTGAAATGAACGAGTTTCGCGGCAGATAATACATTATTTAGAGGCTGCGTTTCGGTGCCCCAGTCACTCCCACTATATGGATATACGCAGATCTAAATATCTCCTGAAGGAACACAAATTACACAAAAGTTATATGGGTGAGTAAACAACCGTATTTTATGCCAGAAATAAGGTCCATCAGTTAAACTGTAATAAACAGTAGTTCCCCTTTAAAAACCATCATCTATTATCAAATATAATATATATAAGTAAACTGAGTACAAATCTAGGAATGGCTTGCACATTAAGCATCCAAAGTTTTAACTATTTCTTTATTGTTGTTATACTACCATCAGTATGGGACCTGATCCCTTGCAGTTCTTTTTTTTCCTGCAGACAGAAAACAGTGCTGAAAACCAACAAATGACCATATGACAGTTTAATAGGCAGATTGTGCAACAGTATCTACATTATATTGTCAAATGTAAATCAAAGCAGGCTCTATATACTGTCCATAAACCACTAATTGTATGCAAAGTTACTAATTAGCAGCCGTGTAATACTTATCCAGCAATCTCAACACTCCCACACACTCTTGCTCTATTTATCCCCCTGCATGCGTTGCATGAAGCGCATATACTATGAGTGCTGTATATTTATCTTTTATTCCTCCTTGTCTGTACAAAGCAGCCATATGTTTGTGTTTGCTCAACCCTCATTAGCTTTAGCCTTCCTTCAACTCTACTTGTAACTGTCTGTGAGCACACTGACAGCTACTGGAAACTAGATTTAGACTCCTTGTAGACTTTAAACATACCTGGCCATTAAAGCTCTGATTTGAAAAACTCCAGTTTTGCCCAGCCATAAAAGAAAGAAAGAAAGAAAGAAAGAAATGCTGCAGAGAACTCGTATATTTGACACAGTTCTGCTCTACACCTGTAGTGATAAATTCCCACCGTTGATCTACATAGCACTGTATCTTCAATCTGCTGATGCACCACTGCTTACACAACATTTTCGGAATAGTTAGAGCTGCCCCGTCGAAGCGTGGAGCTGCAACTGCTCACAATCAATACGCAGCAGCTTGGAAAATACTACAAACTCACCAGATATCAAGCCCTGGTCTCCATCACAGGTTCCACATTAGCATCCTGATCAGCTGGCGGTCCGAGAGTCAGGGCTGTGGCAGGCGACTCCTACTCCCGTCACAGGAAAACACCACCTAGAGGACAAAGAAAACACCCTTTTCGTTAGAATTAGGACAGCTGAGGTGAATTAACAAACTTCAGCAAAAAGCCCACGAGAAGAGTGGTTGTTTTAACACATTTTGGGATGTTTATCTTGCACTTCGAGACAATATCCTACTCGGGGAGGCAACATTTCTCAACACACTAGAGAGGCAGTCATACATTCATAATCTCGTAGACTGAGCTCGCTCTTTTTTCCACTTGGCAGCTTTGGGCGCGATATGAACGCTGATCTGATTATGAAACAACAGGAAAGAATCATAAGCAGCAGGAAAGGCACCAGAAAAAACAGAGCTGGAGATACCAAGACTATGAATGTGTGTCCTGTCATTAATATTTCACTGCATCATTGTAGCTAAAGGAGCACATAGTGTAAAGGGGAGCATAATGAAAAATTTATCATTTTCCGACACAGCTTTGGGATTTATACGTGCGAAATCTTCGAATCTTCCGGGCGAATCTCCCTCTCATGATGCAATTTTGTGACTGAGAAAATAAGGTGATTTATGCAGACAAATAATTACTGCATGCCCCAAAATAAGGTTATCGCCGTATACACGCATACATCTGATGAAGTAGCTCACTTAGGACAACTTTCATTTTTGCACACTAGCGAGAGGTGACTGCCAAGGTCACAAGCCTTGAGTTTCTCACTTGTCCCAAAAATTCAAAACAAGCTACATGACATGTCACAGCTCTGCTCGCGGCACAGCGGCACGCAATCCAAGAGAGATTACCATATCGCTCGCTTTTGTCTTCGGAGAGCCTTCATGCATGAAAAAACAGAATTCTCCACTCAGGTTCTTCTTCCAGCTTTACTGTACATCAATTTGTATTCTGCCAGGGACTTTAGGCCTGTCACCTTCAGCTATTCATCCAGCCAATGAAGTATTTATGATGCTAGCTTTTGCTTTTTCATACGTCATTCTAATCCTCTTCCGATTCCGATTCATCTCGGGTTGGACTCGGCGCTGTCAAGATAGAGTAAAGAGATGAAGGGGAGAAGAGGTGTACGTGTCTACGTGTCACAAATTTCACGGGCCGTCATTTCGCGGTCTATCTTGCCAAGTGTATTAGCAGCTTGTAAATTTGTTTCCAAAAACAAAGACCTATCTTCATTTCCAAGCCCCCTAATCATCACCTGGCCCAATGTGAGAATTCTGGTGTCAGGACATGCCGGCCTCACTTTATCTTGGCTCCCCTTCGCTGGATCAAACAAATCCTCTATTTTCTCTGCTTCATTTTCCTCGTTTTACCTCTTTCCTTTTCTCCCTAGGCCTGTATATATATATATATATATATATATATGTGAAGTGAAAAGAGAAGAAGAAGATGCCAGGCAACTTTGTCTAAAGGACATACTCTGTCAAGTCATTATCCATCACTTTGATTCTTCCCTACCCGTGCAAGACAAAGACAGTTGTGACGGAGACAGTCATCCTCCAGTGCTGCCAGCTTTGTTACTTAGAATACTCAGTATGACAACGGGGGTGACTGAGACTTCCCTCCTTTACTCACTGTAGTAATATTCTGTCACTCACTCTCACAGAGACGACCTGATGTTAGTGGCATAAACAAAACTACCCTTCTCCCATCCCCCCATCCCAAAAGGCCAGTCAGGTTACAGAAATGATGAAAAACACTTCTTTGTCAAAACAACCTTGACCTTGAAATTCACCTTCATTATTAACAACTAGCAATCTCAATAGGCTTTTTTTTTTTTTTTTTGTATTTTATGGGCTTAAAAACTGACGTGGAAGCTAAGTAGTCATAAATGTATCTGCAGTGAAAGTCAATATATAACAATTAGCTTGCTGAGAGAATAGCAAAGGCGGGGGGTATCATTTTATTGGACTATAAAAGTGATCTATTTGATGCTTTCAACTAAAAAGCACATTTGCTGGGAGATTTCCTTGGAAAATTCTGCCGGCAGCAATCAGTGGGGAAAAACAGATCAGAGCAGCGTTGATTTATTTAAAGATTTGAGAGTGACATTACTGTCATTTCAGACTCTTTTTAGACGCACGCAATTACAAAAAATAAAAAATAAAATACATTTAGAAGACAGTGGCAGAATTTTCTCTCTGCTGTTATTAATTTTCTTTTTTTTTTTCAGATATCTGCTCTGCAACAGATCTCTGCCGAAGCCTTCGAGGCGTCTCATTACACGTGATCCTGCTGACCATCCAGGGAGACACAAACCAAGCCTTAAAGATTCAATCAATTACAGACATGAGTGACTGCATTCATATCGGAGACAGATGTCTTTCTTTGTGCATGCTCCTTTCACCAGATATCAACAGAGGGGATGACAATTCCTGAGCTATCCCGCATGTGAGCAAGGACCCACAGTATTTAACAAACCACAGCAGAATGGGAAATTAATTCCACCACAGCCATGCGAGGAGGGTTCTTGTGTATTTATTACAGGCTTTAATTATTTTTAAATTGCCTCACTGGGGTAAAGGTTTTGGTTTGGATTTAATTTTTCATCAAGAACCCCCTTTTTTTTTCTTCTTCTAACTGCAGCAATCACAGCACTCTGAGATAAAGACAAGCGATGAAGCAGCCGCAGCTGTAACACGCTTATTAGAGGACATTCTCAATGTCACCATGACTCAGCAGTGGGCCGACAGAGCCGCTCGTTCAGGAAACGGCGGTGCTGTCTGGAGGTGTAGAGTGGCCCGATAGCTGTCATAACGGTGAGGTCAAACACGTCCTCAGCAGATCCACGAAACCGAACGCCATCAGGCGACCTCTCTTTTTCCCCCTGACTTTACAGTCATTTAAACCTCATGTCAGCGCTTTGATTAATGGTTTGATTTACACACAGGATCATGTACACTGTATGAGTAGGTATCAATCATACTACTCTACGTATTCATGGATTTTCAACAGACCAATTACATCTAATTACTATAGATGCATGAACAGCAACACACTGAAACTGTGAACATGTTGAGCATATGTTACTAAAGACCTAATGTGTAAAATACATATATAGATATATCCCGTTTGTTTAACAGGTGCAACATTCCCAGTCAACTGGGGACAGAAAAAAACACAAAAGTGAAGTGATTATTAAAGACGAGCAGCTGTTTTTGTCGGAGACGCGTCCGCTAATTTAGAACACCATCAGACTCTAATGAACGCTACCCTTCCCACTGGCCTGAGCTCTTCACACGAAACGAGACGAAATAGTTCCACGGAGAATTGCTTGTAGGAGCGGTTTGATTGAATAATTAGCTTTTTATTAGCTTCTACAAACCTTTGCCATCGGAGGTCAAGGAAAGATGAATTGTGCGTATGTGTGTGTTTCCCATTCAATCAATACTCATGAATCGGGGTGACACCGGAGGGCAAGGTTACCAAGAGAAGGCCAGGAACGAAAGGAGCAGACTGGGATCAGAAAAACACCACTCTCAGTGATAATTAAGGCTGGTTGTATTCTTGTTAGTATCCATCAGACTAAGCTCACGGATAACATGTGGAGGTCCTCCGTAATGCTTTAGCTGACGACGCATAAGCTTTGACATAATGACACTTGATCTTGTCATGTCAACACAACTCAACAGGACTGAACCAACAATTGTGCTCTTGTTACATTGGAGCCTCATATTCACGTAAACATCGTAGTGACTTATACTGTCAACCAATTATCACTTTTACATTTCAGCTAATTTACCAATAAGTCATTTATCAGGAAACTGCTCAAAGTTTCTCACGGGTTAAAATCATGTCTTCAAATTGTTTGTTTTGTCCACTGAAGAGTAATAAAATGAAATATATTCAACTGACAGAGATAAAACAAAAAATAGTTTTTAATTAACCCTTTGGTGCGTGGAGAGAAATGGTTTTTAAAGGGAGAACTACTGTTTTTTACAACCTGGACCTTATTTCTGGCATAAAATACGATTGTTTACTCACCCATATAGCTTTTGGTGTCATTTTTAGTCCTTTGGAAGATATTTAGATCAAGCGGAGCACCGCGTATATCCATGTAGTGGGAGTGACTGGGGCACCGAAACGCAGCCTCTAAATAACGCATTATCTGCAGAGAAACTCGTTCATTTCACCAATATTTTGTTATGATACGCTAGTGCTATTCCTCGTTGAGTCCGGAGTTACCTGTTATCATCATCCGGGGTCAGTAGATCGACCTACTAACTTCTGACCTGGATGATGTCTGAGCACCGCGTGCACCCCACGGGGCTTGTTTACCTGTAATTTGCTACTGCTAGATTGTTGCAACATTGATGAAATGAATGAGTTTCGCAGCAGGTAATGCGTTATTTAGAGGCTATGTTGCGGTGCCCCAGTCACTCCCACTATATGGATATACGCGGATCTAAATATCATCCAAATGACTCCAAATGACGCCAAAGTTATATGGGTAAGTAAACGACCAGGTTATAAAAAAACTGTAGTTCCCCTTTAATGTCTTCTATGCAGTTTTCGCATCCCAAAGGCCAGACTGGACCTTTGTGTGGGCCAGTTTTGGCCCCCGGGCCCTATGTTTGACACCCCTGCCCAACTGAACTGAATGCGAAAAGAATTGATTCCATTATTCTAGTATCAAAAATATATTAATATTCAACTTGTACAGTGAATAATTAATACCTAACAGCCAGGTAATCAATTAAACACTGACAGGTAAAATATCACAACACCATGCTGTATAGATTTTTCTCCGCCCACTCCTGCTTACCAGCTTTTTTCTGAATCTTGTATCCTTCAACACTGCATTGTCAAGAATCAAAGTATTTAAACACATAGTTCATGTTCATTTCATATAAAAAATAAATCATTATCATTATTTATTAAGCAGTTATAAATGCTTCACAGCCTACATTACAGCTGCTGTGACTAATAATTGAATTGAGCATTAATAAGTGCAACAGTGGGTAGCAATAAAAGAGAAATCACAACTTCAGCCACATGAGATATGCAACAGTAATATTAAGGCCAAACACACTGAAGAGTTGTTATAATTGTGTTGAAACACTGTTGTGAGATGTCTTTGAAATAATATTGGCTCCAGTCACATAAGAATACTTTGGGGAAGGACGGGACAAGTGTTGGAGACACGATCAGCCAAACTCATGTAAAACCTCGGAGTGGGTCATCGCTTACTAAACATCAAACATCTTAATGCGATATTAATCCAAAGCTGCTGGCAACCGATAAATCATTAAAAAAGATTGCAGTGAGCCAGTATAAATAATAAACTCATTTTTTCCTTTGAGCGCGATTATATTTTTATAGTACAAAATAAAACGAATTGTCAAGAGTATAAAGTGGAATAATGATAGAAATTCTATATTAAAAGTTTTTGTCAAAACTCAACGTCAATTTACTGTATTTTCTGTAGAGTTTAACCAAATAACATGGGCTTCATCAGAATATGGGCATTTGCTTTGGTGTCACGGAGATAGATATGGTTTAAAAGCAGGCTAAGTAGCTGTTAAGAGCCCGCACAGTGCCGTTCCTGGGGTTCCTGTCACACCAGCACGACAAAATATTATGAGAACACACATTAGTTCATCACATCTATTATCTAGCTGATCATTAAATCAACAAAATGCACCAAACAGCAATAACACGTGACAGCCAGTCACGAAGAATCATACAAATTTAAGACCTTGTGCTCAAAGGCGGTCTGAGGTATGGTATTACTGAATGCACGTCACATACCATTAGCATGCCCTTCATTTCAGTAATAGTGACACATTGATCATATTGTGCAGCCCATAACAAGAAAAGACAGGTCTGATATACTAAATGAAGGTTTAACAACTACCTCTGCCCCATTGAGCTTTAACCCGAGAATGCAAATCAGCTTCATGAAAACCAAGTGATTTCACGGTTCACTGGCTGCTACATAAGCATATGGTCTGCAGGAAAACGTATTTTAAAGGAGAGGGAACCTTTAATCTGTAAGTATTCAGTAAAAATTTAAAGCACTTGCTTGCTGCATTACACTCTTTGGGATCAT
The DNA here is from genome assembly GCF_963514085.1 of Chelon labrosus. Taxonomy (NCBI): domain Eukaryota; kingdom Metazoa; phylum Chordata; class Actinopteri; order Mugiliformes; family Mugilidae; genus Chelon; species Chelon labrosus. Next base: position 20,728,032 of record NC_140346.1, read on the forward strand.
TTAAAAACCACAGGGGAATTCTAGCCACCCTTTCCACACGGCTATATTATGCCTTCGGTATTTACAGTATGAGCAAAAGACATGGTCCTCTGTTCACAAATTCAAGCATGAAGATTACAAGGGCTTAGTACGACAAGTATTAGCATATCCTGTTACATACAAGGCTCTAAGCAGGGTTATGGGAAAGTAATGGAGCCGCGTTTAGCTGGCTGAAATTTTATGCAATTAATTCAAAGCTGGGGAAAAAAAAATGCAATAAAATATTGACATCTTTGCTGCATAATCCTTTCGCAGAGATCAATAATTCCTGAGGTTTCTGAGTTAGCAGATTACAAAACGGAGGTGAGGGGGAGAAATAAAAAGCTTTTATTATTTTTACTATCCTCTCTCCCCCAATGAAGTGGGAGGGCAAAACCATTTTACAGAGCCCAGAGCACGAGCGTAATTTGCTAAATGAATGTGACAACTTGTCTGTAAACAAGAGCTGGGACTAAAAATGAATCATGCTAGCTCGCCAGATATTTTTCCTTATTTACCATCTGCAAATAATGTCAGAGTTGTGCCCAAGCGCCGTCAGACCTGTCACTTTGACAGGTTGTGGAGGTGGTGGTGCAGCAGTCACCAACAAAACTGGTTAAAAAACAAGTGCTCTTCATTTCCTTCCCCTCGTGAAAACATTCCAGTACTCTCCAGGCTGATAAACACCGGGGCTTCTGTAATTTGTGCTCCGTTCTTGAATTTATTGCCAACTGTAACAGGATTTGTCTGTCAAGACAAGGGTTGGACCAAAACAGGAGAGGAGAGATTTGATGAAACTGCTTCCAGTATGTCATAGGAGCAATACGGGGAGCTTTATCTGATTTCCTCAGCTGGCTCTTATTTCACTGGTGATGAATCATAAAAAAATATATATATATATATATATATATATATAAATCTATTTCATTCGTCTTACAGGTTTCTTTATAACATTAATTAAATGAATGAAGCAGCACAATAAGAATACAATGTAGGATCAGTCACAGTACGTGCAGAGGTATAGTTATTAGGAAACATTCACAGCAGTTATATGTAACTTAAATAGCATCATATTCTTAATTATATAATTGACTTCCTCTATCATTTCTTACAAGATCTTTTGCCTGTATATTATATACTGTATCTCTATATTCAACTCATCTGGATTCACAGGGGATCTTAAAACTCAAGTCATAACTTCATGTGTCATATTAAATATAAGTTCTGTTTATTACCATAGTACTAGTATTACTCTAGGCAAGGCACTGTCAGTCCCTTGGTTCATCACTTTGGTGCAGGCTACAGCTTAACAAGTATCTGAGGACTTAAACTCACAGAGTTAATGTTGTTTTGACTAAATCCCCATCAACTGTAGCTGCTTTTTGTGATTAATGCTAATTTGTGGACGTTAGTATGCTCTAACTAATATGGTTAACATGATAAACAAAACTTGCTAAATGGCAAGAGATGCCAGCATAGCTTTAATGTAGCGTTGTGGATAAGGTGAGACACAATCTACAGCTAATTTTATTTTGTTACATCAGGTATAATGCCCGTGCCAGACAGATCTGTGTCTATTTGGCTGAATAACGTTTTTTCGAGGACATGATATGGAAATACTTCTTACAAATAGCTCTGGAAATCACAAAATATGCACTAAACGCATCTGTATAAACATTACCCAAAACCCATCTTATTTAATCTGTGTTTTCAATATTCTCTTGCTGGAACTGAAGCAAGATTGATGTTTTTCTTGGTTACTTTCAAGCACCCACAACAGTCAGGTTAGCTGGAATTCGTGGTCATAGTTAAACACTGAAAATGTTAGACTGCATATTTTTCCTTTATTAACATTTACCCAAAAGCCAAGAGTGCTTCTCTCACCTAAAGCTAACGATGCATGCATCTGCATTTCTCTGATGTTCAGTGGAGAATATATTACTGTAAACAGCCCAGGAAGCATCCCATCGAAAACATATTTGTGAAAATAAATTGACAGTATGTTACATTAGATCTGGACCTCCGAGGCGCTAAGAGGCTTGAAAGAGTTTCATTACTTTGCCATGTTAAATGGTTTCACAGTCAAGTTAAAATGTTCCAAAAACTGAATTTTATGTAAATAAAAAGCTGCCTGACTTTCTTATTCCCTCACAAATATACGAGCAAAAGCTCTTTAGTTGTTCAAAAAATGACACAGAATTTAACATTAGAAAAGAAAAACAACCTCTGGAGTTTCTACAAAGTCTTACTGAACGTCTTGTAAGAAACCTCCCCAGCCCCTTAAAACAAAGACGGAGCATAGATACCCCCAGCCTCAAGACATCAACTATTCATCATATTTGATGCTGTGTCGTTAAAAATGAAATACAGATAACACCTCACTGCCCTCCATGGTGTTGAAGTACACAGTCAAAAGGAGGCTTTGCTCCAAAGCAAAGTTAAATTTGGGGACAACTTTCATGTGCTTTACTCTAATCTTAAATTCTGTGTCACTCCATGCATCTCTTACTGAGGAAAAAAAAAAAATGCATTTTAGGTTAAACTGCTTTTTAAAAAAGATTATTTCAACCTGTCAAGCAGGCAGGGAACTGAGAATTTAATTTACTTTAGTGAAAACAAAATAGAAGAAAAGCTTTTTCATCAGTACAGTAGTACTATAAACTGTTAACTTAATTCTTTGAAGTCAAGATATAGATTTACTTCAGTCAAATGTGCATACAGATCCCTTTTGTTTTGGTAAACATGACAATGTTTTTGTAGTGGGCGGGGCTTAGCTGGAGGCAAAACAGTCCTCAGGAATATGTAAGTTAACACGGACTAGCAGCTTCTGTCGGATTGTTTTTGACTAGGGTGGAAGAAAATTAGATTTTCTTTCTTTTTTTTTTCTGAATATGTACGATCACTCACTCCCCAGGACCACGAGCGTTACTTGAAAAAGTCAACATTAATAGACAGGACCAGATTGGCTGACCCGTACTCAATTACACAATGAATGGAGGATCTGACAGGATTAGCTATTGTGCAACAGCCGGACACTTGATAGAGAAACCAAGCATGTCCACTGAAGAAAAAATAAGATAAGATAAGATAGGACTTTATTCATCCCCGTGGGGAAATTAGGGTGTCACAGCGGCAGGAAACAACAGTGCAAGATGCAAAAAGATACAAAAAAATAGAATACGGCAGACAAAATCTTTACATATTATATACATATTATTATATAAATGAGGACTTATGAATACTTAGATGTCTACAACTATGTCCTGAATGGTCTGGCAGCAAGCCTAGAAAACAAACCTGCATCAGGCTTGGGTTATGGTGAGCCGAACCAGCAGGCTACATCTTGACAACTAATTGTACTAGCATGGCTGGGTAAGTATTCTCTCGTATTTGTCAGCCATAAAGTTAACTACATATGTGTCATATATGCATAGTTATATAGGCTAATGGATATGCCAATGGAGGCCGTTATACAGGCTAATGGCTAAAAGGCTAATTTAAATGCAGAATGTTGTTAGCTGTGTAATGTTTAGCAAAATATGAAGTAAATGAAGCTTGCTAGCAAAATATCAGCGTAGCTCATTATTCTAATGTTAGCTAACTAGCTAGCAAAATACTATTTTGTGAATGTGCACACAAGCATTTTTGACGATCACCTCGGTCCAATCCTCTCGTTTTATCACATTTAACCACATTGTTTCTCTGATTTTTTTGACTCAGTCGCAGCTAGTTATGTAATAACATACCATTTTTAATTTGGAGCCATTAACCATACTCCTCCGATACTGGCACCCTTCAACACAGCAAGATGACGTGTTGATGACAGTAGCCTCTTATTCTGCTCTGTGTGGTTTTTGCCTCCAGCTAATCAAGTAGTTGTGACGTAGGCCGTAAAAGGGTCTATACTGCTAACACTAAATAATTAATTCAAGAGAATGTTCTGTCAACAGACAAGTAAACCTGAATGTTCGATATGTTTTAAACTTAAATAATAAATATACAGTAAATGTGCACATTTGGAGTAGGCTGGAATGACGTAATCGAAGCTGTTGATTCAGTTGATATGATATTTCAAAGGCATGTATGCAGAATATGAGACTTTATCTGATAATCAAAGGAGAACTAACAAAACTGACACTTTAGAAAACATCCTGAGCGCATTTGCAATTTGTAAGCAGTTTGTTCTTGCGCATATAGAGCTGTAGAAGTAAGCAACACGTATTTCCATTAACGTCATGCCATTCTACAAGTTAATAATTACCAATTACAATCGCTACTATCCATTTAAGTTAAAGCAATCTGAAAATGTCAGAGTATACAAAAGAACATCTTTCCTAATTAGGCCTATACGCTGCCTTAATCTGAACTTTTGTCAACTTTCGATGACGAGTATAATTTAATAAGTTAAAGTTTGAAATAGTTTAATTCTTAAATTATCTATAAATAATAAGAGTTGCAGCCTAATCTTGAAAATAAACACGTTTCATGTGACTCCCCAGCAGCCCCTTAAGCATACTTCATAATAATTCTGCAGCTGCATTGGTTGCCATGTCTGATTCTGTGCACTCAGGCGTAGTCATCTCTTTATGTATTATGGATGTACTTTGGGGGTAATGTTACAACAAGGTCTTTGGGATCCATCCAGCTCAGATGGATAGCTGTGTTTTCAGGACTTTCAGTGACTCCTCCTGGTGCATTTGACAGTTGTAAACATATGTATACTGATGGCATGGCTGGGCTAGCCATCTATAATGGATATGGAGTCGCGTGGGGTGGAACAAGCCACCTCTAGTGAGATACTGGGACTCCATAAAATGTTAAAATGGGCCTCTCCAAAATCTGCATTTCCATGAATAATATTTCGAGCTTAGAGTATGAAAATGTCAATCGCCGTCTGCTTGGCTTTCAGAGATTTTGGAGTGCAACGAGAAAATATGTCTTTCTTAAATGTATGTGACTTTGGAGATCTTGTACAACTGGTTCGCTGCATTTAATAACTTAGACTAAATCTTCCTCAAGATGTGGAGAATGCCATTGACTACAATACAGCAGTTTTTCTATAGACTTCATACAAATTATATATTTCTATTAAGTTGTGGACAAAGCTGCTGCCCAAATCATCAACTTCAATATAATAACAACATTAATAATACGCTGATAATTTTAGATTGGGTTTTAAGATGTACCACAACTCTTAGATGGTTTTCCTTGAGCTGCCCTTGTCGCTGTTTGTGCTCGTGATTGCTCTGTTTGAATCCTTTTTGATCTCACTGAGGCAGTTGACACCACAGACCAGGTCACCCTGCTTGAAAGCCTCGCAAAAAGGGTTTATGTCACACTTACTGCCCTTCAAACGACTCAGACCATAACTTGCTGATAGATCATTTCCTGCTGCTGGAGGTAGTGCATCGTCTCGACTCTATTTCATGTTTGGTGTTTCCCGTGTATTGGATTTAGCCCTCTTTATTAGCCCCAAAAGAGCCGTTAATCAGCATTCAAAAATGTTTGCAATATGGCTCTGACTGTAATTGAATTATTTAGAGGAAATGTTCCATCAATATATAATGAAAGGCAATACCAAATGTTCAATATCATTTGGAACGAGATTAATGTACGAAACCACTGCAAATTAGGGAAAGTAAATTGCCATCGCTGACAGTGTCTTCTACATTTGAGGACGAACTGATTTCCACTTTAGACTCAGGCACACTTATTTCTGAATGGTAATAATACTTGACATTAATTGCAAACAGGATATCTATTTCCCCAGTGGAAAAAGCCACTAATTCCAGTCTTTCAAATCCATGGATTGATTGAAGTTGCACTAAATTAAACCATTAGGTCCACCTTAATGACTGTCTTACAGTAACCAAACTTTTGGAAAGTCAAAGATGATGAATCTGAGATTCTTGAATTCCTCACACTCAGCTCCATTAATCTATTTCAACAAGAAAAATGTGTAACCTGCAATTTCTTGTCAGGTCTGGCATTAGAGTTTAGCAGATATCTTGTATTTCTTATTTTTTTTTAACTGAAATCTTTTTCAATATCAAGATGTAAGATCTGCTCTCTCTTGCTTCCATCTGTGAAAGTAAAATATATTCCAACCTTGAGAAAGTCATCTAGGCTTTTATTTCATCTCATTTTCACCTCCACAGCTCTCAACAGTATGCAGTCGGGCCAACTAAGAGCTAGGAACATGTTGTCCATAATAAGGTGACTTTATAGTAAAGCGTTCTTCTTCTTTTGCCACTGATAAAAAAGTGTGACTTTTCCCTTGGACGTTCTTTAATTATAAATCTTTGTATTTAACTAAATTAACAGCAAAGAAAATAGCCCCACCAATAATTAGCTTATACTTCATGCAGACCTTCTCTGACCTTAATTAAGTCTTCCTTTCATACTATTTTCCTTTGTTTACTGACTCCTTCAAAATACTTTATTGACTTGCACTCATTTTCTTAGTGTTTTTTAATATTAATTATACTCTGCTAGGGTCGTGCTTTAGCTTGTGTTACATACAGAACAGTGACCCTGTGCTACCATCCATCTTGGTGTGCTTTTCCAAAGTCGGGTCACGGTGGCATCAGGATAAGCAGGGTATTATAGACGTCCCTCCCCCTAGCAACGTTATCGAGTTCCTCTTGAGGGATCCCGAGGCCTCCCCAGGCCAGATGAGAAATGTAATCCCCCAATCAAATTCTGGGTCTACCCCAGTGTCACCTCCTAGCTGGCTGTGGCCGGTAAAACTCCAAAGAGGGGCGCCCAGGAGGCATCCTGGCTCCCTCCGGATGTTAGAGCTCCTTATTCAGTCTCTAAAGTTGAGCCCAGTCACCCCACTGGGGAAACTCATTTTAGTCATTTGAATTTGCAGTATCCATATTTCACTCACCTCCCACCTCCAAGTTCTTGACCATAGGTAAAGGTGGGAACGGTAAATCAAAAGCTTAGTCTTACAGCTCTTCCTGTGGGCCCACACTTTCAAGGCGATGGCAGAAACATAGCATTCTCACTCCTGGCATCCCAGACTCATTCTAGGGACTTGTAATTCAGGGTCCATTAAATCCTAAAAAGAAATAATGGCATTGCCACAACTTGGCCGTTGGCATTTTTTAAGTTTAAAATAAAAATTCAGGGAGTTACATTTCACTTATCTCGAAGCCAAATATGTTCAACTGCACAGTTAAGAGGCAGCTTTATTCTTCTAGCTGCCAGATTCAGAAATGTTGAGGAGGAAAACAGATGGTGTGTGCTGTGAGATTTGGGTGCAGTGAAGTGAGTCCCATTTTCTTTTGTAGTGCCCATAATGTGGCGATTTGAAAATGTCAGTTTTCCATTATATGCTCGACCCAACCTTGACGTATTGTGATGTACGTATTTTATCATAAATGTCTTTGTCACTGACAAAGACGCATTCAGATTTCTGAATATTATTTGAACTGAGTTTCATATTTTTTGATGTAACTTGCTGAAAATCTGTATGCAGCACTCCGGATATAGTTGACTGGACATTGTTGCATATGAATGATTCAATACAAAAACACTTATCGCTTGTTCATTCATTGTTTTACAACATCTTACAAAAAATACCCTTCTTGGTAATGTTATATAATGCAAAGATGTGGAGAAATTTATGTGGATGTAGAAGTCAATACATAGTCTCGAGCACTGCAGAGTGGTGTGTGACCGTGAGACAGAGGCCAGTGATCATCCTCGTCCACTGGGACAAAGTCAGAAAGCAATGCCTCGGAGTGATGATGAGTAAAATATGTGCATGGTGCACCGAACTGCTGTAGTGGCATTCACGATTAATTGAAGTTAACATATCTGGTTCCTGAAGCTTAAACACTCGAGTTTGCGGTGCGTATCTGATGAAAGGTCAGCTCACTCCAATTTATTTGCCAAAAGGAGAGGACACAGGGGGACAAGCGGAGACTGGGAATTTAATCAGAGCACCACCCTGATGCTGAAACCTGGTTCTGCCCTGTGAGCAGCCGGCTTTACGATGACACGCAAATCTGAATATGGGCAACGGTGCGTGGCTAATGATCAGTGACTGTGACAAGGAAACTCCAATCAAAGCACAGGGACGAGTTTTGCTGACTAATATTTAGTCAGGAAAGACGGTGTTGATTGAGGTCATTTCAATTTCATCTCACTTATAACTACGAGGCTGATCACACAAACAACAGGAGGCCATTTCTCATTTTGGATTCAAGAGAGAGAATAATGCAGCCAGACAGAATCAAAGTGGGAAAGTGATTAGAGGAGTTATTGATCCATTTATTTGGGCGAACGTTCCACATTAAAAGAAAGTGGACTTCACCTCAATTTGTGTCTGTGGGTCTCTTGATGACTGCATGCACTCAGCGAACTATTAAATTGACAAGCAACATTAAAGAACTACTCCCCACTCCGCAGTCTGCTTTTTGATCGGTACGTACGCTTACAGGCTGTTACTCGCAAGTGTAGATGTGAAGGACCACATCACAAATGCTGCAACGTATTACATCCATAGTACGAGGGGCGTTTGTTGTTTTGTTTTGGAGATAATATTAATTGGTCTCTAATCACCCGAGACGATGTTATGTTGCATTCAGATGAACCAGTTTTGTTGCATAGCATGAATTTCAAAGACATGCAATGCCCGTTGTGGAATCTATTGAATCCTTATTTTCTGTTATGCATGTAAAGCTATAATGTCAGATTTTCGTATTAAAATATTGAGGTAAATATAAGTAAAGTTAATCCCTGTGAGATAAGATTTCTGACTTCAGAGTGCTCCTTTTTCCCCCCTTTTTTTTATAATTGTCACTAGCTCATTGTGAATTCATCTATACAGCCACCTGCATTTCGCAAAACAGTCTACTTGGGAAATTAACACTCTAACATACAAACGACAAACATTATGCAACACATTAAGTAGGCAATGAGCGGAATATTTAACCTAACACACAGACACCCTGCTTATATTCTGGATCAGATTCCGGCTTGAACATGTACTAATAGAGAAGTGAATGAATGAATGAATGAATGAAAGTGTCATTATACAGTATATACTACAGTGACATTGTGTCTGGCTACAACTTGGTAAAATAATGTAAAAGTAGAATAAATAAGCCCTAATAAAGTGAATGCGTAACATGGCAGTAGCAGACTATCAGAGAAGTGGGGGTGGTGGTGGTGGGTGCTGTCTTAATAAATGGAAAAATAATTTAAATAATAACCTCTAATAATGATGCTATCCCACTTATTAAAAACAAAGCATACAGTTTGCACATAGAATGAGATAATGTGTTTTTTTCATATACAGTCTATGATTTTTATCAGTCCATCATTAACGTAATAACGCGGACGTTGGATTAAGTGACAAATAGCAGCAGGCCATGGAGACGCTTTCGGGGCAATAGGAAAAACACAATGCAAGCAAAATGTTGTTTGAGATGTGAAAAAATATTTCCAATTCGTTATGAGACCCTGGCCGAGCCACCATAGTATTAATGGTGTATAGGGAAAACCTGGTGTGGTCCCAGGTAAACTCCATTTTTTTGTTTTGAGATCTACTTGTTCGTCACATCACCGTCGTTCTTTGTGACTCTGTTTGGGTAGTTCTTCTCTTTTCATCACCTCGTGATGGTGTTACATGACGCATAGGCTAAAGTGCAAAAGAAGTCTTGCACAGTGCTACACAATGCAGATTATCAGAGTAGCAGCATGATGGACAGTATAAAAGTGGTAGCATGACTGGATACCACCAGATGCGCTAAAGTGGTGCGTTCGTGTGCTGTGGTGTATATGTGTTTCAGTCCTTCACTGGAGGAGCAGTGAAGGACTGAAACATACAGCGCAAACACAGTTGCCCTTTCCATTCAAGAATGAGAAATTATTACTTGGTCGGTTACAGTTTGCCTTTGTAAACTCAAGAGGACGAGTTGCCGCTCGCCAGCGAAAGCTTCATCAGATCTTGCCAATCAAAAGACAGTGGGCTTCTAGAGACAGGAGTTAACACTCTTAGTTAAATACCTATAATACTATACAAGCAATCTTAGGTAAATAAAACATTTTGCAAAACTACTCTTAGGGAATCTGAAAACGAGTGTAATAGCTTTAAGCTGTGCAGGCTGTAAAGGTTTTAATTTCTGTTTTAATTTCTAACTAAATTTGTAATCCCTCTGATTTCACTCCTGGTTGGTTCCTCTAGGTCTTCTCACTCTCTCTCTCTCTCTATCTCCACTCAAGTTTATGTACTGTGGTAAAAGCAAAACAAAAAACGCACAATTAAAATGCACCTGGTAAGGTTTTTGGCTTATGGTTAAATAAGATCATTGTTTAAGTCAGGGGGACATTGCAGTGTGGTTTAAAATAGCTATGTTAAATGATGTGTTCAATGAGATTAGGGAATCTTTGTCGTCACCTTTGCAAGATTATAGATTGTAGAATCGTTGCAGTCATGTTAAATGGTTGGAAATGCACTACTCCTCTCTTCTGCCTGATGTTTTGTTGACACGTCCATCCACCCACTCCTCACCTCACTCCCCCCTTTGCTCCCATTATAATTACTACAGCCTTTTGTGTGATTTGCAGCTTGAAAGTAAACACACGTCTTTTTGAGCCACTTGCAGAAACAGACTGATGCCGTCCTTCTCTTAGCGAGGACAGTCTGGCTGGATTACCTGTATGTTATTATGTCCTTTGAGCAAAAACAATCTGGGACCAGCCCAGGAATTGGTGGTGCGGGGGGACTAAAATAAATAGCACCAAAAAAAAAGTGGGTTTGGTTCCATAAAGAGGGCGAAGGATTATAACTTGAGTCTTAAAACATGCAAGGGGTGTCACAGTCTGCAGAGTCAGCTTGATATTTTGCGAGAATTTATAGCCGCACGCCATTTTCCAATGTCGTGAACACAGATCTGCAAAAACTGAGCGAGCACTCAAACGGTATAGACAGCCAGTTGGGGAGACGTGAGCGTCGAAACCCAAAGAAATGCTTCACAGAGAACGCATTCAACCGTCTTCCCCTTTTCCTGGCAGTGTCTGCAGCAAAGCTCACATCAGCATGAATGAAGGAAGAGCAGTGAAGAAAAATGACACGCTGTGCTGTCTGGAGGGAGATGTCCTTCATGGACTACAATACGGCAAATGGTGTTATTATCTATGGCCACCGCATTCTGTTATTCCTCTCTCACCCCTCTCCTCGTTGCGCTCCCCATATTTCACCTTGTTATTTACATATAGCTGTAATAATCCTCTGTGCTCCTTCCCCTTCACATTCATTTTGATATTCTACAGTATTTACGATTAGGCAGCTTTGCGTTTAGGCGGAGAGTAATGAATAAATTAAGCATTAGAGTGAAGGCAGAGTCCCACTCAGAGGTCACATGTGTTTTTGCTGCCATTTTAAAACAAGCGTATCCAGCACTGAGGGATACGCCAGAAGAATACGTCCAGTCAGATGCAAGTGAGCGGCTGTAAATAGGCGGCCATCGGGGAGCACCTGAATAATTTATAGCTCCTTCTTGTTGTGCTGCACAATCAGGGGAGGTTTATTTCCAACAAAGAGAACACGATGTCGGTTATGAATTTCTGTTATGCTTTGTCTCACCCTGTCAAGTTTGTACGCCGCATTTTCGTCCGCGTTATTTCACTTGATCTATCAAACTACTGACAGGCACTTGTAATCCATGCAAATTCCTGAACCAATTTGCTTGAGAAAGAGAAAAAGAAAACACAAAAAAAAAATAAGAAAACAAGAAGAAGGGAAGGGGTGTTTGGATCAGAGAGCAAACAAGCTTCATGTTCGGGGCGCTCCTAATCTGGAAACTCTCATCTTCCTGCATCCTGGGACGCCCCACTACGCCTGTCTCCAGAGATGCCAGGTCTCAGTGACACAATTCTCCGGGGAAACTCACAGCATGAACCGTTAAACGTGACACAGTTGTAAGACATGAAGACATCACACTGGGAAGCTGTTCGCCTTTTCATACCATAGCAGTCACGTTCATTACCTCTTCTGCAAAGTTTTCACGTTTTCTGTCTTTCGATTTCGGCGCGGGGCGTTCGATTGCGTACATCAACATATTATATTCCTCTGCGGTTTTGATCTTAACCTAAGATCTTAGGGTCAGTGGCTACAAGCTCCAATTACAATCTGACTTCTCCTATTGGACAGTGAAGAGACAGACTTCAAGAAACAGAGACGGCATCTATTGACAGATACAAACAACAACCCGCAAACCGAAACCTTATTGCGATTCCCATGTCAGTCACAAAATACTCATCAGTCATCCTGGATAAATAAACGGGTAAAGTAAAAGAAATCCAACATGTTTTCTTTCTTGTCTCTTTACTGTAACATCCAAACTCGACTGTAAAAGCCATCTCAGACATCTCAGCCCTCACACGAGTCTGCCCTGCCACCACATTGTATTCTTGGCCTGTCCTTTACCGCTGTACTATGTGACAAATGTATAAATGCAATTATTTCCCCACAACAGCTGAAAGATAACTACTTTTGCACGGACGGGAAAAGGTCAGCAGAAATAATAAACATCCCCCTAATTGATTTCCTAATTAGATGCCATTTAAGTGGCCGCATTCCTAATCATGTACAAACACACTGTGGCAAAAGAAACTCTTAGTCAGCGTTCGCGCTAATTTTTCCTGTTGGCAGTGGCTGCTTCTTTTGAAATTATTCTTACAGGGGACATACCATGCAGGTTTACAGGTCTATAAATTTATTTTGGGGCTCCACTGGCATATCTTTGCATGATTTACAGTTCATACACTCACTGTTTATGTGCCCTTTATGCTGCCTTTCAGGTCAGCCTGTCTGACTGTTTAACGTCCTGTCTCTTTAAACCCTCCCACCTCGCTGAGCCCAGGTGCTGCCTACAAAAACAAAAATAAATAAATAAATAGTAGCTGGAGCTTCTTGCTAGCATTCCTTAATCAAAATGTCCTGTCATCAATAATGCACTGAACATCCTTAGCAAGAACATTTGTCAAATGGACAGCTTTTTTGGGGGGCATGCACCAACAAACTCACATCAGTTGAATGGGCAGAGACTGAAATCCAGGCTGTTGACTCAGCGAAAGATTTGAAACTTTGACACAGACTTCTGACACTGAAGCAATATTTAAATGACAGGAAGTCATGTCCCTATATGTGCCCCTTTAATGCCAAACTTAAAAGCTATTGGGACACACAGCTCCACTCCTGGATGAACTTACAGAAACCTTGAATGGCTCCAGGGATAAAAAAACAGTAATGTAGTAATATAGTACTATTACTAAGGATGTAATACAAATACTGTATACTCTTCCTGGTTTTACACTTTCCACCAGAAAAAAATGCACATAATTAAATTGTGTATTTTTGTTTGAAGACAGAGTTTAAATACAGTTGATTCTTTACTATGCTATGAATTATAAATTACATTTTGCTGGCAGCTAAATTCATTGTAAATTCATCTGTAAAGACGCTTTCCAACACGTTAAGCTGCATAAAAAGACACAGGCACTGCCGTCTAAATGTGGTTTTATTTATCAGTTAACTTGGAACAAAGTTACTGGTACCTTGGGGAACTCACCACTGCTTCTCAGTGGGGTTTTGTCTCGAGTGTTTTTTTACTTCTGCTCATTCCAGGCGGACTCCATTTGAGATCACAGCTCTAAAGCTTGTTACATGCTCCACAAGAAGCGAGAAATTTGTTCTCTTGGGAGTTCTTGCAGCTTGTTCTTGAACTTTTTTTCTTGTTAGGTGTCTGACAACTATTCAGTGATTGGTCAGATACTTAAAGTGGGCGTGGTTAATGGGGAACTGCTAGCAAACACAGTGTGAGCTCCCAGATGCTAATATTCGCAGTGTGACCGCTAATCTCTCCTGCACGTACTGTGGGTGGTTGCAGTCTGAATGAACGACACGATCCGACAGACACGGTCGTCAAAAGGACAGGCCGACATCCGAAAATAATAAGAAAAGTGCCTCTCATCGTCCATCTCCCACATCTTCCACAAAGCTTAGCACGTGTGACGTATGCAGTAGTGGAGTTCAAGTGCAGAGTTCTGTACTTGTGTTTCTCATGAAGCATAAATAACCTGGCCAGGACGTACTTTCTACTTATTCTTGCTCAATTAGAGGACAAGAACAAATTTCTCTCCTTTTGTTGAGTAAAGCTTAAGAGCCATCTCATCTGTTTCTGGACTCCCTGTTCATCTCGTCATTGCAGATAGTACTTTATGAAACTGCCTGTGCGGTTTAGCTCAGTTTTTATGTTGCTCAACGAAGCTGGGATGCTGGGAGATGCCTCATGATCGCATTACACTATGGAGAAAAATTGAAAGCTCAGAAAAAGTTTTGCACAGTGCAAAACAAAACAGATATTTTCGTAAGAGAAACAATCAAATAGCAGGAGCTTCGTACTACAGCTAATAGGAAGAAACCATACAGTCGTTGACTTCTAACTCCAAACCCCAATGTTCCCGTCTAACAGTCTTTTTCTGCGGCGCGCTCCGGCATATTACAATCAACCCTCGTCTGTTAGCTGCTGCATGATAACACACTTGAGAGCTGCCGTGTTGTCGCAAAGGTTTCTAAATTCGGAGACACCTTCCCGAGATGTGGGGCGACGAAAACTGAGGAAACACAGTCGGGGTGACTTCTCAAGTCACAGAACTCGGTGGGAATTTTTATGTCAGATATTCGCATGTCACATTGCAACAATCAGGAGTCAGGCTGAAAGAAGCTGCGGATCCTCTGATAATACAGGCACACAAGACTGTGAAAGAAGGCTAGTCTTTGTTATGTAAATACATGTGGCTAGCCTATAAATACTTTATACAGTCGTACTATAAATAATGAATATATGCAGATGTGATGAAATTATAATAAATTAGCCACCGCTTTTATGGACGTGCAGGTCTTTTTGTGTTTAAGATGAAAGAGAGAGAGAGAGATTCGAATTTCACCGTAATTTTTTTAACAAAGATCCGAGAGGATTACGTCCCATTTGCAGCTTGTCTTCGGGATCAGGCATCAATTTGCTGCTGTGGGAGATAGCAAGTCCTGCTGCAGTGCACACGTGGGCACAGAATGAGGGGAATGTTTGCTCACCTCTCCATCATAATCTGTTGTTTATCAAAGAGATCTATTTTCTGCCCCCTTTGTACCTTTTTTTCACTGGACTGCAAACTCTGACAAGGCGCCTGAGTCCGTGCTCTCTAATGATGATATATGGGAGTTATCCTGACGATGTTGTCAGATCAGGGGATGTTGCTGTGGGCGTAAACCTGCAGGCGACACACGGAAGTCAGATAAGAAAAATATATGGTGTTTCTTCCGTAATTCAAAGAGATTACAAGTGAAAGAGCCTCGAGGTGCTTTAACTCGGTTAGATTGATCTTAACATTGACTATTAACCCCCATTTCTAATGTGTTTACCTATAATTGAGAGTGCCACAACTTAAGCCTTTACCAAAGTAAGGGATCAAAGCAGTCTAGTAAGATATCTGCGCAGAGTAACAAGTAATGAGCCCTCAGAAGTTTTAAATCGCAGCTAGGTGCAAATGACGCTTATTTGATGAATTGCAAAAGCGGCGCGATGCCGATCTGCGTTTCGGTGCGACATCTTCGCAAGTACGCACACACTAAAAATGGCTTTAATTGTGTGTGAAATCTAGCCCTTGCTTCGCCTCGCGTTGCTTTGACACAGCGCGCTCCGCAACAGCCATTTCTCAAACCGACACAGAATAAAGAAGGGTTGTGGCCTCCTCCTGTTTAATTATAGCGCCTTGAGAAAAGCAGCAGATGCCAACAAAAGACATCAAAACAGCTATTTGCATGAAGAGAGTCTAATTTCGAAATGAGTTGAGAATCTGTATTTTTTTGTGCGCTGATATTTTCGGCGTGCTGAACGCGCTCTCGTGGAGGAAAATAGTTCATGCGAGAGCTCCCGGTGTTGTAACAGACTCGTGTCACTTGTTGTTTTTCTGCTGTATGATAACATGAGAGAATGATCCCAGTCATCTGCACACCACCACAAGGCCTGAAGACTTGCACAGTTTAATAAAGAGTAATAAAAGCTAAAAGTAATACTCTCTTTCAGAAATAAGTACTAAAACCTCCGCATTGCTGGTTCTAATCAATCATTTATAAAATACTGTGCTCAGGGCTGGTTAATTATATTAAGCTTTATGGTAATGATCTTATTCTTTACAGAAAACACTGGGTATTTTCATAACCTGGGGTAATCCGTATGAAGCCTTTGTCAAACTTAAGGGAGAGCGAACTGTTAAATAAGCATTTCAGCAGCATCCCGGAGTATCAGCACTAATTAAACTGCGCTGATATTTATTTATTTACTTGCTTATTTATTGTTGCTTCAAACTTCCGTTAACTTCCAACGCGCGCATAATCACTGACTGTCAGCAAGCGGCTTCACACATTATCCACGATTAAGGTCACACTGGTAAAACTGTTGTTTTTTTTCTGATTGCTGAATTTACAACTCTGACATTCTTGATTATGTGGAATAAAATAACGTGTGTTTTGCATCTGTGAAGCTCGAGCGGCAAGAAATCCGCACACATGCGAAAATCAAGCTGCAACTTCTAAGTAGCTTTTTCTTCTATCCAAATAACAACCTTTATGAACCATCTTCCCATCCTCCAAATCCTCTGTCGCTCTCTTTGCATTATCTTTTTTTGAACTTGCGCACGGAGCATTAAAGGACCCGCGGTAGCAAATTGTTGTGATGTGCGCAAATGGTTTTTCCTCATTAGAAACGGCTCCATAAATGCATTTGCACTAACAAGGACATATGGAGTCGACAACAAATACATGAAGCGGGCTATCAGGAATAATGAATCAGCGTAAGCCCCGCGTTGAGCTCCGGTTTGTGCAGTCTCTTCTCTATAAAGCAGATTTTATGGCGGAAAACTAATGAAAGTATTGTCACTTGGATCTCACATGTAATAAGATGTCAAAGGTGTCAAATTCATTTCCTGCATTCAGCTTGCTACCAAGAGAAGCCAAGATAAATAATCTCACGACCACGTCACCAACTTGTGTTTAATTCAAACCCTTAAACTAATCCAAAGATCCACCATTCCATTAAAACATAAAAAGCTCCACATCGCCCTTAATTTATTTATAGGTGAATTAAATGGCTAATTCAGTGGTTTGGGCTTTAAAGGCTTTGTTATTGCACATACTATGGATTATTAACTTTCTATTTTTGACCTAATCGCTGAATTAGCTGGTAGCTGCTTCCCTGTGCGGTGCTAAAACCAGACACTCCTCTTGTGCAGAAAAGCATCCTGCAGGACTGCCAGCTCAAAGCAAGAAAAATCAATGTTCTCTCACAGTGGCACATTATGTAAACCCCGGCTACCTGAAAATGATCAGATCCAGTATCGGCACTGTTCTGCGGCCGCATGTGTTGATGTCTCTCTTAAGTACTCACGTCTGTGTCACGCTGTGAAATATGAGACATTTATTTTCTTCTTGACTTTGCACGCACAAACTTTCTTTAAATATTTGTGGATTGGTTAAGCAGTTTTATTTCCAGGAATCCTTAAAACCATGTAGACCTGTAAATAATTACATGCTAACAAAGTCTTACTAACTTAATATATTATTTACTCCTTACTTATTCACCAGCTACAGCTGCTAATGCATATATTAAAAAGTGACTTAAGGGAAACTTGACTTCTGCATATCCTCTCGGCTGTTTTCTGGCTTTAGGAAATCTAGCCGTGACAAGAGACTTTGGCCAATCACGGAGCTTCTTAAAGAGTGACAGAGATTTCCTGTTGGCTGTCAAATGCAGATGAGTGTGCACGTTACATAGACGGTGAACAGCCTGGTTCAGTGGTAGAAAATCCTGCAGGACGAGCTGCTAGCGTTGCAAACAACTATCTGCACTGGAAACACTTATAGGAGAGTAAAATAGAGTCTGATAGTATACCCAATAAAAAGCCACATCAATATTGGTTTTCAAAATATCAGCTGGTCGCACTGGCCTAAGGTTGGACATGTGCTATCTTCGTTTTTCCCGTTATATCTTATTGTGTTTTAGTGGCATGAAAGTAGGCCGTGTTGAATGTAGCTAATAGTTTACACTTCTGCTAACCATAGTCAAAGTCATGGTTGTGGCTGTAGCTTGTTCAATTTCACACTTTTACACCTAGCTATTGTGTAGGTCTCCCTTGTGCCTTCAAAACAGTTGTGACTCTTCAGAGAATGGACATGGGTCTTCTGAGGGTGTCCTATGGTGTCTGGCAACAGGATGTTGTTAGTGGGGGGCCTTTGGTTCCTATGGCTTGAGGGGAGGGGCCTCTGTGGATCATCCCACAGATACTTGATCAGTTTGGGATCTAGTGAATTTGGAGGCCAGGTCAACACCTTGTGCTGTTCTTCAGGTTTTTTTGAGTTGTTCCTAAACTGTTTTTGTGGGTGTGCCTGTGTCAGGCTGCATCCTGCTGGGGATGGCTGCTGTCATCAAGGAGTGTCATTGCTATGGGGGGGGGCCTGGTCTGGTCTAGGTGGGTGGTACATGTCTAAGTAACACGAATGAATGCCAGGTCCAAAAGTTTCCCAGCCGAACACTGAATTTTCACAAGATGTTATTTTCTTCTCCAGTCAGGTTTTAATGTTATGGCTGATCGGTGTATAACCGCCACAGATTTTCTACAGTTCTACAGATGAAAATGTCTGCCTTGTCTTAAATTACTGTAATAAATTCTTATTGTGTTAGATCACAGACAAGACAGCATTAGTATCAGTAAGCACAGACCCGCTAGGTAAGTACTGTAAAACACAAGAAAACTAATTTAGCAAGTGCGCTGACATTGTGTATCACGTTACACAACTTCTTTGTGCTCCTATAATAACTTTTGTTTCAGGGCCTGGGAAAGTTGACACACAATTACCACTGTAGTGGCTTTACATGACATTGATGAAGCTGTTAGTAAAGGCCTGGAAGAGCCACAACAAACAACTCAGATCTTTCAGCTCCGTTACAGACTCTCAGTTCTTACAAAATGGAGCGAAAAAGAAATTTTGCTGGTTGTCAAAAAAATGAAGCAAATGGGAAAACAATGGGAGGAGGAAAACAACGTCACAGTAAGAAGCTTGGGTTTTTTTTCTTTCTTTTTTACGCAAAGGCATTTATGAAAACTTGTCATTAAGAAGATCCAGCTGCTCCATTTTCCGAGAGGTGATAATGTGCTCTCACAAGACTTTTAACAAAAGGAGCACACATGAGGCACCGGTTCATGCTGAGTTTATGTCATGTGAGAGCAGAGCAGCTGAGGAGCAGGCTTTAGCTATCTGCAAACACAAACAGGAAGACAACTTGGTTTGTCTCTGACTAACAGCAGCACATATTCACCTACCAAGCATTCTGTTTAAGATGCTCGTTGGCAGCTTCATAAATAATTGCTTCAACATCTAATGCTGAAGAGAGGCTTTCTTCCGTGAACCGTTATTTACAATATGAAGCAAAATCCCTTGCATGTCTACAACAGCCACAAATTCCTATGAGGAGCATTAGAGCTCCACACATTCACAAGTTTATCAAGCCATCTATTGTATGGATTCTCAGTCCGTGTTCGCAGTAGCCCAGGGTGTTTTCAGCTGTTCATCAGAGGGGCTGTTTTCCCTATTGCGATAAGAAATTAAATCTGCAGGAGCAGAGGATGCTGGGTTTGCTGCAGGGTGGCGAGGCAGCAGCTCTGATAATGGAGCCGACTCCCATTGCGCAGGCTATGAGGCAAACAGCCGTGGCGCCAGCCCAACCCTGCCTATGTGAGAGGATAGCTAACAGTGTCACTCTGCAGAGGCTCACTCTCCCTCCCTCCCTCTCTCTCTCTCTCACCCTCCATGTGTACGTGAACATGTGGTTAAAGCTGCATGTGACAGAGAGGGAGAATAGAAATGCTGCGCCTCTGAATTCCTCTCCATTTGAGTTAACGTATGTGGGAGAAAAGAGAAGGGAGAGGAGTACAACTGTGGGGTTTGCCTTTGTGTAGGGAATATGCTTGCACGTCAAACATACCGACCCCAAGTGATCGATCAAGTCAGAGGGCATTACAGAGCCCTTCTCGTCTATCCCGTCGCCCCAACCTGTTCTGCGCATGTCTGCAGCCGGGATCTGTGTGTGTGTGTGTTATGTAAATCTGAAGAGGGTTTTAATTTCAATTTGGGAACTCACCAGAATATCGCGTCGTCGTCGTCGTTCTGGATGCTCCTCGCAGGGTTCACTTCAAAGCAGTCTGCGGAGAGAAATAAATGGTCACACCTTAATGTGCGAGCACAAATAACATCGGAGGCCATACGGCAGCAGCTGTAATGGTGTCAGAATCATAAAAAGGTTCAATTTATAGTTCAATCTTTGATTCCATCCGCGACTTAATACAAATGATTTGATATTTCTGCGGCGCTGGAACAATCCCTTTCGGCTCACAGCCTCGCTGCCAGGTGAAAATTTAAAGCAGAAATATCGATTCACCTGCCGCCTTCTTTTAAGATGATTTCTCGCTCCAAATGCATGACTAATATTTTTTCTTTAGTCTGTGTAATTATTAAACTCCGATCATACAGCGAACACTTGCACCAGCTTGGGGTTCGTTCTCATTCTATGTTTTTTTTTTTTTTTTTACCGCTGCTATTAAATGCAGTGAATAGATGGAGTGAATTCAGAATGCGGAATTATGAGCACGTAGTGGTTTTCCGTTCATCCTTTGAGTTGTACTGTGTGTATCAGCCTACAGGTCACTCTAATATTTCGTTGAACCGTCTTTGGCTTTGATTACAACACGCATTTGCTGTGGCATTGTTTCAATGAGCTTCTGCAATGTCACCGGATTTATTTCCATCCAGTGTTGCATTCATATTTCACCAACATCTTGTACTGATGATGGGAGAGTCTGACCACTGCACAAAGCCTTCTCCAGCACGTCCCAAAGATTCTCAATGGGGTTAAGATCTGGACTTTATGGTGGCCAATCCATGTGTGAAAACGATCTCTCATGCTCCCTGAACCACTCTTTCAACACAATCTGAGCCCCATGAATCCTGCCATTGTCATCTTGGAATATGCCCGTGAACATCAGGGAAGAAAATCCATTGATGGAATAACCTGGTCATTCAGTACATTCAGGTAGTCAGCTGACCTCATTCTTTGGACACATAATGTTGCTGAACCTAGAGCTGAGCAACTGCAGCAACCCCAGATCATAGCACTGCCCCCACAGGCTTGTACAGTAGACACTAGGCATGATGGGTGCATCACTTCATCTGCCTCTCTTCTCACCCTGATGCGATGGTTCCCCGCTATCATTCCAGTTTTTAATAATGCGTTGGACAGTTCTTAACCCAATTTTAGTAGTTTCTTAAATATCCTTAGATGTTTTATCTGCTTGATGCATGCCAGTGATTTGACCCTTCTCTAACAGTCTAACATCTTTTCCACGACCACAGGATGTGTCTTTAGACAGAAGCTATTCATTGCATCGGTTGGGGTTAAATAACTTGTTGCCAAGGTGAAAGATAATCTACCATGCAGTAATTATCCAATAGGAGGCTAGTACCTATTTGCTAAGATTTGCTAAGTTAAATCCAGGTGGTGTATATTACAGTACATTATTACAATGTTAGATATGGTAACGAAATACATATCAGTAAAAAGCAGTCTAATACAACTACAGCCTTCCCATTGATCATGGTATTTAGTTACAGTAGATGTATACAGTCTGCCACAGCTCATTGCTTTTAATTAGCCCAACCTTTTAGTTCATTATTTATCACTTAATTAAAGTGACTCTTCAGGTAAATTATTAATTATTGGCAACAACACTGATTCTGACACTCTTTGTCAATCTTGTGAATCAACCTTTCACAGTGTTAATAAACACGGGCTTCGCAGGATCGGGGGCTGGCTTTAAGACACTGGTCTATCCGTATAATTTTTATTTAAAGACGAGCAAAATACGTTTGGAGTATTTATTCTGTATGTGTTTTCAGATATTTTCATTTCTTGTATTATGTTTAGTTATTTATTTATCACCTTGCATTCAAGGGCATAAGTGTAGACTGAATCCATTAAATGTTATTTAAGGCAACTCGCTAACCCCGCTCTTTATAAAACTGCACTTGACCTTTAGTTCACGGATAATGGCAGCTAGCAGAGAGCTGTCACGTGATGGTGGCGTGCCTTTGGATGTCAGCTAAGAAAAGACTTTCTCAAAGCGTGGAATTGCAGTCATGTTTATTAATTTCTTCTCTGCCACCTCTACTGACAAAATAATGTATGTAACGTGGGTGTGAACAGAGACAAATGATCCTCGGTATTGGCGTTATTTGATACTTTCTGCTCTAACATGGCTGCTATTAGATTTTTGTTTAGCGCAGCCCAGATGCTGCAACAATGATTGAACTTCTCACTGTGTTTTATTACAGATCCTATCAGCTGCAGCTGCAATTAAGCCAAACTTCACTAGGTTTAAATGAGAATATTGTTGGCATGGCAAGAAATGAAGACTCCAGGAAGCACTCCCACCGTCAATATGAAAAAAAAAAGTAAAAGACATTAGAAATGAAGAATCCACACTGTTTTTAAATTGCAGCGTGAAACTAGCTAGCGTGGCGCAAACATGATGCGGAAAATTGACACGTCAGACTGTTATTTCATTTCATTTATTTTATTATAACGAAGCGCTGCGTGGCTGCTTAGATACTCATCTTTTCTTTTAAAATAGTGCTCCACATTCAGGATGAGGATTCCAAGTGTTGGATTGAGACGCCGTTGATGAGTAAACGCTGCGCACATTGGTCGCACTAGTCGTGAACTGAGCTACTTTTACACCATTGTAAGTGGGTTCGCTAATGATGAATTCCTGGTTTTATAATGTTTGACTATTGCTGTAAGTAAGCTCATGAGGTGGACAGATAAAGGTGCACAGATGAACAGTTTGTCACACCTTTGCGATTGTGTGTATTTGCTTTTAGAAATATGTACAGAAAATACTCCACCCTCCGTCACTGTAAATGTATAATGTGACTAATCCTTTCAAGTTTATTCCTAAACATTTCCGCGCACATAAGTCTGAGCCGCATCCCCCTTAAAAGCACAAACTCTGCCGGGCTGGGATGAACCAACAACACAAGCTTGTTGTGAACAGTTTTCAAAGATACGCACACAAACTTCTTAAAAGTCAAATATCTGCTGCAGCACTGTATATAGGCTAAAACTGTTCAAGGGAGCCTCAGCTTTCTCCCCCCCAGCGCACAACTAAAGGTGCTCATGGAGCCATCACGGTTAATTGAAGTTTTTGTAGATGAAGAAAAAGGGACCACTTTTCACCGTTTCCTCCCCTTCTTTCCCAGGAATAATGACAACACGGGCGCAGCTCCGCTCCTTCTCTGTCAAATTCAATTGCAAAAACAGCGATCTTGATTAGAATCTCAACCGTCCTCTTTATCAGCCCCAGTCACAGCGGCACTGGGTGTTTGTCCGGGCAAGAGGTATTTACCAACCCAAATTCTGTCTTCTGCTAAATGTAAACAGGGTAAGGCTCTGCAAAAGGCCCTGACATTGAGAGCAACCTTCAGATGTTGTTCAGTAGCCATTAATTACATCCAAAAGAGGCACGCCTCTTCTGCTCCCGTGTTTACTCGTCTATTTGCATCAATACAAAAGCTCCTGTAAAATAGTATTGCGCAAATACAATCTGAGTTCACCAGATCTAAGAGAGCTTAAATCCTTTACTTTGCCTCCACATAACCAGAAGAGGCCAGCTCTCCAGTCCGACTGATCTAAGACAGTGATGTGTGAAGTAAGATTTCACACTTGCAGCACTTCACTGAGACGTCCATCCTATGTTCGTGTTCCCCGAAGCACCCAGCGCGAGGGAATTGATTAATACACCCTGCACACACTATCACACCGCAAACATAAGCAGAGCTATTCATGCTGCTTTAGCTGTCATCGTGCATATTGTGACTGCATGCTAACTGCCCCTCCATCTACTCATCAAACTCCCACGCAGACACATTCAGCACATACCCTGCACCCACATACGCTTCACTTGACTGACATGGAGATTAGGTTTGTGAGAAGACCCTGTACTCTACGTTCGAGGTTGTATTGTTCTTATTTTTCCCAACACACACGCTGTGGTGGGATGTGTTACTTGCCGCTGAGATTGGGAAAGGTTGCAGACTCAAAAACAAAAGCAGCGTTGCTTCAAAAACATCTTTCAAAGATCAGATGTTATTAGACTCACACTCTGCCTCTAGCTACATCTTCTTTTTCCTCCTAGAGCAGATAATGTGAAGCTTTTAAAGCTTAATTCCTGTCGCTCCAAATACATGTTGCTCACAAGTTATTTTCCTTATCATTTCATTTCTAATACATTTTAATATGCCAGAGCCCAGGCAGAAAGGTTTAAATGACTTGTTTTATGTAACTCTGCACAAAGATAATAGCTGTTATATCATCTATGAAGGAAAAAGGTTCTAATCCTCGCATTTATGCAAGAACAATGAAATATAATATTCTTGCTTGGAAGATGTATAGATTGTGTGTTCTCAAACAATATCACCGCTTATAAAACATATAGGAGACGAGTGATTTCCACATATTGATGACTCATTAGACACTGGCGGGGTGTTGGTTTGCGTCTCCCTGCTTTTGTAAAACCAGCGTAGCAACCCAGGCTTCTCATTTGCAGTCATCCTCAAGGACAAGCAGCTATTTGTTCAGCGTTTCAGAGCCTCAGAGCTTCAATACACAGAGTGACGCAGCCATTTAGATAACAGTAAGCTCGGCTTTTGTCTCCACATAGTGACAAAGCTGATGTTTAATTTGTCTTTTTTTTACCCAGCCCCCACACACATAAAATGAAAGTTTAATACTGAATGATATTATGCTTATATTTTCAATACATGTCGCTCTTTGGCGCACGACTGGAGGCCAGCGATGTCCATAGAAACATTATCGCCTCTCAGCCGAGACACCCTCCAGAATCCTTAATGAAGAGTGAAAAAGAACCTGCTACAGGGCGTCTCTATAGCACCGTCTGAGCCATGTGTGAAAATGCTAGGCACATAGCACATCCACTTCTCTATTACTCTGCCTGACTTGCCACAAGGCTAAAATAAACACTTTGAGGCCAGGACCCACATTGCTATTATAAAACCCCAGATAAAAACAAATAAAGGAACACATATTTAAACTGGGGCCGTGGTGAATTTAACCAGTCGGGAGAATTGCAAATAGAGGCAAGAGGCTGTAGCCTATGGAGCAGGGCCCATTTCATCCCCCTCTCTTGAAGCAATCAGTGTGGAATACAAAATAAGATGTGACACGGGTAGACAAGGCAGGATGCAAGAAATACCTGCTCTAATGCGCCGCGTGGACGCCTCGACTGCTGCGGTTGCCTCTGTTGTGCATGTTAAGCGTTTAAAATTGCTAAATAGCTGTGCCACTGTTTAACAGACAGCATATGGTTCTCTTAGCATGCCCACAGGTGGTACGCTGACCATTACCGGTACCTCCGGGGCGGCCAGAGTGACCTCCAGAGACGAGAGAGAGAGCTCCAGACGAAAGCAACAACCCAAGGCAAAGTGGAGGCCTGTACCGTGGGCTGCACTGCAGGGAGCAGGAACACGCGAGTACACGGATATAATGGCGGGGGTGTAAAATGATGAGGAAAAAGATGTGCTAATGTTTTACTATAATATTTACCACGACGACCAGGATGACTCCTTTGTTCGGAGGGAACTCTCTCTGTGGTGCAGACAGTGACCGCGGTGACGCTGAGCAATAATACGAGTTGCCTAAGAGAATCACATCAAATAAGATACGCTCTAATAATTGCTCTGGTTATGCAGCTATTTAAAAAAAAAAAAACAGTTAAATTTGCACGTCTGTGTCGTCCTAAACCTTTCCACACATAGATAAGTCAGTGAACCGACGGGAACATTGTAACTGAATAGCGCACTTAGTCATCTCATATGGATAATTATGCTATAAACACAACACAAAGTTGTACACCACTGGCCACAGAGGTCAGAGCCTTCAACGTACAGACTACGAGCATGCAAGGGATCAGAGCTCCCCTCCGATTCTGATGAGTCAGGGAGGATCGTCTCTGTTGCTCATGATCTGATGCTCTGGTAGTAAGCTCTTTCCCCTCCCCTTTCCCCCCTGTGAGCTGAAGTCTCTGATGATGTCCGTACTGCTATTTATACACTTAGGCGTGCTCAGCACATTTACTAGCACCGCATAAATAATCAGTAGGTATGAGAGACAGTGTGTGCAGAGAAGGATGGGTTTGCTTTAACACAGCAACTTCTGGCTCCCTACTTTCACAGAGCACTGCGCCACGTTCGCAACAACACACTCCTGGCCGCACCTCTCATTTGATTCTTCGCTGACGTGTTCATTTCTGCGCCGTAACAGAGGTTTTACTTATTAATGCAGACATAAACAAATGATTGACTGTATTAATGGGCATTTTTTTACTGTTTAATCTTTAATGGCCACATAGATTGGACTGAGCGGCATTGATAAGTTCTCAGAGAGCATAAAATGTGTGTCAGCAACTTTTGAAATCTCTCAGTAATGGGCACGACTTAAAATTCTCTTCTTACCACGTGTCTATGAGACCATGAAAACTAGCGTTGGTACCAGGTCACAGGAGGCCAGGGCAATAATTATTGCTACCTTTATCACATTTTATCAGGTGGAGAGGAACCACTTCTAATGATTTATGAGGCGAATGCATCATTTATAAGCGACTAATTAAGACACCAAAGCACGGAAAGCTCTGCACACCTCTATTTGCTGTTCTCTGTTGCTAACTGTAACACAGGCTTTTAACGGAATATAAAGCTGCACATGTATAAAGCCACATATAAAGGGATCCGCTCATCGCCCATCAATCAATTTGTAGCTGGCTGCTCCACGCCAAATGTCTGAGTGAAGCAAGGAGAACGTGACAATGTTGATGGAGCTAGCTCTGTATTTCACAAAATAATACCGTCAACATCTGTGTGGAGTTTGCATGTTCTCCCTGTGTTTGCGTGGGTTCTCTCCGGGTACTCCAGCTAACCTCCCAGAATGAATGAATGAATACCGTCAACAACAACATCTGGGTTCAGATGACCAACCTCGACATCAGCAAGATGAATTTTGTCGTAGGAACTAAAGGTGGGGAAAGTATTTCCTTGACATAAATGTTTGAGGAACTCAATATGTTTGCTCCCATTGGTCGTTGCCTAAAAGTTGAGATTAGTGCAACTTGCTACTCGCCCACTTTGTGTCACCAAAGGTTTTTTCGCTGATCATCGCTGCCATTAACATTCCATAAAACCTTATCACTAGCAAAATGTTTTTGTGATTATTTTTGTGCTAACAAGGTTACACAAACATTCACAGATGCACATCAAGTCTGCAGCAGTAGAGAAGACCCGTGTGAACCAATTATCTTTCTGTGTATATCCTATTAATTTCAGTATTGATACTGAGATTTTATTTCTGTGAAGACAAGTGCAAATTTCAACACAACACATCACATATAATCCATGTAGCATTGTCTCTCTCCTTTGACTGCTCACACTATCCATTTGCAGATAACTACATAATCACACACTTCTGAATTGTCGTTTTTACACGTGCGTTTTCACAAAAATGGACGGGGAATTATATAGCATCATCACCAGGTTGGCTTGGCACAAGCTCCTCTAATGCCACATCATGTCTTCTGTGTTTATACCATTTAAAAGCTGCAGACTGTCTCCTAATGGGCTGCAAAGAGAATCCAGTCTGGCTTCTCCTGTGAGTAAACTGTTCAGGAGGTGCCAAGAGCCAAAGCACAAATATACTGCACCCCAAATACGATTATACAGCACTCCAAATATTCCTTCCAAGGGTACATCATGTCCCTGTTTAAATCTGCGAGAGACACCAACATTCAGCATTCCCTCCGTGTGCATATGCATAGTTATTTACCAAACAAGGAAACCTCTGGAGTTATGAATGCAGTAACTAGCGTGAATATAAAGCCTGCATCCGTCGTCTGTTGTGTGATTTAAAATAGTATTCACTTAATCATACAGTACAGAAATATGTTTACATGAGCACTTTTTTATTCTTGAAATCACACCCACATGCCTGGTGTGTGTGTGTGTGCGCGCGTACCAATCAGCGGTGTAGATTCACGACTAAGCTGCACACACGCGTAATTCTGTTTTTATAAATTTGAGGCATTGCGGAACTGAGCGTAAGCCTCATTTCCACTCTGAAATTAAAGTTCTCCATCGACACCAGAGCAGCTGTCATTACATACGGCTGCGGATATTTATAGCGCCGAACCACTAATTAATCACATGTACCTGTAAACCGTCACCGCCGCCATATTCCTCTCATCGTTTTTCAAACATCAGTAGGACGATCAGTGATTAATTTACGGAGTTTGAAACGAATGCAACGAAATGATGCACGTTTCTGGATCGAATTAAAAGATCATTAACGCGGCGAGGTTGTTGGTTGAATGCAAATAGAAAAGAATGATTCAATTTCTCTGACTCACAAACATTTTTAAATTAAGCTCATTAATGTGGCTTTGAGTGACGGGTCAGAACGCGGTGCAGGCTGCAGAGATAACGACACAACAGGGCAAACTGTCAAACAATGCATTACCACAAGGTAACACCGCTCACCTTTTATTTACACCTTATCATATCACCCACAGCTGCACACTGCATTTATGTCTGGTTTGATGTGTGTCAGCTACATTCACTCTCTCTCTGCTTATTTATCTTCTATAGACGCCACTTTATAAAATATAAAATGGTGCCATGGATGGCTTTTGTCCTTTCGCATCATTTGCAGTTTGCGTACTTTTTGGTACGTAGATGTCGGCACCATGTCAGAGGGTTTGTTTAATTAATCAACAACCATTTGAGTGATGGTGTAATCTCACTTGGAAGACCTGCAACACATCCTTTAATTCAGAGACAACAGATGGAACACGCGTATTACATGACAGCTACAGCCATCTAATCAACCGAAAGGGAAGACACTCGTACATCCTGCGTGTCAGTCGACATGACGGGTAAGAATCATTATAAATCGTCATAATTACACAGATTATACCGTGATTGCATTAACCTTTAGATGAACACTTTAAATTAACTTTGGGTGATAATTTAAATGTAGACGACGGAAATTGTAAATCGAAGGTTTTTCGAAGGTTTTTCTGTGGCCTTGGGGATGATTGTGTGCACGTCGTCACCAATTAGAGACGTGCAAAGTTCTACTGGCACTTGCTTTTAAAATTAGAGGTGCTTTAGGGACGCATTCACACTGCAATAACAAACTTGGTAACAAAACTGCTGCGCCTCAGGAGCTGCATAAACATAACCTCAGTCTGCATGTAGCTCTTTTTTTTTTTTTTTTACCCCAGCTGTTTCTTCAGTACCAACATGTTAAAAGAGCTGTTCGGGGACGCCGTCGTGCCTCAACCTACCCAGCTGCAATCAAACACAATTGGTGCTACGATATGACCTCAAAAGACGCATGCAGACAACGTGAACACACGCTGCATCACCTACATTTCCACCTGCATCAAAACAGAATTGACAAAGAAAAGGAGCAAGGCTGATGTTTTACCTTGTTGATGTCAGGAAGCTAAAATAAAATAAAAAAGTTGTAAATCCCACTAAGTAGAGGCAGTCATTTCACTGATGAAACTAGCCATTTAATGCTAGATGTACCCATTCAGTGGAAATAAGAAACTCAGCTGGAAAGTAAAGAATTATATTATCTGTCATGGCAGAAAATGTAAGATTTCCTTTTAAAATCTACTGGAGAGACAATGGTAAAAAATACTCAGAGGATCGTTTTAAACCCAAATGTGTTGTTTATGGGCCTACAGCTTATTACCTCGTATCACATGATCTGAAAGATAATATAGCTCTTATTTGCGCAATATCCTTAACACACACCGATCGCTGTCTAAATAGCAAATCACAATCAAATGGGAGGAATATAACTATAATGGATCACTTCATATCAAAGCATGAAGCCATTTTCCTGCAATTCAGCTTCATTTTAACTTTCTTCTCTATTAGCGCATTTGTTCTGATATACTGCAACACATTACGGCTCTGTCACATAAAAGCTAAACACATTTCAGTTTTGGCTCATAAAGCAATTAAGATGGGCGGCACAGCGGCGGTGGTGGTTTGCACTCGCGCCTCACAGCAAGGAGGTTCTGGGTTCAAATCCATCGGCCGACTGGGACCTTTCTGTTCTGGTACTCCGGCTTCCTCCCGCCGTCCAAAGACACGCTCGTTAGGTTAATTGGTGATTCTAAATTGGTCGTTGGTGTGAGTGTGAATGGTTGTCTGTCTCTCAGTGTTACCCCTGCCCGATGACAGCTGGGACAGGCTCTAGCCCCCCCACAACCCTCCAGAGGACAAGTGGATGCAGAAAATTAATGAATGAATGAAGTAATTAAGATTCACATTGTAACTACAGTGACATTCTGTTTACTCCTTCATTTAACTGGAATAACCACCCGATCAGGGTGTTTTTCCAGGCTTTCACCACACGAAGGCTTAGGTTCAGGAATAAGTGAGTACGTGAAATGGGATATATCTGCTTAGTTTCCGCTTTCAGACATTCCACATTTCTCACATTCCACATTTAAAACCTTCAGTGAAACCATTACAGATGTCCACATTCTACAGCAGAATCCGAAGTCCGTGATAAGCCGCGGTAAGATGAGACGCAATGAAACTTTAATGAGTTCCACGAAGAACCTGGGCTCCTGCAACAGCAAATATTGATAGGATATAATAAGAACATCCTGAAATATGTTGCTTTCAACACGGGGTGCCATTTCCAATACGTTAAGTGCAGGATTTAAGATCCCTGGCAGTTCAATAAAGAAGCACAAACAGTGCCATTTTCAACATACAGCAACATCTGAATGTGTAACGTCAACGATTTGCCTGAACCCAGTCGTTTTGAAAAGCGATTGTTTTCATTGCTCTCTCTCGCACAGTCGTGGTGAGCTAGACTTGGACAGCCTTGCTTAGTCATGCTGACAGAACAGCGCTTCCACAGAACACTAGAAAAGCCCTGTTACGATCCACAGCTACAGTCTCATTTGAACCCGGCTGCAAATGTGCGTGGAGCGCCGTTGTTTGTCTAGCCCCTGAGATGTGCTTGAGTGCTGGCTTTTGTGTGTCCGGTTATTTACTTCACTATCTGCAGGCCCCACAAATGCCACAGTGTTGGACTGTAAAGGACAAAACGCACCCTGAAATAGCATTTCGTCCGTGGTTTGAAAACGATTTGTCATTACAGTGTCAGTGGAGCTACAATGGCTAATAATAGCGAGCTGACAGCTACCACTGCAAACGCTGTGATCAGAAACAACAGTAAGCCTGAAAAACAGTCGTATCCTATCCATTTATGTCAGCGTATTGACATCCTTGCCGATATTGAAAGGGATTATGTGACTTAAGTCTGCATGTTTGCGCGCCTGAAGAAGTGTTCTACTTGGATGGAAGCTGATCTTGCTGTGCCAGTCAGCTCTGTCTGACTACTGACTTCCTCCTTCGCAGATAATCCCATGAAAAAGACAACTCTTTAATGCCTAACATCCTTAACGCGGCTCTCTCAATCCCTTGAATCAGAATTAGCCACCACAGACGCCCAATCCGTTTTGTGTCTCACCGTGGACAGGAGGATAAAATCAGGTTAATAGTAAAAAAAAGGGCTTATTGATAAGGAATGTGTGAATATGATGGGTATATAAGACACACATAGGTCCTGTTTGCTGCAGCTGTCATATTAATTTACCTTAAACTGAGTGCAGAATTTTTATACAATCTTTCCCGTACGTCTGGTTCAATCCAGATGCAGCTCAGACAACTCTCAGTCTTTGCTGCGAAAAAAAAAGCTGCAGATTTCCATTAAGATAAATTCAACAAAGATGTGATAAAGGCCACAGAAACTCACTGTTTACTGCAGAGTTTCATGAAAAGACAATAACAGATTAAATTTTCGCCAGTCATCCCGTTTCTTCGGGACCTTATGTACAAACAGACCTCCTGCCACGCGTTCATGTAGAGCGAGCAGCCAATAGATGTTACCCTGATCTGATTCTTTTGATTTTACATTATGATATTGTGAAGGGCAAAAGCACGTCCTCTTTTTATACTTTAAGTCCTCCATAAAATGTAAAGCTGGGTCCAGTTCGGGACATCTGTGCCTGATAAAAATGAGAAAAGAAATATGGGCATGTGTCTGCATGAGTAAATGACATTACCAAATACTCAACACCATTCGCCTGATTCTGAGGAGGGGCAGGGAGAAGGCAGAGAGGCCACGATGAAATAGGGCTGCAGTCAAACAGAGTGTTTGCCAAGAAATTGCTAAGAAATGTCAATCAAAATGTTATGGCCTTGAGTGCAGGTGAGGTCAGCTCTCGCCTTTGCAGGGAGCTAATTTAGAAAAGTCCAAAATATATCCAGCATACATGTTCCACTTTCTAAGTCATCACACTTTATAAAGCGGTTGCTAATTTATGGATCTCAAATAAGTTTCAGATTCTTTATAGGTTTTAGGCGGAAGTTGTCGCACTTATTGTGACTTGTTGATGGCTTATTAGACACTGAGAAACTCACTTCTTCACTTCTTTGTTTGCATTCATAATTGCAGAAACAAAGATTTATTACCTTTTCCTAATGACTTACATTTATTAACATGGCAACCCGAAAGATGCTGATGATTTATAACAGATCCACCAAGCATGTTTTATTAACCAGTGATTAAGCCATTCACTGCAAATCTTCGGAATTATCCATCAGAAAGGAAACGTCACGGTAAGATTTTGAACGGTAAAAGCAGTGAACTAGTAAATGCGAGCAAATGGAAACAAAAGTACAAAAAGACAATAATTACAATTAATGACAAGGTACAGATGGATAAAATACTATTTCAAAAAGGAATTCAGAAAGATAATGCTCATTTGCAAAGAAACCATGATAAGATTTATATAGCTCTCATGC
Source organism: Chelon labrosus (assembly GCF_963514085.1). Taxonomy (NCBI): domain Eukaryota; kingdom Metazoa; phylum Chordata; class Actinopteri; order Mugiliformes; family Mugilidae; genus Chelon; species Chelon labrosus. The sequence continues at coordinate 20,761,141 of NC_140346.1, forward strand.
CTGTCCTTGCAATACAAAGTCACAAATAGATTAACTTGGCTCGATTTAAAAGTTAAAGTTGTTTAAAGCCTTTATGCTAAACTAAGCTAAACATTTCCTGGTTCTAACTTCAAGAACTGTATGCATCTTCTCATCTCACTTTGATAATGTAGGATATCTACTTTGGTGGGGCCATGGTTCACACAAACAGATCAAGGTCGGCCGCCCAAATACAAACTCCAGAAAGAACAGGAATAGGCCAGCGTCTGTCATATAATGTGCACAAACACACCGATGAGGCATAACATTATGACCACCTTCCTAATATTGTGTAGGTCTCCCTTGTGCCTCCAAAACAGTTGTGACTCATCAGAGAATGGACATGGACCTTCTGACAGGGTGTCCTGTTAGTGGGGGCCTTTGGGTCCGATGAGTCGAGGAGAGGGGTCTCTGTGGATCAGGCTTGTTCCAGTACATCCCACGGATACTTGATTAGTTTGGTATCTAGTGAATTTCGAGGCCAGGTCAACACCTTGTGCTGTTTTTTTGTTCCTCAACTGTTTTTTTGAGTGTCATTGCTATGGGGTGGGGGTGTCTAGTCTGGTCTAGATGCGTGATACATGTCTAAGTAACATCCACATGAATGCCTGGTCCCAACATATTGCATTGTCACAAGATGGTCAGTGTTACTCACATTATTTGTCAGTGGCCATAATGTTATGTCTGATCGGTGTACTGTATATTGTGCCAGTTATGCATTATATACATTAATCCTGCTTTAATTAAAACATTTAATGATAAAAATAATGTAGATATGCTATTTTCAACACTTGCTGGATTACTACTATTTTATTCCACTTTGTTGTGCCTCAATAAAAGCACCATTAAGGAAGGGTTTCAGTCCATTAAAAGACTAGGGTATTAAGATTGCAGTAAGTGTTGAGTTTGTATTGAAAGTAATGCAGTAACTTCAGCAGGGAAAGCTGGAGCGGATCAAACTGAGGCTTTGTACTAAAGTTACTATAAAACTTCAGAATTAGAAATGCAGGCTTATCTCTAGTATAAGCCTGCTACCTTCTGCAGCTGAGGTAAATAGAGGCCCCGGTCACTATTTGAGCAAATACGGTATTCCGTTGTTTGAAATTCAACAGTTTGGCAGCAAAAGGGGAATCTTAAGTCAGTAAATCTGCAACAGAAGTTGGCTCACCTCCATGTACAGCTTTATATATATAAGCTGAGGGACACATAAAATAGGTTTAAAGGATTTATGGGAAAGACGGTAAAATCTTATTTGACTATATATGCGTGAGAGCACACAACCACACACACTAATGCAGTATGTAATGAGCTTGACATCTAAATAACATATTCCATAAAACTCCGTGATGAACGACTAATGGCAGCCCGGCTCTTTGTGTCGTCTACGATAAACCAAAAGCCACCCCCACCTTTCCTTTCAAATAATAGAAGAAGTAAATGCGCTTCCATACGAGTAGTACTCCACTTCCAAGCCAATATATAACATTACCATATGCTTTACTGTACACGCACTTTTCCATTTCAGAAGCTCTCGTGACATTTCGTGGGGGTTTCTGCCGCGACACAATGTAAGACTGACGTAACCTCACAGTGGATTATGTCTCAATTTAGCGATGCTCTTGACATCTTTACCGCTGGCTCTTGCATCATTCCTTTATTTCTATGCAAATGCTATGTTAGTATAAGGGACTGTGACTAAAATACAGCATGAGTGCATTTTGGCAAGTGATTTCAAGCGGGAAGCAAAGCGGTATTTTAAACTCTGAAGCGATGATCCACATTTTTTTATTTAAATTTTTTTTGCATTTGGAATACAGTGAATGAGTTTAAAACACAATTACGGAGACTAATTATGATCAGCTGCACATTGAGAAGAAGGAAAGCATTTCTTCTTGCTCTCATTCATGCATTACGCTCCTCGTGACAATGAATGACAATTAAATACAACTTTGACCGGCATTTAAATTATGACAGTGCAGTGCGCCTTCTAAGAAAATAACATCTTTAAGGCTCAAGCTTCGTGCATACTCCTTTTAATGAGGTCAAATGTGGTTATAAACAGTTCGCTGCCTCCCCACAAGTAATCACCAACAACCTTATGCTTTCCTGCACATTTCAGTTCAATGCCCTCTTATTATTATGTCGCCTTTGACCGCAGAGAACAAGAGATGAGTGTGTTGAGGGGAAGGGAAAAAAAAACATTATTGTTGATTGTTAATGGTTCTGGGAGCAATGAGAGACGGAGCAATGAAACGGCTTAATAACGTCTTGTTGCGCCATGAGAATGAGAAAGAGAACAGAGAAAGGGGGTTTGTTCCACCAAGGTCAATTGTTCCACGTTGATTTTATTACGAAGTGGAAAAAAGAGCTGGATAATAAGCCTGCCTAATAGCTGCGTTTCAAAAGTTACTGGTGGGTACAACAATAATAACTGAGAACGTATTGTATTTTAAGTTTATTTTCCCTGTCTTATTGCCAAAATAAGTAATAGCTGGACAAAGCAAGTCATTCATGCTGAGTTAGGTTGCAATCAATTTGAGCCGCGCTTGACAGCATCCATTATTTATGACGGCGTCCTCTACATATTCACACAGACGCATTAATTAACACAGATTGTCAGTGTTTTATGTTACTGGAGGCATCTTGACCGGGTTGGCACAAAACAAGACGTGTATACAGCAGGCTATTTATCATTAATTTGTCATCGCTTACATTTAGGTTGGAGAGCGGAATCTAATTATGTAACCCAAGCGATATATTATCCCTTATGGGAATAACCAGTGAAATAAGACTCACCCTGCAGATTTTAAAGCTCGATTTCAGATTGGTGTCACTGAAGTTAATCCCATTATGGGGGCAAATAGGAGCCAGAGTGAAAGAAGGGGATATGTATACAGAGAAAATGGGATCAGCGCAGAGATTCAGTCAGCCAAGCTATGTAGGGGTGAACTCATGGTTTAATGGATTAAACCCAGTCAAGCCATGATGATTAACCTGTCCCTCTTGTTGGAGAGTTGCCCTCTTACACCTCAAAGAATTATGCGCCTGTTCTCGATCCGTTTCATGTGGGGTTCGGATCTAAACCGTCCCCCGATCGTGGCCACCAGACAAGGCCCTTGGACACCCCGCGGATCCATCTGTGAAAGGCAGATGACGGGGGAGTTTGACTCGTACAACACGCCACACCATGACTCACAGATGGGAGCCAGCTCAGGCAGGATTTGTCACCATAATGGGAACGTGTATGTGTGTATGTGTGTGTGTGTGTGTGTGTGTATGTGTGCGCATGTGCCCGTGTGTCTGCGGGCACGTAAGTATATGTGTGGTGAGACTGTGGTGTTGACTTTCAGCGGAAAGGGGGTGGGTGGAGGACAGGCGCTTTGACAAGTGTGTGATGCATGCTTCTGTGACGGCAGCAGCCATCGGAGAGCGCTGGGCTGTCAGAGACTGATAACCCAGACAGGAGGAGTTTGCCACGACCTCTGTCACTGAGACCTTACCCACAATCCAGGAAACCCTTTTAATGTGCTCTGTACAGTGATAGTGGCTTTGTTTCTGCTTATTTGTAGCCGGAAAGGTTGTACTTTTGACAAACTACAACTGCTGCTGCCGGGGCATGCCGGATAAAACACCATAGATTCATAGGCAAACTTGTTCAGTTTGTGAGACCTACAGTAACTACTCCCAACTCTCTACATGAACAAACCACTGTTGGGTGATTATCCCTTACTTTCACTTTCAATTTAATAGCAAAGAAGTAAAATATGGTCCACAGATGGACGTTGTTTTGGATGAGCTGAGTTCTAGTGCTAACAATTACCATCCTACCAAGACCAGCGATGCTAATTAGTGAGTAAAAACAGGCCTAATCTAATCTGTCAGTCTTATCCTTCGTCACATTAATTTGAGCAGGTGTAGGAAGAACACTTTTTTTCTGTTTCATTAAGGCTCAGTCCTCCGTGTTTTCTTTTCACAACACCTGTTTTTGACTGATTTGAGTTTCTTTTTTTTTTTTTTCAGAGTCCAAAAACCTACCACACAAATCCATCGCACAAAAACATTCAAATTTGCATGTTTATAATTGACTTTGTTCCGGTCAGCGTTCTCAGCTGTTTTACTCTCAGTGAAGGAGAAACGGCAAACTCCTCTCTTCAATGGCCGACTCCTCCGGGGACACGATGCACTTGTTGTCAAAGCAAAAGAATGCTCCACTGCTTTCAGTCATCTCAGGCGGCGCTGTACACCGCTCATGGGAATAGTAAAATAAAAACCTTTATATCTTTATATATAAGGTTTTTCACTACCAACCAAGTAATGTGTTTTACATAAGGTTTGTATACATGTATTTTTAATATGCCTGAATATTGCAGTATGATTGACGCGCTGTTAGATTTCTAGGCAACAGACCATTTCACCCGTGGGGAGAGTTTAGTCCCATCCATTAGCTCTAGCTGCTTTTTCATATAGAGGGTCACGGTAGGGAGGGGGGGTTAGAGCGAGAAGCGGGGAACAACCCGAATAGGACGCCAGTACGTCCCCAGGCTACCACAGATTTACAGACAACCATTCAGGCTCACACAGGCACTGGGGGAACAGGCGAACTCAGAAAGATGTGAGCTGACCAGGAGAATCCAGAAGCTTCTTTCCGTGACGATGTGTGCCGCCTCGAGAATTTAGTTATTTTTCCCTCAATATTTACTTGAGCTGTGAGGAATATTTTTTCATGCCAAGAAATTCTAAATATCTAAACTGGTAGCAGCCTCCATCCAAGACTTGGTAACTTGACACGCTGTTCCTTTTACAAGCTATCAGAAGATCAAACTACCAGTATGAACAACAGCCAGGAATAGATGATGTATTTAAAAAAAAATTTAAAAAAATAAAAAAAGGCTCATGCTGGCGGCTTTTTGCATTAAAAAGATCTGCAGCCAGCTCTTAAATGTCGGACGGACGTGCACATCCTGCACAGCCGCTCTTTTAGTTGCATTAGCAATGCAATGAACAGTGACTGAGAATAGATTCAAGGAGAGGAAAGGTTAGACCAGCACATGGGTTGCTTGACAGTAAGGCAGAGTAGATGTGATTTTTAGTAAATTGAGTAAAACATGCAGAAGCAGCAATCTGGGGCTTTAAATGCTCAATTAGTCGACTCCTGCTAAAGCATGGGCAAGTAAGAGACGCCTGAATGGGCCTTTAGCTGCCTGACCTGAGCATGAGAGTTAAAATAATTACAGATCTCAGCCTAACATCCACAGTCAACATGAACACGGGAATTCAGTAATGGCTTGGAAATCTCACCGACACTTGCAACACTGCTGCAAAGCGGTTTTATGTGAAGACAGGTCTAATCAAAATACTAACGGCTGGCCTTACAACATTTCAGGGCCTTCTGTATTTTTGCAAGAATACCGCAGTGAAACAGTCGGATTTGGTGACATTACTACTTCACCCTCAGTAGATATAGACGCAGTTAAAGCCATTTTATGATTGCGTTACCAACTGCTAGACAGTAAGTGATGGTAAAAGCAGTTATATGAATCAGGGTTCAAAATGAATGCATTTCTCACTCTGTGTTATATAAAAGTGTCACGGCTCCATTCGTCGCTCATCATGTAAGCCAGTTTAAAGTACTCTCTACCCTCACCTAGCTCGTTTCTCATGGCAGATGAAAAATATTTTAACCTAATTACTGGTTCATGGCAGTACAATATAAGAAATTGTAGCGCATCACCCTACCTTGGTCAACCTTCAGTACTTTTAAGACGTTAGATGGAAGAGAACTGCTACCTTGACCAAGAACAGGAGGTGAGTGCCTTACAATTTATACTATTTCGTGTGCCCACTTACAAAAATAACAGAACCACATGTGAGAAGTGAGACAAACGATGCGATTTTAGCCATATTTTGGTCAGAATATCCTTCTTTGAAAGTGCAGATCACAGAGAGATAAAATAGAGGAGCAGATAACACTGAACTAAATGATGTACAAGGACATGTCCTTACTTTTTCCCACTGTGGAGTTACTGGAAACCGCCACAGCAACTCAGGCAAACCACAACCTTTGTTGTCTGCGAGGAGGCGAACAACAAACTCACAGCAACTGTTTCATATTCAAAGGCTTTGGGTGGCAAATCACTTCAAACTTTAATGCGCCTGAGGAGGAATTAATTTATAGCAAACAATCCAAGAACTTATTCTGCCATGGATTCAGAAATGTTATTCTGATTGTGCATTTCCACTGAATTATTAACGCTGTTAAACTTATTCCACTGAATGTCATACACCAAAGGTTCTTGGCAACGTCTTAAACAGATTTTCTCATGAATATATTTTTATTACAACACAGTGATCTGTCCATGAATGATGCTAAAGTGTGAGTGTGCAGATCTGGAGCAAACTTTAGATGAGTCTGGGCACATTGTTGCAGTAGTATCAACAGCTATGGTTTTTAAGCACGCTTTAAGAAAAACGAAAAAGCTTGTGTCAGATCATTAACAACCATTTCAGACACTCGGTAACCCACATAGATATAAAAAAGTATGTCCCAGAAAGTGTCGACTCAAAATTCTAGCAGTCACTGCAAATGCATTGCAATACTTTTCATCTTCAAATGGAGGGATGCAGCATTATGCATTTCACATCAAAGAGTCCGAGATCTGAAAATATCTGTGTGACTGCTGCAAAGTAGTTTTTAGAAGTGTAAGTTTTACAGACCTACTGAGTGCTTTATTACACAAACCAACTAAATATAATGTTGCATTACTGTATATACTGATATACTGAGAGTACTGGTCTGTGCGACAATTCAGACTTCAAAACTTGGATGCATGATTTTCCATGTTTGCATAATTCACTGAATCGGCTGTGACATAAGTGCAAGACCACACATTATAAGTAAAAGACTGTTTTCGTCCATCCATATCTTAAAGTATCTTACCCTAGGTAAAGCAAAGCTCTGAAAACATGCGGTTGTCTGACCTGTGATATGACCTGACCGGCATACTGAGTGAATCTTGTTTTATTTACTCCATCGTCGGGCTGCTGCTGCCGCCGCCGCAGTAAGTTTTCATGCCTGATAAATGGCTGTGTGGTTAGAATGGACCCAGTACTTAATAAATCTTTACCATTTCCTTGGAATTTGAGTGCTTTCACCAGACCATGAACACATTTTCACACAGTGCCCTCCAAACTTCTGGGGAATGGCCAGCTTTGAGTTTATTGTGTGTTTTGTTTGATGATCTTAATGCTCACCCTGAGGGCACACATCTCCACCCACAACAATGCTGCACCTACATAGGCCTTTCTCTCTCGACACCGCTTGTGAAATGTAGCTTAAAATTGAAGAAAACCTTATTTAGATATATTAAAATATTGAAGAACACCCCGCCGGTTCACTTTTCATTAAATTCTAATCTTAGCCTCATTAGATTTAAAACTATGACAGTGTTATTATTACAAACCTGCAGAGTTGATCAAAAGCTGCATTTGTGGCTTGGATATCCTGCTTGTCGCATCCCCACGAGACTGACTTTGAGACCCACTTTGAATTTATGTTCTCAGTCAACATGGTGCCTCCCTGAAGGAAACTACGAAGGATGAAAGTTGGCATCTGTCTGCCATGGAATCAAGATTCTGTGCTGCAGAATCAGCCGTGTTCAAAACGCGGCGTGTGACGAGGAATGAAACAATCCCCTCCATCTTTGACAATTTCTGCAGCAGATTCCAGGGGAGCTGCTGCATATGCAAACAATGGCAGAATCCATAAATGATACACCTTGTGCGTCTGAGAGAAGAGCAGTGTGGGAGTAGCACTAATGGAGCACTCTCCTGACAGGGAGCTCTTTCAGTTCTCTTATGAAACCAACCTGCATCTTCAGCAGGGGTGAGTAAAGTGGTGCATTTGCAGAAGATTTAAGATTTTCATTCCAAGAATCACTTCTGTTTGTTTTTAAGGTGGGCCACACTACATGGGCCAGTGTGTCTGCTCTCTGCTGCTGCTGCTCCTACACTGTTCATTTTCAGATTTGTCGCATTACAAAACAGTTACGTGTTGGAGTAATCTGCATACTTCAGCACCTGCCACTTAACTGCATTCTTGTGGCAGTGTTATTTTGAAAGTGACACTTCCCCATCCCTCGTCTAACACCACACACTGTCACAGTCAGATACTGCTCATCTCAGCATAGTAAGACACACTTCCCATAAGCTTAGTGGCTGCAACCCCACTGATGACTATGTGTGTTGAATGCAGATTAAACAAAGGAAGGAAAGGGGAACTGAATCCCCTAACCGGCATTAAAAACATTTTGTCTCCTGAAGAAGTTGTTTAGAGTCGAATTGAAGGAACCGAAGTACGTTGTCGCATTTTGGCCCTCATCACTGACAGACACTTTCGCGAACAAAAAGAGACGAGGCGAAAAAAAAGGCCCCACGGGTAAATGACTAATTTTAAGCGAGCTGCTAGTCGAAATTCACTACATGCTTTTAATTAATGGCGAGGAGCAAGTGGATGGACGGGGACGGGGTAAGAGCAAGTACAGACAATCAACGTAAATATCCTACGATGGGCTCTGAAGGGACGGCACAGTAGCAGCAGGCATTGGACTGTCACGCTAATGGTCTGATTAATGACAGCTCTGTAGTCTGGAGGTGGTTTTATTCTCAGTCATGCAGCTCTCCCCTCAGCCCTGAGCATCTCAAAAGTGGATTACTCCTCTGAAAATTTGTTCATTATAAATCAAACTTGAGACATTATCTCTAGGACTATTCTTACTTTGTCTACAACTCAGATTAATAGATTTTCTAAGCATGTTAAATTGGATGTATTACAAACCTTGTTGGCGAATTTGCCCCTCAATTAATATTTTATCCGGCCCTCAAATTTGCAGTAGACCTTTTTCACTGCAGACATTTGGACTTGTCACAGTAGGGAAAGCGCAGGTGTATTGATGAAGGCTGCATTCCACTTCAGTGCTGCTTTTGTGCATGCTGCCTCACTGTCATGGCTTACTGTGAAACTTAATGGAACTGTGTAATCATTAATTCCATCCTCCCTACTGTGACGAGTCAAAATGTCTGCTCTGAAAAAGAGCTTTTTCCAATGCTGCCTTCAACTTCAGGTCATATAAATTATTGTCATAGTCTTTTCTTTGTAATTTCAAACCATGTCTGAGGAAAATGTTGATCTGCCCAATGGCCACAACCTTTAATGATGCTTTTGCATCTCCTACGTTAAGTTACCAAGTCGTTACATCAACAGTTGTCTAGCAGCAGGATTCTCACAGCTTATACCTAATGTCACCTCTTAAACGCCACATAACTTCCTGTGTCGTAACCACACGAGCTCATGACTTCCATTTAACTCTCGTGTTGTCCTTGGGGTCATTTTGACCCCAAATGAAATGTTTTTATTCATCAAAGCGTCTGAAAATAATGGGGGTTATTCAATACTATTATGCTCTTCATGATTAAAAAACATTTGAAGTGACATGATTGAATTAGAGGTGTTTTATCGAATTTAATAACTTCCGTTGTCCCCTGGGGTCAAAAAACACCCCGCAGAACAAAGTGGTGCAAATTGTCCCTCCATACCACTCTCCAACACATCTGTTATCTTTGATGTTTGACGTGTGGGGTCAAGCAATGGTCATGACAACAAAAAATAAATAAATATATAAATAAAAGCACAAACAGATCTCACAGGTGTTGGGGCATTTCACATTTTAGTCTGAGACAGACCGGCAGCTCAGTGAGGAGGCTGAAGCGTTATACTGCACAGGGGGCTAGAGAGCTAATTTTAAACCATGTTGTGGAAAAGAAGGACCAGGAGGACCAGGAGGACAATGCTGAGCATAATGAGGAGGAAGAATCAACTGATGAGGAGGATTCAGGGTCAGAAGAGAAGGAAAATAATGATGAGGTGATAGGTCCAACATACAGACCACATGCTACTTCTTCCTCAGAAGAAGCTCCCACATGTCAAACCCTTTTCTGACATTTCATTGTCACAAGATGGTCAGTGTTATTTACTTCTGTCGGTGGTTTTAATGTTGTGGCTGATTGGTGGTATGTCTCACTTGCCAGATCGTTAGAAAACAAATGCATCCTAATTTAACAGTCATGTAGTGCAGTTAAATCCCCCTTCATGACCTTTATTATGTCCAGTTTAAAGGCAGTAACTCAGCGGTGTGATCATACTGAAGGATGTAGTTTGTGGTGCTGTTAAACTCCACAAAGAGTGTTTATGTTATTTAGCCTAGGCCACTGACTAAACAATAGAAATGTGTGTCGGAACAACACATGTACAACAATAGTACCACAAACCACAGCCTCTGAAATAAAAACACAGCTGAATCACCGGCTTTCTCAGTTATTTTAAAGAAATGCTTCATGGAGAAAAGATTTAGTAAAGGACTGTCTCACAAGTCTCATTTATAGCTGTCATATTAATATAGCGGAGTACGCTACAGTATTCACTACATACAATTGATCTGATCTGAAGTAACTAAACACAAATGTACTTGGTCTTCCACTTCAGCATTGCACGCACTGCACAAGACACAGAGATAGATTGATTCATACCGATAAAATCAGAATACGGACATAAAAAAAGGCAGGTCTGCATAAAAGAGGAATCATCAACGTATTCAAAAACTGCCAACGTCTAGAAGGTCTGCACATTCAATAAATTCCACGAGATGGAAAACGACTTTGTACGAAGAGGTACATATTTAATCTTGGAACCGTTGCCTAGAATATTTTATTAATACCACATGAATGCATAAAAAAATATAATGACCCGCTCTGCAAGCTATAGATTGCTATGAGATGATTTCTTTTCCAGTTGTTCGGGAGTCTGCGTTGATGCCAGTATTTGTGATCTGATTCGAAAGTCTAAACTGTGGTGGTGACGCACTCGAGGAAAAACAACATGAATGAAGCATTTATAAACGCATTCATTAACTTGCTTCACTCGTTTGAAAAAAATCATTGTTGGCAGATTTTTTTCTCTTTTTTTTTCTCCAGCATTTGTTCTCATTCTTCACGCTTTGTCCTTTGGCTGTAGTTAGTATGGCTGAGCAATATTTCCTATAAAACTGTCATTCAAACTGAAAAATGCGTAGAAGAGTCGCATAGAGGCTTGTTCACTCATACAAATCACAGTTTAGTAGTTTGAAGTGAAAAATTACTTACAATTTTACATTTTGCACAGCTCCTCATGCAGGATTATTGGTATTATGTTCAGCTATATATCATCTGAACAGTGCTGAGCCGTGAGCAGCAGTGGGGAGAGCTGACACGCTGCCCACCCTGTCAACAGGACTATATTATAAGTTAGTTGGAGGTTTGTGCAAAGCTTCTGTACCGCTTCATCTCCTCATTTCACCTGTGCTCTGCGTGGCTCTACTTTTTATTTACTGCTCACAAACTGAACCGTCCACATGGTGTTTTCATTTTGCTCCCAGCTGCCAAAACCTGAAAAGATCACATGCAGCCTTCGCCGTCCTCTGATCCACTCTGTTTTCTCAGAGATGTTCATTTACTCGACTCGGCTTTGGTGAAGCTCGCTTGCATTGTTCTGAAGTGGCATCAAAATAAAAGCTCCCCACTGCCTTCAAACAAACATGCTCACTGCGAACGAAATACAAGACATGTTATAGAGGGATGGTGTCAATGGCAGCTTACTGCAGCAATTTGCAAGAGTAGAAAACAGGAAGGACAACAGAAGCTGTGTCTGAGAATGACTTCACACACAGATGATTATTGAAAAATTAGGTATACTAAACCACCATGAGCAAATGGATGTAGCAGAGCAGGAAAACACAATTCTACACAACTGTCTGTGACAATATCATGCACTGTTTCACATGAGCACCGACAATTTCCCTTTTTATTTTAAGATTACTGTACTTCTGAGAGAAAAATCTTGATTGGCTGCATCTGAAAAAAAAAAAAACGAGTGAAGCACAAAACACAGAACAAAAAGTCAAGAGGGCGAGTATATTTTTATGTGCAACGCATGCTATGCTCAGAGGCGGCGAAGGTTCCCTTTACTCCTGCAAAGACACAAAGCCTCCAATGCAGGTTTGTTGTGTTTTCAGGTGAAATTAAAGACCTGTGAGTGGTTTGTTGTCACCGAAGCAAAACAGCATGTCTGTAACATTTCCGATCCATTAACTCTCTCTTCCATGTGTATGTTCCTTTTTTTTTTTTTTTTTAGGCTCATTTCGCTCTTCATACCTCGATTTTGCATTATTCATAGAACATTTCACATCATGTTTTGTTTACTGCATTTATGGGGCAGAACTCAACCATTAATTCTGATAATTCATTTGCTGCTCAAATTAAGGAACAGAATGAATACCAGTATGAGATGTGCACGGCTTTGCAGCTGCCTTCTTATAATAAATTCTTCTAATAACAGGCTAAAAATACCAGGTATTTCACGAGGCAGTTGTAAAAGCTAACGTGTGTCAACTATAATGAAATATCAACCGAAAAAACGCTGCAAGCTATTTTTTTTTTTTTAATGATTATGTGCTCAAATAGTTAACACCCAAGTGTCTATGCCCGCAGTGGTGTTGAAGCTGAAATTAGGTGCTGGATGCAAAACGTAGGAAGTGAAAGACTGTCACACTGCAAACAGCTGCAGAGTTCCCTTGTTGTTCCTTCACTCCAGCCTAATTTAAATACATCCTCGTGTGCTCCGGCTTTGAACCTTCTCTAGTTGTCTTCTCACATCTTTCAGCCGCCTGATACGGTTAATGCCCATTTGTGTTTTGACACAAACAAAATTTTGCTCCAAGTCACGTGTTTCTCATGAGCAGCAGGTCTGTGTAATATTAAACGGGAAACGCTGTCTCTATGGCAGCGGTTTGAGGTTGGGAAACGTGTGACGCATCTGGGCAGATGCGCTGTAGCATTCGTTTATGTAGGACAAACTCATTTGAAAATAATGACCTAATTGCCCGGGTGTGCAAGCGTCAATTTCTTTTAATTGTGCTTAATGCAATCGGTGACCGTGAAAATGTATCATCTCAAGAAAAGAAAAAAAAAAACTCAGTGATCGCTGGTTCTCTGTCTAAGTATTCCTCGGCTTGTTCTTCATCCACAAGCGAGCATGATTATTCAGAAAGAGAAACATGTTCACAGTAAATGTTTTCACTGATTTCCCTATAAACACCTATCAGACAAATCCAGACTTGGACAAATGAGATGGTAGGTATATTAAAGCCCCCGCTGTGTTTGCTGAAAATTATGTGTGAGAACAATGGCCGCTTCTGAATACATCGACCATATACTGTCATAGAAATCATTTCATATAAAGCCTACAAATCATAACAACAACACATCCTCATTTTGGAGGTAAGTATAAAATGTATACCACAAACTGTGGCTGTTCTTTATATGCAGGGATGGTAACTATTATTTTTACCTTTGTGCAAAAATCTGCTCTTATTGTTGATCTCGTGCTTACTGTGCTACACAACAATTATGCAAATATGCAAAAGAGAAACCAAACGGGGACATAAAACAACAAACTAAAGCACGACTAGAGGTCAGAAAATCCATGGGACACCTTTAAGGACTGCAAGACACCAAGCCAGTGGTCGGACATTAGAAGGTGTCGGAACGTTGGTGAGGATCTGTAGCCCTAGTTTTGGTGTGGTTCGATGTTCGAAGTTGCACACAGAAGCCTCTTCTTGTTTTATATCTTTATCTAGAAAGGACATGGGCCTTCTGAAGGTGTCCTGTGGTGTCTGGCAGCAGAATGTTGTTAGTGGGGGGGCCTTTGGGTCCTATGGATTGAGGGGAGAGGCCTCTGTGGATCAGACTTGTTCCAGTGCATCCCACCGATGCTTGATCAGTTTGGGATCTAGTGAATTTGGAGGCCAGGTCAACACCTTGTGCTGTTTTTCATGTTTTTAGTTGTTCCTAAACCGTTTTTGTGTGTGTGCCTTTGTCAGGCTGCATCCTGCTGGTGGTTGCTACCATCAAGCAGTGTCATTACTATGGGGTGGGGGGCCTGGTCTGGTCTAGGTGGGTGGTACATGTCTAAGTAACATCCACATGATGAATGCCAGGTCCTAAAGTTTCAAAGCAGAACATTGGATTGTCACGAGATGGTCAGTGTTATTCACTTCTCCGGTCAGTGGTTTTAATGTTGTGGCTGATCGGTGTATGCCCCAGCTGGCTAGTCTTTGATATGTGTTCAAGTGCAACTTGTTGGTCCACACACAGGTGAAGTGATGCAATGCCAGTTTGTCCTGCGTTGCCGGTGGTTCTTTGATGTCAGCTTGGTTTGTCTGGGAAGAGAGTCTCATAAATTGTGGATTCATCCCAACCAAACGAAACACCTGAAATGAAATACTAAAAAGACTTCCCTGTCAGTGTAGCCTTTGAAGCAGGCAACTACTGGTAAAAGTGATCTTATTCCTAACAGTTCTGATTTGAAATATTTGTTTTAACCACAGCAGCCGTAGTCTTTTGTTTGTGCCCATGCTGAGAACGATTAGTTTTTCTGTCATTTCCTTCCAGCAGAAGCAGAAAGGTGCCGACTTGAAAGGTCAGAAGTTTGTGTCAACAGATGACTGATGTCTCTTACATCTTTGACTGTTTATACGTTTGATCGCGTGTGCCTTCACGGTGCTTTAACTCATTCTGGAGGGGGGTAAAAAAAAAAGGTAACGAATACGTGACACAATCCCTTTCCAAGCTGAAAGATTTTGTTTGACGGCGATGGGAGATGTTGCCCCACTTTCTGCCGAGCCCTCTTGGGAACGGTCCTCACTCTTTCCCTCCTCGCCTGGTTGAAAACAGAGAGCCAGGCGCAGTGAAACAACTGCACTAAATACAGCCCTGCAGTTACCATAGAAACCAGCACTGGTGCATCCCTGACTAGTCCTACTGTATTTCATTTTGCACTTGACCCAGAAAAACACTGGGAGGTTGATGTTTAGTTTCTTCCCAGTCAAACATTTCAGAGTACAGGTGATATAACAGGGAGGAACAAAGAGCTGCGACGCGAATGAGGAGTAAGTAGAAAAAATAAATAAATAATAATAAAAAAAAAACAACCTGAAACCCTTTCCTTTCGAAAGTAAGCAGAAGGGAAACATGCTGGTAAAGGATAGAGAGGTATGGCCTGCGATGATGCCAAAGAAGCTTCAGGGAGAGTGAATTTACAGTGACGTGAAAATAGAGTACCGCTGCAAGGCTGGCCATAGCTAAACCGAACCGGACAGCTCATGATCACATTTGAAATATATCAAGTCCTACTTGTGCTGGCACCTTTCCTGAGATAAAGGACGGTGCGACACTGACTTTTCCTTTTTTTTTTTTTTATTTTTTTTTTTAAAGGGAGAGGTGTAGCAGTGCTGTTCGTAAAGTTATATAATGCAAGGTGCTGCATTGCATCAAAAAAAGGCATTGTTTTACAGACAGAAATAAACATCCGTCTGCAGATTTAGACGTTAAATTCAATGCGATCATGCGACTGACTACAGTGTCAAAGCATCTTACAACAACTGTCAGGAGACACCAGTCAAATCAAAGCTCCTTTCTTAATTAGAAACCTTTTATATGTTCCAGTTCTGAAGCTATAGGACCCTCTAATATCCAGGCATTTCACCAAGTTAAGTCATTTATACTGCGCTCTCAGTTCCTCTGGGACTTTATTATAGTGTCCAAATAGGTCAGGAGCAACCCATTATACTGCAGCCAGGCTTTATACTACTGAACCTGATAAAGCGACTATATCATTAGTGTGCTTTTAAACAGCACCCACAAGTGTCTTTAATGCAAACACGCAAGCTTTCCCAGTTATTTGCACTCAGCGACATTATAATGGCACCGAGCACTTGGAGAAGCTGCAACATAATATTTAAGGTTTGTTGAAATTCGTAGTCGCGAATACAACACAAGGAACGACGGCTGCGTTTGAGCTATCGTCGCCTTAAACGCGTACGGGCTCCTGCATCTATCACGCCAACAAGTCACCGCCGATCTGTGAAGTCCCCGCACTTTAAACGAATTACTGCCGCCGCAATCCAATTTCGTGGCTTGACGCTGAATGATATTCTGCGTACACAGGAAAAAATATGCTATCGGTAAAGTCTCTCTGTACAGCTTTTGTAGTCAGCAGATAAAATAAAAACGAAATTTCAATAAGAGAGAAGAAGAACGGACGGCTGCAGAATACGTTTTTTTTTTTCTTCATGATGAATCTGAAAAGCAACCAAGCGGCATCTCAGAGGACAATGGCAACATTTTATTTTACAGCGAGTTAGTGAGGCGTTTATTTTATACACATACTGAACTGTGTTGTGCAAAATGTTTCAATTCAGAGATACATTGCAGGATATAGCCTGTGTTTATATTTTGAAAAAAAGAGAGAAGGGGAAAAAAAGATGGGAGTCACAAGATCGAAAACAGAAAAGACAAAGGAAAGGTTTGTATTTAATATGACTGTAAAGTATGCACATACATACAATGCATTAGTTCTTTGCATTTAACCCATCCATTAGACCAGGCACCCCCACTCCATAGCAATGCCACTCCTTGATGGCAGCAGCCATCACCAGCAGGATGCACACACAGGCACACACACAAAAAAGGTTAAGGAACAACTAAAAAAAACTTGAAAAACAGCACAAGGTGTTGACCTGGCCTCCAAATTCACATAACTGATCAAGTATCTGTAGGATGATCCACAGAGGCCCCATCCCTCAACCCATAGGACCCAAAGACCCCCACTATAACAACATTCTGTTCCCAGACACCACAGGACACCCTCAGAAGACCCATGTCCATTCTCTAAAGAGTCACAACTGTTCTGGAGACACAAGGGAGACCTACACAATGTTAAGCAGGCGGTCATAATGTTAAGCTTGATCTGTGTAGAGAGCAGTGAGCACACTTAAGAGCAGTGGGCAGCCATGTGTGCAGAGCCCGAGGTGGCTTTCTCTAGTCTACTTGAGCCGTGCATGTAGGGGGACTTTGATCCAGGGATCCTTAAGTCTCAAATCCATGTCTCAAAACACTAGTCCACAGCCGCCCCAAAACTCAAGCCTCAACAAATTGAACCTCACACTTCTGTGTGACAGAGAGAGATGCTGCCCGCTACACTAATGGGGAAAACAAATTTACTGAGGTTCACTGCAGAGGCTGTGTGTGTAAACTCACATACAAGATTTTTGGGGAGGTACTCTCAGCACTTTATGTTACCACAGGATTTAATGAAGACAAAAAAAAGCAATGAATGATGCTAGTAAAATAACATTTTCCAGATTTTAAATTCAAATTAACTTGTGAAAAAGGCTGCTTGAATGCTTTAAATGTTTACCAGAATTGTTTCCAAAAAAAACAACTTCATGTTGATTGACTAACAACTAGTTTTATCTACCACTTACCACCGGCATCACAGCGCTACAAACTGTTTTCCCTCGCTCCCCACTTTAGGAGGGCCAGAACAGAGGGCAGCTTTTCAAAAGCGCCCTTGTAGCTGATACATATTCAGCGTTCGGGTTCTCTTTGCACTGTGCCGCCCTTCTGCCCGTCTCACTCTTCAGGGAGGGAAGAGGACTTCTCATTCATTCACCCGCTTGTTCACAGAAAGAGGGTTGGAAGCTAAAGGTTAGAGCACCAGAGGTTCAAATCCCTGCACTGATTATGGTTCATTTGACAAAGAAGAAAATTACTATTATCACATACATTACAGCATTCCTCAAATGGTGCTGCGCTCCTAGTCCATTTCACTTTTAACTGGTCTATGCCTCGATTATTGTAATAGCCAATCAGACATTTAAAGGGAGGCCAAACAGGCTAATGACTGAACAAATGCCCTGGCAAATTGGACTAATTTTCTTATTGTATATTTCGCATTGAACAGCGGTGCTCCGTAATGACTATCTGACATTGGGTAAGCACAGGGTTGCACGCTCCGTTTTTATTTATTTTTTTATCTTTAATGGTAAATTGAATGGCATCAGCAAATAAGCCTACGCCGCTGGATGGGACTGAGCCAGTCTTCTGCAGATAGATCCTGACGGGCGTCGTATTACACTGCTGGATGCCTTCTATTAAGCGTGAGCAGAATAGCACGAGACAACTGTGGTTTTTCTAAGTGGTCTTTGTGAGCACTGTTAAAAGGGAAAGAACACGAGCCATAGAGTTGTTGCTACTAAAAGGTGGTCACAGTGTGGGAGGGGCGTGGAAACAAATTATATGAGACAAGTTACTTACACAATGGGTTTTTAAAAAAATCACCAGCTGTCAACTAAATTCCAGAGAAAACCTGAGCGCAACCCAGGACACGGATACTGTGTCAACCAAGAGAAAGAAAACATGACTGCTCTACAAATGTGCGGTGCCTTGAAGTCGACTGGAGTGGAAAGGAAACTGTGTGGTTTCTTACTCTTATTGTGAAAAGGAAATTAAATATATAATCCAACCACACATGCAGAAACATGTTAATGTGCATATTTTAAACTCTGGGATTGCATTAAAACCTGATAACGTGTCAATTTAATGCCACATCCTCTTGATTTAAATCTTTATAGAGTCAGTCGAAAATCCTCAGAATAAAAGAGAACAGACAGGAAGATTGAATTAGGGTTGATATAACCTCTGTAATGCCAGGCCTTGAGAGATGATTAATGGTAATTGTATGACTCGATCAGATAGTTAAAAGGAATTCAATAGAGATTCACTGAAGAATCCCTTTGGAAAGACTTTGCAGAAAATCTAATTGAATGTAAAGGATTGCTCTGGTTTACGTGAGGGAAAATCATTAACAATCAATAATGATCAGTAACAAAACCTCTGTTTCAGCAAGAGAGGGTGGCGACACATTGAGAATACATGGTTTTAGAATGAATCCTAGAAAAACAGCAAGATTTTATACTTTTTGATCCTTTGAAAAATGTTAATAACGTTTTTATGTTTCTTAATATATAGAGGGTAGTATAAAGTCATGTAGCTGCAACGTGTCCTGTCAGAGCACTTTGTCCTATCTGAATCTCTTCTGATTGAATTCTCAATCAAAAATGCAAACAAAATGCTGGGAAATAATCTATAAAAATATCCCGTAATCCAAGAAAAACATTAGATTCAAATCCATTCTACGACCAAATCCAGATAAATTCAAATATTAGAACTGAGTTTACCAATCTATTTTAGCAGCTGACAAAATAAGCATGTTACCTATTTTTTAATAAATGTATGATTGGGAGCCCTTCTCTGGGCACAGAGAGCCATGGAGGACCCCAGAGGCTTAGAATGTGGTTATTTCCTGGACATCTTTTTAGTCAAGATGTGAAGCTCATCAACCAAGAGTAAAATACCTTAATTGACAGCACACATACTGCGATTTTAGCGTACACATTAATCTCTGGTTTAGATGAAAGCTGTTCATTGTTGGCTGCTGATGTACAGCATATGGACGCGCAGCAGATCCCATTAGCATGGGTGATTAACTGGCCAGGTTAAGTGTCTTGCACTAAAGGTCCTAACGAAGCTACCCGCCTCTTGGGATCGAGTCGCCTGCGCGGCAGATTACGTTATCTCTCAAATCGGTGGAGCAACGGGGTGCCAGCTCCGGGACCGGTCACACGTCATGCGTATTAGGTGACTGCGTTTGCGGTTACATGATTGAACGTGAGAAATGAGGAGACGAGCCAACGTCACCGGGGAGTACAATGGGGGAGGGGGTGTCACAACAGAGGGAAGCTGTGATGATGATTCCTCTTTGATTGAAACAAACCCAACTCACATTCAAATTTAATGAGCACATGTTGGGGAGAATATTCACAGAGAGATTGGGGTGGTGGCAGCAAAGCGTGGCAGCCCAAAAAAACGTTAAAGCAACTTAAAGAAAATCAATTTTGAATCTCAAGTTCAAAGGCATCTCAGTCAGTGGTTGAGTGCGAGTCTAAATGAGCTGGCGCTGGTTATGTCTTTGTTCTGAATTGCATATTGTTCCTCACGAGCCTTGATACACACACACGTCAGGTGACAGATGGTAGATTCCCTTAGTTACCACACAGTGTTTATCAGATTATCTTTAGACTAATGACGTGTAATGACTTTTATTTTTGACTGTTCTCATCCTAAACTGCCAAAAAAAAAAAAAAAAAGATTGATTCAGTTGCACATTGAGATTCACAAAGTCTTGAGTGAAGGAGTGCTGCAGTGCATTTGCGGGTGACAGGTCACAGTGTGGTTAGAGTCCCGTCTCGTTCTGAGGGCACAGTAACAGTTTGGCAAAGTAATTCTGGGCAGAGAGAAGGATGCTTTCACCATTAGATGTCGTTTAGGTGTTGTTCTTGTGCAGTTCCTTGAGGGTCCATTGCTCCCTTTAAGTGCAGCAATAGGTTCTGAGGAAGTTGCACCGGAAAATTCAGAGTACCGAATCCCCTTTTGCCTGCCGGTCAATTGACCCCTCGTTTTCACAGAGAGAGAGAGAGAGAGGCCGCTGTGTCACACGGCTGTTGACGGCGGCACAGTTTTAAACTTGATGCTTCTGAGCAATTGCATGACCAGTCCCTACTTGCTCGTGTTGTTCACCCACTGATACACCGAAAGTGTGTACACGCCGGTGATGAATCCCAACGACGTATCCCAAATCCAACCTGTTCTCAAAAACAGCAGGGGGATGAATATATTACAGCATGACGATTCATTAGCTGAATGTCAGCCACTAAGTGTGCACTGACAGGGCCTTGCCTTTCAACCACAGTTCACTACATGAAAGAGGACCTTTAGTTAGACTTGAGTCATCCACAAGATAATTTAATAACCTACCATAATAGCTCTCTATATTTTGATTAGGGATTTTCAATGAAACCGCATCTGCCCTTTGCCCTCTATAGAGTCATTTTTTTAAAACTGTGACCGAAGCTTTTCATTTTCTAATCTGAATAGGAGGGAGTATGGATTTATGAACAGAAACCCCCTCATATTAGCTGGTCCAAGAATCCACAAACGCCACAGATCCAAAGCAGATCACTGCCAGTTTATTATGGAGTGCAACCAAGGAAAAGGATTTTGTGTGTAAAACAACAAAAAAAAAAAACAACAACACACTTCTATGGCATATAACTGTTAACAGTGTTACCTTAACACTATTATGTCAGCTCTTCTGGAGCATTCAACCCTCTCACCTCAATTGGATTGATTAGGTTTGTGTGTAAAATCCAGCCAAACTTCTCAGTAAGTACTCACAAGTTTCAAACTAATTAGTTACTAAATTAGATTGCACCATTAAAGCCTAAGGAACGTCTTTATTGGGACTTTACCAACGTGTAAATCAGTGTAAATCGTCTAATATAAAGCAACCAACTGTTTAAAAAGGAAATGACCCTATTATACTTGCTGCCAGTACTCTGTGAATGTCTTCTTTTTATATCTAAATACGCTGCCTGGCCAAAAAAAAAGCCACCGCCAAAAAAAAGGTCACCGCCTTTAGTTTTGATTATAGCACACATTCACTGTGGCATTGTTTCAGTAAGCTTCTGCAATGTCACCAAATATATTTCCATCCAGTGTTGCACTCATTTTTCACCAACACCTTGTATTGATGATGGGAGAGTCTGACCACTGCACAAAGCCTTCTCCAGCACATCCCAAAGATTCTCAATGGGGTTAAGGTCTGGACTCTGTGGTGGCCAATCCATGTGTGAAAATGATGTCTCATGCTCCCTGAACCATTCTTTCATAATTTGAGCCCCATGAATCCTGGCATTGTCATCTTGGAATATGCCCGTGCCATCAGGGAAGAAAAAAATCCATTGATGCAATAACCTGGTCATTCAGTATATTCAGGTAGTCAGCTGACTTCATTCTTTCAGTACATAATGTTGTCGAACCTAGACCTGAGCAACTGCAGCAACCCCAGATCATAGCACTGCCCCCACAAGCTTGTACAGTAGGCACTAGGCATGATGGGTGCATCACTTCATCTGCCTCTCTTCTTACCCTGATGCGCCCATCTCTCAGGAACAGGGTAAGTCTGGACTCATCAGACCACATGACCTTCTTCCATTGCTCCAGAGTCCAATCTTTATGCTCCCCAGCAAATTGAAGCCTTTTTTTCCGCTTAGCCTCACTGATTAGTGGTTTTCTTAAGGCTACACAGCTGTTCAGTCCCAATCCCTTCAGTTCCCTATGATCACCAATCACGATCAATCAGGATTTTTTTTCGTCCACATTTCTTCCTAAAAGACGCTGGTTCCCCACTATCCTCCCAGTTTTTAATAATACGTTGGACAGTTCTTAACCCAGTTTTAGTAGTTTCTACAATCTCCTTAGATGTTTTCTCTGCTTGATGAATGCCAATGATTTGACCCTTCTCAAACAAACATCTTTTCCATGACCACAGGATGTGTCTTTAGACATGGTTGTTTAGGAAATGACAAGCTACTCATTGCATCAAGTTGGGGTTAAATAACTTGTTGCCAGCTGAAAGATAATCAGCCATGCAGTAATTATCCAATAGGAGGCTAGTACCTATTTGCTTAGTTAAATCCAGGTGGATGGTATCATATATCGATGTATACCAGTGTTATAATGTTGACAGGGTTATAACAGAGTTCAAACTTACTCAGAACAAGTGGTGAAGCCAGTTTATTTTTAGTTATGTGGGAAATCTCCACATAATAAACACTTAAGAGTTTGTTATAACTAATCAAAGTTAGAACATCTGCTGCAACTGGCACCTGATTACCATCAGCAGATGGAGTTCAAATCTTTCCCAGGCACTTTAAAAGGTTCAGTGTGTGAGAAACTTTTCAAATCCGCTAGTATGCGATGGTCTGCAAGTGTTCAGGGGACGTCAATTTTCTCATTGGGGTGTTTACGTGAAGCATTGTGTATCCATGCGTCGTACGAGTTGGTGTGACTGTGCGGCCACAATCATGCGTCTCTGTTGTGAACATTTACAAGTGAGAATAACTTGAGGCTTTAATGGCATGTTGCAGTGATGGCGATTGCAACAAACTTCACCACACCTCCCTTTCCAAGCATGTAGGAGAACTGAAGCTAACATCTGCTTTGAAAGTATGACGGGTTCGTTTTAAGGGAACCAAACCGCAGTCATAATTACGGATGATTACACCCAAATGAAAGCGTCGTTATCATTATCCACCTTGCCCTGGTAGGATGTTACCATTACTGTATAAGCACCTGATTACAGTTATTTGAGCTGACTGCTACCATAGACATAATCGCAGGATAATTTCCTTACAAGCATTTAACACAGCGAAACTCGTTCATTTCACCAATATTTTGTTAT
This sequence comes from Chelon labrosus, assembly GCF_963514085.1. Taxonomy (NCBI): domain Eukaryota; kingdom Metazoa; phylum Chordata; class Actinopteri; order Mugiliformes; family Mugilidae; genus Chelon; species Chelon labrosus. The sequence continues at coordinate 20,784,449 of NC_140346.1, forward strand.
GATACACTAGTGCTATTCCCCGTTGAGTCCGGAGTTACCCGTTATCATCATCCGGGGTCTGGATGATGTCATCTTTGAGCGCCGCGCACCCGCGACGGTCGGCTTGTTTATCTGTAATTTGTGACTGCTAGTTTTTTGCAACATGGCTGAATATTTTTCCGATTCTGAGGTTGTGGACGAACCATATACCATAATCGTCAGCTAAAATGTCATAGCACATTTATTTATTTTCTGTAACTACTTGTCCTCAAGAGGGTAGCCAGTTTATCACAGGGCTAACACAGAAAGTTAAAACAGCCACAGCCTGTACTGTGACCAACCTGTATCTGTTGTTAAAACACCTCCGTTTGTCAAAGGTTGCCAAATGTTGCACAATCAGGCAAGAAGCTGCCGTGGTGATTACACTGAATTTATCATTTGTTGTGCTCTATTTCTGTTCCGTCCAATTTGGTGAAGCTGCAGTTAGGTTCGACAACACCGGTGTCACTGACTCATTGTCATATTGATGTTTTTTTACTCTCTAATTTGCAGTTTTGATAGAGGAGAAACAAAAAAATTATCATTATTATTATTTTGGCTGGCTTTTTTTCATCTAGTCTCTTTTTGACTTTTTGATGTGCACATAGAGACTTATTGTATTTCAAAACTCTTTTATCCATTGAGCCTGAGGTTGTTCATTTTAGCCTGTGCAGCTGCAGCTGACTGATTTTTGAGAATGCATTTTCAGGTGAAAGTTTCATAAAAACAGCTTCGGGCATAAACTGATGAGAGAAAATGTGAACATCTACAGTTTCATGACAACTACATGAGCTCCTGCTGATGTAGATCATGGGATCCAGCCCCAAAGCAGGAAAACGAGTAGTTCTTGAGGTGAGATAATTCTGTCAGCTGTTGATTCCAAGCATCACTTTTATCTCACATAAACCCATTAACACAGCTGTGCTCCGTCATATCGTGACGTGATATCTTGAAATAAAACCCAGCTCTATCACTGCAAAACAGCTACTCATATATGGTAAATACAGAATTCAGTAGGGTTTTGGTTGGCGCGTTTTCAGACGAGATGGGAAGACGAAGGTAAAAATATTAATGTTACAACAATATCTTGCAAAGAAAATTCCATTATGAACGCTATGAAAGCCGGAAATTTCTGCAAAATCCCCATGGCTATTTTGTGCAGAAGAAAGATATGGCCCCGGCATGCAGAAAGAAAGGCCCAAATTCACTTTTTAATACTTAATTTTAAAGTCAGTGCTGGTAAGTGATCTTTGCGCTCTCTGCATACTAATTTGCACAGATGTCGTCCTTGAGAACCGTGTGATTAATAATGGATACAGTGTGACTATATGCCAATGGCTGGGGCGAGCTGTAAAAGCGGTGAACTGCAACACTGGGCCTGAAAAATCTGCCTTGTTTCATATCCACGTCTCCAGCATGGCGCGCTTAAATTAACCGAGACAATTAAGAGTTAAATATTGCCGCGTTAAATTGATCCTCTCCTGTGGTTTTGCAGCAACGGGATACAGGAAATCTGTGAAATCTGATCATGTAGTCGGAGCCTGAACTGTAGCTGCACACCTGCCTCATCTATCTGCAGCACGCATTTCAGAAACTAGTTTGTACCAAAAGAATATGCATGACATCAGTATAACAAAATGATTAAATAGAAGGGTAAAAAAATCTCTCAATAACTGAATGTTTATTTGGGATATTCAACAAGAGATTAATAGCACAGTAGATTTGTGTCAAATCTTTGCAGAAACAATACCTGTCATGCTATTTTACAACAGCTTTCAAATCAGTAACTAAGGTGTGAAATCTTGGTCCAAAACCCATTTTGTTCCCATCTGTAGCACATGTTTGTGAACTGATGGCCCTGCTCCCAATTTAGACACATGCAAGAAAAAAAAAAACTGTCTGCTGACAGTAACATCTGCGTCATTCCTTCCTTAGATGAATCTTCATTTCTGGGTGAGACAGCGTGCTGAAAACTATTTATTTTAGCCGTGTGATCTAAGGGAAGTATGGAAAGAAGCCTAAAGAACAATGCCAGTCAACGTGTAAATATTATATACAGTGTGCATCATGTAGAACAAACACATTCACCAGCTGTGGACTCATTTGCTGGGAGCTATTTCTACCCGTTAAAACAGAAAGCAAGCAAGTTAGACATCCATTATTAAACAAAACTCAACCACTTTCTTAAGAACTGGCAAAGGGGATACTGTATCTGGGCTGAAGAAGGCGCTCGCATCCTGTTGGTGCTAATGAAGACACGCTACAAATTATAATATCAGAGGCTTAATGAAACCTGTGGTGAAATGAATGATTGGCTGAGTTCCTTCCTTTGAGTTTAGTCCCATTGAAATGACCCTGAGATTCTCCTCCCTGCTTCTCTGAGGTGCCTTTATGTTTCCTTCAAATCTCCTCCTGACTCAAGAGTTTTCTGTGAACTACTTTCAGAAATGGACAGATGGGGCTTTATTGTAATTCTAAAAATAAGATACAAGAGAAAAAAAATCTCAAGGGGAAATGGTGGATGAAGAAATCTCCGCCTGAATTACAAAAGGGTACATTTATTGGCACTTAGCTGCTTGCTGTATGAAGTACACTGTAGTGACACGCACCATTTCCTCTAATGGTGGTAAAGCCTCAATCCTCCATCTCCTGGAAGTAGAAGGGTTTACTATTCTTCCCCGGTTTAATAAGTAGCTGTGGACAAATTAGCTTCGCAATCACACTTGAAAATCAAAATGTGTCACGCTATTACAGAAGGCTCTTTCGTAGGTGGAAACTAAGCCTTCGCTGCAGCACCTTACGGGTCTGCAAAAGTCACGGTAACCATTGGAAACTGTCTTGCGGAGGACAAAGACAAACCTGAAGGATGAAACCTGCCAATGGTCCCCCCCTCCCTCTCTTGTGTGCAGCCACAAGACTCCCGGGCCATGTTGATTTACTGACAAAAACAAGATCCCCTTCTGTGTGAGTCAATGCTGGCGTGGAAAACACCACTCAACCAGGATATTTCGCTCTTTACTGGTGCTCATCTCTCAAAGGTAATGGCTTGGAAAATCTGGATCTTTAAAAGGCAACAGGGACTGCAGGGCCATTATACATTTCTTGTCCTAGTGACACTGCCATCACAGCTTAGACAGGCTGACACAGAGGGTCACTCGCTTATTACCTCCTCATAAGCGGCGCCGTGCAAACGAAAAGGAAACGCTATCATAAAAGCTTCATTTAGTGACGCTCGCCAGTGTAACCTGCTCATGGCAGGTTGATACGGTGTCAGTCCCAACCGCTGCTCCTGCCATAATCATTTCAAGCATTTACTGGACCTGGGATTGGAGTCTTACCAGGGGCAGTGGGTGAAAGCTCAGCCCCGTATGGCTTTTCAAACTGCCTTTTTTTTTTTTTTATCGTTATGATTTCAGGTTCAGAAAACACCGTAATCCGATAGGTGATCAGGCTCCAACAAACCACCTATTAAAGATTCTGTGCAGCACGAGAACATGTGGTCAATAGTTGGTGTACAAGACTTACCTCGCTAAGCCGGCTTATACTTTAGCTCATAGCACTTCTAAGCTTCTTAACGAGAAAGCTCAAACTGAGCTAATTATTCACAGACAACCTCCGTCTCTGGGAATAGAGCCAAGGATGAGTACATAGAATGATGAATTTTGCACTGTAACATATGGAAACTGTTAAATTATCTTTACCAAAGCCCATGCAGGAACCTATATCCCCGCTTTATTCGCTATAAAAATAACACTGCCCTTTTCTGTCCTTATTATTCCCCACGGTAGTCTTACATCAGGCCTTACAACAATCCTTTTCTTCTGCCTTGGCTTGGTAAGCCTTAACTGTGTCGCGGCTACGATATCTTGATGTTTTATACACCAGGGGTTGTGATTTCTTTTATGTTTTCTAAGTCAGGGAACGCTTTTTTGTCCCCGAAGACTTAAAAGCTGACTCACACTGTTAATTGTTATTTTTATTAATATGTCTTTCCCATGTGCCTTTGTCATTTTAATTTAGCTACTTCAAAGTCGAAAGTCGCTTTCATTGTGCTTTTTTTTCAGTTTTGTTGCTCGCTCTCGCCAAGAACGGGAGCACTGTGTAAATCAGTTTAGAGGGAGTTTGTCAAGATGTCAAATTTATTTCTTATTTCCCAACTAATAGTATTAAATTATCAGGCAACAGCAAAAAGAAAAGATGTTACTAACATTTCTTCTTACGTTTTCATATGTTAATATGTTGAATATTATACAAAGCTGATTTAAATTATACATGTATGCATCATCATCAGGGATATCTCATTAGTTTTGCAATCTAAATCCATCTGAATCTTTATTTTCTGGCACATCTACACAGATTTTTCCATACATTTAAACTGCTCGTCGAGGAACTTCATCACCTGCCACGCTGACAAATGTATAACTTAATTTTTAGCTATTAGCATATTACCAAAAAAAAACTCATTTACAAAAGACAATTGGAGCTCCTTTGAGGATCACCGTAGCGCAAAGTAAACATAATTGTCTATGTAAGATTCTACAGTAATTTGATCCAGCACGATTAACAGAGACTTCCTAACAATGCTAAGTACATCACTGTGGATATATTTACATATCTGAATAATAGGAAGACTTTTGTATGGGAACCATAATGAACTTCAGCTCTGCTTGCAGACTAACGGCGTGGGCAGTAGGGAAAAGGTGAAAGGAGCTCTGCATTATGGTGCACTAAATCACTAGAAATGAGACATGAATAGATGCAATGCTAAATTATGAAGCTACCGACCAAATTACATGTAAATGGTATGCAAAATAGTAAGAAGAAAATCACCTTTCTATGTCGCACAGCTTGTGTATCAGAATAAAGCACACATAATGTGAAAAGCTTCGACTTACTCTTATAAAGCAGCTAAAGCAATAATGGATGAACTGATTTGAATTATGGATAACTTAAAAAAAAAAGAGAATTTTAAACATGGAAACTTTTATATCAGGATTAGGGTTTCCAACCAATTTCTAGCTTTAAATTGGATCTAAACTACATGAAAGCAGCATTCATCATTTAGTTTATTTGCTCTGCACACACCTGTCCGCTGAAAATTCATGGCGAAGTCACCCTGAACATACAGCCAAAATATTCATAAAGAACCATCTCCTGCAACATGAGCAAAAAAAAAAAAAAAAGGGTCCTGCAGCAGATGGTATGAGCCTCGCAGAGCCCCGATGTCACCAGTCTGGGATCACACGAAGCGACAGAAGATACTGACAGCTGAAATCCACAGAACTGTCACAAGTTCTCCAGGATATTTGGAGAAAAAAAAAAAAAAAAACTGTGCAAGCCAACAGAGATGATTTTTATTCATGGCATTAGTTTTAAAGGCGTCATAGTTTTGCTTTTTAAAAATCAATAACCTATTTAACAAAAACTTACAGCTTCAAATGTCAGGTGATGAGGTTAAGTTAACCTTTTAACTCGTATTAAATATGAAATTAGACCAATGAGCAGCACAACACAAGTGCTCACCAGCTCCTGGACTAATTACAAGTAATTATTTTCAATTACAGGAAAAAGGCTTTCCAGAAAGGTTTGATAAGTTAAATTAAAGAGCTGACATTTTTAGTTGTGGACTTCTATGCTGCCTAAATAATATAGAAATACTACAGACAGAGGCTCTCAGGGATCACAGTAGCAGCAGTAGTACTCTGTGTGTACTATCAGTGTTCTCTGTCACAAGTATTTTACCTAGAGCCGACTCATTTGGAGTCTGTTAAATGCGCTTGGACCAGAACGTGCTCCAGGCTCATCAGCCATATGCTAGGCCACCGATTAGACTAGAGCCACGCTGAGAGAAACACTACCCCTCGAGTCAAACACGAGGGTGCATCTGTTTTGGTTGGGGCTTGTTTTACATCTTCAAGTCTATTTATTGCATATCTAATTGAAAGGGACAGTGGATTTAAAAGTTTCACTCTTCACCAACTGTGCTTTGAAAGGCAGTAGCCTACAGTGATTTATTCAGTCAGCTTCCTTCAGCGTGTTTTTACACGAGCGCATTTCTGTCATGAAGATGAAGCGTGGTGAATCGGAGCATCTTGCCCCAAAATGTCTTTCCTTGCCCATTTTGTCAGATAAGAGTTTCACTTTCTAACAGTTTTAAAGGTTATTTTTATGGCTGAACACAGTGGAGAGGGATGGAAATGGAGAGACGGAGACAAAAAAAAATAAAAAATAAGTAAAAAAATAAAATGGAGAGATGCAACAAAGTGCCCCTGCTGGATTCAAACACAGCATATCACGATTACATGGCACACACTCTATCCAGCTGAGCCACCAGGATGCCACAAACACCTCGCACGTTTGAGGGATGTTTGCAGCCATGGCAACGCAGAAAATAACACAATGTGTCTTATCAACAAGGCTGCAAAAAAAGGGAAGACGACCGAAAACCTTGAGCCACAATGCCACAAGAGTGAAATGAAATTAATACCATTGTCAATAGGCTCAAAAAGTGATTCTCAGTCTCAGGAAGGGAATCTACTCAAACAGCTATTGTTCCGTGTTGTTCCAATAAACAGCGTCTTTGAGCAGACTGGAAAAATATTGAGGCAAAACACATTTCAGTTTTTTTTCCCCTCCCAATATTAAGGTCCAACTAAACCTCATGAATTCGGTCTTCTCGTTCGTGGACACACATTCACATTAGAAAATTAATCTCAATAATTTCTTTAAATGTGGGATTTAAAACGGAATTTTCTTCGGGCTGTGTGAAACGATCACAGAGGAAAATCACTGAAGACCGTAAAATGCACAGCGGATTTCACTGTCTAATATGATGAAGTCTCTTCCCCCAAAGCTACTCAAGTGACAGCCAGCTGCCAAGCGTCTTGCTTGCTCAGCTGTCTAATCTCAAAATTACTGACATGTCAAAATTCAAAGACTTGCGCGGCTCTAAAGATATTCAGGGGGAATTCTTTAATTTCGTGAGTGAATCTGACACTGAAAGGTTACGTCGCGTCCCAGACGAGCACGTGTTCCTCCCGTATCTTCTAGTCATTAAGGGTCCTGTGATAGAGATTCTGTGCATGTATGTTGTCATTTAATTGTAATCCACTTTTTAAATAATATTGTTACTACAATGGCTGTGTAGCCGAAATAAAGTCGAGATACAATAGAGGCGCTTAACTGCTGAATGTCTTATCACAGTCACTCAATCGACTTCTCCTCCCCAGCCGTGGATCAAAGGGGTATCCATCTGCTATTACTGAGCTAATGCCATGCGCTCTTTCAGTTAGAGGATTTCTCAGACGTTATCTCCCTTTCATCCTGAACCGGAGCTTTATTTTCTCGGAGACGCACAACAAGCGCCGAGGAGCACCCTGGCAAAACAAAGCATGAGAGACGAGGAAGGGGCATTTAAGGTTCCTGTGTTCGTCACATGAGCATTTAACAATTAGACAAAATATGTGTGGCATTTACAGATGCTTCATCTGAAAAAAAGTAAAGGAAAGAAGAGTCAGTAAATGTCAGCTGTTGAAATCCTGAGTTTCCTCTGGAGGATTAATAGTTAGAGACACTGACAGAAAAATGCTTCCCCACATTAACGTCAACTCATCCCCGCACACTTTCCTCAAGGTTTGTGTACGTGAATGCGATCTTTCTGAAGGTAAAGAGGCACCGGAGAGGCAGTTCTTTAATCTTTGACGTGCCACTTTCTGAAGTCTCTTATGACTAATATGATACGGAAAAAGGAACTGTGACAACCCCCGGTAAATATAGATACGGCATAAACAATATGAATATGCAATTTTATCTATTTGAAAAGTCCCACTGTTACATCTGTTGATATTTTAAGAGCGTATTACAGTTTGTCACTTTCAAAAATTAACCATTTTTATAATGAATTTATCGTTTCATTCATTAATCAGAAAGTTATTCAACTGGGGGGAAAAGCAGCAACTACTTTTGGAAAGTCATTAATCAAATTAAGTAATTATTCAATTTATATTTATGTTTTCATGATTTATGCCGGATTTACTGTCATGGAACTATAGTTATTTAGTCCAAGCTTATCAATTAATAAAAGAGATAAATTGATAACGAAAACATTAATTGGTTGTTGCTCTAATATCTTTTGGTTATGGACATTTTCCACGTTTTATGGACATTTTAAAAGACTGATCGCATTTTTCTGCAGCCCTAAGTCCCAAGTGTGAGATAATTCGAACAAACTGAAGCCCTGGCACTAAAAAAGAGGAAGAAATGATTCTGCCCAACCTCAGAATCAATATGATAAAAGGTTAGAACAACTGATATTTACGTAGGTGACCTCTTGCCGTGTATAAAATCTCTGGGTCAGGTCGGGACTCATCACCATGGTAGCCAAAATGCAGGAGAAGCTGTCGCCCGATGGGAGACGTTTGCCTTGTAACATGTCAAGGTTGTATTTCAACCCAAATCATCATCTTTCTCTATAGTTTCGGTGTCTTGTGCATCCCACAGACACTTGATCAGTTTGGGATCTAGTGAATTTGGAGGCCAGGTCAACACCTTGTGCTGTTCTTCATGTTTTTTGAGTTGTTCCTAAACCATTTTTGTGTGTGTGCCTGTGTCAGGCTGCATCCTGCTGGGGATGGCTGCTGCCATCAAGGAGTGTCATTGCTATGGGGTGGGGGTGCCTGGTCTGGTCTAGATGGGGGGTACAGGTCGAAGTAACACCCATACGTATGCCATGTCCAAAAGTTTCCCAGCAGAACATTGAATTGTTACAAGATCTTACTCACTTCTCCTGTCAGTGGTTTTAATGTCACTTGGGAATCCACCTATTCTGCTGTTAATGCACAAGGACATTGGTACATAGCCCATCAAGAGGAAACCTCCTGTTAACTCATTTATCTTGGTAAAAAAATCGTGTTCAATTAAGCAATTACATGTACTTCAGAATCATAAGCGCTGACTCTGGAACATAAACCTTTTGTACTCTCATCATTGACTATTTTAAAGTAAAATACATTTGTGCAGAATGAAAAACCTAAAATCAAGTCCCGACATCTTTACAGCAAGTCATCTGCAAGATAGGCCCGAGTCGTCAACCATCCATCCATCCAAACATCCAGGAGCAGGCTGACACACTTTATGAATGCCCTACATCACTAATCTTTACCTCCACAAATTAGGCCTTTTTAGTCAATAGACACCCTGCCCACAAAGCCTATATCCAGTCATCATCTATCAAACCTGATGGTAGAGAAAGTAGTTTGTAAGAACAGTCTAATGAACTGATCGGCTGAGGCCCGTCAAAGAGGATCATCAATAACCGTAAGCATGGATGACTCAGAAAGACAGAGAGAATGCAGCCATTGGTTGCAGGATGATAACCTCTCCTTAACAAGATTATCACTTCACATTGCTGGGCGGGTTTGTTTGCTACGCAGTATATAGATGTCAGTATCAAACCATAAAACTTTCATATTGTTTCACGACTCAGCGCCGCTGATATGAAGATGATGTACAGCTGACCTTCTGCTGGGTACCGATTCCTCTGACACAGGTTTGGTTGGCATGTCTCAATGCGTCCTGACAGACGGGTGCGCCGAGGGTTGAGGCTGTTCTGCCGCTGCCGTGTTCCATCCAACGGTGAAATTTGAGTTGGTGTAGCTTTTGTTTTGCCAGTTCACATCTCACACAAGTCTATGTCACGCACCTGCCCCGAGTGCCGGCCCTTACAGACAATTCCCCACATCACAAAAGATTCCATCGAGAAAATGGCACGCCAGCCGCCCATCCTTCAGCTGATCTGTCTCACGCAAGCATGCCGGCTCAGAAATTGTGCAGGTTAAATAAAACACTTAAATGTCCATTGGCAGTGCCGTGGGTTAGCAATGCTCCAGAGAGAGATTTCCAATTTTAAAATAGCAGTTTATTGAGTGGATTATTACCACTGGTATGGTCAGTCCCTGTGCATATTAAGCGTTAGAAAATCCTCATTTCTTTAAAAAATTCACAAACCTCACACTGCTATTCACATTATGGCATTTGGCAGAGCACTTTATAGTGAAGGCACTGGATCACATGAAGACATTTGGCATCGGACTGATCATTTCATGCTCTGAGCTGAATGTAAGTGTACTCACATTAAACTGGTGTGCTAGAATAGCAAGGCTAAACTCCTTCCCTTGAACAGATTTCCATTTACCTAGGATTGTCACACTTATAGGATGGTGTCTTCATTGTAGAGAATGCAATGTGCTCACATTTTCAGCAGCAAGGCAGTTTCTTTGCAATGACGGGTGAGATTGTACTGTTGTATTCCTACCGTACGTGGGCCTTCCACCGGCTTTAAGCACAAGTAAACTACAGATATTGTGCCATTATAGTCTGTTAAAGGCTGTATTTGGCTGGAGCTGCATTGTGACTTGGCAGTAGCTGCACAAAGTATAGCATGCACTTGATCCACTTCACATGCGGCTCGGCTCCAAAAAGAAATATAGATAGATTTTTTGGAGGGATAATGTCAGTGACCCACTAAATGACAGAAGCATCTCCAAAAAGGTTTTGACTGAAATCCTCTTTGAGGCATGCTTCTCTCCCCCTTTTCTTCTTGAATGCATCTCCTGTTTTCAACAATGTCACTGTTCACTGCCTGGAAAATGGCATTTTAATCACATCACATTGCAGCACTGTAGACAATTTAACAATCTTACAGTTATCAAGTATCAAGTTTCTCCATGCCTTTTCCCATCATTGGCAAAACCAGGCTCTGTTAATATGTACAAATTAGCTAAATAGTCCAGAAAATAAGCGAACACACCAACAGCTGGTCAAAGAGATGGATGGGTAGCTAGACAATTGATTAATGGATTCATACATAACTATTTTTTGGAGATTTGGAGGAAATAGAAAGCGTGCTATATTAAAATAAATACAAATTTACTTATTTAATCAAGCCCACGTAAAAGGTCAAAAGCTGACTCCCAAATTATAGTTTAGTGGTTTGACACTGGATTGTAGTTCAGTTCTATTATCAATGAATGGATGCCGAATGCAGTGATCAAAGGAAACCACGAGTAATGTTAAAACAGTGTCAGAAATATCTCTGAAAACCACAAGCTTTTTCATTTTGCATACTCTCTGTAAAGTTTTACCAGTGTTATTCCAAAGTAAAATGTGATGAATGTGCAGTGACAGAGCAGCGTAATTTCCTCTATCCATCATCTAAGCTGCTAATCACGCTGAGGGTCGTGATCCAACATCATCTGGCATCGGATGGGTCGCCCAATGCCGCTAATGCAGAGAGACAAACAAACATTTTCGCTCACTTGCAAACCTACAACCAATTCAGAATCACCAGTTAACCAGACATGCTAGTTTTTGGACCATGGGAGAAAACCCATGCATAGTCCACACACAAAGGCCCGGCCAGAACAGCGTTAGGCACCTCACCACCATGCTGCCCTGTATAATTTTCTGTAATGGGGTTAGGGTTAGTAGATTTGTTTTGCAATATACACAGTGTGTAAAAATAAATCATCTATAAAAGTCTGTGTATAAACACTGTATACAATTACAAATTTAAAGGGGAACTACTGTTTTTTACAACCTGGACCTTATTTCTGGCATAAAATACGATCATTTACTCACCCATATAACATTTGTGTCATTTGAAGTCCTTCATCATATATTTAGATCTGTGTATATCTATATAGTGGGAGTGAATGGGGCACCGAAACGCAGCCTCTAAATAACACATTATCTGCCAAGAAACTCGTTCATTTCACCAATATTTTGTTATCATGCGCTAGTGCTATTCCCCGTTGAGTCCATTACCGGACTCAGTGGTCGGCTTGTCTACCTGTAATTTGCTACTGCTAGTTTTTTGCAACATGGCTCAATATTTTTCCGATTCAGAGGTTGTGGACGAACCATAGCAGTAGCAAATTACAGGTAAACAAGCTGACATCGCGGGTGCGCGATACGCTCAGAGATGACATCATCCAAGTCAGAAAACATTATCCGGGGTCTGTGGGTCAGTCGTTATTTAGAGGCTACGTTTCGGTGCCCCAGTCTCTCCCACTATATGGATATACGCAGATCTAATTATCTCCCAAACGACTACAAATGACACAAAAGTTTATACCAGAAATAAGGTCCAGGTTGTAAAAAAAAGTTGTTCCCCTTTAAGCTACAACTTTTTAATTTTGGTTGCAAGTGTCAGTCATTATACAGAGAGCTGTTTCCAAGTATTTAACCTCGGTTGGACTTACTGGAGGTTTGTTGTACGAGTATGTTTTAGATTTTAGAAGGCTGTTAAGTGGACATACCTGCTACTGACAGCTGCATGGAGATGCACAGAGCTGGTGCACAGACTCATATACATATATATAAATATATATATATATACTCATATATATGTGTATATATACATACACACACACATACATATATATATATATATATCATGTAAATTAAGTTATGCTAATGTATGCTATGCTCGGCATGGTCACCCAACAAATGCATGCTAACATGACCATTTCATGCTCAACAGGCTTTGTACGACCTACTTAACCACTTAGCCAGTCAGCCTGCAGACACATTAGAGTGACTGTATACATTCAGACCACACAAAACTCCTGAAGCAGGATCACGAAAATTAAGCATCGCGTAAACTAACTCACTGCTGGAAACACTACAGCAGCACAAGCTCTTGTAATTAACAGCTGAACTTGAGCAGACGATTTGGAAGCATGGATGGATAGAAACATCCAATAAATGTTGATCTGAGGGATAGATTTCCCGAGCCAGAGCTCGAGCTCTGCATCAGCAAGAAATTCTCCCTACTTAAATGTCCTTCTGCTCATGTGCTGTATGTGAGACAATGTGCTGATCAAGGTGTTATATTGCTTACTTAAAGAAAAATACAGCCCAATAAATGGAACAACACACCACAATGCACAGACTCTTCCAAAGGAGGCTTACTTCTAAACAATCTTCACAGTTCTCCTTAATTCGAAGTGAACATTTGGAAGGTAATATTGTTTACACCGTAATTATTTAATTGACAGCCAACATGTGGGATATATTCTACCTCCACTGCTCTCAGAAAACACTGATCAATAATTATGAGCACTACATTTCTACCCAGCTGCACCTTCAATCTATTCTGTGGAAAATGCGCTCGGTATTTCAGAATTATGAAGCTTTCAAAGGTCTCACAGCAATAATCTGCAGTTTTACACAAATATAGTGCACCACACTTTGAAATAAACCTGGTAAGTTGTTATTGTTTCCAAAAGAAAACCCAAGGCAGTAAATCATCAGTTTCTGTGTGCATATTAGCTAGACATCAAATAACCCATTCACCAAAGACTGCACCAAAGTAAACTTGTTTTATGGATTTGGGCCAAATGTGAGATTATTCTGCTGCTGCTGTTTCTTTGAGGTGATATATTTTTCATCTTGTTAAGGCTGTGCATGTTTGTGATGATCTAGTTAGACTCATATCAATGCACGCGCACTTCTGTGAAATTCCCCTCATAAACATACACAGACTATGGAGGGATTTAGTCTTATTTCCAGTATTAATTGCGAGCAAGAATTCAGGATTGTTCATCTTTCAGAAGTCAACATGTTCTTTGATTAGATCGTGAGATAGAAAGTCTCTATTAAAACACAGAGACAACTAAAATGATAGGATTTCTAACTGCGGCTACACAACATCAAATGGCATAAAGTGATGCACAGCTGTCACGGAACAACACACATCAGTACTTTGAAATGATAACTAGGTTAAAACATGAACACTGACAAGTTAATATTCACAGACTTCTTGTTTTTGTGCAGAGGTGATGGATTATGCATGTGTCTCTATTAAAGCCAGAAACCGAGAAAACAGAAAGTGAAGGTTGAAGCTCTTTACTATTCAGTTCACTAGAATACTTAATGCTCCTGTAGTCTGCCCGTCTTTAATAGGCAGCAGAGTTAGATATCTCCAATGAGGCTGTTGCAGTCTGATGAAGAGCACGTCATACGACTTTCTGACAAACAAATCAATGGATAGGGACGGAACGATCTCTCATCACAGTGCCATATTCAGTGGGAGTAATTTGTGGAGGCATTATCTTTTTTCCTAATGCCTCAGTCAAGACTGAATAGTGCATTAAATGCACTACATTTTGTCCGATGCCTCTTAGTTCAGAGGAGAAAGTCTTAATAGGACTAGTAAGACCTGTGGTCGTAAGCGCTCTCCAATAATATATTGTTCTTATGCATTATTTAATGGGACGGTGGGTAAGATAGTGTTTGTGCACATTTCAGATTCCATGTGAGAGCATGAAGCCCTCTTAATTGGCTTTCTCAAGAGAGCCAAAGGGAAATGCTGTTCTAGTAGAAGATATTGATCAGTATGACCAGATGCAGCAACTGAAAGCATGATCTAAATCAATGTCACCTTCAGGTAAACAGCAGAAGACAGAAGCAGCCATTTAAGGTATCTGTTTGGAAGTTAGCTATGATACTACAGTCATCCTTTGTGTTTTGTTTACAACACGATATCATATCACTTTATTTAAATGGCCGTATAAAGGCTCTGACACACAGTGTCAGGAGCAACGGGTAAAGACTGCCACAGTGGCAGGACGACTGCACAACTGTGTTTCTTGAGGGGGACAGATGCCACCAATAATTTTCTCACCCAAGTCAGCAGAAGGAATGGCCGACTGGCTGGTAGCACGGAGGGGATCTCGTGGGTATAGAAGTGATGCTCTTCTGCAGTTTAAATGCCATGTGCTTTGCAGCAGGTTACATGCTATTCCCAGCTGAATATGACTGTCAGGACTCCAGCTGTTCCAGACAGGTTGAATGTGGTACGTTTGGATTATAACCGCTGCTTACCACTAGGCTCAGCTCAGCATCGCACCACATCCTGCACAGCATTCATGGAAGAATTCACTCCCTAACATGGATTTTTATGTGAATCCCTAGGCCCTCTCAAAATCACTCTCCGCTGCTCCCCTCAAGTAGCCCTCCACACCTGAACCTATTGTCCATTTTACATGTGACAGTCGTCATGTAGCGCCGAGCTTGTCAGTCTTTAACCTTTTTATCTTTTTATCAGTCATCGCCAGAAACAAACAGAAACAGCAACTTCGCCATTAACAGGTGCACTCCAGGCCCACATTCAAGCTCCTTGACAATAAATGACAGTTTTCCTTATTCAGATATACGACTCAGACGTGAGAGACTAAAAGCCTCAGAGATAAAAGGAATCATTATTTCCAAAGGTTACCAAGTCAGAATACGAATGTTCGTAAGACATAAAAAACACGAGCTACTCCGGTTTAAGCACCTCTGGATAGTATTTTTGGGAAGTTCTCGAGAGTATTCTGCTCCTCAGGTTTTACTTTATTTTGTTTCACTGACATTCGATTGACTGGAAGATATTTATAGCAACAAAGGCAACAGAGGAAGTCACTTAGGGTAAATAATGCAATTCATTCATCCATTTTCAACACTGCTTGTCCTACTCACGGTAACAGGATGCAGCAGCCTATCCCAGCATGCAACGGGTGAGAGAGGCAAGGTACACTGAGGACAGGTCGGACGTCTAAGCTAGTGGAGTAACACTCACCTTCAAGCTAAGGAAAATATAGCTTACAATTCAATTTATTGACTTATCTTTTCCACACGTGCACAAAAAAAAAAACATGACCTTCTTGCTGTGAAGCAACGTCATATGCAACATCTGCACAACAAAAAAATACAATCTGTGTCCTCAACACCAAACAATTCACCGTTTACTGAAGAGGAAGAAGGAGCAATCTAAACAATTGCTTTATTTAAGACTAACAATATCACTGGAGAAGCCATTTTGTGCAATCTTTAGTGCTCTTACCTTTTGCTCCGATTGAAATTCATGATGCAGCAAAGTTGAAAACCGTTTAAAGCATCTTGAGGCCTGCATGTTATTTACCTGTGTTTCCTCCAGTGTTTCAAGCCTTGAGTGCACCACCGCCTTTTTTTTTTTTTTTATTATTCCTGCCTCTTTGTTACTCGCTAACCCACAAAAAAAAAATTGCTCCAGTTTAATTGCTTCAGAGCTTTGGTGGCTACTCCTTTGATCTTTTTGGCTAGTAGTAATTACGCCATTTCTTCAACTTTTTCACATGCATCTTGAGCACTAAATAACTTCACTTGCCTTGGGAGAAACATCTATCTCAGCCTGTCGACTGGTAACAACTTAATTGGTACTTATTTTCTCCCTTCTTTACCGCACGCAGGGTCAAAAATTCACCAACTTAACAAGAGGGTATCGTTTTTATTTAGTCACCGACACCGCTTTTTTTTTGTGGTGTCAGATGTTTTTGCAGTTTATCTCCAAATAATGCAATAACTCAAGGTGAAAATTCAATATCCCTTCACATGTTAAGACAATGGACCTTTCTCAATGTGGAACGTTTGCATAATGCTGTGTTCAATGTCTTATTTCTGCACTTCCAATTTAGCATGCAATATCACACGGCGCCGTAATACTGCACGTACGACTGTAGGAATTATGATGAATTACACTTAAAATCATACTACCACTTTCATTTCTAGCAATAACAGCTCTGAATATCAAGAAGAAAAAAAAAATCTTTTTCTTTCATTTTGAAAATGTCAAGATGTGAGCATGACTCACTCTAAATAGCTATTTTAATAAACCTTGTATAGAGAACAAAGGCAGGTCTTTATATTGTCTTATGAAGGATTTTTATACTCAACAGAACACACATCAACAGCTCCTGTTTGCTGTTATTCTCTCATTCCTGCAGTGTCTGAAAACCCTCCACTGGTCCCGATTTCATAATGCTAACACATGACACCGGCACCATGAGCAGCTGCTGTAACACAATGCAACAGAATGGCAAGGCAGAGAGGCACCATTAATCTCACCCATCGGCCCGTATACAGCAACCTAGAGAGCGGAGAACGAACGGATCTGAGCACACACTGCCGTCGCAACTTTCTCTTTATGCATTACCTGCTGAGATATGAATTTGTTGTGCAGTCGTTTCCTGCCTGCATTAGCACCGCCGAACATGGAAGTGTTGGCAATAATGCATGATAATGATAATGACCATCCTGTCTGATTTCATTAGGCAAACACATGACAGCGAGCGCTCTGAGCTTCTGCTGTAACATCCTGCAACTCTGTGACAGGCCAAAGACGTGATCATCGCCGCTTACCGCAACACATACAGCAAGTACAAAAAAAAAAAGAAAAAAAAAAAAAGACATCTAAATACACAAGAGCCCCACTGCACACACTGCTAATTCAAATTACAAATCCAATAAGGCTCAAGGGTATCAAGCCTCCTAAGAAGAAACCTCATTAACCTCTGTTTTTAGAAGTCTTTTCAAGTCCCCCATGTTAAAACCTGCACGATGCACAGTTTTAACCCAACATAATTTCAATTTACTCTATTCACTCAGCCAGTCAGAAACACACGGTTGAACCTGCACTTAAAACACTTAACAGTAACATTGAGCCAAGTCCCTGAGCCTGCTTCCTGTGCTTGTTTTTAACCATAAGAGTCTAACATGATAAATACAGTTCGAGATGTTATTACTCTCAGACATCCGTCAGAGCGTGGAACAATGCCAAGGCCTCGTGGCAACTGTCATTTTTCATTTTACTGTAGACATTTGCGGACAACTGCCAAGAGGTGGGGTAATCTGCCATGCAGGAACATATATGCATCACTAATGCTGAAGGACGGTGTGTACAGCTGGTAAATGCACCGTTTTCCAGTGGCAGTGCAAACTGCAGCAACGCTGATGAAGCCACACAGCTGGCCAGTGGGTAGATCTTCCCCAGGGTACGTCTTTGAAGGTATTGTGCAGATAAAGCGGAGCTATATGAGGGACGTTCACTTGACTTTAGTATAAGATATTGACATCTAACCCCGCCTCAATCTAATAGATTTACAACCTCTATACCTCCACGCAGCCGCCCTGGACCCTCTTCTCCTGTCTGCCGTTGCTGATTTCCTCTGAGTGATGAACACATATTTTCCGGAGACCAGACACCGACCTCTCAAGGGGTGTAACAAACTTCCCACAAATGCTGAGTTGAAGCTGAGGAGTGTGAGCTCATTAGGTGACCGGAAAATGATTTGATGGACTAAATATTCCACCTGCTAAAGTAATGGCTGGCATTCACTCACAGCAGCCATGAGATCATTATCATGCTGGATCAGTGCTTCTGTAACCCTTTATCATCTCCAGACCTTCTTAGCTGGTTGTTCAAAACAAAAGCTCATGTGCAACTTGTACATATGTCCTGCCGAGGCCTCTCTACTCGCCACAAAATCCAATAAGCACCTAGCAGTATGGCTTTTAAACTCACAAGTTATCATTAACAAGTTTTCCCTCATCAATCAGGCTCCGTGGCCCCGCGGCAAAACCGTCCACCCTAGGAGAAATCAGCGCAATCTGCCCTGATGGGAAGATTTTCAGCTGCCACTGCTGCTAATTTATACGAAGAAGTCTTGGTCTCTGCGTCGTGCTGATGCAGACACGCCCGGGCCGTTTCCACACGCGCTTGTGTCCGTGGGAATTCAACTCGTGTGCCACTGTTTAACCATCTCCACCGCACAGGTAGGAGCCACAGCCCAGCACACACCATGACACGACTGTTTTGGGGCCCCGTCACACATTCCCTGTAACAGATTGTATAACAGCACTGATACCAACTATTCCACCATGTGAGGTTGCTGAATATCTTATGGAGCCTGGACACATCTCTGCTAGACAGGCATCATATCCAGCAGACTAGTGTGGATGGCTGCCTTTAAAGTGGGGAGTTGCACATTATGCAAGCAAGCACAGATATAAATATGCACAGTGTATTGCTGCATAGATAGATAGATAGAGAGATAGTGAGATAGATAGAGAGATAAGCTGGTATTCTATATTTAGTTTGCACAACCTATGCACACATCTTACATCTGGAAACATTTAGCTCATAATAGAGACATGCATTTCACCCACACATGTGTCAAAGCTGCCAAAGTCCATTTACGTTTCTCACCAAGTCTAGGAGACTTACCAAAAGTGGGACTAATATAGAAGATGCCAAAGGGATGCTGCACATAATTTAGACGTCCACACTCTTGTCTCGCTGGATAAATTCACAGCGGATCTCAGACGGAGACGAGAGTTCATTTATTCCAAATTAACGCGTAAAAACCTTCTTGTTACGCTGGTCAGGGATCTGCTGGAGAAGGGGAAAAAAAAAAAATCCAAGGGACGTGACGACCGACAATCTGCCGCTCAAGTGTCATCAACAATAAGACAGTGGGGTACCTTCCAGTTACCTGCGTCGGGGTAAAAACCCCACCTAAAATCCCAGTACGATCCGAGGCTTAAAGGCAGAAAACGTAAAGCTGAAATCCATCTCCCCCCCCCCCCCAACCCCCCAAAAAAATCCGAAAGCCCGGGCTTGAGTCCGAGACTTGAGTCCGAGCCGTCTTCAAATGGGTTTAAAAACGTGGTCGTATCAAGTCCACCCTCAGCGTGTGGGTTTGTGTAGCAAGAAAAAACCCGGCGGATTAAATTCCCAATAAATCTCACGGCTGTTATGAATCGCAGCAGAGGTGGTGTCGGGATGGAGAGCTGCAGTCCGGAGCTCCCTTTGAAGCGCTGGGTTGCGCTCCCGGAGAAGCGTCAGACGGATGAAGGTTGGCGTCAAATTCAGGCTTCAAGTCCATCAAAAAAAAAAGAAAAAAGAAAAAGAAAATTAAAAAATTAAAAAAAGCACGAAGGTCGAAAACTCTCCCTTAATTACGGCGGCACAGCGCAGTTATCACGCCTGTTAATCTGCCATTTGTTTGCCTCCACTGTAGCCGCTTGTTGTCATAACTTCCCCTGTCTGAAGCGCAATGAAGGAATCCCACCCATGCACTGATCGCGTGTTTTTTCTTTCTTTCTCCTATAATACTATGCGCACCCATGCGAGCAATTAGTTTTTTATATATACACGACTTGGTCCGTGAGCTCCTTCAACAAAGCAATGCGGTGGATTTCTCTCCGTGCGGGATGTGGCAGGGAATATAATAATGCTGCTGTGTCCCGGAGAACAGGCAACCCTTCTCTTTTTTTTTTTTTCTCTCTCTTTGCAAATGCGCCTCTACTCCTCATGCAGGCGTCCACCTGCGTAACGCGAGCCGGCTATGAAGAGATACATGTTGCCACGCCATGATGTCTGGAGCAGAGCAGAGCCAAGTGGCCGGTGGACAAATTCTTGGTATCAGGGGAAACGACTGACACCTTTCACGGACAGTGCAGCACTGCAGCAATGTGATGTCATTTAGGGCTGCATTTAACGGAAATACTCTCCAAACTGAAGGTTTCTGTTTTTTCTCTGAAGAGGAGAGGGATATGTTTTAATCATGAAGGTGGATTCATACAGAGAGAGGGGGTGCTGTGGGCTGTTTGTGATACTCCGGGATGGGTCCAGCACAACAAGATACTGCAACAGTGGACAGGAAGGGAGGGAGGGAGGGAGGGAGGAGATGGAAGGGGGTGTTGGGTCATTGCTGCACTTTAAAAAAATCACAGTCATGCATCTATAGGCGGTGGATTTGTTCTCTGCTTTGTGTTCAGCCCCTAATGAAAACCCTTTTATTTTTTTTTATCCTCTTCAATCTTGAGTCATAATAAACTGAAGCAGGGATACTTTGACCACCCACATGGCTCAGACAGCACCTTGTGCTTTGTGTGCCTTCGGGAGGAACACTCCTCTTAGCCCAGATCAACACAAAATGAAGCCTATAGAAAAAAAGAAATAAACATGAATATCCTCCCACCAGGAAAAAACGAGAACAATCCTTAATCCTTTCAAAGTTGCCAAAGAAAGAACGAGATAACCTCTTCTTCTACGCGACGCCGGCATTCGCCAACATGTTTTCGAACATCCTTTTTTTTTGTGCACGTTCATCCCCAAGTGTATTGTCTGCTTGCACAGAGGCAACAGGACATGTGATGAGAAAGGGAATTCTGGTGTGCTTGACAAATCCCATCAAATCCCACTGATTTGGCTGCAGGAGCATCACACATACTGAACAGACCGCCTTTGTGTGCACCAAATGGTGGATTCTGGAGACCTGAGACGTGCAGAAGCTCAGAACACGAACTTAAAAATTCACCTTTAAAATACAGCCGATTTAAATGTCTTCTGTGAGCTGAATTAATAGGCCATAAAAAGTACCTCATCTCACGAGAAAATTTAAGACACGATGAAAGTATCAGACATAACAGGTCCCAAATGTAAGACTATAAAAAAGTAAAAACGATAAGAAGTAGAACTACTATAAAAAAGCAAGGTTCATTCTCATAAGGACATTATTGTCCTAAAAAGGAACATTAGAAGAACATTAAACCTTTATAGCAGTATGTCTTTATCTTAGTCATTGTTTTGCAATAAATACGTCCTCTTTTTGTTTCACATCATCTTTGTTTTGCTACTGCAACATGACAGGTGCCATAGTTATCTGATGCACAAGCGTTTGTACAAGAGCAGCAGTCTCTTGTAATTAAAGGGCAGTTCAGAATGGGCGGGGCACCTCCTGGGCATTTTAGACGGATTAGCAAGATGCGACTATCTCGCTTTGGGAGCCACGTGCACTTGCAAACAACGCTCCTTCCGTCAGTATCTGAAAACATATATCGAAGCGTACCTACTTAACTGTAACTCAACGACTATTCGCAGCATAGTTCTCTTTTAAAAGGCTGGAACCATGTGAAGTTACGCTCAAATGCATCCTCAAAGTAGTTTTGTGCCTTTTGAACAGATGCCAATCCTTCAAACTATGATTGTGCCGCAGGACGTGCTGCAGAATTTAAGTTTCATTATGTGATTGCTCCGATCTGAATGAGAGTGTGTGTTCGTGAGGCGGGTGAGCAGCATGAGACACATGCAGCGAATACTGATGGAAATTGAAAAAGAGCCACGGAGGAAGCCAATCTGCTATTTATATCAGGCAGCACTCTGTGGGGCAAAGCTCCCTCTCACAGTAATGCACTCTAAAAGTGATTGATTAGTGCGTTATTGAGATATTGTCCATCTTAACGGTCTTCACTCGCCAAAGTGATGAAATTACTGCACACTAGTCTTTGAAAGGATAATAGCAGATTAGGTCAGTGTGATCCATCCACTCAAATCTGGAAACTTGCCTTCCCTAAAATGCAAAAAGATGAGAGAGGGGGTCTGAGCTCAGATCCAGTACACGCCACCCGGCCACTAATACCCTCAGAGGATGTGTTTAATGACCTGGAACATATTACATATTGAGGTTGCTCAGTTTAGCTTCAAGTAAGCAGGCTTTGTACTATATGTCCACATCGCTAAATGTCGTTTTTAACACAACACAGTTGCCCACGTCACTATTTTAACAAACTGCTCGGATCAATGTCCATTAAGGACAGTAAAATTCCTAATTTCTTCTCCCTGCTCGAGCCCAAAGGAACAATAATGCGACTCTCCCAACAGTTCAGCCGGTGAGTGAAAGCTGTTATGTGAACCTTGAATTGGGATTAAAATTAGTGCAGTGACTGAGACAATAAAATGTCAGTACATACAGCTCTCTGTGACAGATTAGAGCAGTCCCCTTCAAACAGAATAATCCTGTACATTAGCACTTTTGCTCGCAGCCCAAAAAATTCCCATCAATGTGCTTCAAAACCACATTCCCGCCATGCACTGCAGCGTAGATGTGATCATGGGTCTTTAATTGGCTCATAAGCAGAATTTTTTTTTAACAAAGGTGAAAAACCGGCATCCGCAGGAGGTCTCTGCTGCAGCACGGGCCAGCCTGTATAAGGTACATTATGTGATCGCTCTCAGTGCTTCTTTCATTTATTCAAGCATGCTTGTCTTCAGATCTTTGTGGAACAATGCTCATCTTAAGGGTTACAATAAAATGATTTGTATTGTAAATATTATATGGAATATGTATGGCAAACATCCCTCCCTGCAATTGCAGTTTGCTCTGCGTGAATAATGGGTCGCTTTTATGGTACCTGACTCACAAAGACACAAATGTTATACATTATTCCACTTCTATTAGCTACCCACAGCAATGGTACCAGTATGCCTGTATGGTTAACGCACATACGTACGTCAGCCGTGGCCTGCCCTTGTCTAAATAAAACAAGTGCTACTTAGCAGCGTTAAGGACTCTTCGATGCATCCCAGTATGGTAAACCTTAAAGATAGACTGGGACCATCTGGGGAAGTGTGAGACACGGCTCACTTACAAGCCCTGGGTTTGTGTTTACAGCCAAAACTAATACTGCTGCTCTTTAGCAACAAAAGACAAGCGCTTTAAGAGGGAACATGAATGTGTTGCTGGCTGCAAAAGCGGTCATCACTGTCACAAGATAATATCTAGTATATATGAAAAACAACCATGCTAGAATTTAAAAATATGAAATTAAGGATCTCACAGAGTGCCAGAGGGTATGTTTATAAATCAGGGCCCCCATTTATTCATCTTGGGTCAAGACTTATAAAAAGTCTTTTTTTTTTTTTTTTGTAATGAAGTTTAAATAACATCCTCCTGGACGAAGAGACACAGTTTCAATGGCGATAAAAAAAAAAAGCAGACATGAGAGATGTCTGGCCTCTTTAAAGCGGCTTTCTACATGATTTTTGACACCCTCTCTTTTAATGGAGCTGCTGCACTCAGTAGTTCAGTATTTCAAAGAGCACTCTGTTTCACTTTCCATGAGGGCATGAAATCATCCATCACAGCTGTTGTTTTACAGTTAATGAATCTCTGCATGCCTGCAGTCCTCGAAATGTTTTCTGTGTTCCTTCTATATGGTCAATTAGGGCTATAGGCATTTCGGATGTTGACTGAATATCTTTATGGCTGACTGCAAATTACCACGTAACCCTGATGGAGGCTCAGACTGTGGGTTTTTGGCATTAAAGCTTTGTCTGTTGTTCTGCAAGAGCGGCTGGAACATTTGGGTCGTTTGATCTTCAGCCTTTTTTTTACTCTTTGAAAATAAGGATACGTGTCAGATCTCACTGACTGTTAAGAGCAAGCAAGGACCTGTGAAGGTTATATATCTGTAAAACTTAGAAAATCCATATAGCACTGTGATCAGCAACATTATGAATCATTCGTTTGTGTATCAGTCCGACAGTTGACATGTGAATTCCAAGATTCAATCAAGTTATTATGCATTTGTTTCTCATTCCTTCTAAATAATAATGTAATGATGTTTTTATGTCATATAAGTCATATTCATGGGTATTATCTGGCCACAATACATTTAAATACTTGTTCTTATTCTCATGGTGCTTATTGTGTTTTTATTGGTTAACTGATATAGCTACGTACAGTTCAAACACTAGAATTATTTTTTGTGAACTGAGCACAAACATGCTAACAAGTTAGAGAGGTGCGCATTCATGTGGATGTTACTTAGACATGTAGCACCCACCTAGACCAGACCAGGCACCCCCACCCCATAGCAATGACACTCCTTGATGGCAGCAGCCATCTCCAGCAGGACGCAGCCTGACACAGACACACACACAAAAACAGTTTAGGAACAACTAAAAACGAACATGAAAAACAGCACAGGGTGTTGACCTGGCCTCCAAATTCACTAGAACTGATCAAGTATCTGTGGGATGATCCACAGAGGCCCCTCCCCTCAACCCATAGGACTCAAAGGTCCCCCACTAACAACATCCTGTTACCAGACACCACAGGACACCCTCAGAAGGCCCATGTCCATTCTCTGATGAGTCCCAACTGTTTTGGAGGAACAAGGGAGACCTACACAATATTAGGAAGGTGGTCATAATGTTATGCCTGATCGGTGTACATTATATAACTCTAACGCAGGTATTTTGTGGTAAACCACCAAATTAACATAAAATAAAGTCAGCATCTAAATGTTTATGGACCTAACTGTATTATTCTTTTATGGCTATTGATTGTTTGTTGCATTTACATCGACTCTCTGGATCTTGGCACCGGTTGCCCCTCTTTATGTTTTCTGAGGGTTTATATACAATAATAATCACAAGAAAAATAATAACTTTGAGCTCTTTGGTTTCCACAAGCTCTTTAGACTCCGAAGCTGCTAATGGATCTGCTCTGGTCACGGGCTAGTTGCTTGCTCTGCCAAACTTTTCTGTGCAGACATGGTATAATGAGGGAAACTTACTTTTTTTTTTGCTCCCTGCCTAACCAAAAATTAAAGTGACTGGCTATGGAACCAAAATGATGAGCTAAAAGACGCTAAAACGCTCACTAAACTGAGACTATAGTGAGGCGACAGCTCCCTGTTGGTTTAATATTACTCATTGTAATCACTCATTGATTCACTGTAAAATATAAAATATTGGTGATCGCAGCTTTAACTTTGAACTAGTTTACACAAAACAAACAAAGTCAGTATTTCTAAACTCTGATTTGCTGAACTCTTGACGGATCACGCAGATGTTCCTGAAGTCCGACACGCAGAGTATATCTGATTTTAACTGCACTTCAGAGGAAAGCATTTTGAGAAAGAGATTACCAAGTTCAGCTGAGCATCTCTATCAAAAACCTGTAATATTTGTTCTGTATATAGATCCTGCATCTAATCCCAAGATCTGAGCGCACGCTAGTGGTAGAGGTGACCACGATTTTAACCGCTGCCCCTGATGGAGTCTCCACAGTCCTGCCGAGAGCAATTTAAAACCCCATATTTCTCGGGGTGTTTGTTTATGCATTCAAACAAAATTACAGAAATCCAGCGGCAGGTACGCAGCAGAACATTTACTCACTTTATTCTCTCAATGTATGTTTTTCTCAAACAATCTATTTTTATATTGTGTCCTAATATTGTCACAAATTGATCCAAAGTGATTTGGACTGTGAGGTACGAAGACAAAAAGTATTTGAATTGCTATCTCAGGAAGAAGAAGAAGAAGAAAAAACTCAGATTTTTCAAGGTGCCATGGCAACAGAGCATTCAAAGAATTTTGATGAGAACAGCAGGCAAAGAGAGGCTGATTACAAGGGAGACAATTTGTTACTCCAATTGCAAGTGCAACAGAGTCTGATTGCACACACACACACACACACACACACAAGCTTAGTGTGATATTCTTTATCTGGACCACGGTGCAAAAACACTGCTTTTCTGTCCCATCCTGACCCTCAACGCAGGGGATGAGTGAAAGCGGCTGCAAACGTCTTGGCATGGAGATGAACGGCTCAGTCTAGAGCTCCATATAGGTAGAGAGTTTTATTTATTTATTTATTTATTTATTTTTACCTAAAAAAAAAAAAAAATAAAAATTCCATTTCAAATCACACAAGAGGAAGTGGCAATCAACACAGCGCTCCAGCTGTCTATCTTTGGAAGCTATTCTCACTCCCCAATCTCACCCTCCAGTGCTCTGCAAACAGACCACCGTCCTGACAAACATAATCACTCACAAGCACAGATTCAGAGAGCATCTGTCAGTGGGAAATAATCTGGAAAAAACCTCAAACTGAACACCTTTTTTTTTTTTGTGGTGAATACACAACCCTGAACTGCACATTATTCAGTGATGACTGTTCTGGTAAAAAAAAAAAAAAAAGGCAGCGTCATCGGGAAAGCTCGGTGTTGACGCAACGTTCACAAATACTTGAAGACTTTATTTTCCGAGTACCAAACACACGCTGAATCATCAATGCCATATGGGATGAATGAATATTTATATCTGATGTTTGCATGAAAAATATGGAGTGAGATAAAAGATTTAATGCCACCTAAGTTCTCGACTGTTAATTGAAAATTTCATACGTAGCTCAGACGTAAGTTCACTTGACGCGTTTTCTTTGTTAACAGGAATACCCAGCTGACATTTATTGGTATTTTAGAAATACGCATACAGTCTTGGAACTTTAATAATGTCTGACATTTTAATTAGGCTTCATAAGATATTATCACACACCCAGATATGGCACTGTAATTGCTGCTAACAAGTTGCAGAATATATCAAGGTCTGTGCTGAACGGCAGGAAGGACGAGCTAAAGAAATTAGTCCTGCAGCCTACCATTGTGCCTTTGTTGCTAGAGCTATAGCTGCTGTGAATGTACAGTCTAGCATATGTCTGAAAGCTTTCTCTAAATCACGAAGTAATCTCATCAAAATGCCAGCGTTCAATCAAACTGAGCCCCCTTGCACACGAAGAAAGCTTAAGAGTCAGTGAAAGGACATCTGACTAGATGGATCTGGAGGCTGTCATTGTGTGAGTTCAGATAGGTAAGTTTCAAGGTTCCACGCTACGGTTTTGTGCTGCAGAATAGATGAGTGTTAGGGTTCGGTGGGTGGACGCAATAGAGGCTACCAAGGTTGAGATAAAAGGAGGATGCCAGCTAACACACAGAGGATGGGTGGCGGTAAACTAAAGGCCCTGCCTGAGCACAGCAGTACCACAGAGTGACCCTCATCTCTTCTTCTCAGGCTGACTCTGATAGAGTGTGTTATCAGTGCAAGCAGGCAGGCTAAATCACTGGTTGAGTAAAGGTTAAAACTACTGGTCTGTTACTTTGCCCACGGTGGCAGGCAGGTGAATGTCAGAGTCGACTGAATCACAGGGGAAGACTCCGGGGCAGAGGGTGAGCCAACCCCCAGGTCAGGCTCTGATTTATGCATTACTTGTGTTTAATGGTGCAACACTATATTAAACTGAGCAGTTCGATGATGACCAATATGTCATCTACAGAGACCATCGTGTTTGCTTATGCTTTTACATTCGGAATTGAGAATGCGGCTGGAGTGGTTCAAGCAGAGGTCCTGTCCTTGGAGAATGGTGTCTAATTCACTTACATGCTACCTACACTGGCCACATCACAGTGCATCACATCATCTAATGCATCAAAGGGAAAGCGTTGGACACATCACAGCATACTGACAGGGGATCTAGTCCAGCTACATCGTGAGGAAAAAGCAGGAGAGCTAATATTTGTCTTTTTCTTCCAAACAGCTGACATGTTGGCGTCAGGAAACAGGACAGTGGTGCATACTGATCAAGTTGGAGCCAGTGTGAAGGGCTAAGATTGGTTTATATGGCTCTACACAAAGCCTACAACATAGCCTATATGGTTGACATAAGCATTTGTACCCGTGTGCAGCTACTTTTACTGCAACACAGAAAAGAGAGAAGACATCAGAGTAGGTGGCGCGTAGGGCAGACAGAATGAGGTTGAATTTTCCTTTCACCTTCAACACAGAAGCATTAATCTGGCTTTGCAGTCAAGACCCACTGGACGCAAACAACATCACATTCACCACTTTCTAAGCCCGTCCCCACGGGCTCGCCGATACTTGCAGGGCAGCGAGTAGCTTCTTTGTTAGCAAATATTCTGTAACCTGCATTTTTTGTATAAAGCAAGCTTCCTGGCCCACGTTCCTTTTACTTTTTCCTTTGAAGGTTTCCCAGCAAATCACTGCAGAGTCTTCAAACCATCAATGGTTAAGTCTTGGATCAGCTACTACCCTGCACTGCATAGAGAAGTGATGATTAAAACATAAAACAGACAGCGCATGTTATCCCTTAAAGACCATGCTGCAAAGATCTTCCTTACTGTGCAGATTTTTGATCTAAGCTGACATCTTACAACTGATGTGTAGGATTATGTTTTTACCATCATTTTGTCTTTTAAAGAAAAACATTTGCCATCTTCTTCTGTGTTTTCTTAGTGGCCTCAGTGGAGAAATAAAATTATAAATACACAATGTCCTGTTTCTACCTGGCACTTAAAGTAGATCTGGGACTTGGCTATAATTGACGCTTTGCAGGACTCCATTAGTAGAGCGTGTCCAGTAGGGACGCAGCCTGATCGGGGTTTCCCCATTTAAAACAAAAAAAAAAAAGCCTCCAACATTGAAAACCTTGTTTAATATTACAGTTTAGTATTACGGTGTCCAGCTCACTCTTCTTTCTCACAGGACATGCTTTTGTTCAGGACCTTGCAAGGTATTCAGAATAGTTTCAGAGCAGCTGTTCAGACTCCATAGTTGTCATTTTACATTGGGACCGCTGAATGTGGAGACCGCAGTGACTCCACCTCTCTCTGTTCCACACTGACAGTTCTTTATCCATAAATCCCTCAGTCGGACAATAGCGCTTCGGGTTAAACAGCTGTTGTTGCTCTTTCCACAGAGGAGTCAAGTGTGTACACAGGAAGAGGGGGAGAGAGAGAGAGAGGTGGAGTCGAGCCTTGGGCACCTGCCGCTCTGCAACTTCAATAGATAACACTAAGTAAGCTCAGAGATTTCAACCCCAAAGCTGCTTTCTTTCCGTTCCTCCCTGCCACCGTCATTTTAACCAGACTTGCGATGGAGCCTGTTTGCTGTGATACCCCATTAATTTCCCCGGGGGCTGATCATTCAATATTCAATACCTAGTGTTATGCAGCAGCAACTGTGGATCAAGCTACTGAAGCTGCTTTCCCTGACCAATATCGTCGGAGCTCAAAACAGTCTCTGTGAGACAAATAACCTTGTTTGGAAAGATTCTCTCGCAGACGCTTTCGCTGTAGCTGGTGTTACATGCAAAATATGCCTGGTCTACATTAATATACATTGAAGAAAAAATGTAAAGTGACTGCATTACTGGGTAAAATACAGCCAGGCTGTGATCCATTTTAATGCGCTGATCTTTCTCTGTGCATATGTTAAACGATTACGCATCTTTATAATGCACAAAATGTCCTTTAAAGACGCTCCTTATGCCAGAGGAAGCACTGGTTTATAATTTTCAAAAGCAAATCCATATTTTCCCAAAAAGCTATTACAGTGCTGCAGATCTTAAAATAGTGCAAGAAAAACAGATAACGCATTTGAACAGAAGATGCTGCGTTTCACTTACATCTGACGGATTAATGTCTCACCGGGTTACGTTCAGTAAGAAATACTAGCCAGACTGCAGATCTGGAAAAAAAGAGAGTGAATAGCAGTTAGGACTCATGGTTGTTAGTGCCTTTACAGTATACATTCACTGGTAAAGGGTGCCTGTGTGAAGCATGAGGGGGAAGATCAATTGGTGTCTAATCCTGTTTCGGTTTGACTGCATAGGGACTCTTTTGAGCAATTAACTCTGGCAACGATGGTAGAGGCACTGTGAAATCTGTTTACACGCCATGGCAGTGTTGTATCTGTTGTAAATGTTCTGAAAAGCGTTGATAGGGGAAAATGAAAGCTACGTGTGATTTGATAGCCCTAAACGTTCAGATGACAAAGTGAAGAAGGGCAACAAGCCAAAACTGACGTTAATGTACAACTCAGCTTTTGAGGGAAATGTGATCGCTGTGTGGCATGTTATTCTCTACAGTCCACCAAGTGCTGTGTCCTTGGTGTTCATAGGCGGACGGTGGGTGTATCAGCACAGCTGCTTTAATACGACCATTACATTACAAGGTTTATTTGTCGGTGCCGCTTCTGCAAATTCCACAAAACAACATCTGTTTCTGTTGAGATGACAAACCCCTTTAGGAAATAGGAATCTAGTGCGTCAAGGGAGGAAATAGTGATGTCGAGAAAGTAGCAGTGTTTGGAACAACTATTTTAAAAACAAAAATGTTGTTTTGTGCCTAACAACGGATTCAGACAAGAGGCAGAAGCACTGTGAAATGTCAATTATGGTGCAAGCTTTAGCCTGGATGTTCACAACAGATGTGCATTTATCTGCTCCTCTGCTTCATGTGCGGCTGAAAAGAACCTCCTGAATGTATAAGGTAAAGCTCTTTTATGTGTTCCTGGATAACAATTGCAAATGTATGTCCACTGGAGCCTCTATAGTAATTGTGTGGGTGGAAACTAATCAGAGGAACCACAACTCAGGGACAGTGGCAGGAATATCAAAAGGACTGGCAAGCATGGGAAGCATGTTTTTTTTTTTGTTGTTGTTGTTTTTTTTTTGTCAATTCTCATAATTAGATGATTGAATTAAATATATCTTTGTGTTTTCTTGTCAGTTTCAGATTTCTTGAGGCATGCCAAGAAAATAGAGCAAACAGCAAACTAAAGCTGCAGATCATGAGCTGGTGCATTCCTCTGAACAATCCAGCTGGTAAACATGAGGGCTGAAAGGAAGCAAGCAGTATTTACACCTCCTGTCTGAACCCACCGTATAGTAGGGCTTGAACGAAAGCCTGGTGGTTGATGACATCACTCTTACAACATAGTAGAAAGTAATGCTTTCTATATTCTTGGCCTGAATACATACATAAATAAATCGGCCGTAGCCCACGTCAACACCATAAACACTGTCAGTCTGATACTAATAATATGCTCCTCTCGCTTGGCAAACTCTCAGCTCTGCCATAACTTTTGTCTCTCGAATGGTGCATTCACTGACATCAAGGACACAAAAACAAACTCTTCAACCACAGCAACAATGTCAACTTATAGAACACAACAGAACTGAAAATAAACACTTGAGCTCATCAATACTGTAAGTTGCAGATATGTATAGCCTATATAAATCAGCATTTAGTAGTGCTTCACAGTGTGTCGTAAGAGAGGATAGAGTACCCAGGATAAAAAAAAAAAATAAAAATGCGGCATTTCTCTGTGTATAGCAGCTAAAGGTCTAATAACTCTGACAATGAAATTCACCAGTAAATTGTTGATGGGCAGCCTCCTCTCTGTTACCGCAGTACGTTTGGTGAAGTTGTAAATTGACTGCTGTCAAGAGGATTAAGACCATTCCTCTGCTAGCGTTAGCGGATGCCTTTACAGATGAGTGTGCATTGCAGTAGTACATTTGTTGTATTTCAAGACTGACATCTTAAGTGAAGTATTTTCGCACACTTGATAAAACCACTGGTAGTTTGCTGCAATGATCCACTTGGCTCGTCACCTGTCTCCTCGGAGGCGTCAATGTTGTTATTGTCACGTGATCAGTGACTAATCGAGCGTCATGTTTAGAGCGTCATAGCACAGCAGTAAAGTCAACTAGTCGGTACAACCCTCACCGTTTAGGGATGTAAATGCAGGACGACCAAGTGGTGCTAATCTGAATTTTAAGGTGACACGATTGACTGGGCAAATGTAAGTTATTCAACATTTACAGCAAGGAAGCTCAGTCCTCTGCTTTGGTTCATACCACCAAGTTCACCACGGTGATGGCGGACCTCGAGAGTTGAGTGAACCCAGGTGGAGTGGTGGCAATGTCAGTTATTTTCTTTTCAAACAAATAGTGGTGACTGGTAGCTCTGTCTTTTTACATTCTGTTTTTTTGTGGGAAATGTACAAGAGGGATACCAAGCCAACTTAATTGGAACATCCCCTAGCGACAAGCTAGCTACAAAGTGATGAGCGACAAGCTAATCACTTTGTATGCAAATGGCTCTTAAGTCTATCTAAGCTTTAACCATAGCTGTCAGACTATAATACTGTTTCTGTTTTTGGATCAGTGACTTTGGACCTGAAGCACTTGATAAACAATGTCACCTTGCCAAGAGGAACATCAAGTATGTTTTGTTCCAGAGTATATAAGTTGGTTTGTGGGATTATGTACTTGCTTGAAGTTGATATAAAAACAGTTTCTATCAAATAGTGTTCGAGAGAAGAATTATACTCCATTACGCAGTCTGTACTAGTTGTTTTAAACTTGACACACAGCACTGTAGCGCTCTTTGAACTGAACATCATTTTCACCGCTTAAAGAACTTTTGCTCCACATTTACCCATAATTTGTCTCAGCGACAACTCCAGGTTTATTTAATGAGAAATTCGAGGCGTGATAGGTTTACATCACAGTCCCACTTTGTTCTCTTTGTGCCGCAAGTCAATTGATGTTACTCCCAGACCACAGATTTCAGGGAGAGAACGTTACATGCAGCAAAATTACTGGCTCAAGGTCTGACTCAGACACGGCTACCGTCGGTTCCGCATCTGATCTCGACGAACTAAGGAATTCTTTCTGAACCCTTTCCATGCGTGGGATGTTGCTGGTACAAAAGGTGTTTGCTTCAACTGACAAAAGTCCGCTCTTGTAGATTGAGATGGGAAATTCAGAGGGGGGCACAGAAAGTTAAATATGCATGTAGAGTACGTGTGTGACTAACAGAGGAAGGAAAACATGAAGGGAAAGAGCTGAACTGCTTTAACCAACTCTGCATGCAAAAATCTTAGAACAAACCTTTCTGATAAAATAGAAATTAGTGCTGCAATCTATGACTGGAGGTGACCTAACGTGACCCTCTTTGCTTAGTTTGAGGAATTCAGTTCCATGAAGTATCTGAGCCAAGCAACCCTTTTTCTGAGAGTCTGCAACAATTACAAACTCATGCCTTTTCTATCCAATTTGTTCAGACAGACTTGGAAAGGTGGAAGAGTCCTGGCAGCAGCCACTTCCACTTGAAGCGTTGAACACTGAACCAGTCGGAGAGTTTCGGAGGTGATGAGTGATTAGGACCGGTCGCTGGAGAGCAGCCAAGATTGGAGTCACTGGAACGGCAGGTGGGGTGTAAATTCTCTTTGTTCGATTCAGACCACTCATCATTAAGTGATTTTTCAATTTGTTCGGTAGCCATGGGCAGTGTGAATGAAACCATGTCCGATTCAATGCAGTATTTAAATCGCTATCTCATTTACCCGCTGACCTGTCTTTACCCACAGTGATTCAGTTATTCAGCAACACATGAAAGGCGTATCACAACAATAGAAGTTGACTATATTTTTTTTAATAACTGTGGTATAGAATTTATTTAATGGGAAAAAATAGCATCATGTTTTTGGAATAGTTCTATATTTTGAAAGCCTGGCTGTAGTGTCACATTCTTAGGTTTGAGAGCAGTGCTTTCATCCAACTCTAAAAAAGGAAAGAAGTGTGTTCGCCAAAATGTCAAACTCTTCTTCCATTGTGCAGAGAACGCTCCATCCTGCACCAGGCAGAAATGACAATCACTGGAAACAGGTTGTAATGGGAAAAATTGCGAGAACTTCTCCACGCAATGAATCCATCTCGAGAGCTGATGCCTCATGTTTGCCTGTTACATTCACGGCTGAAAAGGATCCGCCACAGTAGAAGAATTGCTGCAGGAGAATCAAAAGCAATGTGGGGCAGCTGAGCCTGATTATACCTTCAGATGGAAACAGGTGCTTTGGCAGCTTTTCTTCTGCCTCAGTATGAGATGGAAACATTTAAATTTTATGTGAGCCCCCCGGAGGCGAAATGAAAATGAAGTATGAAAACACATAGCAAAGGTTAATGCATCTCACAGATGTAAAAATGGGATAAGATATTGTTTGCTCCTTGCTCCTTCAAGTGGAGACTGGTAATAACTTTAAACCAATCACTTCATATTTAACAGTTTCCTAAAAAAAAAGAAAAAGGAAAAAAAAAAACACTGCTTAATTTGGTTTTCAAGAGTTGAAATTGATCTATATTTAATTCAGCTGTCAAACAAATGAGTCAGTGCTGTAGGAAGTGATAGTGGCCAAGTAATCACAATGGGGACCTTCTAGCAGGTCAGGATGATGGAAGATTAATACTTCATGTGCCTCCTCGTGAGGCTTCTTTATTCTGAAGTAAATGACAGCCAAGGAAACTGAAGCAAATGCCAACACGTGGGTAAAAATATCTTCTTATTCAAAGGCTTAAAGCGGATCTTAAATCCAAATCCCGTATAATCAACATCGCACAATGCTATGTGAAGGTGAAATACATTCTACTGGCACAGTTCTTTACACATTTTACCAGAGGGTTACTCCAATAAAAAAAAAAAGACAGAAGGTGTTATTCTTCCCTTTACGTTAACTCATTTTAGATTCATTGTGATAAAAAGTATATAGACATCCATATACGTCTGCAGCCGTTTTTCACGGTTTGCGTTAATCATATTTTAGGAGATTTTGAGGAAGACCATTTCCCGTTTCATCATTACAATACAAGGTCCTTAACATAATTGCGTCCTAATTTCTTTACTTTTTTATTTTTTTTTCTGGAAGAACTTGATCCTGACCTCCATCCCGCTTTTGGTATGAGCTGTGAAATGAATATCGACCATTATCCCTGAAGAGCGTGGCCGGTCTCAGAGGAGCTTGTGAAATATTCACCAAATCTAATTAAATTGATTCATGTCCTTGGACACAAGTTTTAATTATTGTTTTTTATCGTGACACAAAAACCAATTTTGTTAAATAACAAATAAATAGTCGATTTAAATTGTGCCTTACCCACACATTTGAAAGCACGTGTCTTAACTCAGAAACCGCGATCTTATCCTCGACCTAATCAAGTGATTTTGTTGCCGAAATCCAACTGAGCGGCAGCTAGGAGCGAGAGAATTGTGCAAATAAAACAATGTCAGTCCCACATGGGACTCAAACCCCGCTCTCCTGTGCGTACGCTGTGTGTATGACTTATTACACTGCCATCCCTCCAACCTCCTAAGGGGGACTTTTGTCATTCTGTGTTCCTGCTGGTGCTGCCCTTCACAAAAGTCGTGGTCGGTGTCCCGAAGAAGGGGAATTTGCCATTGAGAACTGCCACTACACTGTGTTGATCTACGACCGGTTTCCAAAGTTGAGTGAAAAGCCTTCTCAGGAAAGTGATGGAAGTTTTAGCGGCAAATCATTGCTTGGTAAATTGTTTAGAAGCAAGGTGTGCAGGGACTTTTAGCCAGCTAGTGTATGCTGTGACAGTGTCCCATATGTTCACTGATTCCATGAAAACTGAAGGCTTTTACTTAGATATACAACATTGTCTTGGATGAAACATGCCAATATTCAAGTGCTGTTTACTAAAACAGGATCTTCTATAATGTGAAATAAACAGAAAATAAAATAAAAAACATTTTGACATGAGAGCATCTATCGTAGTTACAAAAAATGTTCTCTAACTAAGCTCTGAGCAACTGTATTATAGTCAAGATTATTAATTTGGTGCACTGTGGCAAATTGGCAGAGACGTTTTGTTACAGAGATTTTTCTGCATCGGTTCTGCCAAGAATCTTAGAAATATGGCTCTGCATCATACGGTCAATTTATTCCATGCAGTGACGAGCCAAAAATCCTCATGAGTTATTTACTTTTCCAGCTTCCAGTAATACCTTCCAGTTGCTTCCACGCCACCCGAGCACTACATAAGAGACCAGGGTGTGTTCCAGGGCATTCACTGCATATACTGTAAGGCTATCATTTTAGATATTTTAATTACATAAACAAAAAATGGAAATAAAATGTTATTCAAACATTTGAGCTTGTAAGAGTCTTCAGAGAGGTGATTCTGCGGTAAGTGGAGCATAATTACTTCCAATTTGCGGCTTACAGTTTTATGAACTGAGCGTGATTCAGATGAGTACGCGGTGAGCTCTCACACTCTACTCTCTGCTTCCATCACTTTTCAGAGCAGGGAATAAAACACATTAAAAAGTGGAAAAAAAAAAAAAAACGGGGAGGGGGCTTCTTTATGAGATCAGTACATCTCAGTTACTGAGTAATGACGGTAAATCCAATTCATCTATAAAAATTTTAACCATTTTGACGAATATATCAACTTACAACTACAAATTACTGATGATGCATGCTGTATCGGTTCATCTGCTACCAGTCTGTGACTCAAACTGGATCGTGTTTAATTGAACGTCCACAGTGAAAACCTCTCTTCATCTCGTTAACCAGGATAAAACGTAGACAGCAACAAGTGTGTAAATCAGACTTAAGATCAATTAAACTCAAACAGTAAAAGCTAAATGAATCAGAGGTTCGGTTAGGAAAATAATGAATAATGAATTTGCATTTATATCTAAATTACGGCACATGAATGTCTTGACATGACTTTTCCTCATCAGTGCAGAGGATCAACGATTCATGTGTAGGTTAGGGGTTGAACGACTTCTGATTTTTTAAAGTTGACTAATATGTGGTGAAAGTCGAGTCGACGTCGACCAGTCGATAATGCAACACATAAAAACACAGTAGAAAGTAATGCCTTACAGCAATGAAATCTATATTCTTGACCTGAATACATATTGTAGTCTCACATAAAGGAAGCTACGGAGGCTTTCCTGCAAGTTTACTGAAGCTTGAGCACGGACCTCTGTTGGCCTTAGCCCACGTCAACACCATAAACACAAACAGTCTGACACTAATAATATGCAGCTGCCGCTCGGCAAACTCTCAGCTCTGCCGTAACTTTTGTCTCTCGTGTGGTGCATTCACTGACATCTCGCTCGACAACACGCTCAACAACCGCAGCAACAACTAATAGAACACAAGAGAACTGAACATAAACACACGAGCTTATCAATACTGTGTGCTGCAGATACACTATATTGCCAAAAGTATTCGCTCATCTGCCTTTACACGCATATGAACTTTAGTGACGTCCCATTCTCAATCCATAGGGTTTAATTTGACGTCGGCCCACCCTTTGTAGTTATAACAGCTTCCATTCTTCTGGGCTTTCTACAAGGCTTAGGAGTGTGTTTATGGGAATTTTTGACCATTCTTCCAGAAGTGCATTTGTGAGGTCAGACACTGATGTTGGACTAGAAGGCCTGGCTCACAGTCTTCGCTCTAATTCACCCCAAAGGTGTTCTGTCGGGTCGAGGTCAGGACTCTGTGCAGGCCAGTCAAGTTATTCCACACCAAACTTGCTCATCCATGTCCTTATGGACATTGCTTTGTACACTGGTACCCAGTCATGTTGGAACAGGAAGGGGCCATCCCCAAACTGTTCCCACAAAGTTGGGAGAATGGAATTGTCCAAAATCTCTTGGTATGCTGAAGCATTCAGAGTTCCTTTCACTGGATCTAAGGGGCCAAGCCCAGCTCCTGAAAAACAACCTCACAAAAATAATCCCCCCTCCACCAAACTTCCCACTTGGCACAATACAATCAGACAAGTACTGTTCTCCTGGCAACCACCAAACCCAGATTCATCCCTCAGATTGCCAGATGGAGAAGCGTTATTTGTCACTCCAGAGAACGAGTCTCCGCTGCTCAAAGGTCCAGTGGTGGCGTGCTGCAGTTGATGCTTTGCATTGCACTTGGTGATGTGTGGTGATGGAAACCCATTCCATGAAGCTCTCTACGCAATGTTCTTGAGCTAATCTGAAGGCCACATGAAGTTTGGAGGTCTGTAGCAATTGACTCTGCACAAAGTTGCCGACCCCTGAGCACTATGCGCCTCAGCATCCACGGACTCCACTCTGTCATTTTATGTGGCCTGACACTTCGTGGCTGGGTTGCTGTCATTCCCAATCGCTTCCACTTTGTTATAATACCACTGACAGTTGACTGTGGAATATTTAGTAGTGAGGAAATTTCTCGACTGGACTTGTTGCACAGGTGGCATCCTATCACAGTACCACGCTGGAATTCACTGAGTGACCCATTCTTTCACAAATGTAGAAGCAGTCTGCATGCCTAGGTGCTTGATTTTATACACCTGTGACCATGGAAGTGATTTGTATTCAATTATTTGGATGGGTGAGTGAATACTTTTAGCAATATAGCGTATGTATAGCCTCTATAACTTGGCACCGTCAATTGCGTTTAATAATACTAAACAGCGTGTTGTAAGATAATATAATGTAGCCAGGACAATAAAAACAATGCGGTATAGCTCCGAATCCTTTCTGTGTATAGCAGCTAAAAGTCTATTCACCAGTTCATTGTTGTTTTGCAGCCTCCTTCTCTCTGTTACCGCAGGACATTTAGTTAAGTCGTTAATCAACTGCTGTTGAGAGAATTTGGACCGTTCCTCTGCTAGCGTTAGCGGATGTCTTTTCAGTATTTCAGGACTGATTTACATATTCTGCATGTCACGGAAGTACAGGCTTCATCTTTAGTGAAGTATTTCTACACACTAGATGAACCGCTGCAATGACCCACTGGGCTCCTCACCAGTCTTCTCCGATGCATCCATGTGATCAGCGACTAGTCGACTTCCTGCTTAAAGCGCCGTAGCACAGCAGTAAAGTCGATTAGTTGACTAGTCGGTACAACCCCTAGTATAGGCATCATACTGAAATGGATTTTAGAACCAAGCATAAAATAAAACAAGAGAAACAGCATGTGATTAAATAACAACCTATTTTTTACTACGATTACATTTCTCATATCTCTATCTCCGATCCCCTGCTGCAGGATAAAAACAAAACGGATGTACGTAAATTTTAGTTTAATCCTGAAATGTACTCATTCTTCCTTCACATTTTATAAATGCCAAATGATATGTGGGAAATAGAGAATGCTTGGCTTTTGTGTTAATGCATTGTTTATACATCCAGCCCCAGGAGTGTAATATACCTAGGAAGTAAAAGTACAGCAGCCTCTGAAACACAGAGCTCGAATCAAAATATTTCTCAGCTCGATTACAGTCACTTGTGCACTAGGGTGGACGAGAGAGTTTCCACTTCAAACAAGTAGCATTAAATTAGATATATTACATAAAAACAAGAGCCTGGTGTGTGCAGATTTGACAGCCTCCCCTGAAACTGTGCAGCCGACCCTGCAGAAAGGGAAAAATGTCAAGCTATAGATCTTTGGTTTAACCGACTATCCAGTGGAAGTCTTTTCAGAGCGGCACGGTGACATTTGTTAGCCGCCTCTCTCTCTGTAAAACTGGCTCAGCCTTGCAGGTGACCTTCCAAGGTCTATTTTTGTCAGGTAATGACTGTCATTATGAATGTCTTTGCTTTACATTCCTCCTACTACAGCAGCCGTGCATGGATGGAGACATTTAGGCTACAACGCCGGCACGGTGCCGATCATAGTGAATCTGACCGGCGTTCGCGGAACAGCTGATGGATTGTCAAGTTTCCCACATCCTCACTGCGAGAAAAAAGGTGGAGGTGCTGCTGCCCTATCAGAGTGTGCTTCAGCGCCTCCAGCTCCCTCTTGATTGCCTGACATTCTTTATCAACAGTCAAGTAATTCTGTTCCCTTGGCAACAGTTTCCTGCTGATACAAAGAATCAGGTATCACCTTGAAAGTTTAAGAGTCTGGCTTCCAGCCTCAGTGTTTTCATTTGCGTGCAGCTGCACCATCATTTTCAGTTGGAAACCTAAAGGTTCAGTTGTCAGGTTTGAGCTTTTATTTCCGTCCCCTCCCTTCACTGCCCTACATTCAGGTCAGGACATTCTTCTGTTTATTAATCTTTGCCTCCTCTGATCGGTCACTGTGGTGCTATAGAGCCTGAACAGGGTATAGTGTCTGTTATTTTTCAGAGGAAGGTTACATAACTATAGTTACTTTAAACACTTCCAAGCAGCCTGGATGTAACATTTCACTGGGCCTTTCTGATCTTTTGGGGATTGTGATGACGGATCACAGAATGTACTCCAAATTGTGCCATTTGCTCCCCGACTGCCACCGACACTGCATCAGTCCTGAATTGACCAGAACTGTTATTTCACCTGAGCTCATCATCAGCACAGCGATGGCTTTGTGCAATATTTCTTTTAATCTGGAGGACACCGTGTGCCTTCTCCTGTATTATGTTACTGCCTGACCAAGAACGACCTCACTTATCTTAGAAGATTATCGGGCAATCATGTGTGACCTTTTCTTGTGGCAAGATGTTTGCATCTGCTTAGAAGTTGGATTTTTAACTGAGTAATATCTGCTTTTCTCCGACTATGCACAGAGTCATATTAGAGATTCCTGCTTGCTTGCAGCGTCATTGAGACTGTAAAACGATTTCAGTACAAATAGGTATTAAAGTCCTATATACCAGCTCTTTTTGTTGTGCCAAATTATTGGTTAAACCGTCTACAGTACCACCTTTTTCTTCAACATGCTCTCTGTTACAAACAAGGCCAAACTCGTGCCAACAATGCTAGATAATCACAATTGAACAGGACATTAAACCTCACTGTACTCCTGGCACAGGTAAAGCATCGTCAGGTGCAGAAAGACTCACTTTGGCCAAAAGCCTAGTACCTGCAGCAATAGCAGGCCTTATCAGAGGTAGCCGCTGTGGAACCACGTGTTTTGATTTTATGCAGACATCTGTTTTGATCTGTTAAGTGTTGTGTGATGATGTGTTGTGGCCTGCGTATCTCGGGCTGTCATTTCTGGGTGGCGAAGTACGCTGTTGTGAAAAAAAGAATTTCCCCCGGGAACGGTAAAGCCCAGCTAACCAACCATAGTACTGTAATTAATTGTCACAAAGAGAAAAATGAAAGCATTTTCCCACCAATGTGAAGTGGATTGAAGTTAGATTAAGCATTTAGAAATCATAGTTGGAGGACATTTCAGGGATGTGAGTGTATGAATATTATTGCAGCAT
This sequence comes from Chelon labrosus, assembly GCF_963514085.1. Classification (NCBI taxonomy): domain Eukaryota; kingdom Metazoa; phylum Chordata; class Actinopteri; order Mugiliformes; family Mugilidae; genus Chelon; species Chelon labrosus. The sequence goes on from NC_140346.1 coordinate 20,825,758, forward strand.
TTCTGTCAACCATTCTGGTGACTTTGTAAAAAAGTCTCTGTGTATTTATGTCAATGCAAATCTAAAAATAAAAACAGTTACCAGAAAAAGAAAATCAATTTTCAAATGTTCAAAATGCGTGTTGCCAGCTAACGCTCTCCCTCCAACCTGGCGCTATGGAGAAGAGTAGGCAGTGACTGACAAGTGCTAGATTCCAGTGAGCTGGGTGTTGGATTTTTAAGCCTATGTTAGCAGTCGGAAGAGCGAAGTGAAGTGAAGCTGGATTCATCCCTTTTACAGAGAGTGGCTCCACCTTGACGCGAGCATCACTACTGCCTGCAAGTGTAGTAACATAGTGGCTTCTGAGGATGACACTTTCTCCATAGTAAGACGCTGAAATTAATGTTTGAAAGAGAACTACTGCTGTTGCTGTGGAATAGCAACTGGAGAAGAAGAATGAAAAACTAAATAAGAAAGGAAGGTCGATATATTTTTCTGCCCTCTCTCCATCCTCTGGTACCCTCAATCTGACATTTGCTCACACCTCACAAACACACACACACACAAAATCGGCCTCAAGTTTTGTCCAAAAGCCACTTATATGTCCCTCATAGTATGTTTGTAACGTCCGGTATACTAAATAATGAACTCATGTGCCTGAATGTGTGAAGAGGGAGTCTGAATAAATGATTTTGCCCTTTTCAACCCAACCCCCTCGCGTCCGTTTCAATCTAATGCTTGAGTTCTTCTCATGTCAGAAGGTTAGCATGTGTCAAATATTATAGAGGGAGGAACAGTCCCCAACACAAAGAAAAAAAAATTGAACATCAAAACTGGTTCACATCACTGGCTGATCATCATGGGTCAAAGGGTTTGTAATATTCACTCATATGCCCGCACTTCAGGTGCACTCATGTGCACGGAGTGAGCAGTGAAAACTAGCAGAAGCTGTCAAAATACAGGAAATGTAAAGAGACATGCAGCCATATTTTTGGGGTCTGTGGGCTTTAGAAACAGCTCATGCTAAAGCAGGATGTAAAAAAAAAAAAAAAGAAAAAAAAATTCAATATGGAAAATCTTCATCCACTAATTTACAAATGCAACAGCATCCTCATTACGAACAGCTTTAATGTTGGTGACTGCACTTTATGCAGCTGTGTCATAACACAGCCAGTTTGGAGGTTGTTTCTCCAAAAGCAGCTCACTGGCATTTTCCCACCAAGGTTACAATTATTGCTGCAAAATTAATGTTTGTATATATTGGATTCCTTCTGAGGTATTTGCACATTTAACATTCATTTTTATATTTATATATTGTACATTATTAGCCTGGAGGCTAGAGCTACTTCTCCACCCACAGCTGTTTTATGGGAGAGTAACTAATTACGCTCTGGCAAACATCTGGCTGTGATGGACAGAAGAGTAGCGGGGATGTTGATTTTATTTTACAACAAAATGGCTTTCATTGGTTGTAGGACTGTTCAATTGCATGCACAGCTGTGTTTTTTCTCTGCATCGATTGAAACCGAAACACAACCCACTATGAAATCCAAACGACATTGCCAATGTTACTTAACTATGAAGGACAGGAGCACAAATAAGACCCATGTTGGAGAAATAGTAGTTGTACTGTGAGAGTTGTATAAATAAATGTAAAAAATAAGCAGTGTATAATCCAACATTTCTTTGAATCTGGTGGAGGTAGAGCCGAGTGTAATATTAATTACTACGGGTTTGAAGGTTGGGTCATCGATACCGTGGCTCTGCTTGACTCCACTCTTGGAACGTACTGCGCAGACTCTGGCTCCAAACTCGCAAGATGCCGCCGCCCGCATCCCCGGGAAAACAGCGTCAGATTGGCCAATACAAGCAAGTGGGGACGCATTGTCCATATTTATACACGAATCTACGTTCTAGACACCAACAGCAGGGTTCTCACAACCTACTGTTGATGTTCCCACTCCAAGCATTATGTGTACACGACTTCGTATGTCGTAACCACAAGCTCACAAGTTCCTTGGCAATGAAAGTTGCATCTCACCTTGTTTTTTGTTTACACGGCGCTCGCCTCCCTACATGCAAATGTTTCACCAAAACAAGTTTGTTGAGTCTTTACTCTGCAAGGACACCTTCACTGCACCACCCAAGATGACTGTGATTGGTTTTTGTTTGTGTTTCTTTAAACTAGAGCGTTCTTTGCTCCTACCCGTGAATGATAATGAATGCGGCCAGTGCTGACACAGCGGTGCGGATACACAGTGCATTGTCAGGCTAAATAAATACATGCAGTCATACACTATATTACCAAAAGTATTCGCTCACCTGCCTTTACTCATTCTATGAACTGAAGTGCCATCCCATTCCTAACTCATAGAATTCAATATGATGTCGGTCCACCTTTTGCAGCTATTACAGCTTCAACTCTTCTGAGAAGACTGTCCACAAGGTTGAGGAGAGTGTTTATAGGAATTTTTGACTATTCTTCCAAAAGCGCATTGGTGAGGTCACACACTGATGTTGGTCGAGAAGGCCTGGCTCTCAGTCTCCGCTCTAATTCATCCCAAAGGTGTTCTATCGGGTTCAGGTCAGGACTCTGTGCAGGCCAGTCAAGTTCATCCACACCAGACTCTGTCATCCACGTCTTTATGGACCTTGCTTTGTGCACTGGTGCACAGTCATGTTGGAAGAGGAAGGGGCCCGCTCCAAACTGTTCCCACAAGGTTGGGAGCATGGAATTGTCCAAAATGTTTTGGTATCCTGAAGCATTCAATGTTCCTTTCACTGGAACTAAGGGGCCAAGCCCAGCTCCTGAAAAACAACCCCATACCATAATTCCTCCTCCACCAAATTTCACAGTTGGCACAATGCAATCTGAAATGTACCGTTCTCCTGGCAACCTCCAAACCCAGACTCGTCCATCAGATTGCCAGATGGAAAAGTGTGATTCATCACTCCAGAGAACGCGTCTCCACTGCTCTAGAGGCCAGTGGCGGCGTGCTTTACACCATTGCATCCGACGCCTTGCATTGCACTTGGTGATGTGTGGCTTGGCTGCAGCTGCTCGGCCATGGAAACCCATTCCATGAAGCTCTCTGCGTACTGTACTTGGGCTAATCTGAAGGTCACATGAAGTTTGTAGCTCTGTAGCAATTGACTGTGCAGAAAGTCGGCGACCTCTTTGCACTATGCGCTTCAGCATCCGCTGACCCCTCTCCGTCACTTTACGTGGCCTACCACTTCGTGGCTGAGTTGCTGTTTTTCCCAAACGCTTCCATTTTGTTATAATAGAGCTGACAGTTGACTGTGGAATATTTAGGAGCGAGGAAATTTCACGACTGGATTTGTTGCACAAGTGGCATCCTATGACAGTTCCACGCTGGAATTCACTGAGCTCCTGAGAGCGGCCCATTCTTTCACAAATGTCTTGTTTCACAGTCTGCATGCCTGAGTGCTTGAATTTATACACCTGGGGCCAGGCCAAGTGATTAGAACACCTGATTCTGATCATTTGAATGGGTGAGCGAATACTTTTGGTAATATAGTGTATATGTAGATGGAGATAAATTAGTACAGCTGTGTTGGCTATGTGGAAACCGTTTGACTTCGTGAAATGGAAGAGAAACGAGGTAGGTAGTATATCTGTCAGATGTCTCACCGATGATATACTACACATATATGTGCTAATCACTTATGTAGGGTTTAGATGGAGTACAGCATGGAGATATACAACATCCTCCAGCCAATGAATACCGACTGGATTATATGCATCCTGCAGTGTAAAATGGTTGTAAATGTGAGCCACAGCTGGGTCACTGTGACGGTCAGAGTGAGCAAATGCCCTTCAAACGCTTGAAAAATATGATTCCCACTGTAGGGGAGATTTGTCAAGGCAGCATTGATTGGGGCTGTGGTAGGAAGGGTGACATGCACAACATGCTGAAACAAGCATCTTCTCAGCCTGGAGCAGCAATACCAATATTTCATCGTGATCTCTTTCCAATAGGTAGCTGCAACCACAAACATGGACACACCTGATTTACTGCCGCTTAAAAATGTAATTATAAGTCCTGACAAATAAAATCTCTCATCCTATCATCTGGTCGTGTGAGTGTATTATGGCTGAGAGTCCCTCATAGATTGTGTGAATTTCCGTTTTTCTTGTACTTTCAGATTCATTGGAGATGTCACATTGATTATTGTGGATGTAATCAACAATCCTGGCAGAGGGATTAGTGAAGACAAACCTCAACGCTTTGCTGCAACTCTGTCTTCACTCTTGTTTCTCTGTTTTGCATAAACAAAACAGGTCTGTGCATAGAGATGTTATAATGATGCAGTTTAGTTTATCAAATGATGCCACTGTGGTATTATCACAGTTATAGCCTCCATGGATGCTACAAATAAGGCAGTGCCCCTCGCCAAATACCTCCTAATGAACCGCGAGGTATTTCTTGTGCAGTCAAGAGCACAGCAAGGCACAGTTGGGGCGTGCAAAACCCTGCACATGACGAGTTTTTAATGACTGCACTTTGCACTGTGCAAACAAGAAATACAATTACACAAAAATACAAATAGGGGAAACAAAGTGTTATTAAGGTTGGAGGTTTTTTTTTTTTTTTAGCTTGTAGAAAGACAATTATTTTTTTGCTTCTAGAAAAATAACTGTCCATGGGCCACACATAAAACTAATTAATTTCTGCATGTAAAACGTGAGAAAAGTGTGCGATGATGACCTTAAATGCGTTACTCTGTGGCAGGTGATTAATTGCACTGTTTAAATGCAGACAGTGCTTCATACTGTATGTTTGTCACACATAAAAGTTAATGCATTATAGTCGTAATAGTTTTCCTGTCATATAATGGAAAAAGCACCGCAGTGTCACCACCATCAATTTAAACAAGCCTCCAGTGACATTCACAGTTTGTAAACGCATTCCTTTTCTGAGACCCAATGGATTGATATGCATGAGGGAAGCAATTAAATAGGAATATGTGGACAATTAAATTAAATGGCACTAATTGCTTCAATCATCACTTTACCTTTTTTTTTTTTTTTTTTTGCACAGCACCATAGCCATGATTTTATTTATTTTCTGTTAAGTGTTCAACAGCTGCATAAAATTTCTATTAGCATCGTCTCAGAGCCACAAAATCTATATAAAGTTAAAAGTATAAAGTTAAAATTCATGCAAAGATTTACAACCAGTGCATCCACAAAAAACATCGACTTTGTCATTGGCTTATCTCTAACAATAGCAACTATCCAGAGTTTTCACCAGATCCATAGATTCAAACTAAACAACAGTCACACTGATTAAATATGTATAAAAAAAAGGTTAATATTTAGTTTTATTAGGGCCGGGACTCGATTAAAAAAATTAATCTAATTAATTAGAGGCTTTGTAATTAATTAATCGAAATTAATCGCATTTTAATCGCATATAAATATTTGACCTGAGAACAGTGAGAAGTAATTTTTTTCATATGGATTTTTAGTATACCATTGAATAATGACTAAATTTCCCATCCACGGGGCCAACCAAAGCGGTCTCATCAGCTTCTTCTTTCATGTTCACTGTGGTTTGTTGTTGTCTGAAGCAATGAACAGTGTTGCCAACTCCTCAGGAAAGGAAAGTAGCTATTGGCTGTCCTAAAAGTCGCTAGAAGTCGCTAAATGACGTCATCGGCTAATTTGCATAATTTACCTTTTGGATGTAATTGTGATGGACGCTGTATTATTAACGCGCCTCCTTTATCCGGGCTTGGTATTGGCAAAATGACTCTAAAGAGACACTCTGGCACAGTAACTTAAGTTTTTTTTTTTTTGTTTGTTTGTTTGTTTGTTTTAGTTTTCTTAAGTTTGGTTTAGTTTCTCACAGGTCACAGGCACAGAAGACATTTTTTGTACAAACGGTTTTTACTTGACAAAATTAACAATCTAAATGGATTATTATTTTATTATTTATTTTAGTGTGACAGTGAAGAAACATTTACATCCCGCTCTGTAAACCAGGGCGCGATCAGCGGCAGTTTTGCGCATGCGTCATTCGTTTGCAGTCTGGACGCGGTGGCGTGGTTCTCCCTCTCTGCTCTGACCGCTGCTGCGCGGGGCTACTGTGAGACTGACCGCCTGTGAGTGCTTTGGGACGGGAGAGGGGCTCACGGCTGCACCCGCTGCTTGTTGAGGACACTGGTAATGAACGCTAGTTGGTGCTCCAGTATAATCGGTCCGCCGAAACTCATCCAGTGAGAAACGTTCCGCGGTGCAAAAATAAGTGTGATTAAAATGCGTTAAAAAAAATTAACGCGTTATTTTTGTGTAATTAATTAATCTTAATTAACGCGTTAAAGTCCCGGCCCTAAGTTTTATATGTTATGATTTCTGTGTGGATAACTTTTCTTCAGCTTAGACAGCACAAACCGGCAAAGTCCTGCTATCACAAATGGATGGAGATATCATGTAACTGCTTGGCTGCCTCTACTCGCCACTCACAGCCATTACACTCATTGTGAATTACACAGTTTGAAAAGGTCAGGTAATCATCTCCGACATCTAGAGGGTTTTCACTTGAAAGTACCATCTAAGTTTCACCCTGTTGTCGCTCCAAGTCATGCTCCACCTATTTTTGAATTAGCCGAGAGTGAGTCAGAGGGCGTTTATCAATACCGAGTATGAAAACTTAATACTTGTGCACTTGGCAGTTCAGACATGACGAGTTTGATGCTGAAGAACAAACTCTGGAGGAAGGGAGGATGCCGTGTTCTTGATAGGGATACTTGGCTGTCCAAAGTCCACACAAGTTACCATCGTTGATAAAAACCAAAGGGGCAAGAACACATCCGGGCATTTGGTCAGATGCGTACCGTTAGATTACGAATACATCTGGGGACGCTTCTCCTTCATTCACCTTAAGTGAATGCAGCCTTGGCCATGAGGGGTTGATGTCATCAGGCGGTATCCATCGTTCTTTGGGTGTTTCAACCCTTACCGCAACAGCCTCTGTACCACATCCGGCCTCAGGGTTAGCTGGACAAAGTGGGGGAACTGCAGTCTTCATTTCCCACAACTGGGCCTTTTGTAGCAGACTGGTTTTTGGTGTCGTTTGTTGGTTTTTCCCAAACCCTTACAAACTGGATTGATGTCGTTTTCCGTGGTGATTGACGTTTCTTGATTCTCTCTTGCTCTAAGGTGTTAGCGAGTGTCATGAGCACCTTGTCATGAAGCCACCTGTACCTTCCTTGGGTGAGTGCTGTTTTACACCCAGACAGGATGTGTACCATGGTACCCCTCTTCCCACAAGGCTTGCACAATGGTTCCTCTCTCATGCCCCACTTATGAAGCTGTGATGGGTCATACACTGATCTCAGCAGAAAAGGGATGCGGGACGGCTCCATTCGTTGGTCTTCCTACGTGATTTTTCTCTTGGGGAGGTCCCATTTGGACCAGGCTCCTTGGGAAGCTAGCTCCACTACCTTTGACCTCCGTCCTTCCTCCTACAGGTTCGGTACCTCCTCCTGAATCATGCCTCTTCTGTCGCTGAATTGGAACAGTAACTGGGCAGCGACTGATGATGCTTTACAAGTCCACAAGAACCGATGTACAGAGAAGAATGGATATTTAGAAACGTCCAGAACCTACAGGGCCAAGATGGCGACGGTCAGACCGACCACAGTGAGCATCAAAACTGCTCTTTGGGAATCCAATGGGTGACATCATGAAGGGGTTCATCCATCTTTATATACAGTCTCTTTTCATATACATATATAAACAAACATACAAAAACATCTATACAAATGAAGTTGCCTTGTGTTTTCATGTGCATATGTAAATTGACTGAAGACCTTGCTTGCAAAGAGAACGTCATCTCATTGACAGCTCCTAAATAAATAAACATGTGGTGAGAGAACATGAAAGGTACATATTAATTGTAAACGGCACTGAGCTCAGCCAATGTAAAGAATTTCAGCTCTCTGGAGAGCCACCAACACACAAACAGCACACCACCACTGCTGAGGATGACAACTTAATGAAATCCACCGAGCGGTGATGGGGGCAGCCTGACCCCCCTCCTTGATGAATCAAGTGCCTCAGCTCTTGCAGAGAGGATAAAGTTAGCATTCCCTGCGCCTCCACTCCCAATTTTTACTTGACCTACACAGTCAGCATTTGGAAATACATTAAATGTTTTTTTTTTATTATTATACTTGTCCTTCCATTTATCATTCATTTGATTCAGTTATTTCCTTTTATTTCATCCCTAAAATATAAATGAAATACTCTGCAAGGGCGTCACGGTTCAGCAGTCCTGCAGATTGCAGCTCCAAGTCCAACAGCACATCCTGTAGTTATCACGGCAGACATTAATCCCCTGAATTTCAGAGTCTCAAACTTCGCCTAGGACAAATGAAAGAATAGGCGATAAGGATGTCCTGCGAGAATGCTGCTTACTCTTGAGTCCTGGTTCACTCACTGCCATTGGAACTGCACTAAATCAAATGGCGGCCTCAAATGACACAGAGAAAGTGTTTTTTGTTGTTGTTTTCTTCGTCTGTGTGACCCTTGAACCTCCCCCGCCAGTCAACTACAGCCTAAAGTCAAAAATGGAGGGGGAATGAGACTCGTCTAGAAATTATTTTGATAATCACGGCATTATTTCAATCATATATCTGGTTTGACCTTCTAAAATATGGGTTTGATTCTTTTTTTTTTTTTTAATACAATGTCATACATCTTACATTTTGTCTTGCTCTAGTTATGTTTAATATTTGTCAGCCAGGATTTGAGTCTCGGTACATTTTAGCAGCGTGTGCCAGTGCTCCTCAGCCCGCAGGTAATCTACATCACTGTCTGCACGTCAAGATCTTTCAGAACTGATAAGAGCAAAATCACATGCGCTGTGGCGAAGAGGGTAAACCTCTGTGCAGCACTTATGTCACCAAAGTACTCCCCTTAGCATTATGTTCACTTCACCGCCCAAGCAAAGTCAGATTCTGAGCGAAGCACTCGGATTTCTGACAGAAAATAGGTTCAATCTGCACATTCACAGGCTGGCAGTATCGAACGGTAACGTGATGTAACTATTTGAAAACGTTGGGAATTGCTCATAGTATATTCATGTTTACCAGTTCTGTGTGTCTGAGGATAAAGATGAGGAAGGCAAACACAGGAGTCTCCTCCTTTATTCCCTGGACCGAGTTCCCTCTGCTGCTGCTTATGAGGCAGGTTTGTGGCTCCCTGTCGACCGACTGTTCTGTTTGTGAACAACGAATAAAAATAACAGGTGACTAATGCAGCTCATGGTGGTCTGTAATTGTCAGAAACGAGATTACTTTTCCACCGTGGAGCTGAAAAGGTAACACACCTATAATGATGCTAAATACTGTAATGATGCTGCTTTTTTTTGTTCGCTTTTCAGCTTGACAACCCAATGTCTTACAAAGTCTGCAGCTCTCTGATAGCGCTGAAGCAGCTGGAGATCAGAGTAGGTGTGTGTCTGTGCGTTGTGTGTATATATATATATTATATATATATATTATATATATGTGTGTGCGTGTCTCTGTTGTTGTCTGTTCTGGTGTGGAGAAAATCTTTATATTCCTCTTACTTCCACTTGTCAGTAATCACCAAAAAACAACAAGGTGCTGTGGACTAGTTTATTGCTCTTTAGGGACAAAGCCATAACTGCTGGTCAGCCGAACTCAATTTTGCTGAGAGAATATCGGGTTAAACACAGTCAGCAACCACCCCCTCCAAAACATGGCCTCTGACCTCCACAGTGTGGTGTGTAATAAACCCCAGTGCACTGTGAAAAAAGTAGAAGTTGAGTTTCAGCAAGAGAGGGTACCCAGCTAGCAAGAAACCTGCACCACCACGGTTTAACTATAAAACAGGTTCTACTCTCAGCAAAAGCTGGTCAAGAAATGTAAAATCTGTTATACATATTTATTATTATCGTACGTCTATAAGTCTGTCTCCGTGTGAGGTCACATTGTGCGGTTGGAAAAGCTTTCCGGATTTCTGGTTTGCCTTTGACATGCTCTCCCAATGTATAGAATTACAAATAACGGAGGCTTGCACGCCGACTCTGTCTTTGTCTAAATACCCGAGAAAATGATGAGAGCGTGGCCATCTGCCAGTGATCTCGAGCACCACTCAAAAATCAATATTACAGGCCTAAAATGCAACCTGACACAAGAACACTACAGCATGAAATAATCTTGGCCTACGACAGCTGTCACTGATCACCAGCGGCCACAGTTGCCACCAATAAAACACTGATTGAAACAAAACAGCGCTCGTAAAAAAGAAAAAAAAAACGGTGACGCAGCAGTCGCAGCACAGCGTTGAATAATAATTTGCTAGAGTGTCCACTTTTGAAAAGGAGGATTTCATTTTCAAAAAAATTAATCTTCAGCTAATGGCACAGTTGCTGTTTCCGTCTCATGATGCTGCAGGAAATAAGTCTTATTCCTTTCATGTATTCCAACCTGTTGGGTGATTCTTATCGCCAGCAGTGGGCTGATCCTCTGTAGAAGAGGATGTGGGTGCATCGGTGTCAAATCCTCAGAAAGAAGACTCTTTTGCCCTCAGGAAAGGTGCTCCACCACCCCCTGCTATCTCACCACCAACACTCCTCTGTTGGCCCTGTGAACTATCACAACTTTTCACATGACCAGAGGCAACACCACATTGTCAGACGCCGCAGGCCATCACTGTGAGTCGGCACAGCATGTGCTCTCCAGTTTCCCCACCAATCAAAGCTGAAGGACCGGCTCACACTTCACAGCTCGCACACAGACCTATACAATAATAATTGTTCTCCTTGCGAGCTGCATAATTGTGTTGATAGAGGAGACCACGGTACGCTGTGCCGCCACAAGCCTGTAGATTTTATCTGCTGTACCACCCAGAGTCGCGGCACCTGTTTCTAAATGAAATGAATGTCTGAGCTGTTCACAACAAAAGAATTTCATTTAGCCTGAGAGGGTAAATCTGTGTCATTCTGATTCATTTGAATTGCAATAAAATACGATTTTTTAATTCAGATTATTTGAAGTTCTCCCTTTTTTGTTAGACAGCGAAGCCTTCTCATGGTCAGAATTATTTTCTTTTGCTCAAGGACACTTCAGCATGGCAGATGTTCATCAGCATCAGCCTTGAACAAGTACTGAAGGACAGTCTTCTCACTGTATTAGTCTGCTGCCTGTGAGGCACATGTGTCGCACACTGGCTGGACTGGTTTATAATCACTCTACATGATTTCAATACAGGTTCTCACACATTTTCCATAAGCTGTCAAGGTCAATTACCACAGCGCCGTGCATCAGTTAAAAGTTGGCCGTCTGGACCTCAGATATCCTGGCAGGGTCTTGATGTCAATTTGTGAAGAAACTCTGACAGGTCTGCAGGAACTCCCTGACTCACAATGATCCTAATCCAGGGTCTGGAGGGAGGCAGGGCAGGGATGCTTGAGTGGACTTCAGTGTGAGGTCACAAAAACTGTTAGCAGCCCAGTCGCTTTTTTATTTTATTATTATTTTATTTTTTTTCCTTCTCTGCAGTATGTCATAGCTCTGTACCCACCTCTGCAATTTTATTTCTCACTGGCCTCAATTTGTCAGAAGGGATTCTGTGCATGTCAGGACTTCTCCTCATAAGTGAGGGCAGTTTAGTTGTGTGCGAGAGGGCTAAACTGCTGCAGTGAAACAGTTTTAATGCTAACACCCCTCTTCTTAAGACACAATAATCACCGTCAAGCAACTTCCTTTTCTCTGCCCCCCCATCGCACCCTCTGAGTTGCTTCAGGGGGTTGGTGTGTCATGCCCGGCATAAATAGAAAGCAGCATTTCCATCTGCCTGGTAAACAAGCTGGCTAAGCTGTCACCCATTTTTGGATATTTCTCAGAGATGAGGAGATTTAGACGCTTCGTGCTGCACAAAAGCATTTTCTTTCCCCCCTCCCCTCGAAAAAAATAATTCAGGCTTCGGTGTTAATTCATTCTAAAAGCAATTTAATGGAACCGAGCACAGTGCAATAACAGGACTTTCAAAATCTATTAACTTTACTTGTATTGAATGAACACAACACAAACACTCAGAGTCAGAAAACCCAATTTCGTGTGTTTCTCGTTCACAGCATCTTGAAAAGCCTTGAATAATCTGACGTGTGCGGTCCTCATCTTTTGAATGAAGAGGTGACAGGAAGTTCATTACGATGGGGAGTAATTAATGCAGCTTGATGATTGAAATTAAAAGGGCAACCAAAGACGGTCTTGGCCAACTGAAAATCAAACCCACTTTTCAACCAATCCCATTGGTTAGCACGTTATCTCTCGATTAACTACATGCGCCACGGTTCACTCAGTGCGCCATACCTGATTAGCATGATTAGCATAAGTTAATTAACTAAGCTAGCATTTGCAGCATGAAGTCATTTTATCTATTTTGTCTTGAAATTATAACAGTCTTCATGTGTAGCTTCCCATATTTCTGATATGTTCGCACTCAAAACATCAAACGTTGACGGATCATCATGTTGGTCGATAGGCAAACTGCTCTTTACAAGGTCATCACCTTAAACAACGTACATCTGTCAACTTCTTTGACATGGTGCCAGTTAATTTGGAGACGACACAGAGTAAACGCCGTTAAATAAGTTGTAATCTCTCCATTAGGTTGAGCAAGTGCAAAGTTGAGCAGAGAGGATGTAGTCTGTCCCTCCCGCTGCCATAAATAATGGATTAATCCTGGAAGGCTATTGATGTAGCGAGTTTCTCCTGAAAGTAACACCAGCAAATGAGAATTTGGCAGCAGCCTCCGGGGATGAAAAATGAAGCCAACGTACTGCACTTCCTCAATCGGCAACTTGAGGCTGGCTCTCCAGGAATCCTTTGGGTGACATCAAGGAGGGTTCGTCTGTCTTTTTTATTTATTTATTCATCTTGAGATGCTTTTCATTTACTATTGAGAATTAGCTGATCCAAGTGAAGATACGATTTTTTTAAATCGTTTAAATAAAGTTTTAAACTCACTATGTGATACATACAGGCTTTTCCTGTCTTACGCGTGTTTTCCTGAATCATGTGTGCACTGTGCAGCAACAAACTTCAAAATCATTCCAATGTCGAAGTATATGATTGAGAGTTGAATAGTTATGCCATGCATTAAAGGGGAACTACCGTTTTTTAAAACCTGGACCTTATTTCTAGCATAAAATACAGTTGTTTACTCACTCATATAACTTTGGTGTCATTTGGAGTCCTTCAGAAAATATTTAGCTCCAGTGGAACGCCGCATATATCCATATAGTAGGAGTGACTGGGGCACCGAAACGCAGCCTCTAAATAATGCATTATCTGCCGTGAAACTCGTTCATTTCACCAATATTTTATTACAATATGCTAGTGCTATTCCCCGTCGAGTCCGGAGTTATCTGTTGTCTATTTGTGGACGTGCAACAGTTTGTTGTTCTTTGGCCAGCTGTTCCTCTCTCTGCCTCTGCATCCTCCTTTCAACGAGCTCCTCATCCGTATACTCTGGCTCAAAACGGTAAGGATGTCTATCATAAACAAAGTCGGAAAATCAGAAAAATATTCAGCCATGTTGCAAAACACTAGCAGTAGCAACTTACAGGTAAACAAGCCGCGCGGGGTGTGCGGTGATCATCCAGGTCAGAGGTTAGTAGGTCAATCTACAGACCCCGGATGATGATAACAGGTAACTCCAGACTCAACGGTGAATAGCACTAGCGTATCATAACAAAATATTGGTGAAATGAACGAGTTTTGCAGCAGATTATGCGTTATTTAGAGGCTGTGTTTTGGTGCCCCAGTCACTCCCACTAAATGGATATATGTGGATCTAAATATCTTCTGAAGGACTCCAAATGACACCAAAGTTATATGGGTGAGTAAACGATCACATTTTATGCCAGAAATAAGGTCCAGGTTGTAAAAAAAAACGGTAGTTCCCTTTAAGAAATAAAAGCCTTTTGTTTTATTTTTACAATACAGCAGTGAAGTCTTCTTAGTTGTGCAAAATGAATAAAATAAAGAAACTAAAAGTATATTGCCTCTTAGCGCAAACACTTCAAGATGGATGATTTTATAAAATATGATACATAACCATCTAACAAACTGGAATACCTAAATAGCTCTGTGGAGTATAGCTTAACTTGAACCTTCACACTGTCACTACAAATACTAAACCACAATTCTGCCTGGACCAATATTATAAAATTGTGCAAAAGAAATCTCTTCTCAGTTCTCTAAAATGCTTCTACCCAGCAGACATGTTTTGTCACATTCTGTTGCTTGAAGTTTGTTTTTATAAAACAAATACAAAAGATTGGGTTTGGCTCATAGCTCAAATCCAATCCAGTCATTTTAAAAATGGCTTGACAGACCCTGATATATACAGTCAAATGACAGCATAATCACCATTAGGAGACTACTAATTGTAATCCTTGATGTGATGTTTACAGTTTTTGAGAATGGCTGCAACTATTTCTTTCACTTTTGCATTCACAGCGGGATATTTGCCCGACATGACTAAATTAACCGTAAATGCTGCAAATACGTCTCAAAAGCCTGTCACTGTATCAAAACGGCGCCACTAATTTCTTCCAAACAGAACACTTATACTAATTAAACTAATCACTTTGTATTGTTTGCCCGGTCATGGTATGTTTTGAGAGGGAACAAACTCTCCAGTTAAATACACAAATAACAAATTAAACACATAAAATGTAGCGACACAGGGACAGATGTTTAAAAAGGCTGCACAGAGAAAACAAAAATAAAAAAATTAAAAAGGTGGAATTAAAAACCCACCAAATTAGTTCGCACGCACACACAAACGCAGCCAGAATTACCACATGTCAAAAGGTTCATTACAACTGGATTTACTCTAATTTATGTGGCGACTTTTTCTCAGAATCATCCAACCTTTTGTTCCCTTTTAATAGATGATTAAAAAATTGCAAGTTATTCAACACCTGAATGGGTTTCCAACTGAGACGGGAGTCAGCTGTGATTGGACTATTTATGCAACTTCAACCAGCAATTTGTTTCTATAACTGTGTGACTAATTTCTCTCAAAAAGAAACCTTTGTCAATAATTTCTAACATGCATTAGAGTCAAAGGCAATCTAATTAATGTTATGCGTGCAACTCAAGTGGTTAAATGTGCACACGGAACAATTACAAACTCCTAGCCTTTACCTTGTTACTCTTCACAGCCAAAACTTCTATCATCAAATATACAGATGTTTTATTCATCTACTCTATGCACGTTGTTACCTGATGCTTAAGTGAAACACTCCACACATGCAGAAATATCAGAAACTGAATTGTCAATTGGACAAAAACCAAGTGTCAACCCTGTTATCAACAATGAGTATTTAATCCTCTGATCCCATGAGCAGCCACCATGAGACTCATACATAATTCTGGGCTCTGCCTGCGAACAAACACACACACAGTCCAAAAGAGACACATACACACCTCTTGCCTCCTGTCAGATCTGTTTACAGCTTCATAAACAAGGCGCAAATAAGCAAAGATACCAGCAACGAGAGCTGTAAAAAGCGACAGCTGTGTTGATATCTCCATCAGGAGGGACAGAGTTGGCTCCGCCACTGCAGACATCACACTCTTCTCTTTACACAACTTATTAAACGAAGTAATCACTTAACATTGCAGCAGGTAATCAGTGCAGACAAGATCATATGGTCGGGCATTTCAGATGGCGTCTGCCGGGATATGACCTGAATTTTAAAGCCATCGCCGTCAGCATATTGCCTCTCCAAAGGAAGCATCACAACTGCTTACTATACAAATTGTGTAAAGCAAAGAGAAACTGATTTAATTTTATTTGTTGGGGAAAAGCAGCATGTTCTGCATTACCCCTCAACAGAGTCGTTTTTGCTGTGCTAAATCAAATCTTTTTCTCATTACAGAAGCTGCGTTTGAACAATGCTGCATATCCATGGGATGATGTTTTGAATAAAAGTCATTTTCTGATATTTGCTTTACGAAATAAAAAAGAAAAGAAAAATCCACAAAAGACAAACTTCTCCAAAGCTGAGCCGCAGAGCTTCAATGTAACAAAGACATTTTTATTGGGTTAAATGATGTGACCAAACATGTGAGTCAGAAAATGAGCCTTGCATTCTTCTCTTGCAATAGAAGCACAAACAATCCTTGAATAAAAGAAAAACCTCTGCTCACTAGAATGACTTCAATGCTATCATCCTGAGATAGTTTACCCAGTGAGCCGCATTTATGAATAGATGAACGCAGGATTGAAATGGGTCAGAGGAATATTGGTTTTGTGTCTTTTTTGATCAAAGATGTTATATCCACTCTAGTTCAGGGAAGGCTGAGCAGTGGAGAGCAAGGAGAGCTCTCCGTTCCTCCTTAAATAGAAGATTTGTGGCTGCTGCAGATAAGGCGTCAACCAGTGAAAACAATGCACTTCATTTTGTTTCCATGGAGGCCCTGTATTTTCTGATAGATACAACTTAGAGCCGCTTCTGTTAACATCACACATTCATCCATTGACCTTTCTCAAGTCAAGGATAACCTTTTAAGGGGAGCTTTTATTGTTGCCGCTGCCGCTCATGTTACCATCCATTAACTAGTAGGAAATGCCTAGCACAGACAACCCCCTCAGCCCAAACCCAAAATGAAACCTATGGCCTTGTCAGTGTCAGATGCTGACTCCGATGTCAGATTAAAGATGTAAACACATCTGTACTTGTACGTTTTTGTAACTGTTCCAAATGGCAAATAGCTTCTAGGTCATTCCCACTCTGAATGCAGAGCGAGATGACAGAATTTATGAGGCAGTGGGCTTTGATCTTGGTGTGTTGTCCCCATTTAACAGGAAACACCTGCCTCAGACGCATTTAGGGAGATTAGGAGTGAGCTTGTTATCTTTCCACTCCACGTTTGTGTCTTTTACAGGACTGGAATGTCAATGCAGGACCAGACACTGTGAAACGGTTTCCACAACCAGCGCAACACAGACACTGTTCAGTTGTTGCTGAAATGTTGTCCGGGCCGTATCGAGGGCCAACTCGTGTTAATAAATCAGAGTGATGAGGTTTATTTAATCTCTAAAGGCCAACTAGTCAGCAGCAGGTAAAGTTTATTTAATAAATCAACAGTGGCTGATTTAAAGAGTATTCCTCAGAACAGAAGAAAAAAAAAAAAAAAAGATTGGGGCTTTTGTTAAATTTGGCTTCATATTTTGATATTTTCAACCATCAGTGCCTCACCTAGAAGAACTTTAAAGGGGAATTACCATTTTTTTACAACCTGGACCTTATATGTGGCATAAAATATGATTGTTTACTCACCCATATAACTTTGGTGTCATTTGGAGTCGTTCGGAAGATATTTAGGTCCACGTATATCCATATAGTGGGAGTGACTGGGGCACCGAAACGCAGCCTCTAAATAACGCATTATCTGCTGTGAAACTGGTTCATTTCACCAATATTTTGTTATGATACGCTAGTCCTGTTATCATCATCCGGGGTGTTTAGATTGACCTACAAACCTCTGACCTGGATGATCGCCGCACACCCTGCACAGCTTGTTTACCTGTAATTTGCTACTGCTAGTTTTTTGCAACATGGCTGAATATTTTTTCCAATTCTGAGGTTGAGGACAACGACTTTGTTTATGATGGACGTCCTTATTGTTTTGAGTGTATAGGGATGAGGAGCTCGTTGAAAGGAGGATGCAGAGGCAGAGAGAGGAACAGCTGGCCAAAGAACAACAAACGGGTAACTCCAACCTCAACGGGGAATAGCACTAGTGTATCATAACAAACTATTGGTGAAATTAATGAGTTTCACGGTTGATAATGCGCCATTTAGAGGCTGCGTTTCGGTGCTCCAATCACTCCCACTATATGGGCGATCCGCTGCATCTAAATATCTTCCGAACGACTCCAAATGACACCAAAGTTATATGGGTGAGTAAACAATCCTATTTTATGCTAGAAATAAGGTCCAGGTTGTAAAAAACTGTGATTCCCCTTTAAAACAGACCTGCATCACCATCTTATCTTTATAGGATTCCTTGAATGCTCACGATATCTGTGGAGACATTTTTCTTCAGAGAACAGCATTACTGCTTTGCAATCATAAAGTTTTGCGTCGAATAATTACTTGAAGCCCGCAACATATCTTATTGAAGTGCAGAATAAATAAATCCCTAACCAAATTTTGCCGTGACTGTTAGTGGCCTCCTCATGAGGGGAAGGCGGTGGCTGGAATTGATTCTTTTTCTATACAAGCACAAACAAAAAAGAAGTTCTTTTGGCAGCCCACATTGTGGGTTTCTCATAAAAAAAAACAAAAAAAAAAACATTGTTCGCTTTGAAAATATTACATCTCTGGTTGTGTACATTCGCCCCAGGCTTGTGTGTGTCATCCAACAATATGTAAAAATGTGTGGAGAGGCTTTATGGTGATAGTTTAATGCGTAAAGTAGTTAAATGTAGATAAACCTGCTGTTAAACTTCCCGACCTTTTATGCCCACTGACAGTTTTTAAACGTTTGATATCTGCCATTATGTAAAATAAGCATTAGAGCTGGGTATCTTTATTTCAAGCAATCATCAGCAATAACTTCTTTCTTAATACAACAAAGCTCAACGTGACCGTGGGCTTCCTGTTAACTGTTGTTCACTGGCAGGGTGAAAGAATTAAAGGCTGATTTATTTAGTGTGTGGGAGATCTACCACTGGCTGGCTACACATGGCTGGTACGGAAAAAACAACACCCAGGCAGAGGCTCGTGCTTTGGGAGCAGCAAGTCAATAAATGCGCACAGATGCTTCAAAACAAGGGACCCATCAGATGCAATAAAGTGTGCTGAAATATGTGTCACACACTTCAGAGCAGAGAGTTGCTAACCGTCGACAGCAGGAAGACAATGGGACCATCAATGCTTAAGTTGCACAGAGTGTGTAAATTTTTAAACCAAATGGCAGTGGTTAAAATTTAGCTGTTGGAGTAACTTGTATCAGGTGACACTTTTACAGCAGGAAACGTATCACTTGAGTCAGGGATGGTGGGCTTTTAGCTTCATCATAGCTCTACAGCATGTAAACACAATGATCAAATAGGGTCAAAGAAGTGGAAAACTTGAAGAGAAAAATTAAAACACAGAATGTTAAATACACAAATGACTGAGGTTCAAACACAGATAGCAGCACTGATTGCTCACCAAACTTTTGGGGCTGAAATATGAAACAATCAGTTCCTCTAATGGCCGCTTGAGGCTGGCCCCAAAAGTGAGTCAATCATATAGACTGTAAAAAAAGTGGACGCCATGACAGCTCCTTAAAAGTGAAGCCAAAGCAAGTAGAGCTCCCCCTGGTGGCTGGCTGCAGTATAGGTCATAAGCTCCACCCCCTACATCTTAGTGGGTGGGACTTGGGCCAAATTAAAACATTAATAAAGTACATGTCATTTATCAAAGATGGTTTTTTGATGTATGTTCAAGTGTCCATTTTTCAAGTTTTGTTTTTGTTATTTGACGCTATAAAAACAGGATGTGACATCAAGATGACTGACAGCTGACAACAGCTATGTGTCTCATAGGGCCGTGAGGAAAATCGTAGGACAAATTATTATTTATTTTTAAATAATAAAATAAAAGCAACGTATAATCCAAAATTGCATGGACATGTGAGTGAGTCTAGTGGAAGTATGGACGAGTCATCGATCCCTGGTCATCTAATGTCATTGTGGCCGGTGGGAGGTCTACGGTCAATCCCCACAAAACCTCTAAGTTAAAATTTCCAACGGCAGCGATAAACATGATTACAGCCTGGTATGAAAACAGTTTTGGAATTAATTTCCCATTTAAGACATCTGCTCATCCATTTAAATTATGATAAGGTGGCTGCAGTCTCAGGTGTCTCGCTGTCTGCCTATGTGTCACCCGCTCGTCTCTGCTCCACTCACGCTCCACCTCTTTGCCTGTTTTTGAATGAGCCAGGGTGTACGCCAAAAACCCTGCCAAGACCGCCGACCGTTGGAGCCAGCACATTGAGATTCCAAACCACTCTTCAAGAACTTATCTGTGACACCACAGAGGATTTGTCCGTCTGCATACACAGCCCATGTTTGGCAACAGTACCAGTTTAAGACATGTCCTCAGTACCCATGACTTACACAGGCACACTAATCCAACCTCCCGCTGCCACAATACAAATTGTAAGTGAGTTAGAAAAAGTCAAAATAAAAAGCCATGTGCATCAGAAGGGCACAAACAATCAGCTATCGCGTTTCTGCAGCCCATATGTCAGTCTTATCTGCGCCTTCCCACTACAATGATGGTAATGATATCTCAATGGACCCTGCCAGTGGTTAGAGCACGTCAGCCAATCTGAGCCCGTGCTTTGTAGATCTCATTTGATTTTCACTGCCGATAGTGGATGCGGCAATTTATGCCAGCGCTCATTCAAGTCGATGGAGATCAAAGAACCTTGTTCTTCCCCTCCCCTCACTCCCATCTCTGGTTTCATCAGAGCTGCAACAGGACCTCTTGCAGAAGCTTCCCGATTCACAAGCTCTCTCGCCAGAGTCGCCGTCAGTTCCTCCAGAGCAAGTTACAGTTTTGTAGTCGTATTTACATATTTATCAAACATGGCAACGTGAGTTCTTTCGATCTTTCCTGATCTGACTTGTATTAAAACAAAAATGCAGCGTGAGGCACTATTTTCCTGTCCAGCTAAAGAAAAGACGGACTATGATGGTTATGATTATCACTTTCATGAATAACTGCACTTCATTACAGACAAACAACCATCAGTCCTTAAATATCAGTTTGGTCAACATGCTATGCATTACAAATCCCCAAAGAAAAACACAACACTTTCAGTTTTCAATCAACAATAACATGAGTGTTCACAAATTGTTGCACCTTATAAAATACCGACCAGTGTGTTATGCTTTATCCCCAGAGAATTTGTTTTGTGTTTTTTTGTTTTAGCAGGTGAGCCGTGCCCTAAAAACAGCTTTTACAAAGTAGTTACGATGATGTCCACTCAGTACTACTCCACTTTACTTCGCTGCAAACCAATATTCCTTTTTGTAATGATAATAGTAATGGTAGGAAGTAGTTACAAAATATGGTCTCACTCTTGGATTTTAAAGTCCCGTCCACATATAAAGCAGTTTACCCATCACGTTGTAGTCGCTAGAGGATGTGCCAGGCTCTGGTTGCCTAGGTAACCCTCTTGTTCCGTTATGTTTCCCACCCCAAAAGCTTCTGAGTGAAACAAGCATAACATGAAAAATATTGCTAATGTATGGACGGAGCTGGCTCCTCTTGTCATCGTCGCTTTCTGTTTGATAAGAAAATGCTGTCACCGCTCGATGGGGGTTCACCCGATGCTCCAAGCCCGCCATGAGCACGGTGAATGTGGGAGGGGGGGGGGGGGGCAGGAACTACGTCCGTCGACTCTACCAAACGTTCTCGTTAGCTGTCGAATCAACTGTGTCCAAGCTCATCTTGGTACCTGCCCACTTTGTGTCTCTGCCCAGTCTCTTCTATCCTGTTAATCACTTAAATTGCCTGATAGATTAGACCTTGAGGCCAACTGGGGGTTTCCAAACAAGATGTTGGGAGCCACTCTTTGTATTACACGCCCCACGCCATCATATCAGCTTGATTAATACACAACTCATACGTTCATTTTTGACCTATTTCCCTTGAGAGAAGTGAAACGCTTCTCTGCAATGCACGTGATGCAATGCTTTCGTTCCAAGTATCAAAATAGCCTTGGAATACAGTATACACAGCGACGCTCATGCATGCACTAATGCAACCAGTGAACAAAACAAAGGGTCATCTGTTGCAGCATTCGTAGAAATCTCATTAAATCCCCATTCGCATTAACTACAAAAGGCCAAAGACGCCAAAAACGGATGTTCAACATTAGTCTAATTACCGAAAGTGATGCTTATGGTGACTGCTGCTGTGATTTATTAATAACTGTAGAAATATGCAGATGAATATTCATTAATGTCTTTGTGATGAAACACGAATAGCATTTGTGAAGTCTGCTACAGTCGGGCTTTGTTATTCCTCAGAGCAGATGCTCGCATAGTTTTGTCAACGGAGCGCGCCTCAGAATAAGAGAAAACAAGCAAATGTGCCAAATGTGTGTTTTATCTGATATTCAATAGGAGGACCTTACAGGAAGCAGAGATTACACCAGACAATGTGCAGCCAAAGAGCCTCACTGGACAAAAATAAATAAATAAAAAGGCTGGAAAGGCTGCTTTGAACTACCATTGCACTGAGGTAATTCACAGAGCGGTGATGAAGATAAGGCGTCATGATTTAGCTTCCCATTAGCGCACATATGCACACACCCACGCCTCGGCACACAAACGCACTCGGAAACAGCCATTGTTCAACATTACTCTGCTGGACAAATCGCATCCTAAGCAGACTATGCAAAGAGTGTGCTTTCTGATCTCTGTGAATGCGCCGGTTTATGGCAGGTTATTAAGACTGTTAGGGAAGCCTCTGTCAACAGTAAACGGAGCAACTCCTTCAAAAATACCTTGATCTCTAAAAAAAAAACCAAAAAAAAACTAAAAACAATATGTCTTAGAGAAAACAAAATTCATGCCAGCAATATTAACAGTAAACACTACACACTGTGGTCTGCGGCTACAGCCGAATCAGATGCAATATGGACGAGAGCCGCTTTGTTGTTTTCCAATCTCCACTGCCTCCCTATTTTTCTTCTAGATACAAACTTTTCCATCACACACTTTCTTCAAAACAGCATCCGCGTGAAGATAGAGGAAAACTTACTTTAAGCCGCGCGGCGTGATGCACTTCAGCACGAGAATGGAAGAACTTTTGATCTGTTTTTCAGTTTCAAATTGTGAAGAAAAGCCGGTATTTGACTTTCAGGTCTTTCTCTTAACTTGTTCCGAGGTGTCATGTACAGCTCAACCTTTTCAAAATGTCAGGCGCATGCTGCCGGTCACGGCGAGAGAAAGGGGGGAGCGCTGTTTATTTATTTATTTGTTTCACATACAACGAGTATTCTCTGCCTTTAATTCACTTTTAAAATCTTTAATCTTTAACGTATGGATTCCTTGTGGTAGAAATATATTTACATGTGATTATTCTTTACGAGGACGCTCAGCAATAGTCCTGGGAGGAAGCAGAAGTAGAATAACACACAGTCAGGTAGCTGGGACACATTCAGGAGCCATTTAATGATCCACCCTTGCCTAAACCTTTAAAACAAACCATTATCTTTCCCCAAACTGCCCTTTTCTCCTGACTAATGAGTGTGTTTAAGCGACTTAAACTCAAAGCAGGCAGGATGCAAACAAATGTTCCTACTTCTACATCCACCATCACATCCCCACTGCTAATTTAAACCTCGCAAATGAATAATTTATCAACTTTTGCATTTAAATTCTTGCAGAAGTTGCAACTGAGGGGAAAACTTACAAGAAAGGGATGCAACAAAACCTGAATTTAAAATGTACTTATTAAGTTACATTGACTTTTTGAAGTATATGAGGTCTGAGGAGGCTGTAACAAAGCTCTGGTTAAATTTTTCTGACATGCCCCTGATGTAGGCACAGACAGAAGCTGGTTATTCAGAGAATTTGAGTCCAAATGACACAACATTGTGTCATATTCTCAACAAGTTAGTGTTGCGGCCTGAAAATCCTGTATTACACCGCCCTGTCATCACACCTGCTGGAGGGCATGTGGCAGCTGCAGCGCCGAGAGACCGGCTGCCACATCACGGAGCTGGCCACAAAGCAGCCGAATGAAGGAGGAGGTCTGTGTGGTGACCCGCGGAACATGTATCATAACCGATTTTCTTTCTTCATCCTCTCTGTTATCCCCGCCTAAAAGCTGTCAATGATGTGCGGGGCCAGAGCTTATCCAGACCCACATCTAGAAACAGGCCACTGCAACAGGGCTTATGGAGATAGTCAAGGGTCTTGATTCACTAACGCCAGCTGGGCTTGGCTTATCAGACTCTGCAGATGCTGCTGCAAAAAAGCCATCATTCTTCCGTAGGTGTCCTTAGCAGGTTTTAAAGGGTGATGTAGTAATGAGAAACTTGACAGGAAACATTTATTTATTTCACAGTCTAGGTTACACTGGCAGTGAGGTGAAAATCATTGACTGTATATGAAAAGGTAAAAGTCAGCATGGCCTGGCCAACCGCAATGATTTGCTACAAGATTGGGTTTTAAATGATGGATCGTGTGCCGTTTGGTGAAGAAACAAGCAATTAACATCAGAAGTAGCAGCGCTAAAAATACACCGATCAGCCACATCATTATGACAGGTGAAGTAAATAACATTGACCATCTTGTGACAATACAACGTTCTGCTGGGAAATGTTTCTGGATATTACTTTGACATGTACCACCCACCTAGACCAGACCAGGCACCCCCACCCCATAGCAATGACTCTCCTTGATGGCAGCAGCCATCCCCAGCAGGATGCAGCCTGACACAGGAACACACACAAAAACAGTTTAGGAACAACTCAAAGAAAAAACATGAGAAACAGCACAAGGTGTTGACCTGGCCTCCAAATTCACTAGATCCCAAACTGATCAAGTATCTGTGGGATGATCCACAGAGGCCCCTCTCCTCAACATCCTGTTGCCAGACAACACAGGACACCCTCAGAAGGCCCATGTCCATTCTCTGATGAGTCACAACTGTTTTGGAGGCACAAGGGAGACCTACACAATATTAGGCAGGTGGTCGTAATGTTATGCCTGATTGGCATACATCAACATTCACAAGAGTATTCTGTGTGTATGACGGGGATAATTAACTACATCTGGCATGGTTTAAATGCACAATTAACAGCAGAATTTCAACGCGTGTATACATTTATCTCAATCACAATGTCAGCTGAGTTTCCACAAAGGATTTAGGCGTCCTCTGTGGATAGTTAATGGGTATTCATAATTTTATTTGCAATTGTCCACACTGCTAATAATTTAACTGCAATTACGATGAAATAGATTCACTTATTCACTTATCTTTTAATCTTGTTAATATTGTGTATACTTATTTTATTTTTATTGTTGATTTTAGCTTTTGTTATATTTATGTATGGTTGAATGCCTGTACATTGCTGCTGCAACAGAGAAATTTCCCAGTTTGGGATTAATAAAGAAACTATCTATCTATCTATCTATCTATCTATCTATCTATCTAAAAGAAAAAAAGTGTAAAGAGCTTCATGCATTTATGTTAAGAATTGATAAGAGTTTTTGCATTCAGGGGCAAAACATATAAAAGACCAAAGAGGATTCTTTACCAGGTTATTACTTATAGCCCATTAGTGTTGTTCTTTGGTCATCGCGCAGTCTCCACAGTAAATCCTGTAATCATGGCTTTGTGATTACAGGATTACACAACTTTGTTGTGGCTCGACACAGACGCAACAAAACGGCGCGTTGGGAGACCAAAGTGCTACCTGTTGGTCAGATTATGAGGGAGGTAGCCGGCTACCTGCTGCTTTGAAGAGATTGTCATCAAAGCAAAGGAGCGCAGCATGTGGACTGGTGTTTCTGTTACAAGATACTTGACATTGGTGATTTGTGGCTTTTTAAACTATAAAAAGCCTTAAGTGCCTGAAGGAGAGTGGTTTCCTGCTGGTATACTTTACTGACGTTTTTGATTCTGCCCTGTTGTTGCTTAATAATTGACCAGGTATAAATTCGGTTTCCATAACAACTACAAAATATTTTAGTTCACTCAAACTAAAAAACCATGTAAAAGAATAACTCATCTTGGGAGAAGGCAAACATGGTAAACCAAGTCCTCTGCGAAGGAAAATCACACACAGAGCATCACTGAAGGAAAGAAGACTGGGACTAAAACTCCCCAAAAAGAGAAAAGGAAGTTGATGATTATAACGATCACATTTCAGGGTTTCGCAGATTCTCAGAACTTCCTTTCTGACTCGACTGGCCCCAAATCAAAACAGAGTATTTGATTTTCCAGCTGAAGACACGCTGTGGGCATAATCAGTAAGTTTTTAGGTAACGCATAGAGGAAGAGGAGGTGGAAGTGCACCACAGAGCACTAACTGCAATATTGTTTTACTGTTCAGGCACCACTGAAGCATGATAAAGGGGCTTTAGTCTATTTCAGGAAGACGGCGTCCTCACGAAGAAGAAGAAAAAAACAGCATCTCCCAAGTTGGGGATTTATCTTTATCACACCAAAGGTTAACATCACCCAGTTTAATTTCCTGAGGGCAGAGAGTTAGATTTGCTACAACAATGACATGAGTTTTTATAAAGGCCTCTGTGTGTAATCACTTTAATGAAAATATTAAATGGGATTGACACGAGGTCTGAGACTGGAGGCTCTGATGCGTCTGACTCACAGATGCAGCAGGACTCCCTGCGGCTGTTTTTTGGTTTTCTCAAAAGTATAAAAGTTTTGGAATCAAACGCTGCCTTTCCTCTTTTGGGTTTTTATTTGAATTTTTACTGCAGTAAACTGTAGCTTTGACTTCTTCAGTAGCGTATTTAGAAAATGTACCTTTTCATTGCAACTCAGAAAAAAAAAAAACAGTTTAAAGTTGAGAAAGTTTCCTTTTACTTTCTAGTTTTAATTATGTATAAAATGCTTATTTTGTTCCATCTCATGCAGCAGTTTAAGTGGATGTTATACTTTTCGTATCCACAAGTACTCAGGGGTCTCTGCAATCTGAGAACCCTGCAGCTAATGTCTGATGACTTAGCCTCTGGGTGCAGTGGCCAGCGTTTCAGGGCTTTTGGTGCAGCCAGCTGATATTTGGATTACAGATAACATATCTGAGCCAAGACTGCCTGTCCCTTAAGAAGCGAAAAATTGAGTTATCCCCAGTTTACACCCAGTCGACACTTTAAAACCACTACAACGTCTTTGAGGTATTTGCTTGACAAATGGCGAGTGTTCGCTTGCTTGCCTACAGTGTATGACAGGGAGTTCTTCATGTTTCGCTCTCTGTGCAGCCTGTTCACCTGCATGCAACGAAACCCTCGACTTTACAAGCCAGTATCAGCCAGAGCACAGACTGAAACCACAGTCTGTTTTGTCATCAGAGGGTGAAAGCACGGCCCTGTGTGGACAACCTCCAATGTGTTGCACCTGCAGCGCTACCTTACAAGGGCACCGACGGCCCATGTGTCCTCCAAGCAGCCTAGAGAGTAGTATATTAAGAACCACTACTTGTCTGCGTTGTCCAGAGCTGTCTATGTGCATGTCCACAAGGGAGTATAATTGAGGTTGTGCCCTGGTTACCAGTCTTTGAAAAGCTGCCCACTTCACGGAGTCAAAAAGTAGTTAATAAGTAATAATGATGGGATATGAAATGGCAGCTCACGCTAGGAATAGACTCTGCAACCTCAGCGTCCCCGATGAGTGATATTAGTGGACAACAATTGTGGTTATGAGGACAAAACGGTTTTATTTCAAAAAGAAATTCCACGAAAAAGGCTCAGACGTTTGAATGCTTCACGGAGACGTTAATGCTCAAGTCATATTTCCCCAAGAAGAATGAGCTTACCACTGTGAGATACGCATTTAGTCAGGTTATAATTATTCTAGCAGTCACCCAGGGACATGAGCGGGAATTAAAAGCAAGCAAGACTACAAAAAGTGCTCGCAGTCTAGCTCCGCGCTGGTGTCAGGTGCTTTATTTGAGCACAGTGGAGTTATTTAAATACAATGAATATTAACTTCAAGAGAATACCAATTATTGCCGACACTTATTCCGGGTACTAGCAGTGCTTAATCAGGAGTCATTTCCCACTGAAAGGAAGCTCATCAAAGCGAAGAAACGGGAATATTGAGTCAAAGGAAACACTAAATGATTCCTGTTGTTCTGCTCTGAGGTGCGGTGTGGAGTATTACTCATCATGTCTGGAAATCCTCCACGTTTTCTGGGTAATCCGAACTATAATCATTAACGGTGTGACTTGTGCGTTGAGAACGGATATGATGACACTCGGACAGAAAGACAGGAACACAACAATATAACGTGCAACATACTAAACATAGCTGTAATCCTGGTAGATGACTAAAAGGGAAGTCTGAAATGCCTTTGAGATAGTTTTCACCAAACACGGATTTCACAGGATCAATATGCTAACTGAGATAAGGACTGACCTTGCACTGCAGAGGATGACTGGGCCAATATTATGCCAGAAAAGAGCACCTCGCCGTGGGCATGTCTTTCCAGTATTCTGCTACTCCTTATGTATTGTGCCATATGTCGAAGCTGGGCGGCACGAAACCTAATCTTAGAGTTTTTGTGAGAAGCCCTGAGATTCCTGTGATTTCATCTTTTTCTCTGCACAAAACAGTACAATGGAAATACCGAGACAAGGATGAATGACCTAATCTTATTTTACTTTAAAAGGTTAGCCTTTTCTCTATCTCTCGGGCCCCTGGCCAGCTCTTGACCACCAGGTGTCCGAACTTCCCTTTCAAAGACAGGCAATGTGGCCTATTTTACAAGACATTTAGAAATGTCACAGTCATTAACAGTAGAAAATCCAACCTAACCCATCTTCTTTAAGAGTTAAAAAAAATAATAATAATAGAGGCTTGCACACATGGAGCGATATTGTAGATTTTACGGCACATTATTCAACAAACTCTTACTCCAGAATCTAATTCATCTACAACAGCTATTATTAGCCATCTTTACACAGCATAAGCCATATCAGATCTAGTCGGGATAACACTATAATTTGGCACATGCAAGATTTACTTAGCATTTTGGCGGAAGGCCAGCTTAAACCTGTTTATAGCGGAAGAATTCAATTTGGCATTATGCCGTATTTGAGCACTGCCTGTGATTTACGGCGTCCTTCCCTTGGGCGCATGCATGAACCCAATCATTTATACCTGCAAATGGCTTGCTGGTGACACATTTCTGACCATGAATTTGTGCTGTGATGCTGTCACGCAATGTTGCCTGTGTTTTTGTCAGTGAAGCAAAAAAACAAGAAAGGAAAATAAAACAGCAGCCACACCTCATTCATTGTCTCTGGGTAGTAAAACGGCAATTTCAGCACCACAATAAAACTATCAAATATAAATTACAGTTGCAATGCCTTACTTATAATTTCATGGTTGAGGATACTGGTCTAATGTGTGGTGTGACACTTGTATATATTCCGGTCAGAGCCACGACAAACGGACAGAAGTGACATATCCATTATGTCTGTCTGAGGAAGGGAAGTGACCTTTGAAACTCATTCCGTTCCTGCACACAGATTAGAAGAGGGAGAATAAAATCCTTTTATCAATCAAACGTCGCCCCGTGTTTGTGAGGTCTCACTTGCCTCACAAACATCAGTTAGACTTCGCTCTAAATGAATCCCGTTTCCTAATTAGCAAGTTTAAAAAGCAAAAATGTTTAAGCAAACTCGACCAAATCTCCTCGAATAATTCATTTTGACAGTGACCGCTTAGTCACAGATATGCATTGGTCTAAATCGCGTTCTGTCCAGATGAACGTGGGGGACGATGCGGACCTAATGCGCAACCGGAAAGAGTAAAACCAATCAAGGGTAATCAGTCAAATCCCGGCAAGGGGGTGCAGCGTGCATGAGCTTATTCAGATGAACGTAAGTGAGATTGTTGAGCCGCCCTAAAGGAAAGTTTACTCTTTTTATATGCAACAGCCTTTCAAATTTTCCAATTGACTGTAGTTTCTAGACAAATTAGATCCCTGGTGAGGTTGAATATAGAGCATATTAAATGGGAATCCGAAGAATGATATTTTGAGCGTGAACTTAGCTTTAGGTTTCACCACCAATTAGGAGAAAATCAGCCAACGCAGGGATTTGCACCATTTAATCAGCTGACTTGAAGGGCTGGTTGTTTTGAGTCACAGCAGCAAGGCCAAGAGGTAATTTGACTAAACACACATAGGGCATACTAATGAGTGTCTGCGCTTCATTACCCCAGCCTGGGACTGTTGAAAACACTGTTACCAAACAGATCTATCTATCTATCAGCATACCTTTTGTACTCGTTCCCGCATCAACTTTATCTCGACTTTGCTGCGTTATATTGTTTGCATATCTGAGGCCATGCAAATGTGAATCGTCAATTCAATTCCGGGAATGCCACTGCAATGTCATTACTACTGCCTTCCCACTTCATTTACCAGGCCCTGACTCCACAGCGATACGTTGGAATGAGAGTCCCTGCTGCTGAGGAGATGGAGATAACAGGATGATTCATAGTCTTTCAAAAGAGGTCACAGCTTCCTGTGCTTTTACGACGGGAATTTGGGATTCCCTCGGTGCACGCGGCGAGGGGCGGCGAGCCAAGCATCCCAGTTGGCATACAAAATTAGTAGTGGTGTGGATAAGAAGCAAACACCTGAAAACTCATTATCCTAAACTCCACTTGCAACGTCTAATCTTTCCAATAAGCATAAGTGAATTTAGGTGTTATTTTAGAACGCTCACAAATCCAGAGCTGCAGTATTAGAAATGTAATTATTGTCAGGACACCAGAAACGAATGCATTTAATGTTTATAATAATCAGGATCTTCACCACATGAAGGGTACCGCACTGAGAAAGACACAGGTAGTGCAGGGGGGTGGGACTGTTCAAATAGGACATGGAAATTTAGTTCTTATAAAACAAGGAGCTGTGAAGGTTAAATGCAAGCTCTTCCCTCCATCCTCCCTGTTTCTAATTACTGAGCGAGAGCGTGAGAGAGCCGTGCTCCTGATTGCAGCTGCCTGGTGACTGCAGCAGAAACCAAATCTTCTCAGCTGTCTATTATAATGAAACTGACCAGGCCCCCCCCCCCCCCCCCCCGGCACTCTGTCAGCATTTCTGAAGGGAAAACAGGGCTCTACAGTGGCGTCTAACTTTAACCTACCCTTCCTGATGAATTAAAACGCCGTCTGGGTTTTTAGATCATAGCCGAAGATAGCCAAGCGGCCGCATTGTCATGCTGACAATGTGTAAATCTGCTGGGGTTGCAGGGGCTGCACTTACACACACCATGACACTTGTAATAAAACAGACAAGATCATTAATTAAAGGTCCGCTTTAATGAGACTGTCAGTGCCTCCTGGCTAACAGCCTACACAATGATGTACGGCATAACAGTTAAATTCCATTATCACTGGAAACTGTTGTCCAGTGAAACATAATGCTTCTGGTTTGTCACAACAGACTGTGGCGTCAGACTGAATCCAGAAAACGCTGGTTAGTTGTTGCTTTAATTTTCACCTTCATTTTCACACCTTGCTAGCGATCCAGTGACATACCGGCTTTTTTGTTTGTTTCTTTTTTTATCTAGATTTGAAAAATTTGCAATTTCTTTACAGTTAATAGAGTGTATTATCACAGCTAAGCAGCTTATCACAGACGCTTCGTATGTATATATATATCCTTGTCCTGGATGACGCAAAAACTGTTATTAAAGGACGGATTTCAAAGGCAGCTCCCGATCAAAAGCCTGCAGATACAGAAACCAAACTGCGGCGTTTAAAATTGAATCTCATCAGATAAACGGATACAAAGTTTTTCAATAGATGCAATCGGGTTTCCAACTTGAGATTGTCATTACGCGACGGCGTGCAAGGGTTGAAAATAATTAAAAACACACATACGGTTTCAGTTTAGCTAGAAGCAGTGGGCGTCTGTCTGTCTGGCGTGAGAATAGTTTACAGACCGTATTTACGTCTGCGTAGCGCCACCTTATACCTCAGGGTTATTTATTCCAATTATATTTGGACCCAACTGTTCAAATTAATCTCAATCTACGCTGGTGTAAAACAGTAAAAGGGGACGCAGGAATCGAGCACAGGCTCTAATCAAGCTTGAAGTGTCCTTTAACATTAATTTTCCCTCCAGGCTGAATCACATCCTCTTCAATAAAACCCAATATATTTTAAATAAAGGGCAGTAAAAAGCCAAACACCTTTGCAAGACACAGTAAATCGGCTGTGTGGTTGAAGCACATCAGATAATCATTAAAACATGTATATCTGTTGAGCACCACTAATCCAGTCCTCTTGACAGCAGTGTTGGGACACACTGCAACATGCAAATTCCACAGAAGAGGTCAGAGATAAGCAGAAAACCTGCCCTGAAGCAGCTAAATATTGAGTCACACTGCCACTATCCCATTAAATGTTACCTTTTATCTGAAAACACCCAGCCCCTATAATTATCTGCAGTCTGGAGCTCCATCAACATAAACAGAATCAAGTGTCGGCAAACAGAGCCACAGAGTCGACCGGCATGTTCCTCTGTTTAACCGATATTTAAGGATACACTGCACTGTATTTTCTATTTTTTGTTACTGGGAAGGGGGAAAAAAATGATGCAGCCATGCACCGATTAGTCCTAACATTATGACCACCTTCCTAGTATTGTGTAGGTCTCCCTTGTGCCTCCAAAACAGTTGTGATTCATCAGAGAATGGACATGGACCTTCTGAGGGTGTCCTGTGGTATCTGGCAACAGGATGTTGTTAATGGGGCGCCTTTGGGTCCTATGGGTTAATGGGAGGGGGCTCTGTGGATCATCCCACAGATAATTGATCAGTGGAATGACTGACCTTGTGCTGTTCTTCATGTTTTTTTTGTTTTTTTTAGTTGTTCCTAAAGCGTTTTTGTGTGTGTGCCTGTGTCAGGCTGCATCCTGCTGGGGATGGCTGCTGCCATCAAGGAGTGTCATTGCTATGGGGTGGGGGTGCCTTGTCTGGTCTAGGTGGGTAGTACACGTATAAGTAACATCAACATAAATGCCAGGTCCAAAAGTTTCCCTGCAGAACACTGAATTGTCACAAGATGGTCAATGTTTTTTTACTTTTCCTGTCAGTGGTCATAATGTTGTGGCTGATCGGCGTATATAAAATGGATAGTGCGTCCCAGCCGGAAAATTAATATTAACAGCTGTTGAGCCAAAGGAAACAAAACAATGCCTCCGCCAACTAGACAAGGAGTTTATATCCATGTCTGTCCAGACTCATAATACACGTAAAGACTTTGAAGTTGACTATTGGCCTTTCAGATATAAAAACTTCATCACTTATTTGTATCCTTTTAAAAGTAACATTGACTTTTGACCACCACATTGTAATCACTTCATCCCCTGATACAAGCTGCTGCCAAATTTGAAGGAACTGCCTCAAGATGATCTTGAGATATTGCTTTCATGAGAATGGGACAGACTCGGGATCACGATTACATTTGGCTGCCATACTCAGTTCATCCTCGAGTCAAAGAAAAAGATTTATGCCAAATTTGAAAAAATTCCTTTGAGGCAGATGTCAAGTTCATAAGAAAGGGATGGACGGAAAATCCAAAAAAACGAAATGCCTCTGGACACAGCTGTCACCGACCCTGCAGAATTGAATTTTATAGTTCTCTTAGCTTGCATACATGTAGAGTAACTTAACTCGAGTATAATTTTATTTGTATTGCACAAAAGAAACATTTTCTTTGTGCAAGAAACACTTCTAATGTATTTCAGTACTGGATCACTGCTAGGGAGGTGCGCGGTGCTTGCAAGAAACTCTTCATTCTCTATCAAAGTCAGCTGAAACATGAAGGAAGGCTGACTTTTTGCAACAGACAACCATATAAATCTGTCATTCTTATCTCATGAATCAAGATCAAAGAATAAACTTAGGCTCAGATATCCGGCATAATTCCACATTACTTGTTTAATTCAGCCAGCAACTGGTTTTCAGCTTTGATATTCCTATGAGAGAAAAAAAAAACTCCCTTTCTCTCTCTCCCTCCCACGCAGAAAAAGGTTAATAAACTGAAAGACTGAAGACGTCCATGAGCTGAACCGTTTGTTTTCCTCGCTGCTGATGGAGGAGGACTGGGAAATGTGTCTGAAATCAATTTCTTAATATTAATATGAATATGTTTTTTGCTGTCACATCACAATATCGTAAATACATTAAAACATCACATAAAACAAACAATCTGCAAACCCAACTTTGATTGATGTTCAATGAAATGAACCGTGCGCTGTGATGTATTACACCGGGAACAAAAAAAAAAAAAAAAAGAACGCTTTGTTTCTTTGCCCATTTTCTTTCAGGCGTGTCTGCGTATCCCTCTCATTTGTTTATCAAGTTTACACACATTGTTTTTTAATAGTCACGCCACAGCAACACACAGCAGAAGTGCAGGTTCCTAAGTCTAAGTCACATGAAAACTTTGGCCATTGTTGTCATTAGCAACTGTCTTAAAGGGGAACTACCGTTTTTTTTTTTTTTTTACAACCTGGACCTTATTTCTGGCATAAAATACGATCGTTTACTCACCCATATAACTTTTGCAGTCAGTTGGGAGATATTTAGATCTGCGTATATTCATATAGTGGGAGTGAATGGGGCACCGAAACGCAGACTCTACATAACGCATTATCTGCCGCGAAACTCGTTCATTTCACCAATATTTTGTTATTGTACGCTAGTGCTATTCACCATTGAGTCCTGAGTTACATGTTATCATCATCCGGGGTCTGTAGATTGACCTACAGACCCTGGATGATGTCTTCTGACCTGGAAGAGGTCATCTCTGAGCATCGCGCGCACCCGCGACGGTCGGCTTGTTTACCTGTAATTTGCTACTGCTAGTTTTTTGCAACATGGCTGAATATCTTTCCGACTCTGAGGTTGTGGATGAACCATATGTCAGTATGTTTGCTTGCTTTTGACTCATTAGTTCTGTCGTCTTTAAATTTTGTTACACAAGGACTGGTTAGCACTGATGTCTCACAGCAAGAAGGTTCTGGGCTCGTATCCTTTCTGTGTGGAGTTCGCATGTTCTCCCTGTGTCTGCGTGGGTTCTCTCCAGGTACTCCAACTTCCTCCCATCGTCCAAAGACATGCTCGTTAGGTTAACTGGCGATTCTAAATTGGCTGTAGGTGTGAGTGTGAACACTGAGTCAGCCCTGCGATAGACTGGTCCCCGCCTGTACCCCGCCTCTCGCCCAATGACAGCTGGGACAGACTTCAGCGACCCTCAAGAACACAAGCGGTTACAGAAAATGAATGAATGAATGAAGGACTGGTGGGATCTGCCTCAATCCGTGATAATAAGTCATTATCATGGTCATATATTCCTACACCTTTTGTTTCCTGCTTCAGTAACTCTTGTTCATCCACCACGTTTGTTCTCACATTGACCATAATCAGGACAATCCGCCCAAAGTTACTTGAGTGAGAACTCAGCATGTCGTCTCACTTTAAGCTCTAGAATAACACCCAAACATTACATCTGTTCTTCCTTGATAATCCACTAAAATATGTACCTTCACTTCATTGTCAAAAAAAAAAAAAAAAAAAAAAAGTACTGGTTCATCTCCAGTTTTTCGCCAAGCACAATATGCTGACTTTGCCATAATTCCTAGCTTAGGGGCAGCAGGATGTGCAACATACTGTGTGCAGCAGAGTGTGATTCACTATTCCAGGATGGGGTCTTGCTATGGTTGAGCGGAGCATGCAAATGAATTTCCAGTTCCCTCAGCAGGTAAAGTATTTCTCAGACAGGCTTGTGTTTGAATTCACATCTTTCAGTATGGATTTTCATAAGTAGACTATGGGCACATTTTCTCTCAGCATGCCACTAAGCAGGCGTCACCTTTCTTCATTCTTCGGCCCCCTGATCCTCCATTGTGCTGCCGTCAGAGCCGCGTTTGAATGAACAATGAACTCGCTTTCAGAATTATACAATATGTTTTCGTACTGCTAGGAACGCTGTCCAAGATCTGGATACAGCTGAAAAAAAAAAAAAAAGAAATCCTTGGATGAAGTTGAGCAAATATTATGCTAATGAACACACAATCCATACAGCTACATATTCTCTTCATCAAAGCAGTCAACAGTGGTAAAATGAACCCAGCCCTCTAAGGAACATACTGTATAATAAGACATGACATGGCCGCGGTGACAAACTGTCCGTCATTGATAAAACATGGGACCATCAGTCAGTGGCTACCCTTTAGCTACATGGTGTCAGGTCAATGCGAGCTACAACTGAAAAGGACTTCTGGCTAATAACCGAGCAGACAGCGAACTGATTGAGGGATCTGTTTATGGAGCAGTATTATAGTCACATAAATACGTTCACTGATCATATGGAGCGATTACTCCACTACCTGGATTTCATTACTGTAAGATGTTTCCGGGGACAGTTTTAAACATCTTAAATGGATACCACTTTTGGGAGCTCAGTCTTTTCTTTGAAGCGAAACCTCTTAGTCTGAAATACCAGGCACCTGGGGGTGAGTTATTAATTTTCGTGGAAGTATTCCCTTCGGCCGGCCTCTTAATTCAACAAACACTGCACGTCTGACACCATACAGGCTAAAGGTGCAATGCGAGACGCATCCTCGTCATCGTTCAATAAAATATCAAATGCAACAAAACACCTTCTGCGAATAGCTGACGTTATCTCTGCTTAAATTTCACATACAGGATTTCAACTTCGAACCAAACGTGCACCTAAAAATACATCTGGAGCTGAATTGTTAGCGTTATCCTGTCAGTGATCTCGCAGAGTGTTGATGTAGTGTTTAAAAGCTGCGGGGTAGATTGCAGTCTACTCATGATGCACATGATAGACTGAGTCATATTAAGGCCGGTGCCGTGAGATGGATGGAAATGATATTTCTGCATGCTTGAGACAGCCTTTACCTTCCAGCATAAACTCGCACAAGCACGCACAAACGCATCCAGCGCACTGTGATGTTTTGTCACGCTAAAGGGAACAACCTGTAGAAAATATTCATGTTGGTAATGTAAAGCACCCTGACAAATATGATGGCTGTAAAAAAAAAAAAAAAAAAGCAGCCCCAGCCTTGCTGCTGTGGGATTTATTTCTGAACCAGTGAAGATGAAGAATAGAGCTCTGCTAGGCCACACTTATAGTCATAAAATCCACAGTAGCCTGCATGATTGCACAGTTCTCTTTGCGGTGCACCTAATAGGTAAAAACACAATACATGCTTCACACCGGGGACATTTCTTCCAGCTGGTCCTGTCTGACCACAAGAGAAAAACCATTGGCAGCTGGATTGGACTCATCATGCCAAGCAATAATGTGATCAGATCTGCCTTTGTTTGCTCTGCCACACCCACTCCTCATACACACTGTACGATCTGCTTCCAACCCACTCCTCAATCCTAATGCCAAGCAATCAAAAAAACGCTGTTAAATGTTCATAAATTAATCAGCAGCAATTTCTAATTCTGTGCAAAGCAGAGCACAGTCTAATATGGAAAACTGTTATTAAATAAAGACAAGATGTGCTTAAGATAAATTTGAGACTATGTCTTATTACACACCAAGAAAAAAAGAGCTTAAAGGACGACTTCATTTGGAATGAAACTACTTGTGGATCTTGAAAAGCAACTAAAAGACAATCCCTCAGCAACTCTGCCCAAGTATCTTGAGCCAGTATCTTCTAATGCCAAGAACAGATTATTTGAAACGAGGGACGACCCAAGACGACTGATTGCACACTTGGCAGAGGACAGGCGTGTCATTTCTTCTCTACAAGACGACTGTGGGAGAAAACCACCATGGCCTTACTCTACGTAATATTGAGAGTTTCAGCCTTGGCTTGGATTAATATTAATAATAACAATAATTAATATTAATAATAACAATAATGCTTTATTTTTTATTGAAGGAGAGGCTTTACATAGCAAGAAAAAGGTACACACAATTGACAGAAAAACAAAGAAAGTAGTATAATAAAACAAGTACAAATGCTTGGCTGGGTTTTAGCAAATACTCCTACCTAGAAGAAAGTTTTTCTAACACATGTCTGTTTTAACCACAAATATGAACTTTTATTTATTTATTTTTTTTGGCTCAGCCTAACCACACTGCAGCTGAAGACTGAAAATAATTTAAGAAATAAAGCAGAAAATAATAAGTCTACTAAGTCTAACTACAATTACCACCGTGTGATTGTATGCGTCCACCGACCAGTTAAGCTGCAAATTCACTCTACTCATCCATGAAATGGGCGACTATCTGTCAGGATACTTCTTAAAACCTTCAAGTACTTATGCGTTTGAATTAAGCCTCAAACGGTTTTATTTTTCAGTCTCACCGCACTCCATAAGAACGGGAACTCTGACGAGAGAAGGGGGAGTCGAGGCAGAGAAAACTTGACCCCCCTGTCACAGCCATCGATTTCTCAACATTTGTTTTTCATCGTGAGAATGAACCAAAAAGCTTGTGTGGCTGACTTTAAGGCAGGTATGGATTCCTGAGGTTTGGACAATAAAAAAAACATCATCAGCATAAAGCACAATCTGCCCTATGTGGCATGTTTTATGTGGACTCTTGGAGCTTTGCAGGGATTCTTGATAGTCTCAGCTAGTGGTTTAGTGGTTAGTGCAGAAATAACATCTTCCCCCTATGGTGCATTGTAAGACATTAACAAGTACACTGGCCCTGGGTGAATAGTATAGACACCTGGGTTGCTGTTTTGCACCCAGACCCATAGTAAGGAAAGAGAAAATTCATAAAAATGAATGTATGAGCTTTCCTCAAAGCAAATGTTGCCTATGAATCCAAAACAAGACTGCAAATAAGATTTAAAACTTTATCTGGCAATAAAAAGAGAAAATACTTCCCAAGTACTGAGGAGCTATAGAAGCCCCAAAACACAATATATTATAATTGGCCATATCACAGTAGACTTGTCCATGAATGGGTGCACCGGCGTCTAAAAGGAGGAAACGATGCACTTGAGTCACGGGTGTGAGATGTATCTTTCGTCTAATGGGAAAGCTTCCAGGCAAAAAGAAATCACACCTTAAATTAGTAAACAGCCCAAAATATCCGTCAAGGTCTTCCCTCCTGAAAGTAGCTGTGCTGTTTTTCGTTGCTGGTATGAAGCAGGAGTAAGAGATTGGTTTAGTGAAAAAGTTTAAAATACTTTTGGGTTTCCACAAAAAAAAAAAAAAAATAAATTTGCTCATCTTCAAGACACTTCCACTTTGTGAATTAAAATGTTAAGTTTACACAAGGTTTGGTTATTCTGGGATGTTTGGAGAGGTTCGTGGTGGGTTTCAGAGCCGCTAGAGTTGTAAGGGATTTATTTTGACAGTGGTGGGAAGAGAACTGTCAAAATGCTTATGATGACGATGATGATCTTAATGGTTTTTGTTCCCTTCTCCTATGCAATGAACTTAATTAGACTCAAGATATTGCGAAGACGACACAGAATATCATCAGTCTTAAAGGGGAACTACTGTTTTTACAACCTGGACCTTATTTCTGGCATAAAATACAGTCATTTACTCACCCATACAACTTTTGTGTAATTCGTATTCCTTCGGGAGATAATTAAATCAGCATATATCCATGTAGTGGGAGTGACTGGGGCACCGAAACGCAGCGTCTAAATAACGCATTATCTGCCGCTAAACTCATTCATTTCACCAATATTTTGTTATCGTACGCTAGTGCTATTCCCCGTTGAGTCCAGAGTTACCTGTTATCATCATACGGGGTCTGGAGATTGACCTACAGACCCCGGATGATGTCTTCTGACCTTATTTAGAGGCTGTGTTTTGGTGCCCCAGTCACTCTCACTATATGGATATACGCAGATCTAAATATCTCCCGAAGGAATATGAATTACACAAAAGTTAAATGGGTGAGTAAACGGCCGTATTTTATGCCAGAAATAAGGTCCAGGTTGTAAAAACAGTAGTTCCCCTTTAAAAACCTTCATCATTCATTAATTACAGAGAAAATGTAAAATAGTCTGTTGTTCTGCTCGTGTATAGCCAAGGAACTCTTCACAATTTTAAAACCTCTTAAAATTGGAACCTTGGAGTGAACCATCCAGTATATATTGTTATAATAGAAATAAGATTATGAACACAAAGAATTAGTGGCACTTTCTTATTCTAGTGCAGTCTGTGCTTTTACAGAATACTTCTGGGAGTTTTATTCTCGCCTTTTCAACAAAGTCCTGCACTCATCTATATTTTTTCCCCCTAATTTGTTCTTTCAAATTATGGTCTTCTCCATGTGCTCAGCATTCACTGTAGTTGCTTTAGAAAAAGGAAGGAGGTAGCTGCTGTGATTTTACCTCACGGACCAAACTGAGAGTGTCTATTTTATTCTCCAATTGGAAATGAAAGAAGCCGATATGCTGCGGCTGTCAAGTCACTGAAACCTATCGCTTGAATTGAAGGTGGAGGATAACAATAAAACCAAAGCAGAAGTAAGGCAGTAAAATATCTCTAAAACATTTGATATGTCTACAACTTGCTTCTAAAATGTACTTAAACCCCCCAAAAGCAGATATTATGCACTTGACTCTTCACTACACATTTTTAAAACAACTTATTCCACATATGCAAACTTCATTCATTGACGCCAGCTGATACGGCAATAAAATCTACATAAGAACTGTGACACTGGGTTAAATCAAGCTAGAAATGATCGAAATGATGACATTAACCCGATCCTGTGGACCCCATGCCAGTTTCCAGTTAAACATTATTATCGTATTAAATCCCACTGTTGGCTTGCCTATGCAAATATAAAGTAAATCATTAGTCCCATTAACTTGAATGTGCGCTCAGGTTCAATATTACTGATCTGTTTGGATTCCTAAGATTAGCTTTTAACGGACTTTAAGCAGTTTTCTTCTACGCTGCAGTTTTTGTCCTGGATGCATTAGCAAAATGCCTTGGTTTTATGTGGGTTGTGTTTCATTTACTCCATTTGCCTATGACTCCAGTCGTCAGCTGATAGTTAGGCAACAATTTCATTTTACATCTCAACAATCTGGCTACCTCACAATATCATCGTAGAGATAATTTATTTTGTCAGCATTCAGCATCTCCCTGCCTCCGTCTCTGAACACTACACACCCACAGTCCATCAACACAGGCGTTTGCATTTGCTCTGACTGACTGTGCCTCCTCCCAGGAGCGCAAGGGCGTCTACAGATCGCATTTGACCGGCCTCTAATCTCCAACCTTCTTTTGGATTTGTAGGACATTACGAAAATTACACAGTTTTCATTTGGTTGCTCCAACAGACTTCCACCTGAAGAGGTCTAATCAACCAGGGTTATTGAAAACACCTCTGAATGGCGTGCTGCGCCAGCTATACTTTAAACACACAATAGAGTTTCTTTGCAGCAGACATTTGGACTTTTCGTAATAGAAACAGCACAGGTATAAATGGATAACACTGATGTTGGCCTTGGCAGTTATACAACATGCACAACAGCAGGAAGCTAAAGCAGTTACAGTATGTTCATACATCCAGCGCTTGATTATGTTCCCCTATGCTTTTTATAGTGTGAAATGTCCAAGTGTAAAACGTCAGTGCAAAAACATTCAAGAGTCTAGTAGCAAAAGTGGTGTTGGATCTGGGCTCTCTGTCCCTTAATAGCAATGTTGCATATATGTCGCACATGGAAAGTAAAGTTCGTGATCAGAATTAGCCCTGAATCATTATCAACATTTCCACCATGTCCAATGAATGGCGTTCATTGAACACATTCATATTTTTGAGAACTGTGATCTGAATGCATCATTTGTCCAACTGTGGACGTATACGTGAGTTTCGCTCAATCTGGAGGGAAATAACAACGTTCACCCCCGATAAAAAAAAGTTTTACGACAGTTATCAGCCGACATGCGATTTACGGCGTACAGCATGGCTGGTGAAGCTGAAAGAGAAGCCGCCTCCGGCACTGCAGTAGCAACTGATCCACACAAACACTTGAGTTATTTCCTAGTATATACAGTCAGTGGTTATTCAAAAGCACTGGCGGAAAAAAATATCACGGGCTGGGGATGGATGGGCAGATGAGTCAGAGATTCTGAACAAGAAGCTCATTTAAAAAAATAGTAATAATAATAATAATTAATTTCGGAGTCTATGAACTTAGTTCAAAATTAAAAAATGTGAACTATGAACTTGAACTAGTTCAACACTATTCATAGTCTAGTTGTACAATGTTTTCTTCATAATTTTATAGTATGCCTGAGGAAAACGTTAATAAAAATTCCAACAGCCGCTCCCCTTCATCGTGCTTTTGCATTTCCTACATTAAGTTAACATGCTAAGCTGTTAGCCTCATTGCCTAGCAGCAGGGTCCTCACAGTTTAAACGCCAAGCATTTTGTGTACATGACTTCCCATGTCGTAACAGAAAGCTCACAAGTCCCTTATCAATGAAAGTATCTTACGGCATCAACATACTGCGAGATACAACGACATGCAACATATGCTGTCTATCAAATGATTAAATCAAGCATAACATAAGGGATTGGATTAAGGTGGCAGAGATGAGGTGGATAGCAAATGACATAAAAGGCGGAAGTCGGGGGTTGAACATATCTCTGAATTTGCGGAACTAAATGCTAATGAGTTTTTCCTTGTCTGAGATCAGAAGTTCTGAATTCCCAGTTGCCAACGAATGCAGCGCGAGCCAACCGCTCACATCTTGTCCCCACAGCCTCCCCAGGTTTTCAAACCACTAACCGACTCCCCACTTCTCTCCTTCACTATATTTAAATTCTATGCGATGTTCAAGCGTTAAAGCAAAACCTTAGATAAGACACAGGCATCCGTCAACGCCATCGTGCAAATGGAGACGATTCAGCCTAAATCTCAAATTACTGCTCACCGCCGAGTGTCTGGCATGTGGCTGACAATGATGTGACTCCAGACAGAATGTCAGATCCCTGCTGGTTTACACTGTGGACCGCTATGCCCAGCGAGTATAATTAATTGGAACTTATTTATGTCGTCAGATTAATAGACAAATTCAGTCTGCGGCGGCTAACACGTTTCACAAGTGCTCTCTCAGTTTGGAAACACTGCAGAGATGTTTTCATTGTAGTGGTGTTAAACAAATAAGTGGAATTACAAAAAACACAAAAGCCAGTATTGTGATGGGACCATCTGCTGTCCATCTACAAAGCTGAACGGATCCACATAGTGCCCGCGCATCTGCAGTCTTTTCCACTTGGAGACAGCAGTTGAATTGGCACATTTGTCTCGTAAATCACTTTACTCATCATGCTGGGACCGTTTTTCCCTCCAGGTTTTATTAAGTACGCTCGAGAAACACGCACATTAACTGGAACACGGAGGGATAAACAAAAAATTATCCGAGCCCCGTGACTGACGCGTGCGATAGAAGCAATACATCAATCACAGGCGAGGAAACCACCCTGACATGTTCGGTCACCTGTTAGGATGCAGTTAAAGCTCCACCGTGCCTTTTCTTTCCGCTATCTGGACCTGTGCAGTTGGTCAAGCTCACTCCCTAACATGTGTCACTCTCTTTGACAAGGGCGCCAGCAGAATGGAGGCTACTTTGAGGTAATAACTTTGCCTAAAGCCTCTACAGTCACTCAAGAAGCAGACAGTTAATAGGGGAAAGCACTGCTCCTGCTTTTTTTTTTTTGTATGTTCTGCATGTCCACACAGCTGCTGGCAGTGCTGTGATGGTTTCAAAACTGCGTGCACATTTGAATGACGGCGCAAGGGCTTAATTGTACACATTTCTCCAAGTCTACTAAAAAGCTAATTGCGTCAATACCGTGCGCTAGAACAGTATGCTGACAGGCACACACAGCTTAGTGCATGTACGAGGCAGGTGTTCTATCAACCATAGCTAATTCCAAACAATCACACAAACTGAGCTCAAGCCAGAGGATAAAAGCAGCATACAGCACAGCGGCAAGTGTAGGAGAGATGCAGAATTTCAGAAGATGTACTTACTTTGCACTTTGTCTGAAGAATCCCCAGGTATTGACTTAGGTGGTCTTGATGATCTGCGTGGGCTTCTGGTTGTCTCATCATATGCCTTCTTCAGAGTACCATTATTTAAATTATCCATTGTGCTCTGAGCCTCTGCTTGTGCTGGATATTTCAATGCTAAGAGGTGAAGTGCTGTCTTCTTATTGTCTCTGTCGTGCACAAGTCTGCCATTTATCAGTCCATTATATCTGAGGGGTGATCAAACTCTGTAAACATCTGCTGGTCCAAAGCTGCACGCCTCCAAAGTTAACATTGCCCGTCTGTGCTGATGCTGTTAGCCTGACATTTGCTAGCAACAGGTGTTGGCCTTTTTGTTCCTGTTTCCTGTTTATGTTTATGCTACTCCTCGTTTCTGCCTTTGATACCACCTGAGAAGTTCATGACACGGACCAAGCGTCTGCTTTTCCACAAAGATAGTTAACGAGCAGCGGTTCAGAATTTCAAAACCCCAGCAGGACTCCGACAGCACTTTAGACACAAATGTTTTGAAGACATTTCCAGGCACCTGAAATGGGTCCTCTTCACAGCAGCCATTTTGAAATGCCAAAGCAGGGCAAACACAGGTGCAGCTGATTAAGTCAATCACGGCCCCATTCCATTTAGTGTGTCACAAATACTTCCAGTGAGCCACAGTTCATATTACCAGGGCCTGGGCCCAACTAAATGGAATGGGGGTGGGGCATAAATAATGTCATTAATTGTGTTTTTGTTTAACCAGCTCTGATGCATCAAAATGCATGCTGTGAAAAGTCTGTTCATGTCAAATTATTTGAATTACTCATATAAAAATAATAATGTTTTTG
Source organism: Chelon labrosus (assembly GCF_963514085.1). Taxonomy (NCBI): domain Eukaryota; kingdom Metazoa; phylum Chordata; class Actinopteri; order Mugiliformes; family Mugilidae; genus Chelon; species Chelon labrosus. Next base: position 20,870,413 of record NC_140346.1, read on the forward strand.
TGCGATATATCACTCTCGCACAGAAGGAAAAACAGCCAGCGCAAAACTATAAAACAAATAAACCAAAAAAATGATTTCTTTGTTTCACAGTTTGGCTTTATTTTGCTTCTCATGTAAACATCAATGCAAAATGTCACAATTAAGACCACCAGATCTAAACTTTCTAGCCAAGAACAGTAAATCCTTATTTGTTCTTAACATCTGCATTTTTTACAGTGTCGCTAATGTTGTCCACGCTACAGCGCATTGGTGCAGGCGGGTGCCGTGGACGAAAATGCCGGAAATTATGGAAACAGTCTTTTATATTTTTGCAGTATTGAACAGTGCATCTTATTTCATGACAAACCAAAATAATCTGATGTTATGGTTACATATAAATTGTTGTAAAAGACAAGAAAGATCAGAAATTAGGCAATTTCATCGATCACTATACAAAAAGAACATCTCAGACTTATACATGAATGTATAAATGATAGTTGAATTTAAAAATAAACCAAATAATCACTTTACATTGTTAAAATGACGTATGTCTATGACTTAAAGGGGAATTACCGTTTTTTACAACCTGGACCTTATTTCTGGCATAAAATATGATCGGGGAATAGCACTAGCACGTTAACCCTGCGATGGACTGGCGGCCTGCCCAGGGTGTACCCCCGCCTCTCGCCCGATGACAGCTGGGACAGGCTCCAGCAGACCCCCACGACCCTTAACAGGACTAAGCGGGTATAAAAGATGAATGAATGAATAGCACTAGCGTATCATAACAAATTATTGGTGATATGAACGAGTTTCGCGGCAGATAAAGCTTTATTTAGAGGCTGCGTTTGGGTGCCCCAGTCACTCCCACTATATGGATACACGCATATCTTCCGAACGACTCCAAATGACACCAAAGATCTCATTTTATGCCAGAAATAAGGTCCAAGTGGTAAAAAAAAACGGTAATTCTCCTTTAAAGTTGCATGAAAAAAACAGCAGGCGGTAATACTGAAGAGGCTAAAGATGACTGAGTTCTGTTTAGCTGCTCTCTGCGCTCAATGACGCCACTGTTGATGACATTAAGAAGACCTAACAAAAGGCCCACAGCTGTCTCACATAAATCATATCAAGTGATAAAAATACATGTGCCTACTTTTTTTATGTAAATTTCAATGCGTCTGTTCCATCAATCTTATCGCCATCTGGTATTCTGACGTAAAGAATATATTGGTAATGCTACCACCGTACAGTCCATGGTCACAGAAACATGTAAACCAATGAGATAAATTGTATTACTGGATATTAGAGACTACCAGCAAAAGCATAGGCCACTTTATGAATTAAAAAAGGCTCTTATTAAACATACTATATATACATACATATTTTTTTTATAACACAAGAACAAGACCGCTGTGTAAATTTGTGTAATTTGCTTTGTAATTTAGGTGATCTGGCCTCCACTGACATATTTTCCTGCAAATTAAACACTTCCGGTCACTGACAACATGCTGAAATAAAAATATCTCTGGGTCTAAAATGCGCCCATTATGACGAACGACTCTTACAATAACTAGCTGGCAGGGTCCACACATTCCTTTATCATTTGGACTTCTTCCACTGTGACACACTGGCCAGTGCAACTGTTGCGCAACTGCGTAATTAGTCACAGAGCGCAGGTGTTATGCAATTTAATTCATCATGTGTGCAATTAGATATTTTTTCCGCCACCTTTTATCAATGATGCATGGGCCCTTTCCACAGTGATGCTGAAGGATTATTGCAATTAAGCATTCTCCTCCAAACAAACAATGCCTATCTATAATTATATCAGCGCTATCTGTGTCTCCATTACAAACTGTTTGTACAAATACATTATGAGGCACATTACAGCTACATTTAAATGGCAGATTGCATTAGACGTGAATTTGCAAGGCTTTAAATGCGGTCGAACGTCATCGTTTTTCCATAGTATATCCCTGCGTTATTTCCCAGCTTGGTTGGTTAATGACTTTGTCGGCTTAAGCCACGGATATGGGCTGTCGCGTGTGATTTACACTGCAATCCCATCGATCTGTGTTGTATCCATTGGCTTAGCTGTAACATGCTGAACACCCTTATTATTCCATCAGCAACGTGTCAGAGTAGAGTTGAGTGAAAATGGGCTAAGCAAGAGACTGAACCGTGAGGAAAAAAACAGCTTCAAATTAGAATACTGACAGGTGTTTTTTTTTTTTCGCATTTTCTGCAGCGAAGGCCTCCATGTACGCAAAAAACATTTGGAGTACATTTGGATTTCACATTGATGGGAATTATTGTGCTGTCAAAGGCTTACTTGCAAGGAAGCAAACATCAAACGTAAGCGTGCAGCTGTGAGACAATGCAGCCCTATAAAGGGTTGTGAACTGAGACACTTTTAAGAATGGAAACTTTAATATCTCAGGAATTACTTACCTGGCTTTGACATGAAGCGCTTAGTTTGAAAAAAAAAAAGAAAGAAGAATGCTCTGATTCATGTTCAGAGTTGGAATTCAGCTGGATTCATTTGCTGACCAAAAATAACTTCTCTGAGCTGCAGTGTTTCCTCTCTCACAGAAATGTGTTCTTCCTCTCTGGGCGGATAAGAAGAATCACGTTTAGCTGCATGCAACTTGCAAGAATTAGAAATCAGTTTCATACGCCCTCCCCTGAATTAATGGCCCACATACACACTGGGTCTCATGGTAGTTTGGTTTACAATCTATATTTGTCCACAAACAGCACCCAACAGCGTAGAGCTATAAAAAAAAAAAAGTTTCAGTCTCAAATAAATCTGTGCCATGTCAAAGCCTTTTACGGCGTTTCTTAGATTATGACCGGAAGATTATTTGGGAAAGTAATTGTCCCCAGGTGTTGTGAACATCCCAAGCTTATTCTCCACCCCCATGATTCTGAACTGTAGAGATTAGGCTCAGAGGAAAATCTTTTCCCTTGATGGAAGGAAGGGTAAAAAGAGGTCCAAACAGGCACAAACACACTAAGTATGTGTATCCAATGAGCTTTCTGCTTTGCTCGAGCATCCTGTCCCTCCGGGCCTGTTGATCCAGGAAAAGAAAAGTCCTCCTTTCCCCCCCCGAGGGCCTGTAATACCTGTATGATGAGTGCCACGGTGCTGCCAGCTGCAGCGACCAAGGCTCAATCCCGCCATCTCAATGCACCACACACAGAGAAAAGACAGGCTTGAGAGCAGCTGGTGTAAAACACACTGAAGCTCTTTACAGCCCCCTGCTGTGCTTGATGTATTACAGCATTCTGAAGTAATGGGAGAAGCGTAGGGAATGGAAAAATAATCCATTTGTGCAGTTTTGTTAAAACAGCGAGTTGTTTTCTGAGCTTTCTAATTGACCAGTTGGAATTGGTTATACTTTATTTTACAATATGTTAGAAACATTCCTATAAAAGTGATTTAGTTCAGTGCTGGATGTGTAAAATAGTGACAGTTTAGGTGTTGAGTGTTGCTCAGTCCCATTATTTATTTATAAATGGACTCTGGCGTTGAACTGTCTGCTTGCCTGTGAACACATTTCACATTTTTGCAGGTTTAGCTAATCTGCTATGCACCAAGTCTCCTACTGTTACACCGACTGCAAGGCCATCAGTTGAAATAATCGAATTACACGCTCCTTTCCAAGAACCTTCACGTGAATTTACAATCACAGCTCAAGTCCCATTTTGAAAAATGACGGGAATCTGAGTATGCGGTCTTGAAACGTGCTCCGGAAAACAAAAGCATCTTCCTGTAGGGTCTGGTCTGGATGGAATATCAAGTCGCAGACCCCTTGTGTTGTTGTGGCGGGATACAAGGCAAAAACCTTGAGCTGTCAGATGGGTGAAATTGCTTGTCTAGAGGGTTCATAGTGTAGCCCACACTTGTGCACGTAGGTGCAGGTCAAAAGTCTTCACTCACTGTAAATTATGTTATGGTTGAGGTTTTTGTTGTGACTTAATCGAGTATACAAAGGTCAAAGGTCCAGACTCTGCATTCTGCATCCACTTAAATGGTGCTCTGGGACGGCTGTTCGAATTATGGCGGCTTCATTATCGGATGACTGCTTGTCATGGATGATTTACATCATGCATGTCAAATCGGAGGAGGAAAACAGCATCACAGCGGCTCAGGAGATGGTCTAGGACTCATTCTCCATGCTTCCCCATTAACACTGGGACGGTTGTCTTTTGTGATTACTAGTTAGCGCACAGCACAGCGCGGCCAACGGTGTGGTCTCTCTTGTGTGTTTTCATTAACACAAAACGCTGCTCACACACACAGCCGTGAACGGCTCCACCGCAGAGGTAAATTTTGCAATTAATCTTTGTTTAAGTCACAGATAATGAGGTAAATGGAAGTATGTGTTGCATGAAATACATTTTGCTCTCTCTGTGCCGTTACGGGAATTTTTGGGGGCATATTTGCTAATTGCATTTGTACGTTCAAATATGCAGATGTTTAATCATTTATCATCTGAGAAGGTAAAGGTGTATCTTACATTATAAATGGGACACATTTATAATTCAAAGAGATTGAATTATGATATAAAAGTATTCAAATGGATGTTATCCTTGTATTTGAGTCCCTTAATAGTTTTTTGAGTGTGTATTTGAGAGTATACTCTATCCTATTTGATCCACTATAGTCTCTTTGCACTGAAGTTTAGGCCTTAGCCTCTTGACTTATATTCTTACACTGTATTTTAAGTCCTCCCTTCATTACCGACTCATCTTTGCAGATTTTTGTCTCCAACTGACTGTGTCAACCCCCAGAAAAAAGCTTGAAATACATTCCTTCTCCCATCACTCTTTCAGTTAATTAGTAGATTCACAAGTGCCATTTCATTATGTTAATTCTGTCATTGAACAGCTGGAATGGAAGATTAGTATGGAGACACCCTACCTCTTTCAAATACGCACAGCAGGATCGACGGCAACATATATATATGTATTTTTTTGTAAGGATCTCGGTTTCCACATCACAATTAAATGCAAAGCAAAAAAAAATAAATAAAAAAAAAAGCTGGCCACACCCCTGAGGACTGGATACGGGAACTGGGTGGCACAACAGTCAAATTCTGAGCAAAATAAGGTCCACGCACCTCTGGGCTTCTTCATTTGCATTCTGATAATACAGCTGCTTCACTGGTGATTCATGTAGGCCACATTTGATCCTTTACTTCAAAACTAATGAAGACCACTGGCGCGGGCTGCATGCAATTTAACCTCGTAGGGAAGCCCACAGATGGCCCGGCTGAACACAAAGCAGCTGAATGATTTAGAATCTGAGCCCAGAGACGTTAACATTTACGATTACATGTAGAAACCCGCTCATTTGGTCGTAATCTTCTGAGTCTGTCTGTTTCTCATCTAACCAGATCCTGGTGCAATTGGGTGTGGCCAGAAGTGCGCTTTGTTGCACCAGTAACCGCATCCAACAGCGACAGGGCAGGGTCGTAATTTACACTGCAGCAGAGTGAGGAGTTAAACCACTGGTCGCTCTTTAATTTGCACCTTTTCCGTGCAATTAAGCCACAAAGCTAAAAACAAATGTGAGAATCTTAATCCTGACTCCTATTCTCATTTCTAATAAGACCAGGTAGCACGAGCACCTACATCTCACCTCTCACAATCAGCTCTCAGCTCAGTGAGTTAAAAAAAATTGATTAATACCGCAGACAGGCTGCACTTCAACACCTCAGCGACGAGAAAGAAAGCTTGCCTGTATGAGATTCACCTTCTCAGCACGTGACTGATGAACAGCTCTATTATAATCATCTCGATTCACACCAGGACTCTGCCCCCCCCCCCATCGTCAGATAATTAAGCTGATTTACTCATACTCGGAAAAAACACGCACAACGTGTGAGGATGGTCTCAGAGACGGATCTAAATAAGTTTGTTTAATCTGAGCATAAAGAACTCTTGAGTGTGCAAGATCGGTGAGATTACATATTGCCTCATCAGTGTGGTTTAGTACAATTGTTAAGACAGCAGGAATAAAATAAATAAGTACAGTGTGGTGTAGGTTAATACATCCAAATAGAGTGAGGAGCAATACTCAGTTCAGTTCAGTTCAGTTAGGAGAGAGTTGCGTTTAAATGTATTTGGTAGTTTCTTTCACTCAGTTTTTTTGTTGTCCTTCATTCCCACCAGGTGTCCATACGTCGTACACGTACTCTCTGCTTATAGTGGTATTCTTTCAGGTGCTTTTTCAAAGCATTTGGAATGGGAAGCATGTTAATGCCGTCGTAGGTTGTGCAGCTGCTTATGACCGCTCGGCAGATGTGCTGCAGGCTGAAGGGCTGTGTGCGGTGGATGGGGTTTGACAGAAGGGGCTCGAAGAACATGCAGGAGTTCGGGTCCTTGTAGTGCTCGAGCAGTCCCGTAACTGTGGGCGCGTGGAAGACACTGGGGTCGTGGACGTCGAAGCTGAAATTGTGGTTCCACTGTTCGATGCGCGCGTGTAGCGAGCGGCCGTAGCGGCGGAAGCTGACGGAGAAGAGGTAGTCTTCCTGGGCGGAGTCGCGCAGGAGGAAGGTGCCCTCGGGCTTTCCCTCCAGCAGCGTCTCTGCCTCGTAGCGGTCCATGACCCCCCAGTAGCACGGGAGGTTGGTGATCTGCAGCAGGTCTGGAACTAAACAGTGAATGTAATCAATCTGAGTGTGAATCCGGTAGCCATCGTGGGATTTTTGATGGTCCGTCTGAGGAAGTGTGGCTCTGGAGGTTATGTTGGCCGCCGGCACCTCTGGGTCAACCACAGGATCAGAGACGGTATCGCACGGGTGAACAGAGGCCGACGCCGAGGCCACCACCTCGTCCAGCGTGTCCAAACAGCTCTGGAGTAGGAGTTGGTGTTGCTGCTGTCTTTGGAGAAGAAGCTGCTGCTGCTGATGAACGGAGGCTCTGTCTGCCCCGGCTAGTTCATTCATACCATGAGCCAGCTTCGGGCCATGCTTGTAGAGAGGGTTAATTTGGGCCGTCACCTCAAACGTGTGGATCTCTGCGTTGGGAGGCGGCTCAACACCTTGTTCGATGCTGATGCGCCTGCGCTCTCGTAACCTGTCATCCACGTCCTCCACCACCGTAGCCATGGCTGCAGTTGGGGCACTGCACACTACTGCAGAGTCTAGCAGGGGAGGCTGGGTAATAGGGGCCGTGTGTTGCTTAATGAGATACCACTTCTGAGCCAGCTCGGATCCTACAGGGAAAGGGCAGTCATCCAACATCAACTCACTGAGATGGATCTTCCGCCTCGAGGAGGCACAGGCAGTTGCTGATGAAAGAGCCTGTGAAGGCGGAGCTGGTGCTGCTGCACTGTGTGTCTTTATTGGGAAACACTGCCCCATTGCATCCTGGATTTTTTGCCTGAGAGTGCGACTGCTGCTTGATCCTCTGCCATCACTTTCGCTGGGTGCAGACAACTCTGCAGCAGAGCTAAGTGTTCCCAGACCAGGCCTGGCTGTTGCCCTTTCCTGTCCCAGTAAAGAGGCAGCAACTTCCAAACCCTGCCATCTCCAACTCTCCCTCAGAGGGGAGGAGGATGAGGAAGACTGGTCCCTGCTCTCCAGCTCACCCAGCAACTCACCATACTCGAAGCCATCGCTGACAGGCCGCTCGGTCGCTGGTTCGTGGGAGGCGAGGCCTTTTTTCTTCCCCTTTCCACCTTTCCGTCCACCACCCGAATCTCGTCTCTCCTCCGACCGACTCTGCCTCACCTTGGGACGGGCCCCCCTCTCTCGATCTTTCCCTCGGTTTCCGGACTCATTTGGTAATGACATGGCGGATTATGGGAGGAAATGGCAACAGCTGCACCACTCCAGGGAGTTGCCAAGTGACGACTCGTGACTGCAGTTATATTTTAGAAGAAGTTTCCCATGCACATCCGTTGTTTGAGGTTTCATTATTACTGTTCGTGCATAGTGGCCACAGATGCTTCAAAGAACCTGCAAAACAAAATGAGAGCTCTGCTTAAAGCCTGGATTTAACTTGCTGAAATAATACTGAGCAACATACAGTTATACATCTGGTGAGACACACTCTGTTGCCAGTTTATTGCATAAACAAATCTAAAACTGATGCAATCCAACAACAGCAATCCTGCTCTGAATATTTTTACCCTTATGAAGGCTAAAATGTTGAATTAAAGTTAACTTTTATTGAGATGGTATTGGCTACAGAGCTGGTGCTGAAGTTTCTTGACTATTTTCTCCATTGACACATGTATACTTGAACTTACTTGAAAATATAAACACACCCAATCCAACCTTTCTAAGGTCAAATGAGTTCACTCACTTGAGTACGTAGTGAACTCACGGCATACTAAGAGCATGCAAAAACTAAATGAAACACACAACACAGCCATTATAAGCGCAACATCCAGTTTAATGAATGAAAGCACTGTGTTGTTTTGTGCCACTTAGTCCAAGGAGAAAGCTGACCCTTGCTGCAAAGTTGTCCCATCAAGAAGTTTGTCTGTAAACGTAAGTGGAGTTCATGAGGCTTATGCCATATCCTGTAAGACTAACGAGAAAGATGATCACTGCTGAAGCCCTTCCACTTCCTCTAAAACGTTAAAAGCATCTTATAACAACATTGTAAGTCCAGTTACAGCCATTATTTTTTACAAGATACTGAAAAAATGGCTGTCAAAATTAACTGAGAAACTTGTAAAAGCTATAGCAGAAACTTCAGAAAATAATAAGCTGACAGAACAAAAGCGCTTATTGACTTCTGTTTACTGTAAAACAGCTGATGTGTCAACCAACACCCTTCCTTTGTCCTGATTGAAAAAACACCACTGTTAACAAAGATCGACGGATTGTGGATGGTCGATTAAAAAAAAACAAAAAACTTTTTTTTCCTCCTTAATAAAGCTAACGTTAGCTATGGTTGTTTATCACTAATGGCGTCGATTTCGTTTGTAAATTCGGACTTTATCATTACTAAACAGTGATCTGTATCAAACGATACTGTTAATGTTATTATACCAAGCTAGCATCGCTAGCATCGCTGCTAGCACGAAGCTGAATACGGTCGGTAAAGGCTAAGCTAGCAGGGCAGCTAGCTAACTGCTAACTCTTTACTGTAGGAGGAAACGGGTTCGCTACGTCTACATAAACTTACATACAACTTTCACGGCCTTAAAATTAATTGTGAACCTACCCAGTCGGTTGTTACCAAGTTTCCGGACGAAAAAAAGCTTTTGTTTCTTCTTAGGTAAACTAATGACGTTAACAGGAAGGCGGCTAGCTCACATTAGCTTGGTAAACTGATGAAAGCGTGCAACCCGGAAGTAAAAACGAAAGGACTCATTTCCCCTCTTTCCTCAGTGGCAAAGGATTACAGAGGACGTCGATAACGTCACAGTGGAGAACAATAACAGCTGTCACTAGGCATGTCTTTATAAGCGATGTATTAAATAGTCACAAACAAAGCACAAGTGAAGTTGCAAAAGAACTGAACCTCTTTATTTGGACTGTCAATGATCCGACGGGATGTTGCAATTCAGACCATTCACACATATGAGTGACAGTAAAAAAGTAGAGTGTAAGCATGTGATGCAAAAGGTTCATAAAATATTAGAAAATGTCTGGGAGGGGTGGGGGGTTATTAGAATTAAATATAAATTGTACAAGACACGTATATGTGCAGTGTAGCCTACAGCTGGCTGCATTAATTCAATAGTTAAGCCTGGCAGGGACATTAACATGATCTCAGGACCACTTGGTAGACGTCTCCATATGACACAGGCTCTGTACCTCCTAGTGGATGCTTGGTATGTTACAATACACCAGGCTGAACTTATGAAGTCCATTTCCCAACTCATTTCATGCATCATTGGAATGTAAACATGGAGTAAACATATTCCTTGGCCTGTTATTAGTGTTCTGTTTACTCATAATCACATCATTTGTGGCTCAGATAAGCATTGTCATCCCCTGCTGCATCGTCACTGTGAACACACACTTGCAGAAGTCTGCTGCATTGTACCTCTGTGTCTACTTGGAGTCATAATTAGGCTGTCCAGAGCAACAGAGGCCATGAAAAGGATAATCTGAGCCATTTGTCACATAACACAGTTGATACACAGTATAGTGAAGAGTTAAAAAATAAGATAGCTGAGTCTTAAAGCCAACATTGGTAAGTCCTCTGCGGGCATGAGTGTGATGCTTTTACTAAGTCAGATCTATCCAAGAGCCTGCTCTGAAGAAATCCATGACTAGAATACTTCTCAAGACCATTATTAAAACAAACATTTTGAGGATGCTGGAGCTGAGCATTTCAGGCACCACATGAACAGTTCATCAGGACATGACAGCTAACGGTTTAATCACAAGGCCAGAGAAGCAATTCTTTCTCGTCACTGCACGACCAAAAAAAGCAGGCGTTAAATGCCTCATACAGGTATCGTTTGGGGGGGAAAAACAAAACAAAACAAAACACTACTGAGACTCATATGGAGTCCATGTATTAGGGGGTAGAAGACTTCTGTTTCTGGCTTCTACCCAGCCGGCTCACGTGTGAGAAGGCTTCAGTTCTTTAATGTGTTACATAGTGAGACAGTGGATTATTCATGACATCACATAACATGAATTGGGCATAATCCCAGAGAGATGTAAACAGTGACATTTAGGCGATATAAACATACAACATTAGTTGCAAGATTTTCTGCTCTCTAGTCGTTGGTGACACCGGGCGCCATCAACCACCATGTCCTCTATCTACAACAGTGCTGTATTAGTGTGGCAAAACATGCGATTATAGAAAATAAGCATAAGTTATCAATATCAAGGGAGAGTAAAAAATACAATTGGAAAAGATATCTGTAAATAACCATCTTTACTAGACAGACCTCCTATGGCTCTGCTGAAATAATATGTGAATGGTTATCCCTGCCTTATGATGCAACCAAAAGTGATCCAAAAGTTAAGACCATATTACACATACATGCACCTCCGGCTCTGCCACATTCAAAGACAGAGGCTGTATAAGACAGTTTTTGATTCAACACTGATACCAGGTGATAATGTTAGGGTTCTGAGACTGAAACACACTTTGAGACACAAACAGAAAAATATGGACATCGTCAAGCACCTTGAAAAGTATGATTCATCAAATCATCACATTGGCCGTTTGAGGAAGAGGGCACTGCGAGGGTGAGGCGCTGCGCTCCAGAGCATTTATTACAAGATCAGGCTTCATTCTCCAAAGCCAATCATAAAGGGGCCAGAGGGCTGAGATGGGTTTCATTTAGTTTTCTCACCCGGCATTAGAGTGTAAATTGAAAATACTCTGCCACCCTCGCTTTTATCAATTCAATATCAAATCAGCTCTCACACATTACAAACCTCACCAGCCTTTACTCACCCCTCTGGGGAATCCTCGGCACAAAATGAGATTCATCATCATTTATGTAGTAGGGCATAAAATAACAGAGACAAATTGCAGCTGGCGTAAATTTTTTAAGCCGCTGTTCTTTTAAAAAAAAAAAAAAAAAAAAAAAAAAAAAAAATTATACCATTCTGTTGCATTTCACTACAAGTAACTTTCTTAAATCGCACAACCCTTCTCTTTGGCTTTGTAGAAGTTTAGAGGAGGACAGTCACTTCTACTTTGACTATGTGTTCAGGAAAAAAAAAACAACAACCAAGACCAAAGGTATTCCTACGGTTAAACTACACGCTGTCTCTCAACCTTTTTTGGTTCTCCCTTTACTGCCTCTGCCACAAACACATGTTCTCCAGAGAGGCCAATGAGAACCAAAGGAAAGCTGTCCAAGTTTCAACCAACACAAGCCCTGACTAGAACTGGTTACAGAAACACCAAGTTGGATTGGAAGTGTACTCGTTTCTGTATATCAACACCTGTCTACCTGTGGAACCTCAGTGACTGTATCCTTTGGGCCACTAATAGTTTAGTGCCTAATAAAGATACTTTAAAAGTGCCTTACTTCTAGCTGGAAAAAATTTCTCAATCTACGCATTACTCTGCGTGGGGGGGGGGGGGGGGCTGTCAGTTTGTTTTGGATAAAAAGCCCTGCTCCAAGGCAGAAGGAAAAGAAGAGTAACTCACAGGGCAGAACCCCTTTAAGACAGCACCAATCTACTGTTTTTCTCTCACCACGGCAAACTGAGCCGCTGCACATCATGCCACAGTCCTGCAGGTGACATGGAGCAGCTGGCACAGTTAACCTTTTTGTTTTCTCTGTCCTGCAATATAATAATCATCTGTATTCCATTTTTAATAAACTTAGTTGTATATAATAAAGTACAAAAATATTAGAGAACATATACACAGTTTTTTTGTCATTTTGTAGTGACTGCTTTGTCTGGTTTTCTGAAGCATACGTATATCTTTGTGCTGGGTGATGAGGAACTGAACAGGCCTCAACTGAAGTGTATTTTTTTCCTTTCTTCTGTTCATATTGTTGATGTCCGGTCTGTTCCATCTGAGAGGGAGAGCGGAAATAAGAATGGTACAAGACGTTTACGATCATAAAATCAATTGCATACGACACACCTCATTATTAAACACAGTATGTTCACTGATGGAGCCTTTTCTCATTTGCAGGGGCATAAAAACTTACTGATGCTTTTTCATGCGTCCACAAGTTCTTTACATCTATACATTCTTTGCATGCCTTTCACACATTTTTATGATATTCCAGCCACTGAAGCTGACATATGTTATGTTTATAGACGTAATTCTGGAGAGGTAAGCGCTCCTTCCACAAGCTGGGGAAATACACCTAGCTGCTGAATGAAAGTAAATACAGTCCAGACAGTAATTATCTGGAAAGCCCTAAGTTTTTGTTCTTCTTCTATGAAATAAAATAATGAAGGGCCAAATCTGATCTTTAGTTTTAGTATGTTTACATCAATAAAGAAACAACTGTTTTGTAGACATGCCTTAATAACATGTATCCATTAGACAGCAAGAAAATTAGCCAAAGTAGGATAGTATTTTTATATACAACTAATAACCTTACATGTGTTTGGCAAAGAAAGGAAAATAAATCCCCAAATTGTATCCAAAATTCATTCAAGTATATATACTGTTTAATTCATGAGACAGTAAAATAATACAGAGCTAGCGAGCCTCAAACTTGTGGAATCTAACGGCAACTAGACCATACTGCATAATTCAAATGTTATTAATAATTAAAACACAAATATACCCAATTAAATATACATGATAAAACTCATCCTCCCTGTTTGAATAGGGGAAACTGAGTGTGAACGCAGTCGTACGTGTAGCATTGCCTGACGAACAGTCGGTTCATTTAATCCTTTCTCTCGCTGTCTTGATATTGTCTAGTTGCGTGAGGGTTTCCAGTCTGTGGCCTAGTTAGTAGAGAGCTTTTAGCTCCACCGAGCTGCTGAGGACACTTACCCCCTAAGGCATGCTCTGTCATACTGAGGCACAGTGACTCCAGCGTGGGGTTGATCTCCAGGTCAGCACCTGGAACTTGGCATTCTGAGGAAAAGTAAGAAAAACTGTCAGTTCACAGAAACATCAGGGGTTATAATCCAACGAGGATTACCTTTTTCACACTAAATGTTTTAAAATAAATAAATAGTAGTAGTAGATAATGTTCAAATGAAATTAATTTAGCATTTTTACTTTGAATATCAAGACAAAAGTATACTTTTCGGGCTTAAAAATAATTAATGTAAGGTTTAGCTAAATCAGTGGCCTGATATGAGAATTAGCAGACTGACACTAAATGTGTTGGGTAGTTCTGTTATTCAAACAAACTAATTACGATGAAGCTACTTCATGTAACAGGTGCGAGTAGTTTGTACGGTTAGTACGGTTTACAGTAAACAGCCTTTCTCAGCAACTCTACATCCAATATACTTCAAACTTGGTGTCACCTTTTAAGTCATTTGTACGAGTGGTACTCCTATTTTGGTAAAAAGCTGCTTTCCGTTACGCTTTCACAACAGTTAGACAAGCGACCGCATGAGGCCCCACGCCGTTGAGGGGCCCCCCTGAGGGCTGGCTAACTTTCCTCCACAGCAATGTCTCAAAATGCGCCAACTGCAGTGACCACAACCCCTCCCTCTGAAACTACCAATGGACGATTTGTAATTATATCTTTGTAGGAACCCTCCCTAACTGGGCCTCCCTCCTAAGCTAAGTGGAAGGTCTACTAGTGTCGTCTACTAGTGTGTGTTCATCCAGCAGCTTATTAACTGGGCTCATTCCAGTCTTAAACCCTTTACACCAACTTATTACCACATAACGTTAAGTACTTTTAGATGATATCTGCTATACTGAGTAAATATCAGCCGTCCCACTATTACCTAATTGCCACAATGGTTATGTCCCAGCAAGCGACTAATAGAAATCTAGTTTCTGTTTGATTATTTAGCAGTGGCTTGTTCAGTTCGCATTAGTTTTTCTCCTCAGGCTACGGCACAATGAGAGCCGCAGAGTACAAATCCAAGGATGCACCGTGTCACCTGTGAAACTGTTTGGATGAGCAATTCTTAAAACAACTGTAAGGCGGTATTGGCCCTTTCAGAACAGCCCTGTGAAAAGACCCTTTTTACTGAGGTGAGGTACCCAATTGCCTCTACAATCCCCTGTCCTACTTATACGGTTAGTTATGAGATTGCTGCTTACATTCCAGCTGCACACAAAACAAAATGTGATCACAGTTGGTCAATCGAGATGTACTTGAAATGTATTCTGGTCTCTGGTGCAAACAGCAATCTATATGAAGTGGATGCAAAAATGATATGCAATACTGCTCTGACTGTCTGAGTAGGAGCTTCAGTACACAGGCCCATTATGACCATTCAGGCTTTGTATTTGAACCATCAGCATACTCAGCTGCAAGACAGTGATGCAAGACAGCTTCAAAGAGGATCCCTGAGAGTACAAAGAAGAATAAAGTGTTGTGATACTACTGTTTTGTCTCTTTACTGAGAAACTACTTTTTAGGGAATAGAATAAAGTTATCAGAGATCATTCAAGGAGAATCTCTCCAGTATCATGCCTAGTTTTGTCTACTTTCATGTTCACCGATCAGCTGGTCATAACCACTGGTCTAGTGGATAACTCCAAATGTCTCATTATCATTTCACCTTTCAGGGACATATTGGGCAGCAACTGAAGATACTGTCATCCTATAAATGTGAAAGGTTTTGTGCGACTTTGCCAAAGGCGAAGTTGTCATGGTAAGATGACTAGCGTCCAAAGCCCAATGATGCATGTGGAGAGAAAAAGCTGCTCTGATCCAAAAGACTGTAGCTCAAACTGCGGAAAAAAAACTTCATGCCGGTGGTAATTTAAAGGCGTCAAAACACACAGTGCATCGCAGTTTGTTTTGCGGGGGCAGACAAGTCTGGGTGCCCATGCTGACCCTTGTAGTCTGCCAAAAGTACCCAACCATGAGCCTCAGAACTGAGATGTGTCAGCACTAGTAGCTGGAAGTTTAAAAATAAATAAATAAATAAAAATGCAATAAACAAACCAACTTGATATCAGAGTCAGAACACCAGTGTTTTCCCAGCTGTTCAATCTCACGCAGGCATTAAATAGGAAGGCACTGAATGGATAAGATCAACAGTGCAGCAAAAATATTCACAAACCGTAGCCTTCTTAAAAGAGCAGTATCCAACTTATGTTTATCTGAATTAGGGATACAATAAGTCCATTATACTAACTGTTATGGAAGACAGTACAGTACAGGAAGAAATCCATGGTTTCATTTTCTGTAGTGGAGACAGCAGGACACCAGCAGGGACGACTCAAGGCCACAGACTTGCATTAGCCACACCAAGAGTATATGGGACAGGGCCCGTCCAGAAATGCTGAAATTGCTTTCTTAGGAATCATTCTGCATGGGCAGTTTCTGTTGGATACCGCCGCTGACGCCATCCCAGAGGGAGTCTATGTGTGTTCGCCTTAAAATGCACCGAAGTGTTATTCCTCATTTAGACAGAGGTACGTTGGAGACCTTGTTCAAGACCCCAAAGATAAACTGGAAAATACAACCAAGACTAGCAGGACTGAGAGGGCAGAAGACAATTGAGTTAGTAATATTATTTTTGTCTTGAAACACATTGTGTGTGAGGTAACTTTATTACAGATTTCTGCACATAAAGATGGCTAACACATCGGGTTTAAAGCGGTTAGGGAGATTTCCACGTGGAGAAATGCAAATTAGGAAATACGGCCTGAGATCTTGTGATGGTTTCTAGGTTTTAGTTTGGAATGAAATATCAATGCAACTGATCCGTTAAAAATGCGATCCAGCCAGTGCCCGTACCTGCAGACATGGCAACCACGCTGGGTTTGTATGTCTGTAATGTTAGGACTATTTGTCTTTCAAACCAAATGCTCTGTTGACCTATTCCAGCTCTCTTTAAACATGGTCTACACGCCACAAGTGAATTGGCAATGTTTGTGTGTGGCATCTGGCACACAAGACGAGGTGACCAAAAGGTTACGTATATTGTACAAGGCGACAGATTATTTACCGCAACCTGCTGCTAAGCTGTCTTGTTATTCTGTCCTTGGCACAGAGCGAAAGCAGCTCTCTATTCTGGCATTCGACCAAATTCATAGCTATTTTTTTTTCTAAACACAATTTGTTTTGCAAGTCTGCTAAATTCACCACTTCTAAATAACCTGAATTCCATTAACTATTTTTTTCAATTAAGCTTCAAAGGGTTCATTTTACTTTAACAATTAATAAAGCCCAAGATAAGAAACATGTAGGTAACACTAAATGTGTTGAATGTAGGCAGGAAATTAAGGGAAGTGAGATAGCTGGCAGAGAACATGTTAACAAGGATAAGAATAGACTTCGGGTGAAAACATATGTCCACATTAATGAAAAGTAAAAGAGATTTGACTGCGCACGATACCTTGCTGCTGGAACATGAGCATGGTTTGTGGGGAAGTGTGGACAGGGAGTGAGTGTGTCCGCTGCACAGAGCTGCGACTCTGACTTGGCATGCTGTTACTGCCCCCAGGGTTGGCAAACCACAGGTTCTACAGAGGAAAACACAAGTTCTCATTACACAAATGCCAATTAACCAGGCAGGCTGGAAAGGTTTGATTAACTTTTTTTGAATAAAATCTCTCTAATCATATAAATAGAGGATGCCAAATCCCTTGTACAGTCAGGTGTGTATTGACTGAACTAGCGTGGTCCGGCATTCTTTAATACAAAAATGACAATTTATTCAACTACTACAAAATATAATTAAACTAAAACAATAATTTTTTTGACAATCAACTCTGTCTAAAGGTTCATTTCCATCCACTGACAGAAACACTTACTTGTCTGCCCTGGCCTGCCAACGCAGGATTAGTGAGTGTGTGGCGAGGAGATGCTCCCCCGATCCCACCAGGAAGACACACGCGCCCAGCTGGGAGCCCACGAGGGGTCATTTGGAACTGCCTTTGGCCTCGCCGCCCTACCCCTCCACTCACAGAGCCTGCTGTGGGGAGGGAGTTGGACCCATAGGTCCAGCTGGAGTAACAAAACAAACAAAAAAAAGTAACACAGCATTACAAATCAATGTCAGTTCTGAGAACTGCAAGTTCAGGTCCTGGAGCTATTTCAAATGAAATGATACTCATGATTTTTTAGGGGAGGAGAGACTGAAAGAGAACAGGGAAGGAGAATCAAAGCAACAGCGAGACAGAAGGGATGAGTGCAGGGACATGTTACATTCAGCTGGTGTGACGTCTCCCCTGCTAAAGAGGGAGATCAAAGGTAAAAGAAGGCCAGTAGTCTCACCCTTTCTGTCGGTAAACAGGCATGTCCAGCATAGCTTTCCGAGGGAACAGGCGGAGCAGTTTGAGGACCTGCTGCTTCCAGGAGACCAGCCTTTTCTTGTGAGTTTCTGTGAACGCCTGACAGACAGAAGAAAAAGACAGCAGGAGATTTAAAAAAAAAAAGAGAAAAAGGAATCAAATGTTCAAAAAGCATTAAACACAGTTTCTGGAGATGCTTCTGGAATTTGTGATTTTTTTTTTAAAACGCAAAGGGACGATTAAATCTTCATTTCAAGAATAAAACTGCACCTGTTTACAGAAATTAGTCTTTGGTGCATTTACAACGTTTCACACACAAATGGGTTTAATAAACTGAGCAAATTAAAAAAAAACTTATCAGCTTCTCACCTCATGTGTCAGACACTTCTCTATTAGTTGAAGGTAACAGCTGATATTTTCTTCGTCGGGCCTCGACACCAGCAGCTGAGTGCACACTGAGACAAAAAAAGACAGGGTTTACTTATTCATGTCCACAGAGTACATTTGAATGTGGACAACATTTATATAACTCAAGACAGAAGATCTCCTTATTAATATTAACACGTGTGCTAATATGGCTGTATGAAAAGTAATTTATAAAGTATGTTTGCATTTTATTTTGAATACTGACAATCAGTGCCAACGTAAGGGGAATATCCAGATCATAATCTCACCTTTGCCCATGACACGGGTGAACTGTCCAGCAATGTCGCCATCCGATATGGGTGTGACTGAGGAGTCTCCGTCACAGGGAGGTGGGTTGTGGGACTGGAAGCCCTCTGAGGCCGGCTCTTTATCTGCTCCTGTTTTTGTGGCTTCCGAAGGGGAGGAGGTGGTGTCCGAGGCAGGCTGTGCTGCACTGGGTGGACTGTAGGCCTTAATGGGGGTGATGATGATCTGCTGAAGCTCCTGGAGGGCATTACGCAGGTTTCCACCTTCCAAAATATCCTGAGTGGTGACAAAATCAAATTCACACGCTGGAAAAGCTTTTCAGAAAAGTAGATTATTTTTTTTTTTTCTGAATTAAGGTTGATGTTGTGAGTGAAGGGAAAGATTTCCAGGCTGAATTTAAACAGCTTTATTAAACATTTGCTCTATTGAAATATCTCAGAGAAAGTAACCGGTTCCCTCCTAGCCCTGCGCAGTTTGTTTCTATGCCAACAAGCAGAACGGGAATTTCCCAATGGAGCTAAATCAAGTGTCATGTGATCATCACCAAGTGCATACTCAAGTGTGGTTCTGATCAGCACGAATATAGATTCATCAACACAGTTGCTTGTAATTTTTATAGCAAGGAAAGAACGTCATCCCATCTGAATTACCTTTTCTAAAGACTTGAGTACACTCTGCCTCTCTCGCAGTTTCTGGATACTCAAGGCAATCTTATGCCGCGCTCCTTTAGTGACGTTCTAAAGAGGAGAGACAGAACACAACAAGATGGCATTAGAAGCAGGCGAGTTTTCTCTTGTGGGCACACTGGGGAATTTATAAACTTACTAAATAACAAACCTAATCACCATCTGTTTCATTAAAGCCAAGGGGCAGACGCAAAATCGCACCATTTGTATGTGTGACTGGCTCAATATAACTGTAGGGTGCGTTGTTTAATTTCATGCCTCATTGAGAAGAGATGTATCATCAGGTCTGAGGACAATAATGTTCACAATTGATAAGGAGCGCAGAATAATCCAATTCTGGCCCCATCGTACGTAAAAAGGAAAACTTAAAAACCTGTGACTCCAGGTGTTGCTCCGTGAGAATCATCATCTCCTCGTAGGTCATCTGGGAGAAAAGCGATGCATATTTATGAAGGCGGAGACTCTTCAACCAGGCAGGAACATCTAGAGCAGAGGGACCAGAAAGTCATGTTACACGTTGGCTTATATCACTACAGCTGTTGGCTGTGCACGGCTTTTTCCAGAGCCAAATGCAAGAAGCGCCCTCGGCCGGGTTAGGTAATAAACTCTGACCTTTCATGCCGCTGCCATCTTCCTGGAAGGTGTTGCGAGCTGATCCCTGCTCTTCTGTCTGCTCACTGCCCGAAGAGGCTACACTGCTCTGGGGTGAAAGGGGCGCGTGGTCTGTTGGCATGAAGTTCTGTCGACCCCCTGTATCATCCTGGCACACCCACTCAGTGCCACAAGCCTGGGGACTGGAAGGAATAATGGACATGGACTTCTTCAAAGGGCTGGGCTGCATCTGCCCACCCAGACCTGGCAAAGGAAACAATCCATGGATAAGAAAAAACTGGAAATAACTGCATTAATAAGAAAACTAAAAGTAGAAAAAACATAGAAAACTATTAATTCTACATAAAAGCGCACTGTTTTCAGAACGGGCCACAATGCTCCTACCAAACTATGACCAAGCCTATGAGAAATACAAGATGACTGAGAAACATTACCTGTATTATTGCTGTTAATAGGTGAGGACATCCCACCTGGGAAAGGCATGTGTCCATTCTGGCCCGCTGGAGACGTGCTGGATGAAGAGGACTTGTCATGCCAAGCATGGCCAGGGTCCAGCGCCTCAGCAGAGCTTGGCCATTCATCCGAGCCCTGCCGTGGGTGGTACGGGCTGGATGGAGCCCGGGGTGCATAGCCACTGGAAAGGTGCTCCTCCAGGTGATTTAGCCACATGGCCAAAGAGGTGCGGTCATCCAGTGTGGTGGCAGGGTGGATGAGTGCGTAGGAGAGCAGCTGTCTGCTTTCTTCCACAAACAGACTACTCTCAATAGTGTGACTCAACACCTTCTGCAGTAGGTTCATGTATTCACATTTGGCCTCGCTATTACGCGGCTGCAGCAGAGGCAGATGGGACAACAGCAAGGACACCACTTTCTCTTTTGGCTCCTGATGCCACTGGCTGACAATTGCTAATGACAAAGAACAAAGGGAATATTAACAGTGGTTAATTATTTTACATAAGCCTACTTTAATGTCAGAAAAGGAACTAATACTATAGACTATCTCTGTTCAGTAATAAGAAATAATCAGTAATACATGATGACACATCACTCAGCTACCTGCATTGTTGGCCTCAGCTTCTAGGATGTGGATTTCGGTGCAGTCTGCCAGCCAGTGTTCAAGGCAGATGTGTAGGAAGCGAGCCTGGGTGCGGGAAACCCTCTTCAGGAGGGACAACAGCGCCACCGTCTGCTCACACTCATTCCATCCTTTGAACCAATCTGTGAGGATACCTACCTGGTCTCGGAACATCATGGCGTGTCTCCTCGGTGAGGAGAACAGGAACGTGGGGAGAGGGAGGGGGCTACTGGAAAGGCTGCTCTCTCAGACACAGACAGGATGAGTCCAGCCCCGCACAGCGGGGTTGTATTTTCAACAGTCCTGGGATCCCCTCAGACTGGACCGAGGGGCCCTCACATGGTTCAGGTGCAGGAGGAATTGCAGACAGGGATGCCGTGTGGATGTTTGAGGAGATGTCTTGAGCTGAAAGTGTGTGTGTCAGCTGAGGTACGCAATGACACAAAAAGGAAAGGCGTGATCAGCTTTTTCTTTCTATTTCGCCCTGGCACGCTCTGGCACACATCATCTGTGCCCTATTAAATCAACAAACATACAAGACAAAAATTCTGCGTGTATACTTTCATTTTAAAAACATATCCAATATTTATTCAGCATAAGTGATTGCAAACTAGCTTTTTTTTTTTTTTTTTGCATTCCCCATGAACCAAATCACATATTTATATATGAGTAGTAGATTAACTCATTAATTTCTGTATAGCTCATGTTTGTAATCAAGTAACCAAGTTTTTCAGTATGTGGGGGACACGGTTTTCTTTCCGATGGAGATAGATCATCAACCTTATTGAGTGAAAACGGAACTGACAATAGGAAAGTGAAATTTTCTCATGATGGCAGATGCATGGCACATTAATACGAGACTGTGGCACAATCAATACAGATTTTGGCAGTGACAATGAATATAAAATCCTCCTGGAATGGACTTTTAAATGCACAATTCACCTTTCATGTTCAAAACAAAAATGATATGTCATAAATATTCATAACAACAAATTAATTAAAGAGTGTTATCTCAGGTACGCTTTTACCGATACACTTGTATATCACTTGTTAAATATTAGTCGCGAAGCTTGAGCGAAATCATCACGATAAAGGCGCAAGTCATTCACAAATACGTGTGTTTCTCCACAAGATTACATGTCAATAACGACGCATACATTTAAACACAGACTGAAACAGGCTAACCGACGAATAAAGGTAATTGAGGGCGTGTATTTACAACATCTAATGATGTAATGTAGTTTATCCGCTACTGAGGAAAAGCATTACAGACATAATCACTAACCAGCAAGGATAATGTTAGTTATATATGTCAAAATTGTCTACTCCCAACACAGCAAACGGTAGCACCTGTAACCTATAAAATATAAGTATACAGCTAAGTGTCTGGCTAAAAGCTCTGGTCAGTCAACAGTTGTTAAGTTGTTTTAATCCCTCCGACGTGTACTAAATTAAAACAGGCGAACATTACACCGGCAGCTAAGCATTAGATAGCGGTTAGCCGGAGTTAGCTTGCTCGGCCTAGTCTGCTAGGAGGGATTCGGGATTTGTATTGTTTTTCGTTGACGCTGTTGCTGCCCCCCTTTCACCGTTTCGCACTTCAGTCTTAACGGTGCAAATAGAGGCGTTAAAGCGCGATTTAAATCGACAACAGGCTACAGCAAGACAGGAAAATAAAGTTACTTGAGAGGCAATTCACAATAAATTCACTCGGAAGGTTTGTTGTTTACCTTTGTCAGTTGTCACTGGTTAGCGAGCTAGGCTAAAGTGCTAATGCATAGCTAGCTCGACGGTAGGGCAGGGGGGGGAGCTAAGTGCTAGCGCTAGCTTCTTAGCTAGCAAGTTTTTGCTAAAAGATGCAGTAACGTTAGCTTAGCTGAAAGAAGCGTAGATTTCGATCCCATACGTGGTACTCCTTAAGGATATTCCTTTACAGCAGCACGCATCTGAAGTTTCAAGCATACTATGTTAAAGAATTTATGTACAAAAATGTTGACTGCAATACAGAAAATAAGGAGTGTACGCCTGGAGAAATCTACTTCGGGTTTGAGTTGACGTTGGTACGTAGACACAGCGTCGTGCGTGGTGACGTAGGTAATGTTTTGTTCCGCCCACAGTCTCATAAATAGAAGGCGCCCTCTCGACAACTGTTAGTTGACCACATGGAGGAATTAAAAACAAGCATGCATCTTATATTTAAATGGTATTATGATGTGTTTTTGTCTGCAGTGTTTCATGTAGTTAGCAGAGGACGGAGAATAAAAGAGGAATGCACCTAATAACGTGTGTATTTATTTACAAGTGGCATAGATGTAGCTGTTACTACTCTATATAAATAAAACAGGGACACAAGTTAATGTGTTAATTGATTTTTTTGTATCGAACTGATACTGAGCTACAAAATACTGAAAACAAATCCATTGCATGTACCACAGTGGTTGTGAATTTTGTCCAAATGCAGTAAAAAGAAAGCTGCTAATCCTCACTTTTAATTAATGGCAAAGAAAATTCTCCATAATTTTGTCCAGAACTGCAACATATCCAACCGTTTCACCAGCAGAGAGCAGTATGGCAACAAATCTCTTTCACGTAAAATGGTAAATTCATTCGCCCTTTAAGTGATTATATTTTCAGTTGGTGAAGTGGGTTGTTTATTAAGTGTAAAGTAGGGTATTCACCAGGAAAACAAACCTGCGTCTCCACAGTTGCTGATTCCTGTACATGGACGTCATGTAGTGTGACTAAAGTTTAGAGATATGTTCAGTTTGAGTGGGGAAGTTGCAAAACAATGCACTGCAGGGTAACTGTAAGGCACATGATCCATGCTTTCCACGATCAAACAGTTAATATATGGTCTGATGCATTTTAATAACACAATGTACTGTGACTTATTTGTTGTCTTTCCACAATGAAACCGTAATGTAAAGCAGTGACATGGCATTTTTTTTATAGTTTGCTGCTTGTATTTCAATACTCTAATAAAATTATTACAAACAGGGAACAATGACTTTTAATTTCAAGTATTAATTGTTTGTTAAAAAGATTTAAAGACGCTTTCTGTATTTGTACGTTTTCAGTTTGATGTCCACGCCTATGTGGTAAAGGGAAGTGAAAGCATCATTTTGTGGGACTAAATGTCCTCAACGTCACGCTCGATTCATTACGCGTAACTCTTCCACCTCTTATGTCGCTGTACTAAAATGTGTAAGTTTGCCATCTGTGCCTTCTCCTTTCTGTATATAACAGAGAGTGTTTTTACACAAAACACAGCTGAGCCTGCACACTGGTGTCATCTTGTGCTGGTAAAAAGAGGAAGCAGCATCAGTACAGTGCATGCTCTGGCAGTGCGTCCGCCCTCCCCTTACCATCTTAGGAGAACCACATGACAACCTGAGAGTAGCTGTCAAGTCTGTCGCAAACTGTTTCAGAAAGGCGCCGTCACCCCGAAGACACAAAGTCGGAGAAGGATCCTCTGAAAATGGTAGGTGAAACTGATGCAATTGCTTGAAAGATTTGACTTTTCTGTTGATATTTACCAGATTTGCTGAACCGTCATTCATATGCCTGTGTGTGTATGTATGTATATATATATATGTTTTTTTTTACTTAACCCTTGCAACACAAGTCGACCATCCCCCTTGATCTTCCGCACAGGAAACCACGTTCTTGCATATTGGTGCAAAAACATTTCCTGGCCTCAATATGTCAGAATAGTTCTATGAAAGTTTAATGCACCCATGCGAGGTGGATAGAGATTTGGGTATCCTTCCTTATTTCTGTTTCTAGTCTGTAGACCAGTCCGCTGAATTTGAACTGAAGGACAAGTGCACATTTCTTACACTGACACAATTTCACTGGTATTTTTCTTGCCACACTTTTGCAGTCGAGCTCTCTGGTTGTGTGTGAAGTGGATGAAAGTCTGAAAGATAAACTGAAAAAGTTCAGATTTCGAAAAGAGACCACCAATGCGGCCATACTAAGTAAGTATCTCACACTGCTCTTCAATTTAAAAATCATAAAAATATTCCCATATCAACAAATGAAAAACCAAAGCCCTAAACAACACTTCTTATTTCTTAGTAAAAATAGACATGGAAAAACAACTGGTCATCCTCGAGGAGGAATATGAGGCATGTCAGGTTTATTTATTTTTATTTTTTACGTCAGTTAATTCTGATTTATCACTCACCCTTAACTGTTTTTTCCAGAACATCTCACTGGATGAGTTGAGAGACGAACTTCCAGAGCGACAACCCAGATATCCTAACCGAATGACAAAATTCTCTGCATGTGCAAACTCTAAAGAAACTGTGAAAACGACTCAATTCAAATATCTATGTCTTAAACCCGAAACAAAAAGTTCCTTGACAGCAGAGCACATTCATTGTCTACAGCTACAAGTATGTCCACACTGATGGCAGAGTGTCTTACCCACTGTGTTTCATATTCTCCAGCCCAATGGGTAAGCGACTACAGACTCACACCAGATAACAGAAGCAAACTTTCCCTTAAACAATAGTTCTCTGTAACAGAATAACTGACCTGAAGATATCTCCTCATCTAAAAAAAAAAAAAAATGTATTGTAATAATGACAGTGGCATTTTCTTAAGGTATACTTTGTCTAGTAGTATATAGTATTAAATAATTAGAAAAAAATGTCCATTTCATTTCACCAGGGTGCAAGCCAGAGCAGCAGATGATGTATGCAGGGAGCAAGAATCGACTGGTCCAGGCTGCAGAGCTCACAAAGGTAATTACGATCTGTCGTTAATTATATAACATGTTGTAAAATGACCTAAATGATGTATTTAATATAATTTTAAGTCTTCTTTCAAATCATTTACATAGTCTTTTCAAAGATAAGCCTATGATGGAAAGCTAATATGTTAAACATATACACAAGCTAATTGAAATCTCTGAAATTTGGACAGGTAAAACCCTGTAGCTAATAATCATAACCTTACAATGAGACAATTATTTAATCTGGACCAAATCCTTATTTATAATTTTAGATGCGTTTTGATTCATGTATTCACTTAGTATTCAGATTTTAAATGTGACTTCCTCTGCTTTTCTCCGTCAGGTCTTTGAAACAAGAAACGCAGATGACTTGACAGAAGAATGGCTCAAGAATCAGCTGGCATTCTTTCGCTGAACGGGTACCTCCTGTATTATCAGCTTTTGCCTTTGTGAAACCTTTGTGTTTAACTGATTGCCAGTCGTTGTGTAATTGTGATTAAATGATTTACTGAATGCAGCCGAGTATCGTCAGTTCTACAGTGAAATCCATCATCTTCGACACAAACTCATCCCTCCTTCTTAAAGTGATTATAATTTAAGCTGTTACATGTATGGATTTACTCAGATTTCCCAAACTGGATTAAGAAGGAACGATCTTTGACCACGGAGTTTGTTACAAAATGTCGGCAGCAGTTTATTATCAGTTTCAAAAGCCGTATCACAATGGCATGTCAAAAACTGAGAGATGTTATTATTACATGATCCCGTACGGACTATCTGACAGACAAAACAGAGTGATGGTGTACAAACAGCTACGTGTGGGGGATTTAATCTACAAATAAAAACTGGATTTCATAGGAGATGTCTCCAGTCCAAATGCATAAAGCACCTCTAACACAAATTTTACATATGCAATCAACAAGAAACTACAGCCCAAGACAAAGCTAATGTCAGGCTCAGTGACAGAGTAACAGTGCCGTGATTTGAGCTGTACATACAGAGGAGACAGGTCGGCGTCAACGTGGCGTCTGGAGCACAGATCTCATTCGCTGTCGCTGGCATCGCTGGAATCTGAGCCTCTGTCGCTTCCACTTCCACTCTGAGCCCGAGTCTCTGAATGGTCGCTGCTGCGGTCGCTCTGCGCTGGAGAGGCGCTGCGGCTCCTGCTGCCTCTCCTGTTCCCCCCGTCGTCGTCGCTGTCGCTGCCCTCCTCCCCGCTGCTCCGGGCAGAATTCTTTGGCTCGTTGTCGTCGCTGTCGTCGTCGCTGCCGAAGATTTCTTCCTCGTCTCGCAATTCTCTGATCCTGTCCTCGCCGCTCTCACTGTCGCTGCCGCTTGCCTTCCTCTTCCTCTTCCCTCTGCCCTCATCCTCTTCGTCGTCGTCTTCTCCCCTTTGTTCCCGCTCTTCGTCCTCCCTCTCGGATTCACTGCCGGAGTTCTCTGCCTCGCTGCCGCTGCCCTTCTCTTTCTCGTCGCCTGAAGAAAAATATTTAAGCGTCACACAGAGCAGATGTTGTGCGAGTTAGAAGACATGCTGCACACTTCCAATGTAAACTATTCAGTAAAACCTGGTAGAGGATATAAGAATACTGACCAGAGTCCGGCAGGTCTTTGTCCATGTCCTCCTCCTCATCCTCTGGCTCATGGTTCTCCAACTGAGCTTTACGAGCCTCCTGAGAGTCAGAATGAAGGGAAAGCACCAGTGATCAATAAATTATTTTAAAAACCAAGCATTATTACTGTATTACCTAAAGTTTCTAATCAGCAATTTTATTTTGTTAAATCATGTTGCAAAACAAAACTGAACAGAGAAAGATTTTTAACTGTTCATTTTATTAACCAGCATCCATTAGGAGAAAATCATTATCTACAACCCTAAAGGTACGTCGTGACGAATGTGTTTTGAGTACACATGCATCACTTCATGCTCCAAAACATGAAAAACAAACTCACCTGGGCCTCCAGCTCCTTTTCATTCATGTCTCTGTGCTTACACACCAGCACAGCATTGGTGGTGGACTGTGCTCCAGCCTTGGCTCTTCTCTTGCTCAAGCGCACCCTACAGGTCACAATAATAGTTGTCAAAAGACATTCCCATCTGTCATTGTGGTGGTGGTGGTGGTGGTGGTGTATTGTCACAACACTTACAACTCTTGATCTAAACAAAGCTGTTGCCAATATTTGCATCAACGTGGTATTTCTGTGTGCATCAAACAAAGCTTTTCTCTGAGTAGCTACCTTGTCTCCAGCTCATTGTAGTAGACGCCGTCTCCATCTCTGAAGATGAAGAAGTAGTTCTCTTCGTAACCCTTGCTGGCTTTGTTCTTGACATTCCAGTTATATTCCCTTGCGATCTTGTAATCGTACCTAAAAAAAAATAGAAAACAAACAGGCATTATACACACTACTGACTTTAAATGCAATGTCTAAGTCGAAAAAGCAAACAAGCGCAATCATTCTGTGCTGCAAAATCAACGGTTCGATGTTTTTTTGAGGTGATATTAGTACTTACAGATCCTCTGGCATGTAATCCAACCCTTCGTCGCAGTCTCTCTTGCGCTTGCGAAGAGTTTCTTCGTGGGGCAGGAAGTAGGCCACAAACTGATTTCCTTCCTCATCCATCATACCCCTGTGGTACAAACAACATGTTTAGCCTTACGCAACAAAAAAATAAAAATAAAAAATGTTGCAAGATTCATCCAGACAACATGTCCTTTATAAATACCTGATCATGGCCTGAGACATCATTTCCACTCCTGCTGGTCCTGATATGTCTTTAGGTGCAGGATCAGAGTCAAAGATGACTTGAGCGCACGGGTTGATCCACATCTAGGGAAAGATCAAGGGAATTAAATATCATTATCTAAATCTGTAAATGTATCTGTGATTTTACTGAGCAATGTAATTTGAAACCATCCACACAGAAGTCAGTAAGAAACAGTGAAATCATTTCTGTTAAGAAGTTAGCTCACCTTAAAGTCAGGGAACACGGGCAGTACCTCCACAGGAGTAACTCTGGGTTTACTGTAGTGCTGTGCGATCTAGAGATAAACAACAACAACAACCTCATGTTTACAAAGCATTTCCTTACACAGAATTACCATGCGCACTGAATGCTCTTCCAGTAAGATAAGCTGATTTGCAGCTGACCATGACAAACACTATTACAAATGCAGTACAGCTGCTCAGCCACGGTCTGGATGCAGGAAATGTTTTGCCAAATTTATACAAGTGTTTGTGTTTTGTAGATGTTTTCCTGCAATCCCCAAAACAGAAGCTGCACATACACAGAGGCTTGTCTAAATAGGACGTTAAACAACAGGTATTTTGGCCTAATAATCTGAAAACTCACCGATTTCTGTGCATCCTCAAATGTCTTTTCAATGGCTGAAATCTGACTGTCTCTGTCCTTGTAGATCTCTTCTTCTGTAAACTGCTGTTTGACAGATACTCCAATCCTAAACACAAAGCATGTCTGGTTTAAATAAACACTACCACACGCACAAATGGAAAAACAAATGCCTACGCTTTTCTATTATAAGGCAATTTCACACTGAACCCAACTTACTTGACTTCCACTTTCTCGTTAGAGACACCATATCTGTTAAACTCTGTGGAGATGTATTCCGTTTTTCTCATCCATGGAACAACTTTGGCATGCTGCTGTGATCTTGAAGAGAAGAAGAAGAAGAAAATGTTTTTAAAAAAAATCTTAATGAATTCACAATACAAAGCCAACTATTCACACAGCCTTACCTCTTTGAACTGGATGGAGCCTGGATGTCTTCTTCCAACAGTTTTTCATCAGCGGGGTCCAACAGAACTGAAAATGTAAAAGTTTGACTCAGTCCACAACTAAATTTGCAAAGCACTGAAGTCTAAATATAGAACAGTTTGTGACGTGAGATGACAACTGGACACTTACTGTTGGGGTCTATGCGGTAGGTGTCTGGGTTGATGAGATCAATGGTGACCCCGAGATCTGGCTCAGTGAGGAGCTCATGCTTGTGCTGTTTCTCCAGAGAAGTAGCTTTATACTGTACAAACCTGCCACAACAGAAGGACAAATGTTATGTGTCTGAGTTTCACAGATGGACAGCAAACTGAGGGATAGCCGGGTGAGTGTAATTACCTGTGCTGATCAAATGGATATGTGATGAATTTGGGATCGAACGGGATGTCGGGCAAGCTGTTGCAGTACTTCACCCGACAGACAACTCCTGACCTGTCGTGAGCACGGAAAGTAGTGAAAAAAAAAAAGCCTTTAGTCAGATATTTTCACCTGTGGCACACGTCAAATCGCGGCAGATGACAGCAAATACAAACTGATGTCAAATCTACTCACCTCTCTGGGACAGTCCTGTGAGAGGACGGACGACTGGAAGAGAAAATAGCCATTTGTGAAATGTTTTATCATCTGGTGTTAACTAAATGCTGAAATGCTGCACGCAAATACCTCTGTTTAACCTTCTTTATGCTACATGGAGACGGATAAAAGGATATTTACATTTTATTATATTAAAATCATCGGGGAAAATGTTTATACTGTGACTAATATGCTTTGTATTTATTTCCTTTTTATGAATCTCACCCATGTAACTTGTGTAATTTGTAGTCAGTCGGGAGATAACTAGATCTGTGTTTATCCATATAGTGGGAGTGACTGGGGCACCGAAATGCAGCCTCTAAGTCGGCCTGTAGGTCAATCTACAGACCCTGGATGAAGATAACAGGTAACTCCGGCCTCCACGGGGAATAGCACTAGCGTATCATAACAAAATATTGGTGAAATGAACACGTTTTGCGACAGATAACGCATTACTTAGAGGCTGCATTTCGGTGCCCCATTCACTCCCACTATATGGATATACACAGATCTAAATATCTCCCGACTAAAGACAAATTACACACGTTATGTGGGTGTGTCCAGGTTGTAAAAAAACAGTAGTTCCCCTTTAACGGGTGAATTTAACCTTAAAATTGAAAGAGACATCATACCTGACCTATTGAACTGTTACAGAAACAGGCAAAATATTGCAGACTTTAGCAAATAATACTTGATAGGGTTGAGGCTGCTGCTGCTAACTAGACAAACAAGATGTTTTTGCCTGGTCAGTATATTTATAAAGTTCCACAAGGTTTTACTGTTTGCATTGTTAAAAATATCTAAGACAAAACAAAACAAACAAACAGACATCCAGTAAAGGAGCTGAGTAATGTGGTTACACAGGAGGAGTGGGAGGTGGACTGTGCCAAGGTGGTGTTTATTAAAGGGTTTGTAGGGAAAATACAAGGAGAGGATATAATAATAACAATAATAAATAAAGGATAATATACACATATGCGTGTACATAAATAAGCCAACACATAAAGCAACTGCTATCTTCAGGAACTAGTGTAATGTACTTGGCACTTGTAACGTCAGTAAGGGATTTATTTACGTTAGCAGTCTTACCTATCATTATGAAGTTAGTCGTTTGATTTGCCTCGACTTTAGCAAACAACCACCCATAGAAAACACTAAATTTAACCATGAGTTCGGCAGTTAATGCTAAATAAATAATATTAGCACGCGAACTACGCTAGCAACGATGCTAGCATAAGTCAACGCTTGCTTTAGCTGGTGTTGGATAACATTATAAACAACTGTAAAGTGGGCAGCCTAATACAACTTAACAACACTGAACTTTGACGTTCACACTACAATATCATCACACATTAGCCGGTGCAGACAGCCAGTTAGCTCAACTAACTTATAAAGGCAGTTTTTAAACGTACCTGTGGCCGTCTTCTCGTTGAGCTTGTGTCTGAATCGTTGGAGCCATGTTTGCGAGACACCGCTCTCAACTAAAAGCTCAGCTGTTTACACGAGTAATAACAAAAAACAAATACGTCCGTCTCTTATAACTCAACCCTCTCCTTCAAAATACATATATCGTTAAATCTAACTCCTGCAAGAATACGTTAATTTCATTTTCTCACGGTAAGACAGAACGATGACCCCGGTATTAGATCAGCACTTCCGGGTTTGAAGTAGATTGGCTTTATGTTGAGCGACCCCTGCTGTCCTGGCGTGGAAAATATTAGGTTCAAAATATAAACATTTCAAATTACTTGTACATTTATTTGACACCTAAATGTGCACGAAAAAAAATGTCTTGCAAAGAGCAGTCAGTCTTTACTTTCTCTTTTATTTTACTGGATATAACACTGACATGTCATTTTACAATCTTGCCCATTCTTATTTTCTTCATACACACATACAATCTTTCTTGCAAGAATAAACACACAGTCCGCTGCCAGGGCTTTAAGTTTTTTTTCTCGTATCGTCAGCACATGTGAATGTTTCAGTTTATTTAATGAGACAAGTGAGCGAAACCCCAGCCGCTGATAAAGAACTCAAGGTGTGGCTGAAAAGCTCAGGAAAATTCTCAATACGTGAACAAATCAGAATTACTTACAGGTTTGTTTCCAGTTCATCTACCGTAGTGAAAAATAGAATATATCTAACCAAATTATGAATTCTTCTATTCAACGCCCTCGTACAATAGTCGACCACGACCAGTATTCAAAAATAACTCATTGTTAAAAGGCTGTAGCATCAAATATAGAACATCTGAGAATTATAAGACTTGCAACACTTGAGAACAGATTCACCGCAATCTGACATTTATAAACACAAACACAGCCGTAAAACGAAACAAGTGTATTTGCATAGAATGACGGTACGGGTTAAAAAAAAAAAAAAAAAAACATCTCAGTCAAAGTGTCAAAATGGAATAAAGAAAGAGAAGAAACATGCACTAAGCCCGCCTGCAGTGAGCGAATATCTTCTTTACATTCATTCTGCTTCCCCAAAAGCTGAAAGTGAAAATGTAAATGTTGCAGCGGTGGGTGTGAATCATACAATATGCAGGACCTCCCTCTACAGCTTAATTGTGCCTTCCCTCATGCTGCACCTCTCTACCGCCTATTATTACAAAGCAAACTGCGCACAACAATGTGCGAGGCAGTCAGTGCAAAGGAAAAACAGCCTTTCATTATGCGTTTTTAAGTCAACAGCAACAGCGCTTCGTTGAGAGTCCTTTCAGTCGACTCCTTGATCTTTGTTCATCTCAGGTCTGCATCTCTGTCTCCATATGGGTTTCAGCTCTGTGGAAGGAGACAAGAGATTAGGCCTTTCACAATTCATATTTCAAAACAAAACGGTACAGAGTAAACACTTAGTTCGTACCTGCTCAACATGTATATCATCTGTCCAGGATCATCTGCAAATACCCTGTAACATCAAACAAATGGTTCCATTAAATAGTTGTGCTCACTCTCCTGCAATCAGAACTCGATCAGTGCATACGATTCTACCTTTTAATTTAGATGTTATTAAGTACTGTGGAGAAAAACATCATAAATGAAAGACGGATCTAGGGCCAGATATAAAAAATAAAAGGTCCCGTTCATACCAAGTTATTTGAAAGTGTCCAAGTATTTAATTCTCTAATGGATCACTACCTACCGCTGAATGCGAACCACAACCACACACTGTTTGTTGTGTGAGATCTCCGACCTGTTATATAAAACCTGCACAAAGCTCAGATTGCCCAAAAATCTCTGGTAATGAAGGATAATAAAGATACCAGTCATTATTGAGGAGGTGTCAAACTCCACATGGCTACTTTGCATCTATCAACATGAATACATTACTAATTAACCACATGCTGGCAATTTTTTTTTATGATAGAATCACAGGCAACAAACTCATATTTAATAATTCCAGTTGTTAAATGTTGTTTAACATGTTTCTTATTGTTTTCTTTTTGCTTTTCAGTAGCTCATTTATATTAGTGTGTGCTTTTTCTGAATGAATGAGGTAAAACTGTGCCTACGAAAGAGCACAGCATTGAGAAGCTGGTCCTTATCATGATCCAGGGAGAATTGTGTGTTCACGCTGCAGACTGTGCCCCAGAAATATGAATGTGTGTCATGCAGGTTAATCATAAAAAAAAAAAAGCCATTTCTCACCCATCTCCCCAGTGGTAAATTGCCCGGTCCTGGTAGAACATGGACAGAAACAGCCACACACTGATGGTCTCGACCCAGAAGATAACAAACAGGAACCATAGCGATGACAGCAGGACTTCACACAACATCCTTGACTTCAGTGAGGAAAAAGAAACACATACATATGATTTAAAATCTGGAAAAATGAAAAATTGCAAAATTGCTGACAGTGTGTTGAATGTCAGTACTTTAGTTTGTGCTAGTTATCTATGCAAATCATTGTCAGCTAACATTACACTTAATCTGTTAAGACAGTTTAGCTAATATCACCACATCTAAATTATTTATGTTAGCGTTGCTTAACAACAACTTATTTGTCCACGATGCAGCAATATCATAAGGACTGCTAGCTTAGCAGCTAACGCCAGGCTACAACCACTGACTGTATACATACACAATGATAACAGCTTACTGAACTAGCCAGCTAGCTAAACACTTTAAAAAAGCACCTAGCCTGTGTGGCTATTTAAGCTAACCATGACATGCTGACTCCAACGTTAATTATGTCATTGCCAATGCAAATATTTCAAAATTAGAAAATGTTAAAATTAGGTTAGCTACACTGGATGCACTGTTTGTTTTTTAGCTAGTCACTTATGTCAAGATTGTTAAGGTGGTACGTAGCTCAGCAAGGTGGTCCACGTTGTAAAACTGTTTACTTACTCAAGCCAAAGACTCCTGAGACGGCATTCCTTTTGCAGACTAGCTAAACATTCACTTTTGTTTACAATGCTCGTCACATATCACGTCCGCCTCCGGAACCAGTTATAGCGTAGATTGAAGCGGTGGTCCGCGGACCTCCGGAGGCCTCCTCGGGCCTTTTACGCGTACCCAACGATGTGACGTCAGTATGATTAAAGCTGCAAAGCGAGTTGGCTTTTTTATTATTATTACTTTAAACAAAGAGGTGTGGCATTTTTTTTATTGTGACTGTTCTATGTATAAGGTTTATGAACTTGTAGTACAGTTGTATATGGAGTTTTATTTAAATCACAAGCAAAAATATCAACCTTTCCCCCCCTTATTCACAAAAGTAATGACTCACTTCTTAAGTCTCTCAAGCTGATTGTATATAATAAAGAGTATGATGATTAGAACTATTCTATAAAAGCCACATGAAACAGATTAAGACTTAACTCTATGTAATGGCTTACTCTCAAAATGAATGCATTATTCTTTTCTTCTATTTTTTTTTACATATATTATGACCCTACGTTAATGCTGATCATTTTTATGACAGCAGTTTTTGTACTAGTCTTCATAAAATGTAAAAATACAAAAAACAAAATGCTATATGCTAAACACCTAATTTTTCAAAATACTAAATCCTCAGGATTGCAGCTTTAATTTGCTCATACTATTAAGGGCAACATAATAACTAGTAATAAAAAAAAACACAAGGCAAGTTATACTAAAATTACTTTATTACAGCTGATTTCTGTTCAATATCCCTCTGCCAACACATTGGTAAATACAATACAAACATAGTAAATTTGATCCTATTCTTATTCTGTTTTATCAATCTTTATACACAATTTATATCCACTTTTAGTACTTTACCATCTCTTATGTAGCATCTTCACAATCTCTCTGACATTCAATAACATGTTCCACCATCTATACATTTTAATACAGGTTATGAGTTGTAGTGGTAATGTGCCAAAGAATACTGACATCCTCAGAGAAATGCAATATCTTTTCATAATTTGCCTGTCACCCCGTCATCTTTTCAAGCCTTTTTAACTTTGGCCACTAGTCCAGAACCAACTTCTTTTTTTGTTTCATACATTTCATGTGGTCAGCCCAATGATAGGTTAAAACAAATGCAGTGGTGTCTGGGCTTGGCAACTCTGGTATGGCACAGTGTTTGACCATAGTTAGGATCGCTATTTTCTGTTGCCGACTCTCATTCAGTATCCCACATGCTTTCAGTCAGTAGGAGAAAATCTGACATCAAAACAAAACAGTAACATATTACAAAATAAAATAAAATCCCGGCTGGTGGAGAGGTTTTATAACTCACAACAACATCCACATTCCCTCACACACAACCATGACATAAAAGTGAACAAAATGTTTCTGTATAGAGTTAACGTTGGCTTGTATGTGAGGTTTGCTTGGCCTAACATTCAAACTCCTAGCCCTGACCTTTGACTGGTAAGAATCCAATAATGATAAATACATTCTCATTTTCTTTACCAAATATAAACAAATCAGGAAAAAAAATGCAGAATATAACTTGTTGTGTTACAGTAGCTGGAGCTAATCAGATGACATACAAAAAAAGAGTTTTGGGATGACACCATATGTAAATTGATATAATGTATAATTTCTAGGCAGGATATATACACTAGAGGAAACAATCCCAGCATTTTTGTGTCCACATTTCTGTTAGGAATATATTAAAGAACAACATTCAGGAAGAGCCAGCATCTGAAAAAGTGGCTCCGAATCAGAGTGGAATGGGGACAAATGGCAAAAAGTGTACAGTCGGGGAGAATAAAGTATGCAGGGGTAATGCTTCGTGATGGCCAGTCAACTAAATAAGTGGCGTTTACAAGAGACATCGGTAAATACGCGGATGCGAGGCATTTTGCCTGTGTACATATCTTCCAATGAGCTATGTCCACACAACTCAACACCATCTTAAATTTTTGAGTAAGAAAGGTTTTTCTCAAGTTATATTAATTTTTAGAAAATATTTTTCTTAAACGTGAGTTTTTAAATTCTTCTTTAATAAAACATACACATATGAACATGTAACTCCGCTTTATGATTCTGGGGAGCATATATTTATAATTATCTTTAAAGTCCTTTTAAATTAAACGTTTTTATATTCTCAGTATCGTCTAACATGAAAGGGTACATGCTTCTCCAGGGATGTTTCATCAACCACAAATCGGAAACAAGGTTTAGAGTTGAAAGACAATTTTTTTTCCAGCCAGAAATGGTTAAAGCTATAAAGGAATACCTAAGTGCTTTTTGCCACATTTATTTTTGTATTTGGCCGTTTTTGTACTTTTTTCTTTACAGCATGTGCGTTGACTTAGTTTGACATTTATACACTACAATGTCTTCATGCAAGCATGTGCTTAAATCAGCCACCCTTGTTTTAGAGGCTTTAATGAGATGGCATAACAATTATAACTTATAGCACCTTTTACAATCTTAGTGTTGCTTATTTGGGCCCCAAATGTTTTCAACAGTACTTTTTATTATTATTATTATTATTATTGTTGTTTAGTAGTGCCAAGCCTGCTGTCATGGTCAATCACCTGCAAGCACATAAAGGACTCTCTTCATTAAACTCTGCTTGTTCTAGGAAAACTGTTGTAAAAAACAACAAACCAACAAAAAAACAAAACTGCAGCATCTGCACATACTCTACTCAACTAAAATTCTGCATAAACTCACGAGGTGACCAACACTTTCAAAACACTGTAGAAGCTGAAGAATAGGGGTAAATGTTTTCACTCATGTAGTGTAGGTTGACATAACCTAGGTTGTGTTTGTACTTGGTAAATTGCTCCTTTTTTAAGAAAAAAA
Source organism: Chelon labrosus (assembly GCF_963514085.1). NCBI lineage: Eukaryota > Metazoa > Chordata > Actinopteri > Mugiliformes > Mugilidae > Chelon > Chelon labrosus. The sequence goes on from NC_140346.1 coordinate 20,907,592, forward strand.
GAAAAAAAGAAAGAAATTTAAAAAATTAAAAAAATTAAATCACAGTACAGGTTAAGTTCGACTCTTAAACTTAACTACATACGTACCGATGAAACATTCATCCACCAGGCGCTTTGCGAAAAAAAAAAAAGTCGAATATACATTTTATACACATTTAGTTGTATAAAGTGCTTTGAAAAAGGCAGCAGTTTTAAAAGGCACTAAAAAGAATAAACAGATCAATAGGATTGTTTTCAAAGGCCAATGAGTCTCCTCTGAACGTGTACAGTGACATTGTCTGTAATTGTATATAAGTTTCCAGGTTAACCTCTAGAGTACCACCTAAAGACTGATATGCACAAGTAACACATGTACTTCCCAACATTTGTGCGCCTTAAACCCATATTACTGCTTACATGGTCAATGTATAAACGCAAGAAATATATTCGGGACATCTGAACCTAATAGAACATAAAATAGACAGCTGACCTACTCTAGCACTCTAGATGAAATTTAAAATATTAAAACTATAAACATCCGAGTCTGATTTCAGTTATCAAAAGTGTAAAAAGGCACTGTAGTAGTGTTGTAGCATATACCCGAAAAATGTTAAAATTAGTTTATTTGGCTCTCGGTTTGGTTGATGACCAGGAAATCAAGGGGGGGCGGGGGGATAAAACCACCTAATAAATGACCATTACAGCAGGCTGGTATCAGAACAGCAAAGCATCTTCTGTTAGGTCTGCTGTTTTTTTTAAGAGTGTCACAGAACTGGCCAGTAAAATGACTGAACATATGAGTGGGCAGAGTGAAGGAGAGTTAATAAAATAAGTTTTCTGTGATTGTTTGATTCCACATTTCTAAGGACATAGTTAACACATGTCAAAGGCTTTTTTTTTGTTAACAGTGTTTCATGTGCAAAATTAGAGCAATGGCTGTGAATAGCACAAACTTAAAAAAAAATAAAAATCCTCTGCAGGAGAGACTGTAAATAAAAACAAATGGAAGTAACCTGCTGACGCCGAAACTGCCTATGTAACATAATTTAAGGATCTGTATGTGTGCCAATAAACTGCCATTGGACGGGCTGTGCCTTCTCCAGCCCTTTTGACCTGAGCAACATTTATTTCATCACACATCCACATCTGTACATGGGAGAAATGGTGGGGTAGTGTCACAGAGAAAGACATGGCGGCAGAGCTCAGCCAGCCCTCTGTTTTGTTTTGTTTGTTGGACTCTACATCTCCACGCTCAAACTGACTCCAGGATCTATGTGTAGGAGAGGTGTGACCCGTTAGATATTTGAGAGGTGACACTGGTACTCCTGCTCATCCCCTGATCACCGCGTTCTCCTGAGGGTGTCCTCCCCATTGCTTGGGGGCTGTTTTGTATACCTACACTACCGCGTGACCCCAGGGGTCCACCTGATGGATGGCCCCACAGTGACGGACCCCCTCCTCCATGCATAGATGCCCCTCCTGGACTGGAGTGATAGTGGTGATGGCTGCCTTGGTGATTTAACCCTGCGCCCGAACCTCCGCTGCTGCCCCAGTGGTGCCCTTGAGAGCTTCCAGACGAATGCTGTTGCTGATGGTGACTCCAACTTCCTGGCGCCCCAGGAAAGCTATGGCTGAGGGAATCCGGGGAGATGTTTGCCAGCATCATGTTGCTGAAGCCCAGGCGCATACTCACGGAGTCAAAAGCCTCAACTTCTCTGGCTTGACGTTCCAGCAGACTTTGGGTTCGCTCCATGCGTTCATTCTGCAAGGACACCATCTCTTCCTCAATCTAAAGAAGAAGGGGAAAATGAGAAAAGTAAATGACAATGCTAAAATAGTGTGTATTTCACAGACAGATTAAATAATCATACAGGAAAATGGATTTTGGAATAGAAGACAAATTTATGTAAAAACTTTTTCAGATTTATCTTCATGAAGCCTAATCTACATGTAAAGTTATGGCCTCTTCACCCATCCTCATCCTGTTGGAGCTAGACGCATTAAACCTTTATCATTATTATCCTCTGACCTCTTTTAAATCTCAGCACAGTTACACCCTCTGGATGAAGCATGTCTATTAAACCTCAATACCTGAATGGATGTGTCTGCCTTTTACATTCAAACTACCTCTAAAACTCAAATAATAGAAATAATTGTTGAACCAACGTTAAGCCCCATATCAGAATAATTTATGGAGGAGGACCTTTTGTTCCAGCAGGGCCCTTCGGAGCGACACCCTTTGCTCCATGTCTTTCTTCTCACGCTCGTGCTGGGCATCCGTCTGCATCTTGATCTTGCTCTGGTAGGCGTTGAGAAGTTCCAGCTCCTGCTGTAGCTGCATTCGTAGGGCTTGGCACTGAGCCTCCTGAGTCTCATCCAGGCGTAGCTAAGAGGGGAGAGAAGATCAGACAGATTTGGACACATCCTCCAGAGGTGGCAAAATGTAATATTGGCACTTTTATAGTCAAACTATATAACTTTAACACTCTACATTTGTGGCGTTACCAGACTCACCGCCTGAGTGGAAAGCATTTCATTGATGGAGTGGTCATACTGCTCTGCCAAGATGGCAAGTTTGCGGTGCTGCTCCTGCTTTAGCCGTTTAAGGACAGCTTTGTGCTCTGACTTTGGTGTGGTCTCCAGCAGATGGTTCCTCAGTGCCTTATACTGTCGGGTCTGGATCTTACACGTGTCCTGGAACTGCTTCTTGATCTGTAGCTCTTTGGACTATGTTGCAGAGAGAAATTATTGAATTTATTAGGCTTTATTAACTTTATTATCTGTATTAGGTCTGAGACTTTAGATAAAGACTGAGTAAGTAGAACTGGAAAACCAGGCATTTCATAAATAAGACGCATATGTTGGGTTTTGTACACACACGCTGACCTAAATGCATCATTTCACTCACTAATTTACTTCACCTCATCTTGACTTATGCAAAATAAGAGTCTGTACTAAATATTCAATGCAAACACACGCTCAGAAACGTATTCCAACCTTGAGGCTCTTGGGCTGCTGGCGAACCTCCATAACATGTTTGCGTCTAAGCTCCCTCTCCCTCCTCTTGTTGTACTCCTGCTGATTGGTGAGCTCCGTCTGGTGCTGCAGGCGGATGAGCTCGGTCCTCGTCTTTTGGATGGTGTTGAGCTGGCGGAACTCCAGCTCTTGCATGGACTCGTGGTGCCGCAGAAGCATGGCATGTTCCAAGTCCTTCTGGGTCTGACGCTTGTTAAGCTCCTAATGGTGTGCAATTAGAGAGACAGACAACAAAGGGAAGAGAAAGTCGCTCATCAGAGATAATTTTGGTTTCCTTAAGCACTTATTCTATACTTGTAGGAGAGAGTACTGACCTCTCGCACTAGGTCTTTTTCAATATTGTGCCGAGCAATCAAGATCCTCCGTTTGAACCTGCGGCACTCCAGCTCCAGGTACTGCCTCTGTCTACGCTGTAAGTTGGCCTCCTCCTCTGCTTGGAAGTGTTGGAAGTTCTCCTTCTGCTTGGACAGCCACTCTTGCTTTTCTTTCTTGGGTGTTGAATGGTTGTCATTCAGCTCCTAATGTAAAGAAAGACTGAACATAACTAGCAGAACTGACTTTGCGGTGCCGAGTGATGTGTATTTGCTAACTGTAAGTAAACTGAGAGGTAAATAATGTATGGAAACAAGAAACAGATCACCACACCTCTTTCAGTTGCTCCTTGCGGAGTTTGTATTCCCGTTTCTGGGATTCCAGGAAGCTGTTGAGCTCTTTCTTTTGCTGACTCTGGATATGCTGTTGGAATTTCTTTTCATCGTTGGTAAAGGTTTTCGCCTGAAGTAGAGACGCACATCATAATTACTTTAATCTGTATAAAATAATGGTGAGTATAAATAGTAACTCTTAGTGAAACGCATACATCTTTCTCCATGGACGCCTGGTGTTTCTTGACAAGTTTCTCCATCTCCTGGGCAAAACTATTCCTCTGGTTCTCCAGCTCCTTGTCCAGGCGGAGTCTGTGCTCATCCATTTCAGCCTTCAGCCTATTCTCCAGGGCCATCAACTGTTTCTGATGCTGCCGCCTCATGCGCTTGTAGCCCAATATCTGCTCCCTCAACTCCGAATCCTGCTCGTGTTCCTTAATCTGGCGAGTGAGCTGGCAAAATAAAAGAGAACCATGTATACAGTATCTGAGGCTACCATGTAAAAGAGGCCTAGTTTAGAAAACCGAAGAATTTGGAAAATTATTCTTTACTGCTTTTGATTACATAATAAAATACTACTTTTCAGCCTTAAAGCCAAAGCATTTAATAACAATATATGAAAACAACTTGGTTATCAAACAGTTATTTCGTTAGGCTTCTCTTTGATGTAAAAGTATAATAACTGTATTGTTACCACTGAAGCTGTGCGTATAGTAGCAAAGTGTTCGCGGTTTCGTTTTGGCCGTGGAGTGTGTGCAGGAGGGGACTGTGGCTCAGTTGGCCGGCTGTGAGGCTCTGACTCTTCATTACGTGCCTCCTCCTCCTAAAAAGTGGACAAATATAAACAGAGGAACAAGTTAATTCAATGCAATCAGAAGCAATCCTTTCAAAGTCTCCTGTTTTTATGAGAAACACATTTCACGAAGACAAAAGTTCACTGTAGGCTAAAATAACTCCTTACTGGTTTGAGGTGGATGACGGAGCTGTTGGACATCACCGTGCGGTCTCCCTCTATGTCTACCTCACTCTTGTCATCACCTGCATCTGTTAGACTATTGACAGAGCTGCTCTGGGAGCTGGCACTGATTGACATACTGGGGATGGACTGGTTGCTCCCCACGCTGTTCACAGTACCCGTCCTACCCACACTGTGTTCTGGCTCCTAAAAATAACACACAGCAGGCATTAACAAGGTTACTGCAATGCTGTCTCGCAACATGGGGCAACACAATATTACATGACAGAAAAGCAAGCTAGGAGTGGTGGAGACAGTCACATGACAGACCTCCTCTTCATCTTGTGCCTCAGTTGTGGGGCCATTGTGGGCTTCCTGAAACAAGAGCTTCTTCATTTTACGACACTGCAGATTGTCTAGCTCCCGCACTGCATCCTTAGTCCGACTTATCAGGTCTATAAGAACTGACTCTGGTCGCTCACGCTGGACAAACGCATGCTAGAGGAAGAACAGAGAAAAGTCCTGTTGCGTTAAATATCTTGAATCGTGACGTAGCTGCAAGGATTAAACATTAAACGCTTATTACCTTTAAAAGCTCCTCACAGTTTGGCCTATCCTGGGGAAATTTCTGAAGGCAAGAGTCGACGAAGTTTCGGAAATAATCCGTCCTAATGTGGAAAGATAAAATTGATATGATTATGACCGACTTAAGTTTGTTTTGAGTAACAATACATCAGCTCTTATAATTTAATTCAAACTCACCATTCACTAGACAGCAGTGTGGGGCTCTCATTCTGTGCTATATGGTATAAGGCACTCATTGCATTCATGTTGAATAGTGGAGGCTTCCTCTCAGCTACAAACCGGGAAGCAGGTAAATTCAGGAGACGGATGTTGCGGAAAAAAGGAAAAAAGGAGAGGATTATTCCATTATTTCATTAAATCAAGTGAGCAAAATGATTGAAATCTATAGGAGAGCTATGAATGCAACAAAAGACGTCTATATATTAGATGCAGATCAGTCCATAAACATTGTGACATACCTAATTCAATGCAGGTTATTCCCATAGACCAAATATCCACCTTTCCGTCATACTGACCCTCATCCATAGCTAAAATTACTTCTGGGGCCATCCTGTGAAAAAAAAAAACATACAGCACAATAAACGGTTTAATAAAAAAATCTTCAAAAGAATTCTAAGAAACTTTAATACACATGTTTTGCAGCATACCAATATGGAGTCCCAACAAAGGAATTTGCAGGGCAGGCAATGGAGGCAGAGCCAAAATCTGCCAGCTTCACTTGCCCTGGCTCCGTCAGCAAGATGTTTCCTGCCTTGATATCTCTGTGAAACGCGTAAGAAAACGGAAATGATTACAGCGCCACACACAGACAGACAGCAAGCTGGAGGGCATACGCTCTTGGTGCGTACAGCCTTCTCCAGAACTCCGCTTGAAAACACTCACCGGTGAATCATCTTGTGGGAGTGAAGGTAAGCCAACCCTTGAAGAGCACCATGGGTAATTGCAGCTATTTCAACTTCTTGCAGAGGTTTCTTGTGAACTGGAGGGGATGTATCATCAGTGATGCGTGAAAAGAAGAAACTTACAAAGGGAGACTATCTCCTCTATTTTTAGTCATGTGGCAATGTGCAACAGGTTTTAACTCACCTTCTAACAAATCTGAAGCGGAGCCCAAACAATACTCCATCACCAGCTGCAATGAAATAAAGAGTGTTTTGCATGAATTTGTTTTTACTCCTAATGCATTTCATTATGCCTTGCACTCTAACGTAGGGTCTTACCCAGGCCGTGTGCTCTCGCAGGTAACATCCTTTGTACTCTATGCTGTTTGGGTGCTGTATCCTCTGCAGGAATTTCACCTCCTTGATTATGTCTTGCCATTTCTGTGAGAACAGTAAAAAAAAATTAACTATAGGGGATACAAAAAATACTCATGAGTAAAAATGTTTGCAAAGGTGAGTCAATCATACCTCAGTGGACTGCTTCCCACTGTAAGACATCTTCTTGATTGCCACCACCTCGTTCGTCCGCACATCCCGTGCCTGAACCATGATACATTATAGTGATTATTATGTTTACTTTATAAATTTAGCAATGATTTAAGCTCATGTTTGTTGTCATGGGCTACACAGGTGACATCTGAAGTATATGCTTCCAGGCCAATATTTTGATATAGCTGTGATAATCGATTGTCTATGAATATTAAATGTCTGTGTGCAATAACAAATCAACAAGCAAACAATTTTTAAAAAAATCAGCACTGAAGACTGAGCACATGTTTCAAACTAAAACTCAGACTCAGTGTAACTGTGGCACCAACATGACACTGACTGGCAAGAGCACTGCATCCAAAATGTTTAGGCCTATTTATCCACATTATAGATAGGTATACGAACCACTCTATCAACTACAGTCACTGAAATACAGAACGACGAGCAAAACATCACATTTTCAAGCTTTTGAGACAAAATACACACTGAATAATAAAATATGACACCAAAGATTGCTTGATAAACAATTCACTGGATGTCTGCCACGCCATATTGTTGCCTTGTATTAAACTCTGTCTTCATAAAGCGATTCGTTTCTTGTCCATCTCTTTGTAGCCGACAGTTGGTCGATAGGGGACGTTCCAAGCTCTGGTTGCCTAGGTAACCCTCCTATATATTTCCCCACCCCTAATGTTTCAGAGTGAAACAAGAAGGACATACACACACGGTATTGCTAGTGTCTCTTTTTTGCCGTCACCGATCGAAGTTGAGATTAATTCCAACTTGCCATTCAGCAAAGGTTTTTCCACCTGTCGCTGCAACAACTCACTGAAATTCATTTAAATGCCACGGTCTCTTGTCATCGCATAGTTTCTTCCTGCGGGTACACCCCCTCCTCGCTCTTAGATCTTGTTATTATGCCTGTTGTCTCTTATGCAAAGCGCTTTGTGTGGCCTTGTTTTGAAAGGTGCTGTACAACTAAACTGGCTTTGACTTATTGGCCTTGCCTAAGCCTCTACAGGACAGACGGGATCTTTCCTATTTCTGAGGGAGAATTAATTTTATCCACGATCTCTTGTGTTACACACGGCTTAACCAGAAATGTATACTTCAATGTATCCGAGTCACTAAGCCAGGTATAGCAAAGCAAAACCTTACTTCCTTGTGGGACCTGTATGTGCTCTGTGTGCTGATGCCAGGTCCACTCACTCACTGATGTCAGACTAAACATGGCCTCAGGCGTACGCATTTACTCACAAAATATACAGCACCAAAGCTGCCATGCCCAATCTCCCGCAGATCCGTGAAGAGCTTTTCTGGGTCCTCCTTGAAGAAGAGTTCAGCTACTTCGGGGTCCTTCAGGTTCCCCGCCCGACTGCTGTTGGGCATAATGGGGAGCTGCGGGCAATGCCGCTGCCGCCAGGAACTATCTGGGTCTGCGACAGCGACGTGAAAGCCTCCACTGATGGCTCATCTGCAGGACAGTGGTTTCATATGTGTTCAGAGCTATAAAGGAAGAAAAAAAAAAAAGAAGAAGAAACAAGAATGAGTACACTTAAATTACCACTAACAGAGGGACATAATCTAATATATTAATGTATCCGCAGTACTTTCAGGGATTCATTATTTTTAATCAGAAACTAACAGTGGGTGTAGTGCACTATACTCCGGGAGTGGTTCAAGTGGTTTATTTGGTTGTATTATTTGCATCACTAATACATTACACTGGCGTTGTTATGCTTGAACATTAATAACACTTGTGAGAGAGTGGCATATTTGAGCCCGATAACTCCAGCGACACGAGCCGCGCCGTTACGTCAGGAGCAAAAGTGCGGTATGGCCAGTCGGAAATCCTGAGGTGGCGAGGGATAAAGTCTCCCGTTTCCATAGAAACTGCGACTACAGTAATGAAATCAGTGGGCTACGTCCTGACAAACCTCGCCTCACACCTTCAGCGGCTGGTATGTGGACGGACAGATGTGATGTGAGGAGGATCGCAGATGACGGCAGTCTCCGGTTCGGACAAAGACGACGACAACACATCACTGAGTGTGAATGATGCCTGAACTGAAACAAAGCATTCCAGTGATAGGACGACTGATTAAACCTGTCAATACTTGGTGGACACACACTATCAAAGACACTAAACGCTGATTTTCACAAAGCAAAGGGACATCCCGATATGATGAAGACGCACCATTTAGGAAAAAATATGTATGAAAAGCAGCATATTTCACTTGTTTTCAAAAAAGCTGTATGCTGCGTGGATTAACCTAATCTTAAAAGCTCACCATATAAAAACAAAAGCAGCCGTATTACTAGATAACGTTTTTTTTTTTTTTTTTTTAAAGATGAATTAAGCTTTTAAAATTACACAAATGGAAAGAATACAGCATTAATCCGCTCCACTCTCCGGCTTTTAACTATTAAATATTTTTTACACAGCTGTACTGCTGTAACACCAGACTGTAAAAGATCACAGAGGAAAGTTTACTGAGTCCATGCGGCTCAGATGATCAGTTGCAAACAGATGCATGGCTGACGCGAGAGTCACAAGACTTCTTTCCCAGCCTGGGAGAAAACAGCCCCCAGTTCCAAGCAGACATCTTTTGTCTCACAACAACACTGAACAACTCACTATTCTACACAGACGCAGCCACGGCCCTGAAATAAAGCCTCATTACCATGTGGGACTGTGCCTCTTTATTGCCATTGTTCTTTACTACATTGTTGCTCATGAATGAGCCTTGTTGTCACATCTCATGATGGCATTTTTTCAGACTGCGAACACGTGAGCGCAAAAGTGAGTGATGATAACTGATACCTTCAAAAAAAAACACCCTTGCGTTCCGGGACGCGCACAGAGACACATATGTAGAAGAATGCGGCAGGACAGGACAACAAAGCTGGAGGGCTGGAATTCCCAATGTATGCCCTCACCGCGCTGCATTTCTCAGCATTTCCTGTTCGCACACAGCCGTAGGGAGGTTAGGAATGGGCCCTGGTGAGCGTTTTAACTAGTGGTTGTCGCCGTCTTCCTTGACAAAACAACAATGACATGCCGTCATGCGCGCACACTGCAATTTAGCACAATGAAATAAAACCTTTAAGTCTTTAAATCCCTTTTAAGTAATCAGTACACCGTTTTAACTTATCAGTAGGTCAGCAGAGTCATTTCCTTTTGGCACACCGATCCATGGCAAAATAAACACGGCGTCAAAGCCTACTGTTCCCATAATCTATACCAGCCAGGCCAAACAACAGACACTTTACTGTAACCTTTTAGACTGTGTATGTTTATGTGCACGCCTGTGTTAATGTGCTTTAACTGAGGTGGATGGGAATTTGGCTTGAGTTTGTACATAGGGACACGGGTGACACTTGTAAATACAGTGTTGCTCCTGCTCTGAAATAACCTCTTAACATGGGTTACCACTCAGGAAACTCAAAGAGCATTATCTTCTGCGTCCTAGCCTAAGTTTACCTGTGGTCACTCTCCTCATTGGATTTGCTAGGGAGGGAATTAGAGAGTGTAACAAAGTGGGATTTGCTGAAAGTTGTCACTTTCCAGCAGCTGTGCCAGGTGTCACACGAGAAAGCTGAAGCTAACATGAAATTAAATGACCCAGAAACACTGAACTCAAGATGTTTCAGGGAGCTCCCCCCCAAAAAAAAAAAAAAAAAAAAAAAAAAACTAGCCAACGTTGATGTTAGCTTCACACCAAACTTAACGCTAGCCAAGTTACGTGTCATATGATGAAACCCTCCACAGCGGTGTTTACGTCGTGTTTACAGGGGTGAACACTTATATAACATTTCACTAACCACACGGATAATGTTTAATTAAATGACAGCTAAGTGCCCGTTCACTTTAAAAAGAAGCTACGTTAGCAAGCTAACCCTGTGTGATGTTTGCTAAGTTAGCTTAGCCAGTTAGCCTCAAACTCACCCTCCTTCTGACAGGCCAGGTTTCAGCGCTGTGGAGAATGTCGTGTAATTCACAACAGTTTGGGATTATTCGCGTCTTCTTCCCGTTTCATCCCAACCGGGACCCTTTCTTCCGCCAAATCCTCGAGGTTCCTGTCGCTGTCAGTCGATTATAACGCACACATCGGTGAGTTAGTGTAGGTTAAAATCCCCACCCTTGAAGTAACCAGGGTGCCAGAGAGAGTAGTCAAATCCCACTCCCAGGCAGGTCCAAAGATGGCTGCCGAGCGCTCCACCGCCGCCTCCCTTCGTGAAAATACGTCGGGGGGGAAAAATGTGAGGGAAGTTCAAACGGCTCCAAAACACCCATAAACGAGACGCGGTGGGATATCCGAGATGTCCTTAGAAAACCAAGGGGTTTAAACTAGCACAGTGGCATCTGAGCTGGATAAGTGTGTGTGTAAGTGTGTGTGTGTGTGTGTGTGTGTGTGGCTCAGTCTTGTCTGACTCTTCCTTCGACACACTGCTAACAGCAGTTCCGCCCTGCCTGCCTGCCTGTTGCAGTAAACTCTCTCTGACCCAAGAACATCCAGAGGCGGAGACACTGGAGCAGAGTTAAAAAAAACAAACCATTAGAATATATCCAGGAAGAATAACTACTTCACATAACTATCATTCGCAGTACGCTGGAATTTCACATGGCAGTGAGTCAGCAGATAGTTATAATTGTCTACATTAACATTTTTGCTACATATCCATATTGATCAAGGATATTCTGTGATCTGTTGTTTGCATAAAATAACATTTCTCCTCCTTTAAAGGGGCATTACCGTTTTTTTTTTTTACAACCTGGACCTTATTTCTGGCATAAAAGATAGATAGATAGATACTTTATTAATCCCGAGGGAAATTCAAGCATCCAGTAGCAGTAACATACATTGAACATAAAATACAAAAGCTATATAAAAAATAGAAAGTGACTAGAAATAAAATGTTTATACAACTATAAACTATGTTAAAAATATAAATATAAAGTGACCTGTTAGAAATATAAAGTGACCAGTAGAAGTAGAAGGTTTTTGTTTTTTGTTTTTTGTATAAATATGAGAGCTACAAATGGGAAAAAATGAATGAAAATCACAGTCACCACATGTAGCAGAGGTAGACAGACATGGTAATGACAGAGTGTCCAGTAAGTAGGTGCAAAAAGGTATGTCCATTGTCAAAATACGATCATTTACTCAACCATATAACTTTGGTGTCATTTGGAGTCGTTTGAAAGATATTTAGATCCAGCGGAGCACCACATATATCCATATAGTGGGAGTGACTGGGGCACCGAAACGCAGCCTCGTAATAACGCATTATCTGCCGCGAAACTCGTTCATTTCACCAATATTTTGTTATGATATGCTAGTAGTATTCCCCCGAATATTTTTCAGATTCTGAGGTTGTGGATGACGACTTTTTTTATGATGGACGTCCTTACCGTTTTGAGCCAGAGTATACGGATGAGGAGCTCGTTGAAAGGAGGATGTGGAGCCAGGGGAACAGCTGGCCAAAGAACAACAAACCACTGCGTGTCCGGGAATAGATAACTGGTGACTCCGGACTCAACGGGGAATAGCAATAGTGTATCATAACAAAATATTGGTGAAGTGAATGAGTTTTGCGGCAGATAATGCGTTATTTCGAGGCTGTGTTTCGGTGCCCCAGTCACTCCCACTATATGGATATACGCTGCACTCTGCTGGATATAAATATGTTTCGAACAACTCCAAATGACACCAAAGCTATATTTGTGACTAAACGATCATATTTTATGCCAGAAATAAGGTCCAGGTTGTAAAAAAAAACGGTAATTCCCCTTTAAAATTAATAAATCATACAAATTTTCTCTGTGGCAGGAGCTTGTGAATTCATTTTTGGTATCTGGTTAAACAGGCACACACAAATAGGTTTACATCTTTTTTTTTTTAATAAAATAATAAAATTTATTAAAATAAAATAACAGCACCTCCCCTGATATAATCTGTGCCTGGTCCTGACATCTGTTGTTGTTGTTGTTTAGGGGCCAAAGAGTGCATCAAAAAAAAGATTCAAGTCAGAAACATTGCAACATCCAGAAATTGCAAGATGATTGAATCTGCAGTGTAGGAGGGTGTTTCTCTTTGAAGAGAGGAGATCCCTGAGACGACGGTAAATATTTTGAGTCCATAGAGCAGTCAGAGCGATTCCAAGTTTATAGATATTGTCAAAATACTTTCACTGAAAAGCAAAATAAATTAGATGCTAAGGTATGGTATTTAAATCACTTCACTTCCTTATTACAAAAGTAGGCTGAAAGATTTTGACAGTAGTGTCCATCAGTGTCATGTATGAAAACACTATTAGTCTTAATTATGCGGAGTTAGACAATGCAATCAGGAACAAAACAATGCTGCGGAGGAACCTGGTCCCCTGACAGAAAGGATGTAAGATCCATTTATGGGCTGTGGCACCGGTAACAGAAGCTCCAAGTTGTCTTGTCCCTTATTTTCTCTTTCACTTTCTTTTCCTCTCGTTACACCTTCTAGTTAAATGGAGGGAGTGTCTCTTGTAAAGACAAGGCTTTGAAGTCCAGACTTTAGACGTGGATGGCGGGAAAATAGGATGATTCATTAGCAGCTCATCAGAAAGAAGATTAAATCTCATAAGATGTTGAAATACAGAACTGATTCATCGTTTCTGAGGTGGGTTTGAGTAGATGTGGGTATAATCTTTGTGAATTGTTTGTATATAATTCCTCCCGTGTCTGTGTAATGATGCTACTGATAGATAAAATATATATCTATCCATTTATCAGTCTATCTATCTAATCATACAAAGGTTACACATCATATAATGTGTTATTTGTGTTCATGTTAATTCACATTGTATTGAAAGAAAACTATATTTTTTTTGTATTGACACAGACTTTTGGCTGTAGGTGTATCTTTTTATGTTTTCAGGGAACTTCGCAAAAGAGTTCCAATATACCTGTACTTTACTGTACTTGTGCAAATGGCAATAAAGTCTATTTTATTCTATTCTAGGTGTATTTTCTTAAGCATCTGTTAGATACGTTAAGAAAGATAATGTATTCCTCTAATTTTTATACTTAATTTTTACTTAGTTCCGTTTTCTTTCATGTACCTCATGTTTTTTGGAATGACAATAAAAAAAAAAAAATAATTGAATGCGTTTTATATTCATTTCCGAAGCTTTTATTTAGAAGAAACCCGTTCCCGGAAGTTCTGACGAAACGCCTGTGTCATGATGACGCCGGCGCAAGTGCGGAAGTAGATTAGCCTGACTTTTCACCCCACATGGTGAAAATCATGGTTGCGAACGGGGAAAAACAACAGGGCCACAGAGCCGGCACATATAAACAGAAAAATAAAGGACACAAACATGGCAAGCACCGGACGAAAGGAGAAATTGAAAGAGAAAACAAAGGTAAAGCGGCGTTTAAATACGAAGCGGTACAGCCGGCGTTAGATGTTAGCTGGAGCCCGTGGCCTCTGCATATACACGTGTTGAGTTTTCTCGTGAAGGCATCAGGGATGGAATCGTATAATAGAAAGTGTGATACGTGTAAATCAAGTATCTCAAAACGTTTATTTGTGACTTGGTCGGATCGTGTGCAGTGCCCTGCAGAGTGTGCGTCTTTCTCAAGTCGCCTTTTAAAGCTCCGGGAACCAATCAGATGTTCCAGATACCTCAGGAGAGAAATGGCAAATTCCAAACTCGTTATTGAAGTTTTTAAACCTTGTCACTTTATATACAAGAGTTTATAAAGTGACAAGTACATTTTTCATTAAAATTGCGCACTATATAAATACAAACTGTGCAGTAACAATATCGTTAAGTCTACCACCACCGTCTTATGTGGTTCTATCATAATACATCCATTATATATTGTTATATATTGAAGATATTCCCAAGTTATAGCATAAAAAAGGGAGATTTCTGTAAATTTTTTTTGAGTCACACATTGGAAATAGAAGCCATGTCAAAGATAGCAATGAAGTGAGACTGTTAGAAATGAACAGCTGAAAAAGTGGACATTATACAGCATACGTGTCAAACATACGGTCCCGGGGCCAAAACCGGCCCGCCAGAGGGTCTAATCTGGCCCGCGGGATAAATTTGCAAATTGCAAAAACTACATTGAAGACATTAACTGCAATTTTTCCAATAAAAGTAACTGCTATTCCTAGGGTTCACACAGATTTAGTAAGAGTTGTGGACATAACACAACACTGAGAAATTGCATTTCTTTTTCGTAAGAAACGTCTTTGCACTAAAACAAAGGGAAACATTTGGAGTTTTCGTTATTTATAAGTAAATATACTGTCGTGTTATTGGTCCGGCCCCCTTGACATCAAACTGGGCTGTATGTGGCCCCTGAACTAAAATGAGTTTGACACCCCTGTTATACAGCAATGAAAACATCTAGCTTCCAGTAAAGAGACGTGTGTCGAGACATTTGTTTATGTCCTGTCATCGTTACCTGTTGGACAAACCGTTGGTTCATTGTGATATCTCGATCTACAGATCTCCTTCTCATTATGTGTATGTCTAGTAACATATTCAAGATCAATATTTCATATAAACGTAGAATAAGGGGCTCTTTTTGTGTCTACACACACTGTACTCTGATTAGAGCAATGCCAAAACAAGGGCTGGCCATAAAAACAAGTCACTGATCAGCCCCTATATTGAAAACATATGACCATCATAAGCTCCACAAAGTAAAGTCAGCAGGCCAAGCTCTACTCAACTGCACCACGGCCCACATGTGTTTTTCATACGTTTTCCACCCAGCATATGTTTTCAAGCAGCACAGATATTGTAGAAATAATTCATTCAGATACTCTAACCGCTGTCCGCTGACTGTTCACGGAGTTATTGACAGTTTAGGAAATGTACATTTTTACCTTAAGGATGAAGCAGCAGTCCAAGTATTGAGTTAAAACCGGTGTTTACTTGCATGCTTTAACGTGTTGCAGCAGTGTGTTGCTTGATGCTGCACAACAGAAGCTCTTTTCTAAGCAGTGAGGGTTTTGTTTGTGTTAAAGGCTGTGTTAGAGTTTCTTTTTTGTTGGATATACCATGACTTGGATGACTCAGAGCTTTCACAGACATTTTGCAGTAACCATCCTTTTGAATGGTCTCACAGGGAGAGTGTCAGTGACGGCCCTTACCAAAAAACAGAGGAAGGAGCAAAGGAAGATGGACAGAAGGCACAAAGCCAACCAGCTGCGCAGAAATAAGAAAGACATGGTAATTATTTTTTTTTATATCATGTGAGGAACAGGCTTTCTTGAATTCCTTGATTGATGCTACAGAGTTTGGGTCTCTTGTGTTTTTTTTTAGGTCCTCACAGAAAAGCGACGTCTCGGCAGCAGAGACGGCCCTCCTCATTTAGTTGCCGTGGTGTCCCTACACGCTGGAGTGGATGCTGGTGCCATTACCAAACTGCTGCGCGGAGAAGAGGCGGGGGGCATAGTACATCAAGAGCGGTGTATCAGCGGCGCCAGCGACAGCTTTGGGCTGATTCTGCCTCGCTTCAAGCAAAGGTTCACTTTTCTGAGCCAGAGCACAGGTAAGCATTGTTTGATATGGGACTGCTGTTAATTAAATTGATCCAATATTGGATATGTCATTCATATATAATTAGACTAATTTTCTTAGTATGTTCAGTGTAAAAATAATGACTCTTGGTCATGCAGGCACGAGCATTTTGTTTCCTCATTCTGAAGCTTCAGTTATTGTCCTCTTCAACAGCTGACATACACTCCCTGCTGGATGTGGCAAAGATTGCAGACAGCCTTGTGTTTGTTCTCGACTCTACTGAAGGCTGGGACAGCTATGGAGACTACTGTCTCTCCTGCCTCTTTGCCCAGGGCCTCCCCAGCCACGGTGGGTACAAATCTGAACATACAACTTGAGCTTTCAGACAAATATTCATATTGATTTCGTTACCGTTGTATCTTTTCTAAACACTTCTCTCTCCTGAATTCACACCGTGTAGCACTGGTGTGTCAGGGTGTGTCTGACCTTCATGTGAAGAAGAGGGTTGAGTCCAGAAGAGCTTTGTCAAAGATCACAGAGGTCCGTTTCCCTGATGCCCGTCTCTTCCCTCTGGACTCGGAACAAGATGCCACTCTACTCCTCAGACACCTGGGCAGTCAGAGACAGAGGAAGCTGGGTTTCCGTTCCAGACGATCTCATCTTTTAGCTCAGCATGTCACTTTTACACCGAACGCTGCTGCTGAGGGGACGGCCGAACGACCCACCGGCCTGGGAACCCTCTGCGTCTCTGGGTATATCCGTGGTCGCCCTCTACAGGTTGATCGACTGGTGCACATCAGTGGACACGGAGACTTCCAGCTCAGTCAGATTGATGCTCCATCAGACCCTCTACCTCTCAACTTAGCAACAGCCAGACCAGCAAAGCCTGGCAAAGGAGATGTTGATATGCTGGTAGGTAGTTTGCATCCGGAAGTTAACAACATTGTTCATCAAACTACTTAAAATTTTTTAAAAAATGCAGCCGGTTTAATCTTAACATTTCCCATTTACCCGGTCACCCATGTTTTCCACAGGTTGAAAGTGCAGATGACGCTCCAGTGCGGGTGCTCATGAAAGCGGACCCGTCCTGCAGGGAGAGTCTGCAGGCTGAGGCCGAGGTGGACCCAATGGAGGGAGAACAGACGTGGCCAACCGAAACAGAGCTGCTGGAAGCTGAAGGTATAGAAACATGATAGCATACAGAAATGACACAGTTGGTAAATGAAATATAACATGAATACCATGGCAGTTCATTAGGTACGCTAGTGAAAACAAATGCATTCTATGATAACAGTCCTGCTCTAAATCTGATCTAATGTTCAGTTCAAAGGTGGTAATTCAACTGTGAGATCATTTTGGAGGATGTGTTTGTGGTTCTGTTATTTAGCGCACTGACTAAAATGGGATTGTCAAAATAACAGACAACACAATATAGTTCAATAGTCCTACAAACCACAGCCTTCGTCTTCTCCCGCTTATCTGGGTCTGGGTCGCGGGGGCAGCAGCTTCAGCAGGGAAGTCTTGACAGCCCTCTCCCCAGCCACTTCAGCCAGCTCCTCCGGAGGAACCCCCAGGCGTTCCCAGGCCAGACGAGAGATATAATCCCTCCATCGTGTCTTGGGTCGGCCTCCTTCCGGTGGGACATGCCTGAAACATCTCTCCCGGGAGACGTCTGAGAGGCATCCTTACCAGATGCCCTAGCCACCTCAACTGACTCCTCTCGACGTGGAGGAGCAGCGGTTCTACTCTGAGCTCCTCCCGTATGTCCGAGCTCCTTACCCTATCTCTAAGGCTGAGCCCGGCCACCCTGCAAAGGAAACTCATTTCGGCCGCTTGTATTCGCAGTCTTGTTCTTATGGACATTACCAAAGTTCATGACTATAGGTGAGGGTTGGAACGTAGATCGACCGGTAAATTGAGAGCTTCGCCTTTCAGCTTAGATCTCTCTTCACCATGACCGACCGGTTAAGCATCCGCATCACTGCAGGCTCCGATCCGCCTGTCTATCTCCCGCTCCCTCCTAACCTCACTTGTGAACAAGACCCCGAGATACTAGAACTCCTCCACTTGAGGCAGGACCTCCTCCCCGACCCAGAGTGGGCAATCCACCCTTTTGCGACTGAGGACCATGGCCTCAGACTTGGAGGTGCTGATCTTCATCCCAGCCGCTTCACACTCGGCTGCGAACCGCCGCAGCAAGAGCTGGAGGTCGTTGTTCGATGAAGCTTAGAGGACCACGTCATCCGCAAAAAGCAGGGACGAGATCCCTGCTTTTTGCAGGCCTCCAAAATGAAACGCAGTTGAATCAAGAACTCTTTCACCTCTTTTAAACAAATGCTGAATACTATAACCTCTGAGGACTAATGTGCGGTTAATACCTCTGCGTCAATTTGGCGGAATGCCTTTGTAGACCCTAACGCCATAGCCTGACGAGCACTTCCCCAGAAATGTAATAGTGACGCAGACCGCAAAAGCTGCGATTGGTCCGCTGGGTCGTAGCGTATTTCTGGCTCTTTTCCATCTGCTCAGTTTCGAATTGACTGTTTTGGATAAACACTTGTATGACTCGTCTTAGGTGAAATGTTGGCAGAAGTTTCAGCCGCCATTGTTGAAAGTGAAGCAAGAAGTAGACAAAAATGATGGCGTTTTTACAGAGACTGCACAAGTATAAATGACTGGCACCGGCGTAGGCTACGTGCGTAGGTTACACCGTCCACGTCCTTCGGTACTTTAAATGATAAAACCTTTCTGTTTGCTGTTCAGAGGCCAGGAAGAACAAACGTGTGATGAAGGTCCCCAAAGGAACATCCGACTACCAGGCCTCGTGGATTGTTGACGACGACGACGACGAGGAGGGGGATGGCGAGCTGGATGAAGAAAGCAGCGACGATGACGAAGACGACATGATGGACGAAGCCATGGAGGGAGATGATGACGAGATCAACTCCCAGGTACGCTTTTGAAGTGTTTTTTTTGGCATTTATTCGGCTTATTAAAATTGGGGTGGTCACACCTTTGGGGCTGTTGTCATAGAAACAGTGCGGCCGAGGTCAGACGGTGTAATGTCACAGAGGACGGTGAGGACAGTAATCATGTGGAGAAGCTATGATGTGTCGGTGGTTTCCGGGCTGGAGCTGTGCATACGTGACCCGCCGTCAGTGCACCTCGCTGCTGACAGGCACTGTTTGTTTTCTCAGTGTCTGTCTCTGGCGTGTAGTGCCAGGCTGCTCACCACAACAATAGTGTTTGGAGCGGGGGTCCCGAGAGAAGCCTCCTGTCTTCCTGTCTTGTGAACAGAACTTCCTGTCTGGACGGAGGGAGGGGCGAGCATTTATTTATTTCCAGCGCCGCTTGAAAAGAAGTCGGGGAAACTCTCCTTATGTAAACGGGTTCATTACAATCTAGAATTGTTATTAGCATGCATTTGATGTCGAGGTCAGCGCACAGGAATACGTATTTGGAAGGGGGGGGTAACAATAGGGGAAAGGTACTTCAAATGACAGTGATTATTATTATTGCAGCGAGGATGTTGGAAAGGTCGTGAATCAGCCTCACGCTGAGTGCTTTCCGCTCATGCGCCTGGCCTCTCCTGTAATTTGCCAGTCGAGGGATCACTGTAAATCATGTCTTCTTTGATGATTCATTTCCGTATACAAATGCAGTGACTGTGGAAGTTGGACATCAAGAGAGACTAGACACACGTGGAGAGGCAGTACATTTAAATGTATGCAAAACAACACTTCCCACAGTTTGAATCCTGGCAACCCCTTATCACATTGACAAACACACACAGATGTAAATACTATTATGCACCGTACAACGCTCTCAAAACACTGTTTATTGTTATGGGGTTGTGTTATACAATTACAGTTTCTATATTTAGAATCTTTTTGCCTCCGCTAGTGTTCCCAACATGTAGCGTCTGGTCTTTGTTTATCAAATATTGAGGCTGCAACAAATGGTTAGCTTGTGCCACAGTGGAGTACAACAACATTAGTGTAGAGTACAGCAAAAGAATACGACCAGAGGCACCTGTTCATCTCGGCATATTTAGTTTTGCATACTGGATTTGCAACAGGAGAGGTCACTAGTATCTATGGGAAAGGTTCTTACCCCTTGTAATGCAAATAGTTTGATATTTTCTAGATTTGTAGTTATACACTGATCAGCCACAACATTAAAACCACTGACAGGAGAAGTAAATAACATTGACCATCTTGTGACAACGTTCTGCTGGGAAACGTTTGGACCTGGCATTCATTCATGTGGATGTTACTTAGACATGTAGCACCCACCTAGACCAGACCAGGCACCCCCACCCCATAGCAATGACACTCCTTGATGGCAGCAGCCATCCCCAGCAGGATGCAGCCTGACACAGGCACACACAAAAAAAAACGTGAGAAACAGCACAAGGTGTTGACCTGGCCTCCAAATTCACTAGATCCCAAGGGGAGGGGCATCTGTGGGATGATCCACAGATGCCCCTCCCCTCAACCCCCACTAACAACATCCTGTTGCCAGACACCACGGGACACCCTCAGAAGGCCCATGTCCATACTCCGCCTTTATAATTTCCAGATTCTTTTATTGTCGGCGAGACAGTTGCAGTCTTCTGTCAACAGGCCTCAGTTCTACTGGGTATTAAATCAGTTTTGCACTGTATCCTCCCTGCTCAGGAGCCTGGTTCAGAAGAGGAAGATGGAGATGAGGAGGAAGAGGAGGAGGAGGAGGTGTGCTCCTCCGAGCGAACCGGAGCAGATCAGCGCTACGATGAGCACATGGACGAAGCTGCAGAAGAAGAAGGTTTAAAACGTTACCGTGAGGCTCGATCCAATGAAATGTTTCCCGACGAGGTGGACACACCGCGGGAGACTCCAGCTAGAATCAGGTCAGTAAATACAGCAAATGTTGTGGGAAAGGAAAAATAAAATAAAAGAAGTTTTACTGCTGTTTATGATTTGACACTTTATTCATGTTGCTTTCCTCTACTTCCAGGTTCCAGCGCTACAGGGGTCTAAAAAGTTTCCGCTCCTCACCCTGGGACCCCATGGAGAACTTGCCTCAGAACTATTCGCGCATCTTCCAGTTCCAGAGCTTTGAACGCACCCGCCGCCGCATACTGGCAGAGGCTGCAGCCGAGGAGGGGGGAGCCATGGTAAACACGAGCAGCTGCTTTCATCTGTCATTTTTAAGATCTTAGATGTGTGTCTTCACTGACTCTGCTGCCCCGCTTGCTTCAGGATGGCTGGTATGTTACACTGCACATCGCTGACGTCCCTTCTTCTGTGATGGAGAGCGTCCAGTCTGGCAAACCTCTGGTGCTGGTGTCTCTCTTGCCCCACGAACAGAAGGTATTGATATGGCGTCCCACAGACTGCACAGTGTGATTTTTACTGACTTTTTACTGACTCTTCAGGTTATCTTCTCCTCTGTGTGCAGATGTCGGTGATGCACGTCTTGGTGCGGAGACACCCCAGCAACACGGAGCCAATCAAGTCTAAAGAGGAGCTCGTCTTCCACTGTGGATTCCGCAGATTCAGGGCCTCTCCCATCTTCTCTCAGCACACGTCAGGTACAAGCGGCAACTTCCCACACTTAGTAAGCCACTTGAGTCAGGCTCAGTCAGGCACAGCCGAAATGGCGACAGCCCGTGCCACCAACGTTGAGCTTCAAAAATGTTCTTCAGGAAACACATGTGTAATGTCACGTAGGGTTTGTCCATCTTTATACACAATCAATGATTTCAGCTTTAATCTCCTCTAAATAAAACTTCCATAATTTCCTCAATACACGCTGCACAAGAACTAAGAGCTGGGAATGACCACACCTACTATACACGCCATGAGCTGACTCAACGGCATTTAGAGTCATTAAAGTTTGCACCATAATTACTTCCTTTCAGTGGAACTATTGCGATAAAAGGGTTTGCTGATGGAAGCAAATTTTACAAATTGCCCTGTTCTTTCTTATAACTCTGAAGCTGATCTTGATACACACTTTGTCTCGTACAGAATTACTTTACATTAATATGTTGTTTAGACATGTACCACCCACCACCCTAAAGCAATGATACATGACACTTGATGGCAGCAGCCTGACACAGACACACACACACAAAAACGGTTTAGGAACAACTAAAAAAAAAACACACGAAGAACAGCACAAGGTGTTGACCTGGCCTCCAAATCCCAAAGATCTAGATCCCAAACTGATCAAGTATCCTTTTGGATGATCTACAGAGGCCCCTCCCATCAACCCATAGGACCCAAAGGCCCCCACTAACAACATTTTGTTACCAGACACCACAGGACACCCTCAGAAGGCCCATGTCCATTCTCTGATGAGTCACAACTGTTTTGGAGGCACAAGGGAGACCTACACAATATTAGGAAGGTGGTCATAATGTTATGCCTATGTTTTAAGAGTGAAACAAACAAATTGCTGAACTCTCTTCTCCAGCTGACAAGCATAAGATGGAGCGCTTCCTCAGACCAGATGCCCCAACTGTGGTGTCGGTGTACGCTCCCATCACCTTCCCCCCGGCAGGAGTCCTGCTCTTCAAACAAAGAGATGATGGTGAGATGAAAAGTCCTCTTTGTACTCGAAACACAAGTAGATTGAATTAGCTGTCCGGCTGCTTTTTTTGTTAAACTTTTGATCCCGTTTTTATTTACTTATCCACTTAAGCTAATTCTACCCTCGTATCTGAGCTCGCGTTCGTCTCGACTGTGTCTCTCTAGGCATCCAGGACCTGGTGGCTACGGGCAGCCTCCTGAGCTGTGACCCTCAGCGCGTCGTGCTGAAGAGGATTGTACTGAGCGGACACCCGTTCAAAATAAACCGACGCTCTGCGGTCGTGCGTTACATGTTCTTTAACAGAGGTGAGAGGACATTTAAATACTTCTCCTTGCAAGGACTTGAGAAAATTACATAGTGTGATTCATGTGTGACTTTAATGTTCTCTTCCGGCGACAGAGGACATCATGTGGTTCAAGCCGGTGGAGATGCGAACAAAATGGGGTCGGAGAGGCCACATCAAGGAGGCTTTAGGTGAGAAAATGAAAGGATTAAACTGCATCCTCAAGCTGCGCGTGTCTGTCTTTTAATTCTAAATGCTGTATTTTTATTTTTTTTTAAAGGAACACACGGTCACATGAAGTGTGTGTTCGATAATCAGATGCGCTCTCAGGACACCGTGTTGATGAATTTGTACAAGAGAGTGTATCCCCGCTGGACATACGACCCCTACGTGCCCCTGTCTTTACCTTGGGTCAAGAGAGAGGTCACTGTGGATATGGACGACTTGGACATGGACTAGTAGAGGAACTGACACAGGACGTGTATTTGCAGTAATACATAACACCAGAGTGATTGCATGACACTTTCAAAAAGTGTAATTTGTGTTAAATAAAACTATTTTGATCCACAGTTCATCTTCTGTTTATTGTTATGGGGTTGGGCTACTACTTGTTTTGGCCACTAGGTGGGGCTGATGACTAAGCTCTGATAAAGTCCCTTCCCTCTTACTCTGAGCCGCCCTGGTTAGAAATAGGTCAAAAACTAAACAAACAGCGCTGCGTGTCTAGCGCCTTCACGGTTAAACAAATCCACGTCCAAAGTCACTAATAATTTTAACATCAGTCATGTATCAAGCTCATTACCCCGGCGGCTCTTTGATGTGACGCACGCGTGGCTAAATGCCCGCAGTCGCATTAAAAAGTAAGAACAAAATCATTATATAGATAAAGTCTCTGATATTTGAGAGACTTTAATCATGGTAAAATAAGAACTCCCAAGTCGAGCTCTTAAGCGAAAAATAGTCGTCTGCAATCTCTCAATGAAATACTCTTTAGGATTTGGACGAAAAGCAACTGTCAGGTTTATTTATTCATGTCTTCTGTTATCAGAAACATGCTCCAGTCGACTTAAAAAAAGAAAAAAAAAGAGGTTACAAAGACCTCACTAGTCTTGAAATGAATTTAATATGCTATGCAATAATAATAGCACAAAATAAATGACTTTCAGAGCTTCAGAAACTATTTTACCCAAAACACACTCTCCTCTACGCCACAGTCCCCCGCATGTTCTTTACAAGCGGAGAGTCTTAATACTGCGAGCATCTAACAATACAAGTACTGATAATACTCTGCCTCCTACCAGCGGCTCTGTCCAGCTCCGGGGTGGTCTTGCCCTGACCTGTGGCCTTCTTTCCAGCTCTAGTCAACACACGCACGCACACAATCAGATCATGACCTCTCTGTTGTTGTTCTGAAACCCAAAGCTGAAGCCTCTACAGCCCGGCGTCCTTCCCTGCCCCGCGCTCTCTAGCTTAGGAAAACACTGATTTATGAATTGAAATATTTATCATAAAAAAAAAAGTGAGCTCTTGCATGCCTGCAGCAACATGATTCATCTACGGCCCTCTGTTGGGACTGCACCACGGAGGCATGCCAGTATGTCTGGGAAAGCAGAAGGTGAAGACTCCGAGATGGAGAGGAGAACATGATCCAAGAAAAGAAGGGCAGCGAGAGTTCACTCGGTGCATTTTCATTTGATTACAGTGGAAAAAAGTTAAAGTAGAAAGATAGTATGAAAGGGAAAGACGGATGTCTCCATTGCCCATGGGGGGGCAAACTCGGAGCTCTGGACAGTTTTGTAGTAACACTCAATTTATATCCTACTTTGCTTTCTTCTTCCTTTTTATTTTTTTCTTACATGCATTAAAGCAAAGGCTAAGTAACAGTGATGTGTTGAACACATCTTGTTAAGGCGGAGGGGAGGGGTGTGCTCCGCTGGCCCGGCAGTTCATGGCGAGGGGAGGGGAGGGGGGGGGATTCAGGAACCCCGTGATGGAGAGGGCTCTTACAGTAACACATACAAAAATGGAACTGAATTTAGACGCGTACACTACATTTTTCCCTGACACTATCAATTTGAAACAGATAAACATTTGGCCGTTTGGGGACCAACTGCGACGTGGTAAGACTGAATCCAGCCCATAAGTGAAGTGTGTGTTTGGCACAGGCCGCTGTCAGAAGACGGGAGTGCTGGTGACTTAGTGCTGCTTGGATCAGGAATGTCTTGTGGTTCCAAGTTCACTGCCACCACACTTAGCTGGCTCTCGCTGGAGATATAATGGGTGAGAGATTTTTCCGTTGGATGTGGATAAAGAAACGGAAGGAGAGAAAAGGGGCAGTGAGGGAGTGGGAGATAAGGGAAGAGCTAGTTGATGTTCAGCATGAATAAAACCAGAAGTGGTGGGAGGAAGCACTCAAAGGAATGTTAAAAAAAAAAAAAAAAGAAAGGAAAGGAGGGGGGGATGCATCGAAATTGGAAATTAAAATAAAACAGTTAGTGGGTGAGAAAGGGAAAGAGAGAGAGAGAGAGCGAGAGAGAGGGAGAGAGAGAGTAAGAGTGAAATGGAGGAGTGTGAGAGTCTGAGGCGATGTGGGCGAGGGAGTAGGAGAGCGAGAGTGGCTGGCGTTTATGGATTGCAGATGTGGCGCTATGGGGTTTTGGCAGGGGCCGTGCGCGCCTGAATCCTGCACCGGCTGGGTGGCACCGGGGTGAGAGGGAGGTCACCGCACCGCAGCACACAGCCCATAAAACACTGAGTAGTGGAGAGGAGAAGGAGAACAGGCCTCAGATATGTACTAACCCGGGACGGCAGGGCACAGGGGGTGAACTGATTACTTTCTGGGTTCAATCATTCAGTCATACGTTGAGTCAGAACACCAGTGAAAGCCCGGGGTTAACGCACGACGCCTGGTCGTTTAGAGCCGATAAGGGCATCTCTGATTTAAACTGATGAGCCTTCGGTAGACACAAGCATGAAAAATCACACCTTCAGTCTTAGAAAACCTCCCACTTTTGTACTTATTAATGATACATGATTGCTAAATAAGCGTCTCTCTGCACAGATCTGCTTTTTTAATGCATGTTGGAATAAAATCACAGGAGCTCATCTCGGAAAAACTACATTTTTGCAGTGAGGATTTGGTCACACGCTAGAGTAATTTGATTAGCTAACCTGTTTATTATCAAATTGCATTTTAAGGTATTGATAGCTAGCATTGCTGGCTAGCATCTTTAGATATCCACGGTACATTCAGATGCACAAACTGGCATCACGCAGCCGTGCATTGGAAAGTTTACTCCCTTAAATATGTTTTAATGCTATTAAAATGTCCCACGAGCAACTTTAAATTAAACTTAACTTTAAATTAAGATCACAGCTACAAGTACGCGGCTTCCTGAATTATAAAATTATGATGTTGTCGTTAAATTCATCAACGAATCTTCTTTGAACTCTGGCGAAGGACGGAAAATGGGTTCGTAAAGTAATTTCTCTATTGTGTGACAGAGAGCTAGATTAATCCGATTGCACTTATCCGTGACCGTTGTGAAAAGGTTGCGCACGTATATGGATGTTTACTTCGAATGCACACATAGGAAAACTGCAGCTCACACCTATACCACATGTAGGTGGTGCGAAGTAACCGCGAAACCAAAAAAACATCTGCATCAATCTGTAAAACAAACTTAAACAACCTCAACTGTTTTTTTGTTTTTCAAAACCCTTTCAGGAACATCTCATGCTCTCTCCTGTTTGTGTAGGTGCTGCCTGACAACACTTTCGCATTAGGTCAGTTCTGTTTTTCCCCTTTCTTTTGTGATATCTTTTCTTCCCTCTGTTGTTCCCCCCTTTTTCTCCCTCTTAGCCTGGTCCTGACTCCCTGGTTCCTGGGGCCTGGCCAAGGCCCGGGTCCCCGGAGGAGCCAGAGAGGAGATGGAGAGGGGGCAGCAAGGGGGTGCCGAGACCGACTCCAAAACCACAGCTGCAGCAGCAGCAGCCTCCTCCTTTCCTCTCCTCTCCTCTCTCCTCTCCTCTCCTCCTCGCCTGGCACACTCCCCACCTCTACCATTAATCAGAGGGGGAAAGGGTATTCAAGTACATATGTGTTTGTGCGCAACAGACAGAGATGCTGACTGTGTGAGTTCCTCGCCGAGTGTTTATGCGTATCTGTGTGTGAGTGTGTGTGTTGATAGAGAGCTGGATGGGTCGGCAGTGATGGTATGGAGACCAGGATCTTACAACAAAGCTGGAGAGTTCACCCAGAGAACAAAAGGAGGAGGGGAGGGAGGTTGACAGACATAAAGCCTGGTGAGCAGATTGGGACTGCCAGCGACTGAAAGGAAGAGGTAGACAGATGATCCGCAGACGTTTTTAGCATCACACACACACACGACGAGCCCTGAAGCGTCCAGAGATGGCCTTGTTTGTAACTACGCGAGATCCCTCCGAGTGAGATTCTTTTTTTCGTGCCGCAACAGCACCTGCACAGGAATGTGTCTCACTGGGCCAGCGGTCCATGACCTGCAAATGCTAACAAATTACATCAAGATTTCCTTCAAGGTGCTTGCTGCCCCACCAATTTCCTTCATGCATCCTCTGATTATCCAGGTGGGAATGAAATCTGACAAAAAAAATAAATAAATAAAATAATAAAACTCCAACCTGCTAAGCTTGCGCCCCCCCAACGGGCCTCCCAGAGTGCTTTTCTGCTGACATCACTGCGCAGAGACCTGGCAAGCCAATCTCTCCCCTGCTCTATCATTCCCCCTCTCCCTGCTTCCTGCCCTGATGATGTCACACACCATATGGTTTTCAGCAGTATCAAGCCGGAAAAGAGATTTAGTCAGTGGAGAGGAGAAGGAGAGAAAAGGAGGAGGGCTGGAACGGGGACGCAGGTTGGACGCGAAAAACAAAAGGTTCGCTCTTCCCCTTGTGTGCACTGCGAGTGGAAGGTAGAGAGGGAGAGGAGGGGGTGAGGAGGAGGAGGAGGAGGAGGAGGAGGAGGAGGGGAGTGGATGTGTGAGGCTAATGAGGAGAGATCAGGGAGCAGAGACCATGCATCGGACAGCCATGTGCTGCACAGATTGGATTGGCCCTTAACACAGTTGCTGATCACACTGTAGTGCAAGGCCATGCTGGCGAGTGAGGCTGTGCTTGCTTGTCGTTTCGTGTTCGCTCATTTCGCGTCATTGCAGGAACCCGAGCTGCAATCAGTGCAAAACTTACATCAGCATTAAATCATATAACCTGCCTGCAGTTCCTCCTCTTGCCAGAGAATTTTAGTGCCTTTCAGCTCACTGGTTTGGATTTTTCTGTCGAGAATTTTGGTTGTAACTCCTCTTATTAGTATAATATCTTACCAAAACACATAACAGCAGACACAGCTGGTAAATACATGCCTGTGGAGACCCAACTGCAGCTAAAAGGAGATTCTTCAAGTACTAAGAGACACTATATAAGTACCAGTGCCGTGTTTCTGCTATGTTGAATATTAAAAACCCATTTAAACCCATAAAAAAAACAAAAAAACAACAACAGACAGAACAATGTACAGTATATCCCATGATCATCAGTTCTCCGAGTGCCAAGAATAAAAACTTAAACACAGCCACCTACACCTCCATCATGTTGGTGCAGTATATATGCTAAGCTAATTGCCTGCAGCTGGTGGTTAGCACTGGTGTATCACAGCAAGAAGGTTCTGGGTTCGAATCCATCAGCCGACTGGGGCCTTTCTGCGTGGAGTTCGCATGTTCTACCTGCGTCTGCGTGGGTTCTCTCCGGGTACTCCAGCTTCCTCCCACCGTCTAAAGACATGTTTGTTTTTCTAAATTGGCCGTAGATGCGAGTGTGAACGGTTGTCTGTCTCTCTGTGTTAGCCCTGCGATAGACTGGCGACCTGTCCAGGGTGTTCCCCGCCTCTCATCCAGTCACAGCTGGGATAAGCTCCAGCCCCATTTTAATACACATTTTAACGAAAATGGCAAAGGACTATGGTAATAACTTATTTTGTAAAAAGGTTGTAAATATTTCAGATAGCTATTTGGTTCACTGGAACCCAAAAAAACATCCTGTCTCATCCTGATGAATGAACCCAAACATGTTCGGGGAATAAAACTAAACATGTGTGTCCTCAAACCAGAGAACTTTTTTTTTTTTTTTTTCTTTTTTGCATGCATCTTTCTTATCTGGCACTAATCATGGCATGATAATTCTCCAACGCCACCACCACCGCCAGACGGGCAAACTAGAATAGCGACCGAATGCACACAACGGCGCTGCTGGTTCAAATGACATGCCTTGCACGCCTGTGCACTAAAGCTGTCGCAAAGCTGCTCATTACAATGAATTAAGAGAGGCCTGTGTGTAAATGTTGAGCCTACCGTTCAATTTCTGGTGACGAAGGGAATCTGGAGCTGGAGGGGGTGAGCGTCTGCTCTGGCGGGGCGGTCACGGCGAGCATCTGGAGATATGTGAGGCCATGTCCACCGAAGGTAAAGAAGGAAAGAGAAGAGGGATGATTGATGAGAATGAAGGAAAGTAGAGAGGGCAAAAGGCCTGGTAGTTGAGAGACAGTGTTGAACATTACACTTAAATAGTCTGTTCCGAGGTGTTAAATTTACTTTTAATGTCCCGTCTATTGTCCAGTCCTGCCGTGTCTCTCTGCAGGCAGACAGAATAATAAAGTGATTGCAATGTTTGTCATTCAAAACCTAAATTGAAACAAGGTGGTGTGAGCCTTAGAGACACGGTGACCCAGCCACATATCTGATCACACGTGTCTGAAAGAGTTGGCTGCAGTCATTCGAACTATTCCACCCCTCGCTGCGTTTCTACATCCACCAAGCTGCAGCAAGATATATGTCACATGTAAAACCTGCAATGGAGGAATGGAGGGAAAGGTGTGATTTAGAGGGTGACAGGGGACTGTTAAGGGATTTAGCTGTTCAGCCTGCCTTATCTCCACCTCTGGTTCCTGGCTGAACGTTGGTCTTTGGGAAAATCGATGTGCTTTGGGATGGGCTCCCTGGGTTTGTGTTCGGGGCTCAGCTCTCGCAGCTTTAATTGAATCATTGCTTACAACCAGCAATTTGAAGGCAGCCTTTTCAGTTCATTAAGAGTTCAGCATTTCAGGTCTGCCGTGTTCCAGATTACGGTATGTTAAACTGTGTTTTGACAGGCCAAACTTTAACGTCCAGCGAAGGCCTCCGGAGGCTTGATTGATTAGTGAGATAAAGTCTGTGTGGGAAGACAATGGCTGTACCCAGAGACACAAAAAGCAGCAAAAGAAATTAGGCAACACGTCTGTTGTTATAAAAGAGGTTTCCTTTTTTGGACGATCAACAGAGAAGAGAAAGGAAAGAAACATAAAATCGGTCCCTGACAGTGCATGCCACTGTCAATCCAACAAAGCTCATTTTATTTTCCTTTCATCCTCATTGCTGTGCTTTGGTCCCATGAGAAAAATGAGGCATCGCGCTTGGCTGTCACACTTCCTTATGTGTCGTTATTGTAGTCCAAGCAACACGTGTCACATAGACATTATTAGATGCTTTACAAAGTTCAGAACCTGAAACGCCCAGAACTAGTACTAAGGTGGCAAGGAAATAACTCCCTTTTAACAACAGGAAACTTTGAGCAGAGCCAACAAATAAGGGGCAACCCAGATGCTTAAGGCCGGCTGAGTGGAGAGCCAGGAAAAAAACAAAAAAAACAATTCAAAAATTGTCTCAAGACATTGTGTAGAACCAAGAATCTGAAACCAAGAGGCCGGAGCATTAAGGCGACAGTGGCATGGAAAAGCTCCCCTTTAACAAGAAGAGACCTTGAGCAGAGCCTAGATCGTATGGGATAACCTAGCTGCTTGAGGCCGGCTGAGTAGAAAAACTGAAAAAAAATCTAAAACTGGCTTAATACTCTGAACAGAGTCTGAAACCACAAGACCAATCATTAAAAAAAAAACTTGAGCAAAACCCAGCTCATATGGGACCACCCAGCTGCTTGAGGCATATGGGGGATCCATCTGCTTGAGGCTGGTGAGTAGGCAGACCGAAAAATAAATAAATAAATAAAATTGGCTCAACTCCCCGCAGAACCAAAACTCTGAAACCACAACACCAAGCACTAAGGCAACTGTGGCAAGGAAATGTTCCCCTTTAACAGGAAGGAACCTCGAGTAGACCCCAGATCATAGTGGACTACCCAGCTGCTTGAGGCCGGCTGGGTAGAGAGACAGAAAAAAATCTACTGTAAAATGCAAGATGCTGTACAGAACAAAGAGTCTAAAACGCCAAGAACAAGCACCAAGGCGACAGTAGCATGGAAAACCTTGAGTAGAACCCAGCTCATGCATCTGCTTGAGGCTTTGGTAAAGAGATAGTTAAAAAAAAAGCAGATAAAGATAGCAGCAGATAGCGAGCAGATAAAGTCATATTTCTGGATTAAGCACACATGCAACATACTGTATATATATATATGACATATACAAGATTAATCTACTTTAAGATTTTGACCTGGAACTGTAGGGTTAACTCACACCAACAACCTTAATTACATTATTTATAATGTGTGAAATAAAACGGAAAGACACCGACCTATTTAAGAGCTACAACGTAACTGACAAGAGCAGCGGCACTATGCGTTTCCTTTGATGGAAACTATTTTGGACCATGAATTGAAACAACTCTGTCACATCCTTGATAGGAGAAATCTATTCTCCAACACAACTCTGCCTACCTCTGACTGCGAGGTTATCATCAGTTCATCAAGGGAACATGGAAGTGAGAGACAATACCTTCCTCCACTTCACCAGGCTCCTGGGGTGGATCAGATCATGTCAGTGAAACACCAGCACCTTGAACTTGGATATTTCGGGGAGGAAGAGACGCCGTGTGCTTTTACGAGATTGTCAGCTGCTGTTGTGATCAAAACAAGGCCTCGAGCCCGCTAAGTGTTTCGCTGCATCGCATCGGCTGTCTGTCTCGCGGTGATGGTAAAATAATTAGTTTCATCAGTTTCAATCTGTGGTTTTCCAAACACCTCTGGATGGCTGTGGAAAGGCTGGAGTAGGAGGCACGACTAACATAATCCATCTAAATGCAGTAGATTAAACATGAGTTAGAATTAATGTTTATAGAAGTGTGATGACTCCTGCAGAATACAGTAAACAGACTGAATCAAAATGTACTTTTTTTTTTTTTTTATACAGACACTGAGGCCGATCAGCAGCAGACACACGTTTCTTCCTGACATGTTTTGTCGATTACGTCAGCCATATAAATTATACAACAATTACGCCTTGAGTGATGGTTACCGAAAAGCTCTATATGGTGCCAAAGGGTAACTTTTGCACTGACAGGCTGGAGTGCATTGATAAACACACAGTCTAAACCTTTTTAGTACACAAAACTGATGGACTGATGGGAAAAAACTGTTTACTTTTACTTTACATTTACTCACACACAAACGCACACGGATATTTTACTTCTGCACAACAGTCCTGAAGGAAATATTGTTCTTTGTACTTTTTGTGAAAGCTTTAGTTTCATATTAAGCAATAAAACACTAAACATGTAACAACTCTACAGTTAAAAGCTGCACATTTCTGATCTGCAGTCCCCGGTTTCATGAACCTGCTCACTGTTCATTGCATTCCTACCTAACTGTCAAGCATAATTATGCATAGCGATCTGCTTATGATACTTGATGTGCTCACATCCTTAATAGGAGACATAATGCCGCCTAGTCACTAGCAATATAAACGACTGTCATCAGTGACATGGTTTTCTGCCTTAGTGCTCCTCATTATTCCTGAAACAAGAACTTTGACTACATATAGTGTATAAACACCAAGCTTATTCTATAATTAATATTTTGAATGCTGAGTCTATCACTCATTTATAGCCATTATCAATCTTCTATAGATCATGCATCGCCTATATACTTCATGTAGTGTATCATGTATATACCGATCAGCCACAACATTATGACCACTTACAGGAGAAGTAAATAAAGTTGACCATCTTGTGACAACACAATGTTATGCTGGGAAACTTTTGGATCTAGCATTCATGTGGATGTTACTTCGACGTGTAGCACCCACCTAGACCAGACCAGACACCCCCACCCCATCACAATGACACTCCTTGATGGCAGCAGCCATCCCCAGCAGGATGCAGCCTGACACAGGCACACACACACAAAAACGCTTTATTAACAACTCAAAAAAACATGAAGAACAGCACAAGGTGTTGACCTGGTCTCCAAATTCACGAGATCCCAAACTGATCAAGTATTTGTGGGATGATCCACAGAGGCCCCTCCCCTCAAAGGCATGTAACACCCCCACTAACAACAATCTGTTGCCAGACACCACAGGACACTCTCAGAAGGCCCATGTCCACTCTCTGATGAGTCACGACTATTTTGGAGGCACAAGGGAGACCTACACAATATTAGGAAGGCGGTCATAATGTTATGCCTGATCGGTGCATATGCTGCACGTTTGAATTCATCAGCTTGCTTCAGCCGCTCTCCTCTCGTTCCCTTCTGTCCTACCTCCCTCTTTATTCCGTCTCCACCCGGCTGGCTTCAGACTGTTTCCCTCACGTGAGCTGATCATGGTATCTTCCTGATAAAAGGGAGTTTTGCCTCACAACTGTCACCTGAGTGCTATCTCTCAGGTTTAAGCCACTCGTTCTTTGTTAAATCGAACTGAACCGAATGAATCTCCAGCTCCAAATCAACACATTACAACATTAAAGAATGCATCCAATTAATTGGGTTACTCAATAATATTATATTTTATAATAATACAGAGAGAGGCCAAAGTAGCAAATCTTTGTATTTGTGTTGTGTCTTTATTTATAATGCAGGACTTTATCTTTCTTATGTATTTTTATGTCTTAACCCTCATTTTTTTTTTTAAATTGCAGACATCCTGTCCAACAATAAAGCTGATATTTTTTTGTATTACTCCATCAGTGTATCAGTGTTTAAAAGCCACTGTGTGTTTTCCATCCGATGCTGACAAATTAGAGGGCTCCCTATCCTTTTTCATTTGCCCTCCTCGACGAGACCAACAGGAATCATCGCCAATAGGTGTCGCTGTCCGCGTAAAGTCTCGCAGCCGGCAGGTTTAGTCCGACCGGACCCCAACACAGTCTTTAAGTGTCAGATAGTCTCGTTAACACGTGAGAAATCCAGCGTGTGGAAGAAGGTGAAAGAGGGGGAAAACCGGGAGGGAGAGGATCGCAAAAATACGCGGAAGGGAAGTTTTAGGATAGGCAGAGGGAGAGTTGGACTTGGGAGGCAACTGCGGAGATCTTAATGAGGGAATGCCGAAAAGGAGAGAAGACTTACGGCCAGAGCACCAGACATGAGTCCGAGGTAAGATTTGGAGTCGACACGGAGGCGCGGATGGCATCCAGGCAGGAGTGTGATCATGTACTGTGCCAGCGTGAGTTTTTCATACAATGATGAGTTTAGCTTTGTGGTGGCGTTTTTGAGCGGATGGATGCACTGACACAGACGGATCATATGAGGGATATCCGGCCTATAGAGCGCGTCTGATATACAGTAACTTTTTAGGTTTTCAGTCTCGATGTATATACATAACATTAAGTACAACGAAAGTCTTGTGAAAAGGCGTAAACCACGTATGCGTAAAGGCAGAAATGCTCACAACGTGTAGAATAAGATATTTTAGTAATTTATTCTTAACTTAATACGGCGTCTGTAAAGATCTAATTCAAATATTATATGTTTATTATATATTTATATATATATATATTAAATCAGTTCCCATAGAGTTGCTCTACGGTATGGCACACATTTGCGTTTTCCTTCCTATGATGAGAATATGATGGCACCAAGCCCATGTGGAGGGAAAGGTAAACAGGTTTTTAAGTACCGAGACACGTGATTTAAGCGTATCCAGAAAAAGGCCATCATTAGTTTGAGATTCCAGTTTGATCTGCCCCTTTTGAATCGGCTCAATCTCCAAACCAGGTGATGGCTAAAGGCGTTCACCTCACAGCAGGTGCTTTACCTGAAGACAGACTGACACACAGAGAGAGAGAAAGAGAGAGAGACGTCTTTTTAGCTTCCATCTCGGCTAATTTTTCTCTTTAATAATCATTTTCAGGCAAATTTTCTCATTGGAGATCTGCAGGATAGAGATAGACACTTAATTTTACCATTTTTTGGGGGATTTCGTTAATTGGTGCTTTGACACTTGTAGAATATGAACAATATGAAAACATTAATTGCACCAAAATCCAAAGAGAAACTGTGGTTGATTTGATTTAATTTTGATACCAAGGACCAGATAAAATTCAGTATTTCTAAACTTCTCCAAAATTTGGGTTCCCAGCCTGAGCGTTGCTGCCACATACAAGCATATACGTATGTATATAATAGCTGCCTGTCTCTTTAAGACGAAGTGTTGAGAAGTTCAAGTCGGGGTCACTTGAAGTTCCTGCCCTCGATTTTACCTTTTAGTTTTATTATAGACTGACATCACACGGGGCGCTAAAACACTTAAGGCGCATAGAGGCTCCATTATCATCCCGGTGCGCGTTATTGCTCCGACTCAAAAATAGCTAAGGAAATTACTAGAAAAAAAAAATAAAAAAAAAATAGGAGGAAAATGATGCTGGTCGAAGCACGTATATTTTTTTTAAAAAGGAGGGGATGAGAAGGAGGGGAGAGGAGGGGCAGAGAGACAGCAAGACAGAGGGAGAGGGAGGAAAGTGGGTGGGAGGACGGACCTAAGGAGCGAGAAGAAATTCATATCAATTAATAATCATAAAAAAAGAGCTGGCAGACGCGCTCGGAAAACTGGCATGGTTTTTTGGAGGCTGGCAGTTCAAAGCTGAAACGTCAGATATGACTCCTAGAGACTGCTGAGATGATCATTAAGGGAGACTTAGATCGGATGGCAGAAGACATCGGGCATGCAGGTAAGAGCCGCTGTGCACAGGCGAGGAGAGGGGAAGGGTGACATTTAGGGTTTTAATTCAAAAAAGGACGTGCTCGAGTGTTGGCTGTCACACACGAGGTGCGATTTTCTTAATTCTAAAATTATCTCCAGAACTTATTTAACATCCGTTTTTTTTTGTTTTGTTATTTTAGTGTCATTTTGATCTAAGCGTGAGACACTCTGCTTCTTAATTACGCATTTAATTCGCGTCCACTGGTGCGTCTCTTTCCTTTTTCTCTCGCCTTTTTTTTTTTTTTTTTTTTTTTAAGAATTAATTGTGCACAGAGGGGGGACGCTTAGTTTTCGCCAGGATCAAATGGTTGTAGCGGGGACTTTTAGAAGTTTTTAAAACAAATCAGCAGAATGATCGAAAATGTTTCGGAACAAGTTCTCTCGACTCTGCAGAATCCGATTTCAGAACGAATTTCCAACTCGAAGTTAAGTGTCTTTATTTTAAAATCTTTTTGAACTCTTTTGATTTGTTCAGTTTGAATCTAAACCCATGCAGTAGTAGTCTAATCCCGTAATAACTGCACTGTACCAAGCTGCACCTTATAAAAAATAATCCTAAAATGGGCCGATCACTGTGCGTAAAAATGTCAGTAGCTGCAGAGCTCAGGCTGAGACAAGAAACTTGTTTTATGGATATTCGGAGGGGGGGAATTAATTATTTATTTTGTTTTTAAGAGCATGCATTTCTGGTTTCCTTTTGTACGAGCCGAGATTGTACACATCTGCACGAAAGAGATGCTTCTCAGTGCTGCTGACAGGTCTGAAACGGAAAGAGTCGGTATAAGAAACAGCTGTCTTGATACACCTCTGAGCTGAAAACTGTTTCTGGAGGCGATTAGAGATTTTTTTTTTTTTTTTTTGTGGGGGGCTGAGATGAGGAGAGGTAAAGGATGGATGAGACGCTGCAGCACACACACACACACACACATACATACACAGAGGAGAGAGATGGATTCACTCGTGATTCGGTTTACTGCACAATCAGTGAAGGGCAGAGGGACAGAGGGACAGAGGCTGGGGACGGATCTTCCCGGCGACACATTAAGATGGACAGCTCCTTGCTTTGCCTGAAAAACGCGACGTGACAGCGAGTCCTGAACTTCAAATTGTACTCCTTAATAAATCGCGACGTACGCAAATAACCCTTTTAAACAATCTATTAATTTGCAGATAATTACGGCCCATAGGTCAGCAGTGCTTTTGGAGAAGAAATCCGGAATAAAGAGAGAACAATCTGCTTTAAATCTGCACAATATTAAATGACTGCAGTCTAAAAACTCACATCTAGGTGCGTTAATTATTATAAAATCATGTTATTTGTCTAGTTCACATAAACTCCACGAGGGTGAAGAAGAAGCTGCCTTGCCCTCATTCCTTTATCAGCATTTTATAAATGTGCGATGATTTTTAGATTACAGAAGTCAAACAGGAAACTGACTCTGGAAACTGAACTTATATTTGCTGACTTAAACTCAAGCTTAACATATATTCACCTAACAGAAGTGCAACCGCTCAGCCTGTGCAGTTTTTCCCTAACTTAAACTCTAAATCTGCTTCTTCAAAGGTCACAAAAATGACAAAATGAATTAATGTTGAATAAAAAAAAAAAAGGATAAATAAAAAAAAAAAAAAATATGTCTTTCAAATTTCCACTGACTTGCAGTGGTGCCCCATAAATTGAACAAATGGGGTTTAAAATAAACAAAGGTGCACGAGCACGGGCTGCACGTCGCAATGAAAGAAAATCAAATGTTCAACACAAGTTTTTAAGCAGATGTCTGGCGTGTTTATGTGGCCGGGGCTGAACGCAGAGGTAGGAAGTTTAGCTTTTCTCTACACCCCAAACCACAGGAGCAACAACGCAGACAAAACACAGGGAAAAAATGAATATTAATGTGATGCAAATGGCTGCATGCTGTTGCCGTGCACCACACTATGACCGCCGTCAGGGTCTCCTCTGCTCTGCTGACGGGTCATTAAAAGGGAAGGCAGTCAGATGGAAACAGCCCTGCATCCCTGCGGGACTCGAGGAGGCTGCAGGCGACTGAGCCGTACGTGCAACCTGGGGAAAATAATTTAATTTAACATGTTTAACAAACCAACAAAACAAGCTGCTGTGCAGGGCTCTGCATGTGTTTATAAGAGAGTAATGTGTTTCAGGTTTGCTTGAAGATGGGTTCGCTCGCTGAAATATCAATGCAATCATCTATGGCTTCCTAACAGGATGCAGTGAGCTTACACGTAGATCAAGAGTTTTGTAATACACATGGTGGCGTTTCACTATTTCTGAGGAGGCTGAATTAGACAGCGAAGTTCAGATTTTTTAAAACAGCAGCAGAAAACTGATCCCTATTGTCTTGGTAGGAAACCCGCAACTCCCTTGACTGTTTTTTACCACAAGACGTTACCAAAAATAATTAAGTTGTAAGAACAGAATGGCTGCAGGTGCACAGAAGTGTCACCGTGTGAATTAGACTGCTTTGTATGCATCAGAGGTTTTTTTTTTTTTTTTTTGGAACTGTGGGTTAAAATGCATTACATATGCGTCGTGCTTTGTGATTTACCAAAAGAAAAAAAAAAAAAAGCCTGTGATCGTAAATCAGGATGTAAAGACGGCTTAGCTTTCTGTCAGGCTTTGTGATGCAAATGTCGCATAATACATGGCAGCAAACCGCACACAGAACGTACGGCGATTGTGTCAGAGTACACAGTGTGTCACCAGTGAGCTCAGCGCAGCAGAGACTCTGCAAAAGTTCAGCGAGTCATGGAAAGTACTCTGGCCTATTCCTCCTATCACATCTATTTCTAAACATGTTTGATGTGAGCGATGCTGAAATTTATAGTAAAACATGACTGCGGAGTAATCGGAGCCAGGCAGAAAAAGAAAGCCGAGGTGGAAACACTTCAGATGACAATTGGGGTCGTATTTATGTACACAGACTTGATGACAGAGGCTTCTTTTCTGAAAACGTTGTTTAAAAGGCGTCTTTTTCTTCCACTCTGGTGACACTTCGCTGCATGATCACAAGCTCCACGTCACGCTGACGTTTTATTTTCCGTTTTTATCGGTGATGACATTCCTCTCTGATGGTAAGGGCTTGATGCTGAACATGCATTTATAAAAATAACTTGGGTGTTAGGAATACGCAATTTTAGTGGTGGAAAATTGGAAGCGAAGGAAAGCGGACGCGAATTTTTGTTCAGGATACCTTAGGATACCATCCTCATATGTCCGTTTTGCTTTTTTTTTTTTTTTTTTTGTTAAATTCATACTTCCCTGTTCTTATGCTGAGTGTGTACACTGAATGGAATAAACAAGAAGTGAATGAGCTGGTGTCAGGAAGACCGCGATCAGACAGTTGACATGATATTTATTTAGTTGCTTGTTTCCCATCAGTGAGACTAAGCCCTTAGGGACAGTTTGAGACGTTTAATCTCATAAGTAAACTATCCTCGGATGACACAGATTGAACAATACATGGCGTTGCATGCATGCTGATGATGTAGTTTATTTTGGGCTTGATGGAACAATTAGTGTTGATATTTCAGTGTAGCTCAGTGTGTGTGTGTGTGTGTGTGTGTGTGTGTGTGTGTGCTGAATCCCTGGAGCCTATCTCAATGTATTGAACTATCTAATGTTGATTTACATCCCGAGTGCTCCGTGTTCCTTATATGACTGGGCAGCAAGGCGAGCTGAAAGTCCTATCTTTTTTTGGATGTGTCCTTTCCCCGCAGGGTTATACCTGCTGTTCATCATACTTGTGAAACATCCATCCCTTGCTTTGTTTAAAACTCCGCGCAGCACTTCTGGAATACTCTATCAGGAAGCCAGCAATTAGAAAATATATGTCTGTGGTTCTCTAACTTTAGCTCTTTCTCTGTTTTTTTGCTCGCTGCAGAGGAAGTGAACGCTGAGACTTGAATTTCTGGTAATGAGAAAACCAACCGCTCACCTTTTGCAAAAGTTCACTTTTCCTGAGTGGCCTCAATGTGCACTGCACACACCAGTTTTGCACTCTGTACCTCGTTTCATTGCGGGAAATATAATACGAAATAAACCTACGTTGTTATGTAAACACTGAAGTGATGAATTAGAAATTCAATTTAAAAAAAACAGGACACAAAATCAAGTAATTAAACTCTAATTTGCAGTTTGCATTAAAATACTTTTATTTGAAGTGGCGTATGTTAAAAGAAAATCAGCTGTTAATGAATTAATGTTTCCATATGCAACGTCTGTTTTTCATTGTTACTCCAGCAATTTTCTTTAAGAAACGTTTGCCTTTATGTTGGCAGTCACAGTGTTTGGCACTCTTTTGTCTTCTAAAAGAGTCTGAAGTGTGTCCCATTTATGAAATGTGTCAGTAATCTTTCTAGCTGTGCAGAAAATGTCATATTAATTATTTTCGTGACTTTAAATGCTGACTGCTGCATGACGTTTTACAGATATCTGTTTTTGCAGGTGGCGGACTGAAGACAATGCTGGATGCCATGGAAGTTCCAAGTCATGCTAGGGATCTCCTTCTGCAGCTCAACAGCCAGCGCACCAAGGGCTTCCTGTGTGATGTTATCATTGTGGTGCAGAACGCCCTCTTCAGAGCTCACAAGAACATTCTGGCTGCCAGCAGCCTCTACTTGAAGTCTTTGGTGGTCCATGACAATCTCATCAACCTCGACCACGAGATGGTGAGTCCAGGGGTCTTCAGGGTCATTCTGGACTACATCTACACAGGCCGCCTTAGTGAAGGAGACCCCACTTCTCCCACTGAACCCAATCTAGGGGCTGTGTTAGCAGCAGCCAGCTACCTTCAGCTGCTCGACTTAGTGGCTTTGTGCAAAAAGAAGCTGAGAAGGAATGGCAAGTACCCTCCCCGTCCAGGCCCTGCATTTCTGCCCTACGCAAAGATGGGGCCCAATAGCATGGGTTTAGGGAGTGGCAGGTATAGGGTCTCCACTCCTGTCATTCAGTCCTGTCCTCCAGGAGGAATGTTGAATAGCCACGCACCCCGGGCACCACCACTAGAGGAGCTAGTTCCCCATCGACTAGCCATTCATACTGGGGAAATATATGCTCCCACCTCTGCCCAGGGCTCTCAAGTGTTCCCGTCCTTGCAGCCAGCTCTCCCTCCCCAGCTTGGGCGCTCAATCCACCCTGAGAGAAACTGCTCCCCCAACTATGGCCTTGATCTCTCCAAGAAAAGCCCCACCTCCCAGTCTCAGCTCACGCCCTCTCAAACCCATCTGGCAAACACTCACAATGATGACGAGCGAGATGTGACTCTGAACGACCGCACCAGTCCCATGCAGGGGACGAACGGGAGAGCCTTCTCCTCAGAAAAAATGGAGGCCTCTGACCAGGCAGGTTCCCTCACTCCTCCACCTTTCCCCCATCTCAACCAGCCTCTAGGCCCCCACCTCCCACACCTGCATCGGTCAGGTTCCCACGGGACTGACCGCTACCCATGTCCCCCCAGCCCTGATACCCCTACACAAGGCGGAGAGGCAGACAGAGAAATGGGCAACATCTACCGCTGGGTGAAACATGAGCCAATCTCCTACACAGCTGAAGATGAAGATGAGGACGAGGATGAAGAGGAAGGGGGTGAAAATGGAGATCAGCATCATAATCATCACAAGGCTGGGGAGGAGAGCGAAGGAGCGGACGACAAGAGCGGGTCAGGCACAGAGGAGACAGGGAGCAGCGAGGGCCGCCCGTCCCCTACAGGACCAATGGGGAGGTTCCACATGCCATATGAGCCAGAGAGCTTCGGGGACAATCTCTACGTCTGCATTCCCTGTGACAAAGGCTTTCCAAGCTCAGAGCAGCTCAATGCACACGTTGAGACACACACAGAAGAGGAGCTGTACGGCAACTCTGGTGGGGAGATGGGAAACAGCAATAACAGCAGTACCAAAAACATGACCAGTAATACAAACGGCTATGGGAGCCTCAACACCAGCAACACTCTGAACAGTTTGTCTCACCTGGAAACCAAGTCCAACCAGGGACTGAATTCAGGGGGCATCGGGGAGATGATCAGACCCTACCGCTGTTCCTCCTGTGAAAAGTCTTACAAGGATCCAGCCACTCTGCGCCAGCATGAGAAGACCCACTGGCTGACGCGGCCTTACCCCTGCAGCATTTGTGGCAAGAAGTTCACGCAGCGCGGTACCATGACGCGCCACATGCGTAGCCACCTGGGCCTTAAACCCTTTGCCTGTGACTCCTGCGGCATGCGCTTCACCCGGCAGTACCGGCTCACCGAGCATATGCGCATCCACTCCGGGGAAAAGCCCTATGAATGTCAGGTGTGTGGGGGAAAGTTCGCTCAGCAGCGCAACCTCATCAGCCACATGAAGATGCACAGCAGTGGAGGGACCGCAGGGGGCCTGACCACAGATGGGAAGCTGAAGCTGGACTTTGCCGAGGGCATCTATCCTCTGAGTAAATACACAGCAGAGCACTTGGGGCTGAAGCAGGAGAAGGCCAACGAGCTCCTCATCCAAGCGCAGCAGCAACTGGTGGCTGATGCAAAGGTCATGGAGAGCCTCTACCCGCTCTCCAAGCTGGCCTCGGAGCACCTTGGCCTCACCCACGACAAGATGGACATCCTGGGCCAACCGCTGCCTCCTCCGCAGCCCCTCTCCGACGCTCGCACCATTGACCGCTACTCACCCAGCTAAGACATGTGACATGTACAAATGGCAATCACCAATAGGTCTGTGTGCACACACAATTTGCAGTATTCTAAAGCCATTCACCTCAACTCAATATCTCCTCTGCACCTCAGACTCAGACCAAAAGGAACTGGTCTGCTAATGCACACCAAACCGTGTAGACTGTAAGTGCCTTTCTATGCATCTAATGTATCTTAAAATCCTCCTTCATAAAGGAGCTTTGTGCTATTACGTGACCAAGGGACACTCTCTTTAAATAAGTACAGTATTTATGTACAGTGTATACAAAGAAACTTTTTTCTTTTCTTTTTTTTTTTTTTTAATTCCAGCCATTGAGCCAAAGTAACAAATTGAAAACCAAAATGAAATTGTTTTATTTATTTTTGTATTATGGTGAAACCCAAAGAGAAACTGTTGCAAGGAAACTTTGCAATCCGACCCTAAACCTGTGTACTATTCATCTTTGTACAACAAATGAAAAAGCACATAAGGACAGTATTCAGGGTTTGTCCAGACCTGAGCAGAACTTTTACCACATGAATAAGCCAACTCACCTGGACTTTAAAGTAATGGGAGTATTTTTGTTTTCTTTACTTGCTTTTGGATTTTTCTGTGTTTTTGGGGTACTGGACAATTTACGTATCTCACGCTCCGGCTTCTCCCCCATCGTGTGAAATGACTGAATGCCTCAGCATTTCAGCAAAGTCTTCTCTGCTTTACTTTCTCTATGTTTTTTTTATTTTTGAAAGTATTCCACTCCCCTGCATATTTGTGTGGATAAAGGCTCATACTATGTGACAGTAATGGTAGCTTAATGGCCTCAGCTTGCAACCTTTCTTGAGCTAAAACTTCCTTTACAGTTTGACGAACATCCCTTAGCTGTTGTTATTGAGACGCAGTAAGCACAACCCTGTGATCTCATGACTGGGCCATGATTGCACATACCCAACTGATGACACACTAATCTCTGTAATCATGACGAGTGTAGCTTCGTATCACGGTGTAGACGAAGCATGGGTGTTGCCTTTGACATTGTGTAATATTTACAATTATGAATTGGGTTCGAGCAGAGCGGCAGGGGCCAGGACAGAATTAATGACACAGAAATCTGTCATTTGCTGAGAGGAGTAATTACTGCATTCACAGCAGTCTGATGATTAATTGTGGAGCTGCAGTAGTCAAAAGCCTTGTTGGACGCCTCTCCAGTCCACTGTCCAGCCTCTCATTTGACCTCCCTCCTCTGTAGTCTGTTGTCTGGGAGCCGTGCTACTGTTGACAGGCCAAAGTGAGTGCTGTATCCAGCCCTTTGCCTTAGAAGCACTCCACACACCGGATGCATACTCTCTCCCCCTTGACATACAAACCGAGCTGCTAATCTGTCAGCGATACGAACATAAGAAGGGGTTTGTGGGTCTTCCCTGGGAGCCAGCGGGTGAACAGCACTCCCCAGCTGCTGTGCTCCAGTAATCCCTGTGAAATCTCACTTTCTCCTGGACAATTCGCACTGCCTGCCGGCACGATGTCCCATTTCATGCCTGCCATCTTACTCCTCTTATCCACTTATTAACATCACATCCCAAGCCTTCCAAGCAAATGTCTCCCGGCCTCGCCTGCCTCGCCTCGCTTCCCCCCGCTGGTATCAAATGCGGAAACAAAGAATGACATATTTCTGTGTTGGCTGACCAG
Source organism: Chelon labrosus (assembly GCF_963514085.1). Lineage (NCBI taxonomy): Eukaryota > Metazoa > Chordata > Actinopteri > Mugiliformes > Mugilidae > Chelon > Chelon labrosus. Next base: position 20,951,962 of record NC_140346.1, read on the forward strand.
CAGTTCCTCCAGCTTGAAAACAAAAGAGCACTTAAAGGTTGCGGGTTGAAGGCACATTCTTGTCTTTAAATGTTTATCCCAAAGAACGTGTTGGCCTTTATTGTTATTCCTTTTTTTTTTTTGTCCTCCACTTTTACTAGTCCTTGATTCAGATTAGAAATGTTTGACCACTATAGTGCCAATGCCAACCTCAGTGGGTGAATGTGAAGACTAAAGCCATAAATACACTGTGATAGACGTAGTGAATCTTAAAGGCTTAAAAACAAACAAAAAAAAAAACAATGTGCCTTACGTATGGAATTGTATTTTTGAAAATGTAACAATAATTTAAGGGGTTCTTTTCTGTAGCATATGATCATATCAAACGTGTTGTTTCTTGACACTTTCTTTTCTTTACTTCATTTTAATTTGAACTGAAAGCAGCGCACGTGAAACTGGTGCTTACCTCAGGACTGAACCCAGCATGGGGATGCTAAGCTTTTTGTAAATCCTACATCAACAGTATCAACACACACACACACACACACACACATACATGCATACACTCACAAATACTTCTTATTTTATTTTTAAATTTCTTATTGACAGGAGCGTTAGTCCTGTGTTAAACCTGTGGTTATTTCTGTGTTTATGCATTTCTTGTTACAGCTTTATGGTGGAGAGATAACATGTGATATTAACAGTTTTGTTTTTAATTTCACTCTGTGGTATGCATTTTCTATTGTGTCGTCCTCCAAGAGGCTTATGTTGCTCTGACCAAATCTATTGTTATAACTTCAGACTAAGTCATTTTTGTCAGCGCCTTAAGGTAAAGCCACAGTTTTCTAAGTATGATGGCATCTGTCTTTGGTCTTAGTAACGCATGCACATGAAACGAGGTGACAAGTATTGAGTTTTGAAATTGCTCTCTACCCACAATACACAATGCGTCACCAGTACTTCCTGAAACAGGCAAGCAGTGGGTTTACTGGTTTGAGTATGAAAACTAGTCCACTTTCAGAGTCAGGTGGAGGTCACACATGCATGCAGGAAGTCAGCCTTATATGCTGCTTTAAAAATACCTTAAATGAAACGTTGGTGGCGAGAACTTGGTCCACAAACGTGCGAATCCGCATTTAAAATGTAGGAACAAGCGGATGTAAGCCGTGAGAATTTCAGCCACCTCGCAATCTCCCGTTGGCTAGATGAAATAAAAATGCGTGTTCTCGTTTTCCTTGCCAACGCCATTGAAACAACACAAAGCGTTTCCACTGTCACTTCAAATCTGTGCAAGAGGGAAAAACCAGATAATGCCTGAACATTTCTGTGGCATGTGCACTGCTTGAAATCCACATAACCGAATTAATGCGTACGACAGAAGCGAGGAGGGGGTCGCGTATCTATAGAGAGGGGAAGCGTTGGCTTGTCTGCGTCCCTTAATGCTAATTTGAGCGCACGGAGCGGCCGCTAATGCATGTCCTGGGAATAGTGTTGGTGTGAAGGAGAAGAGCTGAGGAGCAGGAAGTGAACTTTTGGCTGGTGTGTTGCGCTGGAGCAGGATGTGCCGTGTGTTTCTGCTCACAGGCAGATAGAGAGAGACGGAGAACAGGGAGGGAGAGGAGCAGGGAGAGCGCAGCAGGGTGGACGCGAGCCATTGTCTCAGTATGAAAGCCTGTTCGTACTTCTAAAACTCTCCATTCAGAAAACAAGTAGACTGTATCTTCTCTTTTCCTTCCTCTTATTGCTCTTTGGGAATAAATCTCTGCTCAGTATCACGGTGAACGTGGGCTTTCAAGGGCTGCACGGTGTGCAATCTGGACATTTTCTTTACAATTTGAGGATGTTGTGGATTTTTTTTTGGCATCCTATTGGTCACAAAAATTCCTCTGTATTTCCAGTATACTCTGTAGATATTTTAAACACTTCTAAAAATTTGGGCAGGGCCAAATAACATGAAGAGAGAGTGTAATGTAAATCACAATTAAAAACTGGCAGTATTTATTTTTCCCTGTGCTTGTTTCACTTAATGAAATTAGAAGCGTCTTGTTTCAATTTACTGATGCAGCCACTCAAGCCTCCGGGTTGACACGCCAAACCCATCGCCACCAAAGCGGTTTATATGAAGATGTTTATTAGCTACATTAATTAATTTAACGGGGGTAAATGATTTCATATATAAATTAGAGCTGTAACGCAAACCACCAGCTCTGAGATGTGGCTTGCTCTTTTATTTCTTATTTTTACTTCTCGCTCGTTTCATTCCTCTCTAATGTTGTTATGGCAACCATCCCAGGCCTGTAACTTTTATAACACTAACAATATAGAAGTAAAAAAAAGAAAAAAGAAAAAAAAAAAAAGATCTGGATGAGTTCCAGCGGCGCCGTGTAGACCAAAAAAGGGTTCTAATGTTAAAAAATGCAAAGTATGAATTTAAGCTTTCTACCAGAAGCAGCGGGGCCAAGGTCACCTATGCGACTCTGACAGGCTGGATAGTCTGCAATCATAGCGCTGTTTGACATTTATTGTATTTCACTGTGTGTGCCAGAGAGACTGAAGCACTTAGCAGACGTCGCAGCAGACGCTCAGCGATGGTATTTGTAGCTTCTGACCAGCTTTGTCATGTTATAAAATCCATTATCTGCGCGGCTAACGACGAGAGCACAGCGCAGACAAGCCACTATTGTACAGTACATATATTTCTTTTTACGAGGATCCGTGTTTGAATGTAAGCTACAGCCGAATAATGTCAATAATACAATAATAAAGCCTTACTTTGGCTTGAAAAACAAAAAAACTGACTCTTAAGTGAGCCGGTGTAAATTGTATGCGAGGTTTTCAGATGTATCCATGCAATGCACCTGTCTATCTACATGTTTGAATGCCTTTTCCCACCGTGTGGCAGAGTAAAGTACAAGGGAGATATCTGACACTTTCAAGAGTCTTTATTACACGCAGCTGCTTTAAATTTATTTCTCTGAACTGCACTTTTCTGGAAAAATCATTGTATTGTGTTTTTTTTATTTTTTATTACTCCCCTAGAAGTCCCACAATTGCCTTTCCTCTGGCGCTTGACATTCATCCTCTTCCTCCGTTTCGACCGCCCTCCCCCTTGTACCCCTCAAAGCACAGCTTCCCTCGTCACCTCTCCCTGTCCCCTCTCTCTTCTTACGCTTAACAAGAACCGCTGACCCAGAGCGCCCGCCGCCTCCCTCCTCTCCCATGATCCACTTACTTCCAGCTGTTTTTCATGCTGGAGAAGACAGTTGTCTAAATGTTTATGTGAAGAGCTACTTTCTTTTTCTCTAAGCCCTGATCAATTTCCAAAATGAACTTCGTGGCATGTGTTAAAATACAAGGGATGATGGGCCAAATAAAAAAAAAAATAATAACACAAAAAAAAAGAAAGAAAGAAAGAAAGAAGTCTGACATCGTTATAGTATTCTGATCGCCCAAGCCAAGAAACGGCTTACAGAGAGAAGATTAAAGACAGCATATTGTTGTAGAGGAAATGCAGAATAATGTGAGGGGAAATGTTCAGCAAAAATATGCTCAGAAAGATGCCAGTAAAGTAAACACGTATGAAATTGCACAATTGAGTCGGGCCTCGGCTGCACGGGCCAAGTCATGCGCTGTGATGGAGAGAACAAGTAAGGGAGAAGGAAAAGAACCAGAAACAGAGAGAAAAATAGCTTGTGCTCGATAGTCATAACCTTCAGTAAATAACAAAGGAAAACTGGCTGCTTCTCCTCACTTCACTTCTTTCTTTTTTTTTCCTCCTCCCCCTCCGTCTGTGGGCCTTGCTATTTAAATTCCCCTCTTTTTTTGGCAAATTACCTTTAAGGAAAAGATTGTCTTTTCATTGTTGATTGCTGCGGGTCATTGTCAGGATCTTAATATTAATGTCAGCATGCCCTCTGTGATGACATCCTCTTCCCAGACCTTACAATTATCACCCCAATCAGCACATGACCCACAGTAGGCTCTTTGTAGTCGAGTAGCGTAGGAGGTCCAGCTCGGATCAGCGCTTCTGTCTCTACGTTGAACGCAAACAAACTAGTTCGACGTCGGCTTGAATCTTTCGCAAACACAGCTGAATATGTGTGCTCGCTCCCGGAGTTTAAACGCAGAGACAAACAAAGAACAAGCACAAAACAAGCAGGAATATGGAGGAGGGAAAGTAAAAGGAGAATATCAGACTGTCCCTCCAACAGCTGGATGGCAGACTGGTGCTCCAGATTAGGTCAGATTTAATTAGGTTGCCCCGCTCCGTTTGGAGTGTCGCTTCTTGTAGAAAAAGCCATCTTTAAAAGCAAACGCGTCTCCGCTGATGGCTTCCACTCGACACACAAACCGAAACCTGCGCCAGAATGAAACGGAGCCTCAGGGTGCTCACACACACACACACACACACACACCACATCTAGAAACGACAGATCTGGTGACTTTAGAGGTGGTTCAGGTTAGGAAGGCTCAGCAGTAATAGAGACGGGGCCACGCACGACGACGACGGTAGTAGTTGTGAATAGATGGGAGATAAAAAAAAAAAACTAAACAACAACACATGATAAAATACGTACATCACAAACTTAGCAGAAGGCAGGATCTTATTTCAGCAGACGTGCCGGAAACATCAACAGTGTCGAGTGTTGTGTTTTTGTGTTTTGTGGCTTTACCACAGTTTATACCGTAAAGACAATTAAAAAGCAATACTTTAAACCAAACAGTATTTTTTTTTTTTATTTCCTCCATTTCAGTGTCAACATTGATCTTACTTTGCTTTAGTGAAATGAATGTATTTATTGCATGTCAAAATGTTTTATAGTTAATTTTTTTTTCCTCCGTGTACATTTCAATTGTCTTTTTTTTTTTTTTTTTACAATAATTTCTTTTAATTAAGGTGTTTTGATAAAATCATGTCGATAAGGCTTTTATTTTTTTTAAAAGCCAATGTGAAAAATGTTCCTTTTTTTTTGTTTTTTGTTTGTTACTATACTCAAAATCAACTCGGCAATAAAATGAATTGCATAATGGATTTACAAGAAAACGTGTCAAATTATTATTATTGTTTGCATGTCCAAGTCAAATGATCATAAATATACATTTCTACAAACATTCCTTTATAAGTGCTGAATTACCCTAGATTTTCTAAATCTTCCATATTCTAACTTATTACTATTAGACCACTGCCACCATTTGTTTTATTGACATATTGATCGTGCATAAAATGGGTTTTTACATTAAAAAGAAAACTATGAGACAAAAACACCGCGATCGAGACCATTGCGCCGCAGATGACCGCAAATATGAGCAACTCCTGTTCATTTTCCTGCAACGCACCGGCCCTTCGAGTCCGCGTTCTCCCATATGGAGACATGTGAGTGCCTCATTTAAGACAGAGAATTTCAAATGAATCTCATACATCACACACAGTCCACATGCAACAATGAACAGATCCATTACTCTGTCAGCAAGAGCAAAACCAGCCAGGCACACACACACACTCACACACACACACACATTTATGTACACACATCCTTTTCAACTGTGTGAAAATCACCTTATTATCACCAGCACATGAGGAATCATAGTGCCTTCCAGATGTTTGATATGAATCAAGAAACTTGCCACAAATTACATCCTGGCTTTAAACAAATTAGAATTTCTTCTCTCAGGTGCTGTAAATCATTAACATTCATGAACTGGAGGTGCTTCCTGAGCGCTCATATTCACCAGGTGTAATGAAAGACACCATCCGCTCTGTGCTGTTTGAACAGTAGGTGAAAACAAAAGGAAAAGCGAAACATTCATCCTGTCTCAGTTAATTTTTTTTTTATCTGGAACGCAGCCACAAGTGTCTCCATCGTAAACTCCAGCGTATTAAAACGCAGGTACTAGTTGAATGGCTGCAGACGTCATGTTTATGCATGACAGAAAATGCTCACTGAACGTACACTTGCTTAGTTTTAACCTAGTAAGTGTTTCCGCTGTTAAAAATGAACTTTAAGTAGATTATCTGAACCGCCTTATATGGGGGTAAGTGGGCGTTCTGACAGCGATACTTTGCTGCGTTGGCATGTTGTGTCATCTATCAGCAAAGCATGAAATATCACCCAGGAAGTCAAGTTTGAGCAACTGATTAATTCATTTCAAAAGCTTATCAGAAGCCAAATTTGCTGAACAGCTGTTTAAACTCTGTATCTGGAAAGTTAAAAAGTAGAAAAACAGTGTTCACAGTATAACAAAGCATGCTACCCGGTAGTGATGCATGGTCACTGGGTCTTAAACATGAACATTTCAAGTGGGTAAAAGAGCCAAAATCATTAACATGGAAATATTAGATAATTACATTCACTTAAAGGCACATTTTCGATTTTAGTTTGGAGGGATTAAACCTAATGCAAGTTTTATTTCAGCAAAGAAGAAGAACTTTTGGTTTAAATACATTTTCATTTACCAGCTTACTTACATTATTAGTTATATATCCACTTAAATTGTGTGGGTATTTCAGTGATTCACATTGGTGGTGAGGGGATGATTTATCCATGCTGGATGATCCCACACCGATCTAGCATAACTTTATGACCACCCACCTTCCTAATATTGTGTAGGTCTCCCTTGTGCCTCCAAAACAGTTGTGACTCATCAGATAATGGACATGGGCCTTCTGAGTGTGTCCTGTGGTGTCTGGCAACAGGATGTTATTAGTGGGGGCCTTTGGGTCCTATGGGTTGAGGGGAGGGACTTCTGTGGATCATCCCACAGATACTTGATCAGTTTGGGATCTAGTGAATTTGGAGGACAGGTCAACACCTTGTGCTGTTCTTCATGTTTTTTTCGAGTTGTTCCTAAAGCGTTTTTGTGTGTGTGCCTGTGTCAGGCTGCGTCCTGCTGGGGATGGCTGCTGCCATCAAGGAGTGTCACTGCTATGGGGTGAGGGTGCCTGGTCTGGTCTAGGTGGGTGCTACATGTCTAAGTAACATCCACATAAATGAATGCCAGGTCCAAAAGTTTCCCAGCAGAACACTGGATTGTTACAGGATGGTCAATGTTATTCACTTCTCCTGTCAGTGGTCGTAATGTTATGCCTGATCGGTGAATGTTTGTACACTTACCTGACTCAAAGGAATAAGGCTTGTTGTGCTTTTTCACACAAAGACTTAACATGGTTTTAAACTGAAACACGAAAATGTTTCTAATAATCCCTCTCTCCATAAACAAACCACACATATAAGAAGGTAACTGCAGCAGCTCTCCAGTTTTGCGGCAGTTTTCAGAAACATAATTATCCACTGCTCATACAGCCTACTTCCTTCCACCGTGTTCCTTTGCCTCTTTGGCACCACATATTAAATGGCAAAGGTCTGTGGTGTTTGGTTTCCCCACAGTGGGTGACTTAAGAGTGGGTGCCAGGTCTTAGTAACCCCATCAACCCACTGAACCTCCAGTGCCCCCTCTGCCAATTTGTTTACTAATCTGTGTAGTCATGTCCTGCTTATGTTAGCTCGGGTTTACCCCAACAAGACATTCAAGTCAGATAATATTGTTCTGAATGAAATGTGAGAGACTGTCCATCTGTCTGCGTTGGTTCAACAGTTCGAGATGATTTCCTTCATCGGGGGCAGACTATTTCATGCCAAACAGGAATGATTGGGTAAAACATGAATGGTTGAGGTGGATAATCAGTGGGTTTCCAGAGGAAGTTTGTGTAACCTGGAGCTTGGGACATGAGAAGGGCAAAGGTATTGACACCAGAGTCATTTAAACTCTGAATGGCTGTGTGCAAACACATAAATTGCAGCGACTCTGCACTTAATGACAGTAGGTTTCGCTGTTCCAAAATATTTCCAGCCTAATTTTGGTTTAAGCTTTTTTTATTTATTTTTTTTTTAGTTGCTCTAGAGCTGTTAAAAGGTCATTAAACTAAGAAGTTTCAGTAACTGCTTTATGCTAATATTCTGTTGGCCTCATTATGCTCTAACCCAAAAAAAAAATAAAAAATCAAGATAAGACAAGGCTTCTTAACTTCCTGCTTTACTCATATCGGCATTTTTCCCTTTTCGAGTTAAACTCTGCACCAATACCGTTAAGTTCTGAGCCCACATCAAGCCACATCTAATCGCTCATCAATCACAATTCAGCGAAAGTCAGCAATCAAACGAAGGCGAGATAGTTCAGTTGGTTATTGGCCATACATAGAATAAATAAGCACATCTGGATTTTACACAGTTATAGTATAAAACTGGCTTTTTTCCTCCCTTTTTTAAACTTCACTGAATCGTTCTGTAAACAAATTCAAATGAATTCCATTAGAAACCTTTCGCCATGGCAGGTACCGTCCTGGTTGATCTGCAGTTAAACAAACTACTGTTGTTTTTATAAAGAAGTCAGGGAGTGATTAAACTTTTTCCATCATTCTGTAAGCAGCCATGATCTGATTTATGGTGCAAACAGCAGGGAAAAGTGAAAGGCCTCGGTTACCTCACTGAGAAGCTGGAGGTGTGCAGCTCTTCTCCAACAGCTCACTGTGGCTGCTTCTTCTTGTTCCATTACTCAACGCAATATTTCAAATTGACCCACTGTCAAACAATGACCGTTGTTTTGTAGACACATTTGGGATGAACCGTAGCAGTAAGTGCTACGCTCACTGACTAAAACACATTGCATTTCCTGTGACCATTTCGCAATGAGGGAGATTGCAACTTTAAATTTGTATTATACACCAATCAGGCATAACATTATGACCACTGACAGGAGAAGCGAATAACATTGACCATCTTGTGACAATTCAGTGTTCTGCAGGGAAACTTTTGGACCTGGCATTCATTCATGCGGATGTTACTTAGACATGCAGCACCCACCTAGACCAGACCAGGCACCACCACCCCATAGCAATGACACTCCTTGATGGCAGCAGCCATCCCCAGGCACACACACAAAAACGCTTTATTAACAAATATGAAGAACAGCACAAGGTGTTGACCTGGCCTCCAAGTTCACTCGATCCCAAACTGATCAAGTATCTGTGGGGTGATCCACAGTGGCCCCTCCCCTCAACCCATAGGACCCAAAGGCCCCCACTAATAACATCCTGTTGCCAAACACCACAGGACACCCTCACAAGGCCCATGTTCATTCTCTGATGAGTCACAACTATTTTGGAGGCGCAAGAGAGACCTACACAATATTAGGAAGGTGGGTGGTCATAATGTTATGCCTAATATATGTATGTATATGTATTAGGGGCTTATTGTGAAAAGTGAATCTAAACCAAACAGTGTAAAGTCCACAAGTGTAAAAAAGACGTAATCTCCAATAAAATAATGCTCATGAATAGAGTTCCAAGTAAAAAGGTAGTTTCTAAAGAAAGAGGAACATGATGAGATAAATAAAAAGATGACAAACCACTTAAATGATCATCATCATGACCTTTACATGAAGTGTCTCACCCCATGTTTTACTGCCTCCCCCCCTACTCCACTTCCCTCTCTGCCTGTCTGTCCCAGCCCTGCTACATTTCACTGCCTACACTCCCACTGAATGGAAAACAGCTGGATCAGGGACTGCCCCAGAGCACATTATGCCCAATTCTTAAATGAATTCCCATCTACCTCTCCCCTCTCCTCCTCTGTCCAGTGTGCTCCCCTGCTCCCTGTCCTCATTTAAGGTGGGGCCGTGCAGCTGAAACAAAAGAAAAACAGCTTGCATGAGAACATGTTTCTCACCCACATATGGTACTCTCTCCCTTTCCTCCTTTCCGTGAATTTGTTTCCCAACCTTACTCCCTGGTGATACTCTGGTGTTATGGCTGGTTCTGCTTTTGACAAGCTGGAAAATGCTGAGATATAATGCAGCTGAGCTGTATGACCAAGTATGCACACAGTAATGTGTCAGTGTTATTACCCTGCCCTGATACCCAACCTTATTCACCTGCTGGGGTAGACGGGGGGATTGTGTGAAGACAAAATAGCCATAAAAACCGCGCTTGGATTTCGTGAGAACAATAATATCTCTTTGAGATACATAAAACTACGCTGTAAAATATATTAAGACGAAATGCATGTTGGAGCGCGCCGTTCCAAAGCATCATTTTAATATTATTCTTTGAAGAAATGTACATAAATGTGACCTTTGACTTTTGTTCAACGACTACTTTCAAGGTCAGGATCATATCTCCGTGTTCAAATATTAACTTGGTGCTAAAAAAATACTTCCAAAAAGATGACGGCATAAAACGTTTTCATGTTAATAATGGATGATAAAAGCTGACTGAGAACACTTAAACTGACATATGTTTAGGTTGAAACGAAAGGACGTTTTTATTCGTACCCCCACTAAAAAAGCACTTTACATCTGGGACATAAAATGCATATTGATTGATGCAAAACAATATGGCACATGCAAATAATTGTTTGAAGCACAATATGTTCTCCTATAAAACTTGTACAAAAAGGGTACATGTGGACAACGTGAATAGATTTAACAGACTGTATAGTTTTAGGAGGAAGAAATAAGCCGATCTTCATCTTATATCTCCAAAAAAAACGTACTTCTTCCATTTGTTTGCACGCTGAACAAACTGTAAATACAGCGCTTACGTTTCAACTTTGAAGTTGTTAATGCGAGCTTGTTCTGCTATTATTGTATGTTTAAACATCCAGCTGACAGGGAGCAACATTAGCATACACATGCAGCCTGGCCACTTGATGAATTCTTTCCTTTACTACCTCAGACCACAGGAATTTAAGGCTGATTTATCCCTGAATACACTCTCGACAATCGGAGGAGAAGTCCAGTTTGGAACTTGCTCTGCGTGGAGATTCATCCCGGATCATCTGTTACTGTGTTACGGCGTTTGCAGATGCTCTCCAGCCTTGAAGCCAGATTAAAAAAAAAACAAAAAAAACAAAAAAAAACAAAAACGTCCCTCATCCACATTTTTTTTTTTGTGGCGGAAAGTTGGTAAGGAGTCGCTCTGTTGGGAGCTGATTATGCCACGTCAAAGATCTGCTGGGCAATTATAATAATGCGCAATAATCAGAGTGCCATGGCATTTAACTTGTTTTTCAAGAGAATTGTTCTGAGTGGTAGTAGGACTTGAGATATGATTTTCTGTATTGATTAAAACACAATCTTGATGAAATTCAAATGGCACGTTACGAAAAGTTCTGCTTCTTCTTTTACTTTTGCTGCTGCTGCTGCTTCTTCTTTTGATTTCATTGATGTTTGCAAACCAGCTTGCAAATGCATTACTGTCACCAACCAGAGTGCGAGCGCGGCTCAGTGGATTTACATCAAGTGGTTGCGTTGCAGTCTCCATTTTGTCATTTTGTTTGCATTGATTTCCCCGTGAGATCACCCAAAGTAGTGCAGTCAATGCTGCCTGAAATCTCACGGTAAGCCATGGAATATGCTGTAGCACTGGCTGCGAGATATGAGATTAGAAAGAGGGCCAACTGTGAAATTCCTGAAGTTTGACTCTTGTGTGTCTTCAGGGAAATACAGTTTGTGGTTTTTTCGTTGCTAGTCACTATGGCTATAATCAGAATGCCTGCCTGGCATATTCAGACTGACGTTATGGTTTTCTGATTTACTGACTTCTTGTGTTCCTGTGTATCTAGATTTTAGTCACAAACAATGACTTTCCAGCATCTGACTGACAACACTGGGAAGTTAAGGGAAATTCATTGCGTCATCATCCTGTCCTTTAGTCACGTCGACTTTGACCAATGCAAGAAACTTAATACAGTTTCACTTTGTGGTGAAATGAGGTTCCAAACTTTATCATGCTTCATTTAAGTGTTAGAGTTAAGTCGAGCCTATCTTTGCTGGCAACCAAAACTTCTGAGGAACAGTTAAACGTGTTACTGGCTTGTATATTTTTTAATTAGCTAATAAACAACTTACTCAAAGTGGTGTCAAAACTGCAAGGTGACGCAACATGTCTTTGTGTGTGGTTAGGAGAAATAGGATGGTGCCGGGTGGTTTGGCTTTATCACGAAGATGGAATCAGATGTGAAGGGAGCTGAAGACAGTAGTGCGAGGTGAAGAGCGGGGTCAAGAGAAGTTCAATGAGGAAGTATTGCTTCAGCTTCTGAGGGGGCCCGGGTGACAAATTGGGTGTATGTTGTGGGCAATGCATGCGTTTGTGTGTCTATGCCACTGCAATTTCCTGCCTGCAGATTGACTAACATGTGGGCACCTGCCCTGACAAATCCGCCCATCCTGTTTCTCTCGGCTCACACAATGCGTTACTGCGCGTACTCTGTCAAGCAAAGAATATGCAAATAGTACACTGAAGAAAGAAAACAACATGAAAGTTGCAACCCTTTGGGCATCTGGACTCTTAATCGCCTATTAGCTGACCTCAGGAATGAGCTCAACATTTCAGAAATGTGGGGTTCGCCCACAGGGTGATAACAGAAACTGGTACAAGAGGCTCATGCATTAGTCATTCACAGATGCTGGAAGCCACAGGGAGAAGCACAGACAGTAAACTAAACAGGAACTTAATGTCATAAATTCTGCACATCTAGCACAGAGCAGTGTAGCGGCCAGACAAGCCTGGACAAAGTTGCTTGGCCTTGGGGAAGAGGGGCTGACGGCCAGCCTGGCTCGGCGATACACACACATATACGCATCTCTCTCTCTCTCATATATATATATATATATATATATGCATACATGGCAGCCCAAACGTTAGAGGTAATAAAGAGATCTTTATCTGTTAGGGGGGAAGGTAGACAGTGTCTATACAGTATATTGCTAGCCTGAAGGGTAAAAAAGTTCAACAAACTAATGAGCTGGCATGCAAACAATTGCAGTTCAGAAGTGTTACTTCAGGAGACACATATAGGCTCCGCGTGCTGCGGCTGTACAAGTTGTGACCTTTAATTTAATGAGAGTGACTTCATGAGAAAGTGTTGGCAGTGAGATGTGTTCGGTTTGTGACACAAAGTGTGAAGGTGAGACTACCGGATCTCTTGCTAAAACTATGACGCTATTGTGTTTGGTGACACGCTCCCAGGCTCAAGACTCAAGACTGGGCCCTGTGTGTGTGTGTGTGTGTGTGTGTGTGTGTGTGTGTGTGTGCGCACATTTCTTTGTGTCACAGAACAGAGAAAGTCACTGACCTGTTAAGAACAGGGTGTCCATTACCTTCTCAGCGTGGAGTTACACACTTAAAAGCAGTCCATTAGTATTCCGTTCAGTTTGACAAGGGTAATAAATTACCGAGTGCTTCATCACTTTCATTTCACGTGTGCATGTGTGAGAGTTTGCGCACGATGAAAGTGTGTGTGAATGCTCAGACTCAAAAGGTGAGAAGAAAACACAGGATCTATTTTGGTCTGTGCGCGTCTCTTTGTCTCTTGGTGCCTGTCTGCAGGACCCGGCTCACTAAGACGATTATTGCAAAAATAAATGACAAAGGAGGGAAGGTTTAGCTAAAGTGGTACAGTGGGTTGCCTATTAATACTCTTCCTGGCCATATGTTGGTAATATCCTCAGGGAAGACACTGAACCTCAAATTGTTTCCTGTGTGGGTTATTAAAAAAAAAAAAAAAAAAAATAGCATCTGCCAATTCAATGTAAATAACATAAAAAAAAAATGTCAGAAAGATATGCAACTTGCACAAACTCCGAGGTCATTACGCGCAGTGAAATGTATAAAAAGTACATTATTGTTGCTGTAAATGCACATTTGACATGGAGAGTTTCTGCTTGAGAAGCTCAGAAGATGACGTGTGTGTCATCCAGCTGTAGATTAGAACCCCATTAGCCTCAGTGGCTGGTCTGCTGTTTAGACTGAGTATAAACACAGAGAGAGGGATGGCTCGACGTCTTGTTTCTCCATCCTCAGCCCCCCCTGATAACTCTTGCAAACACACACACGGACACACAACAACATGTCTGGACAGCCAGACTCCGCTACGCCACGTACTGTATGCGTGTGGACCAAGAGGTCTCCTGTGAGACTGCTCTGTGGATTGCTCTCATGCCCTCCACTGGCATCTTCCTCACTTCCTGTACCAGCTGCAGCTCGTCTCCCCCTCCTCTATATCTCTTTCTTCCGCTCTGTTGCTCTCTTCAGGCAAATCTGGCTCTTCCTTTCATTCCCACGATCACAGTGGAGAACGCTCGTCTCAGCTGAGTCATAAGCTCAGTGCCCCAATCAGTTTTGAATGTTTGTTAGTGGTATTGAAATGGAGAAAATTAGTCAGTGAGTAAAACTAAAAATAACTGGATTCATGCATAATTTGAAGTAACTTAAGCATGAAAATGTATGCATAATAAGAGCGTGCTGCTGCTCAATGAGGCTCTGTGGCCGGACAGATGGATTCAAAAATAAGTTAGCATTACACTAAAATAAGATTACAACTACTAATTCTACTAGTGACAAATGAATGGGTGACAAAACCAACATACAGTAAACATTAAGCAATATTTTCAGACTACACAAGCCTCTGAAGCTCTACAAGCAGACATTAAACTCAATTCTTTTCCCTAATAAGTATTCCCTTATTTGGTGTTTTGTGTTGATGGGATTGTCTCATAAATGGCTTATAAATGTCCCAAAGGTGTCCACTTCATCTGAGAGTGTTTCTAACCAGCAGCTGGCTAGCTTAGCTTAGCATAAAGACAGGAAACAAGGGGTGTAAAGCCAGCCCGACACAGTTAAGACCAGAATCTTTAAAGCTCGAATTAATGTCTTCCTGGCTGAATCTGCAGTAAAACTGAAGTCTAAACACAAGAGTTGGTGCTTTTGATGGGGGACTTCTAGTCTCCATTCTAGTTAAGAAACACTTAACATAATAATTAGTCAATTTTAGAAGTGGTGGGAGGGGGACTTTTAACAAAACCATTCTTTATGCAAGCCACGCATGTTTAGAGTTTCAGAATATGAGTGGGATTTGTATTATTTAAGAGCACGAAAACAAATAAGTATATTTATGTGACCTCTGCCCATCTTCACATGGCACGGCAGAGGCGGAGGTGGCAAACGAACCACATCCGCGTGTGTCGAATGCGTCTGCCTGTACGCAGTATGTCACAGTCGGACACGGCACCAAGCGAGTGCACATCTTCAGCCAGTTCTGCCCTGGTTTACTGGCAGCGGCCCCACTGTCTGTGCTAAAAGTCACGTCGCGAGGAGAGAGAGGAGCCCAGAGAAGCGGGGTAGGAAGGAGGAGGGGGTGTAAGGGGCACAAGGAGCAGGACACAGGAAGTGGGAAGATGAAGAGCAGGGAGACAATGTGATGCACAGGGGTAGCTGAACCGGAGAGAAGGGGAGGAGTGAGGAGGAGGAGGGAGGTAGGAGGAGGAGGTGAAAAGCAAGCAGAGGATAGAGAGAGGAAGAGGCAGAGGAGGAATGTTGGAAGAGGAGGAGGAGAGAGCACAGGGTGTGTGCATCTGGCACTGGGAGGCAGGGAAAGATAGCGTGGGCTCAGGCTGGCCGGACGTGTGTGTTTGTGTTTGATTGAAGATGGATGTGAGACAGAGACCCCTCACTGGCTCAGTTTTACTGGAATGCTGCCACGGAGAGATGGACACTGACACACATGCAGTATGCTCACACATACACACATTTGTCCGGCGACGAGTGCAGAACATGGAGAAAGAGGACAGTAACTGGAGAGTATAAGTGGAGGGAAAAAGTAGCGCGGATGGTTTCAAGAGAGGGCATCCTTCTTAAAAACCCAGGCAGCGGTTGACTGTCGGGACAGTCATTATAAACACGGTATCAAGATACCATCTACCAGTCTGGAAGAATGTAGGTCTGTGTAAAACGATGCACTTATATACTTTCATGTAACTGAATAATGTTAATAATAGAATATTTTTCATATGTAATACGGTTAAATAAGATGTTTCAGTTCTGATTTATCCTCCTCAGATTAACTCCTGGCAAACGTCGGAGAATCAGTCTGAACCTCAGTCTGTAAGGAGACTCACACAAGATTATCTGTTATGTGTGGTGTTTACAGATGGGCCCTTAAACTCCCAAAATGCTCGCGGATTGATTTTAGTAGTTAAAATCTGGACGATTTCATTAGCTGATGAGAGAAATAAGATGATTTTTAGAATTATCTTTATTTGCTCCAATTAGTCCAACACCCTCGTGTTGGTGCCATAAGTTAGATGAAAGAGCTGAAATCAAGGAGGACAGTAAATACTAAGTAGTGTCCACATCTTTTCCACATCTTTCTGAGAACAAATGTAGGAATTATTGCATTCCTACATTTTTTTACGGTCTAGACTGGGTGTGCAGCGCTATATCGGCATGTATAGTGCCGTAAGTTAAAATTAGAGTACCGCAACAATCCTGCCAGGGACTTC